>NC_140543.1:14873536-17531036 GCF_057382185.1 Mchenga conophoros
GTTTTCCACTTTTTCTTTGGTCATTTTAGCCTTTTTAGCCAGGGTGAAGGGAGTATCTGCCATCAAACAAGAGGACAGCCGCATGTAGCTATGATGATGTTTGCTAGTTCACCTTACATGCATTAATGTAATAACGTGGTTAGCCTACTCAACGTAAATTAGCTACTCACGCAGAAAAGAACGGCTGCTGCTGCCACCATCATCCGTCATCATTTCTGCTACACTGGCAGGGCTAGGGGCCAGGACTCTCCTCTTCGTGTTTTTGGGGGATGTTGCATAACAGGCAACCCACCCGCAGTAGATGTGCTCGGTGTGAGGTCTCGCAGCAAGCTATCAAATACGGCGCATTTCTGGGCTTTTAAAAAAAACGCTACGCGTCGCCAGGTGTTTCATCGGATTTGAGGTGTTACCTCCTTTGACAGTATCACAGTATCAGCTTAAAGCACTTGTTGCAGGCTGCTGAGTTTGCATATTTTGCTATGAAGTACAGCCAGACTTTTGACCGCTTCGCCTTGGACATTTTTAATCTGTAGCTCTGCTCTAACAGAACGTACGTACCTGGCCCCGCCTACGATCCTCGGAAACGTAAAATGATTGGCTAGAATCTAAAGTGTATCACAGCTCAGGAAAAAAAAGCACCGAAATAAAGCACCGAAATGTGCGCTGCTTTTCGGTCTGGTTACTACCGTTTATGTCAGGACACCGGTACCCATCCCTAGCCAAAATGCCTTTATATCATCAAATCTGGACTACTGTAATCTATTATTTAATTCTAATTGTTTTATTCTAAGCGCTCACATGTAAAACCATTACTGATTCCACTGCACTGGCTTCACATTAACTTTAGAGTCTACTTTAATATTCCTGCTCTGACTTTTAGAGCTCTGCATGGACAGGCAGCAGTGTACATCAATGAACGTTTACATCCATACCACCCCAGCAGGTCCCTAAGGTCATATGATCAGGGCCCGCTGGCTGTGCATCACACAAGGCTGAAAATTAAAGGAGACAAGACCTTTTGCAACAGTTGCCCCAGACTCTGGAACATTCTCCCACTGAGCCTGAGATTTGTGGACTTTTTGTGGATTTTTTAAGTTCTAGCATTTGTGTTTTGAAATAATTTATGATATTTATCTTGAAAGTTATATTTTAATTAGCGCTGTCAACGTTAATCTCGTTAAAATGACGTTAACGCCATAACCACATTAACGCAGCAAATCTCCGTTATGCTAACTGCGCTAACACTGTGCAGCCCCTAGGCACGGGGCGATTGCTAACTGAGATTTGCCGTGTTAATGCGGTTATGGCGTTAACGTCATTTTAACAAGATTAACGCTGACAGCACTAATTTTTAATTCTAAATACATTTTTAATTACTTGGTACTGTAATGTGTGCAATGATTTGCTACACTCAAACAAAGACACTCACTGGAGGATTGGGATTTGCTCAGTCACTAACATGATCCTTTGAATTGCAAGGGGCAACGTAAACAATAATGTCAACTGACCACAATATACCACATTTCCTAGTCAAGACAAAGCACAGCAGGTTCTGTAACGGTAGATGTTGTAAAAACAGAACAAAACAAAAAACAAACAAACATGCCAATAGTGTGACCACACTTATTCAAAGCTGAATTAAATCTGAAGATTTTTTTATGAGTCACAAATCATCCCTTCTTTACTAACACATGCTTGTTAAAAAAGGAAGTATCACTCAAGACAATGAATCTCAGTCCAAGAAAAGGAGCTTAGCTATTTTAGATTACAGGACGTAGCCAGCACTAAGACCATTAAAGTATGCAGAAAAAAATAAATATTCATGAAGTGACAGCTCAGCTTAATAAGATTTTGACACACTAACTCTCAGGCAACATACACAACAACAACAAAAACAGAAACCTAGATTTAATTTCAGATATGTGGGGGCCACAAAGCAATATCGACAACTGGAGAAGATGAGACCAGGAAGCTAAACTTACACGTGAAAAACCTGCAGTCTACTGATAGCTACCATGAAAGTGGGTTATTTTTGTTTCCGATTTAGAACATGGTTACCCACTGTCTCAAAGCTGAGGCAACAGGGTTCAAATTCAATCTGGGGCCTTTCTGTGTGGAGTGAATGCTCTCCCCATCTCTGTGTGGGCTCACTCCAGGTAATCTTTCTTTCACTGTTCAAAGACACGCAGGGGGTTAGGTTACTTGGTGATTCTAAATTGTCTGTATGTGTGAATGTGATCATGAATGGTTGTCTATCTGTGTCAGTTACTGAACAGGCCAATCCCAGTGTTTGCGGGCTGCATTAATATGACATGCAAGGTTATGTCAGGTTACAACTGAATAACATTACATTTAAGGGTTTCAGAGGGGTTTACAGTCACGATGTACCCTACTTACAGCATAGATTTTCCATTAATGCAAAAAAATAAAAATAAAAATTATAAACAAACAGCAAAGAAAGAAAACCTTTGGATGTGGTGACAATGAAAGAGCAGAGAAATATATGTAATTGGTGAGAACAAAATACAAGACACGCCTTCCAATATAATTTAGCCCACTACAATGCAGATACCATAGCTCGAAAGAAGATACACATATAGTCAAACAAAATTATGATTTACAGTGTCTCCGAAAATCCAAATTGCATGCGATTTGTAAAAGAAGAATTCCTGACAGAACTGTTGTCTTGAATTACATTATTTTACATGTGTATATTACCATGAAGTACCGTTGTAATATGAACTTACTGAAGGTAGGACTGCCAGTTGACCTGATTGGCCCGAACCTCAGCTGCTTTTGCAGCAATGATGTTGGTTGGGACCGCAGCGTCCACAGCCCCGCGAATATCCATGTTGTATTAAATCCCTTACAGTATATGTCCGGATAGAGATCCAGCACCACCTTATGAGAAACAGATTCAAATTCAGTACAGTGACACCCCCCCTCCCCCCTTTCTTACCTACAAGCTGGAAAGTTGGAGAACCAAGAACAGAAACTACAACGCCTGGGTTTATGCTGTACTTGTTAATACTCAGTTAAGATGCTGTAATAGCTAACAGGGCTCGATATCTATTTATAAAGCTCTTAAGCGAGGGCGAAAGCTATTTTATAGCGTTATTCTTTCTTCGTGTGTGGATATATTAAACGTTTTCGTGCAGTTTTATTGTTTTAATTTAAATGGCTAAACGGAAAAACAAAACCAGCAGCAGCAGGTCAAGCTAGGCAACTAGCTTGCCCAATGTCACATCAAGTCATACATTTGTCTTCCTGAGAGCTGTGATAAAACAACTTATGACATAGCTTTTGGCACCAAGCTGTGCCTAAACTGTAGCCTAACACGGTTTGTACAAACAAATATGTCATTTATTAACGTCAAAGGCGACGCAAACATCGTTAGCTCAGAGCTAACCGATTGCAAAACAAGCTAAGAATGCTAAGATAAGCTAGCTGTGCTAATATAGCTTCAAAGCAATTCTGTAAAAAGCCCACATTATAACAGCTACACCGGAAGCAAGATTCAGAAACACACTTTTTGCCCGCTAAAAACTTAATCGATGCGTCAACGAACAACAGAGTATAAACTCGGTTAAATTTCTTACCCAGCTTCTGAGCTATATGAATGAACAGCTGACTGACTACAACACAGCGTCACGATCCGTCATGTGACAGTCAGTCAGTCACATGCACGCACTTCAGTGTGAAGTGCGGTCTTCAGAGCGGAAGAGGGTCAGCTTTTGTATTTTTGGATTACCACATCACCTTAGTGTAACAGTTAGGGAGAACAAGATGTAAATAAATGCCAAATAAGAATTACCTATAAAAAACGAATACAGAAATCCAGAAAGTAGCTTTGTGTTTAATGCATACGTACATTAACTACTAACTACTACTATTAACTACTTTTCTTCCTACTTTATATATTTGTTGTAAGGCAGTACTCGGGGGAAAAAATTATACTTTCTTTCTTACTGCGGTCGAAATATGTAAATTTCTTTTTAGATTAGGAGTTTGTATTGAGACATATAGTGAATTCTTTTTTTAATTTCCAAATTCAGCATATGTAAAGTATTTTAAATTACTTTCTCCCCAGTCATTATCATCAGTAATGTACTACCTACTTAATTACTTACCATTAATGCAACACTAACAACCCAGTAACATATGATACACTTTTGTTTTTCCTTATTGCAGTTTTGACTTAAGTGAGAAGTGGAGATTTGCACTGAAGGGAGGACCAATGAAAGTCAGTAGACAAAAGACAAAATGCATGTGTGCGAATCAGAGGGAGAAGAAAGAGAAGAAAGTTCAACATGCAAGGCGTATGGGAAATTAGATGAGGTAAATATTTGGGATCAACCATCCAAGTAAGTGCACGAGACAGGTGAAGAAGCATCTCTAGGCAAGGTGGAATGGGTGGAGATGAGTGGCAGAATGATTTATGACAAAAGGACAGCACCAAGAGTGTAAAGCAAGGTTTAAAAGTTGGTAGTGAGACTTGATAAGATGTAAGGTTTGGAGACAGATTTCCAATGGGAATGACCAGGATGGACACGAATAGAAATGAACACATTAGGGAGTCAGCTCAGGTTAAGTGGTTTGGAGACAAGGGTCAGGAGGCCAAGATGAGATGTTTTGCATGTTTGGACATGTGCTAAGGATGGATAGTGAATACACTGGACAAAGGATCCTGAATATGGAGCTGCCAGGCAGGAAGAAAAGAGGAAGACCACAGTAATGATTCATGGGCATAATCAAGTAGGACATGCAGGGATGGGCTCATAGAGGACGATGCTAGGGATAGGGTGAGATGGAGGCAGATGATCTGCTGTGGCAACCCCTTAACAGAGCAGAAGAAGAAGAAGACTTAAGTGTTATTATTAATGCACAACTTTCACTTTTAAAATACCATTAGTTACTCACAGTTAAGCAAATCCTGATCTTTACAGTAAAGATAAAATATTTCATTTAATATTCTTGCATATTGGTTTTAAATTACAAATGTCAACCCACTGCCATTTACCATGTGTTGATATGGGCCACTTAAAGAGTTTATTGTTCATTGCTTGAGCATGTTTTTTATGGCGTGGTCTGCTGGGGCGGCAGCATCTCTGCTGGGGACAGGAAGAGACTGAACAGGGTGATCCGAAGGGCCAGCTCTGTTCTAGGATGCCCTCTGTGGAGGTGGTGAGTGACAGGAGAACGGCGGCTAAGCTGTCATCCCTGTTGGACAACATCTCCCACCCCATGCAGCAGACTGTGACAGCACTGAGCAGCTCCTTCAGTGGGAGACTGCGGCACCCACGGTGTGGGACGGAGAGATTTCACAGGTCTTTCCTCCCCACTGCTGTCAGACTCCATAATAAAGACTTTAACTGATCAAGCACACACATCCATACATATGCAATAATACTAAGTGCAATAATCCTTTCTGTCATCGTTGTATTTTTACTCAGTTGTATATAGTATTTGTATTTGTATTCTATTTTTATCTTATTGTATATTTATTTTATTTTATTCTACTGTATATAGTATTTTATTTTATTCTATTCTGTACAGTTGTGTACTGTATTTATTCTTATTGTATTCTAATTTTTGCCTCATAACTTTTGCACTGTCCACTTCCTGCTGTGACAAAACAAATTTCCCACGTGTGGGACTAATAAAGGTTATCTTATCTTATCTTATCTTATGTTTTAACCTGTATTTCTTATTCAGTTTGCCATTGTATTGAGAGCTGTAGCCGAATTATTTATTCATTTATTCAAATTATTAACATATCAAGAAGATGTTCTATATCTGCCTATCTAAATAATTCAGGCACATGGTGGAAATTGGTGGCTCGTAAATAATTTATTACCCTAGTCAGTTGATAATATTTTGTCGTGGTTGCATTTATTACATTTCAGTTGACTAATGAAATCTAATAAACACAACCAAGACAAAGTTAAAAGCTTAAATATTAACACAAGAAAGTAGAATTTATAAATATAGACTGTAACATTTAAAATATTCCAGAGGATTGGAAATGAGAAGACACCAGCCAATCAATCACAATCAGCTTTGCTGTTGGCTGATGAGGTGTTTGAACTTTGTGGATTTGTGTGGATGACAGAGCACTAAAGTCAGATGAGAGCTCACACCAAAGACGTTAGATCTGTGTTGATCCATGCATGTCTGTAATAAGCACACAAGTATGACACATCAGAATCTTCTCAGTAAAACCCCTAATAAAAAGAGGCTGGCACCACTGTTGCCAGCAGATTGTATGCGTGCATATCAATAGCGTTAGACTTATTTTTGCTAAATGTTTCTTCTACAAGGTCCATTTACCAATTTCCATTGGAATAGAACTCAACATTTACAATCACAAATGATTCCAGGTCTACCACTAGTCCCTTCACTGTCCATCTAACTCAGACACTAAGACCTCCAGGCTTAATCTGGCCTAAGCTGGTGAGACGCACTAAAGCACAGAGGAATCAGGATTGCATCCACTGGGGACATTGTCCTAATCCCCTTCTGCCCTCTCCCTTGTAAACACCGTTCTCTTCGTCAGGGTCGCTCATGCTTTTCCCCACCTCTCGCTCTCTCTGTTGCAATGTGCTACAGAACGGATGCCGGGACAACATAGAGATGAAAGGAGTGAAAAGTCTGGATTTCTTATGATCTCAAAGAGACTTGAGCCTCACGTGGTGAGTGAGGCCTCATGGTCGGAGCATGCCATATGCTAGAGCGGTGAGGCAGTGGGAGATCAGGCCCACGTCTACACTGCGGGGGATCAAACGCACTAGGGCCCTGATGTGGCAGCGGATACGGAGACTGGTCCGGGCCTGTCGGCATGGTGCGGGGTACCCAGTCAACTATAATGACCCAGACCGAGAGGAACAGGAGATGGTGTGCCTTGAGGTATGGATGTGTAGTTTTTGTTTGTTTTTTTCTATTGCTTTTTAAAATTATTATTTATTGTTATATATAGCACTAATACTAATTCTACTACTACCATTTTATTTGGAGCTAATTTTCATGGAACTCATGCAGTCTCTCTAATTAAGTAAACCTAAAACTCTATAACAATTTAATACATTTTCCTCTGAATATATTTTACAGATTTTTCAACATGCTTAGCAGTATGGTTCTTATGTAAGACAGCGCCAATAATGAACACAAGATATCTAAATATTAACAGAATACTACTGTTGACTATTGTAATCCTCAGCAAATGAGACATCCTTCATGCTATCTTTTGTTGTTACGGCAACCAGATTGCTCTTGTAGCATCATCAGCTTTTTTTGCTTCATGCCAAACTTCTATTCAGGGATGCACTTCCTGTTTGAACGGAGCTTAAGAAGATTAAAAGATAGCGTGCCTTGAAATAGTGTGATACAAGTCATTAGAAATCTAAAAACCAAATCACATGGTCAGTCACACAAAAATGGCTGACAACCTGCATTAACATCTCAGTGCGATATTTAATAAGTAATGACCGAATCAGAGTGTTGTGGATACACTCACAGGCTTACAATGTGATTTTGCTTGGAGTTTGGCAACAGAATCATTCTCGGTAAAGGGATAAACAAAGATTTCCGATGGCTTTCTGTAGTAAGGAGAGTCGTGTTGCTATTCACAGTGGGGAAGGGATTGTAAGAGACATGTGAGGACAAGGGAGCTGTTTCCATAATGAGAAAGGAGTCAGTGGAGAACTTGTGGATGTTGACATCAATCTTAGAAAGCCATAAAAACCCTTCTCATGGTAGACAATGATAAAGCACTGAGTTACACATTTTCTATTAACATATACTGATGAGAGCAAGTAAGGAGTTATCTTGCCTTAGCAGATGCAGATAACTAACTTAAAAATCGGGGCTTTGTCAGTCTGTCACCGAGCTGCAGCAAACGTCTCAATCAGATTTCAAACCGTGGACACTGACGCGCAGGTTGAAACCTTCAGATCGCCAGGACACCCTGACGTATCTTCACGTCAGAATAACTCTGAGTCTACTAAGTCTATGCTCAGTCTGTCACAGTGAAGATCATTCCTGTGCAGCTTTTGATATCAGGCTATTAAAATGATCGACTATGGAGTTTATTTGATTTGTTTTGGATAATGAACTTCACCTTTGGCACATGGATACTTATTTTCTACCAAAAAATGGCTTGGCCCGTTGTTATCTTAGCAAGGTCCAAGGTCCAATGAGACCTCTTTCCATTTTGGTGGGTGGTTGTGACTGCTGGCGGACTCAAGCAGAGAATGATGCTTTCTGTGTTCACTAACTTTCTTGAGTCAAACTGAGCTACTGGTACACAGCACCGATCACTCTGTGTCCTTAGACACTTCAATTCAAAGAGCGAGAAAGAAAAGGGCCTTCCATTCCTCCTCCAGGTTCGGCAGAGATACAACAGACAGTGTTCATGGAGCAAGGCAACAGAATTGATTCGCAATACATGAAAGAATAACAACCTGAGCGAATGTTCCAGCAGCGTTCACATTAATGCAAATGAACAAAGATGTGAAATCAAATTAAAATGGAGAAGCCAAGACTGTGCTTACTTTCTGGCATTGGGAATAGACATACATATTCTATACAGCAATGCTTAAACAAGTTCCCTCCCAGTTTATTATTTTTATTTATGTTACAGTTATTTACAATTACTTATTATTATGTTGTCCCATGGTGACCTCCCGTCTATGAGGATGCACACCATCCCCATATTAGTGAAAAATAAGTTCTTTAACCAAAATTCAAAACATCCATATAGACGAGAATGCATTTTAAAATGCTTTTCAGTGCTTTTCTGCAGTTGGCTTTTTCATAACAGGCATGAAAACCTTTTGTAATCGTGTTCATGTGCTTTTGTTTGTGAATTTTATACTTGCTTTTGACATTTGTTTGATATGTTGTATGGTTATAGGTTTTGCTTCAGGCTCATGTTTATTCATAGATTCCTTTGCATTTTATTTCATTGTGTGTAAATGCCACCTGCCAATAACCACAGATGAAAATAACCACATGGCTAAATCTGGCATAACTGCATGATGGGCATAAGTGGTCATGCAAAAGTACATTGTACCTTTGAAATAAACTTAAACATTAGCATATGAGAAATGAAATGTCTATGACTCGATTCAGCTCCAGAGATCAGCACAGGCTCTGAATGGACTGTAAAACTCAAAATTACAAACAAAATTTTCATGACATTTAAGAAAGCGGATCCAGTATTACAGGATGTTGCTGTGCACAAAGCTACAAAATTATTTGTCCTGCAAAGTATTAAAAAATTATCCTGAAACAAATTTATTTGCCTCTAAATAATTGTGCTGAACTGGATCCCTCTGTGACGTAGCTGTTACGTAGATAAAGTGATGTTAAATTTAAAAGCAAAAGAAGTGATGAATCTGTGACTCAGTTACAATAATTAGCAAAACTGATTTGGCATGATTAAACTGAGTCTGACATTTAGAGTGCAAACAGCAATTTGATCAACACACTTCAGGGGAACAGAACAATTCATTACAAAACAACAACAAAAAAGCAAAAATGGCAAGTTAGATTCAAAGAGAGATAAAATTATATTTGATTGATTGATTTGATTGAACAGCTTCTCACAGATACCATGCATGATCTCTTGAAGTGTTTAAGTTGGTAACCATAGACCGTCTCCAGAACCTACCTGCATATTTAGCTCCAGTAATCAAATCTAAAGTTCATTCTGTCTCCCTTTAACCCACACAATGACTTGAATCACTTTAATCACCCACTGAAAGATTCTATTCATCTCGTCACACGGCTCTGTCGTCCTATTCTCCTTTGTGACCTTGTGTGTTCAGGCAAATTCCCACTTCTGCTCGGCCTTGTGCCATCTGAGGAAGTGTGTGTGTGCGTTAAAGCATACACCCACATAAGCATCATTTATTGCTTGTGTGTATGTGTGTGTGTGCGTTAAAGCATACACCCACATAAGCATCATTTATTGCTTGTGTGTATGTGCATGTGTCAATCTCACAGGGCTATCTGTGGGTCTAACATGAACACAAGGGGAGGTGTTAAATGAAGTGCTGTGGAGAAAGTCACATGATAACATCTCGGGGGTAATAAAGACGTGTCAGTGCTCTAAGTGCACCCCGGTTGAGCTCAGTCACAAAGTAAATAATGTGAGCAGGAAACAAATTCACTCTTTGCCCCCTTTTTTGATAAAATAACAGAACAGATGAATGTCTGTTTCCCAAGTGGAGCCACTGGCAGTGTCATAGAACAGTACTGGGTTTTTGCAGAAAGTGTAAGAACAGTTCTCCATGGAGTCTCCACACTCACATTTTGTACCACTTCTTATACCAGAGTGGAATTGGTGAGATTATTTTTTAGGGCACCAGGAGGCATCTTGACTGGCAACATGGCCCCAAAAGACACCGCACAAAAGCTCTGGTGTAAATTAAGAGGAATAAACTGGGTGTGTTACACTTTAGTTCTGCAGAAAAGACAGGTATTGTGGGCACAGTGCCACCTGGTGATAGTAAAAAAGCAATACATGGCCTATAGTCAAAGCAAAAGTGTCATTAATAGCATATAATGGATCACACTGAAGATGTATGAAAACATATTGTACTGCATAATTATACACTGTAATGCCTGTGCACATGTGTAAAATGATCAGGGAAAACCAAGTGAGAGCTCATAACACTCCAAAAAGCTTTCCATGTTGAAATCAATGGGCACACTTTAAGTCATCAGGATGTGGTGTCTTCCTATGTTGTAGATGGACGGAGCACATCGTGTTAGTGCCGTAGCTCAGTCAACCTCCAGGTGGCAGTGTTGTCTTTTAGAATAACACGGGTCGCAGGCCTGTGCTGTGGATTAAAACACGCAAGTCTGATAGATAATACTCTGTAAAGGAAAGGAAATTAAGGAGGGAGGATAGAGGAGGAAATAGAAGCCTATTCACTTATATCCAAAAGAGACAATTCACATTGAAAGGATTTAGAGGTAGAAGTATTGCAACAGTATTCAAATATATAGTTTCGTCATCCCTCCCCTGTTTCTGGTTAAGCCTTTAAAGCGTTTAAACAAATATATTCTCCTGTGAGCGGATAAAACATACCGTATGCATCTGAATTTGTGCATGGCGTATCCATGCGTTGAAATATGAGCTCCGGGGTTTCTCTCACGACGTAATATCACACTAAACTTCACAAATGATTTAACATTAGTTGGCAAAGTCATGCCATCCTCCTGCAGGGTTTAGCTGAACGCAGTGGTGCACTTCATTAGCCGCTGAAGGTTTCAGCACCACAGACAGCGACTTCAAGCAAAGCCTCACTGGCGCAGTCACCCCGACTAAAAAGTGTTTTTTCCCCCCTGGTATTCTTGTTAAATATGTTGAGATTTTTTAATAGCAGTAGCGTTAAGTTTTAGGATGTTTTATTAATTTATTGTTTAGATACCTGGTACGAGTTTCTAATAAACTTGCCTCACGCAGTTATTCCTATAATGGTCTCTTACTGGAGTCTTTCAGTACCTGCTCAGCAAACCTGTGCCATACTGTAAGGTTTTATGCTCTTCGTCGGTCTACTACGAGCTTGAGAGAGGGCGCATGCGTACTGACTTGAAGCAGCCGGTTGGGGGGGGGGGGGGGGGGGGGAGCCTTATGTGCCATCGGATGTAATCAAGGCAAAGAATTACCTCTTCTCGCTGTGCATACATGGTGAAATTGTAAGTACTGGTAGAAAAAGCGATGTATCGTTGCACTGACATGTTGTGAGCGGAGCGTTTGAGGCCGTTTCATGGGTATTTTTTTCTTTTTTCTTTAATGGCATGTAACTATCTAGCTGTACAGCGGGCTTTTAACGGGTCTAGGCAGTGTCTTTTCGGTGGTTGTCCAGGGCGATGAAGCTCTACGGTTCTTCGTGGTGGCACTTCCCATTGATATGATTCGCGACTTGCTAATGCAATGGTTTCTGCTGTGAAATCGCCCAGGGGCCATTAAACCTCAGTGTCGTCCACGTTTATGCCGCTGTGAAGGAGAACAGCGGTTTATTTGGCATTATCATGATTTATTCTCTGAATTGATACGACCACCCCCCACCTCCTCCTCCCCCCATTTCATCGTCTATGGCTGTTGAGTCGAAGCATAGCCTACTGCAATAGTGTCAGCTTTGAAGTACCCGAACACCTAACGCGTAAAATATGCCATTCGGCAAGGCGCACGAAATCTGCAGCTGAAGCCAGCTCCGAATCTGAGTGAGAACACGGATCCATTTTAGAAATGACCTAACGGTATTGTATTCTCTGAAGGATGTGATAGAGCGATGCTGCGGTTATAGATTTGCAAGCTGCGCCTTCAGCCCTCCCCGCCACCCGTGGACCAAATCTCTAGACATTTTTTAAGCATCATTTCTTGTGTCAGGTAGTGGCCGGATGATGCCGACAGCTTTGTTACATAAATGATCTGACAGGATTTGGCAGTGCCTGACCTGATGATGACACATTTGTTAAAATCAGACAAGAAGTCATTCTCTGAGCATAGCCTGTCTGTAGTCTATAGGCCTACACACCAAGGGGATTCTGATGAATACACTACAGACCTATAGTCACAGTAATTACTCATGTACATGATAAATGTAGCCCAGAGGTTCATGACAATCTGAGCTTGTCAACTACAAATCCCTCCCCACTCCCCCTGAAAAAAGGCAAATATTTTCAATATTTGCAAGTGTATTTAATTTATTGCTCCACTTGGATTCAGTGAGCATTGTAAATCTTTTAATGTGGTGCTTTTACAACAAGGCGTTCACAAATTTTACATGTTGGATTACAGATATCGAACCTATGGTCTAAAATCCATTCTCTGTTTTTTTGGAGTGTGTGAGAGAGCACACAGCCAGTTTGAGATTAGAAAGACTGAAATGTTCTTGGCGGGTGCGTATTTGGCAGCAGGCAAAACAAAATCAGCAAAGTGTTACTCCATACTTGTTTCCTCAAAACAGCATTCCTTTGCAGCGAGACCTCTGGGGATGCTGGCACATGCTTCGACCAGAAAGCATCAGCAGCCCATCTAAGAAACAGATTGGTGTCAACCTGTGAGGCAAATCTAAATAAATTTGATGAAGCTGTCCTGGTGAAAGTACCAGGGGGAAAAATAGACTCGTGATCAGGATTTCACACTATCATCAGCTCTACTGTCAGAACACCCAGTGATGCCCTTACTACCCTTGTTACCCTGGGACTGATTTGTATCACATGAATGCATTGCAGGCCAAGAGATTTTTCTTACAAGACAAAATCTCTGTTGAATACTATTTCTGACATGAACAGTCTGAACTCAGCGCCTCCCTCTCCCCTCCCCTCTGTCTATAGCCCATGGGATCAGAGCGGATGGAGATGCGAAAGAGGCAGATGTCGGTGCAGCAGGAGTCGGCAGCGGGGGGAACTGCACCGGCCCAGCAGGACCAGCCGGGCCAGGCTAACCCACGGGGCTCGAATGCATGCTGCTTCTGCTGGTGTTGCTGCTGTAGCTGTTCCTGGTAGGTGTTTCCCCAACTGAGAAATCACCAATTGTGGCACAAACATGGCCGACATTATTGCACACAAGGCAGGACGCTCTCAGCTACCGTGTCTCAACCGCAGGATTCAGCTTGTGCTTCATGGGCTTGACATTTTTTTCTTTTTTTTTTGCGAATCTGTATCTAGCAGCACCGTGACAACAACGAACTAAAGATCATGCAGGGAGTGCATCTGCTGGGACCATTTCACAGTTTTAATAAGCCCATTAATTGTCTTGATTTCTGTAGTGTTACTGGAAATTTAGAGTTGGAGTTGGAGTAAAAATCAAAGTAGTTGGCAAATATATATTTGACTCTGTAATTTTCTGTAATTGAGTACAGTACAGGAGCATATTTAAACGATACTGACATATGGCTAAAGTTGCAAGAAACTTTTAAACTTACAACTGAACCTCAAATATTTTGGGGGGAAAACAAACTTTTTTTTGTGAGGCTGTTTAACCTTTTTCTGATAGGACAGTGGCCTCAGGGTGGATTCAAACCCAGGTGTTCTGGATTAGTTTTACAGTATACGCGTCTCCTGCTTAACCCACTGAGATAAATCTGCACCCCTATTTGGAAACACCATTAAATGAACTATTTTCATTATATAAGAGACAGTTTGCAAAAGCACCGCCATGCTGGCTTTGATTTAGAACCCAGGAGTGGACAGCCCACGAGAGGCGTTTGTCCAGTCAGTTTCCGCTTGGTGTTTGTGCCGTTGTAGGAGGCTAGGAGGGAGCTCATCTGTCAATCATTTATCATGACACTATTTAGTTGCTGCCCATGAAGCGTCCAGTACTTGGAAAGCAGTTGCAATGCTTCATGTCCAAAGATATCAGTGCAGCCACGTAACATCGAGCACACTCACACGATTTAATAAACGGCGGTTAAATGTGTACATACAGAGAGAGTGCATACAGCAAATTACAAAGTAGGTTTTCAAGCAAAAATGACAATTATTGGTCTCAGCTGCTTCTCATTATAGTTAACTTTACATGTTTGTGATCACGGCTGTTGGTTAAGTAAATCAAGCTACATGAATACACACTTTGGCCTAGAAGACACATTATGACGTGTCATACACAGTAGAAATAATCATTACTTGATTTCATACGCACATTCACTCTGCGTGGACTTGTGCATGACTTTAAAGGCCGAATATGTTGTACTACATTTAACTTGCACTGCATATAAATTATTGATGTATTTGTTTGATTAATAAATATACTAATAAAGAGCTTCTTTGTAAGCACACCTGCTAATAAAATGGAGGAAAGCTAAATGTATTCATAGTAACTGTAATAGTATAAAATTCTTATTTCGCACACCAAGTATGTTTATATGTCTGTGTTACCATTAGGAATGAAGATCGAGATGATAGGAACCGAAAGGCATCTTATGACGTCAAGGAAGGGACCACAGACTGTGAAGACTGGTCAGCTTATATCGCTGTACAAAAATGTGTTTTGATTTTTTTTTGTAGTTAAATGCATCCTCTTGGCTAAAGGCACTCTCTCGCTTATTCTGCACAGTCCTAAGCCCACGTTGGAGGAGGTGCACTCATGGGGGCAGTCGTTTGACAAGCTGATGTGCTGTCCAGCGGGGAGAAACGCTTTTCGACAGTTCCTTCGCACTGAGTTCAGCGAGGAGAACATGCTTTTCTGGCTAGCCTGTGAGGAGTTCAGGAAAGAGACCAATAAGAGTATGATAGAGGAGAAGGCTCGGGTCATCTACGAAGACTACATCTCCATTCTATCGCCTAAAGAGGTCAGAGAGCTTTGATTTAATCGTTTTGCAAATATTAGCGACCTGTTCGAACAAATACTGAAAGTATGTGTGAGTGTGAGGGCGCATCTAGAACATCTAGAAACAGCAGCACACTCCTTACATATTGAGCTTTAAACATCTAGTGATATAAACTGTTAGCGTTAGGCAAAGGTTAGCCATTTCCCCCTGACTCCAGTCTTTGTGCAAAGCTAAGTTAACCAGTTCAAAGACTGTATATAAAAGATGGATGCAGCCTTTGGCTCTGAGTGGCTAAGAATGAAAAAATGACCCTGTTTCTTTCTTCCTGTTTGGGCACTTTCTTAATGGACTTCCACTCTTAATGACTAGTTTAGATTCTTTTTGTTATACAGCATGGTGTTCATTTTGTAACTTATTGTCCCCTTGGGGAAAATATCAGTACAGAGAATACAGAACAATAAGCCACTACTGCATGATTGTAAAGGTTTCTTGGTTTTACTGGTGTGATCCATGCCTTGAAAAAGCCTGCTAGATGGTGACAGCTGCTAGATGGTGGCAGCCAAAATGCTCCACTGGAGGCTTCAGTGAGTGACTGCACAGAGCCCTGGTCCATCTTTTCTTTACAGTCTATTAGCTTTCAGGTCGTCATCAAATTTTCAGTCGTGAAGCAAACAGTGACATTTCTCAAGGTTTTGTCGCACAAAAAGAGCACACGCTGTTCTTCCCTAACGGGCTATTCTCTCGACTCCCAGGTGAGCCTCGACTCCCGTGTGCGCGAGACGATTAACAGGAACATGCAGGAGCCCACATCGCACACCTTTGACGATGCCCAGCTGCAGATCTACACACTAATGCAAAGAGACTCGTATCCCCGCTACATGAACTCCCCAGCCTACAAAAACCTGCTCAACACCCTGTCAGAGCAGTCCCCTGAATCTTAGGGTGGTGATGACCTGTGATCTTTTAACTCTCTTTACCCCTCTCCCAGACCTTACCCCCCTTTTTAAAATTTTTTTCTTTGTATGTTCAGTGTAGGATTACATGAATCAGGCCTCGGGCCTGTCCCCTCCCAGGGATCTCAGCGCTATTGTGATCTGCACCTGACTGAAGACACTCAGGTCTTAAAATCTCCCGAGGGCTTGACATCACAAGTACTGCTACAGATCAACAAAGCAAAACACTCCAAAGGAATATGAATACATTTTAATTCTTTTGTTTTTCTTTTTCTTTCTTTTGATAGAAATAATCTATTTTATTTGTGTTCAGAGTTTTTTATGGTCTGTTGTTTTTTGTATGATCGTTTGGGGGGAAAATGATTCCTACTGTAGACTATATATTTATGAGTTTGTAAATAGTAAAAATGGAATTGTGGGTATTTTATGTGGAAACGCCTGGTTCTATTTCCTGCGTACAAAAATCAAAGCTCAAGTCAAAGGCTACACGTTAGCTCTACTTGCAGGCAGCTTTGTGGGGTACTGTACTGATTTTACCTTGTTTTCACCCCGTTTGGTCCCCTAACCTCACACTTCAGTACCTGTGACAGCGACTTGGCAACTCCAGTTCATGTAGAACCTGTGCGTGATTGAGAAATACTGTAAGCGTGGTGATCAGTGAAGTAACAGAAAGTGACAACAGCTCTTGTCACGGCGTGCAATTCGTTTCCTTAAGAAACTCAAATCAACGATGGAAGGGTGTTTTAACTTTTGTTACTTGAGCTTAACCACAAAAGATTGCCTGTCTAAGATGTTTATTTGAATTCAAGTGTTATTCACTGCACACCTCATAGGTTTATTATAGTTTTACAAGTGTGACATAAGTAATTCTATTTACCAGATGAAGTATTTTTTATTTATTGATGTATACAAACAATACAGAAAAACAAGTACAAATCATATTTAAAGTCCTGTGATGGACCAAACTCTACTAAGCTGTCAAAAGAACTTTAAATAATGTTATTTTTAAAGAGTATATGGCTCTGTTTTATAGGTCTGTAATTTCCTAATAACGTTCCAGAAGGTTTCCTTGAAGGTACTCTAATTTGAGACTAAATATAAGGAAAATTATTCCATCATTTAAACCCAAATAAATATGAATTCCTATTGTTGTAAGGCCTAAACAGCTGGAATGGAATCTGTTTTCACGCTGAGAGTAAGAAGATTTATGATGCTCTTAAGTTTTAAATCTAAAGCTTTTCATTCTCAATTTCCGCTTAAGTATTTGCTCGTATTTATTTGACTTTCTTCTCAGGCTAACTAGACTTTATTCAAAGTCATTTCTAGGGAACCTTCTGGAATACACTTTGAAATTACCAAAAAATCACTATTTAAGATTACATAGCTCGTCTATGATATATAATTTGACATGATTATCAGTGACAGTAGGTTTCCGGCCAGGTTAGCAGCAACACCAAAGCTACCATGTAAACTGTGCTCATACGTTTTATCGAGTGTTTCACTGAGTAAAATTGGAGTTGCCAAGTGTTTAATACTTTTATGTACTCTAATAGTTTTAGTTGAATTACTTTGTTGCCTCACAAACGTGTCACTCAAAGACAAGATCCTCACATGGGGAAGTGCCTTGACATTCAGTTTTACGACATCTTTCTCATGGGCAGCGGTTACTTTCAAACGCTTGCCGTAAGCGTGGTTACTGGAGCGTGAAGTCAGTTTACTGGAAATTGTCCCTTTCATTGGCCAAAATATTAAGTGTTTTGTCTTGATTTCTTAGTCGTGACTACATCTGTTCACTTTGGTAGGGCAGAGGCTGACGACAGCACATGTCAAACAAAGATTGGCGGACAGGCCGGTTGATCTGAACTTCTTACCAACCTGCGTGCAATCTGAGTTGATGGGTTCACTGCGCGGATCAACCTCAAAACACAACCTAAGCCAGTGGTTTGGAGTGATGCCTATAAATGTTTCTTTCTTTTCTGTTTACTATATGAAATGTGTTATTTTGCGCTGAGATTACTGAAGAATACATTTTTAAAAAAAATACGAATAATGTGAATGTTTACAGTAAATGGTTGATTTTTTTTTTTTTTTCTGCTACTCTTCGAGAAAATAATGACTTGTGGGCATTTCGATTAAGATAAAATAAAGCACAATAATTTTACTGACTCTGGAATGATTTAATCAGCAAACTGCATGACACCAATATCAGTAAAATGTGTCAGGAAACGACTTTAATAATGTCCTAACAGCAAATTCAACCAACTCGGTTCACTGATAGGAATGGAAGAATTCTTTCAGTACATCTGCCCCTGTGTAAGTTTGAGCAGTTTAAATTCATGATTCTTTTAAAAATAACGCAGATCAGGTGAAATCCTAATTAAGAACATTTAAAATCAAAAGTAATGAATTCTGTGAACTCCTTGAAATACACGGTAACGTTCACATGAGCACAACATGTCAATTAGAATTAAACAAAAACACTTTAATTTAAGTGCGCAGAGGATTGTAGCAATATGCAGTTACTTGTGTACTATTTTGAAATGCTTTATAAACTTTGAAAAGTTCATACTCTTTCACAGTACTGTGCAAAGGTCTTGAGCCGCATCTTCAGACAGTATAATATAAAAAAAAAAAAAAGTTGTTTCGTCAAAGGTTCAATTAAAAAATAAATAAGAACGTGAGATAAAACATATAGAGAAGTGTAATGTCTACCACCAGGCCTTCCTCAGTTTTAGCCCTTTTCAGTGAATAAAAAAATCTTAATCTTGTATTACTGTTCACTTTATGTGGTGGTGAAGCAGCAGAACAGCCCATCAACATAAAGTGGTTGCACCTGGCTATTTAAAAAAAAAAAAAAAAAATCCTGGAGGAAGCCGAAAACAATTGGTGCATCTTCCCTTCTCCAGCCAACGATATTATCCTGTCCCTGGATGGATTAATATGCATACATCAGCATTCGCTTTGATGTGATGAATATTCCATCAATTACAAATGTATACTCTGTAACACACACACACACACACACACACACAGAAGATGTCTGTTCTCTCAGATCCGACCTGCTTAGTATAATTTTAAAGATTTAAATAACCAGAAGAGACTGAAAACCCATCATAAAAGACAGCTAATGAAAAGCAGCTCTTTTTAATCAAATGGATTACACTTTATTGGGAAATTAAATAAAACAATGCAATGTTGTGAGGGGGAAGCAAAACAACATTGTCCAAAGTGTTAAAACTACATATAAAAAATGCAGATAAAAGAGCATGATAAGATCCATCGCATATATCTGACGGTGAGAAACAACTAATAACGCTAGTAAAATAATTTTTAGGGGAAGGAGTTGAGGGAACCAACAATGAGCTCAATCTATTAACAAGATATTTACTTAAACAATAACCGCAGTGGCATCTTTGTATGGCATGTTGTGTACCATGTACCACAGAATAGAAAGCTCCAATCTGTTGCAGATAGACAGAATCTGGTCCAGGAATTTTGCTACTTGTAGGAGTGCCGTGGATGATGCCGCAGATTCAGCAGAACTAGAACAAAAAAAATTTATTATAATAAAAATGATCAAATAAAAAAAAATCAAAAAAGTCATGGGATAGGATTTTTTGTTGTTGCAACACTGATCTTCAAGTTACAACCAAGTAGATAGAAGGCAGAGTCATGAGTCTTCTTCTTGGCCATGGCATTTGTTTATTTAAAAAATAAATTAAAAAATAAATAAATAAACAGAGCAGAGGGCACCATACGCATACCTTTAGAGCAACAAATTGCAATAAAAGCAACAACAGCTTCACACACCAGATATGTGTGCACTGTGTATTTAGTCACTATCACACATTCAATTAACATACACGTCGAGCAAGTGCGGTCTTTGCAGACCCTGCAGTCATGGAAAATCTACTCCCATGGATGGTCGGCTGAGAGTCTGACCTCTACAAACAGGCCCTTTTAGATTTTAATCAACATGAGCCTGAATGTGGCATCAATTAGCCGTTTTTCCTGACAAACAGATAAATGCTTTCTTTAATCATTTCGAACTGGCTAACATAATAAAATATCTTTCATCTCCTTTCTTTTAAAGGAAAAATATCAATATAATTTGAGACCAAGAACTTGGGAAGACTTAATTACTAGTATACCCCAAACCTGTATTACATTAATAACATAAGCAGGACTGAGGCTTAAAAGTGTAAATTTGAAAATAAATGTTTTGCTAATTTAACACCAAAAGACAGCTACTCTGTTTCCGTCACCCAAAAGATGGAACAAAACAAACAAAATATTGACATCAGCATTACGCATCTGCCAAACTGTATCTTTAACCATTTGACTGGTTCCACAACTGGTACATCTCTGCTGTAAACGAGCTTAGTGCACTATCTAAACTTCTATCGCTGAAGTTTAAGTCTGATGGATGATGGAAGTCTACAGGCTAATGCATTCCAAGACTGACTCAACAAAACCTGCATTAGGGCACATACCTTCCATCTATTTCCACATTCATTGCAGAAGACAAACGTGGTCATTGGCTCATCAGCACTACGAGTTTGAACCTGGGAAAGAAAACGGAAAAAGAAAGTCACTTAAAATCATAGACTACTAAATCAGCGTATGCTCTATCAATACCAATATACATGGCTTTATCAGATTTCACATTGTCTGAACAAATTAAATAACTACAACCTCCACAAAGACCTCTATAGGCAGCCTGCATATCCATACCTGTGTGTAGGTGCAGCTCTTTCCCTTGCATTTGCCGCAGGTGAACAGATCAGTCTGAGTGCCCCCAGTGGTGGCCATCTGGTGGTCCCTGACAGCCTCTTTGGTCAAATTCTTCCTCATTTCCTTCAGCTCATCACTGGCCATTTCCTACAGCGGTGGAAAAAATAAGAAAGAAAGAAAGAAAGAAAGAAAGAAAGAAAGAAAGAAAGAAAGAAAGAAAGAAAGAAAGAAAGAAAGAAAGAAAGAAAGAAAGAAAGAAAGAAAGAAAGAAAGAAAGAAAGAAGTGCCAATAAGTGTTTAAGTAAACTAAATCTGCTATCGTGAGAGAGCGAAATATATAATTAGTGACAATTACTAAGGGCACTGTTTGTCTCTTGAGATTGTGCCATCAACAGCTCACACACCTCTGCGGTCATCTTAGCCATCCGCTCAGGGGTTACGCTCCCGCACAGCACGGTCCTCCTTAAATTCGGGTTCTTCATATCCTTCAGATTTGAGATTCGGCTCCTCACGCGGTTCTTATATTTCATGTCTGTGTTCTTAAACTCTTGGAAGATGCGTAATTGCAGGTCAAAGAATTCAACTTCACCAATGAATTTATATAATAACAACAAAAAGAAATCCCCGGCCTTTCAGGTGGCTTAGTGCTGATGCTTCTAGTCGATTATTAGAGTGGTTAATGTAGTCATTTATCAAGCATGCCTACCGTTCTTTGTTTTAGGTTCTCCAGTGTCTCTTTATTTGTGTAACACGCTATAATTAAAGGGTGCTAGTGTTCAGACAAAACAAGTGATTCAAAAGATGAAAGGCACAATGTGCTCATTTATATCACCAGCACCAAAATACACAACAGACACTGAGAAGACAGTAGCTATATCCAGAACATTATGAAATAACAAAACTCTGCCTCTAAAGAGTTCAATCAGAGGGCAGAGATAGCTCAGTAGGTAGCGTGGTCACCCCATAATCGGAAGGTTGGGGGTTCAAATCCACCGAACAGCTACCCTGAGGTACCCCTGAGCAAGGTACTGTCCCTACACAGTGTTCCCCGGACACCTGATTAGTAATTTCCCCACGGGGATCAATAAAGTATACATTATTATAATGTAAAGGATATATTCTTCAATCTGTGCTCCAAGTTCGTCACAATCAGCACCAATAGCGATATAATCATCTGTAAAGGAAAAAGTATCAGGCAGTGGACAAAAACAAAGAGTAAGAAAACACAATTACAGATAAGTGCTTTGGAAAGTTTGTGATATTAACGTTTCAGATTACCTCCAGTCTGCAGAGCGCTTGCTATCATCTCTCTACACTTAAGCCTGATGGAGTCAGAGGTACTCGGGGCACGAGGAAAGGTGTTGATTAATGTGTTGGGAGCAACTTCACTGGGTTCACTCTTGCTGCTGGAATTGCTGCTGGAGCTGCTATGGGAGCAATAAGAAGTGTCATAATCAGTTCTGAAGCAAAACACACTTAGAAGCAGAAGATATAGTAGGTGCTTTCAGCTGCTAACTTGTTTCCCAAGGACTCATCACAGTGGATGGATCTGAATGTCTGATGTGATGCTGACTTTACACCAGATGCCCTTCCTGAGGCAACTCTCCCATTTATCCAGGCTCAAGGCTTGAACTATGAGTACACTAGCTTAGCTGAGGCTTGGTTTATATCTTCTCCAACTCCTAAGTATGAAAGATGTATTCCAGGTGTACACTAAAATGGAGAGCATTGCTAAAAGCGTGCATGAGGAAAAAAAAGTTTTCCTTATTACCTTTCTTCTTTTGCCTCTGGGCTTCCTTGTGAAGGAGAGACGACAGGCGTTGATTGTTCTTTCCTCTTCTCCTCTGAAGCTTTCTCTCCAGCTCCTGGCTCATCTGGAGAATGAGTGAGAAGAATTAAGAAGGCATCAGAATCAAGGAAGTGAGAGGTGAAGGGAAGGCCATTCCAGAAGCTTAATGTTAGCCTGCTTTATCCATCCCAAAACCAGTTATGATGTGTTTTTGGGTTCACTGTCCTGATGGAACACCCAACTGTGTCCAAGTTTCAACCATAAAGTTGTTGATTTGGGGTAAAGTTGCAAATTTTGGAGGCAGCTCTGCTTCATAATTATGCCATCAACTTTGTGCAACGTACCAGTAGCACTGACAGCAACTGTAGCATTATGCCCCAGAGCATAATGCCACTCCCACGATGTTGCTTGACAGTGTTCTTAGGCTTAAAAGCCTCACCTTTACTCCTCCATTCATACCTCATCATTTTCGACAAGGTATTTGGTTTGTCGATGTGGGCAGCTGCAAATTTCAGTTGAGCTCGTGTTGTTTCAAGTTCGGAGCAGTTGCTTCTTTCTTTGTTCTCACCTTCTCAGTGGACTGAGATGGTGAGAACTTCTCTAAAACTTGCTTCACTGTCGAGTGAACACACTGGTGTTTCCAGCAGTTTCCAAGGCAGGCTTGAGGCTTGGTGGTTCTTATTTGAACTGATAATTTTAGAACCTGTTGTTGTTTAGAGGAGACCTTCCCAGCTGAATAAATCTACAAATCTCCTTCTTAGATCTTCACTGAATTCCTTGGAGTTAGTTTTGAGTATTGCAGAGTCTGATGAGTCCTGTAAAACAAATCATTTTTATGCTGGCAAAGACACACTACCAGTTGTAGTTATGAGCGTGCAATCAATCATGATCACTATAGGCCTTGTCAAATTAAAAAGACATTGCAGAAGCTTCAGCATGTTTTAAAAGATTTGAGTGTATGTATATATTTGAGGCTGTATTTGACCCGATGTGTTTTTACCCTATGTGGATGAAAGAAAATCCAAAATAAATTCAAACTTTTACACCCAATTTTTTTGTTTTTGATTTTTCTCATTAAAAAGAAATAAGAAAAAGAAAAGTTCAAAGAAATTACTAAAAGCCCAAAATTACCATCACATTCATGCCCTTGACCACAAATGCAGCCAGCCATAAAACATAAGGAGCCTTTCACATCGGACGCAGCATGGGCTGCAATTACCGCTAACTAGAGCAAAGAATCCAAAATTTGTGTGGTTGCGTCATGTGGTTGAACTGGCGCAGCAGTAGGCTTCGTTTCTACTGGTCGTTCGCACAACCAACAGAAACATCACAGTGCGCTGCAGATGAAGATGACCATGGCATGCACAAGTACTGGCGCGCCTTGATTTTCGCAGCCGGAAATGAATGGGTTTCAGAGCACAGCACTGTGCGTGCCGCATCCAATGGGAAAGGGCCTTAAGGTGAGCAAGGGCAAAGGTATGCAATAAGAATGGAGGAATCAAGCCAGATTAAACAAAATTAATATTACATTGTAATTTCCCTTAAAGCGTAAACATAAGGCTGGGAAATGAGTGGCCTATGTATCAATAATCATTATGACATTCTAAACGGATAATAAACAAAAAACAGTGAAACTCAAAGAGAAATCCAGATTTAGGTATAGATCCAATTATAAAAGAAAAGACACATTCAATCCCCTGCTGCGGTATTGATTTCACTTTACAAACCACTAACTCTTTAGGCATTTAGAAAAATTATAAGTATTATGTCTATTTTACACCTCAATAAAAACATCTCTTCTCTCTAATCTTCTCTGGCTGATGCTTGTCTTTACTCAAATCTTCACTCAAACTGCTGGCTGCTGTTCATTTGTTTGTGCTGCTGAACAGCTCACTTACTCACAACTCCGTGGGTTGAGAATTGGTGTCAGCAATTTATAAAAAGAACAAGAGGACATTTTTGACAGCTGGTGTACCCGGCAGAGTGCAATGTGTTACAGTAAAAAAAAAAAAAAGGGGGGGGGGGGGGAATTCAAAATTGGCTCGATTTCATGAAGATCGATAGGCGTTGATACAAGCATGCCTAACAGCTTTAGACATGCAAAAGATATCTCCAAGTACATTATAGAAGACAAAAATAATAATTACCCAAAAGCTTCTTCCATGACTTGATCAAGGATTTTGCAAGAGATGTAACCTCCTCATCTGTGCTTTGTTTACGGATGGCATTAACGGACATCCCGATTCTGGTAGACTGTGGAAAAGACATGGTGTCAGAGCATCTGGGTTTCGGCGCTGCCTGTGTCCAGGACAGAGCCAGAGAACATATGAGCAATGATACCTGCAGTAGCTCCAGAGTCATGGGGATACTGCGCAGCTCCTTCAAGAGATCCAAAGCTCCAGCCTGCAGAATAAAGCGGAGGGATGATCATTTAGACCATAACACACTTTTTGTTTTCTCTAAACTGATTAGTCAGCTCTATCATCAACATGAGTAAGACCAGAGCTGTGTTTAGCCACAAGAAAACATAGTAAAACAAAAAAGGAAAATGTGGTGCTTCGAACATCCTGCTATGTTATGGAAGCTTGTGCTAATGGCAGCTCATTCAACACTCTGCACTGTCTCAGTAATATGGCAGGATCTATACACATGTTACCGCTGATACATTTGCACATCTGGCACAAACACCAAGAGCAAAAATTTGTTAACACCTTTTGGCCACTTTTAAATAAAAGACTAGTTAAAAGACAAATGTTGTTCAAACTGGCAGCTTCTTTGGATTCAATCTACTCCAGATTATACGTAATTTAGGAATCCTTAGATATGGAAGCTGAGCAGCAACAGTCTGAACAACTGATACTGGCCTTTCAGCCTCGTCTGCTTTTAAAAAGTAAGATGACACATCCAGGTTATTGTGACCAGTGTTTATCTTTTGGGTCACATCATCGGAGGTCCAGGTCTGCCGAGTAAAGCCACTGTGCCCCATTGGCTAAATTATTCTGATACCATTTAAAATGTAAGTTACATTAATGAAAAACGTATCCACCTATATGACTAACTGCAGTGCAAAGTTAATTATTCAGTCAACATTATTTTGGTGCTTCTGCAGCAATTGTGGTAACTGGTTTGACTGAGGAAGACACTGAGCAGATTGGCCTGTGCAGGTCAGACTTTGGGCACTACCCCTCATGTCTCTTTGAAATTAAATGTGTTAAATGTGGTAGGCAAGAGACAGGGCAGGACATCTGCTAAACGAAGACTGTAGCTAGATCTCCAGCTCTGCTAGAGTAATCTCATTGAAGCATGTGCAACAGATTGCCTTTATTATTATTACTAATAATAGTATTAATAATAGTAACACCAGAGGAACACTGTCCATTTACCATTTAAACAAACAAAAGCAAAGTGAAGGGGGGGGGGGGGGGGGGGGGGGGGGTCATATTTTGGATTTAAGCCTGAAGTACTTATATTAAGCAGATAGAAAAATGTACAATTGCTTTGTCAGTGAACTGGGAAAAAACAGAATAATCATAATAATAATAATAGTAATAATAATAATAATAATCTTAATGGAAATCTATTTTCTTTGCATAACAAATGAGATATGTTATTGTTAAATAGTGGAAAAACGAATTTTATGGTATTTTACTCAAACAGAAACCAAAAATATGTAGAACATGCGTGTATCCAGAAAACAGTAGGGTTATGAATGGGGTAAGCTTTTACAAAATTTTGGAGGTTTCACACTCTAAATTTTAGGAGTCATAATGACAAATTGCTATTAACAAAATCATGTAATTGTGTTGGGTTATTTGTCAAAGACATTTTAATTTTATTTGATGTTATCCTACTTATTTTGAGAAATTACAGACTTTACAAAAGAAAGTTATACAAGCTACAAATTGGTCCAAGCTCAAAACCTTTTTTAGGGGTATAAACTTCTGAAGTTTACTGAATCTCACATTTTTTCAAATTCTCGTTTAACATAAAATGTAGTATTTAAACTCACTGACAGACTATATGAGCTTATCCCAATATACACTTCCTTTCGCACACACAACACACAAGAAAAACAGCTCTTGAGGAGAAACTCTGTATAGTAAGCATTTTTAATAATAGACCACCCCTCTAAATTTTAATTAAGCACAAGAGAAATCATACTATTTTCATGTGCCGTTGGATTAGTGTAATTATACTTCAGGATAGGGTCATTTTAAGGTATTTTCAGTGATCATGTACGCTGGGCATCGAACACGTATTCTGTCTATATTATCTGACGTTTAGGCTCCTATTGATAAGCTCTGTGCGGAGTACCATTTCACAATTGACTTGAAACTATGAAGCTAACTCTTTCCTTACACTATGATGGTAATCTCTTCCAATCTCCCGACTTTCATTTTTTGGGGGATTCTAGATTGTATGTTGGACTGTTACAGTCTTTTGATTACATTATCTTTTACACTTTAAGGTTCCGTTTATTAATCGAGGAAATAATCAGCAGATTAACGGATAATCATTAGCTGCAGCTTTGTTTATGTTTATGCAATGATGCTTGGACTACAGGAGCGGCAGCTTGGTAGCTAACAGTTAGCCAATTAGCTACTAAGAAACCTCCCCCAAACAAGCCCGAAAATGAAACCTAACCCGAAGGATAACAGAACAATATCACTCTAATTTCTTTAACGATTTGATATTCAGTCATTAAATTAGCTAAAAGTGACCAGATCTAGAATTGTATTATTGCCTTGCGAGGCCATAAAGCTGACAGCGGTTAGTAGGATGCTACGTGGCTAAGTCCTAGCAACATAGAAACCTGCCATTCACATAAACAGACTCGCAGGGGAGCTTATTAGCGGCTAACCCATTAGTCATAACAACAGGTAGGTTAGCTTTGGAGCTAATTGCTGAGGGCAAGGACCGGAAAACCATCGTCAGCGGAACAACACAACAGTGCAGAATTTTTGTTGACAACTTTGGGGTTATTTAGCACACGTTGAGCCCGATCCTGACTGGATTTTCCAGTTAGCGCTCATGTTAGCTACACCATCAGTCAGATCGGCATTCATTCCCTCACACACATCTTACCCCGTTTTTCTTCTGCGCCATTTTATCGATCTTCTTCGCAATTCTGATGACCTCCTCTTCTTCCTTTTTGCCCATGGTGACCGAGCTGGTAAAGTCCAAATGAATTAGAACCAAGCCAGAAACTAAATTTGCCACAAAGACCACGCCACTGAACAGAAAGCAGCGGCAGTGACAGCTAGTCGGCGGACCGGGACCGCACACCGACCGCAGCAGACCTGACTAGTAGATGCACGATGAGCTCAAGGGAACTCAATCGACATGCAACCTTCTGGAAGCCTGATATCCCAGAACAGCTATCACCTAGACAATTTAATCAAAGAGGAGACTTTCCGAATACCGAGATAAAACTATATTTCATAACATCTGCCAATTTTATCTTCGTACAAAGCCTGGATTTTTTTTTAAATCAGCATGGCGACCTGTCGTTAGATAGCGCCAAAGTGCCATCCGGATCTAGGTTCACAATCGGAGACAATCCAACTTGACCAACAGCCTAAACACTCCGGCTTTATGTTTTCACAAAAACAGTCACTCACACAACAGGTTACTGTCCAGAACTTACACAATTCATAAGTTGTAATCGCTTTGTATTTTCTAGTTAGTTCTAGTTTTGTTTTTTGTTTGTTTTCTGTTTGTTTCGATGTATTGTTTTTGACGCAGTTCACTTCTTTCAGTTTCCAGAGCAGGTTTGCTCGTTTCAGTTTAGTTTTTATTGTGTAAAAATGTTTATAGTTTTAGTTCAGTTTAAAATAGTTTCAGGGTTAGTTTTAGTCCATCAATACGTCACTAGGCAAGATCTAGTAACATTTTCTTTTTACCAAACTAACAAATACTAAAACCTCTTATATTTCTCTATATTATTATTATTGTTATTATTAATATTATTATTATTAGCTAGTTTTCCAAATGTACAAACTAATTTCAATTAGTTTTAAGTGTTTTCAATTTTCCATTCTTTTTTATTTTAGTTAGTTAAATAGTTTTTTTTCAATAATAATAATAATAATAATAATAATAATAATAATAATAATAATAATAATAATAATAAGTAACTGACATATATATTACTGTATATTACTGGCATCAGAAACTCAGTTCAAGCTAAAAAACTAAAGTTACACAAGACAGCTGCCATTGTGCAGGAGGCAAGGTACACCCTGGACATGTTGCTAATCTATTGCAAAGCTATTGTGGAACCCGCCTAGGCTATATTTTTAACTAGACTTCATATTTTTGAGTTTCATTGCCCTGCTTTACCAGTGTGTAAGTTTACTGACTCATTGCATGTGTTCATATTTGGTCAACAAAGCTCATTCTAATAGATCAGAAAAGAAAGTTGGCATCTGACCTTTTGGATATAAAATGTAATGATGTTATCCTATTAGACATATGTGTGAAACCAGGTGAATTTGGCATAAAAAAAAAAAAGCAGACAAAAAATCAGAAAGATCCAGCTTGTTCATCCTTAAGTGCAAGTATGTGTTTGTACAGATTCCTTCAAGGGATAGGATACAATATGAGGAATATTTTATTTAAAAGTTAGGAAAGGACTGAAATAAATAATTTACAGGAGAATGTGACAGATAGACAGGCATTATGAAGACCTTTGGCCACATCTGTCACCACTGCAGAGGGTTAAAACAATGTCACAGTTTGCTGGACTAAGTGGACATGCAGAGTGGTGGTGTCATGGCTTCATTGTAAGCTGTGGTTTGGGAGCTTAAGTTCATGTGAAAACACAGATGCTGCCATCTTGCCAAGCGGTTAAAATATACAATATCTATTAGATTTGCCCCAAGCAGTGGTGAATAATGTATTACTGAGTGTAATTAAAAGCCCATGAAAGAGCCCCTGTTTTTCTGAAGGAATTATTAGATGGACTTGGGCTTTTGAAGAAGGCACGACTGTTGTGTAGTTCAAACTTGTAACCTTTGAGGACCACAATCCAGGCCACGGTGATGGCAGACTGTTGATCTTACACAGTGACACGACTGACTTGCTAATTTGGATCTTTGTAATCCAAAGAGACCAGCATGTGACATTACCACCTAATGACTGAAGGTTAGGCAAACACTGCAAACACTCTGAATAATTTAACAGAGAAAGTGCAATACACTGGTAGCTACAGTACATACAATGTAGAGTATATAGCAAAGAGAGGTTAAATGCTAAAATTAGTGCTAAAAGCCATGTAGTTTGCAAGAGAAATGAGGTAATGAAAAATAATTGTACTTATTTACATTTATTTACACAAAAAATGTAATGGATTAATCCTGACGACTTACACATGTCCTTTCTTCACCACCACTGTCTCCATCTTCTAGGATGGTACACGTTAGCAGGAGATATGAATGCCTTTTATTCAGTCGGGGCCAATTAGGAATTGGCATACCGTATGGGAACTGTAGTACAGTGACACAGCTCTCGACTCCTGATGCATGTGCTCGAACATTAGCTTCTCTCCCAACGGCCAAAATTCAAAATCCACAACATCCAAGTGTAGATACAATGCTACAGATTTCCCCACTTTCTTGTTTATTTACTAAAGCCCCGCTGCACAAACTGCATGAACTCTAAATACTGATGCATCATGTGTCCTGATGGTGGATTTTCAATACCTGCTGTGAGGTAAAAGTGCTCTCTAAAGACTTTATTCTACCTCACGCTGTCAGCAGCGCGCAAAATCTTTAACCTAATCCCTATTAGGCGAAGACCTCTCAAATCTGATTAGACAGACTGCTTGCAAATTAGAAATAGTCCAAGCCACCTGTGGTATCTGTTGGAAGAGGCAAACACTCACTAATATCATTTAAACTGGAAATCAGGAATACTTTCATTTCCCACCATCTTCTTCATTTATTTCTTATTCTGGTACTTACTAGACCCTTCTCTGAGTCACCCAATATTTATTACTTTGTCTTTAAGTGCAAATAAGGAAAAGGAGAGATGAGGTATTTATGGCCAATAAGGCTGAGAAAACCTTATCGCCGGTAAATATGGCCAATAAGATCATTTCTGTATTGTAAATGGAGATTTCCTACTGGAAATAATACAAAATAAGCTATTCGATAAATATATACATGTATATCCCACACTTTCTCTAATACAATAACATAATCATTTATTTACTTCCTTACAAATAAAAGCATTCTCTTCTAGTCCTCTGTGGTACACTCTCTACGTATTTTCGCGTTTTTGCTGCCTTATGTGCTGATTAAGTGTGAGCAAAGATTAGGCAAATTGGCCATGATGTTGCACGTCCTAAAATAGCCCTCGAACGCTGCTGAGAGGCTTTGACCAGCGCTCGGAGGAGCAACAGATACACGCTTTCTGTTGTTTTAGCTGTTATTATTAGGATAAAATGGGAACTATCCGGTAAGATTTTGTTTGTTTCATCTATCGGCATGTTTGCTTATCCAGTCAGTCATTTTAATGTGTTTCAAGTGGGTTGTCTGATCTAGTGTATGGGTGGGGTGTGAAGGGCCTGTGTTTACGTTCACTTTGACTTGCTGATCACACTGTTGTTTGTTTACTGTTTATAAGTTATAAGTTACAAGACATTATTCATCATCATTTCCATGCGATCTTTACTGTACACTAATATATGTATCTTCTATTGATGAGAGCAACAAAGGCTCTGAAGTACAAATGGTGCTCTTTCAATGTGTCTTTTTTTAAATTTTAGATAGTGTTTATATTGACTTATAATATACAAATGTTTATATTGTATTATCATATTAATATAATCTAAATAAAGTTGCCAGTTTATTGGGTACACTTAGCTAAATGTAATTCAGTCTAACTGTCCTGTATTAAATCCTGTATTTGTGGAGTTTTAGCATGTAGTTTATGACACTGAACTCTGTTGCAGTATAACCAGAGGTGTTTCTATTACTTTGTTCGCCTTACATTAAAGTTGAAAGGTTTTCTCTGTAATGGATTACAGAATTTGCTCAGGAAAAATGATTATATTCTGCAGCCCTCTTTATGTACATTTGCAGTCAGTTTAGTTTCACTCACGACAACTTAAATGCATCCTAAAACCTACACACTGAGAAAATTCTAAAGAAAATGGTTTGTGGTAGTTTGATATTCATTTATTTTATTTTTTCATTATATTTCACATAAACAGCTAATGTCCTTTGCACTAAGCCAAAAGTGCAGTTTCCCTATTACTATTGTATTATTTCTCTTATTGTCTATATTATAAGCAACTTTTATATATCTTGTTTTCATCAAATTAGAGAAAAAAAAGGATAAAAGCGACTTTGACTACACTGAAATGGCCTCTCTGTTCTCTTTTCAGTTCCCTCCAGACAGTATGAGCACTACACCTATCCAGGAACCCCCTACCCAGGAACTGTCCTCTGGGAGTGGGCAGACCTTACCCTCCCGACCCCTGCAGCTCTCGTCTGACCCTTCAGCTTCTAAAAGAGTATGTTTCTACAAAAGCGGTGACTATCAGTTTGGAGGGCATCGAATGGTCATCAATACCCGCACCTTTAAGACCTTTGATGCTCTACTGGATGTTCTTTCCAAGAAAGTGCCCCTGGCATTTGGAGTGAGGACTATCACCACACCCCGGGGGACTCACCTTGTTAAGGCATTAGATGACTTACATGATGGAGGTGCTTATGTGTGCTCTGACCAGAAACGTGTGAAGCCAATAAATCTGGATGAAGTGAACCGGCGGCAGGTACCTTGGAATACTACCAGACCGCTCAGTGCAGGGCGACGGCGGCGGCGTCAAGGACTCAGATTTGGTCAGTTTGGCAGCAAGAATGAAGCCATCAGGCCAGCAAAGGTCACTGAAAGGGTGGCAGTACGGACACCAAAGAGGCTTATGGTCATCAAGAACAGGGATCCAAGTGTTAAACGCACAATTGTTTTGCAGAGAAGAACAGCTCCAACATTTGATGCGTTGCTGGATTACCTATCGCAGATCCTGCAGTTCCCAGTGCTGAAACTCTACTCTACAGATGGCAGAAGAGTAAGTTCTCGATAAACTGAAAATAGGAATCATCACTAGTCCTGTGAAATGGGTAAAATTTCCAAAATAAATCTTTATGTCATCAGTGTTACATGTTACATGTTGCTATTTGTCCACGTTTTCAGTCTTTATCCTTTACAAACCAGATGTTTTTGCTAGTTTCTGAACAAAAGGGATGGAGGGATTTAAATATCTGAAATACTGGATTACTCATGAGTTTTACAGAGCACAGTTCATTCTACTGGAGCCACAGAGGTGTCTCCCTCCACCCACACCTTCCTCACCCACATTGTTAGATCAGGAGCTCAGCGAGGAAAAAAATGTGTCTAAAGGTGTGTGTTTGGATAGAAACAGATCGAGCTATGCACCTACTAGTATTGTTCTCAGATAGATACCGACAAATGTAGGGTGTTTTTCTTTTAAGTAAATGTAGCGCAGTTACATTTCATTTTAATCTCACTCTGCAATCAGTGAAAATAAATTTGTGCAATTGCCTCAGGATTGTAGGTGATTTCTAAAAGAAAGTTTTACGAGAAGAGAAAGGAGATAGAATTTGATGGTTCGAATATTTAACTATAACAGCCAAAAATAACACAAGCACATAGGCTTAGAACTTGGAAATGCATTTTTCATTGTCTATGTGGGTTTAAAAGGAGCAATGTTTTTGTGAATTTTAAATTGGCTCCCTGCTGTGTGAGACCTGTGTTTTCCACTTATTATACTTTCTATGTATAGCAGTAAGTATATTACTTTCTTTCCAAAGACACCTCAATCTATATTAAGCAAAGGTGTGTCTGCCTGGCACAAAACAAGGATGGAAAAAAAAAAAGCTACAGACAGACAGATATAAACAAATCTACAAAGTGGTTATCCACATTTTTTCAGTCTAATTACATGTTTAAGGTTGACTTTTTACTCTTGTGCTTGTGTTTGACGAAGCAACTTGGGCTTCTGCCAGACTTTTAAACCACGACACAAGGTCAGGCGATCAGCTGATCAGTGGAGTCTTCTCAGTTGTCACGCAATCGTAGATACTCAAACATCCGATTATTCCATAGACATTTAATGTACCAAATTAATTCTCTCAGTACCTTTGAGATGATGAGGATAAAGTCTTTTAGTTTAAATGTTTTTTTTTTGTTTTGTTTTTTTAATTAAAGGATTATTTGCCAAGAAATATTTAAATTGAGTTACTCAGGTTTTGAAAATGAAAAATATACACACCACTGTGTGTCATTAGAGATTATTTTGATGTATCTGTTACAAATCCTGATTCATTTTGATGGTAAGAAAAAAAGAGTGAAAATTTTAGGCTTTTATTTTTAATGATCTTTGAGATATTTGTGTTCAAACATCGCCTCTGATGGCATGAAAATAGGTTGATGGTTCGCTTTTAAAAAAATTATATTTAACCTCCTAAGACCCGAACTTTTCCACGGCATGCATTTTAATTTCTCTTTCATATTTGGGCATATTGGGACCCGATGAATGTATAAACAAAGAATTACCAGATTTTTTTTTTAAACCTGATTTGTGTTTCTAAGAAAAATGAGAGCCACATATGAGGATATTCGTTTAAAATTTCAATAGAACAGTAGCAGTATAATGTCCTTGTAGGTGGATATCAGGCCCTTGTAGAGCAAAATTGAGTATTTTGGTCTAAATAATCCAAAATATGATGTCCATATATGTGGACGCCAGGTCCTAGGAGATTAAAGCTAAAATTGTACAGGACTCGTTCTATATGTTTAACCTTTGTACCATAAAATGTGTGTAAAATATGCAAATCTGAGACGATCAAACAGAAGACCAGTGTTGATTTGAGAAGGAATGACGCAAAAATAAAAGAATCTAATTTTCGGCAGTTTTTAAGGGATATAAATTACAGACTAAAATTGTGTTATTCAAAAAAAAAGCTCAGAAGTGCATAATTTAGAATAGTCACATATAGAGTAAGTGATGCATTCATAAGATGAAGAAAATCTGCGGTTTCCCATGTTGAATGTCAATCTCATTTCTCCTCTTTTAGGTTGATGGTCTTGCTGCTATCATCTTGTGCTCTGGAGTTGTTGTGGCAGCAGGCAACGAGCCTTTCAGATTAGCAAACTATAGTTTTCACAGAACAGGCCAGATGGCACAGGCCATGTTCCTGGAAACTGCTGAACCATCAATGTTACAACCTAGAGCACGTAAGTGTTAGTTTACGCCACGGGGAAAAGGAAATATGTTATGTTTTGTTATTCTATTCAGTTACTCTCATACCTCTCTCATACACTCTCTGTACGCAAGTTTGAATCTATACAATCTTTTCCTTGAAGTGTCAAATCTCTTAAAAAAGCACAGAGTAATCTCACGTTGTATCTTGTTTACTTTCATACCAAAACAATGGTATAAAATAAAAATGGTAGATTTTTTGTGGGTGTCCGGATTAATTTTCAAAAGAAAGATATGAGAGTGAAGCACATAAGCATGCTTATTATAATTTCTGCTATTCTATTCTTTGAAGCACTACTGCAAAATCTTTACGTGACCCAAGATCTTTTTTCTTTCTTTTTTGTCCCATCTCTTCTCCAAACATCTCTGAAAGCAGAGAATAAAAAGTCTTTCTCGAGCGGACGAGGATCAAGGAACTTCTCCGTGTCATCAGAGCGATATATTGTGAACCAGATAAACAAGTCTCAAAATGGCCACCTGCATCCCCACAATGGAGTACTTGAAGCAGAAGCCAATCAGCATCACACATCTATGGAGATGTCCGGAACTGGCAGGGAAGATAACGTGAATCAAACCTGCATCGTACCTCACGATGATGACATTGAAAAGTCTTTCCGCGTGAATCAAGATGGCAGCATGACTGTGGAGATGAAAGTTCGTCTGACCATTAAGGAGGAGGAGATGCTCCACTGGACAACCACACTCAGCCGCACCAGCCTTAGCAAGAGGGCAGCTTGTGCCTCAATTTCTGAGTCAGGCAACCGCTCCCCTGACTCGAACAATGTCATTCCCAAAGACTCCTCTAGTATCAGCGAGGAAGAAACGAAAGAGGAGAACTTTCCCTCCGCAGCTGGAGGCGTCGGCTTTAATGATGAGCGAACATGTGAAGGATACACTTCAACAGCTACGAGAAAGGCGAAAAAAAGTGTCAAACGCACTCCCACACCTGGTCCTCGACATGTTAATAAAAAGGCGTCTATTGAGAGTGTGAAGAGGGTCACAGAGTCAGGGGTGCAAGAGAGCATGCTGGGACATTATTCCTATGTGGAAAGGACAGCCGATGGCGAAACAACGGAGGGATACTGCCTTGTCAAACACAGCAGCAGCAGCAGCAATAGACCCATCCCAAAACCTCGCAAAACAGCATCCGCAGGAATGAGCAACAAATGCACCCCCTCCTCCATCAGGTCATCAGGAGTTGCTGAGGTCCTTCAGATACAGAATAATGGGATGGAGTTTAGAGAGACTGTGATGCATATTTATGAGACCCAAGGCTGCTATGACAACTATTTGGCGAATCAGGAATATAGTGTAGATGGCGTTCCTTTACATGGCTCCCCTCTGGCACCACAAAGTAAACAGTCGACTGACTCAGGGCCTCATTCATCGAGTAATGATTGTGATATAGATTGTAGCTGGCAGCCACCCACTGCTGACTCACTGCAAAGGCAGAAAGAGGAGATGCTATCACTGTCATCAGAGCCAGTATCTCTGACACATGAGAATACAAACAATCTGTCTTCACCGAGTGAAAACGAAACCAAGAGAAACCTTCAAATTCTAGAGAGAGTAAAACTAGACAACACTCCAAAAAGCACGACGAAGAAAAAGATGACTACGTCTGCCAGGAGCCAGAAGAGTTCAACTTCAACAAGTAACACGGATAAAAAACCGAAGGAAAGCCTAATCAGCCCCTCAAAAGATAGCAAGCATTCATCTGCTGACAAGCTAAGCAGTAAGGTCAGTGTGGGGAAAAGGAGTGTGAATTCTTCTGAAAGTGCTAGAAGTGGTCAAAAGAGTAAAGGAGCAGAAAAGAAAGCAGAAAGTCTCCAATCTAAGAAATCCAATAAAGGTGAAAAAACACCAACAAAGAGCTCAGCCTCATTAGTTAGAACAGCACCACAGAGACAAAACACAAGCAAAGAAGCTGCTAGCGATATTGGCCACAATGTAAATACTCCAACTGGAAGGCCTCAAATGAAAAAGAACATGTCAGACATTTTGCAACCCAACAAATCTCTTACTAAAAAGACAACTAGCAAGCCAAAATCCATGCCTGAAAGCGGAATATCACCAACAAAACCGCTTGTTTCGATGCCTTCTCTCGATCCTTCACCCTCCGAGATCCACCAATATGTTGAGAACTGGTTGGAGAAAGTCACCCCAGACCAAGTGCCATATCCAGAGGAGGTGATCACAGAGGAAACACAATCTCGAACAAAGGTTATATTTCAGATAGGCGGAGATTCTGAATCAGATGAAAAAAATGAATGCCATACTAATTTTGATGAAAATAACCCATCCTCCAATGATGTTATAAAGGGATCATCATCTTGTCTATCAGTTCCTCTTAGCCACCAAGAACTAACAACAGTACAAGGTTTAAGTGTTTCTATGCCAAATGTCAGAGCTGACCTTGAACATCAGGAGAACAGACTGAGGCCACACAAATCTGCAGAGGCCGTCTGTCCAGCTGGCGACGAAACATCTTCATCATCTAACTTTTTGAGTCCCAAAGCAAAGATAAAGCCTGCCCTGCAACAACTCTGTTCATCCATTCAGTGCATCAGAAGAGCCTCTGACACCAACGTGGCATCCAACCTTGAAAAATCTAACAGCCTTCCCGATTTCCCGACACAAGTAGCCTCAGTGTTTGGCTCGTCGTGTAAAGCCTTTGTGTCATTCTTGTCAGTGATGACTCTGAGAGATCACCTCATAGACTCCACACCACGAGAGGATAAAATATCAAGAACCAAGTCAGAGGCGATGCTAATGATGGAGTCCCTGCAGAAGATTTCGGCCATCGAGGACGAGGAAGAGCAGAGAGCAAGTCTGACTGATTTGCAAAGCAGAGCATCTTCTCGTTTAAGACAGAGCTGGAAGGATTTCCAGATTCTGAGGGAAAGGCTTGAAAGTGAACCCCTTTCTCCCAAAGTGTCAGAAACGGAGTTTGCGCTCGATGTCGTCTCTGAAGGCGGCGATGCATTTGAGGAACAGCATTCGGGCATTGATGAGCTGATGGAGGAGCTGAGCATGCCGCAAGACCTCAGGGAACAGATCGCTTCGACAATCAGAACTTTTTACCCTGTGGAAGAGAGCCAGTGTGTAGAGACTGATCGAAACCAGTCAGACTCAGAGGAAGATTTAGAGCAATTTGTCCAGGACTGTAACGATGAAACAAAACAATCACTTGAGTCTGATAGTCGATGTGTAACTGAAGACACTCCTGATGCAGTTTATACCCAACAGGGACAAATAATAAGCAAGTCAGAGCAGCCTAGTGAAACCCAAGAATCACAGACAGAAAAAGAAGAGTTATTAAAAGACAAAGAAAATGAGACAAAAGAAGAAGAAAGTGGCAAAGAGGAACAATTAGAGGAGGAAAAAGAGGTAAAGATGAGGGAAGATGAAGATACAAAAGAGACAGAAGCTGATTGTTACACGACTGAAAAGGAAGATTGGGAAAGAAAGGAAGAGGAAGAAGAGGAGCAAGAAGCAAAATCAGGGGAAGTAAGTAGTGAAGAATCTATTGATAAAGAAGAGGGAGGGGCATATGAAGAGGAGGAGACAAAAGAAGAAGAAAGTAGAAAAGAGGAACAACTAGAGGAGAAAAGAGAGGTGAAGATTAAGGGGGATGGAGATACAGAGGATGAAAGTGAAGGGACTGAAAAGGAAGATGGAGAAAGGGAGGAAGACAGAGAAGAAGAGCCAGAGCAATCAGAATCAGACGAAGACAGTGGAGAGGGGTCTGTTGATAAGGAGGAAGCAGGGGTGGATGAAGAAGAGCAAGAGACAGATGGAGAGGAGGTGAAAAAAGAAGAAGAAAGTAGAGAACAGGAACAACTAGAGGAGAAAAGGGAGGTGAAGATTAAGGGGGGTGGAGATACAGAAGATGAAAGTGAAGGGACTGAAAAGGAAGATGGAGAAAGGGAGGAAGACAGAGAAGAAGAGCCAGAGCAATCAGACGAAGACAGCGGAGAGGGGTCTGTTGATAAGGAAGAAGCAGGGGTGGATGAAGAAGAGCAAGGGACAGATGAAGAGGAAACAACAGAGGAAGTAGATGAGGTGAACCAGCAATATAGAGATAGAACAGACACAGAGGCCGATAGTGAAGGGACTGAAAAAGAAAATAGGGGAAGAGGGGAAGATGGAGAAGAAAAGCCAGAGCAATCAGAATCAGAGGAAGTGAGTGATGAGCAATCTCTTGACAAGAAAGGAGCAGGGGCAGATGAAGAGGAGGAAGAGATGACACTGGATGAAAGAGAGCTGGGGGATGAATTAGGAGAAGGAGAGGAAGAAGAGGCTGATGAGACAGATGAAGATTTTATGAATGAGGACCCAACTCAGTATAGTGCTGAAGAAACAGATGAGAGAGAGGGTGCTGGGGAGACAGAGGAGGAAGAGAAGATAAATGAGAAGGTTTGCGAGGAAGGTGAGGAAAAAAGCAGTGATGGAGGGGAAAATGAGGAGAGGCATAAGGAGGAGAAAGAAGATGAAAGTGACAATGTGGAAGACACAAATAAAGGGGGTGGAGTAGAAAATGTAACTGTAGAATTAGAGCAGGAGGAGGAAGAAAATGAAGAGTTACATCTTGTTACAGGTGATGTAGAGCAGGAACTACTGGAAAGTACTGACGTATCTGACGATGAGGAAAAGAAAATTGGGGATGGTATTGAGGCAGATGAGGAAGAGGAGGTGGAAGCAGAAATAAATGGAGTTACTGCAACAGATGCAGAGGAAAGTGTTAGTGAAAATGCAGATGATGACAAGGAAATGGAAGAATTTAATGAAGATAGAAATGAGCTAGAAGTTGAGGATGAAAAGGAAACACAGCAAATAGAAGAGGTTAGTGAGGGAAACAATGAAGAGGAGGAGGTAGAAGAAGAGAGAGAACAAGATGAAGAACATGAGGAGGAAGGTAGTGGAGATTCTGTGGTTAAAAATACAGAGGAAGAGAGAGCAAGGACAACAACAGACGAGGAAGAGGTAGACGGAGGAAGGGACATGGACACAGAAGATGAAAAGTATGATGAGGCTGAAGACAGGAGAGAGCCGGAGCAAACAGAAAGTAGTCAGGAGGAAGAATCAGCAGAAGAGAGAGAATGTGGAGAAGAGTTAGAGAGGGATGAAAATCTGACAGCAGGTCAAACTGGAGATGAAGAGGAGAGGGAGGATGATGAAGAGAAGGAGCCACAAGAGAAATTAGACCAGGAAAAAAAACAAGGCACTGAATCCCCAAGCAAATACTCCTCTGAAGGTCAGTGTGCTGATGCCAAAGGTAACGGAACAGACACGGTTACTGAAACAGATGAAGGAGGAGAGATGCTTACAGAAAGAAGTGGCAGTTTATCTCATCCAGGGGAAATATCCCAGGAATTACTCGACTTTGTGAACTATGCCCTCCGGTCTTCTTCGCTTGTATTCATATATGACAAGGATGGGAACATTAGGATAGAGCCTGATAATGCTCAGGTTGTAAAAACCAAGCAAAGTGTTCTTCTGAAAAGCAGAAAAGACAGTTCATACGGCTTAAAATGCCTGCCAAGCCCGAGCACCTCTGATTTATCTGATTACAGACCAGAAACATCAGAGAGCGGCAGCTATAGAACTCAGGAGTCTGTAGATATTATGTCAGAGAGTGGAGGAGAGGCTTCAGAGAAACCTTCTCCAGTCTATACACATTCAGCTGTCCAAGCTGAGAGGACAAGTCTGGAACTAGCTAGCTCAAAGTTGTCTGTTGCAAGTAACTCAGGAACCTTTCCTAGTTCCAGTGACTCAGGTACTAAAGCCTCAAGGGAGGATCTTTCTTACTTCAGTGCAGCAAGCTCATTAAAAGCAGATCGTGAAGCCACCACACAGGCTGCACAGTGCATTTCTTTTGTCTCACAAAACTCAGCGGATGGGGTTTTGATTGATCAAGGCAGATGGCTCCTAAAGGAGAACCATCTCATAAGAAAATCTCCTCCAGTCTCGCTGGGAATGTACAGCAATTTGGACAGCACATCCGTAGACACAGGTCAGGAGAACACTAGCGACGATTCCCCGCCCCATTTCAAAACTCAGCACAGTCCCCTTGCAGCCATATCCTCATCAGAACTCGAGGAGATGGCGAAGCCTCCGACTCCAAAGTGCATCTACTACAACCTGCCACATGGTAGCGACTCGGACCCCTTTTTAGATGCTTCAAGTATTAAAAGCAGTGCTCGAGGCAGGGGTGTCAGGGTGTCACCTACTATTGACACATCAAAAACCTGGGCAAATAAAAATGGCAGTCAGTCTTCCTTTGCGTCAGTGGAGTTCAGAATCCCAGACAGAAAAGTTCATCCCGAGGGCGAGTCAGCGGTTGTGACACAGCCAAGTAGGACATCTGGTGGCGTAAGCCATGTACTACAAGCACAAGACTCAATGGACAATCTGCATTTGAGATGTGGCCAATACTGCCCCATACTATGATATTTAACAGAATCAGCTGCTAGTATCGACTGTGTTTGTTGTTTAATGTCATGCAACTTGAAAAATTTGTTGTTTTATCTGTAAATAATTATGAACCATGAGAGTTGTGCCTCTTATTTGCATTTGAATACAGAAAAAAAGTCTAAATTTACGATATTTTTTGGTGCTGAATATCAGGTAGTGTTTGATAGGATAGAAGAATGTAAACAAATAAGACCTATTTTTCTTCTCCCTCAAATCTCTTGAACATCATACGGGAAATAAAAAAAAAGGTCATCTGTAATAGAAAGCAGATTTCATTGCTTGTATTATTTTACTGCTGGTTTGGGTTTGTCCAGAACATTTGTTTCTAATAGCTGTTTGATCTTTTTAGATTAAAGAACTGATTTACTTGCAAAAAATCTATAAGTTATAGGTTTCTTACCCAGGCTCATTTAATCAGCAGGATATATACTACTTGTGAATTGGACTACTGTAGTACTGGCTTTTTACTTTAGGGTTTGGTTGAGGCCAAAAATAGAGTACAAAGGAGTGAAACTGATTGGGTGAACACAAAACTGATACTGTTGCTTTGGTTCTGTAATAATTGAATGCTTTCTTATTTTATCAACATATCAGGATGTGTTAAAGTGGTCATCAGGATAACCAATGATAGAAAAGTGAACATTTTCATTTCTGAGTTTTTACTTTTTTTTTTATGTGCCTTCTTTTAACACCCACACTTTGGGTGTGAGTTGAAATGTTGTATGTACAGTCAATATTTAACTTACATTGCTATCTCTATTAAAGGTGTACCTGTGTTTAAAGCCTGTGTTTACATGTTCACACGTCCACAGTGGAGAAGTTTTGGAAACAGAAGAGATTATTTTTGGTGGTTTTATTAGCCTGTCTACCACTCTATCCATCGTCTAATCAATCACCCAGTCAGTCAATCAATCATCACATCAGTGAGTCAGTCCATGAGTTTGTCAGCTTGATTTTTAAAAAGATTTAGGTGACAAACGCCTGTGGGATGTTATTCTCTCAAATAGAAAATTGACTAATGTAGCCCAGTTATAAGTAGGGGTTAAAAAAGGCAGCTCAAAAAATATACACTCATCCCTGTCTCCTCAAAATACTTTCAGGGTTGAGTTATAAAATAGTGAAAATAATCCTATTTGTGTTGAGTGCCTAGAAGCATCTCTGGGCTCTGGTGGTATTTGACTTTGGTTACAACTAAGTGAAACATGTAAATTTTGAACGAGCCGTAGGCTTACATTACTCCGTTTATCCTCTAAACTATTAAAAGATGTACTTTAATAGACTGATTTTGGATACAAAATTGTTATCTACTGGTTGTTGTTTTAAGTCTGTGTTTTAGTCCGTGTACACTATTTGAGTCTCACTCATCCTCGGGCAGGTGAAGGTGCAGAGGAGAGTGCGAGTCATCTGCAGCTGTCACTCGGTGTCAGCAATGGCCCCCTGATGCAGTCAGGCATATGCAAGTGACACTTGATGTGATCGTCATTGACAGGCTAGCTTGTAATATGCGTGACCAGAGGGATCTTATCCTTGAAACAAGTCTGACCAGACGGCTGCAGGTGGTAATTTGAACAGGGATAATTCATTTCGACATTTACATGCTAAATATTTGACAGACTACACATGATGATTTTATGCTAATGTGAAGGGAGAATGCTGGGAAATCCTATTAGTGTGTGTGGGTGTTTCCGCTCCCTGTCCCTGTGCCTGACCCTTCCCTGCAATCACACACACATGGACACGCACATACACACACACACACAAGCACAGAGTGAGACAAAGAAATACAGAGACAAAGAGAATGGGGGAGAGAGGTCTTTACAAAGTGACCATTCTGGATACTTTCCAAGGGTTTTGTCAGTCACTATGGAGATTTGGAAAATAGCCCTTGCACTTTAATTCCTCTGTTGTTACCATGGTTCAAAGGTATCCAGTGGAAGCGAAATGAGCACACATGCCTGCTCTATGTGTTTTGCTTACCATTGACAGAAAAGATCCAGCTTAAAAACAGCAGTAAAACAAGCAGTATCGCTAAAACTGATAATGTTCAGTACTGTGCAAAAGTCTTGAACACCCATTATTTTTTTATATGTTGCTTCTAATGGAGCCAGACTTTCTTTTAACTTTTAAAGTGTTCTTGGTGAATAGTTCTACAGGCATTGTGAAGGTCTTTCAAAGTTCTTGAGCCTGACCGTTTTCAGAGGACTTTTGGTTTTGTTTGTTCGGTTGTTAAGTCACTTAGGACTAAACTATAAATCACTCAAGCATAAAAAAGACCCTAAACTGGAGAAGTGACAGACAAAAAAATCTACACCAGATAAACAGTATCTGCTAAGTTATGTCCTGAAGAAGTAACTGAAAATTCCAGAACCTGACCTCACCTGATCCATCTACTGTTCGCCGAAGCCTCATCAGAAATGGACTCAGTGGAAAGGTGCATATCAGGAATCCATTCTGAAGGAAGGGAAACAGGGAGAAAAGGCTGAGGTATGCCTAAATACACAAGAACTGCTATGAAAATCAGTATCAGGTCTGATGGAGTACTGAATATAAATTGGAAATGTCAACATTGAAGCAGTGTGGGATCATCTTGACAGAGAACGGAACAAACAGCAGTCAACATCCAAAGAAAAGGTTTGAATGTCCTTTAAAAAGCCTGGAGAAATATTCCTGAAGACTACTTAAAGACAAGACATACATATAAATGTCCTTGTTTAGGTGGTGTTTGATGTGATTTTTTAACTCTCTAAGAATTAGCATTGACCACATGAATCCAGTTTTAAACAGGCTCTACTTTCCCCCACTGATGATAACCTGACTCTCACACTGACTTGACAAAAGCCCACAGAAGCCCCTGCCGTGGATTTACAGCCTTTCTTTCTCACGTTAAGATTTATGACTGTCTGCTCTCTGTGCATTAACTCATGTGCAGCAAATACTTTGTGCTCAGATTCTGCCTACAATTAATCTGAGCGGTCATGACCCGCAGAGATGCTGACCAATTTAAAAAGACCAAAGGAAAAAAAAGAGAGAGAGACTTTTTGCAATCTTCTCACCACAATAACTAATTTTCACAACCTTATAGCTGAACACATCACTTATGTCCTGTGAGAATCGATGAACAGTGCAGCCACTGTCTCCACTTTAGTTCTGCTAAATAATGTTGGGGATGATCACTATGGCTACTGGTGCGCACGGGTTTGTGATTCACCATCATGGGAGATAAAACAAAGGGTTCCTTTTTGCTTTTACCCTGCAGTTTTGAAGGGACCACACCCAGAAATAAGATTGAACTTATCTGTTGCCCTGCGCCATTACAGAGTGACTGACTCTGACTGATGTCGAGTCTTATTTGATTCTTTTTGTACGCCTCCTTTAATTAGCTCCCCCGCAGGGCTGTTGCTTTGGAGCAGAAAAGCGGAATCTCAGCAACAAAAATAAAAAGACCAAGCGATACATTCCCAAGAATGGGAGCTATTTGGCCCAAACTGTTGCACTGTCAAGCGCCGTGCTACACACAATAATTACGGCCTACTGTCTGCATTCTCTTGATGCAGTTAGGTGACAGATCAGCAATACACAATCCCTGCTCTGTTTGTGTCAATCCAGGCCTCCTCTGTCTCTCTCTGTGGCCAATACTGGCAGAGCGGGATCATAATGGGCCTGGGAGCAGGAATTTTCATGGCCCCCACCCTGTTTCTAAGTGAGCGTTGATCATGTGAATTTACGTAGCTGCTTTTGGTAATGGGCTTCCACTGTTTTACTCAAACCATGGCCTCATGTTTGCATGCTCAAGCACCACAAACTGCTTCAGTTATTATGCTTTTGCCTATCACTTCTCCAGTTTCAAAAGTTTGGAATTGAACTTTTGAAGTTCTCTTTAGATTTTAATGTTTCACTTTAATACTAAAACATCTGTGGGCCATATTGTACAAAATCTTCCTTGATACCTTTAACTGCATTTTGCCCTTTATGCTGGAAGTTAACTGGAAGTTTCCTTATTTGATTCGTCCTTGCATGTCTTTGGCAAATGCCCCTTTGTAAGATTTGATGCTTCTTTAAATCCCATGAAAAAAAGCAAAAATTTAAATGGCTCTCAATACAGATCTGACCACACACATAAACTTCATCAACTTTACAAAGATTTGTTTAAAAATAGAAAATACTTACACAATCTCACTTTTCAGGATAGGATTCAGTGACAGTCATCTTGTAACAACACAACATGAATGCTAACTTAAGAAATTAAAAAAAACTGCTCCAAAACCCCCAAATCAGTATCAAAATTGACTTCAAAGCAGTTCACGTCTCATACTGTGATTTTATTGGATTTGTTTATATAATTGCACAAATAAAGAAAAGACAAATAATTATTAAACAGAAACGTGGGACTGCTTTCTTGCACAATATAGCTTGCACAGGATGTTTCAAAAAATTTGAAACACCCTGTCTCAGAGTGATGCTGAAAAAATATTTCATGCATTTCTACTTTTCTATTGAGTAGTGTAATTTATTATTATCAGGCTATGCTGAAAAACTCCCCAAAAAGCCTTCAGTTGATGCAAAATGCTGCAGTGAGAGTACTGAAGGGACTAGAAAGAGAGAGTATATTTCTCTATGCATAGTACTCCACAGTACTGTATCACCTCAAAAGAACACTCCCTGAGTCTGGCTCTGCCTGAAGCTTCTTCCTATTAAATGGGAGTTTTTCCATCCCACTGTCACCAACTCTTTCCTCATAGGGAGTCATCTGATTGGTGGGATTTTCTCTGTATTGTTGTAGGCTCTTTACCTTATAATATAAAGCACCTTGAGGTGAATGTGATTTCATGCTATAAATATGAATTGAATCGAATAAAAAAAATATTGACCCCTGATATTGCTGATAATATACATACATAAAGCTTTTCAGTGCCTTTCAGGTTATGCGCCAGAGTCATGTAAACATAGATTCAGATGATTCTTTCTCATTTATCTGCACACTCACTCACATTTGCACATTCAAAATCAAAATCAAAAAGCAAACATTTTGTGTGTTCTGGTAATTTATTCAAAAGGAGAGAGGTGAAATCCAATTTATACAATCACCATTTACTTCTTACTTGATTAACTCGCACAAACGTCGACTAGAACATCTGTGCAAAGTCTTAACAAATATGGCACAGATAAGGACTATGAGAATAAACCAAAAGCTTTAAACAGTCAATCTGCTTAGGCAAAGCCAGGCTATAATTTGAAGTTTGCGTCACAAAGATCAAACAAGCTCACCGAGTAGCTGGGTTTATTACTGCACAGTCATATCTCAGGGGCTGCACGCCAGCTTCAGATAACCGCAGTCACCCTCACCCGCAAGCCAAAAATCTGAAAGTCTCCCTGAAAGAGATATTTGTGCATTCAGTCTTATCTAGTGAAAAAAAAGTCACTAAAACCAATTTGATCTCTCATCTTGGACTTATTTTATGTTTACTAAAGAGCAGATAACGCTCAGCAGCACCAGTGCAGCACAGTTGGGAGGTGTTAGGTGTCATTGGCTCAGCTCTGCTGCCATGCGTCTCTCCTCAGAATCACTGAATCTCAGCAAGTCAGCAGCACTGCAGCACTGACAGCCCTGTGCGCTGAGAAGGGCAAAAGACAGAGGAGGGGAAAGAAGGAAAGAGCTTTTGGACACAAAGATTAGTCCTTACGGAAATATCTCATTATTTTCGTTGCATTTCAGTCTGAGACGAGGGTGACAAATAATACACCCCAAACAAAAGCTTCAGGAATGCAGCAAACCTGCCAGTATTGAATGACTTTGACTCATATCCCCCAAGCTCTCTGTTTTTCTCTCCTAGGATTAGTGTGTGACATCATCAGACTTGTTCTTTAAACCTGATTAACCGTTGTGTGAGGCTGCTGACTTGCACATACTTTACTAGACCTGTATTTCTCACCCAAGCAAACACCCTTCACCAAAACAGTAGACATACGTAAAACACTACGGTATTACACTTAGACATGTAGTCATACACTGACTGTGCTTAGTGCTGACATGGGTGCATTGCTTTAAAAAAAAACCTAACTTGTTTTCTTTACAATTCTCAGCATTGTATGATGAAAAAGTCCTTTCCTCTTGTGAGGTGCTAAAAATGCCACTGTTTCATCTACAGTAAGTGAGAGTGTAAAATCATTCATTGTGATGTTTGGTGTCCCAGTAAAAATGAAGATGAGCGTTAAAGTTCGGGCAAACTTGGTGAGAGTAGTCTCAAATGTGTGCAAAATCTTCAGGATCAATATCTTGGACACAACAGCACAATCCAATTACTTTAGGCTACTGTATGCGAAGAGTTGGTGTAAATATCTGCGAGTCTGACAGGCAAATATGTGTGCTCTGATTTGCGATTGGATTCTCAATGTGCCACTCAAGTCACTGTTACGTATTTGCATAAGGAGGAGACTATAAATGAGTAACGGTTTAGGACACGCCTTCCCAGGCGCTCTTCGCAGATGCTGATAGAAACAAGATATATTCCAGATCGGCGACAGTGCTCTAGTACTTAAATACACAAACAAGATGGCCTATAGATCAGGTCCACATTCCTCTTACCGAAAGATGTTCGGCGGGGAGAAAACCGCCGTAAGGTCCAGCTACTCGAGCCGCCAGTTTTCGATCCCGGTGCGCTCATCCCGGGTTTCCTTCGGGCTCTCCTCCACCCCGACCATATACGCGTCGAAGACCCAGAGGCTCCGGAGCAGTGCAGCCATGCCCCGGCTGGCATCCGAGAACTTGGACTTCTCCTTGTCTGACGCCATAAACACCGAATTCATCACGAACCGCACCAACGAGAAGGCGCAGATGCAGTCCCTCAATGACCGCTTCGCCAACTACATCGAGAAGGTTCGCTTCTTGGAGCAGCAAAATAAGATCTTGCTGGCGGAGCTGGAGCAGCTGCGGGGCAAAGGGACGTCCCGGGTCGGAGATCTTTACGAGGACGAGATGAGGGAGCTGAGACGCCAGGTGGACCAGCTCACCAACGAAAAGGCCCGCGTGGAAGTTCACCGGGATAACCTGGCGGACGACATCGACAGGCTGAGAGAGAAGTAGGAGGCGTGGCACTTTTCTGTCCTCAACTCCATGTATTGTTTCTTTTGTTGTCTAGAACTGTTATTCAGCTCTGGTACATTACATAAATCTTTATTAGTTAGAGCCTAAACAGACTATGTATAGAGTGAAAGTATGTAAACATAAATTCTTACCCTGCACTGCGCAAAAAGTTGTTTTTCGTGCTTAAAGGAGAAGTAAATGCCGCAAATGATTTTTAAGTGTATATTTACAGTGGCTGCTAAAATAAAGGTTCTGCTTTATGCCTTTCTTTGCAGGTTGCAGGATGAAATTTCCCAGCGGGAGGAGTCTGAGGCAAACATGCAGGGCTTTAGACAGGTACAGCTCTACACTGGTGACAGCAGCCAAAAACTGCAATAGATGGACATTTTGAGGGTGATAAAGAGAAGTGTCTTAGATCTCAATAGCAGACCTACAGTGCCTCATATTCTCAGCTGTTTTTGGTTAAATTAAGGTTTAAGCAACCAAACTGATGGAAAGTGATGTGAAAGTAATCGGATAAACCTTTATCCTTAATATGAAGATTAACTTTCTCATTTCTTTTCTGGGTGATCTCTCTCTAATTATTGCCCATGAGCTGTGGAGACAGGAATGCACTCTTCTGATGGCACAACAGCAGATTCTAGGCATGATCAAAATAGCTGTAGAGCAGTGACTGACCCTGGACTGGTACAAAAGGCTAAGTTGTGACTGTTGAGTTAAATCAGGCCTGCAGCGAGAGGAGATCTTTTTAAGTCTGACTGGTCACAATGAATGAGCCGGACACAAGGGCAACAACAGTGTGGCTCCAATGTGGTTATCAGAGCGAGAAGACAAGCCACCATGTGATCCGGCTGTCTCGTTCTGGGAGAGCATCAGCACAGAAAAATCTCACTTGTTATGGTCCTGTCAGAGATTGTTCCGTATCACTGGTTTTCACAGGGATGAGTCATGCAGACAGTTTCCAAAGGTTGTCATGGAATAAAAAGGTGAAAAAGAAAGTTGTCATCCCACCAATGTAGTTTAAATGTTAGACTCATGATGATTATATACCTTTTAGGACTTGCTTTAAGTGATACATACGTTACACAGTCATGGCATTGTCTGTGTGAATGGGAGGAAGGAAGTCCCCGTGGCTTGCCTGAGTGGCACACTGACAACAATGCAGAGCCCACAGCCAGCTCTTGCTCAGTCAGGCAGACAGTCACTCTCTCAGCCTTGGGCTTGTTTGGGAACCCCTGCTGAATAGCACACTTTGTTTGTGGCATTAGTGCAGAGGCAAAGCTGCTTCATTTGCTGATACCTCAGTTGCCAGCCTGCCAACGCCCCAACAAAGCCATGGTGCCACAGCCAGTCTGTATGTATGATTAAGTATGATAAAACAGAAGATGGCTTTATGAACTTTATTCAGTAATGTTATGAAATGATAACAAGCCAAATTAGTTACCAGTAGGAGATCTGGAATTCTACTGGAGAAAACTGCAAGGGATTGCAGGTTAGGTTATTAATAATCTCTTTAATAATTTGTTGTGGTTCTGGGTATTCTCCAGTACTAAAAATTTCACTCAATTCTGTCCAGCCTTTTCCCACACACAAAGATTGTCAGGCCAGCAGCTATAGAGGTTCATTGGTTTGTTTTATTGTATAAGTGAGAAAACTCATGCTCCATCTGAGCTCAGGAATCATAGAGCAAAAGATAAAATAACTGTGCCAAACAAATGTAGATGAGGAAAAAGTCACTTTTCTTCTTGAACTTGATTATAGTGCTTATGTGAAGTATTTGAGCAAATGTCTGCCTATAATGCAGCTGCTGAATTGTATAACGACACGAGAAAACACCTACTCATCTGTTAACAACGTCTGCAAGGACATGTCATGTGCCCACAGTTGATTTTCATTGGATGCATGTGTTTGTGACCTTAATCAACCATACAGTGGGTCATTTTGTGCACTGGATTGTGTGAGGGCTTTTTACAGCATGTGCACAACAGGGTTTTTTTTCTTTGTCAGCAAGCACATTATGCATAACTCATGTCACCTTCACAAGTCACCTTATTAAGAGTCAGTGTTATCGTACAGGATGTAGACAACGCTGCCCTCGCCAGACTGGACCTGGAGCGGAAAGTGGAGTCACTCCAAGAGGAAATCAACTTCCTCAAGAAGCTGCATGATGAGGTAAGCCTTCCTTTTTTGTTGCCTAAGCTAAATCGGTCTACTGCAGAATCACTGCACGTGTGCAGCCTGAGAGGAAAAAGGTACCTTTAGAAAAACTGGGCCAAATAGTTTGAAATATTTGTTAATCTGCTCAAGCGCCACATCACCAGGGTTTAGTTTCCAAAGCTTTTGTAAGTCTTTAAGGCTAATTGCACAAAAGCATACAAAATAACTGTTAAAAAACGTTCTGTGCTAACTGTATAAACTGACTCTGCTGAATTTGCTACAGGAAATGTTGGAGCTGCAGAATCAGATCCAGCAGCAGCAGCATGTGCAGGTGGACATGGATATAGCTAAGCCTGACCTGACAGCGGCTCTGAGGGACGTCCGTCTGCAGTATGAGAACCTGGCCTCCAAAAACATCCAGGAATCAGAGGAATGGTACAAATCCAAGGTAAAGGCATTTTAGAGAAGCATATCTAACCAAGCGCAGTAACGTGAACTACACCTTCAACTCGTGAATTTTTTATGTTTTTATATTCATAACATCACCATGTATCTAACCAAACAACAGAACAAGTAAATATTAGGCTCAAAATTTATCAGGAAGGCCATTAAAAGACTAACAAGTGTCACTAATGTTTCTTTGTATTTGTTTGACAGGTAAAAAAAATAAGTGTTTGCTAACAAATTCACCGTATAAATGCAACATCATTTGTCCAAATTATGTGATTAGTCTTTCTTATCTTAAAAACTGATTATACATTAGAATACTGAGAACTAGCAAGGTATAAGCAATCCTCCTTCCTGCCGTTTGAGCACTAGTGGAAAGTCAGTAACCTTAAAAGTGCCTCAGAGCACTGGTGCCACAGTGGTAATCCCTGCAAGGCTCTGTCGTGGCTACATCTTTCATAATTTACACACTTTATGAAAGCTGCCGTACTCCCATCTCCTTCAGCCTCTGACTCATCATTTATTGAAGAGTTGATTTCTCATTTTTTCCTTCTTTTCCTCTGTCTCTCCTCTCTGTTTGTCACTGTGATTGCCAGTTTGCTGACCTCACTGAAGCTGCAGCCAGGAATAATGAAGCTCTGAGAGTGGCCAAACAGGAGTCCAATGATTACAGACGCCAAGTTCAGGCACTTACTTGTGAAGTGGATGCCCTGAAAGGAACTGTGAGTTTCCAGTTTTTGGCTGCAATATAGACGATACAGAATATATATAAAAATATTCAACATTTGTAAAACTGGAAGCAAAGGGGGAAACTGAGCACAAGTTAAGGAAATAGAAAAGCAGAGAGGAAAATATTTCTTTTTTCTTAACTTTTACTGCAAAAGTGTATTTTGTTCTGTCTTGGCTGCCATCCCAGAATGAGTCCTTGGAGCGCCAGATGAGGGAGGTGGAGGAGAACTTCTCCTTGGAGACGAGTGGGTACCAGGACACCATCAGCCGTCTTGAGGAGGACATTCACAACATGAAGGATGAGATGGCTCGTCACCTCCGCGAGTACCAGGACTTGCTAAATGTCAAGATGGCTCTGGACATTGAGATTGCCACCTATAGAAAGCTGCTGGAAGGAGAGGAGAGCAGGTGATGGGAGAAGCATTTTCTGAAATGCATTAATCTGTAATACAGATATGAACACTCATTTGATTCAAGATTCAAGATGCTAATCTTAATTAGTGAGCTGTATTTTCTCCGTCTGCAGAATCTCCACCCCCTTGCCAAACTTCTCATCGCTTAACCTGAGAGGTAAGATTCCCCATGCTGATTTTTACAGTTGGAATTACAGTTTTTGCCAGTTTCTAACGATACTTCTCTGTCTTAGAAACAATGGTTGAATCCAAACCACTTATCGAAACCACAACAACCAAGAAAGTTCTCATCAAGACCATTGAGACCAGGGATGGTCAGGTAGAATACGCTTAAAGAGATCTTTCACTTCATACAGGCACATACAGATATATCCCTGCTCATCGCTTTTTCTCTCTTCATCTGCTCCCTTGTTCAGGTGATCAACGAGTCGACCCAGAACCACGATGACATGGACTAATAATGTCCTTGTCTTTACCAAACCACCAACAAAAAGCAATAAGAAGAAACACATTTCACTCGGGCTACAAGCAAGCAAACAAACCAGCAACACACAAAAAGCAAACAGCTTCGAGAAGTGCCTTTGTATGTGGTGATCCAGTAAGCCTGTTAGTTGACACAGACTGTATTTTGCTTCCTTGGCCGCAGCAAGTATTTTGTCACAGTTGTTTAGACACAATAATGAAGTCAGCACAACACAGCAGTTCTCACTGAGGCCTACAAAAATCTATCTTTGTAACCAAAGTAGTATTTTTGATCAATATAGCATGCACTTACCAGAAAAACTGTATGCTAAAGATGTCACAATTGCCTGTATGCAGCAATAAACCATGAAGACTGTTACTCACTACTGTGCACAAGGTGTAATACTTGTAATACTGCAGTGCATTATTGTTATAAAGTATAAAAATACTTTATACCTAATGCTATACATATAAAGAATTGCATGAAAAACAATCTCTTTTATCTGATTTTAAGTAAATCAAACTGTCAAAGTGTCCTTGAGGCTAAGAAGCAAACTTGAATAGTAAGTTTGATTAAAAATATTTTTTGCAAAGTAAGTTACGGTAAGTTAAATTATGCTTCTGAAAATCAAAGTAAGACTCCAAACATAATAAACATACTTGCTAAATATTCATGCTAAATATGTGCGGGATAGGGACAAAATAAAAAAAAAATAACCCTAACTATTAGGTTGTTAGTTTAGTTAATTTATTCCGCATATGTTATGCACATTTGGATGCTTCCATGTCATCGCTTAAAGAAGAACCTTAATGAATTCATTCAGCTTGGGTTCAATAGAACACAATGAAACAACTCAATCATTGAGAGGAACATTTCCAGTATTTGTGCAATTTGTTGTGTTTAAACAAATTGCACAATTGTTTGTGCAGTTACGTATTGATGGACAGTTATCCCACACACTAACTCCTGTGATTGTAATGCTGTGATAATTTACTACTGCCTTACTGAACATAAGGTTTCCTCTCAGGTCGTGATGATTTGGTTATCAGAGAAGCAGTGTTGATGGAGACATTATATGCCTATAATGTTTATCAGTGACTATTTTACTAAGGAGCTTCATCCAGAGACAGTTCATATTCAGGGGCTTCAGTGAGGTCTTTGGATTCAGCTAATCACACCCTACCACCTTTGTTCTAAAAGTATTTACACATGGAAAAGGAATCAGTGTAATGGAGACAGCTCTCAGTATACTAGAAATACACAAAAGTTAATGATATGCAATAAAGCGAAGAAAGAAAACCCCAGTGACCTGAGCAAATAGCAGCATAACTAAGGGATGGTTTAGGTTCACCTGAAACAACCCAAACTATAAGCTTTGTGAAAAAATAAAGTTTTACTTTGAATTTTAAATGTATGAATGTAAGTCGGGTATTTGTCTTCCAAATCCAGATTGAGAGTTTGTGCCATAGGGGAGGGGCCTAAAAGCTGAAGGCTCAGCACGTAAGCCTGCAATCTGAGAGTGAAGTCCTCTTAGTTACTATACTATGGTAACTATAGTAACTATAGTATAGTGCTGTAGTGCCTGTAACACATAATAGAGATATTTTTAAGCATAACAATAGTTTTATTTTTACTTTTGATAATCAACTAACGGCATTTATTCCATCAGGTACCACACAGCCTATTGGCCTTTTAATATAGTAAAATCAAATTAGTTAACACAATGTGCCTTTGGAACACAGGAGTGACGGCTGCTGCAAATGTGCTTGTTAATCCCTGCATGTGAAAAAATCTAATTATTTCATTAGTCGATAAAATGTGCTTTTCTGTCAAAAACTGGACAATTTTAAGTGACCACAAACATTTGAGGGGATAGTTCATTCAAGTCGCTGTCACAGTTCCAGTGGAAAAATACATTACAAGTTTAATTAACACACACCTGGGCATATATCAGGAGTATTTTAGTTACTGTTGAAACGTTTTTCAAGTGATAAACAACACAGAATATGATAAACAGAGCTGATCTGAATAGATCGGAGACAGAAGAAGCTCCAGGCCACTATGACACAATTCAACTCAATTCAGTTCAATCCAGTAAATACAATAGCATCTGAGATTATTTTGTCAGCTGCTGTTTCCAAAATAAAGAAATAGTATTTGACTAAACTTGTAAGCTAAGGTGGACTTCTTTTTCTTCTTCTGCTTCTTCTTTTGTACTGTTTTAGGCTCTGAAAGAATAATTAAAAATCTAAAATTATGTGACAGTTACATGTCATCTGCTGATGAAAGTCATGTGATATGATCAAAAGCTCTGGACTGGTTGAGATAGGATCAACTATAACATATATGAAGTAAATATAACAAAACTACACACAGTTAATCTTAAAATTAGACCTTAACATTTAATGACACATTTTAATTTATGAAGTGTAACTTAAGGATCATCTACTTTAATGTTTGGGAAACTACACTTTTTTTCTTACAAGTGAAATATAATATTCTGTACCCCCAGGACATATCTGGCAGGTATAGTTACTTCAGACTGGGATTTCAGGTCACCTTATAACATGAAGCTGTTAACATCTCATTCAGCCACAGTGTTACATAATAGTTTTTCAACGGGGTCAATGTGGCGCAAGTATAATGAGGTCAACTGATTTCAGTGCATTAAGTACCCAGACTCCTGCAGCAGACTTTTTTTTCACTGTGACACTGATGCTTCCCTAACCATGTGTGTTGGTCTTCCATCACAAACATATAATATGTTTGAATAAGTGTTAATTTCATCTTAGAAACATAGTTGGTTACTATGTAGCTTATTTGCACTTAAATTAATTAGTAAAAGTTAAACTTAGTGTAACAATCATTGCCCCATGGTTCTAATTAAAAACTGATAGAAATGCTGCTGCAAATGTAATACACAAATAAATAAGTAAGTACATCGCCTACTTTTTTTAACTGCTGTTTGCCAGTGATTGAGACAACTGCACCCCTCTTCCCTCCGGTTAATAATTGAAGTAGCCAGGAACTACAATTTCATTTTCTTGACCACGCCCAAATCTCGCGATCACTTTTCGCAGATAGGACTAAAGTCGCCTGTGACGAAGGGAATCTACAGGTAATTTGTGATGATGCAATTAACATTTATGTCAGCGCAGCTGTTTTAACAGCTCGGGATACCTTGCTGGTTAATTGTTGCCGCTTGTTTTCGCCTCCCTGTCCCGGGAGATCCGCGCTTTTGTTGACAGAGGAGGAACTTTAGATGACGTGTCTTTCGGAGGAAACAGAAAACGAGGAAGATGCAGACACGGTCCGGTCAAAGTGCGGAGTTTTCTTTCTTTTGAATGTAACTTTACGATGAAGTCCCAAGCTTACAGCTGAAGTACATGTTTTTCACTGTTGGCCACTTTCAACAGGTTTTGGGTAAAATGAAATTCAGAGTAACCGTTTCCAACTGAGACGTTTAACTTTCAATTAGCGATGGGTTCGGTGACTTCTGCTCTAACTAGGACGAGGAACGCGTTGGTGAAAGTCGGCTCAGAGCCGGAGAACCATGACCCGGAGAGAAGCCAGTCCGCTCCGGAGTCAGACCGGGCCAATAGCAAAGACAGGAAAAGGGCAACACGGTTCAACGTTTCTAACCAGACCGCACGGCAGAGCTCCCGGCAGTCGCTGTCCGAGGTCCTGAGCAGACAGGACTCCGACAGAGCCAAACAGAGTTCAAAGAAAAAGGCTTTCGAGAGTCCACAAAGCGGTGAGTTACACAGCATGCGATTGCTTTACGACATAATAGCACATAACAAGGAGAAGTTGTGGAGAACAACACATACTAATGCCACTTTAAGAGTCACACATAGTACAGTTTACCCAGTTATATTTATGCAAGTACACTTTAACTTCTCCAAATTTCACACAGAATTATTTTGCTTTCCACTTATTTGACAACTACAAAACACACGGAGTTTATAAAAGATAGCGCTTAATTAAATATAATATATATAATTATATTATATAATATAAAGTTAGACAGCAGCTGGAGCCAATCTATATAGTGAGTTCTGGATCTGAATACTTCTTCTATCACTCTTTAAGACACAGAGAAGCACAGGTGGAAGTAGTGAAATTAATGATGGCTCAGTTCAATTAAGAGACCTAATGAGCCAGGTGTACAATAGCAGAACCATTTGGATGCTAATTTAAATTGCAGCTGCACTTATTAATGTCATTGATTACACCTGTGGTTTTCTTGCCAAAAGGTAATCTTTGAGAAGGGTCGAGTAACACGCAGCAGATGTGGAAGTTTTTTAAAACAAGCAGTGACACAAGATAAATACTCCACATAAAGGTCTGGCATTCAGGGTTTTGCAGCATGACTTTCTAATAGGACTACTGTGAAAGGCTTATGTCATTAAAATGGTTTTAATAATAGTTATTATACAATTTCCTCATGCTTCATACATTCACCATAGCACTGATAGTGGCCATTTTGCTTCTTCTTTGGAAGCGTTAGGTTCATCTTGTATTTAATAATAAGTATCTAGAGCTGTTCTTAGAAAACCACTGACATGCAGTAATCACTGAGGTTTGGTCATGAGTGCCATGTATTGCACACTCTGAAAGGTGGGAATGATGTTTTGATGAATGCCAGTAAAAGTAAGTGACCGCTCCATAGATCAGGTTAGCTATTTCATTAATAGAATTTCTCAGGTTCATTTCATGTGAAAGCAACATCTCTCTGTGTGTGGTGTGGTGGGGTGGGGGGGGCATCCTGGCTTTTGTGTTACTTTATACTGCAGATGTCTGTGGTTCATTTCATGGATTTTTTTTAAAAATAGATGAGAGCAACTGGTCACTTCAGAGGATCGTGTGAATATCCTGCTGACAAAAGGTATTCACCGAATGAATGCTGAGCTCTTTGAAGACCAGGCTCAATGCAGCATATCTCCACTACCAAAGCATCTCTTTGATGTTTGAGATGCCCCCCCCCCGACTGAAATAAACAAAACTAACAGTCCTATCATTTTATGTTAACCCTGCAGTTTGGCAGTTGTGTGTTTCAGCTGAGATATACAGCATGCACAAATGTACAAAGTCTTGCTGAAGCTGCTTGTGTTGTCTGGTTAATGCCTACTTAGCTCTGCAGACGAGTGTGAATCTGCATCTTCACCTTGCTCTACCGCTGCCATCTCCAGTTACAACTCCTCGCATATCTGTCCTCGAGGGAAATTCCTCTCCCTGGTTGGCTCCTTAAATATCACCTGTTTTGGGCAGTTTCCATGACCATATGACAGTGTAGACTCCCGCTGAGTTTCCTTCCTGATCCCCAGTGACGTTTATGTGTGCTGAAGAGTCTCCTGCCTGACTGTGCACTCAAGTGCTACCTCCTGAGGGGGAAAACAAAACAAAACGCACACGGCAAAAAAATAAAATAAGCACCAACCTTAGTATCATGCTTATCTGGTTGGATCCCTTCAGTATCAGAGTGCCTAGTTATAATGTTAAGGGACTGCAGAGGTTTTATATTGGGTCTTTAGAGCATGGCTAGATGAGACCACACACAGACAAACACACCCTATGATTAATATGGACACATCAGTACCAAAACAGCTTTTACCATTACTACGCAACATGTGTTCCAGGAATTATTTTACAGCCAGTCATACAGTCACGTGCATCTGATGTTGAAGAACTGCAATTACCCTTCGGATTTTATGACTAGCACAAAAAATAGGTCATAAGATTTCAAGTGGTGTTAAAGGGGGTGGAGCTGCTGTTGTAGCATACATCAGTCATATTACATAAAGGAGTCAAGTTGCATTTAAGCAGAGGTGGGACCAAGTCATTGTTTTGCAAGTCTCAAGTCAAGTCTCAAGTAATGTCAGGCAAGTCAGAGTCGAGTCTCAAGTCACTGGTGTAAAAGTCCGAGTCAAGTCTCAAGTCTGAAACTTTGAATTTCAAGTCCTTTCGAGTCTTTAAAAAAAAAAAAAAAAAAAAAAGCATGTTGCAGTTATGCTAAATGTAAATATTAGACCATGTAATTTTAAAATCTGTGTTTTTCTCAACACATGACAAAAGTGAACGTAGAAAATATACACAAATTGTGAAATTGCACCTCTTTAAAATGCAGCTCAATTAAACCTAGCTCCAAGAATAATTTTCACCGACGGTTCTGAGATAAGCTGCATGTTATTCTTGGATGCGGTTGTAGGACCGGCTTTAAAACCGCATGACAAAAATATCATACATATTAAAAAAAACTGCATCACCAACGTAGCCTGGACAACATTTGCTAGTTAGATGAAGTCAGCTATCTCATCTTAGCATATTTATATGCATATTTATAATCATATGGTTCTTGGAGTGAGTGCATACACTCATGAAGTTTAGTAACTTCAGGTCACTGCAACAAGCCCAGGTACAGTTTACCGCCGGATGGGTGCAGGACCTTGAAATGCACCGTGTAGAAAGTAAAGACCATCGTACGTATCATAAGTTTACCAGTCTCACAAATCGTCGTCATAAATACACATTCCTTAACCGTTTATTAATAGGACCTTTGAGCTCAACGGTAATTAATTAGTAGTGGAAATAATTTCTGGTAGCATCACAGAAATGTAGCAGTGACAATAATATTGTATGCTGTAATCGTACTGGGCAATTAGTGATACAAAAAACCTGTTTTATCCTGTGAATAAAAGCATATGTTTTTGTCAATGTACCATAATAACAGAAGCGAAACGCAATATTGTGTCAGGACAATTCACTATTTATGCACAATAAACAAAGGAGCATAGCGCGACAATTTCTGTTCAGCGCCAGACTTGCTTGTAACCTATATCACCAATTATGTTATGAAAATGACGCATTAACTACAACAGCAGACTGACCTTTGTGTAAATGCTTGGAGCAGACTAACCTGTGAGCTGGAGAGTTCTGGGACGTTATATTTGGTCTTAGAATGGCTGCAATCCAGGCCATCCGTCGCCTCTTTGTTACTTCGGAAACATGGCTCGAACAATTTCTCTTCAACGACGTAATCCGATAACAACCGATCTCTTTACCCGTCGGCTTCCCGTGGCTGTCATGCGACCGGCTATTGCAGTTAATAATACAACAGCTTCTTGACATTTTTGTGTTTCTTTTTATCGCTGTATAACTGATTTTAATTGAAAGCCTAGTACCGCTTGCCACGAGTTCCCAGAATCCTTTGCGGTTCTACCCGTGAATGACGTCACATTTTCAATCTCTATATAATATGCATGTTAAATTTTATATTTGGGGTAAAATATCAAGTCTTTTCAAGTAAACCGGTTCAAGTCCAATTCAAGTCCCAAGTCATTGGTGTAAAAGTCCAAGTCAAGTCACAAGTCTTAGAACATTTTTTCAAGTCAAGTCTAAAGTCATAAAATTAATGACTCGAGTCTGACTCGAGTCCAAGTCATGTGACTCGAGTCCACACCTCTGCATTTAAGATTGTAGGTTTTAAAAGATTTAACGTGATTTGTAGAAGAGTAGCAAGAAATTATTGACATGTTTTTATCCGAGATTTTTTCTTCATGTGTTAAGATATAATGGAGACGGAGAGATTTCGCAGGTCTTTCCTCCCCACTGCTGTCAGACTCCATAATAAAGACTTTAACTGATCAAGCACACACATCCATACATATGCAATAATACTAAGTGCAATAATCCTTTCTGTCATCGTTGTATTTTTACTCAGTTGTATATAGTATTTGTATTTGTATTCTATTTTTATCTTATTGTATATTTATTTTATTTTATTCTATTCTGTACAGTTGTGTACTGTATTTATTCTTATTGTATTCTAATTTTTGCCTCATAACTTTTGCACTGTCCACTTCCTGCTGTGACAAAACAAATTTCCCACGTGTGGGACTAATAAAGGTTATCTTAATTTCATTCCTAAATCCACATAATCGGACACTTTTCTGAGCAGCGTGAAAAAAGCTGATTTTCCTATAATGACATTCTAATTAAAGAAGAAATCACTCGCTTCCAAATGTAGAAGTCCATAAGTAATTACTGTGATATATTTTTTTTGTTTATGGACAAGAAATTCTTGGAAAATATAACGCTTTTATTTAAGTTGAATGTGGCCTTTAATTTAAATGTACACTCGCCTACCACTTCATTAGGTACACCTTGATTGTACTGAGTTTGACCCGCTCTTGCCTTCAGAACTATCTTAATTTTTCATGGCATAGATTCAAAAAAGGCCTTGAAACACTAATCAGATATTTCGGACATATTGACATGATGACTTCACACAGTTGGTGCAGGTATGATTATGAGTCTTCTGTTCTCCCACATCCTGCTCTGTTTTTCAAGAAAACCAGTTCGAGATGTTTTGAGCTCTGTGACATGGCGCGTTATACTGCTGCAGGAAGTCATCAGAAGATTTGTACACTATGCTCATAAAGGGATGGATGTGGTCAGCAACAATACCCAGTTGTGCTAAAAAACGACCTCCCACACCATTACACTCCCCACCACCAGTCTGAACTGTTGATACGAGGCAGGATGGATTCATACTCATATATTCTGACGCTGCCATCTGAATGTTGCAGCAGAAATTGAGACTTATCAGTCCACACAATGCTTTCCAGTCTTCTCTCGTCCACTTTTGGTTACAGCCTCAGTTTTCTGTTCTAGGCTTCTGTTCTGCTTTATGTCATGAACATGCTTTGTGTTCATCAAATGCTTGTCTGTATGGCTTGGTGGGATTGAGTGGTTGCTTGCATTATTGTTGCCTTACTATCACCTTGAAGCAGTCTAGCCAATCTTATCTGACCTTTGGCATCAAAAAGGCATTTTTACCCAGATAACTGCTGCTTACTAAAAATCTTCTCTTTTCTCTATAAACCCTAGAGATGGTTATTAAAGAAAATCCTGGTAGCGCAGCAGTTTTTGAAATACTCAAATCAGTTTCTCTTAAATCATCTTTCTTCCTTGTTTTGGTGGTCATTTCGACCTTCAGCTGGTCATCTTGACCATGTTTGCATCATAGTCGCCACTATGATATCAGCTGATTTGATATTTCCATTAATGGGCAGTTGAACAGATGCACCTAATAAAATGTCTGGGGAGTGTATGTTCTAATCTTTCATCCTCGCAGCTCTGTGTCACTGTTGAGTGCAAGGAAAAGATGAAGAGAGAAGGGATTAATTAGGAACCACAGACTACTTTACATGTAGCTGATGTTCAGTGGAAAAGTTAGCAACACTAAACTGTCATTGCTCCCCACTGTGCATCTAATGTGCATTTATCTGTATGCAAGTGTGTAAGTCAGGGAGGGGTATTCACATTAAAAATTGGTGTCTCAACTTCACACCATTTGTGGTTAAACTTTTAATAGTCAGTTATAATCTCTCCTTACTGTCTCAAAAGTATTAAATGGTTTAATCAAAGCTGTTTGCTGTTATTTAGTAGGAAAAGCAGTAGTTAAAAAGTATCAAAAAATTCTGTCTGTTTACTAACTCTAGTTTTAAAGTATTCAGTTTAGTATTTGATAACTATTAAGCAAATATAAATTTTTGTTTCTCCTGCCAACACTGAGGATTTTTCGGTCATGCAGTCCAAATTCTGCTTCCTTTGTGGCCACTGCTCCACAGCTTGCACAGTCTGCTCTGTCTCCAAATTGTGAAGAAACTGGACGTGACTTTTTCATAAAGTGCAGAACTGCTGTGGTTTTCACGCTGTGTCCATATAACGCAGATTAGTCGCTTTGGTCTGTCGGCGCAATGATGTCTAGGATGTGAAAGATGTCTGCCTCTAATCAAAAGGATTATATTTGTTTTCCTTGCTGACCTTACTCTCACCAAACTAGTTTTGCGTCTTTGATATGGAACCATGCTGGTGCAAAAATCATTAGCTAAAATGGTGGACTCTGTTTCTTAAGACTGCTTTTCCTTGTTCTCTTCAGGGTCTTGGTGCAGGAGAAATCAGATGACAGCTCATGGAGCTCTCTGTTTTGTCAGCTCATTTCCCTCAGCTTTGCAACACAGGCTAACATTACCCTTAAAGGTGCCTCTAATGAGTATTTAGCAGGGGAAAAGACAAGCTCCCTTGCACCCAGTGTGTCTTAATTACATGAGTGTGTCACTGTGGTGACAGCGGTGTTGGGACTGACAAAGTGTATGTCATTCCGCATCTCTAATGAGCTTGTTTTTCCATCTGATCGCACAGTTGTTGTCAAGAATTGTGATGTGCTGCTGGGACAGATTACGAAATCGAAAAGTTTCAAAACTGATCAAATAAAATGACGGTAAATTTGAAGCATCTAGAAAAAAATCTCATGCAATTATAATTCAGCAAGTAATTATATTGATTTTTTTTTTTTTTAAATCATCATATATTTTAGTTATATACAACGAGACACACACAGAAACAAAAAGTGTTTCTTTTTGGGTGGTTTTGTTTAAACATCAATTTAGTACAACAGACTGCTTTTAAGCCCTTTAGTTTGTCCCCAGCTTCCCTTTATCTTCACCACTAATTAAAGTCTTTGAGTGATGGCCTGTCCTGTTGTTTGATGGCCTGATCAAAGGTTGAGCAATAGTTCATGATTAATGGACATCAGCAAAGCAAGCAGGTGTGTTTCTGTTGTCAACAATCCACTGTACTACAGGTCTGCTAAAAAGAAGAAAAAAAGTTTATTTTCACATAATCGATTGTAACAAACCACGGCAGACCTGATGACATGTTCATGCTTTTCAGCATACTTGATTATTTCACCACGGTTGCTGTACACACTCGGCTGCAGCTCTCCCGCTGCCAGCCGGACACATCACCCACAATAACAACAACACTCAGGACCCAGTACTACTTATGCAGAGCGGCGTGATGAGCCGATGAAGGTCCGGTGCGTCAGCTTCTCCATGCATACGTATCCAAAAAATCATATCAAAGCTGAATTAGTAAAGTAGAACAAGCACTGTTGTGTGTGTGTCTTGCACAGTACTTGCATACAACCAGGACATCTTTGGTCAATTCAAATCTCATTCCATACTATGTGTAATAAAAGAAACATATTTTTGGAGTATTTGTTTTGCATTTTCTTTTTTTGTACTTGGACTATTGGAACAATATCTGGTTTTGTTTGTTGGAGCTTTGTAATGTTGTCTTTTTGCATATGTGTATTTGGCTGAGATGACAATAAAATTAGCTTTGAATTAGCTGTCCATTAAAGGCAAAAATGTCCCAAATAAATAATCTTTAAGAAAACAGAGCTAGCAATATTAACCTTTTGTCTTATTTTGTGCAGTATATATTTTCAAGGTCTTCCCGTTGCCTAGTGATAGTGATGTCACCCTAATAAAGACCCTTAAAAAATGGATCTTGACAAGGATTCAAAGCAGTGGTTGTAGAACATGCTTTTTGAATTGTCCTATACGTAGGACATTCTTATTTGATTTTTCACTCATTCATACACAATACATTCATTTGCAATTCATTTCACCATAAAGAAAAAAATCCTGCGATTATTTGGCTACACGCAGCAAATGGCGTAGACAATCAAACCCACAAAACCTGTGTGGTTATCAGAGTAAACGTAACACAATACGCACCCAGTCTGGTTTACAGACTGGCTCTCGAGAAATCATTCACATCCACATTATAAAAAATATGAAAAATGATACACAATCAGTGATTTTTTTTTCTTTTTATCCAGTAAAAATTTGTAAAAACACAAAAATGGTACAAGGTAATGTAGAGGTATCACAAACCGATTTAGGACTGCTATTTTACTGGAAACAAAAGAGTTTTTGGTCCTGTTACACCTTACTCTTGGTGTTCTGTATCTGCATCCTGAAGGAAGCAGTTCAGATTCTCTGTGCAGGGGGAGAGTCTGGCTCTCAACAATAGCTCTGGCCTTTCGCGCTACCTGCTGCTCATATACAGCAGGCAGTGTGGTCTGTGGGAGACCTGTAACTTTACTGGCTACTTTCACTTTGTTCCTTTTCAAGCCAGGAAATAGCTGAAAATGGTAAAACTGATTCAATGAAAGAGTTATCATAATTCTGTTGACGTTGAAAACATGCAACTTCCTCAAAAATGTGAGGTGTTGCTAGCGCTTCTTGACCACTGCTTCCACATTAGTGTCAAATTTTCAATTATTATCAATGACCATTCCAAGCTATTTATATTGTTCCACCTGTTCAGTAGCTTTACTCTTGATGTTGCTCTGCAGTCGAGGGTGAGGGGGCTTTCTGAGACTGATCACCACGTCCTTGGAATTCTCAGTGTTATTCTCAGTATTTAGCAGACTAATGATGGCGGTGTCGTTGGCAAATTTAAGGATGTGTCTGCTCACATGCTGGTTCCTGCAGTCGTTGGTCTATATGTTACTTTGTTTAGAGTTGTGCAATCTTTATCTAGAAATGATTCAACTCTAGCTCTCTCTCCTATATTTTGCCTCTTTTTCCTGCAGCACCCTGAGGCTGGTTCTACTGAACTTTCTTCCCGTTAAAAGGGAGTTTTTCCTTTCTGCTGTCGCCAAGTGCTTGCTCAAAGGGCTTTTTGGGCCTATATCTAATATTTTTGGATCTTTATCTGACAATTGAACCACCTTGAGGTGGCTGTTGTTTTGAATCAGTGGTAGTAGTGACAATAGCAAAGCAAAAAGTGGCCAGTAGGTGTCAATGTAGAGAAAGCCTCACTTTTCCCATAACCACTTTTAGGCTTCTTTTATGGTGGTTTGTGTCTAACGTTTGAAGGATGTATTGAATTATAGACAGTTAGAAAGCAGGTACATTCTCTTAGTGTATTCACTTGTTCACTGTTAATGTATTGCCAGTATTTTGAGTTACAGATTAAGCACTGCTGTAAGTTAATTTTGTGCTTGACTGATGTTTAATTGTTGTTTCCTGGAGTAGGGGAGACCGGGGATAGTTGTAACATTTTTGACATTTCTGTCTGTAAATTGGAGCTCTTTTAAGGTAGTGGATTCAAAATGTAATGCAAAGTATTTTCATGTCTCTGCTATTAAATAGTGCAGCTATTTTCTCTGCAGAACAATTACCCATTGCATGGTATGGTCTCAAACACGAAGAGTGAAATGTTACAATTAACCCCATAGTCTGGGTTAGTTGTAACATATCCTGGGGTAAAATGTAACACAATGAAATAAGGGTACTAAGAAAACATTAACATGTAATCTTTGTTTATTCAACACATGAATGCACTTAGAGCCATTTGTGTAGCTGTGTGTGTGTGTGTGTGACAGAATGCAGAAATCTAGCTTTTGAACATATTCCAACCCCCCAAAAAAGACAAGTTATGGAATTTTCTGCAACTGAATATTTCATTAATTTTGGTTGGTCTTCCTTGAGTTTGGCCTCATTGGCTCAGTGGGCATTAGAACCTACAACTCTTGCACCAATTTTGAACATAACAATGAAGCTGAAAAAATGTAGTTGTTCACCAGCATCGCAATTCCATTACTTTTTATCATACCTTGGTGTGGTTTGCAAAGTGCTTCAGAAAGATGAGGAAATCTGTTTCTTGCACCCATCCTGATTTATTTCCACTACCAGTACTTCCTGCTGGTCCATCTCTGACACAGTGGTCTGCATAATGTATGTGTGGGAACACAAACAGTGGAGGAATTGTGTTGCCAATGGCATTAACCGCATATACAAAAGCGACCAGTGAACCTCTCTCTGCTGATGTCGTTGCCCCAACTTGTTTAATATAAGTTAAAGTAATAGTGTGGTAAGTTGTAACATCTGCATTATTGTTACAACTAACCCAGACTCCTATAGCCATGAACTAGCTAACATTACAGCCAACGGCTAAAACATTAGCACTAAAGACCTACACAGAATATATCCCCATAGACATACAAATAACACAATTTAAGTTTGATGAGTTTAACTGCAAAGCAGATAATGCTATTACAAATTGAAATAAAGTAGAAAAACTTACTTTTTGGCATACAAATTACTTTTTTTCGTGTTAAATTGTCTGTGTTTGACAAAATGTGCTGATTTTTCACATGTGATAGCAGAACTGAATTGGGCATGCACAGGATGAGTCACATCATTTGAAACTTAGCCCTGATTGAAGAAATTGGAAGTGTTACAACTGACCCACGTTACAACTATCCCCGGTCTCCCCTAGGCCTAGTTGCTTTTTTGTTTTCTTTATTTTTTTATTTTAATGTGATTCTCTGTTCCTCTCTCATTATGACCTATTACTTTTCCATCAGTCATTTCAGGGTATATTTAACCACTTGTTCACTTCCATCTTATCTGATTACCTTCAATCTTTTACTTCAATTGAGAGATTATTTGAAGGACACTGATGAAGCTACATGGCAAAACGTCCAACAATTGTAGGAAGTAGGATAACGATTGGCTCACAGAATGTGGGCCAGTAAAATATTCGGTGAAAGTGACAATGACAGAATTGATGTTGCCAGTGTGGGAAAGCAGAAGTGATTTAAAGAATATACTAGCAGCCTGAATTCCCATGAATGCAGCCAGATGAGTGAATACAGCGCTACCTTGTTGAACACAGGCATATTGTAAGCTTCATTACTCAAGCTTCCTAATCTAATCTCCTGTGTCCTGTTTCTTAAGGAGGTAACATCAGCATATACAGAAGGAGCTATATCTTTACTATTAACAGTTCCTTGGAGATTAATAGCACTTCATACTGACCCCTAACCTGCTCCTTCTTCAAGGTCAGCTTTACCCGATGCCCGTCTTTGGTCCAGTTAATAGTCTGCGTCAGCTCTTGAGGTGCACACGAGATATCTAGTACCCCTGTGCTCCTGATCCTAGGCTGCACTTGAGCAGTCCAGCCTACATGCTCAGCCTCCAGGCTGCTTCCATCTTCTTAACTTGAACTGCCTGTCTGCTCTGCTTCTCCTGGTAGACCTCCAGAGTGGTCTCGCCTGCCTTTTCCTCCTCTCAATACCCTGTCCTCCCTACCTGCAACCCACCCACATAGTGGCCTCTTATGTCTGTTGGCTATTTGCCATAGTTCTCCAGTTTCTCCTTGCTCTGGCTGCCAGTTCGATCACCTACTGTTGTGAGCTCATTTGTATCCCAGTCTCAGAAACATGTATCCATGTATCCACCTGCTTCTGTCTTCTGTTCTATCATTAGAGACTTGTCTTCCATTATGAATGTTAACTATGCTCATTCCAACACATTTTTTTTAAAGAAATTGTGCTTTTTTAGTATACTGGGCTCATAGAGTGAGCCTTTCCCAAAGCGTTCTTTTACTCTTGTCATTCCAGTACAGGGTGATTAGATTTCTTTTTTTTTTCTTGTAAAGTCTTCTCGTTATGTTAGACTTGGATAATGATATGCCTACTGCCTGAAAAATGTTTTCCACTTGGCTGGATGCTCTGAAAAGATCCAGTAATCATCTACCAGCATCTTTTTCGGTGGACACATAGGCTACAGAAGAAAACACTGGTGTTTCTAAGCTCAGAAGTGCATTCTTTTGTCAGTAAAGCAAAGTGTTGATTTGGCTCCTCCTATGCTATCACTTTGATTTTGTTTTTGAATGAGAGGAAGAGAGGTGTAACAGTGAAGCTGCAAGGAGTCAAGATAATGAAGGTGGATGAGTTTAAATACCTGTGTCAACCATCCAAACCAGTGAACAGTGTATAAAAGAGGTGAAAAATAGAGTGCAGATAGGTGGAGTGCGTGGAAATGAGTGTCAGGGGAGATTTGTGACAGAAGAGTCACAAAGCAAGAGTGAAAGGAAAGGTTTACAAGACGGCTGTAAGACTTGCTCTGATGTATGGTATGGAGACAGTGGCTCTGACAAAAAGACAGGAGGCTGAGTTGGTGGTGGCACAGTTTTATTGAGAGTGACCAGGCGGGACAAGATCAGAAATGAGTACATCAGTGGGACAGTTCAGGTTGAGTGTTTTGGAGGTTAAACAGTTTGACATGTGCAGAGGAGGGATGATGGATACATTGGACAAGGGATGCTGAAGATGGAGCTGCCAGGCAGGAAGACCGCAAACAACATTCCTGGATATCGTGAAGGAGGACATGCAGAGAATTTGTGTGGCAGATAGGGCGAGATGAAGACAAAAATGATTATAATGAGATCTGTTGTGTAAAGATTATCAGCTAAATCTGAATGGCACTCACAAGTTAGGGTCAAGTTGTATGTATGAGAAAGTTGTCCGGCATCTTACAAACAAACTACGTAAAGCTTCCACCATGCTTGCATTTGTACTAAGGCTTTAATCGAAGCTTATATAAAAGGCTGCATAGCAACTTTTATAGGGTGATGCACAGGTGTGGAACAGCACGTAGCCTCCTAAAATATCAGGAAAATAAAAGCAGAGGCCCACTTCTTCAGTTAAGTGTGTTACATAACTTCCTCTCTAACTTCTGTAACCCCTGAATGCATTAAACAGCAAGATCTGAATATAATGCAGCACACTTTGACCATGATATAAAAACACCTGCTCTCATGCAACACGCTCTCAAAGAGAATCCTGGCATTTAACACCTTTACACTGACTTCACATATTCTGTTAGGCATGTTATTTAAGGAGCAGTGTCATTGCATTGGCAGAAATATAATTTTGTTAATTACATTTTATTGCACTAAACAGTGTATTCAAACACACTGAATAAGGCTTGAAAGTATATTGTAACCGCTCTGAACCTTTCAAAAACAATTATTTAGTCCACTGACAAAAGGAAAGAGTAGCAAAGCTACAATATTCCCACACATGCCCTCATTAACATGAAAGCTGCCCAGGAACCCACAGTGAGAGTGTTACAAAATTAGGATCTTCACAAATTGCTACATGTGGAATGAATCGGAGGCTCGGGAGAGCAAGGTGACAGCAGAAGGAACGCGTAAAGAGCTCTTACTGTAGCTCACCAACAAAATGAGATGGAGTGTAATTATCCTACAGCCGTGTAATATGTCCTCTGAAACCGAGCTGAGTGACTCAAACTGTCTTTCTTGTAATTGGATGGATGTTCTGATTGTGATCGATAGCTGTTTGACTGTACCGATACAGATCCTTTGGGTATTAGAAGATACCGTTCCTATTATAAAACAATAATCCTATTTTTCACTATGTAAATTAAAAAACATAGATGCTCACTATCATTTGCGTATTGTAATACACTCATTGGCTTTGTTGTATTGCCATTGCAATGCACTGCACTAGTTTTTCTCCTCTCTTCTGCTCTCTCTCTGTCTCTGTATGTGCGCTTGTGTTTCACGATGTGTGCCCCCTCCCACGCACGTGGAGTTGAGGAGAAACAGGTGAACTGAAGGATGTTACTTGACGTGACAAAAACTCAATATGTTGATGTTTAATAAAAGCTTCCCAACCATGGCTAACCCTAAAAACCCCCAAAAATATATGGCTACAGTTTGTGTGCTGTTACCTTACAGTTAAGTCAGAAAAAACTGCCTGCTGCTGCAAAAAAAACTGCTGACCATCTGTCTTTACCCCTCTCCGTGATACATGTGCTTCCTATACAGCTCTAGTGGCACAAGACACACAAATATAGACGCTATCATGAAATACGTGCACCTCTAACTGCTACATCATTTAGAAAGTATGCATTAATTATTGTTGACAGTATTACACCGTGTGTCCTTATTTTACAAAATTCTTGTATAACAAAGAGTGATTTGTCACCTGTTGATTTTACACACTCATTTTCAGTCTTGCATGTATGATTGGTGTGCAGATTTTTTTAAGTAGGTGTTAGCATTTTGGTGTTTTGGCACACGGGCATCATGCATCATTCATTGCAAACTAGTAATTATTGTCAGATTACATTTAAAAAAATAAATAAAAATACAACGGAAATACAACCAATTAATACATTTGGCAATAAGCTGAGAAGTGCATTTGACTTAGCTCTTAGGAAAGGGCTGTTGTCATTGTAGGTAACTGAAACCATGGTGTTTCTCTGACTTTAAACAGCATATTTTTGTTGTCCAAGCCCATCTATGCTGTTACAGTTAGCCACGGTCTATGCCATTATGAATATAGCACGTTATGCAATTAAACACAAACAAACAAAATTCCCCCTAATTGTTATCAGACCAGCAATTATACTGCATATAATTTAGAATGGAAAAAAAACGAACAGTCTATGTATTTGTTGCATAAAAAATAATTTCCAATGCCCAGGTTGCTTATTAATTTTTTTGTTATTATTATTATTATTATTATTAAAGCAGTGGCGTGCTAATGCTTCCAAATCCCCTGCCTAACATTGCTTGGATTATATGACAATGACTGTGTCTGTTATTATGAAAGTGGAACAACAAAGGGGAAAGGAACAAACACAATGAACAAAGTTAGATCAATATTAGCTTTCTCGAAAAAGTGCAAAGAAAAAAAGAGATTTGGACTGTTTTATTGCAACAATCCTTAATAACAATGAACACCGTAAGCAGAATGTTTACAGATAATATCTATTTACCTAAATTAAGAACAAAATTAGGGTTGAAAGACATGTTTTCTTATCTGTGTAAATGCTTTTATAGGCACAACTAATGAATCTGAGAGAGGGTGTGAGATCAAGCCAGAAGTGTTCATAAAGACTTCTCACAGGCACTAATCAGGGGGGGGAAGAAACACTGAAAAATTCCATAACTAAATGTCAGACGGTGCTAATATGGGGAGCTTTTTATCCTTTATTAATCAGGTGTGTGTGTGTGTGTGTGTGTGTGTGTGTGTGTGTGTGTGTGTGTGTGTGCGTATAAGCACACACACACTGCACTGGTAAAATGAAATGCTGTTCAAAGAATCACAAAGGGAGGATTTTTCCTGGATAACAAACAAAGCAGCGTCCTTGCTTCGGTGTCAATTAATCTACTGGGATTTAAAGGGGAAAAATAAATACATTTGAAGCAATTTGTCTGCTCTTACAAACGCTGCCATTAAAGGGATAATGATGAGACTGTGTTTTTTTTCTGTCAAAAGAAAAAACGTGCGCGTTTACTTGTAATGGCCTTCGGCTTTCTGTGGAGAAGCATGGAACTGCTAAAAAATAAAGAGCAAAGTCAAGCGTTGAGATCTCGCTTTGACTAAAAACATATAATCACTCCCTACCTGACTCGTGCACCAAAGTTTTTGTGTGTTTGAGGGTGTGTGATCACAACTAGAAGAGACTCTAATAGGCCAAATCCGAGCTTCCACAGCTTTTGCTAAAAATTGTTGACAGTAGGAGGAGTCACGTTCATTTAAACACCTCTAGAGAGGTCCTGTCCAACCACCACCACCCACCACAGACACCTACTGTACCTCTAGGGGAAGAGAGACAAGGAGAGAGAGTGGGGAGGGAGGGGAGGAGGGAAATCGAGAGAGAGAAGAAAAGCAAACCAAGAGCCATAAGCTCCTTGAAATGAGCTTGTTGAGGGGTGAGAAACGGACAGACCGAGAGAAAGACATGTACAACAAAGACAGGGGGTGGAGAAAATTCTCCTGCTCGGCGTGTGTAACGAGAAGTGGTGAGTCTTTGCCAGTTCTCCCCGAGCGCTCGGCACTAAATGGAGTCAGAGGACTGAAACAAAACTAAAACAACGCACTGCAAGTGACAAGAGGCATTAAAACGAGATTAAAAGGAGGAAGGGTGACAGCGCGATGGAAGCCAACTCTAAAAAGCATCGATTCAGGAAGGGTCGGAGTGCCACCTTCAGCATTGATGGCTTTAACATCACCATAGGTAAGCATGTAAGCAACAAGCAGAGCACGAGCAAAGGTTAAGTGTGTTTGCAGGGGAGCCCGAAAGTGTGCGTGTGTGAGTGGAACAGATTATATGGGTGTGTAAGAGAGTTCGAGGCAGTGCAGTGAGGCGTTCGGCACCAGCACAGAGACATCGTTAAACACATCATCACATTTCAGCTTCTCTGCACAATTCGACACATTAGTCCATTCTGCTGAAGTTGCTGCTTGCCTCTGTACACCATGGAAACAAGGGGACTTCAGACTAAAGCTGTGTGCAGCTGACGTCACCAGGAATTCATTCTATTGTCTTGACAACCAGAGTGTTAATGAACTTATGTGCCACTTGCCTTTTTTAGTTTTCCCAGGACTTGTGAAAACTCCAGCAGTATTGAGTGTTGAAGCAATGTGAAAAATAGTGTCCTGAAGATGTTCTGTGGTGTGTTCCCTTAGAAGACTTGTGTCCTCAGATAACATGGGGGGGGAGTTAATGAGAATAAGTTTGTTTCATACACAGCAGTGTTGACCTTTTGTCATGTGGGAACGTGTTGTGATGAGAAACAAAATCTTGGTCATGCTCTCTCTTGCAGTTTGGTAAACAAAGTGAATTAGAAACTCTGCGTAGAACTCTATATATATATATATATATATATATATATATATATATATATATATATATATATATATATATATATATATATATATGAGATCTAGATCTATCTCTCTCATTTGTCATACTTACTTTTTATGTAAAGCTGAAAACACGCAACACTTTTTGTGGCACTCCTATCGGAGCTGTCACTGTTTGCACTAAGTGTATACTTATGAATTCAATATTCATTTTAATTAAACCTGCATTATGGAATTTTCCGTTAACAGTCGAGTAGATGATTACTTGGAGTGTGGTCGCCTGTGGAGACAAATCCACTGAGAATTGTAAGCCAACCTTAATACATGCCCAAGCTTAGTTATTATTGTTGTTATTATTATTATTTTTGTACAGCCTGCAACTTTGCTGCCTGTGGTTCATTCTTGGTTGTGTTATCCACTTGCTTTTTAAGATGTATCCCTGTAACCTGGCCATCAACTACTGAGGAATAAAATGATTAAATGGTGGACATAGTGGTGCATTTCGCAGCTACTTCACGTGTCAGTAGTAGGAATGAATGCTGGACTAACCGGTGATCACGTGGTGGTGCTATGTGTAAATATAATACTGTTTGTTATCATGTTTGGCACAGAAGCTTTATAAGGGCGACCGTGGCTCAGGGGGTTGGGAATCGCATCTGTAACCGGAAGGTTGCCGGTTCGATCCCTGGGCTCTCTGTCCTGGTCGTTGTGTCCCTGGGCAAGACACTTTACCCTACTTGCCTACTGGTGTTGGCCAGAGGGGCCGATGGCGCGATATGGCAGCCTCGCTTCTGTCAGTCTGCCCCAGGGCAGCTGTGGCTACAACTGTAGCTGCCTCCACCAGTGTGTGAATGTGAGAGTGAATGAATAGTGGTATTGTAAAGCGCTTTGGGTGCCTTGAAAAGTGCTATATAAATCCAATCCATTATTATTATTAAGGGCAAGTCTTTGTTACAACTTTTTTTGTTGCCTCCTGCTAGTTAAATAGTTCAGTCTTCTAACCGCACTAGGTAATTTTCCTCATTACCTTAATGAAGACTTTAAAATCTCTTCCTTTTTGAGCTTTCAAATATACATTAATTAAGTTTTTTTGCTACGAAGGAATCACATTTAACATGACGTGCATAACAGGAAGTGCTTGCATTATGAATACAATGCACAGCGGGTACATTGCCTATTCTGGACATTTCTGTCCAGTTTGGAGTGTTTTTTATGCAAATCTTAACACATCTTAATTTACCTTCTCCTTACTGTTTGCGTCAGTAACAACCAGACCAGTGTGTGCAAGTTTAAAAACATTGAGATGTTAAAATAAAATCTAACTTGGGTTGAACTGGGAACATGGAGATCTTAGTGCCTTAGTACTATTACATATCTATCTATTCTTTGTTTCTAGCACAGATTCCATGCCTGGACGGTGTCATTTAGCTGAGTATAAGATTGAACGTTTCAATCTTTAGACTGTCACAGAATACAAAGATAGGAACAGAGAAGCAGTGAATGATTTCTTGATGATTTTTTAATAGTGCTCAAACGTACCTGAAAAGATTTTATGATCCCACAGATCTTTGGATTTTCCGCTTACATTGCTGCATCTTCTTACCTGTGAAAACCTGCCTCAGTCACATGCCCTAATATCATGGCTAACTACTCACAACCATGGCAGTTGTCATGGTAACCTACAAATGTCACAATCAATTGCTCAGTGGGTCAAGGTTTCAGTCCGCGCAGCAGCATTTTACCAATCACCTCCTCTGAAGCGTGACTCCTAAGCGCTGGTCCTCATTGCCTGGCTGGACTCTTTTGTTTTCTCCTTTATTAAACTCTGAACCTCAACTGTAGCTGACAGCCTCTGCTCAGATTCCCACTGAGATGTTTTGTCAAGTTTTAGCCTTATTAGATTTGTTATATTTCTGTTGATGTTATGAGTTTCATGTGGCCAAAGCCAGTTTTAACTTTGCAGCTCATTTGTCAGAGTACAAAGCACCAGGACTCTTGTTTTTATGCACACATTTTGGGGTTTTTTTGTTTTGTTTTTTTCCTTCTGTTTCCATTTTATTAAACCATCTTTTCTCTTCCTTTTTCTCTTCTAATTGTACCATTCAGTTTGTGTCTGAAATAGTGTCTTTGTCAAATAGTCTGGGTGCCAATTTTGAACAAAGCAAACTTCTACTGAAAACAAAAGTAGCAAATGCTGACAAGCTCCTTTGTCCATTTCATATTAATAGCTGTTATAAAGACTGTAGATCCATGACATGTGATTCTTCATTCCTAGTTCCTATTTTTTTCCAATTATTCCCCAAACATTTTTTATAACTATTCAGAAACATCCATTCTTGTGCATTTCTTGCTGCAGGATAATCACTATATAAAAACCTATGTTTTTTATAATCAAATTCAAATAACACAATAAAGACTGTTAAGTTCAATACACATCTATCTAAAACAAACACATAATTAGTTTAACTTTAACATCATGAATCAACTTGAATCACATATCTATCTACAGTTAAACTGGAAAAAGACACTTTTTTTTGGTTTTACCTCTGTACACCACCAAACTGTATTTTAAATCAAATAGTCAAGATGTGATTGAAGTGCAAACTTTCAGCTTTAATTCAAGAGGTTTTTACAAGAATTTGACTTTAAATGTTCATATAGACACTTTTTTTTTTACATAGTTCCCCATTTTCAGAGGCACAGAAATAATTGGACAGTTAACTGAACAGCAATTTCATGGTGAGGTCTGTTCCCTTGTTATTTTATGATACGTGAAGCAGACTTTCAGTCAACTTCAGATAAAATATTGACAAATTTTCACTGTAATTTTAAATATGGGGCCTGAAGAGATGTCAGCGCCAGTGGGAGAGGCCGTCGTTAGGCTGAAAGAATTAAATAAATCTATCAAAGAGACAGCAAAAGAAGGAGGAGAAGAAGGAAAACGCTTGCTAGATCAGCAACACCAAAACCCTTAAAGACCATGGAACTCATCTAATGTGCATGATGACAGAATTATTTCCATAGTTTTGAAAAACAACTTCACATCTGACCAAGTCAAGGACACTCTTTGAGTGTCAGGCATGCCATTGTTTAAGTTTACAGTCAAGAAATGCCTAGGGATGGAAACACAACAAGGTGCACATCACTGATTACACCCAAGAATAACAAAGCTACAATAGACTTGAATAGACAGGATATTTGTGAAGGGCACAGGGCTATATTATCTGCTCTCATCTGGCCAAATGCTGTAAAAATGAGCGGACTGAGCTTCACAATACAAATGCATAATGACCCAAAGTCTTAGGCAGAATCAAACAAGGAGTTTCTCAATGAAAACAAATGGGATATTCTTCAATAGTCAAATCAATCACCTCAGCAGCAGCCCATGCTTTCACTGGCTGTTGTAAAAGCCTGGCGGAGTAACTTAAAAGATGAAACACTGTATTTGGTGATGTCCATGGATTCATGCATTTACTCACTTTCATCTAAATGTTATAAACAATTGTTATGTTTAAAATTATAATATTTTCAGGGGTTAGGATGGGCCTTAATGACCTAGAACAGTGTTCCTGCACCTTCAGGTAATGAGCAATTAAATCTGATAGGCACACTCATACATATTACCATCAAATGACTTAGTTTTCCTGTGCTGCAGCCTGGCATTGCTCTCAGTGACAGCATGGAGATATTGGCTCAGTAATAAGAAAATAATGACATTACATTTAGGACTGAAAGATAAAATAGCAAAAGGACATGTAGGATTAATCAGTGAACAATATCAGTAACTAATAAAAAACATAAAATCTTTGAAACTTTCACTTAATCATTTTATTATTATAGCTGCAACTGTTTCCAATTCAATATCCATCAACATAGTTTTTTTTCCCCCCAACTGTGACCTTCAGTTGGATAAGTGGAAGAAGATGGATGACAGGATGGATGGATGGATTGTACAAGGTGTTCATTAGTCATAATCTTTTTTATGGTATTCTGATTGAATGTTGGGATGATTGAAGCATTTCCTGTGAGAGAACCTGACATGCCGCCCATATACCTAATGAAGTTTGGATAGACTGAATCATTGTAATAAATATTCTAGCATTAAGTGAGACAGTGTGTGGGTGTTCTATTTAATTGCTTTTGCGAACTGATACATGTCAAAATTACGTAACAGATAGAAATCAGCCAACACACAGTTTGACACACAAAAAGCTGCAGTCCTCATTTTCCAGCCTTGGCTCCTCTTTGTCTAGATATTTGCTAATTGTGAAGCATTCAGGCTGAGCTGCTTATGTGCAGCTTTGCATATAGGAGAAGAAAAGACAGAGACGGAGGGAGAGAGACACGGGAGAGTTCATTTATTTATTTTATTCCAGCCTGAAGTGCAAATAATGTACATCAGTATGTAAACACTGAGTCATGTTTAAAAGTATAATGCATGTAATGTATATTATACATTTTGTATGAATTAGTCTACCTCACTTAATCAACATAGGGAATATCCATTCATTTTAAATCCTATAATTTTTCTCTTTTTTTAAGTAACTATAATAGTGATGGTAATAAAATATATTATCTTTTGTCTTTAAAGAAACAAAAATTCCCAGTGCTAGGCCTGGACAGCTTAAAGCCAACCTTTATTAGACTGAAGGAAACCCTGGCATATCTTCAAAGACCCTTTATCTAAAACACTTTTTGATTTTGCATTTGTGTGGTTTTGTCTGACTATTTTAGTACCTTGAACTGCCCCCCCTCTCCTAAATGCCTTCCAGGATAGAATATTTGAAAATGTGCTCAGCTGTTAACTTGCTCCATGATGACTAGCTCTTCACTCTGCCTTCCAGAGTGATCGACTCTGATGGATGTTGGACTTCATATCATAAAAACCACCTATTTTCTAGTATAACACTACAACTGGATGATAACGGCTGATGCAGATGCTTATTTCTGTTTCCATGGTGAGACCGTAATGCCATTTTGCTATGTTCTTTTTTCTGATGACATTGAAAAATTGTGAATCGTTTTCTGCAGCTGGATCCTACATTTTCCCAGCCAGTATTCGCACCACCTTGATGACTGACTCTCTTTCTCTGGTATAGACTGTTTTCATAAGCCAGGCGACCTTTGAAAACTGAACTTTATTTATACGAAATGTGTGGATCTTCTTTAATTTCTGTGTGACTTCTTAATAAGTTAGTCTGTATAATGAATGTTTTTGGGGGTTTTTTATGCTGCTAAAGCCTTTCCTTTATTAGTGCTTTATACAGCAGTGAGCGAGGAGATTTCCAGGAGGATAGTATAACAGACCATAAATCCGAAAGTAAGATTTGATTGAGTTATAGTGTTGTTTATCAGAATTTATCCAAATCAAATCACAGTGAGTGCATTATGATTAAAGCTTGTTTTTGTAAAGTTTGTTCATTGTGAAATTTAAAAGGCATAATAATAATTTGAGTGCTCACAAAATGATTTGACATGTTCAGCTTCACTTTTCACTCCAGTGGAGCAACAAACATTATTGAGCTTATATACAGATAAGAAGGGGATACAGGTGGGATATATATAATGTCTGTAATTTTCCATCCATCTTTTCCAATGAACCCCTCCTCACTGATGACAGTTGACAGACTTTCTAATTCAAAGTGTGAATCCATAGAAAAAAAGGTGGCAGCGGTATAACATGATAGTAGTGATGTAGTTTTAGTAATACCAGATAAACGATCGCATGCATATGAACTTGACTGATAACCCATTCTTAGTCCATATAGTTTAATGTTATGTCATCCCAGCTCCAGGTCTTCTGGGAAAGCTTTCCACAAGGTTTAGGAGTGTGTTTATGTCAATTTTTGACCATTTTCCCAGAAGCACATTTGTGAGGTCAGACACTGATGTTGGATGAGAATGCCTGACTTGCAGTCTCCCCTCTAATTCATGCCAAAGGTGTTCTATCATGTGGTCAGGACTCTGTGCAGGCCAGTCAAGTTCTTCTACACCAAACTCACTCACCCATGTCTTTATGGACCTGTCATATCGGAACAGGAAGGGGCCCAAACTGTTCCCACAGTTCCCAGGTAGAAGAATGAAATTGTCTAAAATATCTTGGTGTGCTGAAGGATTTAGCGTTTTTGCTGGAACTCCTGAAAAATAACCTCATACCATAACCCCTGATTCTCCAGACTTTAAACTTGGCACCATGCGGTCATACGTGTCCACTGCGCTAAAGTCCGTTGGTGGTGTGCTTCACACCACCGCAACGATCCACAGCAATGCTATGGATTGTGCTTGGTGATGTAAGGCTTGGATGCAGCTCCAAGGCCATGGAAACCCTTTCCATGAAGCTCTTTACTCACTGCTCTAGAGCTAAACTGAAAACAGCATAAAGTTTGGAAGTGTGTAGAGATTGACTCTGTTGAAAGTTCGTGACCTCTGATTGTGGAATATTTAGCAGTGAGGAAAACTCATGACTTGACCTGCTGCACAGGTGGCATCCTATCATGGCACTGCTTTTCCACCATATAACCAGAACAGTAATTTCCATCCACTGTTTGCTCCTCTTGTCATATGTAGTGCAACTTGTGAGCACTGTGTTGAGTCATTTGTTTACATTTCAAATCAACAGCAGTTAGTGTCTCCTCCTTCACAACCTGGTTGTACTCAATGGGTATGCATTGAAATATAGTTTTATCCACCTTCAGCGGAAACAGCTTTCTTGCATTTTTAGCAAAGAATTTCACATTATTGGAGGCTGTTTAAGTAGCTCCCTTTTTATCTCTTTTAGACACTTGCTCTCGGACATGCCCGAGCTCGTTTCATTGTTTTACACACTAGGGAATGTAAATACATGGCATTGCTATAGCAATGATATCCCAGTATGACATTTTCATATCGAATAAAACATTAGACCAGTACCAGTGTGGACAGTGCGATGTGACACAGCTCCAATGCAGACTTTTGACCTACTTTTTTGGAAAACAGCAGGATGTAGTGAAGGAGAGTGAAGGTCAAGTGGAAAAACTAACACTGACAGTGTCAGTCCCATTTACCTCACTGGTTAGATGAAATGTAGTGACCTATTCACCACCTAACAGACTTGTGCTCTGTAAGCAAATGGAAAATTAGTGCTGTGGTATTTTGTTCTTTTTCTTACACTTATTTTACACTCACTTTGGAAATTGATGCTCCATATATGTCCTATAATAATGTCAGAATTTTCTCAGAAATTTTCTGCAAACACTTAAAATGTCAAATTATAGCTACAATTAATTTCAGCTACTGTTAAAAATTTAAACTGGGAATATTTTCATTAATGGCGACTCATATTAATCTGACCAGCTGCCACAGGTCCTGCCATTACCACAGTAAATATTGCTGCCTAAAGTTGTATTTTTTATAAAAAACATTAAAGTGTTATATTAAACAACAAAGGGGATGGAAAAAAACTAGATATGGAGTCTGTGTTCACTGATGTTAAAGGTCTAAAATGTCTGCTGTTAAAACTGTGTGTGTTTCAGCATAGACAAATGGACATCAGAAGGGTCATTTTAGTGACTGTGAATGTGACATATTTGTTGATGCCAGATAAGCAGGAGTATTTCAGTAATTGCTGGGATGTTCCTGTGCAAAATCTCAAAGATTTACATAGGAATGGTTTAAACTACATAACTGATTGTGCCACTCTTTGCACAACAGCTGCAGTCACTCATTTATCATAACTGGCAATGAGTCTTTCACATGAATTTTGTCCCACTCTTCTTTTACAGAGTTGTTAATTCAGCCACATTGAAGGGTTTTTGATCATGAAGTTTGTGTTCAAGGTCATACCAAAGCATCTGAGTAAGATTTAAGTCCAGGTTTTTTGAGGCCACTTCATTGGCCATTGGTGTTTCATGGTGCATAAATGTGCTTGAGCTTCAGAGGACAAATTGATGGCTGGACATCCTCCTTCAGGATTTCCTTGTTGAGAGCAGAATTCATGGTTCCATCATGTACAGCAAGACCTTGAAGCAGCAAAGCAGCTCCAGACGATCACATTACTGTCACCATGTTTGACTGTTCTTTTTATGAAATGCTGTGTTTTCCACCAGATAATCCAGATATTTTTTGGTAAATGTGAGATAAGCCTTTGCGTTCTTTTTGGTCAGCAGTGACATTTTCCCCCAGTCTCTCTCTTATTGTTGAATCATGAACACTGACCTTAACTGAGGCAAGTGAGGCCTGCAGTTCTTTAGATGTTGTTCTGGGTACTTGTGTGACCTCCTGAATGAGTCGTTGATGCACTCTGGGAGTAATTTTAGTAGGCCGGTCACTCCTGGGAAGGTTCACCACTGTTCCAAGTTTGCTCCTTTTGTAGATAGTGGTTCTCAATTTCAACACTGAATTGTGTATTTACAGGTTATCTTATTCTAATATTAAAATTTGTTTGATGATCTGAAACATTTAAGTGTGACAAATATGCAAAAATAAAATAGAAATCAGGCACTGTATGCATGCACTTTATGTTGTTTATAAAGTGATTGTTTGAGACAAGCTTTAGCAGAGTGAAGAGGAGAGTGAAAGTGGGTGTCTCATGCCAAAAGCACGAGAGTAGGGTTGTTTGTGAGACTAGCTTTAGCAGAGTGAGGAGGAGAGTGAAAGTGGGTGTCTCATGCCAAAAGCATGAGAGTAGGCAACAGTTTTCTGCTCTGCTTTTACTGTTTAGGGCATCATCCAAAGAAATCATGTTTGTGCGTTGTTCAGCTCACTAACAAAGATGTGGGAGAGACATATGCACAGTTGTAATCTTGTGCGTGCCCAACTGTTCTCGTCTAACTGTTCAGACTTGTACAGTATCTAAATTGACTACTTGTACACAATGTTTCTGATGCATAAATGTTACTAGATCATTGTGTATTTTGCCTTAAAGTGATCATGGTGTGCATTTAGATATGAAGCTAGCATGTTCAGATGCTGGATCAGAGTGCATGTCTGAAAGATGCTTATATGGGTTTAATTAAATGACTAATTTAAATAAAATCCATCATTTGTGATTGAATTTCTCACCTACCTTAAATTAAATAAACTGGAAACAAAACACATTTTGCTTACTTGGAAAAATAAGCAACATTTTGCCAGCTAAAATCCAAGCACACATCTGCGATTTTTCTCCTCTAACTACCCACTAATGGTCTAAAAGTCTCATGATCAAATGGGGTTTTACATAAATGGCTGTCTTGGCTTGTCCATCCGCAAGAACACATTTGGTGGAATAAATTCCTGTAACTACCCCTAAATTCAAAATGAGGCATTAAAATATATTTTATCTTTTGCAGGAAGGAAAAAAATGAAAAGATGGAAATTTGAAAAGATGAAAAACACTTCATATAGAGTAAAACAAACAATTAATATAGGGTAAAAAGCAAAAAGATTAGAGGGGATTTGTTTCACTGTGTTCTTTAGTCTCATGAGTCTATGATCCACTCGTGGCTACAGTGCTGAAACGTGGAACACTGACTTTTGCATCTAACCTTGTTCATATCCTTAGAGTTCCTTATTTACAAGGGCGGATAATCTGATTAACACCAAAGGCCAAAATCAAACAATGCTGTTTATATTTGTCACAGGAAGCTGATGATGAGTTTTATTCACCTGCTTTATTATCTACTAGAAGTCGAATTTCATGGAGGCCCACAGAAGTCCAAATGCAGCGTTATATCCCACAAGGCCATTTCTAAATCGTTTATCCTTCAGTTGCCCATGTTGATTAACAGAGCATGACGTTTTTGTAAGCAAAATAATACACTAGGTCCCAAAGCACAATTAGACACAACAACAAGTTTATTTCAAGACACAGTTGTTCAACTGCAGACTGAATGATGAAGAGAGAAGAGTATAAGAAATATCTCAAGATCTGAGTTCTTTAACAAACACAAATGAAACTCTGTAGTCAGCTGGTGATGACAAAATTAGAAATGCAGTCACTGAAACACTAATTGAAGGTTGTTAAAACAGTGTAGATGATAGTAATTATTGTAGCAGAATATAAAGGATTTTTCCTGCTGCTTTTTCAGGGTAACGAACTAATGAAACTTAAATTACGTGAATTAGCCTTAATTTTAAGGCAACTGTGAGTTTGTGGTGTACTAGTTGCATTGGTGAACTTGTAAGATACTCTTTCATCTCATGTTATTAGCAGGTGAAAGGTCACTTTCATTCTCATATTGTTGACAAATGCTCTAATAATGCAACATCCTTCCTCAGGATTCTGGAGTGTGGACGTTAACAGGTTCTGTAGCCGAGTCTTGAACATGTCCCTGGTGTTTTTTTTTGTTTTTTTTCCTTATGTAGGTCAGATAGTGGGTCAATGACTTTCGGTGCTTCATAATATTGGAAAGGATGCAATTTGTCAGCAACTAAGATACCATCAAACATCTGTGCAGTTCTTCTGATAGGAAATTTTAGCCATTGTGTACAAATGTAGTTTTTGAATTGTAGCTGGACTAACTGTTGTGAAGAAGTAAACTCCAATACACTCAGACTATTAATGGCTTTGTAATGAGTTGTGTCAATGTTATATGATGACCCTCTATGCCACCTCCACAGTAATGCAATAACGTAACCTCTAACTTCCTTCTTTTACTGTGGAACTTTTGCAGTACAGCTAATTACATTGGGAACGTTTAAAATTGGACTTAGAGACCACATCTCAAAGGCATAAAATTATTTCTTGTTAAAACCCAGGACACTGCAGTCCCTTAAGTCTGCATATATGTGCTCCATTAGCCATGTAATTGGGCAACAGATCTTCTAGTTATAGGGGTACTCTTCTATTAGTGGGACAAACCACTGTTTTTATTGCTGTAAGTCAAACCAACAGGAGGCAATAAATAGATTCAAATTCATTAATAGAGATGAAAGATAGAATCACAGTAATTTTTTTGTTATATTTACGTTCATATAAAAAAATGAATACAACCTTCTGATAAGGCACCTTGAATAATATGTTTTTTTTTTTTTTTAAATTTATCTGTCATGATTAGTTAAAAGCGCCTTGTAGCAACACCTTTCAGGCCACCAGGTTGTGAAGTTCAGCTCCCTGCAGTTTTAGTATGGAGTCTGCTACATGTCTACGGTGAGAAGTGTTTTTAAGATATTAATAAATATCATGTTCCACTTTGATTATCTTGTATCTGGTTTTAAATGTTAGTATGTGATTAATAAAGCATATGGAGTTTCTCCATTTGTAATTACTCATTATATGAACAGAAATCTAGTTTTAAGTGTTCGCAAGCTCTTTTGAAAGACCCTTGAAGATCTGCTGGAATGGGATGTAAGCAATGTTTTATAAATTTATAACTGTTTTGTTTTATAATGTTTTATCCATGGTTCTTAAAGAAACCAATTTAAAATTGGGCCTGCAAAAGCAGAATTGTTCTGACAAAAGACAAAAAATGAAGCAGAATGCCCGAGAACTCACTAATGGGCCTACAGTGGTTCATAAAGCATGATGGCTGCTACTGTAAATATTTCTCAGCTTTCTAAATGAGCAGTTCTCTTAGTGAAAAGCTTTACCTAATGAGTTAAATTCACATTGATGCACTTAACGAACTCACAGAACTGCGGCGTTGCAGAATAACTGTGCTGGAGAACAGCCAGAGTTATTGATTGTGGTGAAGTGTTGGTGGACCTGAGCGGGGTTGAGCTGCAACATTCACACTGCCTGAATTTGAGAGGCTGTTTAGTTGGTTAACACTGGCACCCCAGAGCCCTTCTCTTACAGCGTTAGTCCTGCTGATAACAAAATTAAGCAACCTGTAAATTTCTGCCAAATACAAAATAATTAACTTTTTGTTGTTTCATTTCATTTATACTGTGTTGATCATTTGGAAATTACTTTAAAAAGTTGTAGTTGTGGGCCAGCTTGCTGGTGAGGTGGTTACCACTGTTGCCTCAGAGCAAGAAGATCCTGGCTGTTAATTCTTCCATGTCCTCCTGAGTTAATGAATACATCACATGACCCCTTATGAGGCTTGGTCAGCAGCTTGCTGCCATGTTTATATGATGACATGAATGAATTTAACATAGCTCCTGGCTGCCTGTCAACTTACACTCACTGGCCACCTCATTAGGTACACATTGTAGATACTGGGTTGGACGCCTTTTTGCCTTTAGAACTGCGTTTATTAATGTTTATGGTACAGAAAATGGTGCAGGAAACATTCCTCAGTCCAACTTTATAACATCACACAGTTGCTCCTTTGTTGGGTGCATATGCATTATGTGAATTCAGGCTGTAGTGTTTAAAGCAGGGGTCGGCAACCCTGGGCACGCGTGCCACAGCTGGCACACAAAGGGTTAACTGATGGCACAATGGTGATTTTTAGTTTTTATGGGCTGATGTTTTTTTGGGGGTTTTTTTTTTGTTTTTTTGCTTCTTTGTTGTTGTTTTTTGTAGCGGTATAAACAATAAGAGGTGGTGGATTGGCCAGATGCTGGCCGATGTATAAAATAAAGGTGGATGAAGGAAAGGGGAGGCAGGAGGAAGAGAGACCAGAGGCGATTGTCAGGTGAACTGAACTTCAGGTAAGAAGTTATGAACTGCAGTCTATCTGGGTCAGATATAAACCAAGTTTAGGTGGAGTTTATTTTTGTTGTCAGTTGCAATAACTAGTAATAGCAATAACTAGCTAGCATGACGGAGTTACTATACAGCTGGGTGCTATGATGTTACTGATAGTGAACTTTATTTTATTCATAAGGTTAGTTAGTAGAGTTTCCAACCGTCCCGTAAAAAGACAGAATCGTCCCGTATTCAGAGAAAATATTACGTGTTTCGTATTGAGGTGAAAAGGAACAGTTTGTCCCGGACTTCAGCTACAATGAAAAAGACACAAAGCTGGAGTTATTCTGTCGTTACGCTGCACAGCTGCCTCTTCTTCTCTCATTCTCTCCCCTCCCTTTCCTGTTGCTACTTCAATCATGAAACTGATCGATGATCAGCTGATCGGCTTTTCCCTCTTGTTTATTTATCGTCCACCGGAAAGAGGAAACCAGCGGATGTCGCGCTAAACAACAGCAGCGCGTTTAAGCTTGATCAGCTGTTGTTAGAATTTATTTAATATTAATTTCTAGTATCATCTGATGTTTGCTGGAGCCACAGCTGTAAAGCTGCTGGTCATGATATTGGTTTGGATATGTGGTGAGAGGGAAACATGAAGATGAAACCAGGAGATGTCCTTACTGAATCATCAGAGCTGAACAGGTGATGGAGAAACAGGTTTACCTTTTAGGTGACATGAATGAGTTGAAGGGAAGTTATGAACTGTTTCTGAGAGACAAACAACACCAGGATCCTTTTTTATGTAGCTGACAGCTGGTAACTGTGCAGGGGTGGGTCTAGCAAAGTGTTGCCAGGGGGTCATGTAGGGCATTAACAGGGAAAGGGGGGCACAAGGAAATACCTTTCTTTCTTATTCTCATTTAAAATGTCTCACTTTTAATAAATGATTATCTGAATCTTACAACCAAAGTTTTTATCTCATGTAAAATAGAAATCATACATATACCAACAAGACAGTGTACATCACTGTCGCAACAGCGTATGTTTTCATTCAAAGGCTTTATGGCTTTTCCTATAATACCTGGTGGGCCGGTCTCTAGTCAAAATGCCCGGGCCGATTTTTTTGTCCCAGTCCAGCCCCGGGCACGACACGCAGTGAATTAATCTGAGAAGGTGCATTAAAAAATAAGCGGTGCACATCACAAATTAGCTCGCATAGACACATTAGTTAACACATTAGTTGTGCCGCTTCTTAATGACGGTATCTTAGCTAACAACCCCAACTATCAGATTCAACTTGTAATTGGCTAAAAATAACTTACCGGTGAGAGGGACGTTGCTAGCTGGCAGTTTTTTCAAGCAATGTTGAAATTTCCACTTCAAAAGCTTCAGGAGCTCTCCGCTCAGCGCAGCATCAGCACCACGTAAATACATGGATACATCCAAAGACTCGAGACAGAATTCACAATGTGTTTTCTGGATTTTCAGGTGTATGGACCAATGTTTTCTTTTCTGATCAAACCAGAAAGCTTTCATGAGCAGCTGGATTTGTCTTGCATTAACTGGCTGGACACAGAGGACATCGAAATGCAGCTGATTGAAATGAAAACCTCGACTTGAAGTTTGCAGAACTACGAACGAGCTGGAATTCACAGCTGTGCGTGTTCATGGAGCTTGCATTTTCAACTGCTGGACATCACTACCTGACAAGGTTAACTGTCTTCAGAACATTTCAGGGACATTATTTACAGTATTTGGCTCTACATATCTGTGTGAGCAGATTTTCTCTCACGAGTTCTCAGGTAACCGTCTGAATGCTGGACACTCGGAGACGTGTGTGTCTGAGTGGGAGACCAGAGATCACATTAACATCCCTGTATTAACAAACATGCCATATTGGCCCAGTTTATTTTTCTTATCATTGTTGTGATGAGACCATAAATAGCATTTGTATTTTCTGTGTTACAGTTCATTTGCTGTTATGGAGTTTTTGTTATGGATAAAAAGTGTCTTTTTTTTGTTTTGTTTCAGAATAGCTGATAACTATTTGCTGATAGCTGCCAAATATAAAATAAAATATTTTATATTTGTATATTGTATATTGTATATATGTTTATATTTGTATATATTATATTTGTATATAATATATACAAATATAATTCTATAAAGTTATTCTATATAGTGTGTAACTGTTGATATAGAGTGTTATTAAACCAGGGGATGTTTTGTCAATCTTCCCAAGTTTTACCGAGCTCATGTGAAACTCAGTTTTCTGTACTTGCCTGACAAGAGTGGCACTCTGTGTGATCTTCTGGTTCTGTAGCTCATCTGCTTCAAGATTTGGCGTATTATGTGTTCTAAGAGCTTTTCTGCATACCTTGGTTGTTACAAGTGGTTATTTGAGTTATTATTGCCTTCTTACCAGCTTGGAGCAGTCTTGTCATTCTCCTTTGACCTCTATCATAAGCAAGGCATTTCCACCCAGAGTACTGCTACACCCTGGATGTTTTCTCTTTTCAGACCAAGCACTATAAACCCTGCAGATGGAGGTGTGGGAAGATCCCAGTAGATCAGCAGTATCTGATCACCAGCAACCATGTCACATTCAAAGTCACTTAAATTCGCTTTCTTCTCACTTTTGATACTCACTTTGATCTCCAGCAGGTCATCTTGAACTTGCCTACATGATTAAAAGTTGCTGCCACGTGGTTTGCTGATCAGAAATCTGCCTTAACTGGCAGTGGAACATGTATAGCTAAGGATGTAGCTAATGAGTGTGTTCTTCACTACCATACTGTGCAAATATGTTTAAGGGACTGTTAAAATTCCAGCTGAGCAAAAGTACAGAGATAGCATCAGCAAATACATGAAAGCATTAAGTCAAACACCTATTCACCACAAATACAATGTAAAAAATAATGTACTACAGATACTGTATGTACTAAACATCTTAATCAAAGGATTTGGCTAAAGAGGTTTCAAGTTATCATTCTTGATGCACAATTTTAACATTTGTTGAATTATTTATTTAATTGTTTTTCCTTCTAGTGGCAAATGAAGAAGACAGCTCAGCAAGACCTCAGGCCAGTTTTGCACGTAAGTATCACCATTGTTATACTTCATTGTTATTCAACTCATCACATTTCCATCCATCCAAGTTTTTGAGATATTTAAAGAGTTCTGACCAACTCAATAAAATGAATATAAGAAAGTGCTGAAAGTCTGTTTTGAAATATTTGCAACCATACTTCATATTTCTTTGTTATTGTTATGACAATAGATTTTTATAGGAAGTCTTTTCTGCAGAGATAATTTAGAGACAGTTTGGCCTGACCAGAAAGTTAAAGGGTTAAAAAGTGTTTTGTAAATAATAGAGACTTAAACTGAAGATATGTAATAATATGTTAGAATATATTTGCAGTATGGATTTCCTCATGCAAATGTATGGATGTAGGAGTGGTTAATTAACTGAAAAACCTATAACTGAGCAAAAAAGTTGCCTCCTCTCCTCTTAAGTGAGCGCACTGGCACTAATGACAATCATCCACATGAGGGCAGTATTACAGAGGCGCTGAAATCTGTCACTCCCTTTCAGTGAAACGTACTCCTGCAGCCAATGCTTCAATATCTTTTGTGAAACAACACCTTGAAACAAATTAACGGTTTATTCACTGTATGAAATGACTGTGACACCAGCAGGCTTTTGTTTTATTTAGGCTCAAAGTCCCAGAGTGCTTTGTGGAATGCCATCACTGCAGGGATGGGGATCAAAGGCAAAGAGCAGAAGCCCCCCCTGAATGACCCACGGAGTCCTGAAGAGATTCTGGCCGATGATCTTCCTCCAGCAGATGAACCAGATGCCACAGAGAAAACTGCCATCAGGTTTGCTGCTGTCAGAAATATCCCAGTAATGATGCCAGAACAAGTAATGCTCATTATATGTTAATTATCATGAAATGCATCCTGCGTGGTGCTACAGTGGGACATCAGCAGCCATGTTCATCTTATTATCTTACAATGTGGCAGCGTGCACCATCAGGCATTGCTCTGTATTTTGTATTTGTTTTCTGTTTTTGGATCAGAATGAACTTGAGCAGGCGATATTTAAAGTTGAACCTCTTCAGGTTTGTTTTTTTTTGTTAATGAAGAAGATAATCTCCTGTCTGACATTTAGCTGATGCACACACATACGCATGCACACTCACATTTACTCTGTTAATTGCTATTTAAGGCTGCTGACCTCGAGGGACTTGGGCGTGATTGATTCCACCTTGATAACAAGGACTTCAAACTACCATTAACATAATTTGTTGTCACTTTTAGAATATTGCTTGTCTTTTAACACCTGATTCCAATTAACCTTGATGGCCCTGGAGACGGCAATATGTCTCAGTTGGCAACAAGTAAGCATTTGTCAGAGGATACTAAAAGTGCACTTTAGTACTTGATAACAAGATTTTAATAGTACAGAAAATAGACAGGGAGTTATGGCCAGATGATTTTCACTAGTTTTCCCAATATTTTGGTTTAGCAAGTCCTCACAGAGATCACAATTTTACAATTTATCGGGTGCTCAGTTTGTGACTTCTCAAATCCCATCCAAGTGTTGTTTTCGGGTTTTCCTTCGTTTCCAGTCTGCAGTAACAAATGCTTCCTCTCCAGCTCTTCTCTATGTTATCTCAAATTACAGTGTCGTTGTTCTCTGCCAGTCTCCCCTGGAACACAGATCCCTTTTCCAGAGTAGGGTGGTGACAAGGAGAAAGTGATTTTCCACTTGACTGGACATAGGCTAGTCCTTTAGTTAAAACCTATAGCTCAGATTAAAAAAGAAAACACTGGGGCAGCTGAAAGCACTCCTACCTTCCATAGAGGAAACAGTTCATTTGTCATTTAGCCATAGCTTTAGCCTCAATCAGAGTGCGGGAACAATTGCCAAGCATGAGGCTGTTCATCCTTGGCTGAAGATGAACAGTTTGCCTATGTTTTTCAAGAACTGGCAAGGGAATGATTCTTTTCAATAGCGCTAACAGTTTAAAACAAATAAAATATGCTAGGAATTACTCCAGTCTTTTTTTTGTTTTTTTTTTTTACTAAAATGTGTTGGCTGGTGAAATAGTGATAGCAGGTGGTGAATGTTAGCTGTGGAAAAGGGCAATGTTATGCTTACAATGATTTATACTGTTCAGTGATTACCTTTGTCCTGATCCTACTGAAAGTCAGGGGACGTCTTCGGCCATGTCAGCTGTGGTTAATACAGGCCAAAACTGCAGGGAGTCACAGGGATATACATCTTAATGACAACTAGCCAGATTATGGCACAGGGTGATTAAATGACACTGGAACTAGCAGTAATCCATGGAATGATGTAACTACAGTGTCACCTCCGAGGCCGGTTCTGGCCGATATCCTCCGGGTGATGATAATTAGATTTATTGGAGAATAGAGCAAGATCACATGATGTTTAGCAGGAAGGATTGGAGAGCCTTAAAACATATTGACTGTCATAAACTGGACTTAGTTGAATATAATTTAATTGTTTTCTAGTCAATCCCGCAGTTACTTGATTACCTGATTTTCTTTTTCAATCTGAAAGGTCGCCTGGTGCTTACGTGGCTGCTGTTGCAACTGGTTTAGGATTGCAGTTTACACACAAACACACACACACACAAACTGGGAGGACTAAAACACAATATTGAGCCATTAGTATATAAACACACGGTGACTCATCTGCTCGGCTGGTGCCACGCTGTTTCTTCTGTTCATTATGGAAACCATATTCTGTTAGAGCACTGGCTACCAATTGAATAGATAGCAGTTTGCATTCATGCAGAGGGGGAAACCTGTGATTTTTATGCAGAATCAAATTGTTTTGTCTTTTTTTTTTTTTTTTTGGATCCTGCAGAATTTGCCATGTCAGAAGATGATAGATTGCCATTGCATTCATTTTCCTAATTGCTGGAACTTGATATATGCAACACAAACACGATATTAGTGTGCAAGAGTTTCTGAACCATCATTTTGATCAGCACTTACTCTCTATCTGAATCAATCGTTTCTTTAATTGATTGACTTTTTTTTCTTTTCAAAATTACTGCTTTGAAAGCCAAATCTTTGAAGAGGTATGATACAAAAAAGCCATTAGGATTAGTTTGTTATCGTCCCATAGGAGGAAGAGTGAAAGATTTTGGGAAGAGGTTGTTATTCATTAGCTAGAATTGCCTTTTTATTAGAAACTAATTTCCATTATATTCCAGTCTTATTACACTAATGGTCCTTTGAGATTTAGTGCTAGATTTATAACTGTGCTTTTTTTTCTGAACCCCTTTTTTTGACAGTCCTTATGGATAGGTAGTGACTGATAGGAATGCACTAAAAATTCATGTCAAGTCTATGTTTCACCAAATGAAGGCATTTTCAAAAACAGCAGAAAAAAAAGATAAATAGAGGGTAGTGAAAACGATTACAAGGGTGGCTAGATGCTTACCAAATGATGAGAAAAACAGACTCAGCACAGACAAACATTCAATAAATGTACACATGCAGCCAAAACCTGGACAGGCACTCTTTTGAGGTCCTCAGTTGGATTTGGCAACTGCTTAATTGGATGCTGTTCGCTGCTGTGAACATTGCACAGCTGATTAAGGTGGCTGTCTTCATCGTGCCATCCAACAGTTTCTGAGGCTGACCCTTCCACTGGCTGCAGCCGCAGATTCGCAGCCCCCCGCTGACATCTTCCCCGCAGCAACAAGCTCCATCACTAGCCTTACTAGCGGGTTAATGAGGGTCTGCTGGGAAAAGTCACTGCTGCGTAGCACATATTTCTTGATATTATACAGCTTGATATGGAGTATAGTTTTATGTGTAGCAGGGAGAAAAGTCAAACTTTAAAATATGCAGAACGCAGTGTCGTCCAAAGTCTGAATCTTTACTGTCTACAGCCGTTTTCTTTCTTCTTACATATAGATCAGTAGATGCATTAGGGTGACTTGCAGGAGTAGTCATAATGTATTATTTTTAGAAAATTCAAATGTTAATGGGATAGAAAGATACTGCATTTTACTTTAGGACGAAATAGGTGTATAAATCCCCAAAATAAAGTTAACCAAGTTTTTTAAATTATTTGCTTTTGCACAATAAGGGTAAAAATGTGTGTCTGCATTGCCATCCACTGTAGTAATTAAATAAAATGACATTTGAAAGTAGACTAAAAATTCCACAGAGACAATTTCTATGATTCTGCCCATTCCCTTAGCTCATTCCCTTTAACCTCACTCAGTAATAGTGTCTTCTCTCTGCTTGCATAACAGCTTTTAAATACACTGTGCATTATAATCACCCATTACATGAGTACTCCTCTCTTTAGCATAAATGTAGCATAAATTTCCAGCAGCATTTGTCACTTTAAGCTGTTATTTACAGTAAGTGCAACATTTCCTTAGCTTTATCCCTGTGCAGTAAATCACCATCTATCATAGACTTTTTAAGGGAATATTAGAGGCATAACAACAGAGGTGTGATGGGGGAAAGAACCACAAATATCGACAAGATTGCCTGCCCTCATAAAAACTTTAAAACTTTAATTTAAATTATTTTTAAAGTATTAATTTGGATTTTATTATATAGTAACCATCATTTTACCCCTGTCTGACAATAATATTATCCACCATAAGTTTCTTTCACTGCTTGAGGTTTATGGAAGCTATTTTAATTTTTAGATAAATACCAAAATGCTTTACATGACAACTAGAAAAAAACCCATTAATAGAATTGTTTCAGAGACATTTCATGGTACATAATAAATAAGAGATAATAATTTTTAAAGACTGACATTCATAAAATTATAGTGTTGTGCAAAAGTCCCACATTTCTCTATATTTTGCTTCAAAGGAGCCAGAATCCAAGATTCTTCCAAGGTTTCTTTTGGACATTTTTCTGCTGTTTAATTTATTTTCAGTCCAGTCTTTGCACTTCACCATTTTTTAGAATATCTTGGTTTGTTAGATCACTTAATGTTGCTCTATGAATGGACTGGCCTCCCTAGAGCCTGAACATCCCACTGTTAAGTAGTGGAGTAGCAATAAGCAAAACATGTTTAAATTGAATGAGTTTAAGTAATACTTTTTGTGTTTTTGAAAATGACTGAAATTACCTAAAAATAGTCAATAGTATTTTTAGTACAAGATCTGCACTTGTAAGCTACATTTAGCTCTCTGAGAGGTTAAACAGTCTGTATTTAGTTTGTAGTTGTCTCTCAAACAGATTAATGCCCTGTTAACCCCTCCTGTTACCATAGTTATCTACAACTAATGAGCTTACACAACCTCCTGTTCTCTGTCTGTTCAGTGTGGATGGCAAATAAATAAGGGCTACTGAGGACAAGCTGAGAATTTAGCAAGTCACCGTAACAGAATTTCTGATGTGAAATTTTTAAAATGGAAGTTTCCAGACACTTTCAAATCCTCTTGTAAACACCTTAAATAATATGTATGTGTAACAAAAAATGTTAATTACTATTATGCAATTTACCACTGAAGGCTATTGTTATGCAGAGTATCAAGAGAGAGAGGTTCAAGAGTCATCCTCTGGGACCATGAATAGCTGTACAAAAAAGGCCCAAAGAGTGAATAGAATGACACGACAGCAGAAAAGTTTTTTGCCCCATGTTAGATCCTTTAGAGGGGCACAAAACCCCCCAGATTAAGCTGCCGTAATCAGCTGGACTTTTTCAACCATACATACGGAAGTGAAGGCTTGTCCTTGTGTAAACTGCTTTTACATTATGCGAGCTTGACCACATTAATCCTTAACCCTGGGTTTCTCTTCAGATGTTCCATCACCTCTGACTTATCTGAATCAGTCGTGGGGATGGAGAAATAGCAAATTTCTTGTCTGAAGTAATTCTCAACCTCCATCATTTTGCAAATAAATATAGCTTTACAGCTGGGTGCCCTCAATTTCTCCCACCCATCTCTGTATCTACAGTACTTCCAATACAAAACCAGAAATGAAGCAGTGATGCGTAATCATATTTTGTGATTCATGATCTCTACTAAAACGTGGTCATTACTGCAAAGGCGCCTGCTATTTTGATGCATAGATATCCTTATCGACTCTCCCAGAAATTTAAATGAGATTTGAATTTTTCATGTACCGCCAAATGGCCAGAGCTGTTAATGTCTTGATTTCGATGTGTGAGCTTTAAGAAGACTCAAGCACTCTGACAAGGAAGCTGTAGCAGAGTGTAATATTCAGCAGATCCTTGCAAATAATTCATTTTTGTAAAACAGGATGAATTGGAATTCCTTTTTTTGGCGAACAGCTTTTGTAATTGTAATTATCAGGGACTTTCAGTATTTAGTTTCATTATGTGAAGGACCATCATCGCTTTTTTGCTTTTGTTGGTTCATCATATTTGTTTTACCCTGTTACACTCGACACATTTTGCTTGTTATGTGTGTTTGTGCATCTTTGCTCACCCTGTTAAATATTCTCAATTTTATAGTCAAATTCGCTGGCAACAGTGGCACAGAGGATGACTCAGCAGCAAGCAAAAGAATTCCCAATACTTCATCACATACTCATCGTTGTTGTATCGCATTCTCCTGAAATTCAGTGGCACAAACACGGCACATTACTACAGTGCTTTTTTGCTGGAAGGTGTTTCATTCATCAGGTGGCAATGTAATTAAAGTGTTGTCTGAGATTCTTTTGGTGCAAAGGCTGGAGGCTACTTAACCAGGCTGCATTCTTTATCATAGCATTTCATAAATCACTGAGCGTTTTTCTAGTCAGTGTGAGTTGCTATAAATATTTTCTCCTTAAACCTCTAGTAACGGTAAAACAATTTGTCAATAATTAACCAAAGCTACAACGAGTTGTCAGGTAATTAAATGTGACTGAGCGATCCAAAGATAGTTTATGCCAAAGGGGGGTTTATTGTTATAAACATCTCTCGGAGATAATTAAAGATGATTCAATGCTTTCTTGTTTACTTCCCATGCCTACATTTATTGCTAGTGCTTGAAACAGTCTGTCGTTTATGTTCTAAGATCAGGTTTGGGTCTGCCGTATGTCTAACCTTAAACAAATGTTGTAGGTAGCCTATCCATCAAATTGTGGGCACCCTTGACATGAATTAGTTTGTACGACATGGCATCTAACTGTGTCTGAAGGAGAAAGTGTTATAGCAGCTCTGAACAGCCACATTTCAAGGTACCCTGAAAGGCTGGAAAGCACTTTCGACCTGTTTCCTCAATCATATTCATATTGTTGGACTTTTTTACGTATAAAACTGAGAGTAATTACAGGAGACTAATTTGCCAAATGACTGTGTGAGAAAAGGCTGCACATCTTGCCCTTCACTGCATAAAGTGGATGTTGATTCTGATATTTTATTGCATTATTGAAAAGGTGTAGGGGGTTGAATGTTCAGACACCTTAACCATGGTTTGATTGCTATCAGTACAATATTTCCAGCAGTTTCCATGTACAGCTATCATGGAATGCTATAATAATAGTAATGATAGCTGTAATTCTTACCCAAATTGTCCACAATTGTCAAAATTGTTCTACTGAGTGTGTTTTAAATGGAAATTTGACCCTTACCAAGGGTCCACACATTTTCTGATTTTCACAAGCTTCTCACCAAGAATCACAGATTTATTTGCCTTCTCGGCAACACACTTGATTCTTGGGTGCAGTGACTGCTGCACAGTTTAAATTGACCAGCTCCTTGAAATCATCGTTTTTGATGGAATCTTTGTGTTCCCGGTGCAGTATGACACCGCACATACAGACTACACGGTGCATACGATCCCTGGGGTGCAAATCTGTGAACCAGAAGCAGTCACTAGTGAAGTTGTCATTGTAGTTTCTGCTCAGGTTAACCTGCCATCTCTGAATGTGGCTTGATATCTCCTGGGGGCAGCATACCCTCACAGACAGGTAGAAGAATTGTTACAAAGAATGGTATGAAGAAAGGCAGCCAGGAAAGGAAAGAATCTGAAAGGAAAGGAAAAAACAGATGCATAAACGCACCTTTAAAGAGGACATCAGCAGGTTCGTGGCACTCAGACAAACCTCTTTTCTGTCCTCATGGAGGACGCATCTCACCAGATGAAAGAAAGAGCCCCTTTGAGGTGGCGCCCCGGCATTATCCCTACATCCTGCATCAAGTAATTGAAAGACCTTAGAGTATGGTAAGGGGCTCAGGGGAGCAGATAAGGGGGGTGAGTCATCCTAGCAATCTTCCAGTTGGACTTGGAAAAGGATAAATAAACGAAACCTAAGAAAATAACTAATATGCTTCACTAGTTGTTAAGCAAGCACAAAAAGTTTAGTATGCTTGTATAGAATATATTTCCAGCACACAATGCACCATGCACGATGCAGGTTTAAAATAGACTATCCAGCACTGAGGACTTACTACTTTGTAGGTAATTACAGACAAAGCTTTTTATTTTATACGAGGATACCACACTATATATGCAAGTCTGTGTAGAACGATGGGTATGAGTCTTATAAAGTTGTGACAGTATTATACTTATTGCTGGCTTGGCTGACATTTCTGCCCACAAGAGCTTGGCAGAGAGCACTGCGGTGTTTAGATACTGTAGAGTGTTTTTGTTAGAGAAAGCAAGGAAAATAAACAAAGGGAATAATATTCCATGTTTTAAATTGCTCCATTTTTAGGGGGCTGAATGTGGGGCGGTCCTGAATGTGCTCGATGGATCAAAGTAATCTCTGTCAAATCAGTGTCAGCACACTCTCTGCATGCTATTTAATCCCTCTTGGCATGGCATCTAATATGTTGCACTGAACATGCATTATCTACATTTCAGCTGTCATAAAGCTGCCACATTTTTAGTGAATGAGTTAAATGTTGAGCGACTGCATTTGTAAATTAGATGCTTAAAAAAAGATAATGCTGTGTCACTGTTTTGACATTTCAAAAGAAAATGTCCTCTTGCAAGTATTTTTCTTTTTTTTTAAACCAGCAAATTCTACACAGGAATTCACCGCACTTGCGCTTTCGTCTTCTCCTAAAGGCTTTTTTCCTTTTCCTCATGTCTGTCCCCACTCATTTTTCTTCCTCACTCCCTCCAGTTTTCCAGTAGATGAAACAGAACATGGTTTCTCATTATCAGCCAGACTCCTCCCTCTCTTTGACTGGTGCTCTTTTTCCCCTCCCTCCCTCATGTGCGGAGGGCTCGGCAGTGAACGTTAATCCCGGATTGCGCTGCCCTGCCGTCTGCATCCCGTTGTTGCTGGGAGAGCATGGCACGGCTCCAGGACCCCTGCGCTGACACGACAGAGAAGTGAATGAGTAACAGAGAAAGAGAGGGAGAGAGGAAAGAGGTACAGTTGGACTGCTTCATGACTACCACAGCTGCTTGAGTGTTATTTAGTTTCAGTCACACACTCTCTATCACATAACTAGAGGGAAAAGAGAGAAACAGGAGGGATGGCAGGCAGTTTGTCGCAGCTGTGGGAACTACTGTAAGAGAGGAAACCTCGGTCACATCCCGGGTTCCAACACATCGCAGCACTTCTCTTCTTTGCGTTGCACCTTCCTCACTGTTCACATTTGACAGGGATTAAACTTTTTTTTGATCTGTTGCTGGCAAATCTGTAACTCCGTCAGACATGGAGTCTCCCACCAAAGAGATTGAGGAGTTTGAAAGCACGGCCCTGAAGTACCTCCAGCCAGAACAGATAGAGAAGATTTGGCTCCGGCTCCGGGGATTGTGAGTATATCCACTTTTATTCTTTTCAACAAGTGTGTGAAGCAGCACTGTGCATGCTTCAGCGTGTTTGAATGAGGCATTTGATGTTTAGAAGTGAGTTGATCTGCAATCGTGTGAATTATTCACACATTTTGACAAAAAAAGAGGCACAGTTTCTGTCGCCTTTATTATGGTTGTTATTATAAAAGTGTGACCATCACACTCATTTCTTAGTTTCAGTTGTGTTGTGTGTATGTCAATTTATGGGAGACAGAACCCAGAGTGAAAATGTAAAATGGAAAGAAAAACAGAGAGGGAGCGTGTGTATGTAATTACTCAGGCCAAACATAACCATACATTTCCAAATGGTTTGTTTGCCTAACTGAACAGGAAGGAAGAAGAACATCGGAGCTCGAGTGTTGCTCACTCTTGTGCAAGAAAATCTTTACTCTCCTTAACTTTTCATTATGTTTTCACTGTCTCATCAGATGTGCAATAAACACCTGCTGCCCATGCAGACTTGTGCAGCATGTCTGTACATTTAAACCTCAGTGGCTAAAAGAGTGTATTTTTCAGATACTGAGGTGTGTCATGGGGTTCATTCTTTTTTTCTTTTAACATTTGCTGCTGGTTTCATTAAAGATTCTTACTTACTTTGTCACATTCACCACCAATCAACACCTCTATGACCTTTCTCCCTGAGAGGAAAGCACTTTATATGTAAGTTGAAGTGTGAAATGTTCTTTTATCCATTTTCAGTTCACATCATTCCTACTCAGCAGGGGGAGGAGACAGCACTGTTGCTAGGAGGGTTGGGCTATGAAGGATATCTTTAATGCTGCTGCTCAAGGTCTCAATGAAATACATTTCCCTCCTGCACATAAAGGCAGCAGTTAGAATTCCTGTAACTCTAATACCAAATATTTTAGTTACTTTTTATTTGCCAGTATTTAATTATATAGCTCCGTGAGTATGCATTGTTTATCTCTCCTGTGTTAAAAGCTTGATGTTCCACCACCATCCTCTGCCACATTTAGTTTCCTTGGATGACTTCATTGTCTCTTCAATTTGCTCACTGTCATAACCATCTGTCTTTTTGGATAATTGATGGATAGTGAGTCAGATGAATGTAACGGGAGCTCAAGCCTTTCCCCCCCCCTTCCTTCTTTTTCTTTTTCTTTTTTTAAAGGGCTACACAGCAGTTGGCTGGGTGCTCTGAGGGCTCCTGTAGTGTGTCAGAGATCACATTAGCCTTTAATCTCACAAAAAGCCTCTGTCTAAAAAGAGTGAGCCCCCAACTGACAGGCAGCACCCACAGATGTTGACACAGACTCACAACATAAACTTGCAGAGTATATTTTCTGTGCTTAATAGGGATTAGATAACATGTTGCAGCATTGAGGTGTTTGCGACTGCGAAAGGATGACTGTGCATGTGTTCGAGTGGGTGATATAGATTGTGGACATGTTTGAGTCCACTTGGGGATATTTACTATAGGTGCTGCTAGCTTACCCTAGATTTGTTTGTCAGCTGTGTGATTTGTATGTGAGTTTGCTGGTTGACACAGCACAGTTTCTGGCACAGTGTACTCCACAGAGTGTACCAAACATGTGTGGATTGACAGAGCATATGTTTTGGACAGTTATCTCTATGCTCAGTCTTCAATGATGAGGAGTACACCATGGTCACCAGCCTGTAACAGATGGCCCTTGTTTTTATATGTAATATATCAGTGAGTGCACTGGAGCACACTGGCGTGCACTGAATAAGCCCCTAAAATGGTTTTGCAGGTGCTGTCCACAGATCATTGCTTTCTCCTCATCTTCCTTTCTGACTGATTTTTCTCCAGTTTTTTGTTTTTGCTAGTATCCGTCACTACTGGTAGCACACACAGTACCTGGAGCTCATTCAAAATACATAAGTCGTCAATAGTCTTACTTCTCCAGGATATCACATCCATATGTGCTGTCATGTTGGTGTTGTCCTGAAAGTTTACTTTGTCTCTCAGCGGAGTCTTAAAAGTGTTGAGGAGGCACCAGGAGATGGGCTATTTAAAAAAGTGTATCTGCTAGTTTGTGCAAAGAGGTTAAGGAGGTCTCCTGAAAGAACCGTTCAAAATGACCTGAAGGCACTAGCTCTTGTGTTTCTGAAAAGATGGTGAGAAACTGACTCCTTCAGTCGGACCTCTGATCACAGCCCATCAGAAATGTGCACATGAGTAGCCCACTTGAGAAAGGGCAGTGCTCCTCCTGTTATACGAAGTCACCAATACCAGCCCTGGTGCTGGGTTGATGCACTTCTAAGCCTTGTCCAGCTGTCCTTCAGTAAATCACAATTAGTGCTTTTTTCAATGGCTTGCAAGAAGGTTTGCTGGACCTGTACAATTTGAATGGGATGCAGGCATTATCTCGTGCTACTAGTAGTGACAAGGACACCCACAACAAAAACAAGAAAAAAAGCAGAGCAATAATCTTTGATCATTACCTGAAAAACCATCCCTAGTTTTTGGGTTGTCTTGTTGATGCCTTTCCAGACACTTGGGTTTGCACCAAAGCAAGTGAAATTGATTCACAATGGTTTAAGCTTGGTTACTAGAAATACTGATTTCTGTGAAGTTGAAGTGACTCTGTGTTAAACTGTGATGATCAAGTGTTCCTTGAATTATTTTGAGCAGTGTATTTTGCTTGTTATAGTTAAAAATACTTAACAGATTGTAAAATGATTAGTGAGACGATTAGTACTTAAATGATTAGAGCAAATATTTGTCATCCCATGTGTTGGATTCAGTTGTGGGATTGCCTAGTGCTGTTATCTTCAGTCAAAGTAATTGAGAAGAGCTAATATTACTGTAATGTTATAACTTTATTGTAAGCCTGATCATCCGGTATTTACTGTGCTTCCTTGGGAGGTTTATCGCTACAGGGTTTGAGAAAGATGTGATGCCACTGGCAGGCGACCAAATAAAACAAGTCTTTATATTAATTAAAATTGCAGAGCTCTGGTTTTATGTATGTTAATGTAAGTAAATAAATAGAAAATTTATTTTATGTGCAAACTGAAATGGAATTTCGCTTCAAAACTTTTTGGTAACCACAAATTATTAAATCTGTCCAAAAACATTGCAATATTTACCAGAACTTCCTCAGCTCTAGCTCTGCGCCTGCTATAAAACATGACATTCATTCTTATCCATTTCTTATGATGATATAAGATAGGCTAATACATCGACTAACTAAATGAATAACAATATATAATCATAGACAAAAGACAAAAATTATGTGCATAAGATATAATTGGTATATGGTAATATCATGACAAATAGTTGTGTGGACTTATACTGTATTAACTAAAAAAGCTACAAATAAACTATAAAGTATAAAATAAACTATAAAATACTTTATAACTAATGATATAGTAACAGAAAAGCAGAAGATATTTCTTTTTTTTTTTTTTTAAAAAGTATATTTTCATATGAGGACAAGGCTTTATTTTAAAGAACAGCACAATAAAGTCACCATTGCTTAAGAAAACACAAATGATACAAATTAAGTATATGGATAAAATGAACCAAAATGTTATGAGTCCATATGAGGGCAGAGAGTCTCAGGAGGTTAAAATATCAGCACCTTGCCATATAACTCTTTTGGCAAGATGTACAGGCCAGACAATGAGATAAAAGTGTCATGAATTCTAATTTGAGCATTCCGATTGAATCTCTGTCTTATTTAGGACCACATTCAGTGTAAATATCTATCCCTCCATGCACTTTCTTCTGTTTATACGGGGGCAGGAGCCTAAGCAGAGAAGCCCCAAACTCCCTATCCCTGACCACCTCCTCCAGCTTGTCCGAGGGAAAACCAAGCAGTCCCAGGGTGGTCGAGAGATATAATCTCTCCAGCGACTCCTGGGTCTTCCCGGTGGGACATTCCCAAAACACCAACCCCAAGAGGCATCCTTGTCAGATGCCTGAAACACCTCAACTGGCTCCTTTTGATGCGGCAGCACTCTGAGCCTTTTCCAAATGGCTGAACTTCTCACCCTATCTCTAAGAGAGAGGCCAGCCACCCTTTGAAGAAAGCTCTTTTACCTATTTCTGTATCCTCAATCCTGTTCTTTTGGTCACTGCCTGAAGCTTGTGACCATAGGTGTGGTTAGGGATGTAGATTGACAGGTAAATTGAATGCTTCACTTTTACGCTCGGCTCTCTCTTCACCACAACGGACCAGTACAGCATCCGCATCACTGCAGCCGCAGCACCAATCCGTCAATTGACCTCCCACTCCCCTCTCCACCCACTCGTAACCCTTAGAAGTCCTCTACTTGGGTTAGTAACACCGGTACTGCAAACTGCTCCAGTGCGAGCTGGAGGACACCACCTGATGAAGCAAACAGAACCACATAATCTGCCACCACATCAAAGCGGTTGTGGGATTCATCGGGAAAGTAGCGGATGATACCGTGGAGACAAAGACTATCACAACGTTTCCCAACCAGAAGCCGTGGGTGGATAAAACCATCCGCGACGCTCTGAGATCCCGCACCGCTGCCTACAACACGGGACTCATGACGGGGGACATGGACCCGTACAAAGCCGCGTCATATAACGTGCGGAGGGCGGTGAAAGAGGCGAAGCAGCTCTACGGGAGGAAACTAGAGTCACAACTCCAACAGAGTGACTCTAGGAGCCTGTGGCGGGGACTAAGGACAATAACGGACTATAAAGCACCAACAACCGGTATGACGAACGCGGCCGTGACTCTGGCAGACGAGCTGAACACTTTCTATGCTCGCTTCGAGGCTGCAGCTAAGGACTCCAACAATGCTAATGCTAGCGGCGCTAACGGCTGCAGACAGGAAGATACTGCCAGCACCGGAAACGTGCTCGTCATCTCTGAGCATGAAGTAAGGAGAGCCTTCAAGAGAGTGAACACCAGGAAAGCAGCAGGACCAGACAGCATCCCAGGTCGTATCCTAAGAGACTGCGCATACCAGCTAGCTCCTGTGTTCACTGAGATATTCAACATCTCTTTATCTCAGTCGGTGATCCCCACATGCTTCAAAGAGTCCATCATTGTTCCTGTCCCGAAGAAACCCCACCCTGCTTCTCTCAGTGACTACCGCCCTGTAGCCCTCACCTCAGTAGTGATGAAGTGCTTTGAACGCCTGGTCAGAGACTTCATCATTTCTTCACTACCAGACACACTGGACCCACTACAGTTCGCTTACCGTCCAAATCGTTCCACAGACGATGCCATCTCTCATCTCCTCCACACATCACTCACTCACTTGGACACTAGAAGGGGGAATTATGTTAAAATGCTCTTCATAGACTACAGCTCTGCATTTAATACCATAATTCCCTCCACACTCACCACCAAGCTGGAGCATCTGGGACTCAGCTCATCTATGTGTCAGTGGATCTCCAACTTCCTAACTGGCAGACCACAGGCCGTAAGGATGGGCGGACATGTCTCAGCCTCCACCACTCTCAGCACTGGAGCCCCCCAGGGGTGTGTTCTGAGCCCCCTGCTGTACTCTTTGTACACATATGACTGTGTGGCCACTACCAGCTCCACCACCATCATCAAGTCCGCTCCGAGCTCCCTGACCTGCACTCAATCTACAGCAGGCGGTGCTGGACCAAGGCCAGGAAGATCGTGAAGGACCTCAGCCATCCCAACAACGGACTGTTCTCTCTGTTGAGGTCAGGAAAGCGATTCCACTGCCTGAAGACCAACACAGAGAGACTGAGGAGGAGCTTCTTCCCGCAGGCGATACGGTCTCTCAATCACACCACCACACAGTACTGACCCACACATATAGTTCTTACACACACACTGGACATTCTGGACATTGTTTCACTTCATCACTTAAATCACTTTAAGCATATTTGCACTGCACAAGACATAATGTGGATTGCACAACACTGGTCACTATGTTCTTCATTTCCAGTTAATACTTGTACAGCTGCTGTTATTGTGTATATATATATTTATTTATTTATTTATTTATATTTCTTCATACATTCTTATATAGTTCTATACTGTGTATTGTGTATTTTGTTGTACAGTTATTTTATTTTCAACTTTAATTTATATATTTTATCTTATTCTTTCCCAGTTAACTTTACCCTTCATTCTAAATTGTGTTGTACAGTTATTTCATTTTTAACCTTAATTTATATTTCATTCCTTCCTAGTTAAATTTACCCTTTTTAATTTTTCATATTTATTTTCTATCTTATTCATAGCCTTTTTTTTTTCTTTTTTTTTTTTTTAGGTCACGAGCATTTCACTGCATATCGTACTGTGTATGACTGTGTACGTGACAAATAAAATTTGAATTTGAATTTGATTTGAAGCAGAGATGGGATTCTGAGACTGCCCAAGTTGAAGCCTTCCACCACTCGGCTACACCTAGAAATTCTGTCCATAAACTTTATGAACAGAATTGATGACAAAGGGCAGCCCTGGGGGAGTCTGACACCCACCAGGAATGAGTCTCACTTCCCTCAGTATTGGTGCCCCTCAAGGATGTGTCCTCTCACCACTACTGTTCTCCCTCTACACTAACGACTGCACCTCCAAGAACTTGGCTGTCAAACTCCTAAAGTTTGCAGATGACACCACTGTCATTGGCCTCATTCAAGATGGTGATGAGTCTGCATACCGGCAGGAAGTTGAGCGGCTGGTACTCTGGTGCAGTCAGCACAATCTGGAGCTGAACACTCTTAAGACTGTAGAGATGACAGTGGACTTCAGGAGACATCCCTCAACTCTGCTCCCCCTCACCATATCAGACAGCCCTGTGTCAACTGTGAAGACCTTCAAGTTCCTGGGTACAACCATCTCCCAGGACCTGAAGTGAGAGACCAACATCAACTCCATCCTCAAAAAGACCCAGCAGAGGATGTACTCCCTGAGACAACTGGGGAAGTACAGTCTTCCACAGGAGCTGCTGATCCAGTTCTACACTGTGGTCATTGAGTCTGTCCTGTGCTCCTCCATCACAGTCTGGTATGGAGCAGCCACTAAACAAGACAGGAGCAGACTGCAGCACACTGTACGGGCAGCAGAAAGGATCATCGGCACCCCCCTGCCCTCCATCCAGGATCTGTACCTCTCAAGAACCAGGAAACGGGCAGGGAAAATCATCACAGACCCCTCACACCCTGGACACAGACTTTTTGATCTGCTGCCCTCTGGCAGACGGTACAGAAGCCTGCAGACCAGGACCACCTGACACAGGAACAGTTTCTTTCCCCTCGTCATCTCCCTTCTTAACAGTTGACCTGTCACACTGCTCCCACTGCCAGACTGCAGCTGCACCTTATGTACATTTTGTAGTATTCATTACTTTTTTTTTTTTTTGTAATGTAGTATTCATTCCACCTCATTCATTTCTGTATTTTATGTATATAAGTTTAGATTCGTTATTTATAGTTGGTTTACACAGCTTTGTGTATGTATGTGTAATGTGTGTATATATAGACGTGTGTGTGTGTGTGTGTGTGTGTGATTTACATTACTGTGCTTGAGAGCCACCATCTACCGGAACCAAATTCCCTGTATGTGTCTGCACATATACTTGGCCAATAAACACGATTCTGATTCTGATTATTGCCAGCTAAGCAGACCAAGCTCTTCCAATGGTTCTATAAGGATCAAATGGCTCCTAGCAATGGGACAGACACCCCATACTCCTGTGCCTCCCACAGAACATTTCTAGGGACACTGTCAAATGCCTTCTCCAAGTCCACAAAACACATGTAGACTTGCAAACTCCCATGCACCCTCAAGTACCCCCCAAGAGGGTAAAGAACTGGTTCAGTGTTCCACGATTGGGACGAAAACTGCATTGTTCCTCCTGTACCTCATGTTCGACTAACAGATGGACTCTCCTTTCCTGCACCCTGGCGTAGACTTTCCCGGGTAGGCTGACGAGTGTGTTCCCCCTATAGTAGGAGCACACGCTCTGGTCCCTCTTCTTAAAGATGGGAACCACCAACCCACATCCACCCTGAGGCCCTGCCAACAAGGAGTTTAACTGCCTTAGTGACTTCACCCCTAGTGATGGACGAGTCGTCCCCCTTGCCCCCCATGGAAATATCATGTTTAGTTTATTTTAAGGTTACATTTACTATAATGTTTAACCTTTATAATTGTGATAATTCCTAGAATTCTCTGACCCATCCTCACTGCTTGTCCACATCTAATTAGAATTAATTAGAAGACCCACGCACCAAAAGAGGGTAAAAGGGCAAAACCTGTGACCTAAGATTAGAAAAAAGAAATAATGCATTTAGTTCTGCTTTTGCCTCCTGACTTTCCCTGTAGTTACTTAATGTAGTATTGATCTGTCTTTTAAGTCTCATTATTATATTTCCCCTAAAACTATTTATTTAGTCTTTCTTTGTATTGTTTACCCTGTTAAACTGTGGAACTTCATTTTGTTTTCATTTCAATGGCTTCATCAACCCTAAATGATTTATTCATTCTTCCTTTCCCACTAATTTCAAGGGAGCTCTCAACATTTCTTTACGGGGATTAACTTCCTTAGCTTGCAGTTTTGCACTGAGCTCTAAAAGATTGATACTGAAAGCAACGGAGGAGCAAATCAAGCTAAGTGCTGTGAATTGTGCCTGACTAGAATTTAAATAGATGTCTGTAGTCAAACAGTTGTGAGTTTATGCCTCCCCCCCAGTTTGCTGTCATGAGTGCTGTAAGTGTGTGTGAGTGAGTGTGTATATGACCTCAGCTTTTAGAGCCATGCTGTTATCACTTCATGGAGGTGTGGGTGTGTTTTAGGGCCAAACGTAAGTGATAGTAGAATAGGTGTGTTAATGTAGCTGTGTAGGTTTCCCAATGTTTGTACGTGTGTGTGTAGAAGTAAGGTTGGTGGGATCAAGTGGAGTTTGAATGCCGTGTGTGTGTGTGTGTGTGTGTGTGTGTGTGTGTCTTTTTGCATATTGGTATGACACTCTTAAATCCCTTTTCTGCATAAGTGATTGTAAGCATTTGCATTCTTACTTCTCTTTACTGTAACAGTAGACTCAAAAAAGTAGACTCTAAAGCTCTTCACTTATTTACAGGTAACTGTTATAATGTACCCATTTGATCCAGTATCAGTGAAAAAGTTTCTTATTTTAATGAGTCACTATTTTATTCTAATCGTACTGCGCTCTTACTTTTTATGTTGGTAGTCAAGTTTAGGAATTAGACCCATTGAACATATGCTAAATTGCCCATTTCATCTCAATAAATGCCATGAGCAGGCTTGCATTTGTGAGATTTGATCATTTACACTATTGATATGCTTCAATTCTAGTAAGCCATGAAGTTGATGATGCAATTTGCAATTAAGTTTATATACAGATCAGTGATAAATTAAAAGGAAAAAAACTAAATTAAATGAATTGTTTTAGCAAGCTGTTGGGCCACCATATGCACATTAAAGACTTTTTAATACACCTTAGTATCGATTCCCTGCCTCTGGAACACCACCGGAGAGAGCAACACATTCCTTATTTGGCATTTTGATGATTGCAGTGGAGAGCAATGTCGCTCGAAACTCTCAGTCAAGATCTGGTAAATGCAAAGGCACATAGCACATGATTGTACCCTCAAAATGGGGACATTGCCATCCTGGAAGAAAACACTCCCGTCAGGACTGAAATATGTCTTCCTAGGATAAAGCTGATCACTTTAAAACAACTTTGTGTTGATTTGCCATGACCTTTTCCTCTAAGGAGAAATGTGGAGCCTTACCATTTGAGCAAAATGCTCAGTAAAGCATAACGGAGCCACGTCATGTCTTCAGTATAGGGTTCCTGAACCCTGGAGATTTTTCCTTTTAATTTGATAACTGATCTGTATTATTTGGGATTCTCAGTTTTACTTCATATTCATTAAAATAAGCTTTATAATGTGTAAATGTGTAGTTCTTTCCTTTGTTAAAAAAAAATCAGATTGTGCTTGGTTCACATGAAATTTTCAGCTCAAGAAAGATAGCGATAGCGCAGTCATCATCTTTATAGTGTAATGTTCAGCTGGTTTTTGCATGACCCTGATGTCTTTTCGTCCTGTCTTTCCGAAGCCTCATTCTCCTCGTGTTTGTTCTTTCTCTGGCAGGCGCAAGTACAAGAAGACATCCCAGAGGTAAGACTTGCTGCTGGGACTGGACCTCCTCCTTTAGCCCTGTGCCTACCCATCTCCCCTTCATATTTTACCCCCTCCACTTTCTGCCTGTCTTCTTTTCATTTCCTGCCATCTGCATCACCGGACCTTAGGAAATAACTTTTTATTAATATTATTATTATTAATTATTCATTGTTGCTTTCAGTGCAAAATCACTTTTGCAGTATTGTTATGAATGTGTAATTTAAATAAAGGTTGTTGTTGTTATTATTATTATTATTATTATTATTATTATGATTAGTATCTTATTACTATTGTTATTGTTATCCCCCTGTTCACCACCTTAAATCCCGAGAGCCACATATAGTACCTAAACAAGTAAAGCACACCTTGCCACACTTGCGGGCATTCACAGATACTCTTGCTTTCACTCTCTCTTTCCCTCTTGGGTTGATTCAAGTGTCGACTGAGTACAATGGATAGAAATCAGGGCGACACAGTTTACCATAGAACACGCACACAACTTGAAAGCCTGACAGATAACTCAATGTTATCTTCATTTTTATTAAACTTTCATTTGTTTTCTTCTGTTGGAGATGCTCAGGGGAAATCAGGCTCTGCATTAAGTGAGACATGAATGCATTTATTTACAAGAGTAAAAGCGGGGATTAATTAATGTTGCTAGATAAATGGGTAATGTAGGTTTAAGTGTCATTTATTACAGATGTTACTGCATTGAACATTAAATGGGTGTCATGCGTTTTTTTTTTCAGTTATGTATCTGGTTATTTTTTTCTTGGTGCAACAGACATGTTTTATTGCTTGGTGACCCAAAAGGTTTAAAACTAAAAGGCTTTATACATACCTTCAAGTGCCACATAGTGAAACGGTAGTCTTTTGTGGTGAATGAAATTTGTACCTGATGTATTGTTTGAGACAATCTTCCTACATTCTTTATAAAAGAGTAATGTCTTTTCTCAAAATAAACAATATACCTTGTTGAGTGAAAAAATAATTTTATTGAAGTTTTACACAAGAAATTATTTTTTTCAGCATCTACAGTATATGTGTCAAAAATCAGCATTATCACTAAGATTTGTGCTCTCTTAAAATTTGTGCTCTAATATTAATTCACACTCACCGGCCTCTCTTCGTATACCTCTTAGTTATAACTCGCTAGCACCAGGTTGGACTCCATTTGGCTTCAGAACCACCTTAATACTTCATGGCACAGACTGTGCATTCCTGTCAGCTTGAAGCACTCCGACCATTTCCCTCTCAACTTTGGCACCAACAAGTCATTTTCTCCCAGAGAACTGCCACTCACTGGATTTCTCTTTTTCAGACCATCTATGAACCCTAGAGATGGTTGTATAGGAATATCCCAGTAGATCAGCAGTTATACTCAGACCAGCCTGTCTTGCATCAGCAATCGTGTCATGTTATGTCACTAAAGTCGCCTTTCTTCCTCATTCTAGTAAACTACAGCAGGTTGTCTAGACCATGTCTATATTATTAAATGCATTGAGTTGGCAATTAGATATTAGTGCTTACAAGCAGTTGATGGCAGGTAAGTGTACATGTTATGTATATGACCTACATAACACAACAACATCATTGTCAAATATTTTCAGCTTGCTTATTTAAGTTTAAACCTTATAAAAGTCACAGATGTGGCAATTTCTCAACTGCAAATTATTGTGTCCAAAACCATGGCGTCCACATAAAAACCATGGCGTCCACATAAAAAGCAAGCTGCTTTTCACCAGCTTCTTTAAAACGGACATTTGGTTACTAGAGGAATGTTCTAGGCTCTGGTTGCATCATATGTCAGCTACTGTTATCTTTCGCTCCATTCGGTACTTGCTTATATCACTTGCTTCACTTGCTTGTTTTTTGTTTTGACTGTCATCACTACGGTGGCATTTCATAGAGTCTCCGGTGGCTAAATAGCTGCTAGTCTCTCCCTGTGTGTATGCCGGTATAGACAAAAGTATCTAACTCTCCTGCTTTTCAGGCTCAGCTCATTCGTTTTTTTTATTGAAAAATAGAAAAAACAAAGTTTAAAAAAAACAAACATTAAGACAATTTCAATCATACCTCTTAAGTGTATTCTTTCATGGAATACAGTGCTTCTTTTTCCACCTACTTTTCCACCATTTGCACAAATCATGATCAGTAGTAAACAAGAAAATTGTAAACACTCCACAAAATGAAATTCCAAAACACTTTTTTTTTGCTGCAGCCTGTTTCATGGCACTTTCCTGGGAACTGATGGATTGCTGCACAGTCAGAGAAATACTGCTCATGTTATTGGCACAGTGTGTGGTCGTTTAGAGTGGTATAGCCTTAGCTGTTGGAAACTCCTTCTCTCTCCCTGCCGCAGTCTCTCTATCGTTCTCGCTCTCTTCGCTGGGTGGGTGAGTTCCTGTGTGGAGGAGCCGGGTGATTGACAGCTCCATATGTGTCTGTGTAATTACGGCCGGGCTAATTGGCAGAGAGGAACACTGGGAAATTGTTATTACTGACACACCAGGACAACCCCTTACACACACAGATGGAAGCAGAGACTGCCCTCCTCACAGAGGGAGGCATGGAGTGACGAGGGAGAGGAGTGTTTGTGTGAATGTGCACATAGAAAGGAGGTTAAGAGGGATGAAAGTAAAGCTGTAAAAAGAATAGAAGATAGTCTGTGTAGGCCTGTGATTGTGTGTTTTATCTGGGGTTGGTGCTGGAAATAGGGAAACAGTTTGCCTACTTCTGTATAGGTTATCATTTTTGATCACATGATCTCTATTGTGTTCTGCTCTTCTCTTTCAACAGTTGGCAGGTTGGTAAGCCCCGCCTCCCACTTAGTTACTGTTGCTGTGGTTGTCAAGCTTTCCATTCATAGCACAGCACATCTGCAATTTACAAAGATGGCAATGGCAGGTTTCATTTTGCAATTTTTGGAGCAATAATCCAAATTTAAATCCAAAGTTGTTTAAGACTAAAACAAGCTAACTGTTGCTGTTTTATTAATAATAAAGAAGGCTTTTATTAAGAGTACATATAAAAGCTAGAATAACAAAAACAGCTTTTTCGTGTTATGTGTTTTTCACTTAGCCTCAGCAGTTAGCTGGCCTTGCAATGATGATTACAATAAATACAGTTAATAGACTACAACATTTTTTGTTGTTATTGTCATTGTATGCTTAGTTTATAAAGACAGAGGTAAGATTTATGCTTCATTGCAAACCTTACAACACTCTTAATCCATTATCTGGTCAGAAACCTTATTTGATTTCATTCAGCTTGGCTTCCTCCGGCTCACTGTGATGTTGTCAAACCACATGGATTTCTCTCAGCCAATCAGTGAAGATCAGATTATGTCACAGATAGTGACATCATGGCATCTAACCCCCTAAGCCCCAACCTCAACCCTAACCCTGTTAACTTGTAATGCTTAGAAATGTATTAGACTACGTGGCATAAAAACAAGAAAAGGTTTTAGAAATCTGTCTTTTAGAAACTTGTATACAATTATGTATAAGGCAAATAACACTGATTTCATGTTTTTATTGCCATGTTTGGGCTGGCACGCTGGATGTTTTTGAGAAATTAAAATCAAAATGAAATCAAAAAATGAATCAAAAATTTATAATAAGCATTACTTTAAAAAAGAAAAAACTTTTTGTAAAACAGTAAGTTTAAAAATGTATGGATAACAGAAATAATTATATTTTAACGTTAGGCATGTAATTTTCATTAAAGAAGTGATTGAGGGAAACTGTGGCATAAACCTTACATTGGGTGGTAGCCTTAAAAATTTATTAAGCACTGTATACATGGTAAATTAACTGCCCTCAGTTTGCAGCCTGAAACTGAAAAAAGAAGTACTGAATATTTCAGTGAGTGCCAGATACACACTAAGACCTTACAATCCTGTTACTGACCATTCACTAAATCCGCCAGTGGATGAGGTTTAGTGAATGGTTTGTTTGAAATCTGTTACTTCTTTGACTAATCCCTTTGAATGTGTCAGAAAGCAGATTGATTGGAGCCACTAGGAAGAAAAGAGCACTTTCTCTTATGTTTACCAAAAAGGCATTGATCATCTGAACGCTACCACTTACAGTGATTATTCATCAACCGCCAAAAGCTACAAGTAGAGGACTTGAGTGTCTCTTTGTATTTCATGACAAGCGCTTGAATGCTACTCTGAATTAAGCATGCTTTTACTTAAGCCTGTAAATATGCTACAGTGGTCACTGCTTGTAGTTTAGCTTTTAAGTGTTTTGCCATCTGATCCAGACAGGCCTCCAGCCTTAAATGGTCTCCAGCCTTAAATGGTCTTTGTAAGTAACCGTGTGTGTGTGCGCGTGCGCGCGCTTATACAAGGGGTTCTTTGGGTTGTTTTTTTTTCTCATTTAGCCTTCTCGTGGTTAGTGTTTTGGTCCAGATCACAGCCTTTAAAACTGTCCAAGGCCTTACATCATGTTCTCTGTGGCAAAACTTTTTCAGCACAAGCCAGCCGTTTCCTCTCTGCCATAAATATCAGGCACCCTGTCTATGTATATTTTATAAATGCCAGTTTGTGTAGGACAGATTTTCAGGGATATATATGTGTGTGTGTGTGTGTGTGTGTGTGTGTGTGTGTGTGTGTGTGTGTATATATAATTACCTATAATCCAAATTTCATTTTCTTCTCATACTGTAGTTGTGATTCACTAACTAAAAAAAGTAGCAAATCTAAACTCCACTTGATTGCATTCGCAGATCCGCATCAAATTTCTAACAAAACCATTTAATTTTCCCTTTCTTGTTGTTACTTAGAAAAAATCCTTCTAATACTATCTGATCGCTCATTGATAGCTGAAATTTAAATGCCAAGTAATAACCACATTTCTTACTACCGAACCTCAGCAGCAGTTCAAGGCCTCTCTGTCTACATAAACTCAAAGTTTTTGAACAGACAATACAGATTACAGGCAACAATATGACTGACAGAAAATAAAAATGAATAATATTAAGGAAAAAACTGGGACATGTCTTTAGGAAAATTCAGGAGAATTTTGGAGGCCTTATACAGTTTTAAACTATGACTGTATTTTTTTAAATCAGTATACACTTGACATGTTGAAGATTCACTGCACTAAGATTTGTTATCAGTCTTCATTCTGTATATCTATTTGTACAGCAATATTAATCCACCTGCCTGACTTTTCTTTTAATATGGTCTCATCAGAACATGGATACTGGACCTCCTGGGGTATTTGTTGTTGGCGCTGGGATGCTGGCATTAGATCATTTGGGTCCTAAAGGGTTGCAGGGTGGGACTCGGTAGATTGTGCCATTTCTGGAACATTGTCCCGATGCTGATTTGGACTGGGATCAGAGAAGCTCAAGAGGCAAGTCAATATTGGGCTCTTTGTCCTGTTTTGAAGCATAACTCAACAGTTTTTGGCACATTTTCCTCCTGGCAGAGGCAGCTGATCATGAAAAGTGCCTTTGCCGCTGGGACATGGTGTATTTTCTACAATGTTTAGGGGGGTCATACGTGTCTAATATCTACATGACAACATGACACAAGGTTTCCCATGGCATTGTGACACTGCGTTGTAACAAGTGATCAATGTTATTTGCTTCACCTTTCAGGGGTTTTAATTGGTGACGCTGATTTGTGTCATTATGTAGTAACTCATAGAAATAAAAATACAAATAAAATGAATGGTGAATTAAAAAAAGACAGCTCATTAACAGAAGAAAAAAGGCAAGGAGCAATAGAGAGGTGGACAGATATAGTCAGGCTGAGAGTCACAGGGGAAAATTGAACTCTTTGCTGAATGTCAGTAATCACGGAGCAAATCCTGGGATTGGCATTTCAAGAACAGCGGTCTAAGGCCATTTGTCAGTCACCGCAGCTATTGGCCTGTCTATTGAAGATGATTCATTTGGAGCAACATTGGTGTATTGTTATCTTGTTATTGGTTTTTTTATGAGTGGATTCATCGGCCACTGGAACAAATATAATCATGTCTTTTAAAACAACCCGATTGTCTTTTGAGCAGTAAGGAGCTGGGGCAATTAGAACGGCAATAAAGATGATGATGTGCTGAGATAATAGATGAAAAACAGAGATGATGCCATTAATCACCTAAAAATTAGAAACACAAATGTCACTTCAGGCTCACTTGTGACAACAGCCTCATTTTAAACATTAATTATTATTATGAATTACACATTTTGAGAATGATTGCTTAGAACACGTGAACAATTTTTTACATTATCCCAAAAGTAGCAGAAGTAGTGTAAAACATATGTTTTTTTTAAGGACAATTTTGTAGCTCAGTTTTTTGCTTGTGTGCTTTCCAGCTCAGATGTATTGATATTTATGCTTGCTTTTCCTTTTGTTCTTCCTTTCTCTATCTTTCCCTATCTAGAGGGGTAATTACCTGTCTCAAATGAATTTAAAAGCTTAGCCTAATTGCATTCTTCTTATCCAGTCTTCTTCTTCCCCCCTTTCCTTTCCACTCTGCCTCTCATCAGGTGATCTTTCCTTTTCATGCGTTACTGTTTCCTGATTCACTCCACGTCGCATTTTCTTAAAAAAAAAATGCTGGTACTGTAGTAAAATGCATTTTTTTACAAATTTATTTTACTTCTGTACATTAATATTCATAAATGCATACAACATGTGGCATTTTCAGCACCATGAACAACATCAGTAAAAGAGAATTAAAGCCACGTTTTTATGTTGTGTTGGTACTCCTCATGCAGCAAAGACAGTTTTGACTCTTTGCGGCTTGAACACTGGAAGTCCTTTAGTGTTTACCACTGAGAAGTTGGGCTCTTTGGTTGAGGCTTGTTCTGGGGATACTGCTATCTGCAGAGATTACAGGCAAAATCAATGCTTTGGCTTTTTTTTTTGTCCTTTTCTGTGAGGCAGCTGTGATTGGAGTTGCAGTGATTTTGTTCTCTGTGGGAATGCTGTTGCTACTGTGGAGTGCCATTGTGCCAAAGCTCAGGTGTGGAACGTGTGGGGACAATGCAATATTCAGATGGATGCAGTGTCAAAGTGACATCCGCATGAATGCCAGGACCCCGGGTTTCACACTTTTACCTGTCATTGGTTTCATGGACATCAGGTGTGGTAGATTTTTATTATGGAATGGTATGGAGGTTCCATTTAGACTGAATAATACCCTTCAGTATCTGCAAACAGAGCAAATCACTTTCACACTAATTGTTGTCTGTGCAATCCGGTCATCATAACAGAGAAATCGAATGTGTTACTGTAAGTGCTTCATTTTCATTTTACAGCAATATGCTTCTACCCTGATTATTTTCTTCCTCTTTGCCTACCTCAGAGAGCCATCATTAAGCTAAGTATATTGATACAGTGAAGATTAATTACAAAGCCTAAATGAAAGGCTTTCATCCTAAGTTGAATCTATAGGAGAGATGAGCACATAAACGTCACATGCTTTAATGGTGCCAATTCACCAGGCTTCCCCTTCCTACTGCCTGCAGCAGATAATATTCCAGATTTATGGTGCAGATTGTCTCCTTAACCTGGTTGTTTATAACCATCCTTCATCTAACCATTCCACCCCTGTGCCGGTCCCTACTGCCTGTTTGTCCATTTGGCATGACTTCAGGACAGAGGCAGTTAGATGAGCAGCAATGTGTAACTAGTGTCCATGAGTTTATATTGAGATAAAATATTCAGTCACACTGATTGAGAATGCTTAAAAATACACTACATGCTTTGTCTGGCATCTGTCTGAATACGTTTGTGTGTGCTGCATATATTTTCTTTCCATTCAGCTATCATCTCATTCATCTTCAGATTTCTCAGTCAGCTCTAGTGGGAGTCACAGATCTAACATATGACCTATTTAAATACTTTATCTGGCCCACAGGTTCTGTCATTACCAATGTGAAAGACAACATATTCAAAATTGTCTTAAGCAGCAATGGTGACGATTTAAGAGATTTTAAAAAACAAAAAAACAGAAAAGCAGTAACTGGGAATGGCACTATGAGGGAGTTTGAGTAATTGGTAATGATAATAACTGGTTGTTTAGCAAATCTGTGTCTCAAATGATCAAACCCAGTGATTTAATATTAATTCGTTTTTTCTCCTCTGCTTCTGTCCCCTCACCCTCAATCAGCTGCAGCAGATGGATGCTTATTTTGTTTTCCTGTTAAAAGGGAGTTTTTCCTTCCCTCTGTTGCCAAGTGCTTGCTCATAGGAGGTCATCTGATTGTTGGATTCTCTCCATTATTTTCGGGTCTTTGTCTTACAGTATAAAGTGCCTTGAAGTGACTGCTGTTGTGATTTGGTGCGATATGAGTAAAACTTGAACTGAAAGTGTGGAGTGAAGTATGGAGATCTGAATAAAACATTTTCTGGTGAAATCAGGGAATTTACTTCCCATTTATCATAGTTTGTATTTTGTTGTACCATTCTCTATAAGCATTTAGCATATACATCTGGTAGTGAGACCCTGCCTCACCCTGTGCCTCATGGAAAGCCCAGCAGATAAATTAAAAAAATTAAGTTAAAAGCAATGAGTGAGCTGTGTCAAAACAAATATGGCATTAGCCACTGTTGGATGGTAGCCAAGGAGTTAATGGCTTGATTAGTAATGTGGTGCTTTGCAGCTTGTTGGTGCTTTGTTGTTATGTAAACAGGAAACATTGAAGGATTTCATTGCAAAATGAAACGTGTTGCTTTTCAATTGATGAAAATCTCTTGGCCGCATATGGGAAAATTAATAAACACTTGCTGTTGTTTGTATTTGCAAAAATGCACCATATTTGCTTTTCTGTTCTTTTTAATCTAAATGTGTGAGCATGTGGATAAACTGCTGTGGCGTTTTCTCTGATGCTAATCTAAGAGGGAAGCTAGATATCACAACAGTCACGCACCCAGGAGTCTGTTTTCTGTCACGGTTTTTCAAACTTTCTTTTGGACAGGCTGGACTAAACATCCTTTCCAGAAAATAAACTTTCAGTACAGTAGTTCACTGTTGTACAGTTAAACTCGTGGGGACTGAGACTGAATGTCTCAAGTTCATGGTTTGTTTAAGTGAATATGTCAATCACTGACTTGTTGTATACTTTTCCAATCTAGTTTAATTTAAGCAAAAAAAAGAAAAAAAGAAAAAGCAAAAAGGCCAAACATTTGGCGTCTGTAGCTTCTCACTTGTTAAAAAGCACTTGTTATTGGTGCTAAATGTAAAACAGTAAATTAACTTCTGGGCTTTGGAATATTAATTGGACCAAATAAAATACTTAAATGGTAATGAATTCTCAGTTTTACTTTTACAACAGAAATGACTCTGTTCTTCTCTTGAACGACTAAACAAAGCATTGCAAGAGATAAGCACTTATCTCTTGCAATGCTAAAGGTTATCTAAACCAGCTATAGGCTGAATATAAACAGATATGGAATGCTTCTACATTTCAGGTCTACCTTGGCTCAGATTTAAATCTCAAGGTTAAATTGCTGTTCTGAGAACTCGAGGCTTTCAAATGGCTTGCATTCAATTAGGCTACCACTCCCAAACTATTAAATCTTTAACTTACCTCTATACAGGAATCCTAAGCAGTAGATGTGATCATTTAATAAATGTTGTTATTATAACAGGCTATAAGTGTGCATAGTTGTAAACAGATGTTAACACAAACTTTTATGTGAACAATAACCATGTGTAGAAGGTGAGGATGAGTCTACTGCTAGTTGCTACTTCGTCAGCAAAGGCTCTCATCAAACTGGTTGTGTCTAACTAGCACTTCCTTCCTCAGTGCAGCAATCTGAGCTAAATAAGTGGCCCTCAGGGCAGCAGCAAAGACACGAGGCTGGAGAGGAGTCTCCAGTGAGCTCAACAATCCTCTCATCACTACACTGCTGCTTGCTCCTGCTGGATATAATGAAGCGTAATTGAGTCATAAATGGCATGCTAATTTTGGTAACCATGGTGTTTGATGAAGACACTCAGTGTTTTGAGATGGCTTAAAGAGATAGTTTGATTTAGTGGAACTGCTTCGGTTTTTCTTTTTTGTGTTATGTATTTTTTGTTGGTAAGTAAACATTTCTCAAGGTAATAATTGAAAGACTGTTTTGCATTGCATTAGAGCACCTGATAAGGTGATAAAGGGGTCCTTAATGCTGTTCATTTGTGCTGCCATTGATCAGTTGTAATTAAAAACACACAAAGAATTGCATTAATGAATTCTACATGTAGAATGTAGAATGAGCTAAATTAATTAAAAAAAGTAAAAAAAAAAAAAAAAAAAACACTGAACAGATCTGTGTTTACATATTAAAGGAAAAGTTCACCCCAAAATCACATCTCCCTCTAGCTTGTAGTGATATTGGGGTACAGGGTCTGGATTCTCCCCAGTAGACCTTATATTTTCTCTTAAATGTTTAGTGCCTGAACTGAATTTAATTTTAGGCTACATTTTCCTTTGGGAATGAGTAAGGCACCTATATCTATAACTTTTATAACAATGATCAAAATCTTAAAAACGGTACCAACTGTCATCACAAAGAAGACTCCAGGTTTCAGCTATAAACAACATTTTCAGGATGTCTGTGAGCTTCTAGAAAAATAAGGCCAGAACCTCACCTGGAATAGTACATAAACTCATCCACAGGAAAAAACATACCAAAAGAAAAGGTGTGAATGTCCAATTACCACCACTGAGCGGAGGAAGAGGGGGCAGGTACACCACTGAGTTAATTAGCAACATCAAATGAAAAAGTTTTCCTTTTTGTCTTAAGTTAAACAATCAAAACATTTGGTACAAATGATAGAACTATGATTCCAAAAGATCCTTATGTCCATTCTACACAGTATTGGATACATTTCATGACAAACCTTTTGTTCTATTAAAAACCAGTGTGAGATTACTAGTGTGAGACAGTAATCAGTGTGTGATAACTATGTGCATTTTTCTGCTGATGGATGTAGCCTTTAGGGAAGGTGAAGTAATGGACTTAGTCAGCAACAATCCTCAGACTGTGGCATTCAAGGAATAATTGATTATCAATTGATTGTCTGATTAAAGGCCCAAAGCACAGTTTGCCAGGAAAACAGTCTCCGCACACACTCCAATCAGTCTGTAGATGACAAGTTCTGAGGTGAGCATCTGCATTCTTGGTAGAAATTTTCCATTTATTAGACAAAGTTACATTTTCCAGTCTTTACCTGTCCTGCCTTAGTAAGCGAGTGCCCACTGCAGCTTCAAATTTCTTTTCTTGGCTGACAGGAATGGAACATAATAGGATTTTCTGCTGTTGTAACAAGATTCTGAATCGTGAGATGCTTCTTTGTTCACTACAGTTATAAAGAGCAGGTAACAGGTTGCTTGTGCTTTTTCGACACATTTACCCAGTTGTTTTCTTTTTCACACCTTTCTGAACAAAATCTGGAGGCTGTTATGGTAAAAAATACTTTGAGACCACCAGTTTCAAAACAGCTTATCGCCTTCAGATATTGTCAAACATCATAAAAGTCAGTGACTCCTACACTCTGTCCAGTCTGATAAGTTTATTTGAAGTTTCAAGCTGATTGGGTGTTTTAGAGGTGGATAAGTCATGCTAGTTTCCTTTCTTTAATATCATGATGATCATGTTGTTACATATAGACTGATCTGAGTTTTTTCAAATTTTTAATTCCTATAAAAATACATTGGTTTCAGGTGTCCTATACAGAGAACCACCCTCAGCACCAGTGTAAGAGAATACCAGGCTTAACAAATTTGCCTAAAGAGATTGTTTATGGGTTTTTAAGTGGATTGTGGGTAAAAAACAGCATTCTCAGCTTAGCGTTGTTAAATGTATTTTACAGGCATGGGTGATGAAACGTCTATATATGAACCACTCCCCAGTCCCCTACACAGGACTGAAGAGTGGTTTATTGGGAATAAAGGTTGTAGTTGTGAGGACTTTTTTGTGTACGTGTGTGTGCAAAGTGTATATGCAATGGTGCATTGCTAAACAAAGTGCACTCTGATGTCCTTGACTGCCCTGAGGTTGAAGGACACATCGTGATGACCGCATTAACCACAATGCAACGCTTTTTAGCTTTTATTGATCTTTCTGTTTGGTTGTGTGTTGTGTGTGTGGCAAGGACAAAGACAGAGACTGCTGTGCTATCATGCCTCTGGCCTATTTATTTATTTCCCTTTGTCTCCTTCTCATTGTGTTTTAGAATTAACCAAAATTATCTCGATATGGGTTTCAATATCTGTTATCAAGATATACTGTTGGAACACCTTTCATTGTCTGTATAGCTTTGGGGCAACTATAGTTAGCTATCACTGTGTCCGGATTACTGTGGTAATAATCTGATAGACTCATGCCATTATGTGCTATCTGTTATTATGTTGGAGCGCTGGCTTAGAGTCAAAGAGATAATCTAATTGTAAGCGCTATTTTCTCTACCTCGCCTGTTTCATTGCATTAGCCTATTGGTTTGTGTGTTTGCATGTGTGTGTGTGTGTGTGTGTGTGTGTGTGTGTGTGTGTGTGTGTGTGTGTGTGTGTGTCTGCATATGACCCACTGTCCATAAGTGACCTATGCCATTTTTACTTTATCGATGTAACTGCCTTTACAGTAGATACAGTATAAGGTTATCACAGCTCCTCCCTTTTTATCTGTCAGAAACCTTCACATCTGCACTTCTCAGAGCCTCTTGGTCTTCTACATGAGATAACACACTGAACTCACTCATGAAAGGACAGTCAAAGTCAATTGTGATGCACCAATTTCCCTTACAAGGCCTTTCCTGGAGTAAACAAAGAGCAATCTTACTGCCTTGCATGTCCTTTTGCCAATGTTTTTATTGTTTTTTTTACCAATAGAAAAAGCTTTATTAACTTTAAAAGGTGGTTAAACAGTACATGCTATACTTCACACTCCAATCTCCAGTGTTCTGCTTATTCAGACAATAGTGTAAATGATTAAAAAGTAGTATTATGGAGCTGTTTTATTTTATTGTCAGTGTTATGCAGCCAAAATGCGGCACTGCTGCAATCTAACCAGCCATTTCTGTACAGCTTATTACAGTAATGAAGGTAGATTGCTTTGCATTTTCAGCTAAACAGGTGGGACTGAGGTTCTGGGAGGATAAAGCTCTTGCAGCACTTAGTTTAAAGAGCATTTTTATTGTTTTACTGATATATTTTCCTTATGGCTTTCACCAGGGTCATCATAAAACATATTACAGACAGCATTTTAAATGGCACATGTACAGAGTGAAAATCAATCGTTTATGTCTAATATGCACATCTATCAATGAGGCAACAGCAAAGCTGGCCGGGTATCTGATGATGTGGCTTAAAGTCAGTCCTGGTTCCTGAAAATGGGGAATACCCAACAGAAAACCTGAGTGGCACTTTATTTGGCGCTTAAACAGAGAGTCTAAATGGAGGGAGGCACAAATGAGCCACAAGGGGACATCTCAAAGCAACAAACATTTAAATAGAATAAACACACAAAAAATATTCAAGCCAGAATTTTAACATGGCCTCACTTCCCCTCACAGGAATATCTCTTAAAATAAAAGTTTTTTTTCTTGTTGTTATTAATTTAAAGCTTCAGCTTACATTAAATCACTTCTTAAATCTTGGGAATTTAGAGTTTGTTTAGAGCTAAAAAAATATACAAATAAAACAAAAGTTTAAACATAGTAATATTTGAATAAATATTGCATTTTAGCTAAATACAGGAAACAACATCTGCAACTCTTATGTAAGTCTTACCCAGCCTCCCCCACCCCCATAGTGCAGCACTATCATTCAGCTCAGGAAGAAGATATTCTAATGGCGTTAATGGCAGCTGAGGTAAAATTTAAATTAATGCTCTCTCTGTTTAATCTAGCTTCATGCAAAAACATATACATAATGGATACTAAGTTGTTGTTGTATTCATCTAACCTGTGACCAGCGTGACCACTGAATGCTCTCTGTGGGATAGAGAGCATAAATCTTTATTGATAAAAGAACAAATTAAAGCTGTGCAGTGCAAAAAGCTCATTTGTAGTATTTTCGGTTGTAGTTTTTGAAGTCATATGTCAAGCAAACATCTTTCAGCTGATGGAAAAGCTAAAAAAAACAAACACATGGTAAATGGATAATAATGCCCTCAGCACAGACAGATAAGATACTTCACAAACAGATCTATGACCACCATAATGATAGCTTTTTCAGTCCACACCCAGTGACAGCTCGTGTTCAGGCAAACCACCTGAGACAGCTGACCTTTTCACTGAAATCCAATACCTTTTGTTGAAAGGTCTGTTGACACGGTGGACTTCAAACTCCTCCAGGAGGTGAAAATAATGAAGCACAGTATGAAACTTAAGGCTCAAGAGGGAAAGAAGCAGCCATCTGTCAGGCAACTGAATAGAAGAGCAGGGTTTAAGCTGTAGGGCCAAGAAGGCTAAGAGGTGCAAGTGGAGTGGAAAACATAGAACAGCTCTGATTAAGGGTTTCCTACAGGCTATCAAAGAGTTGCTTGAAGCAGAAAAAATATAAATGAAGAGTTTTATAGCTCAAATGCTTCATTACGAGCTTAAAGAGGTAAAAATGTTCAATGAACTGCTTGAAGAGGAACTCAGTGAGCAAAGAAGAAGATGAGCCACTTCCTCAGTCCATAAATAAAAGCCTTTGAAGAAAAAAAATATATCAGTGATGAGGCCCAGAGTTATGGGGTCATTATGACTAAAAAGTATCTTTATATCGTAGATGGATCAACCAATAGGCTTTCTTGATGCATAAGTCTGTTAAAATAGGTTGGGTTCAATTTTTTTAGATTTCTGTGTTGGCTTCTTTAAAGTCTCTTGGACCTATAAAACATCAATCTCTGCATAGACGATACAGAAATACAGAAATAGATCAACATACATCACTACATGACATAGACATATGGCCTGTATTTGTATAGCGCTTTACTAGTCCCTAAGGACCCCAAAGCGCTTTACACATTCAGTCATCCACCCATTCACACACACATTCACACACTGGTGATGGCAAGCTACATTGTAGCCACAGCTACCCTGGGGCGCACTGACAGAGGCAAGGCTGCCGGACTAGTGGGCCCTCTGACCACCACCATTAGGCAACGGGTGAAGCGTCTTGCCCAAGGACACAACGACCGAGACTGTCCAAGCCTGGGCTCGAACCCGCAACCTTCCGATTACAAGGCGAACTCCCAACTCTTGAGCCACGACCGCCCATAGATGATCTTTTTTAAAGCACTATTGCAGTGCTACTCAAAATGTTAAGCATTTTTCCCTTTTAATAATCTACAAAACTACTGAAATAAACTTGTTTTTTGTAATCATTTTATTCCTGTTATGTAAACAACAGAAGTTCATTTAGAAAAGAAAAGATAAAAGAAAGGCTATACAAAATAAAGCAAAATACACTTACAGTATCGCTTCACCTTTTCTGATTCACTTACATATCAAAAAGGAGTGGGAAGAAGTGCACACTTATTTAATCCCACCCCTTACCATAAGTTACCATATAAGTTAATATCTGTCCACCTTCCTTACTGATATAAGCCACAATAATACCATTTAATATTTCTACACTCTGATTTGATTTAATGTTATATTCTAGAAGGTAATAGGGTTACTTCACATCTGACTGGGACCTAGTACACATCAGTGAATGTCCTTTATTTTCTGTGAACTACTTTTATCCTTCTGTGTGACGGCTTTATTCAGAATGTTCAGCTTCAGCTGTGATTGTGTAAAGCTGCCTTTGCTTTCCAAAGCATGAGAAAAGGTTTTCACATGGTTTATTTGTCCTAAATTGGTTGTTATTGTTCTGAGATTTGAGTTTGCTCTGCCCACGAGTCCATCAGTTCGGAGAAAATCCATGCTAAAACCATTAGCCTAGCAGTAGCAACTCGCAATGGCAACACCTGTTACTGGCATCCAGTGTGGCACAGGCTAGTCAGTTCTGGAAAGGCTCCTAAAAATATCCGGAGTGTTCCTGGGTTAATTACTATTCTTAGATCATTAAGAAGTTCAAAGTGTTGCACAGTGCCTAGATCTCATTTTCAAATACATTCTTTATGCGGCTGTGCGCTTCTGCTATAAACCTAGTTCTAGGATTTACCTGAATATTCAATTTTCTATATATATATATTTCTATTTCCATTTGCACCAGCCTACTCAGCACTAACTTCATTACGTTGATTTTGTTGTTGTCTGATATTTACTGTTGGCAACAGAGCAGCACCATTGAAGCAGCTTGAGGTTCAATACAGTAAACTGCCCAAGAACATCCTGGTGGCAGTTTTAGGAGGAGAAACCACACTTTCACTCATTAGCTTGGTGATTCTTGAAGACAGCTATGTGTTGGGATTTAAAGCAGTGAAACATGTACTTTTAGAATTAGTTTTGCAAACTATAGCAACACTGCTATCACAGACAGAAAGCCTTCCTAGTGTCTAGCCTGCATGACTTATCTCACATGGGAATTCAATGACCTTTGAAGATCTGGTTTTGTCTTATTAGATGTTTTGCCTTATTAGATTGTTGTAAGTGAATTACTGGTATTTAATGAGCCTGTTATGAACCCAGAACATGGCAGACAGCTCTGAATGTTCAGACAAAACATGACCAAACATGGTCCTATTTTAGAACAGAACCATGTTCGGTCCTGCAATAGGCAAAATTTTTATTTTGGCTTTTCACACCAAAACCATGTTTACTCAAAATACAAAATGAACTCAATAGTACATTTTCTGGACTTTTATTCTTATCTGTATGTAAAATATTTGGCTATTTATAGTATGTATAAAGTATTGACTGATATAGGATTTTAAGACTGACATGGATGTTTGGTAAAAACCTGCTATGTCAGCTGATATGTTTTTCCCCTTCATACATATAAAATCTGCCAAACAGATTCCCCCAACATTGGTTATGTGTAGTTTAAAATAATGTTGTATTGTTGTTGCAACAATTTACAGAATACTTTTTTACACTAGCTGATTCTCCAGGATTTTGTGTTTGTGGTTTGTGGCATTCCAAGTATGTGTTGCCAACAGGGAACTTGCAGAGTGCCCTCTGGTGGAAAAACTATGGAAGATCAACACCTTCGATCATAACATGATTGAAGTCAAATAGCTAGCACCCTCTGAATCAAAAAATAAATAAATCACAATTTCTACATATGGCTCAGAGCATCATGTTACTACGCTTTGGTTGATGAATTGGAAACGTGTGGCTTGCAGTTACGGCACCTCACAACTTACTGAAATTAGTAGATCTTCTACTCTTGTACAGCATCTCGGAGCCTGATATCACAGAGCACTTTCTGAGGTCCTCTAGAGTCAACTTTTATGAGTTGAAGATACTTTAGTAACAGAAAGTCTCAACAGCATATCAAGGAAAGGATGACTATAATGCCTTATTCAACCTTTATTTAACTAAGTAGTCCCTTGAGATTAACATCTCTTTTTCGAGGGAAAATATTTGTGTTTATAAAACTGTGCAGCCAGTTCTCCAGTGTGTCCAAAAATTCTATTATTGTTCAAAGATGTTTGTTTAAGTGGGATTGTTTGGATTTGAGTGGGAAAAGCCTTGTCAACATTTCCACAAGTGGAATCCTTGTTGCTTGTTGCTCAAATTTCTGTTGATGACTCTGCTGGTTATTGTCTGTATTGCTGGAATTGCTTAAGTAGTGCCTACGAAAGAATGAGAACACAAGTGTAAAGGTGTTTTCCACTATCTCTTGAGTGTCTGACATGAAAAGATGTGTTCCCAGGACACAGGTGGCTGAATAGCTCCCATTTTACTCATGTTTTATGTGTGTATGTAAACATACACTTACGCACATTCTCTGTATTTTTTTGGCAGTCAGTCGTGTACCTGAAGCCCACTGCTGGTTACAAATTGGAGACTCAGAATCAGAAATTAAGTTGAGAATAGCAGCTCTGTTCTGATCTGTATCCATTTTTTCATATCTGAATGGTTTATGTGAGTGAAAAATCATCCTGCTCATTCAAGCATATTCAATGACATCCAAATATTCAAATGTGTGATTTTTTTTTTCTGTTATAGTTGATTTTTCAACCTACAACATGCAGTTATGTCCAGTTACAGTAGAGTACTAGGCAAATAGTAACATGACAGCAGGTTAAATGAAGGTTCTTGTTTTTAATTACAGTCTTATACAATATATCTACATACAGTCTCTCCCTCTCCTCTGTCTCTGTAGACCCTTACAGGTCATGGGATGCATTTTAATCTATGGGATTACACAACTCACGCACTACAGTGTGGTAGGGATTACACTTCGCTACTGACACATGTTCATGGAGAGACCATGTTTGACATCGCCACTGGTACTATAGGTATGGTCACTAGAGTAAACTCAAACTCATGTCACATATGGCATAGGACATATGGTAGAAGAACATAATGTAGATACAGTGTGAATGGTTAGAGTTACAGGAGCTGTACAGAATCTCACTGAGCTCCATGCACTTGGCTTGTGTTGTGTCAGGTCAATGAACTTTGATTACAGACCAAGGTTTCCGTAGTTTCACATGCCTGTCTGTTGCATTTTAACAGACCTGAGTTTCTGTGAGGTAGTGTGATGGAGCTGCTTCACTCTGCTGGCTCTGCTAATCAAGTATAATAGAGAGAAAAACACGGGCTTGTTATCTTGGTGCTGCATTTCCAGCTATTTATGCAAATATGAACCACATGTTGTTTCGCAGTGGTGATTATCAACAACATACTTCCTACACTACCAGGAAACAAAGGTTTCAGGGTTTAGTTAAAAAAAACCAAAAAACAATAAAATAAATAAAGTCTGTTAAATGGCAGGTTTAGCATATTAAAGAAGCAGTGATTTATTCTGATTCCACACAGGTATTACAATTTTGTTTCACTTCACTTGTTGCTGACTAATTTCTAAAGCAGGCCACATTTTGTGCAACGCGCAACAATGGCTGTGCTTTGATTTGCACTGACTTGAAACTTCAGTGAAACAGATCGTCTTTGATAAAGCAAGCATTAAGTGATAATAGGGCTATCTCAATACTAATACAGTCAGTCATATCTGAAAACCATTTCATATTTTTAATGCAAGAAGTGGCCCAGTGTTTTTAATCCTTAAAACAATGTTGATTTTTAATCAGTTTTAATAAAAATTTTCAGCTTTACTAAAATGCACAACTTTAAAACAGAGGTCAATGGCAATTTTTAGAAAACTAGTAATATGCATGTTGTTAAATGGCAAAAGCATACTAACAGCTCAAGTGCAGAAATTGAGGTTAAAAGTGGACTATGCACTACAGAAAACATGACTAAGAGCCAGGATCAAATGTGTTGAGAAGCGGTAATAACTTTTTGACTGCTTTGGTCTATTGTAAAAAGAATCACTTATTGAAATATAGCATATTTCTAAGGGTGTCAAACATTTGTGTCTTTAACAGCACCAGGCTTCTGACTGGTTCCTGCAATGAGAAAAAAAAGGTTTGCTAATCAAGCTTCAAAAGCGCTCTCATTTTTCCATAATGTGTTACTCAAACCCTTCTCTTAGCTGTCACTTGAGGCATAAAATAAAAGACGAACAATAGTACTGTCATTATTGAGTCCATTAAATCCTTAATTGTGCGATCCCTCAGTTGTGTCTACGTTCCGGTGAGCTCGCATTTTTTCCGCAAGTTCATTTGTTTGTGTTTGACCTCATCTCCATCACTAAACTTTTTCCCCAGCTTGTACCTAATAATGGTGTGAGTCATGGAAAGACAGCATTAATTGGCCATGTCTGCTTTTTCAGGTCTCATGCATGTTTGAGGACTTGTTATTCTCTGTGGTTGTATGCATGGAAATGTAATTTTTGGAAAGAAAGGAGCACTGTTGCCAGATTGGATTGACAGGAAGTAGCCTGATGAAACCCTAGAACATGACCGATTAATTTTATTTGGTATGTATCATTAGATATGCACTCTAATAAACTGCTTGGTACTCTTTTATATGATATGATACAGTATTTTAAATTATTTATTTTATTGGTGCTTCAGGCCCACTTCACTTCGCACAGGTATTCAGGGTTCAGTATTGCTGTCTGCACTGCTGACGGTCTCTGTGTTGTAATGCTGCTTGTACACACACTCAAACCACTTTGTTAAGCTGCGGGCTTTGTTTTATTTCCCTGCAGAACAAATGACTTCCCAGAACTCAACAAATCATTTACTGGGATTAAAGAAAACGTAGTTTGTATTTACAAGGGCTTTTGATTCTTGCAGATTCAAAACAAATACACTTGCTCATTAACAGAGTATACAACAGCTAAAACACACTTATACCAATGCATTCAAATTATTAGACGCTATAAACTCATGTCAGAACTCAGTGGTAGTTATTTCTGCCATGCTCTCAATTTAAAAATGATGTCATTCTCATTGCCTTCTGTCTAAGATACACTTCAAAAAATGTTCATATGTATATATGCACCTACAGAAGTGAGCAATTCAGTTACAAAAAAATCCACCAGCTTACAACTTTCTGATCCACGAGCTGCTTTGTTTTTTTGACTCGGGCCATTTTTCACTCTTACAACATTATCGACCGTAAAGTTAACTTTATCTGGATATCTGGGTCTGCATGAATTAAAATTCCTAGGCTGCTTTGTGAATTTATAGTGCTTGTTTTTCACATGGAGCTTGGAAATTCATAAAGAATTAAGCGGTACAATAAAAGCCCATATGGCAGATGAATGCTCAGCCTTTTAAAATGATGACTTGGCTGCTGGTAAATCAAACACCCACACAGCCCTGATGCCAAATGGTTCACCGCCTCTCATTGACTCTCTTTGTGCAGGCTGGAATTTGCTGAACTGGTTTTTCTTCCAGTTTTATGTGCATATTGGTGCTACCATGAAGGAAGCATATGCACATTTGCCTTAATGTTCCAAATTCCAGTGTTTCTTATTTGGACTGAATATGTTAAATAACTCATATTGCTGTGTCAACTCTAGACAGTCTGTTTTGCCACCTGTCAGAGTCCTCTATCCAGTGCTCACACTATACATTTGGATGTTTTTTGGAAAAAGAAGAAGAAGACAGTGAAGAATTTAAAGCATCTGAGATAAAGGTGGATGACCTTGTTTGTCCTTCATAATCCACTTTAGATATAATATTTGTTTTCCACGAAAATGTTTCCTGGAGCAGCTTTAAAGCAAATAGAGCTGACTGCTGAAGGTGGTGGCACGCAGGGCTGAGGTCAAGTGATAATGGATTACTTCCTTTTTAATGTAAATGCAGTTATGAAATATATCAGAAATATGTATTTCAGCACATTCACATTGCAATTTATTCTGTGTATAGGCACAAAATTTAACCAAGTTGTTTCCAATAAATTCCTAAGTTATATTGGGTTGACTTAAGTCATTCCCCAAGAGTAGGAAATACGCAAGACTGTGATGATAGTATTAAATGCCATATGCACTTCTTTTTTTTGTCTAACTAACTAATACAGTTGTGACAGTTTTCGAAGAAAAAATGTACGTGTATCGTGTCAAGCACTGTGACATTGTATCCAGTAACATTATAATCTCAGCAGCAATGGGTCTGAACAATGCTCTGGTATTACATTGAGGGTCTATTGTGTCTGACAGCATTGCTAATTCTGTTTATTTCAGTGATTACAGTGAAAGCGACAGTGTGCCTCCTCAAAATAGCTAATGGGTTTTTGATTGGTGCACAAAAGATGAATACTGCACAGTAAATATATTACAGGGTCTAATCACTAAATGTCTGCAATCTTGTTTTGCATCTGCAGCATTGTTTTTGACACATTCTGCTTTTGTCTTTATGCTACATTAAATGGAAAGTACTGGATGTATATTTTAGCTTCTGCAATGTACACAAAGTGTGTTCAACCAAAGGGTTGTCTCTCTTACTTTGTTTCTTATATTTGCAGTCTTACTGAAGGTATCTTTCTCTTTTTTTTAACTTCATCTTGTGGATTTGATTGGCAGGCTTTGACATGAGTGGGCTGCTTTTAGCCAACCACTGATCTTTTTTAAGGTTTCTTCTGTCCCACGCCTTTCTTGTCATATCTGTCATTTGCAACCCTCCCACAGGAGAGGCTTTGTTTGGAACAGATATTGGGACTTTTTGAAGGAGTTACCAATATTGCTTAGAGCTTGCTTGCTTGTAGCAGTATTTGTAAGTTTATTTAGAGCTATCAACTGAAACATTCGGGCTGAGCCTGCTGTCGATGTTCCCACTTAAAACTGATAGACTGCCAACGCAGTGTGGGTGTCACATTAACATTTATATTTACATATAATTAAGACTTTTACTCATTTTCCACAACAAAACACAATGGGGGAAAAAGAGTTTAACAACATTTAAGTGGAGCAAATCAGTTCTTTTTTGTCTGCCCTTTACATTATCCTTTAGATTTTTAAATCCCAAGGCAGCATTGGCCCATGTATTTTTAAACTGATTAAAATTCATATATTTTATTGTGTTGGCTTTCTTAAGTTTGCTCAATCAACCACATTAAATGTATTTTTTTTTCATTTGTTAAATTTAAAAGTGTGATTATATAAAGGGAAAATGAACCTAAATGAAAAATCTTGCCTAAATTGCCTTCCCCTTAATCCTACAGTGGATTATCATATAACAAATTAAAATATAACATTTTAGTTAACATTACTAGGAAGTTGCCACAGCCTATTAAAATACTAGGGTTGCCTCTTAATAGTTGAGTAAACATTAGTTGATGATGAAGAGTTTTAGTCAAAGATGTTTAATCACAGAAAAGACTAAATTCAAAACTCTACATTGTAGAGTAACTCTGTAACTATAGCCACTTCTTGTAGAGTCTACAAGAAGTGGCCATAGTTACCGAGTATGTCAGGACGTACATCGTTTACCTTACTGGTCCCTCCACTTATTATCAGAGTACAGGTTTCTGGCTTTACTATATTTCACATACTTACAGCGTATGTAACGGAGAAAAGAAAATCTCGATCTTGATGACTGGAAACCAAAACAGGTCTGTCAGCCAGTCTGGTACTGTATGTAGCACAAGTCTTGCTTTGGTTGTGAACTATGAAAATCTCCTCTAGCTATTACACCACAGAAACGTGTGGGACCATTTGGTGAGCGTGAACAATGACTTTAAGAAAGTAACATGCATACTTTGCAGGCAAACCTTTGGCTACAAGGAGCCAAACTCAAACACAGCTGATTACTTGTCAGTGGTTGCTCTGATAGAAACAATGTGAAAATCTTCTTCGGGTTGGTTACCTGCTATACGGATGGATGCTATTCATTTTTTCTTTTTCAATTCAGCTGATCAGAGCTAAACACTGAGCTGTTTTGTTGTTGTTTATCAGCCACCAGTTCAAATTATACCATCCCTCTGATTGCTGTTTCACCTCATCAATCTTGTTAAAACATAGATGTCCCATGACTACGGTATTTTAATGATGAATCTCTTTTATACACTGCAGTCACAAATAATGGCAGAGGCTGCACTGAGACATTGTGTTTTTACAGGCCTTGTTCTGCTTATCAGCCCAAAACCTGTGTGTGTTCTCTGAAAGCACGCTAATCTCCCTGGGTGATTACATTGACCCCAGGCCATTGATTACACACTGTCATTGGAACACAGGCGGTGACCAATTTTTGCATCCCGGCATTGCTCGTTTCCTTCCTCAGCCAGCCCCATTTATCCCCTCCTCTGTGTTCTGCTGCGAGGATAATAGGCTCTGGTTTTTGCTGCAGCTTCTTGAAACAGAATTGGACCTGTTTTCATGATGAGTTAGGTCAGAATACAATACATTTCATTTAGCGAGCACGTGGGGAGTATATATTTTTTGCTTTAAGTGACAAAACAATTGTTGGAGGAAGGAGATTTGCTGTTGCTACGTTGCTACGTTGCTCCGCTGTTTAATTTCTCTTTGTTTCATGCTCACTTCTGCTTGTCACAACTGCTATAGAGAAATTGAGGATTGTGGAGTCACACTGTACACTGCTTCAGTTTGACACTAGGTTGCTCCAGTCCTTTCAGTCCTTTTCCATTCTTCTCTCCGAGCGGGTCAGTTGAGGCCAAAGAACTGGAGGCCATAAGAATAGGGGAGGAAAACACTCTCAACCTGAATTCCAACTCTAATCTCTTCTCAGAGCTCTGTGCTCACCCCTATGAAAACAAATAAATCTCTCAGATACAGAGGCAGACAGCTGGAGGCTGATGTCTTTGTTTCGTTCCGTCACAGGCCAGCTTAACCCAGCGGCTGCTAAAAACTTGACAGTTTTGTGGGGAAAGAGGCATCTGTTACGCAATTTCAGGGATGTTAGGAGTTAAACTATTTACTTGGTGGGAGGCTATATAATTGTAGATGAATAATGAATAATGTCCTACACAATGCTGAAAAAAAAATCAAAAACTTCAATAATTGGTTTCAAATTAAAAGCAGACAAATGTATAACTTTTTTTATTCAGCTAGAAGTAAAGATTTTTATTAATGTGTTTTCTTGGCTCTGATGCTCATGCTAATGCATTTTTTTTTTCTCTACCGGTCCTCTGCAGTCAAGAACACCAGGAAGAGCGCCGTGCTAATCTACCTCCTAGCCTGCACAAGCTCACAGTTCACATACAGAAGTTTGTAATGACATGTTCAGCGTTGCATTGCAGCTCCATTTCTCACAACATGACAGCTCAAGTACAAATCCCAGGATTTTTTTTTTTCCAGTACTTTGGATATGCACTTCCTACAGGTCAGGCGTTACCAGCTGACCCTGCCTGACTGCAGGTGCCCGTAAAATATTGAGCTGTCAAACAGGAGACATTGCTTAAGTGCACTGGAACTGAGTGTGAACTGTGTCCCCTACATCTCCAATAAAAGGCACGCGCAGATCCTGTCTTAAAGCAGTTTGCTCTTGTTCTGAATAGAATATGATAATGTAATCACAATGTGATTTATTTAAAACAATTTTGAGAAGTTTCTTAATCCCATACGGGAATTATAAAAGCCTTAAAGAGCTGTTTGAAATGTGGCATGATGGAACCACAGTATTTAATATCAGTGAAAGCACCAGACATCAGATGTCATAGGCTTAAAGAAACCAGGTATCATCTGTCATTTGTTCAGGAGATTCAAAACTTTGTCACTTATTCTGGAAGCCCTCATTCTGCTTTTATGAAGTTAAAGGTGTGATAAATGTAAGGGTGCACTTGCCTTTTTCCAACATTACTAATCTATCTCTTTCTCTCTCCATATACATATAAAAGGCCATATTCTTGGGCTAGACCTACTCTCTATTTATCCTTATGATAATATCCTCTCACCTGTTCAAGTTTTTACTTTTAATCTGAAGTGTCACTGCTGCATAGCATATGGGCTTTTTAGTAATTAGCATATTTTTCATAGTGAAAGCATCTGGATCTTAAACAATTTTAGTGATTAGTTGACAGATTAGTCATTTGCCATGCAAAAATGCTGTCAAAGAAGAAAAAAGGGGAACAGGAACACATTTGTCTACTATTCCTCCATCTGAAGGAATACTTTATCATCACTATTAGAATTTTTTGACATTTCAATCAATGTTTAATAATAGCCGGTAATGAAAATAATAATGTTCAGCCTAACCACATTCCCATAGTTCTGCACTCACCAGACAGTTTATTAGGTACACCGTGTAAGTACTGGTTTGAATCCCCTTTCACCTTCAGAACTGCCTTAATCCTTTGTGCCATAGATATAACAAGGTGGCATTCCTCAGAAATTCTGGTTCATAATGACATGATAGCATCACACAGTTGCTACACTTCAGTTGGTGCTAAGGGGCTCAAAATATGACAAGAAAATAGCTTCCACATCATTACACCACTACCAGCCTGAGCAGTTGATACAAGGCAGGATGGATCAATGTTGTCATGATTTTTATGTTACAGCAGAAGTCAAGCCTCATCTGGAGACTTCAGTGTTTTTCCAATATTCTGGTGTCCAGTACTGGCGAGTCTCAGTTTCCTGCTCTTTTTATTTTATTTATTTAACCTTTATTTAACCAGGAATGTCCCGTTGAGATCAAAAACCTCTTTTTCAAGAGAGTCCTGGCCAAGAGGCAGCACATTTCCAAACAAATACATACGAACAAACAAAGTTAAAAAATTACACAAAACAATTACACATTATTGAGGCAGTCTGTAGGCCTTTGAGTTTAGTTTTAAAAACATTTAAAGACAACAGTTCAGTCAGTTTCCAGTCTTTCTGTAACAGGTTCCACGAAAAAGGCGTAGAGTGGACAAAGGCTTTCTTACCCAACTCTGTGCGGACAAGGGGAACAGACAGCAGCAGCTGATCATTTGAACGCAAGGAGTAAGAACCACTATTTGTCCTTGTGACCAAAGTACAAATATAAGGAGGCAGCAATCCTAGCATAGCTTTGTAAATAAAAGTGTACCAATGCCCCTGTCTTCTAATGGCCAAAGAAAGCCATTTTACTCTTAAGTACAAGTCACAGTGATGGGTCAGATATCTACAGTTGATAATAAACCTCAAGGAAGCATGATACATCGTGTCCAACATTAGAAGACATGAAGAAGAAGATAAGATAAGATAAGATAAGATAAGATAACCTTTATTAGTCCCACACGTGGGAAATTTGTTTTGTCACAGCAGGAAGTGGACAGTGCAAAAGTTATGAGGCAAAAATTAGAATACAATAAGAATAAATACAGTACACAACTGTACAGAATAGAATAAAATAAAATACTATATACAGTAGAATAAAATAAAATAAATATACAATAAGATAAAAATAGAATACAAATACAAATACTATATACAACTGAGTAAAAATACAACGATGACAGAAAGGATTATTGCACTTAGTATTATTGCATATGTATGGATGTGTGTGCTTGATCAGTTAAAGTCTTTATTATGGAGTCTGACAGCAGTGGGGAGGAAAGACCTGCGAAATCTCTCCGTCCCACACCGTGGGTGCCGCAGTCTCCCACTGAAGGAGCTGCTCAGTGCTGTCACAGTCTGCTGCAAGAAGCGTTCATATACAGAATGTCACCATAATCTAACACAGATAAAAAGGTTGCAGTGACAAGACGTTTTTTTTACTGCAAAAGAAAAGCACTGTTTATTACGGAAGAAAAAACTGAGAGTTGCACTTGGTGTTGTCTTCTGCTGCTCTAGCCCATCTGTTTCACGGTTCAACATGTTGTCTTGTCTGCATAGCTTAGCTATAAGAAGCAGTTGTCTGAGTCACTGTTTCCTACATATCAGGCAACAATTTCAGTAGTATAGTAAGAAGCCACACTGCAACAACCATGCCACACGCAAAGTTACTTAAATCACCTTTCTTACACATTCTGATAGACCATTTGAACTTCAGCATTGACTAGCACTGTAGATACAGGGAGCGCAGAATTATTAGGCAAGTTGTATTTTTGAGGAATAATTTTATTATTGAACAACAACCATGTTCTCAATGAACCCAAAAAACTCATTAATATCAAAGCTGAATGTTTTTGGAAGTAGTTTTTAGTTTGTTTTTAGTTTTAGCTATTTTAGGGGGATATCTGTGTGTGCAGGTGACTATTACTGTGCATAATTATTAGGCAACTCAACAAAAAACAAATATATACCCATTTCAATTATTTATTTTTACCAGTGAAACCAATATAACATCTCCACATTCACAAATATACATTTCTGACATTCAAAAACAAAACAAAAACAAATCAGCGACCAATATAGCCACCTTTCTTTGCAAGGACACTCAAAAGCCTGCCATCCATGGATTCTATCAGTGTTTTGATCTGTTCACCATCAACATTGCATGCAGCAGCAACCACAGCCTCCCAGACACTGTTCAGAGAGGTGTACTGTTTTCCCTCCTTGTAAATCTCACATTTGATGATGGACCACAGGTTCTCAATGGGGTTCAGATCAGGTGAACAAGGAGGCCATGTCATTAGTTTTTCTTCTTTTATACCCTTTCTTGCCAGCCACGCTGTGGAGTACTTGGACGTGTGTGATGGAGCATTGTCCTGCATGAAAATCATGTTTTTCTTGAAGGATGCAGACTTCTTCCTGTACCACTGCTTGAAGAAGGTGTCTTCCAGAAACTGGCAGTAGAACTGGGAGTTGAGCTTGACTCCATCCTCAACCCGAAAAGGCCCCACAAGCTCATCTTTGATGATACCAGCCCAAACCAGTACTCCACCTCCACCTTGCTGGCGTCTGAGTCGGACTGGAGCTCTCTGCCCTTTACCAATCCAGCCACGGGCCCATCCATCTGGCCCATCAAGACTCACTCTCATTTCATCAGTCCATAAAACCTTAGAAAAACCAGTCTTGAGATATTTCTTGGCCCAGTCTTGACGTTTCAGCTTGTGTGTCTTGTTCAGTGGTGGTCGTCTTTCAGCCTTTCTTACCTTGGCCCTGTCTCTGAGTATTGCACACCTTGTGCTTTTGGGCACTCCAGTGATGTTGCAGCTCTGAAATATGGCCAAACTGGTGGCAAGTGGCATCTTGGCAGCTGCACACTTGACTTCTCTCAGTTCATGGGCAGTTATTTTGCGCCTTGGTTTTTCCACACGCTTCTTGCGACCCTGTTGACTATTTTAAATGAAACGCTTGATTGTTCGATGATCACGCTTCAGAAGCTTTGCAATTTTGAGACTGCTGCATCCCTCTGCAAGATATCTCACTATTTTTGACTTTTCTGAGCCTGTCAAGTCCTTCTTTTGACCCATTTTGCCAAAGGAAAGGACGTTGCCTAATAATTATGCACACCTGATATCATTAGACCACGCCCCTTCTCATTACAGAGATGCACATCACCTAATATGCTTAATTGGTAGTAGGCTTTCGAGCCTATACAGCTTGGAGTAAGACAACATGCATGAAGAGGATGATGTGGACAAAATACTCATTTGCCTAATAATTTTGCACTCCCTGTAGTCTTTAAAACAGACCAGTCTGATTTTTAGTCTTTTCTTTTATATTTATATATATTTTTTAATTTTAAAAGATTTATCCTTGTGGTCCAATTTGACTGGATTACAGAAGATAGTGCCCCTTTACTTCCTGTAATGAAAGCATATTTTTGATCTGAGATAAAGCCATTCTGTTGGTGATAATAAAAGGAAGTGAGGAAATTAGTTCAGTGCCTCACCACTAAGTGTTCAGCCATAACAAATGACATGGCTGTCAGTCCACCACCCGACCAGCTTTTTCTCTGGCTTAAATGGGATTTTTCTGTTGGCTCTGTGCCCACGAGTTACTTTGGGTCTGACCTATGCTATTAACCCCGCATGTTGCCTCCCTTGGTAGTGACAGCAGGTGAAACGAGCCAATTTTATTGTGCTTGGCAGAGACATTAATTTATAGAACGTTCTGACACTGAGGTCATCATCACGAGCCTTTCTTTCTGTCTCTTCAAATCACGTTTTAATAGTGTGCAGACTCATCAAAGTGAATTTTGAATAGTTGTGTGTGATTTTCAGCGTTGTTCTGCATCCCACAATGCAGAAAATGTTTCTTCTTTCATCTCAACACAAAACAGAAATCATTATCACTACAAAGCCCTACTGGATGCTTATTATCTAGTTTATTTTTTCTTTTTTATTGAACAAAAGAAAATTCAGCGGACATTTAATTTAGTCTGTTTTCGAAAAGAAGAAAATCTATGACAATCATTCTACACCAAACAACCTATACTGCTCGAAAAAGTTCAAATAAAAACTTAGATTTAGTTCACTGAACCTGCAAAGTTGGAAAACTTTTTAGTAATGCATTGCTACCATTTCTATTATTCTTTCTAAGCCTCACCAATGGCATATTTTCAGTGGGAATTGTTACAAATTGTAAAACGCTCAGCAACAGTTTCAGGTTATAAATCATTCTTTGAGGTTCTTGAATGGGAAGTATAAACTCCAACCCAATCTGGTAGAAAAATAAGTGTTGTTGAAGCTCATGTTGAATCACAAAAATGTTCAAATTTATCTCCGAGGGCAAAACTTAAAACTGACATTTATAATTTACAGTAGAGTTTGGGTAATTTGCTGGTTCTGTGAATGTATTAGAAGTGTAGAAACATTTTCAAGGAACAAGGGTTTTTCCTTTTTTAATTTTTTTTATTTTTGTACCCAAACACTTCCAGTACTTGTTCCAATGTCACTGAACATTGACTTTTCAGATAAGCGCAGCATGCCAGCACTACAGCAATAACAGATGTGAAGTCAGAGCAAATGACCAACAGGAGAAAACTGAACATTGTATTGGGAATTATAGTCTGACAGTGAGATTTGTTCAAGGCGGTAGGGTGTTTTCTCTGTTCTTGTGTATTAGCAGGGAGACTCACTGGCACACAGCTGTTCTTAATAACCATCATTACTTCCATCCAAATCAAATGTGCTGTGATTCTAGAGCTGCATCTTATCCTTCATCCATTCATGTCTCCCTGATTCTTAAAATAGCTGCCAGCACCTTAAGATAAACATAGTAGTTGCTGGTTGACCTTGTTCATACAACATTTTATATAATCACATGCTTTAAGTTTTTGTCTTTTTCTTTAATTATTTTTTTTGGATAGCTGCATGACCCAAGGTACGATAATATACTTTTACCACGTGGTCCAGACTATCTCAACATATGTCCATCACCTGTGGAGATCGGAGATTGCATAGCACTACAATAAATCTTTCTTGGTTCTTGGCCCAAAAGTTATTTTATATGTGTATATATTAGATTGTTAAAATGTAGATTTTCACTAAGGCATCTTCAAGCTACTTCATGCAGGTGGTCATGGCTGATTTCATCTTCCATTGTACTATTATTTTTTTGGTTTAAAGCCTGTAAAATGTATTTTATTCCCATACCTAAAGCAGCACTTTGTGCTTAATGCTACTAAGATTAGGAAAATGAATAATGGTTCAGATTTTGCTCTGTTTGCATAATGTTGCAACCTCACATGAGAGAAGGAACCAGGAGACAGAGATTTCAGCTTCTATTTGCAATTCTTGCTTTCTGTGCACACAGGAACAGTGACCAGGGGTCACAAACTCCAACACTAGTCTCCGGCTACGTCCACACTAATGCGTTTTCATTTGAAAAAGCATAGTTTTCTCTCCGTTTTTGCCTCCCGTCCACATGGCGTTTTCGCTTATGGAAAACGCAGTGTTTTGAAAACGCTCTCGAAAACGCATACATTTGAAAACTGTGCTTTCGCGTTGCAGTGTGGATAGCGAACACAGAGACTTTCTAAAACGATGACGCATGTTAGTCATATGATGCAGTCATGTGACCAATTAAACTAAGATAGCAAGAGGGCATTATAAAGCAGTTGTTCTGTTTGTATATCAGTCTGTACATGCTCCAGATAGCTTTTCTTCAAATTCTTTCATTCTCACTCCCTTTGGCAACTTTGTACTTTTGTGTTACTCGCAGCAACAACTCCACCTCATTGTTAGTCCGTTTAAATAACTCCATGCTTTTCCTCGACATTTTGCCGCAATGTTTCAAAGAGCCGGAAAGTAATAAAGCGGCAGACAGAAATGATGCAGGCCGAATCTTGTTGCGTTTCACGCATGCACAGGACTGGAGCGCAAGCGTTTTCGGCCGTTTCAATGTGGATGCGCAACTCTGTGAAAACGACTGAAAACGCTAGTGTGGATGCGGAGCGTTTTCAGACGAAAACGCCGTTTTCAAATCTATCCGGGCTAGTGTGGACGTAGCCTCCATCATCGGTAGCCAAGCTCAACACAACCCTAAGCTGTGAAAACACTGGCGATCACATGAATGAACAATAACAACATGGGACCAAACACAACATAACAGCAATGACTTATAGCCTTGTAACTTAACATACTAACATAAATACTCTCACAAATCTTTTGCCAATCAAGCTGATTTTGATGTTTCTGTACAGCAAAGTGTGTGTTACTGGCCTTGCTGTCAGGTATACATGTTGAAATGCATGCTCTCTCTCTCTTTCTCTGTGAAAACGTCTTTCAGTGGTCTAAAGGAAACCAAAATGGTGGAGATGCATTTTCACAGAAACATTTTGGAGTCTTTGCTTGGTAAAATTTGCTACTGCTGTCAGGGAATGTAATCAATGAGTGCATCGAAACGCTCCTATTCCCCCATCGCTCTGCTTAATAATTCAACAACAAGCGTAGCCTCTCTGGGCTTTCACTGTGAAAGGTAAAGCATGACCTCCAGCACAGCAGCAGGTGGTGCACACACTGGTTACTCTGTGCAAGAATGGAAGATGGAACTTGCTTTTCTCTTTAATTCTATTATTGGACTTGAGGGTTTGAGGATATTACACTCTGCACATGGGTCTATAGTCACATGTATTACTTAATAATAGAGCATAATAGAATCTGAACTATCTAAGAAAAACATGCGACTCTAACCTAGTTTTGCAGGCATGAAAAAATTTTTTTTAAAAGACTTGGTGTCAAAAGCCACGTATTGGGAGCACTTGGAACAGCAATATTAGAGCTGCTTTATTTAAAATAGCCAACTGTCAAAACACAGTGTGCACACATCAAAGATGTGCAATTTTTAGAACGGTGAGACCTTTCAAACAGCAGACAGTGTCTCTCGTCAGAGCAGAAAAAAGCACAGGTGAAACTAATAATGTTAACAATTGTTCAGTTCCAATTAAGTGTCCCAGCAGTGACCCAGCATGTAAAATAACAACCATCTGTAGCTCACGAATATAAGAAATGCAGTCATTATTGCTTTTTACCCGTGTTTGACTAGAATGTCTCTTGTGAAAATGCCCTACTGGATGGTATTATACCTATACAAATCATTTGGACAGGACATGATATTTTCAAGGAAGTTTTAATGGAAAAGTATAGAAAAGAGAAAAGCTATCTAACGCTATTCTAGCCCAACTTCTCTCATCCCAGTCTGAAAAGGACAGGAGGGTGAATCTCATCTTGTAAGTTTGAGAATTTAGTTTTATCTGGTTCTCTGCTGCTGTACTGCTGTTCAGTCACTTTGTGTGGGCGGACAAACCCGCGTCTCCAAAAAATCACAGTTAAATCTAGCTTATAGGTCAAGCTGTATTTTGTTTGTGGTCTATTGCTGCCTACTTTGCAATTTGTACTGCAAATACGGGTTTGTTTTGGCACTGGCACACACACACACACACACACAAGGAACACAACCCAGATGGGGTTAATCCAATATCATTTACGATAGTTTATCATGTCATATGTCATAGGTGTAATCCCATTTGTTAAATGACTTTTGGATCTCTGTTTTAGATTACGATGTCTGGTAAAGCAACTGGAGAGAGGAGAGGCTTCACTTACTGACCTCAAGAAAAACCTTGAGTATGCGGCGTCTGTGCTGGAATCTGTTTACATCGAGGAAACAAGGTAAGAAAATGTTGGAAGTTGCTTTAAAATGGTTAATTTATCAAGAAATGGTCCATTTATCAAGAAAACCCTGCAGCTCTAAGGCCAGAATTTGCTGAAGTGGAAACTGGCTTAAGTAATCTGGCATCAGTGCTACAGTAAAGATTATAGAATAATTCATATAAGATAAGAGATAAGATAAGATAGAACTTTATTAATCCCTCGGGTGGGTTCCTCTGGGAAATTCGACTTCCAAAAAAAGCACAGCAACGACCGAAGTTACAGTTACAGAACTGTTATATATATATATACACACACACACACACATATATAAATACAGAGACAAATATAAATAAAATATACAAAGGGGATAAATAGAATAAATAGGAATAAAAAATAAAAATACAAGTGAATTGCACATTTCAAGTATTGAGTCTATTGCACTGTTGACTATTTACAAAAAGTATTGCACAAGGTATTGTACAGTGAGGTGAAGAGGCACTACAGCTTAGTTGTTACCCCCTCCTTTGTCCTCCTGTTTCCCCTCCCTCTCCCCTCCAGAGAGGAGTTAAACAGTCTGATGGCGTGTGGGACAAAGGAGTTTTTAAGTCTGTTAGTTCTTGTCTTGGGGAGAAGCAACCTGTCACTGAACAGACTCTTCTGATTGTTTATGGCCGTGTGCAGAGGATGCCCAGCATTGTCCATAATGTCCATCAGTTTCTTTAATGTCCTTTTCTCTGCCACTGTCACCAGAGTGTCCAGCTTCATGCCGACCACAGAGCTAGCCCTCCTGATCAGTTTCTCCAGCCTGGATGAGTCCCTCTTTGCTGTGCTGCTCCCCCAGCACACCACAGCATAGAAAAGTACTCCAGCAACCACTGACTGGTAAAACATCCTCAGGAGCTTCCTGCAGATGTTAAAAGACCTCAGCCTCCTGAGGAAGTACAGTCGGCTTTGGGCTTTTTTATACAGGTGCTCTGTGTTGCATGACCAGTCCAGTTTATTGTCCACCCACAGCCCGAGGTACTTGTACTTGTTGACCACCTCCACCTCCTCCCCCTCTATCTGAACTGGCAGTGGACCTTCTCTGGACCTCCCGAAGTCCACAACCAGTTCCTTAGTCTTTGAGGTGTTGAGTTGCAGGTGGTTTGTGTGACTCCATGCGACAAAGTTCCTCACCAGACTTCTGTACTCCTCTTCCTGATCATCCCAGATACACCCCATGATGGCCGTGTCATCTGCAAACTTCTGAATATGGCATAATTCAGAGTTGTAGCAGAAGTCAGAGGTGTACAGGGTGAAGAGAAGAGGGGACAGCACAGTTCCCTGTGGTGCTCCTGTGCTGCTGACCACTGTGTCAGACGTGATGTCCTTCAGCCTGACGTACTGTGGTCTGTCGGTGAGGTAGTCGGAGATCCAAGCCACCAGGCAGGGGTCCACCTCCATCCTGTTCAGTTTTTCCTGAAGCATACAGGGCCGGATGGTATTAAAGGCACTGGAAAAGTCAAGAAACAGGATCCTGACCGTGCCTTTTCCCCCATCCAGGTGTGAGTGGGCTCTGTGTAGGAGGTACAGGATGGCATCCTCCACTCCGACACCCACCTTGTATGCAAACTGTAGTGGGTCCTGGGCATGTTGTACCTGTGGTCGGAGGAGGTTGAGGAAGAGCCGCTCTAGAGTCTTCATAAGATGTGACGTCAGTGCCACCGGTCGGAAGTCATTCAGCTCATTGGGCCGGTTCTTTTTGGGGACCGGGACGATGCAGGATGTCTTCCATAGTCATATGTCATGATTTTAATTAGTTTTTATGACTCTAAATAGAATTTACAGACCAGAACTTGAAATACTGGTTTAATTTTCTACCCTGTGCTAGAATGTCTGACAAGTAACTTACATACAGCCACTGGTATAATAACTAATCACAGAAAAGCAGCCCCCACATTGCCTCACAACATAACAACTAATCACACAGATCATCTCTCCAGCTGATTCAGTCTAGCTCAGCCGTAGCTTCCTGCTGGCTGTATGTTAGCAAATTCTAAATCTCCTTCTTTGCTGGCAGCTGGAAAAAATAACCTTTAAGCTAGCTACCTAAAAGAAACTAAAACCTGTGGGGGGCATCTTTACATGTAGGAGTTTGATCATTATTATATTGGTGCTTGCCTTCCTGTAGACCAAAACAAGATTTTTCCAGTGGAGTTTTGCATCAATGCATCCTGGGCTCAGTGCCACCAGAGACAGGTGTGACTGGGTTAAAGAAATATAAAGAAGCCAGAATGATTTCCTCCTGTACCAGAATGAAAATGTGTGCTGCCAGACCAGCACTGACACAGCAATTTGGAGACACGTTTGGCTGGCTGTGTGAAACAGGTTCTCTGCTAGTGTGCTCATGCTACACAGCAACAGAAGATTGGTTGTTTTCATTGGCTTAACCTTAGCCATGTAAAAAAACTGCCATCATTAAAATACATCATAACAATGTGGACATCTACGTCTGCCTCAGCAACATCTGTACTACCATAGATAACACCTCGTCTCGACACTGCAACTCCCTCTCTGTTCTCCTCTTTCTTTTATGGCATATTAACAATCTGATAATGCTGCTATGTTATAATGCAGGATATTGTAATAAATTGTAAGCAGTAAATATTTGGAGACAACTGGAAAGATTCAGAACATCAGTTCTGATAATCATCCTGATACTATAAAAGGCTGATCAATGCTTTTCAGATTTTTCATACTTTTCGGATCAGATTCTTACAAGCAACACATTTTTATAACATCCATTCATTCATTTTCTCATGTGTATCCAGTTCAGGGTCATAGTGAGGCTGGAGTCTATCACATAAAACGTGGGGCACATAAACTACCCAGAAGTAGATAAGTTGTTAATGTTTGCTGCACCTCAGCTTAATGGAACATTAAAATATTGTTACTACTGTTAATTAATGATAGTTAGCTCGTTAATTAATGATGAGAACAACAAGCCCTCCTCATTTGTTTCTTCAAGGCAAGTGAAGGCATTTACACACAGATGTGGATTTCTCATCATCATTTTCTCAATAACAACAAATGTTTTTACAGGAAAGGGATGTTAATAAATGGACTGATTGCAATTTCTTGGCCAACAACTACAATTTCTGATGTTTTTCTAAGTATGACCTCCTGATACAATTTTCTTTTCCAATTATAGTTTCTTTTTATAGGACATTTAACCGACAGCATGTATAGTCAAAAATAAAAATTTCTGTAATACAGTCACCAGTCCAGGCTGGATGATTGGTGGATCTTACCTGAAGGACCAGGGAATCCTCTGAAGTTTAGGGGTAAAAGATAAAGCCCTCAGCCACAACAAGGTAATAAGCCACTTAGGGATCAATAATAATGATCCAACTATATAATAGTTGGATCATAAGCCTGGTCTTCCATAAGACCAGGCTTATGGAATTATGAAAACCTCTCATCATCTAGATATCAGAGTCATTTTACATAATCAATATTTTTGCATTTCACACTTTCAAGTGGTAGCCAGATCTTTTTCTCAGAGGTTGACATAGCTGCTGATTGGCCAAGCATCAATATCAGATAGACAAAGGGATGGTACAAGTTTGCTTTTTTACCTTAAATGACCTGCATTACCTTCAACGTGAGAAATTTACTCTTCATCAATGTATAAATACATGTACTTCACTTACCACTGAAGTTTTCTGTGACAAACATGGGCAAGGGGTATATACATTTAATAAGTGGTCTTTAAATTTCAAAAGAACAAAATACAAATAATTTCTGTTCTGCTGCCCCTCTGGCCAAGTTTAAAAATAGAAAATTACTTGGGTAAAGTCATAGAATCATTGGTGTCACTGCACATTTTAACATTTATTATTAGGAAATATAGTAGGTCAGTATATTTCAAAAGTCCAGTGGAGGTCCAAAATCTGAGATACGACCAGGCTTATGGAATTTTGAAAACCTCTCATCATCTAGATCCAGTCCGATTAGGGTCAGCAATGGCAGCGCCACCCTAGGATGGAGGATGATGAACTATCCAGTGCAGAATCCATGTAGCGCCATAAAACCTATGTTGTGAATGCTTTCTCCCCCCCACCCCCCTCTCCATCTCTCTCTCACTCTCTCTGCCATGCGAGCATGTATTTAGTTCAGAGGGTTTGCAGGCTTTGCTCTTGATCCCTCATACATGTCAACACAACAGGGTGGCTGTGGAGAATTATAAATTGGATTGGTATTCTGCGTCCTGGTGTTTCAAGAGGCCTGGGTTGTTTTGATCTTACATAAGAGGCAATATTATTTGATGGACAGCATTAGGATTTGAGTTCTATCCTTTGTGAATGTAAATGTGCAATAAACAATAAATATTTTAGTAAATCTTTGGTCTCTGCATCTTCCTTTTTTGTACCTTTATTTCTGTCTTGCACTACTACTACTACCACTACTAATAATAATAATGATGTGGTTTCTTCCAGGCGCTTGGTGGACACAGAAGATGAACTCAGTGACATTCAGTCCGAGTCGGTGCCTTCAGAAGTGCGAGACTGGCTGGCCTCCACCTTTACCCGACAGATGGGCCTGATGCTAAGACGTAACGAGGAAAAACCTCGCTTCCGAAGCATCGTCCACGCCGTTCAGGCTGGAATATTTGTTGAGAGGTAGAATTTGTTTGTGTCGCACAAAAACACTTCCACGATCACATCCGAGCCTGGAGCCATCATCCCTAAATAATTCATGGCCTATCACCTTTTATTTCCCCCCTTGCCAATCTATTATTGGTGCATCCAAATCAGTGTCACGACTTGAAGCAGTTCAATCAGCGTCTTTAGTTTGGCCTTGCATAACAAATGGATAGAAGACATGGTGTTCTAAAGCTGTTTTGTTTGCTTTTGTTTGTTAAAGTAGTTCAAAGTTTTGTGTAATTTAATGAGGAATAGTAAATAACTGAGTTATGCAGAGGCTCGAAACTTATTTTAAGTCACCCATTTTATTGCACATGCTGTTTGCTTTTGTTTGTGTCTGGATAGATGATATGTTGATGTGTAAATTTGATATGACATAAGTCTTTTTAGATGAATCATGAAAAACATTTGAAGGCAATAAGGCAAATACTAAAATGCAGTAATAGAACTTTCTTTTGTACATAATTTAAGAGTAGTTATTAAAGCTGGGGGTTGGCAACATGTTTTTGGCACTACTAGACAAAAAGATCAATAATAACCTTTCAGCATATAGTAATTCAAGTGGTCTGGAAGGGAACTAGTGCCTCTCCTCTGGTCATTGTTTACAATCTTTAGATAATCAAATCATGACAGGAGACTTTGACCGCAGGTCTTTTTACTCTAGTTCAGATGAAGACGTATGAGGTGTCTAAAAAGCAAAAAAGACTTTATAGTGAGAGGCAGGGGTGCAGGTTAAGTAGAATCCTTTACCGAGGGAAATAGTAGTTCTTTGTAGCCAAAAAAATAGTTTGAGACTTTACTTTTGGCAGGTGTAAAGCTCATATATAAGAGGCTCTTAGAATAGATAAGCAAAAGCTGGAGGAGGAGGGTTGTCTGTTTTTAGGTTTTTCTTTATTTACATCTGTTGGTGCTTTAATAAATACTTAGGTATACAGCAGAGGGAGGAAGGATTCAAAGCAGTAAAGGTGAGAGAGGCAAACCGTTTGGCATATTTATTATTCAATTACTATATATATACATATGTAAATAATATATTTTTTCTGTCTTGCAATGTAAATCTCTGGTATATTATTGCTGATAGGTGATGAAGTTCTTACTTAAGACTGCCTTATCTGAACGTGTGAGCACCAAACTGAATGAGAGCGACTGACAAGTAGGAGAGAGAGGAAATAATTCAAAATTTAAAGCCACACTCTTTGGTTAAAATTTCAATCTGCTGGAAATGTGTGTGCATCCTTGGAACGCTGGCTCTCTCACCTGAGTCAACAATACATCATCAGTTCCTTGGCAAGCCTGGCTAAGCACAATCATTCGGAGAGCTGCATACAGCTCTAGGCTGTGCTTTATCACACAGTAACATGCAACATGTATTTGTTTAAATCAGTAAGCCTCTAACATGTGAGTTATAATCTTTCTTAATCTGTTTTACAGTGAAGCCATATTGGAAAATGGAGGATTAAAGTGAAAATGTGGAACAGCGCGGTGCACTCTGAGCTGTCCACTATCTGTATAGATATCTGCCGTTCATTACAACTATTGTGATGCTAAATTTGAATCTCTAGCATCTGTTCTTATTCCACTAAATTGCGAGATGCTGAGCACCACACACTAATTTTGTAGCCATCCAACTGAATCTAATGACTCGTTGGTCTCATGGGGAATTATGTAGCTTGTGTTGCAGCTTGCAATGAAGTAAAACCATATTTTATCCTCATATGTGAGGATAAAGCTTTTGCATGTAAAAAAAAAAAGAAAAAAGAAAAAAAGACTAGCTTGCAAAGCATTTACCTCTTCTCAACCTAACCTGTCTAATATAGCTTCACAGTGAGTTGTGCATATTTGAAGCTTTAGGGAAACCAGCAGGCTGTGGTTTGGGGTTGGTGTAGTAACCTCTGCTGTTTGCACTCAGCAGTGCTTTTCATTTGATGTTTTTATCTCGTTCAAACAGGATGTACCGGCGTACCTCCAATATGGTGGGACTCAGCTACCCGGCCTCTGTCATATCTGTGCTTAAGGTATTAACGTGCGCACTCACATTCAAAAAGAAACATACGCATAAGGAAAAGTTACTTGGTGCACACATACACGCTGTGAAAATCGACATACTCTGAAATATTTATATGAAGTGGACTTTTGGCACCGTTTGTTTGTGTTGTGTGTTTTCCTTTTGTGTTGGTAGAGGATGAATAAGTTGTTTGACAAGGATGGTGTCATTATTTAAATGTTTCTCCTTCATACAGAATGTTGACAAGTGGTCGTTTGATGTCTTCGCTCTGAATGAGGCCAGTGGAGACCACGCACTTAAATTCATATTCTACGAGCTGCTCACAAGATATGATCTCATTAGTCGTTTCAAGGTAAAGCCCCAAGGAAATAATGTACCACCTGAAACTGATATGTGGTGGTTTATGCCATTAAAACAAGAAAAACTATTCAGTATGAGTAAGAATCTTCACTGTTCCTTATTTGATGGATGTGGGCACACTCTCCTCTCCACCTTAGAATAAGATTATCTCACTAAATTTTAATCATTATATGAAGGGGGCTGGCCACATTTCATCTCAACTGATAGTACATCATTCAAGTCACCAGATATCTTGGAGAAGGGTTTCCTGTTTACATTTTCTTGTTGTTTTGTCTAATGTCAGATCCCAATCTCTGCGGTGGTGTCATTTGTTGAGGCCCTTGAGGTCGGATACAGCAAACATAAAAACCCCTACCACAACCTGGTTCATGCTGCTGATGTCACACAGACTGTGCACTACTTGCTACTCAAGACTGGCATGGTGGTGAGTAAAACATGGACAAGTTAGGTAACATAATGTTATACACATACATACAGTAACCTGCTAAAAAGAAACAAGCAAAAATATTACCTCTTGCCTTTTTTTCCTGGGTATATCATTGCTGCTCCATAGATTTTGCTGCTTTTGCTGTTTTTACTATCAGGTGACCTATTTCACTTCTTTGCACCGAGGTGACTTTAGGGCGTTTCTGATGCAGCATTTATTCAAAAAAAGGAATAAAAAACACTAGCCTGAGTTCAAAGTCCCTAACCAGCCGGCTGCCCCCGCTTCCAGTGTTTTTATTTAATCACCTTAATAAGGTGGCTGCGACAGCTGTCGACATGGTATGTTTCTCTGGGCAGTGCCTTGCGGAGAAAACCACATTACTGCTAGAACCACAGGCTCCTTGGAGAGCAGGTGAGGGACATCTATCATTTTGCAGGCCCTCCAGACTCCATTAAATCAACAATCAACAGGTCATTCATAAAGCAGACCCATGAGGAAATACAGTGAGTGGTGGATCAGCCATCATGCATCCACCCTGTTTTTAATGACTCCTCCACCCCCCACTGTTGATTAGTCACCAATATCGACTGGGCTTCCTGAGCTAAATCCCCACTCTGTGTATGTGAGGGCACTCAGATGCATGCACATCTTAGAGGGGAAAAAGCCCTGATTACAGTGTGCTGATTACAGATTAGATTTTAGATTTTATAGATGAAACTAATGATTGATTCACTGAAAAAAAATCCGCAAATCCACCAATAATATTAACTAATTATATATTGAAGAGTTGTTATCGATCTTCCTCACTGACATCTTGGCCAGAAATGAAATAAGATTATCTCAAACTATTCCTGCAACAGTGTGCTGCTGCACTGACATTATCTTCTTTGCTGTAATCATGAATCGCACATCAAACAGCTACAACATGCCCCAAAAACACACATAGGAAGGTGTGATGTGTAGTCTCACCTTGTGACACTAAACTTATAGTAAACTTAAAAAAGAGACTTGTGGGTTTTTTTTTTGTAATATTTGGTGACATATGTGGAACAAAGCAGATTGACAGACCGTCACAGAGAAACTGAAACCAGAAGTGATGAAGTGAGAGTTTAAAATGCAATTTTCAATAGAGCTTGTCTTATCTGAAGTTTTCTTTTTTGCTTTTCTAACCTTTTCCTCTATCTCCTTCTTCCCATTTGTTTCCTTTCATCCCTGACGGTAATGTATTTCTCATGCCGCATACTTCTCTGGATCTTTTATATCACTTTTCGCCTCTACATTTTTATGGCTTGGTGTTCTATTCCCTGCGTCTCTCTTTTTTCAATTCACTTGCTTCTCATCTCTCTTCTCTAATTTTTGTCCATTCTGTTCATTACTTTCCCCACCTCCTTTTCCTGTCAATGTCTGTCTTTTCCATGTCGTTACCTCTTCTCCTGAACACCGTTCCCTCTTATATATCCGTCTTAATGCCCTCCTCATCATCATCCTTACCTCACCCCTCCTTTTCCCTCGCTCCCTTGTCCTCCTCTTTTCTTCTTCTTTTGCCTCCAGCATTGGTTGACTGAGCTTGAGATCTTTGCCATGATCTTTGCGGCGGCGGTGCATGACTACGAGCACACGGGGACCACAAACAACTTCCACATTCAGACAAGGTAATGGATCATTAAATCATAAATGCATGGCACTGACTCGCCCGATCAATGTTTTCATTTGCAGCAAGAGGGCTTTACAATCACACTGTGATCGCCTGCAGTGCAGTAATAACCAGCCCGGTTGGGAGTCCAGATGAACTCCAAAACTCATCCTCTTGAAAAAAAAAAATCTGTTCTACAAAACAAGGAATTGCTCAGCATTTTTCACTCTTGTCAACTTGAAAGAAAAACATTTACCATCATTTGGAAAAAAAAGGAAAAACAATTCACAGGACTCTATATACAGCTATGAAAAACTAAGTATACCATTACAGCTTCTATAGGACTTAAGATAAGTAGCTGATAGGTGCTGATAATAAAATGCATTTGATTAATTGATCATCAGCAACTGTGACCATCTCTGTAAAAGCAGAAGTTTTGGCAGCTTACAGGTCTAAAGCATTTAGGTGTTTGTTAACAACATGTTACAATCTTCTGAGTAGTGGATGCCCCAGCAAATTAACCCCAAGGTCAGACCTTGCAGTGCTAAGAGAAATTTTGAAACCCCAAGACAATATCAAACTCACACAGATATAATGTTAATGTTCCTGACGGTACAGTTGGAAGAAGGCTGCAGAGTTGGAATGGTTGCCAGGAGAAAACCTCTTCTCTTTTTGGGCCTGAACAAACCCAAAAACATCTGGAAAAGTGTTCTTTGGACAGATGAGACCAAGGTGGAGATGTCTGACCACGATGCAGAGTGTCACATTTCGTGAAAACACAGCATATCATGACAAACACTTCATACTAGCTGTCAAGCATGGTGGCAGAGAGGTGATGATTTGGGTTTGTTTTTCAGCCACAGAACATTTTAGGGCAAAATATGGGCCTAAAATCATGGGGGTGTACTTACAGTCCTTTGAAACTTTTTTGGCATTTCACCTAACACAACAATTAAAATCTATTATTATGAGAAACAAAATTATTTCTTTTGACCAGTGCCCTCCTATTTTTAGGATGCATGAACGTCATTTTATTCATTTTGATTTAGAACCTTAGAAGAGTCAGTGTTCCTTAGCCTTTCAATAAATAATGAAAGTTTTTTTAAAAAAAATATGTTAGCTTTGATGCAGGTTTAAGTAAATAATACCCTCCACATGTTATTTCTTTATTTTTTCTGTTTATTCTTTTCATTGTTTTTCTGTTGCATTTGGCAGGTGAGAGTTCAACCAAATTTTAGTCTTTGACCATGTCGTATTGGATTTGCCAGGAAAGAAATATGTCAGATCTTTCACTAGTTACCAGACTGCAGCAATAGCTTTGTTGTGCACTCAGTGTTTTGAGCACAGCACTCTTTATAGTGTCATCAAGCTACAGTTTTTGAACTAAAGTAAAACAGAAGCAGCTAAATGAATCTCAAGTAGGCAACCAATTTGGATCTTTGATTTTGACTAGCATCTGCAAAAATGTTTAAAGGATTTAGTAACATCTGTGGATCCCTCATGTGTTTTCTGAGCTGTTTGATTTCCCTGCAATAGCCCAAGAAAAGAGTTTTCTTTCTTTTGGACTGACAGGTCAGACACAGCTATCCTGTATAATGATCGTTCAGTATTGGAGAGTCATCATGTCAGCGCAGCCTATCGCCTGCTGCAGGACGACGATGAAATGAACATCCTCTACAACCTTTCTAAGGATGACTGGAGGTCAGTAACACAGACAGAGAATGATAGGAAGGGTGCAGGATAGGTGAGTGACAGCAAAGGGGATTAAAAGTCAGATGTAAAAATATCACATAAGAACAGACAAAGCATGAATAAAACCAAGCAGAGCGCACAGGTCAAGCAGTCTCACAATGAACATCTACTCAAAGTAAACTGAGCTCCTGTTTTTCCAGGCTACTTATACACAGTAGAAACACAGAGTCAAAATCAGCAAAGCTGGATTACCTCCAAGGCTCAACAACTTTATAGAAATGGAACTGTTATATGAAGATAGCTCTAATCTGATTACATACAGCATAAGCTACTGTCAAATCAGATATAAATAGTTCTCAAAAACCGCCTTCATCTAATTACAAAGACTTCAAAATAAGTCAGCTTTTATTAGCCGCAGGTTTGACCGTTTTTTATGCTGCACATGGCTCACGTTTTCTCTCCTTTTTTCATTTAGAGAGCTGCGGGCTTTAGTAGTGGAAATGGTGTTGGCTACAGACATGTCCTGCCACTTCCAGCAAGTTAAGGCCATGAAGAACTTCCTACAACAACCGGAGGGGTCAGTTGCCATTTCCTTCATTACAGTTTATAATGTGCGCCCTTGCCCCTGCAATTTACATACCCATTACCCCCGCTATCAGCCACCATTTACTAACCACCTGCCATTTACAACCTAATTAATCCTGCCCCAAAGGAGGCACATGGAGAGAAACACTATAAACAGGCCTGTTTTATATCAGGTGGACCTCTGGAATGAAAAACAAGGGAGGATTTCTGTTGCTCTGGTGTTGTTTACTCAACATAAAAAAATTAAATTCAACGAGTCATTTGCTGCCAAATAGTACCAAATGTCGCACATTACACAGTGCAGGTATTCAACAGAGAATTACCACGGTGCCTCTCAGGCACAAACGCAGCTTGCTTCTCTGTGCTGGACGTCTGCAACAGAGTTACGGTGTAGTCACACCAGATTTGGCAGGGTGAAATTTATTTACACACTGTGGCTAAAAAAAAAAGAGCCGCTGCCAGAAATTGCTGGCAGGTTTGTTGGCATGCCGTCCTTTTGCTACTGCTGATGAGCTAGCAGAAAATGTTTCGTTTTCACAGAAAAAAAATATAGCACTTCCTTTGACAGAATTATTGTTGTGCTGCTTGTATTCTTTAGCATTAATGCTCCCTCACACTTTACAGTCGCTAATATTCTCTGGGTGTTATACTTTGGTAAAGAATATCAGAAATCCTTTGCACAGCAGAAGATATGAGCAGAATCAAAAATGGAGAAATTAAAAAAAAGGAACTTCTCAACTGTTTCCTCTCTTAAACAATTTAGACAAGAGGAAGACAAGAAGAGAAATTATCAATAACATCACCCAGAAACAATGAGGGAATAACACTCTTTATCTCTCTACCTTGCAATGTTCCCCTGGGAATCCTTGAATCCTGGCATTCATGTGGATGTTATTCTTACATGCACCAGCCACCTAAACATTGTTACACACTATCTGATGGAAGCTTCCTCCCAAGCAGGATAATGTCCCTGATAGTAGAAAACAAAAACTAAAGTATCTAACAGAGCTGGTTCTCTCACAGACTGACTTGGCTGTTGTGAACTGCTGATGTTCACATTTTATATTCTTATCTCTTATTATGCCACAGGGATGCCTAACTGACACAAACTAGGGAAAATAAATGGTACACAATTTCATCCCAGAATGGAATAATCATAAAAAAAGGAAAAGAGTAAAATTAAAACAAAGTCACTTATGGGATAAACTTTCATAAGTGCATTCCCAAAATCTAATACAGACTACAAAATGAAGTAAACTTGTCAAGAAGGCTACCATGCAATCTCTTGTGTATTTTTTTTATTTATGTTGAACCCATACAAACCTCATAGATTGGCAACAGATGTGATGTAGCGTTAATGAGGCGAAGTGGGAGCCAAAGTAGGGCTACAGCTCGCAAGTGACCTTGCAAAGACGCTGTTTTTTAGGTTTTTAACTCTGGAAAATATCCAGAGAATAAAGTAAGAAAATGTCAGGAGTTGCCCTTTTTCAGCAAGACTGCGCACTTAAGATGCGTTCTCACTACTGCAAATACTCTGTTTGCTTAAGGCAAAGGGAAATGTTTGGAGAGACCGTGCAAGAGGAAGGACACGTGACGCCTTTTGTGAATTCAGTAGATATTTGCCTGCTCTGTTCTCACATAGGCTTGGTCGGATATTATGTGGGTGTCGTACTAAAGGGGTTGTATATAAAGGCCTGTTTAATATCCAATCTCACTGCGATGGACACCTTAGGTTTGTACCTCTGACAGTTAATATCAGGCTGCTGTTCCTGAGTAAAAAATGACTCGAGCCACAGAGCTGTGAACCAGTGCAGAGAAAAGACCCACACATAAAAAATATGGATGGCAAATTATGCTGAGGTGGTTCTTAATGTTATCCGAGAGAGAATGGCTACAACTTTGCTTCTCTTTAAAATTCTTGCAGTGAATCTATATAAAAAACAAAGTTTAGGCCCTGCTTTGCTTAAACTAAATGGTAGTGAATGACGTTAGATATGTGCCTGATTCATTTAGAAGTTCTACATAATACTCTGTTGGTATTTTTAAGTGCATTAATGGTGTGCATCTTTTTAAGCACTTTAAGCACCCTAACACGACTGCAGTGACCGATAACTGTTGTACATGCAGACACTGAGCTGAAGCGTGCATACAGAAATAAAAACACTATCAAGCAAACTATCATGCAATGTGATGACTCATCAGTGCTGATGCAGCTGCCGCATTGACAAGAAACATGTTGACCTTCAGGGTATTCTTTTCACCGTGATAATGCCGAGCACTTATCTGAAAATTACTCAGAAGGCACTGATATGTAGATAAGTGGCTTCCTAAAAATATATATTGGTATCAACAATATTGTGTTCCCTGTATTTGTGAATATAACTTGAAAATTGCTGACCTGAAGGTAATCGTCAAGGGAGAGTATTGGGTGCTCACACACACACGCACACACGCAAGCATGCACCAAAATAAGAGATTGCAGTCTGCAGGGAGCTGTGATGCTGAATAGACTCTAATGTGAAGTAATTCAAACCAGACTGCTGCAGGCCTGCTTAGAGTGCACTTTAAGACCCAATCTGCCACAAATGGAATGAGGGGAAAAAACGTGAGCTAGTCTTTTTCACCTCTGTTTAACCTCTGCTATGCATGTATTATTGTGCCTGCATTTTCATGTGACTGCCTATTTTCTATATGCGTCTGTTCATGATTCAGTCCGTTTACCATGAGATTTTGATATTAGGTTGCGATTTCTCTAGAGCTGAGATGATCTTCATACTGTGTTTTAATGTGGAAGTAATATGAATGAAGAGGACTTTTGGATGGCTGGATGGAAGACTATACAGATAGACACATAGTGCTGGAGGTAGGGGGTTCCTTACTGTAATGAAAATAGTGCATTTCATCTTTTTGAGTACTGAAAATTAGATTTAATGGAAATGGGAGATGGCCTGTGTTTGTATAGCGCTTTCCTAGTCCCTAAGGACCCCAAAGCGTTTTACACATCCAGTCATCCACCCATTCACACACACATTCACACTGGTGATGGCAAGCTACATTGTAGCCACAGCCGCCCTGGGGCGCACTGACAGAGGCGAGGCTGCCGGACACTGGCGCCACCAGGCCCTCTGACCACCGCCAGTAGGCAACAGGTGAAATGTCTTGCCCAAGGACACAACGACCGAGACTGTCCAAGCCAGGGCTCAAACCAGCAACCTTCCGATCACAAGGCGAACTCCTAACTCTTGAGCCACGATCACTTAAGATAGTTATAAATACAAAATTATACATGTATTGTATGTATTGTACTATATGTTACTGTGATACCCATGATTATGTCTTTGTGATCTAAGAACTGTGACTGTGTTGGTCACACTTTTGTGACCAACACAGTCATCACTCAATTGGCCGTTATTTTGGCTTCAAGCCAATATCTGTAAATCCTTGTGACTGCACGTGTGGTCAGCCCAGAAACAGAAAGACATAAAAACTCAAATCGACTACAGACTACGGGCTTTCTGGATCATGCTACATTTGTTATGTCCAGGATCACATTATGCTATGATTACACACATACACACAGACCCACAAGGTGCAAACAATACCAACTATGTTATCGCATTTAGTAAATAATCTACGTTTAAACAACAGATATGCAGTCATACTGTTTAAACACCTGCCACACTCCTCACAGCCGCCTTTGTAGTAGTTCTCACTACAGTTGGTGTCTCCAGGACCTCGTTATACTATGATTGCACATGCACACACACATAGACACACACATACACACACTTGAAGACTCGCAAAGTGAAAACAAAACCAGTTTTGTTGTCTTGCTGTCATGTTGGAATAATGTTTTTTTTTTAATATTCTAAGTGACTGGGGATGAAAAACTAAACTCAAGCCAGTGAATGTGCAGTAAAACATAAAAGACAATAAAAAGCTAACCTGTCACTTAGACTGAATTTCTTGTACAGACTCATTTCTGGACAGCTGCAGACTCTTGTGCAGCTGTGCCAGGGATACTTACCGTTATTGGCATTTTCTTGCATCTTTTCTGGGGTCTTTCATTAATCTTATCCAAGATTAATCTGCAATGTCTTTGTAACAACTTCTATTTTTTTTTTTTTTTTGCCAGGTTTTTGGCAAAACCTGAAGCTGGAACTTGGCAGATAAAGTACAGTGGGGCAAAAAAGTATTTAGTCAGCACCGATTGTGCAAGTTCCCCCACCTAAAATGATGACAGAGGTCAGTAATTTGCACCAGAGGTACACTTCAACTGTGAGAGACAGAATGTGGAAAAAAAAATCCATGAATTCACATGGTAGCATTTGTAAAGAATTTATTCGTAAATTAGGATGGAAAATAAGTATTTGGTCACCTCAAACAAGGAAGATCTCTGGCTCTCACAGACCTGTAACGTCTTCTGTACGAAGCTTTTCTGTCCCCCACTCGTTACCTGTATGAATGGCACCTGTTTGAACTCATCATCTGTATAAAAGACACCTGTCCACAGCCTCAAACAGTCAGACTCCAAACTCCGCCATGGCCAAGACCAAAGAGCTTTCGAAGGACACCAGGAAAAGTATTGTAGACCTGCACCAGACTGGGAAGAGTGAATCTACAATAGGCAAGCAGCTTGGTGTGAAAAAATCAACTGTGGGAGCAATCATCAGAAAATGGAAGACATACAAGACCACTGATAAGCTCCCTCGATCTGGGGCTCCACGCAAGATCTCATGCCGTGGGGTCAAAATGATCATGAGAACGGTGAGCAAAGATCCCAGAACCACAAGGGGGGACCTGGTGAATGACCTGCAGAGAGCTGGGACCAAAGTAACAAAGGTCACCATCAGTAACACACTACAACGGCAGGGAATCAAATCCCGCAGTGCCAGACGTGTTCCGCTGCTGAAGCCAGTGCATGTCCAGGCCCGTCTGAAGTTTGCCAGAGAGCACATGGATGATACAGCAGAGGATTGGGAGAATGTCATGTGGTCAGATGAAACCAAAGTAGAACTTTTTGGTATAAACTCAACTCGTCGTGTTTGGAGGAAGAAGAATACTGAGTTGCATCCCAAGAACACCATACCTACTGTGAAGCATGGGGGTGGAAACATCATGCTATGGGGTTGTTTTTCTGCCAAGGGGACAGGACGACTGATCCGTGTTAAGGACAGAATGAATGGGGCCATGTATCGTGAGATTTTGAGCCAAAACCTCCTTCCATCAGTGAGAACTCTGAAGATGAAACGAGGCTGGGTCTTCCAACATGACAATGATCCAAAACACACCGCCCGGGCAACAAAGGAGTGGCTCCGTAAGAAGCATTTGAAAGTCCTGGAGTGGCCTAGCCAGTCTCCAGACCTCAACCCCATAGAAAATCTGTGGCGGGAGTTGAAAGTCTGTGTTGCTCGGCGACAGCCCCAAAACATCACTGCTCTCGAGAAGATCTGCATGGAGGAATGGGCCAAAATACCAGCTACTGTGTGTGCAAACCTGGTAAAGACCTATAGTAAACGTTTGACCTCTGTTATTGCCAACAAAGGTTATGTTACAAAGTATTGAGTTGTATTTTTGTTATTGACCAAATACTTATTTTCCACCCTGATTTACGAATAAATTCTTTACAAATCCTACCATGTGGATTCATGGATTTTTTTTTCACATTCTGTCTCTCACAGTTGAAGTGTACCTCTGGTGCAAATTACTGACCTCTGTCATCATTTTAGGTGGGGGAACTTGCACAATCGGTGGCTAACTAAATACTTTTTTGCCCCACTGTACTTCTGACTCACATTCATTTTTTAAAGCCAGAAACACAAAAATGATCTCAATCAATACAATTTATCATGATACCTCCAAAATCAATTGGCTGCATTGCAAATGGTTATTTGTCCTTCTTTCCTTCTATCATTTTCTTTTTTCTTTAACAATAGCTTATTTTTTCATTTATAAAAACACACATACAAAACATAAACCATTAGACTTTTCAAGAAAACAGCCGTGATGGCAATTTTTAAAACTGCCTGTCTTCTCTCTCTTAGCATCGACAAGCCAAAGGCGCTGTCCCTGCTGCTGCACACAGCAGACATCAGCCACCCGGCCAAGACTTGGGACCTCCATCACCGTTGGACCACCTCCCTACTAGAGGAGTTCTTCAGACAGGTGAGTTCCTCTGTTACGTCAGAGTAACATGTTGGATGATGTTGGTACAGTGTATGGTTTAGTGGTAGTTTAAATGTATGCAGAGAGAACATGGCATGCTTTTCAGTTGACCTCAGACACAAAGGTCAAATTTACCCTCAGCTGGCAGTTTACTAGGTAGTCATGCTGAGAACTAATCAAACCTTTGGGGGAAGATCATGCTCTCCAATTTCATGAAATTCTGGAATTCAGGGTCATAAATCGGAAGTATATCGTTGCCATGATCAATAAGCCACATGTAGCTATCTATGTTTGAGTTTTTTATAACTTTGATTATATTTTGACAAACTGACACCTGTTAAATTTGCTGAATTAATTTATTAAAAAAAACCACCTAAGGTGTTATACATTAAAAATGATATCTTCCCTCCCCTTATGCCCAGCGGATTGCGACAGATGGATTCACCTCTCTGAGTCTTCTTATTAAAAGGGAGCTTTTCCTTCCCACTGTTGCCTTGTTCTTGTTGACAGGGGGTTGTCTGATTGTTGGGGTTTTCTCTGTATTATTGTAGGTTCTTTACCTTACAATATCAAGCACCTAGAGGTGAATTGAATATCTAGCGTGCAAGATTTATCGACTTTTAAATGCTGGCGTGAGATTTAAAATTTCTGAGGTGCTACTGCGCAGTCCAACAGAGCCTTAATGAAGACATGAGGTTGAAGAGAGGCATTGGAAATAATATCTTGAGATTTCTTGCTGATAGATGAAACACATGATTTGAAATGCAGTTTATTTATCTTTTGGTTTTAGTTATTGCTCATCTTTGTCGCTGGTGCATTGTATTAGTTTTTGGGTGCTATGTCAACAAAAGCGATTTATTCTTTTGATTCAGTCACACTCACATGAAGTGTGAAACACACTTCATGTGAGTGTGACATAAAAAAATGAAATATTAATATTGGGAAATAATGCTGTTAATGTGAAGCTTTTGCAAAACACTACCAACAAGAGAAATATGCAGTCACACCAGCAAATGTGTTTTTAAAAAGAACAACGTGCTCCATAGAAGATTAAAATGTACAGCGTGACAATGAATTTATGCTATAAATAATAAATGGCGTAATTGTAAATCTCATAAAGAAGGACAGACGTTTAAATGGTGCCACACTGCTTAAATCTCGTCCATTATTAATCCACATTGTTCCCATTATCAGTGCTATTGTTATTGTGGTTGCTTTCACGAGCCTTTTGTCTCTGGGGATACGAATGCCGATAAATAGCCTCTCCAAAGAACATTGCCTCCCGACTCCACATCTCATCTGTTTGTGACAAAACAGAGGAGAAAATGAAACACATTTGCGGCCCAAACGCACTCGGGGAGGGGCTCAGACGAATCCAAGGTCTGTTGATAGAAGTGTGAGCATATGGTGTGCAGTGGTAAGTGTGTAGGCAAAGATGTGTGTGTGCATGTCTGCAGGGTGCGTCGTATTTGCCCAAAAATATCAAAGACAGGAGGATTTTGACTTAAGAAGCTCTTGTGTTTCCAGGGGGACAAAGAAGCTGAGCTCGGGCTGCCGTTCTCTCCACTCTGTGACCGAAAGTCAACGATGGTGGCACAGTCACAAATCGGTGAGAGGCTTCCCCACCCTCACATAAACCATCTGCACAATACAGTACGCCACTTTTTTTTGGGAAAAACATCTTGCAACTGAAGGAATTTTGCACTGAGGAATGGACAAACATTTGAACTAGCTAGAACACGTTTAAAAGTGTAGAGGTTACATAGGCCAAAGGTGTATTTACTGTTTTCACAGAAGATTACTGAATCTATTGATATTTTTTGCATCACAAATTATTAAAAAGGCTAATTTTTATTTCGAGTAATTGAAGTCTGCCACATTTGAACAAGAAAATATCGGAAAAATGTGTAAAAGAAATAAAAATAAACCAAAATAAGCTATTTTATTCTGTCTCCACAGAAACACTAATCATATAGGAAACTGGCATCTATTTTGAAACAGCAGCTAATATTTGCTGATAAGCAGGCAGGTTTTGAGTTCCCTCTGAGGTTCACTCTTATTTCACTTTTGGTTCTATCATTCTCTCATCTTGACTTCTTTATTTGCTTCGCCAACAGGAATATTTTCTTGTACCTGGTATAGTTTTTAGTTAATTCTGTCCTTCAGACCTCCAACTAACTGGAAAAATCAAAGAACTGTCTTCTTTCTGTTTTTTATTGCTTTAGTTTTCCCGATAGATTTCTTACCCAGTGGCAAGGAAGAAAGGAAGGCTTATAGCCAACCAGTCTGAATGTGTCATTATTCTATAATTATTACATTGTGCAATCTACATCTACATCACACACTACATCAAACTGCTGTTTGCCCGTTTTACTAATTAACGTTAAAAAGATTATTATTTTTTTGCTCTGGGCTTCTTTTCTTCTTTTTAACCTTTAATAGCACAAAATAGACTGTGACTATATACCGCAGACATGCTAACATTACCTTTGCCGACGTCTTCATCTCCAGGATTCATAGACTTCATCGTAGTGCCAACCTTTACTGTGCTCACCGACATGATGGAGCGCATTGTCACGCCACTCATTGAGGAGGCCTCCCATTCCGGTTTGACTGGTTTCAGACGCTCAAGGTAAGCTGCAGTGGTTTCTCTCAGAGATCATTTAGGAATAAAAAAGTTTGTGCAGCTCAGTCGGAAAACCAAGCAGATGGAAGTGGGTGACTGTATGTAAATCACATTACATTTTATTCAACCAGCCTCGTCGATCAAGAATAAAAAAAACGTGCTGTTTTCTCTCCTCGTGTACCTTTCCAAGAAACTACTTGCTCAATGACAAGATTAGACCTCAACAACCCTGCTGCAATAACGGCATATCTAATGGAAGTATTGAGAACAGCAGATGAGTCTCCCATGAGTAATCCATTTCTGTGCGTGGAAATGTTTCCACCTTTCATCAAGCAGAGCTACACACCTTGAAATTGACATTTTAGGGATGCTAGTCGAGTTCACCTCACCGTCCGTGATCGAGAATGAGCTGTGGTGCTGGATTGGCATACACAAAAGCCTCTCGAGATACAAAAGGAAGCGATTTTGCCTTCACTGGTTTAATTAATTGGCTCAATACTTTTCCTCCGGCCTCGTACTCAATCACGTATGTGCAAGGCTTTCAAAGTTCCCAAATAAGAAAGTACATTCCGCTTGCTTTTTTGTTCATAATATTTAAACTATAACGAGAAAGATAATTAAAAAACTTTAGTCTGTAAATTGTTTAAACTTTATGTTTTGTTAAGTGGGCTCATTGCAAAATAAAGCAGTACTTGGGGAGTCTGGCTCTGCATCTTTTGTTGCACCTGCACATCAATATCATCCTCCCTGTTCTCCTCAACAGCAGTCATTAGCATCACTCAGTGGGCCTCTAGTCAAAGCTAACCGAGTGGAAATCTCAGATAGTGTTGCCACTTGTGCAGTCTCTTTGTCTACGTACACACCTGGGTGCTTTTGATTTTCCTTGGACTGTTTCTTCACACCGTTTATAGCTGCTTTCAATCACCTGTAACTATGTCTGTCTCGCTTCCTATGATTATCCACCTCTGCTTCTTCCTTGCTTTTTCAACACGCAGACAAATCTAAAAGCTCAAGGTTTTTTTTAGCTGAAAAAGAATTTTTTTTGACATTTATGGTCCCCAGAGACAGATTCCTTCTGACTTTTAAGATCCCATAGATTTTTTTTTTCCTAGGGCTAACGTCACTGACATTAGTAACTTTGAATTAAATATCTGCAACTATTAAAAGAATTGCAGGAAGCTGACGTTCTTGTACCTTACATAATAGATTTGGAATATCTTTTCTGATCCATTAAAAGGGGTCTTCCAGCAGTGTAGAACTGCAATTCCCTGCAGCTGGAGGTCTGTGACTTTTAGTGCCTATAATAAAAAGTCCCATTGTTCAGTCAGTCATGAGCACCTTCTAAATGCCCGACTTTTGTTTGAAAAACAGGAGCTTTCAAAGTGTGACATGATTAACAAATATGATGGCAGCAATTGGTACATTAACATGGAAGAGCAAGGTCAAAGAGTTAAAATGAACCAACCTGAAGTAAGTTCACAATCACAGATATGAACTAGGTCAGATAAATTCAAAACAACGATTCTTTACCCTCAAAAACCATGAAGCAATAATTCCGAGTAAAATGTAACTGTGATGTATAAAATCAAAGGTTCATTTATTCACATAATGAATTGTTAAGAAAGATGTCCTTGGTATAAACTAAATACTGTATACCAGGCTAATAGATGTCATCAGACCAGATTGCATTAAACTTTTTTTGAGTATATATTTTTTTATTGCGCTGCCCTGGGGTATTCTTTTTCAGTGGCACCTCCTCCTACTGTCAACTCCCCAAACTAATTTCTCTATATCACTACAGAATCACACACAGGCTGATGGTAAAAGTAAAGAAACAAATTCAAGTATGTGTTTTGCCACTTTGCCGCTCACTGAGTAGGCACATTGGTTTACTAATTTAAAACAGCTTTTGCTGGCTTGTGGTATTACAATTTGGTTATGATTTGCATAATCAGTCTTTCATCAATATCTCCCATGAAAGACCAGATGATCTACGCAATATGTTTTTTTTATTTGACTGAAATATCTGACATCTTTTCCGTTAGGAAATTGTTCTTGAAAACTCCTTAAAATCTTCAGCCAGTCTTGTGCAATGATGCTAATGCTTCCATTGTCTTAAACACCACCAGCTGCAGCCATGCAACTGCATTAACCTCTTTTCAGCAGATACATGCCCAGTGATGGTAAAAGTGGCCCGATTTCAGTCTCTCAGAGCTGCTTGAATACCTCTAGATACTTTATCTCTTGTTTACATTTTTCTTTTTTGTCTGTCCAGTCTGAACAGTATTAGTTCAGATGAAAGCAAAAGGCACAGTGTCAAGAGCATGGGCTCCGACAGCAGCTCATCGGGCCCGGGCTCTCTCCTGACGGTGGACATGAAGAACTTCAAAGCGTTGTGGAATGAAGAAGTTTATCAAAACCGAGAGAGGTGGAAAGCCCAGGCCGCTAAAGGTATAGTACAGTTCGATCTAGTGAAAATATGGTGATTTATGGCCATGGTAAATCTGATCTGTCCAAACAGATCATGACCTTCTCCACAGAAAATTGGCTTTAAAAAGCTGCACTGCTTTCGACTTATAGGGAGGTTTTAACTGGCCTGCACAACAACAGCATTGGTGGGAACATGATCTGTTGAGACATGATGAAATAATACACCACTGCTGATCAGTATGTCAGTGTGGATTAATTTGTATTTAATTTACTTCATACTACAGTAGCACAAAAAACATTAGACTGAAGCTACATATGTCTTGTGAGTTGGTGGAGACCAAAAACAGAGCTAAAAGAAAGAATGTTAGACTTACATTTAAAGTCCACAAAGTACAGCTCCAGTGTGTTAACAAAAACACTGTTTGTTAATCCTCATCTCGAATTTTCCTCATTTAAAGTAAAAAATAAGGAGTTATGAATATTTCTAAACTGCTCCCATACTCCATTTTACCTCAGAAGCAGAGGAAAGAGCTAAAAAGGAAGCAGAGGAGCGAGCACAGCAGGAAGAGTCGATGGAGCCCCAGGAGGTCAAAGCAGAATCCGAACAGCCTGAACCAAAGGAGGACAAATTGGAGGGAGAGTCGCCCGAGTCGGAAGAGGTCAGCACACCACCAGATGGTAACACAGGGAAAACAGAGCAGGGAGCACAGCCTGGGAGTGCCACGCACAAGAGCCCCCCACTGCAGAACGGTACTTCCTTTAAACTATGTAATCCCACAGCATGGCCGGCTTTTAAAAGACGTGACCTAAGGCCTGATCCTCTACATGTTGCAGTCAGTACATACAGTTTACTGACATGCAAACTTTTTCTGGGAGCTTAAGTGATCATAAAAGTTTGCAGAACATAGCTAACTTTTCCATGGAATTTGATATTGATCAGTGCATCAGTGTAGTCTTAGATTAACTTCCAAAATGTAACGTTTTAATGAAATCTTTCGAGTACATATGAATGTTTACAAAATATTTGTTAATTCCTAACTAGACTGGACCAAATCCCTCCCTTCAAAGTCAGAATAAAAAACTACCCACCCTTAAAGCAAATCATGGGATCTTTATGTCTCGTTTCATCAAAGCAGCACTCTGAAGTCCAGATACTGTGAACAGTATCCCATTTGAGATGAAAAAGCTTCACATCAGCACATATGAAAAGCTGAAATTAAAATATACGTGTCACTTGGACTGACTAATCAGTTTGATGGATTGTTGTAGCTTTTTAATCCAAGAATAGGTTTGTTATTGTATTAGAACAGAATGAGAAACACAAGGAGGATTTTTTCTATCCAATTTTTTAAATTTTGAAAAAAGAGAGCAAATGCAAAGTTCCTTTAATCATATTTTTAGCTTATGAGCATCAAATTTCCCCATTTTCATTTTCCCAGTGTTTGCTTCAAGTTTTAAAATATTATCATATTCAGTTTTTCTGACAGTATTATCAGCTTGTTCCATCTCTTTATACAGAGCATTACATTTACACTGAGCAAAATATTCTGTTTGGAAGTTGCAACTTTCCATCAGACTAAATTCTGTAGATTTGGGGATTGTACATAATTTAATGCTGCCTTCGTTATACAGACCATTCTGTGGGTCTGTATTTTAGAATTACTCATTGGACTATTGCATGTTTTTAAATGCTGATTTTAAATGTATAAGTACAGTCAGAATAGTAACACAACCATTTCTTTTTTCAGGAGAGCTGTCAGAAGGGGCCGAGTCTCCAGAAGGTGAAAAAGACAAAAACAAAGCAGTCGAGGGTGAGTGTAACCCTGCAGCCTGAAGCTACTGATAGAAAATAAAACTGAAATATCTTTATTTCCATCTATTTCTGTATGCAGGGCTGTGGAAAGTATTTGCCCCTTCCAGATTTTTTTTTTTTGTTTGTTTCAGACGTAAATATTTCAGATTATCAAAACTTTAATAATGGACAAAGACCACCTGATACAAAATGCAGTTTTTAAATGATTATTTCATTTTTAAGAGGAAAAAAAAGCTATCCAAACTTACCAGGCACTATGTGAAAAAGTAATTACCTCCATACATGTAGTACGTGTACATGATTTAACAATTGTGTATGCATACATGATTGCATGAATGATTGTGATTAACCACATTTTTTGGAAAGCATTCAGAGTTCAGTTTCACTACCCACAATCAGGCCTGATTACTGCCAGACCTGCTGAATCAAGAAATCACTTAAATAGAAACTGACAAAGTGAAGTAGGCTAGATCTCAAAAAGGAGCCGTGGTATGATTCTCAAAGGAGTCATGCCACAATTTAAAGAAACAGATGAGACACAAACAGTTTTTTGTCTGTAAAGTGTTACAAAGTGATTTCTAAGGCTTCCACAGTGAAAGCCATTATCCACAAATGGTGAAAACATGGAACAGCATAGAGCCTTCCCACGAGCAACAATGACTCATCCAGGAGGTCACAAAAGAACCCAAAACAACATCTACAGAACTGCAGGCCTCACTTGCCTCAGTTAAGGTCAGTGTTCATGATTCAACAACGCGAAAGAGACTGCAAAAAATGCTGTCGACCAAAAAATACCAACTTTAACTTTTTGAAAGGTTTTATTCCTGTTGCATCTGTGTAAAACTAACACTGCATTTAAAAAGAACATCATACCAACAGTCGAGCATGGTGGTAGTGTGATGCTCAGGAGCTTCTGTGCTGTTTCAAGACCTGGAGGACTTACTGTAAGTGATGGTACCATGAATTCTGCTCTCCACCAGACATTCCTGAAGGAGAACGTCCAACCATCAATTCATGCCCTGAAGCTGAAGTTCACTTGAAACATACCAGCAAGACAACCTCTGAATGGCTCAAAAGAGCAAAATGAAAGTTTTGCAGTGGCCTAGTGAAAGTCTGGACTTATATCAAATTAAGATGCGTGACTTTAAACAGGCTGTTCATGCTCAAAAACCCTCCGATGTGGCTGAATTAAAATAATTCTGCAAGGAGGAGTGGGTCAAAATTCCTGAAAGGTGGTGTGAGAGACTCATTGGCAGTTATCACAAATGCTGGATTGCAGTTCTTGCTGCCAAAAGCGACTCAACCAGTTTAGGGAGCAATTACTTTTTCACACAGATCTGGATAAAATGTTTTCCCTTAATAAATGAAATAATTGTTTAAAATCTGCATTTTGCATTTATTTGGGTTATCTTTGTCTAATAATAAAATTGTTTCAGTGATCTGAAACATGTAGTTGTGAGGAATGCAAAAAGAATAAGAACTCACCAAGGGGGCAAATACTTTCCACACCACTGTATCTCCCTTGAAATAAGGTAACTTACTAATTTTGTGAATCACAGTGTTGGAGTATTTGATTAGAAGATAACACAAATATATCATTTATTTCCCTAAATGATTAATATCTCTTTTCTGTTTGCCCCCAAACAGAGGTCGTGATGGAGTAAGTAAGCTGGGGAGTACCAGTGCCACTCTGTTGTCACTGTTGCTGCAACTTAAACCTGCTTTAAATCTTGCATGGGAGAACTCAGACTCACGTTAGAGAGTCATTAGTTGGACTGTGCCGCCCTCTACAGGACACTGAGAAACAGCCACCTTTGCTTCCCTGTCTTTATAATCAGCCATTTTTTTTTCTTTTCTTTTGCTTTTATCACGTTTCTGCTCCCAGGCTCTCACGTGCATTATTCTTTTCTTCCTGCTTACTGATAAAGCCAGCTAAGATGATTTAATGACCTGATTTTTTCTTTTTTTCTTAAAGTATACCATCGATTTACTTTTCTCCAAGTATGTTCAATAAGTATGTTTCACATAGCCACATACACGTAGCCATTGTACAAGTCCCACTTTGCCTCAGCAGCTCTCTTCATGGTTTGGTTATAAAACTGAAAACCTTTTTTTGTGTTTTTAAGCAGTCACATATTTTAATTCTTCAATCACAGACAAAACGCAGACTTGTTTTGAAATGCAGAGTAAATGCACATTCAGAGGGACTCTTATCTGCTACATAGCATGTACAGTATACGGACATGTGTACAGCACTACTGTTTTATTCTCACGTAAAACGCTCTACCCCTTTGATTTGGAAGTTCCTGTTGGGAGCTTCTTATGGCCGCTGAAGCCACTTTAGACACATTAACATGCAATCTTCACCACCGGTTGTGGCTCATTTTCCTCTGAACAATGCTTCCTTCCGTAGTGCTTTCCTCAGACATTGTGAAGTTTTAACACATTTGTGCTCCTTGCAGTCAGGAACATATTGTTGATGTCCTCTTTACTGTATATATTAGACAGTCTGTATATGTCTGGAGAAGGAGTAGAAATCTATCCACAATCCACCACAATTTTTGACATAGTTTAAAATAATAGTTGAAAACAATGGGAATGCCTCTTGTGCAATTTAAGACATATCACACACGCAAATCCATTCAAGTTTTTGTAAGATATAAAATTCTCTTTTCAGTACTTTTTTTTTTTGGTAAAACAATTTGTATTGCTCATGTCACGTATGAATCATGCCCTAGATGTGTTTTAAGATCCTCACAAAGTTTGTCTTCTTCTCGATGCCTTCTTACATGGATGAAAGCTGTAGCAAAATGTCAACATTGTCTGCTGAAAAATCTTCTATATGTATTTTTGTTTCCTTTTCCAGCACAGTTACATAACAGCAGCTTCACCTTCTAGGTTGTGGGCGTAGTGTTTAATGTACATGTTTACATTGTGCTCATACACCTATTAGCAGGCTGAATCCATCTGATGCATCACAGGCTATGAGTCCCCACTGTATCGCTTCTTGGTTGTTTGCCAAGGTTTTTAAGGCTTGTAATCTCGTGTACAGATGATGCAAATATTGCTTACTGTGCAAATGTAACATATTAAACCACTGCAATGCAGGTTCAGCTTTTACTATTATTGTAATACGTATAATTGGAAGAAAGGAAAAGAAGCATTGCGGCAGTATTTGCAGTATGATGGCTATGCTTTCTCCACAATAGTGCACTTTTATTTTATTTTCCTTGCATTCTTTTATTTGGAAATTCCCAAATTGACTGTGCTAAGGTCAAATTCCTGGCATTTAGCTGGCTTTTACAATAAGTTGTAAGCATACTATACATGTGTACACAGCTACTGATATGTATAGTATATATTATCCTGCGTTCTAAAAGGGGTTATTACCTTTTCCCCCTTTCATTTTTTTCATTGTAACAGGAACATCAGTTCTCTGGAGGGGTATGGCAGTTTTTCACGCGATGTAATCACATGCTGCTTTTTACCTAAAAAAAGGAAAAAATAAGAAAAGAAAAAACTAGAGTCATTGGTTATCAGGCCAACTGACTGAATGTGTGCCTCTATCTGTACTTCCGTTTTCACACCTTTCATCTGTAGGAAAATTTTGTGATGTCATTTTAATCTGTGCTGATCCGGTTAAGGTCAAACAAACCAGTTAATATCTTCCAACACACTCAAGATTTGAAAAACACACGTTGTCTCTGTAAAGTCAGCAGAAGTAATGTATTTATGATCGCATATTTTGCTCTATTTCATTTAGATGCGTTTATTCTGGCTGTTTTGTGCTGTACGTATGTTGTCCCTCTGTTGTTTTATTGTACCGTTTTGCTCCTCCTTTGTCTTGGAGGATGGATTGTCAAAAACGTGCGTCTGTAACATGTAGGGACTTCTTTTTGTTTCTCCTCTATCTGTGTCACTGTGATGTTTTCTTGCACCAACTTTGAAGTCAGAAAAATTCAAGAGATTCATAAATGTAAATTTCTATTCTAACAGTCTTGCCAAATTAGATTGAAAAGAAAAATTTATTGCATCCTCACAATAGGCTGCTTGGTAAAACAGATTATAGTTGCCCTACTGAGGGACCAACACATGTACAGTCTTGTAGTTTGCTCTACCTTCCACTAGCTACTGTGATAGCCTACTGTATGAATATGTAACAGGAATTTATACCAACCATAATAGGAAACATAGCTGTTATGACATGTAAAGACTTCTGAACATGGTGTTTTGTAATGTTTACTATGAAACAAATCATTTGTTGTTCATTTAATGCTTTTTTTCCTCCTTGTTTAGTCTGATTCACTCTATAATGACTGATCTCAAACTGTTGAAATGACTGAGGTTAGATGGGTTTGAAGGATTTGTGTGTGCGTGTGTGTGCGTGCGTCTTTGTGTGTGAGAAACTGCCACAAAATACTTAATGTGCATTTTCTGATCTCCTCACTGTGATCTTCTCTGTTGATGAGAGTATGATGAGATGAGTGTTTGTGGGAGAGAAACAAAAAGTGATGCAGTGGACTGTGTAAACCTGAGTGAACAATTCATTTTGAATCTATTCTAGTATTAGTTTTAAATGCTCCATCAGGCCAATACTCCTGATATGTTTGCTTTTATAAAAAGCATTCATAATATCAAAGTTAAATTGAGACAAAAAGGATAGGTGACATAAAAATAATAATTTTAAAGATGTTGAATTTCACTTTGTTCTGTACTACTCTCTACTACATCCCTGAATAAACAGACTGACTGAGTGTGTGTGTGTGTGTGTGTGTGCGTGCGTGCGTGTGTGTTGCTGTCCCATGCCGGCCAGGCGGCCGTGTGTGCCACCATGCTCTGTGACTGCACAGCCGTATCAATAAATCTTGATTCAAAGGGCTCAGATCATGTCTGCCTGTCTTCATTTCTGCAAAACACCATCTGACATTTTTAAAGATATAAAGATACTCTACATATTTTATACATAAGAGTATCTTTTTCAAGAAAATGACCGGAGCAATTATATATATAAAAGTCATTACTGAATCATGGTGAAAATTTCTTTTTTTTTTTTTTGGCCTGTCCCGTTTGGCTCTTTTGCCATCAGAATTGTTGTCTAAAGGCAAAGAAAGATGCCCAACGGATTTACTTTACCAAACTGACCATCCCAGCCTTGCCGTAATGGTCCATTTGATTCACCTTTTATTGTTTATTTTATTTTCACTTACTGAATACGGAACAGACTTGACTGGGGGAAAGAAGGGGAGAAAGAAAGAGGGAAAGAGAAACAGCTGAGAAGAGGGACGGGGGAGAAGGGCAAAAGACAAAAACCAACAGAACGGGCAGAGAAAAAAAATGCATATATCAATCACCTGGATCACCTGCTGAGAAAGAAAAAAGAAAGCAAGCAGAAGAGAACAAGAGTAATAGAATAAACAACATCACAATGATATATGGGAATATGACAGTAAATACTAAATATTAAACATTATTGTGCAGCACATAAGATCAACAGAACACAGTGTGCTTTGAGGTAGGAGCCAAAAAGGGTGTAGTTTGTGGGTGTGATCACCCGTGTGTACACCTGTGAGCATGGACGCGCTTGTTTTTTGTTTTTTTAAAAGGTTCCTTCATGTAATAATCTGCTAGAGGGTGTGGGGGGGCCACAGCCCCGTCCTCCAGGGCGTGAAGCAGGTGTGGAGGAGATCAAAACTCCAGACATCCAGAGGCCCCCAGAACACAAGAGACCAAGGAAGACCAACAGAGGGGCAGCTGCGCCACTGTCCCGGAAAGAGCTGAGGAGAGTCCCAGATGAGGGCTCACTCAGCAGCCGTGGAGCAGAAGCCAGGGGGAGTTGCAGTGACGCGCCCGTGAGCTCCGCCGGCAGCCAGCTGCGCCTGAGTGACCGAGCCCCAGGCCGAGAGGCCGGGGGCACCCCACCTCCGAAGTGGCCCGAGCGAGCCCCAGGCTCCAGGCCCCGATAAGCGGCCGCCAAGGAGTGAGCCGGTGTGTACCTGGACGCCCATCCCCGGACACAAAGAACCACCAACGCACCGATGTCTGAGGGGGTCCGCCACTGGCAGGGGAAGTGGTGGTAGGGGGAGATAGGCCTCCAAACCTTGGAGGGCCTGAGATGTCCCCAGAGAGGTGGCGCCTGACACCCAACCTGGCATATAGACACAGACATACAGGCACACACAGATACAAACATCCATTCCCACCCTCATGCTCTCATATGCACTTACTCCACACTCAACCAACGTGGAGACATACATAAAGAGACGTTGTACACACGATCACACCCCCCAAGCGTACTCTACAAACCGGGTCTAGGTGCCCCCGCCCCTGGAGGGGGGAACTGCACCCAGACCCAGGTGGTGTTTCCCTTTTCCCTGCGGTGGGGGGAGGCAGACCGCCCCGACTCCGCAGCAGCAGGAAGGCTCCACACTCCAGACCGCAGTCGGACGGCCAACTCCTCCTCCTAGCCCCCCTGCTCCAGCAGGTCGCAGAGAACGGGGGTGAGAGAAGACTCCGAACCTCCCTCCACCCGCTCATTGTAGTGTTGATGCATGTGTGTTCTAAGGTGCATTTAAAACCCAGGAGGGCTTGGAGCTACCTGCCAGAGAGCAGCAGGTAAGCGCATGGTCCCTCCTGCTAGGCCTCAATGTCTACGTGTATTTAAAATTGAGAGGTGGGCAACGACGCCAGGGGTGGGGTGTACACCCTGATGGTACTTTGGACTCCGTGTATCGTGCCCACCCCCAAGATCCTATATGTATGTGTAATGAGAGTGTGAGTAATGTGAATGTCTAAGTTGTGGGATAAAATTGAGGCAGAGGCAGCAAGAAGGGGACAGAGGGGGGGGGTAGCCTCCTCTGCACCCTGGTGACATACCCCTACTCCAAGGCCCTGCATGTGTGGGTGGTTGTGGTGGAGCGGGAAGAGGGAGGCAGCTGGAGATGGGGAGGGAAGGAAGGGAGGGGCAAGTGACCCCTCCCTGTGGCCAGCTCCCCCGCTGACCCCAGTAGGCACCCCCATACTCCGCGACCCACCAGGGAAAGGGGGCCCAGGCCCATCCAGACCGGGCCCAGTGCAGCAGCGCCGCCCGGCCCCACAGAGCCCGGGACAGTCCACCCAACCCCACCACAGAGAAAACTGCACCCACCCCACCATCCACTCATCTTCCAGACTACATAAGACAATAAACACCCAGGCTGAGATCTTCCTCCACCTCTCCTGTATCTCCCCCTCCTGCAGAGGCAGCTCCTGAGGAGAGGAAAGCTCCTGCAAGATGTGACAATCTCCCCCACCAGTTGAAGAGCCCCCCAGGTGGCTCGACGCACCGGCGGCACCCTGCTCCAGGGCTGGGCCCCCATGCACCCACCCGCCCACAACCCCGGCAACACACCAACCAGGACCCAAGCCCCCGAGGCCCGGTCCGGGTCCCAGCCCAGAGACGGAGCGCCCCCAGAACCTCACGCCCATCCCGGACCCACCCAGGGGCAGCCAGGCTACCAGGTCAGTAACCCACGTCCGTCAGCACAGACCCTCCCCTAGCCCCGCTGCACGCAGCCGCGAGGAAACAGTCACCGGAGAGCCAACAGAGCCCCTAACCGGACATGACCGCTACCCCGGGTTGAGCCCCCCAAGGAAGATGCCTCCGGGGAACCCCCCCGACGCCCATGGTGAAAATTTCAAATCACTGGGTTAGAATATATAAAAGTAATTTTTCTTACATGACACAGGATGTGTTTGATCACATAAATGGCTTTACAGATCATCTACATGTTGTAGCTGTTTACTGTCACCAGGTGACAGTAAAAATATGTGAAACAGCCAGTTTGTGGGCTTTGCTGCTTTTGGCCTCACAGACAACAGTCCTGATCTGTGTTAAACCTGCATTGTTTTCTTTCATTTTCTTTTACCATTCAGGGGCAAATCTTCTGGTTTCAAAGACTTCTGGTCCCATAGAAGTCTATGAGAAAACAGCACTTGGACTTGATCTGCACAAACACTTTCCAGATGAGTTTATGGGCTCAATCTTTCATTTCAGGTCATGCTGCTGTAAATAAAATGGTAATAAGCATAAGAGAATGTCACAGCAAGTAGATCCACATGTTTGATTTGGTAGACTTTTACACCAGATCTCTTTTCAGACATGATCCTCTAAAAAAGTTTCTCCTCTTTTGATTAAACCACATTGCAGATGTGTAAACTACCAAAAGCCATTAATTAATTAGAGCCATTAATAAAGTTTTAAATCTAGTATCTGAATTTGGGTCATTCAAGTCTCCAGCAAGGTGGATTATCTGGGATATGTCCATTGACTTGGGACAGGATTTTAGTGTTGGTGAGTGAATGTTTATTTGCCTGCTAGTTACATTTCTAATATTTCATCTGTGTCTGTGTCTGTATGCTACACAAGTATAGTTTATGGAGATACATTTTTTAACCAAAGTTGTTCGGATTAACAATTTCTCCCCCTTATACAAATATGGGTACTTTTGGCTCCAGAAAGACCCATGTGGTCGGGTCCAGACACCAATTTGTGACACCATGGTGGATATGTCTAACTTTTATACTGTGTACAGCACAGGTGGGAAGTAACAAAGTACAAGTACTGCAACACTCGATGATACAGCATGTGGGGCATGTTATAAAGTGTTATCTAAGTACTAAATACTTCTGTGCTGCTTGGCATAAAGTGTGTCTGTTAGCTAAAGGTACAGTTGCTGTATATATAACTTTAATTGGAGATGGAAAAAGAAAACCGGACAAAAAAGCAAGAAGAGAGGATGTGTTTAAAGGTAAGGATGCAGTGATATTTGATAAACTGGAAATTTAAAGCTTACATTTAATGTCCCTATTAATTTTGGCATTTGTTTTTAATAAACATAAGATCCATACATGTGTTGGTGAAGTTATGTTCTGTCAGATGCACTGTAAAACAAAGTTAAGTATGCTAGCTGTGCATTTTTCAGTTTGGAGGGAAATACTAGGACGTCTAATGCAGGCCACACTGTCTAGTTTGCACTGGAGTTACAGTTAGGCACTGTACTGGGGTGGTGCAGCTCATTTGTGGTGTTCATGGTTAATGTTGGCTTAGATCACAGTTTACAGATATCAGATTAAGTTTAAGATGATGACTGATTCACTGAATTCTACCTTTTATAGTACTAGTACTAGTTTATACTGTTTAAGTTGGAGTTGGAAATGAGCCTCGATAGCTCATTTAACATCTGCAACAAGAGCAGCAGCACAGGTCAGCTGATCACAGGCTGTACACAGAAACTACTGCCACTCACAACAGAAATTATTCTGACTTTTAATAATTGATTCATTTCCCCACAATGAGTCACTACAACCAGCCTTGGAGTTCCTGCAGCACACACCACACTTTAAGGTGTGGAAACAAAGTCATCCATCCACAATGTATTAACCTTGTATTAACACAGCCAAAAGGAAAAAGAGCTATTAAATAAATCAATTCTTTGTTCTACATGACAGATGTTTAAACAGTCAACATTCATTAGAATTAGAATTTAAGTTGAAAAAGGTTTCCTTAATATTATTTTATTTTAGCTTTGCACAAAAATATCTTGTAGAAAGGTGCTCCAAAGACTTTTTACTTTTACACTTTCAGAACTTTTCAGAGCCTGTACTTTTTTACTTTAACCCAAGTAAAGAAGTTAAATGAATATGTTCAACAGTATATTCACTACTAACTTAGTGACAATTGTGCATACATTTGCCAATTATGTTGTACATTCACAAGGTAGATGAACTCATGAAAGTCCAATATAAAGTATGGAATTCTTAAAATCGTGAGTTATGCAAAACTAAAAGAAGAAAGTCCAACAGTGGAGCTGAGATGAGCATGACAGATCTGGCTTAAGCTGCAAAATACAGGAGAATCTGCATCTCAAACTAGGAGTGTTAACTTTGTAAAGTATGAAAGGAAAAGTTTTCTGACAGAAAGTTTTATTTTCTTTACAGTGTTCAGTCACACTTTAGTTAGATTAAGGTGATGGTGTATAACAGACTTTGAGCAATGTTTTCTCTTATCAGCAGGCACTTTTATACACTCACCAGTAGGGATGGGTATTGATAAGATTTTAACGATTCCGATTCCATTTTCGATTCTGTTTAACGATTCGATTCCTTATCGATTCTCTTATCGATTCTTTTTTTTTTTTAAAGGAGAACACTAAAGTCGATTAGCTTAGAACTGTGTTTTATATCTTCTCTTTGAACAAGATAGAAATTTAGGAGTAACATGGCCTTACAAACCCAACAGTGAGATCTTAAGAGATCCACAGCCTACGGCTCTTCAATGGGGTGTCACAGGGTCCCCAGGAAAAAAAATGTATATGTAAAATAATAAAATAAATATTCTCCTGTAGCAATAACAAAGTTTAACATAAATTATTCTGTAGCAATTACACAAGAATATCCAGTAATGTCCTGCCTACAATTAAACACATTCACTTACCAAAGTGAAATCGGGGACATCTGCTGTGGCAAATGGGTGCAAGCCTTTGACCACAAACTTAGACACTGCTGGGTGACATTCGTCTATCCTGGCCTGAAAGGAGACGCTACCGGTAGACTGCAGCGAGAACTGCCAGCATCTGAGCCAGCCAGACTCTGTCTCTCTCATCATGGTTATCTAAATGCAACGCACAGTAATAGCAGGTTTTGTAATAAGGTAAATCGCGCTAACATAATATGCAATGCTAATTGATTAGTTACCTGCAGTATTAACGGGAGAGGACGTGGAAACGCTACCGCTGCTGCTGGGTTGAGCTTCGCTAGTCCGGAGCGGATCAAAAACACGACATTCGTTGAAAGCAATCGCGTGTTTTTTGAGCAAATGCTTTTGCATATTCGTAGTGTTTCCTCCCTTTGATGAAATCTCTACTTTGCAAGTATTGCACGTTGCCCTGTTGTCATCCTTTCTCATAAAGTGTAACCAAACTTTTGAGCGTTTGTGCCGCTCAGGCGCCGTGTTTCCTACTGGGTAAAAGACGCTACTCAACGTGATGACGTCATTCGGGGCGACTGGAATCGATAAGGGAATCGTTTTTAAAAGTGGCAAACGATTCCAAGGAATTGAAACAGTGGGAACCGGTTCTCACCAAGAACCGGTTTTCGATACCCATCCCTACTCACCAGCCACTTCATTAGGTACACCTGTTCAACCACTGATCAATGCAAGTATCCAATGAGCCGATCACATGACAGCAACTCAGTGCATTTAGGCACCAGAATGAGGAAGAAAGGTGATTTAAGTGATATTGAAATTGGCATGGTTGTTGGTGCCAAATAGGATTTTCCCACACTACCACCTCTGGAATTTACAGACTAGTCTGAAAATCTAAATTTTTATTTATTTATTTATTGCCTGTCCCATTTGGTTCTTTAGCCGTCAGAATTGTTGTCTGAAGACCAACAAGGAGACCCAGTGGATTTACTTTGCCAAATGGATCATCACGGCCTGGCCGTATTGGTCCATTTGATCGACCTTTGTTGTTATTATTTATTTTATTTTATTTTCAGTTGTTACAGATGGGACAGACATGACTGAGGGATAGGAAAGGCAGAAAGAAAGATGAAGGAAAAGAAAAACAGAAGGGAAGAGGGACAGTGAGAAAGGGCACTTAAAAAGAGAAAGAAGAGGAAAAAAATCTCCTGGATCACCTGTTGAGAGAAAAAGACGAGAAAACAAGCAAAAAACAACAACAACAGAGCAACATACTAAACACAACACCATCACGTTAATCTAGCTAAGTGTAAACAGCAGTAAATACTAAATATTGAATGTTGTTGTAGGACCGACAGTGCATAATGTGCTTGGAAATAGCAGCCAATAAAGGTGTAGTTTATGTCTATGAACAGTGAACACCTGTGTGCACACCTGTGTGGATCAGTGCGCTTGTATTCAAAAGTTTTCCCCATGTAATGGGGCCCTGTCCCCCAGGGCATGAAGCAGGCATGGAGGAGATCCAGGCTCCAGACATCCAGAGGCCCCAGAATGTGAGAGCCCAAGGAGGACCACTGGAGGGGCATCCGTGCCATCCTCCTGGGAAAATCTAAATATTAAATATCCAGTGAGCGAGTGAAGCTGCTGAGAAATGATGTAAGTGTCATGGACCTGGGTCATGCGACCCAGTGTTTTGAGTTTTAGTCTATTTTGATGTTTATTGTTTGTTTAGGTTCATTAAGTTATTCTAGCTCATTTCTTATTATATTACCCTTGTGTTAAGTCTCCCTTGCCGTTCATGTGTTTATGTCTGTGTGTCTTATGTTGTCAAGTTCATGTTGTCGTTTCTGTCATCTTCCCCTCCGTGTTTCCTGTTTTATTTTGAAAGAGTCTGTTCTTTGTTTACTGCATTTAATTTACTCTTTCCTGTGCATCATTATGTATATCCAAGTCAGCTGTTTCCTCATGTGTCTCCACTTCCCCTGATCACCTCATGTGTGTATTTAAGTCCTCTGTTTTCTGAATGTCGTGGTCAGATTGTCTGTTATCCCCAGCATTGTCTTAGTCATTGTTATAGTCTTAGTCATAGAACTTCATAGTATTTGTTTCTTAGTATTTTTTAGTTTACTTAGGGTGCCATGCTTTACTCCTGCTATCATCCAAATAAAGGATCGCTTTCTGTTTAAACCTGCAACTCCTCGTCCACATCTGCTTTTGGGTCTTGTTTCAAAAAATACACCAGCGCACCCCGCCGTGACAGTAATGGAGTGGGGATGTTTTCTTGGCACACTTCAGGCCTCTTAATAACAACTGAGCATTATTTAAACACAACAGACCCCCCAAGCATTGTTGCTGATCATGTCCATCCCTTTACGACCATAGTGTAACCATTTCCTGATGGCTGCTTCTAGCAAGATAGCAGGTTATATGTCATAAAGCTTAAATCATATTAGAATGGGATGGAAAATCTGCATTATGGATCTGCAAATCTGCAGGAACTGTGTTTTGCTATTGTAACCCAACCAGTGCAGGGGCCTCCCTACACCCTGGACTCTACGTTGTGTAAGTTTGTGTTGGATTGGGGTGCACAGCAGAGAGACCAGTTGGACACAGGCGTTCAATTTGTGGCTCGGACCGCACCGTTTATTCAGATGCTGGGGCAAACACCACTCCAATTCTGCTGCTGGCCCTTTGCAAATCACAGTAAACACTGCGTGATTATCAACATAGTAAAAGCCAACAACAAATATATAAAAAACACATTAAGCAAAAATAATCATGTCTTTACAAAATTCCTCGGTCTCAGGAATGAGTATGACACAAAACTAACATAGCAGGATTACCAGCAAACTGTAGCTGAAAAGCTAATGCTTCATCTTGCATTACTTTGCCCGAATGAATGCTCTGCTAACTAGCGGGAATGTAGCCCGAAATTGCAGCAGATATTACCAAATGAAACATGCACACAAACTGCTCATACTCTTATCAGACAATACATGAACCTCCCAACAAACACAATATATGCTTAGCAAACCGCCATTTTACACAGTGGAACACTTATTTTTAAACAAAAAAACCAATGCAGTACACCACTGACAGTGCTTACCTTTGCAAATCACAGTAAACACTGAACCAAGATGGCGCCCGCGCGAACGAGAAATCTGAACTACGGTGTCCTGCAGAGGACAAATGGTCAAAATTGCTTAGATCTACCATATATATATGCAGCTCAACAGCGACACCTTATGCCTTATTCCAGTCACTGCCTTACACTATTATGTCAATATGGGCCCAACTCTCTGAGAAACGTTTGCAGCACCTTGTTGAATCTATGCCACAAAGAATTAAGCAAGGTGTACCTAATAAAGTGTATATGTGACAGGTTAGTACACATAATTGGTAAGCCACCACAGGTGCAATTCTACGTTTGCCAAGGTAGCTATGTTTGGAAACCTCCCAGAATGCACTGAAGCAATAGCAGCATGTATTTACAAGTCGTTTTATGCACATTCCCAATATTCCTGCATGTGCATTCCTGCAGTGTTACACAATATTTCACAATATGTCACTCAGAAATGTCCTCGTGCCTATTGTTTTAGTGTTTAAATGACTAAGTCCCATTTTAAAATGTCAAATTAAATGCCATGTGTTCTGTCATTGTCATTTTAAGATAACTTTATCATCATAATGTTCTTCTTTGTTTTAGATTTACATACACACGATACACATGTAAAGAAAAAAAAGAAATTTTTGTCTTTGTCCGATATTGTTAATATTTACTGAGTGTGCACGGTATGTATTTTAAATGACAATAACTGTATCTTGACTTACTTGCTAATACGCAGTCCACTAGGTGTCTCTGTTAGACCTTGAATTAAACTGCAGCTCCACCAACAGCACAGCTCTCTCCCTCGGAGGGCCTGTGGTACTAAAAATGATCAACGGACTTGATGTATATTGTGTCACTCTCCCAAGATAGTCCATGTATAGCTCTTTATCCACCATATAGGCAACTCCACAAACATTACACCGTGACTGCATATTTATCACCAGTAGCATGCATATTCATGGGCAGGTTGATGGAGCTCGTGGAGGGATGTGTACGAGTTCTCAGCTCAGTGCTGAGTGCCGGAGCAGAAGGCGAATGTTAATTCAATTATACGGCAGCTGTTCCTTGGTGCCCATGGCCACTGTGTTTGCACTAGAACAGAAATCTTGTATTAGGTCCCTAGCCATAAAAGACCGTTGCCAGGCATGAGAATGGAGACTGCCTGTAACCAAAAGCCATCAACAGTATTTTAAAGAGCTTTTAATGCCTATTTTTGGCTTGATTGAGGAATCTGGTGCTGCTGAAATGTAAGATTTGAGAGATTTTTGCCGCTGCTGTTGTTGTTTTGGCTCACTATTGATTTACAGAGCTGTTGTTGTTTTTTGTAGTTGCTCTATTAAAGCAGCTTGGAAGTATAATGTGCAAATGGGTTTCCTTGCTGTATTAACTCCAGTCAAGGGTGACTGAATAGAGTGTGCATCCTGTGGTGATTGTTTTATCATATTGTCACTCTTTTCTTACTTTGTGCATGTGCACTGTGGAGTCATGCTCATGACTTGTATGTTTTAGGTCTTCAAATGTGCTCAAACAGAAGTCCGTACACGTCATGAAGAGAAGTGCATTCAGCAAAGGGCTACGTGCATACAGTGTGAGGGAGCATGTGCTGGTATTCGTGGTCCTCCCCAACTCCTCAGGCTCGGGCTTAGCTCCAGTTCTGCTTGATGCAGTAAGAGTAGGAGGAAGTGTGGTGGGAGGAGGGTGTGAAGGCATCCACTGGCCCTTACCTTCGTTACCCGGCTGTCTGAGACTTGCTCTGTGTAATTTAATCACACAGCCGCTGGCAGGAACCGCTGCTCTGATGTTACCTGGACCTGTTTGCTTTTCTTTCATCAAAAGGAAAACAGCCACACCTGCACAGAGGCTATGCTCAACTGCACATTGCATATTAATAATAACAGCAGCACTGATGTCACTGATGTGGAAACACCCTTAGACTCATACACTCAAATGCAATGTTAATAAAAAGAGAAAAGATTATTTTCATCGATGATGTTGCTTTATAAAATAGACACAAATGCTCCCAGGACTCAAGAGTGACATCTTCAAATCGCTTGTGTCGTAACATTATCAATCTACAATCGAAATATGTTCAGTTTACCATCACATAAGAAAACAAATGGAGCACTAATGCGATGGTACTACACTGAAGCAAAACAACGATTGACCTTTCAGGACGCCATTCTCTAACCTAACCAGAATTAACAGCACGCTTTTGCCACTTAACTACACGCGGTCATGTGATTCGGTGTGTGAAGTAGACATTGCATATCAAGCTGTTTAATAAAAATTAAACCCTTTCTATCCACTGGAAGGCGCACAGAGCTGTATTTAGAGTGACTGATCGAGAGCCCAGAATCAAAGGGGCCTGTGGCATGAGCTGCTAGTGTGTCTGGGAATTGGCCCAAATCTTAAAGAGCCAAGCTTTCCTCATCTTGACTGGGGGCCGACCCCCAAATAGGAAGAAGCTATTTCTACTGGCAGCCAAGTGGTTGCTTTTCTGGAAGCCTGTCAGGTGAGGAGTGGTGGCTGCCAACTGTAACCCCCTCAGGTGAGCACAGGGGGCAGGACAGACCCTCATCATGGCTGCAGCATTGTGACACGCAGCAGATGATGCAAGTCACAGAGGGCACTGAGCTCCCTAATGTCTCAAGACAAAGATCCTCTGTAAAAGACTACAGCGGTAATGGCTTAGAAAAACTCCAACATCCCAGACAACTGTGAGCAGCTCATTTGGAAGAGCAGCGAATGCAAGTGTGAACACATTTTAATTCAGAAAGCAGTTGTTTAGTTATGCATACAGGAGCTGTAGAAATATGGTTTGTTGCTATGTTGTTTGGTCACTACTGACCTTCACAATGTGTTTATTAAAAATAAATAAATAAATAAAAAAATAATCTGAAAATAATCTTTGAGCCTTCAGCACTCATAATGGCATTTTCATATTTTCTGATATGTTATACTCTAAAAATAAATCACTAATTAAATCAATATTGTTCCAGCCACCTGCTGTTGTTCAGTCCTCTGTTGTGGATTAGTGTGACTATACCGGAGGTTTCCTGTGTTTTGAACAGTTGTCTTGAACACTGCATATATTATTATTATAAATCTTTACACCACCTTACTTAAGTATACAAATGCAATTTTGCCTCAATCTTTATATAAAAGACAAGTCCTCAAGCTGGGAGATGGGTGACTTGTTTTAATCGATACTGTACTATACTGTGCTAATTTCTTACAAATTTTTAATTATAAGAAGGTGAATGATAAATTTTAAATCATTTTAAAATGAAGAAATCCTCCATGTTAATAATGCATTTTGCCATTTACCATTTATGGAAACTTAAAAATAATCTGCTTTATCTGCTTCACCACCTGCACTCATGTATATATCATGTATCTATCTATCTATCTATCTATCTATCTATCTATCTATCTATCTATCTATCTATCTATCTATCTATCTATCTATCTATCTATCTATCTATCTATCTATCTATCTATCTAGCACTTTTAATTCTTATTCTCATTTTTATTTTCATGTCTATTTAAGCTTAATTTATAACAGTATGTTTGCACTGAAGCACCGCAGCAATTTCCTAATGTTGTAAACCCGCTCAACATTTGGCAATAAAACCCTTTCTGATTCTGATTCTGATTTAAAAAGAGCAGATAATGTACTGACAGAAAATTACATGGATGTTTTAAAGTGATGGTTTTATTTTATCTAACATTCATTGGACCCACTTTTTTACTCATTCTTAGTTTCATGAATGTTGGTCGAACATTTTTTTAGCTTGTACCTTCTATTAAAAGATATATCAAAAGTATTTTGTATTCAGCTGCGAACTAAATACATCCAATGTGAGAACTGAACTGGCCCTGTGTGATGTCACTGTACTAAAAGCCTGTTATCTTTTGCTTGCATTTACTAATGTTTCTTTGTTATGTTTACTGTATTTTTTCAGATTACATGGTGCATGAAATTGTAAAGAAACAAAATTATTTATGCATTTTTTTATATACAACTGAAAAATGATCTTTGGTGATGGACCCCTAAGCATTAATCCTTGCTTTCAAAACTTCCCCTCAGAAATGAACAAACATTAATCACATTAATGAAATGAACAAGCACATTAATAAGGCTGTTTTTGACCATCTTAAATGCCTCTTCCATTGATAGAAAGCAGTTCTGTAGCACAGAGACAGTACCACCCCAGCATTGGGAGGAAGAGCTGAGAATCCCTGTCTTAAAATGAAAACAAACAAACGTGTGAGTGTTTTATTATCCTTCAATAACCTTCAGCATCACAGAACTGTTAGGTGATGTGGACTTCCTAGATCATTTTTCATGTCTCACAGGTACCTCGGGCAATAACCTTCATTAAAGCCTGACTATAAAGCCCCAACACTCACAGTCTTTGTTCTAAGCCCAGTTCATTCCTCTAGACTTCAGCACATATACTCTCTGGAAGAAAATACACAATCTCCAAATATTCATTTAATGTTGGACAGTGAATTAAAAATAGTTTAGATGATTGGCTTTTAAATAAATATTAAAGGCTCTGTTGACCAGCACATTAGAAGGCTGAAACTCTTATTTATGACGACAAGAAACAGGAACGGGGTTAGAAACTTGGTAACCCATGACCCATGAATTCAGGTAGTAATCATGTCTATCTGTTAGACTATAACTGAGCATCCACTTGCATGTGGCTGACCACATATTTTGATGCTGGTCATAAATGTGTTGGGATACCTACTAAGATGAATTTCTGTCTGTTAAGACTCAAATATATACATTTTAAATAACCTTTTTAAGCAGCTGTGTGTTAGTGGCAGCCAGTAAATGAAAGATGGAGTAGTCTGTGAAGACAATGAGGAAGTTCAGCAGGGTGGAAAACAATCTGATTTAAATTAATAAAATAAATTAACATCACATTTTATTGAAGTCTATCAGAAAACAACTCTACTATTGTAATCTCTGACTCAGCAAATAGTTCCCTGATGATCTCAATCGCTAATTTCAGGTCTTCTTGAATAAAACATGATGTTAATTATGCAAATTATGTTCCCTGAAAAAGAGGATAATGTAGAGTATGCTTTTAAGCTTGCAAAAAGTCACGACCTTGTGACTACCAAAGCTTCAAAAAGTGGGCTTAAAAAAATCACTGGGTGGGGTCACTGTGGTTTTGTCCATCATATATAGACTGTCAGCAAATGACTGGCATTTAAGTGTGCACCCTTACAATCAAAAGAACATTATTTCCATTTGCTGTAATTTTATATTTGGTATGGCACCCTGCCTTTCCATGTGTAGATGGGGTGGAGAGGAGCAGCAACATAACAGTACCATCAGTAATGAGACAAATGGCAATGATTTGGTAAGATATAGTGCAAAAGAAGGAGCTGGTGTAGAGGTGGGTGGCGAAGTGGCTTGCAGCTACGCAGAAGCTGTGAGCAGGCTAAAGCAGCTTAAATAGCACGCTGAGATTTATCAATCGGATGTGTAAAAGATTATCAGCTGATCCTTCAGGACTGGCACTGAGATTTGGACAGAGCCAAACACCGCTAAGCCAACCTTCTACCATCTTTTTCATATTTAATAAGCAGACAGGAGAGTGATACTCAATTTTCATTTGGCAAGACAATGTTTATGCACATTTGCCAAAATGTTTTCTTTATCAGTGAATATGAGCTCTGTTAGGAAAATCTTGTGAGACCTGGTTTCCAGATGTCTTTTTGCAGAAATATTTATTGTAGATTTTGTACCCAGAACAAAGAGGATGACATGTTGTTTTTTTACAGAACATATCACCCAGCTCTTAAGGGTGTCCAATCAAATGGAGCATTTATATCTTTTTAACAGTTTACCCTCCCTTCCTGAATAAAACTGAAAACAAGCTTGAGCCTACACCAAAAATTGACACTAAAAGTAATGAGACGAATGTGTCTGCAGGCTGGTGACAGTTGACACAATAGTATCTACCACTACAAAGTAAACTGAATTAAACTAAAAATGATCAAATTCAATTATTTCTCTTTTATGTTCAAACTGTTCAGTTTCAAAAGCTTTATTTATAAAGAACTTTAAAAATTTCAAAGCCTTACAGCAAACATAAAGGACAACAGAAAAACAAAAGAAGGCAAAAGAGACCACAGGAGATGAGTGAAAACTAAAAACATAACAAAAAAATAAGAACTGCTGGAATGGATGAGGACATTAAAAGATGAAAAGTGAAGCCAAGGGGAAAGGAAGAAAAAGTCATATCAACACCAAAATTGTCAATTAGGTGAGGAAACAGCATCACAGCCCTGTCAATCATATCATCCCAGGCCTTTGAGAAAAAAAATCCTGAGCTGTTACAAAAAAAATGTGTAAAAGTTGGCAAATCACTGAAGTCGTGCACACGCTAAAAACACTTGAAATTTTTGATCCCTCAGTAAAGTAAAATAGCACTCTGTCTGCTGCCTTATGCATCATGTTCATGTCTCTCCACCTATGCTCTGTGTCGACACACTGTATATAGTTGCTGGTGTCAGGCGCCACCGCCTCTGTTTTTCTACTGCAGCAAATAGTATTTCTCATCCATATCATGCAATGCTTATATAAAAGTAAAGATGTGAGTCTTACTTAAATATGATATCTGACACATTTTTATTTATCTTATCACTTTCTGTGTATGGAAGTGTGGCTTTCTACCACAACAGATTGTCGCAGCCACTTTGAGCGTGTGTGAACAGATTGTGCTTTGAAAAAGAAACGAGCGCCTGCAGCAACATCTCACGTCTGCGTCCCGACTCTGTCTGAAAACGGGACCAACATCTTTACATTATACATTTTCAAAAACATATCCATTATTCATATCTCCATATTTTAATGCTATTAGCACTTCTGTGCCACCCACCTAAATACCTGGGTGTCTGCTATCAAAGGAGCAGTGACAGTCTGAGTTACTTTGTGCATAAAGAAATGAGTTGAGATTAAGAAAGCGGTGCAGTGGTCGACCATCACATAAAATTTAATTAGATCTATGAGGTGATTTTATTGCTGTATACTGGGGCATTTTAGATTCAAAACACAAAAGGACTCTGGAGAAAGTTCCCTTTTACCTCGAACCAGAGTGATTTTGTTGATAGGTAACAAGGCAAGTGCACACACATACACATACAATGCTCCACCTGTGTGGGTGGGGGGTGTGGCCACTCAGCAGCTGAGTGGGGCAGCATATGGAGTTTCTAATTGGGTAGAACAGCACAGCTGGAGGACTCCAGTCCAGGACCTGGCCTCTGGTAATCAGTCCCACAATCCTCAGCCCTCCTCTGCACATCCGCCAGGCTGCATACAAGCCACTGATAGGCGGGCAGGTGGGGTTCAGTCTCAACACTGTAACCAACAAGAAATTTGTCCACTTAGAGGTTTTCAGCTGGAGCATGACTCAATGTAGACTAATGTCACACAGCGTGCAATAAGAAGACCTCATTCATGAATTTAAGGCAAAATATCAAAATTAAAAGAGCTCAGAATTCTGAACGGCTCCTGTTTCAGCAATGCTTGCATGCGTGCAGCACTTTACTGCTGTGAATGGTCAAGGCAGAGACCGTTTTATTGCTTTATATAATATGATGTGATAAGGTCTTTTATTTTATGAGCTGTGTAAAAAAGTAATGAGAAAAGTAGCCAGTAACTTCAAATTAAAACATATTGTGTAATATATAATAAATCCATCCATCCATCCACTTTTCTCCTGTTTATCTGAATTGTGGGCTTTTCCAGGAGGACAACAAGATGATTCCAAACCAGCCACACGATGCAATCTTTCCATTGTGCCCAGAGTGTGCCATAGATTTTTTAAATTTTCTTTTTACCTTTTTCTTTTTTTTTTTTAAGTATGTGTGTATTATATGGACACATAAATCTAAAATAAACACGTGTCTTTTCTTCTCATGATATAGCCATGTTTAATCCAAAAATGAGGGCTCAATTTTCTCCCTGCATACCAGAGTGCTTAAGGTTAACTGTTTTCTCCCCTGCCGATGTCAGTATCAAGTCATGGAGTGACTGCTCCACAACAAAGAAATAAAAATCACAAATTCTTCTTTGTTTTGTTTTTGTTTTTATTTATTTATTTTCCAATATGCTGAGATTGCAAACTGGGTTCTGCTTGTCAGGTTTTACAAATGTTTCCCAGAAAATGATGGCAATCACCTCACACTGTTTCCACGTCCACTAAATGCTTAATATGATCGAAAGCTTAAATTCCTAACCAAAGCCTTTTTCAATAAATATTGTTTTTATTCTGGATATGTGAAGCACAATGTTCATAGAAACTCCTGAAAAACAGACCAGCGTTACTATCGTAATAACAGAAAATGAGCAGACAGACAGACAAACAAACATAATGCCTGTTGTATTTGTAAACAATGCATTTACATAGTAATAATAATAACAATCATAATAAAAAAAAACTTTTGTTTTCTTTGTTTGCAAGTTTCAAGCATTCATGCTGAGTCTATTGGTAAAACATCCACTGCATTCTACTGCGCACAATATCTGGTCACAATTACAAAAGTATGAATTATTTTGCTCATATTTATTCTTGGGCATTAAAATCACTATTGTTCAGAAAGAGTTAGGGCTTCATTAGGAATTTAAAACAGTTAAAACTGACTTACTTTGACTTATTTACTTAAAATTCAGTTTTTGTTCTCATTATATTTTGTGACTGATTCTGTAGGTTGTGCAGCTTGGTCTATTTAAATGTAGGGGAAAAGAGTAAAAAGGACAGTATATTCTTGAGGCTTTACGAAAGAGCAAAATAGATTTGGGAGGATGCTATCATCAACACTAAAAGAAAAAGTGTGCCAACAACAGGTTTATAGTGTGAATTATTATCAACAGCAACTGAAGTGTTCATCTGGGTATCAACAAGTACTCAAAATAAATGGCTCGCACTCGTATGTGGCACTTTGTAAGCACTTCCTCATTTAGCTTTTGTGTTTTGAGTTGGGGTAATTGTACATGCAGCTCAGTTTAAGGCAATGCAATAAAGATACCACTGAGACACTGAAAATTGGCATTAAAGGCTTCATTACATCGTCAGTGTGAGATCAGAGTCAGACGCAGAGATTTTTTTCTAACGAAACTCCACGTTACATTTCGGACAGGATCACGTTCTACTACCACACCGTTGACATCTTTTCCAACCACTTCACCTAACACTCATCATCCAGACACAATTTCCCCTTAACTGCTGACATCAATTGAGAAATGCTTGCAACTCAGCGTGCGATCCATGGCGCCTTCATTTGCAGCTCTGCACCACGCACCGTGCCTATAAAAGCTGATAATGTGATAATTAAAAGAGCTGACAGCAAGAACTGTCAGCGAGACACTCTGATTTACCAACCTCTGCTATTTATTAAACCTCTCAAATTACAATGCTTCCACCCTTGAAGTGTACACGTATTATATCAAATGCAATAATGACTGAATTTAGAGCTGCTGTGAATGAAGGAGAAGTTAAGGAGTCTGGGTGGATGACAGTTTGATAAAATCTGCCCAGTAAACATCTGAAACAAGGGTTTCTAACACACAAAAGATCACTGCCATGTCTTTCTCTCTCTCTCTCTCAACCACACCATGATTTATTACCTGAAAAGACAAGAGAACTAATTAGTGAGTAATTAATTAATATAAATTTGCATATTTGCATTTGCAATTAGTGCAGTCAACTGATTAGTCTGAGATGGGGAGTTTGACTCTTCAGTGTGTGTGTGTGTGTGTGTGTGTGTGTGTGTGTGTGTGTGTGTTTGCTGGACCAGAACGCTGAGCAGACCAGCTGAGGCATTTTTGGGGGAAGGCAGTGATGCTTTTTTTTCTTTCATAGATCTATACATGTACTTTGGATGTGTTCTTGTAAAGTATATGTGCTGGCCCACATGCACACTAGCCTGTCTCACACACATTAGGCTAAGTGTTTGCACATTCGGTGCTGTGTGTACATGCTGTCATTGTCACCGTAGAAACTGCGACTTACTTGGGCCTCAGTGCTCGGAAGTCAAACCAAGATGTAATCAGCTCTCCGTGGCTCATTCTGCTGATCGATGTCTTGTAATGTCCAATACAGAGAGATTGATAAGTTGTTTTAATTGATTATCCTTTCAACAAGGTCATTCACACACATACATTTGCATGTGTGTGTGTGAATCAGTGCGCTTGTGTATGTGTGTTCCACATAACTGAGGTGTGCATATACCCATATCGAGTGCCAGCTGTGCCCCAGTGTGGAATTGGCAGCGTGCCACTGGGCCTTTTCCACTGGGTGTGCTTAATGTCTATGGTACTGAGGTACCAACACTGCGCAAGCCACCTCTTTACCATCCTTTGCATTTGAGGTTTCTGTAGGAATTTCTTAAACCATTTTGAACCTACCTGTTTTTTGCTATCTTTCCCATCACAGTAAGCTGAATATCTTGGAGATTTGGACTTGTGCTTGGATAAGGAAAGGCATCTCTGGAAAATGTGAAAACTATTTTATTTCACAGACCCAACAATCAAGTATTGTTCACCAGATAAATAGATGACTTCTTTTGTGGGCTAACTATAGAAATCTTAGTGTTGGTTGTCTCATAGACACTAAAACAAGTAAACAATAATAAAATACAGGAAAGCCTAACTGCATTGCTGGATACCACTCGAGTTAATATGTTACCTTTCTAATATGTAAACATAAAATGAGAAAACTTAATTTAAAATAAAAGATTTCAAAAGTTAAGAATTAAAATGGCTTTTCAAACAGGTTCTAAAAGTGTCTCATGATGGAGAGGTCCTGATGTGAAGGGGCAGTTTGTTCCACAGTTTCTGAGCTGCAAACGCTCGATCTCCTCTGTGCTTTAATCGGGAGCTCGGGAAAGCTAGGAACATTTGCTCAGCTTCAGACTTCCGTAATCTGGAGGGAGCATGCCAACTTCAAAGGTTAGAGAGGTAAAAAGTTGCCAACCCAAGCAATGCCTAAAAAACAATTATGAAATCAGTTCAAAATCTGACTGGCAGCCAGAATAGTGATGGTAATATGGGAGATATGACCTTAGACCCAAACACTCCATCTATGTAAGTAACAATCATTATGTATACTTTCTATGCACTCCAGCTTAAGTACATTGTTTGCTAACTGCATTAACAGCTTCTCCTTTGTTTCTTGAGAGGAGAATTTAAAAAAGTATTCATTAACTAACTAAGCGTTTTAGAAGTAACCCTTCCCTTTGCCACCAAGAGGGCGGTGCATTCAGTGAGGGTAATTAAATAGTAAATTGACCATATGAGCATTGCATTAACAAAAACATTGCTTTTGCTTCCAAAAGCACAAGAACCAGACACAGAAATTAACACTGTTACCACTGTTACTGATATAATCTGGGGTTTTGTAGATGCCAGAGAGGTCAAAGATTATTTTTTTTGTAATGTTTTGGAAATATTTGACAGAAGTCATGATGCAAAGAGTGCATCACTCACAGATTCACTCACTCACATGTGTAGAACATCTTTTGTTTTTCACCTGTTTTACAGCTGCTGCTCCTGAGACACGCAATGAGTCATTTCCAAAAGTCAAGTAAAAATGATGCTCACGAGGAATTCTCACAAAACCTGTGACGCTCATGCTGTTAAAGTGGGTCCTGAACCCTTATCAAAAAATTAGACTAAACGCTGTTATTGAATCCCCTTTGACCCAAATATAAGAGCTTCCCCCCGCCGCCCCCCTCATTTACTTTTGCACCCAAATACATTTCCAATTGTTTTAATTAATTTATTAATGTAGTTTAATTTGGGATGTAGGAGAGGGTTTTTTAAGCTTTCCATCTCCGCCGCACAGCTTTTATTTGCGCATACTTAGCTCTGCATGGATCACATAGTGCGGAAATTCATAATCTGTCTACCTGTTGAGAATCTCTGCAAACTCCCTCCAATTTTCCAGACAAAAAGACATTAATTCATCTTTCTTACGGGGAGATGCAGATATTAGTTGTTATCCCTCTCCGGTCTCTGTTTCTGACGGTAAACGCGGGCCTCCCGGTGCCCATTACCGGAGCTGCCAGATGATCGGTACGGAGCGGAGGTCCCGTGGGACAATGAACACGTGGTCTCGGCTGCCACAAGACGTCAGCGGCAGATGGCATGGGTACCCGCTGTTGGCATGAGTGTCATTCCTCAAAGAGAGAGGGAAAGGGAAGAGAGGGAGGGAGAGTGAGAGAGGGGAAGGGAAGAGCAGATCACAGCAAGGCAGAGAAAAGAGAGTGCGCAGAATTAAGCTCTTTCTTCCAATTTGGTAGCTTGCAAGTGAAGAAGCTGAGGCGCAGTTTCAGAGGAGATATTCGGGAACATGCAAGGTACATGCTGACCAGAGGTTAGTAATGTTTTTGTTCGCAATTTGTTGACTGATCATGCGCTTTTATTCTGGGTTAAAACGTGGTTAAATACGTGGCGTACAATTGGCTAGTTTTGGACTCTGATTTGGAGCAAACATAAACTTTAATGTGATGTAATATAAGGTTTAAAATATGGCTATTTTTCACAAATCTAAAGGCAATTAAGTGTAATGCCTTTGAAAAGGTAGCAAGCTGTGACACTGGCCTTGCTTGCCAATTTGTTACTCTTCCTCTTGGGAGGGCTCATTCACGAGGTAATTAACTGACAACCTTCAAAAGACGTCGGGGTTCTACCTTGTCCTTATAGTTTATGTTTCCGCTTTGATTTTACAGGAAATATGTTGACACTGCCATTCGAGGAACCTCATATAATGTGTGAGCCGCGGTTTGGTGCCAATTATCCCCGTGAAAGCTTACCTGAGAGCCTGGAGCAGGAGCGACAACATAACCCTGACAGATCCAACTCAGACATGAGGGAGATCGAGGACGACATCTCCGACAGAGATGAGGACGAGAGAGAGGACGATCAGGATGAAAACGGGCTTCCTAAAAAGCGAGGCCCCCGAAAAAAGAAACCGGGCAAAGAGCAGGTTGACAGGGCCAAACTCAGGCGCCAGGAAGCCAACGCCCGAGAGCGCAGCCGGATGCACGGCTTGAACGCTGCGCTAGAGAGCCTGCGTAAAGTTGTGCCGTGCTACTCCAAAACTCAGAAACTGTCCAAGATTGAGACCCTCAGACTGGCTAAAAACTACATCTGGGCCCTGTCAGAGACTCTTAGCGCAGGGAAGAGACCGGACCTCCTCGCCTTCGTACAGACTTTGTGTAAAGGATTATCTCAACCAACGACCAATTTGGTGGCAGGTTGTTTACAGCTGAACGCGAGAAACTTCCTCACAGACCACAACGGAGAGGTGATGTTCTCTGGGAGGGCGCCCTACGATGCCATGTACCCGTATCCTGGATCAGACATGAACACCCCCCCCGGCCACAGCGGGAGTAGCTTGGACAGTAGCGCCAAGCCGTTCCGTCACTACAGCTACAGCAGCGCCTACGAACCCTACTACGAGAACCAGTCCCCGGAGAGCGGGAGCCCGCATTTCGACGGCCAGCTGAGCCCACCAATGAACTTTAACGGGATTTTCTCCCTAAAACACGACGACCCGCCAGAGTACGGCAAAAATAGCCACTATGGCATGCGCTACTGCGGTGCGCCAGGGCGCACGGCTCTTGCGCATAACTCCATGTACCGAGTCTCCCCAGAGGCCCGTTTCCCTTACGATCTGCACGTCCGCAGCCAGTCCTTCCAAGCACAAGGAGAAGTTAATGGCTCTTTCCACAATTAATCAATCAGCTGGACAAAGTTCAAGCTTGAGAAGCGATGCAATTTCCCCCCACAGATGTCGTGAGTGGAATGAAATTGACTCAGACAGGCTGATGCACTGCAAAAATGCCAACTGAAACAAGTCATTTTTTGTGTGTTTTGAAAGATGACACGAAGCCAGAATTTCAGATGAAAGGGATTCACAAGTTTCTTGTTGTTGTTCAGTTTCATTCGTCTCAATATAAACTTTAAACACACACACACACACACACACACACACACACACACACACACACACACACACACACACACACACACACACCCCACCACCTGAAGGTTTTGTTTCGTAAAAAAAGGGGGAAATCTGTCTGAAGGCCCAAATTAATGATTTACTGGTACAACGCAGAGCATTTGTTTTCAAACTGATGTGGTCTAAAATAATTAATTGAAGGTGCAGATTTGGAGTAAATCGTTTGCAGTTACAGTGCATTATTTGTACGTGTTCGTTAATGGCCATAGTGCAGATGTCGCTAATTGAGTTTACATAAAGCCGATATGATTAATTAAAATTTCTGCTTATTTGAAAACATTACTGCAGTCAGTTAAAACGATTTTTGAGGCAAAACAAAAGAAACAAAATTAAAACAAATAAAAGTTTATCGGGGACGTTTACTGAGACATGATTGGAGTTCAGAGATTCAGTCTCCTAGCAATAAAGGTCAATTTAGCTATGCAAGGCAGCCAAATGCAATCTTTGCTTATTAAAAATAATATATGTCTACTTCTCCTCACAAGGCGTCCCGCTTAATCTAAGATTAATTGAAAAGACGGCAATTACAGCCACATAGATATTTTATAGAAAGCCAGTGAATTCAGGAGATATGTCATCCAATGATGTCATCCGGATTGCTCCTATAAATACAGGAAGTTGCGGGGGGAAACACGTCACAGCTGAACGCTTTCGTATTTGGAGAGGTGAGTGTGTTAACGCGGTGAATGTAAATTTTTATTGTATTTATTTATTTGAGCTTATTTAATGAATGTGAATAATATATTATAAAAATATTGTAAAAAAAATCAACAGTGTTGACTCTTATGTGCATTTCCACGCATTTAAAGTTTGTTTACGTTGCATTGCATTGTGATAAATTTCACCACAAGCTGAAAGTCCAGCACTGGCAGCAGAAATGCATTTTTGTCAGGTGAACAAAATGCATCAAAAACTATGAATCCTAACAACATGCCTTAAAAAGAGACGATGACCATCAATATGCAACGAAATGAAAGTTTTGGATAGTTTGATGTGAACTTTTTACTCTTCCTTGTTCCTCCCGAGGAGCAACTGTGATGCACTTCATGTACTTCTGCACAATGTTGGTGACTGCTCATAAATTCTGTTGATTTTGTAACTTTAACCGAATGCTGAATGATTTTTGGATGTTTCTCCTTTATTTCTGCATTTACTGATAACCTTTCCCTTCAACCCAACCACACACACACACACACACGCGCGCGCACTCCCGAAAACTCGTTATGGATCGAAATATTCGTGAAGTAATGTGTTAATGTTTTGTGATGTGTTTGTCGCAATAAAATGTAGAGGCTGTGAGAGGCTTCATGTGGTAGCCCAGCTTCTCAGCTTTCTGTGAAAGTGATCGACGGCAGACGGCAATTAAGAAAAAATAATAATGGTTAGAAAAAAAATGAATATAAGAATGCCCCGAGCGTTTTTATGTATTTATTTTTAGGAAAATGAATCGTGAAATATCCTCGAAGGTGACACAGGGCTATCGTAGCGACCACAGACTCAAGTTTCCAGCAAGCCATGTTAAAAATACACACGCCTACATTGAAAATAATTATAATAATAATATTGAAGAACTCTAAAATTTGATTTTGAAGTTCTGTGTCTAAAAAGATTTTCCTGATAAAATTTAATTTAATTTCAGCTGATCAGATGGTTGATTTGTGTCAAATGCCCACAAGCTGTTGGTTATCATCCAAATCCCACAGCTCCCGGTGTGGAAAAAAGTGAATCCGACAGTCCAATTCACAGAGAAGCAAAAAAGAAAAACAATAAATAACAACAACAACAACAACAACAACAATAACTTCAGATACATTTCCAGTGTTTTAAAATTATTCCGTACATGCCTTTCTTTCTCTTCCGATGATGTGATTTAATTTAACGGAGGGTACACTTGCTGATACCGTCTTAGTCGGGACATTTTTACAGTTACTTTTTTCAAAGTGATTTAAAATTTCATGTGAAGTTATTCTGTTTATTTAACTGAAAAAAAGTGGGAAAGGGAAGGTTCCTCCTTTTTATGTCATCGCGATAAAGAACAGTTCGCCCTCCATAGCGCATTATTGTTATTATTATTTGTGCGGTTTAGATGTATAACGAATCCGGGGTTTTATTCTCATTATTCATTTTTTTCTTTACTGTATCACTATCAACGATGAAACAATAAATATTACAATTCCCTGTTTTAGTTAAACTCTCAGCAGTTTCACCTTATTGGCGCTGCAGGATTTACGTTTTGAAGAAAGATTGAATTAGCAGAAAACAACTCAGGCTAACTGTACAGCTTTTAACATGAACGACGCGAGAACCTGAAGAACTCTTTGTTCAACTCGTCGGAAGTTAGAGGACCGAAAGTGAAAAGTTTGGCTATAAATCATCACCTAACTGTGTGTATATATATATGTGTGTGTGTGTGTGTGTGTGTGTGTGTGTGTGTGTGTGTGTGTGTGTGTGTGTGTGTGTGTGTGTGTGTGTGTGTGTGTGTGTGTGTTACAAATAAAGTAAGACTTAAAGTAACTGCGCAAATTTTGTCGGTGCATTTGATAAATGTCCAATTCCGTCATGGAAAAAAATCGCAAATCGGGAGTGACAGTCAGATTTCAAACTTCTAAGTGGTTTCACAAACCAGACAAAACCAAACTCATTTTATTTTTGTTATTTACGTTCATGTCGAAAGTATAACTCTAACTGTATTTACAGAACTTTATTTCCAAAAAATCAAGAAACATCCTCTCAAAAAACAAAAAACAATCAAATAAAAAACCCCACAAAAAAACAGTGAAGAAAAACTCAATTTAAAATTTATTTTAACTAAAAAAGAGTTGCTAGAGCTCCCCTCTAACCCACACCCGTTTTTTTTAAATTCCCAGTCCTAGTCCAACTAACACGAGTGTAGGTGTGTATGTGTCTGTGTCTGCGAGCGTGTTTTTTTTTTTTTTTCTTTTTGAGGAGAAGCAGGTTCAAATCCCTCGTGGAGCTCCCTACAGAAGCTGACGAGGGTGAGTGGGAGTATAGGGAGGAGGGTGCCACACGCCCACAGGGTTCAAAGGGCGGCGTGCTGCAGTTTAGCACGGGGTCAAACGTGTACAGGCGCATTCAATTCATGCAGCTCATTAAGCCTGGTGGCAAGAGCGAGAGAGACAGTTGGAGAAAGAAGTAAAGGAGAAATGGAGAGGGGAAGAGAGAAAGAGGGGGAGAGGGTGCGAGCGAGCATATGGCCCGGCTCTGTGTGGGAGGTGAAGGACAGTAATGTGGGGTATATAGGTACTGTACGGAGGTACATTTGTAATCGGAGACGTGGTGTCATAATTAGTGCAAAAACAATCATCGCGTTTCTATAGCGATGAGTTGCAAAATGACAATGATCATCAGAGAAGTTGTGAAGAGTTTAGTGCAATCTCCACGCGCAGAAAAACGCGTGCGCAAAAAATGCATCTTTATATATAAAAATATACTGCTTTGTGATATATTATGGTAATTTATTGTAATCAGGAACATTTTCCTGCGATGTCTGAAAATCTGAGCACCAGTCAAGAAAAATGAAAATAATGTTCCCCGCCACGTCGGCAAGCATCCTCAAATTTTGTGCCATTCCCAAGCCCCAGATGGTGTGGGATGGGAAACGTTCCCCCATTAAATTCCTAATAATCATTTCTCCTGCGGAATCGGGGGTGGTGGCAGTGGGGATGGAGGAGGGCTGGGTGCCTGTGTGTGTGCAGAAGAAGGGTGTGGGGGGTGTGGGGTGGGGATGAGAAGTGAGGATTGGGATGGTGGGTGAGGGGAGTAGAGGGATTTGGTGTTTTAATTAGACAGATTTAAGGAGCTGGAGCCCCCCTTTCTCCTTTAAAGTGTGTGTGTGTAGAAACACTCTGATTCATTTATGCTTATATTCCTGTGAGTGTGTGAGAAAAATTATACGTATGAGCAGAGGCTTCGGTGTGCGTGGATGTGTGTGTGGCGCAGGTCACGCTAGGACTGATGCTGCAGCAGAGGAGGCCTGACACTCCAGTACTACGGGCCAGGATCTCATTAACGTGTCAGATTGGTGGATCAGTCTCTCTGGCAGCCAGCCCGGCCTCTCACAGGAAGTACTTTCTCTCTATCTGTGAACTTGGCACTGAAAGGTTAGACAGGGAGGGAGATGTGGGGGATATATTGGCCTCGGGGAGAGAGGAGAGGAGAGACAGAGGCATTAATTATAGTATTTGGTCAGATTGGATAAATATTGGGTAAAGGATTGCAGTTTAAGAGCCGCTTTTATCCGTTGGGGAGTAGAAATGCATGAAAATAGTAGCGCTGATGATTTCCACGGAGTGAAATCAGACAGAGAGAGAGAGAGAGACAGACTGACTTCTGCACTTGTGCTGTTTTGGAGGTGGAGATATGCTAAGCATGTGACAGGAGCATCTGTCACTACATCACCTTTGTGCTTTGTGCTCTTTGTCTAGGGGTACTGTAGTTGAGTGTGTGCGAGTGAGCGTGTATGGGTTGTGTGTCTGTGGCTACAATACCAGAGAGTATAGGGTGGGTTTTGGAGCAGGTGGGAAACACATAGGGGTGTGATCCTCTGACACCCCAGCAACACCCTATTTCAGGGCAGAAAGAGACGGGTGCTACTGGGTGATGTGGTTTCATTCCCTCGACTGTGAATGCGAGCATCTGCTGGATAGATAGATAGATAGATAGATAGATAGATAGATAGATAGATAGATAGATAGATAGATAGATAGATAGATAGATAGATAGATAGATAGATTCAATATTACTTTCACATGAGAAGTAAGTAAGATGGATAAGTCAGATGATGAGTAATGTGATAAAGGGCAAAATTTATGAGCATGGATATTGTGTAAATCCTCAGATGCACCCAACTGCTCCAGACAACTGTCATAAACAATCAAAAAGAAATGTTTCACTATTGCTGCGAAAACGCTCATAACTGCTGAATTACTCGCCAGATCATTTTGCATTTCAAGGTTCAAGGTTCTTTATTCGTTTATACAAGTATAACACACAGTGAAATGTAACCTGACACACTCCTCGACTTGTGCAAAGGGGGTGGGGAGAGAACATTATATATAATACATACATTGGGTGAATGTGCAGTAGTAGCATGTATGCAGCAAGCAGGTGAATTCTGTATATTAAGCGAATTAAATAAGAGTAGACAATCTGAGGAGTTTACAAAATAGACAATATGAACATATTTAAAATTAAAGGAATTTGAAATGTACATTGTGCTGGTGGGTTTAGAGTGTCTAGAAGAGACTCCTGTCTCAGTCATTTTACATGCGGCTTGTACAATGTTGGATAACATGTTGGTTAAATTTAGCACAGCAGAGGACACACTGGTCAAGATCGGTCACTATAATATTTTATTATTATATTTCCAGGAGTAGTTTGACAGGTTTAACAGTTTGTAAAGTGCGCACACGACTGTGGACATGAGTGAATTTTGAATGCATATTTCTTTTATGTCTTTGGACTCAAAACAATTGGAAATGCAGAGGATGGTTCAAACATACATGTTTCCCATTACTTTGCAAATCAACTGAAGAATCGGTGAAGGGACGAGCGCTGATGAGAGTCTGTGACCAAAGGGACAGGAGATACAGGATGTCCAGAGAATCACAGCACTTTTTTTCTTCGTGTTACGCTCCATTGCACTTAGCAGACCATTGTTTTTTGTCCATACTACACGTTGCTTTGTTCTTTACAGTTCTGTGTCATTTTTTTGTTTTTCTGAAACTGTGTTGGACAAATAGCTGTATGCAAATATATTTCTCCTCACATTATATGCAACTGACAGACTTCCTTTTCTTAACAGAAATAGAATGTGAAACATTAAGTTCTTGAAATCAGTATCTGAAGGTTATTCACTTTCCTACACTAACCAAATTAACTATCCTCAGAAAAAAATGGCATTTTAATACAGCAGGCATTCGGTTACACTGATGAGACGCAGGGCGAGACTGCAAGAAAATCTAAATGTGAGAGACGCACCTTCAGAATCCGCTGTCATTCTGTTAAAGTGAATATTTTGATTGCCTTGGTTTACACACAGCTCCAGGAGCTTTTTATTGTGTAGGCAATGCTTGACTTCACTGTGAAACACTAGTTATAGTTTTAGGTTAGTTTAGTGAAATGCATCCTCAGAGCTGTAGCTACGCGATCTCTAACCGAGGCAAGCAGACAGGGTGTTTCTGAAGAGCAGTGTTTAGGTCATGTTTGTTATCTTGGTGTTCTGGAGAATTAATCATATTACTCACTGTTCACTAGCTCAAGCAGTCATCTGTTAAAATAAAAAAATAAAAAAAACCATTCAGCTCTTCTAAATAAGGAGAGAAGAATGTTTTTCTCAGTTGCTTTGGCTCAATTCTTGACAAAATATGCGAACGTTTTCACAACATTTTGATGCTTGTTCACAGCAGAAAGAGTTTTTCTCATTCTTTGTTACAATTTGCAAACATTTTAACACATTTAGGCAAATGAAAAAGTGCAACATGAAAAAAACATCCTGGGTTTTTGCATGTCCAAAATAAGTTATGCTTCTCAGTTGAATAGTTTTACCCTCCAAAATATGTTAGCATCGTGTAAATTCTAATCTACCAAATAAGTAAATTATTTTAAGTTCCACAGATACAAATTGTGTCTGTAATTATTGTAGTTTCATTTCACTGGGGTTGGAGGAGAAAGTGAAGTCAGAATGTGGAGAAAACAACCAGTGAAACATTGAATCTCTTCCATTACTTTGTAAGGGAGAGCTTTAGGTGTTTGCTGAGAAACTGGTGCCAAATGTACAGTAAGTCAGCTATTCCCAGGAAATTTTTTTCCTGTAATATAATGTGGAATACATGTAGGCAGGCTTTTGCTTTGAAAAGAAGAATGTATTGTGTTGATCTCATGAATCAGCATCTGAAGCTGCTTGAGTTTCATACACAAAAGCAGTTATCCTCCAAATCATAGTTTTGGACAGCAGGTATTCAGTGTTAGAGGAGAAAACATACTGCGGGGAAAGACTCTTATTCAATTTAGAAGATGCGAAAGGCAAGTCTAAAGTCTGCTGAGAACTTCAAAAATGAGACATTGAGAAAAACTGGAAGTTGATGGGAGAATGACTGAAAAGGCAACATTGATAGTGAACAGCTACCTAATCCTGTTAACCCACTGATGTCTAAGCATTCATTGGGGATGAACCTGAATGAAACATTTAATTTTAGGGAGAAAAAAGTCAATCAGATAACAAAATTAGTCTAACACACGCAACCTCCCCAAAATGAAACAAAACAAAACAGAAAACATGCCTATTCCCATTTCCACAAGGGTCATGGTTTGGGGCAATGACAGCTTAGACATCAGGACCACTATTTCTGTGAATTCTTTGAGTGGTATTGGATAAGGTAAGTGTCACACAACACAGTAAGAAAACTGTAAATGCAAAGAAAACTCCACATTAAATAAATACCTAGTTTATTACCCTTAATAAAATAATATTTACAGAGACCATCGTTATAGAGTGACATTTCAATTTACTAGTCCAGGATGCTAAGTAATAAGTACTCCCCATGATACATGGTTTAGATTAAATGTATCAAAATAAACCTTTTTCCATTTTTTGTCAAATAAATTATACATTTTCTATGTAATTATCTGTAAATCCATTTTAAATGATTATGTTGAGATGTCTCAAACGTTACCTGTGGGATCTGTAGGAATTTCTGTTGGTAGTGTTTGTGAGAGCAAACTGACTTTGTTATGAGAAAACACTCTATTTAAGACAATGAAGATTGTTACTATCCATATGGATATTTTTCAACATAGATAGATAGATCGATAGATAGATAGATAGATAGATAGATAGATAGATAGATAGATAGATAGATAGATAGATATATATTACATTCCCATTTGCAAGTGAGAAATAACCAACATTAAACATGTAAGAACAAGGAGGAACTTTCTCGGCTCATCTAGACTAATTAAATGGAGCTTTGTGAGGAGTCATTAGGTAGATAATTAACTATCTATTAGTATGGAGAAAGAATTCATTCATAATATCTATTCTTAAACCACTTGCTCCTCTGTCTTAACTCATAACGTATTGGTTCATAATCGCGCCTCCTTATGATTTATAAGAATATTGATCGAGCATCAAATATCACTTGTGTAGATCATTTCAGACGAGGTGTCACTCTCATGCAGTGAATGCAAAGTTAATAAAAATCTCATTTTGAAGTAGTTCTCTTCCCTGAACAGGATGTGTTTGTAAGATAAAACTTGGTACACATGCATCAGCTGGCAAAGAGCATCCACAAACAACAATGTGCATCAGCGAAATCCAATTAAATCTTTTCAATGAAAGAGACTACTTCTATGCAGTTTGCATTGTAAGAGATGCGGATGCACAGTTGGGGATTTTGTGGACGTTACGACTATAACAAATGTCCCAACCTGGCGTTAGAGTCTCATCGGTGTGTGATCTTGGTGCTGTAGAAAATCTTTCAGTTTCTTTTTAGTATTTAGTATTCTAGTCCATTCTATGCCATCACCAATCTGTCCCATACTGCCTTTCAAGTATTTCCTGTGGGACTCATGCTGTGTTCGCAAGGCCTCTCTCTCTCTCTCCCTCCCTCTTACACACACACACATACACACACACACATGCTCATACTGTGGTGACTGCAGCAGAGGGAAGTGAGCTGTCTGTGGAGGGTTGGATTCTTGGTGCCGGTCCAAAAATGTGTCACTCGGGACACGCATGGCCTGCTGGAGGCAGGAATTCTGTCGCTAATGGGCCCCGCAGCCGTCGGCACCACCTGGGGATATGGGAGATGGAATGGATGGATGGGGGAGGACTGAGGAGGATGGGAGGGAGAGAAGAGGGAGTTTATGTGGCACAATGTGTTGGTAACAGACAGGAGGACTTGAAACTGAGTATCTATCTATCTATCTATCTATCTATCTATCTATCTATCTATCTATCTATCTATCTATCTATCTATCTATCTATCTATCTATCTATCTATCTATCTATCTATCTATCTATCTATCTATCTATCTATCTATCTATCTTTCTTTCTTCACTGAGCTGTAAGAGAAACTTGTTTTTTTGTCTTTTTTTTGCAAAAATGCAGAAATAAAAATGAAGCATTTCCAGATTCTATTAGACATAAACAAAGTTATTCGTCTTCAATATGTTCTTTGAACTTGTGAAATTAATGCATTTAGAAGGAAAAGTCAACATTTTTCCCTGCCATGAAAGGCAGCTTATAAAAAATGTGAAGGCATAAACAGGCAGGGCAGGTGTTGACGATGCAAATGAAACGGATGACAGATGGTGAGCCTCGCGATTGCTCACTGTGCAGATAATGGATGGAGGTAATCAAATTCCTCTGAGGCTTTGGGACTTTCTTCAGAACTTTCCCATCAATTGCACCATCAAACGGCACCATAGTCAAATATAGCCTCCCTCTACCTCAAAGAAGGGGTTACAAAGAAGTTACAAGATTTTATTTTCTGATATACTTGGGCGAGTTAGCGAGGCTAATGTGGCAGTCGCAGTATTCTGTTAACGTGCATAGAAATGTCAGAGCACGGGCTGAAAGAGGGAAGATGACTGGAAGGGAGATCCAGATTCCTCCACGGCAAACCAGGTTTTATTTTAATTTCAGACATGTCTGCGATGGAACAGGAGTTTGTGCCAGAGATCAGAGTTTTAACGATAATGTGCTGCTGCTTTAGAAAAGCAACAATCACATCAGCGGGCCAACAAAGCAAGTCTGCCGAGGATGCTCTCCGTTTGCATCCAAGCAAACTCCCCTTTCATGTTCTGTGATCGAAGCTTTCATGAATTTATTCACTTGAGCTGAGAGAGTTGTTACTTCAAACAGGAAGATCATGAAAATGTGTATCTGATCTGTACTTTTCATAGTCTCACTGGAGGGAAACAGGTTGCAGTTCTGTAAATTTCCCCATCATTGTGTTGACAGCCATTTGATTTTCATAGTGCCCAGTTTGAAGGTCAGTTTAATGGTCCATTTGTGTTTTGTATTCGTCTTGCTTCAGTGGAAGCTTCAAAACAAAGAGGGTCAGACAGCGCTATAAACGAGATTTTTTTATGAGTAAAACATGTCATTAAAAATGCAATAAGTCTTTCAACATATCACACAACTTGTTCTCCAAAGAGACTATCAAAGCAGTGCTGCAGAAATTAATTTGCAAACTTGGCTTAATTGTTATCAGTATGGAAGACAAACAGTTTTGTGTCAGACAAGGCTTGAAAATGCCAATTCTGTATCTGAAAAGCATTTTCCTGTCACAACACTCAAGAGCAGCATATTACTGCAACAATTCTCTTTCACACTTCGAGCTATGATAACAGCTTCAAGTGCCACACATATGTCTGCATAAAAAGTGAAGGAGAAATTATCACGGAGGCAAAGAGAGGAAAGTATGCTGAATATCGCAAGTTTTTATATGTCAAGCGAGGCATTTCTTTCCTCCTCTAAATGTGATAATTACTATTTCAAAATCTCGGGACAGTGCACCATATTGATTATGTTAAAGGTGCAAAGAAATATGCTTTGCATTATTGTTTATGTCGGGGGAAAATTCTATTGGTACAGCAGTTTTCTGACAGGCTGGAAAGTAACATGCTGGGAAGGATCTGTTTCTAATGGTGTTCAGCAGCTCCTAAATTAGAGGGAGAAAAAAAAAACAAGATGTGAAAGAGAAACATATTGTTCGAGAAAAATCATTTACAAGTATGTTTTCCTGTTTTTTCTGCCCAACCTGATCAAGGGCATGGAAGCCAAGTGAGTGTAATTAACTTTTCCCAACTAATCTCTCCCTCAGTTACCTTATTTGTGTGAAATTCCCAATTAACTATATCCCGACAAAATGACAAAACAATGCCATGTGAAATTTCTTAATGAATTCCTTTGTCTCTGACTGGCACAGATGAGGCATGAGAAAGGCACATGTACGGCGAGCATATTAGTTAGGCGAGCCCATGTGATGGTGCCCGTTCACGGCTGACAGAGTGTTGGTATCCTCGGGCATGGCTGCCAAGCTGCCAGTCTGTGCCGTCACACCTTGCTGCCTTTAAAGATTGCCCTGCAGAGACAGGGAGGGGGTACGGAGGGCCTCACGTTTTTAACAATGCACAGTCTGGCAACCCAGGAGGGTTTACAACTCAGGATCGGTGCCAAGAACTGCCCACCAGAGAGATAGGTGTGGGGGAGGGGGATGAAGAGAGTTATGGGTGTAGAGGAGCACGCGCACATAAAGTCAGGCCTCTGTTCGGCACATTCCCTCATGGTATGTGTGCATGCATGTGTACGTATATGAATGCTTCTCCTCTTATCAGCGCGTGTTTGCGTATGTGAGGAAAGACAGCTGGGACCAATATTGGGGCGTACATCCAACAAAACTGTATGTCAAATCAATTCATCAAGCTTTCAGTGTGAGATGTTAAAGGAAAGAGGAAAGTGTGCGCACATAGATTGTAGCCTTAGCATTATATGCAGGCACACACACACACACACACACACACACACACACGCACTTTGCCTTTTCTCAGTAATCCACACAAATGGCAGTGGATGGCAGAATGTAAATGAGCTGGTTATTACACAGCAACGTTCATCAAGCTGAGCTGGAAAGACTTCAATGGCCCTGATGAATATGCATGCAAATTTGTTAATTAAGTTAATTATTCTGCTGAAAATTCATTTGTCTTCCCAAGGACATTTCTGCGATGATTTTAACATGTTTCCACCATTAGTCATGCACGGTGCTATCGAAAATCACTTCTGTTCACCTTTTGGAAAGTTGCGGCCAAAAATCGGAGATAGAACACCTACAAATGAGGAGGAGGAGGGACGAGGTAGGTAGAGGACAACATATCAGGGGCGTGAAGTGTGGTCGGAGGTAGACAGCAGCTGGTGCAGCCTGAGGCTAAGGAAGGGTAAGCCAAAAAGCAGGGTCTGTAGGATATTTGCTCAGTGAATAGAGCACTGAAGAGTCAGTGCCAGGTCTGGAGGTTCTCACTGGGACCATACAAGATAAAAATGTTTTCATTCATGTTAATGCAAAGCACTTTAAAGCAAAAAGTATGTCATGTAATATGATGCATGACGTGCACTTCATAATATAAATGATTAAATAATGACTTAATCTTTAATTTCCAGCAGCATATATACCAGGTGTTTTCCCATATGGTAAAATAGGTACAGAAATATATAAATAGGAATACAGCTGATCCATCATTGATCTAAGACATATTAAATATAAGTCATGTTAGTCTATGTCGATTAATGCTTTCATTTGTCTGCAAAACAACAGTGGAGGAAACGTTTCATGGCATATCCTGTGATGTTATTTTATCCCCCTTATATGAAGGTGTGACCAGAAATATAGCATTTCATACATGTTATGTTATATGTTATGTTAATAATAGAAAATTCAATCATGTGCAAAATATATGTGAAAAAGTGTTATTAATTCAAATGTCATTTACAATTTATAATTATATAATTATATAATAACATAATATAATTATTAACAGTTATATTTTATTATCTAAATGCATAAATATATATGGAGAAAAAGTCTGCAGCTCCTTACATTTGTTGCTCTTTTAAACCATGATTCTGAATCCTGGCTTCCAGATTAGGTGACATGATTGGTGGAACCTGTCTCATCTAAACCTCTGACCCTTGGGGCTTGCTCTTCTCTTCAATACTGGAGTGTGTGAGGTTTTCATGCCAAGCTTGAAAGAGGCCTACAAAAAAAGAAAATATTTTGGATGCCTTTCATCTGGAAGGGGATTTAAAGACATCTCCAAATTATTTGAGCTCAGTGATTGCACTGTCACTATGTGGGGTAAAATTTTAATGATTGCCAGTTTGTCCAGGACTGACTGCCCCAGTAAATTCATTCCCCAAAGTCTTCCCAACTGTCCAGCACAGGATCTGCAGGCAACTGTTGTAACAGTTGGTGTCAAAGTACACTTGTGCACAATCAGAAGGATATAGCACAATTTTTACTCGTATGAGAAACGTGTCACAAAAAAACCATTGCTGTCCATAAAAAATGAAAAACTCACAAACTCATTTCAGAGAGAGTTTATAGGCAAGTATCTTTTAAAATAATGTGTTTTGGACAGAGAAATCTAAGATAGAGCCGTTTGGCAGCAGTAAGAATAGTTCTGTTTGGCCCAGACCAAAGGCAGCTTCTCAGGAGAAGAGCTCCAAATGTGAAGTATGAAAATGTTATAGATTTAGGTTGTTTCACTGCCTTAGGCAATGCTAAGCTTCTAGTTACTGATTCAGCTTCAGAATTCTGCATCAAGTCACAGTATACTTTAAAGTACTATGAGACCATCTGTCTGTAAGTTAAGACTGAACCGGAAGGGGACCTTTCAACAGGATGATGACTGTAAACCCACAAGCAAACATCTTGTCTAGGAATGAATGAAACAGGAGGAATAGAGTGTTATAGAATGGGCTAAACAAAGCCCAGAATTTGTATCCTACTGAAATGTTGAGGGAGAGACTTTAAACAAATGCATGTAACTAAATAGATACATTTAACTGAAAGACTGTTTCACCAAGACAGTTATGCAAAACACCTACATTCAGCTGTTTCTGTTAAAGGAGGTATTACCTACTTAAGAGACCAAGGCTGTACTTTTGTTTTCCACTGCAGAATGTTTAATATATTTATATTTTCCTTGAATAAATTATTGAAACTTTTATTCTGTTGCTCAGTCAGCACTGTTCCAAAGAGGATTAAATATTTGTTATTAAAATAATAATAATAATAATAATAAAATTCCAGAGGACTGTACTGATGTGGTGTACCTGCTTGCTTAGTTGTATTTATCAAAAGTCAAAAGTATACCAGTTAATTTTATCATACATACAGTGGCTTGCAAAAGTATTCGGCCCCCTTGAACTTTTCCACATTTTGTCACATTACAGCCACAAACATGAAACAATTTTATTGGAATTCCACGTGAAAGACCAACACAAAGTGGTGTACACGTGAGAAGTGGAACGAAAATCATACATGATTCCAAACATTTTTTTACAAATAAATAACTGAAAAGTGGGGTGTGCGTAATTATTCAGCCCCCTTTGGTCTGAGTGCAGTCAGCTGCCCATAGACATTGCCTGATGAGTGCTAACGACTAAATAGAGTGCACCTGTGTGTAATCTAATGTCAGTACAAATACAGCTGCCCTGTGATGGCCTCAGAGGCTGTCTAAGAGAATATTGGGAGCAACAACACCATGAAGTCCAAAGAACACACCAGACAGGTCAGGGATAAAGTCATTGAGAAATTTAAAGCAGGCTTAGGCTACAAAAAGATTTCCCAAGCCTTGAAAATCCCACGGAGCACTGTTCAAGCGATCATTCAGAAATGGAAATTCAATTCAATTCAATTCAATTCAATTTTATTTATATAGCGCCAAATCACAACAAAAGTTGCCTCAAGGCGCTTCATAGATACAGAGAAAAACCCAACAATCATATGACCCCCTATGAGCAAGCACTTTGGCGACAGTGGGAAGGAAAAACTCCCTTTTAACAGGAAGAAACCTCTGGCAGAACCAGGCTCAGGGAGGGGCGGCCATCTACTGTGACCAGTTGGCACAACTGTAAACCTACCAAGACAAGGCCGTCCACCTAAGCTCACAGGCCGAACAAGGAGAGCGCTGATCAGAAATGCAGCCAAGAGGCCCATGGTGACTCTGGACGAGCTGCAGAGATCTACAGCTCAGGTGGGGGAATCTGTCCATAGGACAACTATTAGTCGTGCACTGCACAAAGTTGGCCTTTATGGAAGAGTGGCAAGAAGAAAGCCATTGTTAACAGAAAACCATAAGAAGTCCCGTTTGCAGTTTGCCACAAGCCATGTGGGGGACACAGCAAACATGTGGAAGAAGGTGCTCTGGTCAGATGAGACCAAAATGGAACCTTTTGCCCAAAATGCAAAACGCTATGTGTGGCGGAAAACTAACACTGCACATCACTCTGAACACACCATCCCCACTGTCAAATATGGTGGTGGCAGCATCATGCTCTGGGGGTGCTTCTCTTCAGCAGGGACAGGGAAACTGGTCAGAGTTGATGGGAAGATGGATGGAGCCAAATACAGGGCAATCTTGGAAGAAAACCTCTTGGAGTCTGCAAAAGACTTGAGACTGGGGCGGAGGTTCACCTTCCAGCAGGACGACAACCCTAAACATAAAGCCAGGGCAACAATGGGATGGTTTAAAACAAAACATATCCATGTGTTAGAATGGCCCAGTCAAAGTCCATCTAAATCCATCTAAATCCAATGGCAAGATTTGAAAACTGCTGTCCACAAACACTGTCCATCTAATCTGACTGAGCTGGAGCTGTTTTGCAAAGAAGAAAGGGCAAGAATTTCAGCCTCTAGATGTGCAAAGCTGGTAGAGACAGACCCTAAAAGACTGGCAGCTGTAATTGCAGCAAAAGGTGGTTCTACAAAGTATTGACTCAGGGGGCTGAATAATTACGCACACCCCACTTTTCAGTTATTTATTTGTAAAAAATGTTTGGAATCATGTATAATTTTCGTTCCACTTCTCACGTGTACACCACTTTGTATTGGTCTTTCTCGTGGAATTCCAATAAAATGGATTCATGTTTGTGGCTGTAAGTGACAAAATGTGGAAAAGTTCAAGGGGGCCCAATACTTTTGCAAGCCACCGTATCTGTTATCCATCTAGTCTCTATTTTTTGTCACTTACATAGGTCCAGTTTGTAGGGAGAGCAGTCTGTGTTCTGGGATGGCCCCAGGCATCCTCTCAGTAGCACAAGTCCAAAATGCTTCACCCAAGAAGTGCCCAGGAGGCATCCTAGTCAGCTTCAACTATCTGGATCCTTTCAATGGGGTGGAGTAGCAGCTCTGAGCCCGTGCTGAATGACAGAGCTCCTCACCCTGTCCTATAGAAGAACCCAGACACCATTCAGAAGAAGTTAATTTCTGCCACTTGTGTCTCTGATCTCACAGCTCATGACTGCAGTTTAGGGTAGGAACAGCCGGCTTCGCTTTCATACTCAGGAACAAGGTCCTGTCCCAAATAGACGAGTTTAGTTCATCTTGGAGTTTTGTTCACATATTATTCATATTACATAAAAATATTTATCACATTTAGAGATGCCACCCCCAAATAATAATAATAATAATAATAATAAAAATCAAATAAACAAACAAAGCAAATAAAAAAGAAAACTAATGTAAAAGTGATGCCTCAAGCTGTGAAACCGAGGATCCTACACGCTCACAGGGGAGTGAACTGTCAATCACAAACTACGCCCCCCCCCCCCAAAAAAAAAAAACCAATACTCTGTTTTATCATTTATTTTAACTTAAAATGAGTATACAATTTGATCTGAAACTAGCGACTGAGACCACCATGAAGGCTCGACTGAGGCAGTAGGGTTTTTTCCTTCAGTCCTATAAATTGAGACTTGCAAAAGAATTGCCTCCTACTGGTCATTAGAAGTAATGCAGCCTTAGGCACATATTCATTACCTTCATTTTTCCTTTTTTGACCAGTTTATGCTTGAAATAAAGTCATTATTTTTAATCCATTTTTTTATTACAGTGTAATACAAAATGCAAATATAGCCACCATGTCAGCCACTGTTTTGTGAACTAATGTTTCGAAGTTTCAAATGTGGAATTTCTGGCTATCGCCTTCTTGTTGTTGTTATAATTATATGTAACCACATTTGGGTTCAGCTTACATTGAGAAGTTACCTTAGAAACTTAATAGTGACTCAAAACAACAGAATAATGTGCACTAAAACCAGGAGAGATGTGAGACATCCAGTTGATATACAGATATGTAATGTGCTTTTTTTCATAACATTTTTCTTTATGTAGTTGTCCGTGCTGATCTACTTTTTGATCAAACTCTGATGTTATCATGTGCAGCTTTTGGGACTCACTCCTTAATTTATAGTCCTAGAGGTTTTCACTTGGTTGCATTCAGGTCATCATCGGCAGTTTTTCAGTCTTTTAATTCTGCATCTCTCCTCTGATCCATGATGAACTCTTCCACGATGCCAGAAGTAAGTAAACAGAAAAAAGGGGAAAACTTAGAAATGAGAGACATTAAAAATTAAAGTTAGAAAGTAAGAGAAGCTGAAAAAGTCCAGACACAAAACAAGCCAGATGGAAAATTTTTGCAAGAAACATCAGGACGCACTGTTTGATACATCAAATGGCCATTCTGAGGCAGCTAGGCTAAGTCTGAATATCCAGATGTTTGATTTGTTAATTAAGTCTCCATGGTAGTTAATCATGTTGTTTTTTTCCCCATCTGACAACAGCAGGTAAAAAGAGGAGAATGACCCTACAATATAGAGATCTGATATATGTGGAGACAAGCTGCATTTGTTCTTTGTGGTTCATGTTTGAAAAACACGCCAGCAGCCAAAAAAGTTGTTCAGTCAACAAAATAAACACAGAAATCCACTCACAGCAGTGGAGTCATTTAGGGAATATTCATTTTTTGTCAGATCTGTTAAAGCATACATCTCTGTCTTCATTTATTTATGGCTCAAATGAAAGTACAATTGGTTCAGTTATACTGTGGAGAAAGAAGCAGCATAAACCTGTACCAACGTCCCCTCTAGTGGAGACTTGTAGCCTTGCAAGTGGCAAAGGACTCTTTCTGGCAGAAGATAGGCCAAGATGCTGGATGAAAGATAGCAAATGATCAATTCTAGGTATATTTTTTTTCTTAAGAGTGAACTTCAAAAGCTCCATGTCACCCACCTGAATTCTTGATTGAAAAAAAAATTGCAAAGTGTGTATGGTAAGTGTAAATTTAAGTATTTTACGCCTTAAAACAAAAAGGAAAGACAAAAAGACTACCATGACAAATTCGATCAGGATTAGGTGCATTAGTGAAATGTCTTACATGCCACTGTGTGTCACGAAATGATAAGTCATCTATATTTGTCTCTCTAAAACAGTTGTTTGTAATTATAAGGCTGACACACTTAATCGATTTGCACGCATTTCCCTGACAGTCCAGATTAACAAGCAATAAGACTTTATTAGCAATATGCACACACGCACTTACACATTTGCTAGGCATCAATTAAATTCACATATGGTTGGAGTAATTATCGTTATAGATAACTAAAATGAAAGGGGAGATATCAATGTGAAAAAGGAGGGTGAGTTGCCCTGGAGAAAAGAAGAGCAGGGAGTGAATGTGAGGGCCAGGGAGGCTAGTAGCAGAAACTCCATAAGAAAACAACAACAGCTGTTTCGCTCGTGGCTAAAAACAGGATTGAACAACAACATCATTTGCTAAGAAAATGATCTGGGAAAAGAGATTGTACTGGCTCAAAGATAAGAAATGGGATGACTCTGTGGGGTAGGTTTTAGACTTTTGTCTTTTCTCTGCAGTCTTTGATGTTATTAAATCTGTTGTTTTCTGTGAATGTAAAAACACAAATACAAAAAAAAGAAGAAAGAAGAGGAAACTTTTGTCTCCATGAAAGGATACAATCTGATCAATAAATACTTCTTTCACTTCCTTCTCAAATAGAGAAAAAGCTGATAACTCCAAAATTTGTTCAAGAGAATTGCTCAAATTGGTGTGGAAAGAGGAACCAAATGTAGGCTCTGATGGGTCACTGATAGTACACGTTAAAAAAGCCCATTATTTTTGCTGAGTTTTGCAAACATAACTTGATCATGCTACAGTATAATTTCATGTTTTGCTATTACACAAACAACATGTACTGAAATTATATCTGGCACAAAACCCTCCCTAATTCTCTGCCAGAGAAAGTGTGAACACACTCCCGACTGCTCTGCCCTTGACTTGTATCCATTCATCCAAGCGTGCTGGATGGTTTAGTTAATTAAGCTTAATCTAGCCCTAGAGACAGATATGAGTGCTGTTAGAGAGGCCCACTGAGCTGTCCCTATACACTCTTCTCAGGACCCCCAGTGGAGCCATCATGGCCTTACAAGTCAACCATAATCAAGAACACTGACAGACCCCAAAAGTGATGCATTACTTATATTAAAGTTAAAATATTTGGGCCATAAATAAACAGGGAATTGGTTCATGTAGTGTTCATATTACTGAAATAATATGGCATAACTGACTTTCTCCCAAACATACTTTGAGGTAAATGCAGGGATGTCAGAATGTTCATTTGACTTTAATCAATTATATGGAGAATTTATTATTCTACTGATAATTCAGAGAGTTAATTTGTTTTGCATGTGTGTCAAATAGTGAAGCTCATGCCAGAGAGAATAGAAAACTAATATAATATCTATGCTATTGCAAAAATTACAGATTGAAAATATGTTGTGAGAGACACAACACAAAACACGGATCTTTAACAAATGCAGTTGTTATGCTTTATAACACTCTCAGTCATTTTGTCTTGTTGTGCTTTTTTATTGTTAAATTGAAAATATAGGGCTAAATTGTATAAACACCATGTATAAAATCTGATTTTAAGTTTGTTAAATCAAAGCAAAAATATTAACAATATTAAAATAAAAATAATCACAAATAATAACATTGAATAATGATGTCTGTTTTCTCTGTAGAAAAACACACAACAAGACATTTCCATCTACATTACTTTCTGTCATTACGGTCATTTTTGTTGCCACCTTGTGGGTTGATTTGTTCAGTACAGTAATTACAGAATTACAGTGATAGTAACAATTAGAAGAACTACAACTGAGAATATACAAAGGTTTAATTTTAGAATTTTCACATTTTTCTCTTTTACACATATGACAATGAATGAGCTGGGGTTTTTTGTGTTTGTTTGTTACCCTTGATGCCTTTCAATGTGTGTTATTTTGAAATTCTATTAAAATTAAAGACTAGCCTACAGTTTAAGATGAAATATTATTATTGTGTTGCAGATGAAGGTTTGGTTTAAGCAAGACAGGTAAAGTAAATTGGTAATCCCTCCATATTTTAGAGGTTGAATTTTGTCTTTGGAAAAGCAAAAATCTGATCAGTGAACAGTTAGATTACCAGCACTGATGTAACCTGCAGTTATGCTATCATTCATGACATGCATATCAGAGATAAAAGACGGTAATAGTGTTACAGTGTTATAGTAATAAATAATAACAATAGTAGTAAAATGCATCTTGTACGTTTCATTCTACTTGAGATACAAATTATAATAATAATAATCATCTAAAATAGTGATTTCTTTCTTTCTTTCTTTCTTTCTTTCTTTCTTTCTTATTTTATTTAATATTCTGTGTAATGTCCATGTCCAGGATCATATTGTTTCATATGTTTGTAGGAGCTTTAACACATAAAATTGAGATAGCTACAGTTTCCTACTAGTATGAAACAAGCAGAGCTTAACAATAGCCAACTGCAGCTACAAGATAAACTGATGAGCTTGTTCATTGTTTTTAAACTAAATCATTTGCAGTGATACGGTTTTCCTTCATTATAATCTACTTTAGCTATAGGCCTAAAGTGAATTTTTTCAAGTCACATGTTTTTTCTGATAAATTTTAAGTCATTCTTGCTCTTTCCTACAAACAGTACTGTAACCAGCATATATTTGATCAACCTTTGTCGTGCAACATAATATAGAAAGGAAAAAAGTTTGAAAAAGTGTCCTATCACAACTAAAGGAGTCGTTGTCAAAGGTCAAAGGTCAGGGAAAATATGAGCTGTCTGCATTTTACTGACATATACTTCAATTAATATTGTTGACTTGTACTACAATAATGTTCCTTTTGCTGTTTATTTATTCATATAATCAATCAAACATTGTCAGAGCACTTATTTTTATTTCTTTTTTTAAAATTCATTTTCATTTTCAATCTTAGAAATCAAATGTCCAGTTTTAACTCTGTTATAAACATCTGCCATTAATTTCATTGTTGTTTGTTTTTGTTAAAGCAAAACAAAACAAAACAAAGTACCAGAGTGTAGCATCAACTAGCTTTAGTCATTGCAATTTTTTCAGTGCAGCTCATTGTAACATACTCAAATCACTATTTAGATAAATGAAAGCAGCTTCACAGCATTTCAGAAACAGCAAATGAAATGCAGGAATGAGATTCAGATTTCAGAAACATACATTTTTGACTTGGCAAATAAAAACATGTAAGATAGATAAAATATATAAGCTAAGGCAAATATGGAAAAGCAATCTTGATCACAACAGAGTTTGATCAGAAATGTGATCGGCACGGATATTTACATAAAAAAACAAAACGTTACGAAACACAGCACGTTACACATTACACGTATTACGCGAGGTCATCCAAGTTCAACCAGCCCCTTTCTTTAAAGTGAAAAGGTTGTGAAACATAAATTAGTATTGGATATTTTTTTATCACGGTCACACTCTTAAAAAGCAAAAAACTAGGTTAACTTATAATAGTTAAAATAAATTGGTATTCTGGTGGAGAAAAAAAAACCTTTGAAAAATACAAAACTATTAGAACAATTTAGGCATGTTTCCTGTTAGAAAAACTAAATACATGGAACTGTCGAGCCTCTCAAGTTTAATACAAGAACTCCGGCAACCTCACTCACAAATGAATGAGGCACAAGAAACCTGGCCTTGTTGTAAAGTTTGGCGGTTTGCGTATCTTTGGTATATTTGTCAGCACTAACCACTGCATAATATCCTCCTCAATCCTCACATTAACAAAAATCAGTCTCTGTTATAAACAGGTGCTATTCAATTTAATTGTTGTTTGTTTTTATCTAATCTAATTAGAGATCTAGTAATGTCTTATCGGAACTAAAAACATCTAATCTAATGCTAAGCATCACAAATTCAGATTTCTTCTGTATTTTTTAGAGAAATGAATGCAACTGAACTCCCATCATTACTAACGTCTCTGCTTTGTGATAAAGGATTACGTAGCATGGGGAGATACCTCCTAAAACTTTGTGCTCCAATTATATGGAACAGAGGACTAAGGCAACAGCAGAACTGAGATAGAGGATAAAGGATAAACCAAGAAAGGTGCAATGCTTCCATCACTGCATGTGTGTGTTTCACAAAACCCCAGATTATAAATGACATTACAGAGTCGCAGACGTGCAGAGGAGTCAAACAAAGAAAAGTCCCAAAAGTTATCCCTAAAATCACTTTTGAAGGCAGTTGCTGCCTGTTTATCTTGCCCTGTTTCATCATTATCCACATGTGGACATGACAGAATGTAGTGATAAGGAAAGGAATGAGAAAAAAAAGGCAAAACTCTGTGTAGACTCGAGCTTGGGTCCATTCAAACAGACACAGTTGAACCTCAAATATGACTTCGGTATACATGAACTGCTTAATGCTTGCAGCAGCACATACCAGCCATACCAAGATGCTAGTAATGAGGACACCACATTTTCTTGAGACCTGTGCACACAGACGTGAAACCTGAACAAAAGAAAAATAATAATGCAACGACATGACAGTGAGGATTAAAATAGAGGCGTACAGTCCTAGATAATAAACTGCTGTCATGAATCCACAGACCCACTCTCCAAAGATCCAGCTACGGAGTAAATTACAGGCCTCAAATGGCAAGGTCACAGTGATGCAAAGGTTAGATATTGTAAGTTGCAGAAGTAAGATATCGGGTGTGATCTTCCAAGCTTGTTCTTTTCGGATGACCCACATCAGGAAGCTGTTTCCGGACAGGCTGATGCAGAAGAAAATAATAATGGCAGCAGCACAATAGCATTCGAGCGCCGACAGTGGAAAGTCATCCTGACTGCTTTCAGTCTCATTAAAGAATGTAAACTCGTCACTGCTCAAGGCCATTATTTACTTGTTGAGGTCTTGTAAGGAAATAGCTGCTGACCTATTGAAGAAGTAAAGATATAAGGTTAGTTTTTTTTTTAAATATACATAAATGATTACATTTTTTGTTGTGGTTTAAATCTATCAGACAAATCTCGATAAAAACTAATCCAGTCCAGTGTAATAGACACAACACTATACAAACTTCAACAGTGTTGAAAGTTAAAGGTTATGATTTGGAAATCTGTTGTTTGGAGCGACTGTTGTGTTATACTGTAATGTTTATAAGAAATACCATGAGTGCTTTTTAATGTAATAGCAGTTAATTCAAAGTAATCATAATATTTATTCAACATGTAATTTTTGCGCTTGTATCCTATCCCCATCTATTCCTGTGAATTATAATGTGTAGTAAAGGTGAACACAGTGGCATCAGTTTTGTCTAATTTAGACACCGGTTCTTTTCATCCGCCTTCCACGCACTGCTGTCAGGTTTCAGGACAATTCTATAGCACGAAATGCATCTCTCTTCATTCTAATTACACTCAGGACCACCTGCCAAGTGCATGTACATTCATTCTGCTCCTAGAAGGGCTCCCTTTGGGTATCTGCCAAGTCCAGAAGCCACTGCAGCTTGTTGCTTCATGATCACTAAACATTGTAATGTGTAGTTGGGTTTGGGATCCCTACTAGTGAAACCATGATGAAGCTCAACCTCAACCTAGACTTTTAGTCTAATTAAGAGTTTAAGATCACCGTTTGAGGCTTTTCTTTATGAGTCTTTGTGAGGACATTACTGTTGATCTAGCAAAGAAGTGAGAATATATTATTGTTATTATTATTAGTAGTAGTATATACATTAATAAAGTAATTATTTTTAGGCCAACCTAGATAAAGACTAATGTAGCCTAACGTAACAGATCCTATCTTTTAATACACAGCTTGAACTGCTTTAAGTGTTTAAGAGGTTGTGTTATACTGCCTTTTTTGTAGGGCAAACCATAAACAGTCAAAGTGATCAGAATGCTTATTAATGATATTTATTAGAAATATCACAATTCCGTATATATCATGCCTTTAACTTAGAATGAACCACATAAAATGAAATGTGCTAAAGCACTATAATACCCATAAATGGCACATAAACCTATTCTGTAAGAGTTATAGTGAGTCATTAAAAAAATTGTCACAACAAGTGTTATTGTATGCATAGCAACATCAAAATGTTTTTTTTTCATGGTGATGATTTAAGAGTCTATCTATCAGGTGATCCAGGTGATCCAGGTGATCGATATATGCATTTTTTTTTCTCTGCTCATTCTGTTGGTTTTTGTCTTTTGCCCTTCTCCCCCGTCCCTCTTCTCAGCTGTTTCTCTTTCCCTCTTTCTTTCTCCCCTTCTTTCCCCCAGTCAAGTCTGTCCCGTATTCAGTGAGTGAAAATAAAATGAACAATAAAAGGTGAATCAAATGGACCATTACGGCAAGGCTGGGATGGTCAATTTGGTAAAGTAAATCCGTTGGGCATCTTTCTTTGCCTTTAGACAACAATTCTGATGGCAAAAGAGCCAAACGGGACAGGCAAAAAAAAAGAAAAAAAAAAAAAGAGTCTATTTTAACTTTTTTTCCATTTTCATTATCATTCTTGTAATATAAGTTTCACTCCATATTCTTGGATTTTTCATTAAAGTTTTTCCCAAACGTTCCCATTTACACAAATCGACTCCTTACCTTGTGCATGTGCTCATGTGTCAGGCTAGGTCCTGCTCACAGCCTCTCTCAGTGATAGTGTTAATGCACGTAAACTTCACACTAATTTCACTCTAACATGAACTAAAGAAAAGTGCTGTTTGAGCATTTTGTTTTTTCCAGTCCAGTTTATTGTGACATACCAAAATCATTTTGTGGGAACAGAGAAGTGAAAACAGCTTCCTGCTTAAGTTACATCTCTACACAGAGATCAACTCACAAAGAAAACAATAAGCAAATTTAAATTGCATTCAATTGAATCATACAAACATGATTTACCAGAGTTTTGGGGACATAATTTGTTGCAAATTGTGCAAAATATAAGGTTAAAACAACATATTTCATGTTATGCCTGATGTAGCTGTGTAAGTACCAAAATGGGTAACATTTAACTGAGTCCTTGTCCTTGAGCCAGCTCTTATGGAACTAAAAAGTTAAAATCACTAAGGTCACATTCCTTTTTAACCTGAAATAATATACCTTATAAATGAACAAATTAGTACATTCATGTTTAATCAAATGATAGCAATAAGCAACCAGTAATAAAGATAAAGACCCAATCATCAGTAATTTCTGACTGTCAGACAAAAGAAGTGTTAAGGAAAATGATCTGAAAAGTTACAGCTTTATTTATTATAACAAATCTGATGTTGATATAAATTTCAGGTAATTTATCTAATTCTAACACAAAGCATCTAATCCTAATTTCAACTGCAAACTGCACTTACATGATATATAGTCATTCTCAGGTGGAGTGCAGGATCCATCCAGATGAGGAAGCTGCATTAATTTGTCGTTTTTGACCCACTGCAGTTTTTGCTGGTCTTCATACAACCCAGTATCAGTGCTATCGTACAGGTGATTACTAATAATAATTAAATTAGCTTATAAACGAACATGTAGTCAGTTCATTTCACTAAAGACCAGCAGCCCAGTAAGATGGAAAAAATATGTACTACACTGGCTGGTCCACTAGAGGACATCATGTGAGTGTCACACTTGTATCCTTGTAGTATAAGCAGGGGGCAATAGTTTACTGAAAGCTAAAATATCCCTATTGACTAAGCTCCTTCTATACTGGCTAAGATTAAGCTCCTGCTGAAGGCTAATACTTTTAACAAATTAATAAAAGTGTAATTACTCAGGAAACCTGATGCAATACCATGAAAAATAACACCAACAAGTTTTTGTGTTATTCTAGCTCAGTCTGGTCTGGCTAATTTTAGGAGGCCATGTCATTTCAGGTGCTGTTGTTCAAGTAAGCAGCATACATGTATGTTGCTACTTGAACAACAGGGAAAAGGGAAATAACCATGTTTCCATCTTAAACAGGCCAATCCCAGTAGTTACCTCTGCATTCTCTCTGTGTTCATACTGAGTTTGAAGCAGGAAATTTTACATTATTCTTTATGATGAAACTATAATGTTAAAATACCCTTTACCCATTAAATCTGCATACTGTTAGACATTTTAGTTACACAAAGAGTTTCACATTTATTTTGTTATAACTTGTTACACCATAAGATATGGTAAACGACACACTACTAAGCATTGGTAAGGTATTAGTGAATCCCTATTTCATCATTTGAAAAACTGAAAGTACCCTGTGGTTGTTGGTGCTCAGTGTTTCTCTTCCTCTCTTAAACACCTGCTTAGACTCTGATGGTATACTTACATTTCAGAATTCTCTGAAACTCAAATGGGTCATGTTTGCACATTATTTATAAATTTTTGTGCTTTTTCGACTTCCTTTTTGTGTTCTAAAAATAGCTGACATTTTCTGTGGGGGGTAGTGAGTACTTCAAAGTCCACTGAGAAAGTTCCTACTGTGACCCAGCCAGAAAACTTTCAGTTATTTACTAAGATGACACCTTGCTATAATAGTTGTAACTAAAGGGGGAGTTTGTATTAGTTTATATCTTTCAGAGAATGAAATGCAGAAACTGCAGGATATTATGGCCAGGCAGACATCTAACAGGGTTCCTACATTGTAGTGCTTTTATCAATCTGCTGCACAAGATGGTGGAGGAAAGCAAGGCGCTATCATCTTAACACCTTTTTATTTTCCAACATGGTTTCAGAGCCAAACTGCAGCCAAGGGGAGATCTAAGAGGAAAGCACGAAGCACAGCAAGACATAGAGGTTTCCCTGGGAGAAAATAAGCATTTCAAACTAAAATCACGTTAAGGCCAAACTGATCCTTATATCAAACTAGTTGAACAATGTAGTGATGCCTGCATGCAGGAGAGGAGGAGGCAAGGAGAGAGCAAAAGAGGGAAAGCTACAGAGAGTAAGTGAATGAGGAGGATTGGGAAGAGCACCGGACTCTAGGGATCGCAACAAGTTGCCTGAAATCAGTCATAGTCAAAGTCATATATCCTTTATGTTTTTACCTTTGACCTTTAGTTTCACTGATGCAGTTTTATATATATTTAAACTGTCTTACCCACAACTCCTCAGTTCTTCACTGTCTTCACGCCACACAGCGGTTTTTCATCAGCAGAAATGTCAGATAGGAAAGGATTGTGGAATACTCTGATGCACCTGCTGGTGCACCAACTTAGGCACGCATGTCTTTTTACTGACAAAACATTTAAGTAAATTGTTGTAGTTAAGGAAGCATCTCTGAGTTGATTCAAAACAAAAAGAGGATGTCATGGTTATGGGTCAGGTGACCAAGGGTTCTGAGCTTTTGCAATTTCATTACAGATTTTGTGATGTGGGCTTTGTTTGCAGACTCTGTTAATTGTGTGGATGCCTGTTGAGATCCTGTTGAGATCCTATTGAGATCCTGTTTCTCTTTATTCTTTATCCTTTATTATTCTAGTTGCTCCGTTTCTTTGCCGCTTAACTACTCCCTCAGTTTTCAGCCGATTTTCACCATTCAAACGGGTACTTATTACTATTATACTTTTTAAAATATTACACTTTTTTCCTTTAATTTGTCCCATTGAAATGAATGGGAAACTTCCACAATTCTGCTAAAACTTGCTTGTCTTTGAAACCTAACTTCTTCCTCATACTTTCACCTGGAAACTCCATTCAAACTTTAAAACGTTCTCAAATGATTGGGCTATTCCTGTCTGATTCAGCTTTTTCATATCTGTTACCGTTTTTATTTAATGCCTCTTTAAGTTCTCAGTTGCAGCTTTGTGATTTTTCAGAAAATACATGTGTTGCTATGGTTGCTATGCAATTAACTCAGAGTGGACAGTGAAACTTTGTGAATTTTCTCTTCATGTCCAAACAACTTCTTGCTACTCGCTAAATTTCCACTCAACTTCCTCAAATTATACATCAAAACGTAGGTATTTTTGCTGGCTTTCAGAAAATGTCACTATCACTGTTGTGGAAGTTACAGATTTTTATCAAATCGCCTCAGAGCAACACAATGTCTGAAAACTCTCCAAACAAAGTGAATGGGGACTTTGTTCAAAATCACAGCTGGAACTCTCTAATGAGAGACATTTTCAAATCGTCATATGTCCTTAAGTTAAGACACGAGGCTTGTGCCAATTCATCTTCAGACAGTGCTGACACTCAAGGTCGAAGCAGTTTTTACAGTCATCTTACCATTGAGCCATAAATTACGTTTGTTTGAGGGGAGGAAATCTGTCCTCTCATTTTTCAAACTCCGAAAATGAAGCCGTTTCTTCTCTCGTCATATCTCCGCAACCGAGATACAGTCGATTGGTAATGAAACGAATCTTCAGACCAAAGTTTTTGGGTTCAATCCCACCTTGTTCGACATTTTTTTTTTCACTACAAATTAATACACTATCACAGACAAGTAATTCATATTAATAATTTATTACAATTCTGCAAAGTTTTATGATTTTACCAGCTTTTCTAATATGGACCTCAGATTCTTGTTAACAGTCCATGGCAGAAATACATACAAGTACACAGCCTGATGAAGCAGACAGAAGCACTACCTCTGATTGGTTCAGCATTTTCACCTCTTATCAGCACAAATCTCAGCCTCTTCTGCTGTTTTCATTAGAATTTTAAGCTTTTCCAGAAATTCTGCTCATTCAACTCTTTTCAGCAAAATTTTCAGTTTTTTCTGCTTTTTTCAGAAAAAAAATATTTTCAGCAGAAATTCTGCTCATTCAACTCTTTTCAGCAAAATTTTCAGTTTTTTCTGCTTTTTTCAGAAAAAAACTATTTTCAGCAGAAATTCTGCTGATTGAACTCTTTTCAGCAAAAATTCTGCTAATTGAACTCTTTTCAGCAGAATTTTCACCTCAGTAGGGGTCCTACTGCGTTTGGCTTGACATGCGCGAAAGAGAGGCCCTCTTTCGCGCATGTCAAGCCACACGTGCATCTCCTGCGTGTTGTGTCGGTCGTTGTTGTGTACCCTTGCGAATTGTGTAATTTGTACACAACTACATTTGGATAAAACTCCGTGGAGGGTTAGAAACTGTCTCTAAATGGGAGGTCTTCAAAAGAAAAAGTTTGAGAGGGGCTCTGCCACCAACTACATCACAAGAAACAGAGCTCGAAAGAAGTTGCAGCTCAGCCTCCCAGATTTCAGGCGACTTTGCATTCTCAAAGGCATATACCCTCATGAGCCAAAACACAAGAAGAAGGTGAACAAGGGCTCTACAGCCCCAAGGACCTTCTACCTGCTCAAAGACATCCGCTTTCTGCTCCATGAGCCAATTGTTGGAAAGTTCAGAGAGTACAAGATATTTGTGCGTAAGCTTAAGAAGGCTTATGGAAAAACAGGCTGAGGTGATGGGACAGCTCATTACATGGGTGGTGCCATATCAGTTCTCCCATGTTCACCCCGTTGATGTTGATTACAGAGTAATGGCAACATTCACAGAGTTGTACACCACTCTGCTGGGCTTTGTCAGTTTCAGGCTCTACAGTTCCCTCAACTTGGTCTACCCACCAAAGCTGGACAGTAATGGAGAGTCAGAGCCTAAGGAAGAGAGTGAGGATGACTATGCCATGAATTCAGAAAGTTACTTAGAGAAACTGTCAGCTCTGAGTGCCAGTCTGGCAGATGAGGAGGAGGAGGCTCAACTGGACCAGTTTCCCAGTGAAGGGGAGGACATGGAGAAGATGGAGGCTAGGGAAAAGGAACTGAAACAGCAAGAAGCTCAGAAGAAGCTTTTTGAGGGACTCAAGTTTTACCTCAACAGAGAAGTTCCCAGAGAGTCTCTGGCATTCGTCATCAGGTGTTTTGGAGGTCAGGTATCCTGGGACAAGTCTGTGTGCATTGGTAGCACATACGATGTGACAGATGAGACCATCACTCATCAAATTATTGACAGGCCCAGTGTTGGCAAACAGTATATCAACAGATACTACATCCAACCCCAGTGGCTATACGACTGTGTCAATGCCAAAATTCTCTTGCCTGTGGAGGATTATTTCCTTGGGGTGACTCTACCCCCTCACCTGTCTCCGTTTGTGGAGGAGAAGGAAGGTGACTATGTGCCTCCAGAGAAACTGAAGATGATGGCCTTACAGCGAGGAGAAAAACCAGGCAATGAACAAGAGGAGGATGAGGAAGAAGAGGAGGAGGAGGGAGAACAGGAAGAGGAAGAAGAACAAGAAGAGGATGACAATGGTGATGAAGAGGATGATGAAGAGGAAGTAGCAGAAGAGAAAAACCTTAAGAAAATGGAAGAACAAAGATCCCAGGGCAAGTCTCTACATGTCAAAGTGACACCTGGAAAGCTGAAGGTAGAAAATAAGGCACGCTTGGAGCAGGAGGAGAAAGCAGAGGAGAAGCGTCTGGCCATTATGATGATGAAGAAAAAGGAAAAGTACCTCTATGACAAAATCATGTTTGGAAAGAAAAGAAAAATCCGTGAGGCTAACAAGCTTGCTGCCAAGAGGAAGGCTCACGATGATTCAGAAAAAGCAAAAAAGAAAAAGGCCCGAAAATAACTGGTGCCTTCTTCAGACTGACTTTCTTTTTAACTTTGAGACTCAGTGCATTGCAGGTTTACATACCATAAAACCTGAAAGTGCAGTAGAGCTCTGCGTGCTACATGCACTCTAATGACCTCTGCAGAACTTCAAACAGCGCAGGTTGTCACAAATGCTAGTTGTGTGATTATTATTGTAAAAGTAACTGTTTGATCTGTGCTCCACTTTTCTGTATTGTACAATACAACTTCCTGTTTATTTTAAAATCTGTAACCGAAACATTTTACAGTTAAACGGACTGAATTAAACCTGTTACTTGTGATATTGCAAAAGAAAAAGAAAAAAAAAAAAAAGAATTTTCACCTCTTTTTAGCAGAAATTCTGCTGATTCATCTCTTTTCTGCAAAGTTTTCAGCCTTTTCACCTCTTATCACCACAATTCTCAGCAGCTTCTGCTCATTTCAGCAGAATTGTCAGTCTCTCCACCTTTTCTTTGTGAGCAAGAGTTTGGTGCAGTGACATGAGTAGCTGCCTTGAGACCACAAGGTCCAGGTTCAAATCCTACTCAGGGCAACATTTTTTTTTCTTTTTCAGCAGACATCTTCAGCGTTAAGGCATCCACACAGCATTTTCACGGGAAATGCAAATTTTTTCTAGTTCTGTTTGGGTTTCCTTGTGCTTATGACTTTTTTTTATTCCCACTAGTTCCCTATTCTATTATTTTATGTCTCTAGTTTAGTCTGTTTTGTCTGTTAGTTCTCCTCCTGCCCCTTTAGACATCTGTCTGTGTTTTATTCTTTTGTGTCTCCTTGAAGTCTTTCATGTCTCCATGTATGTTTAAGTTTTGTCAATGTCAAGTTTGGGTATCTTGTCTCTCTGTGTTTATGCTTCCTGTTTTATTTTATTTTAGTGAGCCTGTGTCCTTTGCGCGCTGTCCTTTGTCAGAGTATCTGTTGTAGTTCCTTTTTCCGTTGTCCTTTGTGTTTCTCAGTACTAGTGTGTTTCGTCATGCCACCTCATTGTGTTTTTTCGTAGATGTTTAGTTTTCTGTTTTCCCCATTGAGCTTTTGTTTCACCCATTTGGATGTTTGCTGCTTTCGTTCCTTTTTTGCCATCAATCAAATACACAGTTCGCTTTGTTAACCTCTTTCTGCTCATGTCTGCATTTGGGTTCAACTCACCTTCAAATCTAAACACCCTGGAGATTATGACAGAGAAGCTATTAGTTTGCTTAAGAATATTACAACATTTCCAGCACAGCAAACATTGCCTCACTTTTTGTGTCGGGTCTATATTGGCCACAGGTAGATGAAACTAACCCTGCTCAAAAGCATCCAGAATGATCATAACATTTATCCAGCATGTCAGCATACGTGTCCTGTCATCAGTGACAGTTAAAAAATATGAAGTCAACTATATGGAAGAAAAATTAGGAGGCTAAATGGAATTTTAATAAAGTGGAGCAATTTAAATGTTGTGTTTGAGAACAATGTGATGACATCAGAGATCTATAAATGATAAAGTGAGTCTAGGGTCACTGTGAGTCAGTGAAACAAAGAGTTAGCATACCTGTAGAATACCTGCAAACCTGTATGAATTGTCAGTTAAGCATAATTTATTCCATATGTCCAAGCTTTAACATTTTGTAATTTTTTTCTATTATGATTTATATTCCTGTAATATTAATGTCCATATTCCAAAACGTTTCTCATTTTTTATTACACGACTCATTACATTATTATCCATTTCAAAGAAAGATTAAAGGCCCAAGTGACTTCCCTTCTGCTTCACGGTTTCCCTTAGTGAATATGTTAATATACTTATACTACACACTACTCTGACTCTATCGGTGACCACAGAAAACTGCTGTCAATGCATTTTTTTCCCCCAATTCATCTGACATTACATACCACAAAAACAAAGAAGTGAAAAAAGCTTCACTGTATTTCAGAAACATTTTCATTTCTACAAAAAATACTAATAAAACGACACCAGCGAAATGCACAATTTTACAAACATCTTTGACCTTGCACATTAAAAAGCCTAAAACAAAATCTGTGTATATGATATCAAGACTATATGCAAAACATGTCAAATTATATACAACCTTTGTTTTGTAAAAGTATTTGAAGACTGAATCAGTGTTTACTTTCAAGAGGGACTTTTAAATGGATCATTGCGTCGTTCTGTGTTAACAGAAGAGTTGTCTACTGTGAAAGCTACATTCTGAATACCAGAGGTTTTCTGGCCAATATTTTCCTCCTTGTTCTTACTGCACAAATTTTTACATTTCAAAAGATTAAACAGATTATTTCGCAACTTCTGTGAGAGCATGTATAGCAGAGGGTTCATACAGCAGTGAGAATAGGCAAGCATTTCACAAATACGGTAGGCAACTTCTAACTGTTCCTGTGCCTTACAACCTATCGGTTTATAAAGAGAGTTAATTAAAAGCATAATATGGTATGGCCCCCAGCAAAAGAAAAAGGCTGCAACAATACACAACAGCACAGCTACAGTCTTGTGCTTCTTTCTACTTAAACCTTGTAAAACTGTCTTGAGGATGGCAGAATAGCAAAAAATAATGATGGCAAATGGGAGGAAGAATAGCAGTGACACTTGGAGATAACGTCCAAGCTTGTCATCAGATCCATCATCACAATAGTTCTGATTATCCCAGTTTATGGCTTTTACTTTAGTTGCATCACTCAGGGATGCCGAGATGCTGATGATCCAGGCAGCTATACAGGCGCTGATTGCATACCTCCTTCTTCTAGCACGGTTGCTTTTCCAGTTTGGCAGCACCACCCTAATGAAACGGGCAACTGTCATGGCGGTCAGTAGAATGACACTGCTGTACAAACCAACAAAGAATACGGCAGTCATTAATTTGCAGACAAAGTCCCCAAAGACCCATTGTTGTAGGTGATCAACGGCCCAGAACGGAAGTGTGATGGTGAAGATCAAATCAGAGCAGGCCAGGTTCAGGATGAAAATATTTGTGATACTTTTCAGGTCCTCGTAGATGAAAAGAACACATAAGAGGAGGCTGTTGCCTATGATACTGAGGATGAAGATCAAGATGATGAAAGGGCCAGTAATACTGGGAAAGTCACTGTCACAAAGAAAATGGACTTGATCGCTTGTCATGTTGTTTGCCATTGTCGATTTTCTACAAAATATAAACACAAAATAAGATTTTTTCAACACATTTAAATACTATAACTTAGCTGTTTTCTCTATACTGACAGAAACTGTGGATTTTAGTTTTAGTTTAATATGTAAAACAGAGACTAATAAAGGGGATTAAACACAGAAACCTACCTCTTGTATCTGCCAGCAAGTGTTCTGTTGAACTGTACTGTTCAGGAAAAGCTGCAATGATCTTAAGCAAACCAACAGTTCCTCTTTCTGTTTCACACTAAGTTCAAGATAACGCCCAAACCAAAATAAAAAACAAACAAACATTTTGTCCACATTTAAAATGAAACTTAAACAAAATTACACCTATGTTTCAATATCACTCACAACTAATTGTCTACAGTTTTGCTGCACTGATCAAAAGATAAAGATAAAGTTTTATTTATCTGATTTTTTATTTTTATTTGGTAAAGCCTTAAAATGCTGATGATATAAAGTTTGAAAATAAGCTACTTTTTTGGGAAGAAAATATATCCTGCTGAAAATAATGGAAACAATAAAAAAAACTTTGTAAAACTAATTGATATAATAACATAAACCCCTAAAACCCCTAGTTTGTTTTTCATACATGCTAATCTGATGGCTGAGTCTGCACCTGCTGAACTTGCCTGCTTTGTTGAACCGAACATGGAAGATGTTAACACACTGGATCAATCGTTGAGCCTTTTCTATTATCATGCTAAGTGAGTTATTTGAGGCTTCTTCACACTACACTCTAACTGATCTGCACCAGGAATTTGGTCCAACATGATTACAAAATCGACCTCTTAAGTCGACAGGTCTATTTGCTAGTTGCTCGCTTGTTGAAAAAGAAAGTATGCTGTTAAGAAAATATTAAAAGGTATCTCTTTCAAAATAAATAAACTTCAACAAGATACAAAAGTTAGTTTAATTTTTTTTAATGAAATTCATTGAGAAAAATAATCATAATATCAAATGTATATAAACAAACAACTTTTATAGTGATTTTTTTTTTTAAAGGAGGAGGGAGCCTAAGGTTACATCATTTGCCATTTTACAATGCTGTGTTCGCAGCCATTCCCCAACTCTCTGTGAATGGTACTCATGGCCAATGATCAGTGGTCTTTGATCAATGGTCATGAGAATTTGCATATTTATGATGAAGGAACTGACCTCCCAGCCCATTGTTCTTTCAGTTGGCTGGTTTCAGTCATTATGCAAATGTACTGTTTATAAGATTGGGGAAACCTGCAGTCGGCTGAGACTGAAGAAGTCCCTTGGATGAGTGACAAAACATTTCTCCCACTGAAAACGCTACGTCCAGATGAACAGATTCAACTTTTGGAGACATGTAATCATAGTGACCAATCTACAGTATCACTACTACAATACAGTATAATCAACTGATCATTTTGGAGTAGTGGAAGTTTAAAATAGAAGATTCTGATTAGAAAGTATATAAACACAGTTAAAAACATTAAGAAAAGGTATTGAAACACAATGTCAAACTGAAATTGTCACTTCTGTTTCTCTTTATATCAGGGGTCTCGAACTGCAGGCCTCGAGGGCCGGTGTCCTGCAGGCTTTAGATGTGTCCTTGATCCAACACAGCTGATTTAAAGGCTAAATGAGCTCCTCAACATGTCTTGAAGTTCTCCAGAGGCCTGGTAATGAACTAATCATTTGATTCAGGTGTGTTGACCCAGGGTGAGATCTAAAATCTGCAGGACACTGGCCCTCGATTAAGCATGTTGCCATGGTGATTTAGCCAGGTAAAAACAAAGTCACTTTTGTAACAGAAAACTTAATCTTGCTGTGTGGTACACCCCTTTGGCATCAACAAAGTCAGACTCTATCATTAATAGGTGCTGCCAACTTTTTTTGTTGTTTTTTTGCTTGTACTATATTAAGTTCAGCTAATTTATCTAATCAAATTCTCCAGCATCTACCCGTCTCATCCTAATGCATGCATGCTACAGTAAATTCAAATTTCTTCCTCATTTTGGAGAGGGATTAATGCCATTGGACTGTCAGTTTTAGTTTCATCTCTGCACAGTGATAATGTATTGCACGGCATGGGAAGATACCTCCTAAACCTTTGTACTCCTATTAAATGCACCAAAGGGATAAAGCAGCAGTAGATGTGAATGATGGAATGAATGATCAACCAAGCATAGTGCAATGCATATATCAGTTCATGTGTGTACTCATAAAAATCCAATAGTAGCAAGGACTGTATAAACATGTGGATGCTAGAAGGAGCCAAGCATAGAAAAGTACTGACAGTTATGCCTAAAATCAATTTTGAAGGCTGTTGTTGGCTGTTTATCCTGCCCTGCTTTGCCATTATCCACATGTGAACATAACAGAATGAAGTGATAAGGACAGGAATGAGAAAGAAAAGAAAAATCTGTGTGTAGATTTCAGTGAGTTTCATGGTTAGTGACTCCACAAAATTTACACACACTTTCATGTCAGCGATTTCGATGACTCGACCACTCACAGCCAGTTTAATGCTTGCAGCAGCACACACCAGCCACATCACAATGCTACCTATGAGAACACCATATTTTGTTAAGGCCTGTGCAGACAAGCACCAAGGCTGAACCACAGTAACATAAGAATGCAAAGACATGGCAGTGAGGATCACCACGGCGGTGAATAGTCCCAGAAAATAAATCCCTACACCTACTCCGCAGGCCCACTCTCCAAAGACCCACGTATGGAGTGCATTACAGGCTGCAAAAGGCAATGTCACAGTGAGGCAGAGGTTAGAAACTGTGAGCTGAAGAAGTAAAATATCCGATGTGATCTTCCAAGCTTGTTCCGTCCAGAGGACCCACAGCAGGAAGCTGTTTGTAGGCAGGCTGATGCAGAAGACGAGACTGTTGACAGCAGCAGGATAGTAAAGTTCTGATATCTTAATGTCATACTCGGTCTCACTGCTGTGAGTCTCATTAAAGTGTATGTAATCATAACTGTCACTGTCCAAGGCCATGATTTACTTGTTTAGGTCTTGTGAGGAAAGTACTGTTGAGGAAATGAAAAAAAAAAATCTTATACTGTGAAGATGATTTTTTTTATTTATATATATATATATATATATATATATATAAACATAATTAATGCATTTTGGTACAAATATGTTAGTCAAGATAAAAACTAAAGCAGTTTAGAACCAATGATTATAAAGTTAAACAGCATAATATTCATACCTTCAACAGCATTCAGGAAAAATTAAATGTAGAAACAAGAATATGGAATAAAAACAGAAGATACTGAATTTTGTCTCAAAATAAACCATTTTAAATAAAATGTGTTTAATCAGAATGATATGACATCTGTCACGGGTTGCCAGGGCAAGCAGTGTGCGAATTATTTAGGATCCAAGATGCGGCAGCTGTGGTGCAAGTGAGTTTATTAATCAAATGTAGATACAAACAGAGATGGCGAGGGTGAGCATGAAACTAAGAAAACCTAAACTGGGAAAAACTAACCAGATGCAGGGAGGCACGGGGAAATACACAGAATGACGGACGGAGAGACGCAGACAAACCAGCAACAAGGACGAGGGAACACACTAAATACACACACCAGCAATCAGGGGATGGGAAACAGGAGGGAACCACACCTGGGAGACATCACAGCTGACGAGGCAGGGGAAACATACACAGAACGCACTGACGTCAGACAGACACCTTCAAAGTAAAACAGGAACACATACATGTAATGACACAACACACACAAACTTAACACAGACTGGGGAACACAGAACGCAGGAACATGAAACGTGAAGAAGGAGAGTACAAAAACCCAGAATAAACAAAACCACAGAATAATAAAAACATAAACACGGAGTCACAGACTCCGGACCATGACAACATCAGAGATGAATGGCAAATAAAGCAAGTCCACGGGGGTTATTGTGAACCAGTGAAGAAAATGGTCACAACATATAATGTTGCTTGCATAACAGCACTGAAGTTTTATTTAATATTCCCTGGTTAATTCATATCGCAGTAATATCAAATTCCACCCCATATTCCTACATTTCCTTACATTTCCTATATTTCTGTCACAACTTTTATTTTTGTTAATAATAAATAAATAATTGTTAAGATAAATAATAAATATTAATATTTTATTATTACATGAATCATTTCTCATGAGTGTTATCACCTAATTCAAAAGAGAAAGACAGCCAAGAAGAGCCTACCTTGTGCATGCACTCTGTGTTTCCCTCACTGATTGTGTTAATACACTTACACTTCGTACTAATATGACCACAGAAATTTTCTTTCATTGCATTTTTTCCGTCTAGCCTATCATGACATGTGCAAAGAGAAGAGAGAAGTGAAAACAGCTTCACTGGATTTCAGCAACATTTTCTTTTCATTTTCTTTTTTACAAAAACAGCATTGCTTGTAAAAGTGCAGATTCTTAAACGCATACATTTTACTTTTACTTGGCGCATTAAAATGAAAAAATGCATGTCATTTCAATTGAATTTCAGGAGAACATACCCGTCGAGTCTACGGTAGCGCAAAGTCTATACGGTGACCGTAGACACTGTAAAACTTGGCCCGATAGGAGCTCAGAATCCTGTTATGGCTAGTCATTGCACATCATTATAACACAGAAGAAAAGAAAGGGGATGGACAGTACGGTAGTGCAATTCATCCAGATCGGTGATTGGTCAAAAGTCTAGGGTGGCAAAAGGGGAAAGAAGAGCCTTGTGATTGGTGAATATAGTGCAATGAAGGAAACTTCTGTTTTTCATTCAGTCTGTTGTTTTTTTTTCTTTATCAGGTGATGTTTCCAGCTCCTTTATTGCAACTGATGCCTGGACTGCTGTTTGTGGTCTTCAGTATGATCACAATGTGTTATTTATTTATTTTGAGTGGTTTACAATGACAGCACAGTATTATCAGTGTACAAACAATAAAAGCATCTAGTTTTTACTCCAACATCGATGAGGATTTTCCTTTGGCTCTTTTGAACCAAAACAGGTTGGAAAATCCCCTGAAATTAACAGCAATTGAGAATGAATTGCTTTCATTTCTTCTGTGTTATTATGATGTGCAAAGACTGGCCATAGGAGGAGTGCCCCGATGAGACAATGTAATTGTTTTACTTTTATACTGGTAAATTGAGAAGGATTATTCATACCATTGTACTGTCATTTGTACTTGTCTGTACAAGCAAGAAAATTAAAGGCATACCCTGAACTTCTGACCCCCACACGGAGAGACATTGTTGCACTTTGCTGCCATGTTAAGGTCCACTTCTCAAAGAGAAACGAGTCGTAAAATCAGTACAAAGTTGCTATGAGAGATTATCTTTGTATTGTGACGTAAGTATTTGAAGAGGGGTCACTGAATAGATGATTATGAAAATGGTGTGATCATATCTTTCACAGTCACTAGACCTCAACCTATCTGGGGGAAATTTGAGTGTCATAACAGACAGATAATAGCTCTGTTAGTGTTTCCGAATCAATTCCAGGAAACACTGAAGCTGTTGCAGAGGCTTGTGTTGTACAAAAACTTGTGTCTGCCACCTGATTGTACACATTGCTTCTGTGGTTCTGGTCTGTTATGTGTTTCTACATAGTTGTGTCTTCTGAACCTGTTGGCAGAGAAGGCTATTTGTGTGCAACTAAATAAAAAACATATAAAACATATTTCTCTTTCTATAGATTGTATTTATTTATACTTGTATGTTTGTATGTAAGTGGATGAAACAGGAATACAGGAAAACATCACTGCAGGATAGTCAATCAGTGAACTTGATTATAAATGCAATGCAAGGGGCTTTACATAATTAACTGTGTACAAAAAGTCAAAAGTGCCTGTCAGGTATGCTGGAATCATACACGTTACCATCAACAATATCACTGTGAATGTTACACACTTAAAGAAAGTTTATGAGCAACATGTACTGACAATAGCCATACATGGGTAAATGGGTAGTAAATGGCAGTGCAGTAAATCTGCCTAGTATGATTAATATCATACTAGGCAGATTCGTATGATATCATGATCGTGGCTCAAGAGTTGGGAGTTTTCCTTGTAATCGGAAGGTAGCCGGGTCGAGCCCCGGCTCGGACAGTCTCGGTCGTTGTGTCCTTGGGCAAGACACTTCACCTACCGCCTACTGGTGTTGGCCAGAAGGGCCGATGGCGCGATATGGTACCCTCGCTTCTGTCAGTCTGCCCCAGGGCAGCTGTGGCTACAACTGTAGCTTGCCTCCACCAGTGTGTGAATGTGTGTGTGAATGGGTGGATGACTGGGTGTGTAAAGTGCTTTGGGGTTCCTAGGGGGGACTAGTAAAAGCGCTATACAAATACAGGCCATTTACCATTAAATACACAATACACTTACTACTTCATATATCTCACATCATTTGTAACGAGCCACCGAAAGCACCACGTGAAGGCGCGTGGATACCTTCTGTGCGTGAGTGAATGCAACGACTCGGCTGAGCAGCTCCTGTGGAGGTTTGGTGAAGACCATACTTCTCACCCGGTCTGCTGACGAAGTGCAGGGGCATCTGGATTTATAACACGAACTGCTAGTGTCATCATCATCAGCTGTAGCCACTGAAAAGACTAGAAATGGGCGTAATACATTAGATGTACCCTGAAGTAAAAGAGTTAAATGGGCTATTCAGCCTCGTGTAATTTCAGCTAAATCCAGGAGCGTCTTAGAGTCTATCACTTACTGTAAACATAAAAGAAATTCCAGTTTCCATAAAAAATAGCAGACTTGCCGGTGTTCTGAGAAACCATCCTACTCTGACAAAACGTCCTACCCGTATTATAATTTGACGGTGACTTGCGACTAAACCTAACCCTGCCCCTAACCATAACCATAACCATAACCTTAAGAAGTATTCCGGATGGGTGAGAGAAAAAGACGTTAATTCGGCGTTGGTGTTGTGCGCATGCGCCGCGTCTGCGCAGAACCATTGGGTAGGATGTTTTTTCCCAGAACACCGGCTTCTTTGCTGTCCCACCGTGTGTTGTCGTTTTGGTGACGCAACTTCCGTCGACATACAATTGGTAGTCTACAGTTGGATTCGGCGCTCCTATTGGCCCTGAGTCTACAGTGTCTACGGTCACTGAAGACTCCGGGCCAATGAAAAGACGTAACCGTCTACGGCACAGGTGTCGAACTCCAGGCCTCGAGGGCCGGTATCCTGCAGGTTTTAGATGTGTCCTTGATCCAACACAGCTGATTTAAATGGGTAAATGGCCTCCTCAACATGTCTTGAAGTTCTCCAGAGGCCTGGTAATGAACTAATCATTTGATTCAGGGGTGTTGACCCGGGGTGATATCTAAAACCTGCAAGACATCGGCCCTCGAGGCCTGGGGTTCGACACCCCTGGTCTACAGTCACCGTAGACTTTGCACTACCGTAGACTACTGTAGTGCGTCATTCGCACAAGCAATTTTTTGTATGTAAATGCTTTCTATCTACCATTCACCTTCCAATGGACGCACTGGAGATCAACTTGGGGAACGAAACCACCAACCTTTCAGTTAGTAGGTGACCTACTCTATCTCTTGAGCTGCAGCCACCCAGGCGCTTGCAGCACCTAATATTCCCAGGTGAGGTTTAACCTGAGATTCTGTCATTTGGGGCAAAATAAAATAAAGTTATATTTAAAAATCGATTCAGGATTTTAATGAATCGATATCGTGTTATTCAAGCTAGGATCGATTTTCATCAGAAAATCGATAATCAAAACCCACCCCTACTTCTAAGGCTCCTCAAAACTTGAAATTTCCCCCTCTGAGTTTTTACCTTCTTGTTCTAATGTCTGGCCCTCCTCCACCTCATTTCCTGACAGCTCTAAGAACAACTCCACTTCCACAGTTATGAGTAAAATCCTTTCTGTCTCCCGGTCCTTTGTCATTTGTGGATGAAACGATCTAACACTGATATGAGTGTATAGGTGTGCAGAAGCAAGGTTGACAAAAACAAAAGTTAAAATGAGAAGTCTATTTGTCTATTGTTAATATTGTGCCAAACTGAGGAATCTTAACAGTAAAGAACCCATGCTGAGGTTGAGCATGTTATCTTACCCCAAGCAGAAAAAGGGAGAACTTCACTGAACGCTTCTGCTGTATTACACTGTGCTTCAGAGGGTCAATAACTACATGCCTGAACTCACTCATGGTACAAGATTATTTCCATCAAACAATAACTGTCAATGAATTTATACTGCAGCATCAACAAGAACAGTTAAGAGTCACAAAACAATAAACATCTTAAACAGCAACACATATTCCCAAGGCATGATGGGAGCTAACTAGCCACTCCCAACATGCCACAATATGATATTTTAGTAATTACATCTGCTTCTGTCTAATTGCTTCAATATGTAACAAAATTTCCTTTAACGGAAATCCACATAGATTTTGAAAATGTATGACATTATTACATCACAACATTCTGTGATTAAACAACACCTGATACAATATACTCTACTACAGATGATAAAAACAACAAATACATAACAATTTTGTTTTAAAAAAATGCAATATGTTTGTTTTAAACGCAATGCTTCCATTATTCTAAAAAGATAAATAAATAAGTATCATAACTTGTTTTTCCTCTGGGTCACAGGAGGACACCATGTTTCCACAGTAAGCCTATGAGCCATCAAATACCACCTAAAGTCCCTGTGCTGCATGATAAAACAAGTAAACAGTTAGTGAGAGGAAAACGACAAAATCTAGTTGCAACAAGTTAAGACTACATTAGGTCAGACGGATACAGGGAGGAGATGGCCTATACAGGACTAAACGGCATCTCTGAAACTTTAATGTCTCCCAACCTGCTAACGGAAACAAGAAAATCGCTTCAGTTTCCTCGCTCAAGATCAAAGTGAAACTAAAGGTAAAACGTTGCGCTTGCAGTTGATTTTAAACGAAACCTCAGACCACAACCACTTCGGATGTTATCAGTTTGTTCTTTTTATTGTTTCAGCTGCAGTCTCAGCGCTGTTAAAACTTTTGAGTGTAAAGATTAAATATATTTTAAAAAAACATTCAAATATAGTCAACATATAAATTAGATGTGGGGTCACCAAGCATAGTGTAGGTGTCCTAAATTGCATCTAAGAATCTGTATCACTGATGATCATCAGGGAAACACAAAGGGTGCGTTTCAAAAGTATCTTCTATTCCTAACCTTTTTTTTTTCGTTCCCTTCCTTCTCATGGTTCCTACACCTCAATGAAAACTAGGAGAACTGATAAGCCCTCAGGAAAAGAGAAGAACGGTTTGCTGAGAATATGAATGACCTTACAGTCTGACACCGGATTATGAAGGAGGGGCATAGAGGGCCAGATTTACTAATGATATATATGTCAAAGCCTTTACTTGACCAGGCTCAGGGAGGCACAGCCATGTCCCGTGACTGGTTGGGGGTAAGGGGAGGGAGTGTGGAAGAGGCCTGGGAGGAGATCACTCCCAGATCCCAGGCCCCCAGAGGTTCAGTTTCGGGGCCTTTATTGTTCTTACTGTATTTACTTCCTCTTCAACACTTATTGAGCACTTTAAGGACATTTCGTATCACTGCTATGCAGATGATATTCGGTTATATATCTCCTTTAAGCCCCATGATGTTTCCAAGCTACAGATTTTGCACAAGTGCATAGACTCCATTAGATGTTGGATGGCTGGAAACTTTCTTCAACTAAATGAGGAGAAGACTGAAGTTCTTGTTTGTGCTCCTAAAAATTTGTACCTAGTGTTATGGAAAACTTGGGTCCACTTGCTACATTTGCAAAACCGTCTATCAGGAGCCTTGGTGTTAGTATTGACTCAGCTCTGACTTTGGATGCTCATGTAAAATCTTTGGTTCGCTCCTGTTTTTATCACTTGAGAAACCTTGCTAAGCTGAGTCCATTGTATCGCGCTCCGAATTAGAAATTGTCCTTCATGCATTTGTTTCATCTCGTCTGGACTATTGTAATTCTTTGTTTACTTGTTTATATAAAGCCTCTTTGGAGCGTCTACAAGTTGTTCAGAGCGCTGCTGCAAAGCTTCTGACCAAGTCCTCCAAGTTTTCCCATGTCACACCCCTGCTGATTGAGCTGCACTGGCTCCCCGTTAAATTCAGAATCCAGTTTAAGGTTTTGACCTTGACTTTCAGGGCTCTGCATGGACAAGCACCAACATATATAAGTGAACTTTTACATCCATACATTCCCAGCAGGTCCCTGAGGTCATGTGACCAGGGCTTGCTTGCTGTCCAACACACGAGGCTGAAAACAAAAGGCGACAAAGCTTTTGGAATTGTGGCCCCCAGATTGTCGAACTCTCTCCCTTTGAGCCTGAGATCTGTGGACTCAGTGGTCGCTTTTAAAAAACAGCTAAAAACCCATCTTTTTAAACTTGCTTTTGGTTGATTTTTATTTTTAGGTTTTAGCTTCTGTGAAGCACTTTGTGATTTTTATCTTGAAAGGTGCTATATAAATAAAGTTTTACTTACTTACTTACCATCTGCCACTTCATCAGGAGCATCTCCAGGCATTGTAGGGAGGTCATACAGGCACATGGAGGCAACACACAAACACTACTTAGCCTCATTTTGACTTGTTTTAAGGACCTGACATCAAAGTCGAATCAGCCTGTAGTGTGTTTTTCCACTTTCATTTTGAGTGTGACTCCAAATCCAGACCTCCTTGGTTGTTAAATTTGATTTCCGTTGATAATTTTTGTGTGATTTTGTTGTCAGCACATTCAACTATGTAAAGAACAAAGTATTTACAGTTTTTCTCGATTGCTTAAACACTATAACCAGGCTTTTAAACTAAAATTTCAAAACCGTAACGCTATTTTTCAAAAAGCTCACCCATTTCCCTGAACTATAAACACTATTCCCTGCTTTGACACATGAGTCAAATTTGGTGAACTGTTACTGCAAAACTCTACACACAAATCCCTACATTTTTCAGTGCTTACACCATGTAGTCATTTAGAAAGCACTAGCATTCAATAATGTTAACTTAAGTCAGCATAGCTTGAGCTCAATTAGCACACAATTAACCAGGTGGAAACACTAGGAGTCAAAATTTATCACACACCAATCAGAACCTTCGATGGATAGATAAAAGGGCCAAAGTCAGCTCATTCAGGTTTGAAACAATGGATCCAAAGAGATGCAAAGGAAGAGGACGTGGTGGAGAAAGAGGACGTGGTGAAGGAGGAGGACGTGGTGGAGGAAGAGGACATGGTGAAAGAGGAGGACGTGGTGAAAGAGGAGGAGGAGGTGGAGGAAGAGGACGTGGTGAAAGAGGAGGAGGAGGTGGTCTAGGACAACAGGAAGGTGGTGGAGGAGGAGGGAGAGGTGGAGGAGGAGGAGGACGTGGTGAAGGAGGTGGAGGTGGAGAACGACGGCGACAAGGAAGGGGAAGAGCAAGGGCAAGAAGACAGTCAGTCTCGGATGAAATTCGAGCCACTTTAGTTGACCATGTCCTTGTCCATGAGGGAGGCTGGGCAACGAGTACAACCAAATTTGAGTCGCTTCACTGTTGCCTCCATCATCAGAACCTTCAGGGAGGAAAACAGGTAGGTGTACTTGCAGTAAGACTGCTTTGTACAGTAACTTTTAAGTTACTGAACTTATGTTTCTTGAGTTTCAGTATGTTTCCATTATTTTCCTGTAAAAAGAATGTGTGACAGTTACAGTAATGAGTGCTTCTATTTTTGTAGGACACAGAGACGACCACCTGGTGGAGGCAGGTTAAGGCTTTTGTCGGAGGAGCAAGACAGGGAACTTGTAAACATGGTAATTGCAAATAATGTAATCCGCCTGCAAGAGATTCAAAGGAGAGTGATTGAGGATGATCATCTTTTTCGAGGCATAAATGCCATCAGCCTCTCCACAATTAACCGCATCCTCCGAAAGAATCAATTCCGGATGAAACAGGCATACCGAGTCCCTTTCGAACGAAACTCTGACAGAGTGAAAAACCAACGTGTGGAATATGTTCAGGTATGAGTTTTGATACTGTATAAAGTATTGTGTACCATCACAGCATGGCAGTTTATGCTGCCATTTCAGCACTCTTGAACTGTGGTTCAGGGTACCGATTGACTCTACTGTGTTATGTGTTTTGCAGAGAATCTTTGAGATTGAAGGACGGCCTGTTCCCCATGAAATAATCTTTGTGGATGAGGCAGGTTTTAACCTGACCAAAAGAAGGAAAAGGGGGAGGAACATAATTGGCCATCGGGCTATTGTAAATGTCCCTGGTCAGCGTGGAGGGAATGTCACTATGTGCGCAGCCATCAGCCAACGAGGGGTACTCCACCGCCATGCCGTACTAGGACCCTATAACACTATGCTTCTCCTTGCTTTTCTTGATGGTTTAAGACAACATATGTTCCAGCTGGACTACAGGGAACCAGCACAGCCAGAGCAGCCTCACTACGTTGTTGTGTGGGATAACGTCAGCTTCCATCGCGCTGCTCTGGTTCGTGACTGGTTTACCAATAACCCAAAGTTTTCTAATATCTTTCTGCCTGCATACTCTCCCTTTCTAAACCCGATAGAGGAGTTATTTTCGGCATGGCGGTGGAAAGTGTATGACCGAGAACCTTATGTCCGTGTTCACCTCCTTCAGGCCATGGAAGAAGCCTGCCTAGACATATCAGTAGATGCATGCCAGGGGTGGATCAGGCATGCAAGAGGATTTTACCCCCGCTGCCTGGCTAGGGCCAATATAGCCTGTGATGTGGATGAGATTCTCTGGCCTGACCCAGACCAAAGACAAGATGCTGAGGTGGAATAATGTTTTTTGGTGTGTGTTGTACTGTATAGTACATGAATAAAAATGTGCCACTGTACATACATTGGTTGCGTCTTTTGTGTTTATCATGTGAAAAGGTTTTTGAAGGGGAGAACCATAAGCAACCTAATTGTTTTGGAACTATTGTTTTGAATTAATTGTACCAGTGTGCAAAACTCTGTTGTAGTGTGTGTGTTTTGAGGGCTTGTGTTTGATGTCTGAGGGCAAAGTTTGGTTTTTCAGCAAGAGTGAATAGTTTTGAGTGTAGAGCTTCATTTTGACCTGGAAATAGGATGTTTGGGAAATTGAGTGAGATGTTATGGATTTGTGTTTACTGTTGTGAGAATATGAGGCATAGTTTCAAGAAATGTGTTTTAGCAATCGAGAAAAACTGTAATAAGAATATTTCATTCATTCAGATCTGGGATGTCTTATTTTTCCATCCATATTCAGAAGACTGACTAAAATTTAAATAAGTTGGGCAACTTTAGATGTTGTGTTCCGGCACAATGACATGAAACCAGAGATCTATAAATGACAACAATCTACAGGGGTCACTGTGACTCAATGAAACGAATCGTTACAAACAAAACAAAACAAAAACCCACTGCTGCTTTCATCACAACGCCAACATTTCGTTTGTAAAAATTAAATACCCGCACATTTTTATGATTTGTCTAATAGCACAATTCCTTCCTTACTTTTAAGTTTTATTTAACATTCTGACTGTATTTTATATTTTGACTGATTACATTGTTGTTATTTTGTACAGAGGCAGCATTGCAAATAAAAGCAGTGAATGTAAGTTTTTGCATATATATTCACACACGTAGAACCTAAAGCTGGTGCGCCAAAATGTCATACCAGGAGGTCCTTTGAATACAACGGGGAAGCAAGTGAATCAGAAACCCAGAGACCAAACACGTCTAACTGGGAAAAAAAAGTATTCCCAGATGCAGAAAGCAATAACAAAACCTGATTTAAAAGACAAAAAAAAAGAAACTTGCCATAAAATTCGTTGTTCGTTGTACACCAAAATCCCACACATTCCCGCCAGTCCATTGTCCAACAACCCAAGACGAATATTCCTTGTGTGTAAAAGTTAGAGACAGGAACTCCTCTTCTGACGTGGGGACCACCCCAGCCTAGTCCCAGGAGGACGAGGGAAAAAACAAACAAAACACCAATCTCACGCCTCAACAGGTGCCTGCTATTAGCTAAACAGTCCCATGTCCAGCCAGCCCACAATGGATTAGAACAACGTTATATATTTATATAATAAAACAAACAACTAGAAACATGCAATACAAATATCAGAATAAAATCATGCAAATAAAATCAAAACTACACTCACAGGCAAACACTAAAATCAGAATAAAACTAATCATACAGACACAAATAAACATATGTATGTATATATATATATATATATATATATATATATATATATATATATATATATATATATATATATATATATAGGGCTCAGAGAAGAGCTCGAGAGGATGTGGAGGGTGAAGGTAACGGTGGTCCCCGTGGTAATCGGAGCACTAGGTGCGGTGACTCCCAAGCTAGGCGAGTGGCTCCAGCAGATCCCGGGAACAACATCGGAAATCTCTGTCCAGAAGAGCGCAGTCCTGGGAACAGCTAAGATACTGCGCAGGACCCTCAAGCTCCCAGGCCTCTGGTAGAGGACCCGAGCTTGAAGGATAAACCGCCCGCAGGGGCGTGCTGGGTGTTTTTTTTTTTTTTATATATATATATATATGAAAGAAATACAGTCTCTACATTTACAGTTACAAACTGAATCAATGTTTAATTTAATGACTGACTATGTGGACTGTCAGCAGTGAAAGCCACATTCTGCCTGGTGTCTCTCTCTCTCTTCTTCCTGCGCACATTTTCACAGCGCAAAAGATTCAAAAGATGCTTTCGCAAATTCTTTGAGAGCATATATAGCAGAGGGTTCATACAGCAGTGAGAATAGGCAAGCATTTCACTAATATGGTAGGCAACTTCTAACCGTTCCTCTGCCTTGCAACCTTTGGGTTTATAAAGGGAAGTAATTAAAAGCATAATATGGTATGGCCCCCAGCAAATGAAAAAGGCTGCAACAATACACAACAGCACAGCTATAGTCTTGTGCTTCTTTCTATTTAAACCTTGTAAAACTGTCTTGAGGATTGCAGAATAGCAAAAAATAATGATGGCCAGTGGGAGGAAGAATAGCAGTGACACTTGGAGATAATGTCCAAGCTTGTCTTCAGATTCATCATAGCAATAGTTTTCACCATCCAAGTTTTCAAACTTTACTTTTGTTGCATCCGTCAGGGACGCTGAGATGCTGATGATCCAGGCAGCTATACAAGCACCAACTGCACACTTCTTTCTTAGAGCACGATTATTTTTCCAGTTTGGCAGCACCACCCTAATGAAACGTGCCACTGTCATGGCAGTCAGCAGAATGACACTGCTGTACAAACCAACAAAGAATGCAGCAGTCATGAATTTGCAGATAAAGTCCCCAAAGACCCAGTGGTGTAGGTGATGAACAGCCCAAAATGGAAGTGTGATGGTGAAGATCAAATCAGAGCAGGCCAGGTTCAGGATGAAAATATTTGTGATACTTTTCAGGCCCTCGTAGATGAAAAGAACACATAAGAGGAGGCTGTTGCCTATGATACTGAGGATGAAGATCAAAATGAAAAGGGGTCCAGTGATGGTGGGAGCATTAGTATCACACATGTATTCAGCATCATTACTCAGTCCAGATGTGACGCTTGCCATTTTCAGTTTTCTGGAAAAAAATAAAACATACATACAAAATAAAATGCAACCAAACACAATCACAATTCTCTAAAATGACAGAAACTGTTGATTTTGTTTCTAGTTTTAGTATAACAGATAAAACCAAAGGGATTAAAGTACCCAATTTTTGAAAAAAACACTGATGAAGATTAAGATGAAGAAAGTCCCAGTAAAAATTGGAAATTCAACTCTACAAATGTGATGTACAGGATCCCTCACTCCATCATTAGCTGTCATGTTGTTTTCCATTTTTAATTTTCTATAATTAAACACATTAGCTTAGCAAATCTGCCTTAAATGAGAGAAACATGTACTTTAGTTTTTGTATAGTAGTAAAGCATGAAGCGTAATTAAGTACCAAATTCAGAGTATAACTATTACTGATAAACTTACCGTAAGCATCAGTTGTCATGTCTTCTGTTGAATTTCAGTGTGACGAAAAAGCTGTGATGTTTTTGGAGATTAAAAAACAAGAAGAGACGCCGTGTTACAAAAACCATGTCATGTCCCGTCATCTCATGAAAAAACAAAATCACTTGAGCAACCTTTTTCCTTCCCCACATGATGCAATATGAAAACAATCACCGCTTTTTTTTTTTTTACATTTGGCCTGAACATACAGGTTGTGCACTGAGCGTGAGAGCAAGAGATGCTATAGGCTGATATAGCAGCAGTTCAACCATTTAAGCAAGGCAACAGTAAAAAAAAATAAAAATAAGCCGAACAACAACACCCAATATATTTTCTGTTAAATTTATGCAGCTTGCAAGTGCAGTCAGTATAGAAATATAACTGCAAAGACTCCAAAATGATACTGTGCATAATGTTAGGCTGTTTTCAGAGCCACTTCTGTGAAATAAGTCACAAACTAAGTATCAGATATCAGTCCTCTTGTTCAGGAAACTGTGGTTGCATTTAATTTAACTGTCGTAATTTGCAAGACATGCAGACTGAATATTGAATGGATAACCAATATGCAGACATGCAGAGGTAGAGTGAGGTAAATTTTAAAGCAAGCTATTAATTTCCAGCCTGTTGAAATCCAAAAAGGCAAAAGCCAAAATGGCAAAAAACACAATCCAAAACAGTGAAACTGAAACTACAGCTACCAAAACCTAAAATTAAAGAAATACACAGACTGAAATATTTAACTACAGAAAACACACCGGAGATACCAAAAAAAATGAGGCATGAGGCAGATTTTGAAATACAATCAGACATTCTGACATGAGAAAAAGGGGAGACAGCGACTAAATGGGTGATTATATGAGTGGAGACGGCCGAACAAGACAGCAGAAGAAGTCATGGCTGCAAAACTAGAAGCAAAAGCATAAGGAATTCATAAAGGAACATGGAAAACAGACACATGACTGGACTAAATACAAAAGACTAGACACAAGAGGAAGGGACACTCAGGTAAAAACTAAACTCTGAAGAAAATGAGAACTAGGCACAGAAATACACAAACGAATACATAAAGTAAATATAAACATTATAAACAACTCAATAACTGGGTAAACTAACAGGAGCTTCCTCAGCAACAAGCTATTTTACTTATAAAAATGTTACATTATAATATCTTAAAATGATCAAGGCTTCTTGGTAACCGTATTCCAACATGCAGATCACACGCTCTCATTAGGATGTTAATGCACGAGTGAGGTCAGTCATGGTGCTCATAGTTTACATAACCAAAACTCAGTAATTTTGGCTGAATTAAAGGTTTATTTCATGCATCTATTTAACTATTATTAAACATTGTTAGTGGGTTTTAATGGCACTGAAAACCTACTTTTATACTAGGTTTTTTGTTCTTTTTTGTTTGATTTGTTTTGTTTTTCTTTTCTCACCTTTCTGCCTCATACGGATCCAAACCGGTTACCTTGGATTTCTCTGTTTTTCATCCAATAAGAAGAATTGCCTCAATAATTCAACGTAGTGACGTCCTCCTCATCAGTAGAAGATAAACGGTGGAAAATAGCACACTGTTGCTGTGTCTCAGTTCAGGGGCTGCATCTTTCGGAGGCCACATTTCAAGGCCGATTATGTCACAGAAAGGCGACGAAGGCTGTCCCAATTCGAACGCTGCTCCAAATGTGGCCGACAAATGCGTCCTTCATTTCGCTGCACTTGAACGATGGGTCGGGTGTATCCTTCGTGGTCCAACCTATCCCAGAATTTTCTGGGACAGGTTTTTCCCATATTTTTAGGTGAGAATGTAGCTGTGTAAACTTCAAATATCTGCTCAGTTTATCGAGACATCACATATTTGCAAAAGTGCTCTGACGTTTTCGGAATTACCCACCAACTCGATAGCTGACCAGGTGGTCAAGGTTCAATAGAGCCGGCTAACACCGGACTCCCGGCACATCGTTTTCAGACCCCGCGGGGTCTCTTGCTACTCGGGTTAAACATGATATATAAGTCACTAAGATAACTTTAAAATTGTATTGTTTGGCTTTTTTCAGTGTTTTATTTGTTTGCGAGTAAATCGGTTTGGCTGAGATTAAAGTTACAGTTTTTATACAGCTGAATAAACATCAAACAGAAAACTGATTAAACAAAAGTGTGAGATGGTCGAGAATTTACTCCATTGTCCTGTTATATTTTAGATAACAAGGAGCAGACGGCTGGGTTTATTAAACTCCACCGAGACAGCGGTGATGCAAATCTGAAGGCTAGTCGGTCCCATTTCAGAGGTCTTTGAAGGACCCGGCCTTCACGGTCTATGTGGGCCGGGTCCTCCAAAGGATGCAACTCCTGAACTGAGGCACAGCTAATATGTCTGGGTGCCCAGGATTTCTTCCTCCATAAAGTAATCTAGCAAATCACCAAGTGATAATCAGTGGACAGCTCATGTCTTCACTTAACACTAAGCTCGTGAGTTTTGAAAACCTACCTGTTACGACGACAGAGTAATTTGCTTGTATATCTAACAAAATTTTAGCAACCTAAAAAGTCTAAGTTGTATGAATTTATTAGGAATCATTTTTAATGAAATTAGGATATGAAAATAACCACAATATACCATGTGAGGAAAATATCTCAATTTGAAAATTTGAACCATGGGAAAAAAACATGGAAATAAAATCTGTAGCTTTGTGCTAGTTTAATTTTAGTATGTTTGTCTCCTGTTTTATGCCTTAGAAATGTCATTAACCCATATCAGTTTGATGATCTGTGTTTGATGTTATGTTTTTGCATTTATGTGTATTAATATCATGTTTACATATTTTCAGCAAGAAATACTTTCCTTCCAAAAGGATACTGGGGTTTCTGCCTTTTTATTTATTCTAATTTTAGATACCCTCATGCTTTACACAAAAAAACAGAACAAAAGTTACATTTGTTTTTGAGTCTGTTTCAGTTAGTAAAAAAATATATAAAATAAACAAAGATTTTATTGTTTATTTTCAGTGTAAAGAAAAAAGAGGATGTTGCTCAAGTCACCATATGGGTTTTGTATAGCTGGCACAATAGACAGTTATTTCCCAGGATTATTTTGATGAAGCTTCATTTTTCATGTGAAAACAAGTTAATTTAAACCGTTTTTTTCATGATGTCGTTTTTGGGTTTTTTGTGTAATCTCTGACTTAGTGGGAAACAAAAACAGGAACTAATAAATTTCAAAAGAACATCCATTTCACAGCATTTTCACAACAGTGAAATTTAATGGAAGACTTGACAGTTGTTTTTTGAAGTAAGTTGTTGTGTCTGTTTTCTGAAATTTGGTACTTTATTAGTCCTTTTGGTGTGATATATGTGAAAGATCCACAACAGACCCAAACGCATTTTCATGCTTTTCAGCTCACTGTCGACCACATACCAACAACAACCACAACATGACCTAGTTCGGTCTATTTATGCCGGTGAGGTGTGTGTGTTGACACCGCTCACCTCCCCCACAGCTGCACCGCACACAAAGCTCTGCCACAATATAATATACAAAATAGAACCAAAATCAACAGTTTCTGTCATTTTAGAGAAAACTGCTCAATCATTGTGTTCAATTGTGTTTTAATTTCATATTTACCAGAAAATTCAAAATGGCAAACTTCACATCCACTGATGACAAAGTGAGTGATCATGCTGTATACATTTGTTATGCAAGTTTTGCAAGGTTTTGCTAAGCCTCGCAAAACCGTCTTGAGGGTGGCAGAGAGGTACAGGATTATAGCTCTGCTTTTATTGTCACATCACATGTTCTGGTACACTGGTACAGCACATATGAGTGAAATGCTTGTGTGCAAGCTTCACAAGCAACAGAGGTGTGATACAATAAACATAAGACACAACTAAATGTAAGAGCAGGAATGTCAGAATTTTAAGAATAAATATATGTACAAATATAAGAATGTATGCACATTACTAGATATTTATACTAATTATATATATACAAATAAAATAAAATAAAATATACAGAGGTCAGCAGTTGAATATTGTGCAAAAGAAATTGCATAGATGTATGCATAATGTCAAAGTTGCCTGATGGAAAAAGCTGTCTCTCAGTCTGCTGGTTCGGGACCGGATACTCCAGTACTTCCTGGCTGACGGAAATAGTTTGAACAGTTTGTGGCTGGGGTGACTGGAGTCTTTGATGATCCTCCCTGCTTTCCTCAGGCACCACTTTTTGTAGATGTCCTGGAGGGAGGGAAGCTCACCTTCAATTATCCGTTCAGAGTACCGCACCACTCTCTGGAGGGTGGTGCAACACTCTATTATTGCAGCCTTTTTCATTTGCTGGGGGCCATACCATATTTGGCTTTTAATCACCTCTTTCTATATACCCAAAGATTGTAAGGCACAGGAATACTAGCATATCGCTTACAATATTTGTGAAAAACATACGTATTCTCATTGCTGGGTAAAACCTCTGATGTGTATGCTCTCGCAGAAGTTGTGAAAGCATCTGTTGAATCATTTGCGCAGTGAAAATGTGTGCAGGAAGAACAGAGAGACAGACACTGGTCAGACTGTAGATTTCACTGCACAGAGATCTGCCGTTCAGTTGGAATTGCACAACCTTCCATTAAACAGCCACTTGTTAAATTAAATGTTGATTCAGTCTGTAAATACTTTCATACAATACACTTTGTATTTATTTAATGTCACAACTTTTGCATAATCGCTTGAAGTCATCCATTTCTATTTTTCACTTTTTAATGCTTCAAGTCAAAGTTTTGTACAGCTAAAGATGTGCATTTTAATGTTGCACTACTGTTCCTGGAGATAATAAAATGCTGTCAAAATCCTATGAAGCTGTTTTTATTTTTCTCTTTTCTTTGAAATCTGTGACATGTGACTTTAGGTTAGACTGAAAAATATTCCATTGTCATCGGTCACCGAGGAAAAACATTGAGTAATACCTAGAGTGAAATGGACTCCACACACAAGCATTTGTTGTCACAGGATCACAGCAGACTCATTTCATATTTGATGCCATTTGACACGGCCCACTTAATTAAAATTGCATTTAATCTTCTGATTTTTATGGCTATACTTATTTATTTATATTTATTTATTTTTACAACTGTATATATTTGTACCAAATGCATTTATTTAATTCGTTGGGTTACATGAACTTGACCACATCAGTGATGTGATCGTGACACCAGCTTCGGCTCCGCCCACTGAAGAGGACGCCATATTTTTTTGAGGTCTCTGCAGACAAATATGAAGGCTGAACCACGGTAACATAATAATGCAAACACATGGCAGTGAAGATCGCTAAGGTGGTGTACAGTACAGTACAGTACAACACAGGGGAGCATGATTTCAGAAATAATAGTGCAAAAGCAACCTAAAAACTAGATAACCAAACTAAAACCTGACATTACAAAGAATAGGTGTAGAGGAATTACAGCTATAATAAGAACCAAACCCTGGAACACAAACAAGTGTGACCAGAATCAGAGTCTTGGTGAAAAAAGGGGTGAGTGTAAAAGCGACGCTCTTGAATTACCGGTCAATCTACGTCCCTACGCTCACCTATGCTCACGAGCTTTGGGTAGTGACTGAAGCCAAGTCAAGCCAAGTCAAGAAAGCCTTTATTTGTCACATGCAAGTTGCCCTGCAGCGAAATGGGCAACTTGCTACGCGGGCATTTGGAACGAAGAGTCTAAACACAGTTTGTTATCAGGGGAGAAATTGTTTCTTATGTTCAGCTCCAGCCTTGAGACCACAGCTGGCGCCGATATGGTAGCCGCATGAAATAATGGTGGTGTTCTTGCTATAGTGTGAACCATGGCATGTCAATTTTACAGTCGATCTAATGTCCATCACTGGTTCCTCGCCATTCCCATTGGAGAGCAAGCTTCTCCAAGATGTCATCCGTGCTGCATCTAATGAGTCCATTCTGAGAAGCCACGGCTCGCTCCATCATTCCAATCAACATAGCAGGCAGCCTTGTGGGGATTTGAACAGCTGTTTCCGCTTTCTTTACTCTTCGATAAGCCAGTGCCAAGCCAGTGCCAAGCCAGTGCCAAGCCAGTGCCAAGCCAGTGCCAAGCCAGTGCCAAGCCAGTGCCAAGCCAGTGCCGATCAGCAAGAACCCTGTTATCATGATTCCAAAAAGGTAGATGTCATTTATTTATTTATTTATTTATTTAGGACAGTGCATGTTAATGAACATAAATGTAAAAAAAAAATTACATGAATGTAAACATACCAGATTATAGCCAAGGGCTAATTTCCATCTGTTGTCCTTAAGCATAAAAAATAGACATAATAATTCATAAAAATTCATCATTCATTCATAATAAAAACTCCATCACCAAACTTACACATACACACCATTCTGTTCCCAAATAAAACATTAAAACTATACAACTCATACATGATCACACACTTGATTTGTCCATAACAAGTTTTTAACCTTTGCGTTAAACAAATTGAGTGTAGAGCATTCTCTAATGGGTTGAGGAAGACTGTTCCACAGATGGCCTCCCTTGACAGAGAGGACGTTCTGCCCAAATGCTGTCCGTCTGTGGGGTATAAACAAGTGGGAAGTCGGTTTTTTGTCAAGTAGTTTTAAACTTCTTTTATAAATATTTTCAATAGTTTTAAGTGTTGTTGGACAAGCAAGTGACCAGGATGTCAAACAATAGTCCATATGAGAGATCATCCTTGAGTAAAAATACGTTTTTGCAACATTCATATTTAAATTATTACGTATATGATTAAAATTTCGATTATTAAATTTAAGTACCTGGGACACTTTATTTATGTGACTCTTGAAGGATAATGTTGGGTCTAGAATGACCCCAAGATATTTAAATTCTGGAGCTAATTCAAGCTCTACTCCATCCAGGAATATGTTTGACTGCTTCAAGTTTAAGGGGCGTTTTGAAAAATACATGCAGACAGTTTTTGAGGTGTTCAACATTAGGCATGAGTCCTCCAGCCAGATATGCATTAATGCTAAAGCAGTTGTAAGATCTTTTGCCACCTGCTGGACACTATTTTCTTGCATATATATAACTGTATCATCCGCATACATTTGAGCAAATATATTTGGACAGACTTCAGGTAAGTTATTGATAAAAAGAGAGAACAATAAGGGCCCAAGAACAGATCCTTGAGGAACCCCTGTATCACAGTCTAAATATGGAGATTTAACCCCATCCAACACCACACACCGTTTCCTGTGTGAGAGATATGAGGCAAACCACTGAAGAGCCTGACTGGAGATATTAAACTGAGTCCATCTGGACAACAATATCTGATGGTTTACAGAGTAGAAAGCCTTCTTCAGATCTAAAAATACAGCTCCAACACAGGGACTCTTGTCCAGCAAGCTCTTCAAGTTCTCCACTAACATACACAGGGCAGTATCTGTGGAGTGACTATTAGTGTCTATCCAGAGTTAGACCTGTTTTCAGGAACTGCTTTAGTAATTGATCTCTTGTTTTCATTTAATTCTTGCACTCTTTGTTTAACCAGGGCAAATTAGATGTTGTCTTTATTTTTTGTCGACTTCTAATGGAGTATGTTGATATAACATCCTTAACAATGTCAGTGAAGTGACTGCTGCAGAATTGTGGATCATCACTACACAATAAAGGCTCCCAGTTAACTGATGCTAATGCTTCTGCTACATTTTGTCGCTAACTTCTTGGTATAAATTCATAAAAGGATCTCCTGTTAGATGAACTTTGAAAGTCATTCTTAACCCGTGATTTTATAAGTTTTCTAGAACATAATATAAAATTGTGGTCTGAAATACCAGTGATAAAATTATAAGATTTAATAATTCGCTCGGGCTTATTACTGAAAACCAGATCTATTTTAGTTTTAGAGTGTCTTGTTATTCTTGTGGGTTGTTCAATGTGTTGAGTAAAGTTCAAAGTCTCCATTATGTCCTTGAGTGTTTTTGTGTCCTTTTCACAGTCCCAGTTGACATTAAAATCTCCCATTACAATTATTTCATTAGACTTATTATTTATAGTATGATATTTAAGTAATATCTGTAGTTGTTCATAAAAAATATTCTTTGCGGAAGGAGGGCGATATAAACAGATCAACGTAAATGACATTTCTGGGGAAAGAGTGATTTTAACAGAAATATGTTCTATTTCGACATCTATTGGTGAACTAAGTAAAGAGCAATCCAGGTGTAACATGTTTTGTTTCATCAAGTTCCTCCACTTATCTGCATACTGATCAAGAGCCTTTTCCTGTTGTTCAAGTTTACCAATTTTAGTATGTTCTTCTACTTTTTATGCTCTACAAAGAATTAGAGATATCATACATTTACATCATTTTGATTATCTGTGTTTGTTTTTGTCAATGGAAAATTGTACTTAGTAGTCAGTATAAGCTTTTAATGATATAAGTTTACATGTGATAGAATACTGCATGATGACCTTTTTATTACTTAGAACTGATTGTTCTTTATAAAACTTGTTCTGATATTTTTATCTGAATCTTCCCACAGCGATAGTAAGAAGCTGAACAAGCAGTTCTGAACTCTTACCAGGAAAAAGAGCTGCTTCCCACATTCCACACACACACACACACACACACACACACACACACACACACAAACACACACACACACACAATCACATATGCACATGCTCACGTACCAACATCCCACTGAACAACTTTTCTTGTGTATAAATAAAGACAAGTGCAAGAACAGAGCGCTGATCACAGGGCCCCCACTCTCGTGTGAGCGCTCTGTGAGTGCCCTTACAAGTAAAATCTGCAGCGTGTGTGTGTCTTCACTCTCTGACTCTCAGCTGAAGAAGTGTCTTTTAGAATAAATCTCTTGACAGTTTTATATGTATTTATATTATGTCTACATTTTTTTCCAGCAAGAAATAGTTTCTTCCTAACAGTACTAGGGTTTCTGCTTCTTTTCTCATTTTTTATCAGCAGTATCCTCATGCTTAAAAAAACACAAAACAGAACAAAAGGTTTTTTTAGTCTGTTTCAATTACACAGCTAAAACAAATGAAGTAAAATAAACATGTGTTTTATTGTTCATTTTCAGTGTATAGAAAAAGAAGAGGTTGCTCACGTCATGATGTGGTTTTTGGTAGGGCGGCGCTCTAGCTCAAGAACATGACAAACTTTAAGATATCTCAGGATCATCACAGGTTTTTCACCACAGTGCAATTCAGCAGAAGACCTGAGTTTGAGGTAAGTTCAGAGAAATGCAATATGGATGTAGGCAGTTATTTGTTAGGTTTAAATTTGGTGACTTTTTTTGTTTCATGATGTGGTTTTTATTAAGGCAGAATCTCTGAACTAATGTGAAACAAAAGGAGGAACTGTTAGTTTTCAAGAGAACACCCTACAGCTTTTACACAACAATAAAATTCAGCGGAAGACTTGAAAGTTGATGTTTGTGGTAAGTTGCTGGGTTTTTTTTTGAAATTGGGTACTTTAATCCCTTTGGTTTTATCTGTTATACAAAAACTAGAAACAAAATCAACAGTTTCTGTCATTTTAGAGAAATTGTGATTGTGTTTAGTTGCATTTTATTTTGTATGTATGTTTTATTTTTTTCCAGAAAACTGAAAATGGCAAATGTCACATCTGGACTGAGTAATGATGCTGTGTTTGTTTTCTGAAATTTGATACTTTTTTAGTCACTTTGGTTTTATATAATATACAAAAATTAGAACCAAAATCAACAGTTTCTGTCACTTTAGAGAAAACTGCTCAGTCATTGTGTTTGATTGCATTTTATTTTATATGTATGTTTTCCAGAAGATTGAAAATGGCAAACTTCACATCCACATCCAGAACGAGTGGTCTTGTTGAATACATGTGTGATACTAATGTTCCCACCATCACTGGTCCCCTTTTCATCTTGATCTTCATCCTCAGTATCATAGGCAACAGCCTCCTCTTATGTGTTGTCTTCATCTACGAAAATCTGAAAAGTATCACAAATATTTTCATCCTGAACCTGGCCTGCTCTGATTTAATCTTCACCATCACACTTCCATTCTGGGCTGTTGATCACCTACACAACTGGGTCTTTGGGGACTTTGTCTGCAAAGTTATCACTGCTGGATTCGCTGTTGGTTTGTACAGCAGTGTCATTCTGCTGACTGCTATGACAGTGGATCGTTTCATTACTGTGGTGCTGCACAACTGGCCGATCAGCCATGGCAGAGTGAAGAAGTGTGCAATTGGTACCTGTATAGCTGCCTGGGTCATCAGCATCTTAGCGTCCCTGAGTGATGCAATGAAAGTAAAGGTTGAAAGCTGGGAAGGTAAAAACTATTGCTATGATGAATCTGAAGACACGCTTGGACAGTATCTACAAGTGTCACTGCTATTCTTCCTCCCATTTGCCATCATTATTTTCTGCTACTCTGCCATCCTCAAGACAGTTTTGCAAGGTTTAAACAGAAGGAAGTTCAGGACTGTGGCTGTGCTGTTGTGTATTGTTGCAGCCTTTTTCATTTGCTGGGGGCCATACCATATTATGCTTTTAATCAAGTCTCTCAATACAAACAATGATTGTAAGGTACTGAAACGGTTAGCAGTTGCCTACCATATCTGTGAAATGCTTGCCTATTCTCACTGCTGTATGAACCCTCTGCTATATATGCTCTCGCAGAAGTTGCGAAAGCATCTGTTGAGTCTTTTGCGCTGTGAAAAAGTGAACAGGAAGAAGAGAGAGAGAAGCACCAGCCTGAACATTTCACAACAATTCACACTGCAGAGCTCTGCTGTTTAGATGGAACTGCACAACTATCCATTTAACAGTCACTAATAAAATTAAACCTTGATTCAGGCTGATACAGTCATAGTACTTTGATGTGTAAGTGTATTAACTCATTCATTGAGGCAAACAGAGAGCAGCATTTAGAGTGTCATGGACTGTAAAAGTAACGATATCTGGTGTATTTTTCCTTTTACCTTCAGGCTGGAAATATGTTCATACAACATCGTTTCTACTCATTTAATTTCATATCTTTTGCATAATTCCTTGAAATGAAACAGAATATTAAATAAAACTTGAAAATATGCAATGAATTATACAACTTTGTATTTAAAATATTTGATGTGACTTTTTCATTGTGTCACAGTGATCCTGGTAGACTCATTTCATATTTCATTTCTAAATCTTCTTTAAAAAATTGCATTTAATCTTCTGATTTTTATTCCATTCACCTTTTCTAATATATTTTATTTATTTAAACCTCCTAAGGTCCAACAATAAATTTTTGTCCTGTGTCTGTGATGTGAGTCTGAGTCTATGCAGTAAAAGTCTGAGTACCTCACATTTTCAGCCAATGTCCACGGTCCAGAGCAGGAAGGTGAAGGCTCAGAGGAGGACATATCAGCTTTTGAGTGGCCTGAGTGGGGAGCTACCATTAATAATAAGAAGAACTGTTTAATGCAGGGCTCTGAAGTTTAGACATTACACATAGAAATGACATAGACATTATGAGCTTTTGGTGTCTTTATTTTGCCCTTTATCGGGCTCTTCAGAGCCCGGTTTGTCCTCTGTCTGAATTTTTACCTTCTTGCTCTAATGTCTGGCTCTCCTCCACCTAATCTCCTGACAGCTCTATACGTACTACGGTTACATTAAGAAAAAAAAGAGTGACATTTTAAACTTAAACTTAAAATAGTATTTTGAGAAAAGAAGTCGAAATGTGGAGATTTCAGGTGTCATTTCAAGCCAAAAGACTGCTATACCTTTACAAAATGTTTAGATGAGGTAGGTAAACAAACGGATCAGCTGTCATATCATGTTTATGTTGTAGAACATGCGTCCTTTGTTTTACAATAGGGCGTAACCCTAATGTGTTGAACTCAATTTTAATACTCCTTGCTGAGAAAAGCATGAACTTGTAAGATCCCAAACTTTCCCCAGAACAGCCTGGAAAGCAACATTTTCATGTATTTCGCAACTTAAACCACTTCACAATATTCTGTCCATGCTTGGCATTAGCAAAAGTTCTTTACAAATAAAATTAGAGAAAAAATTACTCAAAATCATCTCACAGAGGCCAATATGAGGCCAGAAACTAACATAGATTAGCAGATACTCTGGCAAAGGCTGGTAGAGAACGCTGGTCTTAACTACAGCTGGTCTGATTAGCTTCAGGTGGGAATCCTGGGAGGAGCAATGAAGGCTCCACCCAGAGGAGGCACTGTGGAAAATTATCCGGTCTTTAAGTGATGACATGATGAATCCTGCTTTCGGGTACAAACTACTCTGCGTTTAATAAGGCTGTTCTGTTTTTAACATGTTTTAATTCTTTTTATCTTGTTCTATTTAATCTCAGCAAGCCCCAAAAAACAGTCAGTGATCACTGTCTGCCTCTCTTGGTTTTTATTATCACTATTCATTTTAAAGCTCTGTTTTTAAAACTTTACGATGTAACTAAAGACCAGGCAATGCAGCAGTATATTAATGCCTAAACTGATATTGTGGATAGATTATCTCAGTTGTTCTCCTGACTGAAGTTTGGTCCGTTTGCAGCATCCTGCCATGCAATTGCATTTGTCCCAAACCATCAGGAACCCTCATGTTAACCTTTATCGAGTGGAAAAAAGTTAGCATTCATCCTCCAGCTTCACTATTTATCTTATGCCAACATAGCTGTGTTGCTAGTGATCATGTACCACACCATTATATTCCAGCTAGTCCAACTTCAGTAACCCTGCAAATGTCACTGCTGTTTACTTTCCTGTTTTCATTTATGTCGGAAGTGATAGCAGAGCTGTACGTCTTAATTTGTTTCAGAAATCCCTCAGTCAGAACATGGCATATTATATTTAGATCGAAATCATCGAAATCAGCGAGCTAACTTCCTGCTAACTTCTCACTCTGTTGAATTTTATGAATTCTGTTTTCATGGATGCCTGGATGTTACACTTAATTGTTACACCTGGTAGAGCAGCCACACTGATCATTTTATTACAGATGAAAGAATTCAGACAGTTTCAACGAATTCAAATTCAACTTCAAATTCAACAAAGAATTATCTTTTTACCTGATTTTGCTCTACAAGGGCCTGATATTCACATATGAGGACATTTGTTTAAAATTTTGATAGAACAGTGGCAGTAAAATCACACATATCCTCATAAGTGGATATCAGGCCCTTGTAGAGAAAAATTTAGTATTTGTGGTCTTAACAACCCAAAATGTGATGTCCAGTAATGTTAAAATTGCAAATCTTAGTATATAAAATTGTAAATAAAATTGAGTAAATAAAATTAAATGAGTTGAATTTAATTGAGCAAGGACTAATACTTGAAAAGCCCATTTTCATGGTTTACTGGGTAGGTATCGCTTGAATTTGCTCTCCCCGCTACGTGGCACCATTTGCTCATCCATACACAATGTTTCCTGCATAGGAAGCTATTTGAGCTTCACGAGGATGTGATATGGGATAGGCTGAATTGTATCTCACCATAGCCACCAATATTCCTTGTGACCTGTTGTCGCTGAGCAAAAGGTATCACATCACATCAGCAACATGTGAAAGGTACACAAACCTGTATACAAATACTCAATACCCTCGAAAAGTACCCCCTTATCTCACAATGTTGCCCTGAGGCAACGAAAAGAAAAACTGAATGTCTGAATGTACAAAAGAATTTTTTTTAATAAAACCTTACAAAAAACCCTTTCTATATCTTTTTATTCTCAAACATATTTTTTCTTAGAGTTTATCTCATTTTTAATATGATTACTACGGCAAATTTTCTTAACTTTCTTCTCACACAATATGGACCTGTGACCATTTGTCAGAAAAAGATTCAAACACTCCTATTGGTTGGCATAATTTAAATTTACATTTTCTTGGAATGAGGCTTAAAAGCATTTTCTGTTGCCCAGGATCAACACTGTACTCTAGAGGGCTAAGATTACTGACCCAATATTGTTTGAAAAAAAAATTATGTAAAAAAACAAATCCAATGTTGATATTATAATTCCTTCAGCTAATTTACCTAATCTAACCATATACATCTAACCATCCAATCCTAATTCCGGTTTATGTCTAAGAATTGTAAATTCAATTTCCTCAACATTTTGGAGAGGAATGAATGAACAGCAAGAGTATAAATGATAGAGAACTAAAACTAAAATTAAAACATAAACTGGGAATAACTAGGGATGATTATGATGACTATGACAAGAGGGACCGGGACCGAATCATGAACAACCTGACGTGACATGGAGGGAGAAAAAAAGATGAACCGACAGTGAACAGAGGGAGACAGAGGACTTAAATACAGAAAAGGGTAATGAGAGAAGTGGAAACACCAGGGGAAACACAGCTGAACATGAGGCCACAGGGAATGCAAAACTAAACACACTGAACATGGAAAGACAAGACTTTCAAAATAAAACATGAACCATGGCGAGATGTAGACATGATAATACAAGCTTGACAACATGGAACACGCAGACATGAAACACATGACTGACTGGGGAGACATGAAACAGAAAGAGAAACACATGAGAACAGATAAGAGAGATGAAAGCACTGACTTAACTAAAAGTAAAACAGAGAACAAGACAGACTGCACAGAGGACAGGAAAAGACTCATAAATAAGGAGACATAGAAGAAACATAAACTAGACCAAAACTCAACTAAGACAAACTAATAATAATAATAGAACTTAACATTATCTCAATATATAAGCAATCAAAACACAAACTCAAAATGTTGGGTCACAGAGCCAGCCCCCTGACACACACCCTGTTTTGTCATTATCCACATGTAAATGTATGGAAAGGAATGAGAATGAAAAGGGAAATCTTCATGTAGAGTTCATTACAGACTTCAAAGGGCAACATTTACAACCCATCCTGTATGTTTATTTGAACCTTTACACTTACTATATTTTTTTAATTTCTCATAGCTACATGCAGTGTTGGGAAGGTTACTTTTAAAATGTATTCCATTACAGAATACAGAATACATGCCCCAAAATGTATTCTGTAACGTATTCCGTTACGTTACTCAATGACAGTAACGTATTCTGAATACTTTGGATTACTTAATATATTGTGGCGAGTTCAGACAAGGAGGAGACGGAGGTATCGTTTGGTCTTGCTTCCCGTGAGCTAGCCAGGGAGCACAGCCGTTTATTACATTTGCAGAAGAACACACTGCCACTAGCTAACTGCTCAGCGCGGCAACCACAACACACATAGGGCGCCCTCTGACCCCGGAAGGACACACCGTTGCAGCGAGAGGGCGTCACCCGTCACCATGGCAACATACACAAAACATAACTGTACAAGCAGAACCCCGAACAGCCCTGACCCGCTACAATATTATCATGCTTTTTACAACAACGTGAATGTACTATTGCTGTGTGATTTATTACTATTACTGAAGGTCCGCGACTCCGAACTGTAGTAAAGGGACCTCTGACTAATGCTGGGCTCACACTGTGCGATTTTTGGCCCATTTTGAGCCGATTTTTGAGTCGTGCGATTGTTTTGGCGATCGGCCCGATTTTGGCCTTCATCGTGCGTCGTGCATCGTGTAGTATACGTGGGGTAACGAGAAGCGATTGACACCTCACGACCAGCTCCCGATCATCAATCGCTTGGTCGTGAGGGTGTCACCGCAGTTTGCCACACTGCGCACGCGCAAACACAAATGTCAGCGAAAAAGACGGCGTAGCACGGCTGTGCAGCGTGTGATCTGGACACAAGCGATGGAGGCACAACCTGTAAAACCATCCGAGCCCTTTCGATGTGGCCTCACAAAATTATCACGACCACAACAACCGTGAAAATAGTTGGATCGACACTGCTGCTCAATCACAGCTGCCTGACCAATGTTTTTCATTAGCAATCTAGCAAAGTTGATGGTGGTGGTGTGTCTGTGTGAGTGAAAGACGGAGAGGGAGAGCGAGCGACAGAATTTCTGTTATAACCTTCATTTTTATGGACGCACAGTGTGAGCACTCAGGTCGCATCAGAGCATCGGGCCGTATAGTGTGAGACCCTGCATCGTGACCTATGAACTTCTAACCCCTGCGAGTCAATCGTACAGTTTGAGCTAGAGATGGCACGATACCACTTTTTTATGTCCGATACCGATACCGATATCATAAATTTGGATATCTGCCGATACCGATATGAATCCGATATAGTGTTTTTTAATCAACAAAACTGTTTTTTTTTAAATATCTTGCTGCATTTTGTATAAGTTCATACTCAAGTTTAAAACAACAACTACACTAAAGCTATTCTGTTATACCTGTATGCAAAAAAAATATTTCATAGTTCAGCAATACTGATCAATCTAATAAACTTAAACCTACACCATCCTCCCTATTCTGGTATTTTAAAGAGTACTTAGTGTAAATATTAAGCAACCTAACTAATAGGGTTCCAACTCCCAGCAACAACAAAAATAAATAAATAAAAAATAGGGAACCACCCCCCCACGCTACACCTCATGATGCTTAATCAACGTAATCAACCTTAATTTGATGCAGTGTGAAAAAAAATGCACAGAAATCAATTATTTTTCAAGAAATATTAAATAGATTCAACATCTTTCTTCAACAGAACTGCAGACTGCACAGATGGTACCTTCCCAAAGGAAAAAGTACTATAGCTTACTAGGGTATATATATTAGACTTAATAGTCACTATATACAGTAATTGACTTCTATTCATTTTACATCAAATTAAAACTTTGGGTGTAAGATTCGGATAATTATTTATTAAAAGCGAGACATTTTAAATGAGAATAAGAAAGAAAAGTATGTCTTTGTGCCCCCTTTTCCCTGTTCATGCCCTATCAGCCCCCCTGGCTAAACTTTGCTAGATCCGCCCCTGCACAGTTACCAGCGTCAGCTACGTAGAAAAAGATCCTGGTGTAGAAAGTAATATTAAATAAATTCTAACAGCAGCTGATCAAGCTTAAACGTGCTGCTGTTGTTCAGCCGCTGGTTTCCTCTTTCTGGTGCAAAGTGGACCAAAAACAAACAAGAGAGACGGACTCGCGACAGAAAAGCCGATCAGCTGATCATTAAGCAGTTTCATGATTGAAGTAGCAGCAAGAGAGAGAGAGAGGCAGTCGCTTGTTAAGCTTAATGCAGGAATGCTTTACATTCAGAGATGGACTTACACACTTGCTTTACTTCTCTCGGGGATAACTTTGTCGGAGATGAAATGCCGGGTTGCTAGCGAAGCTCCACATGCTATCCAGACCACCGACAGGTCCCGCATGCCACAGCCGCTCTATCACGTGATGCATACTGCTCCGACGTGCTAACGTTCTGAGGTGAGTTACGGCGTGTTGCAAGTTTTGTGAGGTGCTTTCGTGATATTTAATGGATCGGATTACATTTTTTATTTTTCTCCGATATCCGATCCAGTAATTTAGGTCAGTATCGGACCGATACCGATACGTAATATCGGATCGGTCCATCTCTAGTTTGAGCAGGAGCTGAATCGCGCGACTGAAAAAATCGCACAGTGTAAGCCCAGCATAATACGGCGGGGTCCCTGTCGGCTGGTAGCCGAAAAATAGCTCTACTTTGTTGTGTGGGTCAACTTTTCTTGCGACAGACAGAGAGAGGCGTTGAAAGACTGCTCCAACGGAACTTGTTGTTTTCGGAGGAAAACACGAACACAGTGTACAGTCGAGTCTTAATAGCTTACTTACAACTGGGCTCCTCAGGCACTCTTCTTGGCTGAAGTGGTTATTATTATATTTACATGCTTCCAGCTCCCGTTTTTCCTCGATGACTGCTCGTACCTTTCCACTCCCCTTTTTCTCCCTCCTAGCGCTCACAGACACATAACGTGTATGGCAGTCCATTCTCCCAGCAGCACGGACTACACTGAACATGATGCTACATTCTTTAGAGCTATGCTTGTAGCATTCTGCCTGTTAGCTTAGCACAACAACAACAACAACAACGAAAAGGCGCTCTCTCACCCAGGAAACACACAGTCGCAGAGAGAGAGCGTCGCCCTGTAACCATGGCAACCGTAACGCTGCCGCCTGGAACAAAAGAACGTAGCTGTCAAACAAAACCCAAACAGTCCTGACCCGCGACAAAATGAAACAGGAAAGTACCCCAGTGTATTCCATTTATTTCAACAAAGTAACTGTATTCTGAATACCACCTTTTTAAACGGTAACTGTAACGGAATACAGTTACTCATATTTTGTATTCTAAATACGTAACGGCGGTACATGTATTCCGTTACTCCCCAACACTGGCTACATGTATTATGATCTACTTCAAAATAGAATAAAAGACCAAAGTGACATTGCCTTGTGCATACAGTCCATGTCACTCTACATTAAGTGTTGCTCACTGTTTCCCCCAATGACTGTGTTAATATGCTTACACTTAACAGTAGTTTGACTGATGACAATGGAGCATATTTCAGTCTAGCCTGAAAACATCTTATTATACACATCTTTTCCCATGCAAATCTTTGATTGAAACATTAAAAAGTGAAACATTGATTTAGATAATTTTAAGTGATCATGCAAAAGATGTGAAATTAAAAAAGTACAAACCATATTGTATGTATGAAAATATTGATAGACTGGTTCGATGTTTAATTTCACAAGTAGCTGTTTAATGGAAAGTTGTGCAGTTCCAACTGAACAGCAGATCTCTGTCCAATGACAGCTGCAGTCTGGCCAGCATCTCTCTCTCTGTTCTTTCTGGACACATTTTCACAGCGCAAAAGATTCAACGGATGCTTCGCAATTTCTGTGAGAGCATACACAGCAGAAGGTTTACACAGCAATGAGAATAAGTAAGTGATATGAAACCATACCTGTGCCTTACAATCTTTAGGTATATAGAACTACAGTCCTGAACTTCTTTCTGTTTAAACCTTGCAAAACTGTCTTGAGGAGAGTAGAATAGCGTAAAATAATGATGGTGAATGGCATGGTGGTATGTGGGCTCCCTCTAGTGGTAAGCTAAGTCTCCTAAAAAAATTAAGATTAAATAATACACTATGCTCTGACTTAGGAATTTCTGAAATATTAAAATATACAGTTCTGCTATCACGTCAAAATACATGAAGACAGAAAACTAAACAGCAGTGACATTTTGTAGGGTTACTGAAGTTGGGCTATGTGTTGGCTAGCTACACAGCTGTGGTTTGCATAATATAAACACATTAGCACAGTGAAGCTGGAGAATGAATGCTAACTTTTTTCCATTGATAAAAGTTAATGTGAAGGTTCCCGATCGTTTGGGACAAATGCAATTGCATGGCAGGATTGCAAACGGACCAAACTTCAGTCAGGAGAACAACTGAGATAATCCATCCACAATACAAGGTTAGTCATTAACCCTCTACTGCATGACTTTTTAATTTTTTCCCTATTTTGGGGGAGCTTTAGGGTCCCTAATGATATATCAATCATAAAATTTGACAAGAAATGTATTCTAAAGACACTTCTTCAGCTGAGAGTCAGAGAGTAGAAACACACACGCTGCAGTTTTTACTTGCAAGGGCAGTCACAGAGCGCTCGCACCCGAGAGTGTGGCTCAAGGACTTGCACTCTGCCACTGCCCTGGTCTTTATTTATATACAAGGGTAATACAATAGTGAATACCTCTGTTCATAGACAGAGGAATGTTGGTGCGTATGTATGTGCGTATGTAGGTGTATGTGTGTGTGTATGTTTGTGTGTGATTCTGAAGGATGCGGCCCCTCTTCTTGTTAGGGAGTGAAGATAAGAGTGTTCAGCTCTCCTCTTCCTGGTAGGGAGTGAAACTGCTTGTTGTGGGAAGAAACTTATAAAAGAACAGAACAAGTCTTGTAGTGAACAACAGTCTAAGTGATCAAAAGGTCATCATGCAGTATTCTATCATATGCAAACTTATATCATTAAAAGTTTATACTGACTACTAAGTACAATTTTCTATTGACACAATGTAAACATTTCACAGAACAATAAAACACCAAAATGCATCCAACATTTGACCCACACACACACACACACACACACACACACACACACACACACACACACACACACATACATACATACATACATACATACATACATACATACATACATACATACATACATACATGTATGTATGTATATATATAAATACATGTGTGTGTGTGTGTGTGTGTGTGTGTGTGTGTGTGTGTGTGTGTGTGTAGTGGAAGACTCTGCAGTTTGATGTAGAAGTATTTATCTTTTTGTCCTACCCCCTTGATGTAGCATGTGCAAGGCACATAGTGCTTGACAATATGGAAAAACAAACAAGTGGTTTGCAGGTGGGCACATGACAGAGGGTGGAAAAGTGAGAGCAACTGGCTTCTCTGTGCTTAGATTATAATAATGTAACTGTGTGTCTGTATGTGTGTGCAGGTCAAACTGACTCAGTCAATGAGGCAAGGCAAGACTAAAAATGGATAAATGGATTAGTTAGAAAAACAACACCCAGTATATTTCCTGTTAAAACTCAGTGAGGTGTAACAGTATAGAAATATAACTGCAAAAACCGTGCATAGTGTGAGGCTGTTTTGAGAGCAACTGCTGCAAAGCCACATACTAGCTAATCAGATATCAGTCCTGTTGTTCAGGAAAATGTGGTTGCATTTAATACAGAGAAAGGATTGGTTGTAATCTGTGAGACATGCGGACTAAATATTGAATTGACGACCCACATCCAGACAACGACAAGTGGAGTGTGGTGAAATTAAAGCAAGCTCTTAATTTCCAGGCTGTTGAAATCCAAAAAGGCAAAACACATAATCCAAAAAAGGTGAAACTGAAACTACTGTATTGGGGAAGGCTTCAGGACCCAGGGGATCAACGGGAAGATATAAAAGAGGAAGTAGAATCAGATGCTCTTATTCTCTGATGTGTGGCTCTAGACAATTGTGGTTTTGGAATGCTGGGAAGTTTTTGAGTGTGAAGAACATGAGATCTGGTCCCTGGGCCCTTAGAACATGAGTAGATCTGGTTGCCATTTAAGTACTTTATGATCATACTGCCCTTCATCAAAGATTCAAGGTGTAGACTTAATGTTTTTTAATGAAGTTTGTTGAAATGTATTGGTGATGTCTATTGTATTCATTAATTGTGTGGTTTGGCAAGCAGAGGAGTCAGCTCGAGTTGACCTTTGACCTTTGAATATAACATGAAAAAAATATATTGTCAGGTAACACTGTATCGTCTCCTGCAGGATGGGCTGCACATGTGTCACCATTTTTCTTTTCTCCTGTTGTCGATCTTACACCCTAGTTTGTTTTAGGGAAAGGGCCGTATTTTAAAAAGGATTTTATGCTTGGGTTTGTGTTCATGTCAACTGGGCTAGGGGCAATATTGTTTGGGCAATGTGCAATCCCTAAGTAGGGGGCTAACAACTCATAGGAATCTGCCCTTGCAATTGTTTATGATGAAATTACTTGTTGTGTCTAGTATAATTTATTTGCAGTGGTATAAATTATTTTCTCACGGAAGCACATAGTGCATGTAATGAGTGTCCCTGTGGTATCGTATTTACTTGGAGTGGATTTAGTTAGAAACAGTACCTGTGTGGGTTGTAAGGTTGTTAGTGGTCCAATTGTATTGCGAACCCTAATACAATTGTATAAAGATTTGCTGAAACTGACCTATTGTGTTATTTATTCTTGACTCGTCCCTGGACGATCTTTTGACTTGAAGTTTGTATAAGTTGGATTGCAGTGATTGACCCAACACAACTTTGAGGAGTGTTTATTGCAAATCACACAAAATGCTTAGTTGACTGGTTTGGTACCCAGTTCAGATTTTCAGCTGGTCTCCAGCACACACACACACAAGATGTGTGTTAGTGGAAGCTGCCCTGGCATCCCTGTGTGAAGTTGTTGCTGCTGCATTTGCAAAGAAGAGAATGTTGGAACTGGAGACCCAGTGTAGAAAGGTGCATTGCTGCATGTAATTGGGGAAGGGATAGATGGCAGAGAAACTGGTAACCCTGTGACGAGAAAAGGTTTGCTGCAGTTTATTGAAAAGTAGGGATAGTGGAGCAATGAACCAGCAACCCAGTGCCAGTAATGTTCATAAGGTGAATGATGGTCAAATGGCAGAAAAACCAGCCCCTGGTGCCAGGTTTGCTGCTGCATACTGCAAAGAAGAAAACAATAATGTAGAAACTGGCAGGAAAGGCTGCTGTGTTACAAATTAACAGTACAGGAGAAGAAAAACTGTCATCCCGGTTCCGGGAAGTTGCATCTGCATGATGCAAAGGAGCAATAGAGGAGAGAGAACCTGGACAAAGAACTGATATGGAGAAGAAGACTGGCAACACGGTGATGATAATGTTTTGTTGTTTTTAATAGTAGATGGCACAAGCTGCTAATCCAGTGCTGGAGAAGTGAGCTGCTATATTTTGCAAATGAAGGTTAGAAGAGAGAGAACTTGGTATCCCAGTGCAAAAAGCTTTGTGCTGCATTTGCAAATGAGGGATAGAGAGAGTGAGAACCTGGCGTCTTAGTGGTAGAAAAACTTGCTTCTGCATTTTGCGAACGTGAAGCTGGAATCCAGGTGTCAGGATGCCGGTGCCCAAAATCTTGCTGCTGCATTTTGCGAAAGAAGGATAGAGGGAAGTGCCCATAGCTTTTTTGTTTGTTTGTTTTTTGTTTTGCAAACAATAGATAGATGGCAGAAAACTGACATCCAGAGGCAGAAGGGTTCCCTGATGCCTTTTGCAATAATAGATGCAGACAGGTTTGTTGCTGCATTTTCCAAATGAAAGATAAAGAAAGAATCTGGCATCCCAGTTCTGGAAGGGTTCACTGCTGCTTTGCATTTAAAGGATCAATGAAGAAAAACTGAATTTTTTTAAAAACTGCAAAAACATAATCCAAAGACGAGGTGTGCGGTCTCAGATAATAAATTCCTGTCCCTACTCCACAGACCCACTCTCCAAAGATCCCGTCATGGAGTTCTTTAAAAGCCTAAAAATTGCACCACAGGTTAGAAACTGAGGTGCAGACGTAGGATATCTGATGTGATCTTCAAAGCTTGTTCCCTTTAGAAAGACCCACAGGAAGCTGTTTTAATGCAGAGGACGTAAAGTGCTGATTTCTCCATGTGGAGCTCAATTGAGCTGCTTTCAGCGCTGTACACACAAAAAGACTAAAAGTGCCATAATAGCCAATAAAAATACAATAAAACACAATTTTAAAAAAAAGATAGTTTCAAAATAAATAAGGAATTCAAAAATAATATTTATTATTTAGTGACAATAATTACATAATGGTAGTCCCTCTTCAGGAACATGATTTACATGTTCAGGTCTTGTCAGCAAATAACTACTGAGTAACCGAAGTAATGACGATATAACATTATTACATCATTATTAATAGTTAAAGCTGTATCAATCAGGTCATGAACTGAATTAATAAATGCATTGTATTACAAATACATTAGTCACATCTTGATAAAAACAAATGCAGTTTAGAAGCATCCAGAAATAATCTTGGAGCCTGAGAAGGGGCAAATGACAACACCCAAAGTCCATCATGGATAAGAGCTATTGCATAACGTGAGGCTCAAGAAATTAAAAATCACACATAGCAATGTTTTTCTTTTCTTTTTCTTTTTTTTAGATATTTTTTTTTCTGAACAACTAAAGAAGCAGGATGTGCACTGATCAGCATGAAAGCAAGAGATAGCATTTGTGCAAGAAATTAAGCAAAGCATTACTAGAATAAATATTCATTCTGATACACAAGCAAAGCAACACCTAATACATTTCCTGTTAAAACAGGAAGTTAAGTCAGGTGTTACAAAAAGGAACTAACTAATCAGACCACAGTTCGTTAGTTCAGGAAATTGTGGTTGCATTTCATTATAGAGAAGGAGCTGTCATAAACTGCAAGATAAGCAGACTAAATGTTGAATTGAGGCCTGGCCCGTGAAGGGAATCATGTTTTCATGGAAGCCTTGTTGTGTGCTGTTTAAGAGACTTTTCTCTTTTCAGGAGGCTTTATTCTTGTCCCATTATCAGAGAGATTGAAATCATTTGGTACTTTGACCATTGTACTATTCAAGAATCTGCTTGTTGATCTGACTATAACTACAGATAGGCCGTTGTGTGTGTGCTGATTTTTTTTCTAAAACCTGGTTGCCTGTTTTCTGTTTGATGTCATTCAGGGACCGCCATGTGAGCGCTAATATTTAGACCACCAAACAGGTGGTCCTCTGATTGCGGGCACTGTTGTCCTGTTTTCTTGTTTATGCATAACAAAATTTTCAGCCCAGGTTGAATTTCAGATTGGAAGTGAAACGATAATTCAAGTGAAATGAAGTACGAAAGCATATGATTTAGTCCACTTTTATATATATTATTAATTACATGAACAACAGGAGAGGATAAAAGAAGAAATCAAATTCTTAGTTCGTGTGTGTGTGTGTGTGTGTGTGTGTGTGTGTGTGTGTGTGTGTGTGTGTGTGTGTGTGTGTGTGTGTGTGTGTGTGTGTGTGAGAATTAAATTGAATACATTCTTATTTCCCCTTCTACATATTGTAATGTCTAAACATCAGAGCCCTGCATTAAACAGCTGTTCGGTCCGCGGCCAGGCCCCTCAAAAGCTGATATGTCCTCCTCTGAGCTTTCAAATTCCTGCTCTGATGTCTGGTCTTACTCCATCTATTGCCCCTTATAGCTGTCCTGAGTAAAATAATTTCTGCCTCATCCTGCCCTCTACTTCCTGAAGTATGGACATTGGTTTAACATGCGAGGTACTTACACTTCTTTTCGAAGGGGTAAAACTATTGTGCATTTCTGAAATCCTACTAAATCAAAGTTCAGACTTGGAAATAGAAGAAACAACTTGAGTTTAAGCAACAGAATCATGCTATCTACAGTACCACTCCCTTGTGTCCATAAAATCTGGAAGTTTCAATTTCCACCATTTTGAAAAGAACATACAGAAGGAGTCATATAGATTGCATAGATGGAGCTTGATGGAGCAGTCTAATACTGTTTTTCCCTAAAGTTTAAGTAACTGGATACAGATTGAATTGTCTATTAAGCACAATTCATTTAAATTTTCACATTGTATTTAAGGTTCTGGTTATCTAGTTAAGGTTGATTGATATTTCTGTTACATCAGTGTCAGCATTTCAATAATTTTAAAGCATGTTTATCCCAACCTTTACACTTTTTGTTAATTAAAAAAGTAATTTGTCTACTTTAAAATAAAGGTATAAGTAAAAATACACCAGCTATTTTTACTTTTACAGTCCAAGTTGACAGTCCAAGTTTTCCTCAGTTGGACTTTTACAGTCCAACTGAGGAAAACAGAGAGCAGTAATTAGATTTAATTACTGCTCTCTGTTTGCCTCAATGAATGAGTTAATACACTTACACATCAAAGTACTATGACTGTATCAGCCTGAATCAAGGTTTAATTTTATTAGTGACTGTTAAATGGATAGTTGTGCAGTTCCATCTAAACAGCAGAGCTCTGCAGGGTGAATTGTTGTGAAGTGTTCAGGCTGGTGCTTCTCTCTCTCTTCTTCCTGTTCACTTTTTCACAGCGCAAAAGACTCAACAGATGCTTTCGCAACTTCTGCGAGAGCATATATAGCAGAGGGTTCATACAGCAGTGAGAATAGGCAAGCATTTCACAGATATGGTAGGCAACTGCTAACCGTTTCAGTACCTTACAATCATTGTTTGTATTGAGAGACTTGATTAAAAGCATAATATGGTATGGCCCCCAGCAAATGAAAAAGGCTGCAACAATACACAACAGCACAGCCACAGTCCTGAACTTCCTTCTGTTTAAACCTTGCAAAACTTTCATGAGGATGGCAGAGTAGCAGAAAATAATGATGGCAAATGGGAGGAAGAATAGCAGTGACACTTGGAGATAATGTCCAAGCGTGTCTTCAGATTCATCATAGCAATAGATTTTACCTTCCCAGCTTTCAACCTTTACTTTCATTGCATCACTCAGGGACGCTAAGATGCTGATGACCCAGGCAGCTATACAGGCACCAATTGCACACTTCTTCACTCTGGCATGGCTGATCGGCCAGTTGTGCAGTACAACAGTAGTAAAACGATCCACTGTCATAGCAGTCAGCAGAATGACACTGCTGTACAAACCAACAGCGAATCCAGCAGTGATAACTTTGCAGACAAAGTCCCCAAAGACCCAGTTGTGTAGGTGATCAACAGCCCAGAATGGAAGTGTGATGGTGAAGATCAAATCAGAGCAGGCCAGGTTCAGGATGAAAATATTTGTGATACTTTTCAGATTCTCGTAGATGAAAAGAACACATAAGAGGAGGCTGTTGCATATGATACTGAGGATGAAGATCAAGATGAAAAGGGGACCAGTGATGGTGGGAACATTAGTATCACACATGTATTCAACAAGACCACTCGTTCTGGATGTGGATGTGAAGTTTGCCATTTTCAATCTTCTGGAAAACATACATATAAAATAAAATGCAATCAAACACAATGACTGAGCAGTTTTCTCTAAAGTGACAGAAACTGTTGATTTTGGTTCTAATTTTTGTATATTATATAAAACCAAAGTGACTAAAAAAGTATCAAATTTCAGAAAACAAAAACAGCAACTTACCTCAAACATCAACTGTCAAGTCTTCTGCTGAATTGCCCTGTGATTCAGCACAAAAGCTGTACAATGTTCTTCGGAAAACTAATAGTTCCTCCTTTTGTTTCACATTAATTCAGAGATTCTGCCTTAACAAAAACCACATTATGAAACAAAAAATTCAAAGTTAACTTGTGCAACAAACTGTCACATGAAAAATGAAACTTCATCAAAATTAAACCTGACAAATAGCTGTCTATACGCATGTTACATTCCTCTGAACTTACCTCTATCTCAGGTCTTCTGTTGAACTGCACTGTGGTGAAAAACGTGTGATGTTCGTGAGATATCTGATAGTTTGTCTCGTCTTTGAGCTAGAGTACCACCCTAACGAAAGCCACACTGTGAAGAAAAAAAAGCAAAAAGCTTGAGCAATCACTTTTTTCTACATTGAAATGAAATAAAATAATGTTGAATGTATTTTTTTTTCAAAGCCATCTAATCAAAACAGACTCAATCAAAAGTTACATTTATTTACATAAATAAATGCAGAAACCCCAGTATTCTGTTCAAAAGAAAGTATTTCTTGCTGAAAACATGTAAACATTATATAAATACAACTAAATATGAAAACATAAAATCCAACACAGATCATAAAAATGGTGTTGATTTATGATATCTCTAATGCTGTGTAGAGCATAAAAAGGTAGACCAACATATTAAAGTGCTAAATTAGTACAGCAGCAAGGCTCTTGATGAGGGAGCAGATAAGAAGAAAATTAAAATTGAAACAAAACATGTTACACACCACTGTGGTTAAAAAGAAGCCTCACACTCTTATTCTGTTGTTGTTGTTTTTTTCTGTTAGACCCTTTACAATAGGGCTACACTCTGACCCCACCAGCCTGATTTGTCTGAGATCTTGTCACCAGAAATTTGCCATTGTTATAGAGCCTGAATATTTGAGTTACTGTAATAGTTTTGGTAGCAAAAACCATCCATCCATCCATTTTCTTCCACTTCTCTGGAGCTGGGTGTTGGAGTGATTTTGTTAAAAGTTGTCATTGTTGCATTTAAAATTGTGAACCTTGTCTTAAACTGCAGGCACACTTGCAGGTAACATTCTGGTTTCCTTATTTAGTAAGGAATGTTTACTTCCTGCCATTTATGGGCTCACCTATGCTTGTATATGGTGGACCATTAAAAGGGGTTAAGACATATACGGGGTGAGGGGAGATGACCCTTTTTATGACTAGGGATGTTGTTAAAACAGTTGTAACCAGGAAGTTACATATACAAACACAAACACACCCACACACACACACAGTGCCTTAACTTTTATGACACACCATATGGGTTTTACAATGGGAGGGGAGACTGGAGTTGGCTGGGATCAGGTGGGGAGCTTGCAGCTCCAAGATCCTGACCAGACCGGCTTCCCTTGCAAGTTAAAATGGATTGAGGTCTAATTATCTTGCTTTGTTCACGGTGAACAAAGCAAAGCCTGCAAGTGCAGACCTAACACCGGGCTGCAGGGACAGCAGCCAAAGCAGAGAAAGCCAGACCTGCCTCTCCCTGGCGACCTCCTCTAGGTTATCAGGGGAACACCAAGGCATTAACAGGTCAGCCAAAAGGTATATTCTCTCAAGCATGTCCTGGGTCTGCCCCAGATTCTTCTTCTGGTGGGCCAAAACCACCTCAACTGCATCCTTTCGATGTGGAGAAGATAATCGGAGCCCCTTCCAGATGGCCAAACCTCTCACTAGGGATGGGTATCGAAAACCTTGTTGAGAACTGGTTCCCACTGTTTCAATTCCTTGGAATTGTTTGCCATTTTTGTAAAACAATTCCCTTATCGATTCCAGTCGCCCCGAATGACGTCACCACGTTGCGGAGCGTCATTTACCTGGCAGGAAACATGGCGGCTCAAACGCTCAAAAGTTTGATTATACTTTACGAGAACGGATGACAACAGGGCAACTTGCAATACTTGCCAAGTAGATATTTCATTTAAGGGAGGAAACACTACGAATATGAAAAAGCATTTGCTCACAAAACACACGATAACCTTAAATGAATGTCATGTTTTTAATTCCGCTCGACTTGTGAATCTCAACCCAGCAGCAGCGGTAACGTTGGCACGTCCTCTCCCGTTAATGCGGCAGGTAAATAATCAACTAACAGTGCATATTGTGTTAGCGCGATCTGCCTTATTACAAAACCTGCTATTACTGTGCATTTAGGTGACCATGATGAGAGAGACAGACAGAGTCTGGCTGGCTCAGATGCTGGCAGTTCTCACTGCAGTCTACCGGTAGCATCTCCTTTCAGGCCAGGATAGACGAATGTTACTGAGCAGTGACTCAGTTTGTGGTAAAAGGTTTGCACCCATTTGCCACAGCAGATGCCCTGATTTTCGGTAAGTGAATGTGTTTAATTGTAGGCAGGGACATTACTGGATATTCTTGTGTAATTGCTACAGAATAATTTATGTTATACTTTGTTATTGCTACAGAAGAATATTTATTTTGTTATTTTACATTTACAATTTTTTTTCCTGGGGACCCTGTGACACCCCATTGAAGAGCCGTAGGCTGTGGATCTCTTAAGATCTCACTGTTGGGTTTGTAAGGCCATGTTACTCCTAAATTTCTATCTTGTTCAAAGAGAAGATATAAAACAAAGTTCTAAGCTATTCGACCTTAGTGTTCTCCTTTTTTAAAAGAATCGATAAGAGAATCGATAAAGAATCGAATTGTTAAACAGAATCAAAAATGGAATCGGAATCGTGAAAATCTCATAGATACCCATCCCTACCTCTCATCCTGTATACAACAACAACAACAACAACTACAACTACAACTACCTCTCTGCATTTAACCCATTCACTCACTAAGGGAGAGGCCAGCCACCCTTTGGAGAAAGCTCATGTCCACCACTTGTATCTGCAATTTTGTTCTTTCAGTCACTACCCAAAGCTCATGACCATAGGTGAGCGTAGGGACATAGATTGACTGGTAATTCAAGAGCATCACTTTTACGCTCAGCTATCTTTTAACCACGACTGCATTATTGCGGCTGCAGCACCAGTCTGTCCATCGCTCTCTTGCCCCCCTCTCACCTTAGCTCAAACCAATTTTTAATAATCTTCGCTAACCAGCAAAAGTTAATATCTGCCATTGACAGCTGCCACTCCCTTTTAATTTTGTTTTGTTGTGTCAATCCCAAATTATTAAATGTTTCTAGAATACTGGAACCAGATCTTTGGGCACAACAAATCTCAAGTCCCTTATCTCTTAAATTTGGCTTGAACAGCTAAGCCTCTTGACTGTGTTTGTAGGTGCCAGTCACTTATTACAACTAATTTTCTAACATAAATATTTTTAAGTAGAAGTAGTTCTAATCTGAGTTGAGTTTGGGTCTGGGTCCCAGTGGGTCTGTGGCACAATGTTTATGTGTTTGGTCTTTTATTTCTGGTTTCTTTAATGTTCTGAGGTTAAGATTGTGTTCCAGGTTTTGTTTCTTATTATAGTTGTAATTGCTCTATGCCACAGGTGTGGAACTCCAGGCCTGGAGGGCCAGTGACCTGCAGGTTTTAGTTGTGTCCTTGATACAACACAGCTTATTTAAAGGCTAAATTACCTACTCAGCATTTTTTGAAGTTCTCCAGAGGCCTGGAAATGAACTAATTATTTGATTCAGGTGTGTTGACCCAGGGTGTTATCTAAAACCTGCAGAACACCAGCCCTCCAGGAGTGGAGTTCAACACCTCTGCATGCCTACTCTTTGTAATGTCAGGTTTTAGTTTGGTTATCTACAGGGTGGGCCATTTATATGGATACACCGTAATAAAATGGGAATGGTTGGTGATATTAAAGTCCTGTTTGTGGCACATTAGTATATGTGAGGGGGCAAACTCCTCAAGATGGGTGGTGACCATGGTGGCCATTTAGAAGTCGGCCATCTTGGATACAACTTTTGTTTTTTCAATAGGAAGAGGGCCATGTGACACATCAAACTTATTGGTAATGTCACAAGAAAAACAATGGTGTGCTTGGTTTCAACGTAACTTTATTCTTTCATGAGTTATTTACAAGTTTCTCTTTGTTCACAGCCATTTACATGTCGAAGAGGTTAACACATGAGGTGCATGTATCCAGTCTAAAACCCTGGTATAATTTGCAGCCACTACAGAGGTTAGATAGCGCCTCCTCACAGTTTGCACCGAGGTCTCGCGCTGAATAAAACCGGTGATGTTAAAAAACACACCGTAGTGGTCAGAGACAGCCAAATCAACAACAGAGGACACACTGTTGGACAGCCCATAGGTGATGACCAGGTCCAGAGTGTGTCCTCTGTTGTGAGTCGGCTGCGTGACGTGCTGGGTAAAATCCATACAGTGAAGAATGTTTAAGAATTCTTTTGATGTACAGTCAGAAGGATTATCTATGTGCAGGTTAAAATCACCGGTTAAAATGATCATGTTATATTTTGAGTGTATGTGTACTGTTCTCTCTATGTGTTAAACTCCCTGAGTGTGAACATAGATAAACAGCCAGCCAAACTCCTTTTCAAGAGCCAGGAAGGTGAGCGTACTTGCTCCTTTAATGACTCCAAACATAGCAATCATCTTGCACTGACATCATTGAACTGGAGTGAAACTAGAAAAACACATAATACAAAACTCTTAATCGATTGACATATAATCAGCAGGTAAATATATTCAGGCACTTACACAGGAGACCATGAAATAAGTATACTGTAGATATGCAAACTGATATTACTACAAAGAAAAACAAGCAGGTAGTGGGTGAGCGTACACTTGTATCATTAGCTCAGAAGCTACACCCTATAACTGCACTTCAAAGAAGGTACAAAATAATGTCTCAAAACACCCTATTATTAATTGCTTAATATACAAAGAACTGACAGAACTTACGACTATTGCTTTCTGAAGGACTCCTTTGAAGGATTGCTTTGGATTCCACATGAATGATTACAAAGTTGTAGCCATGCTTTTCCCACTGTTCTCTGCATTTCCTGCTTCCTGTCTATGCACAATGCAAAATAAAAGCCTCCCTGTCTATCCAGATGTCAAAATAAAAGATTCAACATTTTTCAATATATAACAATAGAAATACACTTTACACTTATTTGTGTCATTAGCATATGAACATATTGAAAACAGAACACTCCCCGTCTGGCATTCCCAAATATGCCACTTCATGCTTAACTGTCTTTGGTTAACTTAGGACTCTCTATTGATAAGAGCAAAATAACATCACTTATAGGCCTTGAGAAAGTCTTTACTTTGCCTTGTGATGCTGTTCTGACTTCCACTTTGCGCACCTTCCCATCACTACTTGGAAAGGTGGTAGTGACCAACCCCATCGGCCACTCGTTACGAGATGACTGCTTCTGTTTGAGCAACACTACATCACCCACTTGTAAGTTGCGACATGCCACTTGCCACTTGGCTGCAGAGTGTGTAGATATTCATTTCTCCATCGGGTCCAGAATTCATCAGCAAGTACCTGTACTTGCAGGTTTCTGCGTTACTATCATAGCGGGAGTCAGCAGCAGTGGTGAAGAAGGATCTTTGGAGACTGGGATCAATGGCCTTGCATTGATTATAGCAGACACCTCTGCCATCAATGTACAGAGCACTTCATGACTCAGGGAACTGTGTTTACCGTGAGACAACATGGAGTCCAGTATCCTCCTGGTTACACCAATCATGCGCTCCCACACACCTCCCATATGCGAGGCATGTGGAGGGTTGAACTCCCATGTACAGCCGTGTTCGTAGAGGTAACTCAGGATCTTGTCTTGACTCTGATCATCTTGTCTTATTCCTAATTCAGAACATGCTCCAACAAAGTTTGTACCACAGTCTGACCTCAGCTGCTTCACAGGCCATCTTAAGGCAAAAAGTCTGCGTAGTGCATTGATGCAGCTACTTGAGTCCATGGACTCAATGACTTCTATATGCACAGCCCTGGTACTCATGCACGTGAAAAGGATCGCCCATCGCTTACTCTGAGCTGCTCCACCTCGAGTTCTTCGGGTGATTACCTCCCACGGATCAAAAACATCCAACCCTACATATGTAAAGGGAGGAGACATGCTCAGACGTTCTGGGGGAAGGTCGGCCATTTTCTGGACTTCCAGTTTTCCTCTCAGCTTGCGGCAGACAATCCAGGAATGGATTACAGAGCTAATCAACCTTTTGCCGGCAACAATCCACAGGCCTTCCGCTCTGATTGCCCCTTCTGTAAACTGTCGTCCTTGATGTTTTATCTTTTCATGGTAATGGGTCACTAGCAATTTGGTCACATGATTCTGTTTTGGGAGAATGATTGGATTTTTCCTTCCAAGACTAACAGTGGAGTGTTTCAGACGTCCACCAACTCGTAAAAGACCGTTGCACATGAAAGGGTCTAGCTTGAGGATTGTGCTTGTCTTTGAAATTGCTCTATTCTCTTGCAGTGCAACATACTCTTCTGGATAAGCATCCCTTTGGACCAACCTAAGTATGGTCAGCTTTTCTGCCTCCAGTTCTTCTGGAGTATGAAGTTTGTTGCACATATGCCATCCTCTACATGTATTTGGGGGGTTGGTACTGAATGATTGAGTCTGGTGGCTCAAGAAGGCAACTGCTCTCAGTAAAGACCTCCAGGTGGAGAAGCGTTGGAACCTATTTGAAGTCAACTTACCCTCGGTTATATGGGTAGCACAGGATGTCAGCTGTGGTCTTACCTCCACATCTGCATCTGGTTCCACCAGCTCAAAGGGCTCATGTGTTTCAGCCACAGGAGGCTTGTGAAGAAAATCTGGACCTGTAAACCACATAGTCTCTCCAAGCCGAGATGCTGGGACCGATCTGGTGGCTAGGTCAGCTGGATTCTGATCTGTTGGCACGTAGTGCCACTGCTGAGGAGAAGTTGTCTGTCGAATTCGGTGAACACGATTGTGCACATACACATAGAATCGTTTAGAATCATTGTGGATGTATCCGAGAACCACCTTGCTGTCACAGAAAAACTTCACAGTATCAGGTTTAAGATCGAGTTCCCTGAGGATTAGTTCTGCCACTTCGACGGCCAGCACTGCCCCACAGAGTTCCAGGCGAGTGATTGTGGGCTCTGGTTTAGGAGCTAGCTTGGCTTTCCCAAGTACAAAGCCGACTCGACACTGTCCATCTGTAGTGATGACTTTCAGGTAAGCTACTGCTCCTATGGCCCAGTTTGAGGCATCAGAAAATACACACAGCTCAGTATACATGGCAGTGGAGAGGGACTGTTGTATGTAGGCACGAGGAAGCTGAAGATTACTTAGATCCTGTAGTGATCTTCTCCATGTTTCCCATTCATTTAACTTGTTTGTGGGAAGTTCTGTATCCCAGTCGCATATGTCAGCTGAAAGTTCCCTTAGTAGTGCTCGTCCTCGGATGGTCACTGGAGCAGCCAAGCCCAGTGGGTCGAAGAGGCTGTTAACTGTCGATAGCACTCCTCGGCGAGTGAAGGGTTTGTTGTCAGCTGCAACCTTGAATGTGAAGGTGTCAGAATCTATCCTCCAGCACAGACCAAGGCTTCTTTGTGCTGGGAGAACTTCCTCATTTAGCGCCAAGTCTTTTAAACCTGTAGCCAGATCTTCAGGGGTGAAAGCCTGCATCACTTTGATACTGTTGGAGGCAATCTTATGCAGTTTAAGATTAGATCTTGCCAGTGATGCTGGAGTGCGCTTGAGAAGGTCAATAGCCTCTGCTTCTCTCGAGAGAGAGATCAGTCCGTCGTCCACATAAAAGTGTCTCTCCACAAACTGGCGTGTGTCAGGTCTGTATTTGTGCTCACCCTCTTGGGAAGCTCTTCGAAGTCCATATACAGCGACTGCAGGCGACGGGCTATTCCCAAACACATGCACGCGCATGCGGTATTCCCCTACTTCCTTTGTCAGGTCATGATCTTTGTGCCAAAGAAATCTTAGATAATTTCTGTGGTCCTCTCTCACCATGAAACAATAGAACATCTGTTGGATGTCGGCTGTCACAGCAACAATGTCCTTTCTGAACCTGAGCAGCACTCCTAACAGGAAGTTATTTAGGTCAGGGCCTGAGAGCAGGACGCCATTAAGAGAAATGCCACTTTCTTGTGCGCTTGAGTCAAATACTACGTGTATTTGATCGGGTTTTTGGGGGTGGTAGACCCCAAAAATGGGTAAATACCAACATTCTTCATGTTCTTGGAGAGAAGGTGCCTTCTCAGCATGCCCATTTTCGAAGAGCTTCTTCATGAATGCAATGAACTGCTCTTTCATTTTAGGATTTTTGCCCAATGTGCGATCCAGAGAGTGGAGACGAGACAAGGCTTGAGCACGGTTGTTTGGTAGGCGTGGTCTGGGCGACCTGAATGGTAGTGGAGCAACCCAGCTGTTTTGTTCATTCTGACAGAACTCCTTCTGCATGATGTTCAGAAAGCTCTCGTCTTCAAACGACAAAGCCGGTTCGTTATCACATGTCTGTCTTGTGAATACGCTTACCCCAAGTTTTTCCTCAGCAGGCATGTTGATGGAGCCATAACTGGACAGGCAAGGGTAAATATCGGGTCTTTTCTCCCCGCCATACGCCAACTTTTCTTTCACAGATATTTCATTCTGACATGGCACCATGAAAGATGGACGTCCATTAGGCAAGACACTAGTCTTATAGACAGCTACAGTAGGCTTGTGTGCCCTGTTGATGCAAACTTCCCCAACTATCACCCATCCCAAATCCAACTGCTGGGCAAAGGGAGCATTGTGGGGGCCGTTAATTTGTTGCCTTACTTTGTGTACACGTATGAGATCTCTTCCCAGTAAGATCAAAATCTGTGCTTCGGGATCTATCTCAGGAATGTAAGGCGCTATGGGCATCAAGTGGGCATGGGAACGTGCTACCTCTGTTGAGGGGATTTCAGACCTGTTGGTCATGATGTCATTACATTCAATGAGTGGAGGTAAGTCTAAGCACACTTCACCGTCTAAAGCCTCATTCTGGAAACCGACTGCCTTTCTCCCTGTCATCTCAGTAGTACCAGCGCATGTCTTCAGCAAGCACGGGGAAAGGTTGCTACTGATCCCAAAGAGTTGGAAAAACTCTGATTTGGCCAGCGAGCGATTGCTCTGGTCATCCAGGATGGCATACATCTTGACTGAGCATTCTCGTTGTCCCTTTGGAAAAACTCGCACCAGGCAGATCTTAGCACAAGATCGTTCAAGGAGACCAACTCCACAGACTTCAGTGCACTTTGAGGTTACCTCTGTTGTGGAGTTGTTTCGCTGGTCTGTATCTGACACGGATGCAGGAGGCGACACTTCTGGGAGAGTAGTCTCCGGATGAAGAGCAGTGCAGTGCTTATCACTCTGACATTCATTGCACTGTAGGTTCATGTGACATTCCCTTGCAACTGAGTAACTGAGCAGCACCTAAAGCACCGTCTGTGGTCCTTTAATAATTTCTTCCGTTCCATGAGTGGTTTCGCTTTAAAGACCCTACATTTTTCCAGAGGGTGGGGTTTGTTGTGAAGTGGACAGTACTTAGCAGGATCATTTGCGCCTCTCCCATCTGTTTCTTCTCTATGTCTGGAGCTTGGATTAGCTACTGTGGACACATTTGTCTTTCGAACGGCTATGGCAGTTCTCCCACCATCATGATTTGCCATGGGTTTTTCATTTCAATTATAATAACGGCTGCTGTTTGTCAAAACAAAACTGGGATCGTTTCTAGCCTTGACTTCACTGTTGACAAAATCCACAAAAAAGGCAAATGGGGGGAAGCATACCCTATGCTGTTCTTTATACCTTGAACCAGCGGAGAGCCATTTCTCTTGCAGGTTCACTGGCAGCTTTTCGACAATGGGGTTAATGCCTCTTGGAGTATCCAAGTAACTAAGTAGGGCTGCTCGATTATGGCAAAAATGGTAATCACAATTATTTTCACTGAAATTGAGATCTCGATTATTTGACGATATTTATTTAACCCTTTAAGATCTACTATAGAACCAAGTCCGCCAGAGCTTATATTATTTTTTTACATGTTGTAGTGCCATTTGTGGGAGCATTTCAAGTTGCTATACATCAATACAACTGTTATAGCCCATATTTTTAATAATATGTATGCATTAAGTCCATAGTAACTACATTAATTGCAAAAACGTGCAATAAGCTACAAAAAAATTGAAAATCGTTTTTGTTTTTTTTTACATATATTTCTACTTGGAGAAATTTAAGAGGTTTGTCCCTCAAAACTTTAAATACAAAAAAGTTGCAAAAAATAGTTTACAACAACAGGAAATTTATTTTGAGTGTCTTCATAGTTTTACTTTGGAGATACAGCAATTTTTATATACTGCAGGAAAAACAAAAAAGCAATCGTATGATGCAAATTTGCAAAGAAAACAGCATGAGCATCAAAATAAAATATTTCCAGCTGTGCAATTTGAGTTCTAAGCATCCCAGAAACTATTCAGAAACGTCAAACATGACTTATAAAAACACCAGTATAGGCTTTTAAGGCCTACAAGTAAAAAACTACATTTTCCGCGAATATGGCGTCACTTCCGGTTTTGGACAGGAAATGGCGGACATGCGATAGTTCGCGCTGACGTCTGTTTCAATGTGGGAAGTGTTACGAACAGCTGATCGGATCGGCAAAGCGTGTTTCTGGAATATTATGTTTTTGTTCCTGCAAGCGCTTTTTATGCAATTTTTTGCAAAGCTTTATGTGGAAGGAAACCGTGACCGAGGACAAATGATGGCATAAGATATAAGTTTCATATGCAAAAAAAATTATTGCGCTAGCTTACATGGTTCAGGTTCTACAGGGATTTAAAAATAGTTATACAAAACGGTGCGTGCTGCTCTGACCGGCTTTAAAGGGTTAACAATAACAATGTATTGAATAATGACTTTAAAAAATAATATAAAATAGTGTGCAAATACTGATAACAGTGCAAATGTTTGCAATATAAGAAATAAATGAAAAATGTAAACATCTATGTTTAGTGAACTTTGCAGTGTTGATCTGTGGTGCAGCTACGACACCGTAGCAAAGTTTACACACTGTGTCTACTTGATCCACGTCTGACTCCGCGAACCCATAATGTTTCCACACCACTGAAGTTTGTTTTTTTTAACCTCTCTTTTCAACCAACGGCAGTCACTCTCCTCTCCAAATAACTTCTGCTTAGCTTTCCGAGCTTCCCTCGGGTCCTCCTAATTGTCGTGACACGTGTTCGAAATGCAGAGAGGTGCGCTCGATTTTCCACACGGAGCAGCGCGAGAGTAAAGCTTGAGGGAGGTGCTAATAATCGGCTCAGTCATTTTTAATGATCGTTGAAAGCCCAGATCGTAATCGAGATTAAAATTCGATTAATTGAGCAGCCCTATAACTAAGACCTGGTAGATAACCATCTTCCTTGGTTTTCTCTCAACGTGAGGCGAGGGAAGCAGTCCAGTCACTTAAAGAGAGCACACTCTATCACTTCTGGGGTTGCATAACATTCTTGAAGTCTCAACCATGACAAATTAAGCGCAGCTTCAGGGTTAGTGATATGAGCAGCACGGATCCTTTTTACATGTTCTGATGATTCCTTGCCGAGCCATTTTACTAGTAGATCTAACTCTTCACTGGCTGTCAGCTCCAAATCCTGAATGGTGCTGAGGAAGGATGACTGCCAAGCTCTGTAGCCTTCTGGCTGATCATCAAATTTAGTGAGACCTGTGGTTACTAATTCCCTGCGTGCCAGATACTTTGCAAAGTCTAACATGCCTGTAGATGGAGTCTGAGAGTTTTGCTGTATGCTGTTCCTTTGAGAAGTATCTGAATGCCTGATGTGTGGACTGCGTTCTACAGATGCCTTACAAAAATAGCGAGGGCTCAATGGAGTGGGTTGAGGCGAGAATGGCTGCTGTCCTGTAGTTGGCTGATGCTCACTTAGCTGTGAGTAACCAGGGTTTGTAGATAAAGTGTTATATTCTACGTTGGATTCTGGGAGTTCTTGTTTTGTTGACAACGATGCTTTCTTAACATAGATGGGACTCAGTGTGGCTTGAGAATCTATGGCAGGTTTAAAACTGATTCGAGCTTGATCTTCGAGGTATGCCTCGGTTTGCTGTTTTATGGACAAAGGTGAGATGCCACTCCTGTTGCTGTGTATATCATCACAGTCTATGGCTGCTGCTGCTTCTAAAACCTCAGCCTCAGCAACAGCAACGGCAGCTGCTTTTTCAAGTTCCAATGCTTCTAGATCTGCCTCAAGAGTAGCCTTTTCTAAATCCAACTTGGCCTTATGTTTTTTTATTTCGAGCTCCCTCTGTGCAAATGTGGCCCTGGTGCGTGCAGCTTCAGCGATAGCTCTGGCGTACTTGCTCCTTTAATGACTCCAAACATAGCAATCATCTTGCACTGACATCACTGAACTGGAGTGAAACTAGAAAAACACATAATACAAAACTCTTAATCGATTGACATATAATCAGCAGGTAAATATATTCAGGCACTTACACAGGAGACCATGAAATAAGTATACTGTAGATATGCAAACTGATATTACTACAAAGAAAAACAAGCAGGTAGTGGGTGAGCGTACACTTGTATCATTAGCTCAGAAGCTACACCCTATAACTGCACTTCAAAGAAGGTACAAAATAATGTCTCAAAACACCCTATTATTAATTGCTTAATATACAAAGAACTGACAGAACTTACGACTATTGCTTTCTGAAGGACTCCTTTGAAGGATTGCTTTGGATTCCACATGAATGATTACAAAGTTGTAGCCATGCTTTTCCCACTGTTCTCTGCATTTCCTGCTTCCTGTCTATGCACAATGCAAAATAAAAGCCTCCCTGTCTATCCAGATGTCAAAATAAAAGATTCAACATTTTTCAATATATAACAATAGAAATACACTTTACACTTATTTGTGTCATTAGCATATGAACATATTGAAAACAGAACAGTATGTTTGTTAAAAATTCTGAAAATTCCTTGATAAAAGCAGCACTGTCTTTAGGTGGTCTATAAATTGTGACAGATAAAACTGGAGGGCTGCTAAAAACAATAGCATGGAATTCGAAAGTGGTGAAATTGTCAAATAAAATTTGTTTGGTGGTGAGTGTGTTGTTGGTTAAAGATGCAGTCCCACCACCTCTCTTACCACTTCTAATAGAAAAAGAGAAATTAAAATTTGGTGGGGAGGCCTCAGTGAGAACAACTGGTGCATCCGAACCCAGCCATGTTTCAGTTAAAAATAAACAGTCAAGTTTATTATCTAAAATTAAATCATTAATAATAAAAGACTTGTTCAACAGAGAGCGGACATTTAAAAGTGCCATACTGATCAAGACTGGTGGATTTTTGACAGTAGAGGTCAATGGATGTTGACATTTTTGAAGAGGCCGGAGGTTATTAATGTTTTTGGAGTTAGTGGATTTATGATAATTCTGATGCTCTCTGTTTGTGATTATGACGGGTATTATGTTGACTGTGGGAGAGAGAGGTCCGAGTCCAGAGTTTTGTGTATTACTGTTAAAAGTGGAGCAAATATAGGAGCTGGGACCAGGGGGACATCAGTCAGTGGCAGACAGATCAGCAGGTAATGTTGGTTTGGGGTAATGACAGGGCCGTGTGCGGGAGTGCCGGACATCAGATCTCAAGCAAGATCTGATGTCCGGTGCTCGAAAAAAAAAATCGATGCTACACATTTCTTTCATTCAAAGCATTTAATTTATCCAAAAATTTTAAATATCAAATCTGTGATCACTACAGAAATCAGGTGAACAGGAAAAGAAATGTGCACTGAGCAACAGGAGAGTAAAAACCCCAAAATGATAACCTGTATTATGTATGGCCATTATCAGACTTAAATCTTTGAAACTCAAGTCACAAACTAACTAATCACATAACAGTTCCTTAGTTCAGGAAGCTGTGGTTACATTTCATTACACAGGAAAAGGCTTTTTCAGCAGCAAGTTGGTTGACTCAGAAGAAAATCTATACAATCTAACTAGCCGACGCAATAAGTTACATTTTAATATCTTAAAATAATCAAGGCTTCATAGGAACCTTATTCAAATGTGAAGACCATACATTCTGTCTCAGTTTTTAACTGACCAGGGAGGTAATGTGTTTTCAGCCATTGTGCCTATGGTTTACACACATCATAACTAAAACAAACCATATGTTTCCTGAAATGAAGGCACGGTTGGGGCAGCAGTCGTGTGGTGTTTGTAGGAAAGAGAACCCTACAGTATATGCAGGAAACGGCTAGATGCAGGTGAGCGTTTATTTACAAAGGGTGAAATATAAACAGAAACAAGGGTGGCGAGGACTGGGAAAAACTAATAAACCTGGAACACGCAACATGGAGAGGAACACGAGATGAGAACAGAGAGACAGAGAAATACCAACTAACGCAGAGTAACACAGACGACGCGACGAGGAACACAGGCAGGTACACACTATAAATACACACAAGGTAATGAGGGAATGACACACAGGAGGGGAACACAGCCGAACCTAATTAGACACAATGAGACACAAACCTTCAAAGTAAAACAGGAAACACACAGAGTGTTTTACAACACAAACTCGGGGACATGAACAGAGCACAGAGTAAAGACACGGGTAGGGCTGATAAAACACTAAAGCACTAAACACAAGAACCAAACCCTGAGAACTAACACAAAATAAGAATTAACACAAAACATAAGATGATACCAAAATGAACACAAAACGCTGGGTCAACAACCCAGGATCATGACACCTTTTGATGCTTCTGTTTCCATATGTTTGTGTATGAATGTGATCCCAGCTCTGACACCAACAGTGGAAATGATTAAACCAACAGATTATGATTAACAACTTTTACAGTCACTGATGAGTTCTCTTTTTTCTTGAGAATTCGTGAGGATGTCTTTGAAGCATTCAAGATAACTTGAATTTTGTCATTTTTAATCTGATATTAAGAGATATTAAGTACATCTCCCCAACAGCCTTCTCATCAGTAGGCGAAGATGAGGTTAAGCAGAGATCTGCATGTTAAGTAAGCAGTTCACAAATGCAAATAAGTACATTTGGCTTAGAGAACAGTGTCCTTTATTTAGGACATACAAAATGATTTTATGAGTAATTTGCTTATTTAGGCACATTAGTTGCTGCATTTAGATCACCCAGAGAACTTCATATGAAAATGTTTTATGCTTGATCAATTCTACATTGACGGCAACCTGCCACACTTGCCTTGTATGTCCTGCAACATTGCAGACTCCTTACCAGTCGATATGCCCTTGGACATTCCTGCCTATTCCAGTCTCACTTCTTGGAGAAATGTAACTATTTATTTAATTTTGAGGAGATAAAGTCACCCTCTACCAGGAAACAAAATAAAATAGCCTGGGTTTTTATTAGTTCCATTTCACTGCATGTGCCCTTCATAGCAGATTCAAGTTAAGTACATTAATTAGAATTAGAATTTAGATTCAAATATTTGTATTCTTATGTAGTAATATTATTTGATTATTATAATGATATAGCACAAGATTCAGTTACCTTTATACTAAAATGGTTAGTAGAATTGTGCTTCAAGAAGCTACTTTTTACTTTCTCGCTTTGAGTACATTTCAGAGCTTCTACTTTTTCACACTTGAAGTTTTGTTTTGTTTTTTTGTTTTTTTTGTACTTGAGTAAAGAAGTTGTTTCAGTACTTTGTCCCCAGCAATTTTCAACTCAGGCATCTGTACTTCTACCTCAGGAAAGAAAATCTATACTTTTGCCAACTCTGTTCAGGCTGACAATTAATGCATGTAATTATACAGGATTTACTCTCTTCTGAGACTGAGCCAAATGCTGCAAAACTGATCGCACAGGAGTTTAAATAGATAATGACCCAAAGCATACTGCGAGCAAATTAAAGAGTACCTTTAATTTATCTTCCAATGGTCAAGTCAGTCATCTGATCTTCACCCAATAGACAATGACTAAAGTCAAAGCTGGGACTCTCAAACAGAAAGTAAAGGTGGCTGAAATGGCAGAAAATGACTATCAATGAAATATTTTGAAATCTAGCATACCTTTACATATACCACAAGTAGCAGTGAAATATGCATCTTTAACTTGTTACATTAAATTCAAGAAAGTTGTAATGTCATTGGATGATGTAATAAGATTTAACAATAAATAAACCCAGTTTTTTGTTATAAAAGTATTTACAGATTAAATATGTATTAAATGTAAATAATTTAAACAGCAGAGCTCTGTACACTGAAAGATACATTCTGAGTAACAGAAGGGTTGAGGCTGGTGCTTCTCTCTCTGTTCTTTCTGCCCACATTTTCACAGCGCAAGAGATTCAACAGATGCTTTCGCAACTTCTGTGAGAGCATATACAGCAGAGGGTTCATACAGCAATGAGAATAGGCAAGCATTTCACAAACACTGTAGGCAACTTCTAACTGTTCCTTACAACCGTTGGGTTTATAAAGAGAAGTAATTAAAAGCATAATATGGTATGGCCCCCAGCAAATGAAAAAAACTGCAACAATACACAACAGCACAGCTACAGTCTTGTGCTTCTTTCTGTTTAAACCTTGCAAAACTGTCTTGAGGATGGCAGAATAGCAAAAAATAATGATGACAAATGGGAGGAAGAATAGCAGTGACACTTGGAGATAACGTCCAAGCTGTTCATCAGATTTATCGTAGCAATAGTTTTTACCATCCAAGTTTTCAACCTCTACTTTCATTGCATCATGCAGGGATGCTGAGATGCTGATGACCCAGGCAGCTATACAGGCACCGATTGCATACTTTTTTCTTTTAGTATGATTGCTATTCAACTTGTGCAGCACCACAGCAATAAAACGATCCACTGTCATGGCAGTCAGCAGAATGACACTGCTGTACAAACCAACAAAGAATGCAGCAGTCACGAATTTGCAACTAGAGTCCCCAAAGACCCAGTGGTGTAGGTGATGAACAGCCCAGAATGGAAGTGTGATGGTGAAGATCAAATCGGAGCAGGCCAGGTTCAGGATGAAAATATTTGTGATATTTTTCAGATTCTCGTAGATGAAAAGAACACATAAGAGGAGGCTGTTGCATGTGATACTGATGATGAAGATCAAGATGAAGAAGGGACCAGTGATGGTGGGAACATTAATATCACAAATGTATGCAGCATGATCGCTCACTCCATCATAAGTGGATGTGAAGTTTGCCATTTTCAATTTTCTGGAAAACATAAACACAAACCTACATTTTAAAAACGTAATTAAACACATTAACTCAACACTTTTCTGTAAACAGAAATTGTTGGTTTTAGTTTAAGTTTTTGTATTTTAGGTAAATATAAAAAGTAATTATGTAGCACATTTGTAATAAAAACAAGTACTGATCAACTTACCGCAAACGTCAACTGCCACGTTGCTGACTTGCACTATGATGTGAAAGCTGTGATAGTCTTGAGATAAGTAATAGTTCCTTTCCTCATTTCACACGAAATCAGAGATACCGCCCTTAACATAAACCACATCTTGAAAAAATAAATAAATAAAACCCCATAAAACATTTTGTCTTTTAATATTTTTGACATAATTTTACACAAAAATTTTTTGCAAGTATATAAAATATAATATGAATATAAGATTTTTTGTTATTCATTTATTTGTGTGTTGTTATGTATGGCATAGTCAGTAGATCAACATGCTATCAAAACTACTACATTAACAGCACTGAAAGGCTCTTTGAATTAGAATTAAGGATTAGATAATCACAGGTAACTACATTGAAAAAACTTTATGTAATACAATATGTTACACATCCTCACCCACTGTATTCTTCTTGTTTCAGTTACCCCTCTGCAGTACCTGGTAGGACGTCACTCTGACCACACCAGCCTGAATTCTCTCAGATCTTACAATCTGCATGACACACTTCACAGCAACACTACCAGTGGGAACAGTAATTTGGGAATAACATGTTGGCAGTTAATTCCTAAGTGAAGCAGATTTGTAATGTACATGTTGCAAAGTCACAATAAAGATAAAGATATTCTTTTTTTAAGAATCATGAATTTACGTTAGAAATTTTGAGAACTGCCCATGTTAATGAATAAGATGTCTTTCTTCTGGATTTCCCGACATTAAGGCACCACTGACAGCTCTTCAGCATTTGTCAATGATGTCACTGTGAGCTGATTTTGCCTACTGCGAAAGCTGTTGTTGTTGTTTTTTGGGGGGCCTGAAATCTTTATCAGATTTTTTAGGTGGCTTTTGACTTTAACCCCCACAAACACATAAAACACGGGATTAAGGCAGCATTGCGAAAATGCAAAAAGTCGAGTAATCTCAAGTGCATAATCCAGGTTTTTGCTATATTGACAATCTTCCCCTAATGAGTCACTTTCTCTGGGCCAGTAGGAAAAGGACTGCAGAAATATCACTACATTGTAAGGTAACCATCCAACAAGGAAAACAACCATGAGAATAAAAATTAGTTTCCATGTTTGTTTCTTCTTTTTTGTTCATCAGGATGAAGCAACCTGCACATGATATGAGTGTGGCAAAACATGAATACCACTGAGGTAATTAGAAAGAGGATGTTTCGCTGGTAGATTCCCCACAAGCTCCCAAAAGAATCTGCATATACACAGTACTTTGACTCTGAAACTTTGCTGGCAGCGAAAGCTAGACTAGATAGCAGAACGCTAACTAATAATAATAATAATTTATTATTTATATAGCGCTTTTCTAGGCACCCAAAGCACTTTACACTTTACAATTCCACTATTCATTCACTCTCACATTCACACACTGGTGCAGGCAAGCTACAGTTGTAGCTGCCCTGGGGCAGACTGACAGAAGCGAGGCTGCCATATCGCGCCATCGGCCCCTCTGGCCAGCACCAGTAGGCAATATGGTAAAGTGTCTTGTCCAAGGACCCAACGACCAGGACAGAGAGAGCTGCCCAAATGATCACAGATGCTACAATACTGTAAAAACCTGTGGCAGAAATAATGTCAGACAGAGGCTTTAGATTGGATTCATAACAGTGAGCAGTCATCAGGATGAGGAGGATACCGCTGCTGTAGAATCCAAGGCAGAAGATAAAGTTCACTATTTTGCATGCATGCTCCCCTAAGGTCCATCCGTGCATGTTGTAGTAGGCCCAGAAGGGCAGAGAAGCTGTGAAGAAGAGATCTGATACAGCCAGATTCAGGATGAAGGTGTTGGTGAGGGATTTCAAATTCTCAAACTTGACCAGCACCACGAGGACCAAGATGTTGGCAAAGATGCTGAGAATCACCACAATGGAGAAAAACACCAGAGTGAAGATTGCTCCAAATTGGATGACACTTGTTTTGTTACAGAGTTCATAGTTGTCATAATCATAGTCCCAGGTAAAGTCATAGTAATCATCATAGTTGTATAAAGTTGAGTCCATTGTATCCACTTTCTTCTTGCACAAAAACAAAATCCAAATTTTAAAAAAAAGGCTTTGTTAGTCAAAAAATCAAGTACGTCAAATTACACAGTAAGACATGATATTATGACAACTTCAGCTTCATTAGATGTTAATCTATCATGCTGTTTTACTCTGACTACATTCACATATTTTTGTTTCATCACATTACGCTAGTGATATTTAGCCACTAATTAAAATTTTAGATTCATTTGCTGAAGTTAAGATTTCTGTCTCCATCCCAGTGCAGAGAAAGCTGATTTTACATTTTGCTCTGAGATTTATTCAAATTCTTCTAAATCCTCTATGATCCCAGAAATATGTCTCCATCTTGTTTCTTTTCACTTTAAATATTCATGTAAGTATGGAAAGGTTTTTTATAAAATGTATTAATGATATCACATCTATTTTCTACCTACAAATTCTACAAAATCTCTTATTTTTGGAGGGAATTCATATCAGCCAATAAAGCATGACATAAAAAAAGATTCATGAAAATTAAACAACAAACATCTTTTTCCAATAATAGTGTTTGTGTTACTTTGGTGTTGATGTGTTTTATAGGTCAGTGAGCAGCTTTTGTTTTAAAATTTGTTCTAAAAAAGAAATAAAACAGAGGTTAATCAGTCCATACATATTATTTAAAGCATGAACTCAGAGTTGTGACTACCAAGAGGAAGAATGTTCAAGAAATTAACTTCACATCTAAAATTCACATCTAAATCTCATTTTTACCCACAAGAATAACCACAGCAAGCAAATTAGTAGAGCTCACCATCAAAGTTAACCAGCCAACACCACTTTAGACCTTGAAATGGGACAAAGAGAAAATATGTTGATATATCATCAAAACTAAGAAAACAGTCAAATGGGCTTATACTGTAATTAATCATATTTACAGTATATCTCACTTATTAATTAATATTGCAACTACACAAATTACCTTCCGCTTGAGCTGAAAGTATACAAAAGTCAACTGTCCAGTTTATATGCAAAATATACAAAACAAAATTTTACGAAAAATACAAAAAAAAAATACAATGTCAAAAACAATCATTCAAAAAAAATATGCAAAGCAAAAATGATCGAAATGCTTTTCAGTTTTGTACAGAATGAAAGCAAACCTACAAAGAGTGTGGTAACTAACCACCCAGACTTACTATAAACAATTTAGCTGGTTTTCATGCACCATCACTGAGTTTGTTTGAAAGTGCTCGAAGGCAATAAGATGCAGTAATGTAAAATTTCCACGTTCCAAGTTTACATTACATAGAAATTTGATAGCTTCTTCTGAAACAGGGAGGAGGTGACCTATACAGAGGGCTTATAACTATGAGCTATAAACAAAACAGTAAACATCTGCAACACAAGCTCCAAAAAAAGCACAAATACAATAAGCAGCAATGTTTTAAATTCAGACAGAGGCAGCAGAGAGAAAAAAACAGACTCAAACCTGTGACAGCTACAAAAATCAGGTGAATAAGAAACAAGATGTGCACTGACTTTTCTACCTAATGCAATATGTTGCATTATATTATAAAGGCTTCTTAGGAACTTTATTCTGCTGTGTAGACTTTATATTCTCTCTTAGTTTTTAACTTAACGTTAACTTAACATTACTATTGCGTTTCACATTCAGTCAGATGTGACACCAATATATTTCCTCACTGTCAGGGTTCCTGGGTCGTTGACCCAGTGATTTCAGTTTGTTCATGTTCAGTTTAGTTCGCCACATTAATATTCTCACTTCCTGTTTTTCCCCGTGTCAGCTTGTCTTCCATGTCATTAGTCAGATTATGTTCAGCTCTGTACTCACCTGTTTCCAATCATTGTCATCATTCAACCTGTGTATTTAAGTTCCTCGGTTTCACCAGTTCTCTGTCGTGTCATTGATGTTATGTCGTCGTCTCCGTCTGTATGTTCAGCTAGTCAGCCAGCCATCCTTCCAGTCTTTCAGCCAGCCAGTCACTCACTCCATCGTTCCTGCTTTGTTCATTCACCCTCCAATAAATCCTCTTCATTTCTGCACCGTGAGTCCAGCGTTTGGGTCATCTCTTCCACGCCTCCACACACAACCTCTGACACTCACAGTGGTTATCTTACCATTAACGTAACATACGTTTGCAGCAATGATGCTTGTGGTTTACACAAAACATTACCAAAGCTCACCATATCTTGGCTCAAATGAAGACTTGTTTGATGCTTCTGTTTAACTTACATCATTATTTATGAATGTTAATGATATTTTTCCTGTTTTATTTTGCTTATTTAATTTTTTTTTCTGCCCCAGAAGGATACATACTTTTTAACATCTACTTGCAAGTTACAATGTGTATGAATGTGATCCTAGCTCTGACACAGGCAGTGGAGATGATTAAACCAGCAGGAAAAATTGGAAAATAATTAACTCACATTTTTGTGTATATTCTTGACAACGTGTAAAGATTTGATATTTACACGTTTTAATATTTAGACGTTTGATATGAAGAATTGCCTGACAGCATCTACACCATGACCTCCTCTTGATCAGTGGGAGCTCACCAGTCGTAGAGTTTAATCATAGATCTGCATAGTAAGTAAACTGTCACACATACAATAACTCAAGTATGCCTTTAAATATAAAGTCTTTAATGTGTGCCATGCAGCATCATTTTAGGAGTATATTGTTAATGTAGGCATGTGAGTAAATGAAGCTTAAAAAATATGTTGTCTGTTACACATGAGAGGTGGAACGTTAAAATTACCCTCATAGGCAGATTTGGGAAGTCTTTTTTTTCTTTACAACATAGGCTAAAGTAATTAGGGTATCTTTGTTTGAGCCTAATCACACTCTTTTACATCACACTCTTTCTCTGAACCTCCATCTGTGTCTGCTTTGTGATAATATATTACAGAGCAGTAACAAAGTACTGTATTTAAGTAGAATTTCTCATTTTTCATCTGCAGTCCGATGTCATTGCTGTATATCCTGGTGTGGATCAGTGAATCGATGTCTCATTCACTCTTGACATACAGCTTGATGTCATCCATAGCCAGTCTTGTCAGTGATCTCACTGAGGCAGAGCCCGCACTTGATTGCGACTTGGGCTTGTAGTCTTATACACCACATTCCCATCGAGTTCCTGATAAAGGCTCTTAGGGTCCTGTTGATTTTGTATAGTTCTAGGCATTTCACAGGTTGGTCAGCCTATAGTCTTGCAATGTCGGGCAACTGCTCTTTCTACCAGTAGCTGGTGTTTTGCGCCTCTGGTGCTCTTGCCAATTTCTTTCTGTGCCCCACTGAAGAGCTTATATTACCCTAGTTCAGGAGTCGGCTCTTTAGTCCTTATAGTGCGGCTCCGTGTGGTTTGGGAAAATAAATTAGAAGTATTTAGCTGAAGTGTATGTAAGTTGTTTTTTAACTTGTAGTTCTAAATTGGAAGATTATTGTGATATTGAAATATAAAAATAGAATTCTATTCTATTTTTATTTTTTTTTCATCGCTCAAAATAAGCGTCACACACACACAACAGCATAGATAGCACAGACGTAAAGGCGGCAAGGCGTGATTGCGGGTGCCGCTCAGGTGCGTCCGCCTCCCCTGCAGCGGCGCTGCAGACCACGCCCCGCCACAAACATTAACCAGGTAAAATACATATTTAGGCAGAATTTTGCAAATATCTATTTTTCATTTTTTAGCAGCATAGTGCTTTTTTTTCCAGTTATTTTTTAAAAGTCAGGTCAAGGCTCCAAAAGCCCAAAGGCGACATAACAGTTTTTGTTTGCTACATGGATCATTTTAGTTCAGCTGGGTGTCTTTCCTTTTGTTATATTTCTTTAAGAGTTTAAAATGTGTTAATTACATAAATAAAATTTTATTTTCTCTGTAGCACTTCAAGGATTTCATAAGCAACACACCAATATATACAGTGTTATCTTCATTTTAGATGTCAAAAAGTATTTGCGGCTCCCAGTGTTTTCTTTTGCATGGAAACCGGGTCCAAATGGCTCTTTCGGTGTTAAAGGTTGCTAAACCCTGCCCTAGTTCTTTAGCAGCTTCACTGGTTGCCCAGAAGCCAGGATAAACTTTAAAATCAAACTTCTCACATACAAGTGTATCCATAAATCTGCTCCTTCCTATTTGTGTGACCTGCTTCATATCACCACTGTTTCCCGCCCTCTCAGATCCTCATCTGCTATTCATCTTACTGTCCCGTCCGTACGTCTTATCACTATGGGGAACAGAGCCTTCAGTCGCTCTGTTCCTCGGCTCTGGAACGCTCTTCCTCCAGCCATAAGAAATATAGACTCTCTTCCCGTATTTAAGTCACAGTTAAAAACACATCTGTTCAAACTGGCTTATTCGGTTTAGTGCTGATTTTATCTGTTGTCAAGTTCTGTTTTGCAATTTTAATTTATTTTATGTATTTTATGACTATTGCTCCTTTTATTCATTTTGTTCTTCTGTAAGGTGACCTTGGGTTTTTGAAAGGCGCCCTCAAATAAAATGTATTATTATTATTATTATTATTATTATTATTATTATTATTATTATTATTATTAGTGAGCCATGCCTATTCATCTTAGTCGCTATGATGTCTGACAAGAGCTTCCATGTGGTACTCTCGTGTACTAATATTATTTTATTATCATTTCTATAAGGAGAGATCACTTGGAGGAATTGAACATGATTTATTGTGACAAAGAAATGAATGTAATTCGCGATAAGACTCTGATAAACCCCCCAGAATCTAGACGCTGGAGGTGGTGGTGAAGATGAAGACTGAGGCTTGAATAGAGCTTTGGCTGAGGTGCCTGAGGTGGAGATGGGGAGGAGGTGGGTTACATGAAAAGAAACTCAAAGAAATCAGACATGTCAATATTGAGATTGACAGCATGGGAAAGAAGCCAGGATGTAAAGAACAGAAATATCAATATTAATATTGCAAAGGTTCAGTTACTTTTGCAAAGTTGCTTCACAGAGCTACTTTTTACATTTATCTTACTTTTAATAGATTTCAGATCCTTTAATTTCTATTTTTACCTAAATAAAGAAGTTGGCTCAGTACTGTAACTTTTACTGGAGTATTTTTTTTAACGCAGGTGTCTGTACTTCTACTTAAATAAATAGTGTCAGTACTTTGCCACTGCTCTGTTTTGTATCTTACACTGTGATTAATGTTAAATGATCAATGATTTCCCCTCCCTTCAGGTGGAGTGGTGACTCCACTTTTGGGAGGACTATTACTTTCTGGGCATTTCTTCTCAAAACAAGTATATAGAATTCGATTTTAATTTAAAGGACCACTTTAAATGGCGAAGCAATAATATGACAGAGATCTTTAATTACATTAAGTGAGCCTACAGGGGTCGCTGAGAGTCAAAGAAACAAAGGGTCACAGCAAACATTGTTGCTTGCATAACATCGACATTTTCTTTCTTAAATGATATATCTGCACATCTGCATTACATAAATTTGTCTATTAAGCACCTACCCTATGTCACTCAAAGTACTGCTCATTGTATTGCATATCACACTAGTTTGACTCTACCTGGGATGCCAAAAAATGGGTGTTAATGGAATAATCTTCACATGCCACAGAAAAGACACATTTTCCCATGAGACAGCAGAAAAGACAAAACAGATTCACTGGATTTAAGCAACATTTTAAAAAGAAGAAACAGAAAGTGATGGTGCAGCATAAAATACACATTTTTACACACATACATCCTTTAGTTGGCACATTAAACACCTGAAAAATAGATGTATATTGTTTCAAGAGAATATATAAAAGATGTAAATTCAAATGAAAGTATTTACACACTGAACCAACAGTTCATTTGTGCCTGCTTAATGGATCAGTGTTCAGTTACTCTTAACAACAGAGCTCTCTGCTGTGAAAGCTACATTCTGAATAACAAAAGTCTTCTGACTGGTGTCTTTCTTTCTGTTCTTCCTGCACAGTTTTTCACAGCACAAAAGATTAAACAGATGCTTTTGCGAATCCTGTGAGATCATATACAGCAGCGAGTTCATACAGCAGTGAGAATAGGCAAGCATTTCACAGATATGGTAGGCAACTGCTAACCGTTTCAGTACCTTACAATCTTTGTTTGTATTGAGAGACTTGATTAAAAGCATAATATGGTATGGCCCCCAGCAAATGAAGAAAGCTGCAACAATACACAACAGCAAAGCTACAGCCCTGTGCTTCTTTTTCTTTAAACCTTGTAAAACTGTCTTGAGGATTGAAGAATAGCAAAAAATAATAATGGGAGGAAGAATAGGAGTGATACTTGGAGATAACGTCCAAGCTGTTCATCAGATCCATCCTCACAATAGTTAAAATCATACCAGTTTACCACCTTTACTTTTATGGCTTCACTCAGGGATGCTGAGATGCTGATGACCCAGGCAGATATACAAGCACCGACTGCATACTTCTTTCTAGCATGGTTGCTCGGCCACTTGTGCAGCACCACGAGAATGAAACGATCCACTGTCATGGCAGTCAGTAGAATGACACTGCTGTACAGCCCAACAAAGAATGCGGCAGTCAGAAATTTGCAGACAAATTCCCCAAAGACCCAGTGGTGTAAATGATCAACAGCCCAAAATGGAAGTGTGATGGTGAAGATCAAATTGGAGCAGGTCAGGTTCAGGATGAAAATAGTTGTGACGCTTGTCAGTTTCTCGTAGATGAAGAGAACGCATAAGAGGAGACCGTTGCCTATGAGACTGATGATGAAGAGTGTCCCAGTTGAAATTGGAAAGTCAGTCTCACAAAGATAGGCAGCCTCATTGATTGTGAAGTTGTTTGCCATTGTTAATTTTCTAGAAAACATAAACACAAAGCTAAATTTTTTTCTCTAAAATGACACAAACTGTTGCTTTTAGTTTTAGTTTTTTCATGTTACATAAACCATGCATTCTAGTAAAGTACAAAATTAGAGGAGCAAACACAACAATTTACTTCAAGCATCTCTTGTCAAGTCTTCTGTTGAATTGAGCTGTGCTGACAAAGCTGTAATGTACTTAAACAAATCGGTGTTCCTCTTTTTGTTTCAAATTAAGTCAAAGATGCCTCCTTACCAAAGGTCACATTTTTTTAAGAAAAAGAATCCATATGCAATCCTTTTCTCATAGTGAAACTGAAAGTTGAAAATGAAACTCAAACTGTCAAGAACCATAGTTCAAGCACACAAGCTGGACCCAGAAGCAAACACAATACGCAGAGATGCACGCAAAATAAACTTTATTTCTGAACTAAGGGTGTCCCGGAATGGTCAAAGGAAAACACGCTGAGTTAATGTTAAAACAAAGGGACCGGGAGACAAACAACTCGGGAACGCCATGATCAGGACCGTGGGAGGCTGCAACAGAAAAGGCAAGAGAGTTACTGGGGAGCGGGGAGATAACAGCATACACGGGGTAGAGTTATTTATCTTACGATCAGGGCTGGGCCGTGGGAACCAGAGAGAGGGGTGAGGGTCTGCGGGAGAGCTCCAGGGAGACGGAGGAGATGATGACCGGTGGTTTATTCGAACTCCAGGCGGGCAGGAGGACAGGCAGATGTAGGCTCAAACACACCGAGCGATAACCGCTGAATGGTGACTAACGGACTGGCGTGGAGCAGCCAGCTGAGAGGGGTTAAATAGTCCTCCTGATGATCGCCTGGAATGGGATGCAGGTGTGGAGACGACAGCCACACCCGTAGTCGTGGGCATCCCATCTGCTCCTCAGACACCGGGCCGCGGACCATGACACAAACTGACTGTTTGGAACACAAATGTTTGAATATTTTTTTCTCATACTTATCAGGGACATATAACGGTGCACAAACATGCTGCACAGATCAGAACACACATAAACATAGATGTATGATTGTTTTTTGTAAAGCATGAAAATGCTGACTACATAATTTTTATGTAAAAGCACAATACCAACCATTGTGTTGGTAAGAAAGTATTTCCTGCTGATAAAATGAAATGGATCCATGATATCATCAAAGTGACAGATTTATGATATCTCTGATGGTATGCCCAGTGTAGTAGATCAACATCGAAAGTTTTCCGTTGTAAAACTGCACGGTTTTATAGCAAGAATAGATAACTACAAAAAACTACATGAAAGATACCAAACAAAGCACATCATATTACACATCAATTAACTTAGAGTGGTCCAGATATGCAATACAGAAGTCAGAGTTGACTATTAAGAATGCATGCAAAAAGACTGACACCATGTTCGCAGGTAATTCCCAAGTGAAACTAGATTTAAAAGAAGACTGAATTTCTCAAACTGAAATTTGAAATCAGAGCATGTTAACATATTAGACAAACAAAGAGAGAAGTCAATAAGCTGTTGATCAGTTCGTGCATATAATTTAAATCATCAACTGAGAGTCAGCCTCTTCTCATACAGAGAGAAATACAAAAGCAGGAGTACCAACAATCAGCAACAAGATCTCAAACTGAGACCAAGGCAGCGGATAAATAAACAAAACCGTGACAGCTACAGAACTCCAGGTGTCCAGGTCTGACCAACAAAGTCAGTGTGCCTTCACCCGAATTCTACTGACACACACAAAAGTAAATCAAATGATCTGAAAATGAAAGTCTTAAATACCCACTAGTTATTGCAGTAACAACCAAGCCCATGTTAATTATTCAGTTCATAATGCGAGACCTTTCTTTTTGCCTTTGTAATGAAATAGTAAAAAGAGTTCACTTTAATTTCACACCCATATAAGATCCAGAGTCATTTTTTCAAAAACATTTTCCTATATTTCTCTTTGAAACCTTTTAGATTTTAATTATTACATAAATCATTTCCCATTACTATGTTGTCACCTTACTCAAAAGAGATAAAATGCCACGGAGAGCTTACCGTGTGCTTGCACTCCATGTGACTTTAGGTACTGCTCAATGAGTCTCTCCATGGTTGTGTTATTGCACTCATACTTGACCAGTCTGACTCTATCAGCAATCACAAAAATCTGCTGTCAGTGCATTTCTTTTCCAACCCAGTCTATCCTGGCATACCATAAGCAACATTTTCTTTTTTACAGGCACAGCTGATTAAAGTGAACTTTGTGAAATACACATCTTTACACACATAAATCTTTGACTTTACACATTAAAAAATAATTTCAGGTGAATATATAAAAGATGTCAAATCAAATAAAAATAGTTACAGACTCAATTGGTGTTTAATTTCAAATGTGTATGTTTAATGGATGCAGTTCCAACTGAACAGCAGAACTCACAGTTGTAAAAGCTACATTACGAGTAACAGAAGTGTTCTGGCCAGTGTCTTCCTCTCTTTTCTTCCTGCCAGTGGCGTGTCTAGAAAATTTTTGTTGGGGGGGCCAGGTAGGGGCACAGATTTGGAGAAGGGTGGCATATTTAATTGGCAGATAATGTTTAAAAAAAAAAATTCTACCAACCCTTAACCATAATTCAATAATCCTATAAACCTAATAACCAAATGCACTTTTAACTCTTATTAGAATGAGATTTTAACCACTACGGTGCAAAGTTTTTAGATACTGCGTTGATAAAGTACAAGAGATACAATCAGTGCTTTGTCAGTGCTTACTCAGCATTCAAGGACAACAATATTTGCATAGTATTTTTACTGACATATAGTGCACATATGTTTTGGGCAAAAACATTTTTGAAAATTAAAATACGAACATTTGTAACAAACAATTGACAAATTAGCCAATGCCAATGCAAAACTTTATCTGCCTGTTAAAAAAAGAAGATAATCTTCTCACAAACTGGTGTTTGATTTTGAAACAGGAAAAAAGTGGGGAAACAACTGAAAAGACTAACATTTGAATAAAACCTGAAAGCAAGTAAATACTTTCTATGCTGCCTTATGGTAAACTTTGGTAATATTGATAAAGAACAACACTGGCTGATGATAAAATACAGTCAGCTGGCATGGTGACACTGCCAGTATTAACCTGCAGGGCTGGACTGGGACAAAAAAATTGGGCATTTTTACTACAGACCGACCCACCAGGTATTAAAGCCATAAAGCCTTTGAATGAAAACAAATGCTGTTGTGACAGTGATGTACAGTCTTGTTGGTATATGTATGATTTCTATACATTTTACGTCAGATAAAAACTTTGGTTGTAAGATTTAGATAATTATTTAATAAAAACTAGGTATTTTAAATGAGAATAAGAAAGAAAAGTATTTCTTTGTGCCCACCTTTCCCTGTTAATGCCCTACCTGGCCCCCTGGCAAAACTTTGCTAGACCCGCCCCTGCACAGTTACCAGCTGTCAGCTACATAAAAAAGGATCCTGGTGTTATTTGTCTCTCAGAAACAGTTCATAACTTCCCTTCAACTCATTCATGTCACCTAAAAGGTAAACCTGTTTCTCCATCACCTGTTCAGCTCTGATGGTTCAGTAAGGACATCTCCTGGTTTCATCTTCATGTTTCCCTCTCACCACATATCTAAACAGACATCATGACCAGCAGCTTTACAGCTGTGGCTCCAGCAAACATCAGCTGATACTAGAAATTAATATTAAATACATTCTAACAACAGCTGATCAAGCTTAAACGTCCTGCTGTTGTTTAGCGCAATATCCGCTGGTTTCCTCTTTCTGGCGCAAAGTGGGCGATAAACAAACAAGAGAGAAAAGCCGATCAGCTGATCATTGATCAGTTTCATGATTGAAGTAGCAACAGGAGAGGGAGGGGGAGAGAATGAGAGAAGAAGAGGCAGCTGTGCAGCATAAAGACAGAATAAATCCAGCTTTGTGTCTTTTTTCCATTCTAGCTAAAGTCCGGGACAAACTGCGTCTCTTCTCAGCTCAATACGAAACGTGTAATATTTTCTCTGAATGAGGGACCATTCCATTTTTTTAAGGAGCCGTTGGCAACTCTACTAACCTTATGAATAAAATAAAGTTCACTATCAGTAACATCATAGCACCCACCCAGCTGTATAAAAACTCCGTCAAACTGGCTAGAACGCAGTATGAGTTATTGCAACTGACAGTAAAAAGTCAGCAACATGAAAATAAACTCCACCTAAACTTAGTTTATATCTGACCCAGATAGACTGCAGGTCATAACTTCTTACCTGAAGTTCAGTTCACCTGACACTCGGACTGGTGGCTGCTTCGGGTCTCTCCTCCTGCCTCCCCTTCCCTCATCCACCTGTTGCCTCTGTGGAAGCCCCGTCATAGCCACCACCAAACAACGGAGTTATTTCTACACATCGACCTGCATCTGGCCAATCCACCACCTCTCATTGTTCATGCCGTTACAAAAAAAATAAAAAAATAAGTCACTGGGGATATGCCCGGTATGCCCGATGGCCAGTCCAGCTATGTTAACCTGCAACCAAATCTGCAGCTCCATACAGCAATGTTACGACTTAGATTATATCTTATAACTCATAACTCTTATGTTAGCTGCCCTCAGTAGCATACTGTCTGAAATATTCCACAGCTGCAATAATTCTTTAAGTGTTATTTTTTTCCTTGGGATTCTAATTTCACCGAAGTTTACTAAACTCAACAAACTTGATATTACTTACCGGGACATTTATTCTGTCCTCATTTTCTTTCACCGAAAAATTGTTTCCTGCAGTGCCATCTTTCGCGCTTGGCTCTCCTACCTTTGCTAACGTGATGCGCATAGCGCAGAAGCGATGCTGCATTCACTTACACTCGGATATCTGAGCGTCACCGTGAAAACATAATCGGACATTTGATATTTGATTGAATTTTATTGTTTTGCCTTTGGGGTGGCACCTGGGGTGGCCAGTCTGGTTTGGGGGGTGGCCTGTGCCCCCCCAGGCCACCCCGCTGGACACGCCATTGCTTCCTGCACAGTTTTTTACAGCATAAAAGATTCAACAGATGCTTTCGCATCTTCTGTGAGAGCATACATAGCAGAGGGTTCATACAGCAGTGAGAATAGGCAAGCATTTCACAAATATGGTAGGCAACTGCTAACTGTTCCTGTGCCTTACAACCTATCGGTTTATAAAGAGATTTAATTAAAAGCACAATATGGTATGGCCCCCAGCAAAAGAAAAAGGCTGCAACAATACACAACAGCACAACTACAGTTCTGTTCTTCTTTCTGTTTAAAGCTTGTAAAACTTTCATTAGGATGGCAGAATAGCAGAAAATAATGATGGCATATGGGAGGAAGAATAGCAGTGATACTTGGAGATAACGTCCAAGCTTGTCATCAAATTCAGGCCCGCAATAGGTAACATTTTCCCAGTCTACTACTTTTACTATCATAGCATCGCTCAGGGATGCCGAGATGCTGATGACCCAGGCAGCTATACAGACACCAACTCCACACCTCTTCCATTTTAACTTGGTTGCTCGGCCAGTTGTGCAGCACCACGAGAATGAAACGATCCACTGTCATGGCAGTCAGTAGAATGACACTGCTGTACAGTCCAACAAAGAATGCAGCAGTCAGAAATTTGCAGGCAAAGTCCCCAAAGACCCAGTGGTGTAAATGATCAACGGCCCAGAATGGAAGTGTGATGGTGAAGATCAAATCAGAGCAGACCAGGTTCAGGATGAAAATATTTGTGATACTTTTCAGTTTCTCGTAGATGAAGAGAACACATAAGAGGAGGCTGTTGCCTATGACGCTGATGATGAAGATCAAGATGAAGAAAGGGCCAGTAAAAGTTGGAAAGTCAGTCTCACAAAGAAATGCAACATCACTCAGTCCATGGTCACTCATTGTGAAGTTGTTTGTCATTGTCTGTTTTCTAGAAAAAACATAAACACAAAACTAGATTTATAAAATGTATGTACATTACCCCTTCTTTTTCCAATAAAATGACACAAACTGTTGAGTTTTAGTTTTCACCTTATGTAAGCAACAGGGATAGAGAAATCACTTACCCAAATCATCAGCTGTCATGCCTTGTGGTCAGTTGCATTGTGCTGGAAAAGTTGTGAAGTTCTTGTGTTAACTTACAGTTCCTCTTTTTATTCACAGTAATTCAGAGTTGCAGTTTTTTCTCTTTTGCAAAACACATGAATATTGCTGATGATATTAAAATGTGATTATGAGGACAGTACCCAAAACTTGTTGGAAAGCAGTTATTTTCAGCTGAAAACTGGAAAGATACAGCAAACCTTCAAAAAACTGACAATGATAACCTAAAATATACTTCTAATAATATGTACAGCATATTCAGTAGGTCAATGTATTTTAAAATTGCTACAACAGAATAACAATAAAAGGTCCCAATCATATGAACTGCAAAACCTGAAAATAACTTGATGAAACACAGCATACACGTCACTGTTATTAAACTAAAACTTCACGCTCTTTATCCTAAGTTACACTTTCCGGTAATTGTTACCCTCCCATATAAAAATGAAAAAAATAAATAAATAACCACCCCTTAGAAGGGATAGTATGCATGTGAATCTTAAGCTTTGGCTCTCTTCCAGAGGCCTGATAGTTTGAGGGTGTTGAGCAGTATCTTAGGTGTTCCTATGTCTGCAATCTTCTGGACAAACACCTCTGATGTTGTGCTGAAATCTGCTGGAGCCAGTCTTCCAATTTCAGATTTATAGCTTCTAATGCTTCCTTTACCACTGGGACCACTTTGGACTTTACCTTCCACATCCCGCTGTTGCTACAGTCCCTTGTACATCTCTATTTTCTCATGCTCCTTCTTTCTGATGTTGTTGTCCACTGGGATTGCCACATCTATCACAACCTCAGTCTTCGCTTCCTTGTCAGCCACCACTGTGGTGGTTGCTTGGCCAGCTGCTGCTTGTCTGTCTGAAACTGGAAGTCCCACAGGACATTAGCCCTGTTGTTCTCAACCACCTTTGTTGGTGTCTCCCATTGGGACTTAGGGACTTCAAGTCCATATGCAACTCAGATGTTCCTGTACATTATCCCAGCTACTTGATTGTACCTCTCAGCGTAAGCTGTCCCAATTTGCATTTTACATCCTGCTGCAGCATTGATAATAAAGACCAGTTTATTAAATCCAGTATCCAAAATGCTGGTGCATGCTCATTTTTACATTTATTAAATCAATTTGATTATTGGTAGTATCAATACCACTGCTGGTATCAATGCTAGCATGATAGGATCGATACTTTGTTTTGCTCCTTTACCTTTAGTGCGTTGCTCCCAGTCATCAGAAAGTTGACGTGTCTGTGCAAACACCACTCCTCTCATCCTGCCTAACTTTGCGCCACCCCTTCTTCCCTGCTCCACTATGTTTAGTTGTCTTGTGGTCAGGTGACTCAATCGCACAGAGCTGTAGTGAGTGAGAAAGCGCAGCATTGTGTAGAAGTACTTCACAACTGCAAATAAAAACACTGCGAACACAAATCCTGTACTGTGACAAACTAGTATAAATAAAAAGAGCTTTCACACAGAATGAGCAGCAAAAGAAACGAAGACAGGAGGAAGTAAATCCCTCAGACAGACCCAGACCACCAGCATACAGAAAAAGTCTAAAAACATTCCAGGTCTCCCAAAAATACAAGGATAGTTATAAGGCGTGGTCTTGTGTTCATTCATTATCATGAAAAGTAAAAATCACAGTGATTTTTTTTAGTGGTTTTTAAAATGTGTTAATCTTGTAGATAATGACGCACCACTCTCCCCTTCATAAGCTGCTTTTATAAGTTAAAAGTATTAGTATACTGGCCCCGTATTTACTTGGTATCACATCAAAACTTGCACAAATATCACACACCACTAGCAGAAAGTCTAAAACAGGCTACGCAGCTTTCAATGAGCAGACTGCCTGCAGGTGTATGACAGAAAGCCCAGAAACACAGCTTCACAGGAGGGCAGAAATCAGTTGGGATCCACCCACCAAACCACCTGCAACGAAACACAGAGAAAGGTACAAAGACCTGCTGGCTCGACCCTGTTTTAATTAATCTTTGATTTTCATGCAGCTGTTTCTTTTATTTAACTATTAAATCATATTTAATAATGATAAATGTTAGAAATACAGAAATAAACAACTTGCAGTTATATGTAATAATATATTAACTCTAACATGATTATGAAAACTCAAGATGTTGTATTAGTGGTTAAACTGGTTAAATTAAGGACATTCAGCAACCAGTTTTTTTTTGTTTTTGTTTTTGTTTTTTTGGTTATTTGTTTTTTGGTTATTTGTTTTTCATACATGCTAATCTGATGGCTGAGTCTGCACCTGCTGAACTTGCCTGCTTTGTTGAACTGAACATGCAAGGTGTTAACACGCTGGATCAATCGTTGAGCCTTTTCTATTATCATGCTAAGTCACACTTCACTCTAACTGATCTGCACCAGGAAATTTGTCCAACATGATTAGAAAGAGAAAATTGATCTTTCAAGTCGACAGGTCAAAGTGAAATTTGCTTACTTACTTCCTAGTTGCTCGCTTGTTGAAAAAGAAAGTATGCTGTTAAGAAAATATTAAAAGGTATCTCTTTCATATTAAATAAACTTCCACAAGATACAAACGTTAGTTTTATTTTTTTAAATCAAATGCATTGAGAATACTTTACATGAAATAAAATGTGAAAATAATCATGATATCAAATGTATAAAAAATAGCTTTGAAAGTGATTTTTTTGACAACAGAAAATGTAACACATGTAATCATAGAGACCGATCTACAATATCACTTCTACAATGTACAGTATAATCAACAGATCATTTTGGAGTAGTAGAAGTATAAAATAGAAGATTCTGATCAGAAAGTATATAAACACAGATAAAAACATTAAGAAAAGGTATTGAAACACAACACATTACACAATGTCAAAATGAAATTGTCACTTCTGTTTCTCTTTATATGATGGACACCTTTGCAGTAACTGGTAGAATCCCAGTCTAACCACAGAACACCCTGAATTTTCTGTGCATGAAGCAGCAGATGTAGCATTTGTCTTTCTATAAAGCTTGACTAATTGAGCTGTTTTTTATTTATTTGGCATTTTGTACCACTCTCTACCAAAGAGGTAAACTATGAGAATGTTGGCTTTCTTTGTCTTACCTGGCTCAACAAAACTGAAAACCCATGTGGGACATAACGAATATTACAAAGGTGGTTATCAACTTTCACTGGTTGGGTATTCAGCATGCTACCATGGTGAGTTAGCCAGGTAAAAACAAAGTCACTTTCGTAACAGAAAACTCAGGTCACTAAGCCATTAATCTTGCTGTGTGGTACACCCCTTTGGCATCAACAAAGTCAGACTCTATCATTAATAGAAACTGATGGACATTATGAACAATGCTGGGCATCCTCTGCACACGGCCATAAACAATCAGAAGAGTCTGTTCAGTGACAGGTTGCTTCTCCCCAAGACAAGAACTAACACACGCCATCAGACTGTTTAACTCCTCTCTGGAGGGGAGAGGGAGGGGAAACAGGAGGACAAAGGAGGGGGGAACAACTAAGCTGTAGTGCCTCTTCACCTCACTGTACAATACCTTGTGCAATACTTTTTGTAAATAGTCAACAGTGCAATAGACTCAATACTTGAAATGTGCAATTCACTTGTATTTTATTTTTTATTCCTATTTATTCTATTTATCCCCTTTGTATATTTTATTTATATTTGTCTCTGTATTTATATATGTGTGTGTGTGTGTGTATATATATATATATATATATATATATATATATATAACAATTCTGTAACTGTAACTTCGGTCGTTGCTGTGCTTTTTGGAAGTCGAATTTCCCAGAGGAACCCACCCGAGGGATTAATAAAGTTCTATCTTATCTTATCTTATCTTATCTTATCTTAATAGGTGCTGCCCATTTTTTGATCTTGTTACTGTTGCTTGTACTATATTAAGTTCAGCTAATTTATCTAATCAAACCCTCAAGCATCTAGCTGTCTCATCCTAATGCATGCATGCTACAGTAAATTCAAATTTCTTCCACATTTTGGAGAGGGATTAATGCCATTGGACTGTCAGTTTTAGTTTTATCTCTGCACAGTGATAATGTATTGCACGGCATGGGAAGATACCTCCTAAACCTTTGTACTCCTATTAAATGCACCAAAGGGATAAAGCAGCAGTAGATGTCAATGATGGGATGAATGATCAACCAAGCATAGTGCAATGCATATATCAGTTCATGTGTGTACTCATAAAAATCCAATAGTAGCAAGGACTGTATAAACATGTGGATGCTAGAAGGAGCCAAGCATAGAAAAGTACTGACAGTTATGCCTAAAATCAATTTTGAAGGCTGTTGTTGGCTGTTTATCCTGCCCTGCTTCGCCATTATCCACATGTGAACATAACAGAATGAAGTGATAAGGACAGGAATGAGAAAGAAAAGAAAAATCTGTGTGTAGATTACAGTGAGTTTCATGGTTAGTGACTCCACCAAATTTACACACACTTTAATGTCAGCAAATTCGATGACTCTAAAACTCACAGCCAGTTTAATGCTTGCAGCAGCACACACCAGCCACATCACAATGCTACCTATGAGAACACCATATTTTGTTAAGGCCTGTGCAGACAAGCACCAAGGCTGAACCACAGTAACATAAGAATGCAAAGACATGGCAGTGAGGATCACCACGGCGGTGAATAGTCCCAGAAAATAAATCCCTACACTTACTCCGCAGGCCCACTCTCCAAAGACCCACGTATGGAGTGCATTACAGGCTGCAAAAGGCAATGTCACAGTGAAGCAGAGGTTAGAAACTGTGAGCTGAAGAAGTAAAATATCCGATGTGATCTTCCAAGCTTGTTCCGTCCAGAGGACCCACAGCAGGAAGCTGTTTGCAGGAAGGCTGATGCAGAAGACGAGACTGTTGACAGCAGCAGGATAGTAAAGTTCTGATATCTTAATGTCATACTCGGTCTCACTGCTGTGAGTCTCATTAAAGTGTATGTAATCATAACTGTCACTGTCCAAGGCCATGATTTACTTGTTTAGGTCTTGGGAGGAAAGTACTGTTGAGGAAATGAAAAAAAAATCTTATACTGTGAAGATGATTTATTTATTTATATATAGTAACATAATTAATGCATTTTGGTACAAATATGTTAGTCAAGATAAAAACTAATACAGTTTAGAACCAATGATTATAAAGTTGAACAGCATAATATTCATGCCTTCAACAGCATTCAGGAAAAATTAAATGTAGAAATGTAAAAAGAATGATATAACATCATAAATCTATGAATGGCAAATAAAGCATGTCCACAGGGGTTATTGTGAACCAGTGAAGAAAATGGTCAAAACATATAATGTTGCTTGCATAACAGCACTGCAGTTTTATTTAATATTCCCTGGTTAATTCATATCGCAGTTATATCAAATTCCACTCCATATTCCTACATTTCCTTACATTTCCTGTATTTCTGTCACAACATTTATTTTTGTTAATAATAAATAAATAATACTTTATTATTGTTATTATAATAAATAATAAATACTAATATTTTATTATTACATGAATCATTTCTTATGAGTATTATCACCTAATTCAAAAGAGAAAAACAGCCAAGAAGAGCCTACCTTGTGCATGCACTCTGTGTTTCCCTCACTGATTGTGTTAATACACTTACACTTCGTACTAATATGGCCACAGAAATTTGCTTTCATTGCATTTTTTCCATCTAGCCTATAATGACATGTGCAGAGAGAAGAGAGAAGTGAAAACAGCTTCACTGGATTTCAGTAACATTGTATTTTGTTTTTTTTACAAAAACAGCATTGCTTGTAAAAGTGCAGTAGAAAACAGATTCCTACACACGTACATTTTGCTTTTACTTGGCACATTAAAATTAAAAATGCATGTAATTTCTACTTAATTTCAGGAGAACATAAAAAAGATGTCAAATTAAATAAGAATATTTACAGATGTTTAACTTCACAAGTGGCTGTTTAACTGATTGTTGTGCAGTTCCAAGTTTATAGCAGAACTCCCAGCTATGAAAACTGCTTTCTGACTAACAGAACTGAGAGATGTGTCTCTCTCCCTGTTCTTCCTGAACAAAAGATTCAACAGATGCTTTCGCATCTTCTGTGAGAGCATATATAGCAGAGGGTTCATACAGCAGTGAGAATAGGCAAGCATTTCACAAATATGGTAGGCAACTTCTAACTGTTCCTGTGCCTTACAACCTATCGGTTTATAAAGAGATTTAATTAAAAGCACAATATGGTATGGCCCCCAGCAAAAGAAAAAGGCTGCAACAATACACAACAGCACAGCTACAGCCCTGTGCTTCTTTCTGTTTAAAGCTTGTAAAACTGTCTTGAGGATGGCAGAATAGCAGAAAATAATGATGGCATATGGGAGGAAAAATAGCAGTGATACTTGGAGATAATGTCCAAGCTTGTCATCAAATTCAGGCCCGCAATAGGTAACATTTTCCCAGTCTACTACTTTTACTATCATAGCATCACTCAGGGATGCCGAGATGCTGATGACCCAGGCAGCTATACAGGCACCAACTCCAGACTTCTGCCTTATAGCATGGTTGCTCAGCCGGTTGTGCAGCACCACGGTAATGAAGCGATCCACTGTCATGGCAGTCAGCAGAATGACACTGCTGTACAGCCCAACAAAGTATGCAGCAGTCATGAATTTGCAGGCAAAGTCCCCAAAGACCCAGTGGTGTAAATGATCAACGGCCCAGAATGGAAGTGTGATGGTGAAGATCAAATCAGAGCAGACCAGGTTCAGGATGAAAATATTTGTCATTGTGTTCAGTTTCTCGTAGATGAAAAGAACACATAAGAGGAGACCATTGCCTATGACACTGAGGATGAAGATCAGGATGAAAAGGGGGCCGGTGATGTTTGGAAAGTCAGTCTCACAAAGAAATTCAACATGATCACTCAGTCTATAGTCACTCATTGTGAAGTTGTTTTCCTTTGTCAGTTTTCTAAAAAACAAAAAACAAAAAACTAGATTTTTAAAATGTAATTAAAGACGTTAACTGAGCAGTTCTCTATTAAATAACAGAAATTCTTTATTTTAGTTTTAATCTTTGTACATTATGTTAGCAAGTGGGAGCAGCCAGTTGAAGTCCAACTTAGGAGAAATAATACAGCAACTTACCTCAACAATCAGCTGTCAACTCTGGTGTTGAATTGCGCTCTGGTCAGATAGCTCTGATGGTCTTGACTAAAGTAACAGTTCCTCTTTTTGTTTCACATTAAGTCAGAGAGGCCGTCTTAACAAAAAAAAAAAAAAAAAAACATGCCCAAAAACCATGGGCAACTTGTTTTTCTGCATTGAAAATCCAACTTAAACAAAATTAAAAGTACATTTTAATATTTTCTCATAGTTTTATTAAAAATGTAACAGGCTACAAGCATGCAGCACTAGCCAAAATGAACACAAAAATAACTGCATGTATTATTTTGTTTATTATTTTGTAAAGCAAAAGAATAATGCTGATGGTATTAGAATATGAAAATAAGCAGAATACCCAATACTCTGTTGGGAAGAAGTCATGTTCTGCTGAAAACTGGAAAGATTTTTTTTTTTTTATTATTATCATGGATAATCAAAGTGACATATATGTATATATATATCTGTAATACCATGTACAGCATAATCAGCAGATCTAAACACAAATGAAATTGCTACAGCAACAAAAGGTTCTTTGATCATAGAAGAGTTTGGTCAGAAACTATAACCACAGATAAGTACATGAAGCAAACTTGATTAAACATAACATATTACAACATATTACAAAATATTACAACATATTGCACACCATCGATGTTAAACAGAAGTTTCCCACTTTTCTATTCTTCTTGTTTCAGTTGCACCTTTCCAGTAAATTACACGACTGCACTCTGACCCCAGAACAACTTGAAGTCTTTATGATCCAATCATCTGAATGAGGCTGTTTGAGTTACGATCATAGGTTTGGCAGGATGAACAGCTCTATAATATTTTACTCAGACTTTGCATTAAAAAGTCAGTTTCTGTTATTAGTAACTGCCAGTCATTTCAATTTGTGCTTTTTTTTTTTTATACCATTATCTGTAAACTCCAGAAACATAAGTCTTAATCCCAGATATCTCAAAAAGTTTCTGAGACAATCAAACCAGCTCTTCTGGTTTGAAATCATATAGACCACACTCCATTATGATGTTTATGATGACAATAAACCTCTTGAATATGTGTGCATACTTTGATCACTGATGGCTAAAGACATGAGGAAACCAAATGCAGTTTCACAAAGAAGTAGCAGGTTATGTTGCTCAGTCTATTTTTGGCATTTTATTTTTTATTTAATGTTATTTAGTGAATGTTAATATAAACATATTTGACTGAATAATAAATGGCAAGCAATAATCTGATGAAAATAAGCCGTTATGCTGCATTGATATAGGTTACTGATCAGTAATTTTAAAGAAGAGTCAGAAAATGGTTGTAAAAAGCACCAACATTGGGGGAAATCATTTTGGAAAAACATATTGGCAGTTCATTCCCAAGTGAACCCAGATTCAAAAGAACAATGAAATCCGTTTGAGACATTTTGAGAATCAACTATGTTAATGAACAAGATGTATTAGTTCTGTTTTTTTACAATATCAAGGTGCCTGTGACAACTCTTCACCACTTGTTATCGATATTATTGTTTGCCGGTTTTGTCTGTTGCGAAAGCTGTTATTGTTTTTTTTGCGGCCCAAGCTCTTTAGCATTTTCTTCAAATGGGTTTTGAATTTAACCCCCACAAACACATAAAACACGGGGTTAAGGCAGCATTGTGAAAAGGCAAAAAGTCGAGTAATCTCAAGCGCATAATCCAGATTTTTGCTATATTGACAATCTTCCCCTAATGAGTCACTTTCTCTGGGCCAGTAGGAAAAGGACTGCAGAAATATCACTAAATTGTAAGGTACCCATCCAACAAGGAAAACAACCATGAGAATAAAAATTAGTTTCAAAGTTTTGTTTCGTCTTCTTTGCACAGGATGAAGCAACCTGCACATGATATGAGTGTAGCAAAACATGAATACCACTGAGGTAATTAGAAAGAGGATGTTTTGCTGGTAGATTCCCCACAAGCTCCAATAAGAATCTGCATATACACAGTACTTTGACTCTGCAACTTTGGTGGAAGCAAAAGCTAGACTGGAAACCAGGATGCTAACGACCCAAATGATCGCAGATGCTACAATACTGTAATACCCTGTGGTGGAAACAATGTCAGACAGAGGATTTATAACAGCTATATAGCGGTGAGCAGTCATCAGGATGAGGAGGATACCGCTGCTGTAGAATCCAAGGCAGAAGATAAAGTTCACTATTTTGCATGCATGCTCCCCTAAGGTCCATCCGTGCATGTTGTAGTAGGCCCAGAAGGGCAGAGAAGCTGTGAAGAAGAGATCTGATACAGCCAGATTCAGGATGAAGGTGTTGGTGAGGGATTTCAAATTCTCAAACTTGACCAGCACCACGAGGACCAGGATGTTGCCAAAGATGCTGAGAATCACCACAATGGAGAAAAAGACTGGAGTGAAGATCGCTCCAAATTGGATGACACCTGTTTTGTTGCAGAGTTCATCGTAGTCATAATCATAGGGGTACGAGGTTGAGTCAAGGCTGGTGCTGATAGTATCTACGTTATCCATTGTATCCACTTTCTTCCAGCATAAAGGGAAATTTGAAAAAGACTGTTAGACAGGTATATCAAGTAGGTCAAATTTCACAGTCTTACTTAAGGACTTATAATATTATAAACCTTTGTTAGACAAGGCTATCTAACAAATATTAGCTAATGGTCAGTGACTCTGTATTTGGATGCATATCTCACTTTTCTCACTTACTCTCTATTATAATATTTAACCAAGAATACATTTTAAAAGTTATTTATATTTATGGACTTAAAAATGTATTTATGTAGTATATTCTATGCACTGATTTGTGTTTTTTGACAGGATTTTATCAACGAAAACATCAAAGAAGAAATGCAGCAAACCTAGAAGCTAGCAAATAAAAACTAATCAAGGACTGTTTGTGACTGAGCCACTTTTGTGTATATTTAGTCATTGCAGTGGGTACAAACTGGCTTGGAGAAACATTGCAGGTTGAGAAGGTACAGCACATTGTGAATTGCCTGACCAAACAGTCTGGTAGAGAACCTTAGAGAAGATGAAGGGCTCAAAGCTTTAAACATAAACCAAAACTTACTTTACCTTTTCACCCTGACTTTTAACTGATTATGCACTATGGAGAGCGATTAGAAAGCAAAAGAAAATAATATAGTATGTGTAGATTATATTATTTAAGTTTATTTTCTATATTTTAGCTCATACTTTTAGCTGTTTTGCTATTTCTTATTTTTACTAAGTATATTTTTCAGTTTTCTTATCAGATTATTAGGCATACACACAAAAGGTGATTTTGTTTAAAGTTTGATTGACTAATTGGTAATTAGAGATGCACTAATCGACCAGTCAGGAAGAGGAGCCATCTGATTGCCAGAGTTCTCTGTCCTGAGCAGTAAGTCAGCCTCCCATATGTCTGACTGTGAACTTCATTCCAAGTGTCATTCAATTGTGCACAGATACTCACAGGTGCATACTAATGTGTCGTTACCATGGAAGCTCTTCACTGTGAGTGAAGACACAAAGTTGAATTTTGTTTGTTTATGCCATCAAGTACAGGTTTTAGAAATAAAACTGGAACATGAAAAATTGGTACTGAGAGACACTTACAAAAAATTGGAAATTGGAATTGACTAAGAAAATCAATGCATCTTTAATGTTGATCAATATGTAAATGTTGGAATATTGCAAGTAATCAGGATTGGTGGCCTGTTCTTTAAAGCATCTGTAATTTCATGTTTTATGAAAGCCTTGTGATACAAGGCTTATGTTAACACAAGAAGTATCATGTAGAAAATGAAATAAATCATATCAGAATCGGGGTGTAAAGTTAGTAAATCTAAGTAAATATTACCTTACCACACAGAATAAAGATAAGCTACTCCAAGAAGTTTTGTAATTTGAGAAAAAGGAAATTGTTTTGTGTTGCTAGTATAATTTGCTTGAGAACTTTTTTGCAAAAATCCATTCTAAGTAATAAGTAGGATTTTTTTTGAAAACATTCTAATTAAAACGTAGAGTTCTAGATTTATTTATGTCAATGCAACTCAGTTTGTTCAGTGAATATAAGATAGCATTAATGGTCATAAAAGGGGGGAAAGCCACAAAAAGGCTACATACATTCATTGTGTGCAGTGCACAAAGTGCTGTTGTGTGTCATTGTTTTCAATTTTCTCCATAGTTTCCTTAATCAGTGTCCAGGTTTTCACTAAATCAAATGCACAAATTAATCAAAATGTGTGCACAAATCTGCAATAGCAGTCACGCCTGAAAAATGTTCCCACTCTGTAAACATTGATTGAACCTGTACACACTCTAAACTTTAACGTCACTTTCAGCAAAGGTCAACCTTAGACTTTGACTGAAATGAAAGAAAATCAAAACTATACTGTACCTGCACAAAGGGGGTCTGCACACCAGGGTCCTCAGCAAGGTTGTTAGCGAAAGGTTGGTGAGAGTGGTTTTGAATATCACAAAGGTGAACAGAAACTACGCATTTTTTTCAGTTCATCCAATAAGCAGTGATTGTGGGACTTGTGTTTCACATGTGATGAAAACATGTTCCCTGTAACTGAAAACACTTAGTGGTGTGTACAGGTTTCATTTGTAAATCTGTGTTCTACCTGTAACTGTTTATTGAGAAACTTTCATTACTGCAGATAAACCAAAGACAATGAAAAGAGCCGATAGGGAAGAGATATCAAATCAGTTTTCCAATGCATCAAAGGTAGTCCTTTTACAATAAATAGACATTCAGGAAGTGCTGTTGCCTTAGCCGGATGATTCTAAATTGCCCATGTAAGAATAGTGAGAATGAGAATGTGAATGTTTGTCTGTCTGTCTGTTAGCCCTGCGTGAGACTGGCGACCTGTCCAGGGTGTAGCCTCCCTGTCCTTCTACTGTAGCTGGGACGGGCTCCAGCCTCCTCGCGACCATGATAATCAGATAATCGGAAGATAATGGATGGATGGATGGAAAGAAGTATGTGTCTAATTTATTAATATGTAACCCTTAGTAAACACAAATTACATTTGATGTCACTTCATGGCTGTTATTTAACCTACTTACCCAGATGCTGAGTGTTAAGAAAAGTCTGAGCAATAACTAGAACAGAAAAGTCAATAATGTGAATAAATGCACACTGATTTTGTGCGTGCTTGTTTGAGGGCATATGTCTGTGGTCACTTTGGTATTTTTATCCTTATGAGACTGCTAAACTAACAACAAGAGCTTTTTTTTCTAAATAAATTCAGATTCAGACCTCTTTGTGTACCCCAGATATTTAATGTCAGTCAGTTGTTTTGTAATTCTTTTATTTAGCTTGTTTTTATTTTTTTATTTTATTTATTTATTTTTACGTGAAATGGTCCCTTTATTTAAGCAGCCAACAAGTTCTTACGTTTTTGAATTCTAACAACTGGTTTTAAATACCCTGCACTAATTTTTTACTTTCTATTATGAATTTGAACTCTTAAACGGTTTTACGTTGTATTTATTTTATATATTGTATCGTGTATATCCAGTATTAGACTGTATTCAGCTTTCTATTTTACCTTGCATTTATTTTATCTATCATGTGTATTCCGTGTCATATAAACATATCATGTTTTCAGCTTTCTGTTTATGGTGTGTCTCAACCAAACGTGAACAGACCTCGGCCATACACCGTGGTTAGTCAGCCGTCAATCATTTCCAGAGCCCGCCCCTCACCGGCAGCAAGTTTCTGCTATACCACTGATAAACTGGACAGTCCGGACAATTTTATACATCAAGTACGTGTTTTGTATTGTGATTTATTCAACAACGAAGTCTTTATCCTTATTTACAACCAAAGTAGGATGATTAGCGACAGAAATGTAGATGAAATAAACCAGGAAACGAGTCGCTGAGAGCAGGTGCATGTCCATCCTGTAGCGCTCACTGTTTTGACAAATCGATGTTTATGTCGCGGTTTGTTGCATTTTAAAGTGATAGGAGTCAACTTTATTGGCTCGTCATGGCGACGGTGGATAAATCTAGACAAATCTTGTCCCAGTGCGCTCTGACAAAGACGATGTAGCGACAAATTGTGACCTGTCGTTGTTCCTTTGTACATGCAGTTAAATTTTGTTAACTTTACTGTTACTTCGTTTTACAGCCACCAGAGCCTTCATGAACCTCCTACTTTACAGCAGGAGGAACTAATTTAGGACTGCACTGTTTACCTCCGAGTGTTTTCTGTGTGTGTGTGTGTGTGTGTGTGTGTGTGTGTGTGTTCTGGAGAACTCGTGATGACGTGCTAGATAACTTGAATTTCCCTTTTTTATCCCTCTGTGAAGAATTGCCTGAGTACATCCCTACAATGGCCTCCACCTCAGTTGGGGATAAACAGTTGCAGAGGATAATCAGAGATCTGCATGGTAATCAAGCTCTCCACACATACAGCAAACCCCATATGTGCATTACAGTAGATACAATATCATGCAATATGCATCAGGTGTCTTGTCCAAAGGATTCTGCAATATTTACATCAGCCAAAGATTTTTTTTATATGTAAATGTTTGTTTGTTTGTTTGTTTTACCAGATGAACTATACACTAACCAGTTACAGCATTTACCAGCATCACCAGACAAATACTGTGTCAAGTCTCCACCTGCCACCAAAAAAGCTATGACCTGTCTGAGCTGTTTTGGCAGCTCGTTTGGGAATGTCCTGGGGTGCAAGAATAGGGAATCAGTTAAGGGTCCAATTTTGTGCAGTTGGTCTAAATTCGGTGTCACCGAGCTTTTCATGTACTTTACTCATAGCTGAAGAGTTTGAGTTTTTGCACACCTGATATGTACAGAACCTTTTTTCATACTGTATATCAACACTGTGTGTTCAGATTAAAAAAAAGAAACAAAGCAGTCACATTAAAAATAACTCTGCAAGATTCCTTTTTTTCCTCACAGAAAACATAAAAAATAATCAATTACAGTAAAGTCCTTTAAAAGCTTTTCAGTATCCAAACCCTACTTGGGCCTCCATACTGTAAATAGGTCATGTTTCTGTACATCCCATTAAGTTTAGAGGCTAAGTCAACATACTAGGATCAGTTTTTTTTGGTGTGTCTCATAATTTTGCTGTGGGAGGTCACTATCTTGGGGAATAGTCTTCTTTTGCAATTATGTTTAAGGTGTGTCTTAGTAGTGTCCACATGACCCAAGATTTCCCGGCCAAACACGGTATTATAGTGACACGACCAAAGGTATTCACTCCACCTGTCTATGGCTTGAGTGACGTGGCTGCTTGGTTTAAATGTCACAAAAATATTCTGGGACAAAAAAAAAATCTATCTACACAAAATCACATATTTGTGTTTGGGTTAATAATGCTCTTGTTCTTCTTTTTTAAAATGTAGATGCAGTGATAGAGTTAAGTAAGGAACACAGGGAGTGTGGTGAACCCATAACGGACGACTTCGCCAACCTGCACAAGTTCTTCTACAAACTAGAATACCTGCTGCAGGTATGTCGCCATATCAAAGAGAGTAGCATTGGGTAAATTAAACCATAAGTACCTACCACTCCCCCCACACACTCTTCCTTTATCGTATGTGCTCACATAGCCCTTAATGGATCTGAGCCAGAGAACGCATCAGTTAATCATAGCATCTCAGCACTTCCATCTAATGCTTGCTTTTCCCTTTATTTCATTCATTCTTTCTTTTGTGGTTTCACAATTTTATGCGTTTTTCTGCATAACTGGGGAAGTGGTCACACATTGTCTTGAACATATTTGTTAATTGCTTAGCAAAAGCTATTTCTGTTGGAGCCGTTACTAGAAAGACAGTTCCTGAGGCATGTCTAGCCATCAAACTATGTGCATGCTTTACCCGATCCAGTTGACCTAAACCTTGGGCCCCGCTCTTTCTCAACCAGATCAAGGCACAGTAAGGATAATCACACCAGAGTATGGCACGAAGCGATCACACTCAGTAAATACTCTCCAGGATTGTATAGATTGCCTAGTGTGAATACACCATTAGCTTCTGGTGGAAGTGGCTAATTTTAAGGGGATCCCGGTGTAGCCAGTGGATTTCTGAGCAAAGAGATCCATTTCTGCTTGCAAAAAAAAAAAACACAGAACTATTTACCTGCATGTAACAGAAGCCTGGTCAAACATGACTTGTCAGTACTATTGGGAGTGCTGTAGACTAGTGTTCTTAAGTTATGAACTCTTAAAATGAAACATTTCACAAGACTCATCTCACAAGCCTTCCTGTATTTAAAGGTTATGAGTCCTGATACCAGTGAGTAATTTCTTTAATGTGCTTGAGCTGTTCTTGTAAAGTCCAAGTTGAAGAAAATACACATTTGTGTAGCTCAACTATGTCTTTTTCTTTCCCTTAATCTTCTTGAATTACATTAACAACTACTAAACACTAGCAACTCAGTCACCACGGTGATGTAGTACAGTCCACATTACAGAGCACGTTGTTTATGAATGCAATAATTTTGTGTCCTTTGTGTCTCTTAGTTTGACCAAAAAGAGAAGACAACCTTTCTTGGCCAGAGAAAAGACTACTGGGATTACTTCTGCGACTGCCTGATTAAGATCAAGGGAGCTAACGATGGCATCCGTTTCGTTAAGTCCATCCCTGAGGTAATCCTCCTCTGCAGCACACGCGTACACTTAGTCACCCTTCGTGCCTCAGCCCTTCCATGGCGTGAAACACATGCGCACATGTATACAGACAGTGACCGTATAACCATGTAACTAATATTCCGACCAATCAGGTGCACTAAGGCTCAACGCTGCTAATTCACATGCTATCTTACACTTGTGCCACCTGTACTGTTTCCTCCTCACTTTTTGTCCTGGAAATTCACACTGGTGAGCCTCATACTTCAATAACTATTCATGATTTGGTCCTAGTTTGTATTGTAATGAATTGGTTTCCTGTTGAACTGTTAGTAATATTTGGTGGTTAAGTGATCAAAGTGTTCTTTGTGTATTGGTTATTAGCATTTACAAGTTATGTTGTTCTATTTGTAAAGGCAACAGCTATGACTACGTTCATTATCTGCATATTTCATGGTTATTTTCCTGCATTCCAATAGACGTTGGGTACCCACTTTTATAGATGATAATTTTAGGGTACTGAATTATGTGCCAGATCATTTTTGACTTATCATCTATTTTTAAACTATTTTTGTAATTGTTTATCACAAGCCTGTTAATATTTTTTTGCTGTTAAGTAATCCTTGATTTGATAACATAAGGAAGACAGATCTGTGGTTTAAAGTTTTTTTGAGGGGGGAGGGGTGGGGTTTAAATGGGTCAGCGTGTTTATTTTCAGAAGTCACACAGTCTAGTCAATAACATCTGACTGATAATTAATAATTAAAAACCTTTGGCACTCTGAAAACCTAAAACATTATTATTTTTTTTCTCTTCTTTTACTGTTTTTATTTGCTGTCCATTGGTCAGAGACATAAAGACGTCTCCAGCTGGTGTCTGTCTGGTGTATCTGTGTCTCTTATCTTACTTAAATCCCTCCATCTGCCAATGCATTGGAGAGTCTAGGCTTAGAAATAACATTGTACATCTATTCTCTATATGGTGATCATCTTTAAATTTAGATATCTTTAAGCTGAACTGCGATTTATGCAGTAGAATTAAACATTTCCATGTTAAATTGAAATGGCCAAGACTGTTGCTGAAGACAACTAAAACTTTGATCCTTAAAGTCTGCGATGAAGAGATTTTACATTTACTAACCTCAAAAATGGCAAAAGAGCTGTAGTCTTATTTTTAAAAGTCTTAACAGTTTCCTTTTAATGCTTTATACAATAATATTTTAGGAAGTAGAAACTGACGTCTGACCTATTTAACAAGTTAGATAAGAAAAACAGTGGAGGTTAGTCCACCTTGGATTGAGTTTGCCAGTGTTGTGCATGTTTATGACAAAAGAGTCTATTTTTGTGTGTCCTCAGTTGAAGACATCACTGGGGAAAGGAAGGGCTTTCATCCGCTACTCGCTCGTTCACCAGCGTCTTGCTGACACACTGCAGCAATGTTTTATGAATCTGAAGGTCACAAGGTGAGAGGACACATCAGCTCAGATTAATCTAATGTTCACTTAACGCATCGAAATATCGTAACATTTAAGACTAAAAATAATTAGATGATTATTTTTAGTCTTAGTGTTATGGACAAAAGAATTCTGTAAATGATAGAAACTGGAAACACTATCTGTAACACTATTTTACATTTTAAAGTGGATATTATGTGCTTTAGTTACATTGAGCAGTTGCTTCTGTGATCACTTCCTAGTGATGTCATTTTCTGTACTTGGACAAGGTAGCGCTAAACATGCCCCAAAATCTGTAACTTTAAACACTTATTTTTAAAATCTAGTTTTAAGTCTGTATCAGTTTATGCAAGCAGGACCCGATGGTATGTTTCATGTCTGCTTTAAGAAGAAAAAAAACATGATATCAGATTGAATGCCTGACTTAAACATTGAGATCTATGGACATGTTCCATGACAGTTCAGTTTAGTGAGAATATTAAACCCGTTTCGATGCACACTTAGGCTTAAATTCATAAATACTATTGTTTTCATGGTAGCTGATGATATTGAAATCTAAAAGGTCAGCTTTATTGTATTCTATGCTGCAAGTTGTGAAATGACAAAATTCTGGATACTGGGCAGTGATAAAGCTGACATTGCGCAAATGACTGCAGTAAAGGTTTAATCTCCACTTATCTGAAAAGAAGAAATTATTTACAAAAAACTGACAAAACAAAATTAGGAAAACATAATTTAATAATGGAAGCTTAAAGTATTTCCCTGGACTAACCGATTAATCAAAGCTAATTAGAATGTGTAATTCTGTTGACTGCATGCATTTCCTTCATGGCTACATGCAACATGAACAGTGGTTTATCTCTAAATGTCCTAATTCATCAAAGAGTACTTGTTATTGAAGATAAATTGATACATTTTACAGTTCCTGACTATGACAGTTTGAAAACTGTGTTTTACTCCAGGCATACTGTACTGCTTTGTTTTGGATGTTCTTAGGAAGTGTGATTCTCCCTTCCTTTTTTATGTCCTATTTCTCCTTTTCGACTGAAATCACAGCAACCAAAAAAAAACTTGACCATAGACCTTTGTAGCACTGCTCAGTTCCTGTCTTTTCTCAAATCAAAATGTCAGTTTTATTTTTGCGTTAAGGAAAAAAAGAAGTAGTTTATTCTCCACGCATAGTAAAACTAAACACAGCAGTTTACACCAATGACATGCTAAGTTTGCAAGTTTCTCTTCACATAAACAATATTCAAAATGTAAAGAAAATAAAAATGCAAATAACAAAATGCAGGTTTAAGTAATAAGTAATTAACAAATAAAGAAATGAGTTAAAAAAAATATAGCTCATCTTAAAAACCAGAGATGCAGTATCTGTGCCTTTTGCAAATAAAGGAAGCGCTGTACAAATTAGACGCAGTCTAATGGGCCATGTTTGGCAGTATGAAAGAGAAAATATTTAACTTATATTTAAACACAGTGGGTTTTGTAAGTATTTTACATTCAGTAGAGATTCAGCGTAGTTAGCAAACACACTGGAATGAGGAACCTCAGGAATGGACCTGAAACAGGTTTGGTGTTTTGGTGGTGGGTGGCAGCTTCTATGTTTGAGCAAATAATTCTTCACCTCTGGGGTGCAAAAGCATTTTTCCCAATATGAACTATGAAAAAAACAAAATACCATTTCATACGACCTTTGGTGCTGGACTGAGTGCGCTTAGAAATAGTGCCTAGAAATAGTTTTTCTTTTCTTTTTTTTAAATTTCAAGACTTTGAATACTTCAGTAAAAACTTTCCCTGTTTTCAGTCTATAGGCTCAGCTTATGTAAGACAAGCCAACTGGATGCTGACTGTGCCATCAGATTTACACTGCAAACATGCTGACAGTTGTTTTATTTAAACAATTAAAGCGTTCTCAGAAAGGGTAGCCTCATTACTTTATGTCTTCATTTTATGTCTGAATTATTTTTTAAATCTTTGAAACCTTTATTTCTCTGTTCTCTAGATAGCGCAAAATGTCTTCTGTTTTTCAGTATATGAGGGAGTGTTTATTATTGTTGATAGAGCAAGGAAAAGGAATAGCAAGGATATTGATATTTGGTTGATATAAATAAATACATTTTATTTTATTTTTTTGGTTTCCCTTTCCACGGTGCCAAATTTGGGAGGAAAATATATTTGGGGGTTGAGCAGCAACTACTGAGACTTGTTTTAAGCTTGAGCATGCTGTTTGTGACAGATTGACCGACACAACCACACTGGTGAACTTGTAACAACTTCTGGTCAAAGAACCATCCCACAGCAGTGTGTGACCAAGTTCTTGACCAGCATAATGGGGAGGTGCCAGGCTATTGTGTGTATGGTTCCTCCACATGCCTCCACTGAGGCTGCTGTTTATTTAACTAATACATTGTTGAATTTGAATGTATAAGCGTTGAATGGATTTTAATGCAACTTTGTGTAGAGTCATGTTAACAAGAAATTAAAAATTTGCGTTACTTTCACCAAGGTGTTCATGGGTAACTTAATGAGTTACTGGTTGAAAATGAACAAGAAGTCTTATAACTTGGAAACAATTATTATTAAAAGTGTGATGTGTATTGTCATTATGTAAAAGGTACGGTATAAAGATATAAAGATAAAATATCTTGTCACGTTTAACAAGGTTAACAACAACAAGGTGACAGTATTGCTTTATAGTGCTATTTAAAGCTGTTTTTTACTGCCATTGTTTCTATTGACAAGTTGTGGGCATAAAGGGAAAGCTTTAATTTGAATATTAGCTTTGTATGCCAATGTCTGTGATGTATATCATACCTTTAAATGTATTTTTTCTGAATGTTTCTGTTTTTACTAGTTGAAATTCTCTGACTTTCATTTTGTGAGTTGTTTTTTCAACTTTTTTTTCTATTCTTCCGATAAAGTGACTGGTATTATGCCCGGAGTCCTTTCCTCAAGTCTCACCTGACTGGAGACATAATCAACAATCTTTATGAACTCAACCAGATCCAATTTGATGTGGCAGCCAGAGGTTATGACCTTGATGCAGATTGGCCAAAATTTGCAAGGTATGTATGTATGAACAATAGAAGACTAAAAAAACTTTATAACACATAATTCTTCAACCTGGAAAACATGTAAGGTGTAAGAGACTAAATATCTAGACTGAACACATTATTTTTTTGCAAATGTTGAATTGTGGTGAAAGCGTACTGGGTTTTTCACAACTTGAAGTTAACACCTAATTATCTTATCTCCCTGCACATTCACAGTTCTGTCTTTTTGCTGTATTGCTCGTGTGTGCGTAGGTGTGTGTGTGTGTGTGTGTGTGTGGTTGCTGACAGTGTGTGAACTTGGATCATTGTTTCTTCTATCAGCAGCTTTGTCAAAACTTTCAACTTCGTTGCAATAAATTCAAGCAATACTTTCATAACCTTGCTCCTCCGTATTTGTGTGATCTTACATACATATAGAGTGCACTTTCACCAGATCTCCGGACTATAAATGCCCTCTACATTTAAATCACGACTCAATCTGTTCAGAACTGCAAACCCTTCATTATAACTTGGTCTTAGTCTATTGTTACCTCAATTAGTTTTATAGTTGTGATTTTATTTGTTTACTTTATGTTTTTATTTTGCTGAAATAATGTAAGGTGACCTTGAGGGTTTTTAAAGGTGCCTATAAATAAAATGTATTGTTATTACTATTTTTACAAGCTATTAGAAAAGAAGACAGTAGAGTCCTGCACTCTTTTTAAGAAATTCTTAAAAAGAATTTGCTGCGGTTGTCAATTCTATTTCCAATGAGTAGCATGAAATCATCACTTTCTAATTCCAGAGAAGAAATGTGTAACGTCTGAGTGACTTCCTTGCTTGTATTTGTGTAAATTGACTCATATTTTCCCCACTAACAAGAAAAGCATAAAAGCTGGACTACATTTCAAATCTGTTCGTCCATTTAACATACTGCTAAAATTAAATTAACTTTTCTCATTTCATCGAATGAACTAATCTCATCTAAAAGTAGACTTTATGGCAGTCTATGGGATTTTTTTCGTTTTTTATGTTAATCTTTTCTACAGAATTAAATGCCACTGAGTGTGGGCTCCCACAGTAAAATTAGGCAAAATAGTTCCTTTTAAAATGAAGAACTAAGAGTTTTTTAAAATGACCTCAGTTATACTCTGTAAATATTGCATATTTTCTTGGGTTCTTTAAAATCTTGGCATGTTCTTGGTATGTGTATTGTATATAGGTGTGGTTTTTACTTCCTGTTAACCATTTCTAAATAATACAGTTCTTTCTGGTATATATTACAGAAAATTAGCAGAACTTTAAAATAAAGCATTTTCACTGTTTGTCATTATGTGACCCTAATATTTGGTGTCTCATTAACAAAGGCGAACATTAGGATCTGGCTCCTCAGCTTACCTTTGGAAACCCCCGAGTCGCTGCTCTAGTGTGAACAGTCTGGTTAGCAGTTATTCACACTCACAGGTACACAAAAACTGTTATATCAGTATTTCCCACAATTTTCTGGTTAAATGTGACTAATGTTTAATGCACCTGACCTTTGCTCTCTCTTTTTCCATGCACTGAACAGGGTCAGGAGTTCCTTCCAGTCCCAGACTTGAGCCACAGTGGTCTTGATGAACTGGGAGAACTGGGGGAACCTTCTTCCTGCAGCATTGCAGAGAATCTGCGCATTGAGCTTGACCAGTCCGAGCTCAGACAGCAGGAGCTTTTGGTGCGGGTTCAGGAGTTAGGCAAGGAGGCTGCGGAGCTGAAAGATATTGTAAAACACCTTCAAGAACAGTTGTCAGCTCAGAAGTCTGCCAATTCGACATCTACAGCAGTCCAAAGTAACCCAGAAACATACAGTGAAGAAAGAGTTAATCACTATCAAACCTGCAGGGAACCGATAAGAAGTGAACTTCAAGATAGACTCACAACTGCTGAGAACAAAAATATGGAGCTTCTTTCTAAGTTAGATGAGGCTCTTAAAGAAAGGGGCCAACAAACTGCTAGTTACTGTGAATCAGCCTGGAAAATCCAGGAACTCCTGGATAAACTCAAGTCTGCAGAGGAGGGGAGGCTGGAGGCTAAGAGAGAGGCTGAGGACACGGCGAGGCACTGTGAATGTCTGTCGCAGCAACTAAAACTCAGGGAAGAAGAATTGAAGAATGCTAAGGAGAGGCTAGCTGAAGTAAAAGCTGGAGCTGATGACGAACGGGAGGCAGCGCTCATGCGGTTAGAGGAGCTCCAGAGTGCGGTTGGTCGAATTCAGGGGGCATTGACTTTGAAAGAGAAAGAGACAGGGAATTTGAGAGCACAGCTTCAGGACCTGCAGGCCTCACTGGAATGCAGGGAAAGGCAGGCGGAGGAACTGAGAAAAATGCTCCAGGAAGAGAGGGAGGAGGTAGAGAAGCAGTGTAGTCTCAGTAGCAGCCAGAATGAGGAACTTGAGAGTCTGAGCTTGGATTTAAGAAAAACACTTAAAAGCAGAGAGAAAGAGCTAGCTGCGAGTTCAGAAAGAATCAAACATTTGGAGGAGCAGTTAGATAAGCTAAACGTGGGGAAAGAAACAGTGGCCCCTCGAATTATTGATGATGAAATAACATCTTGCAGTCAATCAGAGAATACTGCAGATGACAAAACACAGTTCAGCAGTCTAATGGAAATAAATGCTAAGCTTCTCCAAACGGTTAGGAAAAGTGAGGTAAGCATTTCCGAGCTAACTGAGAGCAGGGCTGCCCTGTTAGACCAGCTAGCTTCTTTGAAGGCGTCTGAGAAGCACTTCAGAAGTAGAGTAGAAGCTGCAAAGATGAGTGTGGAAGACAGAGAGAAAAAGCTTTTAGATGAAAACCTGAAATTGGAGGAGATGGTTCAGAAGGCGTTTATGCAAAGGGAGCAATCTGATGCTCAGTTAAAGAAGCTGGAGCATGAGAATACTGAGCTTCTCGGCAGTCAGTCCACACTGAAGAAACAGTTAGCCACAACTCAACAGGAACTGGATTCATTCACTACCAAAGCTGAAAAGTTAGAGAAGAACATTATAGCGTCGCAGAAAAGCCAAGCAGAGTTACTTGAAAAGCTCCAGGAAACCGAAGCTAAGCTAAGAGACCAGACTGTAAAATGTGAGCTTCTCCAAGGTCGAACTGATGAGCTAGAAAGCAGGAGTGGGGAGCTGCATGATGAAAAAGGAGCCGCAGAGAGCAACGAAAAAATGCAAAAGCTTCACAGTGAGCACCAGACTTCCTCAGTGGAATCCAAAGAGGCCCCATTCAGGCTGGTTATAGCTGAGGCACAACTGGAAGTCAACGTGAGAGAGGTAACCAGGCTCCAGGAAGAGGTGGTGGAGCTTAGGGCACAACTCCTGGCAGGAAATGAGGAGAGGATGAAAGCTCAGGCCCTGCAGGAGGTGACAGAAGCCTCCAGAGAAGACCTTCGTGTTTTAGTAGAACAACTGAAGGCCCAAGTGGAGGAACTAAACCGCCGGCATGTGGATGAAATTCTTAGATCTCGCGAGCGTGAGGAGGCTCTTATTCGTGAGCGAGATGGCGAGGCACAGGCTCGAGCCGGTCTTGCTGCAGAGGTGACGGCCTCTAGAGAGGAGCTTGATAAGCTTAAGATGCGTTACAATGCTTTGTGTCTGGAGAACAGTGAATCAAGGGAGGCCCTTCACAGAGCCAACACAGAGACCGCAGAACTAGGCGTGCACGTGTGCATGCTGACCGCTGAGAACGAGGAGGCTCGGCTGCGCTGGGAGGGTCAGTCAACAAAGCTGCAGGAGCTGGAGGAGGAGGCGGCTCAGGAAGCAGGAAGGCTGAATGCCTGCATGGAGCAGCTGCGCAAGGAGAACCAGGAGCTCCACAGTCAGCTCCCAAACACTGAGAATTTGATGGCATCCAAGGAGAAACTGGAGAAACAGTTGAGGGAGGCCCAACAGGAAGTCGAAGCTGTGCGGGAGATGAACCAGGAAGAGAATCAACAACTGCAGTTGCAGCTCAGCAGTGAAGCTGTGAGCCATGAAAGCCAGCTCCAGGTCAGGCAGAGTAAAGTATACATGTACAAAGTTACTGTTGTCTTCCCGTTTATGACATACTTCCTTGTAAACAAAACTGTTTCTTATAAACTGAAAAACAGTTTTACGCAGCTTAATTTTTTGAAAGAAATCTGTTAGCGAAATTACAGGTTTCTTTTTAATGTTAACTTTTGAGCTCATTCTTTTAATGCAAATTTAGGATTGTGCATCAGTCTTGTCCTTGTAAGCTGTGATTATGGTTGGTTGGCATTGTTCATGTGTTCTTCTTAATGAATATGTCGCAACCCATCAGTGCTGGTATAGAGTTACTTAAGTTAAAGAAGGAAATAAAGCAGGTATTTATTTATTTTTTCCTTTTTCTGACCATCTCTTTGCTCCTGCTTTGATATATAACTGAAATATTAGTACAGACTGACCCTCTTGTGCACTTTTATCTCGAGTCTGGTCGGTTACAAAAATTCAGATCTTACACGATGAGCTGAAATGACGCTAAAGTTGAGCACTCAACAAAAATGACATTGAAACCCCTGCTACGTGCTGCATTTGCATATGAGTATTGCCACATAATGTCATTCAGCATCATGTGTTTGGAAATATAAAGCAGATTATTCAAGTTTCAGTCATGAGTACATACATAAATGAAGCCTGATCTAAGTATAGCATACAAGATCTTAAATGGAGTCAGGACATTTGAGAAAAAAGGTGTTACTTTTGGAGCAGTGGTCCCAATTTGCATTTGTACTGCACTTTCATTTACATGTGAAAGCCTCCCCGGCACTAGAGGAGATTTTCACGCTTTGCGTTTTTGTAAAACTGCCAGAAATTCCACAAATTCTATGTCAGTTCGTGGAAGTTTTTATCTGCTGCCTACACTTTTCTTTGAAATAATATTATCCTCAAATTGTACAGCAATTTACAGAGCTGTTTGATGATTCCACTTTTTAATATAGTGAGGTGAGCGACAGAACCTGCACCTGGTTATCGGGGAAAATCACTGGTTATTACAGAGAAATACAAACGCATTCCCATATTCTCAAATAATTTCATCTGCAGTCCTGAGAATAAGTAACCATACCACTGAACTCTTGCTAAGATGCAGACACGTGCTTTTAGAAAAAGTTGCACAGTCTCACTGCACTGTACACGAGCAATATAAACAAGTCATCTTTTTTGTTACTACTAAAATATTTAGGCCATGATTTTGAAAATAACTAGAATGTATAGAAAGATTTATACCAACTCGGCTAGAGTGCAACTAGATATGTTTTCTACATACCCTGCTCAACGTTAATGATGAATTTCTGATTATTTTTTGTCCATCTAGAGCACGATTCAAGAGTTAGAGGATGTTAAATTGCAGCTCCAGACTGAGCATGAGAAGGTAGTTGCCCTGGAGAACAACCTCAAGGGGCTAGAGGTAAGAGGATAAAAAATTCAGTACGGTGTTGTAAACAGAAAGTCCATCCATTTTCTTCTGCTTATCCGGGGCCGGGTCGCGGGGGCAGTAGCCCAAGCACAGAAGCCCAGACCTCCTTCTCCCCAGCCACCTCCTCCAGCATAGCCAAGGCGTTCCCAGGCCAGCCGAGAGATATAATCTCTCCAGCGTGTCCTGGGTCTGCCCCGGGGCCTCCTCCCGGTGGGACATGCCCGGAAAACCGCGCCCATGAGGCATCCTTGTCAGATGCCTGAACCACCTCAGCTGGCTCCTTTTGATGTGGAGGAGCAGCGGCTCTACTCTGAGCCCCTCTCAAATGGCCGAACTTCTTACCCTATCTCTAAGGGAAAGGCCAGCCACCCTTCGGAGGAAGCTCATTTCCGCCGCTTGTATTTGCGATCTCGTTCTTTCGGTCACTACCCACAGCTCGTGGCCATAGGTGAGGGTATGGACGTAGATCGACCGGTAAATTGAGAGCTTCACTTTTACACTCAGCTCTCTCTTCACCACAACAGACCGGTACAGCGTCCGCATCGCTGCAGCCACTGCACCAATCCGTCTGTCGATCTCCCGCTCCCTTCTCCCATCACTCGTGAACAAGACCCCGAGATGCTTAAACTCCTCCACTTGGGTTAAAGAAGAAAGTTAAAGAGCCAAACTACCAACAAACAGACTCCTCTTAAAAATAATTTCTGTTGGTTTTTGACCATTAAAACCAACAGGTTATGGTCCTGAGTGGGAAATTCATGCAAAGAAAACAGCTTCTGAATACTGCTTTATGTGAAGCATTTTGTATTTTACATCTCTAATTATTTTAGAGAACTTCCCTGAGATAGTTCTTTTTTTCCCACATTTATTTTGAAGGCTCTTTGTCTGTTATTCATCGTCATAAAAGCCACCTGAAACTCGCATTGGTTTAATTTTGCAAGAAGATTTTTAGTTGTGGTCAACATGCTGACAGTATTCACATAGTGAAGTGGTTTTACATGTGGAAATGGAACTTCTTTGCTGTCTAACACTGACCACACTAAAGTCATCGCTGGAGGATGATGCGTGACAAAACGCATGTGTAGCTTGCGCAGCTCGATCTGCATTTTCATGTGTGGGGTTGATAAATGGGAAAACAAATTGCAGTTCCATTCTGTATATTGTCAATTGAAGTAACCATAATGTTATATTCACAAACATAATTCACAAAGAGAAAGAAATAAGGCTGTGCTTTGCTGCGCTGATTGCAGGCTGAGAATCAGAGATACTGCCAACAGATTGAGGAGACAAACATCCAGATGGCCGAGTCTGAAAACCTCATCCAGCAGAAAGAAGACGAGATAATCCATCTGAAAGGGAATTTATCAAGGTGAGATACTGTATTCATAATCACACATTCTGGACCAAATTAAAGCTCCTGATGAAAGTTTTTAATCTTGTCTGTTGTGAGCTGTCTAGCCCAGAAACAACCAAATACACGTTGTCTGTGTTGGTGGCACGGAGTCGAATCTCTCTGGGTACTCCCTCTTTGTCACACAGTCTAAAGACACCCATGTTAGGTTAATTGGCAAGTCTAATTTGGCCATAGGTGTGAATGAGAGCATGATTGCTTGTCTCTGTGTGTTAGCTCTGTGATGACTGTTAGCCTTTCTAGGGTGTACCCTGCTTTCCTAGTGACAGCTGGGATAAGGTCTGCATGGATGCTCGATCCTCCATGTTTTTTTGGTCAGCATGTATTTGTGCTATATGCAGATCTGAGGAGGCGTTAGCAGTTGCTCAGCGGGCCTGTCAGGAGATGGCTGAAAACCTACGGAGAGTCACACAGGACAAACAAAGCTTTGACGTGAAAATGGCTGCTGAACTGGATGATCTTTACCGTACCAAAATCAATTTGGAAGAAAGGCTTGTGGAGCTCATCAGGTATAAACGTCTTTTCTTTTTCCACAGATTAGCTTAATACAAAATCATTTCTGGGGGTTCAGAAAGAATCAAACATTTGGAGGAGCAGTTAGATAAGCTAAACGTGGGGAAAGAAACAGTGGCCCCTCGAATTATTGATGATGAAATAACATCTTGCAGTCAATCAGAGAATACTGCAGATGACAAAACACAGTTCAGCAGTCTAATGGAAATAAATGCTAAGCTTCTCCAAACGGTTAGGAAAAGTGAGGTAAGCATTTCCGAGCTAACTGAGAGCAGGGCTGCCCTGTTAGACCAGCTAGCTTCTTTGAAGGCGTCTGAGAAGCACTTCAGAAGTAGAGTAGAAGCTGCAAAGATGAGTGTGGAAGACAGAGAGAAAAAGCTTTTAGATGAAAACCTGAAATTGGAGGAGATGGTTCAGAAGGCGTTTATGCAAAGGGAGCAATCTGATGCTCAGTTAAAGAAGCTGGAGCATGAGAATACTGAGCTTCTCGGCAGTCAGTCCACACTGAAGAAACAGTTAGCCACAACTCAACAGGAACTGGATTCATTCACTACCAAAGCTGAAAAGTTAGAGAAGAACATTATAGCGTTGCAGAAAAGCCAAGCAGAGTTACTTGAAAAGCTCCAGGAAACCGAAGCTAAGCTAAGAGACCAGACTGTAAAATGTGAGCTTCTCCAAGGTCGAACTGATGAGTTGAGCTCATCAGGTATAAACGTCTTTTCTTTTTCCACAGATTAGCTTAATACAAAATCATTTCTGGGGGTTTTTGTTTTTATTCTTAAGTTCTTTTTTACCTTTTTCTTTTGGTTAGGCTATTCTGCAACCATCACATTTCAGTCTGTCTCATAAAATATAATGTTAGCATTTTAAATAAACTGCCTCCAACATTCCTAATAATGGAGTTTAACTTTAAGAACAGTCCGTATCAAATTGGCTGTCAAAAATCATTCTACTGGTATCAGTATAATCTAAATTTCTGGTACCGTGACATCCACACTGGAAGGGCGGATTTTGAAAAGTGTAAAAATATGCTTGTGCTTGTTGCAGGGAGAAAGATGCCCTTTGGCAGAAGTCAGACGCTCTGGAGTTTGAGCAGAAGCTGCGGGATGAGGAGTCGGAGAGGGACGTTAACTACTGTCTGGGCTGCCACACTCAGTTCAGCTGGTGGTTCCGCAAGTACAGCTGCAGGTGATGGTCCATCAAAACAGAAACTGCTTGGAAGCACCAACCAGTAAAAGCACAGTCATTTCTTTCACAGCTTCTCAACACTCTGAGGTCATTCACTGCGTGTTTACACTGTGGTTGTGTGATAACTGTTTTCTCACACATTCCTCACTTGGTTTACATTGAGCATTGCAAAGCACTTCTACAAACTTAGTTCTGCAAAAGACTGTGCTTATTCAAAACATGCACACATGTGTAGGACATGATAATGCATGACCGTGACCCTCAGTGACCTGAGGGAAGTGAAGACAAAGTCAAAGTGACTATGATACAGAACTCTTTGTGCCTCATGAAGCTTTGTGATCATTATTCAGATACACTCTGTTCTACCACTGAATGGTATCCCTCACAAATGCATCACTCTCAATTCAGCAAATGTACACCTTGTCGGGTACCCGGTTGGACCCTCTTTTGCCTTCATAGTTGCCTCAAACCTTCATGGCACTAATTTGAGAACTTGCGGGACGTTTCCTGAGCTGATAGGAGTGACACTCGGTACAATCTTCTGGTGATGCAATCCGTCCTTTTCAACATTCGGTGTGTTCTAAATTCAGAGATGGTCTTCTGCATAAACTGGTAGTAACAAGTGGTTGCTTTCCTATCAGCTTGAAGCAGCGTTACTATTCAGCTCTGACCTCTGGCAAGGCACTGTTACTCAGAACTGTTGCTCATTGTAGATTTCCTCTTTTTAAAGCCATTGTCTGTAAACCCTACAGATGGGTGTGTGGGAGTATTCCAGTAGATCAGCAGTTTCTTAAACACTCACACGAGCCTGTCTTGCACCAACAACACGATCAAGTTCAACGCCACTTAAAGCTTTCTTCCCTGTTCTGATGCTCTGTTGGAGCTTCAGCAGGTCGTCTTAACCACATTTACATGCCTAAATGCTCTTCCTTTACTTTTACCTTACATCAGTAGTGCTCAAGCTTTACTCATAGGTCATTCAATTGAGCTTTTTTCCTGTTTATCCACTCCACCTCTGAAGTGGCTGTTATGAGTCACATGTTTTGTCCCATAGCACTGCTTTAGGGTTTTAGATCAAAAACTGCTGACTACCCAGAGATGAAGGCTGAAAACTAAGGAACTATCAAGTCCTACAAGTTACATTTTTACACGTCTTCTGTTTTTTAATGCCCTTTTTTTACCTTTGATAGTTTCATTTCTTTTTGTGCAAATCTATACTTCACATAAAAGGAACTACAACGCACAGGTCAATTCTCTCCAGTGAACATTTCACAGCGAGTTGCACTAACACGCTCTGTCTCAATCTTTTTGCCTTATTCTAGGCTGTGTGGTCGTCCTTTCTGCTACTACTGTTGCAGCAACACAGTGAGCACCCAGCAGGGTGGCAACAGAGAGCGCTGCTGTAAGGACTGTTACAACCAGCACAGTGCAGTAGTTGAGCGCCACCCGCAGGAAGAAGTGACTCACAGCACACCATTTAGGCGCTTTCTGCAGGCTGGCCTGGCTGTAAGCGGTGTTTCAGGTAGTCTCCTACACACTCACTGGATTAATGTGTCAAAGGATAAAATATTTACATATTTAATTTATATTGGGGACACGGTAGTGATATACACACTACAGTAAGAGCTAACAATAAAGATCTATGGTGAATATGATGTTTATCTTCTAGGAGCAGGTGGAGATGAGAAACTGGACGATGGTGTTTTTGACATTATCACAGATGAAGAAGTGATTGGGGCGTACGACAGTGAATCCCTGTCTTTTGTCCCCGCTTGCTCGCCTGGACATGGACAGCAGGGGGCAGCACAACTGTAAGTATCTCACACACAGATGGACAGATATAGTAAGCAACAGGATTATCAGACACTGCATGGCAGATTAATAACAGCCACCAAAACAGATTTTCTATTTGCACCTGTCCTTTGCAACATGCCTCCTCTGAAACAGTCTACTTAGTGTGCTCCAGATTAATCAGAAGCAGCCAGAAATAAGCATGACTGCTAAAGTGATTATTGAAAAATTCACTTACCCCGGAATATAATTACAATTTTATATTTAACACATTTGCATATCCCAAAACAAATGACATATGCTCTAAGACATAGATTTGTACTTCTTTAACAGTACGTTGGCGTCTTTGGTATGTGAAGTCAATAAGCTATTACTTGTACTTGAGGTCTCTATTCTTGAGGATTTTATTGTTAATTTATTTGGCTTTTATTGTTGTTTTTAAATGTATTTAAGTAATGTGCAAAAGTCTTGAGCCACTCCTCAGTTCTTCATATTTTTCTTCCAAGCAGTCCGATTTTCCCGTTATTGTTTTTTTTTTTTCAGTTTTTCTTTGGACATTGGCAGCTTTTTTACTTCTTCCCACTCCAGTCATTTTACTGGATCATTTTCAGAAGAATGTTCTTTTTTGCTTTGTTTAACAAACTCAAGCCAGTCAACACTGATCTATGAGTAATTCAAGAAAGTCACCTAACTCGAAGGATGAACCAGTGTTGTGACTACACATAACAGAAAACTTGTACCATCGGATTTTGATCCACCATGCAATGCCATCTGGAATTTATAGCTTGGCAACAGCGTTCATCCCAAACACAATGCCAGTTAGACGATCACTGTCCTCCCCAGAGACTGGACATCAACATTATTATTGAAACAGTGTGGCATCATCTCGACAGAAATGGTAAATGGCCTGTATTTGTATAGCGCTTTACTAGTCCCTAAGGACCCCAAAGCGCTTTACACATCCAGTCACCCACCCATTCACTCACACATTCACACACTGGTGATGGCAAGCTACATTGTAGCCACAGCCACCCTGGGCACACTGACAGAGGCGAGGCTGCCGGACACTGGCGCCACCGGGCCCTCTGACCACCACCAGTAGACAAGGGGTGAAGTGTCTTGCCCAAGGACACAACGATCGAAACTGTCCAAGCCGGGGCTCGAACCGGCAGCCTTCCAATTACAAGGCAAATTCCCAACTCTTGAGCCACGATCGCCCGAAAACAAAACAAAAGGTAGAAACATCCAAAGAAGAGCTTTGAATGCACTTCAAGAAGCCTGTAGAAGTACTGGTGTACTTCTACAGGCTTCTCTATGGTTCTATGATGACTGCTTAAAGAGATCACAAGAAAACTTGGCCAGGCTGTGCTGAAGAATAAAGGTGCTCATACCAAATATCAACTTTGTTTTTGTTTTTTTGTTTTTTTTGTCCCGTTTGGATCTTTAGCCATCAGAATTGTTGTCTTAAGGCCAAAAAAGATGCCAAGCGGATTTATTTTACCATGTGGATCATCATGGCCTTGCCATATTGGTCCATTTGATTGACCTTTATTATAATTATGTATTTATTTTATTTTATTTTCGGTTGTTACAAACGGGACAGACATGACTGGGGGATAGGACAGGGAGAAAGAATGAAAGAAAGAGAGGGAGAGAAAGAAAAACAGAGGGGAGAAGAGACGGTGAGAAAGGGGGGAAGAAAGAAAGAAAAACAAATATCGACTTTCAATTTGTGTGAGCGCATGATTCTATCAGTTGCTGCCATGGTTATTATAACTAACTGAAACTACATTTCAGTAAACTACCATAAAAATAAAAACTAGACGTCTGATTAAAATTAAAAACACTGGATTATATAAACTGAAACAATTTTGTAAAACTTGAAAAACTAGTGAGTTTTTTTTATTAAATAGATTTTGTTTTTAAATGATCAAAACTTGCCCGATGAGGCTTTGGTAGATATATTTCTTGATGCTTTAGATGTCTACAAGACTGTGAATCAACTGCTTCCAAAATTCAGTGTTTTTATTGTAATAACTGTTCTGATTTTCTTAAATATTGCCTCCCACATATGCCCTTCTTACAATAATTTTCATTTGTTTAGCAAAATATAATGAAAGAAGGGGAAGCTCAAGACTGCTGCTCAGTCTCATACATGTATTCAGTCTAGTGTTTTTGTAAGCTTCAAAAAATGCTTGAATAATGAGCCGTAAAGTATGTGTTGATCTGAAATATAAATGCCGTTTTGATTAGAAACAGCAGTGCCAGTGCGGGAGACGTCACATCAGAGGATACTGACGACCTCAGCGCTGCGGTACAGGACACAGAGATCTGCCTGCTGAAATCTGGAGAACTGACGTAAGTTTCTGTGAAAGTTACACCTGAAAGCCACAAGTGTAGTTGCATTTTGTGAGGTCAAATGTTTTGTTTGGGTTTCTAATTTTCAGAAGAAGTTTCTCTTGTCTTTTTGTGATAAAAGTGTTGAACTACATTCTAAAAGGGAACTGAAAAATGAAGCAAATCTGGTTTGGGGTTTATCAACTTCTCTAAATATTGTGCAGTACATGTTGCAGATCCACAGTTTCACTTCTGGTGTAACCTGGAGCTGGTTTGTTCAGGCTGTGTGGAAACTTTCTGCTGTTAGCACTGTTTTTCAGTTACAGTGTTAAAGAACACACCTTTGATAAGGTCGAAAACTGTAAACAGGACTTTGAATTTCAACATTTTAAAGGGAAACAGTCTATTTATAGATTCAGGGAATGCACTACTTCAAACGTGTAAACATGGTATAAAGCGAGTCATATAACGAGATGATTTATGCCACTCAGTGAGCGTCAGATGGAACCAGTCAAGATTAAAATGATTCAAAAAGAGTGAAGTGAAATTCCAGACTTTTGTAATCATTTTCTCATCACCACAAGGGGTGAGCAGCTCAAGGTTGCTTGCTAGCCGCACACTGCTAGTATTATTCTTCTTGTTATCAATCGATCTGACAGCTGATCAATGAAGGTTTGGTCTGTAGGATTTCAGACGTTTCTCATTTCCAAGATAACTTTTTCAAATTCCTTTTTAATCAGAAAAGAAATGTTGCAATGTGAGCTTGTGTTTTTGCACGTCAATCTTTTCAGCTCTACAGAGATTTATGGAATTCTGCAGAAATCTTCAACATACCGTAGTTTTTAGGTCATAAGCCGCTACTTTTTTCCCACACTGTGAACACTGCGGCTTATACTGACATGTGGCTAATGCATTTTTTTTTCATGCGGCCAAAAACATTTTGCCTGGTAACAGAAGACCAATAAAATTGATAAGTAGTATATATACAGTATATATTTTTACCGGTTGTTAAGAGACATTGTAAAAAAACCATAAGCAACGTAATTTGTGTGTTACTGATACGTACGTGTACTTAAAGGTAGCCGTGTTACAGGCGCTGTTCGAGGAAAAGAAGCATTTGCAGTATGAATTTTTGTATGTTACCATAACGTTTATGTTACCATGTTTATGTTACCTTACGGATTAAATTAAACGTTACAAGTCCTCACATGTAATATTTCTGTGTAAATATCTCATATTACAGGTGAAATGCATATGGCTTAAAATCCGGTGGGCCTGTACAAGTACAAAATTGATTTTCTTTCTAAAATTAGAGCATGCGGCTTTTAATCAGGTGCGCTCTGTAGTCCGGGAATCACGGTACTTCTTATTACCACTGTGTTTTGAGAAATGTTAGCGTTTTAGCTGCTCTCAACCTGCTGCAAATTCAGTCATGTAGCATAAGATACCAGCCAACTATATTTGTAATTAATATTTTTTACAGTTTAACAGAAATATGACCCTGAAGTTACTTATTCTAGCTCATTAACAGTAAATGTGGTGTGTTTCTTAAGGTGTTTGATAGATATCGGAATACTTTTTTGTGCACAGTGACTGGATAAACTGAAAAAAAACCTGAAAAATATCAAGTAAATTGGAAATTAGGATTTTGTTTAAAAAATGGATAAATGATATGAGATTAAACTGGGTTGGGTACTGCAGTGCCACTGTTTCAGCGTGAAATGTTTCGTTCCACATGCTGCAGGTTCTCTGTGCACTTCACGGTGGATGACATCGCAGCGTTTGGCGACAGCCCCCGAGAGCTCTTCATCAAATCCAGCTGTTACAGCACCATCCCCATCACCATGAGCAACCGTGGTCCTACCGTGTCCTGGACCTTCACATCTGAACCAAAGAGCATCTCCTTCAGTGTGGTCTACAGGGAGAGCACTGAGACTCCACTGGAACAAGCCAAGGTGAGAGCCCAGCATGTGTATAACCATGGGTGAAGGACACGTCCTCACAGAGATACATTTCCATCCAATTCCATTCCAATAAAGTGGATTTATTCAACTGTAAACCGATCTCCAAAGGAATATAAACTCACCAGTGAACATTAACGTGAACATTTGATCTCATTTGATAGTTGTAAAATGAAAAGGGTAAGCAATATGAAAGAATAGAATTGATCTACAGAAAACAGTCGCTCGCATATGCAGCTCATCACAACACTGGGTTTGTTGGTTATCTTTCAAACTGATTTTTTTTAGCACTGACTCAGTCTCAGTGTTCTTGGTGTTCAACAAACACAATTTAACAGCTGCTGAACGCAGTGGAGCATTCAGCAGCTAAATAGCCAGATGTTCCCCTCAGGAGAGGATAGTGACCAAAAGGCACTACTGCCGTGACTACCGCCACACAAACATGACTCCAAATGAATAGTAATGGATGTGTTAATAGCCAACCTTTAACACTGATGCGATATGAAAATCAATCTGCTAGTCTGATGTCTTAGAATATGGAGGACTTCCTGTGCTTGCAGCAGTTGTCGGGGCTAAGCTTTCAGGTCATTACTTACAAATGAAAATTAATTTTAAAAAATTAAAACGCTGTCAGACGATAGCTGACGGTTTCAGATGTTTTCTGGCAAATGCCGCCATTTTTTTGCTTTCTATACAGATCGTTCACCTATGTGCATCCAAAGCCCGCTCAAACCTGATTGGTCAGTGTTTCCCGTTTAAATTCTGGCACTGATGGGTTGACATATACACAGATGTGCATACGGGTATATGTACACATGCTTTTGTATATAGTTTTGTATTTTTACTTTTGTTTGTTTTTTTATTTTGGATATGTTTTTTCTATTTGCCAGGCAGTCAATGACAGATAAACTGTACATGTATAGTTTACAGTTTATAGTTTACAGTTTAGAGATTGTTTATATAGTGTAACCTTAATAATACCGTGGATGTGTATTTAGCCTAACCGTCTAACCACCAGTGATTGAAGTAAAAGTTTGTGTCAGTTTATTTCATCAAAGTCAACAAAACACCTCAGACTGCTGCAGGATTTTTCCTAAATATTTATTAGCAATAAATCAAGTCAGAGAGGGACAAGCGGCCTTTCCCAGCCTGCTGATAGTGTGGGGCTGTATTCTGTGACCCCTGATGTAATATGCAGTGTGCATGCAGAAGCAACTAAATTATTCAGTTCATATTTCCTCAGTGATAAAGCAGAGCTAATATTTTATTCTACTGTGGTTCTTATGCAGCCGTAGCAGAGCCGCCCACTGTGTAAGCTGCCCGGCAACAAACATAAAAATGTGTCAGGACAGGGTTAAAAAAGGTCACGGAGCAGTGGAGAAAGTCCGACAGCTTTTCTGCACATTTATTGGGATTTAGATTCAGTAAGCTGATTCTGAATTGGTTTCACAGTTGGTAAAATGTTGCCTCCTGTTGCCATCTTGTGTACACAGAAGAAATCCTTAACCCGGATTTCTCTCCTTTGCTCTCTGCAGGTTTTGATCCCTCTGACCCGTTGTAACTCCCACAAGGAGACAATACAGGGGGAACTAAAAGTCAGAAATCCTGGAGAATACACACTTATCTTTGACAATTCCTTCTCCAGGTTAGTCACGCTGTGCTCTAAACAACAACTGTTCAGAATAAGACTGAACAAAGCAGAACATAAAGCCTTTTCTCTCTCTCCTGTTTGTCAGGTTCATCTCTAAGAAAGTGCTGTATCATCTGAGTCTAGACAAGCCTGTGGTCTACGATGGAACAGACCTCCTCTGAGTGTGGCAGGAGCAGCACGAGGATGTGTAACACTGACTTTTTCAAACTGTCAAGGCTGTTTAAGCGCATAGGTATCACTTCAGAGTCTTCTGATGCTGAGCAGCCTCAGCGGAAAGGTCACAGCATTAAAACACATAAGTAAATAACAATATTACACTACGGTATGTCAGCATGCACTTTTATGAAAGCTAGTTTAAATATACATAAGGAAGGATATCCAAAGTTCAGGCGCTTTCGTATTTGAATGTGACCGCTTAATGTGTGTGTCAGTTAAAATCTTCTTTTCATAGTATGAGAAGTTTTATGTTTTGATATCCAAAAGTATCAAAATCAAACAAAAAGGGTTGAGAAAGTGTTTATATACACTTTAAAAAAAAAACAGGGAGGGATGTGGGGTGTTGCGTAAATAAGATAAAAATTCTTTATGAGAAAAAAAATAATATACAGTAATAATTGTAGTACATTGTTCCCAGAAAAGCTCTGACTGCTGGCAAACACATGCGATTGAGTCATAATCAAACAGGGAGCCTCTTGTTGTGAAAGCGTCTGTGGTTGCAAGCTGAGATCAAATCTAATCACTTGATTTATTAACGGTAACTTTGATTGTAAAACTTTTCAGTGGAAGAATTCAACTCTGATGTTAACAGAGTCTTAACTGACGCATCAGTGGACATTAATGCTGCGGTAGAATGAGCCCAGCAGTCCTTTCACATATCTTTCTTACTGTTGCCTTTTCAGCTGTCAGAAATTAGATGAAATGGATGTGTTGCAATCATGACCAAGCTTAAATGGAAGAAACAGAACCACAGGAAGAACCCGGAAAGCATTTGGTTTTATTTATCTTGAGTAAACAGGCTTTATTTCAGTGCTTTGTCTCTAGTGGTTGCAGCTGAAGACAGAGGGGAATGTGGCTGCTTGGGTTCTGTGCATGCAAACATTAAGAGTGTGTGCAAGCTTTCCCATCTTCATTACGCACATATCAAAATGTAAGTTTCAGTGCTTCAGTATTTAGTTGTTTTTCCCCATCAGTTTAACCATCACTCTTGATGGTTTTACATTTAAAGTGAGCAAAAATGGGACAAATTCTCATGAAAAGCACAAAGCTGTTACTGTCTCTAGAAAGAAAAAAGAATCATCTTTAGAATGATTTTCTTGGGGTTTTTTTATGCTTTTGCTGTGTAATGTTCTGGATGAGTTAATTAGAGTGTTTTGTTATGAGAAATGTGCAAAACCTGCAGTGTGTCAAACAGAAAACACGAGCCTCAGCCTTTAAATCACACAAGTCCAAAAATTCTGTTACTTTAATACTTGAATTTTTTCATATGTGGACCTTTAAAAGGTTTAATGTGGAAGATGATCCAAGTTTTCAATCAGCAATCCTCTCAGTGTCTCATCATTTAACAATACTGACAGAGTAACATTGATTTAACTGCTTTGCTCTATCCAGAGGTTTTACAAAATCTCTTCCACCATTTTAAACCCATTTTGTAATTTATGTTGTGAAGAACTGACAGGAGAAAAGAAAATAAGGAAAAATGCTAATTGATTTTTATACATCCGCTCATTAAGAGTGACAAGTTGCCAAGTATATTTTACAATTCTTAAATGGGAGTTTCTATTTAAAGACACTGCGACATGACTGCTGTATAATGCACTTTGTGAAAGGGCTTTTTGTCGATATGTATCCCATGAGCCTTTGTGCCAGATGATGAATGAGGTTTTTTTCTCCTCCATATGTAGGCAGTGTTTGATTGTAGATGTTTACAGCTGGATTTACCAGAGGGAATCTGCCGGCACGTCTTATGAGAACTAAATATTTATACTAGAAATGATGTACGTTTATGGTTAATAAATAAGGATTGTGTGATGAATGTGTGGTTGCATTTTAATCTGAAGCATATCACTGTGATGTATTTGATGGTCACATTGTTTTTTAGCCACACTGGTCTGTGGATGTCAATCTGCTCACGATGGAAGTGTCTCGACAACCACCAGAAGAGCTACCATGCACATTCACGCATGTACGGTTTGCAGAGGAGCAATTCAGCTGAATTTGCTGAAGGTTGTGAGGTTAACAAGGAGTAAAAGCTAGCCTGATGTTAAAATCCCCAACTGTGAAGCATTAGAAGGCATGTTTACAGAAAGTAGTTTTGGCCTATATAGATAGTTTCCCCTTCATAGATGCTCTGTGGGGGGTGATTTTTGCTTGTAATCTCAGAGGAGCTACGGTGTAAACAACAGGGTTTCAGTGCTGGAGCTGATACAGTGATCATCGTGGGGAACGTTTGATGAGCTCGGTGAGCTGATTAAGACCAGAGGGAACTCAGTGAGTTTGATGCGCTCCATGCGACGCTGTACCAGGACTGTCACGCCCTGACTGCACCGACCACAGCATGATCATACCTGGCTGTACGACTTCTATGGCGGACAGGAACTAGAAGCCGGTAACAGCAATCTTACCAGCTCGGGATGAAAAAGGATACGTTCAGTGAAACATTTATTTACATAACAGGTGACTACTGGATCTGTTGTTGTTACACCGCGTTTATTAAAATGTACAATGTATGTACAAAAGCAGAAAATATTTTTATGTTACATTTTTGGAAAGAAACAGCAGCACGTTATTTATGATTCAAACAGCTTTAAATGAATGAACAATTTTTAATTTGCATATTTTAGTCACATAATGCTGGTATCCACACTGCTGGAGTTGGAGTGATAACATTATATATTTTTTACGATTTCTGTGTAGTTTTCACCTTGTGGGTTAGACTGCTCCCTGTGGTGAGGATAAATTTCCCGACCCACCTTACTTTACATCTACAATCTCAAATTTCACATTAACTGCATTTGTTGTTAACTTAACAGCATTTTTCTCACTAAGCAGCAAAATGTTCTCAAAGCACAGAGTTGGTATGTTAAATACAAAAGACTCCTCAGCCTGCTGTTGGTACTCATAATGCAGTGGACAAAGAGACATAGGCAGCATGTAGCTGGGAAAAGGTTGGGGAAACGGTCCAAATTACAAATCTGAGAAACACAAAAGAAATATTAAATCTGAGGGAAACTACAACATGTAACTTGCATACAATTGTAAGTTACATTTTTATCATATTCATATGAGTATTTTAGTTACTAAGATTGTTAACTTGCATTCATAATTGGTATAAATTTAATTTGATACTCTGTTAAAATAGTACAGTAAGACTGTTGTAAATATACTGTGTACTCAAAGAACTGTTAGGTGGTCTGTACCTGACATGCAGAACTACATGTGCTAGCATGTCCTTGTAAATGTCCTGTGTTAGCATGCTCTTATTAGCTTATAGCTCATTGCACTCAAAGTGCAGGATATTGTACCTATATCCTTAAAATCGCTTCTTCTAGCAATCCTTTTTTAAAAATGTATCCAGGTAAAAATCTCATTGAGATTAAAAATCTCATTTCTTCTTTCAGCAGCTCTGTTTTTACCATCTTTACCCCATCCTCCTCTGTCACACCAACCCTCCTTCACTATCAATGGTTCTTCTCTGTGGTGTTCCCCCTTTCTTCGTCTTTTGTCTTTGTCCAACAGTTGCACATTTTCCGCCAGAACCCTGTTGTTCTGGGCCCTGACTGAATCAGTATGAAAATCTCATCCGCATGTTTGATTTGGCAATGATTTCATGGCGGATGCCCATCCAGATGCAACCATCCCAGTTTTTTCCAGGCTTGGGACCAACACTGGAAGTACTGTGGCTTGAAGCCCACTGTCTCTGCTGTACAAAATCATGATCAGATATAAACATCTAAATGTCTTAGTATATCATTTTTAAAATCAGAATGCATGTCTGAATATTTTTGGTTAGCTGAAGCTTTGCACCCTTTCTCCTGAAGCAGTCACTTCAGCTCTGAGCAGCTACTGCATTAATTGTGTTTACTGCATTTTAAGAATTTGTCTTCTTACCCAAAAAACCCCCAAAAAGAAAATAGGAGAAGGGAAGTATAGTTTGCTTCACGTTTCTTTCTCATTATGCCTTTATTTTGCCACTTCTTGTTCTTCTTCTAGTGTGAATCCATTACATCTTCACCGTGTCTGGGACACAGCTTAAGTCGTGTTATTTTAAGGATCACAGGATGTGTGTTTGCCTTTTCGTACATCAGTCTGTGTCTGTGTGTGTGTGTCTGTGCGTGTACACATGGTATTGTTCTAAGAGGGTGTTTGTCTCAGAGATAGTGTTTATGTCGCACAGGCCATTCTGTTTCTCAAGGTTAATGATCTCATTGTAAATCATGTCACATCCACCTTCCCTCTCCCTGACTCCCCTCTCTCCTGCTTTTCTCTCTTCCTGCCTGTCGCCTTCACTGAATCTGTCATTTGCTCTGTTGCTGTGCACATGTATGAATTTGCGTGTCTGTCGGAGGCGGTTGTTTATAATAGTGACTGCGTGTTGAATGTAGATGGGGACATTCACACGTGTGAGCGTGTAAGGGGAAAATCACATTGTTGCACAAGTGTGCATACGATGCACATTTATATGAAATGTCATTCTACAATAACAGTACATCACACTTTCCTTTATAGGTGGAGAAACTGCTTTACAGCCTCCTCTGCTGTTCTGCTCTCGTCGTCATGTATCTGACAGTTACACAGAAGTGTGTCTTTTCCCCCCCGAAAACTCATTTATCAGTCCAACTTCTCTTTTCTAGTTGAAAAAAGTAAGCACATGCAGTCCTTCACAGTATTGGTAGTTACCAAAAATCATGTTTTATGTGTCTGTAATCATTAATCCACCAGCATGTTCCAGCTTTTTGATTGAAATATTTTTAATTCTAAAAATCTAATTATTTTTTACCGTTTTACAGAAAAAAGTACTGCACACTATTATTGTTGATTAAGATGCCAAATTACAGTTTTTTAATTTGCATTCCTGAACAGATTAATTAGTTTTAGTGGTCGGATGTTTGATTTATTTCTGACTTCCCAGAAAAGTCCAGTATGCCGACTCAAACGTGGTATAAAAACACAACATCAGTTCATTAAGTAGGTTTTTAGTTTTAGACAAGTTTTTGACAGATTTCTAAAATATATTTCTTTTTTATGACATGTTGTCTAATAAATTTGTTACGCACTGTATTTGTGTTCTGCTACATAAATTAAAAGGGATGCAACACCTTGCAACTAAAGAGTAAAATGTGTGAGGTACATTATCTCTGATGTGCTCTTGTTTGGAGTGGAAGATATTAGCACCTCATAGGTGACAGCTGATGAAGAATCAACAGAAAAGTCTGTTTTTATTATCTGATGATTGATGTGAAAATGAATTACAGTATTTTGTTGTTGTTCTTTGTTTAATGCTATAAGAGATCTACTAATGAAGTTAATCATAGCATGCACTAGAAACTCTTGAAACTTTTTTTTTCTTCGTTCATGTGTAAATGGAGCTCATAGTGCAAGACAGTGCCCTAAAAAAGTATCTTACCTAACCTATTAAATAGAACTTATTAATTAACTTCTTTTGGAATGCAGAACAGTTTTGTCTTTAAAGCCCTTTTATTCACTCATATTATGCTGTAATGGTGTGTAATTCTAAAGCTTGCACACATTTAGCCTGGATCTCTGCAGCCCCCTGGAGTCTTTGAGCTCAGGACGTTAGCCCACATTGTTCTCCATCTCACATTGCTCCAACTGATTGCTGTTGACAATGCTGGCACGGTAATGTTGAGGTTGGCAGAATCATGCACATGGGTTAATCCTAATGTGCAGATTTCTGACTCACTGTCCATCAATCATAATGTGTATTATATCAGCATTACTGGCAGTAAAATGAAATGAAAAATTCATTTACTGTGCATAGGTGGGTGTTTGATAGCCTGTGTACAGTCAGAGCAGCGAATTAGCCCAACACAGTAGGGAAAATACATTTTAGTTGCTTATGTAATTTTAAAAAATGGATAGTTTGTCTCTTCACTGTAAACACAAAAAAACATCCTTTGTCAAAATACTGTGTGTTTCTAACATATAACTTATAGTACAGTAGACCTAAACATCTCCAATTTGCAGTGGATGAAGTCTCAGACCACCCACTGTCCACAGTTACACTCCTGTTTAGAGACCTCTCATGCTTTATTAAAGTCTTCCCCTCAGACACCTTAACATAACCTGTACCTGCGTGACACTGCATTATCATAACTGAATAAAGATGGGTCTGAGTGAGTTGGCAGCCTGTCTATGTGCAGAGAGCACAGCACTGATCTGGACTTGCCGCTGTGTCCCTAGCAGTCTACGCATGTCTGTATGCATTGTGAGGTTAGACACACGGACACACTGGTGTGTCTTTGTGAATGTGCCTCCATCTGTTTGCTCACTGTATGTGTGTTTCCTCTCTCAACACTTTCTCTGCTCAGGATTTGCAGCCCCCTGTAGTGGTAATGACAGGTCGCGTTGGCCCCTCTCAGACAGTTTGCTCCTGTCAAATATAGTTTCATAGTTTCAACCAGACACTTTCAGCTCCTGCTGCCCTGGGACCCTCCATCACAAGCTGCAGGCCAGCCAGACATTTTGCTCACACAGCAGCAGATCTCGTTTTCCTCTGCTGGACTCCCCTTTCCTTTTTTTGAACTTTCTCCTGTTTCCTGATTTCTTATGGCTTCACACCTGTGCTGCAAAAAATGCACAAGCACACACAGCCCAAGTTAGGAATTGTCCTCCAATGTACTCATACTTGCTGTTACACAAACTTCTTAGGCCAGTATATAGCTGTGTGTTTTACATGTTTACATCAGGTAAAGATACCTTGTGAGAAGTTAAAAATAGATATTCTAATTACTTTGGGTAAGGGGCAACTAATGGGGCATTTATAAAATGCAAACCTTTCAAAAACTAAACCTTTGTGGTAATTACATTAAGGACCACATTTTGCTATGGTATCACGTCCTAACAGTCTGAACTGACTGATGTAAGCTTCCCTAAAAACAACACATAGTCTAGATTTTTAACTACACAGTTTTTGTGACATGGCAGATGGGGTGCAGCACTTTGGCGACAGTGGGAAGAAAAAGCTCCCTTTTAACAGGAAGAAACCTCCAGCAGGCTCCAGGAGGGGCGGCCATCTGCCGCAACCGGTTGGGGTGAGAGGAGGAAGACGCAACAAAAGTCCTTACGTTGGTTATAAAGCACTTAGACACATGTGGCTGAATGAGGCACATTGTATATAGTGCTTAAGTAAAATAGGATCTCAAAATTTTGGTGACCACTTTCAGAGCAGATGCCTTAATTGTTGCATTTATACTTTTATGTACTTTGTGACTTTTGTTTCAAGAACAGAAGTCGCAAAGTGATTTAAAATCTAGCAGATTGGAGCTGAACAGCTATGTACTCTGGAGGTGATTGGCTAATTGGAAACAGGTGTGACTAACACAACACAGGTGAAACTGATTAAGGGAGGGCAGCAATCACAAAGGAGACGTCACTAACAAAGACATTAAGTAAAAAAAATAACATTCAGTGTAAAAAAAAAAAACAAAAACACAGGAAATTACATAACAAATACCCCGCAGGTTTGACCTGGACATCCCTAAATAAATGATCCGGTTCCTTCACAGGTGGGGTCAACACACTTGGCTTTTTAAACTTGGCAGATTAAAATGAAACTACTTTCTTAGGAATAAAAAGAAAGAGAGCTTGAGGAAACAACAAGTGCACGCATTTCCTCCGAGAGTCAAAATGTGGAGTTGAATAAAAACCACAGTAACTAGTGATGATGACTTCATCATGCTGCATTATCCTGCAGTGGTCGCAGACCAAAGTATTATTACTACATATCACAGCTGTGCTGTGTGCTGTGCACACAGCTTGAGCCTGTATTTTTTTTGCTGCAGGTATCACATGAAGCAGTGATTTTTTTTTTTTTTTTTTATGCGTCCGGAGTTTTGTTTCTCTATTTACAGCGTCTCAGCCAGGTTTGTCGAAGCTGTTGTGATGAATGCATAGGAGATACAGGAGGCCTGACACATAGATCCAGCAGGCTGATCATTAACAGAAACAGATTCACGAGGAGAAGCAGCAGAGAGCTTAGGAGAACGAATATAAATGTCCTCGTATATGTGCTGGATACACTATTTATATGAGTGAGTGGCTGCCTGAGAACCATATTTATTTCTTTTTTTCCAGTCGTACATTAATCCACCCACAAATCCCTACCATCTTAAATCACATATAGAAGCAGAAAGGGGAGGGGGAGGGTACGGCACAGTTGTTCATTACAGCCTTTCTTCTTTGTGGAGGTAGCTTGATGGCCACTGTTTCCATGGTAACTGCTTGAGCAACCTCTGCCCACAACATCTCAAAAGATCAGAGATGTTATTTTTAAAGAAGCATGAAAGAAGATGATTTCTGAAGCCCCAGGGAAACAAATTCTCGCACAGACGTGGTCGACCATTAGCGAATGTTGGGAGTCATTTTTGATGAAATGCACGGCAAAGGGCCTTGACATCTGCGTGTTTGTGTAGGACTTTAATAGCAGCTATGCCATTACAGAGTTCAACAGACACTGAAAAACAATGATACTCACATCCTGTACATCCCGAGTTTGTTCCAAACGAACAAGACGGTGAGTTTCGGAAACGTTTTAACTTCTTTTGCACAGTTTTCTCAGCTTGTAAAGTTTATGAAAACATAAAAATATAATACTCACTGTTTTTATCGCTTTCTCATCGGTAAGGATTTTTTGAACTTGTGATATATTTGCAGCAAAATTATTCATTTACTGCTGTGTTCACCAATAATGTGCCACTAGTGCCTAAAAGTTGTTGCCCTGCTGTCATGGTATTTAAAATATTAAAATTTCCATCTGCGCAGGCTTTAAAGTTCAGACACAAAGTTCATTGTTGTTTTGTTTATATTTAGTTATACATTTATGACAGGGTGAGGTGTTTGTCTGAGTTTACTTTTCCCTTAATTTTGTGTTACTATATACCAAATTAATAATAAACTTGTGTCATTATGTTTTCATCTAACACTTTTTTTGCTCTTCTTTCTTTCACACCCTCCCCTCCAGATAAGCCTCATTTAATGTGAACTTGAATCTGAATACCTCACTCACACGTTTGATTTAATTTCCAGGGGACGATGTAATGTGTCTTTTTCCACATGTACTGGACTCAGCAGGACTTGGCTCAGACAATAAGAGTCTCTCTCTCGCTCTCTGTTCTCATTTACTGTGTCTGGGGTTGATTTGTCACCCCCTCCCCCCTCTTTCTTGATGAGGGACTTCAGATGAGTGTATACAGCAAATCCTATGTAGCGCTGCAGGCTCCTCAGTGGACACACTTGCCACCGTGTGTTTCCATGGAGACGCAATTTGTTCACGTGCCCCTGCAGCTTGTGTCATTGACTTCAATTAGTGCAGAAGGCCATCTTGCCTGAGCACATACTTACACAGAGAGCCAGCCTCAAAGGTGGGAGAAAATTGTCAGAGGAGATCTAAGAGCTTGGGATCTGTCCGAGACTGCTTTACAGGACTGCGGAGCTTTGTGGCGTAACGGCATTCATTTAAATACTGGGACATTGTCAAAACAAACAAAAAAAGACTCTTGGGACTAAAGCTGCAGCAATCAATGGAAACTGTAGAGCCAGTCATGTATACTTTATGTCAGTAGCTACAACAAGCATTCTTTTAAAATTTAAGTAGGTGTTTTTGACTGCTTAACCCAGAAATAAAGACTGCTATAAAGAAAAGACCTAGATATAGACTTCTGGTGCTGGATAAAGGAGGCAGAGTTCACCAACAAAAAGCGATGTCGTAATAGTGGACTGTCAAATCCAAAAATTAAACATGAGTTCAAAAGTAATTCAATTTCTAGAGCAGAAGTAATCAAAAATGCAGGGACAAACAGGACTTTACAAAAATGGAGCATACAGAAGAACATATGCAAGACTATGGAGGCAAAACGACAAATGGCGAGCTGAGTACATATAAACGTAAGGCTAAATGAAATAACAGTAGTACTACTGGTGCCCATCAAACTACCAGTGCTCATGTTAGGGAACAGTGTCAACACAACAAAATGCATAAAACAGGCATGGTTGGCAACACTGACTACACTGAGAGCACAGCTTGCACTTTGTGTTTGATTTGAGGCAACATTATGGAGATTAAACTCAACTGCTATACAACTTATCACACTATGTGCACAGAGTACTATATGAGAGTGTAATCTGAATTGAGACTTGTAAGGTGAAGGGATCTAAATAGCTTATCACTATAGTCAATAAGGAGGTTTATGCTACAAGCTAAATTTAAGCCAAGTTTAAGTGCTTTCTTGTATATATTCAGTGCTTTAACTGTCACACCCTAATCAAGTGTCAGGTATAGATAAGTCCAATGTCTTAGCCAAGGATACTCCTGTTGCCATTATTTTTGTATGTATTTGGCGTTTTATCGAAGTGAATATCCTCTAGACACATGTGACATCTGTTTTATTCAACACAATGTCAGGATATTCTGCTCAAAATTAAAAATGTTAACCTTCAGCAGTACTGAAACAAAAATGGTCAGAAACATATGCCATCTGGTAGATAAAGCAGATCACTGCATGTATACAAAGTCTGGCCTGCTTTTAGAGGAAATGGTGAAATATCAAAGCTCAACTGTTGTTGTTTTCCCTCTGGAGGCCACGGTAATCTATCCTATCCCTCTATCCAAAAATGCCCACGCTCCAACTTTAAAATGAATTAGTCCACCTTAAAGAAAGGTGAAGGCTGTCCCAGGTTTCATTTGCCAGAAGATAATTTCTATTTCCATGTAGACAGACAAAAACATTATTGGCAAATTGGCAGGATGTGTCTTTAAAGTGATTCAACCTTGACTATCCCAACTCATTACAAGCACACTCCCAAGCTGCATCTGTAATTACTGTGAGCAGGTGCATTACTCAGCCTCATCGCCACAGAGTTGGAGATTTAATTTAGAGATGCTGCCCGGGATATTAACCCCGCTAATTACCACAGCGAGCTCTACGTTCAGCCACAGGGATGAAACGTTGTGGACCACAGGGCGCGGAAAAGCACACAATTACTTTCTCTTTTATTCAGAGGGGAGCACAGGTGGGGAGGACGTGGTGTTTGCACAGAGGAATTGAGCTCTTGTGGGCAAATTGTGCGAACACCGTGGAAAACCGCTTCTTTTTTGTACGGATGGATACACAGGAACAGAGGTTTTTGAAGTTAAAGCGGAAAATTAAAGTTAGTCAGTCCCAGATTTGTAAGGTCTTCATTACACCCCCCCCAAAAAAAAAAAAAAATGCTGGCATTGAATTAAATGGACTGACACAGCAAGAAAATATGATGCTGATTTTTTCTCTGGTGATGAGCTCAAGCATGTCCACTATTGTTGTAATAAGAAACATGATTATGTTATTTCGCTGACTCAGAAAATTATTTTTATTTATGGTATGTACACTGTTGTTATTCCCAAACTTTTTTCTGCACACCCAATGCACTGAACACACACGGTCACATAACACTAGATTGATTCATTGATGATAGGCAGTCCTGTTTAACCTGTCAGCCCTTTGAAAAACGTATCCAGTTTCTATCTGGGCAGAACCATGTGTCACTTTTATTTAGCCTTGCTGCACTCTCCCCTCCCACTCATTCCCATCCTCTAAAATGTGCACCATAGCCCCGTCTATCACCTGCTGCTTTATCCTCCTTATTTTTCTAAAACTCAGTAGCAGTGGTTAGCATGCATGTATACTGATAAATACCCTATATGGACAAAAAGAAAAGGAAAACTGCATGGCATGGTGTTTCATTTTATAGCCTGGATAGCAGAGGATCAGTGTGTGAGAGCCTCAGCACTCACACACTGCACCTAACCCCTACAGCACCTCCTGTAGATGGTGGTCCAACAGAAGGGAAGGCCCATCTCTTCTTTAGCTGGGCCCCATTTGCTAGGCCCTGGCCACCAGGTGCTCTCCCTCACTCTTGAGGCTTTACTTCAAGATTATGGACAGAATTTCTAGGCTTACCCAGATGGCTCCTAGTGAACAAGAGACCTGCATTATTTCTAATGTACAGCAGGGGGCAACTCTACAGGCTTATTGATTTCAATTGACTTGTTACCTCAGTAAATATTTTCTTAATACGTTTGTGGTTTAATTAATTTCAAGTCTGACTTAAAAAGGTGTGACACTTACTTTGCACATTTTAGATATTTAGAGTTAAATACATGAAACCATACGAGTGTACAGTGTTCTCGGTTTAGCAGCCTCTTATCCTGTTTCACCTGGTTTGAAAATAATCATGACAGCACCCAAATGCTCCACTTAAAATTTCAAAATGGAGCGCAGAACTCAGTGTCTTGCCATCTTTTATAAACAGTGCATGCAAGGAACAAATCTACATACAGATTTCCACGTTTATTTGTGACATTCTGCACATACCAAATAATTTATTTGAAACTAAACTTAAAATACGAATTTAAATCAAATAAAGTAGCTTTTTATTTAATCATTTGAAATAGATTTTTTTTTAAGAAATTCTTTCTAAAGACTGGGTTTGCCAAGAGAACAACAAGGAATTAAACAGACAAATGATTCTGCCAAAAACTACAAATGAGTGAAGTATCCAGTTCGTGTGGAATAAAGGATCAAGGGCAGAACAGGTACAATTTCAAACGCTCGTCAGTGCAAATTTAACGGGGAATGATCACACTGATCCCTTTAAAAAAAGCTGTAATTCCCTCAGATCTCACAATTTTAGGTCCCTCTGAATGTAAGAGGATGTAGAGCTTGATGACACATTCAGTCACTGAGCAGAATTTAAAAAAAACAAACAAACCTCAATTTATTCATCTTGAAAGTAAAATATAATCCACAGAAAGTCCAAGAACAACCTGTCAAAAAGGGCACTGCTCTGTCCACAATAACTCCTTCTCACTAATGAGCCAAAATGTAAAAAACAAAAAAGAAACAGTCAACATGTGTAAAAAACCAAAAAAAAAACAAAAACCCAACAACGAACTTTGAAACTGCACATATTTGATTACTTGCTCTTGCTCAACCTTTTCTTCTCTCACACAGTCTCAAAACACTGTGGCATTTTTTATTTCATGTGCATCTGCGTCAGAATTTTTCCTTTCATTGGAAAACAGAATAGGGTGATAGCTGCCCTGTGATCTTTTATTCATCCATTCGTCCTCTTCTCCACACTCCTCGCCTCCGCATCAGGGAGCTCAGCATCTGACAGCCCTCACTGAAAACCACCAGCTGGAGTGACAACAAGAGGAGAGAAGGAGGTATAAAAAAACGAGAGCAGAGAAAGTGTGTGTGTGTGTGTGTGTGTGTGTGTGTGTGTGTGTGTGTGTGTGTGTGTGTGTGTGTGTGTGTGTGAGTGAGTGAGTGAGTGAGTGAGTGAGTGAGTGAGAGAGAGACATGGACAAAAGGGCAGTTGGGGGCAGAATGTGATGACAGCAGCCCGGCCCTCGAAGCAGAGCAGATGGTTAGGACAGGACTGGCTATGGTTCCAGATCAAAACCTCACCTCTCAAAAGTCACAAGCTTTGAAGAAAATGAACTTTTGGGTTTCAGCTCACTTTGTCCTGTTTTATATTTATCCTCTTTTTGAAAATGTGAAGCTCCTGGAATACATTTTTAGACATTCGCGGATTAGATATGTAGTCATTTGAACATCAAGAATGACTGTCGCTATATTTGCTTTATTTTTTATGTTATTATTAAAAATAAAAGCACAGGCCATTATTAGACATGCTAGTTAATCAAAGCATGTAGTGATGTTATGTGATGCTAAGAAAGTACACGACTCTCTCTCTTCATAGTCAAAGGTTTTACATATAAATGCATAAAAAAAGTAATCTGGTCCTTTGCGGGTCAAGTTAAATACAACCTTCAACTTGCGTAGTAACTCAGTGCCCTTAATCAAATTTATTTATGATTAACTGATCATCAGTAAGTGTGATTACTTCTATAATAGCAGACATCTTTAGCAGTTTGCAGGTCTGGAGCATTCAGATGTAGTGACATACTGTCAAGGTTAGCAGTGATCTTAGAGAAGCAATTATTGCTTCTCATTCTAGGAAGTATTAGAAGGTCATTTAAAAAAAAATCTGAATCAGCCTTTCTACAAAGAGGAAGATTATTCACAAATGGAAAACATTCAATACAGCTGTCAATCTTTCCAGGAGTGGAATTCCAAGTAAATTCTCTGCTAAGTTTCGATCATGCAGTGCTCAGAGAAACTGCAGTAACAGTGCAGGCCTCAGTTAGCATGTTATGTGTTAACATTCATGACAATACAATTAGAGAAAAATAGCAGCTTAGGTTGTAAAGCTGCATTTGAAAAAAGCACAAGACTTAAGATACTGAATTTATCAGTGTTGTTTGGAAAGATGAGACCAAAGTGGAGATGTTTGGCCATAGTGCATAACACCACATCATGAGGAAACCAAACACAGCATGTTGGCAAAAATACCTCAAGCACAGTGATGGAAGTGTGGTGATTTGGGTTTTGCAGCCACAGGACCTAGGCACCTTGCAGTCATTGGGTCGACCATAAACTTCTCAATACCAAAGTATTCTAGTGTCAAATGTAAGACACTAGATGTCTGACAGCTAAAGATTTGCCCAAACTGGGAAAGGTTGATGAAAGAAAAGAAGGCGTTGCATTTGTCAAACTCCTCACTCCTCAACCTGAAATGATTACTTTCGTTATCCAGTTGTTAAGTGATGACATATGAAACCTGCTTCCGGGTCCAAACCACACTGTGTTTATTAAGGCTGTTGTCTTTTTAACCTTTTTTGTATCTTGTTCTATTTAGTCTGAACAAGCCCTTAAAATAGTCTGTGATCACTGTCTGCCTCTCTGGGTTTGTATTTCTCTATTCATCTGCAGCGTGTTTTAAAGCTCAAGTTTTAAAACCTTATGATGTAACTTCAGCCCATTAGCTCACAGTCTGCCAGAAACCAAATACCTGAACATGTCAGAAAAGATTCACTTTGAGGCTAACAAAGATTTGAATGGGTACATAAAGCTGAGGAGTAAACATTTTTTCACACAAACTAATCCAAACTATACAGCAGTATATTAATGACTAACCTCATATTCCATATGGATCATTTCAGGGGTTCTCTTTACTAATCAGTTTTCAGCATCTTTTTCCTGCCATGCAATTGAATGTCCAGTGGTGACCCTCAAATTAACTATTAAGGGGAAAAAAGCTAGCATTGATCCACCAGCTTCACTGTGCTAATGCATTTATACTATCTTAACTGTAGCTCTGTAGCTAGCCACCACCAGTGTTGGTCAAGTTAGTTGAAAAAAGTAATCAGTAACTAATTACTGATTACTTCCCCAAAAACTTAATCCCGTTACTTTACTGATTACTTATTTTCAAAAGTAATTAATTACTTAGTTACTTTTTAAAAACACGATTTACAACCTGAAGAGGTGATAAAGCGATAGATCTTTCAGCCCAATTCTACTTTTTCTACATAATCCATCATACAAAATGTAATCAAATGGAAAAGTCCCTTTTTAAAACTTGTTTTATTAGTTTTAATCTTTTAACTTTATGCATCAAGCAAAAATGTAATTATATGCAACATTATCTGACTGGAAGAAATTTGTTTAATATTTAAACCTATTTTCTGCACATCCCAGCACATAAAATAAAATATTTTTTGTGTTTACACTCAGTCTTTCAAATAGATGCAAGTAAAACACAGCAGAAAATAAATAAAGTCAAAGACTCAGCGGTCCTTTTGCTCTATTTTCACCTGTAAAGCAGGAGTTGCGTAGGCGGAGGTTTACCCTGGTGCAGGTGTGCCGCGGCGGTCAGTGGAAGAATCTGCGAGTTTCTCTGTGAATTTCCCATTACGTCGTAGCGCACTCGGTATTTGCTTGGAAGTTTGGGGGGGGGGGGGGGGGGTTTCGCTTTAAAAAGAAGTTTTCTTCCCACGCACAACTGACGCTAATGTTTTTGTCACTTTTTATGGAATCAAACTTAAAGGAAGGTCAGTGCTTCCACGCTTTAAACGCTGCGCGCTCATACTCTCTCCCGCACTCCATATATTATCCACTGTTGATCTGCAGACAGCTGTTGTCACAAACGTCGCACTTGCTTAGTCACTGTCATGAGACATTCTCGCAAAAAGAAATCACGGTTTTAGTAACGCAGTAACGCAGCGTTCCTACGGGAAAGTAACGGTAATCTAATTACCATTTTTGCAATAGTAATCCCTTACTTTACTCTTTACTTGAAAAAGTAATCGGATTACAGTAACGCGTTACAAGTAACGCATTACTGCCCATCTCTGGTCACCACACAGCATAACATTATATGCCAGTTAGCCCAATTTCAGTAACATTACAAATATTGCTGCTGTTTAGTTTTCTGTCCTTATTTATGTCCAAAGTGATAGCAGAACTGTATGTCTTCGTTTTTCAGAAATCCATCAGTCAGAACGTGTTATATCATTGTTAGATCAAAGCTACTCCCTGCTAACATTTAATGCTGTTAAACGTCATGAAACCTGCTTTTAATGGATGCCTGGATGTTAAACTGTATTGTTACACCTGGTAGGGCAGCCACAGTGATTATTTTATTAAAGATGAAAGAATTTAGAAGTTTATTTGAGTTTGGGAACTGAAGAAGAATATTGGACCTGAAAGCGTCTAATGGCGTCAGACATAAGAGGCAGATTGTTACTAGATGTGGCTCTACAAACTAGTCAACTATGGGGTGTACTTAATTTTTCACGCGGTGCTACTATATTTTGTCTTAGCTTTTGTTAAATAAAAATATAACACAGTGTAAGATGTCATGAGTTATAATTCATCTAATTTTAAAACCTGGCAAACACTAGATCATTTTTTGTTATATCCTGTATAAAACCTTTTTGCCATGGCTGTATATGGTTTGTGGTTCTTTTATTAACATTTTTCCATTGTAACTCTTGGACTGCATCAAACATTTTAACTTATTCTTCAATTCATTGTTTTGGTTTTACCACCCACGGTTTTACTGTTTCCATCTCACCGCGCTCACCAGAGGCATTGGCCTCAATCCCTCAGGTGCTGGAAACCTAAGCCTATTTTTTCCTTCATGAATCAAAAAAAAATTATTACCAAAGACCACCATCTGATTGACCCATACTTTGGTTTAGAAAAAAGGCAAAAAAAAAAATCTTCTGTGGGCTGAGAACATAATATAGCTCAACTTCACTTGAAGAAGGAACCACCTGTCTGCTGCATCTAATTTATTATATAAATTATAATAAATATAATAATGCATATAATTTAAATTATTTCATCCACTCATCCTATTTGTCTGTTTCTTTGTCTGTTTTCTATTTTCTGACTTTATCTGCCCTTTTTCATTTTTTCATTCAAATCATCTCAGCACCCAATTCCAAATTCAACCCTCACAGATGAGAGCTCTGCTTATTTCATCACGGCTTCTATGTTTTGTCGAACAGTCACATCAGTGAAATGACATCGGAAATTTCCAGCATTTCCTGGTGCCTGTAAAACACACTTCTTGTATCCATAATTTCTTATTATCGTATTATTGTATCATTTTTTATTGTATCTTATTAAAACTGCTACTTGTCTGAATCTTACAATCTTAAAACAGGTCTTAATTTGGCTTAAATTTTGGGGTCTTGCTGTTCTCCTGATATAAGGCAGAGATGCCCCAGTAATGTTTCTGTGAGAAGCAGATTTAGGTCCCCACAACATGATTAAATCCTGACTCACACACAAGTCGCCGAGCCCCAAGTTGCCATGACAATCTGATGAAAAGGACTCGTGATTGAATGGCTCCGGTGAAAAATGTACATGTGCTTTGATTTGATTGCAACAGATTACCATTATTTCAGCTTTCACATAACAGACAGTGATCATTAATTCTGATGAGTACCCAACCAGTTTAAATTTGCTGTAAATTGTAGCGCCATAAGTGTGGCTTCACTGTTTCTGAGGGTGGTTTTGGGAATAAACATATGATTATTTGTTAATATTTAAAAGGAAAGTGAGACATTGTGAATATAAGTCTGTGTGGGACACATATTATATGTGAAATGCATCATCTGAAAACTGTAACATAAACCAGAAATGTAAGAATTCTGATACCAAGTATCACGAGGGGTTAGACTTGATCTAACCTGTAACCCATAAAAGAAATGATGCTCACTCTGTATATTGTGTGTATTTAGAGTAAAATATGTATACTATCTTATGACTTATTAAAATAGATGCATCACAGTATGAGCAGCACAGGGGTTCATTAGATCCATTAGATGGTGACAACAGTTTTAGAGAAAACTGATAACCATAAGGTCAGGGACACAGTGCTGACTACATATTAATATTTGAATAGAAAGGGAAAAAATGTTTTCTCTAAATTTTGTTTTGCTTGTTTTTGAGTTTGCTTATAGGATATTTGATTTTTCTATATGATATTTGGGTTTGAAGACAGGACCCAAATGCAGACACTTGAGACAGGACTGGACTTAACAAAAAGCAGAGCTGTTTATGTAAGCTGGATGAAAACCACGCACGAATACAAAACAAAAGGCAAAAGGAGACAAAAACTAACGATAACCTAAACTGGGAAGTACTAGTAGCATGGAAACATGGAACATAGGTGAGACACATGGAGGGAGACAAACTGACGCTCCAGCAAGAGACAAAGGGGAAGTGACACAATAAATACACAGGCAGGTGATTAGGAGAGTGGAGTCAGCAGGGAAACACAGCTGGAACAAATTAGACACAGAGACACAGGAAGCAAAACTAAACACAAAATAAAACAGGAAACACACTGAGACACAGACTAAGACACACAACTTGACGTGGGAATACAATAGCACCCATAGCAGACAGACATGACAAAGCTGAAAGACAGAGCGAGCCAGGGAGCTAGAGACGAGAGAGAGAGAAAGATTGCAGGACAGAGAGAGCAACAGAGGCAGTCACGAACAGAAGGAAAACAAAAGGATAAACACACAGGGCGCAACTGACTCTCACAGAAGGCACAGGGACGAGACAAAGACACAAAACCTAACAAACAAGAAACCATGAACCAGAAGTACAAATAAACTCAGAGACACTAACAGAACTAAACTCAAAACTAAACCATACAAAACTTGAAGGAAAGAATCACAAATGCAAAATAAACTCAAAACGCTGGGTCAAAGACTCAGGTCCATGACAACAATGACACAACAATTAATAGATAGTACATACACTCGTAAGTCATCAAGACACAACAAATGTTTGTGCAGTGAAAAAGGTCTATTTAAGATAACTATCATGACTTATATAAAACAATCTGACTTCTGTGACAGATGATGCTTTGGTGTCCATCCAGTATCTATCCACCCACAATTCACAACATGCCCTACTACTGTTTGTATGCCTTAGTAACAACTGGTAATTATGTGTTGCACTGTATTATTATATTTGTATTGTATTGTATTTCCCTTCTTTCTACCTTCATGTTTAATGTGGGTCTTCTGTCCCATGTGTCTTTTATAGTGTGTTTCAGGATTTACTTTGATCGATGGTTTTCTGTAGCACCTTGTTTTTTGCTTTACTTTCTATTTGTCTTGATTACTTTCACCTGTGTGTTGTTTGCCTCCTGTTTCTTGCACCCATTCAGCCCTCAGTTTTTATATAGCATATAAATAGTCATGTCCGAATGTACCTTCTTTGTTCTTGTAAATGTTCCCAGTCTGCAGCCCTGTGTTGTTATAGCCCCTTGGGCAAGACACTTCACCCCTTGTCTACTGGTGGTGGTCAGAGGGCCCGGTGGCGCCAGTGTCCGGCAGCCTCGCCTCTGTCAGTGCGCCCCAGGGTGGCTGTGGCTACAATGTAGCTTGCCATCACCAGTGTGTGAATGTGTGTGTGAATGGGTGGATGACTGGATATGTAAAGCGCTTTGGGGTCCTTAGGGACTAGTAAAGCGCTATATAAATACAGGCCATTTACCATTTAGCGGAGGGCTACGGGCTAAGCTAAAGCTAACACCACACCGGCTGCCTTTACCCAGTATTTTCCTCGCCAATGTCCGTTCTCTGGCAAACAAAATGGATGAGATACGGCTCTCCATCTCTAACAACAGACGGATTATGGACTCAAATGTCATGTTTTTCACCGAAACATGGTTGAACAACAGCTGCCCGGACAATGCTATCGAGTTAGCAGGACGCCACACACACCGAGCCGACAGGCTAGCAGATGACTCCGGCAAGACCAGAGGTGGAGGTTTGTGCATTTATATTAACAATGCTTGGTGCATGAACTCCACTACTACTGAGAGTCACTGCTCACCTAATGCGGAGTTTCTAATGGTCAAATGCAGACCTTATTATCTCCCCAGAGAACTCACTTCAATCATACTCACTGCCGTGTATATCCCCCCCGACGCTAATGCTAGGTTAGCCATGAAAGAACTTTCTGCAGCCATTAACAAACACCAGAATAAACACCCCGAGGCTGCTTTTATTGTTGCTGGTGACTTCAACCACACCAACTTAAAGACAGTCCTCCCCAGATTCCACCAACATGTCTCCTGCCACACCAGAGGAGACAAGACTTTAGACCATGTGTATTCCAACCTGGCTGGAGCCTACAAAGCCACACCCCTCCCCCACATTGGACAATCGGACCATCTCTCCCTGTTCCTCACACCTAGGTATTCACCACTCATCCAACGTGTGAAACCTGCTGTGAGGACAATTAAAGTGTGGCCAGCGGGGACAGAGGCAGTGCTCCAGGACAGATTTAAAAACACAGACTGGAATATGTTCACCCACACAGACCTGGACCAGTACGCCTCATCTGTACTGGATTACATCTCCGAAACCACAGACAGTGTCACCACCCAGAAACGGATCACCATGTACCCCAACCAGAAGCCTTGGATGAACCGGGATGTTCGTCTCCTCCTGAAGGCCCGCAACACCGCCTTTAGGTCAGGAGATGCACACGCCTACAGCACAGCCAGGGCTAATCTAAAGAAGGGCATCAAAAAAGCCAAACACCATTACAAAAAGAAGGTAGAAGAACACTTCTCCAACTCCAACCCCCGACGCATGTGGCAAGGACTCCAGACCATTACAGACTACAGGACCACCAAACCCTCCCCCGCATCCTCTGATGTCTCCTTCCTCAACGAGCTCAACAACTTTTATGCTCGTTTTGAGCGAGGGAACCCCACAACCACAACCAAAGCAGACATGACGCCAGACCACCAACCTCTGACTCTCTCCCCCACCGATGTAGGAGCGGTGCTGAGCAGGATCAATGTCCACAAGGCTGCAGGTCCAGATGGCATCCCCGGGCGTGTTCTCAGAGCGTGTTCTGGGGAGCTTGCAGGAGTGCTCACAGACATATTCAATCTGTCCTTGGCCCACGCTGTGGTACCGGCCTGCTTCAAATCCACCTCCATCGTCCCGATACCCAAAAACTCCAACCCATCTTGCCTCAATGACTACCGCCCAGTAGCACTCACCCCCATCATCACTAAGTGCTTAGAGCAGCTGGTCCTAGCACACTTCAAATCCTGTCTCCCCCCCACCCTGGACCCCCACCAATTCACATACCGCCAGAACAGGAGCACCGAGGATGCAGTCTCCATCGCACTGCACTCTGTCCTCTCACACCTGGACAACAACAACACCTACGCCAGGATGCTGTTTATAGACTTCAGTTCAGCATTCAACACAATCCACCCCTCACAACTCATCAGGAAACTGACAGACCTGGGCATCAGCTCCCTCATCTGCAAATGGTTACTGGACTTCCTGACCAACCGCCCCCAACATGTCCGGCTGGATAACCACTGCTCATCTACCATCACAATGAACACCGGTGTACCACAAGGCTGTGTGATGAGCCCTTTCCTCTACTCCCTCTTCACCCACGACTGCAGACCTGCTGATGGTTCCAACACCATCATTAAGTTTGCAGATGACACCACGGTGATTGGCCTCATCAGTGACAACGATGAGGCCGCCTACAGGGAGGAGGTGGATCGTCTGGCTGAGTGGTGCGACACAAACAACCTGCTGCTTAACACCGAGAAGACCAAGGAGCTCATTGTGGACTACAGGAGGAATGCTGACCCACATCCACCCATCCACATTAAGGGGACGGCTGTGGAGCGTGTGAGCAGCTTCAAGTTCCTGGGAGTCCACATCTCCGAGGATCTCACCTGGACGACCAACTGCTCCAAGCTGGTCAAGAAGGCTCACCAGCGCCTCTTCTTCTTGAGGACCCTGAGGAAGAACCACCTGTCCTCAGACATCCTGGTGAACTTCTATCGTTGCACCATCGAGAGCATCCTGACCAACTGTATAACAGTCTGGTACGGGAACTGCTCTGCCTCGGACCGGAAGGCGTTGCAGAGGGTCGTGAAAACTGCCCAGCGCATCGCCGGAGCACCACTTCCTGCCATAAAAGACATCTACAGGAAGCGGAGTCTGAAAAGGGCTGGGAAAATCATCAAAGACCCCAGTCACCCATCACATGGACTCTTCACCCTCCTGCCCTCTGGGAGGCGCCACAGGAGCCTCCGGACTAAGACCACCAGGTACCGGAACAGCTTCTTCCCCACAGCTGTCAGACTCCTGAACTCTGCCTCCTGACATCTGACCCACGTTAAACTCATGGACTGAACATACACACACCCACAATGGACAACTGTACCCTCAAACACACAATAATAACATGGACTGAACCACCACTCACAACCACTAGCACTTTATATAGCCTCTGTAGAAACTATCTACACCCTCACTTATCTTAACTGCACTACTGTATAGCTCTGTGTAAATAATCATTCTGTACATTCAATAATCTTTAATCCTACAACTGTTTACAACTTGCATAGTTCCCATTTCTGTATAGCTGTATATCTCAGATTTCTGTAAAGTTATTTATTTCATATTCTGTATAGTTTTTCATATTTATATCCTGTTCATAGCATGTACATAGCTTGTACTCACTACAGCCTTTACATACTTAGTTATAGAATATTCACAACATACTTCATACCGTGTACATTATAACATACCATAATAGACCCATTTCTGTAGTATACTTACATATCTATACTATTGCTAATATATATTGTAATATATCTATATCACTAAAGCACTTCTGGATGGATGCAAACTGCATTTCGTTGCCCTGTACCTGTGCATGTGCAATGACAATAAAGTTGAATTCTATTCTATTCTATTTACATGCCATATGTCCTCATAGCCACATGGAAAAGCTGCACTGTAAGCCCACAGTCAGTGTTTACTCCTAAATATTGGCACATTTACCAAAGATCAGGCCGCCATGTTAAATATTTGGGATTAACACATTGTAAACTCAGGGAAAAAACCTTTCCGACGTTTACTTTTGTGTGAAACAAAGTGTGGAGAATTTAGTTTCATGTGATTTCTAGTGTGCTTGTCTAAATGACTAAACAATAAAATATCAACACAAGGAAGAAAAGGCCTACTTTGTGTCAACTGTTTCTGTATTTTTGAATCTTCATCGCTTCATTTCATAGTCAGATTGCCAAAACAGACACTGAGCTATGCTGATAAAAGGTATATTTTCCCCCAAAGACCTCTGTTGTTAAAATAGGCTTATCCCAGTGTGAGGACCACAGGGGTTCATTAGGACTGTGTTTAAATTAAAATTTAATCAAACATATATATATATATATATATATATATATATATATATATAAACACCCAGCACGCCCCTGCGGGCGGTTTATCCTTCAAGCTCAGGTCCTCTACCAGAGGCCTGGGAGCTTGAGGGTCCTGCGCAGTATCTTAGCTGTTCCCAGGACTGCGCTCTTCTGGACAGAGATCTCCGATGTTGTTCCCGGGATCTGCTGGAGCCACTTGCCTAGCTTGGGAGTCACCGCACCTAGTGCTCCGATTACCACGGGGACCACCGTTACCTTCACCCTCCACATCCTCTCGAGCTCTTCTCTGAGCCCTTGGTATTTCTCCAGCTTCTCGTGTTCCTTCTTCCTGATATTGCTGTCATTCGGAACCGCTACATCGATCACTACAGCCGTCTGCTTCTGTTTGTCTACCACCACTATGTCCGGTTGGTTAGCCACCACTATTTTGTCCCTCTGTATCTGGAAGTCCCACAGGATCTTAGCTCGGTCATTCTCCACTACCCTTGGGGGCATCTCCCATTTTGACCTCGGGACTTCCAGGTTATACTCGGCACAGATGTTCCTGTACACTATGCCGGCCACTTGGTTATGGCGTTCCATGTATGCCTTGCCTGCTAGCATCTTGCACCCTGCGGTTATGTGCTGGATTGTCTCTGGGGCATCTTTACACAGCCTGCACCTGGGGTCTTGCCTGGTGTGATAGACCCCAGCCTCTATGGATCTTGTGCTCAGAGCTTGTTCTTGTGCTGCCATGATTAGTGCCTCTGTGCTGTCTTTCAGTCCAGCTTTGTCCAGCCACTGGTAGGATTTCTGGATATCAGCCACCTCCTCTATCTGCCGGTGGTACATACCGTGCAGGGGCCTGTCCTTCCATGATGGTTCCTCGTCTCCCTCCTCTTTCTTGGGTTTCTGCTGCCTGAGGTATTCACTGAGCACTCGGTCAGTTGGGGCCATCTTCCCAATGTATTCTTGGATGTTTGTTGTCTCATCCTGGACTGTGGTGCTGACACTCACCAGTCCCCGGGCCCCTTCCTTCCGCTTAGCGTACAGCCTCAGGGTGCTAGACTTGGGGTGAAACCCTCCATGCATGGTAAGGAGCTTTCTTGTCTTTATGTCAGTGGCTTCTATCTCCTCCTTTGGCCAGCCTATTACCCCAGCAGGGTACCTGATCACGGGCAGGGCGTACGTGTTGATGGCCCGGATCTTGTTCTTACCATTCAGCTGACTCCTCAGGACTTGCCTGACCCTCTGCAGGTACTTGGTGGTTGCAGCTTTTCTAGCGGCCTCTTCATGGTTCCCATTCGCCTGCGGGATCCCCAGGTACTTGTAACTGTCCTCTATGTCTGCAATGTTGCCTTCTGGTAGTTCAATCCCCTCAGTTCTGACTACTTTCCCTCTCTTTGTTACCATCCGACTACACTTCTCCAGTCCGAATGACATTCCAATGTCATTGCTGTATAGCCTGGTAGTGTGGATCAGTGAATCGATGTCTCGTTCACTCTTGGCATACAGCTTGATGTCATCCATGTACAGGAGGTGGCTGACAACTGCTCTGTTCCGTAGTCGGTATCCGTAGCCAGTCTTGTTAATGATCTCACTGAGGGGGTTCAGGCCTATGCAGAACAGCAGTGGGGACAGAGCATCTCCTTGGTAGATCCCGTACTTGATGGTGACTTGTGCTATGGGCTTGGAGTTGGCCTCTAGTGTTGTACGCCACATCCCCATTGAGTTCCTGATGAAGGCTCTTAGGGTCCCATTGATCTTGTACAATTCTAGGCATTCCAGTATCCAGCTGTGGGGCATTGAGTCATAGGCCTTCTTGTAATCAATCCAGGCAGTGCACAGGTTGGTCAGTCTGGTCTTGCAGTCTCGGCTGACTGTTCTGTCTACCAGTAGTTGGTGTTTTGCACCTCTGGTATTCTTGCCAATTCCTTTCTGTGTCCCGCTCATGTGTTGACCCATGTGCCTGTTCATCTTAGCCGATATGATGCCTGACAGGAGCTTCCATGTAGTACTGAGGCAGGTTATTGGTCGGTAGTTGGAGGGGACCGGTCCCTTCTTGGGGTCCTTGGGGATCAGGACCGTCCTGATCCCCAAGGATCAGATATGGGAGAGAGGGATAAAAGGTCAGAGACACATCTACACAAAAACACACACATCTCTGTGCAGATTAATGAAGTTATGAAGTTGAGGAGGAAGGTAAATAAACACCTTCTGAGATAATAGCAAGCAACATCTCTTATGCATCGTAACTGGTAGGAACTAAGAAGGGAGAAAGAGAAAAAAATCTGGAAGATATGTCAACATTATGAAAGCTCACACCACCACCAAAATGGTCAAACATGATGGTTGTTAATAATTTGAGTTTGGTGATGTAAAGTAATTCCCAGCACAGCTCCACCCCTCTTCAGCCTAAGTAGATGTTTATTTAACTGAACCTTTTTTAGATTATTTGTCTCTCTGTGTTAGCCCTATGATACATCAGTGACCCATCCAGGGTGTGGGATGGATGGATGGATGGCCTGGAATAGTTTATGTTTCTGTATGACAAAAAGGGGGTCTGAAATCAATTATTTTTTTAATGAGCATGTTTAATTCGTGCCGTACTTTGTGAGTATTTTTGACTTCCTACCTCTATATAACTGCTTGGAGTTGCTGTAACATGACTCAGCCACAGCAGATGAGGTCAGGATACACAGTCTCAGCTCTGGTGACCTTTAAACTGTAAACTGTCTGAACAGTGTACAGCACTCAGCTCTCGTGAAGTATGCATTACTTCAAAGCACACTTATCATGTAGTCCTTTAAAAATGTATTTAAACATTCATAATTACGCATTCTGCACACAGCCAGCACTACTTTCTTTGTTGAACTTTTTCATGCATACTACTTTGTGCTTTTAAAGCCCTTTTTGATTTACTTGTCCTCTGCCGTGTCTTAGCTCACCAGAGTCTGTGCTCATCGCAGGCTGCCAAACATTTCATGCTTGCTCGCATCGCTAAGCTTCAGAATTGCACGGCATGTCTTTTCTTCAGCTATCCAAGCCAAACATCTGTGTGTGCATGTCCATAGGACGGAACTTATTACATGCTTGTGGGCTGGTGCCTTTTGTGGTACATTTTCTCATTTAAAAAATATGTTATGCCTAATAATGTCTTTGCATGCAGGCTAGAACCAAACATGTATCACATATAAGCTTTCACATACTGTATGACTCTGAGAAATTGTAGACTGGCTTAAACTTTTGTTAAGTACCATGGCAAACTGTTTTTCAGGAGAACCTTAAGAGAAAATGATACCATATTTGTATTATAAAATGTTTAACTCATTCTTGTTTGCAACATGTGAGCTTGATTACACTACTGCCATTTAGTTTCAGTGTGCTTAAAAGAGACACACACATTTGTTATCTATGTCTCTGTCCATGTAGTCTGAATTTAAAATGTTCAAAATGACACACCCTATTTAAAAAATATTGGGGGCCACAGCCTAAGCAGAGAGGCTCAGACCTCCATCTCCCCAGCCACCTCCACCAGCTCATCCTGGAGTATACCAAGATGTTCCCAGGCCAGCCAAGAGGTAATCTCTCCGGCATATTATGGACTTTCCTGGGACCTCCTCCCCGGAACCTCCTCCCTGCTCATAACATCTCACTCAGGAAGCAGCCAAGACGTATCATACTCAGACACCTCAGCTGGCTCCTTTTGATGTGGAACAGTCGCATCTCTGCCCTGAATCCCCCTGAAATGATTTCACTCCTCATTTTATCATTTAGGAAGAGGCCAGCCACCCTTTAGAGCAAACTAATTTCCGACTCTTGTATCGATGATCTCATTACAACACTACCCAGACTGCTCGTGACCATAAGCAAGCGTAGAAATATAGATCAACAGGTAAACTGACAGCTTTGCTTTTTATTATAACACTTTTCATTTCTAATGTTTATCTAAGAGCTTTAGTGGCTTCAGTTACTGTTGTTTAAGATTAGTCACAGCCATATTAATGTGTTTTTTCTACCATCTGGAGTACTACTTTCTTTCTTTTCTTTCTTTTAGCTGGCCAAACAAGTACAGTTTGTCTTGTGCTTCCAATTTTTCATGCTTCTCATCAGTTCAATTACACAAAATTATAGGATTTTGTAAGAAATGGCCCAGTCATTGTGAATTTAACAGGTAGGTAATTTGATTTGGGCTTTTTAACATAGTTCACTGTCCAACTTTATTTCTCCACGCCAAGTTTATTTCGTGATGTTGATGTCAACTCGATGCATGTCAGAAAACAAAAGCATCTTGATGACTCAAAATATTAAAAAAAGCTCTCTAATGAAATGAAACAGCAGTTCATTAGCTTTTCTTTTTTTTAGAGTTTGCCTGGTATTAGCTAACTAGCAGCTACATATCCAGCGGCTGGTCTGAGTTAAGCCTACACACCCATTATCCAAAAGTAATGACTTTTATGAGCCGAGCCAATTATGGCTACAGGGTTGACTTAGCTTCCTGAATGAACAGCTGAGAATAATATTAGATTAGCTATGAACTACATTCCAGTGGCTAAATAAGTGACTGACATTGGCCTGATCCCCTCTTAGATCCTAGCAAGGCCATTTAATTATTTTATTTTATTGCAATTGTGCAGGGGGCCATCAGATCTTTGACACGTTTAGAAAATCAAGATTTCAAAGTGACCTTTGCATTTCATACCTTTACGTTATAACCCTCCAACTTCTATCTTCAGCAATTTGTAGCTAATCAGGTTGCTGGAGTTCAGAGTCTGTAAACAAGCAGATATTCCGATTGATGTGATGAACTTTTTCCATTTTTATTTTTTTTTCATACTTTTGCAGTTCTTGTAGTTTAACTTTTAACTTTTCATTTTAACGTCCTGTTCAGCCATTCATTTCTGCCTCCTGCTTGTACATTTGTACATGCAAAGGGGTTCATTTTAATCTGGTCTATTTAACTGACAGAACTGTGAGTTGCAGTGTGACTCAAGCTTTGAGAAAGGGATCCGATTCTTGATTGCAGATTCTTGAGCAGAGTCTGTGTTTATGTGTTGTACTAACATGCACTTAGACGCAAAGAACCAGGGTTTTTGACTCTTACATTACTTTCTAAATCGTGTTTGCTTGTTTTATTATCTTTTGAGAGATCTAACGGAAGAGACTGACATCTCAGTTCTGCACATTACCAACAAGTAGTTTATATACAAAGCACCTCAGATTCTTTTGTCTCCATGACAACTGGGAATTTTCTGTCTTGATTTTTCTGAAGCTGTGGGAGCCACATCCATACAGAACAGTGCGTTGCTGCCAAAATCTGCTCCTGTTTAAAACTGCTTGGTTTCGGTATGCTTCGTAATCATACTTGGGTTGTATCTGGTATAGATAACCAGTTGAATGCATATTAATATGGTAATTAGCAGAATACTGCATTGTATAATTAAAGAAGTAATATGATACTGCCTGGCACTAAAACAAATAGTTTCACTGTTTTCCAAGTTGAAAACCATAAAATTTGTTATTTTCAGTTGTTGCTGAATTTTGTTGGATGATAGCTTTCTGAATTAAGCTGAAATCTGTATAAGGTTGAAATTGATCTCTGTTTCTAAGATCTAATGGGTCTCTGTTTTTAAAAAATATATGACCATCATTTTAAAGCTATTAATAGCATGACTGAATCTTTCAATAATCCTGCCTTCTTTCACCAATATAGTTAATGCTACGAACTAAATACATTAGAAATGCCAAACAATACCCCAAATTATACTGTTAAATTTCACGACTTAGCAAAAGTACTGGGAAATGTATTTTCCTTTTTGCTGATTGGAGATAAGCTAATGAGGTAATTTCGCATAATTAACTGCTTTCTGGCAACAAGTTCAAAGCTATTCTGAGGAACTGGACTCATTTGCTTTTCCCTGGCATTCAGCTTCTCTTTCAGTTTGATAATTTGTCAGGAGGTAGGTCATTTGGTTTTTGCCTGCTGACTTTGAATACAGTCCAGGATTTATACACAAAGACTGCTGAAAGAATGCCATCCTGACTGAAATAACCTTTGTGGTGGAGAATGTCTCTTGTAATTAAACTGCAGAATCAAAGTTCAGCTGTGTGATGAGAAAGTATCAAGTCTTAGGATTAGCAAGTGAAAGGTCTTCAAACAACAGACTCATGGTCAAAAAGAAATGCATCAAGGAGGCCAATAGCCTCTGTGTCAAAAGCAGAAAGAAGCTTTTAGTCTAATGGAAGAACCCTTTTATTGGGTTTAATGTGGAAGAGTCCATTAAGTCTAAATTTACATGTAAGGGGATAATAAAATCAATAGACATCCAGTACTTAACTACCTAGGATACATATGAGGATGTGTGTAGATAAATCATTAAAATGAGTAGGTGTTAATATCTGACAGGAAAAAAGTGATACATTATGCAAAGATTTAAAAGACAGTAATTAATAATGAGCTTTTTCTAAAAAGCTCAGGAAAGCTGAAAATGTAAAAAATCCACATGGGTCAAGAAGATTAACTCTGCAGGAGCTGGCAACATAAAAAAAGAGAACAGTCTGCAAATGCTTGCACCTCAACACCTGAGCACAGCTTAGTTTGGAGATCCTAAAATCCCTGTTTAGAAGGGTTTTGTTTTAGACTGTTTGCCATATTAATTTAACCTGTTAGCATTAACATTTGCTTATTAGTTTAAAAGAATAATGGGAACTTCTGAAACTGATTTGTCAACTGAAGTAAAACTCAAATCAAAGTGATGATTTTGGATCCCCTTGACTTTGATGAGTTGCTAATTTATTACATTCATTTTTTCTTCCACTTCCACTGGGACCTGCTGTGATAGGGCAAAGGGTCAGGGCTAAAACATAGACAGAGACCTACATTAACACCTATAGTCCAGGGATAGTCAACTCCAGGCCTCGAGGGCCAGTGTCCTGCAGGTTTTAGATGTGTCCTTGAGCCAACACAGCTGATTTAAATGGCTAAATTACCTCCTCAACATGTTTTGAAGTTCTCCAGAGGCCTGGTAATGAACTAATCATTTGATTCAGGTGTGTTGACCCAGGGTGAGATCTAAAACCTGCAGGACACTGGCACTTGAGGCCTGGAGTTGCCTACCCCTGCTATGGTCAATCCAGAGTAACATAACATGTATTTTTTTGTCAGTAGAATGAAGCCAGAGTACATGGAGAGAACCCACATTTGACAGAAGGGAGCCCACTTAAATTCCACACAGATAGGCCCCAGCTGGTGGATTCAAACCCAGGGCTTTCTTGCTCTAAGGCAAACCCATGCGCCACTGTGCTGCCCAGTTGTAGATTTAAATGGATAAAATAAATAACATTTGCTTTAATCATATGGAATGTGCTGTTAAAACTTTGGCTGGAGTCCATGTCTGACTAACTAAAGTGTGTATGTAAGTGGTAAGATGAAAAAGGTTTTGAGGCCTGTTGAACACAAAGGATCGTGGCAATCCAACTAGTGCCTCTGGTAACTTTCATGAGTCAAGATTGCATGTGGCATCACCTGATCTGCATCGAGACCTGTGTTACACAGTTTTTCATCTCTTGAAAGTGCAATTTGTACCCGGTCAAAGTCTCTGAGGATCTCTGTTAATAGATGACCAACCGTTGTGTTGAGGATTGTTCTGCTATCTCAAAGCCAGAAAGATCAGAGGGGTGACCATCAGCAGTGTCAGTGATTTTCTTGAGGTTCATTTGTAGACCATTAATGTTTCTCCCAGGACCAATGCAGTCTACTGCTACAACATCCTGAGGCGCCTGAGGGAGGGAACTTAAACTAAGACACGACAGTATGCAAGATTTTTGGCACCAACACAAATGTTACTCCCTCCCACCTAGCTCACCAGATTTGGCTCCCTGTGAATTCATGCTCTTCTCCCAATTTTTGATACAGTGTAGGATATTCAGCATGTGACGCAGATGGTGTTTAATGCGCTTTCTAAATAGGACTTCCAGTGAGTGCTCCAGGCGTGACAGGAGCCCTGGAGTGGTGTATTGCTGCGCAAAATGACTAACAGCCAACTTTAGATTAGGTATGGTTTTTGCTTTAATGGATGCAGTCAATGAGCTTTTTGACTGCAGCTTTTAAATGCATAATCTAGATGGTATTCAAGTATACATTAAAAAGTTCAACAACAATCTCTCCATCTAATAAATATGGAATCAAGCTGTCACTCTAGCAAAAATGTGTTCTGCAGCAATACAAGAACCTGCAGCTCACCAGCTCACTTTATTAATGAGGCATTGATAGCAGACTACCTAGATGGAAGCAACTCTGAGTAAGACACACGAGAGTTTCCTTAGAATTTGTCAATATAAAGCAGCCGCATCACTGAGCGCTAAAAGCAATCCAAATTCTTTCATCTCCAATAAATAATCAGTGTATCTGTTCACTCAGGTTTTATAAGAATTAGATGTTAGCAGGTTAGCTGCTAGTTTCTATCGAGATGATGTAGACCACTTTCTGACTGAAAGATTTTTGGGAAAAAAAACAACCCTCAAGTGTACAGCTCTGCTGTCACTTTGGACATAAAATAAAGAACAACAAACTAAACAGCAGTGATTTTTGTTGGTTTCTGAAGTTAGGCTAGCTGACATATAATAGTCTGCTACCTGGTGGCTATGGTTAGGATAATATAAAAACATTAGCACATTCGAGATGGAGACTGAGGGTTTACGTTTTTGCCCTAAGTAAATGTCAAACTGAGTTTTTCAAATCGACAGAGAGAAATGCACACACATGGCAGGAAGAAGACACTGAAAATAAATTCAAACTTTGAGTTTAGTCATTAATAATCTCGTGCATGGTTTGGATGACTCTCTATGAACAATTTGTGATCTTGAGCTTCTTATCCTCAATAACTTCTTATTCAATCTGAGAAAGATTCTTTTCTGAAGCTTTCAGTTATTTAGTGTCTGGCAAATTGTGAGCCTGTGGCCTTCTTTATATTTATTAAAACAAGATAAAAACTATTACACACAATAAAACAACAATAGCCTCAATGAATGCAGTAGGACCCAAAAGTTGGGCCGATAATCACTTAAGAAGCAGATATTAAAGAACTGTGGTAGCTTGAGGTGGGTGGATTGTATCAATAAATATTGATAGTATCGATACCAACTCAGGTATTGGTATTGGATTAATATTAGTGCAAGAGGATCAATACTTTGTTTCTATCCTCTAAGTTCAGCATATGTCAATAACACCAAAGCTAACCCTGTCTTTTCTTGGTATTGGATCAATACGAAAATTTTCAGTATTGCACACTACTATTGATAGCAGCAACATTTTTGGGTGGTGCTTCTCAGACGCAGAGACAGGGACACCTTTCATAATTTAAACCAGAATGAATGCACTAAAATATAGAGAGGTCCTTGGGGTAAAAACCTCCTTCACAGTGCAGCAACCTGAGACTGAGGTGGCAGTTTACCTATCAGCACAACTGTGAATCACATCATGTAGACAAGGCTGGTGTGACTTCAGGGCAAGTCTCTAACTGTCTTTGAGGGGCCGAGTCAAAGCTTTTAGATGATCTGTGGAGAAGTCTGGAGACTGCAGTTCACACATGCGTCACATCCAGTCTGACAGGATCTGCCAGGAAGAGTCCAGCTGTGCAAAACCTGGGAACAAATTTCAGTTTTTTTACTTTTAGCATATTTGCAGAAAAAAAAGGAGTCGTGTTTTCACTTTATTATTCGGTATCTAGTAGTAAATTAACAGTGAATTTATAAACAGACGCACTCCAAATATGGCAAATGTTAGCCAGGCAAATCACTCTGAGGCTAAACAACCTGAAATCAATCTCTTAATTACAAATCCACTAAAAATGGATTTCTCATGGATCACCAACAAGTAGCACTAAGTAATACATTTGTAATCTTGCCTCAAGAGAGTCATTAGATCTCAGTCACCAGTGCAGGCCAAATGGTCATTGTAGTGCACTGAAACCTCCAGCTGCTCGAACAAAGCCTGGAGGTCATGCAGCTGGCTTCCGCTCACCTTATAATTAGTTATCTAAAGCAGGATGACAGTGATTACTACGTTGTATGTGGAACCATTAATCAACTGAGCAACTGCATAGTGATTAATGTAGCAAATCTTGGCTCACAGGAGGGTTTGAATCCTGAGAATATGTTGGGTAAATGTTTAGAATGAAAAAGAAGCCGAAACACGCACCTCTCTAATGCAATTGGTAAATTTTTTTTTTTTTTTAATAGATAGCAGTAGATACTTTTTTAATTTCACCTGTTGAGAATGAAAAAAGAAAACAAGCAGAAGAAAACAAGAGCAATACAATAAACAACATCATGATGATATATGGGAATATAACAGTAAATACTAAATATTAAACATTATTGTGCAGCACGTAAGATCGACAGCGCACAGTGTGCTTTCAGGTAGGAGCCAAAAAGGGTGTAGTTTGTGTCTGTGAGCACCCGTGTGTACACCTGTGAGCATGGACGCGCTTCTTTTAAAAGGTTCCTTCATGTAATGATCTGCTAGAGGGTTTGGGGGGGCCACAGCCCCGTCCACCAGGGCATGAAACAGGTATGGAGGAGATCAAAACTCCAGACATCCAGAGGCCCTCAGAACACAAGAGACCAAGGAAGACCAACAGAGGGGCAGCCGCGCCACTGTCCCAGAAAGAGCTGAGGAGAGTCCCAGATGAGGGCTCACTCAGCAGCCGCGGAGCAGAAGCCAGGGGGAGTTGCAGTGACGCGCCCGTGAGCTCCGCCGGCAGCCGAGGGCACCCCACCTCCGAAGTGGCCCGAGCGAGCCCCAGGCTCCAGGCCCCGATAAGCAGCCACCAAGGAGTGAGCCGGTGTGTACCTGGACGCCCATCCCCGGACACAAAGAACCACCAACGCACCGATGTCTGAGGGCGTCTGCCACTGGCAGGGGAAGTGGTGGGGGAGATAGGCCTCCATACCTTGGAGGACCTGGGATGTCCCCAGAGAGGTGCCATCTGATACCCGACCTGACATATGGACACAGACATACAGGCACATACAGACACAAACATCCATTCCCACCCTCATGCTCTCATATGCAATTACTCAACACTCACCCAACGTGGAGACAGACATAGAGAGACACTGTACACACAATCACACTCCCCAAGCGTACTCTAAGCCCCGGGTCTAGGTACCCTTGCCCCTGGAGGGGGAACTGCACCCAGACCCAGGTGGTGTTACCCTTTTTCCCTGCAGTGGGGAGAAGCAGACCGCCCTGACTCTGCAGCAGCAGGGAGGCCCCACATTCCAGACCCCAGTCGGACGGCCAACTTCTCCTCCTAGCACACCACCCCCCCCCCCCTGCAGGAGCAGGCCACAGAGAACGGGGGTGAGAGAAGACTCCAAACCTCCCTCTGCCCGCTCATATGTGTTGATGCATGTGTGTTCTAAGGTGCATTTAAAACCCAGGAGGGCATGGAGCTACCTGCCAGAGAGCAGCAGGTGAGCGCATGGTCCCTCCTGCTAGCCCTCAATGTCTACGTGTATTTAAAATTGAGAGGTGGGCAACGATGCCAGGGGTGAGGTGTACACCCTGATGGTCTTTTGGATTCCGTGTAGCGTGCCCACCCCCAAGATCCTATATGAATGTGTTATGAGAGTGTGAGTAATGTGAATGTCTAAGTAGTGAGATAAGTGGTAAAATCTTAATATACTGTAGCCAAGAGAAAAAAAAGAAAAGCTGATGACAGTCATCATCTGGTGATAATTTCTGCTTCTGTCTGGATTCAGGAGCATTTAGCATGATTGTTCACAGGATGGGGCTTTAATGTGAACAGAAGATGCATAATTTTGCAAACAAACCATTAAATTTAGACACAACCTGCGAAAGGCCATTTGGAATCATTTGCAATGCTGTCGCCTGCCGTCATTAGCGAAGCAGTGACTAAGAAATAAAAGTCATAGTGGTAAAAACAAAGACATCAGTGCCACACTGTTTTAGAATAAACAGAGTGGCAATGAATACAAAATTAGACCCAAACTATCTCCAAATTAAATTCTGGGTAAAAAACATCATATAGTTTCCTTTTTGTTTGGGGTTTGATGAAAATGCAATTTTTTCTGTTGTCTTGTTTCTCTGTAACATCAACTCTTTGTTTGCTACCTACATTTCACATGACAAACTGTACCTAGATACACAGACTCCAACAAATGAAACAACAATTTTGGTTATTATGAGCAGCAGATTGTGTCTGTTGTATTTTCTGGCATATTACAGACACAATTGACCATAACCACACTAATTTCTTTAATGGTCCACATAACAACAGTAGAACAACAGATTTTTGAGCCAATTCATCCCTCGTCCCTAGGTTATGTATTTTGGCTTTGAAAAGGCACGGCCTCAGGTTATTTATGATCCTCATACAACAAAAACACATGCAAGTTTTCATACTGTCGATGTATCAAAAGACAAAAGAAGGCCTGATTGATATGATTTGCTTGCTGTTTTTGTTTTACGAAAGCGAATGTGGTGGTAATGAAAACCTGACTCTACAAAGCTGTGTGTAAGTACAGTGGCTCCTAGGGACAAAGGAAATGCAGGACAGAAAGCACAAACATTAATGAAAACAAGTCGAGCTTCCAGAAATTCAACAAATGCTGAAACTAAGTAGACAAAACGTGTTCTTACAAGGAAAATGCTGCAGGAACAGAAAAAAGAAAGTGCGCCATTTTAGAAGGGGGAAGCGATACGCTCTTCATGTCACACACAGATCAAAACAAAAGATCGTCTACTGCATTCGTTTTGCAGCATTAATGACTTCAAAACTCTTCAAGGGCGTCTGCACAGGAAGTGATTAGCTCATCGTGCATTGTTTTGTCGCTGGCTGCTAGCTAACATTCCGAACTCCAGTTGCCTAGGTAACCCTCTAATGTATTTCCTACTCTGTCTTCAGTCAATCAACAGTATCCTCCACTCATTGCTATAGTTGCTGGAATTGCTTGCCTTGAAGCTGAGAAAACTTTAATTCCTGTTTTATAGTACCATGGTTGTATTCTTTGGCATAGATATTTGCCCAATGAGCGCTTACTAGGAGGGGTTTCAACCTACATAAATGTGCTCCAGTGCAGTTCTCCATAAATACTACAGCACGTAGCTCTCCCTATGCCTGCCACTAACAATAAAAACTTTATGGAGAGGTGCATAAGTCGAATACTGATTACTTGATATAACTGAGGCAGAACGGAGCAATAGCAGAGTCCAGAAAGTTCACTAGAAACAGGAGAGGATAAAAAAAAAAGAAACATCACAAAATACTGCATGAGAGGTACAGACAATTGCTGCAATGGACACTTTTTTTTTTTTTTACTTGGTTTCACTTCTGCTCTTTGTTTGTGATAACTTCTTGTTCTCTGTGGCTTGCTGAAGGACCAAAAACAGCACAACTGAGGCAATTATGGTTCAGGCCAGTCGTGCCACATACTCTGAGTACTGCCTCCACCTGGCAACAGATGCTCTCTGCAGGTAGATGAGCTGCCTGTAGCTCCCTACACACTGCCAGCAGAGAACCATTTTCATCTTATTGCCTGAGACCTGCCTGCCTGACGTCATTTACTTTCTCTGGTCTCTGCTGTTAGTCATTTCTCATGTGCCATATTTTGTAGACTGGGTAGCTGTTGTTGCATGCTGAAATCTCAAAATTGGCTAAAGAGAGATGAAGAAGACAGTGCAGGCAGGGTGGAGTGGGTGGAGCGAGTGGAGATAAGTGTCAGGGGTGATTTGTGACAGAAGGCTAGCAGCAAGAGTGAAAGAGAAGGTTTACAGGATGCTAGTGAGACCTGCGATGATGCATGGTCTGAAGACGGTGGCACTGACAAAAAGACAGGCCAAAGGGGAGGTGCCAGAGTTTAAGGTGTTGAAGATTTTTACTGGGAGTGACATGAATGGACAGGATTACAAACGATTACATCAGAGGGACAACTCAGGTTGAGCAGTTTGGAGACAAAGTTAGAGCTGCAAGACAGAAATGGTTTGGAAGTGTGCAGAAGAGGGATCGTGGATATATTGGATAAAAGATGTTGAAAATGGAGCTGCCAGGCAGGAAGACAAGAGAAAGTCCACAAAAGAGGTTAATGGATGCAGTAAAGGAGGACATGCAGAGGATTCATGTGACAGAGGAGGATGCTAGAAATGCTAGAGGGTGAGATGGAGGCAGATGATAGACTGTGGTGACCCCTAAAGGGAGCAGCTAAAAGAAGAAAAGGCTATTCATAGTTGTTAAGTATTTTTCTGTCTTGCTAGTAGGTTAAATCTAGTCCATTGTGGCAAGCTCACAATGCAATAATATTATTTAGCATTCCTCTATTGACATGAGGTCCGTTTTCCACCACCACCAAATCACATGGCTAGAGTCTGGCCACGTAGTACACCAAAGGTGGAGGAGAAGCAAACTTATATGTGTTTGCATACAATGGAAGTAAATTTAAATTCATAAGATATGAAAGCTCATACCAGTCTTTTCATATCTGAGAGGGTTCCCTTTTAACAAAGAAGTGAAAATTCTCTTCTGCATCACCTAAAACGTCACCGATTGAAGAGAGATCAGGGCTCTAACAAATAGAAATATGCAGCAAAATACTTATTTATTCCTGATATTGTCATAATTATTTTCAGCAGGTTAGATATATGATCCTCCTGTGTCTAGACAGCACACAATGAGCTAGCTAAACAACAACAGCCCGTTATAAGCTAACACTATGTTAGGCTTGGGAAAATTTCCCCTCTGATTACATCAGAGTTTATTCTCCCAACAATGTTAGATCCACTTCAGAGAAAGTGTCACTAATGCTACCGAAGAGCAACTAACAACAGCTAACAGCAGTTACACACTGTAACTTTAAAGCAGCTTTGATATAGCGGTGGGCAAGTGAGCAGTGTGACTGCTACATGTGCATAAGAACAACAGTAGTATCAATCCTTACCTGAATGTCCAGAAATTTTATCTGAGTTTATCTGTGAAAATCCCTGCAGTATGAATATCAGGGGGTTATTTAGTTAAAATGAAGCAGCATGAGTTTAAGAGCAATGGCTTGGAAGGTCTCATTAAAATATTAACAAAATGCCAAAATGTCTGCTAAATTACAGGCTAATTTCAGTTGTTTCACACTCGAGTTTAAATGTATTCAAATCAAGACAAGCTAAAAGTCAGTGTTCAGTTACGCAATGTGTGTCATAAAACATGGTTTTGCTTTAAAGTTGGTCTCAAACCAAAAGGTTGAGAAAGCACTCTGTAGGAATAATATTAGTTGCACAGATTGATCTGTGGTATTGTCATGTCTTTGTATCCTGTAGTTTTAAGATAAGATAAGATAACCTTTATTAGTCCCACACGTGGGAAATTTGTTTTGTTTAAAAAGAAAAGATAAAGTAGCTGCAAATTGTCTTTCTTTGTCTAGACTTCTGCATAATGTTCTTGATTCCTACTGATCAGCGAGTGATCACTGGTGGAAATGAACACAGAGACTAACAATTAACAAATGCACTGGAAACAGGCAGTCAGGCATGCACTCTCAAAGACACACAAACACTCCAAAGTCTCCCCTACCGAGACGTCTGCCGGGTGATTTGTCATTCTCTTCTCCCATACCAGTGAAAGGGCCTCGTGACGACATGTCATCCATTACAGAACATTTTGTTGAGCTGCTTTTCTCTTTCTCTGACAACCTGCAATTATATCCACATCCTCTGAGAAATCAATCCACACTGCCAGCCTCGCATTAAAGGCAATTCAGAGCTTTTGAAAAGTCTTGTCAGGAACGAATTGGAGGTCCAGGCCCTGTGCTGTCATACTAACTCTGACTGCTTAGAAAGAAGCCTCGGAAAGACGATCAGATATCATGACAGTTCCTACAGTATGTTTTAAAAAATTAGCTTCTGTATATCATTCCCAAATTACTATTTATGACGTCTTCAGTTATATTGTTTTTACAAGATGATATCTGTTTTGTAGCTATTTTTAAGAGCATTTTAAAAGTTACTGATCAACTTAGCCAATATTTAGACGGATATTTCGCTCATGTCTTTATAAGCCATGTCTCTTGTGGTGCTCCCTCCAACTTACTGGCATTTCTCTGCACGCATTTCTCATTAAAAGCAAATAAGTGGGTGAGAGCTCATAACTGAGAACTCTGAGTTTTTTATTCAGCCTTTTGCTCATCTCACCATCTGCCATTTGAGAAAACTTTAGCTCCGTCTGTGCTGGAAGATCAACAGTCTTCCTCCTCTTCATTCTCCTCGTTTCTGTGCTATAAACCAACCCAACAGACGTCCTGTGAAGATATAATGTAAATGTAGAGGAAACACCAGTTGAAATTGCCAGTCACCTTGGCAGAACTGTCTTTGTTTATGATAACTACTAAGACTTTTCCAAAGAGTTTAGTGCCCTGTGCAAGACATCCATTGCTACCCTGGAGAGACTTAGACTAGATGATGTTGTGACAATTAAATGTCATCAACTGTAAAGAAACTTTACATGAATACTCGACTTTGTTCTAACTTATTCTACCGTTTGTCATGAGACTGATATGAAACAATGTATTATTAGTGTCTGTTTGTGATTCAAACATGATCTGTTTCTGATTATTTGTGCAGGAACTGATTTGCCCACATCAGTGTCCTTAAACTAGTGGTAAGACTTTAATTTATAAATGTCTGGATTACACTTTATGATCCAGTCTTTCTGTTCATTGTACTGTTAACCATGCACTTTCTAGACATTTCTGTTTTAACTTTGCATTAAGAGGATATATTTTCTCTTAATTTTTTGCAAGCATTCCTTTTCTATAAATCTTATAAATTTTGTGAAACCTACCGACCTAGTAGTAGCACTTAGTACTTACTACACTATAGATTGGCTGACTTTACATACATAAACTCATAAAACGAGATTTCTAAAAATTCTGCATATTATTATAGAAAATAAAGATTACAGCAGTGGTTCTTAACCTGGGTTCGCTCGAACCCTAGGGGTTCGGTGAGTCGGTCTCAGGGGTTCGGCAGAGCCTTCGCCATGACATGCATGGCTCATTTTGTGCACCAGTAAAAAAATCACATTTTATTTTTCACTAAAGAGGGGTTCAGTGAATGCGCATATGAAGCTGGTGGGGTTCGGTACCTCCAACAAGGTTAAGAACCACTGGATTACAGCATTAACATTAAAGAAATCTCTTTTGCCATATCCCTGTACTCACTATCCACAGGAACACTGTGGAAATATAGTTTTGTATTAAGTCTGCACTGTATGGTAATACATCGTAACCACAAAACCTTCCTGAAACTATTACAATGTAACCTTCAGTGTAATAGTTGATTTAAACTCCTGCAGTCAATCTTCATAGAGCCTACAATCTGACATACACATAAGCGGCCGATTTAGTTGCCAGCATTCGTGCTTGTGTATGGTTTATTATGTGTTAATTACTTTGTGGTTGTATAAGCAGTGCCAGGCATGATAGAAACAAATGAAATGCTGGGACTTTTTCCCCTCCTGGATCATGACTCTTTGTTGCGGTCACTTCTTTTTGGAGGTAACATGTTTTCCCCATGTTCATTTCCTCGTGCCCATTCTGATCTGAGGAATTTGCTAACTTATATTTAGGCAATGATTATTGTTCCTTATATTGAGGTGATGATTGTTATTTCCTTACTGCTAAATTCAAAAACTGTTGAGAATAGTAGCTGGAAATGTGTATAAGGGATTGGCACTATCTGAAGAGATCAAACACAACAGCTGCGGGCTGCGTCAGCAATGCATGCAGTTACATTTCCAGGAAAGTGCACGTCAGGTTACAGCACAGGTTAGGGCATAGGGTTTCCGAGGGTAATGCACTTAAAACATAGGTTTCACACAGAAGTATAAGAAGCCATGCCATGTAACTGGGGATGCAATTGGGAATACACAAAACAACATAAAAGAGCAGCAGTTGCACTCCAACTGGATGTTTGAGCTCCTTGCTCGATCTCTAAGGCTGAGCTCAGCAACCCTGCAGAGGAAACTTATTATCCAGATTTCATGACCACAGGTGAGGGCTGGGGTGTAGGTGGACTGGTAAAAAGCATTGCCTTTTGGCACAGCTCTCTCTTCACCACAATAGTCCAGTACAATGCCCACATTACTGCTGACGCTGCACCAACTTACTGGTCTGATTCACGCTCCACCTCCCCATCAGGATGCTAATGTTGCATCAAGTCAGTTTGTGAAATTTCTTCCCTTCTATATTTTCCAGGGGTCAACTGTAAGTGGCCCTACTTTTTCTGACATTAACATCAGCATAAAAACCATACAGCGGGAGCTTCATTGCATGGATTTCCATGGCTGAGCAGCTCCTAAAGGTGTAATCTCTAGGTGGCCCAGTGCTTTTATCCATGCATTGTGTTAGCTGGACAGCTATTATGAAGTTTAAATAACGTTACTGTTTAATTTACTTTTGCCTCTCTTTTTGGTTAGGATTAGGAAATTACTAATTATTGAATGAATCAAGAGTGGAAAAATGTTCAGACAACAAAGGAGTAAAAGAAGAATAGTTGAAGTTCTAGTCTTTTTCTCTGAAGCTCCTCTGATGCTGTCCAAGGCAGCCATCTAGCTTGCATTATGGTTACAAACAGGCTTTAATTATTGTCAAGTTTTTAAGCTCTATAATGCTTGTGTTTTTGGCACTGTATCGCCAAGAAGCATAACTAAGGGATAGTTTTCCTCCTCCTTCCCTGCCTTGCCTCATGTGCATAGCTGATTGATTAATCCCCTCCATGTGAGCCACTCCGTGGGAGGTTGACATGTGGGAGAAGAATGAAGATGGCATGGAAGTTAGGAGGAGGTCTTGCCTGGTTCCCTGCAGCGTCCTCTCAGCGATGAGATGGATAGGTGGTCTTTGCACTCAACCACTTGATGCTATCCTCCCACATGCTGTCAAAGATGAGTCTCCATGGCAATCCAATCTGATTAGTGCATGATGGCAGACAGAGTAGGAGAGTAGTCCTGTGGTGAGCCTCATTGAGTGGTGGCCCAATGGAGCATACGCACTTGTTATATCAATAACACGACTAACGAAGCAAATTCTTCCTGGGGATGTTCTTGAATCTGTGTAAATGGACAGAGTGTAAAATGTAATGCTTAATATTATATTTGACAGCACCTTCCACGTGTGTACTTGTTTGCAGGTTTTATTGCTGTGCTACCAACTTTATTTATTCATATAAGTAAACAACCATTATTTGGATTGCCTTTTTAGAATTTTAATGTACCCTGTGGTCAAATCAAATCCTGAACCCTTTCGTTTTCCTTAAACTTGGTACTTCCTACTTCTAGTAAGATGATGTTTGTTTGGGTTTGGTTTTTTTTGTTGTTTTTATGTATGGACATAAATGCCCTTTGGGATGATCAGTAGTAACACTGGTTATGACCAAATACCTACAAATATAATGGCCTTCCAATAACTTTCAACTGTACTTTGGGTTTTGTGTCAATTACAAAATGTTAGCATTTTTCTCCCCATTTATGCAGAGGGTTGATGCAGAGGAGGATGATATAGAGATAGGGTGAGATGGAGGTAGATGAGCCTCTGTGGCGACCCCCAGGCACTGGCTAAAAGAAAAAAGTCTGTTTCAGTATGTCAACAGGCTAAACTAAGACAATTAGCATGGTAAGCCATAAATCTGCTAAGCATCAGCTATTTGAATTTATGAATGGAGCTGTCAAGGCGTTCAGGTTACAAATGATAACATCTTAAATCATCTTTCAGTGAGGAGGGAAAAATGTGGTTTTTAGACATAAAAACCCCAAGTGACTCACTCTTGAAAATCTTTTAAAGCTTGATTAATATTAGTTCCACAACCTTTTAGAAAATATCTTAATACCATAGTATTTTTTAATAAAGGACAAAATTGTTCACAATTATCTCTTTCTCTCTTTTTTGTGTTTTAGGGTTTTTATTTGGATAAAATGAACACCAGTGTCATATAACACACAGGTTACCATTGTGGTTTAGAGGCTATTTTATATCCAGAGTTGGTGGTTTGACCCTTGACACAGACACACATTTCTATTATAGTACCCATTACCATCCATGACTGAATGCCTGAAACCCTAAACTGACTGTTTGTGCAGTAATTGCACTGAAGAACTCTATGAATGTGGATATTTTAGAAAAAATATATAAACACAAGCAGCTTTATCTTCTTCTTGCCTTGTAATTCTGCGCACACACAGAGGCAGTTATCACAGCAGTAGGATTCTGCAATTGCTTTGCTGCTTGGTCTTGAGTTAATAGAGAACTGGAAAGCCAAATTACTGAAAGTAACTGGTAGAATCCGTGTTTGCCATGGAAACAAGGCTAAAATCAGTGTCTCACATGCTATGATGTACAACACTCTACAAATCTCTGACTTTAATAACAGAAGATTTTCTGAACTTGTCTCACTGGGAGCATTTCTGTGTCTGTCCTTGAGGCAAGTCCAGTAACAGTGTTAAAATGTTCCAGGAACAGAGGGAGGCATGCGTCATTGCTCTTCATGGGCCCCACCCCCACCCCTATTTCATACATTTTGATAGAGACGAGTGTCTTCAAGGCAGTTAATGTGGCCTTTTCAATTTCCTGTTTGGTTCTCTGGATTTAATACTTTTTATGCTTCATTGATTTATAGCCAACCCATCAAAAGCCTCATGCTGGGTGATCATTCACGTCTGAGTCGAGCCACACTCAAAACACTGGAAACTGCCTATATCCTTGGATTCTGGGGCAGGTTAAAGAAACAGCTTTAAAAAAAAAAAAGGTTTAAACTGAGGATAAAAATAAGCTTCTTTGTTTGTTTCAATGAATCAATGCAGAATTAATTCATGTTATATGCATAAATAATATGCATAAATAGCTGCTGTATGTGACTCCAAATATCTCACACAGGTGACACATTTTTCTTCCGCACAGCATCCCAAAGTTGTCAAAACACTGGGTTCAGGGTGTGGTGTCAGGGCAGGCTGACCAGAACAGCTAACAACCATCGTCTAATCATGTCTGTCCTATTTGAGTATGATGCCAAGACACCAATTGACAAGGATCCTTTGTGGTCACACGACTAGTGAGGACCTAGACTATGAGGTGGTACGGTTGGATAGGGGATGACCCACACAGATATATCACATTCAACCTCCTAAAAGCATGGCGAGAGGCTGGAATTGCGTCTCTGGTGATCCAGGTGAAGGAGAGAAGAGTTGGAGCCGGAGGTGCCAAATTCCACTATTTCCCCTCTCTCCATTGTGATGACCATCTCACACAGGAGCAGACGTTGCTGCATTGCAACAGCATTTTACAGATGTGTTCTCCTCCCTACCTGGCCGCACCAGTCTCATTGAGCACCATTTCGATACATGCCCTGGCATGCTGGTGTGTTCACAGCCCTACAAGTTACATGAACATAAGAGACAAATTGTTCAGAGGGAATTGGCTGCAATGCTAAAGCTGGCAGTAATAGACGAGTCACACAGTGCTTGGTGTAGCCCCATAGTTCTTGTGGTGAAGAAAGATTGGTCTATATAGTTCTGTGTTGACTATCGCATGGTGAATGAAGTGTCACAGTTTGATCCCTACACCATACCCTAGATCATCGAGCTCCTGGACTGGTTAGGCATGGCTTACTTTTTCACAACACTGGATTTAACCAATGGCTACTAGCAGAGGGCCTTCTCCTCTCCGTATGGTTTGTAGCAATTTGTCACACGTCCATTCCGCTTGTTTGGTGCACCAGGTGGACGCAGTCCTGGAGTCCCTGAGGTACGCGTGGCCCACGGCCAAACCAAAGAAATGTGCGGATGAAGGTACAGTATCTGAGGTACCACTTGGTAGGTGGGCAGGTGTGTCCACAGATGGATAAAACTGCAACCATTGCATCCTGCCCATGTCCCAAAACCAAAAAAGAGGTGAGGCGGTTCTTGAGGCTGGCCAGTTACTACCGCCAGTTCGTTCCCGGCTTTGCATAACTGACCAGCCTCTTGACTGATCTCACCCAAAAAGGTGTCCCAGATCTACCGACTGCTGCAGTGGTTAGACTAGGAGGGACAGCTCCGTGGCCTAAGTAGGGTGATGGGGGTATGTGGCAGGGTGTAGGGGAGGGGTGGAGCAGTGGGTTCAGGTCGTGGTGTTAGCAGAGGATGACCAGAAATGCTGACAACCATCGTCTAATAATGTTTTCCCTTTTGAGTGTGCAGAGCGGAGGGACACAGCTGGAAAGCTGCGCAGTGATAAATATATTGTGGGATACACTGCAAATAAAACACCATCAGCGTGCAACGCAGTGTGCGTGGGTCCTTAGTCCTGTCACACTTATGTAATATGATTGTGTATCCTTTTTATCTCTTAGTAATTCTTGATTATGTCTTTTTTTGTCTTTATTGCTGAGTGTCTGGTTTTGCTCATTCTGTATCTTTTTATCTGTTCACTTTGCTTTTCAATATTGATGTTTTATGATGTTGCTTTGTATCCAGTTTCACTTGTTTTGCATCTGCAGGTTTTATTTCTCTTTGCCGTTGTTGGTACAGGTTTGTGGTTGTTTTTCATTCTGTAGTTTTGTCTCAATTGTACTTTTGCACTTCCTTCTACTCATTTTATTTCATGATCGTGTAAGCACAATAGACTGACACTTTGCACAATTCAAATGTAATTTTTTGCGGGGGGTTAAAGTATTGGTCATCTTGTTGCATGTCTTTGTGGCCTTTTGACTTGTTTCCCAAATCAGAAACTGCTTCTTCTTGGTCTTTTGGGTAATTCATTCGTCTGGCTTCTCTCTCCTGTGTGGATACCAACAAAGAAACTCAACTGGAGATTTAATTAAAGCAGCTCAATATTGATACCTAAGCTTTGTTTAGCTGCTGATAAAAGGTCGCGTGGCTGACTGGAGGCGTTGCTTTCAGTTCATTGGTTCCCTGCGGCGATTTCTTGTGTGTGCTGTCCGTGGTCCTGAAAGTAAACAGCATCGCCAGCGGGCCACAGTGGCCTCTGCGGGCCACGCCTTTTGGAGTCCAGTTGACAGTCTTAACTCGACCAGCATGCAATTTGGGCTTTTTAAGTAGCACATGCAGGAATTCAGATGTTAAAGTTCTGACTAAATGTGAGTCACGCACATCACGCTGCCCACTCAGTGCCTCACAAATTGCGCACAGCAGGGGACCGGACCCTGTACCTTCTGGAGCGTCTGAAAGGCGCAGGCGCAAATGTCAGAGTTTTATGAGTAGTTTCTTTTTGGAAACAAAGTCCCCCGCACGCACGCGACGCAAAGACGTGAGGAGGATGTTTTTTCTTCCATCACATCCCAGACTTTGAAAATCTGTCTCCTCCCCGCGCTGCGTCGATGCACTTGTAGACTAAACAGCTGTCTCACTTGGCTTTCTGCGTGTCTGACGAGGCGAGAACCCCGAAGGTACTGACACCTTCATCATCATCATCATCCTCCTCCTCCTCCTCTTCCACCTCATCGTGGTGCCGCAGCAGCCAAAGCGGTGAGTGCGTCCTGCAGCAGCAGCAGCAACAACAGCAGCAGTAACGGCACCTGTCTATTTTTCCCAGGACGGGCTTTTCTTGTTTTTTTAATTGTCTTAGGAGTGAAAACAAGGTAGAAACACCGCCGCAGAACCGTAAATGCCGATGGCTCCATGTGCAGACATTTGCGCAGGTGAAAATTAGGCATCGGTAAGTTGCTTTGACTTGTTTTCCGGGGCGAACGCAGCGCGCTCTCACTCACATCTGTGGCTTTCGATGTGACTGGTGAATTAAGGAGGCATTCAGCTGAAGCCTGCAGGTCTTTAAAATGCTGTGTGTGTGTGTGTGTGTGTGTGTGTGTGTGTGTGTGTGTGTGTGTGTGTGTGTGTGTGTGTGTGTGTGTGTGTGTGTGTGTGTTTTATTGAAAAATGGGAAGCAGTGAATCCGTTTCGAGTGAATGTGCCGTGAAAAGGGGAAGGCTGACGGTTTTTTTCCTGCTACATGTGCAAGCGAAGGTCACACACATGCCTGATGTGTTAAAGATGTGCGAATGTGGGAATAAAGGAAAAAGACAGGGCAAAAAAAAATCGCCCCTTCTGTGCGGTTTAGCGAAGGAGAAAGCAGCTGTCACTTACTGTGTCTTGTGTAGACGGATTTCTTCTCCCTGTGATATGATAGAAATCAACCGACGTTTTGCGATCCGCGGTATGTGGGCCATGTGACCTCTGTGCTTCAGCAAAGGAACATTCATTGAATGTATGTGGAGGTTTTGGATTGCGGTACACGTTCACGGCATTGGAAGTGGGTTGATTGGACGCGGTTTTCTCGGATCGCTTTGAATTGGAAATGATGTATTGATGCAACACAATGTTCTGGGGAATTCAACGCACATACAGGGGAAGAGTTCTGTAAAATCCCCTTTGCAGTGAAAATAAATCTTTAAGGAATCTGAGCTGGGTCTCAGATTTTCTCTCTTGTTTTTGTCATGCATCTGCTTATAGACACAAACACACACAGAGAGTCTTTTGGTTGATTGGCATCTTGGTGAGTGGATGTGTTTCCCAGTGTTTTCTTTTCAGCTTTTGTTGACATCCGTGCCAAACAGATGTGAGTAAAAACTGTTATAGCTTCGTCTTCTGCTCCATGCAGTGAATAATCCTGAATAGTCCCATGGCTGCAAACCTTCCAACATTTCCTGGTGACTCAGTACTGAGCGAAGCAGACTCTCTTGGCTTTCTTGCCCTCAGGGTAGTTCTGCCCGTCTGTTGTTTTCTGCACCAGAGCTTTCTCAGGACCAAAGAGACATTGATTTGCTCTACATAAGGCCGTTTTTAACTTCATTTGAAGCCCAGAGCAGCGTGACTGCTTTTGGGTTAAATAGATGGAGTGTGGGGAAAAAGAGCGGACCAATCATGCCAGTCCCCGTACCTATCTGCCCCTCTCTGTTTTATTTGTGCATTTCGGTTTGATTGCTCACCCTGAAAGTTTGCTTTCAGCCCTGTTGGACATATGTCTTCCTCCTCTGTATCTCTGGATTTTTCCTCTGAGCACACTCTGTCCTGTTACTTGATAAAGCATCCGAGAGATGCTTTAGAGGTAATTGGGTTCAGTACAAGAAGGAGGGGATGCAGAGTGGAATTTGTTTCTATGTGTGCATGAATTATCTTTAGGAGAAGGTGTGCATGTCTGCTGGTTTACTGGTTGTGTGCTTGTTATGTGTTTCTGGTGTTGCTGTGTTTTGTGTTAGCAGTGAATCATTGTGTTTTCAGGAGGCTGAGCGGATGAGTAAGACATGAAGTCAGGGAGGTTCGGGAGGGGGATGTTTTAAATTCTGACCCGAGGCACATGAATTTTATTATCTTAAAGGAAATTTAGAAGAATCTTCCAAATTTCTTGCCTTTTGGAAATCAATTTGTCTTCCAAAAACCCATGTTCATGTTTTAATTTAGTGAATAGATGATGACATCTCTTTTTCTGTTGTTTATTTACTCAGTAAAATGTTGCCTATGTGATTTAATCAAAGTGTGGGGTGCTTTAGAGACAAAATATCAAATCATGCACACCCACTGAAGGCCTGTGTTTGTTTATATGTTTGATGTGTCCTAGTATGAGAGTTAAGTTGTGCTCTGCAGTATAAATCAGGGTGTTTTTGCTTGTTTATATTCATGTTACACAGCTTAGGCAAACAACAAAATCCAACATTTGATGGAAATGTATAGAAATGCACTGAAGGGCTGCACCTGTTATTATTTGATATGAGTTGACAACTGAGCTAAAATAACCTGCTGGTTAATTAACTACTTAAATTCATTGTTTTGATACACACACCAAAAAAACCCCATCTAATTGTTCTTTTTCTATTTTTAAGTGACAATATTATCTTTTTTCTTCAGGGTTACTAATTACCTGAAACAATACCTGATGACAGAATTGATTCTCATGCGCATGCGCATTGTTAAGTAGGACTGTGTGAGGCCCGTGTAAGTGTGTCAGAAGGTATGAAGGTATGGTAGGAACAATAAAACACATACTTTAAAAGCAGAAGGGTAGGAAACATCCAAATTATTTAATAGAGTTGCTCCATAAAACGTCCAAAGATTGCCTTGAATAAAGGTTAAAATGAAAGATGCCACAGTGTCCAAAAACTGTTGTGTAACTCTTATAAAATCAACTCAGTATGAATAAAGGCATCAGGAAGCATTTCAGTGTAATTTGGCTTAGACTTTAGCATTAAATTAGCCACTAATTATATTTATAGTACACAGTTCTTTCAGTCTTTAGAAGTGCACTGTGATTTAAAGTCTGTTGAATAAAGTCTTGAAAAAATTAAAAATAATATTTTTTTTAAAAAAGATGACGTTACAGGTCATTCTGGCTTTGTGTCTCGTTTACACAGATTCATTCACTTCATCTGACATGAGCAGTGACGTCAGCACTTGAAATAAAGCAGAAATTCTCAAGAACGAACCATTTTAGTCGCCACAATTAGCAGCAGTAACATTATTAGTTTACACACGTGTATCTGCAAATTGCGATTCTTGTTATGACTCAGAAAAACTTAATGATGTTGTTGAGTGATGGTTGTTGTTTCTTCTTCTAGTGTTTTTTCTCTGTGTGCTGTGTTTCAGAGCCCTTGATGAAGCACGGTGACGCTGTGGGGAGCATTTTTAGTGCATCCCTTTGAAAACACACAGGCACACACACACACACGAAGATAGCAAGGAGCCTTTTGGATGCAAACACTTCCCAGGGGATGATGAGAGGCTTCCTGCTGACTGCAATCTTTCTGTTGCCCTTGGTGAGTAGCTTCTGGGCACTTATCTGTATGTTGTCCAGATTTGTGTGTGTTTGTTTGTGCGTTTGTTTGTGCGGGTGTTCAGGAGCATTGGAATGCATATATCCATCCATACGGGTATGTTTAGGTCTCTGTTATTATCCTCCTGTTCCTCAGCTTGAGCCTGGTTTATTTTTATATCCACACTTTTGCTGATGTGTTTGTGACAAGCAGTAGAAGGATGGAAATCACCCCCATGCACACCACATCAGCATACGTTACAGATTCAGGATCAGCTCATCATTAAGGCAAGCACAAAAACAGATGGCCTGACTGACCAGAGAACTACCCATCCATCTGCCGTGACTCACTTTTCTGTGGTCTCATTGAAATGAAAAGCAGAATGGAAGAGTTGTGCAAGGTGTGTGGGAGGAATTATATTCAGAGAACTGATGCAGCATAGCAGCTCTTTCCTTGGCCAAACCACACAGATGTAGAAATTGCTTTAATATAGTTAATATCGTCCTTTTCGTGATGATGGTTTCTTTTTGCCTTTGTAGCTGCTAGTAAAAATTTCACAGCAGTGCCAGCTGATGATGGTGACTCAAATGAATTCATAAAGTGACCTGGCAGCCAGAAACATTGTGTCCAACCTTGAAGTCACCGCCCCCTGACATATGTGAAGTGCTTCTTCAGCTGACATCTTTGAACAGTGCCCATCTAAGGCTGACCTTTAGCGACTGTTGTGGCAGATATGTCTGTGGTGATGTACTTATTATGTGTCCGATGGGTCTGTACAGTGGGCCAGTGGTCTGCGACGTCATCTGAGAGTTATTATCTGTGTTGTGTGGTTCTGTGGGTGCTACTGAGTTATCTGGCTCTCGTAAAAATAGCCTCGAGGGGGGAAACTGAATTCTGCAGCCTCAGAATGGAGGCCATATCTGGATAGACATCTGTTTGAGAGAAGAAGAGTTACAGGGAGCAGAGATTAAAAAGCACGCTTAGAAATATATTGATGAGCCCTGTACTTTTACGCAGCTTAGTCATGCCTGTTTTATGTGTCTTTTAAAATCAAATACAAAAATTGTCACGAGTCGCTTAGAGGTTCCACTCGCAGGACTCCTGGGTAGCGTTCAAACGGAGATAGTTTATTACAGATCTTCACCAAGTGTATGTACAGACAGTGCGAGGTTAGTGCTATATACAAGACGTGAGGGGCAGGGGTCCAGGCCTCCAGGGAACACGGGGAAATCACACACGCGCTCAAAACAGCCTCTCTCCACTCCGCTAGCGACCTGTCACTCCTTCCACACTCCACACGGGGAAACACGGGGATGGGTCCGGGGAATCTAGGAACAAAGGAACACGTTAAGTCTCTGAGACAGAGGCACGGCAAACTTGAGCTAGGTGTGTACTGACAAGAGCCTTCACAACAATCCAGCGTTGAACAGCTGATCTCCTCCTTCTAATATACCAGCTGGTCTGATGAGGCCCAGGTGTGCACGACCCGGGAAGGCGTGGACCGAGGGCGTGAACCCGCCATGAGTTCCGCTCCGGCAAAACAGGGGAGAGGGAGAGAGAGAGGAAAAAGAGAAGAGAAGGGGGGCTAGGAGTGAAGAGATGCTGATCAGCGCCTTGCCGATCCCGCAGGTCATGACAAAAATGTTGATGCTCATAGTTCTACCATCAAGTTTAAAAAATACTGATTTCACATTATATACTGATATTTCCGCATTTAAAAAAAGAACTTGAAAAAGGTGCTAATCACAATATTAGCTGTCTTATTGTGGCCTCAAGACCCATCACAAAAGTCTTTAAGGTACCAAGGTTTAACAATATCTGAAGCTAATGTTAGCATAAAGATTATCATTAAGAACCATTGACTCAATAACTGCTTAAAGCACATTCTTTTGTATATTAGAGCTACGATGTATTAAAGTGGGTAGAAATTCTTGCTAATATTGTGGGTTTAGATCACAGCAAGCAACATTATTGTATAAAAAAAAGGCTCTGAAAATCCAGTGTAGGCTGTGCTAAAGCTAGCAACTAGCAAGGGAAGTCAAATTAAAGCATTTAGCAGGTAACAGCATTACTGCCCCCAGAAGCTTTAGGACTCCAAAACAGAGCTAAAAGGAAAACTCACAATGCTGTCTGTCCCATGTTTAGTCAAAATACCACATGCAGGCTTGTTTTGTTTTGCCACACTGCAGGGTTGTAGTCAATTCAAACTGATGTAAATGGCAGACCTACAGTACAGTACCTTTGGAAGCTCTAATTAAAGAAGTACCGATACCAAGTAGCAGAGTAAACCAAAAAGTTTTACTTCTATTCAGTTTTGTAACACAGAAAGATACTACTAAAGCTATAGGATAAAAACACATCTCTGAATATTTTATTTCCCATGTACATTTATTTTCTCTCGCACAAAACTGCATAAACAACGTTACAGTTATTTTAATGCTTCAATTCTAAACAACTATGATACTGTATTTATGTATGTTTCCATGAATATTATGTATATTTGTAGGTTTTGCCTTTTTCTTAGCAATCTCTCATTTTAAATCATAATTGTAAATTTTGGTCAAGCTATAAATTAAACAGTTAACTAAGATCCAAGATTCAAAGATTCAAGATTCAAAGTGTTTATTGTCATATGTACAAAGAAAAGCATTTGTTTGTACAATGAAATTCTTTCTTTGCTGTCCACAGGCAGATGCCTGGTTAATATATGCAAATTGAAATAGAACAGATAAAATACAAACAGTATAAATAAATAAATAAATAAATAAATAAATAAATAAATAAAGACAAAATTTAAGTGTGAAATAGATATTATGCAAGATGACCTGCATATGTGCAAAAATTATTATTACTGTTAAAATAGGTTAGCTGTTCAAGAGACTGATAGCAGTGGGGAAGAAGTAGTTGTTGAGGTCCTCATCAATGTTCCCTCTAAGCTATTGCGCACTGCTGGCATGATTGGGCACAGAAAAAAAATCTAACCTGAATTGAAATTAAAATTAATACTTTAACAATTCTGTTTTGCAGTGTTAGTCAGTAAGTGACTGGCTGCTCCCGTATAGGATTAGAACGATGCCACCTTATCCCATAGTCCAGCCAATAATGCGATTCACATTTGTATATACGCAGCTAATCAACGTCAGGCAGGCTATGGCAGCGTCCTTATGCCGACACCGGTGTTTTAGCTAGCAAAGCGGCGTGGCTGATGTGGAGTGAAGCCACGTTAATGACAACGTGCACAACCATTGGAGATGTGAGCAGGACAGACGGAACAATTGACGGGTAAAGTGTGGACTTTATACCAGTTTTGATTTTGTGTTGATAGGCCACGTAAAACCAGAGTTATGATAAAAATATATGCAGTGTTTGTTTTTTTCCTGAATGCAATCGTTGTTTATATTTACTGCGGGAAGAAACGGTAAAAACAGTGTTTTATAAGGAAAACGCTGGAAAGCCTGCGAGCAAAAACACCCTCCACCCCTCCCAGCCTTTCCTACTGGTGGAAAAATGTACCATGTCGACCAATCAAAAAATGATATGGCAACATGACATTTAGTTGTTTAGGAAGGGGGAAGTTTTAGCAGTGGCGGCGGTGTTTTGAGATGTGAGAGATTTTCGACGTTTAGCGCAAATCTTGTGTAGTTAGTGTGTAGTGTAGTCAATAGTTGTTTTGTGTGTCAGAACAATGAGGCGACTACTGAATGTTACAGGTGTTACAGGAGTGATACATCTCCTGTTGTCAGGCCTGCAGGTATCAGGCTGTTGTTCTCCTTTATCTCATAGTGGACAGGAATTATTTTTTGGACCACCACAAATAATTTGGGTGGCATCAGATTTGATGCAGAACAGCTGATTGTTCTGTAAACAGTTTGAAATGTTTATTTAAAAAAACGCCTTGGCTGCATTTTTAGGTAAACAAAAACAAAAACAAAACTCAGTTACTTTTTTGAAGAAGTAACTAGATAATTAATTGCCCAACATTGGTCATTATATACTGTATTTTGCAGACATAACTTAAGAGTTGTCTGCCAGTCTGGACGTGATAGAGCCACTGGTTGCTAGGGAAAAATGTGTTTTCCCCGGCTGGTTAGCAGTGGTTCCTGGAGGTTGTTGACTCTTACTGGGTACAATCAGAGGTTAAAAATGTGCCGCTCAAAAAAATGCCACAGTTGACTGTCATTTCTTTTTCATGTTTCTCTACAAATACTCAGTAACTTACATATGGAACAACTTTTACTTTGAAAGCAAACAGTCTCCAAAATGTAAATTTTTTGCCAGTACACTATCTCCAAGCTAAGTTTTACATTTCACATTTTTATTTCCATTTTTTAACAAAAAGAGTCTGTAAATAGTAATCAGTAAATGTGTAAAAAAAAAAGTAATATGGAACACATTTTCATTTTAAAACAGCACATTATACTGTATTTTGTTTGTTTGTTTGTTACAGTGTAGGCACTGCTTTATAATGAGCTTAAAAGCATTTTGATTAAACATCAGGTCACATAAGTTGACCGTATTTCATATGATCTCTTTTACTAGATGTATAACTGTGATAAGACTATGTCAAAGCTTAGCAAGCTTACATTTTCAGGCACTTAAGTTAGCTTGTTGTCAATTGCAGCTGAAAGTTACTGACATCAACAGCACACAGCACTAGACACCAAATGTAAAAATTACTTCTGGTATCATGCACTCACATAAAAATGTCCTCAAGCATGAATGATAACAAAATAAACTCCTGTAGCATGAACTTGCAATGCTTTCATAAAGTATTAGCCTTACTGAAGTTATTCTGCAGATAGAATCATGCAGAATCATTATTTCATGCAGAAATACAATTTTAAAGCTTATTTGGGAACAGGAAACGGTTCATATACATACATGCACACATGCACAAAACAGGTGAGTAACTTGAAATGGAATGAACAGCACATTTCATACTGTCATCTTACAGGCCTGCCTGCATTCATGCTAAACAGATATTAGTCATCTGCATCCAATTATTTCTCATTTCTGAATCTTTGCCTACACTGTGTGCTGACTCCTGGCTGGTAACCTGCTGCTTAGCAACATGGATGCTTGCGATGGGTACAGAGAGGTCTTCCTTTAAAACACTCCACTAGTTTTATTGAAGAATACCAAACGGTTATTACAACATGAAGAAGTGTGTGTGTGTGTGTGTGTGGGGGGGGGGGGGGGGGGGGGGGGAAGCTTGCTTGCTTATTTTTTGCCATCACAGAGAAGTGGCGAAATTATTTGCATTTAACAACTGTTGCCCTTTAAATGGTAATGTGCCAGAGAATGGATAGCTCTAATAATTTTTCACATTATTCCTGGAGTGTTTCAAAATTCTGCTCTTGTGCTGAAAGATAAAGGAAGGAAGTGAGTCCTAGGACATCTTTACAGTCAGCTGATGACCCATCTTATCTCAATACCGATGCCTGAAGTGAATTCATATCGAAGAGGAGGGAGAGAGTGATGAGTCAGCCATGGCTCAGAGGGCTGGGATATATTACACCTATCATTTCACCATGAGAGCAAAGGAAGGGTTGCAAGAAAGCTAAAGGTGCAAAATAGAGATTGGCCTTAAGGGAGAGTGCGGGGGTACATCAACAGAGAAGATGACAGACATACTGTAAGTCTACTGCCTGAGAGTAAATAGCTTTCCTCACTGCATCATGGAGGAAGATGATATCTTGTTTACTCCACTGTGGTGGCTTTTGTGTGCCCTTTTAATGGGCTTTGGTTTTAGTGGTTAGCAGAGGATGTCTGAAGGACCATAATTTTGGAACCACTGTCCCAATCCCTGGTTGTGTTAGAAGATTATTCCCAAATTTAGTTAGTAACTCAATGGATACTCAAAATGGATAAGAGACAAGAGGATGTTTTATTACAATAGATCTTATTATAACAGTCAAGCAACATCTCTTTGATCGGGTTAGAGTTGCGCTTGAGAATGCAAATGTCCAGCACAGCCATCCAGTACATGTTTTATATCCTGCCACCTCGCTAGCAGAAACCCAATTGCACCCGTATGAGAATAGCACAGGTCATTATCCTGATAATTCACAGTGAGCAAGTGGACGACATGGTCTTCTGCAGAGCACCCACACCAAAAGCAAACAAGCAAAAAGAGTGTTTCTAGTCAAATGCATCTGATGTGGACTATATTTCCCGAGTCTCCCCACATCAGTGTGTGCGCTTGTGTGTTTTCTTTAGGTGGCCTCCGAGTCTGAGCACTGCGTAATAAAGCGTGAACATGATAAATGCATGGAGAGGATCGCAATGCACAAATCAGATGGAGAAGAATATGGTAAGTGAGGATGCGTCCCCAAGTGTGGGTATGCAACGTTTTCATATGTTGCTTTTCATTTCTGTGCTCCTGTGATTACATGGTCTACGCCTCGGTCAGCTCCAAAAACACAGATCTGCGGATGAAAGTCATGAATAGCTTAATGGGAATTAATGGAATGCAGGCTTGTTTTTATACTCAATGATCTGGCATTTTTCATGTTTGAAAAGGTCATACAGGGACATGTAAGGATGAAAGATGAATGGAGCTGTATTTCTGATTCACATTGCAAATGCATTACCTCAAAAGGCCAGTATCCACGTCACTTTTCAGAAAAAAACCCCAGAGGAAACTTGTAATGTGGGCCCTGGAAACAATTATTTTCTTGGCTATGGATTGTGGTTTTCATTAGCGACTGCTACAGGTCTCCTGCTGCTTGAAATATGCGCAGCAGACTACAAATCCCAGACTGCACTGTGACTTACAGCTTTGGTGACAGTAACAGAGCCATGAAAAAAAAATAAACACAAGAAAAATGTAAAAGATTTAGAGTGTAAGATAACAAATTTAAGGAGGAGAGGAGCTGTAAGGTCAGCTCGTTTTTCATCTGTAGATTTAAAGGTCGGCCCTGTAGTCTCCCTGCGTGCTGCACAGCAAACTGCATTAGGTTCGTCTGTTTTTATCTGAGTGTTTTCGCTTTATCTTTGCACAGTATGAGGTGGTAAAGTAGAGCTGTCATTTATAAGCAAATGTGAGCACAATTTCTCACACTTAAATGATTAAAATGAGGCATTGTGTTATTTATTCCTTCAGTCCTCTTAAAGATTATCAGTTTGTTTATTTTTTCTTTCAATTTTTTTGTAGCACAAACAGTAGCACATATTGGCCAGCCTTGAACCTTTAACCGATCCCTGTCTCCTCCCACGCCTTTAAAAGAAGCCGTCCTGCTGCTTTCTGCTGACAGCAAATCATTTGTGAGGAAATAAAACTGCCAGGTTTGCAGAAATCCGACATGGAGGTTTGAGAAAAAGCGAAGAGAAAAATGAAAACAAGGAAACAACAAGTCAGACAAAGCATAGAGAAGCTGTTATGATGAGGCTTTTTTTCTGATTGATAAAAATTGATTTCTAAACAAACTGATTTATTAACGGATATCAACAAAAACAGTCTCCAGTTTCTCAATTAAGATGATTTGCTGATTTCAGTTGATTCCAAATAGGTTATCTGTGGATGTTGGACTGTGCAGATTTTGATAGCGCTTCTATGACCTTTAGAAGGTCAAATTGGGCATCTTTAATTTATCACTCTTTTATTTGTTGTATTGTATGGATTGGGCATTCTGTTATTATTTTATTCCCTCATTGCTCTGCAACACAAACAGTTTGTTTATTTTTGTTTTTAACTTTCAGTTTTTAGACCGCAGTAGCACATAATAGCCAGCCTTGACACTTTAACTGATCCTCCCCTCGCTGTAAAAGAAGCCGCCCTGCTGTTTTCTGCTGACAGCAAATCATTTGTGAGGAAATAAAACTGCCTGGTATGCAGAAATCTGACATTTCTTTCATTACAAATTAATTATCTGTGGATGTTGCACTGTAAATGTTTGACAATACTGCCGTGGCCTTTGGGAAGTCAAACCAGTTGATCGAATCTGCTTCAGAAAATTAAATTATACCAGTCTTGTGAATCCAGCCATGTGTTTTTTGTACAAATGTATTTTACATTTACGTGGACAGTACAGAATGTGTGATGTGTGATTTTCATATGCTGAATTTTTGAAGCCCGGCAAATACTATGAGATTTTGCGTGAGATAGGGACAGGGAGCTTTATTAAGCCAGTTACCTCTGTAGCTCAGTTCAGCTCATTTGGCTCAGATTTGCCCTTTAAAAGGTAATTGGCTTTGTGTCCGGCTCACCAGACAGAACCAAAACAGATTAGAGAGCCAAGCAGAGTAGAGAAAGCACTGCAAACACACCGGACACATGCACAAACTCACATATGCACATGAACAGATAACCCCCAGTCACAAAGACACTCAAAGTGCACACAAATCAGACTTCTGCCTGCCTCTGCAGCACTATAAACCGCCCGAGCATAAACTAGAAAAAGGGGGGAAGGATTGAGAAGAGATGGGAGCGGAGAGAAAGACAGACAGAAATTAAAACTGTGAAACCAACACATAGAATAAAAACAAAAATGTTGAGCATCACTCAAGCATTGAGACAGATGAATAGCAGAAGATCAAAACAAAGCAGAAACCGGTAAATGGAAATGAGCTAAGAAATTGTCTGCTTCCAGCTTGATTCAACTGGGACACCAGGGGAATTAACTGTATCACATTAAACCTGCAAAAACCTCAAGAGTTGCTCCTTTATAAGGTACAGCTTGCAAAAACTTATACTTAACCATTCACCATTTTCCTGCAAAAGGAAAATATAGTTGCGAAACAGGCAAACAAACCAGGGAGGGCATCACACTGTCACCCTTTACCATTGCTCTATTCACAGTTTTCAGGGTAACATATGGAAATGATTTCCAGGAAAAAATCCTTTCAGGCAAGAATGGAGAACAATAGAATAGTTCTGTTTCCTGACGGTTTCCAGATTTTGTGTGTTTTTGACATTATTCCTGATCACTGAGTGTGTTTTTTGGTTCCACAGGAATACAAACTGTTAAAACAGCATCAGCCCTACAGTGTGAAATGATGGGCTTTTTTCTGCTGCTGGTCAGACAGAATCATTTGTCAGCTCTTTTGACAGCAAGGGCTGATACTCTCAAGGGTGTGTCTGTGCACAGATAAATGTTAGACCAACTAAAATCTGTCATTTTGGCTCTGACAGTGCATGTTTGTGAATAAATGCAGGTACTTGTGCCTACCTCCTTCCTCAACATCCAAAGGCGGCGAATAGTGCAAAATACACAGAGTTAGAATAGCTATAATTAATGTTTATATACTAAAACATATATCCATTGATAATAAAAGATAAATGTGCAGCAGAGCCTTATTGACTTTTACCTCACAAATTCACTGTTCCTCCAAACGCTCACTGCTCAAAGAGCTGGTCTTTTTCTGCCATAGCAGGCAGTAAAAGTGCTCTGGAAACACATCGTACAAGATCTGAGTCCAACAGCACACACACAAAACAGCTGGTGAACACAGTGGATCATTAAGCATCTAAAAAGCCACATGAATTTTCCTAAACGAGTTGGAGGAGACCAAAAATGGAGCTAAAAGACTACAGGGAACCCATTGCAATCATTTCAAGTCCTTATATTTTTCTCACCTATATATCATTCACACCTAGACTGGGCCTTTGTACAGTTACTCAGTTTGTCCATTTTCTGAAACAAGCTGTTTTAGCTCCTTTGCCTTTAATTCCATTGTTTTCATTCTACTTCTGTTGTTTTCATTCAAATTCTTTTCTTTTCATTCCAATTCCATTGTTTTGATTCAAATTCTGGTCTGTTCATTCTAATTCCGTTGTTTTCATTCAAATTCTATTCATTTCATTCTAATTCCGTTCATTTCATTGAAATTCCGTTGTTTTCATTCAAATTCTTTTCTTTTCATTCCAATTCCATTGTTTTGATTCAAATTCTGGTCTGTTCATTCTAATTCCGTTGTTTTCATTCAAATTCTATTCATTTCATTCTAATTCCGTTCATTTCATTCAAATTCCATCGTTTTCATTCAAATTCCATTGTTTTCATTCAAATTCCATTGTTTGTTCTCAAATTCTGTTGTTTTCATTCAAATTCCGTCATTTTCATTTTAATTCCATTGTTTTCATTCAAATGCTGTTGTTTTCATTCAAATTCTACTCTTTTTATTCAAATTCTACTGTTTGTTTTAGAATTCTGTTGCTTTCATTCAAACTCTGTTCTATACATTCTAATTCTGTTGTTTTCATTCTAATTCTGTCATTTTCATTTCAATTCTGTTGTTTTCATTTTAATTCTGTTGTTTTCTTTTAAACTTCCATTGTTTTCATTCAAATTCTGTCATTTTCATTTCAATTCTGTTGTTTTCATTTTAATTCTGTTGTTTTCTTTTAAACTTCCATTGTTTTCATTCAAATTCTGTTGTTTTCATTTTAATTCCGTCGTTTTCATTTTAATTCCATTGTTTTCTTTCTAATTCTGTTGTTTTCATACAAATTCTGTTCTTTTCATTCTATTTCCATTGTTTTGATTCAAATTCTTTTCTGTTCATTCTAATTCTGTTGTTTGTTTTAAACTTCCATTGTTTTCATTCAAATTCTGTTGTTTTCATTCAAATTCTTTTGTTTTTGATCAAATTCTGTTCTTTTCATTCAAATTCTGTCATTTTCATTCAAATTCCATTGTTTTCATTCAAATTCTTTTCTTTTCATTCTAATTCCATTGTTTTGATTCAAATTCTGGTCTGTTCATTCTAATTCCGTTGTTTTCATTCTAATTCTATTCATTTCATTCTAATTCCGTTCATTTCATTGAAATTCCGTTGTTTTCATTCAAATTCCGTTGTTTTCATTCAAATTCCATCGTTTTCATTCAAATTCCATTGTTTGTTCTCAAATTCCATTGTTTGTTCTCAAATTCTGTTGTTTGTTCTCAAATTCTGTTGTTTTCATTCAGATTTCGTCGTTTTCATTTTACAGTTTTTCTCAGTCGCTTTGGTGCGTTCCTCAGAACACCATTAACATTTGCACAGCAGTTAGTGCATTTCCCAAAACAATTAGTGCAAACTGCAAAACCTAGTGGATAGCCTGCAAAAGCACGTCACATGCACAGAATTGATTATCCATACCTCAAAAGCAAGTATCCATGTCAACGAAACAGTCAGTGCCATCAAAATGAAAAGTCTTGACACCATCTTTATGAACAAGATAGTCAAATGGCATTGTCATGTTTCCACTATGACAGTTTATAATTTCAGTGTTTCCCATTGCAAAAACAATTGGTGACACCTGAAAATGCTGACGACAGCACTATGGCCTACCTGTACAGCCATCTGAAATGTGCAGTAAAGTCACTGTAGATGTTATGGGAGTCTTGGGAGTAACTGAGACACTGAATACGTACGTTTCACATTTCCATTGTGTAGAAGTGTTTGTAATCCTACAGAATTGTGCAAAAGAAAAATATGCTACAGTCACTTGTTCACTGTAGAATACATGTAAACATAAAATCACCAATTTGGTAGAGCCTCCTCATGAGTGACAGCTGTAATTTACCTGAGATCAATTGTTCAATTTCGGAGACATTTCCAGGAACAATGATACAGAAAGGTATAGGATTTGCTTGACAGATGGCCAATATTTGGCATGTGATAACTAGTTCAACAATTTTGTGTGTGATGACTTAAGCAATGGATGTATGACTATTAGTTTTATTGGGAATGACTATTCAGCATCCATAGGTATGATTACTTTTGACTGACATGACATAAGCAAATGGAAATGTCAGAAAGCAGCAGGGAAATGTATGGAAGCAACTGATTCATGTCCAAAATCATTTGCAGTTTGTTCAGAGAGAGGAGAAATTGCTACTATGATGTGCACAAATGACTGAGTGTTGTGGAGGTTGAACTAATAGTTATGAGAATTTCAATTCTGATCTGAGAAACGCACCAAAGCGACTGAGAAAAACTGTAATTCCATTGTTTTCATTCAAATGCTGTTGTTTTCATTCAAATTCTACTCTTTTTATTCAAATTCTATTGTTTGTTTTAGAATTCTGTTGCTTTCATTCAAACTCTGTTCTATACATTCTAATTCTGTTGTTTTCATTCAAATTCTGTCATTTTCATTTTAATTCTGTTGTTTTCATTCTAATTCTGTTGTTTTCTTTTAAACGTCCATTGTTTTCATTCAAATTCCGTTGTTTTCATCCTAATTCTGTTCCATTGTTTTCGTTCTAATTTTGTTGTTTTTATGCAAATTATTTTGTTTTTGATCAAATTCTGTTCTTTTCATTCAAATTCCATTGTTTGTTCTCAAATTCTATTGTTTTCATTCAAATTCCGTCGTTTTCATTCTAATTCCGTTGTTTTCATTCTAATTCCGTTGTTTTCATTGTAATTCTGTTTTTTTCATGCAAATTCTTTTGTTTTTGATCAAATTCTGTTCTTTTCATTCAAATTCCATTGTTTTCATTCAAATTCCATGGTTTGTTCTAAAATTCTGTTGTTTTCATTCAAATTCCGTTGTTTTCATTCTAATTCCGTTGTTTTCATTCAAATTCCGTTGTTTTCATTGTAATTCTGTTTTTTTCATGCAAATTCTTTTGTTTTTGATCAAATTCTGTTCTTTTCATTCAAATTCCATTGTTTTCATTCAAATTCCATGGTTTGTTCTAAAATTCTGTTGTTTTCATTCAAATTCCGTCGTTTTCATTTTAATTCCGTTGTTTTCATTCAAATTCTGTTCCACTGTTTTCATTCTAATTCTGTTGTTTTCTTTTAAACTTCCATTGTTTTCATTCAAATTCTGTTGTTTTCATTTTAATTCTGTCGTTTTCATTTTAATTCCATTGTTTTCTTTCTAATTCTGTTGTTTTCATACAAATTCTGTTGTTTTCATTCTATTTCCATTGTTTTGATTCAAATTCTTTTCTGTTCATTCTAATTCTGTTGTTTGTTTTAAACTTCCATTGTTTTCATTCAAATTCTGTTTTTTTCATTCAAATTCCATTGTTTTCATTCTAATTCCATTGTTATCATTCAAATTCCATTGTTTGTTCCCAAATTCTGTTGTTTTCATTCAAATTCCGTCGTTTTCATTTTAAAATGTGTGTGTCTGAGAAAATATAATAGAGCCGTCTGGAGCATGTGGAGAAAGAACTCTTCAAAGGGGTAATGCCTCGTTTTAGTCAAGTAGTAACACTGGTCGGTAATAAAATGATCTGAGATTGGTTAAGAGAGGTCATAACATTTGAAAGTTGCTTCCTTGGTTTTTATCATTTTGCCAAGAAAATGCTAGATATCTTTAGAAACTGAACTGTTTTACCACCATTTAAATGTTCCTGAATTCTTAGTTTTTTTTTAATTTTAGTTGCTCTGTTTCCTTTCCGTTGCCTGTCAGCATGTGATTGGATGTGGGACAATCTTACCTGCTGGCAAGCGGCCAATGTTGGGGAGGTTGTGGAGGTTAACTGTCCGGAGCTCCTTCATGACTACACGGTCCCTGAAGATGGTGAGTGGCAACACCATATTCGGATAGTCTTATTTGAACATCAAGTTTCTTTTCATTCAGCGCAGTTTTATTCAGGCATATTTTTTTATTTGCAGAAATGGGGAAGGTCAGTCGTAACTGTACTGAATATGGATGGTCAGAGCCTTTTCCTCACTATGCGGAAGTCTGTTTCTTCTATGACAACACTACCAAACTTGTAAGGCTTTGTGGATCTTTTTATTCCATATGGCATGTACTGTATATCAAGTACACAGACTCATTCTCTGTCTTTCTCCATTAGGATCCATACTACGCATCAGTCAAAGCCCTCTACACAGTCGGCTACAGCACGTCGCTTGTGTCTCTGACTACAGCCATGGTTATTCTCTGCAGGTTCAGGTGAGCTTTCTGAGCATCCATCCATCCATCCATCCATTTCTAATCCATCTCCAGAAGTCCTTCACCCCAGCAACACTTTCAAGCAGATTGGCATGCCCTGAAAATCTCCAAAGGAAGGTGTCCAATATGGACCCAGATGCCCCGACCGCTTCAGCTGGCTCCTTTCAAACACAGAAAAGCAGCAGTTCTGCTCTGAGCTCCCTTCAGATGTCCGAGCTCCTCACTTATCTCTAAGACTTTGCTAAAAGCATTTTGGAGTCCACTTGGGTCCTGGTGACAGATGTTGCAGATGATTGCAGATGTTCTTGTCTCTGCCAGGTTTCTTAGGACTCATCCGTGGAGACTTTACATTACAATGCACCAACTATGCACCCTAGGCAGTGAATTTCAAGCAGACTTCAAAGAAGTATAACAGAGCTGATTATGTCACTATGATGTCTCCACAGCTGTCCATGTATGCGACAGGTTCAGGCCCAGCTACCCTACACAGGAACCTCATTTCACTTCATTGTATTTGTGACCTCACTATTTCTGTCATTGCTCAGATCCCATGACTTTAGGTAAAGGTTGGAACTTTGATGGACTAGAAAATCAATCATTGATAGGAAAAATATGTTCACAATTTTTTTTAACTATTTAAATAACAAACTTGAGTTTGTGACAAAGTTTATTCAAAAGTAGCTTTTTTGTGTGTTTGTTGTTTCAAACATTCAAGCAAAAATCTATATCATTAGTCCAACAGGAGAAGAATATTGTACTTTGATCAATTATTACTAGAAGCTTTGATCATTATATAAATCATTATATTTATGTATATTCATTGAAAATAAATATCTTTAGATTCTTTAGGTTCTGGCTCTATACCTTTAGTTTCAATGACGGGCTTAATGACAGAGTCTTTAAAATTCACCCTGTTTTTACTCACTGACTAAAAGCTTGGAATCATGGAAGGGTAATGATGCGCATTTTATAGACAGTTTATTCTGAAAGGCATTTATTGGATTGTGTTTAGTTATTCATAAAGTAAAACCTTAAGCTTAAGAGGAAAATGCAAAATTCTCTTTACTTTCTTATTGCTACACAAATGCCCAGTGTGTGTGTGGGAAACTGTCAGACCTAAACCTCCCTAATGCACCACCAGATGGGTGTGGCAGTGGTTGTTTTAAGGCCACCCCACCATAAATCTTAAGGTTCAAAGACACCAATAATATCCAGTTGCAGCTTTAACGTGTTTCTATCTTAGAGGTCCCTGTTCAGGGACCAGCCCTTATCTGTTATTAGAGCAAAGCTCGTCAGCATTTTTAAGTTTGCAAACACGGCACATTCAGGGATTTTTAGTTAAAGTTGCAAGAACAGGCTTTCAGATTGAATTCCACAAGGTTTCATGTGGTAATTTCTAAATCATCGCGGAGCTGGAAGGGTTAAACAGAGCACAGATGTAAAGACAAGATAAAGATGTGTATATGTCCTTTCTCATCTCTCCAGGAAGCTCCACTGCACCAGGAACTTTATTCACATGAATCTGTTTGTGTCCTTCATTTTGAGAGCCATCTCAGTCTTCATCAAGGACGGCGTGTTGTACGCTCAGGAAGACAGCGACCATTGCTTCGTGGACACAGTCAGTAACAACAACCATATATATATATATATATATATACTATGTCGGCATCATAATACAAACTTCACCTGCTGCTGATGGTGTTAATCACTTCCAGAGGAAGCAATTGTGACTGCTGTTTTAGTGATTAATGGAAAATTGGTAGTTTTCAGTTTCCAAGGTTAATTAGATCATTAATTTTAATTTAAAGCCAATTGTTTTAAGCTGAAGCCTTTAATATTCTAAACAGTCCCTGCTCTGACAAAATAAGTGGACACTAGAGTCAGTAAAATACATGTCCTGGTTTATCGGGTGTACCACCAAAATCCAGCCAATCAGGTTATAAAGAAAATGGGCATAAAAAAATATGGCCAGGCTTGTTTTGTTTGAGATACAGCGAGAGCTCGAGAACGCCTGAGAAATACGTCTCCTCCAGCGTTTCCTGTTTGCCGTTCACCTTTGAAAGAACTTCAATCAGATGCAAATTTTACAAAAAGCAAACATGCTATTAGATGACTAATACTCCCTGATTACAAATGCAGAACAAGCTCTTAGCCTTTGTCTGATAAGAATACATTGTTCACTATTGTTAAGCAGCCATGATAAATAAACCTAATTAGATGCGCTAATGGCTTTAGCAAGACCAGTGGAAATCTTCTGCTAGAGTCTTATTAACATATCAATGGCTACTTTGCCCTTTTTTTCCCGTTTCTTTTTTTTTCTGAAATCAAACACTTTACCACTGTTGCCCTGGTGATCACAGGTCATTGTCATGGCAGTACAGAGAATCAGATCAGTCCTGTAATTGGTTGACCCCACAGTGTATATGGACTTTAGTCATTAACACAGTGTCATCACATGACACTTCGCCTGGCATGTAGGTGCTGGGGGAGATCATTTGCATATTAGCTCATCGGGTCGTGCTAAATATTTAGGGTTATTACCGTCCTGTGCGGTGCGCTGTCGCCTTGTTGTTTACATGGATAATGTCACTCTGACATTTGGGGTCTATTGCTTTTGAATAAATAACCATTGACCATTTAAACACAACTTTTCTGTTTAGAGAAGAAGAAACAAGATTATCATAATTAACTTCACTGAAATTTTGAAGATTATTTTTCTTGTTTAGATTAATATTGGTACAGAATCTTCTAAGATAATAATTGTTTCATACAGATAGGTAATCACAACTTATCTCCTAACGTGTCTTCATATGCAGGTGGCATGTAAAGCAGTGATGGTTTTCTTCCATTACTGTGTCATGTCCAACTATTTCTGGCTGTTCATTGAAGGTCTGTATCTCTTCACTCTGCTGGTGGAGACTTTCTTTCCCGAGAGACGCTACTTCTACTGGTATACCATTGTTGGGTGGGGTAAGTAGACATTTTTGCTTGATTATCATTATTGCCATAAAGTGGTGACTAATTTACATGACTGGCCATTTTATTACTATTATATTCCTTTTACTATATATTCCTGTTTAACAGCTTGTTAGTGCAAATATTTAATATCTATCTAGCTCATTTGTTGGGATTTTCCTATACTCCACCTCTAGATCAGCGGTCTCCAACCTTTTTTGCGCCACAGACCGGTTTATACCCAACAATATTTTCATGGACCGGCCTTTAATGTGTCGCGGATAAATACAACAAAATAAAACTAGTACCGGTACAGAAAAAAAGATTTATTCATAACACACGTGAAAACCGAGTTAACGATCAAAAAGATAACAAAATAACGCTGAAAACCGACAAAAACCCTGAAAACCATACATTTCACACCTGAGCCTAAACTCTTGCGGCCCGGTACCAAACGACTCACGGACCGGTACCGGTCCGAGGCCCGGGGGTTGGGGACCGCTGCTCTAGATGGTTCACAGAGAATGTTTTTGAAAAAAGACAAGAAAATATCCACTGAGCTAAAGAAAAGCCGTGTTGATGCCAGAGGTCAGAGAAAATTTGCCAATCTGCTTTGAGCTGATGGGAAGACAACAAATAGCAGTTGTTATAAATCTAATATGCAGAAGAGAATCTCTGAATCAAACCCTGAAGCAGATGGGCTACAGCAGCAGAGACCAAACTGGGTACCTCTCCTGTCAGCTAAATACAGGAAGCAACAACTCACATTTTGATGAGTCTCAATTTCTGCTGCTACATTTGGATGAATCAGAATTTGGTGTAAACAAAATGAAAGCTTGGATCTTTCTGCCTTGTATCAACGGTTGACACTACTGGTGGTGTTATGCTGGGGAGGACATTTTGGGGCTCCTTAGTACCAATTGAGCATTGTTTAAACTGCTAACCACGTCAGTCACTTTATGACCACTGTGCCATCTTCTGATGGCCTCTTCCATCAATTCAAACTGGTTTTTCGAACATGACAAAGAGTTCACTGTACTCAAAGTCATCAATTCTCAGTCCAACAGATCACCTTTGGGATGCGGTGGAATGAGAATGTTATGCTGTCATGTCAATATGGACCAAAGTCTCTGTGAGGAACGTTTCCAGTACCTTGTTAATTTTATCCCGTGAAGAATTAAAGACATTAATTAGGCAAAAGGGGACCATTGCTGAGTTACTAATCAGATTGTGAATTTTAAAATTTGTGCTGTTTACCATTTAAAATTTTGTTTATTATCTATTATATCTTCTGCACTGTATAGTTTTGATAAAAGATTTTTTTAAAGCAAGTGGTGTTTTCTTTCTCAGTTGCTTGAGGTCTTGTTTAAACTTTTTTATAGCTGTTTGTTTGCCTTTGAGAGATTAGTGAAATTTGCCATTAAATGTTTTAAATATTGGCGAAACAAAGCTGAAGTAGGGAAATACGCAAATCTGATTGTGATTGTAGCCTTTGATACAGGGTATATCAGAAAGAATCATCCAATTTCAAAGTGCTTTAATTCCACGGCTGTTCTATCAAAACTATCAAAACATATATTGTTAGACAGAGAAGAGTCGTGAGTTTCACGCGGTTGCAGGTAAGTAATGTAACAACAGCGGTGGCTGTTCAGACATGTTTGCAAAAACATATTTGACTTGGACTTGGCTTTGAGATAAGCCGTGCATCTGGAGGGAAAAACGTTGAGTGCCTTAACTTTATATACATGTATTTTAAATTTGTTCATTACTTTAAAAATATAGCCTTTTGAAATCGGATGATTCCTTTTGATTCCTGTGTTTATGTCTAAAGACGAGATTTGACTAGTAGCAACTATGGCAGTCACATTAACATTGTGCATTTTATTTCTGTTTTACTTTTTCTGTTTTTTTTATTTCTGTTTTTTCATGATTACAGGAACTCCCACAATTTGTGTGACTGTTTGGGCTGTTCTGAGGCTCCATTTTCATGACACTGGGTATGTCTGGACTCCTCTTCCCCACCTTTAGTCACTGAAACTAAGTGCATATAATCTTTCTGCTGCTTTACAGTCCTTTTCCACTGTAATTTAGAAGCAGAGATTATACATTATATTACACAATATTTATTGGATTTTGTAGTAACTATTAGTTATGCTCTAGATTTCAGAATCAGCCAATATTTGATTTATTATGAATACATTTCAAACAGGGCTCGAGAGCCATGGAGTAAAACTCAGTATCCATTAATACTGGTCTTCTTATATTATATTAGATAATTACACATTATTAGATACATTGTTTGATAACATCAGATAATGTTACAATAGATTATAATATTGGTCACTTTTACAATGATTTTTATCTTTTTTTGCTTTTGGTGCCCTTTAAGCAGGAGCCTCTTTTATGTGTGAACACTGGCACCTGTAAGTCTTTTTCCATGTGAAACTAGTTGCTTATTAACGATCACAAAGAACCGTCAGGACTGTTATATAAACACAGGTGTCATATTATTAGCCACACAGGCCAGAAAACCTCTTTTAGTTTTATTAAAATCATTTTTTAATAATATATTTTCATTAAGAAATTTACAATATAATTAATGTAATCAGTGTAACTGATATTGACAGAGGTTTGGTGATGTTTACATGAGAAGTTTTAGCCATTCTTATTAGCAAAATACTGATGACAATACTGATAATATTTGCCATTATGAAATTTCTCCCTTTGTTGGGTACGTTAAGCCTCTGTTGAGTGCTCGGTTATTGCATCCTTTTTCATCATTTTTGAGCACAATATGTGATGTAATACAAGTGTAAGAAAACAAAAAACCATCTGATAGTATTAAGCTAAGTTTGTAACTCAGTTTTTCATTCTCAGTTATTGAGAGTTTTTCCTTTCATTTTAAATCCTCCTCACTAATTTGAGTATTTGGTGTATTATAATTGAAACCTGGCTCATTGTTTGGCAAACTATGAGGTTGTGCATTACCTAATGTCTGAAGCATGGTGTATGATTACTGAAATGTACTGTTGGCCTCCAGATGCTGGGATACGAATGAGAACACTGCCCTCTGGTGGGTGATCAAAGGACCTGTGGTGGCATCTATAATGGTATGACACTTACTGGTTGCTCATTCAGTTTTCCTTTTATTAACTTGCTCACCTGCAAATGCAAAAGCTAAATGTCAAAGGCTTTCTTACAGTGGCCCCAGTTTAAATCCTATCTATCCTAATGTGGTGTGAAACAAAAGGGAAAATAATTTTTTATAGACAAGCGTGTGATTGAGTAGACCAGTTTTAAAGGCAACCAGCAACCTCTGCTTGCTACTTCCTCAGGAAGAAAACCAAGCAGAGAAGGGAAAGACCTAATGTTCAACTGACCGCAGTGAAAATATTTTCTGTTTCATGTCAGATCAATTTCGTCCTCTTCATTGGAATAATCGTGATCCTGGTCCAGAAGCTGCAGTCGCCTGATATCGGAGGAAATGAATCGAGCATTTACCTGTAAGTTACAATCGGTGGGGTTAAACGTGAGTTCAAAAATGTCAAAATTTGGATGAAGAATTTATGCTTTAATAAATTTGATTGCTGCAGTTTTCTAGATCTTGCAACCCTGCTACTCACAGAGCTAGGATTCAGAATTTTAAGTTAAGGCTGGCACTATTACTTTTTTTCATCTTGTCAAAAAATCCCAAAACCAGCATCAAAAGACCAAAAAGACCAAAACCTACAACCAACTGACCCTACAGAAGGTACCATCTGTATATTAAAAGCTGGGTGATATTTTTATAGATGCTAACATATTAAATGCATATGTTGCACAAGGGTTATTGTCTCTCTTGTGAGTGTCACAAACATGTCAATCCAGCCATTTTTTGTAATACTCTGTGATAACCTCTGACATGTCTGCCTAGATTATTTTTTTTTTAAATTTCAGATTCATTTGTAGAACCCAGTGTCAGGAAGTTTGAACCTCATTATGGAGTTGTACTGTATCCAGACATCACTCCTGCTCCCCTCCCATCGGATAGTATCTTTGGAGGCCCAGCAGATAATACTTTTGTCTTCTGCAGCTTAGACCTGAGTGTGCATGACCGAGTGTGGAGATGTGTGTGCGCGTGACACTGTGCGTCTGTGTCCCTAAAGACATTGTCTTTGTTGTATTGTGTGTTGTCTTTGTGCTGTGTAGCAGCTGTGCTCAGAAATGCTTCAGTGAGCCCACACAGGCTGTTCAGCATTCGTGCAGGATGTCAGAGTTATCCACCATCACACTGTAAGTGTGTGTGTGTGTGTGTGTGTGTGTGCGTGCGTGCGTGCGTGCGTGCGTGCGTGCGTGCGTGCGTACGTGCGTGCGTCCGTGTGTGTGTGTCAGTTTCTGTCTTCTGTTCACTGCATGTGTGTGTGTGTGTGTGTGTGTGTGTGTGTGTGTGTGTGTGTGTGTGTTTGTATCTTACACCAGGGGCTCTTAAAGTTTTAGGGGTTTTTAATTGTCAATGCATTACCTCACTCACAAAACAGAACAAATCTAATCAGTGCTCATGCTTTTGAAAATGTTCTAATCAATAAGTTATGAAAGGACTCATTTACAGTTAATTTCTGTTTGTTTAGATTTATATTTCTGGTGCTGTTTTTTATTATTATAGTTACTATTAGTTGCATATCTCCTTCCATTATGATAAAACATTTAAAAGAATTTGACATTTTGGGATATTGTTTACTTGTTTTCTTGCTCAGAGTTGGATGACCAACACCTTTTTATTAGCTAAACAAGAGTAAACAGTATAACCTCACTATACACTTTTAATCCATAAACTGCCAAAAAAAAAAGTTTAGATTCAGGTAAATATAGACAATGTGTTAAATATTAAGCTGTGAGGATTCAGAAATATCTAAATAAGTGTTTGTTACCTGAACTTGCACTGTTAAAAATAATAATATTTTTTTAATAGTGTAAGTTTATATTAAGAAAAAACAGTATGTAGAAAATTTCTGCATTTCAAAACATCACATATATTTTTAGAGATTTCTTTTTACAGTGTGCACTTTCTCTATTCCCACTTTAGGTGCTAAGCTAGCGTCACACTAAGTGGACAGATAAACAGGTGACCTTCTCCTGTAACTCTCAGCAAGAAAACGAGTCAAACTCTAGTTGTGAAACTATTTCATAAGGACCCCTGGCGACACTGGACCGCACTGTAGAAACCACTGTTTTGCACAGTTGTGTCCACCAAGTGTTTGTCTGTATTGTGCCGTTGATATTGTGCGTCAGCCAGTGTTCCATCATACACGCCACAGTGTAATGACACAGCTTTATGTGACTGCCATAAAGTATCAAACACAGCGGCAGTTGAGTGCGTTCTTGCCGGTGTCTTGACCTAAAAAGAACTGATACATTAAAATAAACCTCAATCGTAAAGTTAAGAATGGATGTGTGGTGCTATTTTATTTTTCTGACTGTCAACAAATCCAGTCAACTACTTCTGACCTAATATTATAGAGCTTAAACAGCTGGGCTATGCTGATTTTTAGTCGCTAAAACTGGGCTAAGCAGTACAATTTTTAGGTGATTTAGAATATTTATTTATGCATGACCGTGTATGTGAAACTGAAAATAAACTGTAGTGCTTGTTAAAAAAAAAGTTCATCTAAAAACAGGAGAACATCATTGATCTTTTTTTATATATACTGGCTAGAAATGAGGGGCTTTAGACTACAACAAAGCAGTTTGTTGTTGGTTTTGGTCTTTTCAGTGGGTTTGTTGACATTAAGAAAAATACAGAATACCACCAGCCTTTACCTCGAACACTTTAAGTATTTATTAAATCCTCTTTTTTTATACAAAGCTGAGGATTAATATATTATTATATTAATATATAAATTTTAATATATTTTTAATATATCAATATATAAATTTGCAGCTTAATGAAACATTTAAGAAACAGTATAGTAGTGAAATGTGGCACAGCATTACATCAGCAATGCATCTCTAGCGTCACCTGACCAGCTCCAGTAAATCTACATTAAAACAACTTTGATTTGTGTCTCACTCAATCTCATTAAACTATTTGTTGTTGTTTGTTCAGGCGTCTGGCACGCTCCACCCTCCTGCTCATCCCTCTCTTTGGTATTCACTACACCGTGTTCGCCTTCTCACCTGAAGATGTCAGTAAGAGGGAGAGGCTTGTGTTCGAGCTGGGCCTTGGATCCTTCCAGGTACGCTCCTGCAGCTCCTTCATCATCCAGTTTTACTTAAAGAAGAGATCCCAGATGATGAATGAGTGAACGTAATGGGACAATAAATCATTTGAATATAGAAGATACAGCAGAATCTTAAGGAGAGTTTTAGTAATATCCAAAAGTTATCTTCTGCAGTCATTATCAACAGCTATGAAAAGTGAAGAGGAGCTAAGTACATACCCCATAAAGCCTTTTTACTGGAAGCAGTTGTGAAACTGTGAAAGTAATATTGGGCAGCACATTAAGCAGTAAGAATAACAAATTAATGCTATAAAGCTACATGCAGTTAAACACAATGCCGTTAAAATGAGCCCTGCAGCAATTAAACTGGATTTATAAAAGGATAAAATAGATGGAAACAATTATTCTATATTGTCTCCGATGCCAGGAGGAAATGTGTTTATCAGTGAAAGATCAGCATCAGTAATGATGAAAAAAAGACTAAAATATCTTCAGTGACTCACTTAAATTATTTTGTTTGTTTCATCCAATAAGATGCCATTAGGGGGTGATCAGCTAACATGCTAGGTAGTCAATTTCTTTTGTGTTTTTACATTTTTGACAGCACACTGAGGAACACATTTATAGACAATTGTTTTTGTTAAAGTAAAGCTACATGTAGATACAATGGTCCACAATTTCACTGGCTCTATTTTTCTAAAGTTGAGAGTTCATGATAGGCTTTTCTAAGTCTGTCCTTTTTCTAACGAAAAGCAGGCACGGCTGTCATCATCTTCCTAGTGCAGGTTAACCCTTTACCTTCATTTGCATTTGATTTATTTTGTGCAAAGTCATCAAAGGGTGACTTGAGAAGGCATTTTAAATTTTATTGGAAAAGAAAGTGCCTTGGAGTTCTTTGAGGATTTAGCGTATGTTTATCCTTTTCAAAGAACACCTTAAACAGAAGCAGTTTGAATCCAGGAAGTGCTCCTTCTCAGGAACAGTTGAACATTTATTTTATGCGTATAGTATTTATTTGATGAGAAAGATAAAATGCCAAACCTTATAATGGTTTTGTTCATTTTCTTTTTTTAAAATTATGGCTTTTTGTCATGCATTTTGTTAGGCCTTGGTCACCTTAGCTGGCAGTAAACTGACAGAGACAGGTATCTGTGGCAGATATGTCTTATCAGCCTGGTCACTTACAAAATGGTAGACGTAAATATAACCATTAGTTGTAGGTAAAACTAACTGCTGGTGGCCAATTTTTCCAAATAATGTACTTTGATATACATTTAACATCCCAAATACTGAAGAGACCTGTACGTTGTGCACAGCAAAAGCAGAAGTCAGTTTTCCTCTTTCTTTTCTCTTACAGTGCTTATAACATCAGTGCTATACATATATAGCACAGCTGTCATAAGTGTTGCTTGATTATATTAAATGTATATATTACCACAGTTAGATTAAACTGAATCTCGAGCAAATTTTCTCTCATTTCTCTTTCAATTTTCTCTCCATCCTCCTCCTCAGGGTTTTGTGGTGGCTGTCCTCTACTGTTTCCTCAATGGAGAGGTAAGCTTCCCCCTTATTTATTCATATACACGCTCACTTCTTCATAGTATTTTTTATAATAGTTCTTGTGCTTGCAATTTCAGGATGAATCTCTGTGCTTATAATCCTACCCAAATTAATATAACTTAATATAAATTTTATCACCATTTAATAAATTTTGTATAATATACAATTAGTTGTAATATACATTAGTTGTAAGCAAATATGAGGACAGATAGTATAACTTCTCCCATGAAGCATCTGCAAGTGATGCAGAAGCAATCTGTCTGTTTAATCATATAGTGTAAGAAATATTAAAAATCTAATGAGTTATTTTATATTTATGTAAAGCATTAGTTGCTGGCCAGTGTTGAAAAAAGTGTGCCTTCTGAGAACTGATGACCTTTTTCCATATTTTCCCCAGATCAGCTATAATTTAAAAAATAAAGTAATTTTAAATTAGAATCTTAAAAAGTGTTTCAGTTCTAACGTTTTATATATCAGGACATAATAAAAAAAATATTGTCCTTACCAGGTTCGAAAATTATTTGAATACAGATGATCAAGAACACACACTCCACTTTGTTCCAGATGTCTTTTGGTTTGTTCAGATGCAGTTTTGCAAAAACTAAACTGAGGCTTCCTCTTCACAACTCTTTGAAACAGGCCATATTTATTATAATTTTCTGATAGTACTGTCATGATCTTTAACATTTAACATGCTGAGATCCATAAAGAGAGATATGCTGGGTCTTGGGGTTTTTGCAGTTTCTCTGAGCACTGCATGGTCAGACATTGGGATATTGTCTTGGTTGTTTTCCACTTTTGAATATTTTTTCTCACTGTAGAATGATGGACTTGAGTTTGTTGACCTTATAACTCTTTCCAGATTGAGCAGCAGCAACAATTGCTTATTTAAGTTGGTTGCCAATGTCTGTCTCTGGAAAACACAAGAACCTGAAAAGTCAAAATAAGTCTTTTTATAGAGGTGCTCACACTTGCTGGTTATCAGATAATTAAGGTCATTCAATTATCAGTACCTCACTTCTACTTACCCTGTTAATTCCTCAGGAAGGGGAAAAGGTATAGATAGTTTTTCATACACAACTTCTCCATTATTCATATTTACTTAATTTTAATACCTGCTAAGAACCAGATTTTTTTTAATACTATGTCCTGATACATAAAACGTTGGAATTATTATCTATTATAAAAGCCATGTTATATTACAGTCCCAAATCCCAAAAAGTTGGCATGCGTGCATGTCTTTCGAACGCTCTAGATCACATTACGAAACTCTTCTTTCTAAAAACCTCACCTTTACTGTACCTTTTCGTGGAGCTGGTACAGCTTAAAGTACATTAAAAATGACCTTGTGAAGTTTCTCCCTGAAGGTGCAATCGGAGATCAAGAGGAAATGGCGCAGCTGGACGGTGAACCGGTACTTTGCTGTGGACCTGAAGCAGCAGAGGCATCCTTCGTTGGCCAGCAGTGGAGTGAACGGCGGGACTCAACTGTCGATCCTCAGCAAGAGCAGCTCGCAGATACGCATGTCGAGCCCGCTGGCGGAGAATGCCAACATCAGCCTCCCGACCTGAGCATCTGATTTGCTAGAATCAACTTCAAGGTGCCGTTCCACTTACCTACATCAGACCAACCAGAGCAGACCAAAGTGGCCCCTCAAACCTCTTGCATGTAGTTAATTCACCTTTAGAAAATTAATCTTTCTGAAAACATTTACTGGAGATTTTATGTCTTTATCATTTAATATTGAAGTAATATATTTAATTTATCTCACTACCTTAGACTACTTTAGGTTGCAATTTATATGATTAATGACTTAAAATGAATATTTTTGCACAACTTAAATTACATTTTATTGATTTAAACTCTCTTTATATAATATTTCCCCCTTTTATTGTTTTATTTACATTCAGATAGGAGATGGTGCCACAAGAGACACTATTAAAATAATAATAATAATACATTTTAAGAAATAAATAGCTTGACATAAAGTATGGGGTCATATTTGGCTGTTGGTGTAAAGTAAATGTGCTTCAAAGTGCCAAACTGGTTGCCTGACTGGATTTCATTACAGCCCAAAGTTAATTATCAACCAAACGTTCGCCTTGCTTGTAAAAAATGCTCATTGTTTAAATGTTTTGTCTTGAATTTAAACATTTTCTACTTTCAGCCGTAAGTACAGAGTATGTCAAAATATAACTTATATATAAAGAAAAAAAAACAACTCATGGATTGTGTAAATAGTGACTTTTAGTGTCTAGATCAGAATTTCTTTATTTAGGATAACGCAGTATTGTTATGACCTTTTCAAATAAAAGGAACTGGAGCCCAGATCTGTAGACTACATCCCATATCCAGAGGACCCAGAAGATCCTGCCCACTCTAGTCTGGACTATTTTTTGTATGAAATGAAAAATAAAAACACATACAGTATATATAAAAGAGATGTGAACGAACAGTGTTTCCCAACCTTGGGAATCCCAAGATTAGATTGAATTAGAGGGACTGTGAGATGTTAGCCATAATGTGGACATTAATATTGGTTTGTTTTTCCTTCTAGTTCCTCATCTTGATGCTTAAAATAAGCAGCCTGTCCTCACAGAGTGTGATGATGGGTTGTGAGTTGACTTAGTTTTGTTTTAAGCGGTTACAGATCAGAAAGGTTGGGAACCACTGGTCTACTATCTGAACCAACTAGAGCCTTTAGCTGCTCTACTAGTGGAGCTCGAGTCCCCTTTTCCCTTTTCAGACAGATTTTTTTTGCAAACTGTGAACATAAACAGTACACGTGCCATATAGTGGATGCTTTCACCCAAAGCTCTTCATAGTGCCATGAGTTTAAATGTACATCGTTTTATTGTAGGGGAAAGATTCCCACTGTCAACATGCTCTTGAACATAACAGATTTCATTGTCTCTTGATCTCTTTCCTCCAAGCTTGAGACCATTGTGCCATAATAAATTGTTCCTACTCTAATTTTAACCATCCTACGCTCATATTCCAAAGTGCCTAGTCGGTCACAAATAGCTATCATTTTTACATTTTTACAGGTAATCTAAAGGTGCAGCGAGTCATTTCAAAGAATGTACAGAGTGGTGGATTTCAGTGTAGATTGAAGAAAATATGCTTTTTCCATTGTGTGTCTCAAAACTTTATTAGTGAATTTCTCATCATTGTCAGTTTATTAACTTACACACAGTGTAAAAAGAGTCCTGCTGTGTAGTTTTCCATAATTTTTATTTATTTTATTTATCTCTTGGTTTACAGCCATGATGTATCTACAACACTCATTTTAGCAGCAATGTGAAAGATAAATGGCTTCAAAACAAAACAAAAAAACAAGTGGTGTAACAGTCAACATTAAAGGCTTTAATGTGACAGCTCTTGACAATCGCTGATTTTTGCTCATTTTTCTGTTTTGTTTGTGCAAAAAACAGACTGAGAAACAATAATTGTACAAGTGGGGAAATTATTTAATAGAATAAAATGTGAAATGATGTAAACAAAAATAGTTTTTTCACCATATTTATTTTATGTACCATCATAGTTGGATTCTAAGAATGTAGTATCTTTGAACAATGAATTGATGATACTTTACAGATAAGGATGTATATTTATTTTCCATGAAATGGTGCCATGTAAAGTGACTATATGTACAGTATACATGCTTTTTTGTGCATAAAACATAGTTGTGGTTCTAATGTATGATTTCATTATTTTGAGTGATGTGGTGTTCTTGGTCTAAGTGCCATAAATGTAGTGTCATAAGAAGTGAGAGTGGGAGATGCATAGCAAAGTCTCTCACTCTAGAGAAAGACAAAAAACACAAGAAGCAGATGCAACCTCTGAAAAGTAACATTATATCAAATGCATCATCTTTGCAGCTTGTGGACAGTAGAGTGAGGACAACAGACAGGGGACATGATTTTATTCAAATAGATTTTTAGAGGTGGAACAAATGCAACAGACAAAACACAAAGTGTGTAAGAGAGTGTGACTTTAAACACAAACACTCTGCTGCTGCTTAAGTGTTTCTATCACCAGCCGTCACTCTGAGTGTTAAACAGCTCAGATGTAAACGACCATGTCTCAAAGCTGTTACTGTATGTGAAAAAAAGAAGAGTAAAAATGACTCCTTGCTCATTTCCGTGCTGTGTATTTGTCTACCACAGGGTGGCAGTAAAATGTTAAGGAGAGTGGACAGTTTTGACAGGCACTGTTTTGCTCATGTTTAGAAATGTAGGATAGGGGGTAGAGATGCTTATATGCCATATTTTTATTCTTTTTCTACATCTGTTTTTGTGACAAGCCCAACATTTTGATGTCCATAATAAAACTTAAATTAACATTGTTTTGTTTTTTCAATGTAGAGATATGTGTTTTTCTGTCATGCCATATCTCAAATTCCTCCCCTTCACTTTAGTGAACTGTGAACTGTGTCAGTTTTTAACCATACTGTGAGATTAGAGGAAATCTGGAGAATTTGTTTTGATTCTTAGCACTAGCTAGAGGAAAACTGAGCATTGTAGCTTTTAGCTAAATTTTGGCTAAAAGAGACCACACTGCTTTTCATAAACCTCTTCTTGCATTTATTTTAGAATTATTATAACAAACGAATGTATCAAAGAGAAACCCTGATAATTTTTTAAAATATTATATATAGAGATATATAATAGCGTGATAACACGCTTATATCTGTATGCTAGAAAAAGAAGCTATATCCAGTGATTAGGGAAACAGCTAGCCTCTGATCCTCATTTAACTCCCTATTTTATACCCATACCAAAAATACAATATATATAATTTATGAATAAACCTAAAAGGCTGTTTCCCATACCTAGTAGATTTCTACTACCTGGAAGTGACTTTTTTTACTAGAAGAGAAACCCCCCCTCCCCTTAGCTAAATAAGCTACCTGGACAGCAGGCTAATATCTTGTCTTTTTGCCAGCATTTTTAGCATCAATCTCATTTAACTTTCTGCAAAAAAAAAAAAAAAAGTAAATGAGTGTTTCTAAAACTGATTAAAAAAATATTTTGACTGTAGTTATTCTATGTGGCATATCTCTGTGCTAAGATGCTGTTACTTTGGCGGTTGTGCTTGTTGAGCCGGTTTTATGATGTTTTGATTGTGTGTTAAGTCTTGATTGCCAATGAATTGAATGTACCGTTGTCGCTCAGCTGCTCTTAAATGTTGCCTGCTATAAATTTGCCATAGTGTACAAATGATGTCTTTTCTTTATCATGTATGCATACTTTTGGCACACAGGTGGACCTCTTGACTAAGACCTGCAGTGTTTGTGGCTGTGATTTTGTACATTTCTTTATGTACCAGTTTTCAGTGTGTGTGTGTGTGTGTGTGTGCGTGTGTGTGTGTGTGTGTGCATCTGTGTTTGAAAGTTGGAGACTGTAATCTGTATGCATGTGTATGTAATGACAAGCATTTAAATATATGTAAATTCTCAGTTTAATGAAGAAAAAATATCTATGAACTTTCATCAAAGGTTCTACCTGTGACAGTGTGCCATGTGTAACAAGCGTTCTGGTGTCCAACATTCATGTCTCCAGTTGTGTAAAATTGACTGCAAAATAAACTTATCGGTGGTAAGTTGTTGTACTTGCAAAGAGTGTGATTCATTATTCAAAGATGGAAGATTTACTTACATTTACTATCGGTGTAAGAAGTTTACATACACATGGGTGTGAATGTCATGGCAATTTGGGGCTTTTAATAATTTCTTTGAATTGTTCTTTTTCCAGGATGAAATGATTGTACAGTATCCATCTTTAATGGCTTTAAAAAAATAAGAATTATCCACACAAGGTCAAAAGTACACGTATAAGCTACATCGCCACTAATATTTGATTAAATACAGAATTGGTAGAGTTCATTTAAATTCGTTGGTTTCCTGGCATCACTTGGCTTTAAGTATAGTCCACAAATTTTCAACAGGGTCGAAGCCAAGGCTTTTAAAAAGGTCATTCCACAAGCTTAATGTTAGCCTGCTATATTCATTCCAAAACCAGATCCAAGTTTAGGATGATTGTCCTGTTAGAACACCCAATTACGTCCAAGCTTCGGGCTGTTGATCTCAGGTGATGTTGAAGAATATGGAGGTAGCACTCCATTATTCTAAACACTTTGTTGAATGCACTAGTATCACTGACAGCATAACAGTCCAAGAGCACCACCACCATGCTCCTCCAAACATACCTCGTGCTGTCGGAGCCAAATAGCTCAATCTTTATCCCATCTGACCGTAAAACTTTTTCCCCAGAAGACAAGTTGCTTGTCTATATGTGCAACTGCAAATTTCAGCCAAGCTTGAAGGCAGCGATTTTGGAATAGGGGCTTCTTTCTTGATCAGTGCCTAATCAGGCTAAGGCAATGTAATACTGGACCCACTGTGAACAGTGACGCTGGTGTTTCAGCAGTTTCCAGGCTTGAGCTTTTGTGGTTCCTGGGTTGTTCCTGAATGCCTTATCAGATCTTGGCAAAGCGGTGACACATACAAATAACTTGTACTTATGTACAGTTGTTTGAACTGATGATCTCAGAATTTGCAGATGTTTAAAAATGGCTCAAACGTTCTTCTTTTTAGAGCTTCATTGTTCCTTGGACTTTACCATTGTTCTGAGTATCGGTCAATCAAACAAAGAAAAAGAGAAACTACCAGTTGTAGTCAATTATGATTACCGATGAGAAGTTAATATGTCTTTGCTTTATCAAGTCAAAGGACATTTTAGATCCTGAATATGTACTTTTGACTCTGTGTATATTAGAGAAAATCCAAAATAGCTTAAAACTTGTGCGCCTAATTCTTGCTTCTTGTTCTTGTTTTTTTAAAGTCATTAAAGATGCATGCTGTACAATCACTCCATCCTGGAAAAAGAACCGATCAAAGAAATCATTAAGAGTCCAAAATCACCATGACAGTCACACCCATGGTGTGAAAGTCACAACTGTGGAGAAGAACAGGATTTTTGCACTACACGTATAACTTTATTGCGGGGGATTGCACCCAGTGTGAGTAACAATCTTTGTTGGTGTCTGCGCTAAAGTAACCTGAGGGGTCCACTTTGGAAAAACTATCCTAAAACATTAACTGTACGACTTTGATAGATTTAACAGATAATCCTGGGTGCTTGTTAATAAATGTTAATTATTATTATTATTCTAAGGGGTTTTTGGACATACGCGTTCAAGACCAGTTTTGGTCCTCTGCTCCATACGGGATTTAAAAGTAATTTAAAAAAGAGTTTAAAATAAAATAATTTATCTAAAAAACCATTTTATTTAAAACAAGTTGGCTTTCAGTTTATGACTGCAGAATTTGTTCAAGCAAAAGTCAAATCCAAGACACAGAAAATATTTCTTACAGAGGTGGGACCAAGTCATTGTTTTGCAAGTCTCAAGTAAGTCTCAAGTCTTTATCCTCAAGTCTCAAGTCAAGTCTCAAGTAATGTCAGGCAAGTCAGAGTCGAGTCTCAAGTCACTGGTGTAAAAGTCCGAGTCAAGTCACAAGTCTGAAACTTTGAATTTCAAGTCCTTTCGAGTCTTTAAAAAAAAAAACAACGAAAAAATAATGTTGCAGTTATGCTAAATGTAAATGTTAGACCATGTAATTTTAAAATCTGTGTTTTTCTCAACACATGACAAAATAGTGAACTTAGAAAATATACACAAATTGTGAAATTGCACCTCTTTAAAATGCAGCTCAATTAAACCTAGCTCCAAGAATAATTTTCACCGACAGTTCTGAGATAAGCTGCATGTTATTCTTGGATGCGGTTGTAGGACCGGCTTTAAAATCGCATGACAAAAATATCATACACATTAAAAAAAACTGCATCACCAACGTAGCCTGGACAACATTTGCTAGTTAGATGAAGTCAGCTATCTCATCGTAGCATATTTATATGCATATTTATAATCATACGGTTCTTGGAGTGAGTGCATACACTCATGAAGTTTAGTAACTTCAGGTCACTGCAACAAGCCCAGGTACAGTTTACCGACGGATGGGTGCAGGACCTTGAAATGCACCGTGTAGAACGAAAGACCATCGTACGTATCATAAGTTTACCAGTCTCACAAATCGTCGTCATAAATACACATTCGTTAACCGTTTATTAATAGGACCTTTGAGCTCAACGGTAATTAATTAGTAGTGGAAATAATTTCTGGTACGCGTTACAGAAATGTAGCAGTGACAATAATATTGTATGTTGTAATCGTACTGGGCAATTAGTGATACAAAAAACCTGTTTTATCCTGTGAATAAAAGTATATGTTTTTGTCAATGTACCATAATAACAGAAGCGAAACGCAATATTGTGTCAGGACAATTCACTATTTATGCACAATAAATAAAGGAGCATAGCGCGACAATTTCTGTTCAGCGCCAGACTTGCTTGTAACCTATATCACCAATTATGTTATGAAAGTGACGTATTAACTACTAAAAAACACTGACCTTTGTGTAAATGCTTGGAGCAGACTAACCTGTGAGCTGGAGTGTTCTGGGACGTTATATTTGACCTTTGAATGGCTGCAATCCAGGCCACCCGTCGCCTCTTTGTTACTTCGGAAACATGGCTCGAACAATTTCTCTTCAACGACGTAATCCGATAACAACCGATCTCTTTACCCGTCGGCTTCCCGTGGCTGTCATGCGACCGGCTATTGCAGTTAATAATACAACGGCTTCTTGTGTTTCTTTTTATCGCTGTATAACTGATTTTAATTGAAAGCCTGCGTGCGCTAGTACCGCTTGCCACGAGTTCCCAGAATCCTTTGCGGTTCTACCCGTGAATGACGTCACATTTTCAATCTCTATATAATATGCATGTTAAATTTTATATTTGGGGTGAAATATCAAGTCTTTTCAAGTAAACCGGTTCAAGTCCAATTCAAGTCCCAAGTCATTGGTGTAAAAGTCCAAGTCAAGTCACAAGTCTTAGAACATTTTTTCAAGTCAAGTCTAAAGTCATAAAATTAATGACTCGAGTCTGACTCGAGTCCAAGTCATGTGACTCGAGTCCACACCTCTGATTTCTTACCAGTTATTGTGGGCAATTGTGTTTATTCAAGCCAAAAAATAAAACGTTTGCTCTCAGCAGCATTAAACTGTTACCCTCATTGGAGTACCATGTCATGAGGAGAACCACCAAAGCTTAATGTTATATTTCACAGTTTTCTATATTTTACATTTCCTACGATTTATAAATTATTCTATTCGATAAAAGTTTCATCCCATTTTATTGAGTATAGCTTCTTGTGTATATTGTATAACATATATTATACTAATTCATATACACATAAAATAAAATATTATTATACAAGTTGTATCTACTTATTAGGCCAATAGAAGAGGGGATAGATGGGCTCAGTAGGATCACTGAGATATCAGCTGCGACAACCGGAAGTGTTTTACATTCATTATGAATCGAGCAAGTAGGGCCTATAGGCATAATTTTTAGGTCTGAGGAATAAAGAGGGTCTGAGGAAGGTGAGGTTTGGCTTCAGGTCCAACATTGTATTTGGGGAAAGGAGAAAATGTGCTTTTCTTAGGTCCTGGTTAAAATTCTGATAGAAAGGAAATCCTATTCTTAGATGGAAAAAGTAAACACTGAATACTTTTAAAACCACAAATGTTCATCTATTACTGTGCATTACATGCACGGGTACACTGTTACAGTGTTTGATGTCAATTGTGTGTAGTTAATCTGGTACTATCTTTGTGTTAAAGATCTTGTATAGTGAAATATTTTTGTACACTAATGTGTCTGCAGCTTTGCTGAATATAAAGACTTAAAAAGTGCAGGGCTGAGATGCAGCATATGAAGTTAAACCAAACTTAACTTCAGAGATGCTGGATGAACTATTACTTTAGGAAATATAATTAAGCAAGCTGTTCCCAGTCTTTATGGTGAGCAAATCTAACAAACTGCTGCTTAAAATAATTACATAATTACAAATGCAAAGGCTTAATGGTTGTACAATTCTCAATACGTATTTGTGTGCACACCTACTATAAAATTTATATACTGACTAGAAAAATCACGTGAACGTCCCCTGAGGTCGGAACAACAACACAGAAAGTCTGAAAAGACATCTTGTGCATCTCTGCAACCCCAGGCACATCTCACAGAAAGGCATAATTTGACACCCTGGGGTGAGGAAGTGTTGTAAAAGCACATGAACACACAGAACTCTGAAAAATGACTTCCAAACTCCAAAAATTGGACCACCTGAGGAGCACTTGAATGCACAAATAAGAGGTGCTATGTTTTATTGTGCTGTAACTTTGGACCATTGTCAGTGTGGGTAACCAGCCCAGTGTTGTTAAACACAACCATTTTATGACATTGTATTATGTAAATGCCAGGCACTCTTTTAATAATTTGGTATTTCTTTAAGTGCAACTAGTACATGAAATGCTCATGATTTATCACATCTGACAACACCATAAATATGTGGAAAGCAGCAAATAAATATTCACAAATCCAATGGCTCATCATCAAACCAATAAGTTAAAACATGATGTACCAATTAATGGCAATGCAAAATGCTTGTCCTGGACTCTCTGGATCGCAGTACTTTAAAAAATTATATATAGATATACATAACATATATATTTCAGTCAGTGAAATGCTAAGTGAGCAAGCACGCACAACTCCAGAGTGGTCCTTCAAAAGTTTCCAGCATAGACTGCTCCTGCTGCTTGCTGCACAGAACTATTTCACATATGTTAGCGATTTCCCAAATCCAGTGTTTCCACAGCTGTCTCTATTGAGGTTTCTCATGTCATGAGCCCATTGCTCAAAAGTTGTCTTCCATAATGATGAAAAACACCCATCACTTGACAACTGGTCATTAGTGGTTCCTGGAGGCTGTTGGGTGTAATTGAAAGCAAAGATTTTTTTTTCTCTAATACGTCTCTAATTCACTTCTCTTGCTGACCATTGTACAGCTGTACAATATGAATTTCCCCAGTGTGGGATAAATACAGTCTATTTCTATGTCTAAACAAGGAGCTTCAGCACTGCAGCCCACATTTTTTAAAAGGCACAACTTATACTTTGCAGACACACAGTCGCCACTTTTTTTCACAGTTTTTACTTGAGATAAAAGCCCTACTCGGATCGACTTGCCATGGTTCACCACGGTTTTCAGGGTCTTCTCTTAGTTCATAGTATCTGGACCAGGTACTAACATAGTACCTGCTTGGCCAGGGTTCATAGTGAACCGAGCTTTTGCTAAAATGTGACGTGGTCAGACTGCATGCCGCCAATTGGCTAGTCAGGGGCATCGCTCAATGAGTCATGATAGCATCCCATTCACGAAAATCAAAAACACTTATTTTGAAACCTGGTAACGAGGGGAAATGGCTACAAAAAACAATGCCATGGTCCCCAAGTCTGATGAAAAGCCACAGACTGAACAGCAGGTATATTCTTGCCTCGATGTCCACCTTTGTTGTAGCATTTATTTCATACATTAACCGTGTATTTATCAACGCTCCGCCCCGTTTCTATAACAATGACCATGCACATTAGGTGGTACTCAGTTGTAATGGAAAACCAGTCAATCCGAGTCAAGACGTGGGCGAGTCGTGGTGAGTCAATCCGAGTAGGTATTAATGGAAAAAGGGGTTAACTAGACAACGTCTGTAGACAAATCACTTTCATTCAAATGATGACCATAGCAGCATGCTAGCAGCGAAAGCAATCACAAGGTTGGGGAATACACATTTTTCCCTAGAAACTGGGGGTTGCTAGGTGGTTACTGACCTATCTATAGGCCTGTTTAACCTCCAGCAAACACTTTTAACTCGTTGGGAAATAAACTTTTTTCCTTCTAACTGGTAATTGCCAGGTAGTTATTGACTGGCCTCTAGGCCAGTTTTTCTTGAATTTTGTGTTTTGGTGGATTTAGTAATTTCCTTTTGATCAATTTGCTACTGTGTTACTGTCACCGCTGCAACTTGACACCTTTCCTGAAACCTGGTTTGGTGGCTTTATTAGGTGGGGTCAGTGTTAGCCTAGCTCCTTGTTTTGTTTTCAGCCTGCTTGCTAAGTGCTTGCTACCTTCAACAGCTGTTAAGCACTATTATGACAGTGTCTTGACACTGCCTGCCAGCATACACACAGTTAAAAGATGACCTCCGCCAGGTAAAGCAGGAACTGGAGAAAAAGGATGAGCTAACCATGGAGTTCTCATCTGTCATCACTACACAAGCTAAGCACTTAGCTTCTCTACACTCCTCCTGCTGCAGAACCAACTGCTTTTCCACGCATTTCCTCACTGTGACACCATACTCCCCTTCTGTCCAGTTCTGTTTCTACTGGAGGTAACCCTGTCATATACTGTCAGGTCAGTTGAATCTGTGGTTTGTCTTATATGACAGTTAAAACCTAATTTTTTATAGTATAACATTTCCTTAGTCTTTTCCCATTATTTTTGGTTCTTGTTCTTCTAATGTGTGTATGCAGGAGTGAATGTACTGTAAGATATTTGCCTGTGTTTGGACTTGTACATTACATCCTGTTTCATCCAAACTAGGAATTTTGTAACTGCATTTTTTAAATAAAATAATCATTGTTGTTATTATTATTAACATTGCTGTTAGTATCATTATTAGCATTACTATTAGCATTATTATTAGCATTATTACTGCAATGTCACCATGCTCACACACTCAAAATGGCAGACAAATTAACATCTGAGGTTTGTCGTCATGTGTCTGCAAATGCTAAATATGATTCCACAACATTTTTGCTCAGTCATTAACTCAGGGCCAGCTCTGTCCCCAGGTTTTCCTCTTTCCTCTGTGGCACCGTGACATCCCTACAAATCAACCACCATCGGAGACGGTCCAAGAAAGAGCACGCTGTGTTTCAAATGAGAAATGTGTGCTGTACCATCCTTAAACTGCAGCCACAACTGCTTCTGAAATCAGTATAATGCATCCTGATACATTTCCTCCTCACTCACCTGTGCTCATTCTGGTAACCTGTTCTTAGAGAGGGGTTGTTGAATTAATGTCATCAGCATGTTCAGCTCCAAGGACTGATTCATTTTTCCCCTTCCTTTTCCTTTGTGAAACATTTTCTTCATTAATGATCTCTGAAATCATACAGAAGAGATGTTGCCACTAGAAGCAGGCAGCCCGAGCCCCCCATGAGTCCGAATTGTGATCTGAGTGATGCTTCTCTTAGCTGGTGTGAGATGACTTTGATTGTGGCACTTCCACAGCCACCTCCGCAGCTCTGTTTGGACCTGCAAACAAATAGAAATTGCAGAAAGTTACAGATGCCTAGGCTTTTTGTTCACCTGTTGAGCAAAATGGTTAATGTCTCTGCAATGCTGCCATTTACCCATACCAAAAAATGTGTTTGAGGTTTTCACTCCAAAGAATAGCTCTTACCTCAGGGCAGCTATTTATGATAAATGTTTGTATGACTTTTTTTTATTACACAAGCTTCCCCTCCATTTGCCTACCTCTCCATTCATGAAACAGTAAAGAAGCGCCACCACAAACCCCTGCAACATAAAAGACATCTGTTTCAAGATAAAATCATAAGAGTAAGAACTGATTGCATGTACAGTCCGCTTAAGGGGAAACAGTGACTTGTGTTGCTAACACTTAATTGCACAAAGCATCACAATAACTTCAGAGAACAAACAAGCAAAACAGGATGAAGCTGCAGGCTTTTAAGAAGTCATTCGGTTGCTGATTTATTGTTGTTTGTTAATTCATTTTGTCATGTTTATGGGATACATTTTGTGCTGCATAAATGTCAACATTCCACATAGTTATAGTCTTACACATGCACAAATATTATGGAGTGGTTATTTATGACCGTGATTATTTCAGCCAGCAAGGGCTGCCGCTCTTAGGGGTCGCCATAACAGATCATCTGCTTCCATTTCTCCTAGTATCTAGTATTCCTAGTATCCTCTTCTGCCACATATTCATATGAATGTACTCTTCCTACATATGCCCAAACCATCTCAACCTTGTGTCTCTATCGCTCAAGCCCTCCTTCTGATATTCTCATTTCTAATCGTGTCCATCCTGGTCACTCCCAATGAAAATCTTAACATCCTCAACATTGCCACTTTCAGGATCAGCTCCTGTGTTTTTGTCAGTGCCACCATATCCCAACCAAACATCACAGCAGGTCTCATTAACATTTTGTAAACCCTCCCTTTTACTTTGGCTGCTATCCTTCTGTCACAATCATCCCAACACTCATCTCCACCAACTCCACCCTGACTGCACTCTCCTCTTCACTTCTGCTGTGCACCCTGTATTGTGTCTTGTATCTACTGACTTTCATTCCTTTTTTAACTTGTCCATCACCACTGCATACAAGAAGGTCCTCAGAGCTGATCCCTGATGTAGTCCTACTCCCACCTTGAACTCATCTGTGTCTCTGTCTCCTACTGCACCTCAGTGATATACTCATACAATACCACAGTTCCTCCAAGCACACAATCAATGACTTCTCTAGATCCATGAACACACAGTGAAGCTCCTTCTGGCCTTCTCTATATTTCTCTATATTTCTCTATCAACTCTCTCAAATATCTTATCTGTAGTGTTGTCTGTGAAGGTTCTCAGTCATCCAGATCATTGCAGTCTAAGGAGCTTGGTGAGAAAAGTGTCTGGACTATACAGCTGTCATCCGAGAAACTTCCGAGAGTGCCAGACCCTCTTGGGGACATTCCCGTAGGGCTTAAAATCTGGGACTCTCCACCAGTTGCTCTTTGAACTGAAGAAGCTTCTTAGATGAGAGGTGAAACATCTTCAGTCCAGATGCTTTTCTTTCCAAGTTCTGTAGTGTTACTTCTTGGCATGAACCCATACTGCTGCTAACTGATATCACCTCTCTCCTTAACCTAGCTCCATGAACTACAACTGAATGTCTACATGGGATCACTCATCAGCTTTATCCCTCTGTTACCTCCTGTTTTAACTTTGCGCATAATCTTGATAAATTGGAAGATACAATAGGATATCAGTGTGCGCAGGTTTCTCTAAAATATAATAATCGAGTTGAGAATTCAGTGAATTTTAGAGGGACAGGTGCTGGAACAGACTGAGGGATGGATGGCAGACACCTCACCATCACATAAGTTCATCTGGCCATCAGCCGACGAGCTTTAGTTATTATTGTGCATGCACAGGTATAAATATCAATTCCATGATGATTCAGATTTGTAACACCTGTGCTTCTAATGTGACAAGGAAAATAAATCTGCTGGGAAGAATTTCAACTTGAGAAATGTGAGTTATTTATTTTTAGCAATTCTTTGTGAACTGTGATTCTGAAGTTTTATACCTGAAAGGAGCCCAGTCCCAGCTCGATGTAGAGTCTGGCTGCTACTCCAGTGTTCTCAGGCAAGAAGGCAAATACAGTGTAGTGCATCCCAAACAGAGGAATCAGGAACAGGGTGGATTTTGCCAGCCTCCTGAGTGAAGCAAAAAGAAAGGACTGAAAAATAAAAAATAAGTCCAGATAATGATGCAACACTTTGAAAGATTACAGTGTGTTACCAGTATGGTCAGCTACTTTCAGTCATGTCAGAGGTACAAGTTTCAAATGCCAGACAGACTAAATGCGTCATTCAAGCTACAATGGTGGTGTCAGATTTTCATTACACTGACCTTTAAAACAACATCGTCATCAGGCCAATCAGTGGAAAAGATTAAAATGTCAAAACACAAAACCTGAACACATTGTGCTTAGTTCAGCTCATATCACTGATGTCTAAATATCATGTAAATGTTGCCATTTAATTTCTTATGACATTTTGTTGAAACGGTTTCCCGCAAGTAATGCGGTTTGAAAAGAGCAACTCAACATCTGCTTCATCATCAAAAGACACTGAGATAAGTATCATGTTTATGCTCTTCATCATTTACTTTTCTGTATATCCTATTGAGATTGGAAAACCTAGCTGGGTACAGATCCACTCACAAGAGTATCCAGTTCATCAGAGATCAACAGACAGCTGTTATCCTAACAACTGACATGTGTGTGTTTTTTATTCTCACTTTAGTTTCCTCAGTGACATTCTCACATGTATGAGGATGTTGCAGTATGTGTTTTAGTCATCTAGATAGTCAGATTAAACCATAAAATAGCTCTAATCAGAAATATTATCACAGCTTCAACTGCTTAAAGATTAAAGATGGAGGGGAGCTATCAGCTTATTTCAGGTGAATAATTTGTGCCTTTGTGTGAATGCCAAGGTTCCTCCTGAATCAAATTTAAGTTCCTACGACAGGCGGGGCTTTTAATCCTGTGAAACATTCATTGAACTGGTGGAACAATCCTGTCGTACGTCAAAGTAGGTAACATCTATTTCTGGAATCTGGAGCTATTTTTATATGCTCTCATTCTAAATTAATTCAGCTGAGCACAAATGTGCACCAGCCAGATGTCAAGAGAAAGAAGGATTCTTTCAGGTGAAGCAGGGTTTCACTGCTGCTGCAGTAGATTCATGTATGCATATATTATATTAAAGTGTAAGAAGCCGTTCAAACTTTTGTCAAGGGATTTAAACAGCTCCCCCTCACCTTTTCTTCTTACATACTACTGCCTCAGTTAGCAGTTTCCACTTAACACCCAGCAAAAGGTTTACATGTTAAAATAAATTACTATTTATCCAACTGAATTATAAAGAGTTTAGTGCAAGAAAATGATTTAAAGCTCAGCTTTATTAATGCTGAACCACTTTTCTCTGCATATGATGTTTTTAACTCACACCTGAGCTATAGGTTCCCATAAGTAAAGCCCAAAATTATCTCATGTATCCACTTGTTGGTGTTAGACACTTGTAACGTTGATCTTCATTATGGTACCATGATGGTACAGTTCTGCTAATAGCAAGTGAGCAAGTCATGGAGTTCTTGGGATGTATCATTGCAAATCGGGGCGGAAAAAAATATGATATTGTGAGAAATTTTTATTTCTGGGATTTCACATTGCCGATGGATCTATTTTTACCAAAACCATTTTTTTTTTTCCTTAAAACTTACCAAGGGCGTAGATCATCTTGCATGGCCACTATGGTGAGGTGAGGCTGCTACCTCACCTGACTTATAAAAGTTATTATGTCATAAGCCAGTCTTGTTTTTATCATTTATTTTTCTGCAAAATTCTGACCGTACCATCTGTCGCAACAAAAATTCAGAATCAGACCGGGCAAGTCTGCTTCTTCTTCAAGTTATTTTCAGCCAGAGAACTGATGCTCACTGGAACTTTTCTTTTTATCTGACCACACTCTGTAAACCCTAGAGTTAGTTGTGTGGGAAAATCCCAGCAAATCAGCAGTTTAGGTAACAGTCAGATCAACCTGTCTGATACCAACAACCATGCCACATTCAAAGTCACCTAAATCCCCTTTCTTCCTCATTCTGCTTGATTTGAAATTCAGCAGGTTGTCTTGGCCAAATCTAGATCCCTACATGTATTGAGTTTCTGAGCGATTGGATAAATTGGATAAAACCAGATTTCAACCCTTCCAATAGTTGAGACATTTCAGTAAGTTATACGACTTTCATCCACATGAGAGAACAAGATTAAACGTTGGTGAAAAGTGAAAAAGGATTAGTCTTCTGGGCACAATATATGTCTGTAAAAATGTAATACACAAAATTTACAGTTGTTTCTAAATATTTGTGTGAATTTGGTTTGATTTATTCAAACCTATACTTGTGATGTGCTGGCTCACATCCAGGCTTCAAAGAAAGACGGTGAAAGTTGCAAACTCACAGAGCATATCCAATCCAAAAAAAAAAAAAAAAACTTGAAAGAGATTGCATCAGAGAGGGGAAGTGTGGCTTTGATCTTATTTTTCAGTCATACAAGACATTTCTTATAAGTACAAATGTAATCTGTAAGAAATCAAATTTTATTCTTGTACAGTGTTTAAATTTTAAACTTACAGATTATTAAAATGATGGTTTATCAAAATAGCACTAAGATTAAGTTCAGCACCCTATGTAAGATGTATGGATATCGAAACTAATTTATCTGATAGGTTATTTGTTCTTCATCATTTCCTGACATCACACATGCACACACTGGGGTAAGTTCAGAGCTCTTTAGAGTGCTGTATTAGCTGATTGGTGCAAGCTACTTCTTTTCTTCCTCACAATCAGAAATCTGTTCATCAGCTGTAAGGTTTCCTGCTGAGACGTATTATCAAATCTCATTTTCACTAGATAAAACAGCCTTCCTGAGCAGTCCATCCTCACAGACTCCTCTTACCTTACTGCTGCCCTAAAGGTTTTTGGTTTTCATATTAATTTACTACTTTACAGCTTCTATTAAAGAGCAGCACGCTTTTTATCAAATCAAAGCTATTATATGTCACATCAATAACTTGTGACTAGAGTGATCATATGTCCCACTTTGCGAGGGGCATATGTTCAGCATTTTGATTGGTTCCTTACATCTCATAAATCAACACTGAGTTACACTTTTCAAAGCCTGGCTCTTATCCAATAAGAGAAAGAAGAAGAGGCCGTCTCATTGGGGGCAATCAATCGTAATCATATAATTGGTTCTTATATAGCACTTTTCTACTCTGCCTGAGCACTCGAAGTTCTTTATACAACTTGCTTCATTCACCCATTTACTTTTTTCTGTGTTTAAGTGTTTTTTATCTAACATTCGCACACATCCACACTCCGATGGGCCCACTGCAGAGGAACTTGGGGTTAATATCTTGCCCAAGGATATTTAGCATGCAGACTGGAGCAGCCAGGGATCAAACCACCAACCTTCTGATTAGTAGGTGACAAACTCTATCTAGTTACCTAGCTACAGTCAGGAGGTATAGCATTTAAACTCTGAACCAAAGAAAATGAATGGAAAGATAAAAATGGCTGAAATAACTAGCATTTACTACACTGTGCAGCAAAGCCAATCACAAAGTTCATTAGACTGTTGCAGTAAACTAGCACCAGTCATTTTTTCAGAGTCAGATGAAAATTTCCTGCTTTTCAACCAGGTGCTTTCAGGGTGCTAGGGTGCATGTCCTGTGTGGGCTTGTAAGCTGTTGTTGCCATGATGAACAAACAGAACAGGTGTTTTTGAGTGTATCTTTTTCTCTGGAAAAGTTTTCATTTGTATTAATGTGATTTGAACTATTTTGTTTAATGTTTTGTCTTGTGAATTTTATGCACCTTATTGAGATTAGGAGGGTGGCCTGCAGGACGCAAATGCATACTGACTTTTCAGAATATTGCTGTCCTTCAGTTAACAGGCAGTAGTCGAGAAACTTGTTGATGCAGTTTTTTCTCTGTTTTTTGTATCACAAGAACGACGGACTGTTCTTCTATTAATTTTGACCAAAAGAGGGAATACACAAGTGCAGACAGCCACATGTAAACAGTTCAGCTAAATCTGGATCTGTTGCATGATATTTTTAAAAACCAGCTATAACAAAATTTTGCACTAGCACAACATTGTACACTGTGCCCCACATTGTCCCACGGTAATAATCTCTCCTCGTGACTCACATAAAGTGTCCAGTGTCATTGTTCCCTGTCATGGCAGAAGATTTAAGCTTTTCAACCAGAATCCGGATGACGTTGACGAAGATGACTATGTTGATCTGGAAGAGAAACATGCACAGTGGCCTAAATGGCAAAATCAGATACACACTAGTTAAAAGACATTCAGTGTTATCACAGGGGAATGAAAAATTTAAAAATCCTGTATCATCACAGGATAAAGGTGATTACTATTGAACTCGAGACAAAGTGAACCACAATGTGTCACTGCAAACGAGAACATTCACTCCGCTGATGGGCCAAATGTGTCTGAGGCAAGAAAAGTAAATACAGGAAAAAGATACTATGTTCTGGACTAGTTGATTACGTGGAAAATCAATGTGTTTATCATATTTATCACAGTAATATTTCAGGAAAAAAATGTACTCTGAATGTATACAGAACTCTGTTGCATCTCATAATGCAAAACGTAAAGAATTCAGGGAGGCTTTTAGCTCAATCTTGCAGCGTACACCAGGAAATTGGGTCGGCTCGAAGTTGGATCAGATCCTCACTATAAACTAACCACTCTGGAGTTTGTCTGGAAGTGGACCGAGTCCAGAAAAAGTACAGGTGAGTAAACAACCTCGGTTAACTGAAATATTACCATGGCTGCCAGAGATGTTCATTTCTACCAACTCACTGAAGTAAAGTTATCTTAATTAACTAGTTAAACTTGTGCCAGGAACAAATGTGATTTGCAAGAAAACTTCTGTCTCTCAGTATGTTGGCAAATATTTATTAACCTTTAGCTTTGACAAAAGAAAATCTGACATCAAAGGATTTAAAAGACAAAACCACCAATACATGTTTCTTAACAAGCTCCTAAAATTTTAAAACATCGCTGGTATATTATTTAATATTTCATGATCACTGCCCCAAGGGCCACAAACTTGCACTTCCTCTGCCTGAAGAATCCCACTTTAGTGTAAAATTTCATTGTAAAACTTTAATTGTAAATCTGCCACCACAAAACAAAAAACCAGACAGGCAAGTTTATCAGGTACTTGGTGTTTAACTCCTATACTCACCAGCAGTGAGGCTGTTATTGGTCCCTTAATAATCCACCAGATGCCAACATTGTCTGTATCATCCCAGCAACTGTAAAGCCAAATGTAATGTCAGTGCAATACTAAACCTACAAAAATAGATATAATAGTTCACATGGACTGGCAAGCTGCTTTAAATAAAATGCAGAAATATGAAAGTAACAACAGTAAAAACATACCCTCTGTCATCATAGAAGAATCTGGTCAAAACCCACAGTATGAGAACTGTAGATGGGAGCCCTAAAACGTAAGGGCAGGAATTAATTATGCATGCTCTGTTTACCTGTCAAGTAAAATCAATCCGAACATTGCTCCAGACCAAACGCATCTGTTTGCTGCATATTTCTTTGTTGACAAGCATAGAAAATATTAAGTTGACTCTGTGTAAAAAAATTTCCATGCTACCTCCATCTGTTTCATGCCCAAAAAAAAGGAGTACACAGAGAATAAAAGCAGGAGACATGAGAGAGCAGGATAGTAAAGCCAGAAAGAAGCTGATAAGACGCATCAGAGCCACCGTGGTTACAGTCTGAGCACCACTCGTGTGCACACACGTAAACACACCTCAGGTGCTTTGTGTAAAAACATTCAAGACAAAAATATTTACATATCTTAACATATTCATCTGTGTAGTTTCATATTTTTTTAAGCATTATTATGGCTGTTATTGTTGTAACTTTGTATAGGGAATATCACAAGCAATCTATCACCAACCCAACATCTGTTGTCCAGGTATAAAATATGATAATTTGGGGGAACAGCCGAATTTATTAAGTAATCATCCTTTTATCAACAGCTGAAACTGCTGTGCATTAATTCTTGGGTGAAAATAAGGCGAATAAGGAAATCCTGGGTTTTCAGTAATAGCGGTTCTGTTTTTTCTTTTTCTTACCAGGTTATATCGCCATGGTAACTTGTGGGTCATGTTCAACATTAGACAGGTGAAATCACTGCCTATAGATTAATCGACTATGCAGAAGACTGTGTAAACATTCCCAGAACATGATAGTAAAATGATCTAAAGTCTTTGTGTTTGCTAAATCAACTGGCACGTTCAGGTATGGATACAGATCAGTGTCAGAATTATTTGAACTACCTTACGAGTCAAAATATGAGCAATAGTGCTCATTACTTTCTTTTTTCTGGGGGGAGTTTAACACTTGCTGTGACAAGTCGTCAGGGTTTCTTACAACAAAACTGGGATTTCATTTGACAAAATGCAATCTTGGAACCACTGATGATCATCTGACAACGATTTAGCTCTTGAGATCTTTGGAATCATTTACATTCGTAACTAATGTTTGGTGCACACAAGCTAAATGATTGAGCTAATAGGCTAGCCACTGGGTTCTCTGATGAGCTCCGCTCATCTTTATGGGGAAATTATGGTTCACCAATGGCAGTGTGGGCAGCCTGTGATCAGATTAGGTTGCTGTGGGTCCATCAGGTGCAGAGAATAGTAAACTTCTAGCACACGAAGATGATTTGGGGAAATTTGTGGAATTTTTTTGAACTTCTACCTTTTTTCTACCTTCCCTGTCCCCGCCTACTCATAAACCGATCAGCAACGAACACACTCATCCATGTCAAGCACCATGCAGCATGGATTTTGGACGACTGTTGGGAGCATATTTACATAGTTTGAAAACCCCTCTCCGTGGACAAATCCCTCCATAAATCGAAACAATCGGGGTAGCATAAACTAAGCATGACACAGGCTCTGCTTCTATGCCACAACACGGAACAAATTTTGCTTCCTCCTTCACACACTGCTTCAAATCACACCATGAATGTTTCAGAAGAAGTCTGCACAGTTCTCACCACATTTTTCTTCAAGTCAATCTGATCTATAAAGAGGACAGAGTCATTTTTCCAAACACAGACGAACTTGTGTAATACTTCTGACTGAAACAAGCTCTGTCTTGAGCTGGCCTTAAAGCCATGTATTCTCATTGTTATGGGTACTTTTCCCTATGTAACCCTCTGAACACAGGCAGGATTCACAACAGAGTCCAGTATCAGCACTGGACTCTGATACTGCCTCATCTTAAACCTGAATCAGTGGTGAAAGATGCACAATTAGCTATTTGTCCATGTTTTTTCTCAACGTGGAGGAAAAAAAACAAAAACTAAGCTTCAGAAAAGGCAGTAAAAAAAGCAGGAGACCTTGGGCCTGATGTCTCACCCCATTTCTCTCTGACAGAGGAGGGGACAGCAACGCTTTCATGTCATGTGTAGAGTGAGCGATGAGGTGATTCAAGTTGAGTCATACAGTTCAGAAGGACAAAACAAAAACACTGTGATGTGACGTGGTGCTGTATGTGTGCATGTTTGCACTTCAGTCTTGCGTCGCTGGTTACCGTTGGAAATAAATCCTTGTAAACAAAACTTCTCAACAAATTCATCACTGCGGTACACACATCCATATATTTAATAAATGTATTCCTTAATGATAAACGGGTGATATTAATAAGGCTTACACAGTCTGCATTTTTGCCAGCTGGCTCAAGAGAGCTTAAAGTGCACACAGCATGTTTGATACTGCACTACTGTACAGTGCTCCTCCACTCACACGGCTCAGGAGCTGAACTGGTTGCACTCCATTGCTTTCAGACTGTATTATGTGCCTAAACAGTTTTTTCTAATATCATAGTTTGATTTTCCTTGTTAAGAATCAGTCACTCTGCTCTCTGTAAACCTTTCACATTACTGACTGGTCAGATGCCTCCATTTCCGCCTCTTCCAGGGAACCACCCTTGCAGCTAGATTGGGAAGCTGTGGACTAACTTATTGAAATTATAACCACCTTTGTGTGACTGATTAGGCTGATTGCTGATGTCAGAGAAGAGAGAGGGGAAAGATATCCTGAGTATGTTGTACCTGCTTTGAAGCACAGCCCCAAGAAGCATTCACAATTGTAATTATGACTAATCTCACAATTAAGAGATCTTCTCCAAAAGGTTAAGGAGGTTGTTAATCAGAGATAAACTACCTGGTGTAACTTATGCTATTTTATTAATAATAACTTTTAATATTGTCTCATGCCCATGAATTCAGTGCTATTCCATTTTTAAAATTAGCAGTTCAGGCTTATAAAGCAGTGCTGCTGTGAATTGGAGCTGGAAAAATTATCACGGTTCAAGTGCAAGTTCCCAGACAAGGTGTAGAATCAACTGATCTCCGGCAGGGATTGACAGCGGTGGAGGATTTCACTTTCCTCTCTTAACTTCCTGTCAAAGCAGCTGAGCAGCAGTTGCCAGCTACAGCATCCTGCTCAGCGTGACTCACTGTTTGCATGTGGAGCACCTTTAACAACAACCTACAACTGAGACAGCTCACAAGACCTGACGTGAAATCATAATAATGTCTGCCTGAATGCTGATGACCTACCTCTTCTTTTATTAAACTGTAGCGGCGTGCTTGTAGCCCTCAGGGTCAGATCCATTTATATCTTACCATAAATTCCATTCATCGCCTTATCAGAAATATCCCTGCCACCGTGTGTGAATGCAGCATTGCACTGGCATTCAGCGGAGGATTTAAAAAGCCCACGTGGCATGAAAGGTTTTGTTTTGCCAGCTGGACATTGCCTAAAAGTTTCAGGTAAGTGTGTTGCTGTTTCTCACCTTCACTGCTGCACTTAACAAAAGTTTCTGCTTAGCTCTGTGTGGCTGGACTAAGCTGCTATATTTTGGTAACAGGAACCATATGAGACTGACAGGAGCGGTGGAGTATGAGATTACAGGCTTGAATAGGAAAATATACAGCAGCATGAAACAAACAAAACAAAAAGACAGTGGGATGGGAATGGTAAGACAATGGAAAACACTTGGCTTAGGAACAAGGGATGAGAAAACATGGAAACCTCTCAAAACATCCATAGAAAGCTAAGAAGAAAAAAAAAAGATGGGAGAGAAAATAAAAGGGGGGCCGAGGAAAACAAGCGCTACACTCATCTTTAGGGCTGTGCTGCTGCCTAAATAAACTGCTACCAGGATTTTGGAGGCTCAGTTCTTGTGTAAAAATAGATTTCCAACCCAGATATGAAGATAATGTGTGATAATACTGACTTTAACCCCTTAACACCTAGTGCTTTATATTAGATACATGAGTTTTTGTAAGCGTTTGAGGCTTCTATCATTAGTTTAAAAATTTCCCCTGACAATTCTAAATAAATGTCAAATTAATATTATGTTTTTGTCAAAAGGTCCAATAAACTCTCTCACTTCAAAATTTATAATTTTCTGGGAATAGTTTTGGCTTTAAAGGGTTAATCCATTTAAGGCACTGAAAGGGGTTTTCATACTGTTCCCCTGTTATCTCCTATTCTGCAGCTGAATATATTAAATTGAGCACATCACAATGTGCAACTGATGGCACTTATTCTCCAGCAGCATCATTTACGAGAGACAGAAAAGCAACAAGACGCCTTGACTTTAAATCAGCAAAAGCCACGATGGAAACATTTGTTTGTTCTTGAAAATTATTCCTTTACCTACATTACTCTGATGTTTTAGAATAAAAAAAAAATCATGTATTTATTAAACTTTCAGTGGAGCTTAACACATTTTTGCTTAAATAACAGTCAATTTTTATTTTTTACTTTTTCTTCATTAAGGAGTTAATATGAGTGAATCTTTGACAGGTCCTTCAGGCATTTGCTGGCAAGCCTGTAAACGTCTGACATGTTTGCTGCAGGACCTTTAGCAGATGTGGCCGATGATGGTGACAGAAACAATGAGGAGTGAGACCTCAAGTGGAGAACTTGCCATAAGCAGAATTAACAATGGGCTGGCTGCCTGGAGAGATGACGACGATTATGATGATGATGATGATTTGCACTGGATCACACTTCTCTGGACTTCAGAAAACCATTGAGAGCTTCTTTGAAATGGAGAAACCAAAAATATACAGCTAATGATAAGTTCTTGATGTTTTACTGGCTATTTTTTTAACGTGTAGTTGTGTAAGCTAGTTAGTTACTGTATAATATGAGCAGTACTGTGTGTGGAGGTCAAAGTGGCTCGCTAGCACCAGTTGAATATTTAATAGCAGCTAACATGCTAACTGCTGTGTTTTCTCCGCTTACCAAAAGAATATCTTTTAATGATTATTTTAATCACTTTTACATCTTTTAATGGTCTCTGACATGTGATATTTTAACGGTTAGATGAGCTGTTGCTGTTGTGTATTTGTCAGGCTACATGATGATCAGCTAGTGTAGCTCTAGAAAAAACATGTAGGGACCTTTTGTGTGACTCGAGGCTTCAATGCTACTTTTACCTGGAAACAGCGATTCAATTATTTATCAAGTATTTCCATTTTTTAAGTTCACAGGCATCCTGTTTGTAAGGATACAGTCTCTTCAAGTTGGAAAATATTGCTCATTCAAATCAATCATTTATAGTGTTTTTCTCACACAGAGACACATCCGGGATGTAGCGAGAAAACCAATCACTGTTGTAGGCTATGACCACAATTTTACATTTTTACATTTTTAAAATGTATGTATTACATTTTCCTCTTTCACTATCCTTCTTGAATACTGCTTATTTAACAGTTTTAGTTTTTTAAAGAGTACCACTAAATAGATAAAGTTTGTGAAGTGCCTTTTTTAACCAGTCCCTCCCTGCCTATATAAAACATTTGTTTTTAAATGCTGCAATCCATTTAACAAGTTAACATCATACGGGTGTTAACAAAGGGTGTTTTCCCATATTATTCAATTGAATTTCAATGTATTTTGCACAGTGCAAGCTGTGGAAATTTTTATTTGGATTTCTTTTAAATTACCCAAAGTCACACACTACTAAAAAAAATTTCTTTCCTGTAAAAACTTTAGTTTGTACCCCTTAAAACACAATGAAATCCCATTTAATTCTAGGAGAATTACACTTTTGTGTAATTAAAAAATAATCTGTATTAATTTGTGTAACACAATTATAGAGGCTGTGCTTTTGTACACAGAAACAAAGGAAGCCTGTATTTTAATTTGCCCATTTGACATGTCGGTGCAAATTGACAATATTCCAATGTGAGCAAAAACATCAAGTCATGGGACTTATAAACATATACAGACAAAGGACAAAAGGTGTTAATTGACTGTTTAGGATAATAAACACCCTGTTCAGTAGTCAAAACCGCAAAACAAGGCAAAAAAATTTTGACTTTCTAAGCATATTTTCAGAAAAGCAAATTGTTTGTCTTTGCATCCACAACTGAGCTTATTTGTAACAAAAAAGAAGTTTTTCTACCATATTTATAGCACCTCCCCTTTCAACTGAGCCTCTGTGTTCTATGGCCCTGTCTCTATTTCACCAATATTTGCTTTATTGCTAGAGCTGATCATGATTAACAAATGATTTTAGATAACCCTTTTGAATATTAATCTGTCTGTGGGTCACATTTTATTCTGTGTTTTTTAGTGTTTGTGTTGGAGCTACAGTGTGTGATTGTTTTTGTAAAGACAATTCAGTCACTCTTACTCACCCCATCCAATCAGGATATACCACCAGAAGTATTTCCTCTGTGAGACGAAGGTCAGAGCCAGCAGTGTCTGCAGATACATGCCCTCCACCAGCAGCCAGAAGTAATTGGCCAGGATGCTGAACTGGAAGAAAGCCACGGCTGACTTGCACGCTTTCTATAGAGAGGAAACAACAAAACAAAGTTAGAAAAACTGGATGTGTCATCATTTAACATAATAATACATCTTTTTGTGTAATAAAAGGGAAGGTAGTGACAAAAAAATATTTGATTCTTCTTCTACTTTTGCTATAACGTCAACTGAAGTCAATCAAGTACAAAGAAATACAAAATAAGCACCAAGGAACTCAAACCAATTAAAAAAAAGACAAAAATAAACTACCTAAATAGTCACAAAATCACAATTTGAGAAGACTTGCAAAAGAAATTAAAATTTATAAAACAATAAAAAAAAGGAACACAAAATTAGCAAAATCTAGAGATATAAACCAACAGGAAGATGTGCAGTACATAACCACAAAAACACACAAAAGTGTAAAACCAGCACCAAACAATAAGTGAACAAAGATAAACAAAAAAAACCCCACAAAGATACACAGGAGAATAAAAACCAAAGATGACAAAAAAGCAATAAAAAGCATGGACACCGAGACCAAAACATGTAATAAGGAACAAACACAAAGGCTGTTTTTTAAAATCAATTCATGAAAAAAGAAACAAACCTTTTCTCCAAATCCAACACACACATGTGCAAAAAAAGCATATTCAGTACATTCTATATAAGGAGATCCTGATACAAAATATATACAGGACGGAAGTGTCTGTATTCCTGTTCACTCTATAACCTTCTGACTTCCAGCACATGAATGAATCATGCCACCTGCAGAAGTCGTCTAATGACACTGCAGTGGTTGGGTGTATTAGGGACAGGGCTGGAGTGGGAGGTGATGAAGAGCTATGTGTAGTACTTTGGCGGAAAACCACCTCCTTCTGAAATTCAGCCACTCAAAAGAGATAGTGGTTGATTTCCGGTGACTAAGCCAATTAGCATGATGGGTGACTGAAGCAGTGGACGGCTACAGGTAATAGGGTGTTCACATGAATGACAGATTGGATTCTATTTTTTGAGGAACCTCAGTTCCTCCAGTGTTTGAGGCAAAACGGCAAGACCAATTTTTAGCAGCAAGTGCTGCTGTCTGCTTGGAGGGGTGGCATCTGTGCCAGAGATGCCAGCAGGAACAACAAATTCATCAGTGGCCAGAATCTGGAGGCGTTTGAGTCACAGAGGGACAGGAGGGCATTGACAAACTATTGTCCATCATGGACACACCCACTCCATTTCACACTACAGAGCCAACAGAGTTCGTTCTCCCTCAGACCCCACTAACATAAAGACCACTTCAGGAAATCATTCCTACGGTTATACCTTCATCTATCTATCTATCTATCTATCTATCTATCTATCTATCTATCTATCTATCTATCTATCTACTGTAGATTTAAACCTATATTTTCTCATTTTTCCAATATAAAAAAAAAATCTTAAATTGTTGCTAAAAGATTTCATCAGTCTAATGAGAGTATTTCCCTCTCATTGTTTTGCCACGTGTCTTCCCCTCCTCGTTCTCTGTTTCCACTGTTAACTCAATCACACAGCATGTGGGAATCTATTTTGATGCAAACATCAATTAGAGCCCTCACCGTGGACATGGAGCAGTGGTCCAGGGTCTCATCAGCAAACAGCACGGTGTCTTTAATGAAGACGGCACTGGCTCTCAGGATGAAGGAGGCGAACAGGTTGATGTGGATGTAGTTTCTGGTGCAGCGGAACTTCCTGCGTAACAATAGCGTAAAGCATACACTGCATGTAAATTAATATTTCATAAGGCGGAAGAAGAAGGTAAACAACTTCATGAATTTGCATGTGTAAGATGATTCATAATCCTCTGTACTACAAAGGCTCTTTGAGGCTTTATCATCTGAATATATGCATATTTATATATGCATAGACTCAATACTTGAAATGTGCAATTCACTTGTATTTTTATTTTTTATTCCTATTTATTCTATTTATCCCCTTTGTATATTTTATTTATATTTGTCTCTGTATTTATATATGTGTGTGTGTGTGTGTGTGTGTGTGTGTGTGTGTGTGTGTGTGTGTGTGTGTGTATATATATATATATAACAGTTCTGTAACTGTAACTTCGGTCGTTGCTGTGCTTTTTTTGGAAGTCGAATTTCCCAGAGGAACCCACCCGAGGGATTAATAAAGTTCTATCTTATCTTATCTCTTATCTTATTTTCCTAAAATTATAAGATGCTGTCCTAACCACACAAATCCTGAATGTGTCTGCATCATAGAAATTTCCCCTTTTATTGGCCTTTTGTGGGTGCAGATGGTGGTGTGTGCCGCTCTGGTCTAACCTGAAGGCTGCGAACACCACGATGGCTGTAATGAGGGAGATGAGTGACGTGGCGTAGCCTACGGTGTAAACCTGTCTGAAGGTATAAAGGTAACTCGTCTGGAGACAGGAAAACAGAGAAACCGTTAGTTTAGAAAAATATCAAAATAAAAGTCTGAAGCTGTGAGTCTGACTCAGATTGCTGCAACTTCAAGGGTTCTTTCTTTATAAGATTCATGAATGAATAATAATTTGTTTAAGCTTTAGATAGAAAAAGCAGTAATTATGCTGAAACACTGAAAAAGATGTATTTTTAACTGTGTGGTTGTTTAAATATATAAACAATTTCAGGACCTGTAATTTCCCTTGAGTTGTTTACATTTATTCCTGGAACAAAGGTCCTCACAGCTAACTACAAATAGGTCTGACATAAAAAGGAAACAGCGATAGAGGAAGCAGAAACAATATGTTCATCCTTCATTGACTGGCATGATTACAACCACATGTCCGTATACCTCGGACTCAGGCTCGCTGTCATCGCTGAACGCGCAGGCCTCCTCATAGGGTGGATACATTTCCGACCAACCGTCAGCAGTACAGTTCCTGTAAACATACCCTAATGTGGGGAATCCAAAGAGAGAACGCAAGGAGACAGTTAATTTCAAGTGTTTCAATCGCACAAATATATGAATGTTGTTCTTTTATTATTTTTTGTGCCCTTCCTGACACAACCCCAAAAGGATTGGTGTTTCCTTCCAGGAATAAACCGGAGGTCTTTTTGTTTGCAAGGGGAATGTGCAAACCACTTGGAGCCACTTTTTCTGTCTCAAGAATGAAAGCGGCAATTTCAGTTCAGTTTATGGGTCGCATAACCACTGCATGGGAACCTGTAAATAACACCTTCAAATTGTTTCTTTCTTATAAAGACATATAACTACCTGCTGAAAATGTTCACATGTAATGCACCATGCATTTGCAAAACATGGTGATGAACACCCTGAGATCTCAACAATGTTCAGTCAGTCTCCTGACCATGAGCTTTCAACACGATGCTTGGGTGAAACTGCTAAATGCCCTCTTTCTCTATAATTTTGGCACTTTTCAAATCCCTCCAGTGGGACAGTCTGATGGGCTAGTTCTGACCTACAGGCTGTTTGTTTGACAGCCTGGGTTTAGAAGCTCAGTGAACCTTTTTGTTACACCAAGTGTCCTTTTCTGTCTTGGTTTTTAGTCTTTTCATACATTTTACAACACAACTGACTGACAATACGAGCTATTTTAAATCTACCTGAATTAAAATGTGTTATTCGCATCCCTTTTTGTTGTGAAATGCTGTTGAAATTACACTCTGGCTCCTTTGGTCGAGTTTAACTTTTAGGATTTTTGAAAAGTGAAGAAAAAGGTGTTGTATGAAACCTACTGAAACCTACTGAAACTCTGCAGGTATATTTTCCTTTTTAACTTCAGGGCTAATAACTGCTACACCATTATCATCTTTTAATTTCTTTTTCTCCATTATATTTGAAGCAAATCCTCTACTCAGTCTATTGAAGCTCACTTTGGTCTCTTCCAACCTCTTTTGGAAATATCTGGTCCTTTATTGTCTAAAGTCTCCACTGTGCTTTCTTCTGACAATATATCTGTTGTTCAGCACAAAGCAGCAGTTTACAGTGATTTTTGACTAATGATACCAAAAGCAACACTGTGAGATGGAACAGAAGTTGCTGGCTGGACAGTTAAACAATATGCAGAACCTCATCCATAATCTCAGGGCAGCCTATTTTCACACTGCAGCAGTTTTTTCACAAAAACATATCGAAGAGACGTACTTTAAGTAAATGATATGCTTCCCGGCAGCTGTGTAAAGGGGGAAAAAATACGAATATTTAGAAATTTGCAAAATGCTTGTGAAACCATGAGCTGATTAATTCCTTTGTAATTAAATATTGAATCATAATTGCTTTACAAATCAATCAAAGCAATTTTCCTGTAGACTCCTGGTGAAGCATAGGGCCACAACAACACCACGCCAACGGACTCTGTTCTGGGCCGTTCTCTTCAGCTGGGTCCACGTCATTCCGGCGGCCTTCACTTCGCTCTCGACAGATCTTCTCCACGTCTGTTTGGGTCTCCCCACTTTCCTTTTTCCTTGTGGGTTCCAGTCCAGTGCTTGCTTTGTGACGTTGTCGATTGGTTTTCGAAGTGTGTGGCCTATCCAGCCCCATTTTCTCTTCTTGATGTCTTGACCGACCGGGTTCTGGCTGGTTCTCTTACACAGGTCTGTGTTCGAGATCTTCTCAGGCCATCTGATGTTGAGGATGTGTCGAAAGCACTTGTTGATGAAAAGCTTACCCGGCTCGCTGAGGAGGCAGAAAAGACTGGCCTGAAGATCAACGTCAGAAAAACAGAGGTGTTGCGGCTGAACAACTGACAAGAACATCCACAGCAGCTACAGGGAAAACACTTGGTGGAAACTGACTGCTTCATCTACCTAGGAAGCATAGTCAACAGTGATGGTGGCGCAGATGAAGACAAATCAACAAAGCAAGGCTTGCATTCAACACCCTGCGACCCATCTGGAACTCCAAAGCCTTATCTCAGCACATCTTCAACACTAATGTGAAAGCAGTCCTCCTGTATGGGTCCGAGATGTGGCGGGTGACCAACACCACTACCAGCAAGATCCAGATTTTCATCAACAATTGCTTTACACGCCTTGTTTTAACCTACAAGCTTTAAGTCATCAGTCCGGTACACTTGCACCAGTATTTCTTCTCTGAGACTATTTCGGTCCATCGTGCTTTGAGTCAAAAAATTTTATTCTTTTATGTCCACTGACGTCTGCTTTTGGTTAAAGTTCATTTGGATACAGCGGGTGACAGGAGAAATTCATCTGGTATTTGTGGGACTGTGTATTTAAATATCTTTGCCAGAGATAGCGCATAGGTAATAGCAGAATTGCTGTTTAGCAGAACAAAGATGCATAAAAATAAATGACAGGAGGATTTTTTTCTTTGTTCGTTATTTCCTCTGAGCAAACAGAAACCGACTGGAGTCCAAATGCTGCAAACTGTGCAGCTGAAAGCAAAGCCTCTTGTTTGTTTGGGTGATTAGCAATTCAGATCATAATGAGCCGTTATTTCCATCAAGGTAAAGGAGGAAAGAGCATTACTCGTTAATTAATGTGGCTTTCCCTCCTCTAATGGTCCTGTAACAATACAACAGACCAATATTGCTGTCTGTGTGCGTCATTTTAAACGTTTACTTGTTGTCCTATAAGGACCAGTTTAATAGTCGCAAAACATGTAATTGTTTTAACCAAAGAAAAAGCTAATAAAAATCTTAATGTGGATATATGTGCATTATTTACACACGTATGTGTAAATATAAAAATTGCTAAATGCAAAAGCTCATTATTAAGAAAGAATTTATTTCTCATGGTGTCACAAGGACTTTCTTTGAGGAGACAGCAGCCGAAAAGGATGTCAAATTGTGATGAATGAACCCTGCAGACAAGATTTCAATCCACTTCTGCCAAAAACATCCTAGAGCATATTATATGTGTGTGTGTGTGTGTGTGTGTGTGTGTGTGTGTGTGTGTGTGTGTGTGTGTGTGTGTGTGTGTGTGTATTCTTGCCAACAAACATACATGAATACATGCTATGATTCTCCAGCATTGACTCCAGCCTGCTTTAGCTCTGCTGATTATCCAGCAGAGCTAAAGCTAATACTGGTGCGACAGCACAGCATCCAAGAATCGGATTTTTACATTATATTATTTTAACAATGCTGGTGATCAGATGATTTGGCTATGAGGATCTGTGCTTTTCTGTGTTCACTGAGGCTGGTGCAGGAACCAACCTTGATTGCTGGAGAAATGCTGGAAGACTTCAGAGCAGGACAAATTGACCACCTGCCCAACCTCAGCTCGCAGCCAGCACCCGATCTCATCCCATTCTGTTTTACATCCTGCAAACAGAGACAGAGGGAGAAGCAGCAGAAAGTTATTAATAACACTGTCACAATGCTGACAGTATAGACATTCAGGTGCTCAAGATTTAGTGCAAAATCCAGCTGCAAAGCTGAACATCTCTTTTGTCAAGCTTTAGTTAGAATAACTCTACTTCCACAAACCGCATCCTAAAAGTTTGTACTTATATTTTAAACTTCATAGGTAATTAGAACAGGTTAAATTCACTAAATTTATGCAAACATTTACAGCTTTACTTAGTGGCTTTCCCAATTGCAATTTTTACAAAATGTACAGTACTGTTCAAAAGTCTTAAGCTACCCCTCATATGTTTACAAATGGGAAATAGGTGCAGCCTTGCTTATTTTGCAAGGTGAAGATCCCAACAATCAGTCAGCCCCTTATGAACAAGCACAAGCGTCAATGGGAAGGAAAAACTCCCTTTTAACAGGAAGAAACCAGCAGAACCAGCCTCAGGGAGGGGCAGTTTTATCAAGTTTATAAAGTTTTATGAAAAAAGAAAAGTTTTAAGTCTAATCTTAAATGATATGTGGCTTGAGATTTGTATAACTTAACTATTAAAACACGACTATTCTGAATGTTACTTGAGTATATTTTCAATGCTGGACTTTTAATTAATTAGCTTCAGCTGATTAGCTCTGCCAATCTGTCACACCAATCTGGAAAAATAGCAACGAATCACTATTCCATTCTCTCTCGTCTTCAGGGCTCAGACTGTGAAACAGGAAGCAAACTTTGTTTTGAGTCTGAAAACCTTCTCGTGTTTTCTGATAGTGTGTGTGAGTGTGTGTATGTTTGTGTGTTTAGTCCCCATTGCCGCATTTGATCACAAATACCTCCACAACTATTAAACTGACATTACAGTTTGTTTCAGACATTTTTGTGCCATTCAGGATGATTTGCAATTACTGTGATGATCCCCTCGCCATCAATCACAATCATTATGTTTCAAAGTTATTGTCATACGCACAGCAGAGAAACATGTTTCCCTGTACAATGAAATGTATGCTTTACTGTCAACAACAGATGTCAAACAGAACAATCCACATATAAAATAGATAAGTAAAAGAAATAATCATTTAAAAACATTTTTTTGAGAAATACAGTAGAAATACTAGATATGTAAATAATATATTTACATTTGGAAAAAGAATCTGAGCTCCAATAAGCTATGTAGATATTACGCTATATGCTACATCAGTGTTTGTATTATCTCTGTTAAAGTACCAACATTATCTGGTGTCTTTATGTGCACCACGAAGGAAAAATGAGATCTAATGCTTTTCAGTCGTCCGTCAACAGCCTCAGCATCTCGCATGTTTATGAAAGACTGAGTACATCTCAAAAAGCCCTGAACTCCAGCAATGCTATGAAGAGTTCCCTGCAGCGTGACATACATCCTGCTGTTTTATTTATGAAGAACGGAGCAGACGCATTTAAACCTCAGGCCTTCATGTGCAAACACAGTACATTCAGGTGACCTGATTGCCAAGTCACGTATTCACTCTCGTATAATTAAAATTGGGTATTTATATTAATCCTGACCTAATAAATCCAAAGTGATGCATAACACCAGCTGACAAGTCCCGTCCACAGTCTTGTAGCTGTGATTGGCCCACATTAAAAGCTTTCACTTTTTTTTTCATCAACTACATTCTATATAAACCGCGGATTACTCGCCGGTGTATAACGGACTAATTCATTTTTCACTGAGTTGACAGATTTGACAGGAGAAAGTGGATGATTGGATGGAGTAGCTTGTCTGATCAATTTTAATTGTGCTGATAAACGGAGCGTGTACTGCACCAATCTCAGATAAATGTCAACAGCAGTGATGAATTAAAAAGGCAATGTAAGCAGATATTTTTCTTCATTTACCCCAAAGGCTGAGGTGAGATCAAAATAAATGTCAAATACATTTTAAGCAGGAAATCTCTTCTCTGAAAAAAAGGAAAAAAGTATCAAATCCTCAGGCACCATAAAATTCGAGGAACATAAAACAGTTTCGGAGGCTAGAGTGATTTCTGAGTAAAACATAAACACAGCCCCCCTGCATCTGAAATGGAGATTACTGCTCTGCACTCGGCAGGATGTTGGTGAGGCAAATTTTGTCCTAGTGCTGCCATTCATTTGATTGTATTTGTGACCCTTTATGTAATAAATACTTTCTTAACTGGTGACTGAAAAAGGGAAAAGTATACCAGAGGCTGTATGTGAGAAAATAAGCAGTAAGTCACTTAAGATATAATTTTTTATTGCCAAATCTCCAAGTTGCTCTACTTTCTCAAATCTGGTGACTCATTTCAGTGAGCTTGTTCAGTTTGGGGTTTCATGTTCTTTCCTAGAATTGCACTTTATGATAACCTAGATATATAAAAAGTAATATAGCACATGATGTAGGTCCAATGGCCTTAAGATACCATTTGAGGCGCAGACGGATTGACCTTATGTCCACTTGTGAGTGGGTTCTTCAAAATAATACCTTTTCAGGACAAACTAAGTCAGGAAAAGATGACAGCTATGGATGCATGTTTTCCATCTACTATACATATCTGTTATTAGGAAAATGGCAGAAACTTAACATTTTCCAAACAAAAAACTGTGCGGTGCAGAAGACACAACGATGATATGTTTGTATTTGTCAAGCACAGAAAAACCCTGAATGAAAATCTGAAGTTCAGCTTGGATTATTACCTACAGGCCATTAACTTTTTGGATGGATTTCAGAGGACAACGAAGGATGCCTGCAAACCTAAATCATCAGAAATAGGACTATCCGAAACCCCATGTAACATGCAGACAGTTTTCATTACCTTCTCATTGAGAAAATCTCTTTTAGGATGTGAGACTGAGACATTCTGATCAGGACTCCAGAATCCAGTCTATGAGCAGCATTTCGCACAGATATAAATCTCAGGTGTTCACACTGGCTCATAACAAAGTTTTATAACTCGAGAGAAGCAAATTGATCAAATTGAGGGACATTTATAAAAAACAAAAAAAAAATCCCACAAACCTTAAAAGTGCACTTGAAAAGCTCACACAAGAAGGTTAACCTAGCTTACCTAGAAGACCTCATCAGGGGGAGCACGCTCCCCCTCGTTGAAGAGCTCACCCACTTAACTCGCATCCCAAGAAAATAGCTAACCCCAGATAAGGCAGCGTGATGTATCCCGAGATAACAGGACTGGGACATCTAAATAAAGGTGTGAAACAATCGCCTTCAAAAGGTTATCAATTGACTTCAACCAAAATTAGGTACACTCGGTGCGGCAAGAGTTAATAGTTATTAGTCTCAACACCCAAGGATAAGCAGAAGAGCATGACTGATATGATGGAACTGAGATTTTGTTACACTTAACTTTTGCAAAACATAAATAGAACTAAATTGAAACTAAGGATTTTCAGGAAATAAAAACTAGACTAAACTAGCAAAGAATTGGTAAAAACTAATTACAACTGGCAAAAAATTGAAAATCTGGAGTCGAAACTAAATAAAAGATAAAACCTAATGAAAATGGCGAAACGTTTAAAACTCTGGTGCAGAGATTGGCAAATCTGACCAGGAACGTTATAAAATGGATTGTCAGAACAGTCAGCGTTAAAGCCACTTTTGACAGTCCATACTAGGATGGCATTGGACATCTTGGGGGTGGAAAGGGGGTTGGTGTGACCAAGGTGTGGTTTGGCTTGTCGTATGTATGAGATCATATGGCTCTGGATGGACTGGTTACCAGGGCATGGAAGGAGGACAGACTCATTAAAGGAGGAGAAGGAACTTGCTGGGATTGGAGATCCTCTGGGTGAGTGGTTGATTAAAAGCATGCATAAAATAGAAGTTATCTGTTGTTATTGATTGGTAATAGATTGATAATTGGCCACATTTACAGCTGTATTGACTTGTTGTGGACGTAGTCGACTTCAGGTTTAAACACTCTAATTAACAGGTTGAAAATAGTGACATTAAAGGAAGAGTATGCAGCGCCACCCTGTCAGACGCCAGTGATGGTGGAGCTCACTGATGAATCAGGTGAGCTGGATTCATGGCTGATTCAAAACTAAGATCCCCCTGCTGTGGTCAGTAAGGGGAGAAAAGGGGGAAATAAAATCAAGAATTAAAGAGGCATTTATAAACATTTAGGTGTCAAGTGAAACGGGACAAAAGGGGGTGTTTTACTGTTATTTTAATGTCAGCATTATTATTGTATGAGAATCATGCAACAAGCATTGCATCGATGATCATTTATTGAAGCTTTTGACCTTATACTAACATCTGTGTTCCTGTGATTGTTATAACCTCTGATGAATCTTTTATTTACAGGTGTTAGGATAATGATATAATTTTTCATTGCAGGTGTAACCATGATCATTTTTATACATATTGCAACTTGTTGCTCATTGTAGAGTTGTGCTCAAGTTAATAAGGGTGAATAGTTACAGCCAGCGCGATGTCTGACTGATCTATTGAGGGGAAAGGCTTCGAGCATAGAAGGCCGCACGCGCTTACAAAACACTGATATCATGTTATTCTTTGTGATCTTTTCTTAAATTATGTCTTTAAGGTTAGTTTAAATAGTGGCAGTTAATTAAACGAGATTTATTAAAATATTAAATACCTGAGTCAGAACGTTACACGCGGATCACCTTAAGAGTCTGGGAAACTTTGTAGCTGCCTAACTTTTTTTTTTTTTGAATGTTCTAGCTCCGTTGATTTGACACATTGGAATGTGTCAAAAAAGGGGGGGAAGGTTGAGCTTTAACATCAAACCATGATTATTTGAACATTTTATAACTTCATTTGTGTCTTTAATAATTTAGGAATGGTAAAGCTTAAGCTAATAGCGGTCCGAGAAGACGGACCTTTTAGAGAATCAGTGAAAAAGCATAAACTATCATTTTCATGTTTAATCATTACTCATTGAAACGAACTGAATAGCGTTTAGAAGATTTGTTAATTTTTTGTCTTTTGTTAAAAAGAGGGGTTTCAATAATTTACAGACACACCTTGCAAATGTGCTTATAACGAGTTGGCACTCGGCCTTTTGAAGGTCAGAAGCTTCGTTCGGCGTGACTGTCCGGACTGATAAAGTGTAAGAAATGCCTTGAGTGCGGAGGGCTAAATGCAAACATGCTTACACACACATAAGATATGATTAGAATAAGTCCTTGGGACATTCTGAATGTTTTAGACCAATTCTGAATCACTAGAAGGTCAGTAGATAACAACATTAGATTATTAGGGTTAGGAAGAGAGGTGTTTTGGTTTTCTGTCTCTTACAGAGACAGAAAAGCAAGAGCAAGCTCATAGACCTTACTTTGCCGCATGCTACAGCATCAAAAAGATTAGAAAGAAAAAAAGGGAAACTGCTGAGAGTAATAATACTTTATGAGAGATTTTTACTGAACTCCCAGGAATCCGCTTCAGACGCACGGCAACAATCAAGGACAAACTAGTCTGGGGGCCTCTTTCTGCTCCAAACCAGAAAATTGGAAGTTGTTGTTGTGGTAATTGCAATTAATGTGAGAACCTGATGAAAACTGACAATTTTAAAGATGTGTTTATTATTAAAATCTGCCCTAGCACCAGTTTACAAACTGCTGATTAGTTTATTCTTAGTTTGTTCCCAGAGTCTCTCAGTTCTCCCTGGATGACTCCATCAGGGTTTGTTTTGTGCCTGTTTGTTTTTGTTAGTGTCCATGGGCGGGACCCATTTAAAAACACGGTAAAAAACAAAAAGATGATCCAAAATCAGGTCATTTAAAAAGGTAAAATAAGACTCTAGTCTAGTAGTTTATGTCATGGTCCGTGGGAGCAGTATCTGGGGAGTGTTCGTGTTGCCTCAGTGGCCACGCCCTCGGGTTGGACCATCAGCATCACACCTGTATTCCATCCCAGGCAGCAGGGCTATTTCACCCAGCGTGGACGGCTGATCCACCCCAGTCCGTTAGTCACTCTTGGTAATAACTTGGGTCTCCTAAGCTCTGAGTTTTTCAGGCATTTTGTTACCTGTGTTAATATTACGCCCTCCTGCCTGTTCTGCGTGCAAGAGAACTCCCTCGGTCTCCGTCTTTCCCTGCTAGGATTTTCCCACGGACACTCTCCCCTCCGAGCCCCACGGTCTGACTCTGATTATAAGCCGCAGCATTCTAATTCTTCTTTAGTTTTGACTCTCCGTTCTCCTGCACCCAAGTAATTGTTTCCCCTTTCTGTTGCATCTTCCCACGATCCCGATCACGGCTTCCCAGGGCATTTCAGTTCCCGGTTTCCTCAGCTTGAGTTATATTCTCGTTCCCTTGGTTGTTCCTGGACATTTATGTTAAAGAAATAAATCTGTACATAGTTCCCGTGAATTTTGTATTGAGTTTGCCTTTGGGTCCCATCTGTGAGTGTAAACCTTGGTTCCTGACAGTTTAATCCATTTAAAATATTTCTCTAGCTGGGCCCGCGTCCCCATTTTAGCATTTTTTAGTAGATAAAGGCGAATGGCTTAAACATGAATTGAGCTGCAGTTCGGGGAAGTCCTCTGAGGGGACTTGCGGCAGCTCCCGGGCCTGGCAGATCCCCATGTACTAATGAGAAGTGAAAGAACTGAAAAACGGAGGGTGGGGCATGAAAACGAGAACGAACAGCTTGTAGAACTGAGTGGTCATATATAGATGAGAACCGGAAGGGGCGTGTTCAGAGGCGTGGTCACACTCCTGAAATTCAGATAATTTATCTCCAAGTAAACTTTTCCTTATTTTTCCCACCTTTGTGATTTCAGGTAACAAGCAGGCAGAAACAGTAAGGCAGCCTGTGGGATTACATCAGAGAACAGTTGAGAAAAAAGAAACCAGTGTATGATAGAAAGCTACTGAATTATGTAAAAGTGACAAAGGGCAGCAAAGATGTATGTAGAGAAACCGATGAAGCTAATGAGATTTCTACACGTACAGAAACAATCGCTTGTTTCTAAAGGTTATTATGTATCAATAGAAACATATTTTTACCTATTACAAGAGCAGAACTGAAAATTATTATGCTCATTAAAGAAGCATTACAAATTATCCTGTTGACTAGACTATCAACATCCTTTTTCTCCCTCCTGCCTTATCTCCCCCCCCTTCTTCCTCCCTGTCCTCCTCCATATGTCCCTTCATCCCTCACTCCCTCCATCTTCTTCTTTATCTACTCATTGTGTTCTTAATGTTAATGTTGCTCATTTTTAAAAGAATTGTGTATATTTATTGCATTTTGCTTGATGGTTGTGTGATTTCTGCTGACTGTACAACAAATTGCCGTTTAAGGACAAAGATTTCCTTCATCCTTGACCCCCTAGCTTTCTCATTCTTCTCAACCTTCCTTTCTCGCTTCTTCTTATCTCCCTCCCTCCCTGTCCCCTCTTTCCTTCCCTTCCCCCCGTCATCTTTTTCTACAGTTCTTCACTTGATGTCTTCCTACCTATCTCCCTCCCTGTTCAACCCTATCTCTCTCCATCCTCTTTCCCTTAATTTTCTTCCATCTACTTCCCTCTCAGTCTTCTTCCCTATCTTCCTCACTGCCTTTCTACCCCCATTTATTCTGTCCCTATCTTGTTCCTTACCTATTTTCCTCCCTTCCTCTCAATCTTCCTCTTTACATTTCCTGTCCATCATTATGTTTATCCTGGTCAGCTGTTTTTCTCATGTGTCTCCACTTCCCCTGATCACCTCATGTGTGTATTTAAGTCCTTTGTCTCTTACTGTTCATTGTCAGGACGTCTGCCAATTTGAATGAAGATACAGAGAAAGGAAGGCTGAGAGTGTCATGGCGGGGTGCGCCGGTGTGATTGTTAGAGTGGACCCAAAAGCAGACACTGGAGGAAGGAGCTGGTTTGCAAACAGAAGATAGGGTAGCTGAGAGCCTTTATTGCATCAGCCCTTATTTATTTATATATATAGATATCTCTCTCTCTCTCTCTCTCTCTCTCTATATATATATATATATATATATATATATATATATATATATATATATATATATATATATATATATATATATATATTACATTTTATTTAAAAATAGCGCCTTTCAAAGCTCCCAAGGACACTGTACAACAGATAAAAACACAGAAACTGGAAATATACACAATAATAAGAATAATAGATAAAAGTTAGAGCATACAGAGGTTTAAACATAACCAATTTTAAACAGATGAGTTTTGAGGGTGGACTTAAAAAGAGGGAATGAACTAATATTTCTGAGGTCGGGGGGTAAGGAATTCCAAAGTCGAGGGGCAGAGCAACTAAAAGCCCTGCCCCCCCATTGTAATCAGACGAGCGGAAGGAACAGAGAGAGAAAGAGAAGATGAAGATCTGAGGCACCAGGATGGGAAGTTCATCTGTACTAAATCGGAGAGGTATGGTGGAGAGAGAGAATGAATAGCCTTAAATGTATAGAGGATTATTTTAAAATGGATGCGAAATTTAACCGGGAGCCAGTGAAGCTGCTTCAGGATTGGGGAGATGTGGTGGGTAGAGGAAGTTCTAGTAATAATACGGGCAGCAGAGTTCTGGACACGTTGGAGCTTGTTAATAGATTTTTGTGTAAGGCCAAATAATAGTGAGTTACAGTAGTCAATTCGAGAGATAACAAGATTATGGACGAGAATGGCAGTGGCATGAGGAGTGAGGAAAGGGCGGAGGCGATTGATATTACGGAGTTGGAAATATGCTGCACGTGTGACATTATTGATATGTGAATTAAAGGATAATGTGCTATCAAGAATGACACCCAAGCTTTTCACAGAGGGAGAGATAGGGACCAGTGAGTTATTGATGGTGAGAGAGAAATTGTTAATTCTGGATAGCAGTCGTTTAGTGCCGACCAGGAGAAGTTCTGATTTATTGCTGTTGAGTTTAAGGAAGTTGGAGGAGAACCAGGAATTGAATTCAGCTAAGCAGAGGATAAGGGAGGGTGGAGGAAGAGTAGAATCGGGTTTGGTAGAGAGGTAAAGCTGGGTGTCATCGGCATAGCAGTGGAACTGAATATTATATTTACGAAAAATATGTCCGAGTGGAAGAAGGTAAATGATGAAAAGAAGGGGCCCGAGGACAGATCCCTGGGGCACCCCAGTAGATAGAGGAGAAGGCTGAGAAGTGAAGGATTTTAATTGAATGAACTGAGTGCGGTCAGACAGGTATGATTTAAACCAGGCTAGTGGAGTATGAGAGAGACCAATAGAAGCTAATCTGCTAAGAAGAATGGGATGAGAGATGGTGTCAAAGGCTGCACTCAGATCAAGGAGTGCAGCCTTGATCTCTCTCTCTATATATATATATATATATATAGAGAGAGAGAGAGCGATATATATATATATATATAGAGAGAGAGAGAGATATAAAGATATATATCTATATATATAAATAAAGGCTGATATAATCTTCATTATATAGTAGATTAAACAGCTCAGCACTCAGTCATGAGCCCTGCAGGTGATTTTTAAGCAGTGTAGTGGCTGCTGACATTTATGTGAGACAGAGCAGTGACTCTGTCAGAGTGAAATTCCCATTTTCTCTCTGTGCCTCACTTCATCTGTATAAAGCCACCATGTCTAATCCATTATGATAATGTTTTTCTGTCCCACAAAACCAACTGCACTCATCTAATCAGATAATCCGCAACCCGTCGTAACCCTGGGAAGCGATAGTGAAACAGGGGTGCATTCGCAGAGACCCCTGGATGGTTGGACTGTGTGGCTGTCAGGCTGACTCGGTCTGATGTTCCTGAAGTCGAGGATTCAGAAATGACAAAGGGGATTGTGTGGAGGGATGCTTCAAATCATCTATCATCTCACTCAGTGTTTGTTCAATGAGTTGGTATCTCATGGGTTGGTGCTATGAATTGTGGGGTTGTTTTAACACAGCAGGGCACAACCAAACACACAGACGATGCATGTTTTACAGTTCATGTCTTCATCTGTTGGCTCCATTATGACTAGAAGTGTCAGTCTTTCTTTGGGATGAAATAACTCAAAACCTACTGCATGGATTGTCTTGAAAATTGTATGCAGACACTGAACACTTGATGTCCACTGGATAATTCTGATATCCGTACTTTTCTTGTACAGCCACATTTTTGGTCCCCTCTCTGTTTAGAAAAATGCAAATGCCTTAATAAAGCTTAGATGCAATTCTGCACCTCTGCTTTAGTTAATTTAATCTATACAGAAGTTAGTCCCTGCCACCACTTCTAGCTGCTTGTTGGTATGGTGGACACTGTCCTAGTCAACAGTGAGAGGAGAGGAAACCTCGGTCCTTAATTTTGAACTAGAACATATGAAACACCTCTGTGGTGGACTGGCGCCCTGTGTACATCTCCCCTTGCCCTTGGCAGCTGTTTTCCCTTTGCACTACAACTATATAGTAGGCCATATGAAAACTTTCCTGCCCAGCTCTGCACCGCTCAGTGAGCTGCATAGTTAACCTCATCCTGCAACTCCCTCTTTCAGCCAGTTCATGCTCAGCTAATTCAGCATACCTTTGATCACTCACTCACACTTACCTTCTGCAACCCACAATCTCTGGGCAACCCTAATTAAATGTAATTAAACCGCAAACCTGGTGATAAACTGTTCTCGTCTGTACCACAATCTTCTTTTGGATCCCTTTGCATGCTTTTTGTAATACTTAAAAGCAAAATAACCATAATTAATCTCATTAAAGACAAATATGTGCAGCAAAAAAATTAGATTAAAAAAAAAAGCTTGTTATGTCTCCGCTAAACCAGCTAATTATAAAAGAGCCTCTTCTCCTCTCTCATGGCTTTCCATCCACACTAAGCCAGAATTAATCACAGCCTGAGAAACAATGCTTTTCAAACCACTCCCTGTCAAGAGCATCTTGTTGTGAGGGGGGTAAGATCTACTGTGGATAAGGCGATTAAAGTAAAGTTCTGAGTAAAAACAATGGTTACATAGTGGGTACAAGCTTGCAGTTAACTACCTGCTGGGGTTAAGCTCGAAATAAAAGATTTATACAAGGACTAAACTGTCATCAAGGATTAGGAAAATGCATTCTCCAAGATTGCAGATATTTCTCACTGATTATAGACAAAACTGGATCCTCAAATTTAAATCTGGTGAGAGGGAAACGTCTTCTTAAGCACACTGTATGTGGGAGGATTGTCATCAGAGAGGTCTAATCCTTACAGAACAAAGAGAACAGTTACAAAATAATTCAGTTTCATGGCAGAGAACGAACAAACCCAAACCGGAGTCCTATCTGTTTTCTCAGCTGCAGCATTGTTGACAGTCAAAAAGAGAATAGCTGAAGGGAGACCTGATTTAATTATTGAATTTCAGGTGCAGAGCAAAAATGATCTGGCAGCTTGTAGGGTTGAATTTAAATCAACTTACTACAATATAAAGCGGCAGGTAAATTCATTAAAAGTCAGACATATCTAATATTAGAGTGCACTGTATGCCGTTGGTTGTACCTGTACGTATTGAAAGCTCCATATAGAAGCTCTATGAAGCTGTAAAGGTGAGAGGATGCCAAAATGGGAACCAAATGTGCTAAAATTGCTGCTTTTCTAAAGACTTGGTGCACGATGACAGTGTGAATTAGGACACTGGCATATCCTGACACAGTGACAGCACGTGGGCTTACTATACACAGGAAAAAACAGATGTGGATGCTTTGAAGTGCACCCACTGCCAATACTACATTATAGCAATTTAGTAATGAAATGCATGAATCTACTCAAATATTTATGTATGTAAGTACAAATTTACTTTATTTTTAACCACTCTGTACTTCTACACCACTAATTTGCATAGTTTTGCAATATGAAGTGTCTTAGATTAAAAGAGAAAGACCACCTTGGAATTGAGCAGGAAGCCTAAGGGTACGTCTTTCGCCATCTTACAATGGTGTAATTGCAGGCATTCCACAACTCTTTGTAAATGGTACTCATGGCCATTGATCAATGGTCATAACAATTTGCATGTTAATGATCAAGAAACTGACCTCTCAGCCGATTGTTCATTCACTGGTGCTAGTTTCAGTCATTGTGCAAATGTACTGTTTATAAGATTGGGGAAACCCAGGCTAAGACTGAAGAAGTCACTTGGATGAGTGACAAAACGTTTCTCCCACTGAAAACGCTACGTCCAGATGAACAGAATCAACCTTTTGTCTTAAGGTGACAGATGTGGATTGTTTCGGTATAAACGCACTATATCAGATAAAAGTATTGGACCACACCTCTTAATTTTCTAATTCTGGTGTTTTTCGTCCCATTACCACATTCTAAAGAGCTTATCAATTTGAGTGTGGTACTGTAACAGGAAAAGTGAATAGAAAAGCCAGATTGTGAAATGACCTCTGACTTAGATTTTCTATAATCAACTAACTGTAAGGGATATTATTGCAAAGTGGAAATGTTTAGAAAAGCAAAAGTGACAAACCAAGTAGAGGTAAATGCTGGGTTGGCCAAGTGCTGAGCTGCAGAGTAGTAAAACTCCCCAATGCTTTGCTGACTCGACTGCAGAGCTCCAAACATCCGCTGGTATTAACATCAGGACAAAACCTGTGCACTGGGAGCTTCATTTCATGGGTTTTGAAGGCTGAATTGCTCCTGTAGGTGCAATGTGTAGGTTTGCCCACTACTTTTGACCATGTAGTGTAAAAAAAATTTTTAATCCATTTTACTTAAAAAGTCAGTGGTTCACCATTTACAGTTAGCTCCATAATTTCTCTGTAAACCACCACAATGGATTTGAAACCAAACAACCAACATGTGGTTGAAGTGCAGACTGCAGGACTTAATTCAACAGATTTAAAGATTTTTGCATTAACTGTTTAGGAATTTCAATCATTTTTACACACAGTCCCCCATTTTCAGAGGCTCAAAATAAGTGCAACAATTAACTGACAAGCAGTTCCATGGCCAGATGGTGCCTGTTCCCTCATGGAATTTCATGATTATTGAAGCAGACATGATATCTGAAGTGTTGACTTTGTGTTGTACAGATTTTCAGTGTACTTTGAAATAGGAGGCCCAAAGACATGTTGGTGCAATTGACCATTAGACTGAAAAAACAAAATAAACTAATCAGGAACAAATTTAGGAGCGGCCAAATCAACAATCTGGTTCATTCTTGAAAGGATTTAATGCACTGACCAGCCCAACAACTTCAAAAGCCCCGAAAGACCAAAGAAGACAACTAAAGTGAATGATGGCTTATTTCCATGGTTAAGAAAAACAACTTCAAAACCTCTAACCAAGTCAAGAACACTCTCAAGTGTACAATCAAGGGACACCTTTATAAAAAGAAACAGAGAGGGCCAGGAGGGCCAGATTAGATTCTGACAGAAACTATCTGAAAGAGCCTGCACGGATCTGAAAAAAAATCTTCTAACAAAATAATGGGAAGAGAAAAGTATGGAGAAGATCATAAACAGCTGAAGCATCCAACATTAATGTCAAATATGTGGATGTGATATTATATCATGGGTATGCATTGAGCTGGATCATAGTGTTTAGTGATGATGTGAATGCTGATAGAAGTAGCAGGATGAAATCTGAAGTGTGCAGGGCTCTGCGCTTTGTTCTGACTCAGCCAAAAGCCTGGTAGAGGAAATATAGTACTTTGTGCTGGATCTACAATAGAAACAGTCACAAAGATTTTCATCTAAGTATTAAAAACAATCTTTATATTTAACATGCTCCTGGGTGAGAAAATCTACCCTTTTTTCGGCTGTAAAAGGGTAGATTGCCTACTCTGGGTTGGAGAGTTTTAGTACTTCAAGGTCAAAGGAGGCATTTGACTGGGATGCTTCCTGGGCACTTCCTAAATGCAGACCCAGGATGGATAAATGGATCGTCACTCTCTATGACAGCTCACTTTTCACTGCCGTTAAGTGTGGCCATTTGGAACAGTATGAAAACCTTTTGATTTTCAGCAAGCTCTGACAGTGTGTTATACAAGTTAGTTTAAGCATGACACTGCCGTTAGCTGCAGCTTACAACTTACAATCCTGTCCTGTCCATGTTTCTCACAGGACTGTCAGAAGACTGCAGACTCTTCATTCTGTTCCATATTTGTTTCCACAGGCCTTTTTAACAGGTCCTTTGAAGTGTATATGCACCAAGTTTTATATTAAGTTGTTTACCTCAAGCTGTTTTGTGTTCCTCATACATGTTGTGTTGCTTCCAACTTCAAATTAAACTTTTGCTGTCTCTCAAGTGGTGCAATAATAATTCCCATAAGAGAGTTCCCGCTTGGAAGTGCTTAAACTTAGATCTCTGAGCTTGAGTCATACAGACACTGAGCCTGAGATTAGAGGTGTCAATGAAAGAGGCACAATTATGTGATCTATGTTAAGGATTTTTGCATTTGTCCTCATTCATTCATGTAACAAAAGCCAGAGCGAGTGCAGCCAAAACCCCAAATTATGGAAACTTATACTGTTTCTGACATCTTTGTGTTCAACTGCAGGGGGAATTGCAAACAATCATCTCAGAAGCTGAAATGTTTTATTCCCCAGTGCTTCTGGAGTTCTATAAACTGCTAGAGTTTACAATTAACTGAAATGTCGAGAGGTTGATGATTTATTTTAAACATTTCCTTTCAGATCAAAGGGTTTAACCCACACTGAGCAGGGATCTATTCTTAGGCTTTGATTAACAGACATCTCCAGAGTATTATACACTTAGCCATGAATGTCACCCCATTTAGGATTAACAGTGACGTATGAAGTAACTTTGGACACAAATGAGCGTTTCCCGAGCAGCACTGAGGCAGCAACTCGATAACATCTTCATTTATTATACAGCATGAATTGAACTGACTTCTCAGTGTTATTAATGTTAATGTTTATTGTGCAAACAGATGTTTTTTGGTTTGTTTATTTGTTTGTGTCTTTGTCTTTTTTGGATGACTGTACACATATGGTTGATTATGATCACATGATCATATTTTGCAATAGAAACTTTTGACTTACTACTTCTAGAGCAGGACATACTGGAGTATATTTATGAAGAACAAGTACTTTGGCCCCAGATATGGTATTTTAGAAAACATGAGTATCATGGTCCTGGGTCGGTTGGTTTCTGTGTCTTACCTGTGTTCCACGTTTAGTTACTCTTGTCTCAGTGTTTCTAGTTCCCTCTGTTCCCCTGGTCACTCATGTCTCCATGTCTCAGTTTCTAGTCCTGTCTCTGTTTTCATTCCCCCAGTCATACTGTTAAAGTGTCTTGTCTGCATTCACATATTTGTCATGCTTCCTGTTTTATTTTGATAGTCCTTATCCCATGTGCAGTATATTTAGTTTTGCTTCCTGTTTGTCTCATTATGCGTGATTATTCCCAGCTGTGCTCTCCTCCTGTGTTTCGTTCCCTCATTACCTTCTTGTGTATTGAAGCCCTGTGTTTTCCTCTGTCTGTTGCGTTGTGCCCTCTTTGCTGTGTGTTTACTCTTTGTCTTAGTTTTCTAGCTTCCCAGTGTTTAGTTCTTAGTTTGGGTTTGATTATTTTTCCCAGCAAATAAAGCTGCCATTTTAAGTTTACTTTTACGTGTACAAGTTCTGCATTTGGGTCCTTCATCCTGCCAGCCACACAGTTTACCATGACAATGAGTGTATTCATTGTTATGAGACTGCTTTTTAAAGCGACTTGAAAATTAATCTATTGATTGAACACACTTTTTTTTCTGGGTGACATATAACAATGCTTGCCGTAAGTCTGAGTGTGGTTGGGTAAGTAGGATGCCGTGGCAGTGGCAAAAGTTCTAATTCCTGGGGATGGGAATCTTATAGAGAACTGGTTCCCAGTAGTTCATTTCCTTGGAATTGTTATTCTGCTTGCCTGCTCATCCTGTTCATTGGTTCCAACTGCACTTGTGCTACAATCAGCTGATTTCACTTAGTGTGTGGGGGAGGGAATTGGTGATGCAGCGTGGATATGGACATTTTATTTATATTTCATTGCACTATAAAACAAGAGCGAAATGTTAAACGGAAAACTGCATCCAGGACAATAACAGCTGCATTAGGTTGCTAACACAACTTTGTCTCTTTGTAAGCATCTGCACAGACAGCATGCTAATGCTAAGCTAGCCAGTAACCCAGAATAATGTTAAAGCTAAGTGAATGCCTAACCCAGCCCAACAGCCAGACCCTAAACTTCAGCAGGTAGCAAACTGAAGCTTGGCTGTAGCCCGCATTTCTACCTGTTCATGTTTCAAAAAGTAGAATCACTCTGGCCACCGTGTATTCAATGGGATATGGATTTGTGTGTGACAACTTGAAGACTTTAGGTTTTTATTGTTAAATGGTTCAAATTGTTAAATTAGGAGATGATGCATTTCAGGTCATTTTACAGAGAAATGTAATGTAATGAGTAGTAATGAGTAGTTATTTCTCCTTGCAGTACATAAGAATCAATCAGAATCAATAAAGAATCAAATCGGTAAGTGATGTCGATAATGACATTTGAATCACTAAATTTCCATCCCTACTAATCCCACATCAGAGTTTTCTGTGTTTACTTTGTAATTATACTGATATGTTCAATATTAGATCATCTTCAGCAATATTTTTATCAAAGATTCAAAATGTGCAGAAGGTTCATTGTTAAGTATTCTGAAACTGAAATTCAGTAAAAGCATCATCAGTTGCAAACAATCAGTTCATTTCTGAGAGAAAGGAATGGTAAATGGACTGATTCTTATATAACGTTTTTCTACTCTCCTGGAGTACTCAAAGCGCAACATTCACTCATACACACAAGCACTGTTGTCTATGCTTTGTCAGTGCTTCCTAACTAACATACATTCATACGCATTCATGCATCGGAGAGCAAGTGGGGGTTAGTATTTGGCATGCAGACTGGGGGAGCCAGGAATCTAACCACCAACCTTGCAATCAGTAGATGACCTGCTGTACCTCCTGAGCTACAGTCACTCCAATCCAGCGGCTGGATCAATACAGAAAGGGATTGATCTCATGTGTATTTGTTTACATAGTTTTTTGGTAAAATCATATTTGTCATTTCAATCTCACAAGCAACTCATTTAATGCCTGGCAAGCTTTGAAAAAAGAAATAATAAGGATAATAATAAGGAATTAATGAGGACTGCTAGACAGCCAGATGATGCAGCTAACTTGGTGTCACTTGAATGAATTCTTTTGAGAGATCCTCTGTTCTGCTGACTTAGAGATGCATAAAAGACTGACATATATTTGATGCCCTTGCTACAGCATTTGAAGATATCTTCTTTTTCTTTCAACTGCTCTCTTTAGGAGTCGCCACAGTGGATAATCTGCCTCCATCTCACCCTATCCCCAGCATCTTTTTCTGTCACACCAACCCTCCACGTTTTCCTTCACTACATCAATGAAACTTCTCTGTGGTTTTCCTCTTTAACTCCCTTTCTGGCAGCTCCATCCTTAAAATCCTTTGTCCAGTATATCCACCATCTCTTCTCTGTGCATGTTTAAACCATCTTGGCCTTGCCTGTCTATCTTAATCAGTCCACTGTCCCTCAGATGTACACATTTCTAATTCTGTCCATTTTAGTCATTCAGAATGAAAACCTTAACATCTTCAGCTTGGCTTCCTGTCTTTTTGTCAGTGCCAACATCTCCAAATCATAGCAAGCCTCACGACGATCTTGTAAACCTTCCTTTTACACTCTTGCTGATATCCTTCTTTTTTAACAAATCACTCCGCCTTACTCCACCCCGCCTGCACAATCTCCACCCTGTGTATTTAAACTAACCTACCATTATTACCTCTGTTTCTTACAGTTTCACTGTTACGCCTGTCTCCCTCTCACTCTCACACTTGCTTCTACTGACTTTCATTCCTCTTCTTTCCAGTGCATTTGATGCCTTTGTTACCTGTTGAAGATGCTGCTGGATGTTAAGCATTCACTCAGCCTTAACATCACTCTGGCTTCTTTAACTGGCTTGGTTTTAGCATGCTGTCTGTGCAGATGCTTGCACATAGCCAATGCTGGATTAGCAGTATAATGTATTTGTTTTACCCTGGTCACAAATTCCCCTCTTGTCCTTATGTGCAACAAAAATAAAAGTAATCTTCATATCACCACTCCACAAAAAATGTAAATGTTTTGCCATTTTCCTCCTCCCTTCACACGAACCAAAATCACCTGATTGTTGTGCAAGTGTCCAGAAAGAAAGGAGGGTATTTAATTGTTTTCTCTTTCAATGTGTCATTTATGCAAATAAATAATACATTATATTGCTGCATAACCCAAAAAACTTAATATGATTACAGAAATCGGTTGCTGTGTAGCAGATTTCCCCCAATGTTCCAAAGGACCTCCCCTGTAAAAGCCAGAATTGAATTTCAAATGCTTTTCCTCACATGCAGAGTCTGAACTAATCAGGCCCTATCAGATCTTAAAGACCTCATACCACATTATGACACTACAGCACTTCACTCTCAGATTGTTGGCGTACTTGTGATTTCTAGAGTTTCTGAAAGTAAAATGGGAGGCAGAACCTTCAGCTATCACGCCCATCTCCTGTGCAACCAGCTCCCAATTTGGATTTAGAAGACAGACACTTTCCTATGTGATGAAACCTATACTTGGGTGGATCAAGTGACCCTATTATAGGTTCAGACTGCTGCAGGACTTCAGGCGATACACTGTGATGCACAGAGCACTTCTTTGCAACCAACAAATTAAACTGTCAATACAAATAAGTGTTAACAGGCATTAGATTGAATCAAACCATCACTTTCAAATTTGTAGCTAATGGCATCACATTTCAAACTGGTACAGCTCATGTAACATCTGTTTGGGCCCTTTACCACTAGGAGTGATCTGCATTTCTCTTTGGGTTCTATCTCTGCATGATAACACATGTCATCTGCACAGTTGCTATTATGCAAATGGAGCACAAACACACATTTTATCAAAAGACATTTGTCTCAGTAATGAGCAGCAGATGACAACTTTGCACCGATGTGTTGTGCCACTTCACTATTAATTAAGATCAAATTAGTTTGGAAATGTTAAAGTTCATCACTCTCACAGAAGGGAACTTTTAAGTTGTTGTTGTATTAGGGTAGTATCTGATTAAATGTCTGCTATGGAGACATTAAAGTGCACGGGGAGATGGAAGTTCATTCATTTTAAAAAATAAATAAATAATAATAATGAGTGAGTCACATTGGAAGAATGAGCAGGTGAGGCCTCACCAGGAGGAAGTAAAGGTGACAAGAGTGAGAAAAAGGTCATTATGGAGATAAAGTAGTGCACCAACACAATTTTCCAGTGTTACTGGCATTTTCAGCCTTTTAAAAAAAGTTCAATTTAACACAGCTGAACTACTACAAATAAACAGACTTTAGTTTTAATGGGTATGTTACTATGATGTACTTCTTCTTAATATACTATCACATGACAAACAGTAACATTTACATAAGTAAAAGTAGGAATATCATATTAAGTGGTGGTGTAAAAACTAAAGATGTTCTTGCATTCTAATGCAGTAGAATGAGCAAGGAGCACAAAATGTACCTGAAAGCTGTACAGACAATACAAGTAAATTAATTTGTCACTATTTTAAATGTATTGTGTTTTTTATCCTATATTATAATTTGATTTTAATCACAGAGGCGTATTCTATATTGTTTTGTCTGTTTTGTCACTTTAAATGCGTACAGTCCTTTCTGTTGCTATTTCTATTCCATTAGACATATGAACTTTTACCACCTATTACTGTGATCGTTGTCAGAAAGAAAGCATCTACAGAAGCTTAAATGGATGGTTGATAAGGTTAAAAGTAAAATTGGGTTAATCAGCTGATCTTTTCAAAACCATGGTCTCTCCTCAGAGGTTAAACTGTATAGTTGCTGTGGTGGTCGCTGGTACATTTTCTGTCACTGGTTTGTCAAAACGAGTCATTTAAAGAAAGGAAACCAGTCAAAGCTGTGACTCTAATCTGTTATAAAAGAAATGCAGGTTTAAAAAAAATAGAAAATTTAAATGTCTTATGTAAACATAATTTTCAGTTAATTCAAGTGGTTTACTTGCTCATTGCTCATTGATGAAAGCTCCAAATGTTTTCACCGGTATGGTTCTTTTTATATGTTTGGTCTTTATGATATGCATCCTGCATGCCGTGCTTGGATAGATTTCACTCAAAAATATGCTTATGTTCAAAAATGCTCACTAACTTTCCACGTAATTTTGTTACGTAAGTACGATGTAAAATATTCAATTTAATGGAATCTGGTCAAATGAAAAATACTTGATTGGTACATATTCAGTTTATACCAAGCATATTTTCTTTCTTTCTTTCTTTTTTTGTGTGTGTGTGTGTTCCGTGTTGAAAGCAAATTGCCTCTCACAAGGACGCAAATATCACAGCACAAAGAAGAAGACATCCAACCAAACTGCAAATAGCGGAAGCTTTAACCTGCACTGTGTTCCTCTGTGAGCGTAAAAACGCGTTTTGTTGTACCTTTCACTCCCCAGCCCATCTCAAAACTCCTTTTTTTAGTTCAGCCCACATTCCAGTCTATTAAAATCCTCTCCCAGTGCGCCAACGTTTCTTGCTTATCTCTTGAAATGTTTGCGTGTTTGCAGAAACAGAAAGCCTCACACACTCACACACACGCGCGCGCGAACCCACCGCTGTGGTCGGTTTGGTTTTGCGCCTCGCTCCTCCTCGTCTGGCTACATATCTCACGAGCCCTCAGGTGCTGGGAGATGATGGCGCAGTCCGGATGAATTGCTTCGGCCTGAAAATAAGATCCAACTAAGTTATCTGCAGGAAAGCAGACACATGTGAACAAGCTGACTTTCTTTCGCTCGGAGCCTGATGGAGTTATGGTGCCAAACGGTGCAGCATTTGTGGGGGGGGAGCGACTTGGAAGTGAAATGCAGTTTATTAAACAAACATCAACAACAGACATAGTTTTAGAGAAGATAACGAGCCTGCACTCTAGAAAAGAAAAACGACATTTACGCGTGACTTCCCTGATGTTTACAAGTTAATTCAAGTTGACATTTTGAGCCAGAATTTGAATCATACTAAAGAACAGGTCCCGTTTTTGCGAATTCATTCCCCGATCTGTATGACAACATCTCTGTATCCCCCCCACACACACACACACACACACACACACACACACACACGTACACACGTTTTCCCTGCTGATTTGCTCTTTGATTGATAAAGACGCAGGTTGATGGATGCCGGTCGCTAATTAGCGCCTCCAGCTTAATGAGGACATTTGCCGTTCAGGTCTGATGCACGCCCCGGAGAGAGAGCGAGAAAGAAGGCAGAGGACAATGTGAAAAGGGGTATTAAAGTAAAGATGTCATTAGGGCGTAATTGAGAAGATCGTTTTCTAATTAAAAGCGTTTTTGCGTGTTAAAAGCTCACACCAAAGGGACTTTGTTTCACTTTGAGCAGCTTTTAATCACTTCATGGATAACGGCACCTTGGCAGACAGGAAGATTCTGCGGCGAGTGCGCATAAATAAAAGAATCAAAATGCCACTCACCACGGGGCTGAACAACATCTGGAGATAAAAGATGAGGACAACAAATTTCCCCTGTCGTCCTTTCAAACCCTTACAGTTCATTTCCATGTTCTTATCTGTCTTCTTCATATCCCTCACCGGATGCCGATGAGACCGCAAATCCAGGTTTATTTGTTCTTTTTTTCCGCCTCTTCAAGCCTGACTTCTTCTTTATAGCCTCGGTGCGAGCATGTACTCTGTCAACCTATTTCTCCCTGCCAGCTGGAAACTTGAGGGAGAGGAAAGCTTCTCTCTCTCTCTCTCTCTCTCTCTCTCTCTCTCTCTCTCTCTCTCTCTCTCTCTTGCTGTGTGCAGATGAATGAATATCGCCATTCAGAGACATGGGAGTGGGGGTACGAGATATTAAAAATAAATAAATTTTAAAAAAGAAGAAGAAGACAAAGAAACAGCCAATGGCCTATTTTCAAGTCATATTTTTATATTTTGTAAATATTTATGACTAAGATGCTAACAGTCAGCCTAAAAGTGTAAAAAAAAAAGCTTGTATTTGTACACAGGCTAATAGGCAAACCATTTAATTATTAACAGAAGACATCATGACCTACTAAACAACGTGTAGGGGGTGGAGTGCAAGTGTCAAGCATTTAGAAATGTACTAGTCACATATTTTAATAACAATTGTAATGCTCACACAAAAATGATGATGCATTTTAATCAAAATAAACAGTACGTATTCTTATATTAGCACAGGTGCCATGTCATTTCAGCTTGTGTGGGCATTTGCCCCCCCTCCCCCCTTATTTATTTTTTTTCAAGATGGTTAGCAATAAATATTGTTAAATTGCTTTCATGGTAAGGGTTGGGTTTAGCATTGTTCATAAGAAAGAACACAACGATGCTGCACTTATGTTTTTACAGTAGAGTGGTACACAAATGGGGGTTTTGGCACTCTGATTTGGAGCTATATAAAACTGCAGAGCCAGTTTATTTATTGGTAATCCAGTCCGTGATTTACGCAGAGGGTGTTCACGTAAAGCTCCTTCATGTAATAAAGCTGGAATTTGACAAATATGTTACTGACTACATGAGAATTAAAAATAAAATGAATTAGTCTCCTTTTATTTTTCTTGGAGAAAACACTGATGCTCTGCTTGTGTCCGCTGACTGGTTGGTTAACGACTTAAAACTGGAGATGCTCGCTCATAGCTTTTAAAATGATAAGTACAACAGACTTTAGAAGCACATTGGAAGCAAAGCATAAAAAATTGTACATGAATCTGAAAGGAACTGGTTGGGGTGGTCCCTGATGAGTGCTGTCAGGTGGCTGCTGGCAGAAATTCTCTGCTGCTGCTCTTTGATGTGTGAAATCTAAATGGCAAATGCAGTAAAGTGGTCTTTGGAGCTGTGGCATTCCCCATCCTTACAGAGAGGTATTGCAATAAGCAAAATGTCAAAAACAAAAGTAAAAATAAAAACCAGAACTTTGCCTGTATTCTATCAAATACAATAAAACATTTTTTTAAATCTCATCAGTGTTACATTTTTAGGTTACAGCTCTATAGGGTTCAACTGATTCTGGACTTGTGAGCACCCGCTACGAGACCAGAGAGTCATAGTTCCCATATTTAGAAAGTCTCTGGTATCAGAGCTTATGGAAGCTGTGAAAATGGTGATAACTGTGCAGTTACCTGAGGCTGGAGAGCTGAATATCTTTTTAAACAATGAGCAGTTTGATTTGAGTATATCTGAAATTACTAGAGGTGTGCCAGCAGTTGTTAAATATGAGTAATTAACAGTTAGCCTGATGTGAGAGACAACCATCAGCTTGTTAAGCTGTTTCAACTTGCTTCTTTGATCTGGCGCCACAGTCGCTGTTGATCATGGTCCCAGCAGGCCAGCATCCTTTCACTTCCTGTCTCTCTCATCTCCTGCTATCTCGTTTGCTACCATGTGGAGTACAGTCAGGCCTTGGTGTCCTGCCCTCAATCCAGCCACCATACCTGTCTATCGTCCATCCAGCCATTTCCCTCTATTTGTCCAATTCAGGGTCACAGGCGAGCTGGAGCCTGTCCCACTTAGTGCAAGAGGCGGGGTACACCCTGGACAGGTGGCCAGATCCTTCACTCTTCACCTGGTTGTTGTCACCTTTGCAGCAGTAACTTGGATTTCAACTCACGAGTAGTTCTTGAGTGTACCTTCTGTTTCCTGACCTCGTTCTCGCACCAAGCTTGGACTCAAGTCACTTGCGAGACTTTCATGTTGTTCATCTGCAGAGGAAGGATTTTTCTACAAATCCAAGCTGCTTTTATCTCCTTCAAACTCACCTGCCTGCCCACTCTCCTCTGGCACGGCATTCTGGAAGCCAACTGCCAATCACAAAGAAAACAAAATTCAAGTCGTTTGTTAACATTTTTGGCGAAATAATCTTCTGCAACCGTATTTACCTGCTCTCCTCTCTGGAAGTTCCCCGTGCCCCCAAAATGACTCACATGATCTTTGCCCAAAAATCCTGTTATAATAAAAGCTATTAAAAAATTTGTTTTTCATTACAACTCTGTCATCACTTTCCAAAGTAGAGGAGACTGAAAATTTTCATGACTAATCATTGGAGTTAAAGATAAGCAAAAAAAATCCAAGTTGACACACACACTGGTTTGAATACAGACTTTTTGGATGAAGAAACCGGCTGGGGCAGCAGTAGTGTTAGATTTCACCTGACAATTTGCTAAGGTAGTGTGTGTTAATGTTTTCACTTGTGTTGCTTGCTGTGTTTTGAAATGACCACATAGTAAATCTGGGGCTAAGTGGGAAGATAGATCTGGCCTCGGAGCTGCTCTGAGCAGGAATTTATGGTGTTCTTTGTTGGGGAAAAAGAAGCACAGTAAAAGTGTAATAAAGATGTTCCTTCAGAAAATAATGCTCATCTCCCTCTCACACCAACAGGTCAACACTATCACCCTAAGTGGTAAACCACCGTAAGTCTCATTCTGTAGTTGCTTTTGTTGAGACAACGCCGGTCTCTGCCATTCTTTTGGTCCTGGTAGAGATTACGCTGAGATGTTTCCCTGTTTTACACAATCCTTTTATTACCCATTATTCTTACAGATGCATCTGGAGATCAGCACACTGCATCCTATGCAGTCCTATGCTAAAGGCTGATCTAAAGAACTTTACACAACAGTTACAGTTATAACCTCTGGTCTCCTCCTCCCCTGCAGTAAACACCCCCACAATGGAAATACACTAGTACAGTGGCCAAGGGTGCTGACATCCTGACCCCCACCTCCTTTTAAGGTAGTGTCCATTTGCCCTTTGTCTGCCCCTCACCCTCAGTAACTCTGGCTTCCTGGCCTGGGGATGGGGGTTGATTGTCCTCCTGCCCTGCACCCCAGTTCTTTGTTCCCATTCCAGGCCTTCTTACACCCATTAACGGCCATATTGTAATATTACAGTCAATCCCAAACTATATTCTCTTTAACTCTGATGTATATTAAGGAATCTATTCTCAACACTTTCTTCCTGTTTAAAGCGAGACATATTTTTTATCAATTTAAACTGCATCAAAACAGGCTTTGAACAAAAGCAAGTTAATACGCAGAGTACTGAGAGGCTCATTATCATCTATGATTTGATTCTTTTAATAAGAGTATATAAATGAATGCAAGGTTAGTGCTGATGCATTACATGATTGTGTTCTGTTTAGAAAGAGTGACATATATGATTTGGCAGAATATGAATGTATCAATTTACTGTAAAGAACTGCAAAATGTGGCTGCAATGAAAGAACAGCTGTTAAAGTACCCAGAATGATTTCAAGAAATTCACTGACTGGACTCAAGTGTTACCGTATTTATGCCTTTAAACAATGCAGTCTATACTGGAACGCTCAAGGTGGTTTTCAAATGGGGTCACCCTATACAGTTTTCAGATGTGAATGTGGAGCAGTGCAGTGCCAAAAAAGCCAAAGCCTCCCCTAAAGAGTAGCTTTCCAAGAACAGGAATATAGGTTTCAGCCTTGAAGTGCTTTTCAGAGCGACCGAGTGATTAATCTATCGAACATTTTACTGCAACCAGAGCTCCTATCAAACAACAGAGGGACGTCGTGAAGGTTTTCATCTTTCTCCAGGTGTGAAACTGAAAAACAAATCTCCCTGCAAAAACGTCACACGTTATCAGGGCGTCACCTCGGCACGGGTTTCCCATAATGGTGATCCTATAACACGTTACCTGTTCACACACTGGGGACAAAAGGTTTTTGTGCTGCCTGGTGGGTAATTACTTGTTTTTCAAACAATGCATTTCAACAAGGCTGGACATCGCCTGTTTGATCACTGGTTTCAATTCTGCGGAGGCCAATCTTTATGTTGCAAGGATGCCGTAAAGCAGCTGAGTGTCTGATAACCAGAGGAGTCAGTCCCCTTTTTTCATGCAGGTGTGGGGGGGATTTGTTTATCTTAAACCCATATGCAGCAGTCTCCCACTTTAGGATCCAAACAAAAGGACATTTTATTTTGCAAATTTAAAGACCAACATTCACTAATTCAAGAAATTCAAGTGTGGACCTTAAAATAGCATTTAAATCTATTTTTCTACTGCCACCATCCAGGTCACATCCTCCTCAGACCAAAACAATCAATCTTATCTTTATTTGTTTAAATATGTGAACAAATGGCAAATATGAGATTTATTTATTTGATTTTGCAAAGAGCTGGCTCCAAATTAACTTCATAAGTGAACACAGATCTGCTTTATTGTGCAAAACTCCTGCTTTATATTGCACAGGTCCCTCTTTTGCTGCCAAAATACTTCATGGTAGGAAATCCATAAGAAGTATACAGCTGTCCTTGATTCAGGGTGTAAGATGTTAGCACTGAGTTTACTCTGGGCTCTGCTTTCAGGTTTTAAAAATGCAGCTTCTAAAAGGAGACATTAACCTTTTTTAGGCCAGAACTAGTGAGCTGTGAGGTGAGATGATAAATTAGTTAAACACAACAGTTTGAATCCTGCGTGAAGCTAAGCAGCATTAGTGAAATCTGTGCTTGTCTGCTGGTGTGGTTTAGAACAGAGGGGAGAGTTGCAGGAGGACTGACTTTCAATTAACATTCACATATTGTTTTTTTCCCTCCTGCAGCTTTAAGTCCTGTAAGTAGCAAAATTGGGCCTCGAAGAACAAAACTTGTGTCACATCCGACAGAAGATTAATCATTACTGTGATCTGGGGAATTTGGAGGCTAAGTCCTTGAACTCTCTGTCATATTCAAACCATTCTGAGTAATGTTTGCAGTGTAACAGGACATTATCCTAATTAGTGAGGCCACTACTGTGGGGGAATGCTGATCAAGATATTGTCGGTGACAAAGTAACATTCATATGAGCACCAGCAGAGCATCGTGCTGCCTCTTAAGTGTTGCCTCTTCCCATATAGTTAGTCCAGCTGCTGTTTCTTCCCCCTCGTGAACAATGCTTACTCAGCTTGGCGTGTAAAACAAAATGTGATTCATCAGACCAGCTTCTTTCATCGCTCAGTGATGCTCACATGCTCACTGTAGGCAGTGTGTGTAGTCAGCATGGGGACACGAGCCAGCCTTCCTTCCCCACACACATCACTGAGCCTTGGGTGTCCGTGATCCTGTCACTGCTTCAGCTGCTGACTTCTGGAAAATGCTAACTGCTGCACACTGGGAGCACTTCCACTAAACCTGTTGTTTTGAAGATGTGACCCAGTTATAGCCATCACAAGTAGACCTTTATCAAAATCACTCAGATCTTAACTTACACTTAGTGCCATTGATTTCACTTGTCAGTGGATTTAATGTTGTGGCCAGCTGTATGAAGCAGCAGACCCCAGCAGACACTTGCTGTGCAGCTTGAATATGGAACATAAATAATGCAAAAATCATCAACTGACATCACAAGTACTGGAAGTAACACGAAACTAGGACAGGAGGAGGTTTGATGACAGAAGAACAGATTAGGCAGTCAGCGAAGTAATATTGTTGGACAGCATCCAGGAACATATGAGATCAAAGAGGAATGAAGGTCAAAAACACATGAAAGAGTTCATTTGTATTTAATCAGCCTGAGCTATATACAGCATCTTGAATGCTGATTCTCTTCCAACAGTGATATTTTGGTTCACCAGGATAACTGAGGACTAAGACTCCAAAAAGCAACTGAGTTCATTGGCTTGAGTTCTACTCCAGACAGAGGGGGGGTTATTATTATTATTATTACAAGTCAGTATAATAAACTTCAGTTCTTTTAATCAAACTGTGGAAAAGCTCACCTGTAGGGAGTGTAAAATTATTTTAACGTTGCTCAAAAAAATAAAACAATAAATAAAATAAGATATAATTTATTTACAGCAAATGTTGGAAAATTCCTTTGTTTACCAAATTAGACACAATCTATAACACAGTAGCTTAAAAAGTAGAATATATTAAATAAAGATCAACAAAAAAAATACAATGTGACCCAGCATTTATCTCAATAATAATAATAATAATAATAATCTAAGTCTATACTGTTGTATATTATATATTTTCTAGGTGATGGAGAAGGTCAAGAAAATATATTTGGCTAATTCGTTTGAGTTATTTTTGCTTTTATTTATTTATTTATTTATTTATTTATTTATTTATATACAGGAGAGGGGGTGGGGAGACCTGCATACCTTTTTAAAGTAATATAAAAGATAATGTGCTGAGGAAGGCGGCACAGCCTGCCAAAACATCAGTAAACTGAGACAGCTGACAGCTAACGTATTCTGCTATGCAGTTCCTGGAGGTTCATGGGTAATGAAGTCTTTGAGCAAAATGGATTCTACCAATTTTGTGCTTTAATGTTAGCTAAAAAGTGAATTCCCTTTATTGTGAGAATTAGTAAACTTGCAGCATGTTTTATTTCTTGTTTTTGACTTATGTTATTTTATATAAATGTTAGATAAGCGTTTAAAATATCGTTAAAGTCGTTAAAACGCTAACGTCCTCCCCCCTCCGCCACTGAAGAATAGAGGGTGCCTGTTAACGTGAGTCCTCTTCTACCGTCGGATTACAGCCGAGGCGGCACGCTAAAGGACTTCTTCTTAGTCATAAAACGTCGAATTAAACCAACAGTAAGTACATTAAAGTTGTATTTTTTCACATGTGGAACATTTTTTAAAAAGTAAGATGATTGTTAACTCTGCAACTTATTCGGAAATTAAAGTTTTTTTTTTTAACGCCACGTGGTCAGCTGAACTACAAGTTGGTGGTACTGTGAGAAACTTTGGCTAATGTCAGAGAGTGCAAGCAACCGGCGTAAGCCATCAGTGATATTTACGGTCGTTACTGCTACTTTGATTAGAAATGCATCACAGTTAGAGACTTCTGTTGCTCGTGAATTGTACTTTTCTTTTGGGTTCCCCCTATCCTTTTGGCACTTCTGTAGCTTTATCACAAAGGTTTTTAATATTAAATTGAATTTCAGAGGCTCTCTTGTTTCTCTGTTGCACATTAGCTTCGTATTCTAGTTAACAAGGTGAGTGTCGATGTTGAGGCTACTTTTCAACTAATACTTTAACACATGCACTGGATTTTGCATTCTGGTGATAATTAAAGTAGTTAACACTCATTTGACAGTTTGGAACTGATTTATTTATACATTTTTTTTTCTTAAACATGTTTCTAGTATTTTTGTCAGCTACTCAATATTCACTAATTAGTTTGTCTTGTAGATCATTTCCCCCCCTTATTTCGTGCAAAGCTCAAAGACATTAGCATTGAAAAGTTCGTGCATGTTTGTGGTTTTTGTTTGAAAAGTGAGTGCAGAGAGTACTGTCAGAACGAATTGTTTTAGATCAAACTACATCCTTCAAAATGATGGCTAACCATTGAAAATGTCTTGAAAAGGTTAAATCTGTACTTGTTTTAAGAAGATGTACCTAATAAACTGTCAAATGAGACTACAATAATCAGCCACAATATTAAAACCGGCTCTATCCAGAGCTACTTTGTCCACACAGTCTGGCAGCGGCTTCAAAGTCTTTTTAAGGTGGAGGTTCTCATGATTTAGGCTTGTTTCAACACATCCTGTAGGTGATGTGTTTAGCTTTAAGTTTGAGCCCAAGTAGAAAACCTTGGGTTTTCTATTGTTCCTCAAGCCTTTCCAGAGTAGTGTGCATTGTGCTGGGACTGTCATTGTTATTTGGCAGGGTGTCTTTGGTTGAAAAGTAAAAGTAACATCTACTTGAATGCCAAACCCAGTGTGCCAATGCACTGCAAGCAGGTGATCTGTTTAATTCATTTTTTTACCTGCCAATGGTTTTAATTTTGTGGCCGATCACTGAACACCTGCCATGTGACTGCAAGTTTGTCTGTTTGTTTTGATGTCTTAGGAATGAATTCTGAGTAAACAGTGAATTATTTCAATATCCAATTTTGCAATAGGCACTGTACTTTATCCCCATCATGCCAAAGCAAAGGTGAGCTACAAACTGAGTTAAAATGACTGTTTTGTCTTAGTTAAGGCATAAACAGTGTTTTCTTGTCCTGCTGTGTCTAACGGGAGTGGCCTTTTTCTAGTTTTACAGCATATCTGTCTTTATTTTAATTTTTACACCTTAAATGATAATAAACAACTTGATTTGAAATGGACACGAGGGAAATACTGTAAGCAAAACCTAACCTGAAGTTGGGTCTGGTTTGTTTTGGCATGGCTTGTCCGGTGTGAGATGAAAGTCTATTTTGTAACCTTTCTCTGCATTATTTCATAAACATTTATTCATCAAATCTTATGTAAATAAACTATTGACTAACCAGTGAGTGTGAGTGCAGTACCACCTTCACGCTGAACTAATGGCTCTAGTTTCCACCTGTTGCTTCTTTTCTCTCCAAACAATCCAAAAAAGACAAGCAAGTAAAGAAATGGATCAGTCTTGTCAAAATCATCAGCAAAGCAGAGCCCCTCAGAACGCTGTACCTATGGGAACCTTCAGGCAGGGTAGTGTTCCTGCCCTGGAGAGGGGCATCATTAGTGGAGACAACGTCCAGTTTGGGAGGCTGCGTCGTCACACGCGTCTGTCCCAGTCGGAGAGCTCTGGGGCTGAAGAGGAATGGTTGAGCTCCTCAGTGGAGGCGAGTGGCTCGTATGGTCAAAGCCCCGTGCTGCAGGGTTTGCAGGCAGAGGCAGTGTGGTACAACCGCAATATTCACGATCAGGTTGAGAGTGGCGGACTGCTGTCGTCCTCTCCCCGGAGCCCAAACACCAGAGGATTCTTGCTCTATCACTCCAGACCCAATCAAAGTCACCTGCAGGGTCAAGGACCCTCTGTCACCACAGTGAAGGCCTCCGGTACGCCCCACCGTCAGATTGGCAAAGGCCGCAATCGCACCTCCTCTGAGACAGAGCAGGGGGGCAAAGGTAGCAGGGGACCACACCCAAGGAAGAGGGGCATCTCTGAGACGGAAAGCAAGCCCAAACGGGACAAGTATGACACCTCTGTCATGGAGTGAGATGTGACGTGTGCTTTTTGGCTCATTTAACACTTCTTTTTTTTTTTTTTTTTTTTTTCTGTGTGTTGGCTGTTTATGCTGACTTCTACCTGTGTGTGGGTTTTTTGTTTTGTTTTTTTTGTTTTTTTTCTCCCCATACATAGACCTTCTGGTTGAACTTACGTGTGTTGAGGGCAGGTGGACATGTACTGCATATGGAACCAACGTATGTTAATATGGGGTTATTCAAAGTTTGTTCAATCCAGTAAAAATGCCACAGTTGCTTTTCCCAACCCTCTTATTTACCAGCTGCTAGTGTTACGCTTATTTTTAGATTCGGAACATTAAAAAAAAAACCCCACCTTTCTGACCCTTGTGTGCCTGTACATATTTGTTTCCACACATGGAGTCCAGACGATGTCGGGGTGGCCAGGTTGGGACTTTCTCACATGTGACTTACAACAGGAGATAATTAGCATTAAACTTATTCTCATAATGGAAATGCTTCATTTCATTAAGACGTGTGCTGCATGGATTTGCAATGCCTGTGCTTTTCTCTTTTTTTCCTGTTTGACTCTTCAATTGTAACTGTCAGGTGTCGACTACAAAGGAATGCCCAAGTTAGTTGTATACAGTTCTCCCCTTTCAAGGGTAATGGTATGTGTAGTCAGGGGGGGTTGTTGGCAGGCAGTGACTAGCCTTTTGTTCAGTAATCCAGACTCTGCAGATCAGGCAACTCTGTTTGTGTGAGTGTGTAGACTGATGACTGACTGCTGCAGTAATTCACGAGCTGAATGTGACAGGGGTAAATCATAGGTTTCATTTAACCATTCATTTGTTGTCATCTTACAGCTGTAGCTGAAAGCATTGGGGAGAAACTAACTGCAGTGTCAAACTTCACCTGTAGTTCCTGCTGTTGTAACCTGTAATACAGCAAAATCAATCAAACGGCTGTCAAAGTTGTTACGTTGCTTTCCGTCTCAGCAGTTTGGCTATAACGCCTAAAATTCTTGTCTCGTGGTTTGCATATAAATTATCAAACTGTTCTGTTGAATTGCTAAATCTCTCATGAATTCTTATTCTTTTTCAGTACTAACATGAGTGGACTGATCTGCCTTACCACAGAAAGCATCTGGTTTGACAAAAACCGCTACGATGAGGCAGAAAAGCGTTTCTACGAGGGAGTCAACGGACCTGCCACGCAGCAGGTACAGAAACTTCATCAATCCATTTCTTAAATGCTAAACACTTTTAGAGGGTTTTAATCTGTAGTCTTTACTCAGAGCTATTCTGCCTGACTCTCTTTTGGTTCATGCCCTCCTGTCGGTGGCAGCGCAGCTCCCTTTTAGACAGTGTCCTGTTGATTCAGGCAGTAGTTACATCATCTTCTGTCACAGCTCATGGCAGCCTGGAGCAGCTGTGTGCATGTGAGTTAAGCCTCTCGATTTAGAAGTGGCTTGTACTAGCAAGAGGGTCAGGTGGTTTGGCAGCTGTCTTATCTTCTCAGGGCTGCTGCAGCAGTTCTTGGAGTTTCTATATAATGCTGGGAAAACAATGAAAAGAACCACATGCAGATAGTCTTGATTTTATGTGCAGAGTTATTTATAGATCTCTACAACTGATGTTGCTTGAGGGCTCCACAGGTAGACATGTCAGTGCATTTTATTGAATCAGGTTGGAAAAAGTTTAAATGAAAGGTCACGTCTCAGGACACAAGTGTGTGGGGGATTACATCGACAGCATGAGCTGCTGGTTAGGCCATCGTGCCAGGCTCATGTACCCTCAGGTCTGCTCCCAGAGTCTGTAACTTTTGTATTGCTACATCAAATGCAAATAGATAAGACAAGTTTTGTGTGTGTGGGGGGGGTTTTTTTGTTTTTTGGGTGGGAGGGTGTAAGGTTTGCCTCTATTTTACAGAAGGAAAAGGGAGGGGGGGGGGAAGCCTTTATTAAACCAGTCGCCCCACTTTTGTCAGTCCTGCACACTGCTTTGTCTTTGACTGCTTCTACTTCATTAGCTCTTTTCCCACACGTGCCTGCGGGTTAGGTGAGATGATGCCATCATGCAGGACATTGCTAAATCCACTAGGAAAATGTAGAGTGAGTACCACATTGTGCATGAACTGCAGATGTTCACCGTGTCATAATGTGGAATTGAAGTGTAAATGGCAACATTTTGTGCAGTCCATATTGAGCATTCACATGCCGTGTAGTACCAGTTTTTGTTTTATAATAATCATAATCATCATCAGTGGTTTTTAATGTTTTGCTAGCAGTATACGTTGGTGTCGTTTCAAAAACGGGTCTTGCACGTAATTGTAATTGTTCCTCCTCTCCTTTATTAATACGAGATTCCTTCTTAAAAATCTAATGTTAGTGATCAAGATTAAAATGAACTATTTTGGTTATCACCAGGCTACAGTTGTTACTTACAAATATGGTAACTTCTTTCACTGTAATACAAAGATTGTTTGTTTGAGGACCAGTAATGGAAAAATGACACAGACTTTAGTTTCAGTGGGGGGGAAAGGACAAGACTATTTCTTTGGTTTAAGGTGAGGTTTATAAGAACTTATTTTCATGGGGGGAGCAAGGAGGACAACCTGTAGTTGGTCTGCTTTTATTCTTTCGTGCATGTAAATATGAGCACCAGTTGACAGTAGTATCCCAATAAATTGTAAAATATTGATCTCTTTGTACCTACATCTTCTACTTTTCCTGTTGTTTTCATGTTTCCCCCCTCATTTACCCTTTACATCACCGGGTGCTGGTGATAACTGGCGTGCAGCAGGCCAAAGGTCGCCAGCAGAAACGGCGGCACAGAAACGTAAGTCGGTCGCACAGCTTTGCTGCTCAGGCAATGCTGGAAATGCTGCATGAATGAGACAGCAATGCTGGCTGCGTCTGCTGCTGCCTGACCTGGAGTGTGTTATTCATCACGACATCATGGTATCTCATCCTGTTCCACCACCTCTCGCCATCCAGCTTCCTTTTCTATGTCTGTCAATATAATTGATTTAGACTGCTTCTAATAAAGCTGATTTCATTTATTCTAGACATTGTGTTATGATTATAGTTGTGATTATCAGTTTTGATCAAACTGCTAATGATTCTTGGAAGCAAACTGTTTTCTGAGAGTTCGAGTTGGATAAGGTCAGTATCAGCCTCCCAGCTTTGTTAAAGACTGGAAGCAGAAGGTTAAAAAGGCAGATGACAATTTAAAGGAAAAGAGAGCTCTCATTATACTGTCAGTCACCATAAACTTGTTTTGGGATTTTTTTTTTTTATTTTTTTTTTCTCTTTATTTTGTTTTTGTTTGTTTTTTTGGCGAGTGTTGTATTTCTGTTCCCCATTTTAAAGCAGTTTGCTTTCAATCTCTTTGTTAACAGGCTGGAGGCTAATGATGAATTACTATCAATCTGACTCGGAAAGAAGCAATCTTGTTCTGCTTCAAAATTCATTGGAGATGGAGTTGATTTCTAATCAGTGTTTTGTGTTTAAATCTTTTTTTTTTTTTTTTTTTTTTTACCCCTGCATGTTTTTTGGTTTTGCTTGCTTTTTCACATCAGCCTTGGGTTTGTTCTTGACCTGTGCGTTAATGCATTTGTTGCTGTGTTTGCTGTCCTGCAGTGTGACTCTTGGTGTTAATTTGTGGTGTTCTTCCCGCAGTCATCCTCACATGCAGGAGACCAGGAGCTGGTTTCACGCATGAAGAGCCTGGAGCTGGAGAACCAGACCCTGCACAAAGGTTTGTGCTTAAACTATAATACACATGTTCAAGATTTTATCGAAATAAAACATGACATTATAAAAGAACTGCTCGTAGTAAAATATTGCAGGGCGGCAGTCAGACGTGTTGCACAGTTTCAAGATGAGGTTTTTTGGTGTTCCTTCAGTTGGGTTTGCAGCTTATCTGTCAGGACAGTGAGCCTTGATACATCAGTGCGCCAAGCTGCTGCACCCAGATGTTTGCCTGTACACAAGTGTGCACATTGCTACGACGCAGACCACAACAGTTGTAGTTTGTCTGTTTATTGCAGTGATGTTAATGAGCAGATTGATCAGGACACCAAGTCAAAAGTTTAATTCCATGAAATTAAAACTACTGATTTCTTTTAAAGAAACGTTTTTTTTTTTTTTTGTTTGTTGTTTTTTTTTTTTTTTTTTTTTTTTTTTTTTTTTTTTTTTTTTAAACAAATAAACCCCGTGGTTGAGCAGATTCTCAGTTTGTAGCTTTCGTGATCAAAATCGGCCAAAACCAGTATCAGGTTGACCTTAAAGGTGTCTGGAATCTGAATCACCCAAAAAAAAAAACTGTTTAGTGCAAATCTATTTAAAGGGTTTACTTAATCATCTTGACAGGTTCAGTCTTTTCTTACATGCATACATCTGTCTGCAGGGTGTACACACCCATGATGAATGGTGGTAAACAATCAATTTGGCTATTACTGTTACAAAAATGTAGGAAACTGTGGAGAAGTTCAAAGCAAAATGTGGAGAGGCTGATGAGGGATCGTAAACCAGCACAAACAGATTTGAATGTGTCAAAGTCAACCCTGATAACCTATACATACCAGCTTGAGATGTACCCTTATTTGTAAGCTCGTTTTTGCTGCCCCCAAGTGGCAAATGCATGTATTTGACTTTGACTTTGTGTTTGCTTGTGTAGTGGTGGTTGAGATGAGGGCAACCCTGCAGAAGCTAGAGTCCAGAGTGGCTGTGCTGGAGAAGAGCCCAACACCAGCAGCCATCCCTGCTGCAAAGGTAGATGCTGTGGGATGTTCATAGCTTCTAAAACAGACGTCTTTCGGGGGGTCCTACAAATCTTCTCTGTACTTGAATTCAAGTTTTGATGTTAATCAAAAGGGAAACGTGTACACTGGCAGATCACACTTTTGGTTTTGATTTGAAGTCATTTCTTTAATCTTCTGTCGTGTGTGTGTGTGTGTGTGTCCTTGTCCTTGTCTGGTTGTTTGATTGTATTTTTATTCAAATGTCTTGTACCTGCGCCCCTTATTTCATATAATCAATTGAAGTTCCTTTCCTTTATGCCTTTCACTGTGATGTTTTGAGTCACGCACTAGAAAGACTATTTGTAAAATACACCATCTATTCCCTTTTTTCCATCTGCATTGTCCAGGTTGCTCCAGTCAAACAGGAAAAAGTGATAAATGGTGACGATGATGACATAGACTTGTTTGGCAGCGACGAGGAAGATGAGGAGGCAGAACGTATAAAGCAGGAGCGCTTGGAGGCCTACGCAGCCAAGAAGGCAAAGAAACCAGCTCTCATTGCTAAGTCATCCATCCTGCTGGATGTCAAACCTGTAAGTATATATTAGGGGTGCAACGATATTCATATCGATATTGAACCGTTCGATACAGTGCTTTCGGTTCGGTACGCATATGTATCGAACAATACAACATTTGTAATTTATTTTATCAACTTTCCTTCTGACGATGCTGTCTGTGTTGAGCGCTCAGTGAATCTGCGTTCGACTACTCCGCCTAGGCTGCACTGTCGAGTGCAGATCCACTGAGCGCTCAACACAGACAGCATAGTCAGAAGGAAGAGCGCAGGGCAAGCTAGCAAGACACATGGACCTCCCCCACCCTCATTCAGATCTGGCGTTTGGAATTATTTTGGTTTTCATGTGACGTATGACCCTGAAGGTAAGCGAGTCATGGACTAAAGTAAAACAGTATGTTGGATGTGCCACGCAATGCTCACTTACATGGGTGGGAACTAGTGTGTTAGCGCAGTTAGCTCGTTAACGTGTTGGCCGTCTAGCCCCATGCACGGGGCGATCGGCGGTAGCTCGTTAACGGAGATTTGCCGTGTTGTGGCGTTAAGGTCATTTCAACGAGATTAACCTGAAAGCACTAGTGGGAACACAACGAATATGACTGCACATTTACGCCGACATCATCCTAGTGCAAAGACAAGTGGAAGCAGGAAAAAAAACAAGCATGCTACTAACTTTAGCCGAGTCATTTAGACAGCTGTTAGCACATGATTCTCCTTATGCTGCTGAGAATATAGCCCAGAAGAAGCGGATAGTATAGCTTTTATTTTGGAAAGAGCCATTTCTCTGTAATAAACTCTCTTTTCCAAAGATGAGTGATTCCTCAATCAGATACAGGGCTCGCAATATCGCTAGCCTGACGTCCTGGAGCTAGCAATTTTTTTTCAGTCGGGCTACCAAAATCTATCTCTGCCCTGCCCGTCGGGCTATTGTAGGAAAAATATATGTCAATGCTTTTGCATTCTTTCAGAAATGTAGCTGGGTAATTATGTCATTGGCATCGGTGAGCCACTGTCAATATGTGACATATTGAAATCGCGTTTGAATTTGCGCTTGTTTTTTTGCTTTCACTTTGCAATCGTGCGAACTGTGTATAGAGAGCGACAGCACTGATCTGTGAGTGATGATAATTTGCGCACCAATTCCTCTGACATCGTCTTATTAATCGTTAGCTTACTATGCAAACATGACAAGTGAAATCTCCCGCAGCAAGCTTAAACATGTGAGAGGTTGATCGCGCAGAGAATCGCTGAGCTTATGTGAGTGCGTCTGTAAAAGCAGCAGGATTTATATTTGACTACAATGACCTGGATGACTGAGAACCTTCACAGACAGATATATATTTTAGTTCTGCTGAGCCAAATAAGACAGGTCAGGGTGAAGAAGTGACAGCCAAAGAAAAGCTTACCACAAAACGGAGAAGTTATGACAAATCAGACTATAAGGCAAAAAGAAAGTGCAGCTTTATGGTTTCATGGACAAAATTATTTCTGTGGCTGCAATATGACGAGCTAAATAACCAGGGCTGCACATAAGTGGTGCGCATTCGCTGTCAAAATAAAAAACGCACAAGGGTTAGGGTTAAATTTAAAAACTGTACTTTTGAGTTAAAATATATATTTATAATTTTAATAAATGACAAATTAAAAAGGCATGAACATTTTTTTTTGTATCGAAAAAATATCGAACCGTGACACCAAAGTATCGAACCGAACCGTGAATTTTGTGTATCGTTGCACCCCTAGTATCTATCGAAGCATAAAAGATTTTCACATGTGCAAGTTTTTCTTTAAAATTTTAATTTGATACATTTTATTCGTGGTTAAGGGTTTTGGGGGTTTTTTTGTTTTGTTTTTTTTCTGGTAAATCCTGAAAAACTGACTAGTCTGTAATAGTAATGATTGTTGAAGAGGAAAAAAATTTTTAAAAACTTTTAAGCGATACATTTTAACTGTAATGTGAGCTGTGTCATTGAACCCGATTGGTATTTGTGTCTCTCCCCTTCTTGTGTGTGTTTAGTGGGACGATGAGACGGATATGGCTAAGCTGGAGGAGTGTGTGCGCTCGGTGCAGATGGACGGGCTCCTGTGGGGAGCTTCCAAGCTGGTGCCAGTCGGCTATGGCATCAAGAAGCTGCAGATCAGCTGTGTGGTTGAGGACGATAAAGTTGGCACAGACATCCTGGAAGAGGAGATCACCAAGTTTGAGGACTATGTAAGTAACAATCACAGAGGTGTAAACAGTTTGTGGTGTTGAGCCATGTTTTAACTTACATTTATGCAACAGTTGTCACAATGCAGCTGGACGAGAGTTTTACATGCCAGTGTTCAGATTAGAAATGGTTCCCTCCTTTCACCAGACAAATATTGTTTCTCCAAAAATGCTTACATCCTTTGTAATAAGATTATCTATATATAGATAGGTTTGTTTTTGTTTATTAAAGAGGTGGTTTCCTCCTCTTTATGGACTCCTAACTCTCCATTCATGAATCTAGTCGTTATCTTTTATTCTGCTCTGAGATATGAATCGAAAATTCATTTTACTTTTTAATCATTGGTGCAAGAAATCATATTGCAGTAAACATTTAGTGAAGACTTCTCACTCACTCATCACAAAAAGCATCTTTTACCAGTTTTGTAAGTTAATCAGTAAAACAACTTTATTTAAATAATGGCTTTCATTACATTAAATCTTAATAGCATAAATATGTTGCAATAACTGACTTTGCATTCAATTCTTTCTTCCTCTGTAGATCCAGAGTGTCGATGTTGCTGCCTTCAATAAGATCTAAGCTCCTCCAGCCCTTCACCTGCTCCACCAAAGTGTTGTTGCTGCTGCGGGTGTGTGGTTAATAAAAAGAAAAGCAAATCTTTGAGCACAAACATCTGCCTCAGTTTCCTCATTCTCACTGAAATGAATTATTCTGCCTGTCTTCACATGTTAAATTGAGCACAGCTTCAAAGTGGAGCCCAGCCCCACCCAGAATCCAGGGTATAGAGGCTGCGTGAATGTGATCTTCTCTTTGTGAAGCAGAACCATTGCATCAGAAACATTAAAGAAGGATAAAGTCCCACCTCTGAAATCTAGATACACTCCTATTCTGCAAGCACACTGGGCACTGAGAGTCATGCTCTCCTTATTGTGCTGAAATGAGCAGGCTGTGGGTGAGCAGTCCAGGCTCCACGATTTAGAGTTGTGCCCCAGCTTGCACTCGCTCCCTCCTCCGGCCCGGCTCATGTTCTTGTAGCACACGCCGACGGAAACCCCTCCGTTTCCGGTCCACTCGATCTCCCAGTAGCAGCGTCCAGCCATCCCGGCCTTACACAGCACCTGTGCCCAGCTGGTGAAGCGGTCTGGGTGGTCCGCGTAGGGCTGCGGGTCGGCACGTGTGGTCACGGCTCGTTGCCCGTCAGAGAAGCACAAGTAAGAGTTGGCAGTGTTCGGGTCCAGGATTATATCGTTGTAATCTGGACAGAAGATGAGCGTGTGCTACAGATGACTGTATTTGATGGTGGTATGATTTGTAAATGATCGTACTCACATTGAAGAAAATCAGCTCTCGTCTTTGGTTCTGAGTTGTAGGGTATGTCAGCGTCTTTAACTGTTAGATTTAGAGGATAAAGGGTTAAATTAAACTTAAGTGACAGTTTTCTAAGTTGCTTTTGTGTGTGAGGTTTAGTAAATCTCACCTTTAGACTTTTCAGAGTTGTTCTTACTGCTGCTTTCTTTCAGTAAAGTGACTGAAAATGTAAATTAGAAAATAAAGGTGTTGGGGTTTCTTTGTAAATCGTGTGTGTTGCAATGAGAAGTGAAGTAAAGGGTACATTTACGTCACTACTTACCCTTTTCAGATATTTTGGAGAATTCTTTTTGAAGTGTATCATCCAGACTGTCCTTCAGGTTAACCAGCGCCCCTTTCGTGGTTTTATACATCAAATAATGAAGCGCATCAGTGCTGGGCATCTCCACGGACTTTGTAGGGAAGTGAAGAGACTTGCACTTCTGCAAAAACATTCAACACAACAGCATTTGAATTAGGGCTGTTGGATATAACAATATATATCGGATGACCACAACTGTTTACGGCAATATTTTTTTTCATCGTTTTGACGGTCACTGTAGTGGCTATATTAATTTCTTAAAGTTCTCTCTTTCTCTTATAACCACACTGTGGACGGACAAGCGCCTGTTTTTATGCATTAGCAACAATGATGGTAACACTATCGTGTGTCCGCTTGTTTATTTTCCATATAAACCTTTCACAATAAAGCTCAGGATCCTGTTGAGACTTTTCAAAATAAACTGAATCACGTGAAAGAGCAGATTATTTACGGATGAGAAGTAAAAAAAGATCCGCCATGTGCTAAATAATAAACCTTAGACTCAAATGTTAGAACAGGCTTTTCCCCGCAGCGCGCCGTGTAATAAATACTCAAAGAAAACGGTCGTTACAACTTATGTCTAAAAATGTATAGTTTCATGCATCTGTTAAAACACTCGACTCCAGGTACATCACGCGCAGCTGGAAACACTTCCCGAGCTGCCCGAGATTCACAGAATTTACAGAAAATGTTACATTTTTGTGATTTATATCGTCATCGGACGATAGAATTCTTATATCGGGATATGAGATTTTGGTCATATCGCACAGCCCTAATTTGAATACAAATGCAGCAGGTGTAAATAAACCAGGAAGGCTCGCAGAACAGTTGTGGTGAATCGCTTACAGCCCAGACCATAATTAAAGAGCAAGTTTTATTTATTTATTTTTAATTTAATAAAAAGGATTAAAAGGAGACAAAACATTTAAATATATTATCGTGCTGAATACTTTGGATGTGTTTGATAAATAGGCCATTTGGCTGCAGTTCAAACATTACTCAGGTTAACATGGATCCAAATAGGGGAAAGCAGGGTCATAAGACGACAAGCATAAGTCGGCAGGTTTGACCTTTTCCATAGTTCTGCATCAGTAAACATACAGGAGTCTTTCTGGGAAGGGACCTTACAAAGTGCCTTTGCCAAATGATGTGTGACTGAAGTTCACTGCAACTCTGCAACTTCTGAATTTTAAAGTTTGTAATTTGAGTTTTCACTTCAGTTTTTCTCATGCTAAGTTTCAGATTTGTCCTTGATTCTGGAGATCCTGGAAACACTTCAACAGACGCTGAATGAACTTTAGTGTTAGTAGCTAAAGCTGATAGCACACGTGTCATTTGGATTATTTATCATCCTCAGTTAAATCTCACTTCATAAGTAAATATAGAAATTACAGTGTACTTACTTTTAGATGTGATTAATTTCAGTAATTTTTAAGAGGAACAGTGAAAGTAAATTATCTAGACGTTAGTAAAATGGGAAATAACCTCACTGTCTTCTGCCTGATTAGGATTTCCCTCACCATCCAAAGCCAAAAGAGGTAAGTGAACACTAAACTGAGCAGATTGTGTATTTATAAAACCCCTTTCAGGGCCCCAAATCAGCAAAGTATATCAAAAAGATTTGAATGTTTCCCTTATAAGAGAGACTTGTGGTTAGATTAAAAACAAAAGTCAATCTTTCCCACATTTTTAGTTCAAACTTCAGTTTCACACCTGAAGAAAGTGGATGTGGTCTTCAGTGTGAGAGAGCTTCTCCAGCTCAGCGCCGGTCCTCTTGAGCTCGGCCATCTCCTTCTGTATCTTCTCCAGCTCCTCCTCAGCCTGACTGACGGCTGCTTTGCCCTGGACTCTGATCAGCTCCTTCACCTCGCTGTTCTGTTTCTCAATGGATCGGATCAGCTTGGAGAAAATCCTCTCACTCTCCTCCTGTGCAGCCTCCGTGGAGTGCTGTGGAAGATAAAAGTTTCCTCTTTTGGTCCCCTGGATTCACTGGAACTGCACTTTTGACAAAGACACATTTTAAAGCTCCTGGAAAGGAAATGCACTCACCTTGATGTATCTGATTACGTATCGTAGTTCCTTCTCACTCTCCTTCAGTTTCTGCACAGACTTCAAAGAGGTCTCCTGGAGTTTTTTCTAAGAGAATACAAAAGATGAATATCAATCACATGGAGCAGTCCCCTGTGCCGCTTAGGCGAATAATTTTTCGCGGCTGCATTTCACGGTGGAAAGTTTTGATTTCAAAAATCAAAGGATGGCAGTACAGTAGGAGGCCTTTGGTCTTCCAGCCAAGATACAGCAGCAGGACCAAAGCACACGTTACTCTGCTTGTGTTCAATATTTTCAATGCTGAGTTTTCTTCATTTGTATATAATGGCTATCACTGTGACTTTGTAGCCTTTTCCAGAGTGACACATATCAGTGACTTTGTTCTCATCTTTTCTTGTGTTGCTTTAAAGACAATCTTAGTCTACTTCATATGTTTTAAGTGATTCCTTGATTCAACAGGTCTGGCAGCAAAACTCAGCTTTCCAAAAAATGTCGATTAAGAGTTTTTTGAGCTTACATCATAGACTGTACACATGACCTTATCTGGAAAAAAGGAAAATATTCAACAAGCAGCCTAACAGGTAACAGCCTCTAATTGGTCGGTTTTTCTTTCTTTCTCATTCCTCATCTGGCTCTCTCTGGCTTTAACACTTACCTCTACAGACTGAGGAGTACTATCCCTAAGTACTGATTTGATATGTAAATCTTGACAAGTTTCCCCTTAAAATCCAAATTTGTGCTGCCAGTAAAAGCTCTCCGTCTAAATAAAGGTCTTAGAAAGCCAATAGAAGGTCAAGTGCACATTTTGAATTTCAAATCCACTCAGAAAAGATTGCAAAAAAAAGAAAAATGCTCAAACCCACCTGCTGTTTTGCCCTCTCGTCCACCACGGAGACAGTTTCATGGCCCTTATGGCTCTCTTTAACACACTGCGAGCACACACAGTGCTGGTCATTGTGACAGTACAGCCTCAGTAACTTATCGTGCTGTGGGCACAGCTTCTCTTTCAGCTGATCCGAAGGTGGGATCAGCTTATGTCCCTTTCCACGAAAGCGTTCTTCGTGGGCTTTCAGGTGAGAGGCGCAGTACGACCCTACGCACATAAGGCATGACTTCACGGCTTTGCTTTTTCTCACCGTACATGAAGTGCATTTCACCTCCTCTGGTTTGCTGGATTGTTGACTTTCGGCCTGAAATCCGGTTTTCTGAAGCTTTTCCACCAGTTCACCCAGAACAGTGTTCCTGCTCAGGAGAGGTCTCGGGTTGAACACCTGCCTGCACTGAGGACAGCTCCACTGACCTTTCTGCTTCGCCCTGTTCCAGTAGTCTTCAATGCACTCCAGGCAGTAGCTGTGTCCACAGGGGATCGTCACTGGGTCTCTTAACACCTCCAGGCACACTGAACAGCAGAACTGGTCCTGCTCAACAGAAATCGTTGTGGCTGCCATTTCCTGCACTCTCGACTGAAACTAGAACAGGCAAAGATGGGCGTAGTTCACAGGTGTGCTGACAGCGGCTTCTCAGGTTTCACCTGCTGCAACCTGAAGCCTCCAATCACAGCCAGCAAAGAAGCAAATGGGCCGTCCCAGAGAGCCTGTGCAAAGACCAGCCTGACAAAGAAAACGCCTCCAGGTCCCACATCAGGGAAGCTCCTGTGAGATCACATTTAAATACAATCTGATATGAGGCTGTACTGGAAAATGGCATTGTTTTCGTGCCTGGAGCCAGCGTTTTGGTCACGGAGCTGATGTGTAAACAAAAACCACCCGTGAGAAAATGTAGTGCGTTTGTTTTTTAATGCCAGCATGTCAAATAATCCACGTTATCATTGAAGCAAATATGACTGTTTACAGAGGATTACTGGGTTAAAAAAATAAATAATATACCTTTAAAAGCATCTAACACTGAAATAAAACGCACTAAGTCAGTCCTGCTTGTTGCTGCTGAATACATCGTCAGTGCGATCTTCACAGATGCTTTTCTCGTGCCTTTCCCAACACTGATTACATTTGAGTATAGCAGAATAAAAAATTTAAAAAAAAAACAGCAATTACATGACTTAAGTTGTAGTGTGGCTTTGTGTGTGGACAGCACTTGAGTATAATGACGTTCCATCAGGGTGAGTGTGTGAAAGTGAGGTTTGATGTCCTTAAGAAGTCTTATTTCCTCCTGGGGTGAGCACGTCGTGGGGGGTGCTTATGTCTGGATCCCGAGGAGAATTTAGAGCCTGGAAAAAGAAGGAAACAAAGAAAAATCTTTTTTTTTTTTTTTTGTCTTTAGCACAAATAAATACCACAACTTATACCAGTAGAGTCTAGCTTGAAATGTGAGGAAGGGGTAGAGTTGTTACTAATTTTCTGTTTAACCACTGCTTAATACTGGATCGAGCCTTCTACAAAGAATGATGATCAACAACAATAGCTACGTAAAAAGATAAAAAGATCAATGCACACGTGTGTAAAAACAAGCTTTTCTGGAACAATATGAATAAAAACCAAAGTCCCGCAGCGTGGAAGCGATTGATGTTCTTTTTTCATTGTTTTCTGAAGTTTTGAGTTTTTTTCTTTTCTCATTTTGTGACGCTGTTTAACAGAATTTAGATTAAGTGAATCGATCCCTGCCTGCCTTTAAGCTAAAATGTTCAATCCAAAAACCTGACTTAGCAGCAATCAAATAGCCAGCATGAGCAAACATTTTTTTAAAGTCAAACTTTACTCCGGCATTTTTTTACAAGATTATATCAGATTTGTCACGTGGCTATAGATTTATCTCAAAGTACTTTGGCTGATCCCTTATTTCCCAAAGGGTCACCACAACGGATCGATCCATGTTTTTGTTTTTTTTAAATATCGGACTATCAAATAGAAGCTTGTTTCCACTCCTGGAAAACAGTGAAAATTTCAGCTCAAACTTGTTGGAAAATAACTAAAAATTGAGAAAATAATTTAAAATTTCAAGTTATTTTCACAGAAGATAGAGTTAGTAAGTGAGAATTGTGAGATACCCAAACAAAAACTTTTAAATAAAAATCTAAATTGTAACTCGTGAATGTTTTTAGTGCCAGAAATGAGCTTCCATAAGTTCCTGACACAACCCTCCCATTAATCAAAGCTTGGGATTAGGACTAGGAGTGCCACGCAGCCACATGAGAGCACTGCTTGCTGACGTGTATCAAATAAAATTTAGGTCTCAAACTGTGCTGAGTGGCTCCAAAGTGTAGAGCTTCACACATCCACCTAACAAGGGAACGATCCCAGGTGGAGACAAAAATCGATATTTAAAGATTCTCGACCATCTGGCTGAGCTACTTATTAACTAAAGATTAGCTTTAAAATATTGACTATGTAAACAAAACACAACAAACAAATCTATCAAACAAAGAAACAAGAGTTAATATTTGCACAAGTTCTTGTTACAGTGACACCCGGCACTGGCGGGTTTAAGCACATCTAAACTCAATCGGCTTCTTTCTTTATTACACTAGAACAATAATATGAGCAGAAGGATTTGCATGTGGTTTGCTTGAGTTAAGTGGGTTTCACACACGTGCAGTAAATACTGTTTAAATGTTGTAGTTACCAAATGGTGAAAAGGAAAACGCTGGAGGTCCTGGAGTGAGGAAGGGGTTGAGAGGGCTCACATGACTTTGGTCTAGACCAGGCGAAGGGATCACTGCGATAACAAAGACGGGTAACAAAAAGAGGTTACTACAGTCTCAGCTATCGGTCTTTATCTGCAGATTCAGCAAAGCCAACTGCTGTGAGATAATAAGATCAGATTAACATGTCTCATTTTTCACAATTAAAATAAAAATAAAATAAACAGAGTTTTATCAGGACAGAAATTTTACATTTTTAGTGTGTTTTTGGTGACGTGTGAGAGTTTTTTGTGGATTTACTTAAGTTTGATTTAAGGCAAATTCCTTCTAGAAAAACAGGAAAATATTCATTTTGTTTTCATGTTACACCAAACATGAAAAATATCAGTGTAGACCACTGAGCTTTTGATAAAGTGGATGAATTTCTTTTATATTTATATCACATTTCTGTCAGTATCTCCCAGCTGTTACAACAATATCACCCAATTATTATATCACTTTATATTTTTTTATTTAGATATTCTTTATTTTAACTGCCATTTATTATCTAAGAGTTGTTTGAAATCAGTAAATTATACATTTTAATCTTTAATATCTTAATGGTGTGTGACCCTGCTGCCAGGGGAGGTTTATTTAAATGACCCTACAGGCCTTTACACACCGGACACCTAAAATACGTGCGACTATGTAAAACCCTAAAAAATAAATGTATTGAGCTTTGTAAGAGTGTTTAATCCGGCGCAGATAAGATGGTGATTTTGATTTAAAAGAGTGATTTAAGATGATTAAAAATCATCCCTGACCACCAAAACTGCTGCACTGTTTAAAACTGTTAATAAAACCTGTGAATGTGACACACATGAACACTCACATGCAGCTGCTTCCATTTGTACAACTTCCAGATTAAAACTTCGATCCACCACCGTGCAGTCAGACTCGACTGAGCGATCTGGATTCCTTACAATTACTATATTTCTCACTGTAAAAGATAAAAAAGTAGAACAATGTCAACAGACAGTCGACAGAATCATTTATGGTGCAAAAAATTAAAATGTGATACAAATCTTTATATCTACCTCTCTCATAAATGCTGACACATCCGTTCTGACAGACCTCCTGCAGAAGCGCCTTAAAATCTGACACAGCTGTCATCACCGGGCCGAAGGTGAAGTCTGGGTCTGATGCAACCAACGGCGAAGCCGACAGCACAGGTGGAGCATGGAGGGACTGACAGCTCTAAATACAGACCAGGAACAGTGGTGAAGATAAAACTTGAACCACTTTTTTTCCCAAGACTTTGCTGTGGCGGTGTGTTTATGAATATTTCAGCACATGGTGGGCTTAGCAACATAGAGACTAGGAAGGTAAGCTGACGCAGAGATGTTTCCCAGCATGCTATTTATACAGAACACAACAAGGAAGGGTGAGTAGCAGAAATAAGTGGAGGGGTGGCATTCATGACAAAAGACAAGACATAAAATGGTTTGGTCAACGACCACAAGGCACCAGATCCAAGGCTGGGACTACAGTAGTGAAAGATTATCTACGAATGGGTCTGGATGTGATAAAAGCTTAGGAAATTCCTAAGTTTAAGAACTCCCTACAAACAGGGACTATTTTCATTGTGTAGCATATCGTCACAGTAAAATGTCCTGAGAGTGTGATAAACTCTTATCCACCTGAAGGAAATGGATGGGGTCTTCAGCGTGGGAAAGCTTATCCAGTTCATCTTCATTCTTCTTCAGCTCGCCGATCTCCTTCTGAATCTGCTCCAGCAGCTTCTCTGCCTCACCGATGGCCGTCTTCTCCTGAGCTTTAATCAGCTCTCTAACCTCAAAGCGCTTCAGCTCTATTGACCGAATCAGCTCGGAGAAGACTGCGTCGCTTTCCTCGGCTGCTGCACGAGCCGAACGCTGGAGGGAGACAGAGAACAGAACGCCAGGCAAAGAGTGAAGAAAGACCAAAAAAAACTTCAAAAGCTGATAAAATAGCAAATGTAGACCTTTAACAGTAGAAAGATTAGACATTTTTACCATCCAACAGTGAGATGTCGAACATCAGCACTTACGCTGAGAGAGAAAATGGCTTTTCTCAGCTCCTGCACCTCCTTTTCTCTTTGCTGAATCCTCAGCTGGGAGCTCTGCTTGATCTCACTGAGCTGCCTCTGAAGAAAATCAAAAATCAAAAGTCATGTAACTGAACAGAAGTAGATGCATTTCATTCTCTGCTACATTATCCAGATTTCCTGCTACACTGGGCCTGTGCACGGACTGAAGTCAGTTGTCACTAAAACTGAATCACTAAAAAAAAAGAGAAGAAATTAAAAATTATTATGAAGTCTTTCAGTTGTTTAATTCTTTGCTGCTTTTATTCCACACAAATACCCAAAAACAGGTTTGAGGAACTCCAGAGGTGTTTCAAACCCAAACTATAAACTTCACATCTCTGCTCCATTTCTCTGACGAGTCTACAGTTAAACTGTTTGGTCCTACTGTGGATCAGGCTGAAAATGTATTCTAGATTAGATAGTGTGGTGAATTAAAGACACCGAAACACTCAGTGATGAACGTTGGATCTTCTTAACACAAAGGATCTGAGTTATCTGCTTTAATGCGTTCCTCATTAAAACTGCATCACAAATTATGACTCGGTAGTAAAACCCTGAAAACCACTGAGACCTTTAAAATACAATCAATAGCTCAGTTCACAATAAAAGAATAATGAACAGCAGCAGTTAGCAACAGATATACAGAAAATTAAATGATGTTCATTTGCGTGACTATTATTTGAACATGTAAGCAGTGGTTTATATGTTTGCCTATCAAATGGAAAGGCCCTTGGTTAATTCCAGGAAGAGACCCAAATCAATTTGGAATTACAGCATGTCAAAATTTACATGAGGGTGTCAGCTTTTCTTTCTTTTTCTTTTGGTGAGATAAATAGGAAAAGATTTGCAGCTTTTCTTTAGATCTATTGGAGTCATTTTAAATATTTTTAAGTTGGTTGCACTTTTTTTCCCTCGTTTCTCTAAGTCAACTTAACAAGTGGCTCCATCAGGTAGTGATTTGCTCAGCAAGTGAAGCGGCGCTGATTTGATTCCAGCTGGAGACACAAGTCCCTTTGGGGTTGTATCTGGTGGAAAACTCAAGCATGTGGCGCTTGCAGCTGTGACAAAAGAGCAGCTGAAAATACATTCTTCCTCTCTAAAGCACCCTGACACTTAGTCACATTGATTTTTATACTGCTGTGAATAGGGACAAATATTTGTTCATGCATAGGAGGCTCTGTGGTACAATGGTTGTCATGTTCATCTTACACACAAAAGTCCTTCAGGACTGAAACACAAACCCAACCTACAAGCAAATGTACATACCAGATGAATAAATGAGTTCTCTTATAAAGGAACAGATAAAGTTACCTTTAGTTGAGGATTATTTTATTTTGGAAAAATCTGGAAAATTTGACTTCTTTTCTCACATTTGATGTAAGGTAGAATACAACCCTACAAATGGCAACTGATTGACAAAACCAAATCAGCGCTTTAATGAAACATTCAGAGGTTCATAATTAAAGAATAGACAACACAAAATTAATGAAACAATGGGTTGATTTATAGATAATTACATGGCAACCACTTTGATAATCATTTCAATGCAGCTTCCAGCCTCTCAAATGTCTTTAATTATAAGATTTGCAGCTTTTCATTTTACCCGTGTGCGTGTGTGGTAGATATGTGTCTTTTCTGCCCCATTTCTCTAAAGCATCTTAACAGTTAGACTATTTTTGTCCCCCTGTGAATGGGTCCCTGGATTAGATTAAGTCTTCACTTAAAGAAAAAGAAAAGACACATTGTTTGACTCTGGAGTGGATTCAGTCCACTGTTAAAAGACGATTTTAAGAGAAAGTGCATGTTGGAAATGTCAACACACATTTGCATCTGTGGATTATGTTTATATGAGAAAAAGACTATATTCACTTTAATGTTTACCTTAAGCTGCACTGCAGTATTTAGACTTTTTAAACCCGGACTACAGTCATACGGAAAAAAACTCTAAGGAAGCAATTAAGATTTTATTTATGTAGCACAAAAAAGGCAAAGTGCAACAAAAATGCTAAAACATAGAAACAAAAAGTTACCCAAAAAGCAAGTTTAAAAAGCTGCTTTTTAAAAGAAAGCACAGACCACACGCTCAGACAGAGAAGGTTCCAGAGGGTCTCAGGGTCACTGTTGCAAAAGCTCCGTCCTATTTTAGTTCTCAGCTTTGTATGTTGCAAAGCCAGCAGGCCCTGATCACATGACCTCAGGGACCTGCTGGGGTTGCACGATGGTGCCCATCCCTGCAGCGCTTTAAAAGGCAAAACCAGAATCCTATAGTGGACTCTCCAGATGATGGGGAGCCAGTGCAGCAGATTTAACTGCGGTGTGACATTTGAATACGAAGGAGACTTAGTCAGAACAATTGTACTTGTAAGGTTCTTACCTTTGCTTCCTCTGGCAGTTTGCTATAGTTTAGATTTAGTTAACTGTGTCAAAATGTTTTGTTTCCCTTTAATTTTTTTTATCACTTTAAGTGTTGCTTTTAATCTTTTTATAATATGGGGATATTAGTGAGGGGCAGACTGGGGTTTTAAATCAGGGAAACACTCCAGACAGCACATTGTGGAGGCAGTTAACTCAGCCTCAGAAAAAAGGGAATGAGCTCCATGTAGGAGGCTTCCTCCCTCTGTGTAATTCAGGTGAGGTGATTACCTTCTTCTGCTGTATCTCCTCCTCAGCCAGCACCGTGTCGTGCCCTTTGTGCTCGTCGGTCAGACACAGGGAGCAGATGCAGCGCTTGTCGGTCCGGCAGTAGACCTCGAGCAGCTTGTCATGTCGCGGACAAATGGTCTCCTGGAGCCGCTTGGAGGCAGCCACCAGCTTGTGTTTTTTGAAGGCTGAGGACTCGTAGTGAGGCCGGACGTGATCATCGCAGTACGACGCCAGACAAACCAGGCAGGAGCTGGCCGCTTTGCTCTTCAACCCGATGCAGACGTCACACTCCACGTCGCCGGCTTCGGCAAAAGTTCGGCCAGCTGTCGGTGCCGCGGCGTCCTGGAGTGTCGTGTTCTTAAATATCTCCACCACGTCGGCCAGAATGGTGTTCCTGGCGAGCAGCGGCCTCGGGTTGAAGTTCTGTCGGCACTGCGGACAGACATAAACCCCGAGGTAGTCGTCCTGGTCCCAGTAGTTCTGGATGCAGCCCGAGCAGTAGCTGTGTCCGCACGGTATAGTAACCGGGTCCTTCAGCACGTCCAGACAGATGGAGCAGTTGAACTGGTCCTTGTCCAGGAGCACCCCGGCTTGAGCCATCGTAGAAAACACCAAAGTACAGCTAGAAAGTGACAAATAGCTACTGCTTTGTTTACAGGAAGAGAATGAGGGGGCGTGGCCACTGAGGGCTTTAACAGGACTACTTCCAGTTTCTGTATCGACGGTCGGCAAACGACGAATGGGTGCTTTGCTGCCACCAACTGGCACGGAGCGGGAGTGAGGCGAACAACAGGTTTATCGTACTGCAGACATTCTGGCTTGATGTTCAGAAATGGTAAAAACCAAATATTTCATTCGATTTTGCAAACTGTGTTGTAACGTTATTTTGGTTATGCTCTTAAACGAATTTAAATTATATATAAAGTCTTTAAAATTACTTCTAGAAAACAAACCATAAAAAAATATAATATTCCAAAGCATCTACCCACTGAAATTGTTATCTGAGATAAATCACGTCTTCTATTATAGTTGTTGTTTTTTCCCCCGTCTTTCTCTCTCTCTTCGCATATGTGGCATTTAATTTGTAATCTGTCTAGATGTCTATATTCGCTGTCTATATAACGGGGAAGTAAGGGTACTTAAATTGAATTCTAATAACTTTTTACATGTACTCCCTACATTTTTAAACAAATATCTGTACTTTCGACACAGACGTGTTACTTTTGGTTAAACTGTATCATTTATAGCGTTTATACTCGGGACTTGGCACACTATGGGAATAACTGCACGCAGTCTGCGTGTTTACTGATGTTTGTTGAGCTTTGTCAAGGTTGCATTGGAGTGAGCTTCTGAGCATACGCGATGTTTTCTTAATGCGATATGATACGGGACTTTGTAAAGAGACAGTTTGGCTTGTTGAATTCTGTATCAAATGCATCAAATGCAATTTAAAAAAAATATCTAATAAGTATATAATAAAAATATATCATACACAACAAGATATAGAAAAAAGAAGAAAAGGGTTAAACAGTTCCAAGTTCCAAAAAATCTGAATTTTTTTGGGCTATTTAAGGAAGGAAGGCAGCTGTTGTACCTGCTGGTTTTAGCCCTTGCTCAGTGAGTAAAATGGGTCGTTCCAGACATTGCATCGAGGGAGAAAAAACTTTGATCAGAAAGTTGATTGGATAGAGGAAAACTTAAAAAGAAGTGCAGAAAATAATTGGCTGCTCAGCTAAAAAGATCTCAAATGCTTTGAAATGGGAAAGAAAACCCGAAACACGTGGTAGAAAAAGGAATACTACCATCCGCCTAGATCATAGAATAACAATAATGGCAAAGAAGCATCCAGTGATGAGCTCCAGAGAAATAAAAAAAGATCTCCATTTACTTGTGAGAACTTCAGTAATCAGAAGATGCTTATGTGAAGCCAAACTATTAGCAAGAAACCTTCATAAAGTACCACTGCTGAAAAAAAACCACATGTATTGAAAAGGTGACAGTTTGCCAAAGAACACATTGACTGGCCTAAAGAGAAGTGGTGCGATATTCTGTGGACAGATGAGAGTAAGATTGTTCTTATTGGGCGTAAAGGCCACTGAATACAAGCCACAGTACACTTTGAAGAAAGTAAAACATGGAGGTGCAAGCATAATGGTTTGGGGCTGTTTCTCATACTTTGGAGTGGGGCCCATTTATCACATAACAGGCACCATGGACCAGTTTCAGTACCTAAAAATACTGGAACAGTTCATGTTGCCTTATGCTGACCCTTAAAATGGGTGTTTCAGCAGGAAAACACCCCAAACACACCAGCAAGCGGGCAATATCCTGGTTCCAGACAAAAACAGATTGATATCATGAAGTGGCCGGCCCAATCCCCAGACCTCAATCCGATTGAGAATTAGTGGTGTGACCTCAAAAATTCTGTTCTTAAAGCAAAACCCAAGAATGCAGAAGATCTGTGGAATGTGGTCCAGTCAGCGTGGAGGCAAGTCTAAAATGTTAGTTGTAGATCAGTATATACGGATATACAACTTAATATTAGTTCAGTGCTTAAAGGAAAAAGCCAAATCCTCATTTCATTTTCATTTTCTACTATAAAAATTCCAGTTTGTGAATGAAAATGAAGACACTGCTATTTTTGTGAATGATCTAATATTCTTTTTCTTCATTTTCAGTAAAGAAAAGAAAAGAAAACAATATTCATGTTTTTATCTGGGATTCCAGTGCCTTTGTATATATGGAAATACATGCTATTATCATCTCCAAAAATGTTAGAGCACTTATGCAAATATGTGATGTCTTGATGAATCGAGCAGATATTTGAAGTTTACACAGCACCATTCTCGCATGAAAATATCTTACAAGTTTATTTTGTGACCCAGAAAGAGTAATATTTCAAACTCTGCCACTCTGTGTTCCTCCGCCACTGCCTCGTTTGAATTTTGGACGAAATGGATTCTGGGATATTGCATTTCGTCATTTCGAACGGCTTGGAGACCAGAACAGCCAATCAGATTTTTTTGCATCCAAGTCTGTGATTGGCTGGTTTTGTGGCACAACTTTTTTTCTTTTTCTTTTTTTTTTAAACTTTATTAAAGAGTTGAGCGCGCACGGGCAGAAATGTTGAGCGTGAGCAACACATTTTGAGCAAGCGCAAATGCAAAAACTGAGCGAGAAGGGCTGCTATTGTGTGTGTGTGTGACCTCAGGAGGAGGAATTTGACTTTTGCACGCAGGAATGAATTTTGTTCACTCAAATTCAGCTTTTCGTCGCTCAAAATAAATTTCTCCTCAAAATACAACACTTGCACCTGCAAACTTGTTTTTACGTGCGCTCAGAATAGTGGCACAAAAATAACGCCATACAAATACGCTAAACGTCACAAATCTCTAAAAACTCCCTCTCTCTCTTTTTCTACTCTCTCTGGCTCTCTCTAGCCATCACTCCTAAAACTTCCCCCTCTTCCTAAACGACCAAATGTCATGTCGCCATATCATTTTTCGATTGGTCGACATGGTGCATTTTTCCACCAACACGAATCATAAGCAGAGAGTGCTTGCTAGACAGTAAACGTGGCGAAACTATTCAGGAAAAAACGCCGAGTATATATTGTTTATCATGACTCTGGTTTTACGTGGCCTATCAACACAATTTAAAAACTGGTATATATATTACTTGTTACTGAAAAAAGTAACGCCGTTACTTGTAAGGGGTAACGCCATTACAAGTAACCGTTACCAATTCTCCTAATTCCGCCGTTACCCCTAATTCCCATCACTGGTCTACATATACATCATTTCTAATGTGGGCCGTGCTGTTTTAGGACAGTGACATGTCTGACACTGACCATGTACCAGTGCCTGAGAACACTGGTGTGGAGGGGGAGATTGCATTCAGACTTCTGAGTTTGAATGCAAAGCAAATGTGTTGTTTAAACTAGAGAAAGCTCTTGTGACTGAACAATAAATACTGTTCTGGGAACGAATTAGATTTTACAGTGACAATGAATCTTCCATCGTTTGTTGCATGTTTAAAATCTCAGTTTGCACTTGACACAGCTGTCAATGCCCATGATATTGAGATGTTCTTTGTAGATGTGCCTGTATTGTTGACTGCTTTGAAATTTACATTGAAAACCCGAAAGCAAGGTCAGAAACATATTCTAATTACAAACATTGCTATACAATGAAATGAAAAGAGTTGAGTGTGGAAGAAATGGCAAAAATGTGAAGGTGATTGTGTATTTCTGACATTATTTTTGTCTTTTCTGGAGTATAATGAAACCCACATTTTGGAAATTACACCTGTGCCTGTACATCCTTGGGCTCTTGGTCACTGATGGGGGGACTTTTCTAAATGGATTAAAATGTCACAATTGTTGGCACTTTCACGTGGAAGGATTTTGAATGGATACCTATCATTACTTTGACGATCACATTTTTAATCTGGACTTGTTATCTACAAATAGTTTTAGTAACTAAAACTGTAAAAAGCACATTTTCCTGTAAAAACAAGATTAATTTGGTGATGGAAAAATTAAATACATAAAGCTACAGCATCTAAACATATAACTATAACAGCCCTGTACTTATGGTTTTTGAAAGTTGCAAATGCTGCTTTTCCAGCTCTGAACAACAAAGGAAAAACTCAAAGTCAGAAATTTTAGATTTACATGCCAAATGTTAACTGTTAAATGATCACCTAAAGGCTGTTTAATATAAATTAAGTACATTAGCTGTAAAAATGTCCCGTGAAGTTCTACAAACCAAACTGCATGTGTACTTTGCTCACAAAGACAAAAACAGTGACCCAAACAGTTTCCAGAGCATTTTTAATTGAAAAAAAATTCACTTACATGTTAACAAACACAATAAATAAATTTTGATACATTTCAATCAATCATAAATAGTTGGGACTTAAACAGAGAATGTATAACTTCAAACTTAAAAGAATCTGGTGATCAGTGCATCAACAACATAAATAAAACAGATTAGACATCTTTAAAAAAAAAAATCGGATTTCCTTCACACAGAACAGTACATTACTTTGGTCACAAAGGAAAAACTCTGATGCGTTAACGAGAACATCTTTCAAATGACCCCCTCAGTGGACTCAAACATCACTCAGACATTCATTGGTAATTGTGCGTTGCAGGTTTTGAAAAGTTGCCAGCAACCTCATGTTTGCGCATTACACCCGTCAATCGAAAATATAAGCACGCTCTCATAAAATGACACGCAGGCCTGATTGAGGGGCTGTCCTTTTAAAAGCAGATATTTTAATTCTTCATTGCACCGATATATTCATCCCTCATAAGAATTTTTGTTTTCTCCCTTAGGTTAATAATAACTTTGTGCAAAATACTGATAGGGAAATTAAAACAATCGTCAGCACATGTTCATTATATCCATTCAAGTATTTCATTGCACCCATGTCTTTTTTTTGGTGAAAAGTTATAACGTGTTCTAAACTACTAGAAACAGGCACAAAAATATTCTGGTTGTTTCAAAACATGCATTGACGTCAGTGGAAGATTACATTTTGTTCTACATGCTTATCTGAGGTTAGAGGATTTTGCTGAATGAGAATGAAGATGTGTAATGCTGGTCTACTTACAGTCAACTACTGAATAAGCTGCAAGGGTAAAGCTACAAACGCCATTGTGATCCATTTACATACTGAGCATTTGAAACCTTACAGTTCAAGTTTTCATGTTCAGCTCCCCTCGGGTCAAAGAACTTCACGTCTTACAAAAATACACAGCAGGTAGGATTTATTCAAAACAGAGATACTTCTGGAAGTCAACTAAAACACTCTACAATGTTTAAGTGTTTGTGTGCATGTATATGTGCGTGCAATGCTATATATGATATGAAATGTGTCGACACTCATGATACGCAGCGTCATGGTGTGGCTTCACTTGTTCTTTCCCTCTAGTCCACTCTCTGCTCTCAGGGCTTGGCTGCTGGCCGCAATGAAGTTCATCCAGTGTTTGAGGTCCTCCGGAAACTCTGGGCACTCGATCTATAGTGTTAGATGAATAAAATTGATTAATCAGTCAATAATACTCATAGTTTTGTGATACTAAAATGTGATGATTTTGTGGATTCTACTCCTGAACAGAAGCACTTTGAGGATGACGCCACCACTTCCCTTACCTTCTTTTTGCAGATAAATTCAATGATGGTTTCGGGGCTGCAGTGCACCACATTCTGCCTACAGAGCATGATCGCAGAGACGAAGCCATCTTTCTTGGATACAAAACGCTGCTCCAAGTAAAAGGCTTTCTCGTCCCAGCCCAAAACTTTGGTCCGAATCTCAAAAGCCTCACGGAAGACCAAGGAGCGGCGGTACCGGATGGTAGACGCCCCTACCACCAATTTCGCCCCCAGTTTGCGTGAGGCCATGAACAGTCCGTTTCTCATGTAATGGTGAAAGCGTGCAAAGTCACACTCCCTCAGATACCGAGAGTTGTTCATGTGGCCCAAGTAGTCCAAATCATGTGGAAGGACCATGCCTTCGATGCTCTGCTCGGCTAAAATGTCCCGTATCCTGGGCTGGAACCATGCCTGGATGAACACCTGGGCCCCTCGCAGGAAGTACCAAACATCCAGGCTGCAGAAGAGCAGGAGGAGGGCACCCAACGCCAACAGCAACATCTCTCTGGAGAAATAGTTCAAATATTAGCATCAAAAATGAAAACCGAAGTTTTTAGAAAAGAACGTGTTTATTTGCAATGTTACAGTCATTATCTTTTATCTTATTTTTTTAAATTAAAAACATAAGCATTTTTTTTAAAGAGTCTAAATTGATGATTGCCTTCAGGATTAAAATAAATGCATCTTTGACCTCATCAATGACAGTGCAGATGTGGGGGGAAAAAAAACAAAACAAGAGATCAGTGTTCCCCTCCTTACACTGACTTGAAATTAACCTGGCTAAAAATACAGAAGCAGCATATTTTCACAAGCAGTCGATTCAACCTTGAGGGGATTGTAAAGCTAACGCTTCTCCTTTAAAATGAACGGCCTGCAGATTGCTGTCAAAGCCAAATCTGTTAGCTTAGCCGCTAGCTGCCAGCAGCCGGTGCCCTCGGAATTAAAGCGAGCACAGCCTCCTCGCACAGCCGCCACACTTCAGTTCACCATATCAGACATTAAGCGTCAACCATACAGACGGCAGAAGTATCTTTTAATGCCCGTGAAACTCACTGCGCGTCCTGAAGAAAGTGCTATCATGGAAAGCGGTGCAACTTGAAGAAACCGGTAGAATCAATGAACATAATTTCCGGGTGTATGACGACAAGAAGCCTTATTGGTTGACCTGTCGGCATGGTTACACGAAAACGTTTTCGCGTTTTCCAGGGATTGGCGATGCCACAGTTACACGTGATTTAGTTACTTATTTATTTTATATCTTAATTTATTCATTTGAACCTTGGTTAACACAGAGACGGTATGTAAGGTCGTTCCGTGCGCCCTTTCATTCACTAGAAGTTACTGTTTACTTTGTATAAGACAAAATAGTGCTTTTTAAACATAGCACTGCCAATAAATAAAAACATATTAATAATAATAAAACTACTTAATATTTTTATTATATTTTATGGTACGAGAGTTAGTTTTTTTTTGTTTTTTTAATGTTCTAATTAGTTTCCGCTCCTAGACAGCTTTCTCCTTTTAGTTGAATTTGCATCTTATTAATATAATATGGAGGGTATTTGTCAGGTAGATTTCAGAGATTCCGAATAGTAATTACAACACAGCACTTTGTGGAGGAATTTGACTCATAAGGCCATTCCAAGTCTCAACAAATGTATGTATCAAATCCTCAAAAGGCAAGACTAAAGCTAAGAATATTTCCTAGAAATATTTCTTTTAGTTTAGTTTGTTTTGTCAGTAGACAACAACATCTCAATTACTATGTTTTGAAATTATTTTTATTGCAGTGAATATTTTTCTTCACTCATAGTTTGTAGCTTTGCTTCTTTGTTGGGACACTTTTTATTGTAAGGTAAAAATCCTACAATAATTCAGAGAAAACCTAACAATCAGATGACTTCCTATAAGCAAGCACTTGGTGACAGTGGGAAGGAAAGACCACCAACAGAACCAGGCTCAGTGAGGGGCAGCCATCTGCTGTTACCAGTTGGAGAGAGGGGAGAGACAGGACAAAAAGGGATAGGCTGTAAAAGTGTAAAATACGTAAGGCTTATGGCCAATAATGATACTTAAGTCTACACGTGGCACCTTAGTTACAGAGTAACAATGTACTGGATTGACTTTATCTACTTTTATGAATAGTGTAGATAGTGTATTCTTTTCCGGGTACTTTTTTCCCACTGTTACAAACCTCTGAACCAATTCTAGTTTACAGTGGACATAAAAAGTGTACACAGCCCTGTTAAAATGCCAGGTTTTTGTGACATTCAATGGTATTAACTCAAAATTTGCTTCAACAAAGTATTAGGTTTTCTCCATGGGTTGTCTCCGAGTACTCAGATTTCCTCCCACAGTCCAAAGACATGCAGTTGTGGTGGTTAACTGGTGATTCTAAATGGCTCATAGGTTTAAAAGGTTGTCTGACTCTTGGCGTTAACTCTGCGACAGACTGGCGACCTGTCCAGGGTGTACCGCACCTCTTGCCCTATGGTAGATAGATAGGCTCCAGCCCCCCTGAAGTGGGGGTGAACTGACGGATGAATTGTACAGGTTACAGGTGACATGAAAAGTGAGAAGAGTTTTGGATTGATTTATTGTGGTCTTATTTTTTTACATCAAGAAAAACTGGTATTGAATCTGTTCTCACTTGTAACCGCCAGTCAGCCGTGTGCATGAGAAGTGTTTGTGACATGCTTTATGACTCAGTGTCCAGGCAGCATTCATGACACAGTCGTTCTGACTGAATTTTCAGCTTACTTTTTAAGTTTTACATGAAATCTGTGGATGTTACAAAGGCTGATGTGTCCTGGCGGTTCTGGTCATGCAAACATGTAAACTGTGTGATCATCCCATCACTCAAGCATGATGTCATTCCCTGCTACACCTGTTCACACTGCAACACACACACTCTCATATAAAGTAGTTTAATCTCTTCCCATTTGGTTATAGTAAAAACTTCAAACCAATTTCCTGAATTCTTTTATTGCTGTCACACCACATCATAACACACCTTATAAAACTGTATTACTTATATTTTCTAATATTTTATTATTTTTACCATAACTGTCAACCTCTCAGAATAATGTAGTGTGCTGTTATCAAGTGTTTCATATCTGCAAATGTTGGAATTTAAATAAAGCTTGTTGTACAAAGTGCAGGCACAAGTGTGTTTAAGTGAAGAGATTCTGAATAGGAGAAGACTTTCCTCCTGGGCTTGTAAACAGGCTGACTCACAAGACGCCACTTTTAATATCTGCCCATGAAAGGTTTTATTTGTTCTTCTCCTCCAGGCCGCTCTCAGCCCTGAGGGCCTGGCTGCTGGCAGAGATGAAGTTGACCCAGTGCTGAAGATCCTCTGGAAACTCAGGGCACTCCACCTGCAGCGTGCAAAACACAAGCTCAATGTTATTCAGCGGGACAGCGTGTGTAACTCATGCATCTGTGTGGTTTCCTCCCTTACCTTTCTTTTGCACAGGTGCTGCAGAATCTTGTCCGGGCTGCCGCGTATGACACTCTGCTTGCAGTACATCACGGCACACACCAAGCCATCTTTTGTCGACACGAATCTCTGCTCAAGGAAAAAGGCTTTGTCATCCCAAGTGACGATGCGACTGCGCAGCTCATAACCCTCTCCGATACACAGAGCCCTGCGATAACGAATGGTTGTGGCCCCCACCACCATTGAAGCCTTGAGGGCCCGCACAGCCTTAAACACGCCGTTACGCATGTAGAGAGAGAAGCGAGCAAAGTCACATTCCCGGAGGTACCGAGCATTGTTCATGTGGCACATGTCGATGTCATGGGGAGTGACCCGGCCTGTTAGGACCTGCTCCGCTGTGATGTCCCAGACTGGAGGCTGAAACCAGGCCCGCAGGATGACCGCTGCGACCCGCAGGAAGTACCACACATCCACAATGCAGAAGAGAGCCAGCAAGATGGCGAGCACCCACAGCACCCACCACATCTCTCTAGGGAAAAGATATTAATATTTATTAGTATTAATATGGTCATTAAGTGAGATGTATAAAAAGACAAGTCAGCCTAACAAATAATGAGCATAACCGAAGACAGACAGTGTTTCTCCTGTTCAACGGACGGACATTTTAGTTCAAAAACAGAAATGAAAATAAATAAAATATTTAGGGTCAAACACGGGCTCAGTGTGTGTTCACCGTTTAACACCCAGCTGGTCCAGCAGGGTGCTACTATGATCAGACTTCCATAGTAATGAAAAGTGTAAGTAGCAGCCAGGTACTGCTAATCAAATGTGCTTAATCAGTAAGTGAGAGCACCCCTGTAAAACCAGGGGATTTTTGCTGGTTTGGAGCATTCAGGTGTGTGTTAAAAAAAACAACACAGTTTTTCTCAGGCTGGATCTGCCAGCAAATTCACCTAAAGGTCAGACCATGCAGAAATCAGAGAAACTGCAATATGCATGAATTTATTAGCTGGATCCTCGTTTTGCCCTTTTAGCACATATAAGACAGCATCAGTAGCCCGACCCACAGTGACTTATGCTTAGAGTAAACGCTTACATGTTTCACACTTATTTACAAATTCCTAAAATTAAGACTATTATTTCTCACTTGTTTTTTATTTCATGAAACACAAGTGAATATTTTTGCCTCTTCTCCCTGCAGCATGCTGTTGTGATTTAATCAGTTTAATCCAGTGTTTATGTGTCCATACCTTTCTGGAGGCACTTCTTCCATTATTGTGAAGGGCAAATGGGGAATCTCTACAGATCCACTGTGATGTACTCCATTTTCAAAATGAGTTTCTACTTTCGTAACACTTGTGCACTGATTTAACAAATCGTTAGGATAAACCGGTGCTGCAGGAAAGACAGGCTGCCTCTGCAAAAGCCGCACGTCTTAAATGCACATGCAGCTCAGAAAATGAAAAGACATACTTTTATTTAGATTTTAACGTAATTTAGTTATCCTTGATTCTCAGTGCTACCTATATGACTACCAAAGCTAAGGTTTGTGTGATGTTTCATTACTGCATCCACTAACTTTTATTTCATTTAGATTAAACTACGGTTACGACCAACGTTCAGGGCGGGCTAAGTAAAAACACCGGTTTGTGCGGGCATTAACTGCATTTTTAGTAAAAACAAGTTAAAGAAAGTGGGAAAAGACGAATAACCGTCAACGTGTTTACGCTTTACAATAGGTAAAGTGCTCACCTGCTGTCCGCTTCGTCCTGTTCAGACTGTCGAGTCGACACCACTCAGAGCGCTGAGCACAAGTAAAACAAAAAGCGATAAACGCGGATAATACTCTTCCGGTGATGGCCTTCAAAATAAAAGCATGTTTACAATATTGCGTTAGAAATTCAACCCGAAAGGACGTAAGCAGGCTTAAAACCAAACAGCTTAATTTGTAATGACATAATGTTTTAAAATGACCTATAACTGTACAATGATGTTAAGTGCTCAATGTTTTTCCTACCTCGTTGACATTTAATTTGAAGGCCTTAGTGATTCACTTAGACGTGACGTAAGAGGAAATGGCGGCGGTGATTGGTTATTTATTAACCTATTACACTTGACAGAAGTCCGCAACAGCAAACATGGTGGTAGAAGAAACTTCATACGAAGCTTTTTAAAACCTTTATTTTATTGCCAATTTAACAAATCTTTAAAATAAATTTTTAAAAATGCAGCTTTTATGTCAGAGACCATTGAAATTTTCTTTTAATTTTAATATTTTTAAAACTCAGGCCGATTGTTCCAGTGAAAGTAACTCCTCATGCTTCTGCATACCGAGATATTTTGGAGCTTGGAGACTTTCAAGTTCACAACTTGGGGATTTTCCCCTTCCTGTTCCAAGACATGGTTGACCAAGTTTGGTGTGGTAGAACTTGATTGGCCTGCAGAGAGTAATGACCTCAACCCAAGAATACCCCTGACTTCCTCATGGAGATCGTTCCTCTCATGCTTTCTTTAAATCCACAAAGATACAGTGCAACTCCTTCATACCTTCTATATAGTGCTCTGTGTACACTCTAAGAATCTAGTCTGAATTTGGAACATGAGTAAGAATAAAAGAATGAGCTAGAAATACCAGAAAATCTGCCATCACTCATTTTTATACTTTATTATATAATCGCAACCAAAATAATTGCAATGAACTCTTATTAATCACTCCAAAAACAGAAGATAATCAAGCAATTTGGTCAAATAATAAACAACATAATCAACTCTGAACTGAACGTGTTTATGTCAGCAGCTATGCAGCTGAAATTCCTACAATATTTGACTTTCCCATACAGGAAGGCTGGTTTGTCTCTTGTAGAAGTTGTTCTATAAAAGTATGCAATGAACAGTGAATAAAAACTGTATTAAGTGCTCAGAGTCCTTTACAAACAAATTTTCAAAAATGGATATTAAAACTGACCTGAGACTTCACTAACTTGGTAACTTGTTCAGAAGTTCTGTGATAGAAATGCCACAGCACCAACAAGCTGAGAGAAAAAGAAAAAAAGAAACCCCTATAGAAGTCTAGCTAATCTTCAGCCAGTCTGTTCCCTCCCACATTCACTGAATTTGGCGAGCTCGATGATCCATCACCATTTTCTTCATGTCCCTGTCCGCCATCATGTCACTCGCATCAAGCTCGTTTCCTGGGCCAGCCATCGGATCATACCGGTGTCTGGAAGCGAGAGAGGAGTTTCACAACCCTAGAACATAATCTGCCTGATCATTTAGTGAAATGCCAAAAGCAAGTTAACATTGCTAATAAAACAGACTGTGAGACAACTTTTGGAACTTTGTGAGGACTTTTAACCCCTGAACTCACTGTTTGAGGTGTTCCTCAATGGCTTTCCGTTCATACACAGTACCATATACTGTTTTCACAGGATCAACAAACATCTTCTTGGTTAGAGGACAAATCAGATGTTGTGGTAGAAACTCTGGCACAGGATCAACCAGTTTCTTTAGAAAGGAAAATAAGTCAAAGTAATGTGATCACAAAAAAAAATCTTTTACATAAAACAGAAAAATCCCATAAATACTTTGTTCACTCACTCACCTCCTCCATGCTATCCATTGACTTTCCAGCATGTTCTCCTGTGTGCTTTCTGGCTTCTCGTTCGTACGTCTCGCGGCTTGTCAGGAATTCCTCAGCTAAAATGCTTCCAGGAAAAGGTTAATATGCAAATGTAAGTATTCATGTCTGGGGTCATAAATAGCATCTGAAGAAAGTGAGCTCTACAAGAATCAAAGAACAATTCAGCAGACTGTTTATCAGTTTAGAGAGACATTTCCCTCACAGAGATCATCTAAAACTCACACCTCGGTCTGAACACCAGCTCATCATCCATATCATTAACTTTTATCAAATACTCAAACATCTTGTAGATGCAAATATGACTAGCTGATCATACTGAAACAGTTCTGAATGCAAAAAGGGGTCAAATCTGGTCCTAGCAATGTGTAACTAATAAAGTGGCTGTTGAGTGCATATAGGAATAAAGTTGTGCATGTCTCACCTGTCCAGTGGGTCATCAGGCTCAGGGATAATGAGGAGCCCATACACAGCATCAAATATGTCCCTCATGGTGACGTGGGCGTTGTAGCTGCGATCAAATATGTTGTGGCAGATGCGGCCAACACTGTTGACATTGCAGTGGTACACCTGCCGCTGTGTTAAGATAAATGCTCGCTATGAGAAACACATATGCAATAACCACTTTTATATTACCCTAACAACTGGAAACCATTTTAATATGAACACTGTAGATGTCTAAACAGCTTTTGTTTGTATTTTGTCAGGATACACGTGTGACAAAGCGAACGAGCGGAGGCTTCACTGGGTATTCAGGACCAAACTGGCAGTACAGCTCAAACACTCCTTTCTCATATGGTGTGTCAGGAGGTCCTTGCATGAGAATCCTCCAGAACGCTGAAAATCAGAAAACAATCAAACATTGTTGCTATTCACTACAGGTCCTAGAAAGTGTTGCTATGCAGCTCTCAACAGTACAATGACTGCAAACACAAATCCCTAATAAGTAATCAACATGCTGCATTCATTTTTTTTTTCATTTAATTGTTTGATTAGCATTCAAATCTCCCAATGAATACAGAATAAAGATCTACCACAAAGCAAGAATTCATCAGCTGCATCACAATGAAAACACTGATTTTATGGGTCTATCAGGCAGCCCAGATCAAATAAAATACACAGAGCAATACAAACACAGGTCAGGGGAGAGACCACATCACTTACTTAAGTCTGACTCTGATGGATAGACTCTAAAGAAAGGATGAGGGTCACAATGCAGGCACTTGAGCTCCTCCACGATACGTTTGTCCTTCTCCATGAAACGACCATCCTTTGCCTCCCGAATCTTCTTTTTCAGAGCACTGTTTTGAATTGAATGCATTTTATATAATGTTTCATAAGGAATGCATGTAATAAAAAAGGACCACAAAAAGTCAAAATTATTGCTATTCATATGGGACAAGACTAAGGAGGCATTGAGTCTTAATCAACAAAATATTTTAGACTGTCGTGAAACTTATACAAGTACGTGCTAAATGACATGCTTTTTGTCAGGAAGCCTATACACATTTTTAAAAATAAAAACCCAGTTTCCATGGCGCCTGATGCTCTACCTGTCCTGTTGGGCGGTGCTTCAACTGGGTGTCAGAACCTTGTAAAAATAAGATTTCGCAGTAATCTGCCAACTACAGTGGGGAAAAAAAGTAGTTGCATGAAAACTGACATTTACTGATGTCTTAAGTGGAAGCAGACTACTTTTTCTCTTGAGGTATGACTATAAGTCGAATCTCTTCATATTTTGGACAGTTGAACAAAACTATATTGGACAGATTAGACCAGTGTTTCTCAACCTTTTGGAGCCACGGAACATATTTCACATCAGAAAAATCACGCGGCACACCACCAAACAAAAATGTCACAAAAAGCATATTGATACATTTTCCCCGGGCACCAGGTATAGCGGAATTGGCTCGGTTTGTCCCAGTATACCTTTTTGGTTTCTTCTGACCACTACTCATGCTAAGCCCTTCATCTGGGTCAGAATTTTCCCCAGGACCCAGGTCAGACTGACCACTTTTTCTTATCAAATATTCATCTATTGCTATTCGTGCTGCGTCATCTCACAGCATGACTATTATGCAAGTTCTTCTTCGCCTTCTTCTGTTTTACTGGCAGTTGGTGACCCATTTAAATAGAGGAGGTATATGGTATATGTACTGCCTTCAAGTGGGAAATAACGTAATTGTTCTGCCCGTTACTCTCGCTTAAAGTCAGGTGGAACCAGACGATCTCCCACAGCACACCGTAACATTTCTAACGACACACCTATGTGCCGCAGGCACAGTGTTTGGGAAACACTGGATTAGATAAACCATGCAAGCAGAGTAAATTGTTTCATTAACAGCTCAAGAAACTCATTTTCTTTGATCAGGTGTGTTCTTAGCTTCTACAGGATGGGTGTTTCTGCCACTCACCTTTCTGTCACCGTCACTTTGCTGTTTATCTGGCTTGGCAAGGATGTCTCTGGATATTCATCATAGCCCCGAGTAGTAAACATGCTTTTAAGTATTCCCTATAAAACATGAAAAAAATATAATAACCATATGACGGCCATGTATGAAGTTAAAGAGTGAACAGATTTCCTTTTGAAACAGACTATAAACAGACCTCAGTGATGGAAGAAGGGTCAAGTTTTTTCTTGGGCTTCCTCTGTTCCAGAGACAGAACTGTCTCGATCTCAAAGAGTTTCAGACCATCTTTGACTGTCTGTGGTTTGAAACAGCAGCCACCTGTAAACCGGTTTGAAATATCAAAAAAAGGAATTATTAAAATGTAAGTCACTGTTTGGCCCTTTTTGGCATCAAATGTTTGTTGTTGTTTTTTTAAACTTTATTATGTTTAGATAAACCAGAGTTTAGGACTACACTGTTAATACAGATACATATAAATACAGAAAATAATGACAAATACCAGAAATACTGTAGAGACTAAGGTAGTGTCTCATGCTCAGTTAACTGATTATAGAACTAAAGCACAGAAAGAAAAAAAAAATCCTGAAAGCAGTTGAGATGAAATCACAAAGGTCCAATAAAATGGGCCAAAAGTTGATTCCGTGCGTGCCCATTTACAGGTTTGCTTCCTGCGATTCCAGTTCTAAACAGCTGCAGGTTCCCATTAACAATTTCGCATTTACCTAAATTCACACAGAGAGTACACACCAGCTTCTATGTGCAACTGACACTACTTTTTGTTGATGATCATTTTGTGTCCAGCTATTAAGCAGATGCCAAATAACAAACAGTTCATTACGTCCAAGCCTCCAAATGGCGCACCGGTTAAAAAATGCATCCAAGAGCATGGCCTTACTTTTTTTTTTTGCATAGGGGGTTGTGCATGGCAGAGTTGAGTTCTAGTGTGATGTTTTTAGGCGTGTGAGAAAAAAGCTTTTGTACAAACCAGTTGAACTGTTTACAATCAGTGAGACTCCTCTTCCAACAAATTGCAGCTTTTAGATTAATTTAAACATGGGATATTTTTTTTTACTTTTAAGGGCAGAGAATTGTGCATTATTTTATACATATATATAGTTTTACCTGTTGCATTGCTGATTCCATGGAGCATGTTGTTTTCCACATTTCCAAGAAGGATTGAATCCACAGTGATGTTTGATTTCAGCAGCTTGGCTGTCACAGCAACTGGGTCCATAAAAGACCTATGGCAAGATGAAAACAGTCAGCTGCTGCCCCAGAAAAACATAATTGATGGGTGATCAAAGGCAACTTAAGCAGAAAGGGAAACTTACCCAGAATCATTGCCATCAGTGAGGCACAGGACGCGGAGTCTACAATCTGGGAAGCTCGCCTTGATCTTTTCCAGCTCTGAAGCTCCACGCCGTAGCGCGTCGTACAGCAGAGTACATCCGCTTGCCTCAAGGTTACGTGTGTGGAACTAAAAAACAAAAAGAACCCCAAAAAGGCGACAAGGAAAAAAATTTATATTAGCGCCACCGAACCACTTGTTCATTTACAGCATGTTTATTTATTTACTGGAAAATGGGAAGAAAAAAGCTGCCAGGCTGACCCAAGTTAAATATTTATTTTTTAGCTTTATTCTATCAAAACTTCGAGCTACTGATCAGGTATCTCAAAACTCAGTTATTCTGAGTATGTCAAAATTTCCTCACACATAATACCACCTCACAATTTTTACATATAGAGGGCAATAAAATTCTTCTTGAGCGGAGGTAACAAGCTTCCAGAGGAAAGCCTTCCATCCTCACAATGTTTTGCAATCACCTTGAACTTCTCCAGATTTTCTGTGAATGTGTGGAGGATTTTCACCATGGAGTCAAACTTTACAAGACCAATGACGTGATGGAAATCATACGCCATGCTCCTCGTGGCAAAGTTGTCAAAGAGCTCTTTGACAGCATTGATTTTCTTTATTTCTGCATTTTCGTAGCACTCCTCTTCCATCGAGGAGCTTGTATCGATCAGTACCTAAAGTAATAAAGTCAGGAAGAGGAAATGTTTAGCAAATGTTTTGATTCGATTCCTTTACAACTAAAATTTCCCCAGATCTCACCAGTATTGCCTCTTCTGGAGTCCTGGTTGTAACAAATGACTGGTCGTCTCTGTGGTCGCCAGTGCTGTATTTAAAAAAAAAGACAAAACACCATCTTTATAGCTTTACACAGTTACGACCAGACAAGCATCACATACTCTGTGAATTTCCTGTTATTGGGTGGGTAGATTGTGCCTTTAATGCAGATCAAGATGCACAATTCAGTTCAATTGAATTTTATGTATATAGCGCCAAATCACAACAACAGTAGCTTTTAGGCATTTTATCTTGTGAGATAAAGAAAAAAAGGATCAGACAAGCCACTATGAGCAAGCACTTGGTGACAGTGGGAAGGAAAGAAACAGGAAGAAACTTCCAGCAGAAACCAAGCTCAGAGAGGAGCAGTAATCTGCTGTGACTGGCTGGGGGAGGGGAGGAAGACAGAATAAAAGACACGCTGGAAGAGCCAAAAATTAATAATAAATGATAATTAAATGCAAAATGGTGTATAAACAGTGTGAAAACAGGTAAGTGAAGAAGAAACTCTCAGTTCATCATAGAAGACTCCAGCAGCCTGCATGTATTAAAGCATATAATATGTGCCAGAATGAGTCTGCCTTTCATTAGTTCACTCCATTTTGTTTTGGTTTAGGTACTCACTTGGCTGCTAGCAAGTTTAAATCCATCGTTTTTACTTTTCCATCCAGACAATTGTGCACTTCGATCATATCAGCTGCTCTTTTGTTTTTATGCAAATAAATGCCCAGATTATCTGACAGAGAAATGTGAAAATGAAGCAAACATTAAGTATAACACCTCCCAACACACATGATAAAAACTTGATGTCAGAGGTCAAAGGCAAAGTAGGGGAACTGGTGGAAATTCCTTGTCCACTTAATTTAAAGTGACTAACAGTTCTACTGTAACAGGAGCAACAGTAGAGACAATCTAAGCAAAGGAGGAACATACCCCTCAATTTAGACTTAGACTTCTGCAAAATGAACACATCTGTGGACTAAAACCTGACAAGCCAGTGGCATCTGCTGTATGATACAAGTGTTTGTAAGGTATAAAAGTGATGTTTCACTGAAAGATGTGAATATTTAGACTGGAAAAGGATGAAATACCTTCACTAAGTAGAACAAGGCAGCTCTGATAATGTCCCAGGTCCTTCAGATGTAGAGGTGGGGTCACATTAAGGCGAGGGAAAGATTTCAAACGTTCCACCATGCTGCCAAAAGTCCACTGAATATTCACCTGAAAGCTGTTTCATTCAATGAATTAGTAAAAAAAAAAAAATCTTTAAAACAAGTCATTATTCAACCTGTTTATATTGTCTTTGAGACAATCCTAGACACCAGATTAATATGTGTAATTAATATATAATAATTAATAATAAAGACTAACTAACTCAAAACTATGTTTTAACTCAGACTGCTTGCATAGGATATTCAAGCATTGGGCAGTGTAGACTAGACACTGTCAGGTTAAAATACATCACAGCGCCTTGGGCCTTGAGTTACTCTTAATTTCTTTGTATTTTTCTTGAAAAATGGGAGATGGGTGCAGGGATTTATTAAAACGTGCAAATTTAGATGGAAACAAAGTGCATAACAGGGCTGTGCCATATATTGTCTGAGATAATAATGGCATAAATTTGTGTGTTATATAAAAGTGTCATATCGCAATATCTTTTTGTATTGCAGTACCATATGTTTATGCCTGTCTGACAGCATGTCAGCCTTCGATGACAATTTACCACCTAAAAAGGGAGACATTTAAACAAATTCCAAAGAAGCACAATACTTTGCAAAACTGATCCTGCTATAGGTGGAAACAACTAATTTCAACACTTGAGCCAGGCACATACCAAGAATGGTACAACACGCCAATAGTGTTGTTTTTCTATCCAGTTTGCCTTTATTGCATTTGCAGTGTGTTTGGGATCATTTTTTTTAAACATGATTCAGGTCAGTGCTAAGTGGCTTGAAAAAACAAAGCAATTCTTCTGAAAATGATCCTGGCTACTTGGACGCAAATATAAAGAAATGAGTGATGGGTCAAGACTTGTGGACAATACTGTATTACTAAAAACAATCATGAATGAATAATCAAGAATTCATGAGAAATTGAATGGCATTCATTAAAAACCACCTGCAGAGCAAACATATACTTTAAACCTAACTAAGTCAATAATTTTTACTGTTCAGCTGTGCATAGGTGTATCTTAATTTGTTATCTATACCAACAGAAAGTAAAGGAAATCTGCTCAAGTTGTGTTGAAAGAAATAACTCAGTCACACATACTTCTGACCAGATGTCTTGTCGTGGTGACTCCACAGAGGATACGTTCGGACAAATCGAGGAATGCTGAGCAGGATTTTCTCAATGTCAGTGGCTCTCTGTAGTGAGAATTCTTGTAAAGGCTCTTCGGTGCAATTTGGAATTTTCTCTCCATCTAAACAAAATAAAAAGAAGCCAGAAACGCATAATTCACCACCATAATGCAATTTATTAAAAATTCCAACCAACTAACGTTTTACATCTGGTGATGCAGCAATGCTTGTGCACAAGAGTTCATTTTAAAATAATTAACAGTTCTATACATTTTTATTTTAATACATAGCTATCACTGCACCAGGCTGAAGAAGGTGTTATCTTTAATGGCTCTCTCATTATGGATGCTTTATACTGTCAAATCCGGTTATTTTTATTTTATTTATTTTATTTGAATATGCAAAGTAATTAATAAACTAGTATTGCAGCAAAAATGACATAAAATATTAAAACTATATTCATTTAGACACATTAAAACCTTTAAACTTTATAGTTTAAACTCTTTCAGTGCTATTTGTACCTTTGATTTTCTGAAGGACGTACGCCCTTTCAAAGACATCTGGTACTCCAGGTACTCTGACAGGTTCGCAGAAATGGTCACCATCTTTGGACACGAGAGAGATGGGAGCATAGACTTCATGGTTTGATGCTTGTTTCTGTCAAAACAGAGCCAAGTACGATACATTTAAACTACAGAGATAATATCTATACAAAATACTGGGAAAGGCCAGCTTCTGTTCAAAAATAAACTCAGTATACCTCAATTTTTGAAAGGAGATGTGCCCAGCAGTACAATGAATTTTCAAAGACATCCTGGTCCTCTATGATTTTTTTCCCTCGCTGTGTTGCTTGCTGGGGCAATAACTCCCTGAAGAGCATGTATAAGCCCTCAACAACTGCAATCTGCAAGAAATCAGTCAGTATACAACAAAATTTTCATGCAAAATAAGCAGCGAGTAAATTACAGTTATATACTGTACAAACGATGAGCCTTTTACGTGCTTCCTGCATGAGACACACATACATGGAAACAGGCATGTCATATCTCTACATTCATGAATACTTCAGATGGTTTCATTCACAAGTTACCATCATGGCAATATCATTTTAATTAAATAAATGAAATAAAATTACAGTACACTCAAAATGATGCATGTTTTACAGCCTAAATCACCACATAGCAGGTGCGAGGTGGCGTGCAAAAAGCTGCTGTGTTAAAATCAGTGGACAAAACATACAAAAAGTCACATAAAAGTCTGATACCAGATTTATTGGAGGATTATGAGGCCAGTGGTCCAAAGACTTAAAACTGCAGCAGCATGTCAGCTGTCCTCTATTTATGAAGAAGATAGTCTAAAACTGTAACAAGTCTTACACCACCTCACACTTTTTACCTTCTGGTTCCTGGTCATCCTTTCATTCCTGCAGAGTAACTGATGCAAACTTTGGGTGAGGGGGTTACATCCCGTCAATTTTCGTATGTATGCGATCAGTTTGTTCCGGATTATTTCAGAAAGGTCTTTCTACAAGTAAATACACAGAAATATTAGAATTTGGGTTAATCAGAAAAATTAAACACAATCTAAACTAAATTTACCACATTTCAGTTTAGTTTGTGAACACAGGTCAACAAAGTGCACAATAAAGAACCCACAGTGTTTATTTCTCCAGGGTTAATACTGGACAAATGGGCTGCTGAAGACAAAGCTATATTTCAACTGATGAAAAAAATTTCAATAAGGAGGTTCATTGATTCACAGTAGCCATGGCATCTTTTTTTTTTTTTAATAAATTCACCATACAGTCTAGTTATAATAGCTGCTCTGTGATTTTGGCTATTTTTTCCAAGTACAGAGGTCACAAAGACAAAACTATAACCAGAATTAAAATAGACTGATTCCTTCTTTGCTTTTTGAGAACCAATTGAACACTTCAATCGTAATGTGATTGAACAGGTTGCCTGGTGGCAAACAACATGCCTCCAAACAGTTGTAGCTTGACTACAGTCACTCTCAACCAGACTGGCGAAGCTTTGCAAATAACTGCTAAGCAATGACAGACTGCCAACATGTTGCAATCAATCTGAGTGTGTCTGCACCCATAAAAGCAACTCATCTGCAATGCCTCTCTCTAAAATAGGGAACTCTACTTAACAAGGTGGCAACTGGTTGTATTCTGATGGTATTCCTACGTAAACGCAATGTAAAGAGTGAATATGTGGTTCTACTGCTAAATCGCTGTCCCGCATCAACCTCGTCATTATTTGTGGAAGAATTTCTGAGGTTCACCAATGCCTGGACTGAATGTAAGGACTTTATGTGAATTTCTGTGTGCAATCATCTGTTATGTAGTCTTTCAGCTATCTGTTTCAAAAACACAGAGTATCACCAGGCTTGAAGACAGGCTAGGCATGAATAAATAAAGTTCATGTTCATAGGATAGCAAGACAATGGGACAATATGGGACAGTGTTAAATATAAAACAGCTTACCGCAACAGCATAAAGAGAAGACAGGAACACACTGATTCCTTTCTGGCTTTGTTGGACTGAAGGCACGACATCATTGATGTAGAAAGTTTCATCAAGGGGAGTCTCTTCAGTAAACGAGGACAGAGCGAAGGCAATAGTTGACCCATCAGAGATTCCACACTTTTGGAGTGTATCACCACCCAAATTATTACCTCTATATAAAACAGGGACACCAGAGAACAGAAGAACTCCATCAATGCTAAGACTTTAAGCATGTGAATGTGGGGGTGGCGATGGGTGACAAGTAACAAAAATACTGGTGGCTACCAATGCTACCCTTAGTTTTCTAGTAAATGAGTGGATGGAATGTGATGAATGTGAAAAGCCTAGGTGACTTGCTTCTTCCAGTTAAGAGAAACCTTGACCTCTGACCTTGAGGTTAAGGTCTTTTAGTAGATCTAAATATGGTATGACTTTCAATATCCTGTGTTGCTTTGTTCTGGAGTGATTGTATTTACAAACCAGGTTGTCCCTGCTCAGAGCAGAGTGATGCAACACTTTTTCAGCCTTTTACGTCTGATGGGTAAAAAAACACTTTTTTGTGAGGCAGTTTACCTGGGATGGAGGACATGTGCTGGTATTCCACTTGCATTTGACAGGATCACTTTTAGAGTTGCGATTGTGTCAGTTTCCAAATTCACCATAATCTCAAAGTTTCCCTTAACAGGTAAAGAAAAATATGTTAAAGGTACAGAATTAATTTCAATTATAACTTTATATACATGTTAAAAATGAAGGCTGACATTTACAACAATAAACTATACATTAATAGAAATAATCGATTCACTTTATTTCTGCCATTTTATTCTTCCCTCCTCAACAGAAAGACTGTTTATCAAGTGAAGGTATATTTTTCCCTCATTTTTAAAATGGGGCTTAGAGAAACTCAGATACTACTTAAAACCACTGTGTCTAAGCAAAATAACAGATTTCAGAAATCATTACAGGTCATTTGTTCCACCGTAAAGATATAATATGAAAATTGACTGGCCAGTTTCATTTGCTAGCAGTTGCCAATATCCTCAATTGAGCAGCATACTGTTTTTAAGACGCACCTTGAGCATGATGTGACATCGAATGACATCTGTCCCAGAGGTCTTGCCAGACTCTTGTCTTAGCATTTTTGGAGCCTCTGTCAAGTTTTCCCTCGGAGTAAAAATAGCATAAATTACAGCTCCATTTTCAATGTGTCTTTCTTTCAAAGACCCTGGAAAAGAACATAATAAATAGAATAACTGTGCCAGATCCACAGTTAACAAAAAATAATTAAAAAATAAAACAAAAAATTAAAACAATAATTAATTAAAAAAAACATTTTAAAGTGTCCCATCTACATGTATGAAAGTATATTCATTTCCTATGACCAAAATCATTTTAGAAACTGCTAGCGCTTACCAGCAGTCTGAAAACTATTCATCAAGTTTGTAAATGAACTCTCCCATGGTATCATGTGATTATAAGTCTTACCCTAAAACCTGCTTGTATTTGGATAATAGACAAGATTTATTTCCTACTAATCCTGTTTCAATGATACATTAAAGCCTATATTTTTCTAGCAGATTTCTTACCTATTAACAGATGGAACTACAGAGTGAAAACGTAACTTACAGGCAACAAATTCAAAATGTAATGGTGTCATAATTCATCAAGTTTTCAGAGGGACCTTTAAAGTAACCTACAGAGGTTTCGGAAAAGCTGACTTTATGCAGATGAGGATAAGGGAGGAAGCTAAATGGCTGACGCCATTGTCAATGACCTTCAGTTGTCCCATGCCAACCATCAAACTAAAACCAACGGCCCAAGTTTCTTGGCAACACTGCAGGTGATATCTTCCGTCTTTTGGAAAATTGCTTTGGCAATCGGAGGGAGAAAATGTCAGGAGGATATGTAAAAAGGATCAGAAGAAGTTCCTCAGAAAACTGTCACCTGAAGTGGCAAAAGAATACAGAGATGCATTTTGAAATACTGCATCCAGGGCATGCAGCACCACCAAAGAGCAGCCGAGTCTCCTGTTTGAAGTTGGATTGCAAGAACTACCAGTGGTTATGATGCTCCTTGAGGTAACAGCTAATGCTGGGCAAAAAATTGTGACTTTAATTGACCTGGCTTTTGACACCAACTATACAACCCACAGGGTTGCGAGTATTAACCTAAGAAGTGAAGAGATCACTTTGGTTGTCCATGGAATTAGGGGAATGAAAACTTGTGTGACAATAAGCCGGGATCTTTTACAGATCTGAATCAGAACCCCTAGAAGAATCCACAGGCCACACCAATTGGTCTGTTGTGGACTAGGCAGCAAATATGTTAAACCGAAGAAGGCGCAAATGCTCTTTCCAGATATACCACTCAAACTTGTGAGATCATTTCTACGGATGGAGAGGCAATTATCTGAGAAGCCTGAAACACCAAACCCACTGACATGGCGAGAGCTGCTCAGCCAAGTGTCAGGGTTGTATTACCCACTCGGATTGGTAACTCCTGCTAAGCAAAAAAGAGCAATCTTAGTACTATTAGAATTTATTTTTTAACTTTAAGGCTATATCCCTCATAAATAGCATCACACATTTGCTGCACATAGTTGTGTATTGTAGAGTAGTTTTGGAAGCAGTCTGTAACACTCTGATACTAACAGACACAAGGCAAGACCCCTTTTCAGTAATGTGACCTGGGGGTTGTGATTCCTACAAGACAACAGGGCCATAAATCTGGTGTTATGGAATGAACTCTTCCCCCCTTCTTTGACACTACAGGCCTGACTGGAGGACAAGAGATGGTTGCCATTGTAATGGGAGTGTTCCCTCAAAAAGGTGCAGAAGAAGAAATGTGGGCTGATATCAGAGCTAGCGCCACCCTCAACTGATTCTACCAATCATGTTAACATTCTGTTTCTGTGACCAGAAATAAAGGTGTTTGCTGCCTAGGCAGTGTTGGGGAGTAACGAAATACACGTACCGGCGTTACGTATTTAAAATAAAAAATATGAGTAATTTTATTCTGTTACAGTTACCATTTAAAAAGGTGATATTCAGAATACAGTTACTTTGTTGAAATAAATGGATTACACGGTGCTCCTTTCCTGTTTCATATGTTTGGCTATGCCCTCTCTATTTTTGGTAATTCCACGAAGGTGGAAACCCAAACAAAACTGCCTGGGTCTCAATCTCTTGGCCCATGTCACCTCTACTTACGGCCCGCATAATGACGTGAAGAAATATTTTTGAAAATTATAATTCAAAATATTTTTTTTATATGAAGGCAATACGCAGAGTGTTACAGGTATAGCCCTAAAGAATGTAACTTCATGGGTAGTGTATTCCATGCTGCAGGGAAAATGGACTGCCATACCCGTTATGTTTCTGTGATCGCGAGGGAGGAAGAAAAAGGAGAGTCGAAAAGTATGAGTTGTCACCGACCACAAACAGGAGATGGAAGCATGTAAAAATAATAATATAACACTGCAGCCAAAAAGAGTGCCTGATGAGCTCAGTTGTAAGTAAGCTATTATGACTCGACTGTACACTGTGTTCATGTTTTCCTCCGAAACAATAAGTTTCGCTGGAGCAGCCTTTCAGCACCTCTGTCTGTCTCTCACTAGTAAAGCTAGCTTTCGGCTATGAGCCCGACACAGAACTTGACATATTAGCCAGAGGTCCTTTTACCTCGGTTCAGAGTGGCGGACCTATTTTCTATACAAGATCGCTGCAAAAAGTGCAGCCTTACCTAATGTCCACCCTACTGTTACTCATTTTATATTAACATTTAAAAATCTAGTTGGTATGGCGAGTAACCTTCAGTAATAATAATAAATCACACAGAAAGAGTGCATTCATGTAGTTCATAGGTGTCAAACTCTGGCCCGCGGGCCAAATTTGGCCCGCAGCCTAATTACATTTGGCCCGCGAAGCCATACCAAATTACTATTAGAGCTGGCCTGCTGGTATTATACAGCTAATATAAATATATTGTTTAGTATTAAGCTTTGCTTGTTCAATATTCAGTTTTTCAGCAAAACTTGTTTGAGTCCATAAGAAAAGATTCATTCTTATATCTAGAGGAAGATTTTCTTTCAACAAATATTAATGTTAGCCCGCGACTTTGTTCCAGTTTTGAATTTTGGCCCACTGTGTATTTGAGTTTGACACCCCTGATGTGGTTGAATGATAATATATTAAGTAATCCAAAGTATTGAGAATACGTTAAGCTCATTGAGTAACTTAACGGAATACATTACAAAATGCATTTTGGGGCATGTATTCTGTAATCAGACAAAAGGACAAGAAATAAAACAAAGTCAGATTAAGACCCTAAGAAAACAAGGAAGCTGCCTGCAGAATCAGTGACCTTGTAGAACTCTTGTAGATGTCAAACGGTTTAGTGTCCTAGGTTGATTGGTCAAATCAGTTGTAGGACTTGGGGAGCAGCAAAAAGGTTTCTTGAGAAAAGTCAAGCTACTAACAGCCCAAAATGGGTGGCAGTCCTGTTGACAGGAGTCATTTCAATAAGGGAACGAAAGGATGCCCTAAGAGAGATTTTCCTTGCAGCACAGGCACCACGGTCTTCTCAAGCACTACTACAGATAGACTAGTAGTATACAGAGACACGGGCCCTGGGTCCTTGGGAACTCAGAACAAATTGGTCTTGGAGAAAGGTGCATCAAAAAATGGAACACAGCAGATGTGGAAAGTTAATCCTGCTGTTTACCCACATAGGAATAGTGATGCTGAAGCTGCTACGCGCATTGTGAAGAAAGCACTCCAGAATCTTGGAAGGGAGTTAGTTATGATGGGTTCCAGACAGCTCTTCATGTGGCAGCCAACATTGTAAATGAGCGCCTAATTGATGCCAGAGTGCAGAGTCTGGAAAACTGCATTCATTACATTACACCCAACCCTCCTTTGCTTGGGCGAGCAACTCAAAGTGAAGAGTTCAAAATGTTTTACTTTTCCAGGTACCCCTATAAGAGACTCCAGGCAATTCAGGCAGAAGTGAACAGGTTTTTGGAGGTCCTGGAGTCAACCTGCTGGTCCAAATTTATTTGTAAGGAGCAGTGTTGGTCAAGTTACTTGAAAAAAGTAATCAGTAACTAATTACTGATTACGTCCCCAAAAAAGTAATCCCGTTACTTTACTGATTACTTATTTTCAAAAGTAATTAATTACTTAGTTACTTAGTTACTTTTTAAAAACACGATTTACAACCTGAATAGGTGATAAAGCGATACATCTTTCAGCCCAATTCTACTTTTTCTACATAATCCATCATACAAAATGGAATCAAATGGAAAAGTATCTTTTTTTAACCTGTTTTATCAGTTTTAATCTTTTAACTTTATGCATCAAGCAAAAATTTAATTATATGCAACATTCTCTGACTGGAAGAAATTTGTTTAACATATAAACCTATTTTCTGCACATTCCAGCACATAAAATAAAATATTTTTTGTGTTTACACTCACTCTTTCAAATAGATGCAAGTAAAACACAGCAGAAAATACACTCAACAAAAATATAAACGCAACATCTTTGTTACTGCTCCCATTCCCCATGGGATGGACGTAGAGACCTAAAATTCATTCCAGATACACAATATAACCATCCCTCCCAAACAGTGGTCACAAATCAGTCCAAATGTGTGGTAGTGGGCACATCTGCTATATTGAGATAATCCATCCCACCTCACAGGTGTGCCACATCAGGATGCTGATCTGACATCATGAGTAGTGCACAGGTGTACCTCAGACTGCCCACAACAAAAGGCCACCCTGGAATGTGCAGTTTTTTGCGCTATTGGGGGTCTAGGGACCCAGAACCGGTCAGTATCTGGTGTGACCACCATTTGCCTCATGCAGTGCAACACATCGTCGCATGGAGTCTATCAGATTGTCAATTGTGGCCTGTGGAATGTTGGTCCACTCCACTTCAATGGCTGTGCGAGGTTGTTGGATATTCGTGGGAACTGGTACACGCTGTCGTATACGCCGGTCAAGCACATCCCGAACATGCTCAATGGGTGACATGTCCGGTGAGTATGCTGGCCATGCAAGAACTGGGACATTCTCATCTGCCATCTGCCCTGAACAATGTGAACCATGATTCATCCGTGAAGCGCACACCTCTCCAACGTGCCAGACGCCATCGAATGTGAGCATTTGCCCACACAAGTCTGTTATGGCGACGAGCTGGAGTCAGGTCAAGACCCCGATGAGGACGACGGGCATGCAGTTGAGCGTCCCTGAGACGGTTTCTGACAGTTTGTGCAGAAATTGTTTGGTTGTGCAAACTAATTGTTCCAGCAGCTGTCTGGGTGGCTGGTCTCAGACGATCTTGGAGGTGAACCTGCTGGATGTGGAGGTCCTGGGCTGGTGTGGTTACACGAGGTCTGCGGTTGTGAGGCCGGTTGGATGTGCTGCCATATTCTCTGGTTGACATTCCTGCTGTCAGCATGCCAATTGCACGCTCCCTCATTGCTTGTGGCATCTGTGGCATTTTGCTGTGAGACAAAACTGCACATTCCAGGGTGGCCTTTTGTTGTGGGCAGTCTGAGGTACACCTGTGCACTACTCATGATGTCAGATCAGCATCCTGATGTGGCACACCTGTGAGGTGGGATGGATTATCTCAATATAGCAGATGTGCCCACTACCACACATTTGGACTGATTTGTGACCACTGTTTGGGAGGGATGGTTATATTGTGTATCTGGAATGAATTTTAGGTCTCTACGTCCATCCCATGGGGAATGGGAGCAGTAACAAAGGTGTTGCATTTATATTTTTGTTGAGTGTAAATAAAGTCAAAGACTCAGTGGTCCTTTTGCTCTATTTTCACCTGTAAAGCAGGAGTAGGGTAGGCGGAGGTTTACCCTGGTGCAGGTGTGCAGCAGCGGTCAGTGGAAGAATCCGCGAGTTTCTCTGTGAATTTCCCATTACGTCGTAGCGCACTCGGTGCTTGCTTGGAAGTTTAGGGGTTTTTTTCGCTGTAAAAAGAAGTTTTCTTCCCACGCACAACTGACGCTAATGTTTTTGTCACTTTTTATGGAATCAAACTTAAAGTAAGGTCAATACTTCCACGCTTTAAACGCTGCACGCTCATACTGTCTCTCGTACTTGTTAAATTATCCATTGTTGATCTGCACACAGCTGTTGTCACTAACGTTGCACTTGCTTACCTCACTGTCATGAGATATTCTCGCAAAAAAAATCACGGTTTTAGTAATGCAGTAACGCAGTAACGCAGCGTTCCTACGGGAAAGTAACGGTAATCTAATTACCGTTTTTGCAATAGTAATCCCTTACTTTATTTGTTACTTGAAAAAAGTCATCGGATTACAGTAACGCCCATCTCTGGTAAGGAGCAAGTGGCACACTGCACATAGAAATGTCACTGGTGGAGATATTGTCTGGCTGAGCTAGCTAAGCTAAAAGACTGTTTAAAAAATTGCTAAAGAATCGCAGCTACCACTAGCTTAAGTAGCATTATCATTGTATCGCAGGTCGACTGCCCATTTATAAGCAGGGAGAGAGAGGAACAGAGAGGGAGAGAGGAACAGAGAGAGAGAGAGGAGCATTGTTTAGTTTTAGTCTCTGTTTGTAAGACTATTGATGTGTGCGGACAGTAATGAACATTTTACCTGTACTTAATGAAGGAAATGTTTTATATGTTGTTGTGTGATAACAAACATGGTATTGTATCCTTTGGGGCTTCAATTTAAAGGTTTTTCACCTATAGGTGATCTGCGTGGTAATTGAGTGAAATCAAGTTAAACACCTGGAATAGATGCATCAATCCATTTCACATGAGAAAAGTGCACAAATTAAGATGACTTGACAAATATAGTTAAGTATTTTTGGACAGACACATTTTAACCTAGGACCTGGCGTCCACATATGTGGACATCACATTTTGGGTTATTTAGACCAAAATACAAAATTTTGCTCTACAAGGGCCTGATATCCACTTACGGGGACATTATACTGCTACTGTCCTATTGAAATTTTAAACGAATATCCTTATATGTGGCTCTCATTTTTCTTAAAAACAAAAATCAGGTAAAAAAATATAATCTGGTAATTCTTTGTTTTTACATTCATCAGGTCCCAATCAGTCCAAATATCAAAGAGAAATTAAAAATGCATGCCGTGGAAGAGTTCAGGTCTTAGGAGGTTAAAGCACTTGAAAATAAAGTGTGTATAAAAGTGACTACAATTCCTTAAAAGTTACTGGAGTATTTTTGTTCAATCCCTTGAGTCCCAGATGAAAGTCTTATTAGACCTATTACTCATATTAATATCATTTCTAAATGTAACTAACATGTTTTGGTACACAATAAAATAGTTTTTAAAAAGGTCAGTGTCCAAAACCTAAATAGACCTAACTGTATAGAATCATTCACTCCTCCATTGCTGACTCACATGTGTTGAAGAAGGGATCGTCTGTCAAGGGCATCCCATCTACTGTGTAGAGACAAACTCCTTTGGTGTTTCCAACATTTTCAAGGTGACAGATTCTCAGCATTATGTCTTCAATTTTGTTTTGTGCCGGATCCATATCTGTAGCATTGTAATTTTAAACATTTCACCTCCATGTCCATATATAAATTACTTTAATCATGCCAAAGGGGGCATTTAGGATAAGAGCCTTTAAAAGATGTGTTCCTGTTACCTGAAATAACCTTTGGTTTAAGACATTTTGGGTATGTGTACTGAAGACTGAACGACTTCACTGACTTTTGCACCGGTCTGCCAGTTAGGATTTGACATTCTGGAGTGCTCAGTCTTTGAATGAAGTCTTTCATGATTGCAAAACGATTCTTTTCCACATGACTTAAACCTGTAAAAGAGACAAAATAAATTCAGCTTTCAGAGAAAGTAATCTGAAATACTGCAAAAAGCTAGACCCTGATACACAGATTTGAAATTCTCTATATTTGCAGCTTTTTTTTGCTAACGTGTTTGTAATGAGAGAGCTATTCTAAAGTCCTAGCTTGTCTTTGGCATATCAAGCATTCTTACCAATGCTGTTTAAATCTTCTTCCATCACACTGTCCAGGAAATCTCTTTCATCTTTAACACCCATCTGAACAAACTGGTTGTAATATGATTCCAGTCTGTGCTTCTCAAGTAGATTGAATATTGCACCCATCTAAACGTAGACCAGGAGATTATATTCGTCAACACTCAAATACCAAAATCAGAGAACTTATGATATTAAATTTTATTTACATTGCTCTCCTTGTCTGAAACTAATGACAATACATGAACTCAATGAGATGTAAAATACAAAATACTATTTATTTGGTTATTCAGTTAAATTTAAATGGCCATTTATCTTTTCAATTTATTCTAGTAACTTGAAGCAAATTTATTCTTTTTTTTTCAGAGGAGCACACTTTCACATTTGTGTAAACTATTCTTCAGCTGGTCATTTGTCAACATGTCTTCATAGACTCACACCTCTGTCTTCATTAAAATTGTCTATAAACATATGCCTATTGATAGGAGAGGCCAGACGTCTGAGTCATGATATCCAGCTGCATACACAAAGAGGCATGTTGACTAACTGATTGCGTGGGACTTTATTTTGCAGCTGAATGCGCTACAGCTAACTACAATATTATCTTCAACTATTTCAGAGATATGTTGAAGTGCATTACACAGTAATCGTGAGTAATTCTTGGATTTAACAAAAGAGATGGAAATCTTACCTTAACACAACTCCAAAGATCACGAAGAACAGCTGTTCAGTCCTAGTTGTAGTTGGAGGAGTGGACTGTGAAACTGAAACCTAAGGAAACAAAACCAAGGGGGTTGGATGTCTCTAGGTATTTGGCCAGCAGTGAAAGGAATAATATTTGAGTGTTTATCTACCTATACAGAGCATGTATTACAGAATAGGGAGGGAATTAGAGGCATTTAAAAATTTCCTGTATGCCGAAAAATACAGTATGCCACATGTTGGGTTGTTTTAATTGAATATTATTATTATTACTACTACTTAGCTGCAATACCAAGGCTTGTAATTCTTTGGAGTGTACAATTTATAGTTTTTATATTTTTAAGTCCCAAAAATCCCCCCAAATCGCATTCAAGTGAATGGGTAGAATGTTGACGTGTTGTGGAGAACCTAATTTTCTATGTGGGAAAAGCAGAAAAATCCATCTGGAATTTTTTTTTTTTTTTTACTTTAGCCTTACTTGATTTCAAACAAGCTCTTTCTTAAAAGCAAGCGATGTACACTTTTCGATCTGGAGTCATTTCAGTAAGTGGAGTGCCATCTAACTACAAAATATACAGTACAGTTAGGTCTGTAATAATTTGGACAGACAATTCTTTTTCAAATTTTGGTTCTGTACATTACCACAATGAATTTTAAATAAAACAACTCAGATGAAGTTGATTCAATTCAATGGGTTGAACAAAAAAGATTGCATAAAAATGTGATAAACTACAGCATTTTTAACACAATTCATTCATTTAAAGGGCTCAAAAGTAATTGGACAAATTAAATAAGTGAAAATGTTATTTTCTAATACTTGGTTGAAAACCCTTTGCTGAAAATGGCAGCCTGAAATCTTGAACTCATGGCCATCACCAAATTGTGGGTTTCCCATGCTCTGCCAGGCCTTTACTACAGCAGCTTTCAGTTGGTGTTTGTTTATGGGGCTTTCTGTCTGAAGTTTGGTCTTCAACAAGTGAAACGCATGCCAATTGGGTTAAGATCAGATGACTGACTTGGCGATTCAAGAATATTCTACGTCTTTGCTTTAATGAATTTTTCTTTCTTAGATATTTTAACGAAGTACAATCTAGCCTTTCTATTCTTGAAGCTTATGAGAGGCTTGCACGTTGCAGTGAACCTTACTTTTATACAGTCTTCTCTTTATGGTAGACTTGGGTAGTGATACGCCTACCTCCTGGAAAATATTGCTTACTTGGCTGGCTGTTGTGTATCGGTTTCTCATGGAAATGATTCTGCAATAATCAACCACTTTGTCTTCTGTGGACGTTCAGGTCTTTTGCATTGCTGAGTTCACCAGTGCTTTCTTTCTTTGTCACAATGAACCAAACTACATTTTGCCACTCCTAACATTGTAGCAATTTCTCAGATGTTTTTTTTTTCTGTTTCGCAGCTTGGAGAGCTCCTTTGACTGCATGTTGTTTTTTCACAGCAGAATCTTCAAAATGCAACCACCGAACTCAAATCAACTCCAGGCCTTTTATCTGCCTAATTAATAGTGACATAATGAAGGAATTTCTCATGCCTGACAATGAAATAGCCTTTGTCCGATTACTTTTGGTCACTTGTAAAAGCGGGCGGCACATGATAAGGAATTGAAACTTCTAAACCTTTCACTCAATTTGAACATGGATACCCTCAAATGAAAGCTGAGAGCCAACACATTATGCCCATTATATAACTTTAATTTGAATATGTTTCACGTAAAAAAAACCAACCCAAAACTCATGTCAGTGTCCAAATCTATATAAACCTACCTGTAGTTCCCTCATATTTTTATCAAGGACTTTTCATCAAGGAAGCAGAAACGACCTTTTTACATCAGTATATTGTGACCACATTTTCAAAATCAGGGAACACACAAACATTGGGTATGTAGAGTAACTTCTTGGGATACTGAGGGATTTTAAACTAGATCAATATGATTTAAGGTTTTGAGTTTATAAATTATTTTGCAAGAGGAGTGCTTAGCCCCTCACAGAGACATATATGGCAGTTGGTCACAGCCAGAGTTCTCAAGGGGTAAGGATCGTGTCATCTCCACTCACTCCAGTGGACCAATTTTAGACAGCAATGGCTGATCATGTAGCCTCACAATAGTTCTCAGAAGTTACTACACTAGCCATGCCACTTTTAAAGTTATGGAATTCAAATTTATAATGTAGAATCAAAGACAGATTTAATTCAACAAAACTAACCTTTCTCCAAAGGTTGATTCTGTTCATCTGGACGTAGCATTTTCAGTGGGAGAAACCTTTCGTCACTCATCCAAGTGACTTCTTCACTCTCAGCTGACTGCAGGTTTCCCCAGTCTTATAAACTTATAAACATAAAAATTTGTCCACCCCATGGATCGGGTCCCCCGACACAAACAGAGTAACATACAGAGGTCTTTGATTAGTGGTTGTTGATCAATGATTGTTGATCAATGGTCACGAGAATTTGCATAATTATGATAAAGGAACTGACCTCCCAGCCCATTGTTTCTTCGGTGGGCTGGTTCCAGTCATTATGCAAATGTACTGTTTATAAGATTGGGGAAACCATCAGTCAGCTGAGACTCGTTTCTCCCGTGTCTGCCTTTGGGTTTGTTTCATAAATACACCGGCATTCCCCACCGTGAAGGATGCATGTTCAAATGGTAAAATGTTTAAAAAGGACAAGACTGTATGTTTTCAGCACACATAAATCCAATTACCTTAACATGCTAACGGATTATCCACCAATCAATTAAAAGATTTTGGGCATGTTAATCGATGTCAGATTAGAAAACATGATAGTTATTTCATCCAACTTGATCAAATCAGGGAAAGTATCAAAATTTGACTTATTCCAAGTCAAAGCGAGTGAATCTATATGGCTAAATTTGTGGACTTGTTGACTGTTTCCATTTGCATTATGTTATAGCTCAGCTGATGGTAGAAGCAAAGGAAAGGTGTAGCACCCAAATGGGAATGAGAACAAATGGTAAGTTTAAAATATGCAGCCAGCTCTAAATAAATAATTATATGCGGCTAAATATGGAATTGTACTTAATACATGTTAAACTAAATACAATAATATTACAATTTTAAAATAACTGTATTATACATCGTAGCACACTACTTCTAATACAGCATTACTATATACTAATTACATGAAATCATATGATGGGACTTGTCGCACTTTGTTTGCAATCAACAGGTAATTAAGTTTAAGTTTTAATTAAGTTTTATGATTTAAGATGGGTAATAAAAAGAACATGTCTCAACTCCTGATACCTTTACTTGTCAAACAGGTGGATTACTTTAAAACATGCCTGGTGACACATAATGCACAGTAATATGTGCTTTAATAAAACCTGAAACCGACTTCTCCACATGCAGGGCAGAGAAATATCTTCCTCTGTCATGCAAAAATTAGGCAATATATTTGTTTTGAATTTTAATATTTCACATTTAAACTATTAAGGAGGCATTTCCTTCCTAAAATACACACAAACAAACACACACAAACAAACACACGCACACACACACACAAAATGTAAGCCTAGCGTATTTTTAAATAAAAGGTTACATTTGAACCCTAGCCCCGCACCAGGCAAAGCAACAGTACAGTAACCACAATCCCAGCACAAGTTTTGAAAAAATTGCATAGAATATAATGTCAAAGTTACTTTACAATTACCAAAACTAAAAGTGAAAGTCATAGCTCCTCTTTAAGTTTCAAATGACTGACCTCAGTATTTCTCCTGTTTGACAGGTAAAAAATAAATTCTTGCGATGCTGAACACTTTCTGTACACAAATGTGTTGTAACGTTTGTGTAGACTCCCAAGCACCAGAAGTTCTTCTTTCACCAGCGGTTTATTGGTGGGTACAGGACAGCTAACGCCGGATTTTTCTTTCCAGCTCCGTCAACACTCTCGCCCTCTCAGCACACACGCCCAAACACGTCCCTTAAAGGAACAGTAACAGTGCGACAGAAATAATGAAGCTTTGGTTACGCACGTCAGAGAATGCAGTTACATGTCACTGCTGGTTAACTGATGACTCACTTGAAATTGATGGCTCTTATTGGTGGATTTAAATTTCCTCTCTAAGATTACAAAATAAAAAGGTCCTGGCAAAGGCTATGAGATAACACAAATGCCCCTTAAAAAAGGGGCAAATTTTAAGCCCAACCCTGCTAAGCAACAGCACAGTAGCCACAATCTCACCACAATTTTTTCAGAAGTTCACATTTGCATATTAGTTGCATAAAAGTTACTTTACCAAATCAAAAATGAAAGAAACCAAAAATGAAAGTCATGGCTCCTCTTCAAAAAGTTCCAGATGACTGACCTCAGTGTTTGCCCAATAAAGGCCCTTTGTTACTCCCCTCGAGTCGTAATAAAGCTCAACTTGTTCCTTGTGTTTTAACTGACATTTATTTCGGACAGGAGGATTCTTCGACATGCCTTAACTTGTAATGATGTCCAACCACAGCCGATACAATGCCGTCAGAACTAAAAAGAAATACAAACTTAAATGAATATTCTTAATAAAGCCCCTAAGCATTATATATGGCGAAACATTCCAACAAAACAATCAATAAAATACACATTACACCTCACACTGCGGTAATTGCACTAGAATATCACGCAACACTAGCATATTTACATACAACGAAAATAAACAAAAGAAAACATTTACCTCATTGGCCTCACTCAAAGGGAATAAAACTTTAATCCTTACATCGTGGGGAGGTCCAAAAAAGGCACTCTTTTATTTATCTTACTATTTACTATCTTACTGTGGACGTGCAAACCTCGTGGCTCGTCTCAATTAGCTTGCTGAGTGTGCCAGCCAAAAATACCCTCTTAGCAACAACAGACGGAACTATAGAAAAGGTTCCTATCTAATTGCACAATTAGTAAAAATAACACATTTAAACATATAAATCCAATGAACAAAACATGAATTACTATTGATTTATTTCTTAATATTTCAACTACTAATTGTTTCAACCTTACATATCTAATAAAATGAACTTAAATGCGAGAGTTGCCTATGACGGCAGCTACACTCCCACCAAATCACTTGTGATTTCCACCTATGAACTTATGAAATGTAAACTAATCTGCTTCTAATAGTGTCACAGTCTTGTGTATAGGTCTGTCAAGTAGAACTGGTTTACTCAGTCTCTTTCCGTGGTCATCTAACAATGAGTCACTCATTAACAGTTGTACTTTGCGTATACATCCATCTTCACTCGGGTGTATGGCAACAACTTTGGCCAACTTCCAGTCGTTTCTTGATGCTTGGTCATCTTGTACGATCACTATGTCATTGATCTTTGCATTTCTGTTTGTTTTGTGCCACTTTTGTCTTTGTTGTAGGCTCAATAAGTACTCTTTCTTCCATCTGTGCCAAAATTCATTGGCCAAGTACTGGACTCTACGCCATCTTTTGCGAAGATACAAATCTTCCTTTACAAAGTCTCCTGGTGGTGGCAGTATTACTGACGACTTCATGGTCAACAGAAGATTAGGTGTAAGTGGCTGAGGTCCAGTAGGATCGTTGAGTAAATGTGGGGTGATAGGTCTGCTGTTAACTATCGCCATCACTTCATAAAGATAGGTTCTTAGAGATGAACTGTCCAATGATCTGGATGACTGATCCAGAATGGTTGTCAATACACTTCGGATCGTACGAATTTGCCTTTCCCAGGCTCCACCCATATGACTGGCAGAGGGAGGATTCATCACAAACTCACAGCCTAGCTGTTTCAAACTTTCCTGATCCATTTCCTTTACTGCTTCCAGAAACTCACGTCTGGCTCCAACAAAATTGGTGCCTTGATCTGATTGCAACTGACGTACATTCCCACGCAAAGCGATGAAAGAACGCAGTGAGTTTAGAAAAGCGTCGGTTGACATATCATCAAGTAGCTCTATGTGCACCGCACGAGAGCATAGACAGGTAAACAGAAGCCCGTAACGCTTCAGTTCTTTTCTTCCTTCTTTAATGTAGAATGGGCCGAAACAATCCATCCCACAATACGTGAAGGGAGGGGTGGTCTCCATTCTCTCACTTGGTAGGTTTGCCATCTTTTGCTCTTCTCCTCGACGTCTGAATTTCCTGCACTTAATACAGTTGTAGATAAAGGATGATACTGCTTGACTGCATCCTAGTATCCATATTCCGTTCGATCTCAGCTCATTTATCGTCATGCCCCGTCCTTGATGTTTCACCCGCTGATGATGGTGATCAATCAGTAACTTTGCGATATGGCAAGTCTTTGGTAAGATGACCGGGTGCTTGACGTGTGGCTGCAATGTAGAACGCTCTAATCTACCTCCCACTCTAAGAACACCCTTCTCATCCAGGAAGGGATCGAGTCGATAGAGTCTATTTGTTCTGTCCTTGGGTAGATCCTTTCGCGTTTGAAGTGCCTTGATTTCCTTGCAGAAGATTGATCTTTGTACAATGGATATGACTTTAAGCTCGGCTTCTTTCCTTTCTTCAAGGTTAGTGGCTTTATTGCTTCTCCTTTCCAAGCCCTTAAACTCTTTCACAAATCTGAGAAGTCTTGCCATAGCTTTGACCAACCTTGACCAACTGGAGAATTTCAGAAAACGTTCTGCCAAAGAATTTGTTTCTGTAGTTGTATGGAGTACAACAACTTTGCGTACTTCTGGATCCTCTGCATCAAGTTTCCCCACCGTGACTTCTTCGTGGGGAAGTTTCTCTTGCCAAAGAAAACTTGGACCACTAAACCAGTTGGAGGTAATGAGGTCTTTGGCCTTCAGTCCGCGCGAGGCATGATCTGCTGGATTGAGATCTGATACCACAAACTTCCATTGCATCGGTTGAGTGCTTTCCTTAATACGCTGAATGCGATTTGCAACGAAAACATGGAAACGTCTCGCATCGTTGTTGATATATCCCAAGACAACTTGAGAATCTGTCCAGAAGAATTCTTGAGCATCTTCTAGCTCCAACTCTGCTTTGAGCATGTCACTAATCCGCACTGCTACAACTGCTGCAGACAGCTCCAATCGTGGCACCGTAGTAACCTTCGTGGGTGCTACTCTGGACTTGGCAAAGACAAGAGCGCAGTGGACTTGTCCTGCTTCACTGACAGCTCTCAGGTACGTACAAACACCATACCCTGAAACACTTGCGTCTGAGAAATGGTGAAGCTCGTACTTCTGAACTGTTTGAAAATCTTTTGGCACGTAACATCTGTCAATTTTGACATCTGCTAGATTTTTTAGATCCAACAACCAGGACTCCCACCGTGACTTCAGATCGCTTGTGAGTGGTTCGTCCCAATCTGCTTTCTCTCGACACATTTGCTGTAGTATCTGCTTCCCAAGTAGAACAAAAGGTGCCACAAAGCCAAGTGGATCGTAAATAGAGGCTACTGTGGACAACACTCCTCTTCTGGAAAGTGGCTGCTCGTTCACAACTACTCGAAACTGGAAATAATCCGAGTCGATGCACCATTTGACACCTAGGGCTCTTTCAATTTGTTGCTCGCCCAGTGACAAGTCCTTTCTTACTGTTTCTGCACAATCTTCTTCCGGTAGCGAATTAAGCACTTGCTTACTGTTTGAAACAAACTTGTGAAGTCGCAAGCCTCCTGTGCTGCAAAGTTCCTTTGCTTCCTTCACCAAACAAATTGCCTCTTCTTCTGAGTGGAAACTGATAAGACCATCGTCCACATAAAAATTTCGCTCAATGAATCTTATGGTAGCTTCACTGAACTTGCCTTGACCTTGTGCAGCAATATACTTGAGACCAAAGTTCGCACAGGCAGGGGAAGAAGCAGCTCCAAACAAGTGTACGCGCATGCGATAGACAGATGGAGTAGAGTTGAAGTCTCCATTGTCCCACCACAAGAAGCGAAAGTAATTTTGATCTTCTTCTCTGACTCTGAATTGATGAAACATGCGCTCAATGTCGCACATCACTGCAACTGGACCTTTCCGAAATCGGCACAGGACCCCCACTAGAGAGTTGGTTAACTCTGGCCCTGTAAGCAGGTAGTCGTTCAAGGACACCCCTCCGTACTTTGCTGAACAATCAAACACCACTCTTATTTTGCCAGGCTTTTGAGGATGATACACTCCATGGTGTGGAATGTACCAGGCAGGGCCTTTGTCCAGGTCTACAGAGGGAACTCTTTCTGCATCACCACGCTCTATAGTCTCTCTCATGAACTCTGTGTAGTCTTTGTGGTATTGCTTGTCCTTCTCAAATCTTCTCTTCAAATTTTTGAGTCTGTGTTCTGCACAGCTCCGGTTGTTTGCCAGACTTGGTCTGTCTTCCTTAAATGGCAAAGGTAACTCACAGTGTCCATCTGCTTTCATCTTCACTCCTTCTTCCATTATGGAGATGAACCTTAAATCTTCTTGTGAGAAGTGTGAATCTTCCACCTTTCTTTCATTGAAGTCGGACTCGAGCACTTTAATTACATCTGCAGATGTGACCACCTCTTTGACTTGTGTGCGACAGACGTATTGCACTTCTTTGACCAACTGCTCAGCTGACTGATTGGGTGTCACTTCCTTGACAATGATCTTGTGGCTACATCCTATGGCATCCCCATAGTCAACACATGGATTAGCTCCTCCAACTATTGTCCAGCCAAGGTCTGTTCTTTGGGCAAAAGGTTCATTATCTTTTCCCGCCACAACTTCTCTGGGTACCAACACTTGTGAACAATTGTAACCAATGAGCAGGCCTACGTCACATTCAATCAGTGGAGCGATTTCTTCAGCCAGGTGCTCTAAGTGTGGCCACGCTCTTGCTGTCCTTTGTGTGGGAATATGACTCAAATTCGCAGGAATAAACTCTCTTGTGTATGTCACAGGAAGAGGAATTCTCCTTGAAGAAGAGAAACCTCTGACCTGTAACCCAGACAGCCTTTGACTTGGTACTAAAGTGTCTTTAGAAGACATTGTCGAGAGCTTTAACTGCACACATTCCTTCTCTGCATCCAGAGCATCTGCCTTTTCCTTCAAGACGAATGTCGTGTCACTTTGGCTATCAAGAAGAGCATAGAGAAGAATCTCATGTTCAGGATTGCTTGTTGTGGATAACCAAACTGGAATGATTGTAGATGTGAGATTACTTCTGTCACTTTGAATCACACGGTTTGATATTGCTTCACTTGGTGCTTCCTTGGGTTTGGTTTCTCTACTCTCTTTATTGCCTTCCATCTCTTTCATTTGTGGTTCCTTGTCACTTTCCTTTTCTTTCCTTTTCTTTGAGGTTTTGTCTCGTTCCTCATGCAAACATGTCGGGTGTTTCCCTTTACATGTGTCACACATCTTTCTCCTTTCACATTTCTTTGATTGGTGTCCAAAGCCTAGACATCCAAAGCACAGTCCCTTAGTTTGCACAAATTTGACTCTTTCACTCAAGACCTTGTCCATAAACTTCCTACATGTGTGAATGCTATGATTTGAGTTTTCACAAAACACACATTTTTTTGTGTTGGACGTCTCTTCTGCAGCACTCACTAGCACCTTTGCTCCAACACTTCTTGTCTTGAAAGATTTCATTTTCTCTGAGTCACCTGCTTTGAGTGCATGAAGCGATGTTACTGGATTGCACGCAATCTTGGCTTCTCTCGCAATGAAGTCAACAAAGTGGCTAAATGTTGGAAAAGAACCATCTTGTTCTTCAATTTCAATGACCTTTCGATTCCATCTTGCTGACAACCAATCAGGTAGCTTGCTTAGCATTCTCTGATTCTCATTGCAGTCATTCAAAACTTCAAGACCTTTAACCTGAAGCATGGCCGCTTCACATCCTCTGAGAAAATCTGAAAATTCTCGAAGTTCAACGCTATCCTTGTTCCCAATCCTTGGCCATGATGTCAACTTATCTCTGAAAGCTTTGGTGATTACAAATGAACTTCCATATCTTTCCTCCAAAATGTTCCATGCTGAGTAATAAGCACGCTCTGTTCCCAACAGAAAATAACTCTCAACAGCCTTTCTCGCCGGTCCTCCAACATACTTGTGAAGATAGTAAATCTTTTCATTCACTGGGATGTTCTTTCTGTCTATCAGCATTTGAAACGACATTTTCCAATCCTTGTACTTGAGAGGATCTCCGTTGAAGACTGTAGGTTCTGGTACTGGTAGGCGACTTATGTGAATGGACTCAGCTAGAGCTTGGGCCAATGTTGTGGTACTATCTTCCTGTTTGCTTTCTCTTGGTTGTGACCTTAAGTTGGCTTGTGGCATATCAAACGGCTCTGCATTTGCATTAAGTTGCGAATGTGCAAACTGATTCATCGGTTTAGCTGTGACATTTCTCCGTTTGCTCCTTTCGTGCAGAAGGTCTGATATTTCTTCATCTGAGCTTCCTTCGTCATTGTACACTTTCAAACGTGCTTTAGCAGCATTCATTCTCTTTACTGTTTCTAGCCTTTCAAGCTCTCTTCGCTTTTGCTCTAAGGCCTTCTGTTTCTCAGCATTCTCTGCTTCAAGGATTTCAAGTGCCTTTCTTTCACTTTCCAATTCCTCCATAATCTTCAGAGTTGCTTCAGTAGCCGCAAGCTCTGCAGCTGCTTCTTGCCTCTTTACAGACAACTTACTTGAGCTTCTTGATTGCCTGCTATTCGAACCTTTGGATCTTTGAGAGGCGGCAGAATTGAATGCTGATCCTATATCACTCCAGTGAACCAATCTCTCAGAAAGTTCTTCGTCTTCTTCTGCTGCTAATTTTTCTTGAGCTAGCTTTATCATCTTTTGAGAAACCGCATCACAGGTGTCCACTCTGCGGCGAGTGTCTGCATCAGGAGTTTCATGATTGCGCAGTTCATCATAAACTTGTTTCACTTCTGCCGAGGTATGTTCAACTCGGCCGATAAGCTCTTTAAGTTTTGCACTAACAGGTTCTTCAAGTGCCTTTTTGCCTTGTTTTGCAACAACTTTCCACATTTCATAACTGACTTTGAAGCGAGCTTGAAGCTTGTTCACCTTTTCATCATGTAGTGCTTGGCCCCTTTCAGTGAACTTCTTAACTCTTTGACTTTTCCTCAAACTTCCTTCTTTAGTAGCTTTACTTGTGCATGGTTCTGGCAAACTTTCTTGCTCTTCAAAAGCTTCTTGCTGCTCCACAGCTTCAGTGTCACAGCCTTCTTGCTCCATGTCACAGACAGTCAAAGGTATTGTACTACACTCAAGTCACCTAGGTCAACTTAAATACGTGAATAGTCACCTTATGAAGCACCTAGGACCTTAAATTGCTTTACTTTAAAGAGTCAACTTAAACATATGTCACAAACTCTTAAACCAAAATAGTAAATTGCTCTTCACTTGTAGTAAAACAGAAAATAACCTTCAATGTCAAACAAAATACTATAATGTGACCTTTAAATATCTAATGCAGTCTTAAAATAAGCAAACCCTTATAATCAACTTAAACGTACCTTAATTACAGTTACTTAGCATAAACAACAATAACATGAGCTTAAACTTTTACTCCAAACCACCACACTTCCACTTTCATTGCTTGACAGAGTCCCTTTAAGATGAGCTAAAGAAATCTACTCTCCACATTTAACTTGTATAAACGTGTTACTTCTTTGTAGCTTAACCAAGCTGCACCGCTGGACTCTGGTTGCTTTATGAGATGTCTGTGTGTGTGTTTGAGCGTCTTTGATGCTTGAGAGAGACGCGAGCTTAATCACGTGACCCGGCGCGCTGTCGGCTCGGCTCGGCTCAGCTCCGCTCCCACTCGGCTCAGCTCCGCTCCCGCTCGGCTCCGCTGCGGCAGACCTCTTTCTCCTTCTCTCTCCTCCAGCACGAAGCAGGCTGAGTTCTGACTGTTACTCCCCTCGAGTCGTAATAAAGCTCAACTTGTTCCTTGTGTTTTAACTGACATTTATTTCGGACAGGAGGATTCTTCGACATGCCTTAACTTGTAATGATGTCCAACCACAGCCGATACAATGCCGTCAGAACTAAAAAGAAATACAAACTTAAATGAATATTCTTAATAAAGCCCCTAAGCATTATATATGGCGAAACATTCCAACAAAACAATCAATAAAATACACATTACACCTCACACTGCGGTAATTGCACTAGAATATCACGCAACACTAGCATATTTACATACAACGAAAATAAACAAAAGAAAACATTTACCTCATTGGCCTCACTCAAAGGGAATAAAACTTTAATCCTTACATCGTGGGGAGGTCCAAAAAAGGCACTCTTTTATTTATCTTACTATTTACTATCTTACTGTGGACGTGCAAACCTCGTGGCTCGTCTCAATTAGCTTGCTGAGTGTGCCAGCCAAAAATACCCTCTTAGCAACAACAGACGGAACTATAGAAAAGGTTCCTATCTAATTGCACAATTAGTAAAAATAACACATTTAAACATATAAATCCAATGAACAAAACATGAATTACTATTGATTTATTTCTTAATATTTCAACTACTAATTGTTTCAACCTTACATATCTAATAAAATGAACTTAAATGCGAGAGTTGCCTATGACGGCAGCTACACCCTTCCTATTTTGGTTCTCTAAGTAGTCTTCTGATAAGTCTTCACCATGTTTTATAGATGGCTTTTGACTGTTCTGACTACTTCCTGAGCTGCTCTATAATTATTGACGTTTTGAAACAAAAATTTCAAATCAGGATTCATCACTCCATAAGATCTATTGCCACTGAGTTTTGGTCCAGTTCGTGTGTAAATTGGCATATAGCAGATTTTCCTTGCCGTTCCTTCCTTAAGAATGGGTTTTTGGGAGCCATTCTTAAGGAACCCCGGACCTGGGCCCGCTGAAGGTCGAACAGGGTTTGGCAGATGCAAGTGGAGTTGGATCAGAGGGTAATTTTTCCCACAGAGATTGTAACAACTACTCTGCGACCAGACCTCGTCCTTTGGTCTAACTCCCCAAAACTTGCGTACGTCATTGAGCTGATGGTATCATGGGAGGAAGCAATTGAGGAAGCATTTGAGTGTAAGAAGCTGCGGTATGCCAACTTGGCAGCTGAGGCAGAGAGAGGCTGGACGATCAAGGTGCCCCTGGTGGAAGTGGGGTGCAGGGGCTTTGCTGCCAGTACAACAGCAAAACTGCTTAGAGAGATTGGGGTCAGAGGACAGGCGCAATGGCGGGCTATAAGACAATTAGCTAACGCTGCTGAGAGGACTAGTCACTGGCTATGGCTAAAAAGGACTGACATCACTTGGGCAGCTAAGTGATGTCAGCCTGCCTCAACAGGGGGCGTCAAAATGGTAAAACATAACAATAGAACTTTTGCTAGTTGACTGATACAGCTGTCTCAGCCAGATCGGCACCCCCCTTCCGGCTCTCCTCTCTGCTCTCTCCTATCTTGTCCCTTTTGTCTTACTTCTCTCTATCACCTTTTCTATCCCTTTGAAGAAGTGAGGCTCCATAAATGCTAAAGAAGTAAGTATTATTTCTCAGTTGCAGTGAATAGATAGAAAATAACCTGAAGAAAACTAAACAGAAGAAAGAAGAAGAGAAATAACAATTTTAACATAAACCAGTGACACACTCCGGGGCCTGATCAACCCTGGCATGGTCTGCTTAGATGAAGGTGTCTAGTGATAATGGCCGAAACACCCAGCAAAGTACCTTAAAATGAAAATATAGAGGGCATTCAAACCTAAATATATATGAAGAAATAAGAGGTGGCTCAAGACACCATACTGTATTCTGTTATGTATTCTGTTATTATTATTTTTTGAATCCATACAAACCATGTAAAACATTTTTTGCAACTGTCAATCCATCCAGCTTGGAAATAAAAAATAAAAAGAGAAGGTAGATGACTACCACCCTCAGGTAGTAGTCGTCTTTAAGTTTGCACTCTTGTAGGAGGCACTGGCTGATGAAACCTCTGGAGAAACTGGGGCTCTGCTGGTTCTTTTGGCTGACTTGTGCTTCCCCCTTGTGGTTTTTTTGAAGAGGTAAAAAAATGTTCATTAATCTTTGCTGGTGGTCGCTGACTGCATGCAGCTGAAGGATGAGATGGGCAAAGTGTTGCACACTGGCCACCCAGGTTTTGTTGCTCTTTGCCATCATTCCTGAAGGCACCACTTAAATTTCTAGAAGTCTCACCGTTGCTCTTCCTTCTGCATGTCTGTGCAGGAGTTCTCCGAGTTTCAGACATGACTGAATTCTCAGACGTCTTCCTCCTGCTATCAGCATATGACTGTGCTCTCGCTGATTCTAAACTGCCTTCACAGCTACTATCCTGCTGCCTCTTTTGAATACCTGATTTCCATTTCGCTGCCACAGATTGGTCAGTACTTTTGCTGCTGCAACTTCCTGCATTACAGAGACCGCTGGGAGCAGGAACAGGTGACGGGGTGATATTGATGTGTCTTGGCCTGTACGCAGGGCTGCTCTTTCTCTCCCTCTGCGGTGACCATTCACACTCTGTGCTTTGGCTGTGAATCCTGCAGTTTACTGATAAATGGGTTTTGTGAAGGGGTGAGTTTCTCTCAGATTTTACTTCAAAATTAGCCGTAGAATCTGGGGTCCTGCAGGAAAGACCAGCACTGTCTTGTTCTGGACAAAAACCACACTGGTTATTATTTCTCATTATGTGGTCAGTGGTGAGGAGACCGTGTGTATGCCCAGATGTGTCAGCAGTGCTGCAGGTAGGTGTTTTGCTTGACTTTTTAAAAGCTGATGTGACTCTATGCTGACCGTGAGTCCTGGATGTTGACATCTTAGAGAGACGGGGTCTAGCTGGAGGCCTGGGTATAGGAGGGGACAGAGGAGGAGGTGGATGCGGTCTTAGGACTGATGGAGGAGATAAAGTTTTCAGACTCTCTGAGCTTTGTGCTGCTGTCAGTCTGTGGAAAAGGAATCAGAAGTTCACGAATTAAGGGAATTTTCATTCACAATGACAACAAAAAGAAGCAGTTGAAGGTATTTTTTGAGATGGTGTTATAGGAAAAGTGTCATCGTGTTCACATTCAAAATATTTAATGGAATAAGAAGACAAAAACAAGCAACGAAAGTGAAGCAGCTATTTTAATATTAATTACATAGCTGTCAATAATAATAATGCATACTAACCTGAAACCTTTCTTTGCAGGCAAAGGGGACGAAGGTGGGAACAGAAAGGGGCTGAGCTCCAAATCCACTTGTATAGCTCCTCTAAGTTCTCTCAGGTCTACAAATATACAAACACAACATATCTGAGATATGAAATGGTCTCAAATATGATTAAAACTATTTTGAGATATTGTGAATATTAATTAAAAACATTAATGTAAGTCCCTGTCAATCCTAACTAATCCCTGAACGCCTCCTTGTACTCATGAACTACCTGTTAATCAGCAGAAGACAGACCCTGCATAGCTCAGTTTTACATTCATAAATATGTCTTGGAATCAGTTTCAAATTGTAAACTCAAATAAAGACATGTAACGCGTGTTGGACAAAATATTTTGCCAGCAGATGGCAGCAAATGCCAAAATTTGTGACTTAACCTGCAAGTGAAGGTTCAGATTTATGAAGTCCGCTGTGACACTTTTGTTTAATGTTTGCCTGCAAGAAACACAAAGCACAGGAGAAAAGAGAAACTTGAGAGCTCATGTTAACTGTGCAGTTCTACTCCTCGTCGCAGCAGCGTTTAGCATAATGCTGTGGCACCAAACTAGGACACACTGGAAAAATAGGATATAAATGTATTAAACATGCTTAAGATGAGGCTTTGGAAATAGCAAAGGAACAGGGAAGAGGATAAAACTAACAGCGGGAGGAGAAGGAAAGGAATGTGTGTATGTGTGTAACCGCTAAATGATTGAGCAGCAGTGTTCCATCATAATTTGGCTTCAAACATCGATATCCATAGCAAATGAAAACCATAGAGCTCTGTGTGTTTGTGTGTGTCTGAAACTCACAAAACCAAAGACCTGATTGCAAAATGTGTCTTAATGTGCATGTGTTTGTTACCAGCAGTGTTGGTCAAGTTACTTGAAAAAAGTAATCAGTAACTAATTACTGATTACTCCCCCAAAAAAGTAATCCCGTTACTTTACTGATTACTTATTTTCAAAAGTAATTAATTACTTAGTTACTTAGTTACTTAGTTACTTTTTAAAAACACGATTTACAACCTGAAGAGGTGATAAAGTGATAGATCTTTCAGCCCAATTCTACTTTTTCTACATAATCCATCATACAAAATGTAATCAAATGGAAAAGTCTCTTTTTTTAACTTGTTTTATCAGTTTTAATCTTTTAACTTTATGCATCAAGCAAAACATTTAATTATATGCAACATTCTCTGACTTGAATAAATTAGTTTAACATTTAAACCTATTTTCTACACATTCCAGCACATAAAATAAAATATTTTTTGTGTTTTCACTCACTCTTTCAAACAGATGCAAGTAAAACACAGCAGAAAATAAATAAAGTCAAAGACTCAGCGGTCCTTTTGCTCTATTTTCACCTGTAAAGCAGGAGCAGGGTAGGCGGAGGGTTACCCTGGTGCAGGTGTGCTGCGGTCAGTTGAAGAATCCGCGCGAGTGTCTCTGTGAGTTTCCCATTACGTCGTAGCTACTCGGTGCTTGCTCGGAAGTTTAGGGGGTTTTTTCGCTGTAAAAAGAAGTTTTCTTCCCACGCACGATGGACGCTAATGTTTTTGTCACTTTTTATGGAATCAAACTCAAAGTAAGGTCAGTACTTCCACGCTTTAAACGCTGCACGCTCATACTCTCTCCCGCACTCGATATATTATCCATTGTTGATCTGCACACAGCTGCTGTCACCAACGTCGCACTTGCTTACGTCGCTGTCATGAGACATTCTCGCAAAAAAAATCACGGTTTTAGTAACGCAGTAACGCAGCGTTCCTACGGGAAAGTAACGGTAATCTAATTACCGATTTTGCAATAGTAATCCCTTACTTTACTCGTTACTTGAAAAATGTAATCAGATTACAGTAACGCGTTACTTGTAACGCGTTACTGCCCATCTCTGGTTACCAGAGACTGGCACAGCCTCCTCGTTTTACAGCAACACAAATACTAAGAGTCTTTATAGCCACCGCAGACTATTACACAAACACACATGCACGCGTGCGCACATGCACAAACACAGACATACCCACATAAACCCACAGGCCTGGAGACTGACAGATAAAGCACATACTCTGCCCTGTTCTCATAGTGGGATTCAAACCCAAACCTTCCAGTATTGTCTTTCAGAGCGACAGACAAAGTATGTGCGGTGCCACTGACAGAGAAGTGACTGAAATCTAAAACAACTCTAAAGCGCACGCACTCCAAAAATAGCCTGTGTGGTCCGTGTGGGGTTTGAACACATTACCACAGTGCAGACTTGGTGGTATTTTAGGAAAGGCTGTATGTTTTAGTGATTAATCTGATACATGAGAACCCAAATCCGCCTCTGCACGACACACATTTACGGCAACTTCCTCGGCAGCTTAATCCTTCTACAAAATCCAGCTCAAAGCGGTATGACAGCCATCTTTTCATAACCTGAGGTGGTGGTTCTCTAAGATGGCTCTGTCAAGCTTGATCAAGCTGGTCAAGCAGTAAAAAAATAAATAAATACTTTCAGCATCCTGATGGAACACCTTATATAAGTTGGTTTTATCAAGTCTCAGTCACACTAGAGTAAAAATAGGCCAGCAACCTCCTTGTGACTACGAAAAACTGGTTGTCGCCTGGTGAATGCACTGAATTTTCTTCTCGTTTGGCAAAAACGAGAAGTTGCAGTGAACGCTTTCAACAGCAAGCCCATTGCACCTTTGACAACCTGTTTACAAGCAAGCGTTGGCCGACTCAAACTGAGTCGGGTAACTCTCTTACAAATTGGTGAAGCTTTGAAAATATCATTTTTATAAATGCAGACAGATTGACAATACATCGCATTCAATTTCAGTCAGTTTGGACTGATGAGCTCAACTCCAGTGCCACCTTTCTTTTTGCAATGGTGGGCTCAACTCAACTGGTTTTATTCTGGTTATAATCCTATATAAAAGCAAGTCTGTTCAGCACCTATGTTATTATACAGTTAAATAACTATCCTGCAGCAACTGCAACACCATTTGTGAAGGAATTCTTGAATTTGTCTTGCATATCTATGAGGCTCTGGCCAGACTGTAGCATTTGGTGGAGAAGCTACACCAGTTTAACCAGAACTGCATAGTTTAGATGTTTTCAGGATGACATATTAAGGTCATTTTTAATCACATTTTACACAGTATAACTTTTATAAAGTCAGTATTGTCAGAAATGCATCACCATACAGAAGTAATAATACTCTAGCTGTTGCACTGTGATGTGCTCGTTTATCTCTGAGATGGGACTATATTATGTTGATTTTAGAAGCCAGGTGTGTAGGGTGGGGTGTAAGGCAGCTTTGAGCTAGAGCAGGGCTGCTAGCAATTCAATAGAAAAAAACATGAATAAAACAAAGTAAAATAAAATGTAAGTTAAAAGCCAGCAGCACCTCTGATAGCACAAACAAAGATCAGTCCATCAGTTTAAATAAAGATCATATAAATCATGAAATCCCTGACAGACTCCAGTCCTATGACAGCAGTGAGTTAAAGCTGACTGCGATGTTTAGACTACATATCAGAGGCTCCACTGAGACGTACTCCTTTATTTATTATGAACAAATAAGTTTCAGTAACTTTGTGTAAAGCTCAAAGCGTAGCCAAAGTCAGACTGTGATGGAAGAGATCAGTGACCTAATAAGTAATAAAGCTGTGAAGAGAGTCATGATGATGATTCCTAATTACCAGTTAGTGTCCATAATAGAAAAAGTTCACTTATTAACAGATTATGTAAAATTGTGTGTAAACCTGTGCTGACAGCGCGGTCTTTACTTTAGAGTAAGGATAGGTTTGTTTTGTTTTTTTACATATTTTCCACAGCTCGAGTGTTTTATACTCAGTACACTCAAACAAGGATCAGTAGAGGTTTGTGTATACATGTGTGAGTTCCTCCTATCTACTGTCATTAAGAGTTGTTTGTTTGGTGCTGGTCCAAGTCACTATCTCTCCCTCCTGCTAAGAGAAAATGGGTCATTATGACTGTGTTTAGGACCATTTTATGATTGGCCGCTACATCCAGCACTAAAAAAAGCAATTAGCTCATACTGTAACAATCCCTATATGCCTGATATGCCTTTGTTTAATAGCTGTTTTAAAAACAATATAATTTAACTGCACTGAATAACTCTAAATCAATAGAAACCTCAGCTGTGCGTAGTAAAAAGCTTACTGGCTGACAGGCGTAGCATTTAGAACATGTGGTTGATTACGTAAACAAGAAAAAGCCTCCCCAAAAATGTAGAAATTAAAAGCAGCCCTTGGAACAAAACAGAGGTTAACAATTATGATCTAAAACTCTGACTTGAACATTCAAATGTTTTCCTGCTTAGCTCTGCCTCTCCATAACGTCTTCCAATTTGGAGCAGAATCTGAATTCCCCTTGAAAAACACACAGAAAGAGAATTGGTGATTTAAAGAAAAATATACACAAGTCTGTGAACTACTTCTAAATCTTCACTGTCGATTCCTTTATGACCGCCTCAGATGTGGTGAGATTGTAGAATTGTTAATAATCGAACAAGTCACACAGAAGATCCTGAGGCCAGTGTTGTTCCAAGATCTGAAGCGCTCACTCTTAATAAGGTAATGATGACTTGCACAATGTAAGGCCAACACGGTCCCCACATCTGTGACTGAACATGCACAGTGAGTTCATGCCAATCGCACATCAGACAGCAGACACTTGCTTAAGGAAACAATTTCCTTACTGGCACTGATTGCAATCTCTTTTAAATGAGATCTAAGAGAGACAAAGAAAAGTGGTTAAAATTAACTTCCCACCGTCAGGCTTTTAAAGCTAACACATGCTTGGGTCACGTTTCCTCTTTATCTTCACTCTCCTACACGGGGTTTTACTTTGTCAACAATAAAAAGCTCAATGAGGGTTTCAATATTGTGTACCTTTCCCGCTTTGTTTATCTTTTTAATGGCATCTTCGCCTCACAGGAACGTTTAAGTAATTTAAGAAGCTGTTTGCGCTTCAGGCACAACAACACTTCATCCACTGCTGGGTCCTTGAAAACATGCAGTGAACTTGAGTGTCTGTTCTTTGCTTAGGTTTCTAATATTTCCAAGAGAAGCTCTTGGCAATGCAACACTTGTAGATGGTCAGACACAAAAAGAGTGTACAGAGAGATAACTTCAACATCTGGGCAGCAGAGAAGTCCTACATCTGGCTAAACTCACTCTGTTTCTGTGATAACGTACATGTGTAGTTAGATCGAGTGTGTGTGTGTGTGTGAAAATGTCTTTATATGCCATTTGATTGATTGGGAGGAGATTGATCTTACTCTTGGCTGGAAAAATGGAAAATACAAGTTCAGACTGAGGCTTTGCAGGCTTTTGTGAGCGTGCATGCATGCTGATTTGTGAAAATGTTCGCCCTGGCTGGGCTTCACCGCCAAAAAGAGAATTAGCAGGACTGCCTAAGGGACTGAAACTAAGAGGGAAAAACATATCTTTTGTCTTTCAGACTAAAAATATGCTGACGCACGAGGAAGTCAGTGTAATGGAAACGATGAACATGCATCAAACAACTCAAGCTCGAAAAATGCTAAATGCTAAAAATGCTATTTTGTATGTAGTTTCTTTCTCTGTAGCTGAAGAAACTTTGGATGAAGGTAAACTCTCAGTTTGGGGATTAAGAGGAAAAATTACACCTGAAGAAAAACCCTACTCTACAGATTATGCTACATATTGATAAAGCACATATTATTCAGGCCTCACAGTCCTTCGCGATGCTCATAATTCATGGATTGTTTTGATGTGTAAAATTCACAGCTGTTTTGGTGCAGTCACCTGTAAATAACTGTAGGATTTTCATCAGTGTTGCACTGGCAACTAACAAAAAAAAAGGTTGAGTAAGCATTCATTTGATAGGTGGCTGTTCCATCCTGATCTTCTTACCTTTATATGCTTCACCAGTCTGGTCAGTTCTTCACATTCCCCTATTAGGAGAGCTCTGCATGGATGGATAGACAGACAGACTGACAGATAAATATCAGTTTCAATAGGATGGAAAACACAGGCAGCGACAACAGAATAGGTGCATTGCTCAGACTTTATCCTCTGCAGTTTTCATACGGTACAGAGGAAACAGTGTCCTATTTTTCTTTTCCCTCCCTATCTTTGCCCTTCTCCAGTTACATAACCGTAGTAGATTTTATTCACTTCTTTCAAATGAAAAAGAATCTTCTGCTGGCTCTGGTCAGGTCTGGGATCCATTTATTGACAATGGGGCCTTTTGTTCTGGTCTAGGCAGGAAATGGGAGAAAGAGAGAGAGGGAGGGAGGCGTTTTTCTAAGGTAGCTCCAGCGACTGCTTTGCCCCGTGGGCCTCAGAGCGAGGGGTGAAGGAAGAAACGGAGGGATGGAGCGTGAAGGAGGCAGGGCAATGACAAAAGCCACAGAGGAAGGCTGAGGGGGAAATTAAGGGGAAAATGAGAGGGCTCAGAGAAACTCTGACTTTCAGAGTTACAAAGACCAAATATGAATGAGTCAGTCACAAAAAAAATTATATGCAAGATGTGTCGCTGCTAGACTGTATTACAAAAACCAGGACAAGAGTTCATTCTTTAACTATTGTACCAGTGTGAACTGTGCTCTTTCCCAGTTTGGACCGCATGTATGCCCTTACGTTATTCCACTAAGTTGGGTGTGTATAGATGGTGCACTACAGGGTCATATATAAGGAGGTACGGAAAAAGATTTTAGGGGTCACAATAAACAAACAGCTGTTTGTTTATTGTGAAATCAAACCAGTCTGTATGCTCTAGAGCATACAGACTGGTTTGATTTCACAGAAGACTGATCGATACAACCGGTGCTTTCTCCGAACAGCACAATCCAAATAACAATATGTTGTATTGATACAAAAAAGTAATGAATGACAACACTGAAAGTGTTTTAAGTACAATAATAAAGGTTCTTTAAAGGAAGGTGTGATAATGTATTTGCTTATTAAAATCTGGATGTATTAGGGCGATACTGCCGGATTTGTAAATAAATTCTAATCATTCGACCCTGAAGGGCAGACTTTGTGGATTCACAGCAAGCACTGAGCCTCTTTTAAAAAAATCATTTCACTAGCATTAAAAGATTTTCTGTTCTTTTGTTTTTCTTTTAGCTCTGTAACTTTGAGAACGTGTGACATCAATGTTGCTTACTTACACATACCACAGATACCCAGCAACAGCGTTGTTTCGAGCCTCAAGTTTCAGGTTTTGATGCCTTGCCCTCAGCTTCTTAGCTTTAACAGACTATCACTATCTATCTGCTATTTGGTGCCAAGTATGGTGAAGACTGCTGCAGCTTCAGACAACAACCACATGTGAACACTTCAAATGACCCACAAACAGAAAAGCTGAGGGATTTAAAAACTTAACAAATAAAAGTCTGAAAGTAGTACAGATCTGTACATTCAGATGATAATATTCCCTTTGGTACAAATGACCCAGTTCAAAGTTGATTCAAATACTTAACAAAAATTTTTTAAGGCTTTTGAAATCCTTAACATGGCTCAAACTCACCTGAGTCGATCAACCACTTGGTCTATCTCGGTGACATTAAGCTTTCCTCTCACCGCTTCGATCTCATCTTCAGCTCTGGACTGGACTGAGCAGCGGGAGTCCGGCCTAAAGAGGGACAGGTTGGAATTGAAGACAGAAGATTACAAGACTTTATCAAGTTCTGCATAATCTCAGTAAATTAAGCAAGCCTGGGCTCTTGCTAACCTGCTTCCACTGTCAGTATCTTTAGGGTTGGTGCAATTAGTATGACATCTGTCTCGGTGGCCGAGGGCGTAGTTTAGAGTCTCAGGTTTGTACCGATGCAGGAGCTCCTCAACATCTCTAATACAAAAGAGCCACAGATTGAGCTTTTGCTTTTCTGCAGTTTTCCACAGTGCTTTAATCCTTTGCATTGCCTAAAAGAGGTTGAAACTGTATCCAAGCGCTTTGCACTTTTTCATAGGATCTGCTAATGATTTCAGCGGCATGACAGCTACACTGCAGTAATACTGGTTGGAAAAGTGAGAAAAGTTGTGGTAGAATGTGCTGTTTGGTGTTAAGAATATAATGAAGCATAAGCATAAGTTCAGTAAGAAAGATCTGTAAGCACTCATCTGCACTGGTGGTTTTTGCCTGCCAGTCTATTCTTTGTATCAGTCCCACTTTCACAGGCTCTCAAAACTCAATGCTGACATCACTGTTCTAGTCCAATCATCTTCTTGCCTGTCAGCTTCAACCCAATCAGCTTCCAATCTGTTTAATTTAAACCTCAGTGCTCTTCTGTCATTCTCTCTTTCAGACTTTCATTCACGCAACCCACTTCTTCCCCATCTCCACAGCACCCGAGTCACTCAGGGCGCCATCCAAGCCTTCATCTTCATCTTCACCATCACCGCCCTCCAGGGGGTCCTGCCCTACTTCCTGTCACTGGTGGGACGCTGTTCTGCTACGATGGGTTTTTGAAATCTAATTGCCAAATAGCTTAACTGAATTCTGTATATCAATAAATCATGTTCTGCTATTCCAAATCAGGACCACACAGGAGGAAGCCTACAAGATAAATCAGTCAGCTTTACAAGGCACACACCCACCCCCACCGCCTCATACAAACGACTTAAACACAGAAAAATGCAGCACCGACTGCATCAACAACTATTGCTGAAACCAGTCCTGTCAGGTAAATGTCTAGTAAACCTTTTTTTTTTAAAGGTACAAATACTTTGTATGAGAGGTCCACACCTTGATGTATATATTCTCAATTTTAACGCCAACAGAGCATATTAAATTAAACAGATGGTTGTCGAGCTCTACAGTGAAAGTGGCATCAGCGAGAAGTGTGTGTTAGGCTTATTCCTGAAAGCCATTCAGCCGATATGCACTTGGGACTTAGCCTAATTGAACGTTCAAAGACCTGGATCACACACACAGTACCATGCATCAAGGTCAACAACTACACTAAGCCAACTTCAAAGAGAAAAGGTGATTTGCACTGGCACAGTCTGCGTGGCACCAATGCCTTTTTTTGGCACTATTCCCTCCCAGCCAATAACAACAGGCTTGTTTCTCGGTCTGAATGGTACTTTTTATAATCCATTTACATCCAAACTAGAGCACTTTACAAGAGTGACTTGTGTTTTGCAAGTGAGCGAGGCTTCAGTTTGTGTCTTGCTCAGTGACACGTTAATAAGACACTCTGCTGTTCTGGGCATCAGACCTGTAGCCTTATGGATATTGGATTGTCAGCTTAAACATCAGGCCTTGCTACCATCTGTAGAAAAAAATCCCTTTAAGATTGCTTCAAAATAAATCCCTGTCAACTGAGCTGTCATAACACGCACCAGTGGAACATTTTATATTTTTTTTGATCCACGAACTAGATTCAGTAGGAGACTGTGGAGAAAGAAGTCTTAAATAAAAAAATAAAAAAAAACAGCCAGTCAGTGGAGGGCAGTGCTGGTCTGTTGGTTAACTTTGATCAAGACTGAAATATTTCTCAACTAATAGATGAATGAATTCGAGCATGGTGCTGTAATAGGATGTCACAGCTGCGACAGTTAGTCAGTTTGTGAAATATCTTCCCTCCTAGATATTCCACCATCAACTGTAAGTGGTATTACAGCAAAGTGGAAGCGTTTAGGAGCCACAGCAACTCGCCCATGAAGTGAATGACCATGTAAAGTTGCAGAGCGGGGTCGCTGAGTCCTGAGGTGCATAGTGCGTAAAAGTCGCCAACTCGCTGCTGACTCTGTAACTGCAGAGCTCTGAACCTCCTCTGGATCTAACATCAGCACAGTGTGCTGGATCTAACATGTGCTGGAAGCACACAAACTTTCAGTACACAAACTGTGCTGGAAGCCTCATGGCACTGGTTTCTAGGCTTTACATTACCAAGCACAATGTTAGCATTGAAATGGAGTGGTGTGAAGGATGCGGCCACTGAGCTTGAGAGCAGTGGAAATGTGTTCTGTGAAGTGGTGAAATCACACATTTCTATCAGCCAGCATGTAATGCCAAAAAAAACTTTACCTGCCTGACTGTAAAGTTTGGTGGAGAAGGAGTGGGTTTAATACATCTTTAATTGGGTTGTTTTTCTGGAGCTGCGCTGAGGCCCTTTTTAATGCTTCAGACATCTTGGACAATTCTATGCTTCCATCTTTAACAGTTTGGGAAAGGCCATTTTCTGCCCCTGCATGCTCCAGTGCACAAAGTAACATCCATAGTTGGATGAGTTTTGTGTAGAAGAACGTGATTGGCCTGCACAGAGCCCTGACCTCAATCCTAGCAAGCACCTTTAGGATGAACTGGAACCAAGACTGAACCAGGCTGTGGTGAACAGTACTTTTCTGGATAAAAAATGGCAAGAACTCAGACACATTCCAAAATCTCAATGAAAACCTTCTCAGAAGAGTGGAAGGTGTTATAGCAGCAACAGGGAGACCAAAGCCATATTAATGCCTTTGGATTAACAACTGGTTGTAAAAGCTCCTGTAGGTTAGATGTGTAGGTGGCCCAGTACTTTGACCATATAGTGTAGACTTTATACGGAGTTTAATTCGTCTAATCAAATACCTGCAAATTATTCAACTTCTTGTGTATGTCAACTGTGTGCCAATCACACATAGACAGCAAAGAGGTGATAAAACATTTCCATGGTGCAATTTTAACTACTAAACACACAAAATAAGGACTTTTCTAACATTTATTTCTTTGGGTTTGGGAAATGTCAGTCTTTATGGCATTTTTACCATTTGAAAGACATGATTAATAAAACAAACAAACAAACAAACAATATTAGATCAACCCGTAATTTATACCCACAAATAGCTCAAACGCAAATAACTACATTTAAAAAGACAAAAAAACAAGGACAACCTGATTGCCACTCATTCTGCGCTGTTAGTGAAGACTGGATGGCAATCAGGTTGGACTTTGGTGATACTTATACTGTAAACAGGGCAGGCCTTTGCTGGTGTCTTTCTTAAGGTGTCTTTATGGTTCTTTTTTAATTACCACATCACTTATTTAAAGTAAACTTCTTAAACTTCTTAATCCTTTCATCAAGTCCAATTTAAAGCCTAAATTTCTGATTATTGGCTTTTCACGACTTTTTAAAGGTCCACAGAAACCCACAGAATAAAAAGCTGCCTCCAGCCTACAACAGCCTGCACAAATTGACAGGCAATAAATGGTAAGCCACAAAGCGGAGTGCAATCCATCTTATGTCCTAAAAGGCCTCAGCAAAACCAGAGAAGTCATGCGGCAGCATTCCTGGCTGCAAACTGCAAGTTGTTGGGGTAGTTGCTACCTTAAACATACATAGTCTCAGTCTCTCACACACACCTCCTCACAAAGGCATTATGTCTTAATGTGAGAATGCAGGGCAGTGCTGGTAACCAATATTGCTCTGCCAATGGTTTTATGACATTCTCCAGAGTATTTTAATCCATGTCATTAAATTTCCAGTTGTTACAAGCTTATCTCTGACCTGCATTATACGATTAGCTGTAAAACATTTTAAAAAAAGATGAAAAAACAGGAATTAGGAAGTTTTATTACTACTTCTTGAGACGCTTATAACTCCCTGATGACATATAAAGCAGATATAGAGTACTAAGTCTCAAAGCTGTCTCCCTGAGTGCCCTTCACTGGATCTCAATCAGCCTTTCTTTTCCTTCAAAGTTGTTGCAATTCTATACTAACTTTTCACAAGATTTTGAAGATGAGTATTTGGCTCCCATTTAAAGTAAAACATATCTGCAATTCGACAGAGCTTGCACTGAGTGCGAGTCTAGTGTTTGCAGTCATCTATCACTGTGTCTCGCTCCTATAATTGTCCTATTGTTCCTCAATTCCCACACCAGTTCCCGTCTCCAAAAACCTTTGTCCTTCTGCTTTCCCATGCCATTTGTAACCGACATGGGAGCACAAAATAGCATTTTATGGTACTTTTTGTCAGGAGACCATGGTCTTAACTCATCTGATCAGCCCACCTAATGGCTGGTGAACAAAGGAAAGACATGAATGATCAGGGGAAAGAAAGAAATGTATAAAATGGGCATAAAAAGTCAGGATAAAAAAAACAAACTAATAAAGCTTTTAATTTCTTAAGAAAATGTTCAATGTATTGTCACTTAGTCCTGGGACAGACTGGTGACCTGACCAGGGTGTACCCTCACATCTCACCATATGATAGATGGGACAGGCTCTAGTTAGAGTGGATAGATGGTAACATTATCAAGATAACAAATTAAGTTATTCTCCAAACTTTGAAGTGCATTTCAAGGCTGTAGCAGAGACTGATGAATAAAAGCGCCATAACTAGTTCATTAAGCATGTCCAGCAGTGTTGATCTGAGTATGTGAGATGTTCCACCTACCTTCCTGCCCTGCTGGCTTTCTCTCCGAGAGTCTGTAGTAACATCTTGACCTCAGCTCTCAAAAGCTCTTTCACAGCAGGGGGGTCAACTAGAGGGGCACTCTGCAGACATGGGAGCGGGGTCCCTGCCCCACCGCCGTGCTTTCCACTTCGCTGGTTCTCCTGCCACATCTTGTGCCACATCTCTGCCTGCAAAAGGTACCACAGTGAGACAAGTGTTTAAAAGTCCCACATTTACTCATATCTACATGGAAATGTAATTGGTGCAAAATACAAGTGTGCAGGGAAAATTACCATGAGAATTATGAAACGCCCATCGGCCTATTTTGTTACCACTGTGCACAAGTTAGTAAATCAATTTCATTTGGAAACAACAGGTTTGTGCAATCTGTTTACAATCTGCATACTGCAACACGCCCACGCCCACCTGGAGGTGAAGCAGAGAAAGTGATGACAATGATGTAAGACAGAAGCCTGCATGGCTAATAGGCTGGAAAGCAGGGGAAAACTGAAATAACAGAGGCTCACAAGCGGCAGAATTCAAAAAAGGTTGGACATGAAAGTTGAAATGAAAAAGACCACCAGTTACTTTAAAGGTAATCTACTAGTATTTACTCAATGTAAGGATACAAGTAGTTTCCCTCACAGTGACTCAGAAGTTCTACACTGAAAAAAGAATCTGTTAAACTGAGGGACAGATAAATATTTCCACTGACAGTGCAAATACTAAATACTACAAGGAGCAGACATTTTCTTGGCTGTCACTGATGCAAGAAGAGCTTGTTTACTGTAAACTGTTGTGCACAGTTGACAGTCTTCTTGGAACAGGAAGAAATACAACTTCTACATCCACAGGGACAAAGGAGAAAGAAAATCGATATAAATCTGAAAACGACATACACCGTTAGCATGCTTTCACACCACACTGGCTACTATATGTCTTGGGCTGAAAATTAGACAAACACCTCTGTTCATTTTGAGGCCAAGAACCTTTTTATTCTTTGTAGCGCGTGTGAATGCTCATGCCTCAGTGAAGTCTGGATCCCATTAGCACCTCGACACCTGTTGCTTGCCAATCATTTATGTCATGATGCAAAGACTTTACTTCAAAAGAAGGATATTAAACATAGCACTTCTGGTCTTTGCATGTGTATGTGTGTGTGTGCACATCCTCTCGTAACGCCAGCATTTACACCCTATCATGGTGAACACATACAAACACACTAACTTCCGCCATGTGCCTTTAGGCGTTGAGGTGTTTATATTAAAGGATTCATGGCTCACTGGCTAATGAGTTGTTCCTGGATGTTTTTCCCTTTTTCCTCAGCAGTAAGCCAATCTCATCCAAATGCTATTTCAAGGGAACACCGGTGAAACGTTTCAGTTTTGCTGAACTACTTAAATTGGGTTTTTGAAAATATTTAACTTTGGGGATGAAAGAGAGAAAGACAGAGTGAAAGTGAGAGTTCAGGGAGAGATCGGGCCTTATAGGGAGAGTCTAATATTTTCTCTGATCCTGCCGCCTTAGACAATGAGGGCCTTGATGGAGAGAGGAATGGCAGCGCTGAGGAATGGAGGGGACACCTGCAGATCTGCTATTACTTTTCACAGTGGCTCACTGAGGAATGGAAGTCATTATGTGGCTGCAAGAGAAACATAGACAGAAAAGAGAAAGAAAAGACATACAGAGAGCCGTGGAGAGAAAAATGAAAGTGATCCATCCTAAAGTAAATGTAAAGACTGAATCAAAACCTGAATGTACTTGTGTGACAGTCAGATAAGGCCCTCTCTGCTCTATTTTTCCTGAATAATTCTCAGAGCTTTTAGCCTCAAGTCTGTTATTCCACCTGGAGGCTTTACAGTCAGACACACTGAACTGTAGATGAAGAAATGTCAGAGCAATACTCAAAGTCACACACACATACACGTGCAAGGGTACAGGCGCACAATCAAAGCTGACGCACACATACACACAGTCGAGTCAAATTATATGTAGCTAACAGTCTTATCAACAGTTGAGGATTAGCCTCTTTAACCCTGTTATACCGACCCCCTGAGTGACTCAGCTTACTGAGCTTCTTTCTGTGTATATAGTGTGTGCGGGGTTGTGCATATGCTGAATTATTTTGCAGTAGTGAGAAGGAGTACCTGCATGCCGTACAGTTGTCGTGTGGATTTCACATAGAAACTGCTACAAATATTATATGTGGTAAGAATCTACATGGCAGGCCTCTAGAGCCGAGTTAAAGCACATCCAGGTGGTTTCCTTTTCTTTTTTTTGTGTGAGCAGTGACTGAACCATTGGGGCACGGCATGGAAAGGAGGGCTGACCAACACATGGAAAGATTTTAGTACTAAACAAGCAGAAGAAAGAAGCTGGTAAAGAGTGAATGGTCTGCATTTAGTAGTGGCTTTTAACCTCAGAGGCTCTACAAAGCATTTGCAGTGTTTCTCATTCATTCATTAACACACACCAAATGCTGCCACTGCAAGGTGTTTGGCTTCACTGTCTTGCTCAGTTACACCTCAGAAACTGGAGGAGTCCAGACAATAAACAGCCAAGCACGAGACATTTCTGTTCCTCAGAAGGTGGTGAAAAGAAAGCCTACAAACTTGATCTTAAGTGCAGAAGCACAACTGTCTGTCTGAGGTCTGTCATTTGAGTGTTTCAGCTTTCACTTATTTCTTTAGTCAGCTGATCATAGATTCATTAGAAATTATCTTTTACAGTTCTTTATTTTTCTTTATTGAGGTGTTTGGTTGCTTTTTATGGAAAAAGAAAACGATGCCCTGACTTTGCACTTTTTTTTGGAAGGTACATTTGACTGATCCCTTATTTCCCAAGCGTCGCCACAGTGGATGGATCCACGAGTTGATTTGACACAGGTTTTATCCATCTCACGGAGTGCACTGCTGTCTCTAATCAGGGGTCTACATGTCTGAGGCAAAAATGCCCACAGAGCCAGATGCACTTATTAGAAAAAAATGCTTTTTAAGAATTCATTATTTGAGAAAGAAAAAAGGACAGACAATAGAAATATGTTTTACCACAGCTTTGGTTCAGTGGTTGTATCACATCAAGCCACAGTATGAAAGCTGGAATAAGATATTTCAATTTGAATGAATATATAATTACATTTCTCAGTTCTTCACAGTTTTTTATTAATGAGTATCAGGAAGTCACAGTTTCTTCCCTGACATGTTTCACTTTGACTCTTCTCAAAACTTTTCCTCTTTTAATGAACATTTTCACCGCAGTCTTGATTTTAAATGTGCTTGTTTAATGAGTTGTGAGCCATTTCAAGTCCCTGTAGGTCTGAGAGTTTAGCTGCTCTGGAATAAATATTGAAGTCTGTCTGGCTCACATTTGGATCTCATTGTGGCGCCGTGCCAGCTAACCCACATTTCACTTTTATTATGGAGTCTGGGAATTGTAAGTAATGAATATATGCAGCAAAACTAACCTACTTACACAGCCTTAAACCAGAGTCCTTAAATTGTTTGGCTAGGAATGCTTAGCTGAGCAATGTTTTGATTTGCTTCTGCCCAAAAGGAAATTCTTGCAGAAGTTGTGGTAGTACTTTTGTTAAATCCTGCTAGAAACAGACCCAGCGTGAATTCCTCAAAGAAATAAAACCATATGAATGATGAAACAATCTGCTGACTGTGAAGAGGGACCTTTCAACTTACAAACCAGGTGTTGTGGTACTGTATGCAGACAGAAGACATCAAACACTGGAGTTATAAAACTTCTCTCACCTCAGTGTGCATGTCCATGTACACATCTACCAAGGAATGGCCCAGTGCGGTGTAGATCTTTGGCAGCTCTGACTCAGAAATATGTTCAGCGATCAGGCCCCATAGGGACTGGCCAGGGCCCCAGACCTGGCTTTCATCAGGTGACTGCATGTGAATGGCAATCTAAGAGTGAAGAATACAAATTATTGTGGAACATAACAACATACACTGGTGTGAAAAGGTATTTGCCCCCTTCCTGATTTCTTTTATACCCCCCATATTTAAATGTTCCAAGTAACCAATGTATATAATAAATTTATTTATACATATATATGGTCCAGGTATTGACTACAACACTTTGTCCTGCTGCATAACAAACTGATGGTCAACATGGACTTTCTGGTAGAACGCAGAATTCATGGTTCCATCATTTATAGCAAGTCGTCCAGCTCCTGAAGCAGCAAAGCAGCCGCAGTCATGATACTACCACCGTCATGTCTGGCTGTTGGTATGACGCTCTCTTTATGAAATGCTGTGTTAGTTTTACGCCAGATGTAACAGGACTTAAACCTTCCAAAAGGCTCGTCAGTCCACGGAACATTTTCCTCAAACACTTGGGAATCATCAAGATGGTTTTTTTGCAAATGTGAGATGAGACATCAGCAGCATTTTTGCTCAGTCGTTTTCTTACTGTTGAATCATGAACTCTGACGTTTACTGAGGCAAATAAGGCCTGCGGTTATCCAGATATTGTTCTGGGTTCTTTTGTTTGAATTACTGACAGACTCTTTGAGTAATTTTGGTAGACGGGCCACTTCTGGGAAGGTTTATCATTGTTTTCTTCATTTGTGAATAATGCTCTCACCGTGAATCCCAAAGCCTTAGAAATTCCTTTGTAACCCGTTCCAGGCTGATAGATGTCAATGACTTTGTTTCTCAGCTGTTTCTTGAGGATTGGAGTTGGACACCACTGCTTTAGATCGTGACATGATGTGCAGCTTTTTGCGCTCTTTTTGCCTACTTCACTTTGTTAGAAGCTTCTATTTAAGTAATTTCTAGTAGTTTATAAGTAGGAGGGGAATGGAGTAGAAGAATCAAACTGGGTAATAAGCTAAAACTTCAGGCTACACCTTTCTGGCCAAATATTTGCAGTCTTTTGTTGCTTGTTGTTTTCATTTTCATAAATAACACCAAAAAAATAAAATAAAATAAAATAAAAATCGTTATGTAATTAACGTCAGCAGTACTACACAGTATTTTCTTTCCTGGTAAATGGTGCTGCCATGTTTCAAACCAAACGGGCCTGCTGACTTAATAAACTTTAGCCGCACTACTGAAAATGAGTGACAGGAGCAGAAAGTAGGAGCTCGTTTAAACCGATGTAATGTAAGTTTAACACTAAACGATACAAAACACGCTGTGTGAAACCTACTTACCAAATGTGTTTAAAAAAACACTGTAGCCAAAGAGGAAGAGAGGCTCACCTTTTCGATGTTTGATGGGCGTTGAGCTTGCGAGACTATGGTATCTAAGGATAACAATTGAGTTGCTAGGGAGAGATATCGCGAGATTTGTCTGAACCGTTAACACAGAGACTGCACTCAATTAAATCCAGGTAAACTTGGTATATTGTAAAATAAAAATAAATACAAGACTAAACAGATAAAGCACAATAAGAGCAAATTTAAAGGCGCAGTAGGCTTCAAGTATCACACAAGGCCACGAAGAACTCTTGTAGGAGGCTGAAGTCGTGCGTGTTAAACTAGGGAGGGACAGGTTTCAGCTTAGTAACGTTAAGGGCAAGCATGTACTCTGATGAGAGCAGTGAAACTTTCCCCCTCATGCTCCCAGCCTCCACTCCCTTCCGGACTCCTTGCCTTGCAAAAGTGTGCGCAGACCCGGCAGACCGCTGTGGAGAGGTTCAGGATTTGGGGGGCTTTGTTTTTAACAATCTAACGAAGAAAAGGTTTTGTTTGTTTTTTCAAATCTTGGCTGATCGCTCTACTAAACCCAAGTAGGACTACAGTGCAAGTTTCCCTTCACTAACGAACTTTTACTCATTTGGATTAATCAGATAGATTATGGAAAAGCTTGTGAGAGAGCGCCTTTCCTTAGCGCGCGGGATACGCACGGTCCTTCTGGCACTCGTACTTTGCGCGCAGGCTTGTTTTGGCTTTTCGGTCGCTGGACAGCAGGAGAGCACCTGCGAGGCCAATGGCAGCATTTACTACATGGGAGAATGGTATTTCCTGGACTCTGATCACTGCACTCAATGTGAGTGCACCGCTGAGGGCTCCGTGTGTGCCCGCACTGAATGCACCTCTCTCCCAGCTGCATGTATCCACGTTAGCCACTACCCCACCGACTGCTGCCCCAGGTGTGAAAAAATTGGGTGCGAGTATCGAGGGGTGGTGTACGAGCTAGGACAGAACTTCCAGGTAAGTCAGTGCCACATAAATAAACATAACCTATTGGAAAGGTCTAAAAATTTGTCTTTTTAGGCCTAATTTTTTTTTTTTTTTTTACACTTTTTCTATATTTACTTTGATATACGTTTGTGAATCATCAGGCTTTGAAGAAAATGTAAGAGGGTTACAGGTGTGCATTGGTTGAGACGTCCATCGATAATAGTTTAGTTTTGTAAGAATAGTGCTCAAAGTAGCTGCAACTATTTAGAAAATGGCCTACAAGTGAAAATGTCAGCATCGTCATCCTAAAATGAAGCACCTTAGTGCGCTTATGTCAATAGTATTATTTAAGTAAATCTTTTTGACGTCAAAGCTGTAGTAACTGTACTGTACTGTAAATGCATCACAGCAATAACAGTGTACAAGAACATTATAAGAATACATTATTCGAAAGAATGACTTGAACACTAATAATAACAACACTTAATAGAAGCTCTAAAATGTAATTATTATCTAAATAATCTGAATATCATAGAGATATTCTAGTAACACAAGGGAGCACCAGTTGGTGTTTAAACTTTGGGTCTTCTGGTCTCGCCCCATTGTTCCCAATCGTTGTCTCTGAATGCATGTGTCAGAACCAAATGAGGATGAGCTTTGATGAATACTAAAGCCTAAACCAGATATCCGTTTGTATGTAATGATTATGCAGTATTAAATTGGAGGTAAATGGCGCCCCCTTTTGAGTTGGTACGAGGATTAGTACACGCTTTAAAAAGGATACCATTATACATAATTCGTGTGCTTGCTAGGAGTGACTAACCCGCATTTACATCACGAGGAGATTAGGAAATGATCCCTGCTGGGTTTCAGTGTATGCGTGTGTTTGTGTCGGTGTGTGTGTTTTCCAGCCATCAGAATGTGAGCAGTGCACTTGTGACAGTGATGGCATTGCCCGCTGTCTTGTGGCAGATTGTGCGCCTCCACCATGTGTCAACCCTGTCTATCAGCCTGGGAAGTGCTGCCCTGAATGCAAGGAGGGTATGTTAAAAACACAGTTTAATAAAAGTAGAAAGTTAAAAAAAAAACACTCACAGACAGCATCACAGAGAGAACATTTATCTTTTTTTTTTTTTATAATTTGAGCACAGTTTTCAAATGTTGTCATTTAGACCCACTCTAGTGTGGTCTTGTCTTGTTTTTGAAAATTGGTTTAAAATAGGGATGAGTGTAGTTACACAATGCTATCCATTTGACTGATTATGTGTAGTATCTGTTAAGTTCCAATTACCTGTTCTTCTCTTCTCCCCAAAGGTCCTAACTGCTATGTTGATGGATCACGCAGTAAAGTGATTCCTGCAGGAGAGCCCATCTGGGTTGACTCCTGCACCAAGTGTCGTTGTCACGACGGCCAAGATGCTGGTTACTGGGAGGGAAACCGCCTCGCCACCTGTTCCCGCCTCAGAAACTGTAAACCTCACCAGCCGCCCACCCAGAAAAACTGATTCTCTGTCAGTAGGTAGACTGTCAGAGGTCTACATTTCTTAAAATACATGTTGTTTAAAGAAGCAGTATGTTAATGTACTGTACAGTACTGTGCAAATGTCTTAAGCCACCGGTTCTTTCTTTTTCTTTTTGCTAGAAAAATGGGAAATAGCTGCATAGATTTATTTAAACTTGTGCAAACACACATAGAAATACATAATAAAAGGCAAAAACAGAGTTTGTACTATGCAGTGGAAGGGCATCTGTCAAGGAGTGAATAACAGATGGATCAGCTGAAAGGCCACATACAACTCTCAGGTCCTGTGTCAGGTCTTTGCTGGACTTTAAGATGCTGTTTATATGCTGCAGATTTTTGTTTGAGACTGCCACTTTTCCTCCACTTGTCCAGTTCCTCAAATTCCTTAAGTTCACACTGCACACAATGTCAAAATATGACAAGTTTTCTGCTAGAAGTTCTTTCGGACCTTCGCTTCTTGTTGGTGCAAAAATACTATTTTCTGTCTCTCAGATTGTGTTAACTTTGATATTTTTTGTATCATGTGCCTAAACATATGATTTTAAATTTGCTAAATTGTCTCTTATCTAATCTCTCTTACACTGGTTCATCTCTTGAGTTTTTTATTTTATTTTATAAAAGACCGCCCTTCAAAAATAATCAAAACAGCAAAGACCGTCCAAAACGGTCCAAAGAAAAAAAATTGCAAAGCCTCTCAAAGTTTGGAGAACTATTGCTCAGACCAATTTGAAAAATTACAATAAAGCCTGCCTACTTTGAAACAAAATATAAAGAATGACATGTGGCTCAAGACTTTTGCACAGCATTGTACCTTAGGCAACAGGACAAGGATACCTAATCCAACATTTCAGTGTGACAAACAACACTAAAGCTGTCACTGACAGGACACTAGCTGAGAATTATAAGAACTTCAAAAACACAAAATTAGGTTCCAGTAATGTTGTTTTGAATGGACAACAAACACTCCAACACTTGTTCCCAATACCTGCACTACTACAGAAGAATCTTTAATGAAACAAATCTAACAGGAACAAGTAAATTAAATGACCCTTGAGTAGTGGCCTTCCTATCATGATTGGTGTTTTTCTGAGAGAGAGAGATGAGTGGGCTATTGCAGACCTTGGGGAGGACCAAGGAGGTATTTCAAGCATCAGAAAAAAGCCAATGTAATTATTGGATGACAAGAAATGATAATTGACCTGTCACCAGCTGATGCAGCAGTAAAATGCATGCATCACTGTGATGCAATTTAGACTAGGAAACAGCAGAACGGAGCAATAAACAACTTTGTGTCTGTTCTATAAATATTGTAGTTCAATTTCCATGCTAATTGAAATATAATGTATGAGAGTATGGCCTGACATATGACTGTACAGTAGTTGTAGACAAGTGTAATATTTGAAAGCAGGGGTTCATTTAGGAGAATGTGATTTGTACATGTACACTGTAGAGCAGAAAAAAAACAACAATCTGTAACTCGCAGCTTTGCTCATTTTTCACAAGAAAGGTGTAGCTTTGATACAAACAACCTTCTACATTATTTGCACTCTCCAAGTGGAAAATTATGATTTTCTGTTTTCAGAATGAAATGTAGCATGAAGTATATTGTCTTTTTTTTTTTAAACAGAAACATTGATAGGCAGCAGGCCTACCTTCTGTAATTTGTCATCATTTCTCACTTTGATCATGAGGGACATTTCATAGAAAAAAAACAAAAGTGATTTCAAGTTTAAAACTCTGTGTTTACTGCTTTGACATTACATAATAATCTCGGGCTGCTGCTGCCTGCATCAGTGCCATTGATCCATTGTAGCTAAATATCATTAATAAGCAGACGCTGTGTTTGTATTTCACAAAATATGAAAGAATTCCTACAAGTGCAGCTTTCAATTTACTGGCTGATATGAAGGGAACTGATGTGATGTGATGCTGCATACCTTTTTTGATAATCCATACAGGTGTGCAGAGAAAATGTGCAAAGATTCTTCAAATTAAAACTCCTTTTTCATGCCCATTAAACTTGTCTGTTTTGAATTGCTTCTTTTTACTCCGAGTGACTCATTTACTGTGCTTCTGTCTGTGAGGACACCTGCCCGATGCCCCTGCAGAGCTTTTCTGCTGACAATGGGAAACAAGCAGCTTCCTGGAAAAAAAACAACAACGATAAAGAACCAGTAAACTAAAACAACAAGAGGACGAAAAGGCTTTCGTGTTGTCGACTTAACTAGAGGACAGAATTTAATTCAGTTTTATTTATATTATTATGAGCAATATATGTGGGAAGTGACAGTGGGAAGGGAAAACTCCCTTTTAACAGGAGGAAACCTCCAGCAGTGCAAAGCTCAGGGAGGGGCAGTCATTTTCCGTGACTGTTTGGGGCTGAGTGGAGGAAGACAGGTCAAACAGAGTATAAGAATAGAGCCTGAGAACAACTAATGAATAAATGCAGAATGGTGTAAAAACCTACGAAGGGTGAAGAAGAAGCACTCAGGAGAGAAAAGAGGAAAAAAGTCTGCAGAAGTTCAACTGGACTGTTTGAGATCAAGAGGAAATATTCAAAGAAACATGAAACACACCATCATCAAAGGATCTTTTTAACTGCAGATTTATTGATTGTATAGAAAAAGTAGGTTTGATATGATTTAATGCATTCTATATAAGATATAACATTTTCAACATTCAATGTACAAAAAGAAAAAAAAACATACAGGTACAGGAAATCTTTAAAAACACCCACAGGCCTGAAAGTCCCGTCTGCCATCGGCAGCAGATGAACAAAAAAAGTATCAGAAAAAAAGCGCTTTGAATAGTTGAACCACCAGGTTTACCTGACAGCTGGAACAGCTTCAAAAGTCAAAAAGTCCAACAAGAAACATCAAGCACTCCTCGTGGTTCTTTCAAATACTACTTATGCTAAAGTTTCTTCTGCTGATTTTTACATCTTTAACCCACATTTTATACACACTGCACTGCACCCATCCCTCTCCTGCTTTAAATTATACCTTTTTTCAACTTTCTGTCAACTTCTCATCTCATAAAGGCTTCCCAGAAGGATTGATCTTACATTTAAAGGGACACTCCACAAATTTTACAGTTCAGTCTATTTGTTTAGGTGTGACTTGAAATACCACAGTGCCCATGAATTCCTGCTGCCTTTGCCATCGAGGAGAAGGCAGCTGGAACTGTGTTTTGAACTCTAGTTCAAAGTGACTTAAAAGGTGTTGAACCCACTCATAGTTGATCCACAGTTAAGGGCAGAGCATGCAACAACATTTTAAGCCCATGCAAAATGAACCCAGCGAATATGAGTCAAATTCTTTATTAATCTTTTGGTAAACAGGGAAGTAATTTTAATTCTTTTTAAAGGGTTTTTTTCTTGACTGCCCAAAATGTCCAATTGCACTTACCAACTCTATGAAAGATTTTTAAACTTCTATTTTAAAGCTAACCGCACAGCTGGGATATGTTGGCCGGAGTGGCCACAACTTTACAAAGCACATTAAATTGCTGCACTGTCCCTTTGATATGGCGAGAATGATGAAAATAGTGATGCCATCATTTTATCTGCCTTTAATCTTTGATTATGTTTAGATAACACAACAGGTTTATAAGACAAATTTTTAAAAAAATGATGACTGCATTAGAATTGAAACTAGTCCTTAAAATGTCATCCCACATCCCTCAACAATGACTTAAAAGAAGAACATGATATAGAGGTGAATGAATCTGTAATATTGCACTGCGTGAGCTGTAAACACTTTAGAGAAGGGATCGTTGTTGACCCCTGTGTGCAGTCTGACAACACAAAAACTCACCAGGAGACTACTGCTTAAAAAACAAAAAAATAGGATCAAAGCACAGAGAGAAAAGTGAAAAATAAAATGACGACATCCAAAGAGGACATGAAAAGAAGGGAGACAAGGATGGGGATGTGTGCCGAAAAAGAAGAAAATGGAGATACAGTAAGTGGCCGGGACTTCACAGACTCAAAGAGAGGCCCTGTCAATATCTATTGAAAGTCGAAGCACCCTTGTGAGGCACGGCTGCGCCTGAAGTGGGTTCATCACAAAGCACAACAGTGTGCCATTGCCACAAACAACCTAAACTGGCAGAGTACAAGAGAAGAGGCATTGAAAAGGGAGATGGTGCAAAAAAAAAAAAAAAGAAAAGGGGAGGGCTGGACAGTTTGAATGAACATGTGTGCTCGGGTGTGTGTGTGTGTGCAGAAAAGAGCGTTGATACCTTCCAATAAGCTTGAGGCAAAGATAACAGAGAGACAAACAGATGGGAACAGTTTTGCCTCAAGGCTAACCAAAGAGGAGGCCAACGGTGCTCGATTTTCACCAAAATAAAAGCCCCAAATCGTTCTCTGTGGTTCAAATTGCAGTCGCAAGACTTTATGCAAACCCCCTGCCACTTTCATGAAAACATACTACAAATGCTTTCTTTATTTTTTGCACCGAAACAAACATTTAAATATTTTCAATCTCAAAACACACATTTCTATCGCGTCATCTTTGCCCAAAAGAAAGAATTCAAGATAACCTTCCCTTCCCCTTAGCACACATCACTTCTAAAGGCATCAGTTTGGCGTTTAGGCGTCAACAATAACAACACTGACAGTACAGACCAGGAAAAGAAAACAGAGGAAGAAGAAAAGCAAAGCATCAAAGTACAAAACAGTCAAAGACTTCAATGCGGTGAGGGAAGAAATGACAGATGTAAACATGAGACAAAAAGTTCCAGAACTTTAAATAAAAAAAGGATTAATTTAGCCCATCGATTGTGAAATCTGAATGCGTGATAAAACCGTTTAGCATGTAGGCTTGACAGCTGATGTTGATAAAATCTGAAGCAGCAATAGGGACGTCAGTCATACTGCTCAAACTGTAACTTCTCATTACTGCCCTAAAATTAACAATTTCCACCAGCACCTTATAATTTCCTCCGTCCGGATATGATCGTCTCCTGCTAAACGATTGACAGGAGAGATAGCAGAGAGATAAAACGGCATATTAATATTATAGTATCAACGGACTATTAATGAATTGTGACACTTAAAAAAAAAAAAAGACTACCAAGTTAGATTGTAGGCTTAAAAGAGACCTTGAGAATTATTTCACCTTGTCCTGCCCGTGGAGCCGCTTGTAAATCTTACAAGAGTCAGCTTTTGTATTCACGCTGCTTTTTTCTCATAAAACATAACTGACAGCTCATTTCTTCGACATCCCACCGAGCAAAAACCTGTTCAAAAGACGGCGGGATGACGGCGGGAGACAATTTTGCCAGATGTCTGAACGACATCAAGATTTGGTTAAAGAGTAAAGGATGAACAGCAGGATGACATCAATCCATTGATGAACAGATCGATGGATTGATGTCCCTTTTTTGTCGATTGTTGTTTTGTAGATTCAAACATGGAACCTTCTCGTTATGAGGCTGCGGCGCTCATCCTGCTCCTACTGTGCTGCTCTAGCATGCTGGAACAATGTGTTTAGCCTCTCCAGAGGTGTACACAAATACCATCACTATGCAACACACAATGAGAATAAAAACATCATTTACATGTGTATACACACTTGAAGTTCGGTCCATAATTTGTTGGACAAAGACATAATTTTTTACAATTATGTGCACAGTGCAGTGGGTTTTAATCAATAGGTGGCTGAAGTGCAGACTTTCAGCTTCAAATTCCAATTCAAGGGGTTTAACAAAAAGTTTGAATCAATGGCTTAGGAATTACATCAATTTTTTAAAAACTATTAACCAAGCCAGCGTAATTTTAAAGATTTTTTTAATACTTTCATGAAACTCCTTTGCAGTCAATAACTGCTTGGAGTCGAGAACCCAAGGACATCACCAAATGCAGTGTTTCCTCCCTTGAGATGGCTCGGCTTTTACTACAACCACCTTCCACTGCTGCTTGTTTGTGGGGCTTTCTGTTTTTGTATTTAATAACTGAAAAGCTCTGTTGGGCTGAAATAAGGTCACCGACTTCGTCATTGAAGAATCTCTAATTCCTTTGCCTGTAAAGGAAAAACTCTTGGGTTGCTTTCTCAGATTGCTTTGGGTCATTATCCATTTGCACTTTGGTTGAATCTGAGCAGAGAGCATAGTGTGTACACTTCACAATTCACTTGTGTAATTAGGGGTCTTAGATATTGTTATAAGACGTCTGTATTTCCATTCATGAAGGTGTCTCATGATTGTGGACTTTGACAATGATACCATTACCTCCTTGAGTTCATTCTTGATTTCGTTAGACAAGAAGTTGTTTTTCTTAACATCCGTGTTATCATTCACTTTAGTTGTCTTCTTTGTCTTTCAGGCCTTTTGGTGTTGCTGCGCTGGTCAGTGCATCCATTGTTTTTAAGAATGAACCAGACTTTTGATTTGGAAAAGGTTTTTGCTGTGTCACTGATAGGTTTATCTTAGTTTTTCAACCTAATAATGGCCTCCCTCACTTGCACTTACATCTCTCTTGGCGTCATATTTGAAATTACTTTGAAGAGCTGTAACTTGAGATATTATGTCTGGTTCACTTGTTGTGAAAAAACAAGATAACAGACCTCACCTGGCCATGAAACTGCCTTTCAGCCAATTGTCCAAATAACTTTGAGCCTTTGAAAAATTGGGGATGGCATATAAAAGTGGCTGAATTTCCTAAATGGTTAATGCAAAACCTCTGCAATGCAATCAGATCTGGATTGGGTGATTTAAAACCACTGTGGTGGTATACAAATGACAAAATCTGTGTCTTTGCCCAACAAATTTTGCACATATCTGTACAGGTTGCCCAGTAATATTAGCCTATTTGGTAAAAAACGTTCACTTTTGGACCAAATTTAAAACTTTTAAGACACCCAAACAAAACAAATTTCACCCCCTGACTTTTCAACCAAATTTAGCGTTAACAGTGACATTAGCTAAAAGAAAACCAACACCAGTGGATGTCTGGAGCTTTGGGGAATACTGTATATGCAGAAAATATGGTAAATTTCCAATATCTTTTAAAGGAGTATTAGCTCAATGTTGACTTTAAAGTGCATATTAGCAAAATAAACTGAAAAAAAAGAAGTTTCCAGAAGTATAATCTCCTTATGTGCTGCAGGGGGTCAAAATCATAACTGAGCTGTCAGTATGTATCAGACCTGCTGTCTTCAGTTCTTCCATTTGATTTCAAATGCTCTCCAAAGATAGTTTCAGTACACTGCATACAGGAGAAACCCTTTCATCCTTTCAGTTTATTTACTGTTGTTGAAAAACTCTCAACAAGTCAGCTTCTGCTTCCAGAGTTTAACTTCATATATATGTATAAAAACAGAGAACAAAAAGAGAGTTCCCGGTCGTCTGTAGCGGCTGACAAACGTGTTTCATCAGCATGTTCATGTGTCACCAGCACTCATTTGAGTCTTCTGCTGTAGATGCAGGCACAATACACATTCATTAATTGATAGCAGAGGGTTTGATTGAGTAATTAGATCCAAACAAGTCACTCCCTGACGAAAATGTCCAAAGCAAATTGTCTGTTAGCATCACAGGACAAGAGACGCTGATGTCTCTGATATGCAAGCCGTTAGACACAGTAACACAGTTCATCACTGCATGTCAGTACGTTGTGGTAATGTTACAGCTTGACTCCAGGGGCTGTTAATGCGCACAAAGTTAGTTCTTTCTTGCATTTTCAAAGTATGCATGAAAACAGTCTGTGTGTTTTCTCATGGAGACAGTTTTAAGACGTTACGAGAAATCCATCGTCAACATTTAAGAAAGTGTTACGTGACACACCAGCAGTTCCTGTCAATGCTCGCTGTCAACATGCCATCGGTTGCCCTCCAGTTTGATAGGAAAACTTAAGTTTGACGCCACTAATAATCCACCTTTGGTCCACAAGTTATTCATTCTGCAGTCATTGATTGTTACAGGTGTGATAGCACCCACTGTCTGCTTCAAGAAGTTGTTGGTGGAAAGAGCCTGAGTCCTAAAAGAGAGAAATATCAAGCTGAATAGAGTGGAAACAAGGCAGAAAGAGACACTATGATGTGCTTGCGACAAGTTTTGCTCTCTTATTTTCAATTTCATATTCTTTCAGATGCCTGTGAGACACTCTCAGTTTTCTTTCCGTCCTTTAAGTTCTCTTCTTTCACATCTTCCTCTCGCTAGGCCAGTTGCATCCTCCCCCACATCGTCCACTTTCTCTCTTTCATTTCTTCTAGCCCTTAATGGGCCGAGGTGGTGGCTTGCCGATCTCCACGGAGATGTTCGTGTACAGAGGATACTTCTTGACTTGAACCAGTCTGTAGGTCAGAGAGCTGATGCCGTCCTTCTTCATTGTGTTCTTGGTGTTCTGTATTTTGTTGAATCTAATGGAGTAAATGAAGAGAGGGAAGGAAGGGCAGGGAGAGAGCAGGAAATGAAGGAGACAATCAAGAATATTAGATTCAGTTCAGTGTAAGTTAAAAACAAAACAAAAACAGGAGTACCAGATAAAAAGTACCAGGTACCAGGTTACAGCCCAAGTTCGGTTACAGTTACAGCAATGCTGCAATGTGGATGAGAAAATATAAATCAATCGTTTCTTCTCGTCAACTGTTTTTTTTATTCTACGAAAAGCAACCAGATGCCTGACACACTGCTAAGGACTTTTGCGAGATCTCGCAAAAGTCCGTCTTAATTTTTTTCCCGTATATAACCTTTGTATATTTGCAAACCCTTAAAACTGCATCTGAAAGTTGTGCCAAGTTTGGTCATTTTTTCCATCCTCTAATCGGCACAGAGCACAGCTGCTTTATTTTGCAGGCGCACTTTTAATGGAATATGCAATGCACAAATATACACAAAAGATCATATTCTGTGCACAGGACACTGCAGAGATTGGAAATAACTTAAAGACAGGGGATAAACTAGTCCAGAAAGCATTCAAGGCAAATAAAAACAAAACAAAAACAGATATTAGAAAAGATTAAACTTTCAAAAACATGCATGAACTCCATCTGCAATGTGCTGCTGTGCACATTTAACCAATATGATGAAAAGAGCCCGATGTCTACTGGCTAAAGTTTCCTAAAAGTTAAGAAAATAGAGCATCTGATTTTTTCCCCAAGCTGATCGTGACCAACAGGTGGTGCTGTGGCCTAGCACAGGGACTCAGAGAACAGGATGATCTATAATATCTACCTGGGTTTGTCTGTCTTATGCCGGGATATCTTTTTCCATGGGCTGTGATTCAGCAGTTACATCAGAAAGCGCTCTGATTTTGGTATTAAAGATGGGGGAAAAAATTCACACAGTGTGTCAGGCAGTTACACAGAGCGGCTGCTGAGCCTCAGTTCAGCATGTGATGCAACCTTTGGCATTAAAACAGATTCATAACACAAACACGGCTGTCACCCTTGTAGTAGCATGAGTTTTTGCAGGCATTCAGAATGGAAATGAGGCCACAGTGTCTACCAGCGTGTTTACACTCTTGTCTTAAAATCTCTTCCTTTTTTTCTTTTTTTTTTTTTTTTTTGAGGTCTCTGAGCAGAGAAAGAGCTGATGTGTGCAAACACCCAGAACTCCACACTCACTTTCAAAAGACAGCCGTGACTGACTGCAACAAAAGATGTCTTCTTAATGATATGCTTGGACATGCAACTGGAGATGACACTTCAGTCCGACATGGACCAGTGAGTCTACAGATCCTTGTCAGAGCTGACGAGCAAAGATCTCTCTTCTCTTCCTGCATTCTGTCTCTCTCAAATCAAATCAAAAATCTTTATTGGCATGAATGGAAGCTGGGTAAAAAAAACGTTGTCAAGCATCTTCCTGCTGCACAATATACAATACAGTAACATATACATAGAATCACGTGTTCTCTGACTTCTACAAAAAGACGGCACTTTTACCTGGAAGGAGGGGGAATTCATTTAGGAGAAAGAGAAAGGAAGCAGAAGAGGAATGGGAGCGTGTTTAAGGTAAAATAGAGGTTGGATGACAGGGAAGAAAAATGAAGGACAGATAGGCGATGAGATAAACATGTCTGGGTGTGACAGATGGATGGCGATATACTGATATTAAAAATAAAGCGAATGAAGGGGGGGAAAGCTAAATCTTTGGATGACTCTATCATACGAAGAATATTAAACACAATCCCTGCCTACATTCAGTATAAAGAATATCTAATACATGTAAACACACACATACAGGCACACCCTGTAGGTTACCTTATGTATCCTTTCAAAGCTCTTGGACTTACTTTCTAGAGTTAGAGGGCGAGACAAAGACATCCTCGTTACATATTCATTAGCCTGATTTCCAGACGTCCTGACTGGGCTAAGTAAAGCTCCTTTTTAATTCCACTGAGGGTCTCACAGGAAAACATTTCTGGTTAAGAATCTCAACAATAGATTGTCGTGCCAGCTAATCAGGGTTATTTTGCTCTAGTGTCACATTTTGAGTTGGCCCACTTAACCTTGTTTGAAAAAAAAAAAAAAATCTTAAAAGAAGAGTTTGGGTAACTCATTTGGTTCTTTCTTAAGAAAGAAAGGTTTTACAGGACTCTAATGCAGTACTGCGAAAAGTAAAAAGTATATCAATAACTTTTAAGAACCACATTTTGCAGGAATATCTTGAAGTAATTGTATTCTGTATGACTTTTGGTCCATTCTTCTTTACAATGCTGCTTCAGTTCTTCGAGGTTTGTAGGCTTCTTTAATTTGCTGTATGCATAGCTCTCTTACAGTCCAGTGACAGCACTTTACTCAGGTCAAGGTCTAGACTTTGACTGGGTTATTGCAGCATCTTGATTGTATTCTGTTCATTTGTAGATTTGTTGCTGTCCTTGGGACCATTGTCCTGTTGATTTGACCCAATTTAGAACAAGCTTTAGCTCTCAGAAAGATAGCCTCACATTTAAATCTAGAATACTTTAGTAGACAGGCATGGTCTGACTAGCCTTCCAAATAAGCCAAACATGTTCAGCCAATTTCTAATTGTACTGCCATGAACTGAGATGTATCTTTTAAAAAATTTCTTTGAGCAATGCAAGGTCTGACTTTTGGGTGAATTTACTGGGAGATCCACTTCTGGGAAGATTGTGGCATTGTGTTAACACACACCTGAATGCTTCAGACCAGCAAGCTGCCAAAACATTTAAGCCAAAAGTTTTTCAATTAATCAGGTGCATTTAATTAGTAGCAGCTGCTTGCTACATACCCACACTCAAAAAAATCTGTTGTTGGATGAACACAATTTAATCATGGCACCCTTTTTGCACACAATTTAACCAAGTACAATAAACCCTTTTCGATCATGTCAAACCAACACATTTAGCATTTGGTGGTTTAATGTAATCAGATTACGTTGGCTCAACATACTATACTTACATTGATTTGAAGTGATTTATTTAAGTATGTAGAGTGAAATTTGTTTTAATTCATTCTACACAATTTAAAAAGTTTAGGAAAACAGAATTAAATCTTGTTGTTTCAACAACTACTTTGTTAATCAAGGCAATGATTTCACTCATTTCAACCAAATTATTTCAATTAGATTTGTTTACATTTGTTACACATTTAGAAACCCACTACTTTACAAAAAAAGTCACAATCAGATTATGATAACATTATCTTTATTAACTGGATTTAGTGGACAATATAAAAGCTTACCATTTTTGTACACCTGCAAGCATATACTTCAAAAGGTAAAATGTTAGAATACTTATTTACATAGGTAATATGTTGGAACCAAAGCTTCCACAACTAAAAACAGATGCAAAATTTGCTCAATATATCGACTGCATTTTAAAAAATTAAACTAAAAGATAAAAATACATCTCCCACTTGGCAAATTAAAACATGTGACAAAATCGAATTGTGTGAATTTGGAAAAATAAAATAAAATAATTAGAAATATTTTGGGGGCAATACAACAACAACAAAAAATTCCATAGGTGATGAAAATCTATATTTGTTTGGTGTATCTCATTGAAATAATTATTAGTTTGACCAATTTTTATATTTCTGTATTTATTTTTTTAATTTTGGTTGCAGTCCTCCACAGCTAGCAATATAGTTTTGCTGTGTTTTAAAACATGCTAGCAAGCAAAATGGAAACAATAATACAGTGAACTTAACAGGTGGCAGTGGTCTTAAACTTTACAGGACCTTGATACATAAACACAACATAGTACTTCTGTCAGTACTTCTGATCCATTTTGAGCCATCTATATAAGGACAAACAAAAATCATCTGCAGTGCTGTATAAAAGGTGAATTGCCCAACAGAGAGAATCCAAAAACTTAAAAAAAAATGTTTTAAATGAAAGAAAAAAAATATAAACAACTCAAATATTAACATTATATATTGGAAATCACCATTGCACCAATGAACCATTCAAGACCTATCAGTCATTTTCAAGTGCTCTCACCCCATAAGCTTGTTTTTCAGAAACTGTACCTTTGAAGACAGCTTTTGTCCATCAAGATTTAAAAGTATCTTCTGGAGGACTTCAAAGGTGCATTTAAGTTCTGGTGGGTAGCTCAGGTTCAAACGGTATATGAGTCCAAACAACAGAGCACATGCTTGTGCAATGTTACCCAAATCAGTGTTAGCCTCCACACCCTCAATCACGACACCAACGTCCTCTGGGTCATCTTCAGGTTCAGCACCCTCCTTCTGGATGACGTACACCCCCATCACAGTTTGCTCCATGCAGCTTTTTGCCTCGCTGTCCGTATCCTACATGAAAAAGTATAAGACAACAAAGTAAAATTTAAGAGATTGTTTAAACAACTGTTTCTATGCTGTTCATAAAATCCAAGTAGTCAAAGTAATAAACAGAAAATTACACCACTAAAGTAGTTGTTAGTAATTACTCCAATACATAAATTATAAAATACACCTCTCATGTCAAAAGAGGTGGCATAATTGACCTCTCACCGGCCCCTCCCCCGAAAGGGCCATTGTCCAATTACACATTATAGCAACCGTTACTGTGTCTGACAAACATTAACCTCAAGCAAGATGGAGAAGCGGTGTGCCCACCGATACGCCGAGAGATTGTGTCTGGAGGAGTTGTGTTCTTTCCATTCACAAAGTCAAAAACAACGTGAATGGATTAAACAGTGTGTATGGCCCCATTCCCAGGTAAATGTACCGAACATTATGAAGCATGTCTGCTCGCACATTCGGGTACCCATTGGTGCGCAGAGGAAACCATTTGTTTGTCGGACGTAGCAAGAGTAACTTAGGGGGACAGGACTCGAGAAAAGGCTAACTCAGCTGCTAAAATAAAATAGGTATAGAAGTGTTAGTACTAAACAGCTCAAAGTTCATAGACATTTCTATTTACAAATACTGATGACCATAACAATGAAAAAACAACAGGACTTGTTTTAATCCAAGTACAGATTCAAAAGCAATATAATCTTGATGCATGTTAAATGCATTGTATGTTTGTGTATCAAGTTTAAGTAGGCATAAATTTCTTTCCTTCCAATACCAAATTCCAGAAATTCTTTATTGCAACGCTTAATACTGTTTGGTATTCAAGACATCCTTTCCCCAATACCAGGTGTCTTGTTGCTAATCTCAAAATTTTAATTTTAATGATTTGCATTTGAGGCAACGTCACAATTTGTATGAGAATGTTACAGACAACATGCTGTCACAATGGCTCACCAAGTACTCCTTTATTAACTTCTCATAGTCTTCGTTTAGGTGGATGCACAAAGACTTCAAGATGCATGCTCGTCTGGTATGGATGTTGTCATACTGGAGAGGAGGAGGAGATAATATGAGCCAAAACCAGTCTGTTTTTCTTAAAGCTAGGGTAATCAGTTAACTTGCATAATTATTCTTTAGGTTAGAACCTGGCATGTACCACTTGTTAAGCCGAAACAAAATTGACAACTTCATCTCCAAATAAAAGTTATTTTTGCTGCCTATGACAAAGTCTACTCAATCCTAATACAAACCTTGGAGATGGCAAGCATGAGACCTCTTATTTTCTTTCCACGTGTCCCTCCTTTGGTCAGAAAGATTTCCATTAAGCGTGGCGCGTATTGGTCAAGCTCGGCAAAGAAAGTAGATAGCAGAGGCTTTGTGGTGATTCGCAGAAACTCCTTCTCAATCTGCAATAGAGAACAAATACATTGATTAAAAACGCAACTGTATATTTCACTCACTTCACATCTAAGCTGACTAAAGCTGCTTTTAGAAGACCATGCAGACATCAGTGCTGTCTGTGTAGGACATGAATCAGTCTGTGTCAGATACTGAATTTGAAATTTCCACTAAAGTCACAAGTAAGAGGCAAGTGGAACCAAGATCTAGGCCATTTGCTTTTTGAAGTTTGCAAAGACTGCTAAATTGCACCAGTGGTAGTTCACTCTTTGCAACACAGTATGCTGTTCTAAACAGATTTTTCAGGTTTATTTTTAGTATATTATTTGCAATTGGTGTTTGTTCTGGGAAAGATATTGCAGACTGAGCAATAATCCATTTCTAATGGGGGCCTTTCTTAAAATGACTGGTCCCAGTAACAAAGGCGCTTGTCGACTCAGAAATCGAGGGAAAACCAACAACACACCCGGCAGAACATTATGTTATTTACACGGGTGCACATAAGTGGTCCGCATGTGCGCATTCGCTGTCAAAATAAAAAACGCGCAACAGGTAAGAAGTTGCAACGCACGTTTGCATCCATATAAAAGGCACTGTTTTTGTCCGCTAGAGTGGGATTTTCACGGCACATTCTGCACCACATCTGTGTGTTCATCATTTGTTTGAAGCCAGCTCACCTCCTGCAACCACTTTTGCGAGAATACGCGCTTCTTTTGTGGTTCGGACTCCTTCTGACATTTCTTTGGAGGTGGAGGAAAACCAAAGTAATTGCTTAAAGGAGCTTCTTCGACATATTTAAGAGTTCTAAACAAATATGTCCTCCTCCAGAAAATCTTATGTATGCAAACACGCGTTGCAACTTCTTATCTTGTGCGCGTTTTTTATTTTGACAGCAAATACGCACTTGCGGACCACTTATGTGCAGCCCCAGTTATATAGCTCGTCATGTTGCAGCCACAGAAATTCTTTTGTCCATGAAACCATAAAGCTGCGCTTTCTTTTTGCCTTATAGTCTGATTTGTCATAACTTTTCCGTTTTGTGGTAAGCTTTTCTTTGGCTGTCACTTCTTCACCCTGACCTGTCTTATTTGGCTAAGCAGAACTACAATTAATATCCTGCTGCTTTTACACACGCACTCACATAACACTCAGCGATTGTCTGCGCGATCAACCTCTCACATGTTTAAGCTGCGGGAGATTTCACTTGTCATGTTTGCATAGTAAGCTAACGATTGATAAGACGATGTCAGAGGAATTGGTGCACAAATTATCATCACTCACAGATCAGTGCTGTCGCTCTCTATACACAGGTCGCGCGATTGCAAAGTGAAAGCAAAAAACAAGCGCAAATTCAAACGCGATTTCAATATGTCACATATTGACAGTGGCTCACCGATGCCAATGACATAATTACCCAGCTACATTTCCGAAAGAATGCAGAAGCATTGACATATATTTTTCCTTCTTATGACAGCCCAACGGGCAGGGCAGAGATAGATTTTGGTAGCCCGACTGGAAAAATCGCTAGCCCTGGGACGTCGGGCTAGCCATTTTGCGAGCCCTGTACAGTGTTTCAATAATTGTACCTACTACTCTCCCTGATGGAACAACGCTTGCACTGCCACATACAAGTCACTGAAAGAAAAAAAGAAAAGCAGTTTTAAGGATAGTTTTATTGGCACCTTTTTTTCACTTTGATTAAATCATAAAACTATCATAAAAAATATATGATGGTAAAAGGCTTACCATGTATTAAAGAGGAGGCACAAACAATCAGAAAAAGGGGTCAGCTTTCTTTGTGGTGTTACTATGGTAAAGAAAACAGAAAAAATTATTTTATAAAAATTCCACAGTGGATTTTTTTTTACTTTGTTGCAAATGTATAAAAAAAATACAAATACATATAAATACCTCTTGCAATAAAAAATTCACAGATAAATATCCAATCTGTTGCCAAATGTAATAGCAGTGTTTCACACTATGCAATAAAGATGCTGGTAGTTGCGGTATAGGTCCGACAGGCAATTTTCATAACTATCCGCCATTGCCTTTTCCTCTGACCTCGTGTTTATGCTCTTTTTCCCATGCACTAGCATCAAGTCAATTCGAAGGATGCAGCCCCTGAATTTGGACACAGCTAATATTTAGCAAATCGCGCATGCTAGTTTAACTTGCATTACTGTGAGAGGCCGAATGCTTAAAATAAAAGGAGAGAGGAAGAAAGAAAGAAAGAAAGAAAAAATGCAAATGATAATAAAAAAAGTGAACAAAGACCATGTCTTGCAATAACCGTCATTTAAAACCAAAGTGAATGCTAACAGAGCTAGGTAGAAGTTCAATGAGACAACCATACTAGCTTTAGCTAACTTCATTTACTTTGAAAGTGAATTACAAACGTGTTAAATATTGAATTAAACATATCAATAACCGCTAAAAACACTATAAGACTAACTGCAAAAACGGGTAAAAAAAAAAAAAAAAGAAAAACAATGAAGTGGACATGCTAATAATAGTATAAATATACCCAGAGCGGATTATAAATCAGGTATTAGACGGTACCGATTGGCACCGTCTAATACCAGATTTTCACTGTATTTGCTCCACTCCCGCTGTCTAATGACAACTTACACATTTGGAATTAAAAACATTGTTAAACAATTAATGGACCAAACAACTTCGTTTGACTAAGATATTTTGAGTTATTTATTACTTACCTGTATTGTGGAAGATTCCGCAGAGGGAAATGGCAGTCCACTGAACACATATAACTTCTCCGCGTTCCCGCCTCTTCACTTTTGGGAAGTTTGAGCATGCGCACTAGGCATCGGTTTTAGAGTTGTTGATTTAAAATAATTACATTTAATTGAACTGAAGAATGCAAATCTAGTTCATTAAACTTTTTGTTATTTTATGTTAAACCAACAACTGATAATGATTTAAAAACCTAAACTCAATATGTTCATGTTAAATAGACAAATGTCTACTGAATTAATCAAACAACTGCCTTAGTTGACTTTTTTGAGTGCACTTAAGTCCTATGCAAGAAGTAAGGGTGTACTTAGCTTTTGACAGCACAGCAACAACTACAGATCGAGGTAAGGTTAAGTTTTTTTTTTTTCAGTACCCTTAGATCTGTGTACAATCAGTCCACCATCAGAAAATGACTTAACCTTCATTTATTTATTGAGTCTATAGGAAAGAAACACTAAAGCTTTTTAAACTGCAGTATTTTATTATAAGTTCATTATAATACCCAATATATAATAATTATCTTTTAATCTAATCAAAATTAAGATAAGATATGTTAGATATAACAAATACAAACATAGCTTAGAAAGATATCTATCAAGTCACGTAACATAATAAACTACAACAGCTCACAGGACTGTAAGCAGATTAGCTGCTATTGCTAACAGTCCAGCTAAAGATCAATGTTGTTGTTTTTTTAAATGTTGTTTTTTTTGATGAAATTAAGTCATTCATATAGAAGAAATTAATTAGTGTGTATCAGATAAGTCAATAAGTGGATTTTCTTTATCTCTTTTAGATGTAGGCTAGCTGTTTCTAGCTAGCTATACTAAGCTAAGATAATATTTACTACCCAGATGTGAGAATTTATCAATCCTCTCATCATTAGTCTCTCAGTAATAAATTAGCAAATGAGAACTACCTCCCACTTCTTCTGTATTATGAATGAAACTGTAAATTTAAAGTGATGTTAGGTTACATTTTTATCTTTAAAGGTAATTATTAGTTATGGTTTATTATTGGTTACATACACATACAGATATCAACCCAAATACACACAAACACCCTCTGAAGCTGCAATGTCCCAGGATGATAACAAAGGGATGGCATATTGAATGAGCTTGCTGTGCATCTGGTTCAATTGCAATGCTGTTTGCCCGATACAAATGGTGTATGGGTGTGTGCTCTAACTGATACTTGTAGCTTGTGATTAATGTTCCTCTTTCTTAAATCCATCGGCACAACATCTCATTGCTATGCCTAACCAGCATTTCAGACAAGCTGAGAGAATGGACTCCTGTGAATGTTCAAGTTAATGTGAATGCATGTGTGCAGAGGAGATAGTAAACATTCATCAGATAGTCAAGACAACGCTTCCCTTGGTAAAAGCTGGACATTACGCAGGTACTCCAGATAAACTCTCCCAAAAGGCTCAATCATTAATCTGAATCTAAACAGAGAAGAAACTCTGCACCTGAAGACAAAAAGCGGAAACAAAAGCTTAGTTTATCAGTGCAATTGGCAGGCTTCTGCAAGAACAACCTTAAAATGAAACTTTACACACACACACACACACACACACGTGTGTTCTGCATATACATGCTGAATATATATACGGCACATAAGGGGCCAATGACCAAAAACTCCTTGATATACTTCAGAACAAGGCAACGTAAATGGTTTAAAGGTAGTCTATTTATGATATTCTATCAATTTTTGAATATTTCCCATTGACACCTTATTGGTTGCCAAATTTTTGGGTATGTGATATCATTTGAAAGCTATCAACAAGTATCCCCAAATCATCTCTTGGACTAAAGAACTGACAAATTAAGAAATTTATGGTAAAAGGTAAAAGTTTATATGCTAACAAACAAAGCAATCACGGTCCTTGACGGTCGGTCTGTGTGCCTGGAGGCTTTGGCAATTATTTTCCCAGCAACCAGCTGTCAACCTCCAGCAAACAAACACAATCAATCAGGGAATAATCATTTAGATTAGATTAGCTGCAAATGCACTCTTGCCCTCTTATGAATGCCACTTTGGGTTTAGCAATAATCATCGGATGCATGCTAAAGTAAGATGATGAAGTAAATGATAAATTTGCTAAACAACAGCAAATGTGCATTTTTATTGTGAACATGTTAGCTTGCTGTGTTTTCTTTGGTGTGTCTCAGAGAACAGGGTTCACTCTGGTAACCAAACAACTATTTCCTTGTTTCTGCCTTTTTTCATGCTCTCTTCAGAAAACATTAGATGTTCTGGCATATTGAATTGACTTAAAAATTTCCTGCAGAGAGAAAAAAGACCCTTTAAAGTAAATTAAAATAAATGCAAAACTGTACAGCAGAGAAAGGACAGAGAAAAACACTCTCCCCTTCACCCATACTGCCATGAGGTGGCGGTTTTTCCTTTCACAGCCTCCTGATTATTCTAAGCTGCCATGCTTTATTTAAGCCCAAATCCTGCTTCTTTTCAAACAGATCCTTTAAGTCAAAATTTCCGGAACATTATAATGAGTGTCCAGAAGGGCTGTAAAAATGAAGTTTTTGCCCACTAATAGGCAGATATTTTCTGCCCCTCGCCACAGTTATGAATAATGCATCGACCTCAAATAAATAGCGTCCCTGTTGGTGTCACCTCTTATTGAGGAAGTGTGGTCTATGGTCTATAGAGTCCAGAATGACCATCAAGACGAGGAGGAAAACGACAAAAAGGTATCAATCAGACACACGCATGAGTGTGTGCACATACACAAACACTCTCTCCCTCTCTCTTTCAGTCCACTGGCTGATTTATTGATTTTGATGAAGGCAACTAGACCACTTTGACCTAGCGGGCTCCTATTTCTAACGGTGTCATTTCAGCAGGCAATTACAGAGGGATCGTTGAATCTTTCTCTCTGAGTCAAACACACACACTTTCACATATACACACATACACAAAACAATGATAGATGACACATTAAACAGGCCTGGTTATTTTAGACATCTTTGCATTCAAGTTCCTGCCGCCTTTTTCCAGGACAGATTGTTAAGTTTGAAGTTAAACTACATCTAGATGGACGTCTGACATCTCTACTTCTGTAGTCGTGAAGCATGAAAAAAAAAATCTTTCCATTTTGTTTCAGGTGATTTTATTTTTTTATATTTATTTATTTATTTATTACCTTACAGGTTGTAATAGGAGACTGGCATGAAGAAAGGAAGAGATTTAATAAAACAAAAAACTAAGAAAAGACCAAAAGTCATGTTACATATTTAAGGTTAAGAGGAGACAAAAAGGTTCTCTTTAAGGTATCCAATTCATATTTATAGTATAATATAATATAATATATTTATGGGTATTTTGTATGGATTTGCAGTGACCGTTTCCTCTCAGGGTACAAGTGAAGTCAAATCCTACCTCCCCATCGCATGACAGATGCCTCAGATCTCCTTACTGCAGGAGACAAGAGTTCAGCTTTTCCATGTTGAAAGGGGCCTATTATGCTTTTCTTATCTTCAGTCATATACTGCTACAATGGTGTATGCTCATAACAACATGGAGAAAAGTTTAAATAATGCGACCAGTGTACTCCTATTGATGGTACCAAGTCCAGATAAACGGGGAGGGCTGCATCAGGAAGGGCGTAAAATCTTGGCCAAATGAAGCATGTCTCATTCTTTATGTGTCATTTTCATACAGGATCGGTCCGAGTCTGGGTTAACAACGACCCTCTTTGTGGCCAACAGTGTGCTGGTGGACATTGTGCTACTGTTAGCCTAAAACAATAAAAGAAGAAAGCGGGGAAGACATGTTAAGAGATAGCGAGAGAGAAGAAAAGGCAGGAGGTTCAGAGGTGAAAGCAGTGACTGCAGAAAGATATCGTCAAGAGTAAAAGGGATCTTTTACAAAATGGTAGTGAAACCTGCTATGATGTATGGTTTGGAGACAGCGGCACTAAGAACAAGACAGGAGGTAGACCTGGAGGTGGCACATGAAGATTTTCACTGAAACTAAACAGGATGGACAAGATTAGAAGTGAGTACCTCAGAGAGACAGCTCAGCTTGAGCAGTTTGGGGACAAAGTTCGAAAGGCAAGGGCGAGATGGTTTGGACATGTGCAGAGGCGAGATAGTGGATATACTGGACAAAGGATATTGAAGGTGGAGCTGCTAGGTAGGAAGAAAAAAAGGCGACCACAGTGAAGGCAGTAGTGAAGGAGGACATGCAGAGGGTCGGTGTGACAGAGGAGGATCCTAGGGTTAGCTAAGATGGAGGCAGATAATCCGCTGTCATGACCCCGAAAGGGAGCAGCAAAAAGAAGAAAGTGAAGAATAAGCGGGGAGTTGCCCAGCCTGGGGGTTTCTCAACCCAGTGACAAAGTGGTTTTGTGTGTTTTTATTTTTTAACTCTTGTCTCAGAGCAGAAATCCATAATGAGGTCACCTGCCTCACATAGCATTGGCTGTGGAAAAATTAGCCCGCCCATGTGTTTTTCAAAGTTTTGTCCGTGTTGAGCAGCCAATCAGAAGAAAGCTGAAACTCTGCTTTTAAGCTCCTCCTTGACCTTAAAGGGAGAGGAGCTGAAACGGCATCTTTCAGGTCTGAACAAAGCGGATGCACCAAGCTCCAGTTTATGATAAAGAAGGATTATTTTGAACTGTGACTCATACAAAGCTGCTCTAGGACAGTCCGAGAATAAAAATATGAAGATGGAAACCAACAAAACATATTTCCTTTAATTTGTCGCATACAAGTAAGTATTAAAGGTGTGCAATAGCTGTGACTTGATTTGTTTGTTAGTTAATGAGTTACCAACAAGATAAAAATAAAAACTATATACAACACTTCAGCTTTTGCAGCTCAGGCTCGTGGTGGGGCTCGAGGCTATTCGAGCAGTTGTGAGGTAAGAGGCAAGGTAGATCCCTACAAACCAGACAGGACCCAAGTCTGTCGTAGGGCTAAGAGACAGACAACCAGTTACCCTCACATCCACACTTACAGCTAATTTTAGAATCCAACCAAAATAACGAGCATGTCTTTTGACTGAAGGAGAAAGCTGTAGTACCCAGAGAATGCATGCTTTGAAAGTTTATCTGAAGTTTATTTTAAAAGAAGAAAAAAAGTGAAAGTTTTCAAATTCAGTTTTTGATTACAAAATAATTCTCGAAGATACCTTTGTGAAGCTTTCTTTTAGTTTAGACTGACCTTGGCGTATTGTCCAAACTTTTTATGAAGCACCTTTTCAGAGCTCTGTGACTGTTTTTGATGTGTTTTGCTGTTTGTAATTTTTTTCACAAGCTGTATAAAAGCCTCTCTTGTAAAAAGAGCTATTGATCCCATTCAGGCTCGCTCATTAAACAAAAACTTTAACAATGTATCAGACGCAGCGCTCACAGGCTATCTTCAAAATTCAAATCAAGCTGGTCAGAATTTGTCTGGCTCCAGCAAACACAGTCAATACTCTTTCACTCATGGCTCTTGTTGCCAGCAGTTTTTAATCTTCTTATAAACCAATTTAGGAGCTACAACTAAACCAGACCTCACTCCACCATGAGGCAGCAGTTTGTCAGAATGGTGAAACATAATAATGTCACATGAGATCAAACTAAAATGTTACTGGAGGAGACAACAGATTTCACTATGTCTCCATTCAGCCGGAGCCACAGCAGCTATTGATTTTTTGTGTTGAGAGGCATCGTTGCCCAGTCTATTCAGGCATGAAAACGGGGGCTCTTAGAGGAGAATAAACAGTGATAATCCACATTTAAGCAGCTTAATGTGAGGTGCTATACTCCTGGTGATTAATGTGTCTAGAAGGGCTCATCTCTGCATATTGGGTCTCATTCATCAAACCATAAAATAACACACTTATAGGGGAAGGTTTTTACGCATTTGTCTGAAAAGCAATTTAAATGGGTGTAGCCAAAAGAGCAACATTTAAGCCCCTGGGCTGTATCTCTGAAAAGCAATTTTTGGTTTAGTGAAAGTGTTTTGGTCCTGGCATTTAAAAATCGCACAATCTTTAGTGACCACCAAGGTTGAGCTGTGGCCTTCAGAGGTTTGTTTTATTTATATTTTGTTCAGTCATCTGATACTTTTAGGCATGAAGTTTCCATCTAGGATTCTCTACACTTACAAGAGCCACAACGCTCATATTACTATTTGCCTATTATTAGATTACTTTCAATCAATAAGGGTTCAACAAGAATTTATATACACATTTGAGCCACACAGATTTTATTTAGTTAACATGCCGCCTTGTCTTCTTGCATGACATCAGGCTATTGCTTAAATATTTTAATATCCTACTATGAGTAAAACGTTTCACTTATGTTGTTTACACCTGCACTGAGAGACTGAGAGATAGCATTGCATAGTGGATCAAAATCTGATGGCGCTTCTTCACGTTCATGATTTCCATCCAGCACCACTGACTGAAATGCAGCCCCAAGTCGTGACCTTCACTGTGTTTTACAGAATGCTCTCGACACTCACTGTTGTACCTCTCTCCTGACCTGACAGGCAGGAATGACAAATAACTCTTTGGGAGTCAACTTGGTGCAAAAATAGTATTTCATACTTGTCCTACTGATGTGCTTGGCATTTTTGTATATTCAACTAAAGAAAATGGGAATAAATGTGTTTTTGTGACAGGGTGCTCATTACAAAGTGCCTAATGATACAAATAAATTTGCTTAAGTGTGTAATATGTGTAGAACGAACACTGGTTCATCCTTGAGTTAGGTGCCTTTTTGTGTTTGAATGATTCATAGGTCAGCAATAAGTGGCTTAAAAAATCTTCTGAAAATCACCTTGTACACAGACTGGAGTGAAAAAGCAGCAAAGAAAAACTGAAAGAGCTTCAGAAAGCCTGGAGAACTGAAAAAACCCTCCTCTGGCTTCTTGGCAAATATTAAACTGAGAGGAGCAAGACTTTTGCACAGTACTGCATATACAGTACAGTGATATTACTGTGTACATTTCCCTGGATCACAGTTTTCAGGGTTAAGAGTGATATGAAATCACTGGAGTATAGAAAAATCAAACATGTTTTTTTTATGTCTAAATGTTGGCACTAAATGATCAGCCTCATTTGAGACATTTTCCATTCTCTGACTTTCCTCAGCAAGTTAAAAATAATTGCTCCAAACTGCATCAGTCAGGCTGTAAAGATGCCACTAGTGAAGTAATATATAAAGTTAAGTCTTTTCTAAAACACTTTCACACTTCTAAGGTAGCAATTTTCCTTTTGCCCACCGTTTCTTATGACAAGCTGCAGTACTTGTCAGTTGTAGGGAACTCCCAAGTGTGAATGTGCACGGTGTAAGAAACTGCTAAAAATAAAGGTCAAGTCCTCATTTAAACACCTCTGATTAAAGGTTAAAGTATCCTTAACATTTAAGTTTTGCAAAACTGGACAGAGTGACAGTGGATAATCTGGACGACAGCAGTGAACAGGAGACCCACTGCTGCCCATAACACTGCCTCACATTTCAGAGCAGTAAATTGCACTGTAGGAAACATTAATTATAAAGCCACGCCACTGATGACTTCTGCAGTGCCACGCGATCATAATTCTTTCAAACTGAAATGAAAAATTCAGAAAGAAACGTCTGAACCGAGTAGCTGTGAAACAAAAGCGGCGCGATCGATCCGAATATAAAGCCGGAGAACGACTTCAGACAATGATGCAGTACCTCTGTGGGTTGGGCTCGTTGTGTTTGTCTCTCTCGTGCTTAATCATTCTGTAGCGGCCGATGCGAACGTCTGGCCTAGACACCTTCATCCCATTCAGAGTGATCCTGCAACACATGCAGATAGAACAGAATCTATTAGAGAAAAGGAAACAAACTGAGCCAAAGAGCAGGTGAGAGAGAAAACATGCTGATTATTGAGGAAAACACTGTAACAAACAGAGCTGGAAGACAAGGAGAGGGAGAACACATTAATGAAGAAATATAGCGAGGCTGCAACTTTTTATGTTATCTATCAGCTATTTTATTAAATCAACAGCAAAGAGAATCAATTTATGGAAATCGCAAGTTCCCAAAGCCGAAGCCTGAGATGACAGCACTTCTGCTGTGAGAAGAAATTATTTAGTCTACAAAAAGTGGGAAAAAAATCCTTTAAAATACCTGTTTCAAATATCTAATCCTTGAAATAATGTTTTAAATGCCCGAACCTGATGAATAGTAAACAAAAATAATAAAAATGTTTGTCACACACAACAGAAAAGCTGGAAATCCACACATTTAGTAAGTTGTATGAAAATAATCAATAATAAAATGTGATATGTTCAACTTGTGTTTATATTAATAGAGAGTCAACAAAAGCAGGAATTCCTCATATAATAGAAGCGAGAGCGAGCAAATGTTTTGCTTCAAAACAAATCAATAAATGCGGCTGCTTAATTTTGCCTTTTTAGTACAAAATCCCCCCGTGGTGTTCCCACTGACTTAGTCTCATGTGTGTTTGTCGTCAAACAGCTGAAGCTTCTCATTACTGCAGCTTTAGCCGAACTTTGGAGAATCGTGGATTTTGGCTATCCATCTGTCACACCAAACGCTCAGCAGCACTGAGAGAAAGGCCCTTATTTCCCATGATCTGTCGTGTAGCTGTGTCAGTTACTGCACAACGCACTTTTTAGATTTTCCTGCCAGCTTTTGCAACCAAATAATTAACTTTTGAACCCCAATATGTGCACTTCTGTGATGCACATGTTATAGAGAAAACTGTGAAAAGGTTAATTTTGTTCCTCGGAAGTGATAGTTATGCAATGCTACTCTGTGAGTCTACTGAGAATTGGATAAACCTTGCAGAGACCAAGAAAAAAGAAAGGAGAATATGAGAACAGAAATTTAATGTTGTGTTCGTTTATAATCCGCTATGGTCTTCATTAGGTATCCCTGGGTCCATTCAAGGCCAGGAAGGGCAAAAAAATCATTACAGCAACTGACAACTCTATTAACAGACTGTACAGCTAATCAATATTTGTGCTAAAATATTGCTGTAAGACACATTAAATCTATACATATCTCACAATAACTGACTATTCTTGCTAACAGGAAAGAATTTGTGGTGGTGTATCGGCTATTTTGACTTCTGCCCTTCACATCGAACTCTTAGTCCCATCCTTAAAGGGTCATAACTCACCTAGACAGGACATTGCAAAGCAAAGGAAGCTAAAAACGAACACAGCAATGATACTTGTATACCACAAACATAAACGATCCAACCAATCAATCTCCACTCTCGAACTCTGGGGACATCAGCTGGGAATAAGGGGAGCATTAGCGGTGTGTTTCCCTGTAAAGTTTGGGATCAGAACTTTTAGAAACAGTGGTAACATTGTATTACTAGGATTCAACACAGAGCCAACTCGGCACAGAGATTTATATCTAATGCAACAGCAAATGGGATGTAGACAACACAAACAACATCTCTGCTCCACATAAAGCCCAGTTTAAAACCATAGGCTTCCAGAGACATTGATATTCATACCCGAGACGGCATAACGGATACTGAATGAGCGATTCTTATTTATTGTAACGCTCTGATTCGTGCAGTCTCTTTGTCTTAAAAATCATCCATGCCTGATATTGCTCCGCAGCAACTTCACGTGTATTCTAGACTTTCAATGCAGAGCTTTCCCTTTTTTCTTCTCCTCTACTTGTTACATCCTCGTTTATCTTATTCATACCTTTCTCTTTTTGAATCTGCTCATTACTCTCACCTTCAGTTTTGTTCTCTTTACCTGAGTTTTTAAAAGCTGATTCCAAATGTTTGCACAGTCTGCTGAAGGTTAAAGTTGGTGCTTTGTGAAGTGCTTTTGTGTCAAAGAATCATATCTAATTGGCATGGTGAAAAAACACATTTTATAATAAAAATATCTTTGGTTAAGAAGTGGTGAATTTATTCAACCCCACACAAATGACTTGAAAATTCAATTTATTCACTTTAGTGACTCAATAAAATGTGAAAACATTCAACCTCATGTTGAGAAAATATGTAGCTATTCCTTTTCTTTCTAAATTGTATTCATTTGGTGTATGGAGCTAGATATTAGGCTTAACTTTAAACAAAAAAGAGACCAATTAACCAATTAAAAAGCTCTATAGTATAAATATTCCCCAACTGGCAAGCAAGTTATTACTTTGGTTGCTAACAGATTCCCATGGTTCCTTGTATATGACATGAGTGATAATGACCTATCTGCCAGTACTCGCTAACTACTAATTAAGCGATAGGAAAACTGTAACACAAATCAGAAACAGAACAAACATTCTCCTAAGCACAGTTTTGAAGAGTATCAGAGTATTTGCATGTAAGTGGACGTGTTCACTGCAAACTATGAGCCTGATTTACTTTATCCTACACTGCCACTATTTCAAAACGTAGGACAAGTTTATCTAATTTGGTTAGCGGTTATGTGAAGGCAAAACTGATAGATATTATGATATATATCCACAAATAAATAATATTCAATAAAAAGACCAAATTTAAAACCTAGCTAACTGCTATATAACCATAGCTGCAGCCTAGTAGCGATAACATTTAGCACCACTAGACATTGCTATATAAATATACCTTTATTTGTGTAGCACTGTTCAAGTTTTTTCATCAAATTTTTGAAAGTGTATATTTTTGAACTCTTCTGCTCCAATAGCTTTTCCAACTGTTAAGCTAGGGCTAAGCTAACTGCCTCCTCTTCTCATGTAGCCCTCAGTAAAAATACAAATTAAAAAGCTACATTTCTCAAATGTGTGTCTTCAGTTAAATTGGTATTACAGAGGGAAGTGATTTTTTTGTGGACTGGATAGAGTCACAGCAGTCAGCACTCTTTGCACTGATGCTAAACTCAGTTTTACTGATTTATCAGTTTAACTCAATCTCTGCCTCTTTTCATATCCACTCCTTTCCCTCCCTGACCATCTCTAAAGGTATTTCCACACATTAACTTTGGAAAATGTGTAAAGAATCAGGTCAGGGAATTGCTCTTCCTCAAATGCAGCTAACAACAGTATACAGTTAGCACTAACAGCCTTCTCTCTTCCCGAAATACTTTGTATGGTTTAGAGGAGGGTGCTGCTTGAGTGTGTATGAGGCAGAAGACAGGATGACCACTCAATAGTTGCGAATACCCCGGACTATTACCAGTGCTATACCAATATTGGAAGTGAGGGTAAAGATCGTTAATGTCCAGTCTGATTGCACAGTACATTTGCTTTCTCATTTGCACCTCCGTTGGGTAATGTGTATAAAAGTACAGGGCTGAAGTGAATGTGTAAAAATGGCTTTCACCTACCTACTCATGCTCCTTGTTTTCTTTTCACCTTGCTACTCCCCTCTGTGCATTTTCTTCTTCACAGTATGCTTATTTTCACCTTTTTTCTCCTCCCCACCCTTCCTCATCTCCCCCTCTTGTCTGTACTTTCTCTGTGTTCATCTCCTTCTCTTCACGTTCCCTTTTCTTTCTCACCTCTCATCTTCTCTACAGACTAGCAAAATGTAAATAACCCCGAATGGAGCACCATGCCATCAAAAGCACATCAGCCTGTAAGAGAAACCCAAACTCCATCAAAACAACCCCATAAATAAATTCATTGAAAAACTAAATAAGAGATTTTAGCCTCTTTTTCTTTATTTTTCTCTCAAATCTCGGGGACTTTGCTGATTTAGCAGCCACGCATAGATAACTGCTTTGTCAGTGTGTGTGCACATGTGAGCATGAATGCATTTGCATAATTTTGAGAGTTATTATGGTGCAAATAATGTGTGGGTTTGAAAGTGAGCAAAGCAGTCCTTCTCTGAGCTTAGTTTTATATTATGCATAGTTCTGCATCTTTAAAATAATCTTTTTTTTTTGCCTGTTACCCTGCAGAGAGTGTAGCTAAGGCTCGCCCGGGGTGAATCCTTTCTCCTTCATCTGAATCAGTACAAATCTCAGCATCTTATTTTTATATTCAGAGATTCACGTCACGAAAGAATTTTTGAGTAAATCAACAATTCGTTTCACCCTTTGCCATACAGACAGCTTCATAGCTGGCTGTTTATCAGACTGGTAATGGTACTTTCAGAAGAGTCTCCCAGAACTTCCGTAAGTGAAAATATAGATGACACAGCATAAAAACTGTTGCAGGTAGAGGCCTGCTATAGAAAAAGGACAAAATAACAGCTCTATTTACTAAGAAAGCTCAATAGTTCTCAAGGCTAAATTATTAAATGCTGCATTATTCAGATTGATGCTTTAATGTGAATCAAAAATTATTTTGTACTATTTTCTAGCCTTTAGTGTCTCATAGAATATTCAACAGTTTTACCTCATGGGTAAAACTGTTTACCACCTGTCATTAAAATTAATCCTCTGAGAAGTTTCGAAGGGATTTAAGATAAATGCAGTGACAATATGCCACTCTGGTGTAAAGTGGAATAAATGTGACCTTAATTATATTTAAACTGTACTTTTTAATATAGTACTTGTGAAAAAAACTGGAATACTACGCATGGATTACAGGCCTGTAGCACTGACTTCCCACGCCATACACACCCTGGAAAGACTCATCCTTGACCAGCTACAACTTCTTTTTAAGGCCACATCAGGATCCCCTTCAGTTTACCAGGCCTGCCTTGGAGATGAGGATGTCATCGTCTACCTCTTTTGATGCATTGTCATGACCATTGATCAAGAACTACTGATCAATGGAGTACCATGCACAGAGTTGGAGAATGGCTGCAATCACAGCATTGTAAGATGGGGAAAGATGGTGTCCGATCACTGCAGGCCAGTGGCCACTCTTTCAATGATGAGGATGTACACATTCTGGAGAGGGAGGAACGCTGGTTTGAGAGGGCAGTCAAGGAGGCCATTTATGTGAAAAGGGAAAGACAGTGTCTGAATCAAGGATGGGGCCTAAGGGTACATATTAGGCCCCCTGCTGGAGAGGCAAATTTTGTCCAAGATAAGGACGATGCTGGACAATACTTCCCACCCACTGCATGATCAGAATCAGAATACTTTATTAATCCCGAAGGAAATTAGGGAAATGATGTTCAGTGAGAGACTGAGGTTACCCAAATGCACCACTGAACGACACAGGAAGTCATTCCACAGTGCAATAGTTACACCCTTTTGCACATCATCTACAGTGAAAATAACAAATAACAAAGTTTTACAGTTCAGAGTAAAATGTCAATCATATAGGTCTCTGTAACATACTGGATATTTGTAATTGAGCTATTTCTTATAGTTTGTAAATTTGTAATGTATTGTATTATTAAATTTAGTTCAGTCCTTTACTGTTATTATTGTCTTGGAGCAACTGTAATTACATAATTAAGCAATCCTTAAATATAAAAAGGTCCCATGTGAAAGTTTTAAGAAGTGTGAAGGCATAATCAGACATTTTTAAATCTGCGCTCTCCTTTATCTAAATGGCTGTTTAAATGAATACAATTTTAAAAAAAGCTAAAAAAAGAAGAAGAAGAAGAAGAAGACAAAGCTTACATTCTTTGATAATAAGAACGACTGTTTTGTACTGTTATAGTTACAGGAAAGCTTCATTTTAACAGCTTAGTATTAAGTCACACTTACTTTGTTAAAATAAGATCAAAATATACATGTGAGACTATAGCAAAATTTCCTTTTATCCAAAGAAGTTCAGTTAAGTAATTTAAATAATTGAATCACTACCCAATATAAATCCAGCTGAGCTACTAGCAAGTTACTTCAAAATGTAGATAAATTACTCGATTGATTTAATTGAGTTCTGTGATGATCCTAGGTTCTGGGCTCTGGGGTTTGAGTTTTGGACTTTCGGATTATTGTTGTTCTCTGTTGTTCTTGATTTGTTTATTGTTCAGGGATTTATTTCTGTGCTAGGCTAATTTCAGTTTTCAGTTATTAGTTTCCTCTGTTTTATCCTCCTGTGCCAAGTTCTCTTGTGTTCCGTGTTCCAGTTTTTCATTTCCTGTTTTATTTTGATAATCATTTGTCTCTTGTGCCTTATGTTTAATTTTACTTCCTCCCTTGCCATTATCTTGATTATCTTGATTAGTTTTTGTCTCGTTTCTCCCAGCTCACTCCACTCTGCCCTGATTTCTCTTCTGTGTATATATAGCGTCAGCTTGTTTTTGTCCTTTATTAGTTTGTCATCTCTGTGTGTTTCCAGCCCATTTAGAGTCAGTTTGTCCTCCTGTTGGATTGCTGTTTTCTATAGTCATCATATGGACTTACGACCTTGTCCTGCAATCAGGTCCTCATCTAGCAAACCCCATGACAAATTCACTCTTTTCCCAACATGCACTGAGAAAAGTAGAATGGGAGGCAGACTTCAGTTTTCAGGCACCTGTTTCTGCCACCAAATGAACAGATTGAATAGACGAATGCAGGTGAGGACCACTCGTTATGAATATTATGAGTATTATGAATTTAACTGGAATACTGGGGGTGTATGTTTAACTACATTTGCTATTGTTTAACACTTCTCTATAAATTACACCAAACTTTTCTGTGTGTGCGTGTGTGTGTGTGTGTGTGTGCTACATCATTGTATCACTGCTTGTTACCTTCCCTGCCTGCTTTCAAAATCTTCTTTTCATCATGAAACACTCCCTGAGGGTGGGCCAGCTCTCTAGCTCCTCATTTTGTCAATATGAAACTTTGCACGATGATTAATGCTGGTCAAAGACACTCGTTCAGAAAAGGAAGGCACAAAGGCACACATAGAAAGAAAGCAAAAGCAGCTGTTATAACTCCACACATACCCACATTCATCAGCTTAACGCCGGCACACACTGTTAGATAAATGAAGTTCAGGGTTGGTACAGTGTGACACAACACAGAGCTAAAAATGTCAAAAAACCCCTCCTCTGCCGCTGTGACCTTGCATGCTTATGAATGCATATGTGGATTAATGATTTGCATGCTAACTAATGAACTAGCATTTCTTTATTTTTGCAGTTGCATCCTTGCTTGACCAAAGGAAAAGAAATCATCTAGAGCGCACACACCAACACACACTCAAGTGACACATGAGTACAGTGAATATTTTCCACGGCTCTGACAGGCAGGAGGCAGTAACACAGTGTGACAGCGTAGTGTGACTATTATGCAAGAAAGAACAGGACAGTGAGGATACAGCGGAGCTGCAGGGAGGAAAGCTTTAGCGTGCTCTGTGTGATGTATATAATCCAGAGACAACACATTCAACAGCCACCTCCACTGAAACACAGCAGGTGGGTGGCTGCTGAAGAATTCTCCACTCGGGGGGAACTTACAGCACTTTTTTTGGAGACTCAAGTGCAAAGACTGAAAGCAGCCAGATTAAAGAGATAAAAAAAATACAGAAGAAGGCCACAGTGCTTTTATAAGATTCATTGTGCTATGATGAGATTATATAAACAGTTTCTGATTTTGTGGCTAGCACCGTCACCTGTACAGTTTCCTCCATTTTCCTCTCACATGGAAACAGGATGTATGCAAGGTGACGGGAAATTTGATGCAGATATAAATACGAGTGTGCATGTTTTTCCCTCTCTCTGTGCTAGCCCTGTAATGGACCTGTTCCACAGTGTACCCCACGGCTCAAAATCATCTGGGACCAGTTCCAACCCTCCTGTGACCCTAGATGGATACAGGTTTGGAAAATAAGTTAATGGATGAATAACTTCATAATTATTCATAAAACTACAAAATATTGAGCTTAACAAAAAAGGTCCTGCCCTGTTTTGCACTCTCTTCCATAACAGTCCACTAACATTCATCATATTCATCATAACTGAGTCAGTTATTCAATACCTGACAGTCACTGAAAACTTAATTAGGAATATAAAAAGAAATAGAACATTTGATTGACATAAATTACAAAATCCATTTTACTATTATTTCAAGTCTTTATCAAGTCCTGTTATGATTGGAATCATAGTTAATGTGATTGGAAGGGTACAGTTCTCACAAACTCACAAATTAGGTTCAGTTTTTGATTCCTTTCAAGTTAACAACAACAACAACTGTTCTTAGTAATAGATGGTTACTCATGAAATTACCCAGTCGGCCGATCATGTGGCAGCACAGCAACAGATAAAATATTAGAAAAGTCTGCTAATGTTCATATCAAAACCAAAACTGGGTTTAATTGTCAGGCCTACATGAGCTGGTATGGGTGTTTTTGAACCACTGTGGACTTTGGCAGTCTAGGGTTCATTCAGAAAAAAGAAAAACATCAGGGATCGGCAGTTCAGGGGACAGAAACGCCTTTTTGATTAGAGGAAAGTCAGAGGAAAATGGCCAGCATGGATGGAGATGACAGAAAGGCAGTACACAGTAACTTAAATAATGGCTTTTTATAACCGAGCAGAAAAATATCTCGGGATGCAGCCTCGAGGCAGATGGGTTGCAACAGCAGAAAACCACATCAGGTCACACACTTGTGAGACTAAAACAGAACGGAGACTGCAGTGGGAGCAGGCTTAAACAAACTGGAAAGTTTAAACCAGAAAATAGTGGCCCAGTCAGGTTAATATAAATTTCTGCTAAAGCTACAGATCCTAGGCTTGGAAGGCACCGCAGTACAAGTCCATGGACCCTGCCAATGGACCCAGCTCAACTTCTTCTCACTCAGAAGCAGGAAACTGGTGCCCACTGCTAGAGCCAGGCCAGGCTAGCTTGAATGCATAGCCCAGAAAAAAGGCAAAAACAAAAACAAAAACAAAAGAAAGAAAAAAAAAAGATTTCAAAAAGAACAGACCAAGATGGACATTTTTAAAACCTTATAAAATAAAATAATATGACATTTCTACGCTGATTTTATGTCATTTTGCAAGAGACCATGAACATTGTCACACAAGGAAGTGGTAAAACCATCCTTCAAACTGGACCTTCATAGTCGTCTGGCAACTCCTCCTCAATATACTCAGAAGGGATTGATTAGAAACTTTGCAGCAAGCAAGCAATCCAGGGTCACTATATGATCTTACTCATCTCAGCCTCAGTGTTCACACTGAAAGCATTCACCTCAACAGCTTTTATTCTGAATCAGTCGTGATGAAGAAAAAAAAAAAATCACACAATTACACCAATTATAAGTGGAATAAAATGCTCCATAGAAGCTGAGTCACAGTTGGACTCCTGCTGTGAAACCATTAACCAGCAAAGTCTTCCTAACTACTAGAGCCACCACCCAAAAAGCTCTAATTTTATGTCTTATCCAACACTTTTTCCTTCTTAACAAAGATATCTGTCTGCTAGAGAGATCGGTCTTGAAAAGTTTCATTGCTCTGCAGCACTCTTGACGGAGGAGATGCACAAACCCATGTACCATAGACCTGTTTGATTGGATTAATCAGAAATGTCTCCAGCTCTCCTCTCTTATTCCCACAAGTGGAGTTAATTGTACTAGTGCAATGGAGTGAAGTAGAAACGGGAGCTGAGTCTGATGTCCTGCCTCAGTTCCCTTCTGTGTGCAGAAATGAGCTGGGAGAGGAAGAGGAGGAGTGGGTGGCTGTGGTGCAGGTTGGACGATGTGCAGCAGAGAGTGGGTGATAATAGAGGAAGATTTTTCTTTCAGAACTAGCACATCTGTGTGCTGCGAGAGGGAAAACTGACGAATGGCCTTCTGCTTTTTAAATTTTTTTTAAGTTATGGTAGTTTCATAACAGCGTGGTTCGTAGAGATAACTCAAAAAGTGCTTTTTTAAAGACGCACGTGAGGATGTGTACTAGATACACTATGTCCTCCCGAATTTGTTATCATTACCAGACTGTTGTAGGAAGATGTTAGCTTTATCTTGGTGAGATGGGCAAGTAGCCAATGTAGTGGAAGCTAATGGGGAATTGACTAGATGCACAAAGACCTGAGATGGGGCTTGTAGTGCGATCATAGTGTGTGCAAAATGGCACTGTAAAATGACTCTGCTGTGTTGGTAAACTGGAAGCATGCTGTGAGTATATCACAGGTCAACATATTTAAGTATTTTAAAGATCAGAAGCAAACTTTTTAAACCAGTTTTGTAATCAACAGGTAGCCAAGAGAGATGTTTTTAGAATTACACTAATATCATCTCTTACAAGCTCTTTGGAATATTCGGAACTTCCATCAATTTGCTGCAGACTGCATTATGATCCAGTCAAAAGACAGATAGACACAGATAGACAGAGAGACAGATAGATATATATAGATATATAAATAAAAAAAGGGCAATATAGTTTCCTGTTGGCAAAAATATTTGATATTTAAAATATTTCTGAGAAGACTTGGTAGCTGTTTCACTGATGCTGCTGATGGTTGGATAAAAATACAGGTTTGCATCAGTAATACCTCCTAGGATTTGTACTTTGTCAGTGGTTTGGGGGATTGAGACTCCAAAGAGGCACAGATCTGCTGACTCTAAGTCTTTGCAATGTGATTTCAGAACAATGCTGAGGCTGTAAGAAGCACCATCCTCATGCTCCAACAGCCTTTAAATGACATGTCTGATGGCAAAAACCAATCATAGATAGGGCAAGTTTTTTTTCATTGTTCCATAACAATTTTTTTCCAGTTAATACACCAGAAAATCACACAGGACATTAGTTCAGACAGATTACAATATCTGCTGCTGCTGGATGTACATCAGCCAGCTGACCTGGTTTATACTCATCAGTGCCCCCACACTCATGTAGCTCTTTCTGTTTGCTGCTGCTTCTTTTCGTCACCTTGCTTTCACCCTACATTGATTCAACTCTAGAATCAAGCAGGTGCTCTCTACCGTGTCGCGTTGACTTCTGTTCCTGCGACTGTCACATTGAAAGTATCGTATGATAAGAAAAATGTGCCTGCTTACTCTCTCTTTTCCCAGGGGCTTCTTTGTTCTCCCTGCCAAGCCTTGTGGATGCTTTAATTTGTCCACGGAGCATATATAACTGAATTACCAAACCAGAGGAAAATTTAAAAATGGCTGTCAGCCATGCATTAAAAGATATTTATCACAATTCCCTAAAGGACCTTGGACATTTTCCTCTTATTGCAGTCACCCCTAAGTTGATAAACTCTTTGTTCGCTAAGCAAAAATGCACTCTTCATATTTTTCACAACACATACCTGGAGCTAAGTCAAAAGCTGGAGAAGTAGAGGAGGGAAGGCATTACATAATATAGAAAATGGGGATAATAACGCACTATTGGACAGACAGTCCTTGAAAGCATTTGTAGAGTTGCGTCGCTGTTTCACGAATGGTGGGGGAAAAGAAATCTTTTTCACAAATTGTGAAGGTGATTGAGGTGAAGTCGACGTGCTCTTACAAGATCCATCCATCCATCCATGTGCTTGATAGTCTCTTTTGCTACTGCACACTTAAGCTGCTGAATGAAGTGTGGGGAAATGTTCTTAAATCTCTTGGTCATTAGTAAGACAAGATTTGCCTCATGAACAACTGAAACTATCCCCTTACTCACTTCATTATTGTACCGGCCCTCGCCAAACTCTCCTGTCACATTGTCTTTTTATTACCACCACACATTTAAAATAAGACCATTTCATATTACCAAATACAAAAGAATAGAGCTCAGCCGACACAGCAACTTTAAAACTGATACTGATATTATTCTGATTAATAACATTTAGTCTAGTCATTTATTTACTCACTGACACTCTGCCCAACTCAACACATATTGCTAACAGGGAAATTGCAGAGTGCCCTCTGGTGGACAGGCTTTGGAGCATCAACAAGCACGAGCTGAAGGATGTTTCTGCCGTCTCTATTTTTACCTATCTTCCTTTATAAATCCATACTCTAAAAAAACAACATCCTAAGTATTTGTACAAATATCTGTTGTATCTTTAGGTATCGGTTTACTGACATATACTTGTATCAGTACGTCTCGTGTGTGTTTAACGAAACAAAGTCAAACAATGATCTAAGAATAAATCAGGGCAACTGGAAAAAAGGTATAAAAGACTTGATGTTTGCTGCTGACCTGACCCAAGGGTGAAAACAGCTTCTTAACCTAGACGTGTGACTGAACTTACCAAAGGCTGCTCAAAGTGTTGAGCCAAAAATATCCCGATTCTTACACCATTGTCAAGACTTCACAGAAACATGCACAGTCCTTGTGCTGCATGTGCATATGATGCTGGCTCAGGCTCTGATGAAAGCCACCGCTGGGAGGTTTACAGAGAGGAAGGGGAAAGGGCAAGGGAAGGAGGGTGCGTGGAAAGAGTGAGCGTCTGCACGTGTGGTGAAGGCTGGTCTTGCACTCAAGCCCTTGGGATAGGAACAGTCTTTGCCTAAGGCTAATGCTGGATGTTCAGAGAGGGTGAGAGAATAGTGAGGAAAGAAAACACTCCCTCTCTCTTCTTCTTTCTCAGCAATAGCCACCAAGGAGGAAGTGGTGCTGACAGTTGTGCAAGTGGCATGTGCCCTCTCTGCCACAGGCTCAGGCCACACTGAGCAGCAGGGACAGCTAGTTCCCCCGGGCTGGCATTAAGCAAGCAGGACCCGTTTCAGGCAGTGGCCACAGCCCGTGGCATCAAAACCAGGATAAAGAGAGGAAAATTACTTTGAGGGAAAGAAGAGAGGCAGACAGGAAAAAAATAGATGTGAAGAGCTGGAGGGTTAGAGAGGAGGAAGAAAATACAGTGAGGCAAAGGTGCTGGAGCAGAGAGCAGATAGTATAAAGGGGTGATTTAGTCATTTAGCTGATGCTCCTCTTTCCAGAGCAGTTTTCAAAGAAAGAGCACATGGAGATTGGTGGACACATCGACTGCTTACACGTTTCATACCCATGAACTTTGTTTCCTTTTAACGAACCAGAGGCAGATTTCATGGACACTGCACACTCTGATGTGTACTCCTGTTCTTTTATCTCTTCATCCCTTTATCCTACTCCTCCAGTTGTTTTACTGAATCCTGAGAGACTTAACTGGCCAGCCTTTTAGTTCACTCAGCTGGAGATCCATCCTTCCCCGCTGCATCAGTTCCCTCATCTGCAAATGGTTACTGGACTTCCTGACCAACCGCCCCCAACATGTCCGGCTGGATAACCGCTGCTCATCTACCATCACAATGAACACCGGTGTACCACAAGGCTGTGTGATGAGCCCTTTCCTCTACTCCCTCTTCACCCACGACTGCAGACCTGCTGATGGTTCCAACACCATCATTAAGTTTGCAGATGACACCACGGTGATTGGCCTCATCAGTGACAACGATGAGGCCGCCTACAGGGAGGAGGTGGATCGTCTGGCTGAGTGGTGCGACAGAAACAACCTGCTGCTTAACACCGAGAAGACCAAGGAGCTCATCGTGGACTACAGGAGGAATGCTGACCCACATCCACCCATCCACATTAAGGGGACGGCTGTGGAGCGTGTGAGCAGCTTCAAGTTCCTGGGAGTCCACATCTCCGAGGATCTCACCTGGACGACCAACTGCTCCAAGCTGGTCAAGAAGGCTCACCAGCGCCTCTTCTTCTTGAGGACTCTGAGGAAGAACCACCTGTCCTCAGACATCCTGGTGAACTTCTATCGCTGCACCATCGAGAGCATCCTGACCAACTGTATAACAGTCTGGTACGGGAACTGCTCTGCCTCGGACCGGAAGGCGTTGCAGAGGGTCGTGAAAACTGCCCAGCGCATCGCCGGAGCACCACTTCCTGCCATAAAAGACATCTACAGGAAGCGGTGTCTGAAAAGGGCTGGGAAAATCATCAAAGACCCCAGTCACCCATCACATGGACTCTTCACCCTCCTGCCCTCTGGGAGGCGCCACAGGAGCCTCCGGACTAAGACCACCAGGTACCGGAACAGCTTCTTCCCCACAGCTGTCAGACTCCTGAACTCTGCCTCCTGACATCTGACCCACGTTAACTCATGGACTGAACATACACACACCCACAATGGACAACTGTACCCTCAAACACACAATAATAACATGGACTGAACCACCACTCACAACCACTAGCACTTTATATAGCCTCTGTAGAAACTATCTACACCCTCACTTATCTTAACTGCACTACTGTATAGCTCTGTGTAAATAATCATTCCGTACATTCGATAATCTTTAATCCTACAACTGTTTACAACTTGCATAGTTCCCATTTCTGTATAGCTGTATATCCCAGATTCTGTAAAGTTATTTATTTCATTTCATATTCTGTATAGTTTTTCATATTTATATCCTGTTCATATCCTGTACATAGCTTGTACTCACTACAGCCTGTACATACTTATAGTTATAGAATATTCACAACATACTTCATACCGTGTACATTATAACATACCATAATAGACCCATTTCTGTAATATACTCACATATCTATATTATTGCTAATATATATTGTAATATATCTATATCACTAAAGCACTTCTGGATGGATGCAAACTGCATTTCGTTGCCCTGTACCTGTGCATGTGCAATGACAATAAAGTTGAATTCTATTCTATTCTATCTACAGCTCGCATTCTTAGAAGCCTTTCAGCTTCAGATACTTGTTGCGCTGAGACGCCCCCCCCTCCCCCTCAAACAAGGGGCAGTTGTTACTGTCTAGAAGCAGAAGATGTCAAAGAAGCAGCCACTGAGGCAGAAATATGTTCCAAAAAAGTGGACTTACACTTAAGTCTTAATGAAAGACAAAATTAATTCACTAGGGAATCTGACCAAATACAAAGGAACTAGTAAAAATAAAACTAGATAAAATACCACCTCCTCTCTCCTCCGCTACTCAAGCCCATGCACCTGCATGGACCGTACCATTTACATAGGTAAGGAAGGAGTGGTCAACATGAACATCTAAGGTTCAGCCAGGCAACACCATGTTCAGCCTATTAAATATCTATCGCTCATGTCCAGTTGTAGTTCGTTTTAACGTCTCTGTATTTATGCTCTGCTTGTGTATATATATGCCTATTTAAAATTGTCTGTTTAAAAAACTCTATTTTTTGTATTGAGAAAGCAAAATGAACCAGAGTGAAATCCCTTGTTTGTGTGCACAAATTGTTAAAATAAAGATGATTCTGATTGTGTGAATGTAAACGGGAATGGTTGTCTGTCTCTCTGTGTCAGGCCTGTGTCAGGCTGGGAATCTGTCCCTGCCTCTCACCCTATGGCAGCTGGGATAGGCTGCAGCCCCCCCTCGGCGACCCTGATAAAGTTAAGCAGGACAGAATGGATGGATGGATGTATCAGCAGAAGAGCGGCTGATTTTACAAAGAAAGATAGAACTACACTATGGGGAAAATATGAAGAGATTAAACACATTGAAAGCAACACAGCTTCTGCAGATCAAATCAGTGGCGTGAGTGTACTTGAGAAGAAAACCACTGTAGAGTAATATACTATCAAAAGTGTGTGCTTTAGTCAATAAGACTGGAAAAGATCTTAGTATTAATCAAGTTTAGCGTATTTAAAGCCAGAAAAGAAAACACAAATGCCGACTTTGTGAGATGACAGACTTATCAATATCAAAACTCTATCACTAAGACACCGGAGAATCTGATGGATTATAATCAAGTATTTGATTACATTAATGTTTAAACGCCAGCTTTATTTATTATTCCTTCAGTTGCAACCTTGATGAATTTTAACAGTTGGAAACTAAAGATTAAACACAAAACAGAATTAAATGTTTAATCTATGTGGAAATTTGTTAAAAGGTCAGCAGGTGCAGTGTAGATATCCTGTTTAAGGATAATATATTAATGTTGATAGAACAATAAAACTGTTGTAAAATCTTTTTCTGCCAACATAAAAGAAAAAACAAGGAATAAAGTTGCCTTTTAAATATCTATATTTATTTTTGAAACTTCAGAGCCCCTGTACTATCTGCCAGAATCGATTGGTCAGTAGGCAGGGATTTCATACCTGTTGATCTAATCTGGAAGCTAACCTAATCCAGAACAGCTTTGGTTCATAGCACAAGTTACTATGGCGTTATACCATGAAATATACAATAGTATTGTTAACCCTGAAGTTACCTGGATAAGATGAAATCCTGCTTCATACTACAGGCTTCTGGTTTAAACTGTTTGCTCAGGTCTCAGAACTGAACCATGCAGGCCTGTGTTTTCACTACTACTACTACTAATTACCACCTTATTCCATTTTGTGTGCACTTTTATTCTGAAACTGAAAAACAATGTAAAGGTAAAGAAATGTCTTTGCTGTACCTTTGCTTCCTCTTTTAACAAGCCATGCCTGACTTTCCTTTTATCCCGACAGCTGATAAGACATGCCCAGGCCGTGCATCCATCTGACAGGCTAACACACCACCGCACACTTGACCTTTGGGTGGTGCATGTGCAAAAGGGTGGGTGCTGCTCAGTGCTCATAAAGCCACATTGTCATCATTGATAAACCTCCCAAATCTCAGCCTGAGGAAGATTCATTGTGATCATACTTAATAAATGCAAATAGTTGACACTGAGCTAGACACTATCCATAATCACTGCTGACATTTCTGCACTCTTCTATGAATGATGGGGTTTTATTTTATGGTTTATGTATGATCTGTAGCACTTGTTGCCAGTGCGTGAAAGTGGAGATGCTCCTGCATTGTGCCCTTGCTTTGTACTCTGAATGCAGCAGCAAGATGCTGTTAAAGTTTGTGCAAATGGCAACTGCTGTGAAAGTGAGAGCAGAGCCACATTTCTGAGGTTAAGATGCAGCTGTGTTTCGAGCTGAATGGTATCATTACCATCCTGACATGCTGATGTTTGGCAGCCAGTACTTAATATTTATACATAAACTTTATGGTAATGCCAAAACCTTTGTAAAGTACAATACAAATGAAACTTTTGATCTTATGATTTCACAAAATGAAATAAGGAAGTAACCCAAGTTATTACAATTCATCTTGTGGGTACTCCAAATGTGTGAATCAAATGTCAAGACAATCGATTGAACAGTGTTTGAGCCAATTCACACGAATCCACAAATGTCAACCTCATGGTGGAACCAGAGGAAAGGTCAGGGGATCACCAATGCCAGCAGGAAACTTACATTTCCATCTGTTAATATGATATATTTTAGTGTGGATCAACTAGCTGGACTGACAGGGACAACTAAGGTCTTGCTAAAAAACAAGATCTTTCATAATAAAAGCTGAAGAAGAAACTTGTTACTTGGTTTAAAAAAAGCCTCAGCTATGTGCACACACAGCAATATCCACACTCCATAGTCTTTCAATAGCTTGTCCAAATGCGTTTTCAGGGATTTTTCAGGGCTTCAGCCTACTCTGTGAAAAGCTCTAAAACAAGCCAGCCCTGAAAAGTGAAGGTGGATGGTGGGAGGAGATGTGAGCCTTCAAATGAAGCACTACCCAGCCTTCAGGCTCAGCTGTATTTGCTTTTTTCTGCATAAGTTTCTTCAAGTATTTATTATATACTATTATACCAAATATGAGTATAATTTCAAATATTATTTTTATTATTAAGTATTATTATTATTTATAATTATTGAGTTTGAGGCTTTTTACAGTACCTCTCATGATTTACAGAGTAAAAGTGTGAGGAACCAGATGCAGAAAACAAGTGAGCTATTTATTAAGGCTGATTAAATGTCTTAACAAAAAACTAAACAAGGAGTAAGGAATACGGGGAACACACAACAGGAACAAGCAGGATAAGTACAAGTTGACTAGACAGAATAACAACAAAGAACAAAAGTAAACTTAGGGTTTAAATATAAAGGAAGGAGAAACGTGTGGGGAACCAAACACAGCTGACACTAATCAAGGATCACAAGACAAGGGAAGTAAAAAGAAACAAGACACAGAAGATAACAGCTACCAAAATAAAACAGGAAGCAATAAGGTAAAGGTTAGAGTCTAATAATTCTAATTAAAACTCAAACCACAAACAGAAACTAGATTGCAAAAGGTAGCAAAAAAAGACTAAAGACCAAACTGAGAAAATAATCATAAAGAAATCAACCAGGAGTATCTGCTACATAAACACAGTGAATCCAAATATAATACAAAAATTTAAAACTCCAGCAAAAAAACCAAAACAAAACATGTCGTCCCTGACAGCAGCATTTTGGAATGAATAAAAATGCAGAATAAATACAGAAAAAGGTCAGTGAGAACTCTTTTTCTATAATTTTTTTAGCACAACACTGTATGAATCGACCCCTCCAGCTACTGTATGTTTATTGGACAGCACTGTTGGAGTTTCCTCCGCAGCTGAAAAGTAAACTACAACACACTGTGGAAACACAGATAAAATGTAAAATACATGCAGAGTAATACTTATAGAGCCTTCTCAGTCAAATCTCAGTGGGACTATCTTATCTAAAGGATAAAATCCTGCCTCAAGTTTATATTATTTCTAAAGGCATTAAACATTAAACACTTAGCCAGTCAGTATTACTTCATTCAACTCACTCGCTGTTCTGATGTTGCAGTGTGATGTAAAGATGCACAAACTCCATTTTGTCACTGAACTGGCAAAAAGACAAAAAGTCTAATTTGGGATTGTGTTTCTGGTCATCTGATGAATATACAGTCGATATTTTGTGCCCCTATAAAGAGACATTTCACCCTATAATCAAATTACCATATTTTTCATCTGGTCTGTAGTGCTCTTTATCGATCTACTGTAGACTGCTCCTGGTGTGACTTGCCAAGTTTTGTAGATAGTGGCTGTAGAGATGTCTTCTCTTTACTATAATGGAACCTGATGGCATTTGCCTTCTGCTGGTCAAAGTGCCCCACAAATACATTAGGAAAACTCAGCAGCTATGCCTCGTTCCAGAAATCATGACTGAGTAATTCAACTACGAAAACCTTGGTGTGTTTCATAGTTTTTTCACTCTATTCTCCCAACAAAAAGAAGTATACACATAGCTAATACTGCCGGTTAAGTGAGGAGGGGATTATATCAAGAGGCTAAAAAGTTATTGGACAAACTAACACAATTTTAAATTTCGGGATTTATTTTAATACTTGGATGAAACTCATTTGTAGTCGATGACTGCCTAAAGTCCATGGACCCTTGAGATGCTCCATCGCCTTGCTGCAAACAATCTGCAGACTTTGACAATGACACTTGCACCTCTTTAACATGAAATAAACCCACCTAAACCTACCAGTTTATCAGTCAACTGCTAAATTCTCTTTATAATAGGGGACTGTGTGTGAAAATGTCTGTAATTCCTGCACAGTTGATTACACTTTTTTGTAAAACTCCTTGAATTAAAGCTGAAAGTCTGCAATTCACTCGCATCTTGTTATGATTTAATTTAAAATTCTCTGTCTTGCTCAGAAACAACTTACTGTCATCATCCTGTCATACATGTCATAAGAAACTGCTCACAAGTTTAGATTATGTAGAGCAATCTGGTCAGGATTTATGGAAAGACACTGCTGCTCATTTTGTGTCTGCATGCATCATCTTTGCTCTTTTTCTTTGACTTTTTGAGCTGATAGGCATTTAATGCCATTATATTTGTGACAATGCAGACATTTATAGAGTGAATATCTCCAAAACGGAGCAACTCACATTATAGCAAATAGCATTACGGGTCAGAGAAACAAAATCTAAATTGAATTTTTGGGAGAAATACCCCTTTAACACCCTCTTTGGTCTCCATAAGCTCCCAAGAAAAATAAGTGGGGCTTTAACTGCTATAAGTTCTACATTATTCACCACATCTACTTCAGCTTTCTGAACTTATTACAGACCTGACTCTGCCGAATTGGCAGCAGCTGTCTACAGTTTTATCTGGATGAGTGCATCCATATGGTACACAACATGTTTGGTCTAAGAAGTTAAAGTAATATCCTAAAAGAGGCTACAGGCTGTAAAGTAGAGCCAAGCCAACACTGGTATCTTCGGGCAAGTGCAGATGCCAGCTCTGATATAGATTTCTTTGTCAGTAATAAATTCAGACTGATATATCAGCCAGTATTCTTTGTGTACAAACACTGTATTTCACTAACAAGTAAGCAACTTAATATGAGGATTCCTTGTATTTGGCATGCCTTAAGTAAAGCAAATATTATTATTTTGCATTTTTTATTCTGGTTTGGTGGAAAATGTTGCTGTGGAGCTGGCAACTTAAGTATTTTAGTGTAAGAGCAAGTGTCTGTGTCTGAAAGTTTTCTTTTCCTAACTGGCAGTTTAATGATATATGCACAGCACTTCACTTCACATTTCATAGCAGCCAAAATAGCTCAGCTGGAGTGCAGAAATTATTTCCAGAAAAATCTGCAGCATCCAATTGTAAAGTTGAGCTATCTTCCGTTAAAGTCAGTACTTTAACTTTTGGTGCATAATTATAGACCTATACACACAACCGTTCAGTGAAGCACACATTGATCTCTTTTATCACATCCAGCCAGATGCTGACAAACAGCTGTAATCTTCTAATACTGTGTTGGCTGACACAGTCCATCCTCACAAACCACTATTCTCAACTGCTCTATTTTCAGTTTTCTTATAATGCTATTACTCCAAGAGGACAAAGATAAGCTTCGCATTGTGAGCGTGACAGCGGGACACAGAGAAAGACAGAGAGGAAAAACAAAAGAAGAAGAAGAGGAGGAGATGCAATAGAGATGAAGGTGGCATCGTGTCTGTGGAGGAGCATCCTGCTGTGAGTATACAACCCTGTGTGTTTATAATTATACTCTCTGAATGCGAATGCATCTGTTTATGGGACTGCAATCCGGTTGTTCAGTCTGACGTCACTAGCCGTGTCTGGGTCTAAACTCCGCTGCAGCTCCATATATCAAACGATCACTATGGCATTACTGAGAGTTGAAAAACTGTCTAAAGTCTTTCATCTTTAATAAAATGATCAGCGTTCTGCTCTACCAGGTGTAACAATTGAGTTTAACATCCAGGCATCCATGAAAACGGAATTTATGACATTTAACGGAGTTAGAAGTTAGCAGGAAGTTAGCTCGCTAGCTTCTATCTAAATACAATATAGCGTGTCCTGACTGCGGGGTTTTGGAAACAAATTAAAACGTACAGCTCTGCTATCACTTCCAGCATAAATGAAGACAGAAAACTAACCAGCAGTGACGTTTGTAGGGTTACTGAAGTTGGGCTAGCTGGTATATAATGATGTGCTACGTGACCGCTAGCGACACAGCTATGTTAGCATAATATAAACAAGCTAACTTTTTTTCCACTCGATAAAAGTTATCGTGAGTGTTCTCGGTGGTCGGGAACAAATGTAATCGCATGGCAGGATGCTGTAAAAGGACCAAACTTCAGCCAGGAGAACAACTGAGATAATCCATCCACAATACGAGGTTAGTCATTCATATACTGCTGCATGGGCTGTGCTGTAGTTACTTCCTAAGGTTTTAAAAACTGAGCTTCAATAAATGATTAGCAGTAATAAAAGCCGAGGGAGGTCAACAGGGATCACTGACTGTTTTAGGAGCTTTTTGAGATCAAATAGAAGAAAATACATGACATTAAACATGTTAACAACACAAAAGCCATATTAAACGCAGACTACTTTAGACCCGGAAGTAGGATTCGTCGCGTCATCACTGAACAACCGGATATATTCTTTTGGAGTTAATCTGCCATCTCATATGTTCATTTTAGCTGTTAAGAAACATGAAACTGACATTTTGGGTTTGTTTGTGTGACTGATGGAGCTAATCTGTGCTACGAGAGAAGATGTCAGGGAGAGATAGAAGTCCTGTGTTTAGTTAGCTTCATTATTTCTATGGTATATCATTATGCATTGCGTTTAGCTGTTATGATTCTTTACCAACCACAGACAGATGAGGGTTCATTGCTGTAGCTGTCATTTGTTAATAGTCTGATCATCACTTCACCGGGTAATCAAACAAAGTTCAGTGCAAACAACCTCCCGAGCAGACGATAAATTCAGCTAATAGTCCCGTCTTAAGTCATCTTTCTGTCGAGCTGTCAAACGAATATTCTTCTCCCAGATTTGATTTCAGCCAACATCTACAGAAATGTCATTAGTGAACTTCAGCTAGTCATTAAAAGCTGACTGAAGTGCTTCAAAAGGTTAATTTATTTGCTAATCAGACTCCCTCTCCTGAATAATTATAATAAATCACCTCTTCCATGAAGAGCTTCAACGTCACTTGCATTCGCGATACTTGACTGTGCCACTACCGTCTCCAGGAGTGGCATAAATAATACATATTCAACACATAAAAGACGTGAATGTGCGGTGCAGTTTGAGTGTAAACCTGACAGTAGACTCTGTCCTCTACTCATGAATAAAAATAATTTAATGTAGTTTGGGTTTTATAAATTGCCTTCCTTTGCAGAAAAGTTCCATTATCGAGGATAACCACACATTTTAACAGCGAGAAAATCGCAGGCAGAGCTCAGCCGTCCACACATACCTGTTGTAAATGTCGTCGTCTTCTCCTCCCCAGCCCCAGTACTCGTTCGGGAAGCCGTTGATCTTCAGAAACTGTTTTTTACTGAGACCCGAAACACCTCCAAAGTAACCTGCGTAGGGCAGCCTGCACGACGAGAGGAAGGGAGGAGATGGCACAGATGAGACAAGAATATACTTTTACATTTTAGAGGCTGCACATGCATATTTGAAATGCATATATTACGTCGATTAAATTACATAAACAAACAAGAGCTGTCAGAAAGACTGGCGGTGGCTAAATGTTACGTTCAGCTTCAAAGGGTTGCATTTTGACAAAGTTCACTGCGCCGCTTTATGGCACGAAGATCGTTTGTGAGAAAAAACAAAAAAGTGTAATACGAGCTCAAGATCTCAGTGACTTAAACAGCTGTGTGTACGTGCATGTTCTCAGTGCTGTTAATTTCAGTGGGCTGACAGCGAGTCCTGGGCGGCATGAATACATGATAATGTGATGCATTAACAGGAGTTTTCAAACGCTGCTTAAGAGACACGCAATTTACATTTGAATAAAATCTTTTCAGTTTGTTTCAGGCTATGAGATCTTTTCTTACCGTGTCTTGTCTTAGATGGTCTCTAAGTGGATAATTTAATGGGAGTCTTTTTACAGTAAGTGGATAATCCGCATCCGTATATAATCCACTCAGGCAACATGAAATGACCGAATGTAAAGACGGGTGAGAATATACTTGCAAATAAAGACCTCTACAGCTTCTTTAATGGCGATTCTAGCTATAATGCTAGTTATAGCTTTAGAGGCACCGGTCACTTTATTAGGTACACCTGTGCAGGTGTACATGGGAGCAACTCAATGCATGGATGGTCAAGACAGACAGAACCTGCTGAAGTTCTGAGAATGGGGGGAAGAAAGGTCATTTAAGTGACTTAGAACGTGGCGTGCTGGTTGGTGGAAAACAGGCCGCTCCGGGTATTTCAGAAACTGCTGGTCTACTGGGAGTTTCCCACACAACAATCTCTAGTGTTAGCAGACAATGGTTTGAAAAAGAGAAAACGTCCAGTGAGCAGCAGGTCTCTGGGTGAAAATGCCTTATTGATTTCAGAAGAGCATGGCCCGATTGTTTTGAACAGATTAACTCAAGGTACAAAGAAGACTTCAGTCTGAATGCACAGCATGTAGAAACTTGAAGCAGATGTGCTACAGCAGCAAAAGACTGGGTCTCACCAAAATTGGACAACAGAGGATTGTACAAATGTTGCGTGGTCTGTTGAGGCTCAGTTTCTGCTGCTACATTCAGATGGTGGAGTCAGAGGCAGGTCTAAAACACATAAACCTATAGATCCATCTGAATTGTATCAATGGTTCAATGGTGGTGCAATGGTGTGTGGATATTTTCTTGGCACACTTTGGATTTCTAAAGGTTAATGTATTATATATATCAACTGAGCATCGCCACGGCCCACCTGTTACGGCTGTGGCCATAAGAACACTGTGTGGGCTGTTTGTTCTGTGTCTCTTTACTGTGTTTAAGACTCTTTACAGGTCCCTCCCCTAATGAAGAGTAGTGAGCAGCTGATTGGACCATGGAACAGGTGACCACATTCAAAAAGCCACTCTGACAGCTCCAGGGAGAGAGAGAGAGAGAGTGTGGAACGAGCGAGTAGCCTGACAGCCGTCGCAGTCCTGACCCTGGTTTTCCCAGCCTGTGTTTATCTTGTGTATTTGTGGGAGTGTGAATTGTAAAAGCCGCTCCTAGTGCATTAGCTGAGAGCTTAGGCACTCGTGGGCTGAAGCGGAAGGGGTGAGCTGCCTTTTCTTTTGGAATCGTTTTCTCCTGTTTTCTTGGTCAGGGAGCGAGGGATAGCTCTGTCATTTGTTTGTTCTTTTTTCTTTCTTAGGGTTTAGTTAGTCTTTTCTGGTGGGACTTAGTTGGTTTTGTTTATTATTTTGGCCTGGGCTCACCCTGGAGCTATGCTTCTTGTCCTTAAATAAAATCACTTTTTTTACTCACAACTGGTTTGGATGTTTGGCTTGGGAACCAGGGCGGGGATTTGTCTCTCTCTCCTCCAACCTTATGTGCGTCCCTACCCGCCTAGACTAGGGGCGTAACATAAATGGGGGCTCGTCCCTTTTCGTTCGTGTGATTGGTTCGTTTCCTTTTTGCGTTTGTGGTGGGGGGGAAACGTCAGTTGCGACTGTGGGGGTGCCGGTTTCCGAAACTCGGTATGACCCAGTAGGTGACGATTTGGTTTTCGGTTGTGCTGTGGGCTGCGCACGACTTAGGAATTCTGAAATCCTACGTGATTTAAGGTCACATTTAACTGGGATAGACGATGATGTCCGAAATGACGTGTGTCGGTTGATTGAAAATCATCCTAATCTTTTCTCGGACACTCCATCCTGTACCACCGTGTTGGAGCATGATATCGATGTGGGGGACCATCCTCCAATCAAACAGCATGCCTACCGGGTGAATCCCACTAAGCGTGCTCTTTTCCAGACAGAAGTCTCTTATCTGTTGGAGAATTGTCTTGCTGTCCCTAGCTCTAGTGCGTGGAGTTCCCCATGTCTCCTAGTGCCTAAAGCGGATAAGACCCCACGGTTTTGTACAGATTTTCGGAAGGTGAACAGTGTGACCAAGCCTGACTCCTATCCTCTGCCCAGAATGGAGGATTGTGTTGATAGGGTCGGTTCTGCGACCTTCGTTACCAAGCTGGACTTGTTAAAGGGCTATTGGCAAGTTCCCCTAACATCACGTGCGGCCGAAATCTCTGCTTTTGTTACTCCTGACCATTTTCTCCAGTACACTGTCATGCCTTTCGGGTTGCGCAACGCTCCCGCCACATTTCAACGGCTCATGAATATCGTGCTGGGCGGCGTCTGCAAGTGTGAAGTGTATTTGGATGACATTGTCGTCTATTCAGACACCTGGTCAGAGCATATGGAGACACTCACTGATGTGTTCCATCGCTTGGAAAGGGCATCCCTCACCCTCAACCTCGCCAAGTGTGATTTTGGTAAAGCCATGGTAACGTACTTAGGAAAGCAGGTGGGTCAGGGGCAAGTGCGCCCTATCTCGGCCAAAATCCAGGCCATACTGGATTTTCCTGCCCCTCAGACTAGGCATGAGCTTCGCCGTTTCCTCGGCATGGTGGGCTACTACCGGAGTTTCTGTCAAAACTTCGCGGACGTGGTCGCACCTCTCACTAGCCTCACTAGTGTGTTGAGACCTTTTGTGTGGACCTCTGCGTGTCAGAGTGCGTTCCGGGCTGTTAAGACTCTCCTGTGCAGTGCGCCAGTGCTGGCCGCCCCTGATTTTGCACGCCCTTTTAAGTTGGAAGTGGACGCCAGTGCAAACGGGGCAGGTGCCGTATTGCTGCAGGAAGACCATCATGGTGTGGATCACCCAATCGGCTATTTCTCAAAGAAATTCAATGTCCATCAGCGAGGGTACAGCACGATTGAGAAAGAGGCCCTCTCTCTGCTGTTTGCATTGCAGCATTTCGAGGTGTATGTCGGTGGCAGTCCCTCGCCTGTGATTGTTTATACCGACCACAATCCCTTGGTATTCCTAATGCGGATGCGGAACTCGAACCAAAGGCTGATGAGGTGGTCCCTCCTGGTGCAGGACTTCAATTTGGAAATCCGTCATAAAAAGGGCACAGAGAATGTGTTAGCGGATGCCCTATCCCGTGTTTTCCCTTAAACATGACTGTCCAAAACATCTACAAAGGAGATGTCTTTGATTTTGGGAAGGGGGGTGTTACGGCTGTGGCCATAAGAACACTGTGTGGGCTGTTTGTTCTGTGTCTCTTTACTGTGTTTAAGACTCTTTACAGGTCCCTCCCCTAATGAAGAGTAGTGAGCAGCTGATTGGACCATGGAACAGGTGACCACATTCAAAAAGCCACTCTGACAGCTCCAGGGAGAGAGAGAGAGAGAGTGTGGAACGAGCGAGTAGCCTGACAGCCGTCGCAGTCCTGACCCTGGTTTTCCCAGCCTGTGTTTATCTTGTGTATTTGTGGGAGTGTGAATTGTAAAAGCCGCTCCTAGTGCATTAGCTGAGAGCTTAGGCACTCGTGGGCTGAAGCGGAAGGGGTGAGCTGCCTTTTCTTTTGGAATCGTTTTCTCCTGTTTTCTTGGTCAGGGAGCGAGGGATAGCTCTGTCATTTGTTTGTTCTTTTTTCTTTCTTAGGGTTTAGTTAGTCTTTTCTGGTGGGACTTAGTTGGTTTTGTTTATTATTTTGGCCTGGGCTCACCCTGGAGCTATGCTTCTTGTCCTTAAATAAAATCACTTTTTTTACTCACAACTGGTTTGGATGTTTGGCTTGGGAACCAGGGCGGGGATTTGTCTCTCTCTCCTCCAACCTTATGTGCGTCCCTACCCGCCTAGACTAGGGGCGTAACACCACCTGAGTGTTGTTGCTGACAATTTTCATCCCTTTATGACCACAGTGTACCCATCTTCTTCAAATAATTTTTTGAATTTTAATGGTCGCAAAACGGAAGCAATTTTATATGGCCCGCATCGTTCTACTGATTCTCCAGATGTTGATTTTGGTGATTTGACCTCTCATCTGAAAAGTTCAGTCACTAATCTTGGTGTTAAACTTGATTCTGCGCTTACTTTTGAAGGTCATGTAAGTGGGGTGGTAAAATCAGCTTTTTATCACCTCAGACGCCTGTCGAAGGTTAAGCCTTTCCTTTCCAAACCCAATTTGGAAACTCTTATTCATGCTTTTATCACCTCACGTCTGGACTATTGTAATTCCCTTTTAATAGGGGTCGGGTCGGGCACCTTGTCACGCCTGCAGTTAGTGCAAAACGCGGCGGCGCGATTTTTAACCAGTAGTAGGAAATTCGATCACATCACTCCGGTTCTGGCTTCCCTGCATTGGCTTCCCATTGATTTTAGGGTTCGTTTTAAGGTCCTTTTATTGGTTTTTAAATCTTTAAATGGTCTGGCTCCTGTGTACTTAACTGAGTTGCTGAAGCCACATGTTCCTCCTCGCTCGCTCCGTTCAGCTGAGCAGCTGCTGCTGTCGGTCCCTAAGTCGCGGCTGAAATGCAGAGGAGACCGTGCCTTTTCAATTGCGGCTCCGATGCTCTGGAATAACCTTCCCCTCCAAATTAGACAAGCGTCATCAGTGCAGGTCTTTAAGTCCAGATTGAAAACCTATTTTTATTCCCTGGCTTTTAACTCTGTAGGAAACTGACACCTTATTTATTTTATTGTTTGTAATGATTTTATGGTATTTTTAATTTGGTTGTTGTTTTGATCTGTGTTGTTCAGCACTTTGGTCTGCCTGGGGCCCGTTCTTCGTACCTCGCTAAGTAGGTTAGCCGGATTAGATTGTTGACGATTTCGCGTGATCCTGGATCAGTCGGTTCCCCGAAGCCCATCCGGGACTTGCTGTCATAGCAACAGAGCCGTAAGCGTAAACCTGCTCGGGAGCAGGTTTACTTTATGTAAACAGGATTAGATCGCGGCCACGCAGGTATGTCCGCTTCATTTATACGAAAGCAACAGCGATATTTTTCCACTGTTTCACCATAAATAAATATTATCAATGTAACTAAAGATAATGCAGCACTTGATCCTTTTATTGATGTCACACAGATACATACAGGTCATTTCCTAAAAAAGGGAAATGTACTATTAACATTCTATTACATGTATGTGATTATTACAGATGTAATTCATATTTCAGAGTAGTAATTGTAAATTACTTCGTGTAATCAAGATGAGAGACCACGGCTATAAAAGCGAAGGTGGATTTGGGAAGCCTGTCGCAGCCATGTCCTGTCCGTATACGCGACCAACCCATTGCGGAAGGTGCAAGATTGATAAGGAGAGTCCTCAGAATTCAGCGTATATTGCGGGATAGACAGGATCCTTTAGCTCAGCGCGACAGTGTGCTCATAGAGAGATATCGATATTCCCGTGAGGGTATTATTTACTTAACCAACTTGTTGACGAGGGGGTGCAGGACCACCACCTGTCTTTTTTTCCTCTGCCCTTTTCTTGGTTGCTGTTATGAACAAACTAACAGAGTATTACAGGCCAGTATTACCTTGCCAAGAGACGCAAAGCAATCTAAGAGATAAATATTACCATTCTGTAGAATACTCCTGTATTCCACTTTTACTTGTTCCCATGTTCTTGTGGGTCCTGTTGTGGCTCTAATGTGAAAGGGGATATAATATAACATATTATAATATAATATAATGCCATATGATATTGGACAATATAGTGTCATATGATAGATCTACCCTACCGCCTACTGGTGTTGGCCAGAGGGGCCGATGGCGCGATATGGCAGCCTGGCTACAACCGTAGCTGCCTCCACCAGTGTGTGAATGTGGGAGTGAATGAATAGTGGTATCGTAAAGCGCTTTGGGTGCCTTGGAAAGCGCTATATAAATCCAATCCATTATTATTATTATTATTAAATTACCTACGAGTTTGATTTGTCAGCAACTTTCTGCCAGCCCTCTCTCCTTGCTTTTGCAGCCTTTGCAGTGTTCTCTTGCGTTTTAATTAAACTCTGAAACTCCTGAAATCCCTCACTCATGAGTTCTTGCTCTGCTGCCGGAAAATACCGAGCACGCCCCTTGGACATTTTCGCCGACCAATCAGCGGGTTGCCGATCAATGTTTCTACTATCGATGCGTAGCCCCTTTTACGACACCCAGTGATGTCACATTCCTGCGTCCAGCTGTAGTAATCGTCAACAGCAGGTGTGTTCGGGGAACCGGATTAGTGAGCTCACGGTTAGCGCGATGATTTGATCTTGGATGTGTCATTTGATCTTGGATGTAGTAAGCGACGTACGAAGAACGGGCCCCTGGTGTGTTCTTAAAGTGCTATACAAATAAACGATGATGATGATCTTCTGATGTCTGCTTCTGGCAACATAGCATGCCATGGCTGTAAAGTTCAAATCATCTCAATTACCCCTTGCTGAATTCATGCCTCGAAGAATTTAAGCATATATATATATATATATATATATATATATATATATATATATATATATATATATATATATATATATATATATATATATATATATATATATATATATATATATATATATATATATACAATTGTTGAATGTGTCATTGTGTTTCTTAAATTTGTAAACTCTGATCAATCTATAGGATCAAGACATTCCTTTGTCTCTGACCACCTCTCCAGCCACTCTGTGCTGGGGGAGGTTTTATTGCAGATACATCCTATCTGGAAGGCATGTTTTTTGTGTTGTAAGCTTCCTGCTTTTATGACCCTTTTGGTCAGCAGGAGGTCACACAAACGCACCCCCATGACACACACACATTCTCACATGCATACACATACACACACACACGTTCCTGCTCATGCATACAGGTGCTTACACATACACACACATAGTGTAACTAAGGGGGGTTTTACGGAGGGAGGTGCTTGTGCTGTGATGTGTATTGTAACAGTTTGTCAATATATAGCTGTGAGGAAAGCTGCTCTTTTAAGGATTTGGGGCTGGAGTCAGGTGAGGAGCGTGAGCTCCAAGAGCTGGTTCTGACCCAAAACTTTCCTCGTTAGCGAGTGACAAGCCAGTTGAAGATGTTCTGTCTTGTTTTCCGCTCTTCATGAGGAATAAGTCTCTAAACTAGCGGGGCTTGTGGCAACACAGACCCAACAGGAGCCAAGCAGGGTTTTATTTTTCCTCAAAAGACATGAGAACAGTCCAACGGACATTGGTTGGAAATGTCATGACAGGAGCCTGGAGTCTAACCAAAGGGCAGTGTGTGTGTGTGTGTGTGTGTGTGTGTGTGTGTGTGTGTGTGTGTATTCTACAGTGTTGTACAATTTTTGACAGCTCCCTGTTGAAAGATGACAAGTGAAAACTAATGAGACCGTATGTTTCAACACAAGCTGTCCCAGCAACAATATGGTCAGGTGTGTGTGTGCTTAAAAAGGACACATGCTGAGGGAAAAGAAAAAGAAAAGCAAAAAATTCAGAGTGAGCGAGAGCCGAACTGCATGTTTTGTTTGGGGGAGTGAAGTTTTTATTAAATCTTCCTACAAAGACAACAAAACTCTGGGGACAGTTCTGCCAATTCTTTTTTAAATTACACTGAACCGACAACTTCACACGATACCATCAGCAGACTCCAGTCGGTATGGCTTCCCTACTTCCATCATAATCACTCATCTTATTTCCAGTCCATACGCTCCCCTTCCTCTTCCATACCTCACCCTGTAGTGGCTCTCATCACTTCTGCTTTGGAATCTCCTACTTTGATCTTTACACATAATCGCTTGTTGCCAACACAGCATTTTCTGTTCAGCTCCTCACTGACCGTGGCGACAAAGGTACGACTTTGGCGTATGCTGACACCCATAAACGGTAGCAGCTGTCACCCCAGAAGAAAAACACCAGCTGATCGGTCGCACAGTGCTGCTGGTTGTGTTAGCATTAGCAAGCCTAATGAGTGCCGACGGGAAAATGACATTGTAAATGAACGAGATTAATTCCTCTTCAGTGGCAGTAAACACAACATGTCTGCGTACCAATGACTCTGGGACTGTGACATGAAAACATGCAGAAACACACATCAGTAATCAGAGCTCAGTCAAGGCGATTCTCTCAAAAGGCCATAAATGTTTTTCTAATTACTTCAAAAACTCCCGACTCCTTTCCTGACCTGAGCTTCTTCTGGCCAACAAAGACCCCACAGGCAAGGTGTATAATAATAATCTGCAATGTCACTAAGGAACCCAGGGTAATTTCTAAGTAATTAAAGGGCTGTCTTACAATTCATGAGTCCACCAGCTTTAAAAATGAAGAGCTAAACGAGAAAGCCACTGCTCATCAAAGGGAAATTAATTAGAAATTAATTTGGAATTATAACAGCAGTTAATTTCAAGAGATAGTGAAGTGACATCCCACACTTCATGTGATGAAACGGCACCTGTGTCACGGTCCAGGGTTTTTGGAGTTTTTATTAAATATATTCTGTTTGATTCCTTGTAAGCTTATTTCTTATAATGTATCTCGTTGTTTTCCTTAGCATTTACCTCTAGTGCTTAGCTGCCCTTGCTATTTGTAGTTGAGTTTAGCCGTTCCTCAGGTTTTTATTTTCTTTTATTCACTAGCATTTACGGTTTCTTATTTCTAGGTATTGATTGTTCCAGTATTTCCCTGTATCGTGTGCGACCAGTTCCCATTAGGCTTTGAGTCTTGGTTACAGTCTGTCTTCTATGAACTCTTGTTCCCTGTCTTGTGTCAAGTTTTCTATATTCTGTGTTTTCAGTTATTCCCTTTCTGTAAGTTATTTCTCTCTTATATTTAGTTTTACTTCTTTGTCTTGTTTAGAGACAAGAAAGTTTCAGCTGTGTCTCATCATCACTGCCTGTGTCCCCTGATTACCTCATGTCTGTATTTCAGGCCTCAGTTCATGGTTGTGTTATACTGTGTATTTGTTTTTGTAGTCTGTTCCTGTCTGGCAACCTTAGTTATTCCTTGAATACCTTGTGTTCTGTATTTCTTTTGGACTTTGTTTGCGTCTGTTTCTGAATTTACTGTTTTGCATTTAATCAACCTTAATAAAGGCTTGCAGTTTTGATCCGATATAAAAAGCACAGGGTCACATAAAAGTGTTATACATACTTTTAAATTTGTTAAATCAGGTTCTCTTTTTCTACCTAAAGAATTTAGTGAAACTCTGATATGTCAGGTCATGTTATGTAGAAATATGAAAAAGCTTAAAGAACCTCTGAACCTTTTTCTTGAAGCTCTAGCACATAATTTGTGCAATACTTTTGAAAAAGTCAGAGTTATGAAATGGACTTCAAGGTGACACACTCTGCTCAGAGAGCTGTTTGGTGTTTTGAGGTGCTAAGGTAATGGAGTAGCACTTAATGTGACCTGACTTTCACTGTTAGTGTTTTTAGCATTTCCACCATTTATCAGAAACGTCTGCTCCTTTTACATTTTGAAATGACTGAAGTTGCCTTCATAAAACGACAGGGCCAAAATACTGAAAGGTACTCACTTTAAAAATGTGCTCAAAAGTCACTGGAGTCTGCTGCATTTTTTTCTTGCACAGCTTAGAAGTTTATGAACTTTTTACATGCTTAAATTTGAAGTACTGAACAAATGAGTTGATAGGCTGATTCAGACCACGCTGACCTTGGAATCAGTTTTCTTCAACAATCTCATTTTAACATAAGTAATTAACCACAATCAATTCTCTGACCTTCCAGTCACTCTCACCTCCAGGCTGTCCTTTCACTGTATGCCCTTTTCTTTATTTCAGAGGAGCCAAAAAAACCTGATGAAACCATTTTAAGTCTTTACTGATTAATTGCTATTAAGAAATGTAAGCTTCAGCCCTTCTTACCACCTGCATTGTATTTGTTGCCAGATAGCATTAGCTTATTGAGCACTATATCAGGGACCTGCAGGAGCCCCTGAGGGTTTTCAGTAGGATAACTCTTGTGGACTGACAGCTTTTGGATGGCCAGGTCACATCACTGGCCATATTTAGAGTATTCATCAATACTTCCAGTGCTTTTAGATAATTGAGGGTAGGTGTGGTGTCATTATGCAAAAAGATGCTTAGACAGGACCCAGCCATTCAGGGCTCTGGACCTCTTTGGGTTATCCTGGATTAGAAATTAGAGACGTAGAGCCCAATGAAACACATCGGTTGGATTATTCAGTAATTCTAACTGAGCAAGTGACCTGTCCTAGGTTTACCTGCGTTCTGCCTTATGACAGCTGACTCCAGTCCCCCCAAAACACAAAGGCCCTAGTCACACAGGCCTACAGACTTGTTTGCACCCCTGTTAACCTTTGATAACTATGGTAAATGTATGTTCTCCAACTGGTTAGCAAGTAGTTGCTACAGATTGCTGGCAGTTTTTGGGAGCTGATTGCATTGGTTGCAAGCAGCCTACAATAGTTTCCAGGAGTTTGCATACTATTTTTAAGTGCCCTTTCTCACTGTCCCTCTTCCTCTTTGTTTTTCTTTTCCTTCATATTTCTTTCTCCCTTTCCTATCCCCCAGCCATGTAGGAAGGAGTTTGCATGGAAGACACCAACTTATCTGCAAACACTTGTCAACTATTCTACATATGATAGTGAAACTTGTGCAATGCACTTTTTCAGAGTATTTGCCTTCAAAGTAAAACTTACATATTCTGAAATGTGTTAGTTTGAAGGTGAACTCTTTCTTTTTCTCCTTTGTGTCTCCTTTAAATATTACCTTTTTTATCTGAAAGGTTTTTTTGTTGGTTTCAATGCGAGTCTGTTGTGTCTCCATTTCCCTGAAAACCTTATGTGCATAAATAGCCATGTCTTTCCTCCAAGTCTTTGCCACAGAGTCTGTTAAACTTCCCATGTGTCCTCACTCTTTGACTTCCTGGGCTTATTTGAGTTAGCTGAGTTTTTTTTGTTGGGACTATGTTGTTGTCTTGGAGTCTGCATTTGGGTCCTCATCCTACAATACCTGATGATTGTTTTATCTCTGCATTATCATAAAGTTCTATAAGATACCGATTAGATTTTATACACTGAATGATAATCATTGATAATTTCCTTATTTTATGTAACAGAAACACCAAAAACCAAAAATATTAATTGTGTGATTAGACAAGACCAGTCTAAGCAAAAAATCTATACCCCAATAAGTTTGGAATTGAGACTAAATTATTAATTTATCACGAGGAAAATATTTTTCTAAAATCTAACAATTGTTTAGCACATATATTTTGTTTATTATGACTCAATTAAAAGTAACGATGGCAAATAAGACAGCAGCAATGAAACAGTAATAACATTTGATAATAGGCTCATCCAGCTAATTCAGTTTGCACAAAGGCTTCACAGTTACCAAAGGTCTCTTCACTTGCTGTAGTCCAAACTCGTTAGTTACACTCTGAAACATGTGCTCTTGTTAGTACGAACTGATTAAACTTGGCAGCAGTGAACTGTGGTGAGTTTTCATACTAATTAAGGCTGCAGACAAGGGATTCAAAGTATAATGAGATTTACTCAAATTAAAGACTGTTCTTTCACGATTGTCTGTCAGAACAAAGGCTGTAGGGGAAATTCAGTTAGGCAGGAACTAGCAGATTTAAATTCAATGTATTTACAGCATAGAAGAATGATGTACAACAATAATTGGAGTTGGCAAGACATGTATAGAGTCCACCAGACAAATAAAACCATGTGTGGGCTGTCAGTGTTTCAGACAAACGAGTGGGGAAACTGGATCTCATTCAATCACCTGAAGCCAAACTTGTCCATGGCGATGGCAAAATGTCTCGGCTGGTCGTAGCAGTGGTAGAGGTTGCGGTCGTCCATCGGGATCAGGTCAACGTCACTGAAGATGAAGCAGTCATATTCTGCATCCTTCAAAGCCTCCGTATAACCAACGTTCAACAACTTAGCGCGGTTGAAAGTGTCCTCGCCCAACTGCAAGACACACAAAGGAGAATTTGACATCAAGACACAAACCTAAAAACTTTGAGCACGTAAGAATACAAAGATATGCGATGTCAGGAAAACAGGCAGTGAATTTCTGATCAAATGTACATTATTAAAATGCCCGTGTCATAGAAATGAGAAACAAAAAGAAGACCGTATATAAAATAAGACATTTTCATTTTTCTTCAGTATTATAAAACAATATTAAAGTGGGAGTAGAGTAGAGCCCCTGAAGTTATAAATCTGGTCTTTCACATGTTATACGAATGAAAACAACATCTGAATGTACAACTGCTACAGGCACTTTTATCATAAACAAAGAGAGAATGAGTCAGGCTGTAGCAAATGAGGTCAGACTCAAATCAAAGGTGTTTTTCTTCTATTAATCCACTATGACCTGATGTGTTTATTGACCCCAAGGAAAGATAATTTGCCTGAACCAGCGAAACGCATCTGTGATAAAAGATAAACTCCATTTATTTATATATATATATATCTCGATAGATAGAGAGATAGATAGATAGATAGATAGATAGATAGATATATTTTTGTAATGTCTGCTGCACTTGGGTGAAATTGATTCAAGCTATGTGTGAATGTGTATATGAAGTAATAATGTTTTTACTGTTGATAAATCCAACAGTAAAAAAGTGTAGAAAGTGGAAGACATAGTTCACGACAAAAAGCGAGCTTTAATAACTGATCTCCAAAAACAAAGCCCAAAGATGTAAGGAGCAGAAGTAACCCAAAAGTCTGGGACAAAAGGGACTTTACAGAAAAGAATATAAACTGGAACAAGACAGGAAGTAACATTGCCACAAACCAGGGCTTTTTATAGTCAAGTGATGACCGGGGAAGACAATGAGACGGGGGAGGAAGTGAAGCTCAAAACAACACACAAGAGAAAACTGGCAACATATGTATCAAAATGCAGTACTGTGCAAAAGTCCCGAGTCATTCCATTCTTTATATTTTGCTTCCAAGGAGCCATATATGTTGTTTTAAACTGGTCTTGTGCAACAGTTTTCCAGGTTTTCTGAGGCACTTTTAAAGTTATTTTTAACATTTTTCCTTAGACATCGGTTGCTTTTTCACTCTCATGCATATTTGTTCACATTTCTTTAGCTGGATTTATGAAAAAATGCCAAATACAATGGTTTGACAAACATGAAATAATATTTTTGTACCAGAAAGTTTATTTTTAACTATTAGCCAAAAACCTGGAATATCTCTACATGGTGTTCAGTGTGTCCTTCAAACAGTTTGAGGACACTGGAAAAGGGGAGGACAAAGGACAAAGTGACAGCCCAAAAAGCTATTTGCAGGAAACTAATTATCTGAAAGTCATGTCTTTAGGAAAAAGGAAAAATCTAGCAAAAACCTGACACAATACTTCAGAGATAAATCTGACCATTCAGTTGATCAATCAACTACTTTTTTTGTGCAACTTTTCCTGATTTCTTAACACTTTCTGAAATTTTCTTTTCCTTTCATCAAAACATGTAACGCTGAGAGCATCACTAAACATCAATATTTAGTGTCTGCAGTGTTAGTCTGAATTTAATGCTACAAACAGAATGAAGTGATGTGTTCGCTGACCTTAAGAGACCCTGCTGCTGCAGTGAAGTGCATTTATTTTTCAGACATCCATGGCCCAGGTTCTACACTTTGGCTAAGATAAATTCTTACCCAGCAGCATGCTGGCGTGAGTTAGTTGAGGTTAATATATATGACAGTTCAATAGTGTAGAGGGTACTGTATATCTCTCTCAGCAGAACCCTTCTGCAACAGCTTGGTAAAGTCCAAGCCCTTGTCTAGCAGCAGGGAGGTCAGCAAGCAAGAAGAGAAGTTACTGCAACCTGAGACTGTTTGACACTTTGGCAGTCCATCAACCTCGAGAATGCTTTGAATTTATTTATTTATTTTCTTTTGCAGCTTTCATGAGAACTACAGTGAAGAAGAAGAGTCAAGGAGTGGAGACAGAAATGTGCCATCAAAAAGGGGAAATATAAATCCAAACCATTTGTTTTGTCAGTAACTGGTGTACGAGACCGAGTCATAAAGATGGTTCCCCCTCGGGAAACCTTTACCTTACACTCTGTTTACAACTAGTACATATATTTTAGAGCAAATTGCCTCGAGCCCTTTTTTTCTTAAGAGGAGCAAGTACAGCCTTTACTGCAACAATTACATCTCTAGTTGGGTCAGCAACTTCATCTGCCATAAGTGCAAAAACCTGATACGGGCAGGAAGCAAAAGATCCAATATAATTTCTGAGAGAGACAGAGGGATGAGATAAAATTAACCTTATGCCCTAGAAATTACAACCATATATCAAAAAACTGTTTCCTAATTATGGCTTAGTGACAAATATCACTGCCTGAATTTTGTGGCTCTAAACTGGAGGATTTTCTCTCCTAAGGCTGGTGTCTATTATCTGGGCCAACAGATAAGCAATTTGAAGATGCTAAAGAGATGGGCTATGCCTGTAATAGCAATTTTGGCATTAACTAGAAAAAGCAATGACTGTAACAGACACACCTATAAAATAAGTAATTCGCTTTAGCTAAACACATTATAGCAACAAGTTGACAAAAATAAGAAAATTCTATTTTTAAATTAAAATGTGAGACTTTTAAAGAAGCCTTATGCAAAGTCTCCAAGATGTGACAAGAATATCAATTTATATTAATGAGACTCCACATTCATGTCATAAAAAGGCCTTCCAATTTTGGATTAATGCCCAAGTGTACACAAAGTAGCAGAAAAATAAAAAAGTGTTACAAATCTGCTGGAGTCACGCAATACTTGGTCAAAAGAGAAAACCACCCACTTTTGACAGCAAGGTGAATCTTTGAGATGATTAATGTATCTGCTGTCTGTCCAAACTTCTGATCAGTTTTCAATTTTTTTGTCGTTCTTGTCTCTATGCCGGTGCATTATCTGTTCGAACCGAACGTGAATCAAGTACAAAGCGTAATCCCCGTGGTAAGCCCACTAATACCTGAGATTTGAAAGCATAATCCGTCTGTGCAGGTAACACACAAAAAAAATCTATTGTCACAAATCCACCGGGGCTCCAAGTATCAGCTAAATTGGGCTTCTGCCTGTTTTTGAACAACAGTGGGTTTATTAGGTCGGAACCATATCGTATGAGGTCAGAAGAGCAAAATACAACCCAGGACCAAACAGCAGACAGATCAGAGGCTGGTGATGAAGGGGGAAAGAGTGGAAACAAGAATACAGATGATAATACAACAGTTTGTGTGCTCTGTGTAACTGTTGTGCATTTTTTCCAAGTACTGATTTCACTAATAGTATGAGAGCTAGCTGAAAAATTACAACCAACCACACCCTGTATAGAAAATAATATTAGGCCACACTAATCCCACTACCACAGGTGTATAAAATGAAGCACCTGGCCACATGGTCTGCCTTAACAAACATTAGTGAAAGAGCGGGTCAATCTAAAGAGCTCACTGAGTCCCACCATTGTGACAAGTTAGTTTGTGAAATTTCTTCCCACTTGGATTTCTAAGTGGAATTATTACAAAGCGGAAGCATTTAAGAACCACAGCAACTCAACTATGAAGCAGCAGACTGTGTGAAGTTACAGAGCCTCGTTGAGTTCCAAACCTCCTCTGAAAAAAGCAATTTCTCCCCATAGACCAACACTGGCAGAAGACATCTGCAACTCCAAACGATATAATAAAAGTGTGACTCTTTTGTTCATTAATTTTAAAATCACAAGTGTCTGCAAATATCTCTCAGAGCTATGTAAGAAAAATGCAGTTCTGCATAAAAACAGGGCGCTATTTTGTCCCAATTCCTTGTCTTGGCTTTGAGGGGAAAAACTTCACTTAGTGCAGTCGCACATGCCTCGAGCCTTTATACTTGGTTGCTGACACATACACAGACAGCTGGAGACCTGATGGCCGAGTAGTCATTCCTGTCATACTTGAAATCGCCTTGATGTCAGCTGCCTGGGCGCATGCATAGCTGGTGCATTGCAATGTAAATTTCCCACTGAGAAGGCACGCACAGAGTCCACACTGACTGTCTAAGGGGGCAAACATTTTCCCCTTTAATGATGCTGGTAACTTTTCCGTCTGTAGCCCATGGAAGTAACGCTGGATTTTGATTGATTAATAGTTTCTCATAAACCTTGTGGAGTTTTATCAGAAGTTTACATTTTAAATTTATTTCTCAATTTGTAACCACAGTCGACACAATTTGACATCCTTAAGTTAAAGCATAGAAAACCATAGACAAGATAGATAAATCAAAACAGTTTTTTCATGTTAATGCAGAAGTTTCAAAATGTTCTTTTCTTCTTTGGGTCCTAGCTGGCAGCTGGTCCAGGTGGTCGACTGTGGTGTACTGTAGGTCCGCAGGATGTCAAGCTCTCTAAGTGACATTCTTCAAAGACTTTCGATCAGTGGCATTGGTTGTAGCTTGCTCGAGATCAAATTGTTGGCCCTTTAAGTTGTCCCCAGTCTGTTTGGTCCATGTTTTCTTTGGCATTTTTGTTTGACGTGCCAATGAGCACGCTGTAATTAGTGTGGTAGTTGACCTGGTGCACAAACCATTGAAGTTGACGTTGATGTATTTGGTCACTGCCAGTTGGTTGCTGCTGGCAACAGTCTCCAGTGATTTTGTTTCCCATGTGATCACTTATAGAAACTCCAAGGACTTGTCGTAGACAATGCATTTAGAACACCTCAAACTTGTCAATGTCTTGGTTTCAGAGCCGTAGGGGAAGATGGGCAGGATCAGTGTTTGGAAGAGATGAAAGTAGGTGTTTTAAAATTTAAAAAAACGGATTAATTATTTCCCAAAGTTTAGGAAATTTTGGACATTTGCTAGTTCTTTGCATGCTTGTCACGTATCATGATACATGCCATGTTTTGTTTCATACCGTGGTTTTGTTTTTTTTGCTTGTTTTAATTAAGTTTTTCTGTCTCTCTCAAATTATATGCTTCTGCTAAAATTTAAGAAACGCATTCTCCCTTTTTTGTGCTGGAACCTGCAATTTTCTTAAAATGTAACCACCGGTATTTTTTTCTAGGAGACTACATGAGATTCAAACAGAGGTGCAAAAGAACACAAAGAGCTGTCAGGCATTGTTGTGTTTTTCCCAGCAGATCAGCTCATATATCTTTACAAAAAGTCCACCCCTCTTTGTGTGCTCCTAACCTCATTAAGCATTATTGCGGTCACTGTTTATTATTTTCATTAAGACATCTGTGTGGGAAACTCCCATCAACGCCGCTTTATGGTGCTCTATGTCTTCCCTAATCACTTCATGCCATAAGCAAGTTTGCAGAAGGATGTAAATAAGTAAAACTGACATATGTTACAGTGGACAGGGCACTTAAGCATTGCAGGTAAACAGAGGCAGTGGGATTGATAGGTGCAGATTTTACATGTCTGAAGTAAGAACAGATACCTAGAAGGTGTATTTTATTGCATATATTCAAAATTTAAAAAATGGTTAGACAACATATGAAGAAAGATGCTGCAGATTCTCCTTCTGCTCCATTTTTGGGCTTTTATTGTTTCTTGTTTTTGTTTTGTTTTTTTGTCTTGATGCTGTATTTTCCTCTACTGCTGGCCTTATTTTCATGTTTTCTCTTCAGGCTATTGTTTTCTGACCAAAACCTGTCTTTTTTTCTAACGCAGAATGCACTGGAAAGGACTGTTCAGCCACAATTTGCCTACAGTGGCCCACAGGGGACAGCGAAACCATTCATGTGTGAATATTTGACAAATCAACAAATTACAGGGTGAAATGCAGAAAGGGTACTCCAATTTAGCGGAGAGCAATTTTTGGCTTCTCATTTGCAAATTCATAGGCATCTTTTAACTTTCAAGGACATTTCTGCTCCATTAATTTTTGATCAGGCTCTACATAATACAGTGTGCATATGCATGCGGGCATGCAGCCTCAGCCTTGTGTAAATGAGTTTACTGACAAGTGTGACAAGTATGTGTGCCACAAAAATAGTTTTCTTCAGTTTGCTGAGTCCTCTTCAGCTCACACTTGGAGGGAATATTGAAAGAAAGAAAAAAAAAAAAAAAGTAAACAAGAAGTTCCCAAGATAGAATTTCATCTGTCTGGATGCTTGAAAACATCTACTAACCCTGACTGAAGTTTGTGTTTTGCATGTGTGCTTATTTCTGACACTTGCGTCCGGATTTTAAAAAATAAACTTAAAAACAAAGCAGGTAGCGGTCACTGTGACAGATTTTGTTTTGCAGGGAAGCTTTTCACCGTTTAGTAAACTGTGTACATACAAAAGGCTTTTTAATTCGCTGTTTGGTAATTGTGGAGTAATTGCCAAAAGAGTGCTGTGTGCTGACATTTGTGTATTATTACAGTAATCTGGCAGATCAATGGTGATGTGCAATAAGTGCACTCAAGGAGAAGCTATCGCTATAAAATCAAAACTTTTATATGCTCTCTTCACTTACAAATAACTAGAAGCATCATTTACGAGCCAGTGTTTACTCATTACTTATTTAAATGTGTAAATGTAACTAATGAACTGAATCAGTCAAACGTGGAGTGGAAATGTAAATATGGAAAACTGCATTCTGAAAATGTTGCTCGAGATTTATTTGGATTAATTTCCTTTTATATCCTGTCATATTTGGATTTCTGCATATCTTACCAAAAGTGGATACTTTTGGTAACTTTAATTGTAACAACATCTTAACTTTTCTTTTCTTTCTCGTCAATCAAGATTTGTGTTGACTACATTTCTTACTCGATGATGATGTTGGTGGCTCACCACTATCCATTAATAATGCGTTGGACAGTTCTTAAACCAATTTTAGTACCTTCAGCAATCTCCTTAGTGGTTTTAGTTACTTGATGATAATACTATAAAATAGAGCATCTTTACAGATGTAGGCCACAAGAAGGTGAAAATAAACCAAAAGAAAGTAAAGTTTCAAACTGTAAACTGGACACAGGATGTTCACATATACTAGATTATAGGCGAGCTAGCTTCTGCAGAGATGACTGCTACTTATTGTACGGTGTGTGATTGGTAACTGTGATGAAGTCAAAGGAGCAGCTGGGAAAGTGAACCGCTGGGGTAAATCACTGGCTGCCTCCGGAAAAAAATGGGTGGGGTAATTGAAAGGAAAACACTCATCATCTAGCGACAAGGTGTCCAGTCACTTCACTGTGGAGGCTTAGTGACTGACAGCAGGAAACTCTGGTTCCTGTTGTGGTTGTTGGCAGCTTCCTGTAATGTGTGTGTGTATGTGTGTGTGTGTGTGTGTTCCCGTGTGCGCGACAGGCAGGATTTGTGTCTAGTCAGTCCTGACTGGTGGGGATGATTGCAAAACAAAACATGCTTTAAGGAACAATGTGGAATACCAACAGTGATAAACATTCATTCCAGCAATTTTTAACAATGCCTCTAAAAGCCGCTTTGCATCAAAATCTTTAGTGATGAGATTTTCAGCACCTGCGGCGCTTTGTCAACTTTTGTGAAATCGATAATTTATCACTTCAAGAAACCCGAAGAAAACAGTCATTGTGAGAAACCACTGGTGTCGGAGTTCTGATAAAAAATTCATGTCGCTATATCCCAGGTGTCTTGAAAGCTCAGTACACTTCTGAGTTGTCCCGCTTGTTAGAAATCCGCGCGTACCCACCCATCGAATGTGATCTCTACTTCCATGACTACTGTGCCAGAAAATGACCCTGCGGTTCATTTGTGCAAGCTCTTAATACAATTTGTGGTTAGTGCACGCTGAAAGTACGTGACGTGTAGCTGATGTGTGTGTATGTTTGTGTGTCAGGGTTAAAAATGTCCCCTGTAGTCACTGTCTGTGCTTCTCGTGCTGCTTTTTTTACGTTTGGTTTTTTTAGCTCCTCCTTCTTTGTGATGAATTCAGCTGTCACTTCTTTTCCTGTTCAAAGCCACTTTTAACCAATCAGCATGCTACATACATCATCCCAGTCTTGTCATGGTCCTAAACCTGTGGACTCAGTGGTTTTGGTTTTGATTATTATCTTATGTTTCAAGTTAATTCTTGTTAGGATTTTCTTGTTCTTAGCTTTGGTTTCTGTTTTGTATTTTGATGGTAAATAAAGCTCACTCATTGCATCGTCAGCCTGTGATTGGGTCCTTTTTCCTTCAACCCCATACGACTGCCGCTGCAGCCGTGACAAGTTTGGCTACATGCTACATGTTTGTGCATAGGATCCACACCTAAAATCCTTCACCCTGTGTAGTGAAATGCCTTCACACACACCATTTTCTAACATTTAAGATTATGAAAACCTGTTGTATTTTATCACAGACCATATTCTTTTCAGTAAGTCAGACTCCTTCATGACAGTCACCTGATTCTTAACACACTTCTAGTCCTTTGATGTGGCAGCAGTCTTTTTTAGCTTCAGTAAGGGTAGAATACGTTTTTCAGACGTCCAATATCATCGTTCAGTTGAGGAACTTGTTGCTGCTTTCAGAATTTTAAAGTACTTTAAAGATCCATAAATTTCTCTACCATGTCTGTAAAACCTGCTGCTCAATTATACAAATATAAAACATTACATCCTTTCAAACAGGTAAATATTACACAGTTAAAGGTGCAGCTCTTGGATATTTATTGCTGACATAGCTTAAATCCTTTAATCCACTAAATCATTTTCTAAACGTCACCTTATCAAGAAAAGCATTTTAAAGGGAAATAATAATAAGGACTTGCAATCTTTTTTTCGAAAGCATGTTTAGAATAAAACCCACCAACACTAAAACCACTTCAGTCCATGAGGCAGAGGTAGAGTAGAGTTGTTTCCACTCTCGCCCAGCAACAACACTCATACAGTCAGTTTTCACGGTCTCGGTGATGTCCCCCATCTTTTCCCCTCTGTGGGAGTTCCTACTGTCATTTTATAAGTGTTTAATTTTTTACCTTACATTAACAACTGAATGACTTGTTGAAGCTGTATATAGCTGTCATGGGTCATCAAATTAATCTGTTAATGTAAATTATTCTTATGTATAAGGACATTATCTGCTGAACAGTCAAAAAGCTGCTGATACACTAAGAATAATATGAGTCTGATATTTTTTTTAACATAAATACATAACATGACCCTTAATTATAATAATTTTTTTTATTCAATTTAAATGTATGTTTTCAAAAGAAGTTTGTGGAAGAACTTTTCCTCTCTTTAGTAGTGTGACAGCAGGAAATGGAGCAAGAGTGGAACTGGGAATGACATGCAATAAAATCTCAATAGCTAAGCACCAAGGATGGTAATAGACAACATTAGCCAGCAATGCCCACCCTGGAACCGGTGGGTGGGGAAGTAGATGGAGTTTCAACATGAAACAGCAACTGGGCGATCTCCAAACTCCTGCTGGTAAGAATCACATGACCAGATCCAAAAAATCCAGAGCAACCAGTTAATGAACCTTCAAAGAGCATTGCAGCCCATTTAACAGATGCAGGAAAGCAGAAATATGTTTTTCATATTGTGAATTTATGCTTGCTATATATGGTAAACTGACATTTACCATATAGCACGTTACACTAATAACAGTTATAATGTTGAAGTATTAGTCTTATAAACTGATAAGGGGTAGGTAAAAGAAGTCAGCTAAAGCCTCAGTCACACAGGTCTGGAGACAGCTTGGCGACCTCATGGCAACTACCAGTTGCTAAGGAAAAATGTGTATTTCCCAATCAGTTTGGTAGGGAGAAGTTGCTGGCCGGTATAAGAGAGGGACATGGTGCTGCACCACACATTTCTTTGTGAGTGCTTTGGTTGCTAGCAGGCTGCCACAATCACCTGTAGTTTGCATGGACGATGTTGAACTGTCTGGAAGCACTCGCTAACTAACCACAAAGAGGTAGGGAAACGCGAAAGAAATGCGATGCAAACTGGAAAACCGAGAATATCAAAGTAAAAGTGATGCCTTTCAAAATGCAACCAACATATTTCTAAAGCCCCAGCGTTAACTTTGAAGGTGAATGGTCTTCGTTTCGGGTTCGCATTGCACTTTCACAGTTCAACCACCACTTGGCAAGTAGTTGGTGAGTGTTTGCAATTGGTGGTGCAGAACAACATACCTGTTTGCAACCAATGCCAACTAACAACTTCCAGCAACCACTTGCCAGCTGGTTGGGGAATCACATTCTTCCCTAGAGACTGGTGGTTACAAAGCGGTTGCAGACTGGACTCTAGATCTGCACGACTGCGGTCAAATCTAACTTCTGTATTATATTTATATTAACACATAATATTCTCCAAAAAGTATAAAATCAGTGATATTCACCTTTAATGGGGGAAAGTTGTTTAGTTAAGTGATGCAATATAATTCAAACACTTTGCATCCAAACTCAATGCAATATAGCGTGAAATTATGGTTTCAGATAAAGTGGCAGGATAATTAATTTAAAAAGCCTTCAGGCCCTTCAGTTAGAAAAATACAATATAAAATAGCAATACAATAACAACAAAAGAAATTAAGGGAATTAACATTTGCCATATCCAATCTAATTTAGCTTCTATTTGCCCTCAAACTTTGCTTTAACTTCACAGCTTTCACTGCCTCTTGTATTCACTATTTGACTTCTGAGCTCTAAAGGGAGAAAGGTAAATCTTCTTCCACCTCTCCAACTGCCTGCACTTCCTGCTCTCGGGTCATCAGTTACATTTATTTTCTCTCTGCTCTTCTCGGGCTCCTTGCTCTGTCTGTCTCTGGCAGGTCTTCCCTGGTGTGTCTGCAGTAATCTGGTCAGTGTCAGCCATTCTCCCCCTACATGCCCTCGGAAAACCAATTAACCCTATCAGCCATATCTGAGTATCACCAGATAAATCCAGTGCCGCTGCATCTATGAAAGAGAGAGAGAGAACATGTGTGTGCGTATGTGATTAAGACAAATATATACTGTAACTTTCTCCTAGGCCTGGTCATTGCACACACACCTATTGTTGTTGCCATGGAGAGGGATTACGGTACAATCAGTGCTCTGCCTGGATGTCTGTCAGCAGATCGTCAGACCTAACGTGGGTGTTTCTGAATGGTACGTGTGTGTAAGTCCATGCACAACCTGTGAGTGTCTATGTGCACGCAAGTGAGTGTGACAGGATTTCAGGCTCCTTTGGAGATGCGGAGGTGGGGACTCGTGTCCTATTATTTGGCCAGTCGACCAGTGCCGGGAAAGAGCAAGCACAGGAGATGTACAGAGAATTCATTTTATCTCACTTAATGGAGATTTAGCTGAACATGATCAGGTTTTCCTGTGTGTGTGTGTTTGATTTTTATATATATAAAAAACAGTGCAAGTGTACAAAAGAACATTGACTTGCTTTGGTGTAAAAAAAAAAAAAAAAAGAAGAAGTTAACATTGTTATTATTTATTGCTATTTCAAGACAGGGGTGATGATGCTGGAATAAAATGCATGAGCATGAGCATACTCATCTTTTTTTGTATTTTTGGAAAAATTAATTAGCTTAAAAATGTTACAAAGGCCAAACACACTTGTTAGTCCTCACACTACAAACACTTTTTGTATATTTGCAGTAAAAACATGCTGTTAGACAATCCAAATTACTACACTCACTAGCCACTTTATTAGTTATACATACTCAACCTACTCAATCATCCAGTCATATGGCAGCAACGCATTCAGGCATGTGGCAAGATGAACTGCTCAATACCAGCACAGGGAAGAAAGGTCATTTAAGTGACTTTTAATGTGGCATGGTTGATAGTGACAGACAGGCTGGTCTGAGTGTTTCAGAAACTACTGGCATTTTCCTTAAAGCGGATGGCCTTTGGAGGCAGAAGGCCACACCGGGTGCCACTGCTAAGAACAAGAAACTGAGGCTACAGTTCACACAGACTCAAGTGTGAACTGAGTGGTTAGATCAGTCTCAACCTGTGTTACAAGATTCGAAATCTAAAAAACACATGGTTTCATCCTGCTGTACTAAGCTATGACAGTTGAGGCTGCTGGTGCTGGTGTATCAGTGTTTAGGATATTTTCTTGGCACACCCTGGCCCTTTTGTACCAGTTGAGCATTATTTAAATGCCACAGCCTACCTATTGTCCATTTACCATGTCAATCCTGTAGTGAGCAGTATGTCCATCTTCTAATGGCTGTTTCCAGCAGGATAACGCAACATGGTCACAAAGCCCCAAAAATCTCCAACTGGTTACTTGAACATGACAATGAGTATCCATGGATACCAGATCTCAATCCAACAGATCATCTTTGGAATCTAATGGAACAGAAGATTCACATCTTGGACGTGCAGCTGACAAATCTGCAACAACTGTGTGATGCTGTCATGTCAACACAGACTGAAATGTCTGAGGAAAGTTTCCAGCACCTTGTTGCATCTATGCCATGAAGATTTAAGGCACAAGGGGTTCAACTTAGTATTAGCAAGGAGTAATTAATAAAGTGGCCAGTGAGTGGATTTTCCCACAGTTTCACTCTGGTGAGTTTGGCTTTAGCTTGAGACCAGTTGGCTGAATCCATAAAACAAGACATTAAAAAAAAGCCTGTTACACTTCTTTCAGTCACTCACTGAGATAATTAAATTAACGAGCTGGTTATCGCTAAAAATATCAGCTAGTGAACGGCCGTCATTTCAACTCTTCAAATTTGAGCGTCGCCAGCTATAAAGCGGCTGCTTTTATTTCCTCTATGTGAAGTGGATTTACTGTTTAAACATTATTCATTTTAAGTGGTAAATCTACAAATATTCAAATCTGAAGCTAAAAAGTGACAATTTGACAGAATTAACCACCAAATTATTATTTAAAAAAGTACATATGAGAAAGAAGAAAGCGAGAGAATGATAAAGAGAGCTACCATGTTCATTAGAGCCTGCATGAACGCTAAATGCACTCGGCCATGCGTTCTTAATAAAAGATGATTATCCCTTCATTTCACCGCCACCTGGGAAACAGGAAGCTCATCAAAGCTTGATTAGATACTGCAGTCAGCCATGCACAGAAACACAAACACGGCCGGCCAATGTATATCTAATTCATAACCTTACAGTCTTCAATCGTATCCGCAGCAGTGCGTTTTCTACTTTATGAGAGCTTGGCAGAGAACACAAAGACTGAGGAGAGAAGAGTGTGACAGAGTTGGCGTGGGGCCAGAATAACTAATTTGCTGTAATGACTTTCTGGCAGTTCTGACACAGAGGAGCTCCCACATAAAGTGAGAGGCCGGGCCACGATGGGCAATTCAATTACGATTCCGTCACAGTAGCCGATAGTCGCAGATCAGGGCAACATCAGCACGACAGCCGGCAATGATACGCTACACTGCCGGGCCGAAACAATGAAGCAGGTAATGTCTTTTTTCCTTTTTTCCCCTGGTAAATAAATACAGGACACATCTCTAAGATCCCGCACAGGAACTTTTGGTTGTTTTGTTGCAGAAATGTGAACCAAACCATCCATATGGAAATCAAAAGTAAGACTGCACCCCACTATATATTTTTTTTATTTATGACTAGATGAGGACATGCTGTACTCTTTTTTTTGATATTTATTATGTGCAAAAGGAGAAATAAGAATTGCACAATTGGCACAAAGTAAGTGTTATACTTTTATTCCTAATTAAAGGTTCAAATAATTTGAAATGTTCACAGCAAAGGTCAAAAATCCTCAAGAGGACAAAGCTGAAATTGGCAATGGAAATTAAAACAGGGAGCTCAAATCAGGTAAAAAAAAAAAAAAAAAGAAGAAGACACATTTGATTCCTCGTCCCGTTCCTTCAGTGCTGAAACAATCATGAATTATATTTGGCACAGCCAAAATGATCCCAAGTCTGAACAAAAAAGTAGATCACACTACGTCAAAGAAGTCCCTCAGCTGCTCCAGAATATTTTTCTGCTCTCTGCCTTCCTTTAATTTGCCTGAATAAAAACAAAAATCATATCAATAATGGATAAAATAATACTGGTTAGTGTGACCCCAAATTCACACACAAATAATTATCATTTTACTTTGCTGTTATTTTCAGCTCTGCTCATTGTTTTGGGATTACACCACCCAACTTTTCTGTTTTAAGCCCCCCCCCCCCAAAAAAAACCTCTCAAGATCCCATATGCTACGAAGTCATCGCCAAAAAGCAGGAAAACAACCAGACGATGGAGAGAGCATTTGTAATAAAACATTTATCTCCTAATATTGCTCCTCATCTGCTGAATGTGTACATAAGAAGCTGTTTCTGACATGTTCACTGTCAACTCCAGCTCCTGGTTTGTGCATCTGCAATTTAGAAAAGGTCCATGTGACGTCAGTTTTATTCAAAGACTGACTGTAAGAAGAACTTAGCTTTCAATCACTGTTTCCTTTAAAATATGCTATATTTCATATCTTTGGCGTCATTCTTTTTCAGCACTTTCACAGATTTTTACACCACTAACCAAAACAGGTAAAACATGGAACAGGAACATTGTAAATTAACAGGTAGATTTACACACTTTTCTCTAAAATTCATACTTATGGGATGTTTATCTTAATTCTTTATCTATATGAGGGCAACTAGATGTCTTGAAAACAATGATTCTGCCTTGTTAACTTGGGCTTGCAGGCCGAGAAACTTGTGAGTGGCTACCCAGGTTAATGATGAGTGGTTCCTGGAAGATATTAGGTGAAAGGTTGCAAAGACGTTGCAAAAGCCTCCTTGCGAACACTGTGGTCAATAGCAGATTAAAAATTGTCGCTTTTAGTTTGCATAAAAGACAAAAGTCAACTTGTCTGCAAGCACTTGCCAACTACTTGCTGTAGTTGGCACTGTAGTGAAACTTGGAAGTTTGACCTTCGATCCTCTCTAAACAAGTTGGTTGCAAACAAATGATTTACATTTTCGGTCACACGTTTCCAAGGTTCACTACCGCTCACTGGGTAGTTGGTGAGCACAGAAAAGTCGGCGTTTTCGTGCAAACTGTAGGTGACAATCTGCTGGCAACCAAAGCAATCAAAAATGATGCTTTTCGGTGCGACACTCCCTTTGCGGCTGATTTCACCTGCCTACAGCCAGCTACCACTCGCCAGCTAGTCGAGGAATGCACATTTTTCTGCGGCTTGCCTGGCTCTGTGAGACCTAAGCTGTAATTCAATTTAGGCTAGATTTGTTTTCCTGCAGAGACGCCAAGAAAATTACCAGACAACATTTAGCTTGGCGGAAATATAGTGAAACATAAAAATACCATGTGATTGACAAACCACAGTACAGTTAGCAGTGCCCTGCGATGACGGTATAAGTGAATGAGCAGACCAAAGAATGACTGGCACTGAACCAGATTCATCAACGTGACGGATTAAGCCAAAGAGGACGAGGGTAAGAAAGAGAGAGGAAGACTGACAGAGAGAAGAAATGATGAAATAAAGGGAGCGGGAGAGGAAGAGAAAAGAAAAATATGATGATGATGATGATAATAACAGCGTAGCTGCCAAGAGAAATGACAGCAAAGGTTAGAGCTGCCCTGTAGGGGTTGGCTGACATGTGTCACTCAGAAAAAGCAGACTCGTGCAGAAAATGCATGCATGGACACACTAACACATCAAAATGTCCTCACTCTGATGGACTGAACCTCAAACATGTCCTCACTAAGACAACTGTGCCATATGGACCTGCTCTTGTAAACATATGGGGCTTTGGTTGTGAGTAAAACAAAAAAAACAAAAAAACACTGTGATGGTCTAGTAACAAGAAACACACATAAACAGATCCTGTACTTAGGAGTTACCACCTGACATGTGTGAGTGGTAAGCGAAAGGCGAGTGGCAGGGAGGTGAAGGGATGAGAATCAAACCCACCTGACGAAAGATGGCACCGCAGGAAACAATTTTTCGGTGAAAGAAAATGAGGACAGAATAAATGTCCCGATTCCGGAATGGCACCACTTACCTCAACATCCAGCTGTGAAAGCTGCATCAACCTGAGCCAAAAAGTGATCGAGCTGGAACAAAGGATATCCACGCTATACCAAATCCAGGGGGCTGAATGCGAACTTGACACGATCCTCCTTGGCAAAGCTCAAACCACCGCTACTAGCGCTGAGCTAGCCGACACAGTGCACCATCCAGCTGCTGTGTCCCAAGATCCCGCCAACAGTCAACACAGGCTCTCAACTTGCGTCGCTGGTGCTTCTTCCAAGGACGAGAACTCCTGGTTTCAGCTAGGGGCCAGACCCAAGGCTCTGGTCAGCTCCACTCCACTCCAACCAGCGCCATGGACCATGGTTGAGACGCGTGGTGGCTGCAGAGGGGGCAGGAGGATCCGTCTCTCGCACCCCCACCCCTCCGGTGCGGTAGTATTGGAGAATAAATTCAATGTCCTGGATCCTGTGGACTTTCCTCCTCTGACCGCTAGCCCTCGCCATCCCGCTGTGTCGCTGAGGTCTGCGCCATCTCCACCACTACGCCCCCGGAGCCGCGGCGGGCAACCCGACGCTGTGGTGCAAACTCACCGCGGAGAGCTGTGCTTTACCCCGGCTCCTCGGAGAAGAGGACCCACGGCGCGGCTACCTGGGAGTCACTCACGCAGTCCGGCTGGCGCATCTCCATCTGAACACCCCCGGTGTCGCGGCGCGGGCGTCTCAGATGGCCAACAGCCCCCGGTGGCACCTCCTCTCTCCACGCTGGTCCTCGGGGATTCCATCGTCAGGAACGTGCGGATGAGGGGGGCGCTCACGCTGTCGTTCCCGGGAGCCACTGTTGTTGACATAGTGGACAGAATTCCCAACATTCTGGCATCCCACCCACAGGTTAACCGGCTCATCATCCACATCGGCACCAATGACATCCCCAAACAGCAATCTGAGCTGCTGAAGTTGGACTTCCTCGAACTCTTCAGCCTCCTTGGTCAGTTGCAGGTGAGTGCTTTTATCTCTGGGCCCACCCCCACCTGTGGCAGAGGGATAGGCCGTTTCAGCCGGCTGCTCAGCCTTAACACCTGGCTTTCCTCTGCCTGTGTCTCCCACGGCTTGGGTTTTATTAACAACTTTGATGCCTTCTGGGAGAGGAGGCATCTTTTTGGGGCAGACGGGCTCCACCTCAACGCCTGGGGACGCCGTTTGCTGTCCGCCAATTTGGCATTTGGCGTACAGCACTCCCGCACATCGCCCTGTCACTACCCCAAACTGACATTACCTGCTGATCTGTCTGCCACTGACTGATGTTCCCCTGGTCCCAGCTCCTATATTTATATTTGTTCCACTTTTAACAGTAATACACAAAACTCTGGACTAGGACCTTTCTCTCCCACAGTCAACACAATACCCGTCATAATCACAAACAGAGAGCAACAGAATTATCATAAATCCAGTAACTCCAAAAACATTAATAACCTCCGGCCTCTTCAAAAATATCAACATCCATTCAACTCTATTGTCAAAAATCCACCAGTCTCAATCAGTATGGCACTTTTAAATGTACGCTCTCTGTCGAACAAGTCTTTTATTATTAATGATTTAATTTTAGATAATAAACTTGACTGTTTATTTTTAACTGAAACATGGCTGGGTTCGGATGCACCAGTTGTTCTCACTGAGGCCTCCCCACCAAATTTTAATTTCTCTTTTTCTATTAGAAGTGGTAAGAGAGGTGGTGGGACTGCATCTTTAACCAACAACACACTCACCACCAAACAAATATTATTTGATCATTTTACCACTTTTGAATTCCATGCTATTGTTTTCAGCAGCCCTCCAGTTTTATCTGTCACAATTTATAGACCACCTAAAGACAGCGCTGCTTTTATCAAGGAATTCTCAGAATTTTTAACAAACATACATTCAAAATATAATATGATAATTTTAACCGGTGATTTTAACCTGCACATAGATAATCCTTCTGACCCTGCAACAAAAGAATTCTTAAACATTCTTCACTGTTTGGATTTATCCAGCACGTCACACAGCCGACTCACAACAGAGGACACACTCTGGACCTGGTCATCACCCATGGGCTGTCCACCAGCGTGTCCTCTGTTGTTGACTTGGCTGTCTCTGACCACTACTGTGTGTTTTTTAACATCACCGGTTTTATTCAGCGGGAGACCTCAGTGCGAACTGTGAGGAGGCGCTATCTAACCTCTGAAGTGGCTGCAAATTTTACCAGGGTTTTAGACGAATGCCCCCCTGTGATTTTACCTGCACCCTGCGATTTGATTTTTAGTTATTTCAACAGCAAACTGAAGAAAAGCCTTGACTCTGTTGCTCCACTCACCACCAAAAAGATTAATGTAAAACATGCATCACCCTGGAGAAACGAAGAAGTCAAAAAACTCAAAAGAAATTGCAGGGCAGCAGAAAGGAGATGGAGGAAAAATAAAAATACTATCAACCATCAAATATTTTCCGAGCAACTTAAAATGTACAATAATACATTAAGGAAGTCAAGAAATTCATACTTCGCCAAAATAATCAGTATTAACAAAAATAATCCCAAGGTCCTCTTTTCCACCATAGATCATTTATTTAACCCTGATTTTAAAAGCTCCAAAAGAACCCCCACAGACTCGCTCTGTGAGCAGTTTGCAGACCACTTCAGGGGAAAGATCAGCGCCATCAGATCTGATATTTTATCTAATCGCGATATGATTTTAAACACATCTGAGGGCTCGATTGTACCTGAGGAGACACTGGACAGCTTTGTCCTGGTTAATGCTGAGAACCTTCAGAAAGTTTTCTCCACAGTGAGACCCACCACATGTCTTTTAGATCCAATCCCTTGTTCACTCTTTAAAACACTTTATGGATTTTTTGAGGCTGAGCTTTTATACATGATGAATTGCTCTCTTCAGTTGGGTGTCTTCCCTGCTGCCTTTAAAACGGCGGTGGTGAGGCCCCTTCTGAAGAAGAGCAATTTGGATTGTAATGATTTTAATAACTACAGACCTGTATCCAACTTACCATTTTTAAGTAAAGTCTTAGAAAAACTTGTTTTTACTCAGATTACTGATTTTCTCAATGATAGACAGATCCTGGAGATATTCCAGTCTGGATTTAGGGTGAACCACAGCACAGAGACTGCTCTCCTAAAGGTTTTAAATGATCTTAGATGTAACTGGGACGCCCAAAAGCTCTCAGTCCTGGTGCTACTGGATCTAAGCGCAGCCTTTGATACAGTAGACCACGCTATTCTTTTAAACAGACTGAAACACATGGTGGGCCTCTCTGGTGCTGTACACAACTGGTTCACTTCCTATCTCTCTGACAGATCTTTTATGGTGAGTATGGATACATGCTCCTCTAAGATCCATAAAATGACATGTGGTGTGCCTCAAGGGTCGGTTCTAGGCCCTGTACTTTTTAATTTGTATATGCTCCCTCTCGGCAGTGTCATCAGGAGGCATGGAGTGAACTTCCACAGTTACGCTGATGACACGCAGCTGTACATCTCCGTGTCTCCTGATGACACCAGACCAATGGATGCCCTTTTTAACTGTATCTTGGATATAAGATCTTGGATGGCAGAAAACTTTTTACAGCTTAACCAGGACAAGACTGAAGTTTTAATTGTCGGTCCTGAGGCTCAGAGAGAGAAACTCTTGTCTAAATTAGAGGCATTTTCACTATGTCCTTCGCTACAAGTGAAAAACCTGGGTGTTATTTTTGACTCTGAGCTTGGTTTTATCCCACATGTTAAACGTGTAACCAAAATTGGATTTTATCATCTAAAAAATATAGCCAGAGTCCGCCCTATTCTCTCTCGGGCCAACACGGAGATGCTGATGCATGCTTTCATTACCAGTCGCATTGATTACTGTAATGCCCTGCTCTCTGGTCTTCCTAAGAAGAATATTTCAACTTTACAACTTTTGCAAAACTCGGCAGCTCGTGTGCTGACGAAGACCAGAGGGCGGGCCCACATTACACCGGTTTTAGAATCGCTGCACTGGCTCCCTGTGTGTTTCAGGATCGATTTTAAAGTTCTTTTATTGGTTTTTAAATGTCTTAATGGTCTTGGGCCTTCTTATCTCTCAGATCTGCTTTTACCATACGAACCCTCGCGGACCCTGAGGTCCTCTGGTACTGGCCTTTTGATTGTCCCTAAAGTCAGGACACATACTCACGGAGAGGCAGCTTTTCAGTGGTATGGTCCTCGTCTGTGGAACAGCCTGCCGGAGGAGCTCAGGGCCGCAGAGAACGTACATGTTTTTAAGAACAGGCTCAAGACCCACCTTTTTAATTTAGCTTTTACTTAGCGTTTATTTACTTTATGCTTATTTATTCTATCCTGTTATTCTATTATTAATTTAGACTTTACCTAATATTTTTTGATTTTATTCTTATTCATTTTTTAATCTTCTTACTCTATTTATATTTATATTGTATCCTGTTCTTATTTATTTTATCATTTTACCCTGTATATATCGTATTGCGTTATATCTCCAGTGTTTCCTCGGAGGGCGCTCTCTGCACCGGGGCTGTGATTGACCGTGGCTGCTGGGTCTCTGGGGGTCCTCTCAGCCTGGCTGGGGGGCTCCTTGGCCTCCCTCCTGCTGTGTGCCCAGCCTGGAGGCTGCGGTCTGTGACCGGCTCCCGGTGCAGACAGCTCCCTGTTATAGTGTTTCCTCACTTGGCTCATGCGAGCCCAGCCCAAATTTTACTCTTTAAGTGTGCGCGTGTGTGTGTGTGGGTGGGGGGATATATGTGTATTGAGAGTGTGGGGAGTGAGTTGGAGGGTGGGGTGGGCTGCTTTTAACTATGTAAAGCACTTTGTGCTACATTTTTTCTGTATGAAAAGTGCTTTATAAATAAAGATTGATTGATTGATTGATTGATTTGACAAATACGTGCAGACGCTTGCTGTGACTTGTAGCTTTGACCTGCTGTGTCAGACCTGCTCTCACGGACATATGGGACTCTGATTCTAACACCCTGTGATGCTGTAAAAAAACAAAAACAAAGCAAAACAAAAAAAAAAAATCCCCAAAATAAAAAAGGTGTGCTTTCCAGAAGCACCTTTCTCTCTTGGGCATTAAAGCACTAGAGCTCCTCATCACATCTGGGCTCCTCAGCATCAAGGGCACTTAGTACACATTCAGCTGGAAACTATTTTCCTCCAAAACACCTTTACTGCAGGGAACATAATATCCACAGTGCAGCAGGTACCACTTTCACTACACACACGCTTGATGAGAGCGTTAGAAGCATTGGTAAAAATTTATCAAAAAGAGGTAAATAACACTTGAAAGTACTTGGTATCTTGTGCATTGCATCGTACACAAATATTTTATCAATATTTGCACTCTCTGCGGCCTCTCAGTGCATGTTCGCACCTATAGTTCATTTACTCTGGTCTGAATCAGTTCATGGTTCTGGAAGCCAAAATGCATCAGTACAAATGTTCATTGCGCTTTGTGGTCAGATGGGTCTGGGGCAGGGGCAACAAACAAACACAGGAAGAAGCTGGTGTTTTCTGGGCTAGTGGATAAAATTGAAGATTTCCATTCATCTTATGGCTAACTGCTTCAGTTTGTGCACTCTGTCTATAATACTGAGCCATATCCCAGAATGTAAAGCATACCTTGCTACTTCAAGCCTTTTAGCTCAGACTTACCATACCATACCATAGTATATTTATAAAGCACTTTAAAACAACCACTGCTGACATAAAGTGGTGTAAACTGGAACTGAATAATGAAGATACATTAAATATAAATAAAACCCATTAAAACGTCAAATAACGAAAAGATGTGCGTGACTCGAAAGCCAAACAATAAAAGTTAGTTTTAGGACGTGTTTTAAAAGCAGCAATCATTGAAATCACATGACATTTTCACCAAAAACAAACAATGCTAGAGTTTATTTGAAACTTGACCGAGATTATCTCCTCCAATCGGTCTCGGTGGGGTCATTTTTGTCACGGTGTCGGGTTTGACCGTGACAGTATTTGGTGTTTGCCTGAAACTGTTTCCCTCTTTCACTCTGTCATGTCACTGTGTCTGTGTCTCAGCGTTAGTGATTTCCTGTTTTATTGTGACAGTCACTTGTTCTGTGCGCATTGTGTTCAGTTTTGCTTCACTTGTCTGGTTTGTCAGACTTAGTTCATCTGTGTTCCCGGTGTGTTTAATCTCCCTAATTTCCTTGTGTGTCATGTCATTGTCATCTTATCCCCTCTCGCTGTGTGATCCGTCTGTTTGGAGTTTTCTTTGTCACCTGATTTAATATCCCTGAGTTCCTGCTTTATGTCCTGTAAACTCAGAGGTCTAACTTAAAGAGCAGCTTTAATGCTGAGTCCTGCATTTGGTCCAGTCTTGCCTACCGCACACAGTGTGTTACGACAGTTTATGCAGCTAATGATTAGAAGTGACAGGAAACATTTTGTTGGGCATCATTATAAAACAAATCCATAATAAACTAGAATTTCAGCATTTCAAGTTGTCTGAAAGGACTATAATACTCCTGCATGTTCTCTATTTTGAGGTTTTGCCTGTGATGAGAGCCTTCAGGCAATCAAAGGTCTTTTCATACCAAAGCAGGTGACTTGTGCAGAGCAGGATGAAGAGTGAACGATCTGTTCACTTCCACAGACAAAAAAAACTAAACTTAAACAACACCTTTAGTCACAAAACTCCAGTGAAATGCCACCATATGAGATGAGTACCTGTGAGCAGGGTGATTTCATCATATTTGCATGAACTTAACTGAGAGACGTTTACACTAGTTTAATCTGTATGCTTAAAATCTCAGGTCAAATCTCTGTAACCTTTCAGCAAATTAGAAACTTTTTTCTTGTTCTGATGTTTCATCATATCTCTATTCTCCTTATCAGTCGCGGCTAAATCTATACAGCTTCTTCCAGGTGCGACACAAACACACAGAGGCTGGATTACATGCGAAACTACAGCTCGAGATGACTCATCCTTCCCCATTTCCCATCAGGACCAATATGGGACGCCATCTGCCTCAGCCTAATGATGACTGAGCCTTCTCTTCTTTCCCCATCACTTGGAGATATTGCTCAGTCCGAGTTTTTACTCAAGCAAATAAGGAATGAGTCAATCTCTAATCTCACCGGAAGAATCCGGAAGCATTGCTCAGTGAGTGAACAGACAAAGACACGCAGTCATAAGACGAGCTAATAATGGGTAATGATTCTCTTCTTGGAAATGTTTCTGGTGAATGAAAGTAGGAAAGCGTGAAAAAGAGACTTTCTTTAAAATGCGCCGCGTCGAAAATCAACACATTTCCTCCCGCTTCACTGCAGTTTCAAATGAGAAAAAAGGTTTAAGGTTTCAGAGTTGCTACAGGTGGAGTACAGTATGTATGAGGCGATGGGGCTGACTTTGATGGAACCCTATTTTAGCCTCAATTGTGTTGGTTTAAGAGCCAACATCTGAGGTGTGGTTGACAGCGTATGAGCAATTCTCACACTTCATCATGTTAGCACTCTCAGACTGTAGATGGAAAGAGAGCAGCTATGAACAGTATTACATTATATAGCATAAACAATTGTAATTATATTATATTGACTTTTATGGGTGACTCCCAGGCACTAAATATGTATGTCAGAAAGGTTGAAGGCTGTTACTGGAAGAAATTGGCTGAAATTCAGATGCTGCCCCAAAAACCTAATTGTGATTGCTTTGGTTGGCAGCAGATTGGTGTGGTTGCCAAGAGTTTGCATGGAAGACACCAGCTTGTCTGCTATCATTCCCAAACTGTTTGCTGAGGGGTAATGAAACTTGAAAAAGTGCTACGCAAACAATAATGGAAACAGTTTACCTTCAAAGTTCTGCCTTAACGAGGATAATACACGTAACTATAACTAAACTGACTGTGATGAACATTTTTATTTAGACTTTGGATATTTACAAACCTGTGTGTCTACTTTCTGTGTTTATATTCTAATAGCTATACTGTTTTTGCTAACAACACCTTTCCCGTAAAACAGCGATACTTAAAACGACCAAAGCTAACACTGAACTGATGACGAACTGAATAAAAATGAAACATTTTCAAATGATAAAATAAGCAGCTCCATTCTGGAAACTAAAGAGAAAGACGTCAGCACGAAATAAAAATAAAAACTAATTTAGGAATACAAAAGTGGAACAACTCTGCGCCTTAGTGCTGCAACCAGCACTTCCAAAGGCACAGTTTCACTACCACTTGGGAATAAACATTTTTTCTCTAGCGATCTGTTGCCAGGAGATTACAGACCCTTCTCGATGGCTGCGTAACCTGTTTTTTCATGTAATATCAAAATATCATAATGCTGGTCTGTTTCTGCTGTGTGCATAGAAGCATTAGCAAACAGTTGCTTTTCATTTTATTTTCTGCAAGGGAAGATTTTGGTATTTTCACTTGCTGGTTTCTGCTGTAAGCGACCACCTTTCTGCCATTTGATGGCATGAAAAAAAGAGAACAAATCAGCCTTTAGATCAAATTTAAACAAGATGTTAAAAGGCTGAATAGAACTGAAGGATTGGGTTTAGTGACACTTGGCATTTGTGATCAGCTGTTTTGTTTGCTGACTAAACCTGCATGCTTTAGGGGTGACTGTAACTTATGAGACAGAGCTCGTCATCTACTGATCTGAAGCTCGGTACTTCGGTCGCTGGCTGCTCCAGTCTCCATGGCAAAGCATCCTCAGGTAATATTCTGAATCCAGCAACTCAAAGTTGTTCTCTGATGCATTCATCAGAGTGTGAATTTTAGATAGAAATCACTAGAAAAAAAGTGCTCGAGTGAATGATAAAGTGCTTTGAGTGCTCAAGTAGAACAGCGCTATATAAGAATTGGTCCATTTACCATTTACGGGAGATCGCATTTCCCGAAGCACACTGTTCAAGAGCACGTTTGCCGTGGGGCTCCTCTCAGGATTCACCTCAAACCTCTGTGGTAATTTTGATAACGAAAAGCCAACCAGTCAGTGAAAACCCTGTGAAGCATCTTCATGTTTGTCAGTCTAATATTAGAGCTTTAGTCTCACTCTTAGACTCAAACTTTGAAGCTCTTCAGGATTCAGTGGCATGGAAACTTACTGTTAATGCTGTCAGCGTGAAAGGTGGCCCAGCAGTGAGAAATCATGTTTCCTATTAGGAATTGCCACTGTGAAGAAATCCTGACACACACACACACAGCAGAAACAGATGATCTAGTATCAGAGAGATTAATTTAGCCTGCGTTTCAGACTTGGACTTATCTGTCCTGTGTCAGCAGCTAAAATGTTAATAATTATGCATGATGAAGATACTTCGTTAATTATTTTGTTCAAAGGATCACTAATTGGGCAGCAGACATTTGAATTTTTTTATAGTGTAGGTTTTTTCACATCCTCTCATCTTTCAATCTTAAAAAAAAAAAAAGTAAAACTGTTTGGTACTGCTTCCTGTTTCCAAATTTTGCCAGCCAACATTTTGAATAAATAAGAAGCCCATATGTTCACATACAGTACAATTTGCTATTTGAAGCCAGTAAAAGTTTCAGTACTTATAGACAAATAAATTAAGTTTCCATAAGCTGTAAGTGTGAGGGTGTATGAATCAGAGCCAATACATGTCCAATGAGGATTTATTAATTAGTGGAATGAAAGGAGGGATGCAAAAAGAGCCCGGGCTATATCAGTCTTTTGGTAACATGACTTGTCATAAATGTGCTCTAATTAAAATAGTTTAAGACATACCAGCTGTTTGCATCACCATGACGCCCCCCCTCTCCCCCTTTTCCTTCCTTTTTTTACTTCAAGTGATTAAGGTGCCATTTGCTTTACCTATTATCAGTCTTCCACTGGATGGAGATAAGGTCCTCAAGGAGCAAAGAAACATAAATCAGACTCTTAAAACAAATGTGCGGTGGATGTAGTCTGCAGAGATATGCAGCGTGATCTATTGAGACGTTAAGGCTGCCCTATATTATTCACAGCCATGTATAGCTGGGGTCAACAACATGGCTGCTTTGGGAATGAGAGGTCTAAAAGCACTGTATCATTATAGATACATTTTACAGCCCTCAGCTGTCACGGCTGGGGCGGCAGTCGTGTGGAGGGTGAGAAAGGAGGATCCAATAGCAGACAATGGCGGAGGTGCAAGTGGGTTTTATTTACAGTGCAGAAAACCAAGGTGTGGACAGAACCGAACATAAACCTAAACTGGGAAAACTAATGCAAAATGGAGGACACGAGGCGAGGGGCAGAGAGACACGAAGAAACATGGAACAGAGCAGACTACACGAGAGGTTCACAGAGAAACGCAGACGACGCCACGAGGAGCACAGGCAGACACCAACTATAAATACACACACCAGGTAATCAGGAAATGGCACACAGGAGGGGACACAGCTGGAACTAATGGGCATAACGAGGCAGACCTACAAAGTAAAACAGGAAACCCTAGACACATGGAACCAGACAAGACATTGAACTAAACAGACAGATTCACAAACAGATGGGGTGACATCATAGACAGAGGCACAGACGCAGACTCAAAGGCAGACTGAATATAACACATAGAACTCAAACCATCATCATCATCATCAACTAGAAAGTGAATACAAACTAAAAGCGCTGGGTCACTGACCCAGGACCATGACATCAGCTGAATTTCATCCAAGTGAATTATGTCTAATACGTTAGCTTGATGTCTGCAGAAGGCCAAAGGGTTTCATACCTCTATAGTTAGATGAGTGTTTAGCTGATATGGAGCATGCATGTTGGATGATAAAGCTTTATATGCAGGATAACGTCTGCTGAATATTTAGATTGGTGTGAGTTCTGTACATCTATCCGTATCTTCTTTGCTTTATGTGACCCAAAGGAGCTACTAAGTTCTGTATGTGTTTCCTTGTTGCATTATACGATTCCACTTGTAACCTTTCACCACAAATAAAGCCATTTATTATTCAGTTTTTTTCAAATATATTTTGTGAGAATTATTTTTATACAGCATTTAATACACCATGTTATATTTTTAGCTCGGTCAAAAGTGGCAGGAAATGTTGCAATGTGACATGAATTAATAACAAGGTAAGTACAGTTTCAATCACCTTACAATGCTTTTCTTTAGGAACAAAGACATTTCGTGTTATGTTAACAAAATTAGCTGCAAAAGACTCTTTGCCTAAGTGAAATATACAATTTACACCAAGTGGCACACGCTAAAACTAGGACCTGTAACACCAAACAATCCTAGTAGAAGCTCTACTTAGAACTACTTTGCGGTTTGCGCATCAGATGGTGAGCTATGTTCATCATTTCAGTCTAAGACAGTGTCATTAGTTTTGCAGATAGAGTACTTTCAGCTGCTCCATTATTTCCCAATCGGTCGACCCCTTAGGAACAGCCAGCTTCCCTTCCTAATACAACTTCGGCTTGGGAATGACCCCTTGATGTCAGGTTTGTGTCTTCTCCCCTTTATAAATAATTTGCACACCTTAGCTATTCTGTCATGACGACAGTTGGTTAGTTCGAGTCAGAATACAATTGTTTAGTGACAGGTTACTTCCCATCAGGCATCCTGTGAAATCACGTTGTGATCCAAAGTCGTCACCCAGAGGTTGATTGGTGTTGCATGCTCAACCTCTTCCTCAACCTTTACTACAACAAGTTACTGAAGCTGAACACTGCAATCACTGGTCGCTACTATAAAAGCTCGTTGTTTACATTCTGTTCAGAGGATACACTACTTTAGGATCAACGGCTGCGTGCGCTGTGCCATACAAAATGCTGTTCTGTTCAAATGAAAGGCTGCCCTTTTAACAAATATGCATCCAGCTGTAGGTTATTACAGAAAATACCAAGACAGGTCACAACGAGAAAGCAGTCAGAGGGAGAAGATTTATTTTTAACTGAATCACAGGCACTAACCTTTGACTCGTAACTAGATGAAAGCATGTTCTTCCATCATCCAATAAAGTGATATGCCCGTGGTTTGGCCTTGTCATAGCTGAGCACTGAGCGGAGGTACCGTTTTCAGACTAAGCATTGCGAGGATAGAGCCCCATGGGGCACACAAGCCCAGAATCTGGCCAGCCAGCTTACTGCACAGCAGGAATGGTATGTGTGTGTGGAAGGGAGTGTGTGCTTATGTGTATTAAAGGTAATGATGCAGGGAAAAAATAAAAAGAGCAGATTTTTATCATCATAGAGTAACAGCAAGGGCCCACCATAAAGTGGTAAATCTAAACCAAATAAAAAGAAAATTCTCTTCGGTAATAGCTTTTGCAATTAAGCTGAAGATGCTACTTGCAGGATTTGTTCAACTATTGCTGTTGTCACACAAATACTAAACGTTTAATCAGAAACAACTATTAATAAATACAGAGTTTTGAAAAAAGAAACTGTTATATTTCACTTCTGAGTCGAGAATAAATCATGTACTCTGGGGGATATAACTTTGATTTGAATTTTACTTTCTTTGATTGTAAATGTAAAACATCACTGTGAAACTACACTGGCTTTTTCACCACATTCATGCTGTTAAGTATTGTAATCCTCAAGTTCTCTCAGTGTTTTTTTAAAATGAAGAAATTTAGCACCACTCAGCTTGCTTTGAAGAACCTTCAAGTGCTTAATAACTAAGCAGACTCTTGCTTCTCACATCAAAATACCCTACTACAGTACAAACACATGCTTAGAAGAGAGTGGGAAAAAATTCTCAAAGAAATGTGGTTTTTATTGCCTCTTTATGTAATCAGCTCATTTCATCTGCTGAGTTAGGGAGCAGTGATGTAATGATGCAGATGATGGAAATCAACTTTCATGATTGGCACACGATCAAAGAGCTGCAGATGCAAAGGGATGGATTACTGCATGCACATGGCGTGAAATGCAAATGTTTCTTTAATCAGAAGGTTCAAACGATCATTTAGTTCAACTGATCACAGAATATTGGTGAAGGACGCTTTCATGTAGGAAGGTGGATGTTTACGGATGTACGCAGGGGGCGGAGGCCAGCAACTTTTTTTTCAGGGATGTCTGTGAGGCGACAACATGCTATGACAGCAACTTAACACTAAGACTGGACAGGAAGAAACCGCACATAAATTGAGTTTGAGAAAAGAGAGTTGGTTCTGTGCTGACAATGTTGATTTTATGTCTTCTTCTTCTTCTTCTTCTTATATAATGCGGATTGTCAGCACGGATTAACTCCAGTCATTAATGATTATCTCTAAGCCATCCATCTATCCATATTCAACACCATATCTGCATTGCAAAAGCAGTCTAGGCAAAGATGCCTCTCAGTCAGCCTCCTCCAGCTCTAAAAGGCATTTTCCAAGCGAGCCGAGACATTCTCTCCAGCATATCACTGGTCTATCCCTGGGTTTCCTTCCAGAAACACCTCAATTAGAAGGCGTCCTAGTTAGATGCCCTAACCACCTCAACTGTCTCCTTTTGATGTCTAGGGGGAGCAGTTCTACTCCGAGCGTCTCATGAACGGCTGAGTGCACACACCCCTCAATTCAATATTATTTATATAGAGCCAAATCATAACGAAAATGCCCTTTATATATTGTAAGGTAAAGACTCTACAATAATTCAAAGAAAACCTCAGAAATCAGAGGACACCCCTATCACCAAGCACTTGACGACAGTGGGAAGAAAAAAACTCTCTTTTAACAGGAAGAACCATCCGACAGAACTGGTTAGGGGTACACAGTAGGTGAGGATAGGAATGTAGCTGGCCCAATAAAACAACAGCTTTGTCTTCCTTCAGCTCTCTTTACTGTTACAGCATCCATGTCACTGCAAACATCTGTCCATCTCCCACCCTGTTTTTCCCCTCGTGAAGAGAGTGATACTTAAATACTTAAACTTTACCCATTTAAATTCCTCCACTTGAGGGAGTAACTCCAATCTTTTCCAGATGAGAACCATGGTTTCAGACGTCAAGGTGCTAATTCTCGTCCCAGGTACTTCACGTTCAGCTACGAAGTGCTCCAGTGCAAGATGGAGATTACTGCTCGATGAAGCCAACAGGAACACTGAACCTGACCTGTCCCTTGGCTTTACCTTGAAATTTTGTCCATAAAAGTTATGAAAATAATTGATAAACAAGGGCAGACAATTATTTCCCAGTGGAGTGTCTGTCTCTATGCCTGTGCTGGAACAGCTGATTGTATAACAAAATAATGATAAATTAGGTCAAAGAATTAAATTTAGTTTAAGGAAGACGCCACAGTGCAGTTTCCTTTACCAGCTTTTGTTACAGATAAATATGTACCAAGAAGTGTATGAAATATGCACTGGAATATTACACTAGAAAAATCAACAGGAGAGCAATTAACAAATACATTAATACAATAAAGTGCAAAGTTCAACAACACCTCTCTGCCACTGTTGTGACAAAGGAAGTATTGCTTGGCTGTGCAGATATTCATGTCTGTAGACTGCAGTAGGATGCTGTCAGTCAGGGTGTGAGCTTCACCTTCTCTCTTGTATGGACAATCAACCTGCTAGAGTTTCTAGTTTCAATAAGTCAGCTGAACCATAAACCACCTCAAACAGATGCTCCATCTTGCACAGAGGCTAGGCTGGGTATATATCTGTTTTGGACTGACGTGCTCCTTCAAAGGGAGTACCCCATTGTGATTCGATTATTCTGAGGAGCGCTCGGCAACGAGCTGCACACAAGCTCCACTGCGCTCTGATGTTTTGTCTTTCAGCTATGAGACGACAGTTACATTAGGGTGCCGAAATGTCCTAAAGGATTGTTCAGTCAAGTGTCACGGTTGGACTTTGAACTCCAGGTATCAACATCAGTTTACCAACCCAATAATGAAGACTGTGGTGAGGGGGCAAAAACGTTTAGCTAGAGGAAGAAAGAAAAATATTGGGGAAAAGGAAAAATGAACAAAACAGGAAACAGTAAAGGAGAGAACTTTGACGAGTGAATGAGCTGTACAGCAGACCTGGTTATTTGAAAACAGTCATTCTGCACCTACTTGCACAGAAAATTTGACTTAAACTACACGCTGAGAGTAAAATCATAGAGCAGCGCTAAGAGTTAGCTGGTAAAACTGTGAAAATTTACAAATTACCTGCAAGAATATTACAAATTCAGTTTGAAATGTCACCAAAAAAGCTTTTTTCTGCGACCACATGAAAATCTGTAATTTATCTGAAGAAAAAGGAAGCGAGGCACACACCAACCAGCCTTTATCCTTAAACAAACCTGGTTCCAACTCGTTACAAACTGAGAGCGGCTCATTCAATGCCACTGGATCTTTGGGGCTTTTTAAGGCGCCTCCTTAAGCTCGTGCCTATCTGCTGTCCTCATTATACCCTGTCTATATGATAAGCCAAATAGGACTGAGCCAGTGCTGTGAGATACTGAAGGCCATTTGACGAAAGGTTATTTTATGATAAATGTCACCATCCCCCGTGGGTACTGGACTTGCGGTCCAAATTTCCTGCAATGATGAGAGAGAAGCAGACGTTTCACATGCTGCTTTTACGAATATTTAGCACAGTTTGGGGAAAGATAAACTGGAACTTATTAAATAAACCAGTTTGGACACCCACTTTTGAATCAATCTACAATAACAAGCTCCCGACCGGAAAATATGAGCCAACCTTATTTTTTTTGTCCTCATAAAGTCAGCTATACATTCCTATGCACTGCAGTTTGATATGTAAATGCACCAAATGTGATTCAATTAATAATTCACAAGCTTGTCATTAAGGTCAGCCGCTCCAGTGTTTTCCAGGCCGTTTCACACCTTGTAAGTGGACGTTGAAGAAGCTTGTGTTATTAAGCTTGATGTAGAAAATTAGAGCACTGGTCCCAGTAGGGTTGGAGTCTTGGAATATGATCAGAATGCCAGGAGAAATAAGTTTGCGACCATCTGCCTGCTTGTGTCTCAATATGTTCGAAAATGTGGGGAGTGAATTCAATCCATTCAGAGCCTAATTAATCCCATGCAGTCGGAGATCACAAATGAAAGCTAGACTACCAAACAGATGGAAAAAACTAAGGAAGAGAACATTGTTTTAAGCATTTGCAGGCATTTTCTCAGAATACGTAGCAGGAGAAACACTCTCTGCTCAGGAGAGTTTGCAAAACTGAAAAGATTATTTAATATAGACGAAATGATGCACTCCTATTTGATTATCAGACAAAGTCGATTTGAGACTCAGCTTTTTAGCACGAAAGAAATCACAGTGGTTTCTGAGTTCAATCTGCCACTGTTTGCACGACATTTGGAGATGGGACGCTCAGACGCAGCAGCAGGTTGGGACGCTGCTGAAGACTAAAAGATGGAAAATCTGGACAAACCACAAACAATAAAAGCCTTAAGAGCTTGAACATTTTGTAGTTTTTCAGCAGCAGGAATAAGAACATAGCTGATGACAGAATTAATCATTGTAAACTTATTGTTTATACAGACATCAATTCGCCCTGAAAAGGTTTTCTGACATTCATTGTGGAGAAGAAATTAGACCGACTGCATTTTTACATTTTCACAACAACGCGATTTTTCACTTTTATTGACAATGATAATGACAGATATTTAATCAGGTTACGTGTCAAATACAATTTGGTCCAATTCAATCCGGTTCCAATCCAATTTTATTTATACAGCACTTTTTTTTTTTTGATAAATTGCTTGATAAACCACAGAAACACCACATAGCAAACCAATAAGAAGACAAAACACAATAATGAACAGAAGGTAAGAACACGCCACTCTCATTCTGAGTTAAAAACCAAGGAATAAAAAATGAGTTTTAAGAGATATTTAAAAAAAAACAAAAAAAAAAAAAACAGGTAGTGAGAGGGAAAATCCTAACATGGGCAGGGGGATCATTCCACATATTAGTATATTACGGCTATAATATTATGGCTTTTTCATGAATGCCAGGAGCAGCTGGTCCATGGACCTCAGCTTAAGGGGAACATATGGCAACAGCAGCTCAGACATGTACGGTGGTGCTGATCCATTAAAGGTTTTAAAAACAAATAATAAAATCTTAAAATTAATCCTAAAACAAATGAGGAGCCAGTGGAGGGAGGCCAGGACGGGGGAAATGCACTCCTGTTTGCAAGGACCAGTTAAAAGATGAGATTAACTGTATTGGGAAGGCCAACGTAAAGTGCATGACATTGGTCCAGACACATTGTGATAAAAGTGATAAAACTAGTTTTAATGACATCAAAAATCTGCTCATGTAGGTTAAATTCACAAAATGTATTTAAGGGAATAGTATCGTATTTTATACACAAACATTATGTAGGAGTAGGTATGGGTACTTGTAAATAACTGGACCTGCTTAGCTTTTTAGATAGAAATGTACTGTAGTATATTATTAACTAACTAGTGAGCTCGTTCTCCTTCTCTTGAAAATCATTTCTATAAAGATAGAACACATTTTGGTGTCAAATTGGAAGAACAGGTAAAAGACCTCCCAGCCCACTGTTCATTCAGTGGTGCTGGTTTCAGTCATTATGCAAATGTACTGTTTATAAGGTTGGGAAACCTGCAGCCAGCTGACACTGAAGACGTCACTTGGATGAAAGACGAAACGTTTCTCCCACTGAAAACGCTCCGTCCAGATGAACAGAATCAGCCTTTTGGGAATGGGGAATAGACTATATGAAAGGTAAAAGTGAGGTCAGAGGTCAAATGTAATTTTATATTTAGACTCTTCATATACCAGCCTTATTTTCTAAATGTTGCCAAATACAAAAACAGCTGGATACTTTTATCCATAGTTTTAAAATATGAAAGACATTTTATGAAAGTTTGACCATATGACCTTAAAGAAGAGGTCAGAGGTCCAAAGTAACATGATATTTTTTAAATTCCCTGTAACACTCCATCACATATCTACTGTATATGTTGTCAACACGAACACTGGCAGTCAGAAACCTAGGTTTTAAAAAGCTCTATATAGAATTTTTATGACTTTGACCCTCAGTTCAGTGTATTGACCTCTAAGCAGAGGTCAGAGGCCAAATGTGACATGATATTTTAAATCTTTATATGGTGCTTTCTATGAAAGCCAACACAGACAGCACTTGTGTGAATCATAGTTTCTACGTTATAATGTTTTTTGTCTATTTTCAGCAAATAAATCATTAAGCTGACCTTAAAGGCAAATTTGAATGGATTGTTAACATGACCCCACCCTTCGCCCCTACAAAGTTTTAACAGGATTAATTCAAAACATTTTGAGCTATCGTGTTTACAGACAGAATGACATGCAAATGCTACTAAAAACATAAGCTCCTTGGTGAAGGTAACCAAGAACTATAAGGTTGCATGCTTGTTTGAGCTTAAACAAACAGTTTTACTGCCTGTTACACTGTTTTAGGATTTTAGAGCCTAGAGAGGCTGAAGGGTCAGTCCTCCACTGAGACAGAACAAATCAGCACCTTACCTGATGACTTCACAGACAAGTTAGTCATGTAAGGTCAACAATATATTTAATATCCTTTTAAGATTATTTTTAATTAAGACCAAGCTTACTGTTGTTGTTGAATGAGGTTCTGAAATTAGAAGAAACTAATTTTAAGCATTGAATAATTCAAGTTTTGTATCATTTATAACCATTAAATAAATGGTTACATATTTTTATTTCCTCCAGTGTCACAGATTCATGTTAAAATATTACTGTGGCAGAAGGTGCAAAGTGTTTTATAGCTCCAGAAACGTCTACTTAACAATTCACTTTACTTTAACCATGAAATTAGAAATAGCAGAAGATCCAACCTGAGTCAGAGTGACTTTTGAACCTGAGATTTTTAATCACCAAGTTTGTTTGCAGTGGATTAATGGATTTGATTTAATATCTTTGTTTTGGAGTCACAGAGTCAGAATTGGTTTGATCATAAGAGGATTAAATTATTTAATCCTAGTAGTAGAACCTTCTTTTTTAGCCTCACTGAGAGAATTTTTAAAATTTGGATACTGTACACAAGCTTGAAACCAAACCACTAGACCGGACAGCCCGTTTACTCTACTGGCCTGATTTAAAGCACCTAAGATAAAAAGCAATCCTTTTTCATTCTCTCACTGTTGTACTACGATGCGTCGTCATTTATCCACTCGCAGTATCGCTCTGCCCAGACACTGCTGGCCTGAAATCCTTGAATAATATGCAAAGGCCCTCAGTGATAGGATGTGACCTTGGGCCTGTTTATAATTAAACCCCCAACAGAAGCTGCCCTTCATTTTTACTACGTTTTAAAGGTCGTGCACATGATGAGGGAAAAATAATAAAAAAGGGATGAAGAAAGAAATCTCCCACTGAGCGGGCTAACATGGCCTGTGACCTCCTTCTCCCCAGTGCATATTTACCACAAATTAGGATCTTTCAAAGGATTGCACAGTACGTGGCAGCGAAAGCTCAGGGGGGATGAAAGTGCTGTAAGGCCATATGAAAAGTCTTTATCTTAACTTAACTTGAAATGTGTCTTAATCACATATGACTCAAAAAAATAAAAATAAAACAGAAACATGTGGGCTGAGAAAGGCAGAAATATAAGTGTTCTTGGATAAATAGTTATCAGGCGGTAAGCTAACCATTTCTCTTTTAAACTTTAAATAGTTTTGCGTGCATATAAAGTGGAAGCATATAAGCATTAATCCAATTTGAAGTTTTGCTTTGGGCATCGTTTATCTTGTTTTTCTGAGAGCACCGAAATGATGCGCGATATAAAACGTTCCTCACAGGCGCTATATGGTTTTATTCTCTAAAGTAAATCTCATTGGATTAGAAGAAAAACAAAAGAAAAGGAAAAGGAGAACAAACTCAGAGAAATGAAACTCGCATTGTTAAACTTTGTACATCCTCTGAATGGCGCATAGGATTTGTTTCTCGTAAGCTCATCAGTCATAATCTTTCCTCCTAATTTAATCGGTAAGTGTGGATTTTTAAACATCGGCGTTCACTCCTGAAGGGAAAACGCAGACACACTTTAAACTGAAAGGGATGAAAAATCTCACTAAGCTCTTAAAAAAAATGAAACTTGCACTGGTGACGTACTGTAAGTTGTTAATATTTCATATCGGTTTTGTCAGATTTTTCTGTAATTAAATATAAACTTTTGAGTAAATGTAGTTTTTCCAATATTCAGTGATTGCAGTGTGTAATTATTGTGGCAGCTGGGGTCAAGAGAGGATTTTCTATCTCCAGGAAGAATAATGGTATATATAATAGATAAATGTTTTATTTCTGTTACACTGTCATCTTCCATTATTGCTCACGTCATCTTTTAAAAGCCCTGCACTTAAATCATTACCTGCTGTCAGCTGTTCCACGAGGAACCATGAAACTTTGATGAACTGTGGGTTTAGAAAATTCTGCACTCAGGACATCCACCTGTTTTAGTTACACTTCCACGTTTGCCTGTAAACTGACTGTCCTGCCTAAAAATGAAGCCAGACGTGGTCCAAAATCTCACCGTATTTTCCATGTTCAATTCTAAAAATATCTCCAACACCACAGAAATACAGCAACAAACCATGACAGAGTTTTACTGACTGTAGACACTCACTGTTGTACATTTCTCCGTACACAAGGATGACGATTTGAACCAAAATGTAAAAATTTGAATTCATTACTTCATAAGACCTCAGTCTTCATTCTCAGTGTTCATTATCTGTCAATACTTTTGTAGGCCTGGCACTTATTTTTGTCCTCCACTTGTCCAGTTTCCTTAAATTTTTAAGGAAACACCACACACCGTGCTGAGATATGAAAGACTTCTTGCCAATAGATTTTACAAAATCACATTGTTAGTGCAAAGATACTACTAAAACAAACAAACAAACAAACAAACAAACAATGAGGGTGATAATGAGTGAGTGAAAACCAGGCAATGTCCAAAGAGATTCAGACAGCATGGAGAACTACTGCTCAAGAGCTCTTTAAAAAATGATGAGAAAGTCTAGCTTGGAACCAAAATATCAATAAATTTGCATAGTAATGTATTCTGCATCTTAAATTAAGAGTACATATAAACATAGTGGATATTTTCTGTATGTTAACTCCAAATATTTTCTTACAGTTTATTAAAATGCTCATTTTATGGGCTGATAGTACTGTTTGGTAGCTACTGGGCTCTATGAGGTCTCTCCCCAGCTGGGTGATCCATCATGCGGGAGGATGAGAAAGAATGGCAATGATTCCCTGAATTACCTCCGACACACACACACACACACACACACACACACACACACACACACACACACACACACACACACACACACACACACACACACACACTCTCTCTCTCTCTGGGAGTTGCCAGGTGGTGAAAGCGAGGAGAAAAGATGAGGTGAAGAAGGACAAGGAACAGGGAGAGTGTACAGAAAGAAATGTACAGAAAAGCGCAGGAGAAAAAGGGCAGCAGGAAGAGCAGAGACACAACAGGCTGTGAAACACAGCAGTCTGGGTCGAACGCTCGCTCCCTTAGCAACTGCCAAACTGACTTAAATTGCTGCAAGTTGCTGAAATAAACACCTTCCCACAAATCTGCACCCCAGCGCTTATTCTCTGTATGCACACCCATGTCACTGCGAACATTACATTTCAGTCTGCAGCGTATCTTTACGAGCTACAAGGTAAAAGAAATGGTCAAGGTGCTTTTCCTGATTTAACTCCCCATTAGCTCTGCTCCACGTTCAGGTGTGAGTCTAATTTGTTATAGTATTGTGCTGTGGCGTTTGCAATATGAGCGAGAAAGCATGCTATGCTGCCTTTGTGGGCACACACATGATGAATTTCTTCAACAGGCAATAAATAAACACACAGAGGGAAGTCTGTAGTAGAAATACTCCGTTTCTTGGAGTAATTCAGACTGCTGGAGCAACACACAGTAAAACAGAAAAACACTTGTCTTCATTTATGCCGATGAATACTATATGAAGGGGAGCACGTGTGTCTAAAACACAGTAACCTAGAATATTATTCCACATGAATTTACTAATCACATTACAGTTACTAATTAAACAATTATTTATTACTTATGTTCCATAATAAGGAGGAAAGAAAACAAACATTAACCAAAGCCTTGTGTCTGACTTTGGCTAATGTGGGGGGACCAAAACAGCAGAGTGTGAGATGACTAAAAACCAAACAGCACAAAGGAACATTTTGATTATGCATTTGGAAAAACAACTAAAGGCTGTGGAAACACACTGTTCTTCTCTTTAAAATACTCTTTTATGCTGCAGAGGCTGGAAATGCAGATTAGTCACCTGAGTTCATGAAGAGTCTAACCAGCTGAAAGTTCCTGGTCTTCCCATTTCTACCCCAGTAATGAGTCCATTTCCTGTTTCAATTATCAGCAAAGCACCTTGCTTTTACAGTGAACCTGTACAATGTTACAGCTGCCATTTTGGCATATCTTTAGTGTCTAATCTTGATAAAGGTTCCACTTGCAATTACTTCAAAATTACCATTTATTAGCAAATTATTGGAAAAAAGTTGTGGAACGTCCATTCAGATCCTTATTATTCAAATTAAAAATGTCTGACCCTTTTCAATCTGGCTTTCCAAAGCAGCGCTCCACTGAGACTGCTCTTTTAAAGGTCTATAATGATCTTTTAATAGCATCTGATTCAGGGAATTGTTCTGGACTCATTGTACTTTGTAACGCTGACCACAGCATGTTAACAGGATTAAGGTTTTGGCGGGTATCTCTGGCTCTGTGTTAGACTGGTTATCTATTAATCTGACAGGACCTTCTCTGTTTGGGTGAGCATGTTCCCTTCTATCACTGCTTCACTAATCTGAGGGGTTCCACAAGGATCAATCCTGAGTTCATCATTATTTTCTTTCTACATTTTTCTTTTGGGTGGCATTATTGATCATCTTTATACAGATGACATTAAGCTATATATGTCATTTAAGCTTCCCCAGCTCAATATGCTGCACACCAATGTTGATTATTTCTACTAGATTGGTGCCTGGCTCTCCAAGAGTTACCTTATCTTTCATTTCTACGAGACTGAAAGACACCATAACAGCTCCTCCTGAACTAAATCCAAGAATCAATCCAGGGCTTGCTTCTTTCTGCTCATCAGCGTTCACACTGATTCTTTTATGGTCTTTGACTCTTATATAAAATCTATTTCACATTCCTGTTGCTTTACTTTCTGAAACATTTTTACATTTCGAGCCATAGTTTCCTGAGCTGAACTCCCCCCAGATTCCTGCAATGCTCCTTTTACAAGCGCAAACATCTCTTTCACACCTCCTAGTGATACAAAATGCAGCTGCCAGACTAATAACGCATTCTACTAAACACACATTACACATAACTTATGCTCCTTACATCTTTTCACAGTAAATTATAGGATTTATTTTAAAATTCTCATACTTGCATACAGAATACTAAATGGACACTAGCTCCACACTAGTTATCCCATTTACCCTAATGGTTGTTCCTCATATGAGACTGAGGACAGATGGAAGGATCCTTTCAGTCTGTGGCGACTTTGGAATAGTCTCTCTGTTTAGTTGACTCTGTAGACTCCTTTAAACGAGACCATGTGTTGAGATTCTCATTTAAACTATTTTTTAATAATCTGACTTTATTCTATTGCGTTCTGTCTTTTAACCTTTTTTTGCGATTAATTATTGCTATTAATTTGATTACACAACGAATTGTGACTACTTTTCGTAAAAAACGTATGCCAATAAATGTTTTTTATTGGAGCATTATAGTTATTGTAACATATCAAGTCTCTATTGTAGTTGTTTTTGCTGGTGTTCTACTATCAGTTTATGCCAAATATTAGATATCTGCTAAAAAAAAGAAAAAGGGAAAAAGAAATGGGAATGAAAATGTTTCAGCATGTCTCACTTTAAAGCTACAGACATTTATTGCATAATTTAATGTCTTTATCAACAACTGTCAGGTTGCTAGCCACCCACAAGCTGGTTGCTAGCAACCTATCATTAGGTTTAATTAATGGTCTAAGTATTGGAAGCTGATGCAACAAATGCAAAGCTTTCCTTCTGCTTCTGAACTGAACTCTAATGGAGAGCGCCACTGGTATTTAGGAGATGACACAACTGCAGAGCTAATAAGCACAATAATTACTGAATGGAATGAAAAGGTTAAAGTGCAAGCCTCTTTAATGCAATGTTATTTCACCATAAGGTCTGTTAATTTTTAAGTATTAAAAATATGAATACAAATGATTTCCAATGCAGAGTGTTTTTTCTTTTCTTATTAGGATGTTTTCAAGCTTGAGTGGGATTGGATGGACAGGAGAATCCCACTTACATCTGAGTTTTTGAAACGATGGGCGTTTGCACACGTTAACATCACATCCCACTATCCATACATGGATAAGCTTAGAGCCATGCTAGCTGGAGCACAGGATGGGAAACGGGGATATTGGGGGATTTATGAATATAATCCAGACTACTTTTGAAGAAAGGACATTTTTGTCTTTTCAGAAACATAAACCGTCAATCACTTTCATCGGCTTTGGTGCGAATGAAAGTGACAACAGGCGCACTGGAGAGGCAACAACAAGACAACCTCCATAAAGAAAATGGTTTTGCAGGTATTGGCCACAGATCATTGCTCTCTCTTTATCACCTAGTTTTGCTTTTTGCCCCCCTGACGGCAGGGATAGGCTCCAGCAACCCTAAATTTTAAAAGCAGTTAAGAAAATGAATGGATGGATGGAGACGGAGCTAAATATGAGGTCAAAACTAACTTTCAGCTGTCTTTAAACATTGTTGTTTTTCTATATCTTATCTCCTTTCTTGATCCTTCTTATCTTGTTTTGAGAACATTTGACTACTCGACAAGTTTAATATTCCATGCAAACTTCTGAGCTGCTCTTTTTGCACCCGGCCTGCTTTCTACCGCAAATCCTTTCACAGCACTTTTATATGTTTGTATAGTTTATGCTATGGAGGTTGAAAAGCAACAATCAGACTGTTAATTTTATAACATGCTTCCTTTGTCTTTTCTGATATTGTTTCCCAAGATTGAAGAGCAATGGGTGCAGTTCAGATCTGCATCTTCTCCGCTTAGCAGCAAAATTAAATCTAGCTCTGAAACCCTGGCTGAAAGAGCTCATTAAAGATCAGTTCAACACCTAAAGACTTTGAATGCACTTGAAATTAGTAACTGTGGCCCTGTTCAAACCCTTTGCTCAACAGACTACATACAAAATTCAGTTACTCCGTACACACACACACACACACACACACACACACACACACACACACACACACACACACACAGGGATCAAAGGTCATATCAAATATCATGACAGCTTGCCTCCATTTCCCAGCACACAGTCAAACCTCCACTTGTTTAATTTTTCAGAGGGAAGCTTTTGCTGTGCCGATCCTCAGAGTACAACATGCTTCTCCTGCTGAGACCTTGAGGAGAACAATGCCAGATTCATTTTGCCAAATCAATACGTATGAGTTTCAAAGATGTATTAGCTGCTATTGACAGAGATTTTTTTTCCTCCTAGTGGATTTAACATGGCGCTTCGGTCGAATGGGTTTCCTCATCGAGATGTCGAATGCCTTTCTTGTTACCCAGACGTCCTCTCCTTGCTGCTGGGCTGCTGGCACGAAGGCAAAAATAAACAAGTTGAAGGTCAGTCGGCTCAGAGAGGCGGTTTTAGATGGCCTGATGTAACACCAGCTATCACACCACATCCCGTGGCCCATCATGCGATCGCTGCATTACTGACCGCTTTAACATCCATCACAAACACTGGAAACACCGTCCTTGGTGTCAAACTACTGCCTCAAAGTTTTTTTTCAGAAGCATTCAGCAGACTGCAGGGATGAAGGCGGAACAGGCATGGCTGCTGGAGGGTGGGACTAATGCACAGGCTGCTGCCACAAGCTACAACTTTTCCTTGTTTGTAATTTGTGATTTACATAAAGAGTTTAAACCTGAATAAACCTGCAGACTACTCAAGAATAACTGAGAATTTATTACAAATTTGGTCTTGTTTTAGGAGTAATAGCAGCTCTTTCCTGAAAGCTAAAATGCTGAGAGTGTAACAGCCTCATGTTGGGATTGATAGCCGATTTTCCTTTCTCTTTTTCGTTCATTGAAAAATGCTTAGGACTGCTTTTCATTGATAAGCAATGATGGTGCAGTTAAGCTGTACTGACATTCATCTCAGTGTCCTGCAGTGCCCATCTGTGAGGTGCGTGCACAGCAGTTTCTATAACTACCAAATCAACGTAACTGAACTCAGGTGTGAAAAACCCGACAGCAAACTATGACAAACAAGTTTTGTTTGTCAAACAAGTTTTGTTTGTCACCAAAAACCTAACTAAGCAGATAAAGATGGGAATCTGATGTGGGAGAGTAAAGACCTGTGCTGTCCAAGTGCTTCAGTGGTGGCACTTCTAACACAGTAGTCAACCTGCCAACCACTGCCGACTAACAGCCGACATCCTCGGCTGTTAGTCGGGTCCTGGAAACAGATCACAACTACTTTTTTTTTTTAAATTATTCCATGATATATCTGCACCTGGCAACATAATCGGGATCAGTGAGATGTGCTATAAACTAACCCTCATGTTATCTTGAAAGAGAAAAGTATAAATTAATACTAAAACTAAGAGGCAAGTGGTCTGTTGTAAATGTTCCCTCTAATGTATAGAAATATGAATAAAAAATAAGTTTGAATAGAAAGTCAAATATAGTCCCGTATTAGCAGGTTTTCAAACTTAGGTGGGATTGCAATGACAAGAGAATCCCACTTTCAGAAAGCTTCTAGTTGGAGCACTTTTTATTTATAAATAATAATAAATATATTTATTATATTAATTATTAAGATTTTTGCCTCTTAAATCAGTTTCTTTTAAAAAAAAAAGGACATTTTCTCTCTTGATAATTAAGGACTTTGATAGAAGCTACTTTCAGCTGCTACATTATCCACAATGGGTCGCTACAACAGGCAGCTCAACAATTTAGAACTTTAATTTATGTGACTGAAAAGATGATAAAACCTTTGAAATATTAACCTAGACAGATTCTGCGCATGTACAGTAGAAGAAATTAGGTCATAGCCACAGAAGCTAGGGAACAATGTGATTCCCCAACTGGTTGGTGACTGGTTGCTGGAAGTCTTTAGGTGAAACTCACTGCAAAGAGGTACAGTTTACTGTGCTGCACCGAAACAATGAGACAATGCATTGCATTTTGGCAAATTTCACTACCGCTCAGTCAAAGGAGCTTGCAAAGACAAGTGTCTGTACTTCTCCTTGAAGACGTTTCACCTCTCATCTGAGAAGCTTCTTCAGAACTGAAGAAACGTCTTCAAGTAGAAGTCCAGACACTTGTCTTTGCAAGCTCCTTTGACTAAGATGACCTGGATGACTGAGAACCTTCACAGACACTACCGCTCAGTAGACAGTCTGCAAACACGTCTTCCATGTAAACTACAGCAGTAACATCTTTGTTGTAACAGATTGGTTTTGCTTAGTTCTGCCGTTTTCAGGTAATAAACTTTAAAGTTTTGCAGCATCACGATTAACATCTGATCATCAAACATTGCATAATAAAGCAAAAGCGGTACATTAATGTGCAATAATTATGTGCATTAGCAGCTTTTCATCAACTAATGCAAACTGTTGTGTCCTTATAAGCCTCATCTGGCATGCTTGAGCACAAGCAACCCTGTCAAACAAATGAGACGCTGTTTGCAGAACTTGATTTGCTTGAGAAGTGGGAATACACATGCACGCACACAAACACAGTAATGATAAAGGTTTGTCTAGAAGGAGAGAGAAGAAACAAAGTGGCCCTCTCATACCACAGACAAGTCCAAGTTACAGGATGTCTCACTTATCTCTGCACAGCCATTAGATGGAAACATGAATGAATGGGAAGCACTTTGAAGCAATTTTCTAAGCAATTATTACTAACAGTATTTTTTCCTCCCTTGTCTAGTTTTTGTGCTTCATAGCTCACCACAGTATGTTTTACACAATGGTCTTATCCCCGCCGGTGATCTCTAATACTGCTGACATTATTACAACTGGTCTCCGTGTTTATGCCAGTAGTAGGCTCAAAAGATGAAGTGCAGCAGCAGGGTAGGAGGAAACAAAGAGAGCAGACAGAGAGATAAATAAATAGGTATGCCTGCCTTTGTCATAAAATGCATTAAGAGACAAGAAGGTTGCAGAACATTAAAAACCTGCAGGTTATTATGATAGTTATTACTGAAGTAGCTCCCACTGAAAGGTATCTTTCTATCTGAGGTCACTTACCCGGGATTTGCATGCGGGTCATATCCCTACTACATTAACACTGATTTCCTGAGTGAAATCAGATTGTTATTCGCGTTTCCCAGACAGTAGCGGCATTATTTAAATCCTTTGCAGAAATGGCCTGCACTTTGGAAATGAAGTTGTTATGTCTGTCTGAACGGGATAATTTAATTATTTTTTGTTGTTGTTGTTGTTATTATTTATTTTATTTTAAGTTGTTACAGACGGGACAGACACGACTGAGGGATAGGAAAGGGAGAAAGAAAGATGAAGGAAAAGAAAATCAGAAGGGAAGAGGGACAGTGAGAAAGGGCACTTAAAAAGAGAAAGAAGAGAAAAAAAATCTCCTGGATCACCTGTTGAGAGAAAAAGACGAGAAAACAAGCAAAAACAACAACAACAGAGCAACATACTAAACACAACACCATCACGTTAATCTAGCTAAGTGTAAACAGCAGTAAATACTAAATATTGAATGTTGTTGTGTAGCAAGAAGGACCGACAGCGCATAATGTGCTTGGAAATAGCAGCCAATAAAGGTGTAGTTTATGTCTATAAACAGTGCACACCCGTGTGCACACCTGTGTGGATCAGCACGCTTGTATTCAAAAGGTTTCCCCATGTAATGGTCTGCTAGAGCAGCGGTCCCCGGGCCACGGACCGGTCTGTGAGTCGTTTGGTACCGGGCCGCGAGAGTTGAGGCTCGGGTGTGAAATGTATGGTTTTCAGGGTTTTTAACGTTATTTTGTTATCGTTTTTATCGTTAACTCGGTTTTCCTGGGTCTTTTCACATGTGTTATGGATAAATCTTCTTTTTTCGGTACCGGTACTAGTTTTGTTTTGCTGTATTTATCTGTGACACCTTAAAGTCCGGTCCGTGAAAATATTGTCGGGCATAAACCGGTCCGTGGCGCAAAAAAGGTTGGGGACCGATGTAGAGAGCCATAGCCCTGTACCCCAGGGCATGAAGCAGGCATGGAGGAGATCCAGGCTCCAGACATCCAGAGGTCCCAGAGTGCGAGAGCCCAAGGAGGACCACTGGAGGGGCATCCGTGCCACCCTCCTGGGAACGGGATAACTAATGCAATATATAATTATCAATAATTAAAGACAGAATGAAGCAAAGTACAGCTTTAAATATGTGGCCTTGTTTAAATAGAGATAAAATAAGTACAGTAAAGTCATCCAATTCACAAAAAAGCAACGATATCATCTGCACAGGAGAACCTTGTTTGACTTCACAACACAATGTGACGTCTTGCAACGCTCTATCCTGGCCAATCGAACAGGTGGTTTAATCAAACACCAGTGAAGTAGTGTTTCTGTTTACCTCATCAGCCTCCCAGATGTGATCAAAGTGATTATGCTATTCTAAAAAGTGTGAATGTGTGCGTGAATGGGTGGATGACTGGATATGTAAAGCGCTTTGGGGTCCTTAGGGACTAGTAAAGCGCTATATAAATACAGGCCATTTACCATTTAAAAAATACAATAAAAACTAATAGTTATGCCCCATAATGTTAAAAATAGTTGTGCTGTGACTTTGCATTTGATTTGCCTTTAAAATGATGGATTTACGTGACAGTTAGTGGCCATAACAATCACCAGAACTGCATTTATTTATAAATGCTGACAGTTCGATCTTCGTGATAAGACCAACGCTTAATAAGACCAACCGACGTTCTGAAGAATATGGTTAATCTGGTGGAATATCTGAACATACCAACAGAAATAACAGGACAAGCGTGAAATAATCCTTAGAAGTAATACTGTATAAAATGGACATGAACAACAGGTGACTGTAATTATTTTTAAACTGCATTTTTTAAATAAATGTATAAGAAATGTATTTATTAACATAAACTCACTGCAGCCAATGAGGCAAGCTATGGGTGTGGAGTCTTGCCCCAGGACACTATGGCAGCTGGAGGGGTCAGAGACCCTCGAAGCCAGTGATTAGTGGACAACGCGCTCTACCACCTGAGCCAAGGCCTCTCCACTACTAAAGGTGTATTATTAATCCTTTCCCATAACCTTTGTGAGCAAGAAGAAAAAATAAAAACAGTTATTTATCTGGCCTTTTCTGTTAGCAGTGTGTGATGCAGGAAAATGAAGTCAAAAAGACAGTTTTAGCGTGAGACTGAGGTAAGTGTTTTTTTTGGGAAACAGCAGAGCACCGAATGGGTCTGAACCAGAGTGACATTTTCAGGCCGTTTTAACGAGGCCCTGTCAAAGCAGTTAGAAGGTTTCATACAGCTGTTCTCAGCTCTCTGAGTAGCAAGGTTATGAAGTTTGGCTGTGTGGCTGATGTCTGCAGTGGACTGTGTGAACAGTGAAGACCCACTATTCAAACATCAAAATGCTTTAGCCCTGAGTGGTGGTGAAAAAAAAGAAGAGAAACAGGTGATTTCAGGCTTTCAAAGACTAACAAACATTAACAACATGATTTTAAAAGAGAGTCGACACAACCAGTCACGTACAAAGTTTATATGAGGAAACCAAAAGCCTATAAGCATGTCTGCAGTTTATCTGACTCTAAAGATGTAGCTGATTTAAGTCTGACACTGATTCCCTGACATCACATCTGGGCTAGCCTCTGTATCGCTACAGTTAAATGAAGGTAGAAACAGAAAGCAGATAAAGTAGCACCCAGGTGCATGGCATGCTACAAGAAGTTCAAACTTTAGTGCATTTGATAACGTACTTTTTTGATTCACGTGGCTTTGTTGCCAAATACCACCTAGATATCATCTTTACTGTTAAAAAAAAAAAATCAAACAGTAACAAACAAACAAAACCAAACAACTTTACTGTGTTTTGTCCTCTCTGTTTTTCTGTTAATGTACACCTGTGTGTTTCTATAACGTAGAACTTCTGCTGAGCTTTGTTATGACCCCAGCTGCTTAGAGGGGAAGGGAAATAACATTAATGACCAGGCAGAAGAAGGTAAAGCCAAAATTATAATTTCTCAGTAAATGAAGTCTTTATAAACAATAAAAGAACTAACAGACAATGAGCGCTATTTAAAAAGAGGAAATAAAGGATTTTATATTGTCCTTCCTGCCTGATTCCTTAAAAAAAAAAAAAAATCCCCCTCTATCTTACCCAACTAACCACAGCAATAATCAATAGTGAGTAGCACCTTTAAACCCAAGTGGTAAAAAATGAATCCCCCGCCCAGCGTCAAGGTGCAGTGAATGTGTTAAGCAAAAACAAGAAGGCATCAGTAAAAAACCTACTGCAACCTAACCACAACAGCAAGTAAGAAGGTAAAATCTAACCTAGAAAACAGTGACAAAAAACAACCACAACGCACATCAGCAGGCACAATTAATCACAGCCGGCCCAACTAAGCAGATGGTGCAATTGTTGGCGCAGCTTGATTGGAGCAGAGACTGAGATGCTGGTCCAGTCAGGCACAGCAGCAGAAAAGACAACTGGAGACACCAATCCTGGGCAACAGCTTGAACATACTAATTACCATGTTAATCAAGTCATGTTAAATGTTAATCAAGTCTTCAAGCTTGGTCACCAGATCCAGCTCCCTGCACAGACATGCAACCTCTGATTCGCTGTCAAGAAATCAGAATACTAGGAAGAGATCAAACTCTCCTCTTCAGGTGTGTCAGTAGTTTTCCTTCAAATAACTCACTTTAAGAATGTTACCACATAGACTTTTATTTGTATAACTGTATTCAGCTTGGTTGAGATTTCACTGATTAAAGCTTAAAATGCATTTTTTGTTGCAGTGATTCTTTCTTTAGCAATTCGCTAAACTGACACATATTTTAAGAGAAATCAGTGAACAGCCTTGGCAAGATGTTCAATAGTCTTAGAGGCATATAATTAATTGAAATAACCTACCAGGAGCTGAATAGCTTTCTAAAAGCTGCTGACAAGTCACGTATTTTCAGTGTAAGGCATCTCGACTTGAAGGGAGCTGGACTTCTTTTTCAGGTTCTTCACCTTTCATCCAAAAGAGTACTTTTAAGGCAGGGATCTCAAACTCCAGGCCTCGAGGGCCGGTGTCCTGCAGGTTTTAGATGTGTCCTTGATCCAACACAGCAGATTTAAATGGCTAAATGACCTCCTCAACATGTCTTGAAGTTCTCCAGAGGCCTGGTAATGAACTAATCATTTGATTCAGGTGCGTTGACCCAGGGTGAGATCTAAAACCTGCAGGACACCGGCTCTCAAGGCCTGGAGTTTGAGACCCCTGCTTTAAGCCCTCCCAGTAGACACACCTATGGTATCAATTTAAAGCTCCTACGTTGCCTTGTTTTTAAGTTACTGCATTCACAAACTTGAGTGCCCAGGCCACCTTACTAGCAATCTAATCTGCAGCACTAACTTCTGCTTTGTTAGTTTGGGATTTTTTTCCAGTAAGGAATATATGGCAACAATATGTTCCGAAACCCTGGTGGCCTTAAGGTGGCCTGTTCAGGTAGAATTTCAGACCAAGCTGGAGCTCCTTGGGGAGAAAAAAAAAAAAGACTACCTTAAGAAAAGCTTTGTTCTGATAAATCACAGCTGGATCACCGGGGAGAGGATTTCTGATGACTCCAGGGTACATTGTATTTACTACTAACTCTTCAAATGATGGCGATATATGAATCATATCGATCGTGTGTATCAGCATGTACTTTTGTCTGTAATTCCAGAAAGGTGGTTGTATATACTAAAACTAGTTTCAAGTCTCTTCCTGTGGTGTTTGGACTTCTTGTACTGTTTACTCCAGTGTCTACGAGGAACACTGTTTATTTTATACACCTGCTCACATTGGCCATTTGGGACAATAAAAAATGGCTTGAACTACAACTGAGTGTAAAAATGAAACAAAACTCCAGAAGTAAAATAAAAGCCTCACAACTGTACTGCACAGTAAAAATGACATTATTCTTTAGCTTGATGCTTTAGTTTTGTCTCCACAGCTTGGTGTCAATGCTTCCTTGATTCAAGCGGAAACTGATTTTGGGGGTGGGTGGGGGGGGCACACATTTAATTATGCATCACTAAAACGCTAAAATTTAAATTCATGGTTACGCCAGGCTTCACATTATGCCTGTGCGCATTAAGTAAACACACAGGCAGGTGCAACATAGACCTTCAGAAAAATTTGTTTCAATGAACGTCACATGATTTGAATGTAAAAACAATTACAATTGGAGAAAGGAACACCTGCAAAAAAGTAGCAGTTGTTCCTTTTTTGACCACACAGTTTGGCAAATTATGAAGAAATTGGGGAAACTAAGACTGAGAAATTTTCTTTTGTAGAAGCTCGGATGGTTTAAGTTTTCCATAGAAAGGCTAAAAAAAACCCAACGAAACAAAACAAAGAACAAAAAAAACATTTTTGTTCTACAAAACATCAAAACCTGCAATGGTGGCATAATTTGAATAAACCTGAAAAACACACACACACTTTGACTATTTCTATCTTATTTCTAAAGAAGAACACTGCATTCGCAAAAGAAAATAAATCCTGACTCATTACCTGGAAATTATAAATAACTACCTAGTAACTATGAGAACTATGATTACTTTGGAAAATGTCACGTTAAAAGTCTTTAATTGTGCAGGCTGTGACATTAGTTTAGAATTGAAAGATATAAAAGATATCTATCAAGTTTCTTCATACTCATTGATACTCGATGTGCTTGTAACCAATGTTCCCTCTAACTTTTCATGTGTCTGAGCAAACGCACAAACTCCCTTGGACCACGGTGAGCAACAGCAGACGTGTGCACTGTGGTGACGGCAGCATCGAATCCATCCAAGTTTCATGGTTTATTAAAATAATCTAATTACAGCACTTATATTTATGTTAGACTACTTTTAATGAAGTGCTTTAGCCCACTTACAAGGAAAATTTAAATAAAATCTTGTTCATGATCTGTGTAGTATGTTACACTATTGGAAGTAAAAATAACTTGAACTCCAATTTTGAAAACACAACTTACTTTCTTTTTTTTTTTTTTTTTTCCAGCTCAGACTTGTATTATGAGTCTGTGGTCTGGGAGAGAGTCCTGTAACTCTCTGTCTGCAAAATACAGTAAATAATGACCAATGTTGGGCAATTAATTATATAGTTACTTCTTCAAAAAAGTAACTCAGTTTTGCAAACAAAGTTTTTTGCAGCTGTTTACCTAAAAATGCAGCCAATGCAGTTTTTTAAATAAACATTTCAAACTGTTTACAGAACAATCAGCTGTTCTGCATCAAATCTGATGCCACACAAATTATTTGTGCCACTCCAAAAAATAATTTCTGTCCACTATTAGATAAAGGAGAACAACAGCCTGATACCTGCAGGCCTGACAACAGGAGATGTATCACTCCTGTAACACCTGTAACATTCAGCAGTCGCCTCATTGTTCTGACACACACAACAACTATTGACTACACTACACACTAACTACACAAGACAACACACTAACTTTACACTCCAAACACGCTAAACGTCGCAAATCTCTCACATCTCTAAACACCGCCGTCACTCCTAAAACTCCCCCCCTTCCCCTTCCTAAGGAAGAAAAGCAAACATTGCAGATATTTTTATCATAACTTTTTACGTGGCCTATCAACACAATAAAAAAAAAAAACTGGTATAAAGTCCACACTTTTCCCGTCAATTGTTCCGTCTGTCCTGCTCACATCTCCAGTGGTTGTCCACGTTGTCATTAACGTGGCTTCTCTCCACTTATTTTATGCGCAACACAGATTTTCTGTGCGCAGAGACCGTGCCTGCAGTGCGCGATTGCGCATGCGCGCAGCTTAGAGGGAACATCGCTTGTAACTATCACTGAATTACTTTGATGATGGGAAAGTCTTAAAAACTGAGCCAGTGATCGATTCATTTTATAGACAGTGATGGTCTGAAAGCAAACATGAAAAAAACTTGGGTTATTTCTCTTTGATTTTTTTCTGGATTTGATTTTTTTTAATGCATCTCACTACGATCCACTTTAGGTGGATCTCTAGACATTAAAGTCATGTAGACATGGTACATTTTGCTACTTTTATGTTTGACAACTGGCTCTCTGAAAACTGCAGGACAGAAGAGAAGAACCTTGCAGCTAAATCTGATGAATCTATAATTCATCAAAGCGCAGGCAAGTGCTATCACATCAAGCACTTTGCACCTGGGACTTAATGGGGTCTAAGGGTACAAGAGCGAACAAGAACATTAGTGCAGTTCAAAACAGCAACAGCGCTCCAGCAAACACCGGAACATAAAGTTGCAGGAGGGCAAGGTGGAGGAGGAAAAGGAACACAGTTGTTTTTATAAGATCAATATCCTATTCCATGGTCAGCTGCACATATTTCCCTTTTCCTTCTCTTTTTTTTTTACATTTACGGTTCAGACAGCAGAGAAACTTTGATGCATGTTGCAGGCACCAAAACGAGCTAGCATTTTTCATTTTATCTGTTGTCCACTGTATCACTTGATGCAATTAAGCAGATATTGCACTTTTTATATTACAATTAGTACATTTTTTTCCCATATCAACCTCCGATATTATTAGAGGTCTTTACACTTTGATGGATGAAACTGGTTCAGTCCTTCTTGAATGAATAGGGAAGTGAGGGATGTTGTTCATTATTCTCTTACATTTTACAGCCCAAAAAATGTCACCTTATTAATAATGAAAATTAGCTGCAGCTATAATTGATATATGCTCATCTTTAATTTTCACCATACCACTGACTGGATACTGTGTCCTCTTCTACGTGTGACTTGGCAGAGTCAAAGTCGAGAAAACTCACAACTCTCAAAACAAGTGAAGACAAAAAGGAAAGTGACTGATGATTATGGGCAAATTTACCAGCGAGAATAGATGGACACGGGCGTTTGCTCTCTTGAAATTTAATGAAATGAAAGCACAAAAACAAATAAAAAAAACAACAAATGTCACCCAGTGAAATGCACAACACCAGCCACTATAAACCCACACTCACTGCCTGTTCCCAGATCAATGAATCATCTAGTCTGCCTTAATGTGACCTTCACTTTAAAGTCCAAACAAATACAAACAGGAATACACACCATTTAATCCTTCCTGATCCTTTGGGGTCCACTCAGAGACGGACATTGCTGGATCTGAGGTGAAGACGTGAATGCAAACAACAAACAGTGGGAATATCTCTATTTGAACTTTCTTTATTTCTATTTTATTCTACTCTACCTCTTCATTTTTAAGGAAAATTAGTACTCTATTTGTCTTACATTTATTTGAAAGGTGTAGTCCATTTGGCATACAGTTTTACATTCATAAAAAGGTGAGCTATGAAAATTTAATGTCTTGCTAAAGTTCGAGCTGCTAATCAAATGTCAAGGTCAGGGGTTGCAAACCTGAGGCTCTGGAGCTTCACGTGGCCCATCTCAGCTGGCTACCTGAAGCTTTGTTAAAAAAAACAAAATCTATATAAAATGACTCTTATGTTAGTAACATAAGAACAGAAAAAAAGTCTTGTGTAGCAGAACATTTCCTTTTCCTCTTAAGTACAAATTTTAAATCTGACATATTTATTTCATGACCTTTAGGAAGAAGCCTGACGCCACAGTTGAGAACCACTAGATGATACATAACTCTTACTAAAACTAGCTTGACATCAACAATAAAATATTGCTTGGTGCATTAGTATTAACAGCTGAATAACGTCACACAGTCACAGAGGTCATTTGTTCTGCAGGATAAGTGCTTTTGGTTTTAATAATGATTTTGCTTATAATTTGTATTTTTGCTTCGGTGTGATTTTAATGCAGGATCATTCCTCGTAGAAATACATAAATGTGTCCAGTTTTCAAGTGACCTTAAGCTCTTATAAAAAGTCCTAACAGCAGATGGCTCTTCCTCCTTCATCACTTCTGTCGCTCACCCTCTTTCTCACCCTCTTTTCTTTTTGTTCTGTCCCGCTCTTTGCCTCTCTCTGGGCTTTCCTCCAGTTTTACGCGATGAGCTGATGGCCAACAAACAAACATTGGCCCCGGTCCTCGGCAGGCAGAGAGGACACAGAGCAGCAGGGCAGAACAGCAAGGTTGCTATATCACTTTCCGCATGATCCCTCTGCAACGCCTACTCACTGTACCTCACCAGCTGCACCACCGCTTTTTAGAGCGAGATGATAGCTGCTTAAAATTTTTCAGTTGAGGGCAGTGACACAGTGCAGCAAGCAGGGAAACCACTCTTAAGTTTATGAAAAGTTAAATGACCTCTGACTTTTGCTCTTATGGATAAATCATTGCTCTTGCACAGCACTCATACCTGGTCACCAGTATGAGGTGGCAGGAGGTTGAAAGGAGTTGTTTTGTAGTAAAATATTCTAAACATATAGAATCTGGAGGATTAAAAAATGTTTCCAGTCAGCAGAGAGGACTGCAAAGTTACAGATAAATGGTTATTATTGAAGCAGATATGCGACGATAAATGGACTAATTTAATTCCAAAAGACCAAAATTCCTTTGTGTAAATGAAGTGCAATGATGGATGACCATATCAGATTTTCTTAGCCATTCAAAAGCTTGAAAAGTTTCTTATTGAAATAATGAACAATACTGTACAAAATACAATGTGATCTGAGAATACATCTATCATTCATTAGCTGCTGGTTCACTCAGTCCTGTTGTTTGTGGTGCTGCAGTTTCAACAAAAACACAAAATTATGACATCTGTGAAAGTGAGATGTGTTGCAGGACTCTTGCACTAGACTGCTCGGTGTGCTTAAAAAACAGGCAGGTGAGCTTATATGCTGATGATGTTTGTGAGGATGCTTGGGCCAAATTTGATGCTTCAACTCTGTGGGTGAAAATCACACCAGACAACACAGCCTTCCTGTTTCCCACTGATGTGAAATAGACTTGGTGATTGTAAAGGGTTGTATTTGCAGTGTGTAGCTGTTAGCTGACCTTCAATAAAATAAAGAGGATATTTAATATCTGTTTGAAGGACGAAGATTCATATACAGCACTGTGCAAAATTCTTCAGTCACCCCTCATTTCTGTATATTTTGCTTCCAAGAAGTCAGCTTAATTTTTAAAAAAGTGATCTTTTGCAATAATTCATGCTTTCTTCGGTCTTTCGCAGTTTTTCTTTGGACATTGGCTGCCTTTTCACTCACTTTCAGTCCTGTCCTTGTAATTGATCGTTTTATGAGGAGTGTTTATTGAGCCACTTAACACTGATGTGGATTATTGATTATTATGAATTATTTAAGCATAAAAAGGCACCTAACCCGAGAGATGAACCAAGTCAAGTATCAATGTATTTGTGTAGCACATTTAAAACCTCAGTTGACAAAAGTTCTCCACAGTAAAAGCCTGGATATGATGATCAAAGAAAGCCAGCGAGTATCAATCTTTTTTTGATTGAGTGATTGCACAACTCTTTTACCAGCAGTGTTGGGGATATGTATCCGATGTCAAAATTCTGTAATTGCAAATGCATAATAATGCTATCAGATATTCATCCACCATGCAACACCATCTGAAAGGCATCCGATTATCAAAAGCTTCATTTTTCAGCACGGCAGTGCATGACAATGTTCTACAATAACGCACAATGAAACTATATAAGTCATGGATTGGCCTCACCAGAGCACATTACTGAAACTTTAGTGAAGCCTGAGATCAGAAGTCAGGCGACTTAAAAAAAAGACAGCTTGTGTAGAAGAATAAAGGTGGTCACAACAAATATTGATGTTCAGATTTTGTTAAAAGTGCACAAACTCTATTTTTTTCCCATGTATTTTTGCAGATGTTTCAATAACTCAGTGCATCTATTTCCCATTTTCCTAGCAAAATACAAAGAAATGAGGGGTGTTTTGCACAGTGCTGAATGTGCGTGTGAGTGACACATACACAAAAAGCCTGTTTTGACTCGAAGGACATGACAGCCATTATCTGTTAGCCAAGATGAGCCCGGAGGGTGGAAATTATCACAGCATGACCTCCATCCCTGACACACACACCAGTGCAACACCCCCACTCCAACCTTTTAACTCCGTGTTAAAAGGTTACAGATTTTCACTCTTTCAACACTTGAGCGAGCATGATAGCAAAGTTCTCTCCGCTATCCTTTTGGAAAGTGACGCCGGGTGTAAAGGTTTAATTGCCCACCGTGTCAGATACATCAGGGCTTCTTGTCATCAGAGTCCCACCTCTGTCGCTTTGATTCGCTTCCACTCAATCTGCCTGCTTGTTCCTCATCTCTGCCTCATTTTAGCATCTTTTCTTGTGACTCTCTTAGAGGTGTTCTGGCAATCAGAACACTCATGTGTCCCGACTGACCTCTTTAACAGAAACCCGTAATAGCTGGAAGAAACAACGTTACCAATTGAGTTATTCAGGCAAACATTGTGGAAGCCTCAAGAATGAAGATTGGGAGCTCTTATGTTAATCAGAGGTCGAGTTTTTTAAAAAAAATGAATCAGCTGATCAGCTGTCAGTCAAAATATTAGACCAGATAGAATCAGAGACTGTATATTAAAGATGAACATGATAATGAAATCACCCGTTGACTGGTTGGTTGGTTACTAGGCTTCATTTTGAAGGTTCAGTTTTTGTAACTTTAGCTTTAAGTAACCAGTGGATGAAGTACTAAGTTATTGGTTAATAGATAAAAGCCTGAGCCTGGTTCTGCCAGAGGCTTCTTCCTGTTAAAATTGAGTTTCTTCCCCACTGTCATCAAGTGTTTGCTAATGGCGGTCACCTGATTGTTTGGGTTTTCTCTGTATTACTCTATGGTATTTACTTCACCTCATCTTGAGGCGACTGTTGTTCTGATTTGATGCTATATAAATAAAACTGAATTGAATTGACAAGCATACTTATAAATTAGTCCCAAATAAACCACATCACTGGACAGCCTGACAAGTCCACTGATTTAATTAGTCTAAGTGAAGCCCAGCAATGGGAAGGGATAGTGATAATTCACACGTTTAAACTTGCATTAGTTTAAACTCATAAGTTTCATTCTAAATATATGGAAGTGTTACCAAATGCAGTGTTACTAGGCAGTAAATATGTTTGTTTTTGCTATAAAGCTTTATGCTGTAGGAGCTGAACTTGCTTCTGATTAACTGCAGACTTTGGCCCTCATGCATTGGCTTAATTCTTCAGCACTGTAGGTCACTGTATGGCAGCATCAGAAGAGGTTTTGAGATAGAGGAGAAAAAAAGCAGTATGATTATGTTTCAGACAAAAATTGGGAACCTAGATTCACTAGCAACACTTAAACTTTCATTGTTGTCATCATTATTATTATTCATGACATGTTCGCTTTTTCAAAAAGTCCAACTTTTCAGTTAAACAAAACATAAAAAGGGAGATTCGTGTAACATCACAAGTCAAAAGATAAACAGAAACTGCATGACATAAGACCTCTGTGCCTGCAAACCGCCCGGAGATAAAACTGAAGGTGAAGTCAAAGTATTTACAGTCTTGTGATGGAAATGCCAATGAGAGATGGGCTGGAAGGAAAGGAGAAGGTTAGGTTAAAAATGCTTCAGATGTTGCACCCACTCTAACAGCTCTTACCCTCACTAACAGCTTTACTTTTGATATAAGGAAGATTAAAAACCGTTCAGATGTGTTTACGTGTGTGTGTGTGTTTGTGTGCATAACTGTAAGCGAGAGAGAGAGGACGAGAGCAAAGGAGTAAGACACTGGAACATAACCACATCAAGAGCAGAGCGCAGCAGGGCAGGCGAAACCAAAGGCCTGTTCCACAGGGGAAGTGATTAAGGCGTTGCACAAGGCCCACAGGGAGCAAAAGGGCAGAAAAGAGAGCTCATTATCCATAATGTGGAAGAAGAGTTATTCTCGCCACAGAGTCACACACACACTCTCGCAATATTACTTAAAAATCCATCTTCTGAACCGAGTGATAGTAAATATGCTGCTCTGGAGATGGGCTGTTATTTGGGTTAAAGACAGTCAATGAAGAAGTTTGGGATGGGAGAGGGGGGAAGGCAGCCGTTAGGGACTGGAAGATGACTTGTTCTCTGTTGCATGCAGCAATGAATTCGACTGTATTAATAGATTAAAAAACTTAATATTGTGTTCCAATGATTTTTTACAGCTTAATACAAGACAGATGTACTTCGTTGCTCTTGTCATAGTGTATTTGGAGTTTTACAGGTCAGGCTCTTCTGCTTAACCATTGGCTGGAGCCTATCGCAGCTACCACAGGGTGAGAGGTGGGGTACCATGGACAGGTCGCAGCCCATCGCAGGGCTAACACACAGAGACACAACCATTCATACCTATGGGAAATTCTGAAATATCAACTAACCTAACCCCACTAAAATATTTATAATATGTTTACTTTGACACCTAATGACAAGTAATGAAATAAGAAAGAAACCACTCAGTTCAGAAGAGTTACCCCCAATCGAGGGGAAAGAGTTAAAAACATTGTTTGTTTCGCTCACAACAGAACTTAACCAGGAATATGACCACAAATTCAAGATTGTGACTTTTGCTCATGGTGCAGTATTGTGAATAATCAGTCCACGGATCAATAATAATGACCAATTAAGCATTAATATAATTTATCAAGCAAAACTGCTGCAACAAGTGATTTGTAGACATTGCACAGCTATAAATAACAAATAATTAATTCCTCCTTTAAAATAAATTTAGAAATACATAAAATGAAGAGCTGCACTTCATAATTTTCATTTTCATGAAAGAGTAGAGTGAGAAACACAAAGAAGCCATCAACTTATTGGCAAAAGCAAAGTCGGTCCATAGCCTGTTTTTCTGTCGACCTAAGCCGAAACGTAAACATACAAAAAATAAGCCTACTTTTATTTATGTTCATTAATAGTCTGATAAATTACTCACATGGAAACCAAATCATTGTTTTTCAGTTTCAGATCATCAGCGTCAATGTTCTTCCCTTGTTTCTTCTGTGTCTCTCTCAAACTTACATGAAGGTGTTACCAAAGCCTGCAGACTCTTAAATATGCAACTGCTGGTCAGTTAAAAATAAACAGGTGGTCTGTTCAGCTGCTTCCCTGGAGGTCACCGCAGTTCCCAGGAGGTCACAGATCTGCATGTTTGATTTGGCCAAATGCCCACCCTCCCATTTATCCTGGCTTGTGACCTCCTGTGGATGGGTTTGTATTTCCTCACAGTCTCAAACCAGAAATCCTTCACGTGAAAGGCAAATTTGTTAACCACTACACCAAGAAGCCACCAGGTCACTTAAAAAGAAACGCCGTATTGCAGTTCTTACTGCCGTTCAGGCTCTCTGACATCCTACCTGGTTGATGATGTAGATGCCGTAATCAATCTTCTGGCGTCTGAGAATAGGGTGGAGGTAGTGGAGCCAGTACTTTAGGTGATTCTCTCTGTGACGAAACGGGATGATGATGGCCACCTACACAACAGGGACAGTTTCAGCTCGTTACCTGATTGTCCTGAATGTGTAGATTTATTATAGATCATATCCCAGACATTACCACTTGACTGCCACGACCTAAACCTGGTTCTGTTGGCGGTTTCTTCCTGTTTAAAATGAAGTTTTCCTTGAGCACCTTGAGGTTACTGTTCTTGTAATGTGGCACTATAAACACACTGAATCAAACCGAATGACCACAAATACACACCAACTAAATCTCTAACACGAGTGAACTGTTATTTCCACAGCTCCTGTTAATGTCACAGTGAACATAAAGCAGGTTCTTATCCATAATGAATAAAGCACGCCAAGTGAGCAGAGCTCACTGGCATCGCATACTTGAGACAAATTATGGGGCCGTGTCTCTGAACTTGAAGCGAGTCATTTTCAGGTGTCCAAGGTTGAACCGTAATCTCCTCTGTGAGTTCATGGTAATTTTGTGTTCAAATGAAGATTGGCAGAAAACTAACCTTGGTTTCTGTATAGTTGAGCACCGAAATTGCCCAGATACTCAAAGAGGTGTCATGTAGAGGAGAAAGTCAAACACTGAAAATGCTGAAATTAGGGAGTTCTCAAAAAAGCTGCCCTCCACACCAATATAGCAATGTTTCATTTGTCTCCATTAATTTAAATCCAGTAAAAGTGAAAATGAACTCCAGTAAAAGAGAGCTGATCAATCAAAGTTAAATGAGAACATCAGTAAAGAAAAGGTGAGTAACAATTTTTGTGATATATATATTAACTTCAAATTTTGACTGTCTGAGGATCTTCTCTGCCGCATCTCTGCATGCGTGTTTGTGTTTTTAGTCTTCTTGCAGGTGTTGAAGTGAAGATGGGTATCGTGGTCATCAGCAATGCCACGATCCCTGGTGGCACTGCTCCACCTGGTGTGCCAGTGCTCCTATACAAGCAGCTCAGTGGCTGATACGAAACCGAGACGTTAGCGAACGTTGAACTTAAGGTCAGTGTCAGATCTGAATTCTGTCTGTAGCCTATAATGTTTAAAGGTTCAAATCGCTAATATTCAACTATCACATTTGACCAGTGTTACCTTTAGCTGTCAGAAGATCTATAAATGCTATGAAATAAAATGTTTCACCCATTCTTTTTGAAAGCATCACGCATTTTATGTGCGCTCACAGAGAGCCTGAAGCAGAAAACCTGAGTTAAGAGAGAAAGTTGATAACCACCGATATGAAAACAGTTATCTCAGACTGTGGTTAAAAGGTTTATTTAACAAGGTAATGCAAAGAAAGCCTGACTATGGACTAAGTCATGCAGATGGTGATCCCCTAGTAACCACTGGTTACTTGGGAAAATGTGTATTCATTCACCAGTTGGTTGCTAAGGGTAACCCAAGCAAACTGCTGTGGTTGCCTGTAGTTTCAACTCAAGCCCAAACAAACGTTCCCCTTCAAAATAAAAGTTGCACCATTTAGAACAAGTTAGTTACTTATTCAAATTTCAGTATCGCTCAGCGAGTTTCCAGACAATTCTCCGTCTTCAAAGCAAACTAGGAACTCTGAGTCAACACCTCATAAAAAAATGAAATAACAGTCTGTACCATTTTAAATTGGGTATGTTGTATTGTGTTAGCTTTTCATAATTTTGTCTATTTCAACATTTTTGTTTAGTACCTCATCATTGTGACTTCGTCCAAGTCTCAGGCACTTTATCAGGCACTAAATCTCATCTTTTATTTTTATACTGGCAGAAGCTGACTTCTGCTAGAATATATTTACCGTACAATGTGAAATATAGTTTATTCAAATGTTGTGAAATACAAATAGCGATGCATCTACAGACCTTCCATCTGGGCCGACAGTCTGGAGGCGTGTATCGGCCTCCCTCGGTCACATTGGGATTTTCTTTCTGCACTCGTTCCATCGTCATCTGGGAGCTGAACTCGATCAACAAACGCCCCACTGAGGAAAAGAAAAGAGACAGAGAAAGTGAAGAGAAAAGCATTAGTGGGATGAGTTGGGTAACAGACTAGACAGGGCATGAAAGAAGTGAAAGAAAAAAGACATGATGGGGGGAAAGAAAACAAGAGAGGGAATGAGGGACACGGAGCAAACGCTTTTAGCTTCAAAGCAACACTATACGTGTATCAAAGTGATGTGTGCAGAAATAATGATTTCAAGGGATATGTTTCGCATAATGCTTCATTTAATAAGACGCACAGGCTTTGGAAAACCCATACTCCTAAAAAACAAACAAACAAAGACTTTGAAGTCAGATGTGTAAACACATGGAAAGTAATTATGCAGCTTAGTGATAAACCCACATCATACAGTATGTTACATCTCTGCAAATCAATCCTTTGAGTACTGATGAGTCAAAAACTATCAGTGTGCAAGTGTGTTTATGTGCATGAGACCAAATTAAAAGAAAGATATGCTTTAAATCTCTGGCCTGGATGATAAATCCAGCCCCTTGCTCTGAGAACCGCCATCATTAAAACACCCGAGAAAGCTTCGCTGTTTGGACTCCGACCAAAGCCCCCAAACCACGGACCTCATTTCAACAAACCAGACTCTCAGCACTCATTCTCCAAACTGCAAAATGTCACTCATTAGTGCATGTCTTTCTTCAGCGGCTGGGAACTCATTAGCTCAAATCATCACGCATCATTTGATTCACCAAAAATATTAAGTAGTATTACATGATTTTTATCATTCAAGGCAACAAAAACAAGCCCTGCTTATGTATAATAATGCAGTTTATCTATATGTGACTGAAATCTTTAAATAGAAAAAGGACAGTCTGTGACTCGTTCTTCATTATCTGTTTTACAATGAACACTGTCACTGCACTACAGAGGAGAGAAGCACAGCGAGCGGCCATGAATGTTTTCAACAATATGAAATGTGTTTCAGTCTGCAGATGAAAATAATACATGAAAAAATGCACTTCTTATGCTGTTTAAATAATCGCTATATTTCTGAGTTGTTCAGATTTTTGGCATTCATTAGCATGAAGTATTTTAACCTGTTCTCACAGTTAATACAAAAGAAAAAAAAAACTTCAGCACGGCCGTGGTATAGCATTTCGTACACGATAAATCTGGTGTAAATTTTTACCTGATATTGTGGCACCATGTGCTTAGGTTCCCACGTTCCCTAGCTCGCATAAGGAGACAAGCAGACGTCTCAGAGAGAAGGAGCTGCAAGTGATTCTCTAATGAGAATTTAGTACACAAAAAACAACCTCCAACAAACTACAATACTTTAGCAGGGAACAGTTTTATTGCATATTTTCCAGTGGTGGAAAAAACAAACTTGTTTCACCACTTGAAAACCCACCATTGAGTACAACCAGGACACGAGGACAGATGAAGAGACACGAGCGGCAGGATGATGTGCGACTGCAGAAAAACGGGTTAGAAAGCTTGACTTAAATTGAAAAATGTTTATTTTATTATGTGACAATGTTGTGCACCTGCTGAGAAGTTGCAAGACTAAGTTACTGAAATGTTAAGCGGTTACGTTATTTACTTTGAGACTTTTCCATCATCAGACTGATCTTTTCCCCACTGAAAAGCATAAGTTCCACAATACACTTTTAAGCAATGAAGTGCCAGATTTACCAAATATGATACTAATTAAAAATCATATATGCAAATTTATATTTTATTATTATTTTATAATTTAGGCTTTAAAGGCTTAAAATTCCCATTGAAAACAATATTACTGTGCTTGTATATGACTTGCTGTGTCGCTGTTGCACTACTGCTGCTCGCACCTCGTGGCAATGACTTCACACTTTGAATTAGGCAGTCTGTCATCAATGACAAGGATGGAAAACGTCCTTCATTTACTTACACGTATAAATGCTGCTGCCTTCAAACTGTAATCACCAATAAAACATTGTTGGTGATTTCATTTTTTTCCTACATCACCATGACATCATTTTGAGGCTACATCATCCAACCTGTACTGTTCAGATGGTTGTTTATTATGAAAGCATTTACCTTTTTAAGCTTTGAACATTTTATCTAAAATCCATCCATCTTTTCCTCGACGACACTACGAGAAAAAAATTAAGGGAATTTCCAGAAACCGTACGAACCCCGTGTTTTTAAAACGGCTACGCTTGAAGGCCACCCATTTAGGGTGTTTTGCCGGGAGCGTCTTGCCTCCTGCTTAATCACTCAACGATGGACTGTCAGTTTTAAACAGTTACAAAAATTAACTCATCGAAAACGTACACGTGAGAGGGATTCGACTGTGTTTGCTGGAGTGCATTGGTGTGTTGAGTGCTTAAAGCAGAGCAGGTAAGTGATGAGAAACGACAGTAAAAACAAAGTTTTGCCAGACTGTAACAAACATTTAGATAATTACAGCTAAAGCAGCGATTATGCATCAGTGTACATGGATTGTATGATTCCCATTTGTAAGTATGTATATTTACTGTGCAGTAAACAATCTACTTTCAACATACTTTTGGTGGCCAAGGTGTGTCTTGTGTTGTATTATGCACGTATAAACAGACAGTATTCGCAGCATCAGAGCACAGGAAAGAGAGGTGTGGCTCGTAGAAGCCCACGAGACGATAATGGGCTTAACATTGATGCATGAGCTCCGTGTTGAGAGGTCTACTCCAATCAACACCGTGCAGGTGAGGAGTGTAATCAATGGAAACAAGGTTACATGTCCATAACACACCTCTTTATCACACCACAAGAGCTGAATGCAAACAGTCCCAGCAGCCCCTGACTACTTCTACCCATCGCCCTCCATCCCCTCCGCACTCGGGTCTCTTTCTTCCTCGTTCCCCTCTCACCCTAATGAGACAGAAAGTAGAACATGGTGTTTTCATCTTCTCCCTGTGATTTTTTTCCCCAAACTTAGTTTTCAGGCAGCTAAAACAAAACGGGGAGCTTACTGGATGTAGCATAACATAGTATACTGTGTATTAGGTTTTCTGAAAACACAAGAAAACATTGGGCGAGGTTTTAGTTGTTCCTCTTGAAGATAAAAGCTGGTTTATGGGGAAAAATCCCCCCAATAAATATAGATTAACATCATTGCAGCACAGGTCGTCCAAGTGTGACTCAAACTGATACTGCTACAATTTCAACTTTGCCTTCTTTACAATTCCAAATATGAACCGTTTAAACACTGGGATGCATACATTCACTGGTCTGCAACGATCCTCAGGTAGGCTGTGGTGTTTAAACTATACTCGACTGCTATTAAGGTGCCTGTATCATTACACCATCATCCTGAACTGTTGATACAAGACAGAATAGATGCTGTTTACGCCACACAATCTGAACGCCGTAGCAGAAATCAAGACTCATCAGCCCAGGCAATATTTCTCAATCTTCTCTTGTCCAATTTTGGTGAGCTCATGTGAAGCAGATATGGTCTTCTCCATACTTTGCTTGTAACACGTGGTTATTTGAGTTACTGTTGCCGTCCCATCAGCTTAAAGCAGTATTTCTATTTTCCTCTGGCCTCTGGCATCAACAAGGCCTTTCTACCCAGAGGACTGCTGCTTACTGGACATTTTCTCTTCTTCAAACCATTCTCTGTAAACTCATGAGATGGATGTGCAGGAGAATCCCAGTAGATCAGCAGTTTCTGAAGTGCTCAGAACAGCCCATCTGGCACCAATAACCATGCCACTTTCAAAGTTCCCTAAATCACCTTTCTTTGTCATTCTGATGCTCAGTTTGAATTTCAGCAGGTTGCTTTTACCATATCGAAATGCACATGGCAGCACATGATTGGCTGATTAGATAAGATATTTAAGATTTTGAGTTTTGGTCACAACCACTTGTTAAAAGGATTTCATGTGTAGCAATTTTGGTGGCTTGGCTCTAAGAGCAATATCAAGACCACCAAAACAGCACACACTAGGCAATTAATGACAACAAACAAGACACTGATGATGGATTAGAAGCTGGGGTCCAAAGTGGCTTGCAGGGGGCAACATAAGCAGTCTAATTAATGTACATCGTCTTTGATTTACTGCTAAAATGCACAGAATGGTATCTGCAGCATTTAGATCTGGATATTTGAGGGGTGATTTGTCTCAGAGATTTATAAAGCATGATATCGAAAGAGCTTAAAAACATAATCATGAAATAAAATACATTGGCATTGTCATTACTGCATGGTGAAAATGTACAGGTACAATTCAGTAATCTTGAAAAAGCATGGTGACATAGGTAGAGGAAAACTTTTAAAGATATTCAGACTGTGTCGAGCCAGAACACACAAATAACAGAAAGAGAGCATTTTTGTGTTTGTGCATGTGTGATGCAGAAATGTGCAGGTTTGTGTATAAAATACACTTCAACAAACAGTAATGTGTTGTACAATGATAGCAGTGGAATTATCTATCACACACACACACACACACACACACACACACACACACACACACACACACACACACACACAACAGCCACAGACACCTAACATGCTTATCTAAGTGGCAATATTACAGTAATACATTATAATCACACTCTTTGATCACTCTATCTGGGACATCTGCTGCACTTTGGGGAATGCAGAACTGCTTTATCTGCAGATATATACACATAACACACACACACACACACACACACACATTATATGACAACCAAATTTTCTGTCACAATACAGCTGTGTGCAGGTAAGAGTAGGACCCAAACGCAAACTCGCAGAGACAAAAAGTAAACTCAAAAAACACAGCTTTATTGCTGGCGTGGAGTGGGACACGAAAAACAACACAAAACTAAACTGGGGAAACTAAAGCACAAGGAGCCACAGGGGAAAACTCACACAGCTATGAGGGAGGACGCCACCCTGACAAAGAGACACATGGGGCTTAAATACACTGAGGGATAACGAGGGGGAATGAGCCACAGGAGGAGAGCACAGCTGAGAGTAATTAGGAGGACGAGACAAGGGAAGCAAAACTAGAAACATTAACATAGGACAGACTGTGAAAGTAAAACAGGAAACACACTGATGGAACTCAAGACATGTAAACTTAACAGACTGGGGAGACAGAACATAGGGACCAGAAACATGGAACAGAAAGGCACAGTAGACACAACATGAACATAACAACGCCACAGGGGAAGAGTAAAACAAAATGCAGAAACACAGGACCTCTTTCAAAATAAAATCTGAAACATAATGAAACGCAAACATGACAACATAAGAAACACAGACATGAAGCACATGAAGGACAAGGGAGACTTAACGGGGTTGGATACACAAGGGGAATCTAATAACAAACGAACTTAGATAACCTAATGAACAAAATAAACTCAAACTTAAAACGCTGGGTCAAAAGACCCAGGATCATGACATTTTCCCCTCACAACAGTAACGAAACAAAACGGCAGAGCTATTAGATTAGCAGCACTCCCTTTCTCTTCCTCCCTTCCTGCCATTGTTGCTCCTATTCCCCCTCCACTGAACCTAGGATCCGTGGGCCCTAAGATGAAACAGATCAGTTTAATCTAGCTCTGCCAAGACTCCCCTCAGACCCCAGTGTTGCTACATACGGTGTAACAGAGTTCTCTTATTATCTGGTCTATCTAGACTGTATAAATAAAATGCAGAAATACCTTTAACTGTGGTTTAAAAAAGAAGTCTGGTTGTATAGAAGGATACGAGAAAACTGCCCAATTTCTCAATTGATTTATAACCATCCATCCATCCATCCATCTTCATCCGCTTTATCCGAGGCTGGGTCGCGGGGGCAGCAGCCTAAGCAAAGAGGCCCAGACCTCCCTCTCCCCAGCCACCTCCTCCAGCTTATCCGGGGGAACACCAAGGCGTTCCCAGGCCAGCCGAGAGATATAATCTCTCCAGCGTGTCCTGGGTCTGCCCCGGGGCCTCCTCCCGGTGGGACATGCCTGGAACACCTCACCCAGGAGGCACCCAGGGGGCATCCTTGTCAGATGCCCGAACCACCTCAGCTGGCTCCTTTCGATGTGGAGGAGCAGCGGCTCTACTCTGAGCCCCTCCCGGATGGCCGAACTTCTCACCCTATCTCTAAGGGAGAGGCCAGCCACCCTTCGGAGGAAGCTCACTAAATATTTTCTGCATGACTTTATGGTCTCAATTGCTCATTTTATCTTACAGGATACAATATGATGCACATTTTGTCAATTCTGACCTTCTTCAGAGTAAAACAGATCATTGCAAGGCTGCGCTTCTTTGCAATGGACAGTTTGCTTAAAAAAAAAAGCAAAAAGAAGATGGCTATGACATGGTGGACACATCAATCATTTACATAAGACCCAAAAATGGCATAAATATCCATCAGATATAAAGATATAAGAAGAGAAATACACATTTTTCCCCAGCCAGGTTACTGAGCATTGCTAGGCCTGTGCGACTCTTATAGGAAAACAAAACATGCAAAATATAACAGATTTTCATGGATCTGACAAATAAATTATCAATGAAAACCAATTAACTTGTTTAATCCTGTGTTTACTCTTATGTAGCTGATTGCAAAAGGGTAATAAAGTGAATAAAAGCAGTTTGATACCCTTGTGCACTGACTCAGTAGCTTTCTTTGTCTTTCTCTTAAAGAATGAGTTCGTGTCAATAAGGCTGTGAATTGGTTTGTCCTCACAGAGTCACTGGTCGGGCCATCTGACCATGCAAAACTCTACGACAGGCTGCCTGTTAATCAGCAGCCCTGTTCTGAGAGTTTCTGCGCCTTTGTGTTACTTAAGTGACAACTGAAGCGGCGCCAGGGTCAGATTTCTGAGAGCGGTTCTGAGTTTATAATTGAGTTTGGCTCTTTGGCCTCAGGAAGGGGAGGGAAATGAAAGTTAGAGAAAGTGAATAAATGAGAAGAAAAACGGACAGAAAGGAGAGCGAAAGCTGGAGGAAGAGGTTGTTCCTCTCCCTCCTGCTTCCCACTGACACTCTGTGACAATAGAGACTTTCAGCTCCCTGAATCTTATTAGCCTGTCCACTCTCTCAATCTCTTTTCTTTCAATCATTTACAAGTGCCTCCACCGAGCACAGGCCATAATTGAGATTCTTCCCAGTTTGATGAAAGAAAGAAAAAGAGCATGAGGTACAAATGGGTGTGGAGGAGAGAAAAGGGAAAAGAGTCAAAAGTCTTCACGTCAGGTACCTACTTCTGCTAACATAGCGTTCATTTTGTTTATCTTCAGCACACTTTGTCCTTGTGTTAGCGATTTTACACCCTCTTCCAAGACTCATTACTGTGGATTGTGAAAATCATCGATGGCAAAGGCTATGCTCAGCTGTGAAATCCTGCCCGTGTGTCTGTGTCTGCATGTTGGGGTAAATTTATTGGATCAGAGGATTAGAGGTATCTGAGAATCTCCTCGACATGCAAGAAACACATTATCTGGTCGTGTGGGTGTGTATCTATGCAGAACACCCAGCGTGCACCCAAACAGACGAGATAAAGGGTTAACCGTGGTGTATTTACACCGCACCAACAACAAGCACAAAAGGATGAAGAGAAAGCTACAGCATTCACAAACTCATAGCTTTGTTGTCGCAAGTCATGTTGCTGGAAAATGGAATCCACCAGACAAAAAGGCAAACATGAATCTCAAGCAAAGGATAATGTGAAACTGGACTGTTTTGGATTAAAACGAAAAAGGTTGATGTTCTGCCGCTGTCTTTCAAACAGGATGTGTCAGACCACAAGAGACAGAATTTTCAAGACAAAATAATTTCCAAAGGACCTTGACAGAAAGAGAGAGAGAAAAAACTGAGCTTATCTTTTGCAGGGAAATGAACTGCTGTCTTGAAACAAAAAAAATAAAAATAATAATGTGCTTCAAAAATGCCAGGAAATACTGTTAATACTATCCTACAGAATATATAATATAATGTAGCCATTAGAGGGACATAAAAAATGCAGTGATTTCAGAAACAGGCGTGCTGTAAATGTTCTCTTTGTTTGGTTGATGAGTGTTTCAAAGCAAAAGGAAAAAGTCGGTCGGACCAAAGCCAGCATTTACACCCATCTGAGCTGCATCAACACAACATGTGTTTACATCTGTAGGCAAGTGCATGTCAGGTTAGGGCATAAATTATGACATACGCTGCAGTAAAAGTTACGGTGTAGATCTTGAGGAGGGTTTGGGGTTACGGCGCGCCTATGGCGTAGATTTACTAAATGAGTATAAATCCAACATAAGGCCACAAGCTGAACAGGGGTGATAGTTTCTGCAAGTTAGCCAGGATTGACTCAGGTCTGAGTGAAGCAAATTCCATCAACAGACAGTAAACTGTGGGGTGACTGTGCAGACATCGGCGTAGCTGCCAAATCTTAGACCCGTCCAACTACGCGTCAGATCCAAGTGGCAGATCAGCGCTGATATAAGTAAAGAAGAAGTCAGAACTGGAAAGTAATTGCTGAGTGTTTTCTTCAAAGTTTTTTCCACAGAATTTCAAGTTTTCAAACTGTTGCAACATCTCCCTCTGTATAATCTGTGAATCTCTGAGCTTCTGAGCTGATATATCATTAAAACAGCCGTAAAAACCAACACAATCATACACTCGTTTCTTCAACCCAGGTGTAGCGGCAGTGGTACAAAAATCGAGGGTTGCACAACTGGTCCAAGTGATACCAACGTGGCAATACATGCCAGCAGATGTGGTATCATTTTGGCCATGTAGGGCAGGGTGTAAGCAATGAGCATAAAAGCAGCCTCAGAAAGCAAAAAAAAAAACCCGCAAATTTTCTTCTAGCAATCATTAGAAATTAAACAGGTAAGCTGAAATCTGGTGCAACAAAGACCACCAGGATGGCAACAGAAGCTTTTGTTTGCTGTTATTTCAACATAAATCAAATTTATTCTGCTTAGTTTTACTCAACATTGTAGCCATTGGCTGCTCAAACCCCAGTGGCTCCAGAGAAGCCTGCATCCAGTTTGAGAAATGCTGTATCATAGAGAAGACGTGCGATATTATCCAAGGACAAACATTGTGAACATTATCAATAAACCAGTTAGGACCCCAAAACACCTTCAGCAGTATCGTGATAAAAAGTGAGAGCTTGCTGAATAATAAGCAGGATTGAATGTGGCTGTTTAAAAATTCAGATATGTGTAAGTTATTTTACACGCATTCTTTTACTTTGTCTTTTCTCACAATTCTACTAAAACTTGTCATGAAGTATAATCAAAAACAAAAACGCTGCCAGAAGCATCTTCCTTTGCGTTTGTTTTGCTCTCATGTTCAGACGTGTTAGCAGCCAAGAACTGGGAGATTTTTTTTCCTCATCAGGAAATGTTTTCTTTATTTACTGTCTGGTGTGATGCAAGAAAAACAATGTGTAAGCAAACAAGCCTTAACAAGAGATTTCATTAATGAGCGTGAATTTTAAGTAGGCCGATGAAAGTAATTACAGTGTGAAAAGCTGCAGATGCAAATACTGATTGTACAAAAGCTTGGTTTTTTTTTTTGTAGTGCTGTTTCTTACATCTCGTAACAATACTTTTATCAGTGTAAAGTCCTAATTATCAGCAGCAGAGCTGCAGATCATCACCCAAACAAGCAAAGTAAAAAAGCAAAAACAAAAATAAAAACACTTAATGGCTCAAATCCATGCGCACAGTATGTTCACTGACTGTTTTTGCTCTGAGATGGAAAAAGCTGAAAGTAGGGTGCTTGAAACAGATGGAGGATGCATGTAACACAACAACGTTTCCTGTCAGGGGGGGGGGGGAAGAATAAAGGTAAGAAAATAAAAGCACAAAAAGATGAACGATACAGTTTCAGATGCTGAAGGACGGCAGTTGGAGAACAAACACAGACAAAAAGAAAAAAGAAAGAACATGAAAACAGTAATAACACAGGAAACACAAAGTGATGGGGAGTGACAGATCGTGTAAGCCTGTGAGCCAGATGCTAAGCAACACCACTCCACACACTGCACTGCAGTTCTGCTACTGTCGTTGTTGCTTTTGTAATTTCCTCTGTGTCACAGGCTGTCATACACCAAATATCAAGAGCCATTTACATTATAACACAGACTAGTGCGCTACAATTGATACAGAAACCCTGTTGTTGCCTCTTTGATTCATCACAACAGCCTTTAATTAACACGGAGGTCATGTGATTGCTTTCATTTCTCTGTTTGTTTGTTTGCTAGCAGGATTAATCAAAAAGTTGCAGATGGATTAGCATGAAAATGTGACCAGAGGTGGGGGTTTGGTGCAAATTAGACATGATTAACCTTTCAAGTCGGAGCCACGCATTCTTTTTTCTTAGCAAGACATTATGTTCCACATATTCACTACTAATAAATATATATATTAAATCCTAATTGAAATAAAAAATTGTGACACTTGATGTTCTCACATAAATATCACAAAGTAATCCGTACCCAGGATCCAGAAACTCAGTTTGTGCTTGGTATGGGGGAATTTTCAGCCTTGGCGGAGGGATGTAGACTTGGACTGCTCTTGCTAACAGAATGATCCTTTAATTAGTGGCAAGTAATATCTGTCTGAATAATAAGGGAGAAAGAATCCTTGCATAAACACTTGCATGAGCACATACACACATGCAAAATAAAAATGTGATATATGAAGCACATATGAGAGGAATGTTTCTTATTATGCCATTTAATATTGGGGATACTTTATTCAAAACAGTAATTCTGATGTTGGTAACCACTATCTTGATCCCCGTAGTCTTTGAATGGTGTTTTAGGTTTTGGCAATTAGTTAACGCAAAGAAAGCTAGCTAGGCTGAACTTGCTCACCCATCTGAGCTTTCACTACCAATCACAGAAACCTACGTGTTCTTGTGTTACTTTTCCCCAAATGTTGTTTTTGGCACAATTTGGATTATTCTCCCTATTGCTCGATATCAAATCTGCATGACTGGCAGATGAATTAAGAGTGGCACACCAGCATGTGTCCCTTGTATAAGCATAAGTGTCTGTTTTTGGCAGTACAACTACAGGTCCCACTGCCGCTGTCCAGCTGGCATACTGACGTGCTAGTTGGCACATGTGCTGACCTCGACACACACACACACACACACACACACACACACACGTAGTTGTGTATCCCGAAACAGCCAGAGCCAAAGTCATGATGACTTCAAGGCCATGAAACTGTCAGAGCACTGTGTTTGGAGTGGTCGTTGGGACAGACATGAAATAGTGCAGGAAGCTCGAATCAGGCTGCCAGAGAATTACAATCCAGACACAACTGTTCCTGATGCCAGGACATCATCCAGGAATAACATAGCAAAATACATAATTATCGAGTATTGAGTTTAAGTCAAAGCTGAGGTGTGAAATAACGTGTAGCAGCTAAAAGCAACTTTTTTGTTAATCTAACACTGAGATCACATCAAAAATCATCACTTGTTTTTTTTAGAAAGTTGAGTATCTGCATGTTTAATGATGTGGAAAACATACAGTATCTGTCCTTTATATGCAAGCATTCTCTCAGCTCACAGCAGGTTCACAGTAGATGAACAGCCATGTTTGATTTGGCAGACTTTTATCCCAGACACCTTTTGTGATGCAGGGATTTGTCTCTCCTCCTTGTCTTAAATCAGGGATTTTTCACAGTTAAGCAAATGTGTTAACCACTGCAGTCATTCCACTTAAACACAGCACTGAGTCAAAAAGGTTAAAGAAGAGACCTCTGCAGCATCCTGCTTAGTTCAAATAAGTTCCTGTGTTAACAAACTAACCTGTCAATACGACATCCTCTGTCCCATAACTCAGTTATAAGTTCCTTATGTCTATGTTAATAGTAGCTGCCAAACTAACATAGATGACGAGCTACACTGTCCTGCAAACTTTAAGCCAAAAAGACTAGAAAAGGACCAGAGAGTGTCTTCTCTTTCCAAGGCTATAAAATATCTTGCACAAAAACTTTTCACAAGCTCTCAAATGTCGATTTCTTCACACAGAGAAAGATAACACTTTATTATATTGCAGGCAGGAGTAAGACTAAACCCCTGCAAGGATTCTACCATCAAAGGCCATTTTATTCATTTAAATTGCTCGTCCTGTCCAGGGTTGCAGACCCAAACGCAGACTTCATAAACAAACCCTTACTGAGGTGATGCAGGTAATCCAAAAGGCAGCAAAAAATACCATCAATTCCACAGAGCACACACAAGGGAGGACAGACAGGAACCCAGTATGACTCACAACAAGGAACAGAAGGAAACCGAGGCCTTAAATACACACAGGAGGTAATCAGGGAGAGTGGAAACACCAGGGTATCAAAACACAGCTAAAACTAATTAAAACAATTAGTTTTAAGAAAGTAACAAAGGAAATTAAATTAATAGCAAGGCACAAGAAACAGGAATGACCAAATTAAACAGGAAATAGCTAAATGGGACTCACATACAGTACTAGAGATGAAAACCAAAACACAAGAAGACACAAATGAGGCTGGAATAAACTAAAGGATCAAACATCTGTACAAACACAAATAACTAGAAGAAATAAACTATCAAAGTTATTGGAGTAAAATAAAGAAATAAATAGAAATGATATAACAAAACAACCAAAAATAAACATAAACCACACCATGACAGGCCCCTAGTTGTATGGCGTTATTTTTGTGCCACTATTTTGAGCGCTCATAAAAAAACATTTGCAGGTGCAAGTGTTGTATTTTGAGAAGAAATTTATTTTGAGCTAAGAAAAGCTAAATTTGAGTGAACAAAATTCATTGCTGCGTGCAAAAAATGTATTTCAGTGTTTGCTATTATACACACACACACACACTAGCAGAAATGTTGAGAGCGCAAGCAACGCATTGCAAGCAAGCGCAAATGCAAAAACTGAGCGAGAGGGGCTGCTATTGTGTGTGTGTGTGTGTGTGTATAATAGCAAACACTGAAATAAATTTTTTGCACGCAGCAGTGAATTTTGTTCACTCAAATTTAGCTTTTCTTCGCTCAAAATAAATTTCTTCTCAAAATGCAACACTTGCACCTGCAATTTTTTTTTTTTTTTTACGTGCGTACGTGTATTGAGAATTGCAAACACAGGAAGAAGACCGTTTCTGGCTCATCCTTGGTTGACCTTGAAGATGAACTAGTAGCCTAGAAACTACCATCGACATGTTTTGATGAACATGATGTCAAATATGAAATACCTCTTCTTGCAATAATGATTTCCTGTCAAGTGCTTGTTCTTTCGCTTCAATTCAAGAGGTTAGTTGATTTCCTCTCAACATTACCAGGCACTCTGGTGGAGGATACAACCCAATCAGCGATTGATCATACAAAATCTATTATCAGCCAATGGAACACTTTCTTGTGCTGCAGTTTTATGAATTAAAACATTTAATTGGCGACGGAAGAGATGACTCTGATTACAAACTAATGACAAGAAACGCAGCGTCTTTGTCTGTGAGCTAAGCATTCCCTGCTACTGTTAATCAAAGCTGCATTTATTTTATTTGAAATACAGAGAAATGAAACAAGAAGGAGCAGCCAGAGCGAGCGGTTAGATGAAGCGCTGCAGGTGACAGGCTGCACACCTCCAGCTTCTCGGGGAGGTGACCAACTGCTTTCACTGTGCCCTGCTGTTTGTGGACTCATGCCGTGTGCAGCATGAAAAGACCACAGTTGCTTACAGAATGCTGGAAAGGAGCCAATTATTGCATGACTTTCTTTATTAAGAACAACAAGAGGTTGCGTTGCTGCCCAGAGAAGTCGTGACCTGTAATATTAAGTCACATATACCACGGGAATCAAAGGATCAGCCCAGGCCAAAATCTCCTGATTGTTAACAAAATTCACTCTGATAGATGTAGGCTTGTGTGCAAAGACAGCTGCAGTCATCTACAGTCCATCACCATAGTAACAGTACACACAGCGTTAGCAAGCTAACACCAACTAAGATTTGCATGTATGCCTGTTTATGATTTGAACACTTCAATAACAATCTGGCTGCGCCTCTAGTTCCTTGAGATCCAACACTAATAACTTCCTGGACACCGTGTAAATTATAATCTGTAACTACATCCACACCATAATTCTCCAACATGTAGGACTATTTTGAAAAAAATATATATATATTCAACACATATTTAAAGAAGTTTAAAGACACAAAGGAGGTGTTTTCAATTGAGGACATACTCACACTCACTAAATTAATTTAAAACAAAAAACAAAAAACCCTTTTGGCTCAGCTGTGAAAATCCTAACAGGTGTCAGTCTTGCTAGATCAACTGTATCCCAAATACCAGCAAATGCACAGAGAGCTGCAAGTATTTTTAGCAGTACTTTAAACAGAGAAAGAAGTAAATGCTTCTTCATGGAGCAGGTGGTGTCAAGTAAATATTTCTAGCTGAGCCAAATGTGACATTTGACACTTCTGAAGGCCACGCTTTGACACTTCTTGCACGGATGTGTGCGTTTGTATGCATGTGTGCAGAAACACACGCAGACACCTACAGACAGACACACTTAAACCCATCTGAGAGTATCAGTGTCCCTGTGTTCACGTCTGTCTTGATCTTCCTCAGCTTTAATCTTCTTTCCTTCTTTTCTCCCTGGAATTTTTTTTTTTTTTTATATGTCCATCACCATTAAAGGCCATCGACATACGTCCAACTGTGTTTGGACTCAAATCACATACCACACACATACACATACACACTAAAATGCACGCAGGTTTAACTCTAGTGTTTGAGGTTTTTTGGAATGACTGGTGATATTTATGATGTTAGTCTTTAATTTGTGCTATTACTTTATAGTTATTCTGATTGTCTGATTCTGTTAGTCTGATTGCGTGATTACTTTCACCTGAGTCTCGTTAAGGAAAACTTAATTTGACCTCTAAAAGCGGTTTTGCTGTGGGTCATTATTTCCTGACTTACACTCTATTGTAATTACATTAGCTGTAAAATAACTTAATGATTGCAAGGGTGAAGTGTGAGCTATATGTTTAAATTTAAATGACTTGCAGCATCAAGAAAAGAACAGAACAGCTACTGTGTTTTGCACCATATGGCTTCTTTTTTCCTTTTTTTAAAGTTGCCGCAATTAGTGAAATAAGCAGTGAAAAACTACCACAGAAGTCATCTGTGCTTGTCCTTACAGTCCCAGCAACATCAGCCGCAGCAGCACAATGAATCAAAGCAGCTTGATAAGTCAGACCCTCGTTTACTCCGGAGTGCATCACCATAATTAGGAGCCACAGGAAGTCATGCATGAATCCCCCCAGAAAGTAGTTGAAGTAGAAAATTGAGTTTTCTGTGCAAGAACAAGAGTTTTAGAGTGTCATTTTTATTATTGTAATTAGCATTATTACTTATACAGTATTTTCTGAATTTCTGCATTACTCAACTTCCTATAAGCTCCTTGCTGCTCACAAGGAGCATGTGGCCTGCCGGAGAAAGCTTCCTAACTCCATATCCTTTTTGAGTCTAGAAAAGCCGCTTTAAAGCTGCAGGGTGGCATTATTATTATTAATATTTCCCCTGCTTTCAGGGATTGTTTAGGAAGCAGATATATTAAACTGGTTCCCACTGTCTTGTGGGAGGAAAAAAACTATTTCTTGGTCCTGGTTTTTGCTTGCTGTGCAAAAAGCTAACCTGGCTTTAAACAATGTGTATGATATGTCTGGATTTGCTCACCTGTGAATTTTCTGATCTGCCTGCAGTGTTGTGGTGGATGGTGGCTAGTGCTAAATGTTGCAGAGATATCGGCAGAACTCATCAGGTACGTCTTCTGAACCAAAATATGGATTGCTTCATCTGTTTGATTAGTTAGTTGACCTGTTCTACAGTACATTTATACGACTATGCAAACATTTATTCACAATCTAAGGCGCGCTACATATAGTATAATAGTAAGATCAAATATGCTTCTTTTAAAAGCAGCCTTAATCTGTTCAAACACTGGCAGCCTAAAATTGAATAACAGACTCACTAAAAGCCATACTGTGACTGTTTTTAAATTACTGTGGAAATCAGATTAAGGCCTTTCTGCCTAAAGTAATAAGAGCTATTTTGACTTTAAAAAAAAAGATTTTAATAAGTAATGGGTATCCTTTATAAAGAATATGGAGCGAAGAGGCTAATGAGTTTAAATGAGCCATTTAAAGAGTACATGGCCCTACTCACAACAGGAAATGTAACAGTGGAGGTGCACGTAAGACAGAGAGGAAAACCGAGAGTTGACAGAGAGGGGCTGAAAACACCCCGAGGTATGAAGGAAAATGCAGTCCGTTAGAAAAACCGAGACAGTGTGAAAGGTAGAAGGTAATGCTTTCAATCTCTCCACCTGGTGGTGTTTACCCAGCCGGAGGCCCTGACAGGCTAGTGCAAACTTTTCCCACACCTGGGGTCTATGCCGCTTTCCTCTCTCCTCTTATAACCCTGACTTCTAGGATAAAACATGGCAAATTTCTCCTATTCAACAAAGATCACCTGCAGCATTCCTGTGCATGTTAATCATTTATGTTTTACCAGCAACGTAAACCAGAGCTCGTTTCGACTGATTGTAGTCCTTCAGCATTTATACTCGACTTTTATTAATATAAAACCTTGCGAAAATGTTCCCTAAACCAAAACTCATTTTCTTGGCCTTGAAATTTTAAGGCACCCCCCCCAGAAAAAACCCCCAAACTAAGACTAAGTTAGAGGCATTTATTACATTTTATTATTTATTACAGTATTTTCCTTATTACTTACGGTCTTTGCAGAAATGTCTGCAGCACATGCACTGGAGCATATAAACTCAAGCAATAGGTTGTTGTGGCCCCAGTCACACAGGCCTAGAGACAGAGACACCCTGGCAACCACGGGTCACTAGGGAAAAATGTGTTTTCCTTGAACAGCAGGCCAGTTGTTGCTGGAGGTGGCTGGGAGTTGCTTGGTAAAATCGATCACAAAGAGGTATGAGGTGCAGCACCAGAAGCCTCCTCGTGATTGTCACAAGCAGATTGCCACAGTCGCCAGTTAGTTGGCCAGTTAATGTCATTGGCCACCATGTGTAGTTACATTTCTTGAAAGGCACATGTGAAATTACGCTGTAGGTTTTGTAGTTATGACATAGCTACAGCGTAGATTTCCCACTGAAGCATAAATCCCAGTCCCCTGGAAACGTTTGCCTTCAAAGTAAAAGTTGTACCTCGCACAGCTTACAGGGAAAACTCAAGGAGAGCGAAGTTTAAAGGTGTTTATATACCCACGTCTGCCTTGGAGAGCGCACAAATATCAGTCAGAATTATTAAACCTGAATGATTGTACATGCCAGCAAATAACAAAGATTGGAACAGGCACAGTCCAATTTATATTCATCATCAGCTACAGATCTAATCTTGTACAGAGGCATATGATGTTCACAGCAAAATAACACAAAGTATAAACATTTACAGCACCAAACACACACACACACACACAAATCACAGCTTGTGTGTCTGTATAAACATGTCTGTAGCCGATGATGATATATATCATCTATCTATAGGAATGAGAAGAGACAACGTGTCATTCCTTTCATTTCTGAAGAAACACACACCTAAGCCAATTCAATTACAGATATATACTCACAAGAACACACATACACACGCACACACACGCACAAGTGAACCGCTCAATAGCAATATATCATAGCCCTCATAACAAATGAGCTATTTTCACCTCCTGTTCTTGTACGTTGTGCCCTGCACAGCAAACACTGATTCGACAGAAGAAAATACAATGATGAAATCACTGCAGTCTGAGCTAATAGGACTATCATGAAGTTACAGCACTATTTCAAATAGTGAGGAATTAGTTGTTTTGAATTATTTTTAAGTTTTCACTGAAACCAAACCAAAACTTAATATTTGATCATTATGAGCATGATGGCATAGAATATTTCCTCCACAGTGCTTATGTAGTGTACGTAAGATATTAGTTGTAAATAATTTTCTGTATTGCATTCAATATGTTTGCAGCCGTTTTTATTCTTAGATGACGAAAATGAAAAAAATCAAATAAAAAGGAGTTGATGCATACAGTAGAGTACAAAAGTGTCTAACCTAATTACCTGTTTTTAATCCTCTCGCACTAGAGTAGGCTCTGAATATGAAGGCTCACCTTTGTTAGAATAGGATAAAAGTTGCCTTTCGTAAAAACTTTTCAGCTTTATTATAAAATCAGCCAAGCAACTAGTGACTCTACGTGTGCAATACTGAACAGATTAAGTGCGGTACACCCCTCATTTATTCATATTTCTCTTCCAAAGAGCCAGACATTTTTGTACGTTTTTTAAAGTGGTCTTCAGGTTTTTTTTGAATGCCTTTCAAAGTTTTTCTTCAGATTGTGGCTGCTTTTTCTCTCATTTTCAGTCCAGTCCTTGCCCTGCAACCAAGATGTCCATCTCAGCATCTCTTGACTGCAATGAGTAATCTACTGACATTTAGCAGTGAGATTTTACACACTGTAAATTTACTGAAATGAACGAAGGAGAAAAGGCTGTGGTATGCTAAATTATGACAGAACTGGACTGATAATCATTGACAACCAATCTTATGGACTCACAAATCCAATTTATCAATTTTGGGTTCAAATCATCATCAGTATGTACATGACTGGCACAACAGAGACATCTACAGCCATCTGTAAAACATGGTGGAGGCTCTGTCATGGTTTGGAGCTGCATTTCAGGCAGTGGAGTTGGAGATCTCATCAAAATTCATGGAATTATAAAGACAGAAAAGTACAGCTTTTCAGCATGACAATGATCCCAAACACACTGCCAATTTAAAAGCAAACCTGGATAGAAAAGCACACATCAGTAATGGATGGGCCTCCCCAGATCCCAGGACTCAACATTACTGAAGCTGTGTGGGATCATTGTGACAGATAATGAAACAAAAAGGCAGCAAACATCCAAAGAAGAGCTTTGATTGTCCTTCAAGAAGCCTGGAGAACTATTCCTGAAGACTGCATCAAGAAATTACAGAAAAGCTGGCTAAGAGTGTTTAGGCTGTGTTGAAGAATAAAGGTGGTTGCACCAAATATTGATTTTCAAGCTGTATTTCCATGCATGTTTTGACATGTTTGAATACATTTCTCCAACCATTTCCCATTTTCATAGCAAACTATTATAGAAATGAGGGGTGGCTTAGGATGTGCACATGTTCATCTTCAAATTCATGGAGTCTGATTTGTATTGTAACAGAGGCCTAGCAGTCCTCCCCTCATTTACTACTCTCCTGCAGTTGGAACAGTGATAACTGAGTATATGAGCAATCATTTAAAATGGTAAATAAAGTTTTTGGCAGGGAAAAAAATGCAACTAGTGGCAAAACACATTCACTACGTACACAATTTGAGTGAACTTTTGTTTGTGTGTGATTTCACCAAGGAAATGTAGAGATAAGTTGATATGCTAGCTCAGATGGCATCCTCACTCTATAGTCTGCCTAACGTGTCTCTTGGCTGGGTAGCGGTTCTCTTAGTCCGCATGTAGCAGCCACTTCCACTAAAGGGCAATGACACCCAGAAAGTGCAGCTCAGAAAAGATACATGGATTTCATTTACTTTCCAGCAGCAGTCCCTTTGTGGACCGGGCCAGACATCCTGCACTCAAATCAGCTGAGAAAGTTAAGATCTATAGAAATAATTATTATACCAGGATGTAAGCACATCCACAGACAGGCAGAAAGTCTCTCAAAGCCATATTCACAAAGTAACTGCCTACACGACCGCACGCACACGCTCGGACTTTGGCTGTGGCTCAAATAAGAGCTTTTAACTGATGTAACTGCAGTTTTGCTCTTCTGCTGGGCTGAAACCCCTGGCAACCAGACTCTATCAGTCTCCAAAGACACAGTGACAGATCCGATTTCAACAGAGTGCTCTGACCGTCCTGAAAGAAGAGAGGAATTGTGAGAAAGCTGTAGGGGAGTGAGAGAAGGAGAAGTAGAGAGCTGAGAAAAGTGGAAGAGAGGGAAAGAAAGCGATAACCCAAGATTGATAAAAATGAATGGACAGGAAAGAGGGAGGAGGTGGGGCAGACGGCGACCCAGCGACGAAGAGAGAGACCCATTTGGCATGGAAGAGGTGGAGTGGGAGAGAGGAAGGACAGAAGGTTCCTTTTGTTTCCTCTCCATCAGCAGCTGCACTCTCCTCTCTGCTCAACATGCTATTTCATCTCCATCCATTCAGAGGTAGAGGGAAACAAAGAGGAGAGGAGCTCTCTCGAAGTAATCTGATATTTCTATCTGCTCTCCACTGGCTTTATTCTCTCCTCTGGAAACCTGAGTGCGTTTTCTGCTGCCACCATGTTGGTGTGATGTCACCTTTTGAAAGAACCTGTGATTCGTGCATACTATGTTGAAATGTACATTAATGTGGAGTGAGACTTTAGGCACCAACATAATTCCATATACAAACATGCAATAAAAAGTAGAAAATGTGGAAAATTTCAATCAAATCACCTTTTATTTTGAATAAAAAGTACCCGTTCTCTCCTTCTGTGGACTGAATCGACCTCTTCTGTCTCTCCATGTACTCCCAAACCCCTAAATGTCTTCTGAAGCAGCAGTGACATCCCAAAGTAACAGAAGAGCTTGCTGCCACTCCTTTAATGCAGTGTAATATTTTAATCTTGTTGTTTCCTCTTGAGAAATCGTAATAGCACTACACATACTCGTTGGCTTCCTACAAATCTGTTTAGATTCCAGTAATTTGCTTCGCCAAACGCAATTTGGACGAGGTTTAATTGCTGCTTGGATTCTGATCATTGGCAGCATTTGTTACAATCAGTGTCCATTCTCATACGCACAGAAGTGATGGTGGGGGGAGGACGCTGGGTCTGGTATCCAACATGTTGTACAAGTTTAGGGTTAGTTAGGGAACAGTCACAGCTTTCACTCTGCATTTCATTTGATAAATTTACAAGACTGAGACCAACCCCATAACCAAAGATTCCTAAACATAAACGTGAAACTGTTTTTTTTTTATGCCTCAATAATCAGAAGGAAACAAAATACATCAATAAAAGAAACAGAATCAGTTCTCTATCACTTCCTTTTAAGATGTATTTGTATCACATAATATACATCGAATAATTTCCAAGATGATGAGAGTTTACTTTTTTTCCTTTTATGAATAATTTAAAAGAGCTCTTTTAGATGGAAACATATCTACAATTGATGCAGCACAAGCTGCACTTTTGGCCACTTGGGGGCTGCATAATTAGTTTTTTTTTTTTTCTTCTAACAGACATGGAGCACCATTAGCATTCATCAGAAGCTGTGGTGCAATGTAATACTCACTCTCCATTAAAATCTGTTCTTGTCTCCACATCCTCCTGAGGGAAATATCTGGAGCTTTTCCAACTAGTGCTGACTTTTGCTCGCAGTTTGATAGTAAGCAGGTAATCTATAGTCAACCGTTTATTAGAGGAATTTAGTTGAAACCAGTTACTAGAAATGGCACCGTTGATAGCTATAGAAATGCATCATGACAGTAAAATGCAAAAACCAAAACAATGAGCTGAAAGACTCTAAAATGCATAGCAGAGCTCAGGCAAGCTGCAGGGTGGGATGCTAAATACCTGAACTACATTTGATATGTACTAGATTTATTGTTAATGAATAATATCCAATCCCCCAAAGTGCATAATCCTAGCTACAGTGGCCGCTGTAGGACAAATATATTTTATTCAGCTAAACGAGATCAAGGAGATCAAAAACATTACATTTAAATCTTTACCCTATAAAGGTCGTGGCCTGCTGCCATGTTTCTGCTACCGTTTGGACCATATCCATTTTTCCCTGTCTGTGGAAGGCTGTCAGTCCACGGTTTACCTCAGCTGTCCATGATAAGTGAGAAGTGTCAGCGTCTTTTCACTGTGGAAGAGGATGTAAAAACTTTGTGAAAAAAAAAAGTGTGATAGGGATCAATGATTCAGGTCATTTCTGATCAATGATAGCAACACTGAGGTTATGCTTAACTTTTCCGTTGGTAAAACTGTTATTTTTACCCCTGTTAGCCTCCGTTAGCCACAGTTACTTGCTATTAGCCACTGCTAGTGGACGTTAGCCGCTGTTACTGTCTTTGAAGTGAATGTAGCTTTGTTAGACTCTAAAACTTCATGAATAAACTCTCATACAATGTAAAAATGCAATTTTTATTTATTATTTATCAAAGGTAAGAGTGTGATCTTTAGCACACTTGAGCCTAGCATTTGCTGAGCTAACATTAGCTTATAACCAGCTCCTGTTATTGTTTACAGATTCTAATGATGCTTCATATCTTAAGTCTTAAGATGAAGAGACAAATGTAAATGTCCCACCATGGCACGTGAATGCATACAACTTCTCTCCCTTTATTTTATGTATGTGGCCAGTCTCTAGCAACGTAAGAAAAATGTGGACGGAAAACCTCTTAATTTGTTGGAATACATAATTACATACTAATCTACAGTGGAACCCCGACTTATGAAAGACCCTCGGGAACAAATTAATTTCGTAAGTCGAAAATTTTCGTAAGTCGAAGCACCTTTTTACATCGCCTTTTGAGTGAGGTGATGCTGGCCGAAGGCGAAGTTCTTGGTGGAGGAGGACCTCGCTCATATTTATCAATAATTTCTTTGTTTCCATCGAGAGCACTTTACGCTTCTTCTTTTTACTCTAATTACTTGCAGAAAGTTTTTTTGGCCTCATTATGAATGAACGATAGGCTAATTGCAAACAAAAAGCACACGAAATAGCGCACTGTAACAACAATACATCTTTCACGTGGAACAGCGAAATGCAACTGTTAAATAATCTAAAATAAATTAATTACTGACTGCACAATTAATTAGAGCAGTTTTAAAGTTTTAACTTTCTCCCATTTGTGCCTGACAGTGCCACAATTGACAGTGGGGCCTTAATTTACTCTGTGAGATGTGCTTCACGAACGATTTTTATCTGCACAGCTTTTTGTATTACAAATATGACCAAAACTTTATCAAGCAGGAAATCAGTGTGAATATATTTGGACAGCCATGTCTGAAATATTTATCATCATTGTGCTGCGGATAGGATAAGAGCGAAGGAAGGCAGAGTAAGGAGAAGAAATGGGAGAAAGTGAGAAATAAAAGAAGAGGAGAGGATAAGAGAGGAGCACATCTCGTGGCATTCTGATCTTTCTGCCCTCTGTGCTTTGAGCTACAGTTGCTCTTCTCATTGAATACAAAGCCTGCAGGTCTCAGGCCCCTCTTGTTAGCACAAAAACTCCTTTCAGACACACATTGAGAGGGTTTGTTTATCAGAGACTTTGCTCCTTTTGTTTCTTCTTCTTCCCCTCTCATGATTTGGATGAATTATTAATATTGTTTCTTGTACTTTCTTTGAATGCATACAACACATGCAATAAAATGTTCATGTGAAACTCGCTGAATACATTCCAGCCTTATTTTGCAAAAATCATTAATTTATGGACAGCCAGCAATCTATGAACTGAAAAAAATATGAAAAGTAGAAACACGAGGCAAAAATGTGAAAATCAGAAAGGACTTAAGAAAAGATGTACACACACGTACACACACATATTAGTCTGTTTTTTTATACCTTTATTGCTGGTTATTTGATTCAGACAGCCAGTCATCTGCATTATGCAAGAAACAAGTTCCTATTGTTGTGTAAAATATCCCAGGCAGCTCCATGAAAGTAATATCAGCAAAAAGGAAAATCTGAATGTGATGCATTGCTACATATTTGCTGATGCAGGTGTTCTGTGGTTGATATTCAAAGGCCTGGCTGCTATGTGCCGCTGCTAGAATACATCATTCAGTAAAATCTTGCAGCAAAAGGATATTGCTGTTTGTTTTAGTAGTGGGTCTGGTGTCACATAAAGCTTTTTGACAGCTTGACTTCATTGTAAATAGGGGTCACTGTGGCTAAACATATAGGAAAAAGCAGAGTCTTGTTGAAGGAAAGCTAAACAGATTTAGACACAGAAGTGAACTTGTTAAAGCTGCGAGGCTTTCTTCACTTTATAAACAGTGGAGAAACATTTGCATGTGGACTGGAAATGTAACCACTCATGTGAAAAGCTAAACCAGAGCTGTAGGTTGGAGGAAAACAGATGCCAGACATGTGCCGGGGTTGGTAAAGGGGCATCACTCTTTGTCTGCTAAGCCATGCAAACAGGGAACACAGACTGTTTATGTCAGCACAAGCACCACATTAGCATAGCCCGAGCTCTGCGAGACTTGATAAGCTATGTGGCAGACACTGACTGCACTGCAAATGATGGACGGATGGATTGATGGACAGACGGATGGAAAATGAGACCGGCAAGCAAGAAAATAAAGTAAAAGGGGATTGGAGACGGTAAAAAAAAAGCATTACATAAAAGACAAGCGAGCAAAATGATGACAAGATATAGTATATAGTAGTATAAATGAATGACTACTCAAAACCTGAACAACTTAAACACCCACAAACTAAATTAATCAATTAAATCTGCTTTAATTTTTTGGGTTAGTTGTGGTCATCTACTGCTAACCCCAGGATATCCTGATTTGTGAGCAGTTAGAGGTAAGACAGCTAATGCTACAGACACACTAGTGAAAACGGTGGAGACCGTAACAAAACCAAATTATTGCAAATGTGAGCAATGAGCTTGTAATCTTGTTGCCTTTGAAATGGTTGCTTTTGTAGACCTGGTCACCGTTTTCAAACTCTTGCGGTCAGTTGCAGATCATAAAAGGACTTTGGTGCATCAGGACAGCCATTAAACAGCAAAAAGACAGAAGTACTCTGCAATCAGTTGGTGATTGAAGGGGTTAAGCTGACAATTGCATCCAGTCTTTCCGTGATAACATGACGATTACTTGATAAATCATTGATTTGTTGCTTTCTGTTGCCATCAGCGTACACAGAAATTCACACTAAGCCAATTACTTTTAAAATCTAACCAAAAACGAATTGATTTGAAACAGAAATCCAAATAGTCACATAATAACTGCAGGATGGCAAAATGATCTAAACAGTCCACAGCCTTTCTTTAATATATGAATTTAACCAAAATCCAATCAGTTGGAAATCAGTTCAGTCGAGTTCCCTACTGTAGAGATGCATCGCAGATGAGTTGAGCTTATCGGCACAGACTCAGTCAGACTGTGATTCGTTGGAGACAGGTTGCTTCCCACCAGGCAACCTGTGCAACCACCTTGCAATTCAGAGGTTGGGCACACAACACCTTTGCAATGCATTACTATTACTACTGCTACTAACCCTGTGCTGGTCACCCAGTGACAGCTGAGATGGGCTTTAGACCCAGGTTGAATAAGTGGTTAAGAAAATAGATCGATGGATTGACTCATGGTTATTAGTAACGATAATAAGCAAAAAAGAACTATGTACTGTTGGCATCATCATTTTGCAACCACGCAGTGTTGGTGTGATCATATATGCCAGATTATCAGGCATTCTTTTTATGACGTGAAAAATAATTAATTAACCTTGAAAAACTACAGCAGTCCTTCAATTTAACTACTAGCCTCCATATGCCACCACGGCTTCTTGACTCCACAATTCAATAACTTTTTTTGTGTGTGTGCAAGTAGCTAAATTACATTTCAGAGCTGCGTCCAGCTGGATTCCTTCTGCCAAAGAGACTGGCAGAAGTGACAGTTTTATCTCAGTGAAAGTCTCTCTGTGGGATTACATGGCCCAACTGCAAGGATCACATCCACCACACTGTCACTGGTGTTCATATTTGATATGCTGCTTCACTCAAAACAGAAAAAAAAGAAAGAAAAATAATATTCGAGTAGTTATGCTGCTGCTTAATTTTCCTTCTCTTTTGACAGTTCAACATTAGCAGACTCATTCTTTGATGGTTAAGTTTCATTAAAATATTACAGCCAATCCTGGGAGATTTTTTCTCTCTCCCTGTTCAATTCATGTTGTAGACTGTTATAAATGAAAATCTGAGTTTGTCGGTCCATGAATAAAGGCTCAGCCTCATTACCTTCCAAGTAAAATGGGCAAAATTTCCAGTATTTTGAAGAATAAATACAGCTGCGCACACAGTTCACAATTTATATGCTTCGTCTCAGCGGTGGACACAGTTTGTAGCCTTTTAAGGAGCGTATGATATCGATACTCGCTAAGACCACTTAAAATGACAGATAATCATCCTTATGTAATAGCAGGGTGTCAACATGCAGGAAGTCGCAGTTCACAGCGAGCACGGAAACACTTTTCACTTCATGATGAAAACCATTTTTTGCACATTAGTCTTTTTGAGTATTTTATCTTACAGCAGTGTTAACTGCGGAGAGATCATAAATGGACTGTCTAAACAGCCACAGTGCCCAAGATCGGATTTATTTTCTTAACTGTGTGAATTCATCTTATAGGAACCCTGACATTATTATTGCTCTCGATGGTCTCAAGATAAAAAAAGAAAAGAAAAAAGAAACGTTTTCGACTGCTTTGTCTCAGCCAAATCAAGTCAATGTTTTGTGTACAGTCTCAAAACAAAATTTTGCCTCAAATAGCTTTGCAGCGTCTGAAGGGACTTGGATGATTTATTCTCCGTGTGTTAACTCGATTCTCTCAGTGTCAAAGTTTTTCCGGCCTTCCCGGTTGCTCGACTTCATCAATGTGCCTGCCCACTCTTCTTCTGTCAAGTTCACTTCTAACCTCCAACTGTCAGTCTGACTTTATTGCTTGACCACCTGCTCCATCTCCGCTCCACTTTTCGCATTCACTGCAAAGCACGGCTTAGTCAGCCTGCAAATCCACCTTCTTTCACCTTTATCAACAAACCCGTTGTTGACCAGCAGCTCTTATCCTGCTGTGGGCTTTTATTTTTTGCTGAAGAAGCCACAGATACTTGGCAAATAACTGCAGCACAGAGTGACATTTGCCAAGCAGAAACCAAATAAACATTTATCACTTTTTAATTAACAAAATATTACTGGGTTTATGTTCTTTCGATCAACTACATGACTGATTTTTGCAGGTCTGCCTCAGTTCTTTGGATGTTTGTTTGAATTAAGCTCTTTTATTATTTGATTTTAATTATTCACAACTCAGTTTCAACTTAAAGCTTTGTATTTACCGGATTGTAGAAAAGATACAAGAGGCAACACAGAGCACCAGAACACAATACACCAGAGCACACAATATGCAGACTCAGGCAGAGGAGCCATGGCACAGTAACAACAGTGCTGTACACACAGATGGCTGAGTCCCAGTCCAAATGCTGCAAGGCTCATCCAGTATCTCTTCCTAACTGGAGCAAAGGAAATGAGAATTATTTCCAAACTAGACATTTTTGGCTCGTGTATCGACAAGTCCCAAGCCCAAAAGTCCGGAGCCCCAGTCTCATTCCATCCTCAACTAAATATCATCTATTCAATTCAGTATATTTAGCTCAGTTATAACTCAGTAGCATCTGTTATTAGTTTTGGCCCCGTGGCACCTTTTTAAATGTGTAAATAAACTGCAAACTCAGTAGCCTTCTTATCCTCTGTGTTTCATCCTAATGCAAAAATCATAAAACATACAGAGAAGCCAAACCCCAACATTGTGGTACATGTCTCTACACTTTTCGGATTCCCTGCTCTGTTTGTCACACTCAGCTCTAGCTCAACCACTCTTATTGAAGCTATGAATTTCTAAAAGCACTATTTCTGAAAGGTGCCACGTACAATAAGTGCTGATAAGCAGTGCTATTACTAGAACTGTTTTTAGACTATTTTTAAATATATTTTGTACAACTAGTAACTACAGCAGCAGGATGGTCTGTCTTGATTCATTTACGAAGAATCACGTTTTCCATCTACTGTATGCGATAACGAGTGTCAGCTGGTGCAGCTGTGAGACAGTGTGATTATGCTGCACCGACAACTTACATTCACTGATCAGTCAACTAAGACTTCAGTAACGGGGAAAAAATGTGTGTTCCCCAACCACTTGGTCAGTGATTTCTGTGGTTGCCACTAGACTGCCACAGTCACCTGTAGCTTGCAAGTGTCCAACTTGTCCACGGAGCAGCAGTGAAACTTTTGTTCAATGTAAAAGTTTTGGATTTACGCTGAAATCAAATTTCCAATAGTGCAACTTTTATTTTACAGGTGAATAGATGCGGTTCATGGTTTGTGTCGCAAAATGCAAGACAAGAAGAGGGATGGTGCTGCAGATTATGAATATATATTCTGTATATACAGTCACTGGTTTGGAACTGTGGTTAAGACTCTTAAACATTTTCATCCTGCCTGCTGCTACTCATTACTGGAGCTACTGCTCAGGGAGGCCTCCACAGAGTTTATCCCTCCATGGCATGAAACAATACATGTGAATCTGTATGCATGCTGTACATATGTGCAGTATATGCGTGCACAGGAGTGAAACAGAGGGAAAGAGAGGTATTTTACAGTTCAAAGCAGTGACCTAAATACAGGTACCATGGTAATATACCACACCGGATCGTCTCTCAATAGCCTGAAAAACAGCTTTTGGGAAATAAAATCCTTTAGATCCAGTATCCTTTAGTGCTCAGTGCATTTTGCAGTGATAGGATGGTTACCACATGATTAAGTGGACAATATTTCTCATCCCACAGCATTTTTATTTGGAGATTAGAACACAAAAATCTGCTTTAATACTGCAATATTAACCCTAAAATGATTGAAAAATAATAAATAATAACAACATGTATGCAGGTAAATCTACAGCCAAGATGAATTACAACATGCTGTTTGTCAGGTTTAAATTATGTGTGAAGCTAAATCTGCCAGCCCCTCTGTCAATAGAGAGAGAGAGAGCACAATGAGACGTAGGACGAGGTGACAAATCATCACTTAAGCTTCTGCTGCCTGCCCACACTGCAGAACAATGTAGACCTGGCCATATGTGAAAAGCATTGAACACCATGACAATAGTGGGGAAAATATGGTGCCTTTTAAAATGCTGCCAAATATATGCAACATAAATTGGGAATATCTCAAAGACACAGAGACGTCAACCCTGCAGCACTGTAAGCCCTTTCATTTGGACTTCGCCTTTGTTCTGCAGCATATTAAAAGGAAGCAAAAAGTGCGCCTAAACAATGCTTCTATTAAACCAATATGTTGAGCCCCAAGAAAGCCAACATTAGTCATTTTTAGCAAAAGTGACAAAGCTCTCAAGCAAATGATAAAAACAAAAGTTTTTTGGATGTATAATTTGATGAATATCATCTTTTTGGGGCTAATTTAGTATACAGAGAAGCCTTACCATTGGAATTATGAAATTTTAATGCAATTGCTTCTTAAATGTTCTTTTAAATCTTTCATATTTATCAAAACTAAAAAAGAAAACTGAAATGGATTCCAGCTTGCCCTTATTTTATTCTCAATAAACAATATACAGGCGAATTCCTATACTTTTTTATACCACGAAAGGATCCCTGAAATTTTTAAATCGCATTGAATGCTTGTTGTGTGTAGTCAAACCCTGTAAGCAGCAATGTGGGAAAGGGGCGATCGTGGCTCAAGAGCTGGGAGTTCGCCTTGTAATCGGAAGGTTGCCGGTTCGAGCCCCCCGAAAAACTAGTTCATGCATTTATTACTTCCAGACTGGACTACTGTAATTGATTATTATCAGGATGTCCAAAAAACTCACTGAAAAGCCTTCAGCTAATCCAAAATGCTGCAGCAAGAGTACTGACAGGGACTAGAAAGAGAGAGCAGATTTCTCCTGTTTTCGCTTCCCTTCATTGGCTTCCTGTTAAATCCAGAATTGAATTCAAAATCCTGCTCCTCACATACAAGGTCTTAAATAATCAGGCCCCATCTTATCTTAATGACCTTGTAGTACCATATCACCCTATTAGAGCACTTCGCTCTCGCTCTGCAGGCCTACTTGTTGTTCCTAGAGTATTTAAAAGTAGAATGGGAGGGAGAGCCTTCAGTTTTCAGGCCCCTCTTCTGTGGAACCAGCTTCCAGTTTGGATTCAGGAGACAGACACTATCTCTACTTTCAAGATTAGGCTTAAAACTTTCCTTTTTGCTAAAGCATATAGTTAGGGCTGGACCAGGTGACCCTGAATCCTCCCTTAGTTATGCTGTAATAGACGTAGGCTGCCGGGGGATTCCCATGATGCATTGAGTTTTTCCTTTCCAGTCACCTTTCTCGCTCACTATGTATTAACAGACCTCTCTGCATTGAATCATATCTGTTATTAACCTCTGTCTCTCTTCCACAGCATGTCTTTTATCCTGTCTTCCTTCTCTCACCCCAACCGGTCGCAGCAGATGGCCCCGCCCCTCCCTGAGCCTGGTTCTGCCGGAGGTTTCTTCCTGTTAAAAGGGAGTTTTTCCTTCCCACTGTTGCCAAAGTGCTTGCTCATAGGGGGTCATATGATTGTTGGGTTTTTCTCTGTATCTGTCACGGTTTGCGGGGGCAAGCCGTGTGGAATATATATAGGACCAAAAGGCGGCAGCTCTGGTGCAGGTGAGTGTTTATTAACAACAAATGCAAACAACAAAGACGCTAGGAACATGAAACTGAAACCTAAACTGGGTAAACTAACAACACAAACCAGAACCGAAGATGCAGGGAGATCCGGAGAACTATACACGGAGGGACGCAGGGAGACCGAGGGGAAACAACACAGACGAACCAGCAACTACTATGACAGAAGACACAACTTAAATACACTCAGAGAACACAGGGGGATTACATACAGGTGGGGACACAGCTGGGAGTAATTAACATGACGAGACTAGGGAGGCAAACTGAAAACACTCACATAAGACACAGACCTTCACAATAAAACAGGAACTTACACATGAAAGGACACAAACTAAGAAACGCGGACTAGATACAGGAACACACGGGCAGAACAGAGTAAACACTAACCAGAGGAAGAACAGAACCAAAATCGCGAAGAGAAAACACAAAACGCTGGGTCAAAAGGACCCAGGATCATGACAGTATCTATGAAGCGCCTTGAGGCGACTTATGTTGTGATTTGGCGCTATATAAATAAAATTGAATTGAATTGAATTGGTGGTGGTCAGAGGGCCCGGTGGCGCCAGTGTCCGGCAGCCTCGCCTCTGTCAGTGCGCCCCAGGGTGGCTGTGGCTACAATGTAGCTTGCCATCACCAGTGTGTGAATGTGTGTGTGAATGGGTGGATGACTGGTTGTGTAAAGTGCTTTGGGGTCCTTAGGGACTAGTAAAGTGCTATATAAATACAGGCCATTTACCAAAGGGAATAAATATACTCACGCTACAGATAAAGTTACAATCTTACACAAAAGCAGAGTAGGAATGGGGCAGATAGGCCTACAAGTGTTGTAGTCTATTCTTACTAGGGCTGTCAAAAAATATTGATACTGACATCGATATTAAAATGACTGGATTAGATGTTTGTTTAAATACTTGTACACTTACGGTACTGTCTTTGCCTGCTCGCCACTCTTACGTAAAATCACAGTGCCGTCTGCAAACATCATAATCCACAGGGACTCCTGTCTGACCTCATCAGGCAACCTGTCCATCACCACTGCAAACAACAGAGGGCTGAGAGCAGATCCCTGATGTCCTGCACCACCCTCACATACTTTTCTGCCACTCCTAACTTTCACGTCCTCCCTCATAGCTGTGTGTTATTCTCCCTGCGTCTTCTATGAGTTTGTTATTATTAGTTTCCCAGTTTAGTTTTGTTCTTTGTTTTACCTCCACACCTGCAATAAAGCAGTGTTTCTGAGTTCACGTTTGTCTTGGTGAGTTTTGCGTTTGGGTCCTTTTCCTGCATGCACACAACCGTTTTGTGACAGAAGGACACGACAGTAACAAAGAGAAACACAGGGCTTAAACACGCTGAGGGATAACAAGGGAAATGAGACACAGAAGGAGAGCACAGCTGGGAGTAATTAGACTGGACGAGACAAGGGAAGCAAAACTAGAAACAATGACGTGAGACATGTACCTTCAAAATAAAACAGGAAACACACCAACTGAACTCTAGACATGTAAACTTAATAGACTGGGGAGACAGAGGATAGGGACCTGAAACATGGGAGAGAACGGCACAGTAGACTCAACACAGAACACAGAGAAGTCATCACACAAAACCTAAGAACTAAACCCTTGACAGCCATAACTGAAACCTTAGGAAATGACAATAATCAAAACAGTACAACCAAGGACTCAGAACATAAACCATAATATAAAAATACAAGAACTCAAAATGCTGGGTCGCAAAGACCCAGAACCGTGACAAAAAAATATGACAATGAGTCGCCAGAAGGACAGGATTACTTAAAAATACAGTTTTTTGCACTACCTAATAGATAGCATGGTATTTTTGTTGGTATTTATATCCCTGACATGGGATGATGGCATCTAGTCCATTATAGCTCCAGTCCAGCTCACTGCTAAAAAGGAAGTAAGTGTCGAGGATGGAGATGCTTTGCTTTTCTATTTTTTAAATATATGTTGCCTTTTATTTATTTAGATTTATTTCTACTTTTTTTAAGACAGCTACTATTGTGAAATCAGCTATGTTCCATAGGCTAGAATGTTTACGCTAGTTTAAATGATACGAATGGTTATGCTAATGTAGTCATAATATTTAGTAGGTTACTCAATACTGTGCATGTCCAGTTAACAAAACATGGTGACATTAAAAATAAACAGCCCACCACCAACCTCTCAGTGATTTAAAATGACTTTTTAATAAATAATTGATTCTTTAGGTCAATCCCATATTTTTGTTGTTGTTTTTCTTACTGCATAAATGTAAGAATTGATAGGGCAGCCAGACAGGATAAAGAAAAAAGATTAAGTTTAATTACCTAAAGCTGGATGAAGTGTATAAGAAGATCATAATAATGTCACAAGGCCCAGCGTATCATCTGTGTGTGTCGCTTCAGATCTCCTCTCTACTCTCTAACACAAACACGTCAGGCCTATGAGCTGAATGAAAAATAAGCATTAAACAAAACAGAGATGTAAAAAGAGAACAAATAATGATAACAGAAACTGCAGGTCTATCAAATGTTATGGTTTGTTTCGAAAGCTAGTTCACCCTTTTATTCCTACGACCCACACTAACACACACTCATACAAAGACTCGTTTTATCCACAAGTCAGCTGAATTTTAAAGGGCTCATCAAAAGAGACGGTTTTAACAGGGTGCCCGGAGGGTGCCAACAAATCCTTTAAATGTACTGGCTTTAACAGATGTCCAGTATATAGCATTTATATTTAAATGAGGCCTTAATCAGCCAGGCAGCCTGAGCTTTGCCTGTGATGATGTGGAGTGCTTCAAATGACCACCCCTCTCGATAGTCTCGGTTTCTAAAGTTTTTCGAACGGTGCAATTGCAAACCTTTAATATAATATAATATAAAAATGTCATATTCAGCCATTTTGCTTTTTTGTGCTTTTTTACATTGCTTTTTTGGATTTTGTTTTTATTTTTTGCATCATGCAAACAGTCAAATTACTTGACACATTAAGTCCTCCTTTAGGAGGAGATGGCATTGCAGTGCAGACATGGCCTAAAAACATGTGAGGCTCATGTTTATTGGAAAGATGGAAATACTTCCAATGAATACAAAGTTTTTAGACATGCATTTGCTAAAAACACAACATTGTGCGTATCTAAGGCTACGTTCACACTGCAGGTCTTAATGCTCAATTCCGATTTTTTGATCAAATCCGATTTTTTTGTCTGCTCGTTCACACTACAAATAAAATGCGACAGCAAACGCTCTCTAGTGTGAACGCTCAAAGCGGCCCGCATGCGCAAAAGAAGACTTCACACACAACGCGCTCTGTTTAGACCCAGAGCAAACAGTATTGTTTGATAGATGGCCCTTAATATAAAGACTTCGGACTTTATGTTTCCCAATTTTTGCTTTAAGTTATTTTGTTGTTTACATAATAATGTAAATAACTTAATAATGATCCTTATTGCTGTTTTAGAGAGGAGCGGTGCTTCAAAGGATAGCTGCAGATTTCTGTCAGAATCTGCAGATTACACAGTACAAATAAAATGTTCACGTTTCTCCAACGTTGTCTTCCCAACAGTTTCACTGATATCTACACGGGATGGCCAGAGAAGCGTTCGCGATGTCTTCTCTGGCGCTTCTCTGCCACTGATAATTGGCGTCTGTCTTGTGTCAGTGACGTAAAAGACGGATTTAATGCGACCTGACTGTTCAAACAGCAGTCGCTTTCTAAAACATCGGATATGTATCGGATTCAGTACCACATACGAAAGTGACCCAGATCGGATTTGAAAATATTGGATTTGCGCCGTTCACACTGTCATAGCATGATCGGATATGGGTCGCATAGGGTCAAAAAAATCGGATTTGATGCGCTTTCGCCTGCAGTGTGAACGTAGCCACAGCAATAAGACAGTCTTACTCTTTTTTGCTTCTGAATTTGTAAAGGCAGCCTGTCTGTTTATATAGTTTTATGGGAATTGCTGTGGAAGCAATTAACTGATTAACCAATTTTATATATGTGTGTATATATATATATACATATATATACACACACACACACATATATATATATATATATATATATATAAAATTGATTTATTTATTTATTTTTAATTAAAGCAGTCCGTTTGGGGACTGTGAATGCAACACACATGGGCATAGATGCTAATTAATGGGAGGAAAATGCATAACATAAATCAAAGCAATTAGCCGAGTGACATATAATTTATATGAAATTCATTTAAGTAACACATTCATTGTCATTTTTTAAAGTCATATGTCGTTCAAATGTCAAGCACGAGCTTTTTTAGCTCGTCAAATATAAACCTTGTTTGCTTTACTTTTTCATGCATAACAATAAAATGAATGTTTAGAGGTTTGACACAGTTGATTCAACAAAACAGGTTAAACAAGTAATAGGAAGAAAGTAATCGGAACATATCAGCCTAATGTCTAAGAAGTTGTTTGACTATTTTTCCAGCAGTGACTCTAAAGTGACCAGTTATTCATTTTCTTTGTTATTCAGGTTAATTTTCCTAAAAACAGCACAGTCACTGACAAAGCAGCTTATTTTTTCCTTTCACTGAACCCGTCGGCTGACTCCCAAAAGGAGATGCGGGTCCTCTGCACATATTGGTGCTTTATCACTGAACAAATGTTTGCCCATTTCTAAAACTTTAAATACTAAACAAGTCCAATTTCAATATTACATTTTAGCTACCATCGAAGGATTTGGAAAGCTATTTCCAAATTGCACTCATTAAGCTTTATCACTTCTCATCAACTTAAATGCCAGACCAGCCGGACCTGCTGTCTGAACTGCTCTGCTCAGGGCGGTAAAAACTTTAATATGACAACAACAACCGCCACCCCCAGCTGTCAGCATGTTATGGGCTAATTTCAGATTAAACAATGTTGCACATGTCAGAGGCAACTGTCAAGCAACAGTGGCTGATCATCCACAGGGAACATGAAGGCTTCAGAAACTTAAAAAAAAAAAAACAAGGCTTGAGGCACAGCAGGAGGGAAAGTGAATTTTGCTGGCAGCGGTACAGAAAACTTAAGCGGTTTAAGAGACAGTTTGGATGCATTCGCTCCCTCTAGCTACGCACTAACAGCTGACAATGGCCTGAAACTTGATGACATGAGGTAAAACATATATTTTAAAGCACAAGATACAGCTGAGATCATTTGCATGAGGAGTATCAGGTGTCTTAAACAGAAAGAGATAAGGTCCTCTCAAAAAAACTGTCTACATGGCTACAAGCTCTGACAGATCAGAGATTTCAGGACTATGGCGCATTAAACTGCCTCAACGTTTGATTTTATCTCTGAGATGACTGCTTAGTTATGTGAGCTCTAATTTACTCTGACACATTCATACAAAGCACGGTCAGATGATGTCATTATGATGAAATGCACCCAATGCAGATCGTCTTTCCAAACTGGAGCATGAAGGGCAAACACAGTTTCAATTTCCCTTGTTAGGAGATCAGATGAGATGAGATGAGAGCATATGTTGTTGGAACTGAAGTGCTGCTGTACTGATTAGTTCGTGATGATCTTTAGTTAGTTTTAACTGAAGTTGAAGAAATTTTACTTACATTAACAGAAAGTTTGTTTTATATCAATGAGAATAATTTGTCCAGGTGTCTTACACACTAATTTACACTAATGTAACTTTTTAACTATTTCATTAATACAGTTGTTTTTAGTTATATTTAAAAAAGCACATTGTAAGCTTGATAGACGATTACCACTCCATCCTATTAGTATGCACTCCTGTTTTGAAGCCTTGAGTATTATGATTTGAGCCAGAAGTGATTTATTTAGACAACAGGGTGGCACGCTATGTTTTGAGCTAATTGTTGCACCTTGATTAGCAAGCTGCATCCACAGACAGTACCGGTACAATGCACACAGACATAGATAACTGCTAATTAGTGCTAACATAAATAAAAAAAAGACACTAGATGTTTAGTCACTGAAAAAACAAAGACTTCTTGGACAGCCTGTTAGCATAAAAACAAGCCACAATATTTTTAATGTAAAGTAATTGCATAAAAAAATATTTTCAAAGGCATAAATACAGTGAAGATACATAGGTGTCTATTTCCACCTGCTGCTTAGATCAGACAGACCCCTAATGAGCCTGTGAAGGTTCTTATCTATATCAAATATTTTAATGCACCATGTTGCTTAGCAACCACCTACCCATGGGCAAAGGTGACCCATTTATACCATGTATGCACCTATAACATCTATTATTTAATGACAGTAGAATCAAATTTATAATCACAAACCATAAATTATGCATGGTATATTATTATGTCACCATTTTGACTAGCAACCAATTCTTTTATAAGTTAATAAATTAATTTTTAGGCACTCTAACAGGGGCTGACTCCTGACTCATGTCATCCTATAAAAGAACAATATAATTTTAATTTAAAACATCTAATTTATCAAACATAGAATATACTAATTTTTGATATTTCCAAATTGTGATGTTTAAACTATCAAGATTACATCAAATTACGCAATCATATCTACTGCATTTAGGCACTGAAGCATGGGCATGTAATAGTTTATTAAACGTGTGAACTGCAAAGCATCCATCCATCCATCCATCTTCATCCGCTTTATCCGAGGCTGGGTCGCGGGGGCAGCAGCCTAAGCAAAGAGGCCCAGACCTCCCTCTCCCCAGCCACCTCCTCCAGCTTATCCGGGGGAACACCAAGGCGTTCCCAGGCCAGCCGAGAGATATAATCTCTCCAGCGTGTCCTCACCCAGGAGGCGCCCAGGGGGCATCCTTGTCAGATGCCCGAACCACCTCAGCTGGCTCCTTTCGATGTGGAGCAGCATCGAAATAATGCCTGTTATGTAGAAGGAAATTAGCTATAAAGAACATTTTTGTACCAGATATAAACATGTTTCTATTGGTTCTTCTATGAAGCTGGCCATTTTAACAAAGGACTCAATATGCGTTGACTCTCTTTTTGAGTCAACTTCAAGTGGCCACTGGAGAAAATGCTGTTTTGGGGGGATTCTGCTTTGGAGTAACTTTTTAGTCCACAAAGAGGTTGATTTTAAATTTACTGTCATAGAATAAAACAAGGAAAAACAGTTAAACAACAGACAGGCTGAAACAAGCACTGGACTTTAAAGGTCGATAAAGTAACTAATAAAGTAGAATATGTGAAAATGTACCATTTCATGCCAGAGACAAGGCAAAGCTGTATGAGCCAGCAGATCTGAAAGATGCTGTAATCTCCGAGGCAAGCTTTCCCAGATGAATGTGCCTGATCCCATCTGCCGGTGGATCACTGACTTCCTGACGGACAGGAAGCAGCACGTGAGGCTGGGAAAGAATGTCTCGGACCATCAGCACCGGCTCCCCTCAGGGCTGTGTTCTTTCTCCTCTGCTCTTCTCCCTGTACACCAACTGCTGCACCTCCACCCACCAGTCTGTCAAGCTAATCAAGTTCGCAGATGACACCACCGTCATTGGGCTCATCTCTGACGGGGATGAGTCTGCCTACAGGAGGGAGGTTGAACGTCTGGTGTCTTGGTGCAGCCACAACAACCTGGTGCTGAATGCCCAGAAGACAGTGGAGATTATTGTGGACTTCAGGAAGCACACAGCCCCACTCCCCCCCATCATCCTGACTGACACCCCCATCACCTCTGTGGACTCATTCCGCTTCCTGGGTACCACCATCACCCAGGACCTGAAGTGGGAGCCCACCATCACCTCCGTCATCAAGAAAGCCCAGCAGAGGATGTACTTCCTGAGGCAGCTGAAGAAATTCAACCTGCCAACACGGACGATGATGCAATTCTACACTGCAATCATCGAGTCCATCCTCACCTCCTCCATCACCGTGTGGTACGCTGGAGCCACTATCAGGGACAAACAGAGACTGCAGCGTGTTGTGCGCTCTGCTGAGAAGGTGATTGGCTGCAGACTCCCATCTCTGCAGGACCTGTACACCTCCAGGACTCTGCGGCGTGCAGCCCGGATCTCAGCTGACCCTTCTCACCCTGGACACAGTCTGTTTGACCTGCTCCCCTCAGGCAGGAGGCTCCGGTCCATTCGCACCAGAACCTCTCGCCACAAGAACAGTTTCTTCCCCTCTGCTGTTGGACACATGAACAATAACCACATGACTGTCCCCGCCACTAACACATGACCCTACGCTGTGTCACTGCATCATTTCATGTCTGGCACTGATCACCACCTGCACTCATGTATATATCTCTACGTAGCACTCATAATTCTTACTCTCATGTATATATGTTTGGCACTGATCACCACCTGCACTCATGTATATATCTTTCTACGTAGCACTCATAATTCTTATTCTCATGTATATATCACATGTATATCTCATGCACATATCTTTCTTTCTACATAGCACTTTAATTCTTATTGTCTGCACTGAAGCACCGCAGCAATTTCCTAATGTTGTAAACCTCAACATCTGGCAATAAACCCATTCTGATTCTGATGAAAAAGAAGTACGTGGCAGGGCATTATAAACCAGCATCAGTAATGAGGCTGATACAGTCTGAGCTGCCACACTGGTGTGCAGCAGCATCGCTCAAGGAGTTTTACTGTGGACAGTTAATGTGCATCTTATATTCTATCGCCCATGTGTGAAAATGGGGGGGTCACATGGTATCAGAGGAGGCTGAATGTTTGCAATGAATTCTGGGTTATTAGGAAAATTAAACCTGTTCTTCAATTTAAGCAGAAAACTAGCAATATGCTTTCAGATTAGGCTTAGTGAAACATCAAGCTTCTACGTGTGTTAAGAAAAGATTATGCAACAGTGCAGCATAACAACAGTACTAATGTTTAAATGCTCCTTTAGCTTCTACCTGCGAGAAGAATATATTTAGTCCTGAAGTCATGAGGGGTAATGCTTGTTTCTTTGGTTATGCTTCAGGGTTAAGACTAAATGCAGAAAATGGTCAAATATAATCTCAGCTGGTGGGAAAATAAGGAAAGCACAAACATGCAAAGCTTTATTAACAAGAGACCAAACTTTTAAATAACAACTACCTGAACCTGAAGCCTACAACAGCTCAGGGGAACTATCCGGATTGTTCAGTGCATTGATTTTTCACTGTCTGTGTGTGTGAGAGCATGTGTGTGTGTGTTTGTGCATTTGTCTTGGGGAAAGAAAGAATGGCCTACATGAACTTCTCACAGGTAACTGAAGAGAGACTGAGGAGTTGTAATTGGATCTCAGTGTGTCTAGCTGACACTTTCACACGCACTTGAACACATACACACACACACACACACACACACACACACAGAAGGGACCCTGGGAGCAGCCAAGGTAAAAGGGTAAAAGTGGAAGTTGGGTCTCAGGACTTCAGCTATTATGTGGAAAGTGAAAAGCTCCAAAATACCTCTTTGCTAAATTGAGGTCGACTGACAATGGCATGTTTGTGTGTGCCTACGCCATTAAGATGATCCAAATGCAAACTGCGCATCTGTAAAAGCAAGCGTGTTTACATGCATGAGCCTGTTCTTGTGCGCATGCCAAGCATGACAGCATGTCTGCAGCTACAGTATGCACTGTATCCCTGTATCTGTGTGTCTTTGCATGACTGGCAGCGTGGGTAATGAGGCTATCTACAGAGAAAGACTTGGCTGTGCTCTTATATAAAGCTGAACATAATGGCACACATACCACAGACAGTGACTGCTGGTGACAAAATGCTTGATATGCAGTGAAGATCAGAGCAGACAGCGTGGTACAGGTCAGTTTTAAATATTTTCAAGGAAGAATGCCAAAAGATGGAGCAGCCATAATAAACTACTTAATTAGAATTGCTATACACTCCAGTTACAGCAGCTTACATAAGTTTGATTGAGGTTCCAACATTCAAAACATCATTGAGGCGAACTGAATAGAGCCGTTCACGCTGGGTAGAAACACATAATCAGCAGGAGTGTTACATTCTTTGATTATGCTAGCTTACATTTTATTTTATTCACGGGATTTGGTGTCCTGCAGTTAATATATGGTTACATTTAGAAATTGGCTCTTAACCCTGGATACACTTAATTTGTGGTGACTGCTTTCCTATCGGGCTGTCAAAACCCTTAAAGTCTCTCTTTAATTCACCTTATAGAGATTTTTCTTGACCTCTTATTTCACACAGAATTATAGATAATATAAATTCCAAAATATAGAGATTTTAAAAATGACATCCCAACATCCATATTGTCAGAAGTGTGCAGCAGCATGTGATATTCTGTTGTATCGTTTGTAAAGTATTGTGCAATTGCTTTATTGCCTACCATAAGAGAAAACCACACAAGGCAACTGTAGCATTTCAACAAAAAAGACAACAACAAACATCACAAAAAAACCCTACATGGTCACACTTTTAGTAAATGTATTCAAAAAGACAATAAATTGACATAATACATCTATAGACACCAAACTTGTTGCATCAGCTTTGTATGTTATACGTTAATTTCTTCTTGATTCATCAAACTAGGACAAATACTGATTACAGGTACGGAAGTCATCTTTTAATTGTTATTTATGAGACAGTCAAAAATCAAAAAAAAAAAAAGATCTGGTATCTTCATGTTTGAATTTTCTGGGGGAGGTAGATCTCCTCGGTTGTGCATCTGAAATGATGAAACGTTTGCGTCTCCTGTCATTTCATTAATGAATTGTGATTTCATCCAGAGCAGATGAAGCATTACTTGCCTTCCTCTCAGGCACTCGGGCAGCAACATGGGGCACGGAAACAGGTTTGATGAATCACACAGCCGTATACTCCTTCAGCTAATCATGTAGGCAACATAACAGTAATTCAGCAGCCCTGGGGAGTCATATCCGAATCCAAATCCTCATAAAGATACAGTCCAACATAAAAAGGCTGGAAAGGAACTTGACAAATAAAAGGAACTTGACAAATAAGCTGAGATATCAAGAGGAGAGTGGTGTTTATTGGTTGTGTTCAAGTTAAAAAAATTTTTTTTAAAAAGCAAGAATTTTTGCTAGATTTTAATAATTTAGTTTTTGGTGGCTCTCCAAATATATTTGAATGTTGTTGACAGAAGAGCAACGAAGAAAAACACATTTAGCTGAAAACATGTATTTTTGAGGGTACTGCATCATTCAAATGAGGAATAAAACGTGTCATTAACTTTATGTAACTCATTCTTTGTCATCTTTATCGCCACTACAAACAGTAACCATTTATTATCATTACCTCCCGCACACTAGCACTGTTCCATTGGACTGATTATTATACAGACATGCAGGATCCTCTAGAGGGCCACAATTTCTTAATCTAACACTTCAAACACATTACACTACCTTTTAGAAAAAGAACATACTTTATTCACTAACTATGCAAACCTACTCTCACAGGCCATGTTATTAGTATAGTACATAAATTATATAGTACAGTTACAAAGAAGCAACTCAGTTCATTCAGGTGCAGTATGTAGATAAGGTTAAGACGACTTTCTGAAGATTAAATCGAAATTCCGTGATTTAAGTGACTTTGAATGTGGCATTATGGGTTCCAGATGGGCTGGTCTGAGTAACTGCTGATCTACTGGGATTTCCCAAACAGGCATTTCTAAGGTTTACAGATAATGGCCAGAAAAAGAGAAAATATCCAGAAAGCAGGAGTTCTCTGGGTGAAAATGCCTTGTTGACACCAGGGGTCAGAGGAAAATGGACAGACTCATTTGAGCTGACAGGCAGGCAACAGTAACATAAATAACCTCATGTTTCTACCAAAGTATGCAGACCCAGAAAACATTCCAATGTGGGCCAACACTAGGAAGCTGTGGGTGAACTGTGGGGCTGTACGGGCAGGGCAAACCCACACTTATACAACATCCCCAACTGCACTTGTCCATACAGGGCCAACAGCAGTTTTGCCCTTTTGGGCACCCAAGAGGGATTTCTGTAGAATGGATCCAAGTGGGGTGTGTTTGCTGGGGAAGAGCATCTGAACAAGCATCACTTTGAACCTTCAAGCAGAGTGGCTACAGCAGTGGCGATCACACCGCTCCCAGTCCTGTCAGTTAAGAACAGGAAGCCGAGGCCACAGTTGTTATTGGGCTCATCGAAAATAAGCAATAGAAGATTGGAAAAATGTTGCCTGGTCTGATGACACTCGATTTCTGCACAAACTACATGACAGAATGGATCCATCGTGCTGGATCACTTGTTCAAGTTGCCGGTGGTGATGTAATTGTATGTGAATATTTTCTAGCAACACTTTAAGCTGAGTATTGTACCTGAGTATTGTTGCTGTCCATGTCCATCCTTTTATGACTGCAATGTATCCACCTTCTGATAGCCAATTCACCATGTCACAAAGCTCAGATCACTTCAAACTGGTTTCTTGAACATGACAGTGAGTCCACTTTACTGAAATGACCTCCACAGTCACCAGATCTCAAGCCAATAAAGTACCTGTGGATGTGGTGTAATGGGAGGTTGGTATCATGGATGTGCAGCAACTCTGTGATGCTGTCATGACAATGATAGACTGTCGTCAAAGTTAGCTTTCTTCAACTTAATGTACTTCTAAAGGTGAAACCAGTTCTTTCCTTCAAAGATTGAAATTGCTATTCATTACTCTGATCTGGGCTCATGTAAAAGCCTTTATTCTGCAGCTATAATGCTGGCTCTGGCTCCTGACCTAGTACAAGGAAGAAAATCCAATTATCATCCATACTGCATGACAGTTTTAGAGTTGATTTTATTACTCATTTGTTTTTAAATAACTGTATTCAAAATTGTGGACCAGCCTACATCTTTACATCAGGACCTCACAGGTGCTATTTTTAAAATGTGTTTTTAGAGGTTAAAACCAGACAGACTGGGCTTTATTATTATTATTATTATTCAGTTGTGGTTTTATTTAATATTTTCAAGACACTTATTGATTTATTTTTACATGTAATTATTATTATCTTTGAGATGCACGGCACTTTGGTCAGCACCTGTAGCTCTCGCACCTGTACCTTGAGAAAAAATGAGCACCAACAAGTACTTTGCGTCTGTAAAATTCAACCGTGAGGTGATTATTTCCTGCTTAAATAACTGCACAGTGTTTTTGGTTTGTTTTGGGTAAATTAAAAAAGAACACTGACCCATAGCTTGTTATCAGATTTGATGTTTTATTTATTTACGCACTATTTTAATATTGATGTAACTCTCTCACAAATCGGTTTATAAGAAAAACCTGAATTTTCTTGAGGTTGTGTGCATCAAGTATGGCCTGTCCACTACAATTAATGCTTAATGACATAAGCACCTTGGGGTTGGGTATTATGAGCTCTGAAATGGAAAATGGGCCTATATCTGCACAAACTGGGGGCACATTTAATAGCATGCTTTTCTCTTATTCCTCTCAGCTATGAAAGCTGATTCCCTCAGGTCAGCATACAAGTAGAATCTTAGCAGTATGACAGGAGCTAGCAAAGCTTTTCAAAAGACAGAAATGGACCAGTGAAAATCACAGGAGGCTTTTAACATTATAAGATTGTCTGAAAAGACTAAATATTCTCAAACCAAAAGCAAAAGTTGGAGAGCTTCATCCCTCAAGAATTTTAAATGTAATCAGAAAGCAAGCTGAACCTGATATGTCTACACATAGATATATGGTAATTAGTGTTAAATAACATATAAAATATTCTAATCAAAAAACAAATGTAAGTTTGTTTTTTACATACATTTTTAAACCAGTACTATAATATATGCATATACAAGATAATTAGTATAGCATATGCCTTCCTCTGGATGCGATGTAAGCAATCACTCATCTGCACAAGAATTGTGCAAGTATTCTGTTCATGGAGGAAAAGCTTTCCATTTATGGGTGATTGCAGCCTGCAGCTGTGCAGAGATGATTGGGTGTGGCTGCTTCTGATGAACAAGTCAACCCTGACCAAGGAAGTCTTAGGATATGCTCTACTACTCTGGCAGTGGGCACAGTTCTGCTGAAACAGCTGCAGGGAAAGATGCTGGCACAAGAATGGCACAATTACAGGTTGGAGGACCAAAAAAGTACCTCTGTCCAGTCAGATTTTTACCAAGAGCAATAAGATCAGAGATTGCGCTCTTATAAGCGTGCAGGTCCGCAACAACACATTTGACATGCGTCTCAGCATCTAGCATCCCAATAGCATTGCTTCTGTAAACTCCAGTCAATCACGACACGGTGGCAATGATGACACCAAAGTTGGGCACTCATTTTTTGTCATTTTGTCTGCATAAACTGAACTAATTCTGAAGCTTACAAGTGAGTTTCTTTATGTTCTTCATGGAGAAACCCCCCCCAAAACAGTCATACCCAACACTACCTTAATGAAACCAATCAACCAGAACCAAAAACAACTCCAAGTATGTATTCTAAACCAAGATTAAAAAATGTATTAACCGACAGATAATCATTATTATAGAATTATACAAACCAAAACTGGACCACAGGCATCTAGGGTAATGTAAGCAATTAACAGAATTAACTGCACAACAAGCATATTACTTGTCAGATAACTGCTTTAAAAACTATTCAAAAAGCAGCAACACCTTATGTCCAGTGTTTCTGATGGCCTAGATCAGGGGTAGGCAACTCCAGGCCTCGAGTGCGGGTGTCCTGCAGGTTTTAGATCTCACCCTGTGTCAACACACCTGAATCAAATGATTAGTTCATTACCAGGCCTCTGGAGAACTTCAAGACATGTTGAGGTCATTTAGCCATTTGAATCAGCTGTGTTGGATCAAGGACACATCTAAAACCTGCAGGACACTGGCCCTCGAGGCCTGGAGTTGCCCACCCCTGGCCTAGATCCACCCAATCAAGTTCATGTCTTTCTACTTAAAAGTCAAGTACTTTAAGACAAAAGTCTTTTAAAAGGGGCAGCACGGTGGCACGTGGTTAGCACTGTTGCCTCACAGTAAGAAGGTCCTAAGTTCATGGCTGGGGTCTTTCTGTGTGGAGTTTGCATGTTTTCCCCATGTTTGTGTAGGTTTTCTCCTGGTGCTCCGGCTTCCTCCCACATTCCAAAGACATGCAGTCAGTGGGGTTAGGTTAATTGGTAACTCTTAATTGCCCGTGAATGTTTGTCTGTCTCTATATATTAGTACTGCAACAGACTGGCGACCTGTCCAGGGTGTACCCTGCCTCTTGCCCTAAGACAGCTGGGGTAGGCTCCAGTCCCCTCCCAACCCTGAGAAGGATAAGCAGAAGAGCCAGGATGGATGGACTGATTTTTTTTGCTTTGCGCTGTCACGAAAAGAATCAGGAATCCAAAAGAAACCCAAACATAACCAGCAAAATGATCCTGAACATTTACTCAAACAGCAATTCCTCTGCAGATGTTCAAAGTTACTCAGTTATTAGCTTTCTCCCATCTTTGGCTCATACAACAACTTCGACGGCTATCCAACTATTCTGCCAGACGTCTGTTTGACCTGCTGAGTAAACTTCAAAGCATATGGAAGATGACACACCAAACAATGGCGTTGCTGTCCAAATATTTGCAGTGCCATGTTAAATAAATCATCTTTTAGCCTCTTTCCCCTTGCCGTGGCATTGTGTGAGTCACCTAATAGCCTGAATAGACGTGTTAGCTGATGCATTAGCCGGCTCTATTAAGATGAATCATCAAATGGCATCACAGGACTGAAAGTAAAATATTGCAAACTGAAAAAAGTAACACAAAATCTTTTACATTAAAAACAGATGAAAAAGAAGATTAAGCTATGTGGACATGCTGCCAGATAAATTTTCTCAACTCAACTCAAAATTGTATCCGTAGCTTTTAAATTGACAATCTCACCACGAAAGGTCCGATTAAAAGTTTTTTGACACAGGGGAATCTCGTGTACACTCTCATTCTTTTTTCTATGTAATACAGCTGCTCATTAAAGAGGGGAAAGTGTCTAGTTGTGAATATGAACCCACAGTAATTATCAATTGGAACAAATATCCACTTAGCGTCTTATCTGCGTATGTGTGTGTGTGTCCTCCTGACCCTCTAAATGGATCTATTCATCCCAAAGAGGATGTGGCTTCTCCACAGACTCCACACTGCTGTTGCCTCTAGCATACTAAACTATTCTTCAATCCACCCTCCCTTTCTTCCTCCACACCACCTCCTTTATTTGACTTTAATCTGTTCATCATCAGCTCATCTCTCTCCCCCAACCTTCCACTACTTATCTTTTCGTTTTTCCTCGCTCGTTTCGCGTTCTCCACCCTCATTTGTTCTGTCTGTTCCTCTGAAAACCCCTATTGGTCTATGGTGAGTTATTAACCTGAGAGGCCTTTAGTCTTCCTTACACCTCACATGAAACACAAATAGTCAAATGATATGATAAATGATCTTATCTCATACATCATCGAGACTTCATCGAAAACCAGCATGGAAAGCCCAGAACTGTGCACACATTACAGCAGCAAACTATCCAAATATAGTGCAAAAATATACTGACTGGTACATCCTGCTTGGACTGGTTTGGACCCCTCTTTTACCTTCCTTTATGGCAAGAAAATAAAAAAGGTGCTGGAAAGATTTCTCATTTCTCCATATTTACATGCACACAGTTGGTGCAGATTTGTCGGCTTGAATTGAGATGTGGGGGACATTTGAGTACACTGAACTCGCTATCAAGTTCAAATTTGAGAAGATTTGAGCTTTGTGCCATGCGTTATACTGCTGGAAGTACCCATCAGGAAATGGTTAGATTATAGTATTTAAACAATACTCAATTGGTACTAAAGGATGCAGTGTGCCAAGAAACTATGTCCCACACCATTACACCACCCCCTCCAACATGAGCCTTTGATGCAAGGCAGGACGGATCCATGTTTCCATGCTTTTATGCAAAATTCTGAACTGTTGCCTCAGTTTTCTGGAATGTGATGTGAGTGGCACCCTGTGTGGTCCTCTGCTTCTGTAGCCCATCTGCTTTAAGGTTTAGTATGTTGTGTATTCAGAGATGATTTTCTGCATACCTTTTTTTTTTTTTTTGGGGGGGGGGGGGGGGGGGGGGGGGGTTGTATAATCATGGTTATTCAAATTACTGCTACCTTCCAATCAGCTTGAAGCAGTGATTCCCCAGAGAACTTCCAACAGCTGGGTACTGGATCTTCTTTGGACCATTCTCTGTAAAACCTAGAGATGGTTGTGCAAGAAAATCCCACTAGATTAGAAGTTTCTGAAATACTCAAACCAGCCTGTCTGCCAACAACAACCATGCAACGTTCAAAGTCACATAAATCCCCTTTCTTCCCCATTCTGATGCTGTTTGAACTTCACATGTCTCCATGCACTGAGCCATAAAAAGTGTAATTCTAATAGTCCCCTTTAGTCGTAGATTGTAGATATTTGATGAAATATATTTTCAACATTTATTGTGCAAATATAAAATCTATATATATATATTCTAAAAGTCATTAGACAAATTAATTCTGTCTATCTTGCTGGGCTTAAATGTGTAATTCTTTTCTAATCATTTTCTTTTTTAATCATTTAAAACATAATAACATGAGGCATTAACGTGCATTTAATTAAAACTGACATCATTTAAGATGAGGTTTTTAAATCACCACAGTGTAACTGTCATTGTCTTAGAACTGAAATGTTTGATAAAAGATCTCATGGATGTGTTGAGTATAAATTTAAAGGAGCGACAGTGTGTGCAGTAGGTGGTGGTAAGACAATGACACCACATGCAGCACAACAGAAATAGAATTAAGTAGGACGCGGTGACATTTCTATTCATATGTGAATTCTTTAGATCATTTTCCTCAGTGGTACGGCAGCAAGTGCTCATGCCATTCATTCAAATTCCAATAATATCCAAACCCCTTATTTGTAGTCCGCCGGTGCTGCGCAACTAGTAATAATCCTTTTAACTAATCCACATCAAATCTCTGACAATGCTAATCCGTTAGTCATGATGTTCCACCACAGCCATTCATCTGTGCACACTTCTAACTCTGGCATGCATAATTAAATTGTAATGGTAATTTTTTTGTATTGCTGGGCTTGGCAGCGTCTTAAGTATTCATGTGCTGGGGGTTCACACTTATACATAATGGGGTGGGATGTGAAGCGGTTTTGCATTATGTACAAGACAAGAATCACGTGAAAGAGGAAAATAGAAAATTACAGCATGCCATATTAAAGAAGTCATTACAACACATGAATAAAACAAATAATTAAATATATGCAGAGATGGCATATAGAAGATTGGAATCCAACTCTATATTAACAGTACATGCACTCACTGGCTACCTGGGTACACCTTCACAGCACAGTTATTATTATTAGTAGTAGTATTTTCAGAAGCTCTACTGGGATTTTCCCACACAACCACCTCTAAGGTTTATTGAATTAAATTGTAATGTAATTGAATGTATTGCAATGTAATGTAATTTTATCATGCCACCATATTTCCATCTAAAAACTAAAGTTTTCTTAACGTCTGTTGATTAAGTTCTATGAACGTGGCATACATTCATCAGTTAAATTTCATTCAATTATGTAGCTTTAAATTATTAATCATTCGTTTCGTCTAAATATTGAGCTTTACCAAATCCAACAAAATGTCTGTTAATTTCCAGAGCATCAATCAAATACCTCAGAGTAACAACATGTTGCCTTGTTATATCAACTACTATGTACTTAGTGTAAGAAGTGTCAGTCTTGTTGAATGAATTAATAAACTGTTAGAAAATTTTATGAATATTAATCTCGTTGTTTCAGTTATTTAGATATCAAAGTTGACCACAGATAAATTACATTATTAGCACATCCAAAGAAATGTAACATTTTCTCTGTAGATGGCAACGGGTAACAGCAACCAACATTACTATTATAACTAGTTCTTCCTCCTTTAACACCTCTGTCATGTGCTAATCTTTCTTCAGTTGCTGTCCATCCCACAAGCCACAGGATTAATTAAGGGTCATTTTGTGCTGATGATGTTTGACCCTGTCGCAGATTTGTTTCCATTATTGCTCTCTGTTCGGTGGAGGGCTGACTTTAAGTGCTATAAGGGGTGAATCAGAATTAAATAACGTGAACAATTCACAATTTGTGAGCACACAAAAGCTGTAGACAAATGTTATGTTAGTCAAATTCGCCACATGTAGGATTTTCACTCATTCCATTTGGAAAGCTCTGTTGAATCAACCGGTTAAAATCAGTCCTTGAATCGGTGTCACATTAAATCAATTTTAACCTGCGCTGTATTGTAACAGATACTAATTTTATTTTTCCTGCCCCCATCATATACTTTTGTGAATGTTATAACTTTTGTTCACAGAAATTACATCCAGTACCGAGAAAATAAATAAATTCAGTTTTTTGACAGTCAATATTAAGACATATAATTTAAAATACTGTAACTGATACTTTTAACATATTCTAGTTTTCCAGGTTTTCTGAAGGTTTTTCAAAGTTGTTGGGGTTTTTTTATTGGATGCTTTTTCACTCGATTTCAGTCTGAGGAATCAAACTACACATACCCGACAACTTAGCAAAGAATCTATGGTTTCACATCTGTCCGCTTCCTAGGTGTTGCCGGCTAAATCTAAAGCTACATCCACACGTACCCGGGTATTTTTGAAAACGCAGATTTTTCTATGCATTTGCATCTTTCGTCCACATGTTAACGCCGTTTTTGGTCACTGAAAACTGAGGTTCTTAAAAACTCCTGCCAGGGTGGAGATTTTCGAAAACTCTGTTCTTGTGTTTATGTGTGGACGAGGAAAACGGAGAAAACACCTGGGTGGGAAAGAGTAAGCAAAGATGGCGCATAGAAGCAGAACTGAGTCCTATGTGTGGAGGGACAGTAACTGTGTGTAAGCATTTAAACACTGCAGAGAGTAAAATTAACAGTAACAGTAACCAAAACAATAACCTGGCGCACAGTGTGACATCAAAAAAGGCGCACACCTTTGACGCTGCGTTTTCTCCGTTTTCCTCGTCCACATGCAAACGCAAAAACTGAGTTTTTGAAAATCTCCACCCTGGCAGGAGTTTTTAAGAATCTCAGTTTTCAGTGACCAAAAACGGCGTTTACATGTGGACGAAAGATGCAAACGCATAGAAAAATCTGCGTTTTCAAAAATACCCGGGTACGTGTGGACGTAGCTTTAGATTTAGCCGGCAACACCTAGGAAGCGGACAGAAGTGTTTTTGAAAGGTGCAAACGCATAGAAAAATCTGCATTTTCAAAAATACGTAGCCTAAGATTCACATCAGTTCCACTTTTCCACGCTGTCAAGCTGATCACGACATCAGTGGTCTAGTCCAGTCATCTTTCTGCCAGCCTTCATTCCAATCAGCATACTTCAAATTTCACTTCACATCTGTCATTCTCCCTTGCAGACGCCTTTGTGCAACCCACCTCTCACTGGCTGACTACATTCAAGCCTCCATCTTCATCTCCACCACCAGCGTATAGACTCCAGATCACTGCTGGGATTCCGTTCTGCCAAGGTGGGCCATCGGACTCTAACCGGCAAGTACCTCTATCTAAATTCTGTACATCAATAAATCACATTCAGTATCGTCTAATGAGCTCTCCTTATTCAGCTGACCAGTGTTGAAACACCACAGCCTACCTGAGTATTGTCAGTGTCAATGCCCACCATTTCAAGTTGCGAGATGGAGGAGTGCATACTGCTTTGGACTGAGATGGAAAAGAAATCAGCTCTTGGGTTAATGGTAAACATAATCATTTCTATGACTAAATATTTAAATGTTGACTCTCAGGGATTAACAGCAAATTGGTTGGGATATCTCCATCCACTGTCACATAAATTATAGTGGGCTGTTTGCTTGATGCCAGTGATTACTCTCATCTCTGATTAGTGGGCTAATTAATGAAACTCAAAGCAATACCAACCAGCTCTAACATTAGCATAAAGACTTTAAAAGCATCAGCCCTGCAGACTAATAAGGTCAGTGTATGTCCTGGTATCATCAGCTGTCAACTGTTCTAAAACTTCTTATATTATAAGAGAGAAATTGAATGTTCAGCGATAAAAAATGAAAAACAAAAATCTGTAGTAGCACTACTTCTCTGAAGTACAGCCAAACTGCACTGAATCAATCTGCATACCCCTACACATACATTATATCAACTGCTCTCTGACCTTGCTCCTCTAATTAAAGGTCTTGAGTCTTTTGTGGTACTGTTTCTCAAGTTTATAATTATTTCATATTAAAGGCCTACAGGTAGAAATATTGATAAATCCTTTTCTGTTCAGTCGGTGCAATTTTCCCACAAGCATTTGTTTTATGAATCATTTCAAGGCACTAATCAGTTGTTACACTGGGAGATTTCCATTGCTAAGCGGCTGAAACGGCAACCTCTGCACCGCTAATTAATATATGCACAAAGCACTGTGAATGAATGATCTTTTAAGGCACTGATAGTCCCTTGTTTAATATGCTGAGATCCACCTACTTAGACACATTAAAAACTAACCTAGCAGAGTTGTGAATATGACAAAAAGTCAGCCCACACACTGTATTCATCCTCTCTCACTGTAACAGCATGAGAGCTCAGGGGCTTCAGCATTGTGATGTGCCGTGATTGATCTGAACACAAGTTTTGATTTTTCAAAGTGCTGTTTCTTTCCGGCTGGTGTTCTGGCAGCCTCTTTAATATTATCCTAATCAAAAAAAAAAGTTCAGGGCATGTAGTGTGAGATTCTTTTTTCTGCAGGACTTTAAGGCTTATTTTATAGTTTATGCAAATTACATATATTCTCTCATACAATGGGGTGTACTGTATATCTCCAGGTCAAAGGCCTTCTAACATTATAATCAGTTTAGAGACTAGAGTTTTACTAATAGAGTTGACATTTACTTAAGTGTTTTGAGTTCAGCGTAAACCGCAGCATTAACACACCCCCAATAATTGGCATAAATGACATCGCTTAAGTACCAAATTTAAATCTAAAATTCTCAAAATAAGTATTTTTTCTCTCAGATGTAGCTGCGATGCAGTAGATACTGAAAAGAGCCTGCACAATAACAACAACAGGAGGAACAGCAGTGGCAACTGCAGGTGTACCAACACATCCGCTTTGCGCTGAACTGAACACATAGTTTTGATTCTCAAGGACCAGTGAGACATAAGTTACAGACTGCGAATGCTAAATGAAAAACACATAAACACATCAAAAGTCCTAAAGAGAGGCATCCTGAATTCAAGGTGAGCAAGTATCAGTTATTAACTTCATATTAACATCATCAAAATGTCCTTGACAGCTGAATCTGGCACTTTTCACAAGGGACATTTTGATGTGAAACAGCATGTAAACACAGATGTTACCAATCACATTAATTGAAGGCCTGTGCCTAAATACAGCAGAACATTTACTAATGTCATTAGTAACATCTGTGTACCTACTTATTAGTGTCAAAATGGTATCAAAAAGTGCAAAGAGCTGGGTGCTGCTTATGATGTTAGTAAGGTACCGTAACGACCTGTAGGCATGTTAAAGTATAACATGCATGCGTTTGCTCCACTAGCAGTTTCTTATTGAATTAGTCTGATTAGATCTCTGTAGTATCAAATTTTATGTTAAAAAAAATTCAGTGGAATTTGTGTCAGAATTCTTCTTTTTTTGTATTATGACCACTCAAATGGAGCATTTAATGCAATCATTTGCTAACCATAACGTTCATATATAAAGTATTACACACATTGAAATTTTGGTCTTTCTGTACCAAATTTTATGCCTTTAAATCAGAAAGTTATCGAGGCATTAAAAATACAAACGTGTGGCATAAATGTCGGCACAACATTTCAAAGCAAATCTATGCATCAGTTCAAGAATTGGACCAAAGCAGTCAGCTCTCCACCAGATGGGCCTTGTGATCCATCCAACTACTCTAGGTAAAAACCTTTTGTTTATTTAACTTTTAGTCTGTTCATGTGTGAAAATGTTGTGCATGGAGCAAAAGAAATATACTTTAACAGTTCAATCATATGCCTGAGCATACAGTGAATCATCACCTACACAAATGATTTGATGCATACTGTAGCTGTTGGGTGACAACCAAGTGATGTCAAGTTTTTCTGAACCCAGTCATCGGCTGTTGTTAACAACAACAGCATAAATCAATCGTCTCCCACCACCCACTCAGCTTAATGAGAGCTTTTACAGATTTTGGGACGTATTATCAGATCCTGGTGGAAGAAGGGAAACAGAACAGACCTGTCTATAAAAGGAGAAAACAAATTAGTTTCACATTTAATTTAAACTCTAAACAGATTTTAGCACTGATGACTGGAAATTATTGCTTGAATTTTTCAGAGCTTCATAACTAATTGCTTACCGTACATGGCTTTTAGTTTCCTGGTGTTTGTTTTCATCTTGGATTAGTGGTCTAATTAATTTAGTCAAAATGGCCAGGATCAAGAACAACTCAAAAACCTCTTGTTATATTATCACCAACTTTGTATACTAATCAAGATAACTAAATGTCAGGGAATGTAGTTTTATAGTAATAAAATATACTGCTGTCAAACTGTGAGTCCTTGGATTCATGCAAATGTAGCATTGATGCATACACCTCATCAAAAAATGAACCGGTAACAATTTTTAATGTGTAAATAAACGACTTTAAACTGTATCTAACTCACAGGACATTTTAAGAATCTCAAAAGCTAACCTTGCAGGTCTGTGCATCTGTGATTCACTCAAATCCAACATGTTCCTTGAATCTTTGCACTTTAGGATACACAGCCAGAGAAATCTGCAGGCACCCAAACATACACGCTGTTCTTGGTACTGTGGGATAGTCATTACTCAATGATGAAAGATTGGTCCCTTTATTATTCTCCGCGACCAATCAGAGAAGCAGTTTGCATTTAAAATCCCTATAATCGCTCCCTTCCATTCACTGTTAGTGGATACGCATATGCACAAGCACAAGTATTACAGCTGTGAACATAGTCCCACATTTACAAATGTTTAAAGGAGAACACTCAGGCATAGACGTCTCACAATAGAACACATAACTCATTAGTAATGAGTTTAGTTGGCCTACATTTCCCTCACTAGAACCATTAATACTCAGTGGACTCAAAGGGAAACTATATTTTCACGAGAAATAATAGCTTCTACAATTTTCATAGTGAAGGTGTACATGAAGGCTTTGTGTTGTAGGGTGGCCTTGAGAAAGAAGAATCAAAGGACACACTAAAATAATGATAATAACAATAACAGCAGAGAAATAAAAATGAAAAGACACCAACAACTAAGACACACATTAAAATAAATGAAAACGAACACAAGGAAAATGTAAAAACACAAAAATCGGATTATCTATCTGATTGAATATACAAGAATATATTATCTTAGCCAGTAAGAAATTCTTTATAAAAAACAAAAAAAAGAAAGACCCATGACAATACACAGCAATACTTTTGGTTTCTGGTAAAAGACTTTTTCTTCAGCTCCTATTTGCTATCTTATTTTTCTACTTCAAACCTTCATGAATTAAGAGCATCACATACTTGAATGTGACCATGAAAGTGCAACTGAAACAAAACCTGTTTGGCAAAAAAATAAACCTCTCATAAAAGTCCCAAGTCATTGACGATAGGCAAGCTCCAATGCTGAACACTTCAAGGGTCATGGTAAGGGTTGCTGAGGGCTCAGCATTGACAAATTCCTACTGAAAGTTGTACATAGAGAGGAAAAGGCATGAAACGATGACAGGTTGTTTGGAAATGCGGAGAAGAAGGTCTGATCAACAACTCACTCCAGCTTGACCTGCTGTAAACATCTTTAAGTCCACTAGACTATTTTGACTGATTCTGACTATTAGGCTCTTAAATTGCTCTTATGCAACTTAGATTCAAAAGACTCGCTTAGTGAGGTACTAGCCACGAGGTGGCCATGGCTAGTACCATGCAAAAGCCAAAGAAATTTGCCAACTTGTTCTGATGATGGGCCAAACAACTGTTGACAACGCAAAGTGGGCACATAACAAGTTAAACCAATCTTAGCTTTGCAGCAAGCCATTGAAAAACGTCCAGTGTAATCAAAGAATGATGCTGGCTTAAAATATAAAAGACAGGTGCTTACACAACAAGAGTCTGCAATGACCACGAGCAATTAACTGTCAGCTACAAAGCAATGAGCCAACCACAACAAAATGAAATCTAAGACCTGCTTGTTCTCTATGGTGAATATTTTTGATTACTGCTGAAAAAAAAGAAAAAACAAGGCTGTCATTTGTGGTTTGATTTCAGTATTCTGGAAGGACACCCAGTGGTATTATAGGTTTAAATACATGACGAGTCTGTGTTCAGAGCTTTCTGCCAGACAGGTGCTCTATAACGTTGTTAATGCTGTTGAAAACTGTTTTTACTGAAACCTTGATCTTTTTTAAATCAGTTTTAGTAGTTTATCGCCTAAACCAACTCAAGCTGTAACAGAAAACTGAAAATGATATTTAAAACAAAAGAAAGCTTTTCTGCTGAATGACTGCTTGGTGTAAAGCCTTGAGGGCAAACTGTCACTCTCAATAGCAAAGGCAAATTAAAATTGACCCTAAATTAAGCACCTTGATTTGGCGATATATAAATAAAACTGAACTGGATCAAAAGATTCCTACTACAGTCACACTATGAGACAGGTCTATTAGGGAAACAGGTCTACTACCATTTGTGGTCAGCTGTGTTTATCGAAAAAACTTTAATGCACCACAACGATGATACGGCAATAAGACTGAGTCGATTGGGTGAAGTTGACAATTACATCCAATCTGTTTGCGATAAACTGTCACAAATCGGTTGTCATCAAAATACACAGAAATTCTTTTCATACAGAAATTTGTAGTCGGAACCTCATTGATTTGACACAGAAATTCACACATTCCTCCACAAATAGTGACAGAATTGCTGAAGGATTTATGGCACAGACTCTCAGCAACCTTAGTGTTACACAACCAGAATACCACCAGTGTGCCATCAATTAGGTCAAGTGCCCTATTGCAAAGAGAAAAATTACAGGTGAATTCCACTGGTTGGTAAAGACTGACTCAGATTGTTGGCACATGTAAATCTATCTGTGTTCATAAATTAGATGGCAACTAGTTGCAAACCTTCGACAATCTGTCTGAGAGTGACTGCAGTCAGTGCAGGTCTACCTGTGATTGTCTGTCCCACCAAGTGATCTGAACAACTGCTTTGGTTGCCCAGAGGTTGGAGGTTTTGCACATTTAACCAGAGGTTAACTATTTGCAATAGGTCTCTGAATGTTTTAAGAATTCATTAATTAATAAATTCTCCTAGTTGGAAGAAGGCTGCTATTTTTATTTTTTTAAAACATTATCTTTTGGGCATTGTTGCCTTTACTTTATAGGGCAGTGAAGATTATAGGGGTGAAAGAGCCGGGGGTTGGATTACATTTTCTGCAGTTTATTCATTGACTTCACGTAGACCCCAAACTGTCACTGCCATCCACCATCTGTTTTCTATTCTTTATGTTAAATGCTTTTATGTTTTATTTATTTGTTCCCTTAATAATTTGTTTTCTTCTGAAGGACCATATTCATATTACTTTTCGTTTCATCTTCTTTATTTATTATATTTTGCTGTTTTTGCAGACATGTGAGTGATAGAAACAGTCCAACATCTGAGGGAGAAAAGCAAAATGAGGCAGGTGAGAAAGAAATAATTGAGTGAGATATTGAGAGAGAGAAGGTGAGCAGTGAGCTCGAGTGTGTTTGTGTGTTTGTGATTGTGTGTGACAGAGAATAACCGACCGTGTTTTACCAGATGACAGCAGTGTGGAGGCAGCGTGTTTTGTCATTTATCACTTGGAGAGCTTGCTTGTTAGAGCACACATACCTTAATAGTCATTCTGAACTGGGAGAGCTGAGATGAGAGGAGGCATTTCATTACCACGCCAACACTACAAACACATGCAGCATACAGTATAATGTGAGAGCACAAAGACAGACGTACGGCAGTAACACAACATTTAGTATAAACATACACTCAAGCACACTATACTGAAAAATAATCTGCGGCTTTCTACTGCACAGTCGATTTTGTTTCTGCGCGTTTTTATTGGTGCCTTTTGCAGTTTGGTGCAAAATAATTTTAACAGTCATTTAATGTTTATCTTAGAGTGTTTGTTCTAGAAAATGTGATAAACTGTGAAAATGTGCAACTTTCTACAACCCAAACAAATATTACCATGGAGATCGTTTTCCTTGATATACTGCACGGTCTAAACAATTACATAATGCACATTTATTTTCTCCTCGGTAATTATTTAAATTCATTCTTTGAATTAATTTCTCCAATTTTATTTATAAAGCACATTTAACAAGTTATGTATATAAAAAGTGTGTTACATTTTAAATTAAAAGACCCATGCCCATGTGCATTGATAAAATTATCCTAACAGATAACAAAAATACATATAAAAGCCTGAATTCCTACAAGTCTCACTCTGGGTTGAAAGACAGAATAAAAATGAGTTTTAAGGCATAGTTTACAAATGTGCAAAGTGGAAACCACGAGAAAAACAACTCATTCCACAGTTTAGAGGGTTATAGATGAGAAAGCTCACTCCCCCCTGTTCTTCAGTCTAGTCTTTGGAACACAGAGGTCAGCAGATCATAACCAAGATATGGTGTTGCCAACCCATCAAGGGATTTAACATCAGATTAGATTAAATCAGATTAAATATAAATACGACAAAGCTTATTTCTGCACCTACAGTCACTGGTCACAGCAGTGTAATGGAAATCAGTGTAAACCACAGGTGTTATTTGTGCAGTCTCGAATCTCTCATCATAAAAGCATTTATTGTCCTTTAGCTATTTATCCCTGTCAATAGACACTTACCTGAAACCGGCAGTTCAAGCACGAGGTGACTAATCCACCGGTGTAGTTCACTCACTACACATCACGTTTCCTGGTCTGATTCTTGCATGTAGGTAAAGCACCAATTGTGATTCTGCCCTCTGTTAATTAAACAGATCTTTGCGGGTGATGAGCGTGCTGAGACAGTCAAGCTGTCATTGTTACACCGTTCAAAGCAGGTGAGGCTCAGCTTGCATTTTACTGTATAAAAGCCCAAAAACTATCTCGTGTTTTAAATCAGAAAAACAGGACAGAGACAGAAAAATAATGACAGGAAAATAGGGAAGTCAAAAACAAATATGGAGTTAGACCGATGAAGAGACAGAATTGGATAGTGAAAATAAATTGTGCATCCACATGCGGATGAAACTCAAACGGTCCTGTGGAAAAAAACATGAATGGCACAGAGGAACGGAAGCAGGGCCATTTTAATGAAGTTATGGCAGTCATTATGTTGTCAAGAGCCCTTTGCCTCCACGGCCATGGCTGCGTTAGCTTCCTGGCTGTGTGGGAGTGCATAGCAATATGTTTCTGAAGGGACCAGCCTTGTTTATTGGCTTGATTGAAACCACTGAGAAAAACAGGCAGTTTTCCTTTCTCACTCGACTGATGTTATTTCTTTCCCTAATGAACACAGCGATAGCCGAGGAAACACAAGACAACCTCGAGGTTGTTCTCTAATCGTATTTTCAGGTTTTAAAAGGTTCAACGGTTTAAGTAAACACAAAGTCGCACGAAAATGCGGTTGGCATTAACTACTCCCTGCCATTTTTTGTCAATAAGAGGTAGCACAATGTATTTAGACTTGGCGACTCCAAATGAGTAAACACAGAAGAGTAAAAATTTTAAGAGAGTTCGAGGATAAGTATATTGAACTTTTTTTGCAGAGGTTGTTTTAAACTTTTACGTTTTGATGATCAAAGCTTAACACCTAGTTTGGTGGAATACAAATTCCAGTGAATTTTCCAGTTCAATTTGTCACCTGTTGCACTCTGGTGCAAATCAGACAACTAAATAATGGGTTTTAATCATATTAACCTCTCTGTTGTTGTGACAGCAAAGCAGACCATAGAGCACCGTCTGTATGTATGTGAAAGAGCTTAAAATGAACAGTTTATAAAAGATCATTTGATGGTAACATCTATATATGTTTGAACCAAAACGTGTTGTACTAGCGATATTATATGAGAGGGATAAGGCTCTCATAAAACACTGAATAGAAATTAAACTCCAAAGAACCTGTCTCCAAAGAGCCAATCAGCAGCCAAACCAAGAAACGTATGATCTAATCAGCTGCACTGATACATACATACTGATGAAGTTCAATTTCATATGTTTTAAAGGCATTTCTACTTGTTATTATACTGAAGTTGAAGGCAAGTGTACTTTTTTTGGCTTATTGTTTCCATAAAGGGCTTTGTGAATGAAATGTCACTGTAGAATGAGCCTGAATGAAGCTTTTATGTCCTGAAATTGTGCACATCTACAGTAGTAGTATAACTTATGTCTTTTTAACCCATATCTCTTTGGCAAGATTGCCAAACCTTTCCTGACTCTTAATTCTGTACATGTAAGAGTCCCTCTGACCACTGACATTACAGATATAGCTGTTAACAAGATGGATGCAGAGTTGCAAGGCTTAGTTTTGGAAGGACTCTGCATATACCTAAACTCTTCACCCTATTATCCAGATGTGATCTGCATTTTGAAAGACTCCCGCCAGAAGTTTCTTCCTGTTAAAAAAAGAGTTTTTCCTTCCCACTGTCGCTAAGTGCTTTTAAAAGGGGTCATTTGATTGTTTCGGTTTCTTTATTGTAGGGTCTTTATCTTAAAGTGTCTTGAGGCAGCTGTTGGTTTTGTGATTTGGTGCAAGATAAATAAAATTGAACTGAATTGGTATCAATAGATTTAAAACCTATTCCATCTTTACCCAAATGCAACCATCCATCCTGACATCACACTGAAGTCATTCATTGTCTTTGAGAAAAATGCAATTTACAGAAAAGAAAATCAATACCAACAATGCCTTGCAGCCCTTTCACACATCATCAGCCATCGCATTATTTCTTTTCCCACTGTTTCCTTGTTTCCTATTTTTGACAGAATAACTTTTACAAAAAGGAAAACAAAGAATAAAACAAAACAAAAAAAAACACCCACGCACTAACAACTTTTTTTTTACAGCCCATTTCATTTTTTTTTTTAATAAAATCCACTGAGGGCTATAATAGCTTAATTAGTAGACACTAAACTCTGTATTATGATGACTGGAATTGCTTCTCTGTGTCACAGTGTCTTATTTTCAGATGTTAATGTTAATGATGATGATGATGATAATGTTTCTTTGTGCTGATTTTCCAGCTTTGAGTGAGTCAAGTTTGAGTGAAACTAAGTCTTTGGAAACCCGCACCTTTGTTTGTCTGCCTGATAGTTCACTGCAGGCTACAGAGAAACAAACAAAATAATTTCCCTATCAGAACCTCTTGCTGCATAAAAATTCAACAAACCATCCAAAAGCAACGATTCATGTGACTCAAGAAAAATACAATAAAAATGCAATAAAATTCTGCAGCTTTTTAAAACCACCTTATGAAAGCAGGTGGTGCACGGGCTTCTGTGCAAACTTATAGATCTAATGCTGATGGAACAGACCAGAGAAAAAAAAGAAAAAACAGTCTTAACCTCGAGGCAACTCTTGCTAGTATTACAAAAATAAATCTAGAAGTGTTCAGTGTAGTAACGTCATAACATTATCAATCCTTTAATAAGGGAAAATGACACAGGGAAAAGCAGAGGAACACCACATGGCTGTTGACTATAACATTTTAAAGCTTTTTTTTCTCTGCCTGTCCCATTTGGTTCTTTAGCCGTCAGAATTGTAGTCTGAAGACCAACAAGGATACCCAATGGATTTACTTTGCCAAATGGATCATCACGGCCTTGGTCCATTTGATCGACCTTTGTTGTTATTATTTATTATTTGATTTTCAGTTGTTACAGATGGGACAGACATGACTGGGGGATAGGAAAGGGAGAAAGAAAGATGAAGGAAAAGAAAATCAGAAGGGAAGAGGGACAGTGAGAAAGGGCACTTAAAAAGAGAAAGAAGAAGAAAAAATCTCCTGGATCACCTGTCTCAACATTTTAAAGCTTAAAACAAGTTATCCAATCGCCAGCATCACAATAAAGGCCTTTACACACCAGATGTGTAAAATCTGTGCAAATATTACATTTGCTAAAAATATTTCTCGGACTCCCCTTTTTCTCCCATTAATGCAGCTGTTCACACTGAATGCATATTTACGCAGGACGAATTTCCGAGATTTATTTTTTCAGTTTGCAGCGGAGCACAATTAAAGCGTCCAACATGGCGAAACATTTGATTGTTGTTGTGTCACAGAACGGCTCGCAATTGGCTCTTTGAAATGGTTTCTCTGCTTCTTCAGATATGGTTCCAGTTCTTCCAACAAGAGCTTAAACTGCTCAACTGACATTTTAAAATATGCACAAAAGCAATCATGATACACCTTCAACTCCTGGATCAAACTATAAAATTCTCCCTGTTGTCGCTTTCTCTTACGAATGGTTTATTAAAATCAGACACCAGTTCATCATTGCTTGATGTAAACTCCGTTTTTTTCCACAGTGCATTATACGAGGACAAATTTTTTGCAAAAACACACCTCAATTGGTGTACACATCAAGCTCAAATTTGGAAAATTCAGGATAATGTGTCGGTTTTACCCAATGCTTTTGGTGTCACATTCACCATCTACACTTCTTTTCTGTGTAGTCTCCATGACTCCTCCAAACATGCTTTGGGCATGATGTTACAGTCACCTTAACATAAACATGTGAAGAGCCAACAATGACTAATCAGAAGGAACTTTGAGTCTATTATTTCCTCTTCCTTTTAATCCAAAGGATGATGACGTCTGGAGAATTATTCATTTCATGGGTTCTTTCATATCTTTTGTTTGCCTCAGAGGTCAGATCAAATTGTCTACTATAAAATAATTTTGTCTCCCTGCAAGGTTTACTTAAAAACATAATGTTTGTTTCCAGAGCTCCACTGACTGTGCTAACACATTGTTCTAAACCTAAGCATTTCTATTTAAACCCTCCATTAAAAATGTAGGAGAAAGGTAATAAAACATGCTGTGCTACAAACCCACTGTTCACTGAGCAGCAGGAAGGTAAGGGCATAAGGACCTCCCTGGATTCAAGCCTGGCCTTAAAAAAATGAGGGAGGGTGAAAAATTATTCAAGCTTGTCTGATGGGCTTTCCCCACAGTGGACATACATAAGTCAAAGTTACAAGGGACATGTCGTTCTGTTGAAATTACTCGCTGGCTATGAATAAAATAAGCATTTGTGGTTCAGAAGTGGGAAAGGGGGTCTGCATAATGTACAAATGTATTTGTTTCTGCAAACAGTTCAAGCTTGTCAGTTATTATAAATATGCTTAATCTTGCATTTTTGCATGTTCAAGCTTATACAATAGTGCTTATCTATATTTTATATCTTTTTTATTTCATGCATACAAACACATGTAAGCATTCTCCGCTGGATGTAACCAGCATTTGTCTAATCAGTGTTTCAAATTACATATACAATTCCACCTCATCTAAGCCATGTTCTCTGTAGAGTCTCTGTAGCTGTACTGCAGAGCAGAGTAAAGAGTCGTGGACATAGTGGGCTGTTGACCTCAGTGTGATACAGTTGGCCAGTGGAAGGAATACTTCAAGGATCTCCTGAATCTCTCTAACATGTCTTCTGTAGAGGGAGCAGACACTGGGTACAAAGGTGGTGGCATTCCTATGACCACAGCAGAGGTCTGATGTGGGTTAACCCTATTTCTAACTTTTTTTCACAAATTAATATAGTGTCTCAATGTTTAACTTTTAATGTTTGGGTTGATGCTCAAAATTTGAATGGAAAAATCTTCAATTTCTGCATTTTTTCGTCATTAGCAGATCTAGTGATCCAGCCTTTTGGTGTACAGATCACATCTCACCATTCAAAACGAATCAGTATGAATATAATAGGCAATAACATGTTCTTTCCTGAGGCTGTTTAATAATTGTTATTTACAAAGCAAATGGAAAACATTTTACATTTATTTCATTTTGATGGGGTAAATTAAGCAAAGAACTTCAGAGGGTTATATGCACTAACTATCCTCTCCCCAGCCTCTCCTCCAAATCATCCAGACACCAAGGCATTCCCAAGTCAGCTGGGAATCTCTCCAGTGTATCCTGGGTCTGTCCCAGAGCCTCCTCTCCGTAGGATATGCCCAAAACTCTTCAGCTATGACACATCAAAGAATCATCCCATTCAGATGCAGAATATATAAAGGCAAGGTCTCAGTTAGATGATCCTTGTCCCAGCCTTCAAAAATGTCCTGCTTAGTTGACAGCAACTAAATGAATCAAATGCAACCGTCCTAGGATTTCTGCTTATATTTAGCACTTTTACATTAGTCTTTGTACATTAAGCAGCTCAGTGATTCACAGCTTTTTTTGCACTAACTTGCATATCAAATAGAGCAACCACCTGTACTTGTAGACACTAAGACGAGGTACATGAGCTAACCTACGTCCTCTCTTTCAGCTGCTCCCTTTAGCGGTTGCCACAGTGGACCACCTGCCTTAATCTCACACTATCCCTCTTCTGTCACACCAACCCTCTGCATATCTTCCTTCCCTACATCCATGACTCTTCGCTGGGGTCTTTCTCTTTTCCGGCTGTCTGGCAACATGCAGCACAAGGAACTATAAAAATGATTAACAAATGAATATATTTTCTCAATTTTTAAATGGATTTTTTAGTCATATGACAAGTAAAAACTGAAAAACGTGGCGTAAGCATGGAGGGTGTTAGAAAGTGAGACGCAATAGCATGACAGATGTGGAAATTACAACGTAGAGAAACAAAGCATTTAAAGAAGAAAGAACAGGTTTTTTGACAACATAATGCATAAATAAGAAGAAAAACAAGCATTAAAACTTAATGACGTAACCTAAACCATTAAAATAGAACAAAAATGAGGAGAAACTAAGAAAACTGTGGAAGAAAAATGAAAGAACTATTAATTACATCCACATACACTGATTAAACGTAGCAAGTATTGGTACCAATGTCCTTGATCCACCCTTCTTAATGGTCTGACCAATATCCAGAAACCCGTTGCTAGACAACACCCCTACAATTCTGGTATGCCATTAAATACTAAATCACCTACCTCCAGGAAGACATAGTGAAATGTCTGTATTTGTACGTTTATGATGCTAACAGTGCAGATTTTAGTGACTTTAGTATTTATGTCTTGGTGGACAACTGCAACTCAAGTAGATGGCTAATTCCTACTAATTACATTTGATTGAAAAAACCCAATGGAGCATCCAATTAAAACAAGACCTGGGAAATAGCTTTTAACCTCCCATTGAGCTCCCAGTGCATGTGTGTGTGGTCTGGGTGTGTGCTCAAGCATCCTCATGTCTTGTACATGGGACATCATGAGTAATAGCAGGAATAAATGCAGGGACGTGAGGAGAATTCACATACATGGACTTGTCTGAACTTAACTTGCGCACAGAGAAAAATGCATACGGAATTTAAAACCCACAAATCAAAACTAAAAACGTGACAGTGCATATCAATATGCAGCGAAAAGACACCTGACACAAATGTGAGGCTAGTCTGTCATCAAATAATCAAGAAGAAGCAACAGAAAAAGATCAGTGGCGAAACTGAGATAAATAAGAAGAAAAGAGATTTAAAAGCAGTAAAAATAGAAAACTAAATGCAGCACAAGACCATAAAGCTATCTTAAATATAAATAAAAATATTAATTAATAATTAAATTTTGTTATTATAAAAAAATCATAATTACAAATTTAAAAAATGCATTTAGTGTAAATACATTCAGCCTCATTTACACAACCATCACTTACATACAGCCTCCAAGTTTCAGGTTAACTCCTACTAATCTGTCAGATGTCATATTTCAGTCTATTGAAATTCTAGCCAATTACCAGAGACTTTAGGATTTAGTCACCTGTAACACGTATAGTGAGATAGTGTCACTTTAATATCCTGACGGCAACATGACGTGTGCATAACATGAAATTATCACATTGCATAGTTACCACATAGCAACAGGCTCAAATAACAGACCAGCCATCAGTGGACCAAGTAGCATACATGTTGTAGACATAAAACCTGACTGACTTGTTTTTTTGTGCCAAATCACAACAACAGTCATCTCAAGGTGCTTTAAGGTAAGGACCCTAAAATGATACAGACAAGAATTATTATTATTATTATTATTTTTTTTTTTTTTTTTTGCCTGTCCCGTTTGGCTCTTTTGCCATCAGAATTGTTGTCTAAAGGCAAAGAAAGATGCCCAACGGATTTACTTTACCAAATTGACCATCCCAGCCTTGCCATAATGGTCCATTTGATTCACCTTTTATTGTTTATTTTATTTTCACTTACTGAATACGGGACAGACTTGACTGGGGGAAAGAAGGGGAGAAAGAGAGGGAAAGAGAAACAGCTGAGAAGAGGGACGGGGGAGAAGGGCAAAAACCAAAAACCAACAGAATGAGCAGAAAAAGAAAAAAAAAGAAGAAAAAAAGAAAAAAAAATGCATATATCAATCACCTGGATCACCTGCTGAGAAAGAAAAAAGAAAACAAGCAGAAGAGAACAAGAGTAATAGAATAAACAACATCACAATGATATATGGGAATATGACAGTAAATACTAAATATTAAACATTATTGTGCAGCACATAAGATCAACAGAACACAGTGTGCTTTGAGGTAGGAGCCAAAAAGGGTGTAGTTTGTGGGTGTGATCACCCGTGTGTACACCTGTGAGCATGGACGCGTTTGTTTTTTTGTTTTTTAAAAGGTTCCTTCATGTAATGATCTGCGGTGGTTGGATGCATCAGCAGGGATGATGAGACAGAGTACCGGGCTGTGGTCGACTCCTTTGTCACGTGGTGTGAGCAGAATCATCTGCAGCTCAACGTGGCAAAGACCAAGGAACTGATCGTGGACTTCAGGAAGACCAGGAAACACTTGACCCCTGTTTCAATTCAGGGGGTCAGTGTTGACATTGTGGAGGACTATAAATACCTTGGAGTACACATTGACAATAAACTGGACTGGGCTAAAAACACCACAGCACTTTACAGGAAGGGCCAGAGTCGTCTCTATTTTTTGAGGCGACTGAGGTCCTTCAACATCTGCCAGAAAATGCTGAGGATTTTCTATGAGTCTGTGGTGGCCAGTGCGATCCTCTATGCTGTTGCATGCTGGGGGAGCAGGCTGAGGGTCGCAGATGCCAACAGACTTAATAAACGAATCCGTAAGGCCAGCAATGTTGTGGGGATGGAGCTGGACTCCCTCAAGGTGGTGTCGGAGAGGCGGATGCTGTCCAAGATAAAGACAATGTTGGATAACACCTCCCACCCACTCCATGACATGCTGGTCAGTCACAGGAGCACGTTCAGTGTAGGGCTGCCACAAACGATTATTTTGATAGTCGACTAGTCACCGATTATTTTTGCGATTAGTCGACTAATCAGATTATCATCCATTGGACGTACAGCGTACAGCTTATTGCACCAACAGCATCTGGTCTTATATAACTATCATTAGCTTACAGCTTGAAGTGTTTGTGCAAACTAAAAATAAAGACAAGATGGTAGTTTATTAATTTTTAATGAAATTTGCAGATTGTTTCGGTGAAGTTTAATAAACTCCTTGCTTTCTAAAATATAACAGGACACCGGAGTATATTCTCCAGCGTCTAGGGTTGCCAACCGTCCCTTAAAAAACGGAATCGTCCCGTATTTAGAAACAAAAGTACACGTCCCGTATTGAGCTAATAAGGGACGCACTTTGTCCCGTAATACAGTGAGAATCAAAAGTAGTCTATAAATGTTTATGGAATTAACGCTTTGTTTGAAAACATAATTCCCAGCCCCTCTCCTGCTTTGTGACCAATGAGCTGACAGCACACTTATGACAATTCAGATTACCGCTCATCTCATTGGTCGAGGAAAGGTCGCTTGCGGAGAAAATACCGGAAGACAACAGATGACCACAACAAGAAGCATGGCCAACAGGGAAACAAACGCCGACACTGCGGTGCAAGTCTCGGATGACAGTACACCTAAAGCTGGGCAGACACTGTGCGATTTTTTCAGTCACGTTATTCAGCTCCTGCTCAAACTGCACGATTGACTCGCAGGGGTTAGAAGTTGGTAGGTCACGATGCAGGGTCTCACACTATACCGCCCGATGCTCTGATGCGACCCGAGTGCTCACACTGTGCCTCCATAACATGAAGGTTATAACAGACAATCTGTCGCTCTCTCTGTCTTTCACTCACACAGACACACAAACCACCACCATCAACTTTGCTAAATTGCTAATGAAAAACATTGATCAGGCAGCTGTGAATGAGCAGCAGTGTAAATCCAACTATTTTAACGGTTGTTGTGGTCGTGATAATTTTGTGATGCCACATCGAAAAGGCTCGGATGAGCTTTCCAAAGTTCTACAAGTTGTGCCTCCATCGCTTGTGTCCAGATCACACGCTGCACAGCCGAGCTGCACCGTCTTTTTCACCGACGTTTACGTGTTTGCGCGTGAGCAGTGTGAGCGGCTCACGAGCGATTGATGATCAGGAGCTGCTCGAGGTGTTAATCGCTTCTCGTTACCCCACGTATACTACACGATGCACGATGAAGGCCAAAATCGGGCCGATCACCAAATCAGTCGCACGACTCAAAAATCGTCTCAAAATGGACCAAAGATCGCACAGTGTGAGCCCAGCATTAGAGCAGCAATGTTTGTTCGCTCAGAGAAAGAAAAAAAGGCTGCAAAAGCACAGGGAGGAATGGGAAAAGGGAAACACCTGGCTGGAAAAGGTCACCATAACACCTATAAAGCGCACTGCACTGTGTGCCGGCGCACTTTTTCCATAGGCATGCTTCTAGTGGTGGGCACATGAAGAACATGAGGGGCGTGAAAGCTCGGGGAACCCTTAACCAATTTCTTGTCCACCAGGCCACGGCAGAAGCAGATATGGTATGTAAACACTGGTTTGTTTTTTAAACCCTCTGGTTAAGGTTAAAATGGGCATGTGCAGTGAATATCAGCGCTATGTGGCCAGAAGTGTGATAATATAATTTATTTTGTGTAATAAACAACTCCAAGGATAGATGATTACAACAAATAGATGACTAATACATAAAAGTAATACATAGATGAATAATGATGATGAGTTAAGATGCGTAATCATGGGAACAAGTGGGTTTACAAACAGGAGCAGCTGATTAGCTTTAGAAAAGCTGAAATAATACCTCAACTGAAGCCAATTGTACTAAATGCACTAAATGTGCACTGTTACAAGAATATTTTTCGTTCTATTGCTTTCTATTAATTTATATAATTTTAAGTTAAGCAGGACAGAGTTCTTTTAAAGAAAGATTTACTTATATTCTCAAAAGTTAAGCATGACAGGCTTCTGTTTAAGAAAGAGACCTGTTTTACTGTGTTAATGTTGTCATTTTGAGCTAAAAATAAATAGCTAAATGATCATTTGTTTCCCATATGGTCATATCACAAAGAATATGCATCTGCTTAAATCAAATTCAAGTCAAATGGTTAAAAAATAATTTCACACACACAAAAAAGAGCTACCACAATGGGAAGGGTGAAGACAACTAGGTTGCCCGGCCCTGGCCACGAGGTGTCCCTTATTTATTTTTCAGGGAGTTGGCAACCCTACCAGCGTCTCACACTTCTGATAATCAGCTGTCTGCTTGACAGTTTTAGCTGTGCAAAAACTATAACTTTAATCTCAGCCAAACCGATTTACTCAGGAACAAATAAAATACTAAAGAAAGCCAAACAATAACATTTTTAAGTTATCTAAGTGACTTATATATATGTTTAACCTGACTAGCGAAAGACGGCGGTGGGTTTGAAAACGATTTGCCGGGAGTCCGGTGTTCTCACGGCTCTAGTTAGCCTTGCCCCCACCTAGCTAACGAGCTAGTGGGTAACAGACGTCTCCGAAAACGTCGGAGCGCTTTTGAAAATATGTGGTGTCTTGATAAACTGAGCCGATATTTGAGGTTTACACAGCTACATTCTCGCCTGAAAATATGTTAAACGTTTATTTTGTGACCCAGAAAGAATAATAAGAGTAAAGTTAAAACTAACTAGCTGCCGCCATTGTTGACAACTGCGCTGGGCTGCGCTATGAATTCTGGGACACAGCTTCTTCTTCTTCGGGGTTTAACGGCAGCTGGCATCCTTGTACATGCAGTGCTGCCATCTTCTGTTTCAGTCCGTTATTACACTCTTAAATCCTACTACCGGTACTCATTCCTGCGTCCTTTGTGATCTTACAAAGCTTCAAACGATGCGTCGACTATTAAATTAGTCGTCGACGATTTTAATAGTCGACATAATCGTGACTAGTCGACTAATCGTGGCAGCCCTAGTTCAGTGAGAGACTGAGATTACCGAAAAGCACCACTGAACGACACAGGAAATCATTCCTGCCTGTGGCCATCTCCCTGTACAACGCATCCACTTAACACACTGTTTGCTGCTACAACTACACATGTTTCTTTTCCAACTATTTATCTATGAGTGACTTATGTATGTATGTATGTATGTATGTATATATATGTATATATTGTACTATTCTTAGTTAGTGTATTGTCTGTCTTGTCTTAATGTTGGTTTAAAATGGAGCACTGTAACAAAAAATAATTTCCTCCAGGGATCAATAAAGTATTCTGATTCTGATTAGAGGGTGTGGGGGGGCCACAGCCCCGTCCTCCAGGGCATGAAGCAGGTATGGAGGAGATCAAAACTCCAGACATCCAGAGGCCCCCAGAACACAAGAGACCAAGGAAGACCAACAGAGGGGCAGCCGCGCCACTGTCCCAGAAAGAGCTGAGGAGAGTCCCAGATGAGGGCTCACTCAGCAGCCGCGGAGCAGAAGCCAGGGGGGGTTGCAGTGACGCGCCCGTGAGCTCCGCCGGCAGCCAGCCGTGCCTGAGTGACCGAGCCCCAGGCCGAAAGACCGGGGGCACCCCACCTCCGAAGTGGCCCGAGCGAGCCCCAGGCTCCAGGCCCCGATAAGCGGCCGCCAAGGAGTGAGCCGGTGTGTACCTGGACGCCCATCCCCGGACACAAAGAACCACCAACGCACCGATGTCTGAGGGAGTCCGCCACTGGCAGGGGAAGTGGTGGTAGGGGGAGATAGGCCTCCATACCTTGGAGGGCCTAAGATGTCCCCAGAGAGGTGGCGCCTGACACCCAACCTGACATATAGACACAGAAATACAGGCACACACATATACAAACATCCATTCCCACCCTCATGCTCTCATATGCACTTACTCCACACTCAACCAACGTGGAGACAGACATAAAGAGACGCTGTACACACGATCACACTCCCCAAGCGTACTCTAAGCCCCGGGTCTAGGTACCCTTGCCCCTGGAGGGGGGGAACTGCACCCAGACCCAGGTGGTGTTACCCTTTTCCCTGCGGTGGGGGGAGGCAGATCGCCCCGACTCCGCAGCAGCAGGGAGGCCCCACACTCCAGACCGCAGTCGGACAGCCAACTCCTCCTCCTAGCCCCCCCGCTCCAGCAGGTCGCAGAGAATGGGGGTGAGAGAAGACTCCAAACCTCCCTCCACCCGCTCATTGTAGTGTTGATGCATGTGTGTTCTAAGGTGCATTTAAAACCCAGGAGGGCATGGAGCTACCTGCCAGAGAGCAGCAGGTAAGCGCATGGTCCCTCCTGCTGGCCCTCAATGTCTACGTGTATTTAACATTGAGAGGTGGGCAACGACGCCAGGGGTGAGGTGTACACCCTGATGGTACTTTGGATTCCGTGTATCGTGCCCACCCCCAAGATCCTATATGTATGTGTAATGAGAGTGTGAGTAATGTGAATGTCTAAGTTGTGGGATAAAATTGAGGCAGAGGCAGCCAGAAGGGGACAGGGGGGGTGCCCTCCTCTGCACCCTGGTGACATACCCCTACTCCAAGGTCCTGCATGTGTGGGTGGTTGTGGTGGAGCGGGAAGAGGGAGGCAGCTGGAGATGGGGAGGGAAGGAAGGGAGGGGCAAGTGACCCCTCCCTGGGGCCAGCTCCCCCGCTGACCCCAGTAGGCACCCCCATACTCCGCGACCCACCAGGGAAAGGGGGCCCAGGCCCATCCAGACCGGGGCCCAGCGCAGCAGCGCCTCCCGGCCCCACAGAGCCCAGGACAGTCCACCCAACCCCACCACAGAGAAAACTGCACCCACCCCACCATCCACTCTTCTTCCAGACTACATAAGACAATAAACACCCAGGCTGAGATCTTCCTCCACCTCTCCTGTATCTCCCCCTCCTGCAGAGGGAGCCCCTGAGGAGAGGAAAGCTCCTGCAAGATGTGACAATCTTCCCCACCAGTTGAAGAGCCCCCCAGGTGGCTCGATGCACCGGCGGCACCCTGCTCCAGGGCTGGGCCCCCATGCACCCACCCGCCCATAACCCCGGCAACACACCAACCAGGACCCAAGCCCCCGAGGCCCGGCCCGGGCCCCAGCCCAGAGACGGAGCGCCCCCAGAACCTCACGCCCATCCCGGACCCACCCAGGGGCAGCCAGGCTACCAGGTCAGTAACCCACGTCTGTCAGCACAGACCCTCCCCTAGCCCCGCTGCACGCAGCCGCGAGGAAACAGTCACCTGAGAGCCAACAGAGCCCCTAACCGGACATGACCGCTACCCCGGGTTGAGCCCCCCAAGGAAGACAAGAATTAAAGTTAGCTCACCATCAGCCCTCACTTACACTCAGGTACTCGCACTCAAAACCAAAAACACTGCATGTGAACTAAAAAACAGTGTTTGTGATTTTCATATTATAGCCACATATTTTTTCTTCCTTTTTACAGAGAAATTGCTTTTAAGTGACAAACATGAACTCCTTAATCTGTATTTTCTTAATATCTATATAAGAATTTTCATAAGGAACTGGTGGTTTGCAAATCCACAAGCCAGCTAACACTAATAAACACAAACACACGGCCACAAACAGAAACGCACACATTCAGGATATAAACTGTGGATGCTAGCCACTCATACAGGAAGCACCTGTCAGCTGGTGTTGTGGGACAGCCAAGGACTTGCTTGTTTGTTTCTCCCCCCTTTTCACTCACTTTCTATGTGAGTTTGTGTGTGTGTGTGTAGTGTGTGTGTTTGTATATACCACTGTCCAACATCTCCCTTTCTCGCTCTACACCCCCCTCACCTCTCCACCTGCTGTTCCTTCCTTCAGTCCATCCCGCCTCTCTTTCTGTCGTACTTCATACAAACCATCATACCGCCATCAGAGATCACTCTCACGCTTTCTGTGCACCTGTGACTGAAAAACAGACTCGCTCAGTCTTTCTATGCCTTCCTGCTCATTACAGCCCCAAGGCAGCCACTTCATCACTGAGAAAAGGCAGAGATAAGCTACAAGAGTACACCTGTGCCTGGTATGAATGCCAAATCCAGTGTCAGTGACAGCCAATTCCAGGCCAAATAATGGAATCAGCAAACCTCAGCTTCAGACAAATCAGCCTGACAGCTTCATCTCTCACTCCCAATTTCAAAGCACGTTACCAACCTCATTATCAAATGAGAAAAGCAATCAGTGAAAAAAATAGAAAGATGTTCACTCCTCTACCCCCCACTGTTCACGAGGGATTACGTTTACTAAGCTCATTTACAAATGGAACAGGTGGGAAAGAAAAAGAGACATGTTTTTTTTATTTTACCAGAAGATGTTTTGAAGGGTTTTTTTAACAAAAGAAATATAGATATACAATGTTGTATATTAACCTCATATATATATATATATATATTTGTTGACTATATGTGCCAAAGAATACAGGATTGTGTGGCTGCAGCAACTCAGGAGGACGAAATAATCCAAACTATCACCTCAGATGTTTCCTGGAAGAAAAGGGTGCGGCCGGCACTACTTGAAAGTGACATAATTCCCTAATTAAACTGTCTCTATACATTTAGTCATTGTTCAATGTTAATTTTTGTGTTGTGACTATGTGCACAGTCTAAAACTGCCAATGCTTAACTCGCAATTATAATAAATACACGCCTGATAAAAACATACATCGATTACAACAGAATTAAAAATAAAGAGTTTGCATAAAGTGAAAACCAACTGCTTCCATTCAAAGTTTAAAGCAAAAACTAAACTTTTTTTTACCTTTCTCTGAACTGCAGGCTTAACTTAAACCACATGAAAGACAGCAAGTTTAAAAGAGTAATATCAAATAACACATTTTTATTTCAAGGTAAATATTTAAAAAGTCCACCTACTCTTTCTCCCTCACTGAACTATGAAGAAAAAAAGATTCTCAACTTAAAAACTGCTGGAAAAGTCTGTTTTTACCGTATGAACAGAGTGCTGCAAAAAAAGGGTTGACCCACTTCCTGATTTCTTTTTTGAATACTTGTCACAGTGATGTATTTCAGATCATAGCTTTTTTTTAAACTTATATTTAAACTTAAAATGTGGTTGATTTCAATTAAATGTAATTTATGTTGCATCAAATCCCAACAACAGTTTCCTCTAGGCCCTTTATATTGTAAGGTAAAGACCCAACAATAATACAGAGAATGATAGAGGATAGAGGCTGACGATCAGAAACAAGTGTAACAAATATGCAAAGAAAGAAAAGACACATAAACGCACTTAAACTGAGACTGACTTTCAGCACAATGAAAGTTTTCTTTCTGATGATGATTTTAAAGAAATGTTGCCGTATCAAACTGGAAAGTGAGGAACAAACATCCAACAACCGGCACAACAATTAGTCCTTCTTCTCTTTTTGAAAGGAAAGAGACTTTAAAGTAATGGTAAATGGCCTGTATTTGCATAGCGCTTTACTAGTCCCTAAGGACCCCAAAGCGCTTTACACATCCAGTCATCCACCCATTCACACACACATTCACACTGGTGATGGCAAGCTACATTGTAGCCACAGCCACCCTGGGGCGCACTGACAGAGGCGAGGCTGCCGGACTGGTGGGCCCTCTGACCACCACCAGTAGGCAACGGGTGAAGTGTCTTGCGCAAGGACACCACGACCGAGACTGTCCAAGCCGGGGCTCGAACCGGCAACCTTCCGATTACAAGGCGAGTTTTTGTTTTGACTCATTAGGATGAACTGAATGATGCTGAGATAAGCAGCACGCAGATCGCAGGTCAAGCCTACTTTAGCTAATGTGAAATAATGACAGTCGGAGTTCCTTCCTGAGCTCTATTTATCAGTAAGTATTCATGAAAGGGTGTGTTTGTGTGTGTGTGTGTCTGCATGGGTGTGAAGTAAGTGTGTGACCACTATGTAATTATGGATTTAGTGAACCCCAGGCTTAGTGTGACTCTATCGACCTCAGATTTGTTGGGTGGATACATAATGATGATATGTGTGTGTAAGCAAGTGAAGGTGCCCTGTGTGCAGCTTGTTTTACATACATATCGAATATTTTCCACCTATTCCCAAAGTTATTCATCTAAGCGTTACTGCCTCCGTGTGTGTGCATGTGTGTCTTAAAATCCTTTTGCTGACGATGGGAAGTCTTACAAAGTCCACACTGTTTACAGTCCCACGGTGCATTCACAGGGCAACCCGGCCAGTCTCCTAAAAAACATACTGGCTCTAAACCGAATTCACTGATATGCAAGTCAGAAGGTTGGGAACCAAGAAGCCGTCTCCCCATCAGACGATGTCTTCACTGAGTTTCAGTTTTCTTTTTTTAACTTTTAAATTCTGTTTTTTTTTTTTAGATGGATAATTCTGCAGTTACACTAGAGAAAACAGTGGTTTATGATCTCAACATGACAAAAAATTACTGTAACCATGTTTTCAATGAAGGTCTCATGTTAGCTTTGAAATAGCTGCTCTAAAAATGGAGAAAATGACTATGGCAGTCAGTCTGCTATCAGTTTGCATTTAAACGGCATCAAGGTAGCAATTAACTATGACAAATCTGCAAAAATTACAAGTCTGTGGCTGTAGCAAACCACTTGCTATGTACATACACAGAAATTCACATTTCATAGAGATTCAACTACAAAATGACATACAGATAGTTGGCAACCAGTCCAGTCCTCTATCGCAGACGGACAGATCGCAGACAAGTTGTTCACATCGGTTCACACTGATTCAGATCGACTGCAAAGTGCTGGCAACCTGTCGATATTTATAGAAATACATTTGCAAACCTTAGACAACCTGTCTGAAAATGACTGCAGACAGTCCGACCAGTCACCAGACCACGGTTGTTATGTGACTGGTTACCTCCCACCACTTGTGCAATCACTACAAGGACTTGCATTTAGTCTTTGACAGCAGAAACATTTAATGCAACCACCAGGCAAACAGTAATTTGTCCTCGCAAGGAGCCCGCCCCTCTGTTTTAACTCTAATGTGACTGAGCCATAAGAAACCAAAGCAACTAACTAGGTTGAGTAAATCGGGTTAAAATAATGTTAAAATAAAGCCTTTCCTTTGTTTTTAAGTTTCAGGGTGATGAGCCCACATTCTTTTTCTAACACATTTTTTTTTTTGCCTTACAAGAAACATTACTACTTTATATATTACATTAACATTTTTATTATAACACTAAGAACACTAAACAACTAAAAAAATGCAGGACTCTTTTAAAACTGATCCTGCACCCTCCGCTTTCATCTGTGCTGCTGTGTGTTTGTGTTTGTGTCAGCTCACGTGTCTCACTGCATAAATTAATAGCTCCACTGTGAGACTATAAGGTTGAAATACCACATTGTAAATTGTTGACATTAAATCCATTTTATGTTTCAGGCTGACCCAGAAAAACAAAATTATGGTTACACTTGCTCTTTTGCTAATTGGAGATGCATTTATTTACAGAATATAAAGTAGTACCTACACAGCTTTAAGCTCTGATCGAAGGCTCATCTAACTACATCTGCATCTAACATTACTCTAATGAATGATGTGCAAATCCTCCTGGTTTAGTTATACAATTACTCGGTATACAGTACAAGCAAACTGGATGAAGAATAAATAAATAAGCTACGTATTATCAGAAAAAGCTAAAGAAGTGTAAAATCAGAAAATTAAACCTCAAACTTGTGTACACCATAACTTAGATCTGACTTGAGCTAAAATGAGTTGTGATAGGAGCTGAAGAGTACAGTGTAAGCACAACAAAAGCTAAATGCTAGTCCACACATATTATATTAAAAGCAGGAGTTACAAGGGAAAAGCTTCTCCTAGAAAATATGATCATGAAATCTTTGTTGTTCTCAGGCAAAAAATTCACATCTTCAAAAGATTCATTTTGCATTAAAAGTCAGATCAAACAGAGATGCACACAGACGTCTGCTTCACATCTGTTCGTGTCATCGACATCCCCCTGATATATGCAGAATCCTGTCTATCTACAGTTAGCTTGCTGGCTACATGACAAAGACAGGCCAGATAAAGTAGAATCGGCAGACTGCTGCTGCGCCCATGGTTTCGCCTCCCAAGAGGAAGTGTCACAGACAAACACAACTACAGACAGGAATATTTTAAATCTCACATTTTTGTGAAAGGCAACTGTGAAATTTCTCCCGGGTAGCTCCACCATATTTAAAGTCACCACCAACAGCTTGACAATAAAGACAAAAAATCTACCTGTTTGTACATAATGCACATGTGAGGAGCGACTACACTGACCAATCAGAAAATCTGTGAAAACATATTAAGGGTGAGTGTGTGTGTGTGTTCTGGGGTGAAAACAACTCGTTATTGTAACTACAAAAGAATTGGAAAAAAGCGAGGGAAATGTAGGAGAAGTCTGTGACATTATTACTCACCAAGGCCAGGCGGGCTTTCAGGACATGGTGGCAGTGGTTTGGGAGACGGTGTCTGAGTGTTCTCCGGCTGCACACTTGGCACCAGCTGCTCGCCTGTGGCCAGGTAGCTGGCTAATGTGGCGTTGGGCCTGGAGAGGTTGTAATAGTAATAATGATGTCCGCTCCCTGCCCCACTAACATTGCTCCTGGATCCGTTGCGGCCATTGTTAAAGCGACTGAAGAGGTCGAAGCGCTGCGAGTACACATCGAAGTACAGGATCATCATGATGAGGAAATGGAGCAGGCAGAGCAGCAGCACGCCTTTACAGATGCGCTCCAGAGTCCGGCCCAACATCAGCCGGGTCATGGCAGAGGAAGACGACTGTCCTGCGGCGGCCAGCCACGACAACGCTGACGTGGCCAGGTTAGGGGCATGCGCTCATCCCGACGGACATGTGGGTAAAATCAGGCTACTGTTAGATCTCTGATTAGGTTATTTCATACTCAACGATCTGACTTCAGCAGGGGTCATGGGATTACTGATGAGAATGGGCAAGGTACACCATCACCTACGCCTGCTTTTCCCAAAATGTGATCAGCCAGCTTGTTTCTGGCGTGTCCTGAGATTCCCTGCATGACAAAAAGTACTAAATGCTATAGTTTCTATTTATCACAGCACTCCTCTAGCCTGGTGAAAAGCATGGATAGATCAATTTAAACTACAAAATAAGGTGGCTTTGTGAACATACTCATATGAAAATGTGGTAAAGGGTTTAGTTGGCCATCATCAAAGTATCAAACTATGGCTGATGCCAGAATTAAAAGGCAGTCCACTTCAGTAGCTAGTGCTGCAAAGCTCTAAATATGTGCCGATACCAGAGATGGCTCAGATGTTCATCGTTGTAAAGAAGAAAAGTGTAAAGCGTCAGCTGACATGTCTGTTGGGTCGATCTCTTCTCACATGTCTGCTCACGGGTCCATCAGACTTTGTTGGATGGTGAACACGGTCCTCTTTAGTCTCGCAGCGTTAAATGTGGAAAGCCTCAGCGACCTGGAAGATAGAAGTTAGATAAGAAAGAAATACTTTAGGATGAAGCCAAATCATCTTAAGTTCATTTTAATTACACTAATAAATCTTTTTTCATTAAAATAATGGCTTTGTGCTGTTAAATAACATTAATATTTTGGCTTCTTATTTAAACAGGAACAGGTGAAGTGTTATTAATTGAAGCTGTGCATTTCGACTCCGTGCAGTGACTTTTTGTACCATTTGCTGCATAAAATCAAACTGGGCATCATCGATCTTCCGCTGGCATTTTCAGTATTCTGTGACCTTGTTCGTATTCGAAATGCCTGGTTTAATAGCAGTGAAATAAATTTAGGAGTTCTCTCTCATCAGAGAAAGAAGTACACATGGGGATTTGGCAAAAACAGAATCAACAATAAAAGCATCTACAGGCGCAAACAAACACCAAGCCTTGACTGGGGCGGTTCAGCCAAATTGACATGCCAAGTCAATTTTCCAGTCAAGTGATTTAAAAAGCATTTATGATAGAATGAGAAGGCAAGTGGGAATACACAATGCAATGAACATGTGAGCAAAAGGAGAGAGGGAGAGAGAGAGGGAGCACTTAGAGCATTCCCACAGGCCAATCATACTGAAGGTTTATAGCTTTTCCAATCAATGAGAGAAAAGGAGGAGATGAGGTTGAAGATGATGATAAAAACCCTGAAAGGCACGAGACTTTCTGATGAAAAGAAAAAGAATTAAAGGGAAAGACAGAGGCGGTAATAGATATCTGTATATGAATGCTGGTATTCTGAATGAACGTCAGCTCATAGTTTCTCTACAGGTTAAAAAGACAGACACACTAGACAATCAGAGGAGGTTTTGCATACCCGGAAAAATTATTCTTGTCCTAACAACTCTGTCTTCAAATACAAGCGAAAGCAAGACCATCTTTAAGTGAAGACGTCACTTAAAGAAACGGGAGAGTTTTATCTTTTTAATTATCCATCCGGTGGGCCCGTTTTACAAGTGCTCTTTAAATGACTGTAACTATGTTAGCATCTGTGCTAAAGACAAAAAGGTTTTGTAAAGAAGAGAAGAGAAGCATTACTGTAGCACAAAGCATTCACAGCATACTGCTGTCTGGACACAGAAACAAAGCTCCAATTAGAGTTTACCATGTGCACTTCACATTACCAACTCCTCAACCATTTTCAGAGCCAAAATTACAAAATAAGTCCAGGCGACCATATATGTCAGTTTTTAAAATCCAATCCAACATAACATATACACTCGTGTACCACTTTGGTAGATAGACATTTTGAAAAATGAGAATAAAAAGAGAATATATCCAGTGACTGGTAGTTCTCTTGGCAAAAATGCCTTGTTGATACAAGGGTTCAGAGAGAATGGCAAGACTGCTTTGAGCTGATAGGAAGCAAAGAATAACTCAAGTAATTGTTACAACCGTGCAGGAGAACATCTCTGAACACACAACACATCAAACATTAAAGCACATGGGCTTTTTGCACTGGCAATAGGGAGTCCAAACCAGTACTAGTGTTCCTAATAAAGTTTCCAGTAAGTTTCCAGCAAGTCTAGAAACCTGTTTAAAACTTACATGTGGTATTAAAACAGGTCATTACTTACTCAGATGCATATTGGTTTAAATCAGAACTTAAATCAGGCAATTTCATTCAAGGTGATTAACTTGTCACTGAAATATCATGAAATGATTCTAATAAAAAATGACCACAGTGATTTCCAAAGGCACAAGATGGCTTTTGGAAATTCTCTTTCAGCTGAACAAAAACTCAGCGGCATTTACTTAACATTGAATAATAAAAAAAAAACATCTAAAGTTCTCAGTTTGCAAATGAGTTGTCATTTTTTACAAGCAAAACTAACTGAATTATTAATTATCAGCATATCTGACTGAGTTTCTCTTGATTGAGCAACTAATCCTTTCAAGTCTAATGAGGCTTTCAGACAGGAAATGACAAAGGCACTGCTGTGCTCTGAAAGCCATTATTTCCAATGGCTTGCACTAAGCAGAGCACAGTGCAGCACTCAGTAATTTGTACAGTCAAACTTCAGCATTCACTTCCGCTTATCCTTTTCAGGGTCGCGGGGGGCGCTGGAGCCTATCCCAGCTGTCATAGGGCGAGAGGCGGGGTACACCCTGGACAGGTCGCCAGTCTGTCGCAAGGCTAACACACAGGGACAAACAACCATTCGCACTCACATTCATACCTAGTGACAATTTGGATTATCCAATTAACCTATCCCCACAAGCTGCATGTCTTTGGACGGTGGGAGGAAGCCGGAGTACCCGGAGGGAACCCACGCAGACACGGGGAGAACATGCAAACTCCACACAGAAAGACCCCGGCCTGATGGTGGAATTGAACTCAGGACCTTCTTGCTGTGCGGCAACAGTGCTAACCACCGTGCCACCCACTTTGGTGACATGTAAAAAAAAAAAAAATTTTTTTTTTTTTACATAAGTACAGATTAAAATGTTACATTAAATGGAATCAAATGGAAAATAATTGATTGGGAAGCTAATACCAAGTATATTTTACTGATTAAATATTTGGATAAATAAGCTTGATCTGATATATTTCAGTAACATTTTACTCAAATTATTGGTTCATGTTTACGAGGGCCAAGAATCATTTTAAGTGAGTATTTTAGCAGTTATGTAGCTGTATGCTATTAACTCCTCCCCACAGTTCCATAGGATATTTAAAGCTTTTGAATTAAACCCCACTATGTTTTAAAAACTATACCTAACTTGTTTTGTCCTTTGTGCCCCCTTAAATGGTCGGCTGAATTCAGCAGTAGGAATTTATTGCATCCTGAGACTGGCTTTAAAACAGGACCTGATTTTGTTGAGTTTTATGTTTGTATTCTTTTGAATTCTGTTTTCTCTTTCTATAAAATGGAAGAAAAAGAAAGATCTCTAACTTTCTACAAGAAAAACTTTTACTGCCAGAAAAATAACTGTGGCATGAATAAGGCACGGCGGGACCACGGAGCGACGTTCAGAGCCAACTTTATTTGATTCACGTCACACCACACCACCACCAACCCCTGAGTCCCCGTGTTTTAACACGGCGGGCGTGATTGCGGATGCCGTGCAGGTGCGTCCGCACGGCCCCGCAGACCACGCCCCACCACATACCCCCATCGCCCGATTGAGGCCGGGGAGCAATCTGGCCGAACCTACTCCCCCCCCGCGAACTGGGGCGAGACTCGGCCCCTACACATCGGCGCCCCAGCCCCTGACCAAGCGACGGGGAAGCGTCCGTTCTGGTGGCCGCCCGCGCATCCAGCGGCAACGGCGAAGCTGGTCCGGAGGTCGGCCGCGTAGCAAGCGGACACGGCCCCACAGGCATGGCCGTGAGCTCCTGCACACAGGCGGCTGGGCAGACGTCAGGCGCGCAGAATCGACTGGTGGCAGCGAGGCTGGACTAGCCAGCCCGCCGATCCCCGGCCTAGCGGGGCTGTCCCGCTCCTCTGCCTCCAACTCCGGCTGCACAGGCTGCCCTGGAGCAGGGACCTCCGTCTCCCCGCACAGCTGCTCCGCCACCGCCTCCGCCACTCCCGTTTGGAGCGGCTCCGCGCACTGCGCCTCCGCCCCCAGCAGGCACAGCCCCTCGCCCACCTCTGGGTGGAGCGACTCCTCTGCCTCCGGCAGGTGTAGACCCTCGCCCGCCTCGTCCTCCGATTGGAGCGGCTCCTCCACCGCTCCCGGCAGGAGCAGCCCTTCACCCGGCTGCTCCTCCTCCTCCGGCAGGCTCGGACCCCCGCGTGGCTCGTCCACCACCTCCGGCTGCCGAGGTGACCCACACGGCTTCTCCACCGCTTCACTGTCCTCGGGACACACTTGTGGGGGTGGCGCCCAGGCCCAGAGCAGCGCTGCCAGCTCTGCCATCTTCCCCAGGTGGCGTTCGCTCTCCTTCCGCAGCTCTTCCTGTTGGCGACGCACCTCCGCCGCCTGCTTCCGCTGGGTGGCCGCTATTTCGGCCACCCTCTCGGCCAGCTCTTTCCTTTCCTGGCTCTGGTAGGTACCCGCCATGCCGCCTCCTGGGTTTCGGCACCAATGTGGCATGAATAAGGCACGGCGGGACCACGGAGCGACGTTCAGAGCCAACTTTATTTGATTCACGTCACACCACACCACCACCAACCCCTGAGTCCCCGTGTTTTAACACGGCGGGCGTGATTGCGGATGCCGTGCAGGTGCGTCCGCACGGCCCCGCAGACCACGCCCCACCACAATAACATTTTCAAATAATGACCTGTCCAACTGACAAAGTTTCCAGCCTTTGGGTACGATGCTGTACCATCTGCTTTACTCTGCGTTCTGATGCTGACTTTTGAGGCAAAATGTAATAAATTTAAACACATGTTGGGTGACTGAGCTGATGGTCGTGGCCTGTCCAAAAAGCTGGCTGCCTTTTGTCTGTGGGCAGCAGTGTTAAAACTGCCAAGACCGAGCCTCGAGGGTGCGTGTTTGAATGATGTGTCTGCGAATGTGTGAGTGTGCGCAACCTGCCAGTTAATGAGATGGATTTCTGCTGACCGAAGGACCCGGACACTGCATGTCAGTCACATGCTTGTGCGAGCCAGGATTTATTTCCCAGTCGTGCTGCTCTTCAGTGGCTAAACAGGCCGACACGTAATGTATCGGGGTAAATTTTTCAAACGTGCAGTCAGGCAGTCAGACAGATAATCAGTCAGACAGACTGAAGAGTTTTTGCCCCATTTTCTGCTTCAGCTGCAGAGCTCAGGGACAAAAAGGTTGCCACTGGTGTCGAGCGGGTATTAAAGTGTTTGAGAGTCAAGTGTAGCGCTACTGAAAATCATCAGCAGCAAAACAAAAGAAATAAATCGGGAGACAGGACTGAGATTTAATTTTCCCACGGACGACCGGCTGCACAGCATTTATCAAAGATCAATGTAGATAGCGTAAACATCACTGCTTTTGCTCTCTTGTGGGGTACAAAACAAAGTCCATGGGTGCTAAATCCATCTAGACATCGGCTTATTTATTTGCTAACATTTCGCTCAACTGACTTTTCTTTAAAGAAGTATAAGTTTGTTTTGAAAAAGGTCAGCAGAGCGAAACAAAAGAGGAAATGTGTGTCTTTCAGCCTCTTTTTAGCGCTTGTCTCTCCCGCTCAGCCCTTTATTATCTATCTCTCTCTCTGGGAGCAGAGATTGTATAGATGGCAGACAAAGTGCTCACCTTCAATTTAATATGTAAATGTAAACTAGGGAGGAATACGATGACCAGGAATTAATTAATTACATCTCTAAAGCTCATAAATCTCAGAGTATGGAGATGCACCAGGCAGAGAGAGAAGAGACAGATAAAGGTAGAGACATAGATCTTTTATGTAGTTTGTGTAGCTCAGGGGTGCCCAATCCCGGTCCTCGAGAGCTACTGTCCTGCAGCTTTTAGATGCATCCTTGTTCCCACACACCTGAATCAAATGAATGGCTTGTTATCAGGCCTTTGCCAAACATGATGGCATGCTGAAGAGATCAAACCATTTGATTCAGCTGTGTTGGAGTAGGGATGCATCTAAAAGCTGCAGGACGGTAGCTCTCGAGGACCGGGATTGGGCACCCCTGGTGTAGCTTATTCAAGGATCCCTGAAACTCCCTTTTTAACAGCAGCAATAAATTTCATAACAGTCCCTGATCATATCACGTCTGCCAAGGAACCCACAGAGAACTGCTGTTAAAATATGTGAAGTAGAATATAACTGTTTGTTTCCATCTCTGTTAAGTTTCAAGGCTGAGAAAGATACTGCAGATGAGAAGGAGGGGAATATGAAGATCACTAAATCTACTATAATGAAATCAAAGAGGGGATGGGCCACAGACAGTCAAAGAGATTGGAAATGAAAACAATGATTAGGACAGGTGAGTTTTTATTACAGTTTGTCTCTTACTGGAGATTAGCAGGTTCACTAATCTCTATGTGAAGCTGCAGAAAGTACAACTCACTGTTAAATGGGTTGTGGATTAATTATGATACTGCAACTCTGAAAGAGGGTGTAGCTACAGTAAGCTTGTTGGATTAAGAGATGCGTTCAACAAAAGCGAACTTCCAACACCTCCGCTGTGATGTTGCTAAAATGTTTGTAGAGGGAAAACTTTTCACATTGTGCCTGGATGTTAGTACCAAAAGTTGTCTCTGGATCATAAAGCAAATACATTCCTGACTCGAGAACTTTTTTTTTTATTCCAAAAACAACACAATATCCACTCACTGGTGTAACTACAGGCTAAATCATATGCACTAGGTATGGGATTTAAATGCTTCCTCCAACAGTCCAAAGACATGCTTGTTAGGTTAATTAGTAATTCTAAATAGGCAGTCACTGTGAATGTGAGTGCGAATGATTGTCTCTCTGTGTTACACGTATGATAACCTGGCAACCTGTTTGGGTTGTAACGTATCTCAGCTAATGTCAGTTGGACGGGTGGATGGATGGATAAGTACCAATGATAATAACATCTTGTAATGTACTGTACAACTAAATGATTATAATTGGAGTAAGTGGTCAGGTGGTAGTTATTTAAATAAAGCAAGTACAACTTAAGTGCTCTCTTTCTTTGAACACCCTCTTTGGCTGGTGCTTAAAAGATAAGTGAATAAACAACAGCTGGAAGACACTGCTGCGACAGGAGGTGGAGCAGGTCATCTACTAAGTGAAAGGTTGGTGATTCAATCATTGGCTGGTCAAGTTTGAACCCTCGTATTATTCCTAATTTCATAAGAAGCCTCTCTGAACTTTGAACGTTGTCACTTAAAATGGATTAATGGACGTACATACAGAGCACTGGTACAACGCTACCCTTTAAACACTATGCCTCGCCAGATATCAGCTCCAACAACCTTTAATACTTTTCAGCAAACTTTATGCAGTTCCAAATTAGATCTCAATGCTAAAAAAAAAAGCCAAATGTGTGTTGTTTTACAACACTAAATTAAATTCTTTGAATTTTCCATCTATCACGAATCTTCATTGTTTGAAGATTGATTTGATATCAGAATATAAAGACCTCAGAATTCTTGTTTCACCTGGGTGGTAACACTTTATTGTGCATTTTATAAACTGTATTTTGAAAAGCCATGTCAGCAACAGTAACAGAAGCCATTTCCAAACGGCCTATTCATAACAGAAATTGAATTCTATGTTATGGTATCAATCAGTAGAGCCGTATACTACACCTACTAAGGGACAATAAAGCAGAACTTGCTTTTCATTAGATATACAGTATACGCAGCCAATCAGACTACTACCTTCCTTCAGCTTATGTTATATATACATATACTGACACAATGTTAGATGCTTGTGTTATACATGTCCACAATTTCAAATAACAAGGGCAGCGTAGGCACAAATACACTAGAATGTTCAGTTTCACACAGGATCTCTTTTTGTTTTCGACCTGTATGATTTGGGGAGCCAGGATTGAGATTCTGTTTTCTTCTGGGTTGTGCAGCATTTATCAAAGATCAATGTAAATATTGTACACATGAGTGCTTTTTCTCTCATGCGGGGTACAAAATAAAGTTCATGGGTGCTAAATCATTTAGACGTCAGCATATTTGCTTGCTACGTTTCTCTCAACTGACCTTTCTTTAAAGACGTACCTGAGTAATATGATCATCTCAGGCAGATGAGCAGTAGCCCCACCTTCCATTCCAACCTTAAGTTTGTGAGGAGCAGTGAATCAGAAGAAACCTGACTCAAAGAAAGTATTCACGAAAAAGCCTGATGTAAATTAATTATCATAAGTCTGGTTTTACTTGGCCTATCCACACAGTTTAAAATGGGTAAATAATTTGAAGCTGACATTTTAGCGCTGGCACTTCCGTGGACACATATGGAAGTAGAAGCATACAAGCATGTATATGCATATGTGAAACTCAGTGGTGGGTAGTCATTTAAAAACAAAAACTATACTATAAACTATATATATAGTTTTCATTTATGAATTATATGCTCAGCTGTTACTCTTTTCACATGCAGCACTGAAATTTACATCTCAATAATACTGTAGAGCTTAGCTATTGCACTTTTGAGCCTGCCATTGCAAGAGACCTATTCATGTACACATTTATAGCCCAGTGCAATGCCTACAATAGAATAGAATAGAATAGCCCTTTAGTGTCATTGTACATGTACAACGAAATTATGAGTGGAACATGAATGTAAGATTAACTAGAGAAATAGAGTAAATATACATGAATCAGGGATTGTAGTAGTCAAGCCATTAAGTTGTAATATATCAGACACCTGTCTATTGTAGTAAAGAGAGAGATGAGTGTGAAAGCAAAACTGTTGATTAACTGGTCAATCTAAGTTCCTCGCTCATCTATGGGCTTCAGCTCTGGGAAGTGACCAAAAAAAATGAGACTGCAGACAGAAACAGTGGGTGTCGAAAGATAGGGCGAGGAGCTAGGAGGGGTTCAGAGTAGTGTCGTTATTCCTTCACATCGAAAGGACCCGATTGGCATGGGCATCTGACTAGGATGCGTTCTAGGTGAGGTGTTTCAGGCATATCCAACTAGGAGGAGATGCTGGCACAAACCAACTTGCTGGGGAAAGCGTGTCTCTGAGGGAGGTGTGGGCAGGTCTGCTTAGACTATCGCCCAGCGACACGGATGAGCAGAAGAAAATGTATGGATGGGTACGAGACGAGGTTAAAACCTTCTGTGTGGCTACACTAACGTTGGCAGCCTTTAAAGAAATTTCAAGATACTAGACTTCTTTAATTTTCCGGTTCTGTCACATTAACGTAATGGATTCCTCTTTCAAATGTTGCACACTCACTACACACACATATCAAAAAGCACATTTAGATGAAGTGCCAACTAAAGCTAGCAGAATGTCGACAACATCTGTATCTTAAAATTTTAATTGGCTGCCAGACGGGTGGCAAGACTGGTAATTTGTGAGGGTACATAATTCATCAAGTAGAGGCCAAGCATATGCTGGAAGGAGAGATGGTCTCTGACTGAACAGGGGGCTTTTAATGCGAAGAGATCACTCGAAACAAAACATCACATCACTGTCGCACAGTTTCAGATGAATGTCTTTATCCGAACATTGAGAGCCACAACAAACCACCAATTCAAAATTTGGAGGAAAGAGCTGCTTTTTATTCTCCGCCGTTAACCACTGGTCACCTCCGATGGGAAATTTGTGGTTTGAATTTAGACTCAGTTACACCATATTCAGAAACGAAGGTTCAAAAGTAAGTGTATAGGGAATCTAAAATGTGATGATTTTCCAAACTTAGTCCCATCAGTCCAGAGCAGGGTTTAGATTTGATAAATGTCAGTTTGAGTGGTTTGAGTGTAAATGAGAGGATATCTAAATTCTTCCTTTGACTCACACGATAGTTTGTCTGTTCCTTTTAGCAGATTGTCTTCACTGTGCCATGCCACTTCATATCTCTTTCAAACTAAGCATCCCGACAGTTATTCCAGAATGCAGTCATGCATTTTACCCGAGTGCTCTCACAGCACGAGGCCATGTGTGCAAGAGTGAGCAGTTAACACGACTTATTTTCTAACTACGTTTTGCACGTCAGTGTCAGGTATAAGTGTAGGTTACCAAAAGTTAACAAAACTTCAAATTTTCTGTGACATGTTAACAAATGAGCATCAAAATCCATTGTTTAAAATATTTATGAAATAAAACTAAAGAGTCAATGTTGATAAAAGAAGATAAAAAAAAGCATAGCACAACACCCCATCATAAAAAAGGACTATGTATTTATTTATTTATTTATTTATTTATTTTTTTCTAAATGACATCAGAAACAGCAGTATGCGACATTACGTGATGGCAGAGCTTCAGTTCATCCTTTGTCATTTTTTTTTTTTTTTTTTTTTTTTTTTAATAAATAGGACAGGGGGAATGAATGAGAGAAAGAGGGGGAGAGAAAGAAAGAAAACCAAAGGGGAGAAGAGACGGTGAGAAGGGGGGGGAAGAGAGAGAAAAAAAAAGAACTCCTGGGTCACCTGTATGGAGAAAAAAAACAAACAAACAAAAAAAACAAACAGAGGAGACAGCAAACAACAAAGAGCAACATAATAATAGAGAAAACAAAGCACCATCACAATAAACTAGCTAGTCATAGATATCAATATTTACTAAATAATAAACGATATTGTGCAGCACGCAAGATAGACAGCGCACAGTGTGCTTTGAGGCAGCAGCCAAGAAAGCTTTAGTCCGCGTCTGTGAATACCCATGTGTGCATACCTGTGTGGATCAGCATGCTTGCATTCCAAAGGTTTCTCCATGTAATGATCTGCTAGGGAGTGTGGGGGGGCCACAGCCCCGTCCTCCAGGGTGTGAAGTGGGTATGGAGGAGATCAAAACTCCAGACATCCAGAGGCCCCCAGAACACAAGAGACCATGGAAGACCAACAGAGGGGCAGCCGCGCCACTGTTCCAGTAAGAGCTGAGGAGAGTCCCAGATGAGGGCTCGCCCAGCAGCCGCGGAGCAGAAGTCAGGGGGAGTTGCAGTGACGCGCCCGTGAGCTCCGCCGGCCCCCAGCTGTGCCTGAGTGACCGAGCCCCAGGCCGAGAGGCCGGGGGCACCCCACCTCAAAAGGGGCCCGAGCGAGCCCCAGGCCCCAGGCCCCGACAAGCGGCCGCCAAGGAGTGAGCCGGTGTGTACCCGGACGCCCACCCCCAGATACAAAGAACCACCAACACACCGACACCTGAGGGAGACCGCCACCGGCAGGGGAAGTGGTGGTGGGTGGAGATAGGCCTCCAAACCTTGGAGGGCCTGAGGTGTCCCCAGAGAGGTGGCGCCTGATACCCAACCTGACATATAGACACAGACATACAGGCACACACAGACACAAACATCCATTCCCACCCTCATGCTCTCATATGCACTCACTCCACACTCAACCAACGTGGAGACAGACATAAAGAGACGCTGTACACACAATCACACTCCCCAAGCGTACTCTACAAACCGGGTCTAGGTACCCTTGCCCCTGGAGGGGGGAATTGCACCCAGACCCAGGTGGTGTTACCCTTTTCCCTGCGGTGGGGAGAGGCAGACCACCCCGACTCCGCAGCAGCAGGGAGGCCCCACACCCCAGACCGCAGTCGGACGGCCAACTCCTCCTCCTAGCCCCCCTGCTCCAGCAGGCCGCAGAGAATGGGGGTGGGAGAAGACTCCAAACCTCCCTCCACCCGCTCATTGTAGTGTTGATGCATATGTGTTCTAAGGTGCAATTAAAACCCAGGAGGGCATGGAGCTACCTGCCAAGGAGCAGCAGGTAAGCGCATAGTCCCTCCTGCTAGCCCTCAATGACTAAGTGTATTTAAAATTGAGAGGTGGGCAACGACGTCAGGGGTGAGGTATACACCCTGATGGTAATTTGGACTCCGTGATTGTGCCCACCCCCAAGATCCTATATGTATGTGTAATGAGAGTGTGAATAATGTGAATGTCTATTGTAAATGTAAAGGACTATTTAAACACACCACTGTGATTCGTTTTTTTACTAGTACAACCCGATTGTGGTGATTTTATATAATTTACCACAACATGATGTTTGTATAATCATAATAAAAACCCCTGGGTGTTCTCTTCTTCATACACATGCAACCGCTGTTGTCACTGCAACAACTTCTACCTGTTCTCTCAGTCTTCCTCACACCTCTAATTGCTTCAAGCTGTGTTCCTACCAGATGTGTTTCAGAGGTGCAGCAGTAACACACAATCCAACATGGAATTGCCTTCACTGTTAGATAACGTGGAAAAAAAACCGATTTTAATTTGTTTTCAACGCTGAGCTACAGCGACAGTCATACTTGAGGGTACCTCAGGATGGAAATAAGTTCAAATTGCTAAAACATATGGAAGTTTCAAGAAGCATAGAAGGATGGCCAGTGAAACAGGGTAAGTAAAAGCTGTCCACCAGGGGCAGATAAAGTACTGAGCTACCCATTATTTCTTGATGTTTTGCTTTCAAGGAGAGAGACTTGCAATTTTTTGTAGTGCAAAAGTGGTAACTCTTCAGGCTTTCAAAAGGTCCTTCAAAACTGAAAACAAAATATAATAATAAATTGTTCTTCTCCACATCCTGTACTTCTGTCCATTTGCCATAACTGAGCTGAACATATCAAGTAAATTAAGACTATGAGATCGTATTGTATACACTCGTGGATCTTCCCGTCAGTGCAATCACCATTGATCATTTCTAACAGGGTTTAATGCAACAGAGAGCTTTTTCACCACTACACACATCCATAAAGACATTTACAGTTTGTACTAGAAAACCTATTGATATAATGCATGACCCACCTCCTCACCCCATCATAAATACTTTACTTTTAAACCTAGAACCAGTTCTTTACCCTAAAACAAAAACAAAGTACTGTACAGCCCAAAAGATCCTCACTCCCAATATTTAAAGGTTCACACTGGTTCTTACAAAGACAGACATACAAGCGGATACACACACGTCCAGGATCATGAGTCTCCAGCTCTTTAGCAGATGTTCTCAGACTGCACTGAGAACATCTGCTAAAGCCTCAGGCTGTATGCCTTGTTTAGTTTATTTTATATACTCATCTTAACCAACTGATGAGGCAGACAACAGATAGAGAACTGACATTTTTGTCACATGCAAAGATTTTCTTTGCCATCAAAGTGGCTATAATAATTATTTTTGTTATAATAAAACATCACTACTTATTTAGAATTCTGTATTTTCTGTAGTCATAATAGGCAAATGAAGCAGTCGCAAATCAGACACTTTCCAAATACTTCATGGTGGATAAAAATTTCATGATAACTTTCTGCATTCACATTTTCATCAATTTTGACAAGATCTCCAACACCACTGTCTGAAGGGCCCAAAGCCCAAACTCATGACCGAGCCTCCACCATGCTTTATAGATGGCTGTAGACGCTCGCTCTTGTACCTCTCTCCTGACGTCCTCTGTATATATTGATGATGATTTCAAGCAAAAATAACCCATCTGGTTTCATTATTCCATTTGATCTGTTGACTCTGATTTTCAGTCCAGTTTTTATGTAATTTGGCATTGCTTGGCCCTTACTCCTGGTTTCCCTTCCTTACGAATGACTTCCTGACAGCCACCGTTCAACTGAGACCATTTCTGATGAGGCTTTAGTGAACAGTAGATGGACCAACTTTCACTCTTCACTGTTCATCGACTGCAGATAGTTTGTTGGGACACACAATGCTAAGATGTACCAATAATTACTTTTGGTATTTTCTGCCATTTTTAAAGAAATAGGAGAAAAATTGTAACAGGCTGCTAGTAACAAAGTGCCTAAAGATACTAATTAAAATGGGCTGTTTGGTAAGATGTATGTTATGTGTAGACACAACACTGATTCATCCCTAGAGTTAGGTGCCTTTTATATGCATGAATAATTCAAAAGGTCAGTGTGAAGTGGCTTCAAATTTGAAAAAAAACAAAACAAACTACAACAAAAACAAAACATTTTAAACATGATAAAAAAGTCTGGCTCCTGCAATACAAATATAAAGATGAGGGGTGTCATGGAGAGTTTTGCACAGTACTGTAAACCATCTGAAACCCAAAATATAACTGAAGAGAAACAGTTCTTCCACATCCTGTACTTCTGTCCATTTGCCGTAATTGAGCTGAATATATCAAATAAATTAAGGATATGAGATCGTATTGTATACACGCCTTGATCTTCCCGTCAGTGCAACCACCATTGATCATTTCTAACAGGGTTTAATGCAAAAAAGAATAAGACTTTCTTTTCCCAGCAGTGAGCTTTTTCACCACTACACACATCCATAAACACATTTACAGTTTCTACTAGAAAACCAATTGATATAATGCATGACCCACCTTCTCACCCCATCATAAATACTTTACTTTTAAACCTAAAACTAAGTATTAACCTTAAAATACACACTCCCAATATTTGCAGTTCACACTGGTCCTCACAAAGACATACACACGCAGACATATAAGTACATACACACTCGCTCCCAGCATCATGAGTCTCCAGCTCTTTAGCAGATGTTCTCAGCGCAGCCCTCAGGCTGTATGCCTTGTTTAGTTTAGTTTATATACTCATCTTAACCAACTGATGAGGCAGACAACAGATAGAGGACTCTCACTGTTGCCTCATAAAAACATTTTCTTTGTTATTAAAGAGGTTTTTGTTATTTTTTTAATTATCTGTTCAATTCAGTCTTATTTATATAGCGCCAAGTCATAGCAACAATCCAAACTGGGAGCTGGTTGGACAGAAGAGGGGCCTGGAAGCTGACGGCTCTGCCTCCCATCCTACTTTTAAACAATCTACGAATCACTAATAATCCTGTAGTTTGAGAGATAAGTGCTCTATTGCAGTGATACAGTACTCTGAGGGCTTTAGCATAAGATGGGGACTTATTATTCAAGGTCTTGTATTTGATGAGAAGGATTTTAAATTTGATTCTGGATTTAACGCGGAGCCAATGAAGAGAAGCCAATATAGAAGACATATGCTCTCTTTCTCTAGTCCCTGCCTGTAATCTTGCACTAGAATTTTAGATCAACTATAAACTTTTCAGGACGTTTTTAGGACATCCTGATATTAACAAATTACAATAGTCCAGCCTAGAAGTAAGAAATGCATGAACGAGTTTTTCTGCAGAACAGGACGCTTCTAATTTTAGAGATACTGTGCAAATGGAAAAAAGCAGTCCTACATATTTGTTTAATATGCATATTGAAAGACTGGTCCAAAACAACTGCAAGATTCCTCACTGTGTTACTGGAGGCCTAGGTAATGCCATCTAGAGCGAGCATCTGGTTACATAACACATTTCTAAGATTTTGAGGGCCAAGTACAATAACCTCCGTTTCATCTGAATTTAGAAGGAGAAAATTAGAGGTCATGTCTGTGAGACAGCCCTACACTTTAAATAACTGATGTGTGTTATCTGGACAGATAAAGTTTGGTATCATCTGCATAGCAGTGAAATTGTATGCTATGTCTTCTAATGACACTGGCTAAGGGAGGCGTGTACAATATCCACAGAAGTGGTACTAACACAGAACCCTGTGGAACTCCATAACTATCCTTAGTGTGTAAAGAGGACTCTCCATTTACATGAACAAAGAACATTGGAGATTGGCCTTTAATTAGCTAACACAGCTGGGGCAAGTGATGGCTTATTAAGTAACGATTTAACTACTTTCAGCTTGAAGGCCTCATCGGTACATGGCTGATTTTAAAAATTTATTTGTGAAGATATTCATAAAGTCATGAATCAAATGAAAACCAAGCCAGGAAAAAGCAACTTCCTGCTTAGAACCAGGAGATTTGGGCGTTGTTTTTCACAGACACCAATACAGTATATCAGGTTACTTGGTACTCATAGGACAAGGCTAGGTTTTTGCACTGTTTTTAGACCGAAGTTGTAAACTTAGTTAACTGATCTCGAATCTTAACATCCGGCATTTCCTCTAATAACAACTTTAAAGTCATCGTTTTCCAGGCCATAACTTCACTGTTCTGGTTTTCCCCACTGCACCCACACTTCTCACATTTTCAACTGCAGAAGCCTGCTTTTTTAAGTGTTTTTAATAAAACCACTGTGGACTACCTGCTTATCACAAAAGCTGGCAAACTGGCAAACATTATTAACTAATGCCCAAGGTGTTTTACTGAGCTAGGCAGAGCACAAAAAGAGCTAGAGCTCATTCATCAGATTACCTGAAAATGCTCCAGAAAGTGGGTGAATAAGAAACCATTTACTAACAAATTCACCATGTCATCCAAAATATGTAATTATTGACCTCACAGTTTGCTTCTGCTGCCCCCAAGTGGTCATAAAAACGCGGGGCTGTTATATTTCTTCATATATTGACTACGACTCAAAACAAAGATGCTCAAAGGTAAATAAGCGTAAGTTTAAGTGTGACGTTTGAGTGTGAAGGCAGGATGAAGGCTGGATGAAGATCACAGTCTGAGCATCTCTCTCTCTTTTCCTCTTCCACCCTCCATCGCTTCTGCCTCTTGAGCCTCCAGCCTCTTGAGTTTTAACCTACAAGTCAGCCCTCTCAGTCTTATCAAAAATTAATTAGCCATGCTGCACTTGATAGTATAGAGCCTCAGAGGTCTCTCGTGGCACCAACACATCTTGCTGTAGGCAAGTTCATCTCCCACAAACTAACCAGCACACACTGAGACAGACAGAAGTTATCTATGGCTTGGCACAAGCAGCCTGTAGAGTGTGAGTCTCATGTATTAGGAAAAGAAGCTAAATCTTTCATTCACACCACACAAAAAGAGGTCACTTAGAGGTGCATATCTGACGAAATTACAGATTTGGAATCCAGTCAGAGGTATTGCACCACATCTAAAGTCAACCAAAAAGGCTTTTTCAAACCTATAAATCAATTTTCAAAGAAAACCACAGAGTATCTGTGTCTTTGCTGAAAATTTGATCCCCATGATGAAATCTGAAACCAGTGAATGATATAATAAAAACGGAGAGAGAGGGGGGAAGGGGAGATGGTGGAAATAGAGCGACAGAGAACACACTGTCATTGTGAAGGATCTAGGTCACGTCCCTAAGAAGCAGGGTATGATGGCAACAATACAACATACTGCACAGGAGTTAAGAAAATAGCTTGCCGCAATATTTTAACATAGTCTGATCATGAAATACGCGCACAACAATAACCCCCAAAAAACTGAACTTAAGGTAAAATATTTCAGAGATCTAAAGACCTGACTTCCACTTTCTTCCTTTATCATTAAGGGAAGTCAAAGAAAAACAACTTAAGTCTCACTGATTGAGTTTACATGTACAAATGTATCCTGTTTCCAGTGGTACAGCCATTTCTCTTTGATGGCATTATATTATTTGGAATACTCACAAAGTGTAGGATCTCCTACAAACACCTTGTCCATATTTATGATCTATGGATGTATGGCTATTTTATAAATTGATTCATGTAGTTAGTACTTAAACATTCTTGACTTCAAGAAACACAAAACCCCATAATCCCCTGTAACACTAACATGTTTTACATTCTTTTTTGTAAGGATTAACACACAAATCGTAATAGTCTGTAAGCTTTAGAGATCCTGTCAGGAATATTTTAATTTATTTATTATTTCACTTATTCTGAGCCTGGCGAGCTGTTTCCACCTTTGTGCTAACCAACCTTTTAAAATAAAGTCATACTTTATGTTTTCCAGATGTGGTAAATTACTTTGTTGCAGCAGTTTAAAAAAAAAACAAACACTGGCTGTACACCTGCATATTTAAAATGCAAATACTGTATTAAGATTATGGCAGACTAATGTGCTCATAAAAATACATACTCAGATATAAGATTGTGAGAATAATAGAATTTCAAAGTCAATACCAATACCCAGAGAAGTACCTGAAACCTGATTTTAAATATCATAATAAAAATGAACAAAAAATCTGATCTTTTTAAAATAAAGATAGGAAAATACCAAAATAACATTAAGAGCAACACCAATGTTACATTGTGTGATGATCACACAGTAACTATAAAGTATATGTGACATATTTTAAGATGCTGTTCGAAAGTGCAAAAAAACAAAACAAAAGAAGAGAAGAGAAGAGGGTTTTGGGGGATTTTTGTTTTAATTTTTTAAATTTTGTATTTCAATGCTGGTTGTTAAGGTAGGCTGCTGCTGTTTCTAGTTCTAGTAGCTGACAGAACCATAATCCAGCCTCAATCTGGGACCTTATGAGAAACTTTCTTCAAAACAAATAATTGTATCCTTCTGTTAAATGAGACTAACCCCCACATTGTTGTTTTATCATTAACATTAGCCACTATCTTAATAACAACATGGTATCAAAACATTATGCTGCGTCTTAAGGATTAGTATCAAGTTTGAAATTCTATTATGGTGACAACCCGACTGCAGACATGAGACAACTAAAACGAGGAGTGGTACCGTTCAACTTCTCACTTCAGTTCAGCCTTTTTGTGTATGGTTCTTGCTTATGTAATTCTGTCCATTTCAAACCCTCTCAAGCTGATTTTTGAGCATCGTTAGTGAAAAAACCGACATGTGCACACGTTAAAGGTCACTTTCAGTTTTATCAAAGGATCAAGTAGCCAGTCAAACCCAGTTTGTCTGAGAGCACGTAAGCTCAGTGACTGAGCTTCAACCTCACTGTCACGATGGGAAAGGACAAAGCATCATGGGTGAATCAGCCACTCCACGTCAACACAGCAATGACCTTTCGGTGTTCATCAGCAAAGTTAATTCAGTTTAAGTTCACAGAGTTCATCTCACATACTGCGTCCCTCATGAGTGACATAACAAAAAGAAAACAATCTAAAGGTAGGCGAATCTAAAGTGAATCATAAGTGGAAAAATACATCCACAATCAGCGCGTCATTAACTTCTTCATCAACATAGTAACATTACTCCTGAAAAAAACACAAACAAATGACCAAAATAATGATAATAATACACTTTTCTTATACTTTTTGTTAATTTTCTAAAAAAACAAGAGGTGAAATTACAATGTTATTACACATCAGGCATCATCTTTTCTATTCTCAGGAAGCCTGTTATTTGACATGTAGCAGATTAAATAGTCAAAGATGTAACTACAGGAAAATCATAATCATCAATTCACAAGTATACTGCTAATTTTGAAGTAAAGTGCTGCAACTACTCAGCCGTTAATTAAATCAAGTCATTCGCAAAATGAAAACACTGTGTCTGTATGTTTATGATCTTTTCATTGAAACTGTGTTTTTAATAGAAAATAAAAGGTAAAGAGAATATTTCTCTGCCTGCAGCAGAACAATGTCACATGAGAACTCTACAGTTGACCCACCTTATGGTTGTGATAACTCCAGGCTCAAATGTGACTTACATTATTAATGCACAAGCTGTCATACAATCACGAAGTTCTCCTGCCTGAAGGTAGGACTGACAATAGTGTCTAGCCTGAGCTAGGTTTATAAAGACAGTTCTTCATGACTTATACAGTGTTGTGTGTCACTTTGACAGATGTTTATTGTTGCAAATATGTAGGCCTCTATTTTTACCTGCGATTATGACACACACTACGAAATGCGAGGAGTGAAGTTTTAGAGCTTCGAGAGAGTGACCGAGATTAAGGGTCGGCAATCTACTGGGTGTTTTTCTATCCAGGTATACTTTCAATACATTGTGTTTGGGATCTGATGGTACTTTGCTGTCTTTGTAATTCCAATAATTTCGACATGTCCCTAACACCACAGGCTGAAATACAGCCTTAAATCAAACAGAGGCTCCACCATGTTTTACTGTAGATCCTCACAGTTGTCACTCTCTCCATATATATTGATAATGATTGGACCAAATATTTCTAATTTTTAAATTTATCACTCAATCAGACATGTTGCCTTGATTTTCAATTCAGTTCTTGCGTAATTTGGCATAACTCAGCCTATTGTCCCCATTTCCCTTCCTTAACAATGGCTTCTTGACAGCCACCCTTCCACTGATGAGACTTCAGTGAGCAGTAGTTGGATCAACTGAAGGGTCAGATGCATCTCTCAGGTCCTGCATCAGGTCTTTGTTGGATTCTTTTTTTCCATTTCTTACAGACAAGACTTTCAAAAACTGTTCACCTGCTGTACATAATAGATAGCCTTTTAGTCTCAGCACTTCTTCTTTTGTCTTCCACTTGTCTAGTTTCCTCAGATTTTTTAACGACACACTGCACACAAAGCTAAAATATGCCGCGCGTTTGGCTAATACATCGTTGGGTATCATCTTGTTGGTCTAAAAACCCTTTTGCATTCCTGTCAGACTGTATCATCTTCCTCGACTCAAGAATAGTGTAAAATACAGTGTATGTGTGTAATGTATATAATGTATGTATATAATGTAAAAATGGTTCTTTGCTAAGTTTTCTGTTGTGTATAGACACAACACTTAAAAAACCTTGATAGACCTTCAGAAAGGAACAAAAAACAAAACAAAACAAGAAAGCTTGCTCCTTGGTAGCAAAATATAAAGAAATGAGGAGTGTCTCAAGACTTCTGAACTATATCAGCTGTCTCATTATCTACCCTCTAGTATCAACTATCTCTAAAACTTTACCAGTCTTTCTTTAGCCACTCGCACTATACAAAGCAATAACAATCCCCTCCAGACCAACATCTTTTTATTACCTATGTAATAAAAATATAAAAAGAAAAAATATTTAGTTTGTGAAAGTTGTGAAGCACACCTATAACTGTAAACAACATCAGCTTTTAATCTTGTGTTATGGCTTTTTTTTTAATAACCTCCCCTGTGCCTAGTCTACAGACTGAGTGAAATCCAGTGGGAGGCTGCAGTAGGCCACTCAACTCCAAAATAAACACAGAAGGCACAAAAGTATTGGCCTTATCTTTGGCATACAGTATCCAGCTCTCCATAATACAACTACACTAGTGGCTGTGTAAGGCTGCAGAAGCTGTCACGCTGTGAGCTAAATGACAACATCAGCTTGCTAATGTGCTCACAGTGGCGATCTTAATAGGTTAAATAAAAGTTCACCATGTTCACCATCTTAATTTAGCAGGTTTTCACACAGCTGAAGCTGAGAGGAAAGCCAGAAATTTACAGCTAAATTTACAATCAATATGAAACACTAAGAGGTGCTGAATAAAAAATTAATAATTGGGATAGTGACAATAAATGCAAAACATCCTAAGAAGATGACTGCACTGTCTTTACCTAATTTAATCGCAATCCACTTAAGAAAATAGGAGGATATTTCCACCCAGGCTGTGTTTCACTCTCGCCCGTGCACTATTGAGTTTTTCCTCAGTTGTTTGGGCCACGCATTATGTTTTATGGTAGGTGGTAGGCATTACCTTAATCTCACCTGCCACCCAACATCAACCAGGGAGGTACCAAGAGCAAGGCCACATCTTTGGCTAAACGTTAAGCATCCATTAATTAAATTTAATCCTAAGGCTGTGCACTTCTCAAATCCTTGCCTCATATATTATTTATTTTTTTCTAATGGTGGAACAAAAATTACATTTAGCCTGGTGGCAAAGGTTAAAGTGGTTAGCACTGTCGCCTCACAGGAATAGCGATAGTAGAGTTCACCAGCAACGGGAGAACCGCAAAATAAACTTTAAAGACAAAAAAATGGAGTATGGAAAACACAGACAGTGATTGCAGTGGGTACTTTTCATTGTTTTTGACACTCAGTTTTACTTCTGCACTTTGTACGTTCTAACTTTGCTTTTCTCAGCTGGTGGCTGACAGATCAACAACAACACGAGTAAGAGTGGCCCAAAGACCGGCTGTACCACATACACTGCCTCCATCTGACAACAGAGCTCCCTGCAGGCAGACAGGCTGTCCCTGGAGGACCCGTCCAGGTGTATCCTGGCTTTTCTCCTAGGAGAGATGTAATAAAGTCCATAAATGGAGGGATGGATATCTACCCTGCTAAGTTTCACCTCAATAAATAAATAAATAAAGCTATTGACAGAACCTCTAAGTAAAGTGATGCTAAAGCATCCTTGCTGCCTAATGTAGAATTAGCAATTTGAGATTATGGAATAGAGAACGATGGATCAGTATCAGCTATTTCAATATTGTGACAATGAGATTTTTAGTTTTACTTGGAGCGGAAAATAAATTGCGGCTACAACAAAAACAAAACAGAACAAACAGATCCGGTAAATATATATTAAAAAAAAGAGAGAACAAGATGAAAGAAGCTGAGTGGGACGAGGTTGAACAGAGGGGAATAAAAGCCGACCAAATCAGAACAAAACTCTAGTGTTCTCTTGTCTAAAACTTCCTCTTCTCAGCTCTGCCCATGCGGATATTAAATTGCCTCTCAGCTGTCTCTGATCTCAAGGAGGCTGAACTGTTTAAAAGTCTGATATCACATTGCCTCTCTGCTCCTCTTCCTGCTGTCTCCCATCGAAGAACAAGCGCGCCGCTTTGTTTTAAAGGTCCACTCCTGCTCATATATTCGTAAATTTGTTTTTCCAGATGAAATTGACAAGCAACAGAGGAATCAATGAGATATCACAGTGGGAAAAAGTATTTGATGCTGCTTTTCACTGTTTCTCAGCAGGCAGGGCTGCACCCGCATTATGCAAATACAACAAAGCCCCGTCTGTAGTTACAATGCATGGACAACATTGGAAACATCATCATCTCCCTCTCTTTCTCTCCCTCTCTCTCCCTCTCCATCCTCTTTCTCTGTCTTCTTCCCCCCCTCACTGTCTGATCCAGCTGCTCATTTGGCAACAGAGCAAAGAAATAAATGAAGTGCTTCAGCGGAAGGAAAGCTTCACTGTGAGAGGGATTGTGGGCAGAAGGAGTGAGATGAGGATTTGGTGAGGGGGGGGGGGGGGGGGGGGGTTTAAAGACAGTTTACTTAAATGAGTGTCTTTTTGGCTTAAAACATCAGTGGGACTTTTGGCTTAAGGCCACCACTTTCCAATCAACCTGTGTCCTTGGGTGTTTGGATTTTGTAAACAATTTGAAAAGCGGTGTTTATTCTTTTTAAGTGCAAAAGAAAACAACATGTACAAACAACAGAGTCTGTAGTCACACTGAACAGAAGGAAAGGATAAACCTAAGAAACTAAGTGAAAGGAGATCTGTTGTTAGTTACTGCATAACACAGTCGTTCTTCAAACACTATAGGGTATCGTTACAGACAGTCGGTGGCCACTTTGTAAGAAACACCTGCTCATCAGCTTGTTCATGTAAATCTCTAATCAGCCGATCACATGGCAGCAACTCAATGCATTAGGTATGTAGACATTGTGAAGACGACTTGCTTAAGTTCAAACTGAGTATCAGAATGGGAAACAAAGGTGATTTAAGTGATTTTGAACGCGGCATGGTTGTAAGTGCCAGATGGGCTGGTCTGAGCTGGTCTGATCTACTGGGATTGTCCCACAGAGCCATATCCAGAGTTTACAGAGAATAATCCGGAAAAGAGAAAATATCCAGATAACAGCAGTTCTCTGGGTGAAAATGCCGGGTTGACACTGAATGGACAGACTCCTTTGAGCTGACGGAAAGGCAACAGTAACATAAATAACCATATTTTATGACCAAGGTATGGAGAGCAAGTAAAAATGCCCATTGGGGTCTACATTGGGCATTTGTGAGTAAGCTGTTGGGCTGTGTGGGCGGGGGAGATAGAGCAGGTCCTCTACCAATTGGAAGGTTGGCAGTTTTATCCCTAGCTGTTCCAGTCTGCATGCCAAAGTATCCCTGGGCAAGATACTGAACCCTGAGTTGCTCTTAATGTGTTCACTGGAGTTTCAATGGTAGACAGAAAGCACGATACTGCTTGTGTGAGTGGGTGAATGACACATGTTGTATAAAGTACTTTGAGTGTTCATGTAGAGTATAAAAGTTCTATATAAGAATCTTTCCTTTTACCCTTTTACCTACATGGAGTTCCTTTGGGCAAACCCAATATGGACTTGCCCATATAGGCTACCCCAGTGTCCAGAGCAGTTTTGTCTTTCTGGGCCCCCAAGAGAGGATTCTGTGGGCTGCTCGCTGTGGGCCACATGGCATGTGTGCTGGGGAAAAGCATCTTTGAACACACAACACATTGTACCTTGAAGCAGATTGGCTACAGCAGAAAAGACCACACCATGCCAGTCCTGCCAGTTAACAACAGGAAACTGAGACTGTAATTCCCACTGGCTCATCAAAATTGAACAACAGAAGAGTGAAAATGTTGCCAGGTTGAGTCTCAATCTCTGCTGCAACATTTGGATGGCGACAACATGAAAGCACAGGTCAATCCTTCCTTGCATCAACAAATCGGGATGATTGTGGTGGCACAGTGGTGAGGGGGGATTTTCTTGCTACACTTTGAGCTTTTGGGTAATGACTGGTTTGGAGTCCCATAACTAGTGACCATAAGTGGAAGAATATCAGGAGAACAGCTAAAAAAAGACATGGAATCATAACATTTGCTCTTTTGGCTCTGTTTGACTTTTTTCTACTTTTAGTCTGCTGTTCTTTGTAAGTATTTAGTTTCTTTTTTCTAAAATGGCTCACCTGTCTCCATGTCAGTCATTACTATATCCGACACATATACAGCACACTATTTCAAACACACAAACAACCAGCAACGCAGAAAGTTATACAGGAAAGAGAAGAGACAATCTAGCATCTCTGCAAAATTACAATTAAATTAAGTTCTATTTTAAAATCAAGGCAGCAGAAGGAAGAAGCACCATTGTCTTCTTCTTTTTTTTTCTCGTTTTGAAATGATGCATGCTCCCCATACATGCATTCATTACGGAGATCTGAGGTAAGAGGCCAACTCTCCAGTCATACTTGTCTGTGTAACAAGAAACTATACCCAAGCAAATGAAATTAAACACAAATCTGATAACAATTTTAAAATCAATACAATAATGGGAAGCCAAACTGAACTAAAAGCACTCTCACCATAGTTAATCTCCAGAGACCATAATCCATCAGGACAACCAGACACCTAGTCCTCAAAAATAAAACTTTTATATGTCATACAGTCAAATGCAAAGTGCAAGTACAAAACTGAACAGTGCAGTCTTACACAATTTCAACTTTTTCTCTTATCATCTTTACAACCCCAAAACAACAGACTATTCAACCAGAGTGCATGCATCATACAGTATGCTTTCTGTCATGCATGGCATCTGAACTTCTTTAGGTTTTTTGAAGATCACCTCTCATCCGAGAAGCTTCTTTACTTCTAAAACCAAAAAGTAAAGAGTCAAAGAGTCCAGAACTATGTCTCCATAGTTGGACAGTTCCACACATACACCTTTATTATCTTTGCACGGACAAAACTCCAAGAAAACCCCTAGCAAACCAAAATGTATCACTAAAAACAACGTAAGAACATTCACTTTGCATATTAGCCAGATGAGGAACAAAAGTAAGTACAGGAAGACGGAATTTTAGAATACTCTGCAGAATAGAAAAGGTATTGCAAACATATGGATTTATCTGGGATATACTTTAGGGAAAACTGTACGCAGCAGGCTAGTTGCTGCGCCTACTAGTTGGGTCGGATTTGAGATTATATTCTCACTGTAAAAGAACCGCTTTATTGGGAACAGGACCAAGACCACCTCTTCCAAAGGGTCTCGATGCAGTTGTTTTGGTCCACACCCAAATCTGATTAGCATGTTCATATCTGTCCAAATAAATCACATCAAGGGTAAAAACAAACAGGAGTTTGATTTAAATGGAATCAACAGCGCGGGTAGTGCATCTCAGCACAGTGAAACTGGTTGTGATAGAAGAGAAAGAGACAGTTTTAGCCGGAAATAATACTTCGGAAGATCATTTAGAAAAATACTTGAATAAATATTCAAAATCATCAAAAATATAAATATATATTTGAGAGTTATTTGGGTTTTGTTTAATCTGCACAAACGTTTCTTTGCTAATCTCTAATTGCAGTATTATTTTTTGTTCCAGAGCATTTTTGTAAGGTTGCCGAGCAACCAGCCAAGCACCTCCCTAAAAGGTCAAAGTGTTCACTGAAACAGCAGCACTGTCCACCCATGGTTAAGCGGAGCAATTTGTGCCGTATATTAAATGACAAGAAATGCAAGAAACTCTGCAAAAAAAAAATATGGTCAGCGATCATATCTGAGACTGAGGACACTGTGATTTAATGATATTAACACCCTCTCAGTCCACAGGGACACTTGTGCAAACAGTGCTGTCCTCACAGGCTGAATATAACAGAAGATAATACTTAATAATAAATTAAAGATGATAACTTAACCTTTACTTTACTCCCTAAAGAAAAAATGATAAAAAAAAAATAGACCACAAACGACACCACACACACACACTCTGAATTCCCCCCTTCGGCAACTCAGGAATGGCCTGATTAGTTCCCATGACAACAAATCCCAACATGAAAGGGCGATCAGAAAAATGAATCAGTAGCAGTCGCTGTTAAGGTCGCCAGAATCGGAAAGGTGAAGATAACGAGTGAACCAGAGGTTACCAATGTGAAACAAGCTGCCCGCTCTTCACTGCTTCATTCTGTAGAGTTTCTGTAAGGGACAGTAAGGATTAAGTTTATCTGTGGCAGCGTAACCTGCTTATTGTCCATTCCTGGAAACAGACGCAAATTCCTTTACGCAGGACGGGACATTAAAAAATAAAAAAAAATAGAAAAACTTGGAGTGTTTACGCAAGGCTGATCCAAACACTGTAACAGTGATGCAACGTGCCGCAGCCAGCGAGGCTAACAAGAGGCTCTTGACTGAAAAGAAAAATGCCTTTTATATATAAAATATACATAAGAAATCAAGCAAGAGTCTGAAAGTAAATGTTACTCTGGACTCAGGAAACAGATACACAAGAAAATCCGATCACCTGTCGACACCATGTCACCTGTTTAGGTTGAACAGATTCGGACGAAATCTGGGACCTGGCAATTTAAACAATCGCAAATGTATCTTTTTAATCTTCCCGTTAATAGTTTTTACACCTGTAAAAAAAACTCTAAAGAGGTAGTAAAACCATAAAAAAGGTTTTAGAAAGTATAAACTATCAAGCAAATGCTAGGACTTAATTCCATTTTGCCTATTCAGCTGACTTATTCAGCCACTAATGATGAATAACTGGTGCTGACAAAAGTGGGGATGTCTGAGCATCACACACTTCATTTCCTGCGCTGAGGTGAATTTTATGCATCAATTTGCAACTTTTTCTGCATCAGTTTATCAAAGAAAAGTCTATTTACATAAAAAGGAAAACACAAAAATCAAGCAGCAGGTAACAGCTCACCATACAGTGGAATGATGCTCTCAGGCAGGGATGCTTGCAAATAATTGTTATTGCTTATTTTCTTACTTAATATAGTTTCTGCTGATTCAACACACATACAAGTACGATTTAGTCCTCCCCCCTCTTTTGTGTGTGCCTGGATAAAGAAATCAAAGGGTTGATTTTTCTAGATATTAGGATATTTGTTTGTCAGCTGTTTGAGAAAGTAATCTACTTATTATTATGTGTACATTACCTATGTTTGTGACAAATAAATTAATTCACTTTAACTTATCAACCTGGTAAAACAGTGGCTCAAAATGTTCTTGTTTTTTAGGCGTTTCAAGAAAAAAAAACAACCTCATGTTGAACCTGATCGCTTTGTTCTTTCTGACGCACCATTGGACAGGAAATGCTATCCCATTGCTGATTAAGGTGTGTGTGTGTGTGTGTGTGTGTGTGTGTGTGTGTGTGTGTGTGTGTGCAGTAGAGATGCCTGCTACCAAAAAAATAACCAGTTGTATGAATGCATACTTCATATTCATATTGTAGTAGTAAAAAGAAGCTGACCCTCTTGATTAATCTCTGACATTTGCTAAATAACTACTCTGCTGTTTACATCTTCATATCCTGAGGGTGGAGACATAGAAAACCCTGTCCGGTGTAATTAAACGTCCCTGTGCCACAGTCCCCTCTCTGCCATCAGATAAGCCTTGAGTGAAGTCACAGGCTCACTCCGAGGGTCAAAAGATGCTTTCACGAAACAATGAGAAACTACTGCTCAAAGGGATAATTCTACTCTACAGGGAGTGCAGAATTATTAGGCAAGTTGTATTTTTGAGGAATAATTTTATTATTGAACAACAACCATGTTCTCAATGAACCCAAAAAACTCATTAATATCAAAGCTGAATGTTTTTGGAAGTAGTTTTTAGTTTGTTTTTAGTTTTAGCTATTTTAGGGGTATATCTGTGTGTGCAGGTGACTATTACTGTGCATAATTATTAGGCAACTTAACAAAAAACAAATATATACCCATTTCAATTATTTATTTTTACCAGTGACACCAATATAACATCTCCACATTCACAAATTTCTGACATTCAAAAACAAAACAAAAACAAATCAGCGACCAATATAGCCACCTTTCTTTGCAAGGACACTCAAAAGCCTGCCATCCATGGATTCTGTCAGTGTTTTGATCTGTTCACCATCAACATTGCGTGCAGCAGCAACCACAGCCTCCCAGACACTGTTCAGAGAGGTGTACTGTTTTCCCTCCTTGTAAATCTCACATTTGATGATGGACCACAGGTTCTCAATGGGGTTCAGATCAGGTGAACAAGGTGGCCATGTCATTAGTTTTTCTTCTTTTATACCCTTTCTTGCCAGCCACGCTGTGGAGTACTTGGACGCATGTGATGGAGCATTGTCCTGCATGAAAATCATGTTTTTCTTGAAGGATGCAGACTTCTTCCTGTACCACTGCTTGAAGAAGGTGTCTTCCAGAAACTGGCAGTAGGACTGGGAGTTGAGCTCGACTCCATCCTCAACCTTAAAAGGCCCCACAAGCTCATCTTTGATGATACCAGCCCAAACCAGTACTCCACCTCCACCTTGCTGAGTCAGACTGGAGCTCTCTGCCCTTTACCAATCCAGCCACGGGCCCATCCATCTGGCCCATCAAGACTCACTCTCATTTCATCAGTCCATAAAACCTTAGAAAAACCAGTCTTGAGATATTTCTTGGCCCAGTCTTGACGTTTCAGCTTGTGTGTCTTGTTCAGTGGTGGTCGTCTTTCAGCCTTTCTTACCTTGGCCATGTCTCTGAGTATTGCACACCTTGTGCTTTTGGGCACTCCAGTCATGTTGCAGCTCTGAAATATGGCCAAACTGGTGGCAAGTGGCATCTTGGCAGCTGCACGCTTGACTTTTCTCAGTTCATGGGCAGTTATTTTGCGCCTTGGTTTTTCCACACGCTTCTTGCGACCCTGTTGACTATTTTGAATGAAACGCTTGATTGTTCGATGATCATGCTTCAGAAGCTTTGCAATTTTGAGACTGCTGCATCCCTCTGCAAGATATCTCACTATTTTTGACTTTTCTGAGCCTGTCAAGTCCTTCTTTTGGCCCATTTTGCCAAAGGAAAGGACGTTGCCTAATAATTATGCACGCCTGATATAGGGTGTTGATGTCATTAGACCACACCCCTTCTCATTACAGAGATGCACATCACCTAATATGCTTAATTGGTAGTAGGCTTTCAATCCTATACAGCTTGGAGTAAGACAACATGCATGAAGAGGATGATGTGGACAAAATACTCATTTGCCTAATAATTCTGCACTCCCTGTATACAAGTGCTCCGCCAAAACAGCTTTGCGGAAACTGTCTGCATGACGTGACTTTCAAGCTTTCTTTTAAAATATAACACATAAAATATTTGTAAATTATTTACTCAGTAGACATTATGTTTATTATGTAACAGCACTTTGGGTGTGAAGAAATCATGGTTGACAAATCTAACTTCGTTCTGACATTTTAACGTGTTGTTTATCCAAGAATAAAATAGCAGATTAATTAATGAAAATAGCCCTGAGGTCAAGTACATGTGTTACTTGTACACTAAACTGAACATGATTTAAAAATAAGTACTTCTAAAGCCTAAATATACAGCACCAAAACAAGTACTAAAAAGTACAAATACTGCAGTTGTGGTACTTGTACTTCATTGGCTAGTATACGGTCTGTAACAGCAGCACTAAAGTGACACCGTGTCATACATGAGAGAGATGTCAGACTGGATTACAATCTAGGTCCAGTGCTTCTGTGTAAAACGCCTAGTTAAGCTATGAAGACACCCCCTCCTCCTCTTCCTCACTCACATTCCCCTAGTGTAACGCTGCCAGTGCAGGATATGTTATTATAACAGCACCAGCAATTCTGCGAAAAATTGCACTTTCAGAGTGGATTTTTAGAGCTCCGGAGCCCATCCAACTAAACAGGAATGCTGTATGCTGAGATGGTTCATTTACTGTAGAAGATCAGTGATGGGAGGCTCAATGAAGCCTAGTATGGCGGGTGTAAAGATGCTTCTGGTTTGTGGGAATGTGCATGATAACAAAAGAGGGGTAAGGAGCATTGCATTGCGAGAATATTTCCACAATATCCACAAACTCAGTGAAATGTTGAAAAGCTGCAGGAATTATGCGGAATTAAGTGTGCAAATAGCAACAAAGGAAAAAGCGTGTGTACGATGCTTTATGAAACAATGCATCCCAGAAAGCAGATGGAGCACCTACCTTGATGTTGTCAGGCGGATACTTGTATCTGTGCATCTTCTCTGCTGGAGCACTACAAACTGTTCACATCATCCGAGGGAGAGAGAAAAAATAATAAAAAATATTTTTTAAACTCTCAATAAGCATTTAGTTTGAAAAATCTGGGGGACAAAAGAAAACACAAAAAGCTAGAAGCTCAGCTCGACTCTGCTCGGGATAACTACACTGTTTTCCCACAGACTGGCTATTATGTCTGCTCTTCATCAGGGAAAAAGCTTCATGTTGTAGCATTACGCTAGTCAAACGTTAACGCAAGCGCTGACGATATTCTACCGCAAACCGGGAAGAAGAGAGATGCTCTGCTCGTGATTTCCCGTCATCCCGCTGTGTTTTGATGATGATGTTAAGAAAGAAGAGAAAGGATGCTCTCAGGATGTGGCAGCAAGCAGGTCCTTTCGCTCCTGCTGCCTACGGAAGCCTGCGCGCTCCGGGTTTTCCTTCGCTTTTTTTTCCTGATACAAGGCGAGCTGATAATTTAGTATCCAGCTTTTGCCAGCTATTATTATTAGTATGCTGCAGTCATGAGCAAAATAATAATTGTAAGATTTTTTTGAACGATACCCAATACAAGGGAAGTTCAAAAAAGTGATAAAGTCTACATTTAAATTTACAGAGAGACAGATACTTAAAGTAAAAATAATAATATATTTCTAAAATCCCTTTAAATTTGTTTTAAACCCATTTTCTACAAGTTCGGTATGACCGTATAAATATTGGTAAATCCAAGCTTTAAATAGAACAAAATAAAGTGTAAAGGCTAGACAATTACAGGCAGGCTAACTCCGCCCCACTTGCGTTTAGCCTAATTGAGACCTTTTACAAGATTATCTTTAACTCTAAACATCCAAAGTTTAATGGGTTGCTTTGTTGTTGTTTGTTTGTTTTTTCTCTCTATTTTTTCACTTTTACTTCTTTTTGACACTTAAATTGTGGTGTTCAAACACTTTAATTGACCACATGATCTATTTAAAATGTTGCTACATACTTGTAATCGTGCTTTATTTTGTTTATTTATTTTTGACTTTGGTGGCATTTTTAGAGCTGAGATGGTTTGGACATGTGCTGGGGAGAGATATTGGATATACTGGACAAAATATGTTGATGATGAAGATGTCAGGAACAGAGGTAGACTACCGAGAAGATTTTCAAAATCAGCTTTGATGGGCACATTTTAGAGGTCAGCAAACTGATTGTAAGTTTAAAACATTACAGTATATTACGCCACGGTTGTAGGGCTTTCATTGTGATGAAATCATTATTCTTCAACTGCGCAAACTGAAAGATGGATATTAATGTTTAGCTGAGACGTTAACAGGACAAAAAAAACTATTTCCTCAAGAAAGTTTTCAGCAGCTGTTTTATCACGGCAGATGCTGTGGATTTCAGAGCCATCTAGTGGAAACAAGTACAAACTGCAAAGAGTAAAGCGGCCTTTTCATTGGCCTGGGTGACAATATGCTCACATTTAATGAAGACAAACACAGAAAAAGCCATCAGAGATCTCGATTGATTCATTTTATTTTCCTCAAGGACATTTATGAAGGCAGAAACAAAAATCTGATTCTGTTTTTATTATACACAATTTTGAAAAATGAATTATTTTCCAAGTCACCATCACATCAACATAATGTACACACAGTACCACCTACAGTCACTGAAAGCCCGGGGTTTGGTACACAGCCTGGTTCTCCAAAGGCATCTTGGAGTCACATCTGATTATTATCATTTATGAGAGCAAAGACCATCTCACTGCTCCGACACCTTTGTGAGGCCAGACTTCAGTGTTTGAACTCTTGAGTATGTGGAGGGAAAATTTCAAGAAACCAAAACCAAAAACAGGACAATTCACAAAAAAGCCGTGGTCTGTCAGCTCTGTGGAATGATGATCAAAAATATAAGACGTTTTCAAGCTATGTTTACACACACACACACACACACACCACCATTACAGCATTTTCTCATTTTAGGCTAAACTCAATTTTATGTTACTGGTAGCTTAGAAAATAATCATTTACACCACCCAAAAGGCTGCTTTTCAACATCTACCCACAGACAACTGAGATTTAAAACATAAATGAATGAAACTTTAAGGAATGTTGAACATAAATGAGAAGAGTTGACATTTTCACACAAGACAAAACTAACATTCAAAAGAAAAGTTTCAATGAAATGAAGATTTGGCTGCAAAATTTGGATGTTTTATTATTATGAATCAGCAAATATAACAGAGTCAGAGATTTGGACCCTTGTTAAATGACAGTAATACCACAGGAAAAGGTAAAACTGGGTATTAATGGTGGTAAAGATTTTACTTTCCTTTCTAGTAACTGACTAGGACAGCAATAAGCTTCTTCTTTTGTTTTACTTCAAGCAAACACTATATCCAACTACAGGAAAGGATCACGACTCTAATAAAAGTGAAGTCAATTGGGAAGTTCTGGCTGCCGGATACGACCGCAAGACTCAACATTACATTTTTAAAGACTGCAGGAAATCTATATGTGATTTGACCAAATTTGACCTCCCATTGAGCCACCCAACCTTAGTGATCAGGAAGCCTGATAAATACTGTATTATGGCTGCTGTGTGGGTTAGGACCATCAGCCTATCAGCAAAGAACAGATTTAAAAAAAAGGAAACAGATCTGACAGACCAGGCTACAAACACAATGACAAACATCCTCATGCTTCACAGGAAAAAAAGATCACATGTCCTGCGCGCGCGCACACACGCGCACACACACACGCACACAGTTTTTCAAATACTCCAGTCTAATTTTTAACTACCATTCAACAAGAGCGGTCAGATAAAAATGATGCAAATTAAACAGTTATCGGTGTAAACCTCTCCTTAAATGCAGAGTGAATCTGTCCGTCTAGCCGCTCTTCAGACTGCCCCGTTTACTTCTACTGCTCATCAGGCTAAATCATCACAGAGTTCACTCATTTTTCTTTATTTTAAAAAAAAAAAAAAAGGTATGAAATGCAAAATATGCTGTTTTCTTCAACTTTCCTTCTTCCCTTAAGAATTAAGAGCAGGGCATGGGTGTACCAACTCTTGTATGGATGATAGTTAAAAAAAAAAAAAATACCAGGCAAATAGAGACATTTAAATAATTTACGATGTATTTACACAATAATCGATCTTTTTTGTTTTGTTCCAGCGTCTGTCTTCTCAGCGTTTGAATGCACATTCTAGTCACCCATCTTTACTTTCGACGTCTGAGGAGAAACAAAAAGCAGTTTTTAATAAACATTTACTGTAAAGAGTTATAATTTTTAAGTCTCTGCAACAACATCTGGGCCTTTGTCCAAACAACTATGTTGTGGAAAGATTGTTATAACAAACCAAAACTAAACTAAAAACTTAGTTTGCAAAAAAAAATTGTAAACTGAAATAAATTTTTTTTTTTTAAAAAACGTGAAATTCTATCACATATTTAGAAAAAGATGTTTTAGCCTCGCTTAGATTAAAGCAAGGCTAAAACCGATAAAACTTAATGATAAGATTGTGATGATTGACAGTTTCTGACCTAAAATAATTAATAAGTGAAATTAAAAACTTCAGTTTGTGCTATGTGGCCATTATTCTCCTGTGAGGCAAAAGATGAAGGGTAAAGGCTTGCAAAAAACTGTATTTACCTGCAGAATAGCTACAATGACACCAAACAGGCCGATGGCACTTCCAAAGATTTCCACAATTAGGATCTTCACGAAGAGGCTGGCGTTCTGGGCATCTGCCAAAGCGGCTCCGCTGCCCACGATGCCGACACAGATGCCACAGAAGAGGTTGGAAAAGCCCACAGTCAGACCAGCTCCAAACATGGAGTAACCTAATAGGACAGAAAACAAAATGAGTCACAGTTCAAGCTGAGTAACTCACAATGGAGTCGTCTACATCGTCGTCGTTTCACATCACCACATTCATCTGATTGGCCTTCATCTTAGTTTCATCTGTACAACGAATTCTTTTCCCCCAGAACTGTGCAGACTCTTTTAGTTGTTTTCTGACCTTCCTGTTCCTCCACCTTGTTGTAAACTCTCTGTACATTCATAAAGGTATGCCTGGATTGTAGACTGTAACACCAGTAAACATTTATCTTAAACATGGAAATAATTCTGCGATCATTCTTGTGAGACCTTCGTTGAGCTGGTCAGTGCATTGGGCTCAGTGCTGTAACTCAGGTGGTAGAGCAGGTCACCTACTAACCAGAAGTTCGATCCCAGTCTGCTCCAGTCTGCATGCCAAAAATCCTTGGGCAAGATACTAACCCTATGTTGCTCTAAGATGCATCCATCAGAGTATGATTGCGTGTGTGAATGTTAGATGGTGTGATTGGGTGAATGAACAAGTTGTGTAAAAGCGCTTAAACTGCTCAGGTAGAGTAGAAAAGCACTATATAAGACCCAGTCCATTTACCAATTTTAAGACTCAACCAGATTGCAGATTTGCCCACTAAAATTTTCCATCTATGACAGGTTTATTTTGGCTTGGGGTTGTTTTCAGCCTAATGATGACACCCTCGCTTGCATAGATTCTCTTTGAACAGAATATTGAGATCTCCAGTAAACAGCAACCAAATACAAAGTCAACAATTGAAATCAACTCTGGATCTTTTGTCCTCCTAATCCTTCATGAAATTAAAAGGGCACAGGCCTCACCTGGGCACTGACTGCTTGTCAGTCCAGTTAATTTTGAGCCTCTGAAAATGGGGGCCTATGTATAAACAGGGCTGAAATTCTATTATTGTTATTATTATTATTTATTTTTAAAACCCTAGAATTAAAGGTGAGATTTTCCTATTTCAGTCAGGAGTCTCTTTTCTTACCAGCTTGGTAGTTTCGTGCCCCAATAGTCTCAGGAGTCGTTCCACTGAAGTTCTGTAAGACGAAATAAATCATTTCAGAATCCTTATTCCGGGCTCTACAATGACATTTCACTTGTTTTTGTCTCTTACAACTGCAGCTTAATTTCAAGGTGTCGCTGTCCTCTGTGCAGGCTTCCTTGCATCATTTATGAATTTTTAAAAAAAAGGCTTCCTCAATCATCAAAAATGTGTTCCTTACCTCGGCCATATTGCTGATGACAATAGCCATGATGATTCCATAGATTGCAACAGCTTCACAGAAGATAATGCTGGGGGGAGAAACAGAATAAGCAAGGGTCACCGTCTCTGCAAAACACTGCTTTGGACCTGCAGCAATAAACTGATGTTACTGGTGCTAGATGGAACCATAATTCACTGAATGCCCTTCTTAGCAACGTACAGCTGTTGACGGGAACAAAACAGACAAGTGCTCTCTTTGACGGGGCTTACCTGACCAAATTTTTGGTTTTGATTCGTGGAGCCTTGACGCCACCACCAATAATGCTAGAGCCAGTGACGTAGATCCCCCTAGGAAAACAAGCGGAAAGAAAAACAACATCACTTACAAAAACATTTTAATGTTACAGAAAAGTCAACAGTTGGTATAAATGGAAACAGGAGAAGCATAAAAACACAGCATGAGTTAAATGACTACCATTATTGAGCTTCACTCTAAAACGACCCATTTACACGTAGTATAAATACACATCTTCTGTGATCCAAACGGTTTTCAATGCACTCGAGACTTGTAATGATGCAAAAACAAGGTAAAAAGGATCCGTTTCAACACACAGTGGCAGCACATTTTTCATCTAATGCACTTAATGGGATAAAATACTAAACAATAAAAAGGAGCTCAAGGTAGGCAATTAAATGAAAATAAATCTTCTGAACACTGATCCAAAATAAGCAGCCAGCCCAGAGACTTGTAGGTAATATGTGTGAAAACAAATAAGACGATGTATTTCTCATTAATTCCAAATGACAGGAATGTGTAGGACAATCATGCAGAAGAGATAAGTTATTCAGTGTGTAAATCAGAATTATTAAGCAAACACAGGAATCATTTTGTAATCCAGGAACCTGTGGATCGGCAGGTGGCGGTTTTTCCCCACAGACCACTGGCTGTAGCTGGCCTTTACCTGCAGCTGTTCAGCCAAATCTGCTTTAAAGGAATTCGGTTAGAGTTCTCAGAAGATCTGTGGTTCGATTCCCGAGTCTTCTAGTCTACATTTTGAATTCTTCTTTAAGATAACGAACCGCAAACTGCCCCGAAAAAACGGATCAATGTTAGTGTGTGAAATATATAGGTGTGCAAAGTCCATAAAATAAAGTGCTGTGTAAGTAGGTGAATGTGGTATTTTATGTGTAATTTCTGCAATTTATTATTTCACAATCGAAAACTCTGAATACAAAACAAGAAACTTGTCCAAACATCTATTTTTCACTTCACACAGTTTCAGATTTTACAGTTCTACATTTACACCTGTTGTTTTAAAAAGTAAGGTCAAAGGTTTTAGGGAACAGCACTTTTTTTTTTTTTTACTCCTCTTATGTTGAAACAAGACAACTGACAGAGTTTGGCATTTTGTGTAAAATTATGCTCATGTTTTGTAATCAAACATAGCCAGCCATGGATACTAGTATGCACTTAAAGAAGTCTTACTTACCAGGCAGCTCCCACCACAGACAACGAGATGGCCAAACCAATGCCCAGATTGGCCCACATGAAAGGAGAAGTCTCTGTCAGGAACCTGCGAGTAAAGAAGTAAAGCTCACTCAGCCTCAATTTTATAACAACATCATTGTTTGCAATACCTTTTAAAAACACGATGCACACTCTGTTTTAAACTCTAACCTTTTTCTCAACAGTCTGTTAAAATAAATACCTGTAGTGGATAAATCCAAGCTATGCCCTCTTCAAGTAGTAGATGGAAACCACTTCATGCGTTTCTTTCACATCCCAAATTTATTTGGGGAAAGTACAGACAGACCTCAAAAATGTCTCCAGTGACACATTCACTGTTACTTTCACTTTCAACATATACAAATTATCTTGGAAAATGTCTGATCAGCCAAGTGAAACGGATTGGTGCCTCACTATCACTCTGCAAAAAGGGAAAAGGCGGGCCCTGAATCTGTCAAAGAGGAAACAGGCAACGTAGACTCGCTTATGTTGTAAGGCATGTCTCTGTACATTTACAATTGTGCAATGTGGGAAAGGCAGTGCTGTTTTATAACTTTTATTACCCAGAATGTCAATATAATATTTTTCCTGGTAGAACCACTTATAAAATATAACTAAAACAACAGACTAGATGTCAAACAAGGTCAAAAATCATCACTTTCTTAATTCTTTCAGTTGCCCAATTTAGGTGGATCACCTGCCTCTATTTCACCCTATCCCTAGGACCCTCATCTGTCACACCAGCCCTCTGCATGTCTCCATCCATGAAATCTTCGTCTTTTCCTCCTGCCTGGCAGCTACATAGTCAACATCCTTTGTGCAATATATCCCCCCATTTGCCCCTTTTTCAAACCATCTCAGCCTTGCCTCTCTAACTTCATCTCCAAACTGCTTGACCTGAGCTGGTCCTCTCATTTCTAATCATGCCCATTCTGGTCACTCCCAATGAAAATCTTAACATCTTCTACTCTGCCACCTGTCTTTTTTCTTTTTTTTTTTTTAAGTGAAAACCATCTTGAAACCATACACCATTGAAAGTCTTACTACCATCTTGTAAATCTTCCCTTTCATTCGTGCTGCTATCCTTCTGTCACAAATCACCTCTGACACTCCTGCCCTCCTCCTTTCTGCATTCTCTTCTTCACCTCTCTTGTGTACACTCCATTGGCTTTGTATGGTTGACCCCAGGTATTTAAACTCATTGACCTTTGTTACCGCTTCAGCGTTACACCCATCTCCCTCTCATTCACTCACACTCACATGTATTCTGTCTTGCTTCCACTCAACTTCATTCCTCTTCTCTCCAGAGCATACCCCCACCTACTCTCACTACACATCACAATGTCATATGCAAACATCATAGTCGGCAGAGACTCTTGTCTGATCTCATCTGTCACTGCGACAAGGAGGAGCTCAGAGCGGATCCCTGATCCCACCTTAGCCATCTGTCACTCCTAGCAGACACACCTCACCACTGTCTAGCTGTCCTAAAACATGTTCTACACCACCCTGACTTCTTCACGCAGTACACAGTTCCTCTCTTGGCATCCCATCATATGCTTTCTCGAGATCCACAGTGAACCTCACTCTGACCTTCTCTATAATTCTCCATCAACAGTCACAAAGCAAACATCTGTACAGCTCTTCCTCAGCATTAAGTCATAGTGCTACTAACTGATCATCACGTCTCTTCTTAACCTACCTTCAACAACTCTTTCCTATAGAAAAATGGTGTGGCACGTTAACTTTATCCCTCGGATACTAATGATTTTAGAGTATATATGAATCTTTACCTCCAGACAGCAGCTGTGTACAAAGAATACTTACCATGCCACATCAAAGCGGAATCCCAGGTCAAATATAGTGTAGCAGATCCCTGTGGAAACAGTGACGGTCATTTTTAGGCATATGTGGGAAAAACACGGTAACATTTTAAAGATGAGCCATTTAGTCGACCCGTGTGTATTTCTGCATGAGTAATCTTGTGTTTTGCAGGTTGCGTGAAACACAGTCACACTTCTGTTCTAAAAGAAGCTGCAGCTTCGGTGTGACCACTCACACTCACGTGAAAACCACTGTAGTTCCTACCCAGCACAGTCAGCTGGACACACAAACACCTAGACAGCTAACCTTAGCACGGCGCAAACAGACGACTTCAAACTAAAATAAGAAAAGCGATCCAAGCATGGTAAAATATTTCCAAATCATACAAGGTGTGACACTAATAAAAATAAAATACAATCACTAACATCCAACGTTAAAACCTCTGAAAATTTCTGTTATGAGAGTACGCTGTAAGCTAACTACCCTTAGCTAACAGCATGCTAGCCAGATGCTAACTTAAACCGTGTTGTTTATATAATATGAGCACACAGCGATTTTTAAAAATACATTCAACAACGAATTGGGTTTTCATGTATCCCTCTTATCATGCATTAGTAAACCATTTTTTCCATATGCTAACTAACCTATCGACTATCCCAGTATTTAGACGGGTCCTGAAGTACAGCTGTCAAACATACCAAAAAAAAAATCACAATGTCACGAAGAGACAACGATTAAATACACGACCATTACTGCAAATTACATGAAATATATATTTTCATTCATTCATTTAGCTATTATTAGGCATTTTCCTGTAAAATAAAACCTTACCAACGATTAGTATGGTGCTCCAGAAGGCCAAAGTGACCCCCGTGTAAAGAATGGCGTGTCCGTTCATCATCCACTCTAGTAGCATCTACCCACCGGGTTAACCTGCTGGATCAGCAAGATCTACTTGGCCCAAATTTCAAATCTGATGCCAGTACAGCCCAGGTAGCGATATAATGCAGTTTTACGAAGCGCTATCAGTCGATGGAGGAGGAAGAGAATCAAAAAGAGAAGCTGGGTGATGTCAGCTGATCCGGCTCGACTAGCATGTGACCCAGGAAGGAAGGGAGGGAGGGCTGCGTTCGCTTACGTTTTTACTTTACCCACTGTCGCTTTAAAACAAGCGTTTAAAGCACTCTTTGTGTTGAATTTACTCGGTAATTATTCCACCGTAACTTACACAAATATAGAGTTAAATAAAACAAAACGACACCCAACCAAGGCAAAAGAGGTTTAAATATCCTCGAAGATAGTATCCGAAACCGGAGTGTTGACTGCAGCGCGCACAGTGGCCGAAAGATGTCACTGTTGAAATATATATGGCGCAAAGGCAACAAGACTGCAGTGTACACGATTTATAAAGGAAAAACCCAATCAATACTAAGTCTATTTGACTGTTCATTTTTATCCTATAATTAAATATAGTTAACTTGATAGGACATGTGCAAGACAATAACTTCATCCTTAGACCACGAGGGACACTATTATTTTTCAATAAGTGCAAAAATGCTGTGATGGAAATGTTATGGTCTTTGTAATAACCTGATATCATCTGAATAATTATGGGAGATTTGGGACCAACATGTTGAGCAGTTGTGTTTTGGATAAATGTTACATATTTTTCCTCTTGCAGTACTTAAGATATCAAATCAAGGCCAGGGGGCAGGGAAGCTGTTCCCATGACACATGGTAGGGAAACACAACAGTAAGACACTTCATGTTGGCTTTTTTCTTTAATTCATTACCTGTTTGAAACTTTGTTTGTTTGCTAAGCCACTTAACACCAACCTGTAAATAATTCAGGCATCGAAATGACACTTAACTCCAACCGGTGTTTCATTCACACATGATACTTAGCAAAGAACAGATTTAACAGTTGCATATTCACACACTTTGCTACTAGCAGCCTGTTGCAAAAGTACAACATTTCTTAGGTTGAATCTACAAAAAATGCCAAATATAACACAGTTTTATATTCATTGGCACTGACAAGGTGATTCCCAAAGATCTATTGGCTGAAAACTTGGTACATATTGGCATGGCAAAAAAACTGAGGAAGCTAAACAATTGGGGGACAAAAGAAGATATTTCAGACTTGGATGTAATTATAAATGCAGAAAGGAACCATCACATCCACTATGTAGCAACATCTCAAAAAATAAAATTGTCAATACTTTCAGTGTTCAGAAATGCAGTGATCCTAAACATACTGCAAATGCAGTAAAAACATACCTCGATTGAAAACCACACAATGAAACACTATTAGTCATGGACTGGCCTCCCCAGAGGGGAGAGATGCTTGATCCATGTCTCAAGTCAGTATTTGGTATGACCATGGCCATACCAAATACTGACTTTCAAACGTATTAGAATTGTATACAGTATTGTGCATATGTATATAAAATAAAACACATTTCTATTTGCAAGCACTATCTGCCTTGTTGCAAGTGTTCTGTCACAGATTACTAATTCTTACATTATTTGAAAGCTAGACACTGTGCTTTGACGCTCTCGGTGTACTCTCAGTATACTCCAGATTTCTGTTGAGGTATGTCTGCTCATCCTTTTAGAACTGTATAAAAGATTTCCTGTGTGTTTCAGCTGAAATACAATAGTATACAAGAACGTATGAAGCACTCTATCACCAAAGCCTTAAATGAAAGTTTTGAAGTTTTGAAGTTAATCCTAGTAATCCTTTTTTTGTTTGTTTTTTCAACTACTGTGAAATTTAGAAGAAAAACAATAACCTTGCATCAAATGAAAATGCCATGACACTGCGTTACTCATTATCTATAAAAGCTATTTTTCTTGAACTGTTTCTTTCATTTTCACTGATCTGTATACTTTTTTTTTTGCTGAGCTATACATCTTCAAAAAACTATCAAAATGCAATACTGAAGCACTGTTATATCTCTATGTGGAGTTTTTGAATTAATGTTGAACTTCTTTTTAGTGATGAGCCACCAGTTCTTTATCTGTTATTCTTCTTATAGACTCATCTTCATTAAAATGCAGATGAATGAACTGCACATCAAGTATGTTTTTATGACAAAATCCACCAAAGCAGGCCTACAGCTAGGATTTGGGAAGCTACACCATTGATAACAAAATGACATTTGCATGTGTGATAACATAACGTGTGTCATGTCAAACATGTCTCTCAGCAACATGAAAAGAAGCAAAAAAAAAAAAAATCCCCCATAAACCAGTTTTCCATGTGACTGACAGCTCAGAGCCAAAAGCAATTCAGAAGTCTGATTCTCCCTTTTCATTAATTTCAAGTTGAACAGCGTCAAGGGGCAGTACCCTCCATGGAGAAGGAGGCTAGAGGGCAAGATCAAAGTAGCACGGAGGGAGGTTAGCCAACTAACGGAGTTGCAGCAAGGTGCGACAAAGAAGGTGCATAAGAAATACAGCAAGCTGTCCATACCTCAGGCCTTGGAAACTGCCAAGCAAAGACTTACAGCCTTGGCCAGCCGCTTGAGGAGGTACACCAGAGAGATAGAAGGCAGGAGAATAAACCAGCTGTTCTCCACAGAACCAGCAAAGGTGTACTCTCAGTGGCAAGGGAACAATAAGAGAACAGCACCACCAAGGCTGGAGACGGAGCAATACTGGAAGAGCATATGGGAGAAGGATGCAACCCATAACAGCAATGCTCAGTGGCTAGAGGATCTGAGGGCAGACCACAGCGACCTCCCTGAACAGGGTCCAGTAACCATCACAGTGGCAGATATCCAAGAAAGGGTCTCCAGTATGAAGAGTTGGACAGCACCAGGGCCCGACATGGTTCACGCCTACTGGCTGAAGAAGCTGACTGCACTCCATGAGCGTCTGGCAGCACAAATGAACCAGCTGCTAGTTAACGAGAGATACCCGGAATGGCTAACCGAAGGTCGGACGGTCCTGATCCCCAAGGACCCCAAGAAGGGACCGGTCCCCTCCAACTACCGACCAATAACCTGCCTCAGTACTACATGGAAGCTCCTGTCAGGCATCATATCGGCTAAGATGAACAGGCACATGGGTCAATACATGAGCGGGACACAGAAAGGAATTGGCAAGAATACCAGAGGCGCAAAACACCAGCTACTGGTAGACAGAACAATTAGCCGAGACTGCAAGACCAGACTGACAAACCTGTGCACTGCCTGGATTGATTACAAGAAGGCCTATGACTCAATGCCCCACAGCTGGATACTGGAATGCCTAGAATTGTACAAGATCAATGGGACCCTAAGAGCCTTCATCAGGAACTCAATGGGGATGTGGCGTACAACACTAGAGGCCAACTCCAAGCCCATAGCACAAGTCACCATCAAGTGCGGGATCTACCAAGGAGATGCTCTGTCCCCACTGCTGTTCTGCATAGGCCTGAACCCCCTCAGTGAGATCATTAACAAGACTGGCTACGGATACCGACTACGGAACGGAGCAGTTGTCAGCCACCTCCTGTACATGGATGACATCAAGCTGTATGCCAAGAGTGAACGAGACATCGATTCACTGATCCACACTACCAGGCTATACAGCAATGACATTGGAATGTCGTTCGGACTGGAGAAGTGTAGTCGGATGGTATCAAAGAGAGGGAAGGTAGTCAGAACTGAGGGGATTGAACTACCAGAAGGCAACATTGCAGACATAGAGGACAGTTACAAGTACCTGGGGATCCCGCAGGCAAATGGGAACCATGAAGAGGCCGCTAGAAAGGCTGCAACCACCAAGTACCTGCAGAGGGTCAGGCAAGTCCTGAGGAGTCAGCTGAATGGTAAGAACAAGATCCGGGCCATCAACACGTACGCCCTGCCCGTGATCAGGACCCTGCTGGGGTAATAGGCTGGCCAAAGGAGGAGATAGAAGCCACTGACATAAAGACAAGAAAGCTCCTTACCATGCATGGAGGGTTTCACCCCAAGTCCAGCACCCTGAGGCTGTACGCTAAGCGGAAGGAAGGGGGCCGGGGACTGGTGAGTGTCAGCACCACAGTCCAGGATGAGACAAGGAACATCCAAGAATACATTGGGAAGATGGCCCCAACTGACCGAGTGCTCAGTGAATACCTCAGGCAGCAGAAACCCAAGAAAGAGGAGGGAGACGAGGAACCATCATGGAAGGACAGGCCCCTGCACGGTATGTACCACCGGCAGATAGAGGAGGTGGCTGATATCCAGAAATCCTACCAGTGGCTGGACAAAGCTGGACTGAAAGACAGCACAGAGGCACTAATCATGGCAGCACAAGAACAAGCTCTGAGTACAAGATCCATAGAGGCTGGGGTCTATCACACCAGGCAAGACCCCAGGTGCAGGCTGTGTAAAGATGCCCCAGAGACAATCCAGCACATAACAGCAGGGTGCAAGATGCTAGCAGGCAAGGCATACATGGAACGCCATAACCAAGTGGCCGGCATAGTGTACAGGAACATCTCTGCCGAGTATAACCTGGAAGTCCCGAGGTCAAAATGGGAGATGCCCCCAAGGGTGGTGGAGAATGACCGAGCTAAGATCCTGTGGGACCTTCCAGATACAGACGGACAAAATGGTGGTGGCTAACCAACCGGACATAGTGGTGGTAGACAAACAGAAGAAGACGGCCGTAGTGATCGATGTAGCGGTTCCGAATGACAGCAATATCAGGAAGAAGGAACACGAGAAGCTGGAGAAATACCAAGGGCTCAGAGAAGAGCTCGAGAGGATGTGGAGGGTGAAGGTAACGGTGGTCCCCGTGGTAATCGGAGCACTAGGTGCGGTGACTCCCAAGCTAGGTGAGTGGCTCCAGCAGATCCCGGGAATAACATCGGAGATCTCTGTCCAGAAGAGCGCAGTCCTGGGAACAGCTAAGATACTGCGCAGGACCCTCAAGCTCCCAGGCCTCTGGTAGAGGACCCGAGCTTGAAGGATAAACCGCCCGCAGGGGCGTGCTGGGTGTTATATATATATATATATATATATATATATACACACATATAGTATATACACTGGGTGAATGTGCAGTAGTAGCAGCAAGCAGGTGAATTCTGTACATTAATATGAATAGACATCTGACTATTTTACAGGATAGACAATATAAACATATTTAAAATTAAAGGAATTGAAATGTACATTGTACATTGTGCCTTGGTTTAGTGTCTGGAAGAGAGTCCTGTCTCAGTCAATTATAGATGATGTGAGAGGGCGGGTGTGTGTGTTTAGGGCACGGATGGCTTGGGGATAGAAGCTCCTCTTGAGTCTCTCTGTCCTTGCCCGGAAGATGCGGAACCTTCTACCAGATTGCAGAAGTTGGAACAGTTTGTTGCCAGGATGGGACGGGTCCTTCAGTATCTGCGCTGCTCTAGTCCGGCATCTCCTGGTGTAGGTGTCCTGAAGCGGGGGGAGAGCAATCCTGCAGCAGCGTTCTGCTGTACGGATCACTCTCTGGAGAGCTTTTTGGTCCTTCACACAGCTGTTCCCGAACCACGATGTCATGTTCTGTGTGAGGATGCTCTCCACAGCGCCTGTATAGAAAATCCTGAGGATCTTTGGAGAGACCCTGAACTTCCTCAGTTGTCGTAGGTGATACAGGTGCTGCCTAGCCTTTTTGGTCTGGACCTGAATGTGGGCAGCCCATGTCAGGTCTGAGGAGATGTGGACACCAAGATACTTGAAGGACTGCACCCTCTCCACTGGAGCTCCATTGATGATAATGGGCTTGTAGTCTCTGTGCTGACCCCTTCTGAAGTCCACCACCAGCTCCTTGGTCTTGCTGACGTTCAGCATTTCCCCTGAAATGAGGCTTTTGAACTTTGGTTGTCTGGTTTTGTACCCTGGATTGATTATAATAAAGTGTAATGCATTGCTTTTTGAATCTGTGAACATACCAACACTCTCTAAAACATTTCTTTTCAGCAGAAAATAAAGCCTCATCCTGCATTTCTCCTCATTTAAGACGTATAAATGTTCCACTTTAATGCTGCTTAGAGACTGCTTTATAATCACTGAAAGATAAAAATTTTTTTAAAAAAGCCCAGCTTCTAACAGTGTCTGCCATGAAAGTTATGACGGAAAAAACCACAACTCCTACTTCTCCCAGAAATCGACTAATATGGTAGCACTTAGCAAACTAGAGCAGAGGCAGCGTTTTCTAAAGAGAGGGTTTAAGACTAGCTGTTGAAACTGGGGATACTAGAGTTCATTCTATGTTTATTTACAGCTGTTGAACACATTTTTAACATAACCCTGGGATGTTTTTCTCTTATCCAACAAAAATCCTGTGAAGTGGAAAAACAAATTGCTAAAAATGCCCGGACTTTATAATTGCTTACATTTTGTGCAGTTTCTGACATGTTATCATGATTTCTCCTCTAAAGTAGTCCAAAGAACATGATTTTCACCCCCTATAACTCCTGACCATGATTTTAGCATGTGTGGACTATTAACTAATTACTTACAGAAAGTACAGCCTCATTCACTTGTAGGGTTTTACATATCAGGGTAAAATGAAAAAAATCTTTGGTAAGTCTTAGTAAGTCTTAAAATAAATTAAATACAACCTCAGATGAATGAAAACTGAGAATAATTAAAGAAAGAAAGAAAGAAAGAAAGAAAGAAGCTTCTCAGATGAGAGGTTAAACATCTTCAAGGCCAAAGGAGCTTGCAAAGAAAAGCGTCTGGACTTCTTTAAGTACTTAAGTACTTTTCTTTGCAAGCTCCTTGGACTACAACGACCAGGACGACTGAAAACCTTCACAGACAAATAATGTTATTATTCAATTAATTATAACATAATAAAGATCATCTGGTCGTTAAGAAGCCTTAAAGTTTGGTAAATACAACCTCAGATCAACTGTGAAACTCTATCGTTGTTTTTTAACAACAGCTAAGCCAAATATTTACAAATTAAGTACTCTAAGTCATGTGACAAAAAGGTTTTACTGTCATGGCCTGGGTCTAGGGACCCAGGGCTCATGCATTTTAGTGTATGTTTATGTTTATATTTTCCGTGTGGTATTTTGATTTTCTCTCCTTTTTTCTCCTGGTTTCTCCGTGTGAGCTTCCGGATGTTTTGGTTCGCTGAGGAGACTGCGAACCCGGAAGTGTTTCTTCACTCGAGACAGCCACACCTGCCGCTCGTCCTCCTCTGCCAGCTGCAGCAGATTACACTCGTCAAGGGAGCGGTATTTAAGACTGCAGCTGAACTGAGGCCGATGCTGGATTCTTGAGTCAGAGCGCGTCAGTACAGCCGTGGACTTTTGTATAAACCTTCGAGATAATAGATGTCCTGCTAACCTTAATGTGTTTGTGTTGCCAGGAATCTGGAGCGGAGTGTGTTTTGAAGTCACGGTGTAGGAGTTTTTTGGAGTCGCCACTTTTCACCTTTCACGGACATCTGCACTGTGTGGGATTCAGGGAGAATCACCACAGGACCACAGTGCCTGGATTTTGTATATAGTTGTGGGTTTTCCACCCCCTGTCAATAAATCCACTGTCCTTCACTAAAAGTCTCGCGTTTGGGCCCTACTTTCACTGCAACTCCACGGTCTGCCGTCGCAGCCCGTGACCTTTATTGGACTCTGTGAAGTCCTGTGCAAAACTTAATATACCCAATGATTTGGTAACCTGTTCAATGACCTTTAGCAGCAATAACTTGAAAAAAAATGCTTTCTGCATGACTCCATCACTCTGTCACATGGTTGTGGAGGAATTTAGGTCCACTCTTCTGTACCACATTGCTTCAGTTCATTAAAATGTGTATATGCTCATGCACAGCTCTGCCACAGGATTAGAGTCAGGTTGAGTCGGCCATTAAAACACCTTAATTCTTTTCTTTTTCAGCTATTATATCATACATATGCTAAGAATATTATCCTGTTGAATGACCCAGTTTAGTCCAAGCTTTAGGACAAATGTGAGGCCTGATGACCTCACATTTGTGTGCAGTGTGTTTTGAAGTCACGGTGTAGGAGTTTTTTGGAGTCGCCACTTTTCACCTTTCACGGACATCTGCACTGTGTGGGATTCAGGGAGAATCGCCACAGGACCACAGTGCCTGATGACCTCACATTTGTCTCTAGAATACTTCAGTGTACAGAGGAGTTAATGGTTAACTGCAAGGTGTTCAGGTCCTGTGGCTGCAAAACAAACCCAAATCATCACCACCGTGCTTGATAGTTGTTATGAGGTGTGTCCCGATGTGCTGTGTTCGCTTTTCTCCAAAAGTGTTACTGTTAGCACCAAAGCTGCACTTCTCTGTCTGAAGGACATTGTTCCAGAAGTCTTGTGGTTTGTTCAGATACAACCTTGCAAATGTAAGCAGTGCTGCCATGTTGGTGTTTTTTTTTTTTTTTTGAGAAAAGAGACTCCTGGAAACCCTTCCAAACAAGCCAAACCTGTTCAGTATTTTTTTTTTTAATTGTACTGTCATTTTTTTGCAGTTCTTTGAGCATTGCACAATCTGACCTTGTGGTAAATTTGCTGATACACCCATTTCTAGGAAGAATGTGGCATTGTATCGATGCACACCTGAACCCTCCAGACCAGCAAACTGCCAAAACGTGTACTGGACATGTTCATGCATTAAATATGGCATCAGAAATAGCACACCCTTGCCTCAGATAGCTGGAACAGAAAGAATAAAGGCATGAATCAGTTAGGAAGGCACTCATAAGAGCACATTACTCCAACATGTCCAACAGATCCCTTTGATTCAGCCTGTTTAATGTTTCCTTCCATTTTGTACTTCACACAAGGTTTTACTCCCTATCTGCCAGGTCGTCTTGTCCTGTTCATTTTTTGTCTCAGCAGTCTTGAACTTTAACTAAATGACATAAAAGTACGTTTCTCATTGGAATACAATTCTCTCTGGAAACTACTGAATCAGACATTTCAGGCTCTAAAATGCAAACCAACCAACAAACACCTAAAATAGAATAATACTGTGGAAAAAGCCAAGGTTTAACCACAATCTAATGTGTTTTACAGTGTTTGGGGAATACAACCGCAATTAAAACATATCCCATCCCGCCTATTCACTTTGATCCTGTTAGTGTAATGAGATTCTGAGTAGTGTCAATTAAAATGAAGATGCTGTTAGCTTTGTTCATTATGTAAAGTACAAACAAGAAAAAAACAAAACAGACCCTTCCTATGAATAACAAATGAGACAGGGAGACCAGCACCAGCTCCTACATAATTTTAATATTTACTTAATAAATATTCCAGTTTGCTGAATTATAAATATAACAAATCAAAGTAAAAAAAGAGAGAGAGAAAAGAAAGACCAGTAGGATCAACAACAAAAACAACAAAACACAATAACTACTTAGGAATAATATGATGGTAACAAAAAATAAATAGACAGAAAACCTCCCCCACATATAAACTGTACAAATAGGAGATGAGACGAGAAGCAAATTCTGAGATTAGTGCAGCTCAAGTTACTCTTCTGAACAATATTTAGGGCATATAGAGTTTACCAGTAAGTATATAAGTGCTGAACTTTCAGAAACAGCCGCATATTTGCTTCAGTAACTGGCCCTCGATTTGAGTAAGACTTAAGCAACAGTTTGGCCATTTATTCTTGAGGCTGACGGTTCTGTCATAAGCTGCTCACAAACAAAGGCGGGCATAGTCAGAAGAGGTTCTGAGAGTCATTTATTTATGCCGGCCTCCCAAAGTGCACAAAGGAATATAAAACAATAAATAAATTACAAAAAAAAAGTCACGGCAAAATCTAATTCCAGCGTCTTTTCCACAGCTCGAATCACATAACTCAGCGACGTCATTTCAGAGATCTTTGGTCACGTGATATTCTGATAACCGGCCTCGATAGGGCTTCATTTGAACACGCCCCCTTTACTAGACAGAGACACTTTTTTTTTTTTTGCACAGAAATGTACAACAATTATGGCAATCTCTACAAAGATTCTATTTTCCCAACATGAAGTAGTATCAGAACAGGCTGAATTCCAACATATAGAAGATAGATAATGAACAGGAAGTACAGTGGGGCAAAAAAGTATTTAGTCAGCCACCGATTGTGCAAGTTCCCCCACTTAAAATGATGACAGAGGTCAGTAATTTGCACCAGAGGTACACTTCAACTGTGAGAGACAGAATGTGAAAAAAAAATCCATGAATCCACATGGTAGGATTTGTAAAGAATTTATTCGTAAAATAGGGTGGAAAATAAGTATTTGGTCACCTCAAACAAGGAAAATCTCTGGCTCTCACAGACCTGTAACGTCTTCTGTAAGAAGCTTTTCTGTCCCCCACTCGTTACCTGTATGAATGGCACCTGTTTGAACTCATCATCTGTATAAAAGACACCTGTCCACAGCCTCAAACAGTCAGACTCCAAACTCCGCCATGGCCAAGACCAAAGAGCTTTCGAAGGACACCAGGAAAAGTCTTGTAGACCTGCACCAGACTGGGAAGAGTGAATCTACAATAGGCAAGCAGCTTGGTGTGAAAAAATCAACTGTGGGAGCAATCATCAGAAAATGGAAGACATACAAGACCACTGATAATCTCCCTCGATCTGGGGCTCCACACAAGATCTCATCCCGTGGGGTCAAAATGATCATGAGAACGGTGAGCAAAGATCCCAGAACCACACGGGGGGACCTGGTGAATGACCTGCAGAGAGCTGGGACCAAAGTAACAAAGGTCACCATCAGTAACACACTACAACGGCAGGGAATCAAATCCCGCAGTGCCAGACGTGTTCCGCTGCTGAAGCCAGTGCATGTCCAGGCCCGTCTGAAGTTTGCCAGAGAGCACATGGATGATACAGCAGAGGATTGGGAGAATGTCATGTGGTCAGATGAAACCAAAGTAGAACTTTTTGGTATAAACTCAACTCGTCGTGTTTGGAGGAAGAAGAATACTGAGTTGCATCCCAAGAACACCATACCTACTGTGAAGCATGGGGGTGGAAACATCATGCTATGGGGCTGTTTTTCTGCCAAGGGGACAGGACGACTGATCCGTGTTAAGGACAGAATGAATGGGGCCATGTATCGTGAGATTTTGAGCCAAAGCCTCCTTCCATCAGTGAGAACTTTGAAGATGAAACCAGGCTGGGTCTTCCAACATGACAATGATCCAAAACACACCGCCCGGGCAACAAAGGAGTGGCTCCGTAAGAAGCATTTGAAAGTCCTGGAGTGGCCTAGCCAGTCTCCAGACCTCAACCCCATAGAAAATCTGTGGCGGGAGTTGAAAGTCCGTGTTGCTCGGCGACAGCCCCAAAACATCACTGCTCTCGAGAAGATCTGCATGGAGGAATGGGCCAAAATACCAGCTACTGTGTGTGCAAACCTGGTAAAGACCTATAGTAAACGTTTGACCTCTGTTATTGCCAACAAAGGTTATGTTACAAAGTATTGAGTTGTATTTTTGTTATTGACCAAATACTTATTTTCCACCCTGATTTATGAATAAATTCTTTACAAATCCTACCATGTGGATTCATGGATTTTTTTCTCACATTCTGTCTCTCACAGTTGCAGTGTACCTCTGGTGCAAATTACTGACCTCTGTCATCATTTTAAGTGGGGGAACTTGCACAATCGGTGGCTGACTAAATACTTTTTTGCCCCACTGTACAAACAACAACAAATAAATAAATAAAAACAAACCCCAAACAGAATCAAAGCAAACAAACAAACAAACAAACAAACAAACAAAAAACAAAAAAAAAGATGTTATACCTTAGGGGTTTTCTAGCAGATCTAGTTCAATAATCATATGATTCAGAACCAGAGCTTGTTTTTTGTCCATACATGTAACAGATGAGAGGAAGAGGCAGAGTTCTTTGTGAAAAGTAAAAAAGGACAGCTTTGTTTTCAGAAAACGACATTTGTGAATGAAGAATTTGCCCATAATAATTATTACATTTAGAACATTTTCAAGCTTCTTTTCTTTTCTTAGAGAACCAAAGATACTATCATTTTTAGAAAATTCAAGTAAGTTTGGAATCTTTTGAAAGAGCCAGTAGTGCACATCGTTCCACAGGGCTTTGCAGAATATACAATTATAAAATAAATGTTCTGTAGATTCAATATCCCCATCACAAAAAGAGCAAGAATTATTATCAATAGCTGCGACGTCTGAGAAATTCTTTGGAAGGGTAAATACCAGAAAGGGTTTTGTAGTGGACCTCCTTAGCTTTGGGAGGAGTGGGAAGTTTTAGGTAATTTTTTCTGCTAAATGTAGTTCTACAAGCAACCAAATCATGGGGTGTACTTAGCTTTTCATACACTGTGTCTACATTTTGGCCTAGATTTTGTTAAATAAATAACACAGTGTAATATGTCATGTGTTATTATTTGTCTGAGGTTGTATTTACCCAACCAGGTCTGGGTAATTTTTATATCCTGATATATAAAACCTTAGAGGTTTTCCCAGGACTGCATGATACTGTGATAACTTTGGCATGAGTTAGATACAGATACTAAAGTGTAAAAATTGAGCTCACTGGAATGTATCTCAAGAAACTGCAGTGACAATGTAATATTACATATTATTACTGGTAGGAGCTTATGAATACTTAGATTTTAATTTCTTTCCTCAGCATGAACATATCCAAATGGTATTAAAAATTAATTTTGTTCTAGATTAATCTGTGTCTTTCATCAAGCTGCTGCTGTTGATAGATCACTTGTAGCTGTCTTTAATGCTGTTGCTGTTACACCATACTGTTTATTAATTATCCAGAGCAAGCACTTCTCTGGTGTGTCACCACACGAGTCGGTAACGTCTGGTTTCAGACACGTCTGTTCACTTTGCGAGTATGAGTCTCCTCACGTACTTCAACACAGATTGAACATCCTTGAGTTTGCAGAATAGAGTTTGCATTCTCTGAAGAGATTAAAGGAACAAAAGGAAGGATATTTAATTGAGGCACCAAAAAGATACTTTTTTACTAACATTTAATTTAATAACTAGAAATGAAGGCAGTTGGAAATGTGATGAAAAATCAATGCAATTAGTTTGTATGCTGGAATGATACGAGACTGGGCAAATGTTATTGAACTGCTCAGTTTCAGTTGCAAGAGCCTGTGGAATTGACCATCTCGACACATGTGCTGAGTTTAAATCTGACTCAGAGGTCTTATTTTGCTTGTTAGCCCCTGCAGGGTCATTTTGGCTTTCATCCTTTTTTTTCTTCTTTTTTTCAGTGGTTAGTTGGTTTATTGGACCTGAAGCACCATTCAACTCCAGCAGAGTAGTGTTTTGATTCCCGTTATTGTTTTAAATGTCAAAATTTAATGCTAAAATTACCCTGGACAGAAATTTGAAAGGTCACCCATTTGGTCCATCTTAGAATTTTAATGCAAGAAAAATAACTTACCTGCAACATGTAAGACGTTGTTTAACTAACACATGTTAGTTGCATTCACTGGTTTTTGTAATAATTTCTTGACTCATTGTGAAGCATTGCTTGATTGCAACAGTACAGCCTTCTAATAAGAGAATGAGTACAGCTGGTTAGGAATAATACAGCGGCCATCCAAGAATGAAATCTATTAAAGTTTTATTCAAATATAACAAAGGAGAAAATCTTCATGGCAGCTGTATTCCATGCAAGTAGAAGGACACATTTTTAAAACATTTTCATTAATTTGAAACCCTGAAAAAGTGTTTATCAGCTTGATCTGTGTCTAAAAGTGTATTTGGTTTCTGGAACCTCCTACCTAAACATATTGCTATCCGGTCGTTAAGTGATGACGTGAGGAATCCTACTTCCGGGTCTAAAGTAGTCTGCGTTTAATATGGCTTTTGTGTTGTTAACATGTTTAATGTTTTGTATTTTCTTCTATTTGATCTCAAAAAGCTCCTAAAACAGTCAGTGATCACTGTTGACCTCCCTCGGCTTTTATTACCGCTAATCATTTATTTAAGCTCAGTTTTTAAAACCTTACGATGTAACTACAGCCCAGCCCATGCAGCAGTATATGAATGACTAACCTCGTATTGTGGATGGATTATCTCAGTTGTTCTCCTGGCTGAAATTTGATCCTTTTACAGCATCCTACCATGTGATTACATTTGTTCCTCACCACCGAGAACACTCGCGTTAACTTTTATCGAGTGGAAAAAAGTTAGCTTGTTTATATTATGCTAACATAGCTGTGTCGCTAGCGGTCACGTAGCACATCATTATATACCAGCTAGCCAAACTTCAGTAACCCTATAAACGTCATTGCTGTTTAGTTTTCTGTCTTTATTTATGTTGGAAGTAATAACAGAGTTGTATGTTTTAATTTGTTTCCAAAACCCCGCAGTCAGGACATGCTATATTGTATTTAGATAGAAGCTAGCGAGCTAACATCCTGCTAACTTCTAACTCCGTTAAATGTCATAAATTCCGTTTTCATGGATGCCTGGATGTTAAACTCAATTGTTACACCTGGTAGAGCAGAACACTGATCATTTTATTAAAGATGAAAGACTTTAGACAGTTTTCCAACTCTCAGTAATGCCATAGTGATCGTTTGATATATGGACCTGCAGCGGAGTTTAGGCCCAGACATGGCTAGTGACGTCAGACTTAACGACCGGATATTTATGATTCATTCCAGAAGACTCAGACGTCTTATGGGGAAACATTTACTGTATTCTCAATGCTGAGGAAACAAAGATGACAAAAATTGTTCATTTGACATGTTGCCTCTCTTTTCTTTACACTGAATTTCTGCTTCTTCTGTAGAATGTTTTGTAAGCAAGGTCTACCTTCATGAAATCAGACAAAAGAGATGTGTCTCAGGCTCAGATATGTTTTTTTTAACTGGATCATTTATTGAGCTTTCCGACAAACAAACATGTGGCACAGTAGCACGGCATGTGTCTGATTGCATACCTCAGGTTTTTCAAGAAAAAAAAATCATACCGATGATGTAAATGTTAGGGGTGCAACGATATTCGTATCGATATTGAACCGTTCGATACAGTGCTTTCGGTTCGGTACGCATATGTATCGAACAATACAACATTTGTAATTTATTTTATCAACTTTCCTTCTGACGATGCTGTCTGTGTTGAGCGCTCAGTGAATCTGCGTTCGACTACTCCGCCTAGGCTGCACTTTCGAGCGCAGATCCACTGAGCGCTCAACACAGACAGCATCGTCAGAAGGAAGAGCGCAGGGCACCTCCCCCACCCTCATTCAGATGTGGTGTTTGGAATTATTTTGGTTTTCATGTGGCGTATGACCCTGAAGGTAAGCGCGTCATGGACTAAAGTAAAACAGTATGTTGGATGTGCCATGCAATGCTCAATTACATGGGTGGGAACTAGTGTGTTAGCGCAGTTAGCTCGTTAACGTGTTGGCCGTCTAGCCCCATGCACGGGGCGATCGGCGGTAGCTCGTTAACGGAGATTTGCCGTGTTGTGGCGTTAAGGTCATTTCAACGAGATTAACCTGAAAGCACTAGTGGGAACACAACGAATATAACTGCACATTTACGCCGACATCATCCTAGTGCAAAGACAAAAACAAAAAGCATGCTACTAACTTTAGCCGAGTCATTTAGACAGCTGTTAGCACATGATTCTCCTTATGCTGCTGAGAATATAGCCCAGAAGAAGCGGATAGTATAGCTTTTATTTTGGAAAGAGACATTTATAATAAACTCTCTTTTCCAAAGATGAGTGATTCCTCAATCAGATACAGGGCTTGCAATATCGCTAGCCCAACGTCCCGGGCTAGCGATTTTTTCAGTCGGGGTACCAAAATCTATCTCTGCCCTGCCCGTCGGGCTATTGTAGGAAAAATATATGTCAATGCTTTTGCATTCTTTCAGAAATGTAGCTGGGTTATTATGTCATTGGCATCGGTGAGCCACTGTCAATATGTGACATATTGAAATCGCGTTTGAATTTGCGCTTGTTTTTTTGCTTTCACTTTGCAATCGCGCGAACTGTGTATAGAGAGCGACAGTACTGATCTGTGAGTGATGATAATTTGCGCACCAATTCCTCTGACATCGTCTTATTAATCGTTAGCTTACTATGCAAACATGACAAGTGAAATCTCCCGCAGCAAGCTTAAACATGTGAGAGGTTGATCGCGCAGAGAATCGCTGAGCTTATGTGAGTGCGTCTGTAAAAGCAGCAGGATTTATATTTGACTACGATGACCTGGATGACTGAGAACCTTCACAGACAGATATATATTTTAGTTCTGCTGAGCCAAATAAGACAGGTCAGGGTGAAGAAGTGACAGCCAAAGAAAAGCTTACCACAAAACGGAGAAGTTATGACAAATCAGACTATAAGGCAAAAAGAAAGTGCAGCTTTATGGTTTCATGGACAAAAGAATTTCTGTGGCTGCAATATGACGAGCTAAATAACCAGGGCTGCACATAAGTGGTCCGCAGGTGCGCATTCGCTGTCAAAATAAAAAACACGCACAAGGGTTAGGGTTAAATTTAAAAACTGTACTTTTGAGTTAAAATATATATTTATAATTTTAATAAATGACAAATTAAAAAGGCATGAACATTTTTTTTGTATCGAAAAAATATCGAACCGTGACACCAAAGTATCGAACCGAACCGAACCGTGAATTTTGTGTATCGTTGCACCCCTAGTAAATGTCCCAAAAACTCGAAAACAACCCATGTGAAATATACACAATTTAAAAATGATTGCAGATCTGTCAGCACAACTCAGATTGGTTGATCATAGCCAGATGGATAAATGGTCCTTAACGCATTACGCTGGACTAATTACAAATGAGCTTGCAGGATCAATTTTTATTCTTCTATACCAGCCATAACTATCGTCAAAGGGGTTATATTTTAGGATTTTCGGTCAGTGAGGAAGTGATGAGATTTGAAATCCAAAAGATTTAAGATCTTTTTCACTGTGACTTTACATATTTTGTGGCATTTTAGCAGAAGAGATTTTTGAAAATTGGTACTTGAGTGGTTAGTAGAAGCATATTTTAAACATGTCGTTTGTTCATTCTGGGGAATGGTAAGAACTTTGTAATGAAACCATTGACAGTTTAAAAGGTGGTTTAACTTTCCTTATCTGAAAAGTGAAGCCAGTGTAGAAGTACATCAAATCTGCATTCCTTTAAATAACCAGTATTGGGCAACGCCTGTGAAAATGGTCCTCAGCTCTCTCACGCCATTGAACACTTTCCTCATGACTTTGTGGGCTTAATTAAAAATTTCAGGTCATACTGGATGGTCATTTTCAGAAAGGAGGATTCATCAGAATTTGGTCATGCTCATCTGTGACTGTCCTTATCTAGTGAGCATGTGTCTGTGAAGGTTCTCAGTCATCCAGGTCATCGTAGTCAAAGGAGCTTGCAAAGAAAAGCGTCTGGACTTCTTTAAGTTGCTTGAAGACGTTTCACCTCTCATCCGAGAAGCTTCTTCAGTTCTAAGGTCAAATGGTGGAGAGTCCCAGATATAAACCTAGTGGGAGTATCCCCCCACAGAGGGACAAAAGGACCCCCTGATGATCCTCTAATCGCCTGAGCCAAGGTGTGAAACTGGGCGTGGGTCCCAATCAGCCAGAGTTTCGGGTGTGTTCATTGTGAAACCTGGCCCCACCTTATCATGCGAATTCCTGAGGTCAGCTGGCCCAGGATGTGAGTGGGCCAGCTGACCAAAGATGGTCGCTCACAGTGGACATAGATGGCTTCTTTCACTCCTCTTTCAAACCATCTGTCCTCTCTGTCCAAAATGTGAACACTGGCATCCTCGAAAGAGTGTCCTTTATCCTTAAGATGCAGATGGACTGCTGAGTCTTGTCCTGTGGAGGTGGCTCTTCTGTGTTGTGCCATGCGCTTGTGAAGTGGCTGTTTGGTCTCTCCAATGTAGAGGTCTGAGCATTCCTCGCTGCACTGTACAGCATACACCACATTGTTAAGTTTGTGTTTTGGCGTTTTGTCTTTCGGGTGAACCAGTTTCTGTCTGAGCGTGTTGCTGGGTCTGAAATACACTGGGATGTCATGCTTGGAGAAAACTCTCCTGAGTTTCTCTGATACACCGGCTGCATAGGGGATGACAATGTTGTTGCGTCTGTCCTTCTTATCCTCCCTCGCTGGTGTCTGGTCTTCTTTTCTGTTGTATCAGCCGGTGTATCAGAGAAACTCAGGAGTCCATCTGCATCTTAAGGATAAAGGACACTCTTTCGAGGATGCCAGTGTTCACATTTTGGACAGAGAGGACAGATGGTTTGAAAGAGGAGTGAAAGAAGCCATCTATGTCCACTGTGAGCGACCATCTTTGAACAGAGGCGGTGGTTTACGACACCAACTCTCTGCCATCTATAATCCAGTTTTGAGATCCCTTCCCAGACGCCTTTACGCCCACTCACATCCTGGGCCATCTGACCTCAGGAATTCGCATGATAAGGTGGGGGCAGGTTTCACAATGAACACACCTGAAACTCTGGCTGATTGGGACCCACGCCCAGTTTCACACCTTGGCTCAGGCAATTAGAGGATCATCAGGGGGTCCTTTTGTCCCTCTGTGGGGGGTTACTCCCACTAGGTTTATATCTGGGACTCTCCACCATTTGACCTTAGAACTGAAGAAGCTTCTCGGATGAGAGGTGAAACGTCTTCAAGCAACTTAAAGAAGTCCAGACGCTTTTCTTTGCAAGCTCCTTTGACTAGTGAGCATGTGGTTTCACTGTAACATCCAGTGGGTGAAGCTGGCAAAGTTCATCTGTTATACTGGCTGTATCCCAATTCAGGGTCTGCAGCCTTGAAGTACGCAGCCTCAACGATCCTCAAGGGCCGCGTACTTAAAGACCGCTAAGGCCGGAAGTGTGAGGCTTGTGAAATGGGACAGTCTAGCCTCCGTTGGCTGCCCAGGTTGCCTAGCAACCATGATTTTAACAGCTGGAAACGTTTCATACAGCTTTGTTTGACCGAAATGAAGGAGAAAATCTTTTGTTCATTTGTTTGTTTGTTTCTACATGAGCTTTGATCATTCTCTGTAAGATTAAGGTCAGCTATTGAACGGCGTGTATTTTAAAGTAAAGGCTTTAAAACCAAGTTAGTACAAACGTCACTAATGTCACATAACTTTGCCGACATGTGGCCAACAGTAATGTTTTAATGTTCTTCGTTATTAAACATTTGCACATAAATAAGTGACATAATATTCAGTACTTACTTAAAGTTTACTCTTCGGGCGCCACTCATCTGCCGTTTTTTTTTCCGGCAAACTTATCCACACCCTATGCATTCTGGGATATGTTGGGCCACAAAGTCTAAAGCGCCACGTCCTTGAAATTCAGGGAAATGAAGGACGCATTTGAGGGCCGCATTTCGAGCAGCCCTTGAATTGGGACAACCTTCGTCGCGTCGCTGTAAAATAATAGGCCTTAAAATGCGGCCCATAAGGCTGCAGACCCTGAATTGGGATACAGCCACTGACTGTAGGGAAAAATGGCAGAGTGGTGGTGGACCTCCTACCACTGAATGTACAAAGAGCTTCCTCTAAAGTCAACAAGGAACATCCATCGTCCATTCATCCATCCATAGTCTAAGCTATAATAGGGCAAGTGTCACGGCTGGGGCGGCAGTCGTGTGGAGGGTGAGAAAGGAGGATCCAATAGCAGACAATGGCGGAGGTGCAAGTGGGTTTTATTTACAGTGCGAATGGATGGATGGATGGATGAAAACCAAGGTGTGGGCAGAACCGAACATAAACCTAAACTGGGAAAACTAATACAAAATGGAGGACATGAAGCGAGGAGCAGAGAGACACGAAGAAACATGGAATAATGCAGACTACACGGGAGGTTCACAGAGAAACCCAGACGATGCGACGAGAAGCACAGGCAGACACCAACTATAAATACACACACCAGGTAATCAGGAAATGACACACAGGAGGGGACACAGTTGGAACTAATGGGCATAACGAGACAGACCTACAAAGTAAAACAGGAAACACCCAGACTGTTTTACAACACAAAACTCGGGGACCCGTACAGAGCACAGAGGGAGACACAGGTAGGGAAAATAAACACGACAACCAAACCCCAACAACCAATACAAATCAGAATAACTAGAAAATAATAATCACAAACTCAAGGCGCTGGGTCGGTGACCCAGCAAGAGGTTGGTACATCACAGACAGGTCAGCGGTCTACCAGCAGGCTAACACAAAGGAACAGAAAACCAGTCTCACTCAGATGCACATTTATGGCCAATTTAGAATCAACAACTAACCTAACATGCACGTCTTTGGTCTGTGGAAGAAAGCTGGGGTACCAGAGAAAACCCATGCAGACGTGGAGAGAACATGCAAACTACACACAGAAAGATCCCAGGTCAGGAAACAGTACTAACCACTGCACCAGTGTACAGTAATTTCCAGATAATTATACATTAAAAAGACGAATTATGAATATATTATCCAATTTCTGCTGATTAATATCCCTAAGTATTTCACACTGACACTTAAAGCTGAGACGACCAGCTTGAATGAAAACAACTGCGTGTTTACACACCTTGTTTCCATTAAACGTATCAGTCTAACCTCACTTAGACTACACTTATCAGTCTAACCATTATCATCAACCTCACCACAGCTCTTTTCACTGAGTAGGAAAAAAGAAATCGGTATTCCCAGATTCAAAATCTCGTGGAGAGTCTTTTTCCCGAGATGTGGAAGCTACTACAGCAGAAGATTAAAGCTGGACTTTAGCGTCATATTTTTAAAGTCAGTAAACAACAACAACAAAAAAACCATTTAATAACCTTCCAGCATATTCTAAAGGGTCTGAGATGGAACCGGGTGCTTGCACCTCCTCTAGGCTCTGCTTTGAGGCTGTAGAAAATCAAGCGAGACTGGCTAATCACAGGTCTTTTCACTTTTCAGATCCTCACTGTGTGAGGATCTGCATAGGAAGTAAAATATGGTGATGCAGTGGGTTAGGCAGAGTGCAAAAGGAATGTGTGTGTGCGTGTGTGTGTGTGCGTGTGTGTGTGTTTTAGCCTTTTCTAGATTTAAGCCTTCTGCTGCTTTCCATGATTTTAAAATAAGATGCTCAACAACTCAACAATATGTGTGACATGGTTAAGTTTCCTCCGTAGCATCTGTACACTGTGTAGCGGCTTGGTCTAAGGAGCTTGGAAAGAAAAGCATCTGTTGGTCTTCCTTGGTCTCTTGTATTCTGGGGGCCTCTGGATGTCTGGAGTTTTGATCTCCTCCATACCTGCTTCATGCCCTGGAGGACAGGGCTGTGGCCCCCCCACACCCTCTAGCAGATCATTACATGAAGGAACCTTTTAAAAAACAAAAAACAAGCGCGTCCATGTTCACAGGTGTACACACGGGTGATCACACCCACAAACTACACCCTTTTTGGCTCCTACCTCAAAGCACACTGTGTTCTGTTGATCTTATGTGCTGCACAATAATGTTTAATATTTAGTATTTACTGTCATATTCCCATATATCATTGTGATGTTGTTTATTCTATTACTCTTGTTCTCTTCTGCTTGTTTTCTTTTTTCTTTCTCAGCAGGTGACCCAGGTGATTGATATATGCATTTTTTTTCTTTTTTTCTTCTTCTTTTTTTTCTTTTTCTGCTCATTCTGTTGGTTTTTGCCCTTCTCCCCCGTCCCTCTTCTCAGCTGTTTCTCTTTCCCTCTCTTTCTCCCCTTCTTTCCCCCAGTCAAGTCTGTCCCATATTCAGTAAGTGAAAATAAAATAAACAATAAAAGGTGAATCAAATGGACCATTATGGCAAGGCTGGGATGGTCAATTTGGTAAAGTAAATCCGTTGGGCATCTTTCTTTGCCTTTAGACAACAATTCTGATGGCAAAAGAGCCAAACGGGACAGGCAAAAAAAAAAAAAAAAAAAAAAAAGGAAAGAAAAGCATCTGGACTTCTTTGAGTTGCTTGAAGACGTTTCACCTCTCACCCGAGAAGCTTCTTCAGTTCTAAGGGTCAAATGGTGGAGAGTCCCAGATTTAAACCCAGTGGGAGTTTCCCCCCAAAGAGGGACAAAGGACCCCCTGATGATCCTCTACCTAATCACATGAGCCAAGGTGTGAAAACGGGTGTGGGTCCCAATCAGCCAGGGTTTCAGGTGAGCTCATTGTGAAACCTGGCCCCACCCTATCATGTGAATTCCTGAGGATGTGAGAGGGCATTAAGGCGTTAAGGTGTCTGGGGAGGGAACTCAAAACTGCATTATAGATGGCAGACAGTTGGTGTCGTAAGCCACCGCCTCTGTTCAAAGATGGTCACTCACAGTGGATATAAATGGCTTCTTTCACTCCTCTTTCAAACCATCTGTCCTCTCTGTCCAAAATGTGAACTTTGACATCCTCAAAAGAGTGTCCTTTATCCTTTAGATGCAGATGGACTGCTGAGTCTTGTCCTGTGGAGGTGGCTCTTCTGTGTTGTGCCATGCGCTTGTGAAGTGGCTGTTTGGTCTCTCCTATGTAGAGGTCTGGGCATTCCTCGCTACTGTAATCTGATTACTTTTTTCAAGTAACGAGTAAAGTAAGGGATTACTATTGCAAAAACTGTAATTAGATTACCGTTACTTTCCCGTAGTAACGCTGCGAGTGCGCCGTTAGTGACAACAGCTGTGTGCAGATCAACAATGGATCACATATCGATTGTGGGAGAGAGTATGAGCGTGCAGCGTTTAAAGCGTGGAAGTACTGACCTTACTTTGAGTTTGATTCCATAAAAAGTGACAAAAACATTAGCGTCCATTGTGCGTGGGAAGAAAACTTCTTTTTACAGCGAAAAAAACCCCTAAACTTCCAAGCAAGCACTGAGTGCGCTACGACGTAATGGGAAACTCACAGAGAAAAGGATTCTTCAACTGACCGCGGCACACCTGCACCAGGGTAAACCTCCGCCTACTCCACTCCTGCTTTACAGGTGAAAATAGAGCAACAGGACCGCTGAGTCTTTGACTTTATTTATTTTCTGCTGTGTTTTACTTGCATCTATTTGAAAGAGTGAGTGTAAACACACACACAAAAAATATTTTATTTTATGTGCTGGAATGTGTATAAAATAGGTTTAAATGTTAAACTAATTTATTCAAGTCAGAGAATGTTGCATATAATTAAATTTTTTGCTTGATGCATAAAGTTAAAAGATTAAAACTAATAGAACAAGTTTTAAAAAGAGACTTTTCCATTTGATTACATTTTGTATGATGGATTATGTAGAAAAAGTAGAATTGGGCTGAAAGATCTATCGCTTTATCACCTCTTCATGTTGTAAATCGTGTTTTTAAAAAGTAACTAAGTAACTAAGTAATTAATTACTTTTGAAAATAAGTAATCAGTAAAGTAACAGGATTACTTTTTTGGGGAAGTAATCAGTAATTAGTTACTGATTACTTTTTTCAAGTAACTTGACCAACACTGTACAGCATACACCACGTTGTTAAGTCTGTGTTTTGGAGTTTTGTCTTTTGGGTGAACCAGTTTTTTTCCGAGTGTGGCGGCTTGGTTCAACAATCTGTTTAAGCCAACAACTTATCCAATTCCTGGTCACCAGGTGGGGATGGGTGGACTTGGAGCCCATATAACCCAGAGAAAGAAAGAACTATTCCCTCTCTTATCCACACTTTAGCAATTTAGCACCACCAATTAACTTACCAAGCATGCCTTTGGACTGTGGGAAGGAGTCCCTGGAGAAAACCAACCCAGATAGCAAGGAGACATTGAACAGATGTTGATTTTCCATCTGAACCATCAGAATCGTCAGGATTGAAATGTCAACACAAAACCAATGTTGAAACAACATTGAAATACTGATGAAACCTTACACTGACATTGAAATAACATTGATTCACTGTTGTTCTGTCATCGTTGATTGTTGATCTATTTATAGTTGACAAGGTGACAACAATCACGTTGAAAAACCATCGATTTATGGTTGAGCGGGAAATTAAAGCTGCTACCACTTGGACTATTCCGCAGCACCCCTCTCAGTGGTACATCCCTCCAGGTAACCATTGTCTTGTACAGTAGAGCGGGACATTAGATTTACTCTCAGCGGAATTGACCGGAGAAGGCATCAGTTCATGCACTGCACTGGCCTGCGCCACGATTAGTATAAGGTAAGAATGAATGACTTTTGTTCTATTCGTTATTTCCACGGTTGCATTTGAATAACAGTAAAAAACAAACAAAAAACTTGTTAATGTAAAGTTTCGGATAAAATGTGGGAGCCCGAAATTGTGTCTACTTTCATCTTACAATCCGGCAACAAATAAATTGCACTGCAAACAAAGTCTATCAACAAAGAAAACATTTTCGTTTCATACTTTTCCGTTATATTCCCTTACAAAGCTAGCTTTAACGCTTCGAGGGTTCCTTTGTTCTTGCCGTCGCCTCGGCGCTTGACCCAGACTTTCGCTCTGTAGTTGCTTTTTAGCATAGTACTACAAAAAATTGTAAATCTGTGATATATGATTGATAAACGTAAAGGTAACTGTATAAATGTGTTCAATGACTTTGTTACTTTTAATGATTGGAGAGCACCCGCTTCGATTCGCACTCAATTCAAACTTTACGCTGCACGCTCACCTAACTTTACGCTGCACGCTCACCTAACTTGCGTTTGCACCTTTTGTCCACACGTAAACTGCGTTTAGCATTTACGTGTGGACGAGGAAGACGGAGAAAACGCAGCGTCAAAGGTGTGCGCCTATTTTGACGCCACACTGTGCGCCAAGTTTTTGTCTCGGTGCCATGAATTCCTACAATGGCAGACTTAGACAAAATACTGTTAATTTTATTATCTTCAGTGTTTAAATGCTTACATATACGGGTTTGCTTGTAATTGTTGCCTATATACATTTTAAGCTATTATTTATTATTTAGTTCAATCAATAGATCAAGTTTTGTAGTGACTATGAAATATATTGTAATTATCTGTTTCCTGTTTATCCTAGACAGGGCAAAAAAGGACTCCAAATTAAAAAAAAGATAAAAATGAAAGACTGGTGCATTGTGCAGTTTAGCACTGGTGGTACAGAAATAGTCCCTAGATCATGGATAAATGGGGAGAAATTGTCATGGCCTCCATATCCTCCGTGAGACACATTCAGGATCCACGACGCAGTAAAGAGGAGAGTTCATCCTGGTGCAACATGGCTCACCTATGCACCAGTCCGACTTCTAATAAGCCATGGTGGGTATCATCTGGATTGGTGTTGTATAAATGTAACAATAACAAGTTTTTCGTGTCCTAATTTATGTCTGGCCATACATTGTGTTTGTACTTCCAGACACATTTCACGAAGCAGAATGCAGTCTTCAGAAATATCTAAGTGAACACTGTGATACGTCTGACCTTCAGTCCGAAGCTGAAACTCAGACCAGTCATAAAAGAAAGCACAAGTAAAACTTTTTTTATTTCACAAACATATCTTTGATTGCTAAGAATTTATGATCTTGTCTTTTATACATATCTGTGGTGCTTGCATACTGCAATATCACCACATAATATAGTCCAAAAAGTGGAAGCTTGTAAACTTTTTATAAATGCAAAGCCGTGTACACTTGTGCACTTCAAAAATTCCTTGTATACTGTACCTTCTTGCACATCTCCGTTTCCTGTGTGTGTTGTTATAAATCAAACTGTAACTTTAGGAAAAAATATTCCAAAAGCACATTTGTAATTACTTATGACCGTTTTCAACTTTTTTTCTTTAGACCAAATCCCCTGTACACATATAGTGACTCAGAGGATGAGCAGCCCACAAAAAAAATGGTTTCCCCGGGCCCCTCGAGTGAAAATACCAGGTAATAAAATACTGTCTAGTGTCTTTGTACATATCTGTGTGTGACACAAGGAAACGTTTGACAAGTTGTCTGTATTCTTAAATACTTAAAAAAAAAAGCATCTTTTTCTGTCAGACCTGACGAGAGCTGTTAACGAACTCCGTGAGGAGGTCAGAGCCATCCGCAATACCGGCTGCAATGAATCGGTAGATGCTGGGGTACTGGCTCTGGATTTGCCCTTGCACAACATTGAGGAGCTAAACAATGCAGAGCCAGCTCTTCAATCACAAGAGGCAAATAAGGCAATGGTAAGTATATAAAGGTTATGTACACTTTGTAACTATAAAGTGTAATAGCTGTCAGATGTGATTTAAATACATAACAACGGCCTGTTGATTAAACACACAAGCACTTGCATACACATTTAAGACATGAGACACGCTAATTCCATCTCTTAAAATGTGTCTATAGGTGAGACGCTTTGCCTTGATTGGAGCCTGACGCAGCAGTTAGGGGCAAACTCTATGTCCGAGTTAGTCTTTGCACAAGCAGTGCAGAAATGGCTCCGATACGCCCCAGATCGTTTGGGTGGTGCAGGACGCACATCATGCAAAAAATTACAAACTTCTGTGAATCATATAAACGTAAATAGGAAACTGTCTTTTAATAAAGTATTTAGCAAATGAAACATGCCTATTGACCCTTTTTTTGTTTATTTTTTTTCTGTTACATCACATGCAATGCTTTCTTATTTTAGGATATTAATATTGACATGATACATTGTGAGACATTTGGGTTTTTTTTTATAAAGGGTGTCCAATTTAAGGAATAAGTACAATTATGTGTTTAGGTGGTTGAAGTATTGATGGAAACATGCAGTAGTTTAGTATTGGTTAAAATACCTATAAAGAAAGGTAGGTTTCCAGTCATGATTTAACTGTTGTTTTAATAAAAAGCAACTGTGCGAAAGAGGCGGAAAATCAACACCATAGCTCAACAGTGTTTCAATATCAGAATCTGACATTGTTTCAATGTCAGCAGTATTAGAAAATATAACGTTGAATCAACGTCAGGTTTCAACATTGATTCAACATCAAAACCTGACGTTGTTTCAACATTAAAAAAGGGTGCAAGAGTGACGTTAGGTCAACGTCACACTTCAACGTTGGTTCAATGACACAGCCTGATATTGACTCAACATTGTTTCAATGTTTCCTTGCTATCTGGGAATGCAGCCCCCACCCCCATGATTTTCCTCCACAATACAAACCTACTGGATAACATGCCTGTCAAATATAAGTTAACCGACTCCAGTGTTGCCATGGAAGCAGATTATGTACACGCTATATATATATATATGTACAACAACACCCAGCACGCCCCTGCGGGCGGTTTATCCTTCAAGCTCGGGTCCTCTACCAGAGGCCTGGGAGCTTGAGGGTCCTGCGCAGTATCTTAGCTGTTCCCAGGACTGCGCTCTTCTGGACAGAGATCTCCGATGTTGTTCCCGGGATCTGCTGGAGCCACTCGCCTAGCTTGGGAGTCACCGCACCTAGTGCTCCGATTACCACGGGGACCACCGTTACCTTCACCCTCCACATCCTCTCGAGCTCTTCTCTGAGCCCTTGGTATTTCTCCAGCTTCTCGTGTTCCTTCTTCCTGATATTGCTGTCATTCGGAACCGCTACATCGATCACTACGGCCGTCTGCTTCTGTTTGTCTACCACCACTATGTCCGGTTGGTTAGCCACCACCATTTTGTCCGTCTGTATCTGGAAGTCCCACAGGATCTTAGCTCGGTCATTCTCCACCACCCTTGGGGGCATCTCCCATTTTGACCTCGGGACTTCCAGGTTATACTCGGCACAGATGTTCCTGTACACTATGCCGGCCACTTGGTTATGGCGTTCCATGTATGCCTTGCCTGCTAGCATCTTGCACCGTATATGTATGTATGTGTGTATGTATGTGTGTGTGTGTGTGTGTGTGTGTGTGTGTATGTATATATATATAAACCAAAAGCAAAACAATACTACGGAGTGCACACATGTATCAGGTTAAATAGCCATCATCTTGGTATTATTTAAATCTTATTCTTAAGACTCCCAGAACTGTGGTTAAATGGTACAAAACATATCTTTTTTTTATTAGTTTAAGATCTTTCTTCCTTTATGTTTTTCTTTCAGGTGGTAAAGCTGCTCGAAACAATAAAAAAGCAAACAACAGCAACCACTGTGCAATTAAGCAGAGTGATGCATTTGATATTGGAGAAAGCACGTTATGTTCACATAATGATCTCTTTTCCAGTCTCTGTCTTTTATCCCACTTCGTTTCCGTTACACAGACACAGTCTAAATACAAACGGGCCTTCTTAAGATGATAACAAACACCAAGGGTTAATAAAAGACACAGGACAGAAAGCATAATGTTCCATTCAAAATCATCAAGCTCCATTAACTAAGCTCCACTGAGGATGTTTACATGCACACTAATACCTTGTTTTTTCCGGGATGTGTTTTGCCTTTTACAGTTTGTACATTTATAAAGATCTTACAGAATCTAGATTTATAAAAAAAAAAGAATGAGTAATGAGCTATGATATTAATATTTAATATAAACCAACTGTTGGGGATATAAGGCACACAGTATTGCTAGTTGGGTTTAATTAGGCTCTAATCAGCATGTAAGCTTTCCTCCCGACTGTGTGCACATGAATTACAGTTCTGTGTAATTCTGTCTGTGGATGCTGCAGATGCTGTTCTCCTCTGCAGACCTAATAATGCATCCATGTTCTCCCAGCCACACAAATTAACCATCTTCAGAAAAGTACACAGAGTATCAATAATAGGCTGGAAAAAATATGTTTTTACATTACTTAATGGTTTATCAGCTGTGCTCATGTAAGGTGGAATGAATCATTCTGTTCAAATTGGGCCTATTGTTTGTCCATTTCTTCGCTCGGCTGAGGTAAATACAAAACTTTTTCAACTGAAGTGTCTTGACAATCTTGTTCTGTCTTGGACTGTGTGCCAGTGAACCATCACGGTGTATTTCAGCATCCGGGTACATTTCCCTTGGCCAGTCACACTTTCTCCATCCAGGAAAGACAGTTTCAGTGTCAAGTGTGATATGATTTCCCTCCTCTCTATAACAAGTCCAACCAGTGAGTCATAACCAAGTTAAAACCTGTCAAAATCATTCCTTTCAGTTCTTGCCTTTTGTAAAATAAGTAAACCATAAAAATGTGTTCAGGCAGAATGATTTGTATTGACTTTCATAGATACTGTCTTATGGTTAAGACTATCACACCCAAGAGCTACATCTCAGACTGTACACCCCTCAGTATATTAAACGTTAAAGCTCAAGCCTCATGAGAAAGCCCCATCTCTCCAAATCAAAACCTTTTAGTGGTCCCCCACACTCGTTTTAGAACTCGAGGGGACCGATCTTTCCAAGCTGTTGCACCCAAACTGTGGAATGCACTTCCTCTATTTCTACGGTGTCTGGACTCGGTGGAGACCTTCAAAAAGCAGCTAAAGACTTTTTTTTTTTAATTCAAAAAGCTTTTAATTAGACCAGGGTTTTTATGATGTATTTATGACTGTATTGTGTTTTCTCACCTTTCTTGTACAGCACTTTGTGACACATGTCTGTGAAATGTGCTATATAAATAAACTTTACTTACTTACTCACTCTAAAAGACTGTGGCAGCATGTCTTAGGATAGGAAGTTACATCTCAACAAACCAAAATACTTCTAGACCAATGTACTTTGGACATGTGACCAAAGTGAAGCTGTTTGACCAGAATGCACAGCACTATGTTTGGAGAAAGCCAAACACAGCATATCAGGGAAAACACCTCAGCACGGTGGTGGATGATGATGATTTGGGCTCGTTTTGCAACTTCAGGACGTGGGCACCTTGCAGTCATTGTGAACACCATTAAATCCTCATTTTTCCAAAATATTCTAGAGTCAAATGTGAGGCTTTATGTCCAATGGCTAAAGCTTGGCCCAGATCAACTTATACAATACAACAATGACTCCAAGCACAGCAGCAAATCTATAACAGAATGGCTGAAAAGGAAGGAATCATAGTGCTGCGATGATCCAGTCCTTAAGAGAGCTGTGCACAAAGGAATGCAAAAACAAAAAAAACAACAACAACACTAAATGAACTGAACTGATGTTGTAAAGAAAAGTCCTCCACAATGATGTCACAGGGTGATAAAGTCACACAGAAAACAACTACACTGTAAAATGTAGTTCTGAGCTATTGAATGTTGTTTTGTTGTTTTTGGTATGACTGTACATTTTCAAAATACATTTACTTTTATGCCTAACATTAAGAATTATAATTGTAAAAATATCTTATATCATCAAAAAACAAACTCCAAATTGGCCAAATGTCCTTAATGCAATTTTGTTTTAAATCAGGCCAACATTTTTAATTTTTTAAAGTTTTTTTGCTTAATAAAAACCTCTTTCTGATTGTTCCTACAGTACAGCAATTAACAACAGTTGTGCATTGAGGCAACTGTTATTTGTACTTTATAAATAAAACTAAACTGGACTGAACTGAATTTAAAAGAAGTTGCTTTGATTCTTTCCTAGCTGCAGTCTTTGACATAGTTGTAAATGTTGACAAGAAAATGTGCTCCCCTGTGTTTAATCATAAACTTGTTCCACACATTTGATGGTATAATCAACCACCAAGTCACTACTATAAATAAATACTGCAATGAACTGCATATCATGTATCATTTATAAATATTTTGAAAGGGTAATCAATTATGGGCTCCCTGAGGCTTGGACACTTGTTCGATATATATCATCAATCTGAGTGCTGGTGTTATAGAACAGCAGGCACAAAGGACTTGACGGTATTGATCTGTCTGGGATGTTAAAGCTTAAATGTTCTCTGTAAATGTATTCTTGTTGAATGGGTAATCTTTTGGGTCATTGTGTGTTTTTCAAAAAGTGCTATTCAAGTAATTGTAAAACTGCATCCTATCATACTAGTATTAATTTGTGTATATTCTATGCCATCACCTGCCTGCCATCTGCCTAATTGATGTCAATGTGCTTGTTTTAAAAAGCTTTTTAAAGTGCTGCCATTAAAAACTGAGTGTGCAGAGATACACGCATAAAAGCAGATAATGAATCTGCTGTGAACGTTCAGACAAAAGGGACAAACATTGATTGCAAGAAACACGAGAAGGCTCGACAGCATCTATTGTCAATTTTGTCGCCTTCCTGCACTTTTGTGAGTGTTGGTTTCAGCAAGCAGTAATGTCGTGAACTACTCCATCAGTCATGATTGATTCAATGGGCTTGATGAGCTGGAGTCTTCCTGATGACTGCCTGGGGACAGATGCACTGCTGCACTGGTTACTTGCCGCAATCATTAGCTGCTTCTATAAAGAAGAAGAATTGCTGGACCACAATTGACTGACTTTACATATCAAGGATGTGTAAACTCATCGAGAGTGTCTTTATGCCATTTTCACCATATTTTATCAGGATAATCAGCTACATAATGAATCCGAATCAGGCTCACCAAATAATTAATGTACATCCCTGTGCACAAATTGCCATACGAGGATTAAAAGCCTCCAATTAGTTGTGTTAAGTGGAAAGGCCAAACATTACAGAACGTTCATACAGTTTAAATGATCATTTTCAGAAATATAGGCATATCAATCAGCCAGTTGTTTAAAGCAAGTTTGAGCTTTTCTTAAATATACCATGGCACGGTTAAACAATTTCAATCCTAGCTAGAAGATTTTGCATTCTAAAGTCAAAACTGACTGCTCTTGCAGCTGGTTTAAAGAGCTGATTATTACTATTTACTTTAAATGGGATGTAAATGTACCATGCTCTAATGAATAAACTGTAACTTGTAACTAGTGATAGAGACCATATACTAAAAAATGTCAAATGTGTTTTAACATCAAGTAACCACAAAGGCGTCTCACAAAGGATGAACACTTACATTGTTGCTGTTTTGTATTTTAACTCCTTGTTTGCGGCAGAAATATGAGACGGTCATGTTGGAGAGACGGAGTTACTGCTCATGATTAATCTGAATCAGCTGGAGTGATCAAGGCTGATATTTTTTTATTAACCGCATTAAGGAGCAAAATCTGAAATGGAACAAATCAACAATGTGCTGGGCATTTAAGACGACTACTTTCTCATTTTAACATAGATGATAACTTAATACATGACAAATGACAAATCGTCATTATTATCAGATTTTTGAAAAACTCTAAAAATTGCCAGACACTCCCCTTATTTCCAGTGCTGGAAAAGTGTGGGCTGAAATGTTTTCAGATGCAGTTTGACAACCAAACAAGCCCTTTTGTTAGCAGCATATTAAGCACACAGTTATTTATGCTTGGCCAATGAGATGCAAGTATTGAGGTCTTTGTGTTTAGTCTGAATGGCACTGAATCATGCCTTTGTGAGTACTAACACGAAGAGAATAAACAAAGGTAGACAATTTCAACCATTGCAGACCATAGAGCAGACTCTTCAGTTTAGACTCTGTCATCTCCTCTGTTCGTACTCTTACAGATTATAATTATTATGATGAATTGTTTTGTACAGAGACAGGTTGATTATGTAGCTGGGTACATGTTTCTGCCATTTATCATGCCTTTCACTAGTGCTTAGTCCTGTTGATTACCTACGCGTGTGTGTGTGTGATCAACAAAGACAGAAGCCATGCCCCTAGGGTCCTATCACTACAGGGAGTGCAGAATTATTAGGCAAATGAGTATTTTGTCCACATCATCCTCTTCATGCATGTTGTCTTACTCCAAGCTGTATAGGCTCGAAAGCCTACTACCAATTAAGCATATTAGGTGATGTGCATCTCTGTAATGAGAAGGGGTGTGGTCTAATGACATCAACACCCTATATCAGGTGTGCATAATTATTAGGCAACTTCCTTTCCTTTGGCAAAATGGGTCAAAAGAAGGACTTGACAGGCTCAGAAAAGTCAAAAATAGTGAGATATCTTGCAGAGGGATGCAGCAGTCTCAAAATTGCAAAGCTTCTGAAGCGTGATCATCGAACAATCAAGCGTTTCATTCAAAATAGTCAACAGGGTCGCAAGAAGCGTGTGGAAAAACCAAGGCACCAAATAACTGCCCATGAACTGAGAGAAGTCAAGTGTGCAGCTGCCAAGATGCCACTTGCCACCAGTTTGGCCATATTTCAGAGCTGCAACATCACTGGAGTGCCCAAAAGCACAAGGTGTGCAATACTCAGAGACATGGCCAAGGTAAGAAAGGCTGAAAGACGACCACCACTGAACAAGACACACAAGCTGAAACGTCAAGACTGGGCCAAGAAATATCTCAAGACTGGTTTTTCTAAGGTTTTATGGACTGATGAAATGAGAGTGAGTCTTGATGGGCCAGATGGATGGGCCTGTGGCTGGATTGGTAAAGGGCAGAGAGCTCCAGTCCGACTCAGACGCCAGCAAGGTGGAGGTGGAGTACTGGTTTGGGCTGGTATCATCAAAGATGAGCTTGTGGGGCCTTTTCGGGTTGAGGATGGAGTCAAGCTCAACTCCCAGTCCTACTGCCAGTTTCTGGAAGACACCTTCTTCAAGCAGTGGTACAGGAAGAAGTCTGCATCCTTCAAGAAAAACATGATTTTCATGCAGGACAATGCTCCATCACACGCGTCCAAGTACTCCACAGCGTGGCTGGCAAGAAAGGGTATAAAAGAAGAAAAACTAATGACATGGCCACCTTGTTCACCTGATCTGAACCCCATTGAGAACCTGTGGTCCATCATCAAATGTGAGATTTACAAGGAGGGAAAACAGTACACCTCTCTGAACAGTGTCTGGGAGGCTGTGGTTGCTGCTGCACGCAATGTTGATGGTGAACAGATCAAAACACTGACAGAATCCATGGATGGCAGGCTTTTGAGTGTCCTTGCAAAGAAAGGTGGCTATATTGGTCGCTGATTTGTTTTTGTTTTGTTTTTGAATGTCAGAAATGTATATTTGTGAATGTGGAGATGTTATATTGGTTTCACTGGTAAAAACAAATAATTGAAATGGGTATATATTTGGAGCATGGTGGCACGGTGGTTAGCACTGTTGCCGCACAGCAAGAAGGTCCTGAGTTCAATTCCACCATCAGGCCGGGGTCTTTCTGTGTGGAGTTTGCATGTTCTCCCCGTGTTTGCGTGGGTTCCCTCCGGGTACTCCGGCTTCCTCCCACCATCCAAAGACATGCAGCTTGTGGGGATAGGTTAATTGGATAATCCAAATTGCCACTAGGTGTGAATGTGTGAGTGAGTGTGAATGGTTGTCTGTCCCTATGTGTTAGCCCTGCGACAGACTGGCGACCTGTCCAGGGTGTACCCCGCCTTTCGCCCTATGACAGCTGGGATAGGCTCCAGCGCCCCCCGCGACCCTGAAAAGGATAAGCGGAAGCGAATGGATGGATGGATGGATGGGTATATATTTGTTTTTTGTTAAGTTGCCTAATAATTATGCACAGTAATAGTCACCTGCACACACAGATATCCCCCTAAAATAGCTAAAACTAAAAACAAACTAAAAACTACTTCCAAAAACATTCAGCTTTGATATTAATGAGTTTTTTGGGTTCACTGAGAACATGGTTGTTGTTCAATAATAAAATTATTCCTCAAAAATACAACTTGCCTAATAATTCTGCACTCCCTGTATATATAGAGCTGAGGAGCATGTTTTTTGTTTAACACACTGTAGGTCCCAAGAAGAGCACGTACACCGTGTAGAACTGCAGAAACACACTACCCTCACGCAGTGTTATGTACCTGTACCACATAAATTGAGAAACATGACAAAATAATCTGCTGGTGTTGGAATGACTGTGCAAAGAAATACATCTGTGCTTCCTTCATTATAAATAGTTTCTTAGTGCACATACATATCTCTCATGTAAAGATCGGCACCTTACACTTAACATGTTTTGTGAAGTGCTAAAAATAACTGAAGGACATAAAGCTCCGAGAATAATCATTAAAACTCGCACAACCAGAAGTAAAGAGCACTGGATTATGTAACACAATGCTTTATATGCTTGATCACACAGATACTGCAAGAATTAAATAACTGGTACTCACTGAAATATATTGAATTAATTTCTGCTCATTCTGTGTTTTTAAGAAAAATAAATGTCAGTTTTAATTTGAATTGAATTGAACAGTTGGTGCTGTATCTGCTTGTTACGTTTAACATCATTCACACATTGGTGCTCCAGCCTTTTCTGACTGAGAGCCATGGCCTCAGACTTGTTGCTTCACACCTGGCTGCAATCTGTCTCACTGCAAGCTGAAGGTTGTTGGTTGATGAAGCCGACGGAACCACATCATCGGCTAAAAGCAGAGACGAAATCTTGTGATCACCAAATGTGACGCCCTCCACCTCTTGGCTGCATCTAGAAATTCTGTCCAGAAAAATTGCAAACAGAATCTTTGACAAAAAGCAGTCCTGGCAGAGCCCGACACCGATTGGATAAACAGTTCATTTGGAAAGTATTCACAGTGCTTCACTACTTCAACACTTTGTTGTGTTACAGCATTATTCCAAAATTAATTAAAGTTTATTAAATATTTTAATTCAATGCATTAAAATAAATTCATTTTAAAAAGGATACATGTTATATGCAGAGCATTTGTGAATACTTTCTGGGTGCACTGTCAGTCTGACTTACCAACATCCAGCCAAGATCTCACGATGGTTTTACAGGGACCGAATAGCCCAAAGCAACAAGCCCAATACTCCTGAAGCACCCACCACAGGAAACCTGAATGCCTTATCTAGATCATAAAAACACATAAGGACTTGTTAAACAAATTGCGATGTACCCATGAATATCCAGTCATTTAAAATTGTAACTCTTTCACTCTCTCGCACACTATCAGAGGACCTCCTTTATTTAAAGTCAGAAACTGTCATGGTCCTGGGTCGTTGACCCAGCGTTTTGTGTTTTGTGATTATTTCCCTCTGTTCTAGTTATTCTGTGTCCTCCCCCCTTGTGTCACAATCCTCATCACCTGATAGTTTCTCTGATTGTAATAGGGGGGATGCATGGAGGACATTGTGTGCAGTAGAAGAGTCATGTAATTCATAAAACATTAACTTTTAAGAAACAACTCACAGAGCCGGAAGCAGAAAGCTCAGCCTAACAAACAAAGTTCATAACTACCAACGTGATACCCGACGTCTCTGACTGGTATTTTAGTTTTTTCATGCCAGCTAACTCAATAAGAGCTTGGCTGTGTTGATTATTTTTTCGTTCTACACGATTCGGCTTTGTGCTGGCATACCTTCAGTCTGGCACTCACTGAAAGCAATGCACAGGTACCACCTACTGAATTCTTGAAAACAAGGCTCAAATGTAATGGGGCTGCCTTATAGCAGCAAACTCCCCCAGACAGGACGCTGCACCCTCCCACACAGACGAAAACTACTGATCTAAAGGAACACAGCACAGCAGCACGTTTAAGCATAAGCTGCATTCAGGAGACTGACAGCAGCGTTACAGTTTTTATTATAAAATAAGAACAACTTTATTGAGAAAAGGTAAGTGACATTAGAGGGAGGTTTCTCAGCAGGAGCTTATGTCGGAGAGGAGAAGAGATGTTAGCAGGAGCTGAAGTGGGTATGATAAGATTTTGCTGTTATTGTGATTTGACTTGGAGACCTTGCTTGTTTGCATCGTGGGTAGATGATCTGGTAGGCAGGTGAGATTCCAGGGAGGCAGAGAGAGATTTGGTGGAGCGTGGGCACACAGGTGAGTTACAGGTAAGCACTTTCCTGTGTAGTAGCAGCGACCAGCTGGGTGTCCGTAAAACCACACAGGGTAACATTGATCGGAGTGGGAAACTGAAGAACAGGTGAGAAAGCAGTGTGTCAGAAACACAAGAACTAACTAACTACTATAACGACAACAACAAGCTGGTGGAGGGCCCCAGCCTTTAAATATCATGAGCAGATGAGTTACCAGAGAAAGTGCAGACAAGAGAGCCCAGGAAAGAGATGCTCCACTCACAGACGAGCCAACAAGGAAACACCAGCCCACGACTCCAGCTGTGAAGGAGGAAAGTAAAGAGAGACAGAGAAAAGAGGAGAAAATATCACAGAGTCCCCACAGAGTCCCCAAACCCAATCTGTGGAGGCCCCTCTCCTGCTAATGACACTTTGTGAGACACCACAGGAGACCCCAGTGTTCAGATGTGTTGTGGTGGCACTAGGGGGATGTGCGCAGCACTTGGCAGGTGGTGGTCCTTCTGAATGAGTACAGATTTTAAGTGTGACAAACTGTCTTCTCCTCTCTCCCGTCACGGTCATAAAAAGGACACAGTCAGCACATGTTACCACAACTGTCGCTCAGAGTCTCTCATTTTGTTATGTGATGATTGCATACCTGTGTATTTTATTCATTGACCTTAAAAAAATACAGAAACACAGCAGCCATTATGAGACTATAGTCATCGAGTTCCATTATTCCACACTGGCTGACAATCACACAAGACAGCAACACGGCAGATAGGCAATACTCAGTGCAGCAGCAGATCTACATCTGTCAGCATCCTATTACTCTTTATTATTTACAGATGTGCAACTATGTGCCTCATTTGTCTTATGCTGAGACACGATGCACTATAAGCATTCATTTGCACCGTTCACTCTGTTGTGGAGACAAGTAAGCAGCATTTTAGGTGCTAAATAAATAAATTGATTAGTGCAGCTTTGATTAAAGGTCCATCAATAGTTCATGGTTTAGTTAATTGAATTGATTTTCCTTTCACTCACGTTCTGGATGAAGTTACAGAAACATGCAAGACAGCTGAAAGCTAAATACAAATGCATGCAGTGGCATTAATTTATAGCCTTATGGGAAAGACTTCTTAGTGCACATTTTGTTCTCTGTACATTGTGTTATTTGTTCTCAGACCTTTATCAGCAGGCTGCTGGTGTTTCTCAGCTCAAAAAACAATCCTGCAAGAATCCATTAAAAGCCAGCCACCTTCCTCCTGTGCACCTACTGCTTGTCTGTCTTATTCTCCTCAGTCTCCTCTCACCTCTCCCACTCCCCTGCTCTTTTATTCTCCCCTTGTCCCACTCCCTCTTACCCACTGTCTCAGTGCTTTCCATTTCTTCCCCGTCGTCTTCTATTGATGGATCCCAAAGTTCAATTTCTCAGCCCTCGGAATGTCAAACAGTGTAGATACTGCCCCAAAGCACAGCTCAGAGCCTCCACAGCAAAACCATAGTGCCAACATTTAGCCGCAAGTTAAGGAAAATAACAAAAGATACTTCTGTGGCACTTTAAAAAGAAAATTGTTAAATTACCCATCTGTAAACCATGCGGCGATAAAATAAACGCCAGCTATTACAGTGTCGGTTAATGGAGTCTGACCAATGCGGCTTTTTAAATGAATTGCAGCCAGCATACGGACAGACATTTTCATCTGTGCTTCTTGGTGGACACTGAATATGTAATGTACATGGTGCCATGTGTCTGCACTCATTTTGACAGTTTTGCTGGTCCCAAAGTGACATTTGTCCAAAGAAGAATGTCATTGTGAATATTTGAAACTTTCTTTTTGGCCATGAAGAACTGTTTGAGTGATAGTTACAATCCATCTTGTATCTAGCCACCCACTGCAGTGCTTCAGTCAACGGCTGTCTGCAGGTATTTGCTCATACTGTAGAGATTAGTCAAAGTGCTGATGACGTAAGCACCTTGCCTGCATTTACATCCTCACTCACCACACAGCAGGCACTAACCAATTAGACTCAACTGAATTAAGCAGGAGTCATGGAGGAGACGTCAACCGCTGCCTTTTTTTTTCTTTTTAAAAAAAAAGCTTAGTTATATTTAGCTTCAAATATTCTTTTAACTATTAAAAAAATATTTCACTGCATATGATGTGATGTCATGTGACAGCAGATTGGGCTTGTCAGAGATTGCTGGAATATGCCATTCATTTAAAACCACACCACTTACAGATGATTTTCCCTTCCGATTGATCATTTTAAATAATTTAGAGACCTTTTTATGTCCTGTAGCAGACATTAATATCTGAGAGTTAAATACGGCAGATTCCGCATACTACTCACAGAGGTGGTTCTCATTGCTTTTTATGCATGGGTCTAATTTTTGTGGATATACTAAAAAAGCAATACATTTTCATGAAGTGCCTTTGTTTGTTTGTTTGTTTGTTTTTTTTAACACAACCACATCTGCAAGCTCTAATGTCCACATTACATGTTTCTAGCAGCATATGGATTTGTATGCAGGATCTTCTTGTTTGACTGATTATTGTTGTGATATTGGATCAAAATTCCATCAAAACTGAGAAAATACTAGATGTCTATTTGAAACAGGATCCTATATTCTGCCTACTGGAGCTATACAACATCAATTTCAAATGAATTTGAAAACTCAAAGGGACATGTGGCCACCTTCTGCTATTTTTTTCTGCTATCTATCTATCTATCTATCTATCTATCTATCTATCTATCTATCTATCTATCTATCTATCTATCTATCTATCTATCTATCTATCTGATCTAATGTACAGCACTTTGTGTCAGCTGTGGTTGTTTTTAAAGTGCTTCATAAATAATGATGATGATGAAGTAAACATCATAATCAGACACATACACGGTGGAGATACAGACAGAAAATGCAGACAACCTTTTGTTTTTTCATAATGCAACATTTTTATTTAATCAGCCGTTAAAGCTTGTTTTGTTGAGCATGGCATTCAGTTTAATATTGCTAATATTCTGTAAACGGCTTCAATATCCTTTATTTATCGACCACAGGGTCTCAGGAAATTACATTTCTTAAGAACTGCATTTGAGCAGGCCAATTTAGCTTGTGTCTTGCTTTCAGAGGCTCCTCTACGCAATTCAAGACCCTGAGCGTGACTCACGCTCCAGTGAGTATTGTTACACTATCACCATTAGCCAACATTGAAATAAATAAAATAAAATCTGTTTTATTGTTTTCCTCTTTTACACTGTACAAGTAATTATTGGTGAGCAGTTGTTGAACACTATACGAAACACCCACCTGATCTGACAAGAGGCTCCACTTCACCTGTGGTTGTCTGGTCCCTTTATCGCTACAGCTAGCTGCTACTCTGGCGCAACATTGTTTTTGTTTTCATGTAATAACAATGCTTGAAATGAGATGGTTTCAAGTAATAATTCACTGTAATTATTTACTGAGGCCCAAATGAAATGTTCAGAAGTAGGACATCAGTCACTTTCTAAAGCGATTTCTAACGATTTGAAAGTTACTTTCCAAAATGTCCCCTTATTTAACTAACAACATTAAAAACAGCTGCATTTAGGTGCGCCAGCGCTGGGATTGTGGTATTGTTCTTACTAGCATGAATCGTTAGTCATCAGTGGCAGCAAGGCTTCTCCTTCTGATGGAGACAAAGCAGCAGGAGCTTTGAGTTACTCTGGATGAACTCAGATTTAGAGGAGACACAATTCAAGAATAATGCTCAAACTCCTACTCATTAGATCATTCATGGTCCTTTCAGACGTGCTTCGGAAGTTTGTGTAATTACACTGATACGTGAATGATTAACAGCCTTTGGGGGTCATAGAAGAAAAACAAAATGAAGGTTAACAGGGGGTATTAATAGATAACTGACACCCAAAGACCTATTATTTTTCACTGATGTACTGTAACTCCTCTGCAGTTTTGCAGTTCTTCATGGCTGAAACTGCAATTACAGCCTCAAATCTTTTATAAATGATGACAACCATTAATTAACCTGGCCCTATTTATGCATGAATTAGGCAAACACACTAAATGCCTGCTCAGAAGACTCTTTTTAAAGAAAAATAAAAGTCTGCTTGTATTTGTACTCAAAGCAGCACACTGAAAGATGAATTTCACTGTTAATCATCGGGGAAAGAGGGGAATCTAGATTTTATGTTACTGTACTTGTTGTATTTTTCCTTGACCTCCAATTGTGTTCTCTGAGCTTCAGGTTCCCTGTTAAGCTGTCAGATGAGAAAGCATTAAAAAGGTGTCGCTTTACAACATGTTTAACAAAAACACAATGAACACCTGGCCAGGAGGTTAGCTTAGTATGTGTAGCTCTCTGCTGCCCCGCTCCAAGATGGCCAGTAGGTTGTGTATGTGGACACAGCTGGCTGGAGAAGCTGCATCCCTGAGAGGTTGATGCTGCGTGTTCAAGAGGTTGCTGTAATTTTGGTGTCATTACAGTCACATGCTGGCAGGTTATTGTTATTGTTTCTTCCCTCCCTGTTTCTGTCATGGACCTCGTGTCCTCCCATGTCAACCTGCCTGTCTATCTGTCTCTACACTTTTTTGCTCTCTCGTTCCCTCTCCTGTCTGTTTGTTTGGTTGTGTGTGTGTGTGTGTGTGTGTGTGTGTGTGTGTGTGTGTGTGTGTGTGTGTGTGTGTGTGTGTGTTCTCTAAGCTTCAATTTATGATCTTTTTCTCAGCATGAAGCTAAACTGCTGCTCCCTGAATGTCACCTGTCTTTCTTAAATTTCCCATATCTTCATGTCATGGCTTGTCGGCTTTATCCCTCAGTAGTTGGTGCAGCTCTGCTATTGTTCAGTAAGCTTCTTCTTCATTCCTCAAGCATCCTCACTCTCTAGGACTGTGTCCTCTCTCCCAGACATCTCCCACGCCTTCACAGGTTTGTCATGTGGACAAACTGCCTTTCCACTCTGTATCTTTTTCACATCTGCCCTCACTTCTTTATAATTCCTCTGCCCTTCCTGATTCACTAACTGTCCTCCATCCATAACCCCATTTTTGCACATTTTCTTCATTCAGCTCCACAAAGTAGTCCCTTCATCTTCTCAGCACACTCTCTTCACTTGATGATACATCACCATCTGTATAACCTGCTGCACATCCTTTCCAGCACAGTCCCGTTGCCTTGCCAATCAAATCTTTTTCTCAACCCCTTTTCTCCTGCCTTAGTGTCCAGCCTCACATACAAATCACTATACGACTTTTCCTTTGCTTTTACCACCTCTCTCCCTGTCATTTGCATGGTCTCTCAGTACTCCCGCCTACTTTCTTCATCTCTCTAAAGTATTCATACTGCATTTCACGGAGACATTTGGTGGTGGTCTCAGGAGAGTGAAAGCTACAACTGAAGCCTTTCCAAAATGAGCAATGCCAGTTTTCTGAAGAAGACTAGAGAATAGTTTTTGATTCATTTCGATTGTAACAACAAATCCAGAGGGATTCAGAGTAATCTCAATGAGGCCATTTCTGTTCATTCTGACTATTTATCAGAAACTGTGGAAACAACAATTTATAGTGTGTATGTTGCTCCCAGATATGAGGTGAATCATACTCCCCCCCCTCCCCTCCCTTAGAGTGACAAGCCTCCTGTGTGCCTCTCTATTTCTCCAGGTACGTGTTAGCATTTTTCAAGCCTGGCATGGTTGGGGTGCCTGGGGTTCAGACAATAGCACCTGCATCTGGCAGTGCATGCTGGGCTAGTAGTGTGTGCATAATGTAGATTTGTAATTTGTCCATTTGTACTGGGCAGCAGTCCTGCTGGCATGATCAGTGGTGTGTTTTCTTTGGAGGATTCATTAGCTTTGCAATTTGTACAGTGTTATCACTGGTTGTCACACTGCTTGCATTAGGATTTAACATTAAAAAAGGTTTTCATATCAAATATGACGTTTTAAGACCCAGTTTTACATTTGAAAATAAACCTTTGGAAAACCAGATTGTAGCTAAGTGAGAGGGAAAATCTGTAAATTATTTCCAGATTCATCCTTTCTGATGATAATTTATTTTTCTGGTGTGGAATAAAAGGGATTTTGACCATAGACGGTCCTCGGAGAGAACACATGGTTAAGAAATATAACATCAATATCTTTAGAAACGGCTTCTTTGATATTTGCAGGTTTTTGTTTTTTTTTAAATAGACAGCTTTCTCAATTTAACAGTGATATTCTTGATGTTTCCTGTCTGCCTCTGTAAAGGTATTTTAAAATGCTATCTTATTGTAACTCCATGTGGAGCACGGTGAAATCGGTTGGAGGCTGTTTTTGGCAATTGTTACTAAAAGATTTAGGGATAACGTTGCTAGGAGACCCTTACATCAGCTATTTATCCCAAAGTCATGTAGAAACCCACACACAAACACACTGACACGGATTCAGTGTGCGTGTATCTCCTCTTCCCACTGCGTCTGTGCGTTCTTGCTCATACTATAAAGCTGCAAGCACCTCGTTCACTCTGCTCGCTGCCGTCTCCGCGAAGCATGATTTCTATTCAACTCAGCTCTGCTTAGAGGATGCACAGCAGATGAGGTTTTTTTTGTTCCCAGTTCTTTTTATTAAAAAACAAACCATTTTGTCAGACACAGTTTTGTCAGGGTTAGAGAGCAAATATCAACTCATTTACTAGCCTGTATTTATCTTTTAGTCAAGTTACTATCCTTTCCTCTAAAGGAAAATCCCTGGATGGAAGGTTAGGTGATGGATTGAATTGTGGACCTTACTACAAAGAAGTGGAACAGTGGGGACAAATCAGCTGAAAACCAACTCAAAGAAAAGGAGAGGGAGTTGCAAGTACACTGGATTTGCTTCTGAGTATTTGATGACCGAGCTTGGAGAAGACATCTGTGTGCCTGTCAGCATAACCTCGGTTGTTAATAATTTCCCAGGGCTATTGAAATGGGCGCTTAGCTCTCGAGTCAGAAAAACAGCAAGCTTTAAAGCTCAACGGTGTTGGCAGTGGCAGTTTTCATCCAACAAGCTTCAAAGAAAAGAAGCCCTTTATCCACTCCTGCTCACCTCCTATTTTTTTATGACCCGTTGACATAATTTCTCTATCCTACTTTGAGTCCGACACTTGAGCAGCTTAAGAAGTATTTTTCCATCTTGCCCGACCCCCTTTTCTCCTGAATTGCATCCCTCCACCTTTTAATTTACCTTGCTACCCTTTCACTTTGATTAAACTGCTTGCTATTCACTTCTATTTTGCCTCATCTCGTATCTGGTGTTTTTCCTACAATCTGCCACCCCATATACCTTTCACTGCTCAACTTTTCTCTCATGCGGTCTTCCTGCCAGACTTTTCCCCTCCTTATTATTTGCTTTTCTCTCATTTTCTTTGCCTGAGGGCAGAGAGGACCGCATACTGCACACTCTCTCTCTTCAAATTGGTTCTAGACCTCATACAACCTGCTCACTTACCCGCTCCCGTCCGTCAATTATTCCCCCTCTCCTGTCACGATGTACTCCTCCGAGGAGCTGTGGAACTCCACCGAGCAGGTCTGGATCAATGGATCCGGAACAAACTTCTCTCTAGGAAGACACGAGGATGAGGAGGAGGAGGAAGGAGACAAGCATCCTTTCTTCACGGATGCCTGGCTGGTCCCTCTGTTCTTCTCTCTCATCATGCTGGTCGGACTGGTGGGCAACTCTCTGGTCATTTATGTCATTTCAAAACACAGACAGATGAGGACGGCAACCAACTTCTACATAGGTAAGCTTCCATGTGCAAGTTTGTATTTATGATTCTTGGTAAATGGACAAAGACTAGAAGAAGATAATGATGCATAGGAGATGTGACTCATATGGACAGGAGGGAGATAAACATCAGCTATGTTATTAAACATCTCTTTCGTCTATCCTGTAAAATTTCATCACATGCTCAAGTGGGGATCACGAGAAAGCCAAGTGCAAATTTCCCTGAATATGCATTTGACAGTTTGAGTGCACAGCTCATTGGAAAAATGTCTGTGCTGATTAAAGATTTCACTTTAATTATTAACGACAATGCCAGGTGCTCAAACGTGTCATTTAACTTAATGCAGATGTCTTTTTTGAAACAAGAGAAAATTAAACATCTGCTGTTTTGGGACCAGTGCAACATGGAATCTAAAATTTATCTGCACCAGAAAAATATTTTTCTCACTCAGTGGTTCATGGTTTGAAATATGCATCAGTTATTTGTCGCTATGTGCAGAGGTTATTTGCAAATAAAGCTCCAAGGATTCATGATATTAAATTCATCAATACAAAAGAGTAAATCATGAATTCCATATTTATTTCAGCGTGTTTCATTTAACAGCAAAAATATCTATCCTGAAGAGACATCAACTTAAAACTGAAATCTACCTTTAAATGCAAATTTGAAATGTAAAAAATGCTGGCAGAAGGAGGTAGGTGTGTTTCCATCTACATTTAGCCAAACTCTATGAAGGACAAGGTCATGGCAACAGGTGGTATTCAGCGGATGCTGCACTCCACAAAAAAGGGCTGGGGGTCTGGGAGGGAAACAAGGCGAATGTTATTAAAACATTCAAATTAAAGAGATGCTGAATCCTCTGTGCCAAAAGTCTGAAACAAAAGAAAGTCAGCAGCAAATCTGGAAAGTTGGAAAAAGTCAAGTGCGATCATTAAATGTAAAGTACACTCTCCTTTCAACAAGAGACACAACAGAACCACTCACTGATATAACACTGCCAAGCTGGTCCAGCACTGGGCTAGCCAAGTCCTCTCTTCAGTGCAGTAGCCAGTGCTGACTGCCAAGTGGAGACAGCTGTACACTGGCTCCACAGGACACAAGGGATTGTATCTGAGTCAGGGAGAGAGCAGGGGACACAATCACACAACAAAACCTTCCTCTGTCCTCCTGCCTGTGACCCGGAAGTCAAACACAAAACGCTGAATGATGCTTTAAGTCCTTAAAAAAACAAATACAGGGGACAAAGGAGAGAGGAGGCATTGTTTTTGTTGTTTAATATAATCAAACCCTTCCTGTGTGAGTGCGATTCAAAAGTTATATCTTGTTACTCTGTGCCAGATGTCTTATTTAGTTGAGGTTGCTTGAACGTGATCGCTCCAAGGCCTGTTTACTCACCTTCTCCACTCTCAGCTCTGATGGGAGGGACTACCGCCCAAGGAGAGGAGTTGAGGACGTGCAGTTTGAGAAATGAGACACTACCTCAGTGAATATGGCTGAGAAGAAAGACTTGGATGCTTAAATGTCCCAGACTGCAATACCCCTACATGACCAGCAAGAAAATCATGTCAGGGCAAGATTTCAAAGATAACCACATATGCATGGTTTTCTGCTTGAGTCATACATCAGATTAAGTCTGTCCATAAGGATGTTTAATTAAACAATGCTGCTGATGTTTTTATCTGCTTCAATACCTCTGCTCTTTTGTGAAGTTAACCTTTTATTTGAATCACATTCTTCACAAGTACAGTCTGCAACTTGACTGGTGAAATTTCTTTTTGCTGGTTTGTCAACTCAGCCAAGCAGGCATTTGCACTTACACTAAAGCCAGCATTAACTGTACTTATGAAAACAAATGAGACAAACACACTTTAATGGAAGGTGCAGGTGTTCAGACATGTCCTGAGTCCCAACTGAGTGCAGATTATTTCTAAGACCATCCACATTATGAGAAAAAAATCTAATTAAAGTGGTATAATAATGATCATGTTGGAAGTGCTTTGGGATCCTCGTTGCATACAGGTTGGAATTATTAATTTCTGCAAGCAAGCAGTTTTCATGGTTCAGTAGACCCCGTAGCTTAAAATCTGCTTCCCTTTTCTGTGTGTGTTTGCAAAAGGTTTTCTTCTTAGCAGATAATGCTCAGGGGATTCATATGAAAGGAATCAAAGAAAAAAGGATTTCTTACTACGTGTTTGCTGTCTCCAGTGTAGTCAGAGCTTCGGTGGACATTTAAACCATATGATTTATGTACTGCTAATTGTTTAATTGTGGTTGGTCACAATTGTAACAGTTAACTTTGCCTGAGACAGCTCGGAAGTGACATGACAAGACGAGTGAGATGGAGGAAAAAGTCAGAATATAAGTACTTGTTTTGCAAAAATATGAATTAATCATGAAGCAGACAAAGTCAGTGGCTTTCGATATCATTAGTGGTGAGGGTGTGTGAGTGGGTAAGTGCTTGGTACTGTGTGGCGAATGAAACAAATCATACAGAAATGCCTGTGAAAGAAAAGCTCCACTGGGACTGAGGAAGTGTGGAGCTTTACAGCTAGGAGACACAAATGATGCACTCTAAGTGGACGAGGCAGACAGGCAAGCAGATTATCCCAAAGGACATGGGTGTAAATATTTCATTTTAAATGTCACATAAAGTAAGATAAGAAGGGGGGAAATAATTCAGCCCCTGCCGAAGGTGTAACTTTAAAATGAACCATCTTCAATTTTATGGTAGCTTCATTTTCAAAAGACACAGAATATCAACCAAAAGTCAAGAAAAACACACATTACATAAAAGTTATGCATTCATTTTCATGCCATTTAGTGAAATAAGTATCTGATCCCCAAGAAGAACATGATTTAGTACTCGGTGGGAAACCCTCGTTGACAACCACAGCACGTTTCTTGTAGTTGGTCACCAGGTTTGCACACATCTCAGGAGAGAGTTTGGTCCACTCCACTTTACAAAAACTCTCTAAATCCTTTTACAGTGAGGGGACACTAATGATATGCTCCTTTGTAGACGAGCCAGACAGGCACAATGGACACATGCATAAATATTTTACATGGAGAGTTGCACAGATTTTCAATGTCTGAAATAAAGTAACATAAATCAGTGTCCAATCATGCTCCGATCTGCTACCTTGTCTGGTCCTTAAAGCACCGAGACTTGCAACCTGTGTGATTATTCTTTTACTGTTTAAGTCAGCACGCCGGCTAGAGCTGTGATGTCTACTGTCGCTTGAAGAGAAATGCAAAGGTGATTGATTTACTGGATGAGCACACAGAACAAACAAACAAAATATAATTTCAAAAATGGCTTGTCACAGGCATTCACGGAAATGAGCTCATTTGTTGCGTAAATGTTGCAGTTCGGTGATTTACTGCAGAAATGATTTGCGTCTCTCTTTGCACAGTGCATTGTGGATATGACGAGAATTTCATGTTGGATAATATACCTCAAAACCGCAGCATGGAAACAGCTTAATATTCAGCAACATTTCATTAGGGCCTGCACCATCTGCCTATCCTCTCGACATAATGGTTCAGTAGCTACACTGTGATTAGATCAACTAAAACAAAAGGAAGTAGTGTGTGGCATATTGGAATGATGAATAAATGAAGACTACACCAGAAGCAGGCTATAAAGGTTTATGCTCTAGGTGTACTGTATGACCTGCCGGCAGTCAAGTAACAGCTTGAGTCTTGATTTTCTAAAGGCATCATCATGTAAATACATTTTCCTTCTGAAGCAGACTATCAGTACCTGAAAAAATGTGCCAGTTTTATATTTCTTACCTTTAAATTGGAAGCTTTATGCATTTTCCTGTTTCTGGCGTGTGTTTTAAGGTCAGTGCATATGTTTGTTATATGAGCCAGAAATTCTGACTTATTTCAGAAAGTCAATAAATTTGCGTGCTGAATCGCGGTGCAACATAAAGATTATTTTGGATTATGAAAACTTGCTAAGCTGATCTAGTGTTCAAGAATGAACATTTTTTAACGACTCAATACAGCAAAACCCCAAAGAGGACACTAAACACTTCACTCAAAGCACTACAACCTTTATAATAGCTGTATTTTCATGCGGTCATGTGAAAAAGAAAGTTTTCACTGGAGTCTGTGGAGTCCTGTGAAAAACTAAACACACCCCATATTTGTAACCTGTGGAACCACCTTTAGTACCAATAAATTGAAGTATTAATTTTCTTTATAAATCTCTCACATGATTGTGGAGGAATTTTAGCTCACTCATGTTTGCAGCGTTACTTCAATTCATTGAGGTTTGCATGTATTTATTTATGCACAGCTCTCTTAAAGCCCCTCCACCGCATTTCATGATTTCATGGTGGTGGATCCTGTTGCATGACCAAATTTTAGCCAAGCTTTAGCTGTCAGACAGTTGGCTTTGTGTTTGACTCTAGAATACTTTGGCATACAGAGGAGTTCATGACTGACTCAATGACTGCAAGGTACCCAGGTCCCGCAGCTGCAAAACAAGCCCATATAATCACCATCCTTCATAATTGGAATAAGGTATTTGTGCTGATGCATGAAGATGTGGCCCTGTGCATCTTTGGTGTTGTCTGTCCAAAGGATGTTATTCCAGAAGTCTTGTAGTTTCTTCAGATACTTTTTGTAGAGAAGATGCTTTCATCTGGCAGTCCTTCAAAACAACTCGAATCTAGGCAGTATTTTTCTAATTGTATTGTCATGGACTTTAACATTTAAAATGCTAACTGAGTTCAAGATGTAGTTCTTGGGTTTTCTTATGCAATCTGACCTTGGGGTGAGTTTGCTGTGGTGCCCACTCCTGGCAACACAGCCTGACGCTTCAGATTGGCACACAGCTTTTATAGAGATTGTCACACGTCCTGATGATCACTTAATCAAGTGAGTGTTGAATAGCAGCACCTGGTTGCTGCTTATCCTCTTAATTCCTATGCAAGCAGTAAGGATGTACTTAGTTTTATCAGGATGTTTACAGGACTATGAAAACTTTTCCTTTTTGGATGGCCATGACTGTACACGCCTGCGAGTCTGCAAACTTGCATTAGATTGCACTAAACTTTACAACGCTGCTGTTAGTTCCTAGTAGTTGATGTTACTGCAAACAGGACTGCGTGCCTCCATATCCATTTTCCCACAGATGGTTTAAAAAGACTTGTTATGCAAAAGAAGAAAGGTGGGATGATAGTTAGAAGTCCTTCTGCTTTTTCCAGGATTGTTGAAGAATCCATGCCACTGGCTTCAAGCGTTTTCAGTTAAACACTGTTCTGCAGACTGTACAACATTCATCAAATACAGCGTTATCTTTTCTCCCTGTGCAGCAAACCTGGCCGCCACTGACATCATCTTCTTGGTGTGCTGCGTCCCCTTCACCGCCACCCTTTACCCCCTCCCTGGATGGATCTTTGGCAACTTCATGTGCAAATTTGTCGCCTTTCTGCAACAGGTAATATCTTTTGAACCACTTCAACTATTCTGTTTCTCAGCTCAGAAATGTGCTTTCATGTGAATATTATATTTTCAACACTTCCCTTAAAATGATCTTGGATTCTTTAACTTTCTCACAGTAACAGCATTCAGGGCTTTAACACTCCCACTCCCATGAGAACAGTGAGCCAGCTCGGCGTTGTCACAGAAAAATCAATCTATATAATCCTGTGAAGGTGGTCACAGTTCATCCTCATAAAATTACAGTTCTCAAGAAAGCTAATCCAAAATAAGCCATTGTTGAATTTAGAGTTTCTTCAAAAATGACAATGAAAGTAGGTCGAACTCTACAGCTTTAAAAGTCAAACGTGTCAAGATGTGTCATACACAGCTGACAGAGAATAATAACAGTAATCAGCATCAGTCACAAGAAGGAGGAGACACAAAAGAGAATAACAGAATCTTCTGTTAAGGAGATGAAGATGTTACGTGATACGATGCTTCCATAGACCCAGACATTAATCAAGATTTAAAGGGGCTACTGAACACCGTGCGCCAATGAAAAAACATTATTTTCGTGGGAACCATTTATAATATCTAATCCAGGAATTCAAAACAGATTTCAGCCACTTAAATCAATCATGCCTCTCAATTGTTTTGTTGATTAGTGAGAGGCCAAAAAAAGTATAACAAATATTCAGAGTGTCATAATAAAATAGGTTTGCACAGCTGCTGTTGGTTGGAATTATCAAAGGCACTGACTGACGGTGAGGAGCTGCAAACTGGGTAAAAAGCCATTTTCACCTTTCATGCATGGAACAAACCACAACTAAAAGCCTGTGCAGCAGACAAACCACCTAACAAAACAAAAAGGAAAACGACCTGTAGACAGTATGACAAAAGCTGCCTGTCATGGCTTCAGCTGCACTATAAATTGTTGCTCTAAATTTGGAAATGTGGATGGAATAGCACAACAATCCTTAACTTGGAAGTGTCATCTGCAAGATTTTGAACTTATCTGTTATTGGCACATAGTCACTGATGGAAACTGTGTGAAAACAACCTGTGAATTCAGTGTTGGAGAATATTACTAAACTATCCTGCCACTTAGTAGCAGTGCAAATAGCTACAAACACCATTATCATATCAAGTGTCTAGTTATGCACTCACCAGACAGAAATACTTTTTGTTTGGAGTCATATTTCCATGCAGTTGATAATTGTTCTCTTTTAATTCTAGTTTACTCAAAACCCTCCCCCGAGGAAAATATCTAACTCGATATACTGACACATGATACATCGAAGCAGGAAGAATGTTAGAGGCAGGAAAAATGGGAATGAGGATTTTAAACATTGAGTCTGACAAGGGCGAAATTATGATGGCAGGACGTCAGAGCATCTTCAAAAACTGCAGCTGTTGTGGGGTGTTCTTGATCTGCAGAGGTCAACATCTATCAAATGTGGTAAAGGAAGGAGCCATGGTGAACCAGTGACAGGGCAGCAAAAACTCACTGATGCACGTGGGGAGAGAAGGCTGACCCGTGTGGTCCGATCGAACAGATGCTACTGCAGCTCAGATGGCTGTAAAAGATGATGCTGGCTCTGATAGAACAATGTCAGTGCCTTGCAGTTGATTGTGTATGGAGCTCAGCCAAAGACCAGTCAGGGTGCCCAAACGGATCACCATCCACTGCCAAAAGTGCCAACAATGAGCACGTGAGCATCAGAACTGGACCACGAAGCAATGGAAGAAGGTAGCCCGGTCTGATGAATCACATTTTGTTTTACCTCACGTGGATGGCCGGCTGCACATCCATCAGGGGAACACCTGACACCAGGATGCACTATGAGAAGCAGCCAGTGGAGGCGGTGCGATGCTTTATGTAATGATCTACTGGAAACTTTGGGTTCTGCCATCTATGTGGATGTTACTTTGATATGTACCACCTGGACAAACAAATCTGATCCGTGGAGCCCCCACCTCTCAGCTTACAGGACTTAAAGGATCTGTTAGTAACATCTTGATCCCAGATACCACAGCGCACCTTCAGGGCTCTATTGGAATCCCTGCTTTAATTAGCCAAGGCTATTTTGGCAGGTAATCATAATGTTGTGCCTGATCGGTGTATATCCAGCACAAATCAACAAACTGAGAGATGTAGGAAAGTAGGGTTAGAATAAAAGTCGAGTTAAATGAAGTGAATCAGGTCCACAGGGCTTATATTGAAGAGCTACAGGGGATAGGATCTAAAAACAGCTGGAGCACAGTGAGTGATGCAGAGCTACACAAAGAGATGACTCAAGAGGAATAATGGCCAATTTTAGATAATGTTTCTCTTTTTTTGTGGAACTTTTTGAATGCGCCAATTACGTCCATGTTTTTTTCTTTCCTTGTACAAGTGCATCACGAGGGGAAGCTGTCCAAGGTATTTTAGCATCGCCCGGCTTATTCACGGAGAAAAGATGTTAAAAACAACATTAAATGCATAGTGTCTGACAACGAGCAGATGCTTTAATTACACTCAGCCTTGCACTAATAACCAGTTCTCTGACTACTCTAATGACAAAGTCAACCGCGAACCAGATACAGTCACTCAGAGAGACCCACAGCTCCTGTTCAGTTAATAAGCACTTTGTCATTACAAGCAAAATCACTTTCCCCAACATTTTAATCTTTAATATTAGAGGCTGATAAAGTATGCAGCAAATGTATTTAGCTTTCTATTTCGTGCGGCAATTTGATTAAATTTCATCTCATTCGACATGCAGGGGATATTCTGTCAAACTTAAAAAAAAGAAACACTTTAAAATTTTTAGATGTCAGCCTCAAAAAAAAAAAACCTCAAGAAAAACATAGGCATGATTTGATTAATGGATGTGAGCAATCAGACTACGTGGTCTGTGAGCGTGTCTTGATGACTAAGACCAAGCTTTTTATTCTGAAAGCAGAAAGCGTCTGTCAAACAAGACTGTCTGTCTCGTTTTCCTCTCTTATCAGACAACCATTTTCTCATCTCAAACCTTCAAGTCAGTTTCTATTATGCTAGCCTACCATCATTTATTATTGCATACAAGGGAGAAAGGTAATTAGGTGACGAGATAAGAGAAGTGGCCACTCTCTTTGCTTTAATCTCTCAAATTTCTCCAAGAAATAAGAGCTGTTAGTGTTATTAGTGTCTTAAAATTTCCACAGTTTAATGAAAAAAACAGTTGATGGGTAACAGTGGGTGATGCATTCCTGCTGTGTTTACATCCAGCCTCTGTTAAAGGATCGTGATGACAGATTACCCAACTACTGCTTGTCGGATAGTACAGTTATATTGTAGATTAGCAGGGAATGTCTAGGGGCTTTATAGGATTACTGGTCAATACCAATTCCATCCAACCGGCCATCCATTTTCTTTCGCTTATCCAATTCAGGAGCCTGGAGCTGATCCCAGCTGCCATAAGGTGATAGGCAGCGTACACACTGGACAGGCCACCAGTCTCACAAAGGGCTAAGATGGAGTTACAGACAACCATTCACACTCACATTCACCAATTTCAAACCACAAATTAGATGTGTTATTGCCCACTTAGGAGAAAGTTTGTGTAAAAATACCATCACACTTCATCAAAGGTTCCTGCCCTGTTGTGCTGTTTGAAACTACATTAAGGAAGCAAGATTACATTGCTAGGGTGGGATACTGCTCCTTCATCTTTCCAGTCTAATTAGCAGATGTATTTTCATGTCCAGTTATTACCAGGCTGAAGATTAGTCTGAGAGGAGCATTGATTACGTTAAATCAAAGATCTCTGCAGGAAACTTTTAGCTCTTCACAGACTTTAGTCAACATTTAATCTGCCTGTTATTTTCTTGAATCATGTATTAATGAAAGTTTTCAAACCTTTTAAAGTCCAAGCTGTATGTGATCTTCAGAAGTTTTATGCGTTTTAAATCTGGAGGAGATTAAAAAAATACTGAAAACTGCTGTTGGGAGGTACAGCGGTGCAGTGGTTAGCACTTGGGTTCAAACCTCCTTGTTGGCTGGGCGTTTCTCTGTGGGATTCCCCATTTGTCTGCAGGGGTTTCCCTCTGGGTAAGCTGGTTTCCTCCCACAGCCCAAAGGCATGCACATTAACTTCTGGGTGTTTCTAAACTGACTGAGGTGTGGATATGAGAGTGTGTGCTTGAGAACCCTGAGATGAACTGGTGAGCTCTCAAGGGCATGGAACTGCCTCTTGGTCTATTTCTATTTTGCACAGGACCCAGCTGATGGACAGATGGATATTTGAGAAGCTAAAATCACAAAATGGACTGGTATTGATGATTTTTTTCAGATGAATAAAAGTAAACTGTCCCTTTAAATGTATCTTATATATAAATATTAGACTGCAGATCTCAAATACTTTAAGACACTGATGTAAACAGCTTTATCTGAAGCTTATGGCTGAATGTTAGGAGAATATCCCCCGTGTAGCCCTATGATTTTAATTACCATGTTTAAACTGAATAAATAAAAAAGATTAGGAAGCTTAAAGAAAACAGATTCTTATTATTTATTCCTCCCTCATTTTCTTCCGTCATTAAAAAGAAATAAAACTACAGTAGAATAGAAATTATGAGCTACTAATATACCAGACATCTTAAAAAACAAAACATAGGAAAAATGGTATCCATTTCCTCAGCCGCCTCAACACTGAACTTATGATGACCCCTTTCTCTCTCTCTCACCATATCTTTTGAAATCCTGTGGTCCTGGTGCACAAAACCTCTGGAGGGTAATGTGAGCTGGCTTCGTAGTCGCAGATGAGAGGTGGCGAGAGAAACAGGCAGACACATAGACAAAAGAGGGACAAAATTAGATCCTATTTGTAAAAGAGCATAGAGGGAACTTCAGACCCCTCATTTTTCACCCTGCTCCACATATTTCAAAACAAAAATGGATTAGTTTGCCTACATACAACCCACTAAGACCCACAGAGGTGATGTATCCAAAAGGAACAAAGATGGTAGAAAGTGTTAGGCTTGCTTTCTGTGTCATCCTGCTCCATTGAACATCAATGCACAGTTGCATATGAAACAAGAAAAGCATCTGTTTGAGGCTCTTTTTTTTTTTTTTTTTTACTCTAGAACACCACTATAAGTCCTAGTGGAAATATTGATTCGATTCAATTCACTTCATTTCTCAATGTGCTTTATGTTGCAAGAACGTCAATTACACAGAGAACCTCCCCCAAAGAAATCAAATACAAATGCCCCCCTGTGAGCAAGCACTTGGTAACAGTGGGAAGGAAAAACTCCCTTTTAACAGGAAGAAGCCTACGACGGGACCAGGCTCAGGGAGGTGCAGCCATCTGCTGCAACTGGTTGTTAGTGAGGGGAGGAAGACAGGATAATAAGCACACTGAGGATGAGAGCCAGAGGTTAATAATAAGTAATGATTAAATGCAGTCATTTAAAATTTTGTGTAAGATGGAAAATTTGTCAAACTTTAATGTACGAGTAAAATTCTATATTTGGTCTTCAATTACAATTCTTCTGATTAGCTCAAGTTTAATTGAATCAAGCATCATTGAACTCCATTAAAAATGAAGTTGGATGATTGCTTCATATGCTAATGAAAAACACTCATCACAAATGCTGCCACCTCTGCACTTCCTCTGTACGCGTCCTCTCCGGTTCTATCCCTCGCTCTTTACCATTCTGAATGATCTGCAGCTTAAAAGCATGCAAGCCCATTAGTAAAAACTGGAGAGGGAGTCTGAAATAAAGGACAAAAAAGCTGCTTGAACGTCTGCTTTCTAGAGAGCAGCGATTAAAATATAAAGCAAAAAAAACAACAACAAAAAACAAGTTTGCAAGACACTATAAGAAAAGCGCTTCCTCTAATAGCTTGTCAGCAAACTGTAAGAGCTCTTGTAAGAAACACATTTGTGTCAAAGTTAGTTAGGTGCAGGACTCAAAACTGGTGAAAAGTGAAAGGGGTTTATTTACAGATGCACACCAGGTGAAATATATACAGCAACAGGGGAAGGCGGCTCCAGGGAATCTAAGGGGAGAATGTCCAGGGCAGGGAAACCTTCACACTCCTCTTCACACAGTCCATGAGTCACAAAACCTCCAAATCCAATCCAAGAAAGTTCACTCACACTCACTCACACCCACTCAGGGTCCACAGGGCAGGAGAAGCAGGTAGGGATAGGGAAGACTGCACAAAAAGAACAGATTAGGGAGAAGCACTAGGAAACACAAGGAACTCACTAGCCAAGCAGGTTAGCACAACGATTCAGCAAGGAAGCAGACTCCACTGAGGGTAATAATCTGTGATGATTGGCAGGTGAGGGATCACAGCAGATGGGTGACAGGTGAGTAGAGCTGAGTAGGCGAGGACAGAGGTGGGGAGCATAGTCTGACTCCACCCTGGCGAGAAAGAGTGAAACAGCAAAAAACAACAACAACATCCTAGAGGTCCTTGAGGCCGTGGCAATGTGTATGTTTGACTGTTTAAAATGAATATATTTCAGGTGCGTTGGCATTTTAATGTCTCTGTTTGGTTTATGGATCCAGTGTTAAGCCAATTTCTTCTCCTCCTATTCAGTTTGACCAACCAGACCATGGCATCTTTCTTTGAGACACCACCACTGCCTAACTTACATCAAGGGATACTCTTTTGGAACACGCTCTACATATTTCTGCAACTTTTCCACAAATGTGCAATATGAAATAATGCCAAACATGATCATTTCTTTTAATTTTAAGCTAGTTTTAAATTTGAGTCTTTCCACTGAACACATAGCTGTGTTATGGATTTATCTGTGGTGCTTGTGGGGATATCTTCTATGAAAGTAGACTAGAAAGATTACATTTGAATTTATTTTTCGGTCATTTATCCCAGTTTTGTTTGCTAGTCTGTTTTCCCTTTGTATGCTTACTCACTATTTAGTTGTTTTTCTTCTTTCTTGTGGGTGATGTAACATTATAAAGCACAGATGGAGCAGAATGAGGACTCAGCTGTCTAAAGCTATTATTTTTGTTAGCCAAGCTAAATAGACTTTATTTAATATATTTCTGCTTTTCAATTTTCTTGGTTCACAGCTGTATTGTTAAACATCTGAGAGTCATAAATAATATTTCTTCTCCTTTCCTAAAGCACAATAGCTTATGTACCTAGAATCACGTCCATTATTATTTGGACAATGACACATTTTGTAATTTCACATCTATACACCACAGCTGAAGTGCAGACTTTCAGCTTTCATTCAAGGGATTTAAGAAAAGTATTAACAGTTTAAGATATACATCCCTCTGTATTCATAGCCCCCATTTTCAGTGGGTCAAAATTAATTGGAAAATTGACTCACAAGCTGTTTCATGGTCAGGTGACCCCAGATTATCCCATCCTCTGAGTAATATTTGATTATTTCATAAAATAATAAAAATAATCTCTGCACGATCACTTTTCTTCTCCAAAAGGAAGAAACGTTTTTTTCTTTTTGGAGAAGAACCGTTTTTGCTCACACAAACTAATTTGAATAAGACAGCTTCATAATTTATCTTTAATTCTATTATCTTTTCATGTATTTGTCATTTATGTTAAGCACTTTGAGTTTACATGTAAATGAAATGAGCATCGTCTTCATTTGTTAGGTGACGGTGCAAGCCACCTGCATCACCCTGACTGCCATGAGTGGAGACCGCTGTTACGTGACAGTCTACCCCCTGAAATCTCTTCGGCACCGAACCCCCAAAGTAGCCATGATTGTCAGCATTTGCATTTGGATCGGTACGTCGTGTCATTATCGACTGACTCGTTAAAAATAGTTGCGTATGTGTATAAAATTTAAAATGCCATCATTTCACCTAACCATGTTTCTCCTCTTCAGGTTCTTTCATCCTCTCTACACCAATTTTAATGTACCAGCGTATAGAGGAGGGCTACTGGTACGGCCCGAGGCAATACTGCATGGAGAGATTTCCCTCTAAGACGCATGAGAGGGCTTTCATCCTGTACCAGTTCATTGCTGCCTACCTGCTGCCTGTGCTCACTATCTCTTTCTGCTACACTCTGATGGTTAAGAGGGTTGGCCAGCCCACTGTAGAACCTGTAGACAATAATTACCAGGTAAGGGCAGGTGTTATATCGGCCTGGGCTTCACAAGTGCCTCACAAACACAGCCACTAATGCACAGAGATATTATTGTCACCAGCTGCTGCTAATTTTCAGCCAATTAAAAGTTTAAAATCTCTCCTCTTCTCTTCTCCTCTCTTCTCTTCATGTCCCCGTCTTTGAAAATGTGTTTTAAAACTTCTTTAAAGTGGCTGCAGTCAACTCTTTATTTTATAATTTTCTTCATTTTATAATTTTTTATTGTGGCTTTCTTTTTCAATGTGGAACCTATTCATAAAAAAGAGCAACTGCATTATACCTGCCAACTTCTGCACACGAGTGTTACAGGAAGACAAATTATTGCCTTTGTGTCAACACAAAGAGATCTTACACTTCACTACATTTTGGGAACATGAGCAGGTAGACCTGCTGTGGACAGAGTGGGAGTAATGTTCATCACTACAGGTGCTATATTGAAAGTGCGACAGGATAAAGTAGAAAACAATTATGGGCAATTATGTTGCCAAACATTCCCACTCAGTGTGGTAGTGATTTTTTTAAGCACTAATGCCCTGATCAATAATTTACACCAATATAGGAAAGAGAGTGAAACAAATATCCTCTAATATCAATGGATAAATAGGTTGCAATGCATTGACAACCTCAAGGGGAAATAAAGTCTTTAATACAGTCACACTATAGGAAAAGTAGTGGTTGGTGACCCAGCACGACAAAGGTCTGCAACCACTCTTAGTCAGTTGCTGTCTCTAAAGCAACTTTGGTGCATGAATACATGAAATAAAACCACAACAAGATAGAACTGACTTACTAAGACACTGAAAGGGGTCAAGCTGGCAATTACATGCAATCTATCTGCGATAATACACCAATTAACTCTGTGAAATCTGTGAAAACCACTAACCTGTGGAACTCTGTTGCAAATCTGATGCAGTCTATGTAGACAGAAAATCACAATAAAGAGAAAATCTCATTCACTGCTTATATTCAGTGTCCAGCCAGAACGTCACAGATTTGAAACAGAAATGAAGAAATGTCCACAGAAACATTGATGTAGTTGCTGCTGGTCAGTTTTGTCTTTAGAATGAATCGAATATAACCAGGATACAATAAACTGGCAACCGAATAAGTTGAGTCTCCAATTACAATGATTCAGTTTAATTTTAACTGATCCCCTATGAGCAAGTACTTGGCGACAGTGGGAATGACAAACTCCCTTTTAACAGGAACAAACCTCAGTGTAGTGGTTCCCCAGTACTTTGTGTGTTGCATGCTCAACCTCACTTACTCACCGAGTCACCAAGTGCAAAAAAGTGCAATCACCTGGAAACCACTGATGGTTCTTCTTGGTCCCGAGGACGTTACATTCTTATTTACTCGAATAAGAGATTCTGTAGCTACCCGAAGGAGCGTTTCTGTGTCCTTTAGTTCCTTCTTTTGATAACTTTCTGTTTTGATTGACTGTTATCACTCTGGTAACACTGTTACATATTCTAAATATTGTCAAAAACATTACAAAGAGGGTTCCTTGTTTTGTCTCTTCAGGTGAATCTCCTGTCTGAGAGAACAATCAGCATCCGGAGCAAAGTTTCCAAGATGGTGGTAGTGATTGTGCTTCTCTTTGCCATCTGCTGGGGGCCCATCCAGATCTTTGTCCTCTTCCAGTCTTTCTATCCTAACTACCAGCCTAACTACGCCACATACAAGATCAAGACGTGGGCCAACTGCATGTCCTACGCCAACTCCTCTGTCAACCCCATAGTTTATGGCTTTATGGGAGCTAGTTTCCAAAAGTCTTTCAGGAAAACTTTTCCCTTCCTGTTCAAGCACAAGGTCAGAGACAGCAGCATGGCTTCCAGGACTGCCAATGCTGAGATTAAGTTTGTTGCTGCGGAGGAAGGCAACAATAATAACGCGGTGAACTGATCCCGATCATTTAACATAAGAAGGATACAGCCAGTTTTCTAATGTGAACCATGAAAAAAATAACACTAATTGTGTGTAAACGTCCTCAAAGAGCAACTGATCTGAAAGAGACACTGTTTGGCAGCCGGGATGTATTTATATCAGTGAATATAACTAATGAAATGATGTGAGGAAACTCAGACACATAAAACAGATGGGCACTAACAGTATTTGGCACAATATGTTACCTGTTCCAACTGCCAAGGCTGGCAACGCTGGCACATGTCTGCCAAACACCAGGTCTGAATAACACAAAGCTGAACACACCAGATGACAAAAGAGGAGAGTTTGGCCTGAAAGCTGCAGGCAGGACATTTAATCCCTGTTTGATCTGATGAGGTCTGCAGCTCTAGAATAAACTGGACCGAGGACAGATGATGATTATAGATATCATATGAAATGAAACAACACTGAATGTATATTTGAATTTAACACTCTTGACTAAATGGCAGTTGGCTTGTTTTATTTTTGTTTGTTTTTTTGCTAGTTTTTCTGTGGTTGACATTTACGTCTTCGTTGGAGAAAAAGAGAATAATTTAACACTTTGAGTATGCGTCACTCCGAAGAACAGCGAACACTGTGACACTGTGTAAATGTTTAAAAGGTGAGCGTTCTTATAATTTCTTTAAGCAATCTTCAGGAATACTTCTCCTGGCTTCTCAAAGGACATTCAAAGCTCTTCTTTGGATGTTCGCTGCCTTTTGTTCCATTTTCTGTCAAAATGATCTCGTGCTGTTTCAGTGGTGTTGATGTCCAGGCTCTGGGGAGGCCAATCCATGACTGATGGTATTTCATTGTGTGTTTTTCTATCGAGGTGTGCTTTGAATGCATTGGCAGTGTGTTTGGGATCATTGTCATGATGAAAAATGAAGCTGTTTTCAGTCAGATGTTACTTTATAGTGGATTAATATCTGATAATACTTTTCTTTGTTAATAATTCCATCAATTTTGAAAAGATCCCCGACACCCCTGACTGAAATGTAGGACCACACCAAGTCTCCACCATGTTTTACAGATGGTTGTAGACACACTTTGGTAATGGTTTCTTGACAGCTTCCCTTCCACTCAGACCATTTCTAATGAGGCTTCAGTGAGCAGTAGATGGGTCAACTTAAGGGTCAGATGCATCTCTTTAAGGTCCTCTGTCAGGTCATTTCTTAGAACATGATAGGACTCTACTTTTTTTCAGGTCTGCAATTTTTTATTTTCTTCTCCACTAGCCCTAACTCACAGTTTTTAGAACACACCAAACACTATGCCAAGATATGGCAGGTTTTCAGCTAATAGTTCTTTGGAAATTGCCTCGTTGGTGCAAAAAAGACTATTTTATGCCTGTGAACCTGTGTTATCATTAGCATTCTTCATAGATTCAACTAAAGAAATGAGAACAATCTGTTTTTGCTACAGGTACTAGCAAAGTGCCTAAATATACACATTTTAAATGGATTCTTTACTAAAATATCTGTTATGTGTTAACACAATAGTGAGTTAGGTGGCTTTTTCATGCTTGAATCCTTGGGAGCAAAATATAAAGAAATGAGGGGTGACTCACAAATTTCACGTAGCGAGGTATACTTGTTATTACACATTTGACAACACTGTTTAAACAAACAGCCTTGAATGCCTCATACCGGTACACTGACCACTGTAACGCCAAATTTGTCAGCTTTCACCAGCTCTCTTATCATACAGCCATGTTAAGGTTCTTATCAATCTCTAAGCAAGACAGCAAATATGCAAAACTCCTCAAATATCAAACTGTTTGTTTAAAAATTATGAGTTTATCTCACTTCTGTTCAGTTTTGTGAGTTTGTGAGTCATGTGGATCCAGATCCACATGACTCACACAAAGATTCATCAATTTTATATACTTCACTACAGGTTACTACATACGTCCATGGTATTATAAGTGAAAATAAAAGGGAATCAGATCGTTTCTTGAGGCAACAGAAGTTAAAGCTGTGCTTTTTTGTTCGTTTAAAAACAACTGAATCCAGCTGAATCGTTTCCATTGCTGGCAGTATGATGAGTGGTGTGATGGCTAAACCGGGGGTTGTAGTCAGTGAAGTGTAGACAGTGTTTACTTTGCTTTTGTGTCCCATGCACAAACATTCGCACCTTACTTAATTGTGCATTCACAAACACTATAGAAACATGCACGCATGCACACAGGCAAATACAAGCACACATCCACATTTCGCCCACTGCATCTACTTTTTTCGTTAGTGGTATCAGTTGTTACATCTTCTCAGAAAAAAAAAACACCCTTGCACGATCTTGTCAGACAGACGGCGGAGACGACCTGCTCCATTGTGAGAGTGCACTCTGAAGGAGAAGCTGATGACAGAGCAGCTGTCTGGCAATAGAAATGCAGCCTATCATAGTTAATAAATCTGTAAAGCTGTTAATTAGGGGGGAAAAAACATGCAGGAAGATTTTTCTAACATAGGTTGAACTACATGGCCACCTTAATGCAGCTATAGATAATGTAACCTTACATTATACTGGTCATTAGTAGATGCAAACATGCAGGCAGAGGCATGAAAGGTTTTCAGCGGGTCTTCACTGACAAGAAAAACAAGAAATCCTGCAGCACAGAGCCCGCAGAGCTCCAACGTCACGAAATCATCGTGAAATCTTGGATTATGTAGAGACAGAAGACACTGAGCCATCCTATATAAAAAGAAGCGTAAAGACTTGTATTTTAAACTTTTTCTGTTTATCTGAGGTTAACTGATGGAAAACTTTTCATGGTATTATTTTTTTAATTCTTTCCTTTGCACAGCAATGTTTTGCACACATTCTCATGACATTGACACTTTTTATGTCTGTCTGGTTTAAAAATATATTCTGCTTGGGTTCAGCTTGAACTGTCTTGTGAGATGAAATATGTTCAGCTTTAGATGTACATGTGAGCCGCTTTGTTTAAAGAAATGATTGTAGTGAAACAGACAAATGATTTCAGAATTTCTCAGGGTTTTGAAGAATCCTGCCTGCAGTGAGATTAATTCTAACTTTTGAACAGAGGTAGTAATGTAAATAAAACCTTGATTCTAATCATGTTGTTGGTGCCAGCCATGCATTGCTCTATACTGTAGAGATGTTGCTGTAATGTACCGCACAGCTTCTGGAAACATTGTTTTCTTTGGTCATTAAACAAATGAAGAACAGGTTATTGGCTTGTGTTGTGAGTAACTTAGCAAAATTAGTAAAAATGATTACCTGCAGGTAAGATTAGAGGACAAGCAAGAAAAAAAATGCTGAAAAGGTTTTGGTTTTGTTTTTTTGCCCCTTAAGTATTGAACACATATTAAATCTTTAACATACATACATATTTAACATTCTGGATATTGTAGTATTTTTCTGGTATTTTCATTTTATAAGATCACGTCTCCCTTTTAAAAAAGATTTGATCTTCCGGCATGGTTAGCCCAGGGCCGACTGAAACAATAACTTGGGAATTTGATATCATCCCAGGCCACTCAATTTTATAATCTAACCCTATGGCTTCTTTACAGTTATTAGCAGTGTTAGATTAAAAAGTTCTATCACATTGATTATTACCTTTCCTAAATGCAATGCAGTATGTTACGTATTTAATTATTATTTATTTGTTACATTATTGTTACATTACTTTCTTGTTACTCCATAAAATGGCCTGAAACATATTGTCACATAATTACCAGTTAAGAATATGAACCTGTGGATACAGTTCCACACAAATCCCTATCTTAGTGAGCGTCACATCACTGCTGGTGTTACCTGCTGAAGTTCATACTTTGGCTGCTGGGCTCGGGTCAGCTTTACATTAGCATGTAGGTATCTGTTAAGAGTGGAGGTTCTGTTAGCATTATAATGCAGTTGTTTCTGTCCTGGATGCAGTTTGCCGTCATGTTCTTGTCCTTTTGTGCAGTCAAAATAAAAATAATTTTAACACCGATCTGCCTGGCATTCAGATAACTGAAGAACCTTTGTAATGACATAACTGTAACTGCAACTGAATTTAGTACAGTAACGCGTTACATTACTGTGTTACTGATAAATGTCATGTGATTACAGTAAAGCATTTCTTTGTCACCCGACAAACTCAACACTGGTTTTCGGAGATTCACTACAGAATCATCTTAACCTAAAGAATTCCTTTTCATAATATTAATGCTATATCAGTTGATCAGTAATGCTTAGTGAAATTCATGTTTCAATAGCAAATGAACATATAGGTTTACAGGGGTGAAGAGAGTCTATAACCATGAATGTATAACAGCTGTACAACAAATTAACTAGCTAGTAGCTAAGGTGTTCTTGACTGACCTGGTCTCTGACTGGTGCATTTCTCCTCCAAATGTACTTTTTCTTGTTTTATGGATCATCTATCTATATAGTGGGTGCATGTTGACTGTCTTTCCCAGAGAGAGTAACAGAGAAAGAGGCTGCGAAGAGGCTGTGTTTGCTCACACAGAAGAGCAAACAGTCTCCACACATCCGTCACCCCTGAGAGGTCTGTCAACTCAATACTGCTTGCTACAATGTCACTGAACAAGCTGACAGTTCACAGCAGGGCTAAAATAACTATCAGGCCACCAGTGCTCCTGATGTGCAGTCTACCACTAACTGTAAATAAATAATCAGGCCTAAAGTTGTTTTGTCCTGAAAATAGACTGGCAGATTCTTAAAACCACCACATTGAATCCTCTCAGAAATATCTCAGTTACCCCTGGATGGATTGTCATAAAATTTGGTACAGGTATTTCTGCTTCCTATAAATAACCTCGATAGACCCAAAAATGTGATGATGAATCACTGCTGCTGTGGTGAGAGAAGGCCTCCAAATTTGCTCATCACCTGACCATTAACTGTTGACCGCAGGATGGTCTGAAGAATATAATAAAGAAAATCGTTATCTTCAAATGTCAGAGATTGAAATGTCACAGGAGCGGTAGCGTCTGGTTAGTTTATAGCTTTCCAGTACAGACAACAGAGGTCAGTCCTAATGGAAAAGTTCACAGAAGAACAGTTTATTGTTGCTTTTTAGATTCAACAAAACTGTAAGAACAGCCACTAACAGATCTGCCTTCTGTGTATCAGTGCAGCTGGTCATGATGACCTTGGTCCTTTTGGCAATAGGTTAACTGACAGGTGTATACCAACTCAAAATTTTAAGGAATGGGAAATAAAGTGGGAGGCAAAAACCCTTAAATATTTAGGTATAAATATAACCAAAAACTATGCCAAACTATATCAAAGTAACTATGGACATATAAATAACAGGATAAGGCAGGATATGGAAAGATGGAATACATATCTGTTAGGATTTAGTGACAGGATAAATGTGATAAAGATGAATATCTTACCACGATTGCTATATTTATTCCTCTCTCTTCCGATAAGCATACCTCAAACCCAATTCTCAGAATGGGATAAGTACAGTGGGGCAAAAAAGTATTTAGTCAGCCACCGATTGTGCAAGTTCCCCCACCTAAAATGATGACAGAGGTCAGTAATTTGCACCAGAGGTACACTTCAACTGTGAGAGACAGAATGTGAAAAAAAAATCCATGAATCCACATGGTAGGATTTGTAAAGAATTTATTCGTAAATCAGGGTGGAAAATAAGTATTTGGTCAATAACAAAAATACAACTCAATACTTTGTAACATAACCTTTGTTGGCAATAACAGAGGTCAAACGTTTACTATAGGTCTTTACCAGGTTTGCACACACAGTAGCTGGTATTTTGGCCCATTCCTCCATGCAGATCTTCTCGAGAGCAGTGATGTTTTGGGGCTGTCGCCGAGCAACACGGACTTTCAACTCCCGCCACAGATTTTCTATGGGGTTGAGGTCTGGAGACTGGCTAGGCCACTCCAGGACTTTCAAATGCTTCTTACGGAGCCACTCCTTTGTTGCCCGGGCGGTGTGTTTTGGATCATTGTCATGTTGGAAGACCCAGCCTGGTTTCATCTTCAAAGTTCTCACTGATGGAAGGAGGTTTTGGCTCAAAATCTCACGATACATGGCCCCATTCATTCTGTCCTTAACACGGATCAGTCGTCCTGTCCCCTTGGCAGAAAAACAGCCCCATAGCATGATGTTTCCACCCCCATGCTTCACAGTAGGTATGGTGTTCTTGGGATGCAACTCAGTATTCTTCTTCCTCCAAACACGACGAGTTGAGTTTATACCAAAAAGTTCTACTTTGGTTTCATCTGACCACATGACATTCTCCCAATCCTCTGCTGTATCATCCATGTGCTCTCTGGCAAACTTCAGACGGGCCTGGACATGCACTGGCTTCAGCAGCGGGACACGTCTGGCACTGCGGGATTTGATTCCCTGCCGTTGTAGTGTGTTACTGATGGTGACCTTTGTTACCTTGGTCCCAGCTCTCTGCAGGTCATTCACCAGGTCCCCCCGTGTGGTTCTGGGATCTTTGCTCACCGTTCTCATGATCATTTTGACCCCACGGGATGAGATCTTGCGTGGAGCCCCAGATCGAGGGAGATTATCAGTGGTCTTGTATGTCTTCCATTTTCTGATGATTGCTCCCACAGTTGATTTTTTTCACGCCAAGCTGCTTGCCTATTGTAGATTCACTCTTCCCAGTCTGGTGCAGGTCTACAATACTTTTCCTGGTGTCCTTCGAAAGCTCTTTGGTCTTGGCCATGGCGGCGTTTGGAGTCTGACTGTTTGAGGCTGTGGACAGGTGTCTTTTATACAGATGATGAGTTCAAACAGGTGCCATTCATACAGGTAACGAGTGGGGGACAGAAAAGCTTCTTACAGAAGACGTTACAGGTCTGTGAGAGCCAGAGATTTTCCATGTTTGAGGTGACCAAATACTTATTTTCCACCCTACTTTACGAATAAATTCTTTACAAATCCTACCATGTGAATTCATGGATTTTTTTTTCACATTCTGTCTCTCACAGTTGAAGTGTACCTCTGGTGCAAATTACTGACCTCTGTCATCATTTTAAGTGGGGGAACTTGCACAATCGGTGGCTGACTAAATACTTTTTTGCCCCACTGTATATATCTAGATTTGTCTGGGAAGGCAAGCGGCCAAGGGTACGATACACTACTTTACAGCTTACTGAGGAGAAAGGAGGAATGTCGCTTCCTAATTTAAAAGAATATTTTCGTGCTGCACAGATACGCCAGATAACATATGATTATGGGGCTCGCTGGAAGGATGTGGAGCTCTCCACACTCAATGTCCCAATTCAAACAAACATGGGTATGAAAAAGATCCCTGAATACGTAACTAAAGACCAAGATAGGAACCCGATAATATCCTTTACATTAAATGTCTGGTATGATACAGTAAAGGAGTTCAGGATTGGCAAAGAGCTTGGTTTGCTAAAATGGATAGCCTTCGATGAAGAATTTAGACCAGGAAAATTGGATCTTGGTTTTAAAAATTGGGATGAAAAGGGAATCACAGCAATTTGTTTATTAATCAAAAAAGGAGAAATTAAAAGTTTTGAAGAATTAAAACGGGAATACAACTTAAAAAACAAGGATTTCTACAGATACTTACAGGTGAGAGATTACTTTAATAAAAACATAAAAATAGAGGAAGACAAAATCCATCCTATTATAAAAATAATTATACTGGCATATAAAAGTGTTATTCCAAAAACAGTGTCTACCCTATACAAATGTTTGATGGAATCAAGACAGGAATCAACTGTATATGTTAAAGTAAAATGGGAAAGAGAGCTGAGTGAAGAAATCACTGAGAGGGTGTGGTATGAAACATGGAAAGAACATAAGAATACAACTCACTCATTGAGGTGGAGAGAATTCATCTGGAAAAATCAAATTCGCTATTTTATTACACCTAAGATTAAAAATAAACAAACCAATACACAACAACAATGTTGGAGGCTGCGTGGATGGGATGAACCAGACCATACACACATTTTCTGGAAATGCAGAAAAATTCACACTTTCTGGGTTAAAATTCACTCGGCTGTCTGTGATGTATTAGGTTATATAATTCCTAGAACCTGCCTTATTTTGTATCTAGGGTACTTGGAAGGTACTGTAGATGTAAAGGATCATTACCTGGCTAAGATTCTTCTTTTGGCAGCAAAGAAGGCCATCACCAAAAACTGGCTTGAGACAGAAACACCAGGAAAGCAGCAGTGGGTAGCAATTGTGGAGGACATTATGGAGATGGAGAACCTTACATATAAACTGAAATTAAAGGAAGAACGTTTTTTGAAGGACTGGGGAAAATGGTTGACGTACAACGGAAGGGGGAAAAAAAGACTGAACTGAATGGAGATGGGCATACAAAAAAAAAAAAAAAGTGAAATGAACGATGGAAATGTTTGACGCCACAGGCATGTTTCCTTTTTTTCTTTTGTTTTACTTTATCTTATTTTTCTAATTATTATTCTATATGTATTTATATTTTTATACATATATATATTTGTTTGTTTCTTTTTCTTTCTAATTTCACTGTCTTGAGTTTGTGACTCTCTTTGTATTCTGTTATTCTGAAGAAACTGTATGCGTAATGGACAGGTGAGTTGTTCAAATAAATAAAATAAAAAGTTAAAAAAAAGAAGAAAAAAAAAGTAAGTATTCAAGTTCAACATTCAACATATAAAAGGCCGAAACCCAAAAAATAAATTATTGACCAGCATCCCTGCTGCCCGCCATTTGCCTGCCTGGCAGTCTGACCATGTCTGCAACTGACAAATAGCTCCTGTTAGGTTTTTGTGTGCTTTCCTTCAACTTAGAAACCTCACTTGTGTTCAAGCGCTTCCTCTGGCAGCAGCTTTTCAAGCAAGTAAACAGAAACATAATGTTGATCTGTAACATTATCCAGCCTGTAAAAGTGTTAAGCTGTTGACCAACCTTTCAATACAACACACGGTACTACATGATTAATAATATCACCTGGCTCAATGTGCGGCTCCCAGAGGAAATTAATTTCTGAATTGGAACACGTTACCCCAACGGTGAGGAAAAGCTTGTGAGGCTCGCGAGTTTCTATTTACCAACCTGTTTGTAGCCTCACCACTTCACATTAAACCGCAAATGTTGTAGAGCATAAAAATTATGTTAATGTCAAACTGACACAGCCATTATTTTCCTGCTATGCTGCCTGCTAAGTGGAGTCATATTGATGCCTAAATGACTTCTGAGGGCTCATTTTGTGAACAGAGGTAATTCACTACTCACAAGGGAAGACAGACAATCAATCAAATTTTCAAACTCCCCTTTGTGCCTGACTTCCGCTATCTTGACAACACAGTATAAGATCTGTAGAAGAATGAAAGCTGACAGATCGATTCGGCTGTTAAGAAGAAACTTCTTCCAAACAAGTATTTTCCCCCTATGTCTTCCCTCCTTAAAGTATAGCGACAAAAGCAACCAATGATTTCCTCCCGTTTCCTTTGTCATTTGATGACGCAGCATTTTCATAGTTTTTTTTTCTTATATACATGGCTCGGTGTGACTGAATGTGACGGTCTGGTTTTATGTGTGGAAAAATCCATTAAAAAAATCCATTTGGCTAAAGTCTAAAGAAAAGTATAACATGACAGGAGAGACCACATCAAGATATATGGGGAGCAATCAGACACATTCTTCAAATTAATACAAAATAAAATAAAAGTGTTAGTTAAACTCTTTTAATCCTGTTGCACTCTGTTACTTTAAAGTGATTTAGTGACTGGAGGGAAAAAAGTGTCACCAAACGTTTGTTCTGATGTGCCCAACTCATAATGTTTATATGCTTATATGAAACGTTTGAGGCTCATATTAAAAAAGTCCTTCTGATGACCTGATTAGAAAGCTGAAACTTCAAAATCAAGTCAGGTTTCTGTTCAAAAACAAGCAGTGCAGCTCTTCTGTGGTACTAGCAACACTTTTATCAAATGTGCCCTTGGATTTATTATTGGAGTCAGTCTCAGCGCCCAACAGTGTTTAGAGATATGATAAGATGACCTTCACTTAGCTCAAACAGAGCACCAGAGACTTTGCATTTATGTACCAAGTAGTCCTTTATAAAGAGTGTGTTATTGGTTATACTATTCATGCTCAAGCACTCAGTACCTGGGACATGCCTCATAGGTTTCAGGGCTCACTTAGGTTAAACAAATATGTCTCTTAGGAAATTCAAGGCTTCTTTTAAGTTTTATATTCTGAATTATTTTCATAAGGGGTCTCTGTTTACCTATAGTGGATGCAGAGAGACACAGTGAAGTGCATTCTCTTTGCAATATTTTGGAAGAAAGAGCACGAGATGCCGTTATGGACAAAGCTGTCAAGGCGCGGCTGTGTGGCAGGCAGGAGGAGGACCCAAACGCAAAACTCACAGACACGGGGATGAACTCAAAATCACAGCTTTAATGCTGGAATGGCAGAACATAGGAAATACAAAACTAAACTGGGAAAAGTAAACTAACATACGCAGAGAGACACAGGGAGATCCACACAACATGAGGGGCGACGTCACGCTGAACAGAGGGAGACGCAGACAGAAATACACAGAGGGTTAACGAGGGGAGTGGGAACACACGGGGAACACAGGTGACACTGATAATCATAACGAGACAGGCGGGGTGAACTGAACACTGACGGGAGAGGTGAAACAGGAAGTACAGAGGAGAGAGAGCACGAGTAGAACACCAACGTAACGGGCAGGGGAGACACGGAATAAACACGAAAGGGGACGAGGGCTCATAAATACATAGAGGGCACACAGGGGGAAGAGAGAGCACGGGGAGAACTTAGACATAATGGGCAGGGGAAGCATGGAATAAAACATAAGGAGAGACGAGGGCTCACAGATACACAGAGGGGCACACAGGGAGACATGAAGGGCAAGGGATCAAAACTAGAAGCCATAAAATAAAATCACACACAAGTACAATAATACGAAAATCACAAAGAACTAAAAACGCTGGGTCAGGAGACCCAGGACCGTGACAGTACCCCCCCCCTCAAGGGCTGGCTCCAGACAGCCCAAACACAGAAAAACAAAACCAAACAGAAAACAACCCAGGGCGGGCGGCGGGGGCCCAGGACGGAGGGCTCGGAACAGAAAACAAAGAGCACAGAAAACACCGGAGCCCAAGAAAACAACCCAAAACACAGAGCAGTTCAGGGGGCCGACCGTGCGCAAGGCAACGGCGGAGACGCGGAAACAGTTCAGGAGGCCGACCGTGCGCAAGGCAACGGCGGCGACGCGGAAACAGTTCAGGAGGCCGGCCGCGCGCAAGGCAACGGCGGCGACGCGGAAACAGCTCAGGAGGCCGGCCGCGCGCAAGGCAACGGCGGCGGCGAAGGAGACGACGGAGCAGTTCAGGAGGCCGACCGCGCGGAAGGCAGCGGCGGCGGCGAAGGAGACGACGGAGCAGTTCAGGAGGCCGACCGCGCGGACGGCAGCGGCGGCCCTCCAGTCCCAGGCGTGCCAGACGAGGCAGCTGATGAGGATGCTGGACCAGACGAAGCAGCTGATGAGGATGCTGGACCAGACGAAGGCTCTGAAGAGGAGGCTGGACCAGACGAAGGCTCTGAAGAGGAGGCTGCGGCAGACGAAGGCTCTGAAGAGGAGGCTGCGGCAGACGAAGGCTCTGAAGAGGAGGCTGCGGCAGACGAAGGCTCTGAAGAGGAGGCTGCGGCAGACGAAGGCTCTGAAGAGGAGGCTGCGGCAGACGAAGACTCGGAGGCCGGGCCAGGCGAGGTTGCAGAGGCTGAGGCCGGGCCAGGCGAGGTTGCAGAGGCTGAGGCCGGGCCAGGCGTAGCAGAAGCACAGGCGGATGTAGCCGGGCCAGGTGATGACGAGGCGGTCGCAGATGGCGGCTGGACAGGCTCCTCGGGCCCTCCAGCTGATGCGGCGTGAGGCTGAACGGGCCCCTCGGACCCTCCAGCGGAGACAGGAGGCTGAACGGGCCCCTCGGACCCTCCAGCGGAGACAGGAGGCTGAACGGGCCCCTCGGACCCTCCAGCGGAGACAGGAGGCTGAACGGGCCTCTCGGACCCTCCAGCGGAGACAGGAGGCTGAACGGGCCCCTCGGACCCTCCAGCGGAGACAGGAGGCTGAACGGGCCTCTCGGACCCTCCAGCGGAGACAGGAGGCTGAACGGGCCTCTCGGACCCTCCAGCGGAGACAGGGAGGTGCTGGCCGGGCTCACTGGAACCCCCAGCGGACGAGGTAGATGGCGGCGTGGGAGCCGCGGAGTCCTGGATGAGCTCATCCGAGCTTCCAGCAGGAGCTGAAGTAGAGCCAGAGAGGATTGGGACCCCGGGCTCAATGTTAAGCTGGCTAGAAAACCGCACTGCTACGGGGAACTGGGCCAAAGGTTCAGGTGCGAGCTGAGCTGCTGGACACACGGGGACCTGAGCTGCTGGACACACGGGGACCTGAGCTGCTGGACACACGGGGACCTGGGCTGCTAACGGTGGAGAAGTAAATGACTGCACAGGGGACTGAACTGATGTCTGTAGTAACGGTGGTGATGAGGGTGGAGTAGGTGGTGGAGTTAATGACTTCACAGGGGAATGAACTAGAGGTAGTGACGGTTGTGGTGCTGGTGGTTGAGTGGGTGACTGTGCTAAAGGAGGCTGCACTGGGGACACCGGAGACTGCACTGGGGACACCGGAGACTGCACTGGGGACACCGGAGACTGCACTGGGGACACTGGAGACTGCACTGGGGACACTGGAGACTGCACTGATGGTTGTAGTGGAGGTGTAACGGGTGAAGGAGTGGCTGAAGTGGCTGTGGGTCGGACGGCTAGTGGCTCAGCTACAGGGTATGGCAACGGCAGGGCTATGGGTTGAATGACTGGCTGAGTAGCAGCCTGAGTGGCTGGGTGTAGTGACGGTTGTGGTGGAAGAGAAACAGGTGGCAGTGTGGATGATGGAGCTAAGGGCGACTGAGTGGCAGACCGAACTGATGACTGAAGCGATGGTAGAGGTGAAAATGGAGCTTGTGGTGGAGTTAATGGCTGAGCTAACGGGGACACAGGAGACTGAACTGAGGGTGGCTGCGAGGGAGCTAACGGAGCTGTGAAGGACTGCGAGGGAGCTAACGGAGCTGTGAAGGGCTGCGAGGGAGCTAACGGAGCTGTGAAGGGCTGCGAGGGAGCTAACGGAGCTGTGAAGGGCTGCGAGGGAGCTAACGGAGCTGTGAAGGGCTGCGAGAGAGCTAACGGAGCTGTGAAGGGCTGCGAGGGAGCTAACGGAGCTGTGAAGGGCTGCGAGGGAGCTAACTGAGCTGGGACGGGCTGCGAGGGAGCCGACTGAGCTTCTGGTAGCACAACAGGTGAATTAGAAGGCTGAATGTCCGGCTGTGGGGTGGCGCGTCGGCGGCGTGAATGCCGTTTCTTTTTCCCCGCAGATGGCTCCAAAGGGCCGGGAAAAACCACATCCGGCCGGTGAAACTGACGCGGCTGCTCCAGGGTGGCTGTTGTCTGTTGCTGCTGGGCCAAGTCTGATATTTCCCGAGTTCGCGCCGCCTCCCGGGCGTTATTCAAATTGGCCAATAGGTCCAAACATCCACTGACCTGGCGGAGATGAGAATTTCCTTTGAGGATTGCTTCGATAGCATTTATCCCCACAATCTTTGCCCTTGTATTGGAAGTGTGGGTTATCCACTCGACTAGGCGTTGGACACGTATCAGATCGCTCTCCCCGGGTAAGTCTGCTGGGTCCATGTTGTGGTGACGTCGTACTGTCAAGGCGCGGCTGTGTGGCAGGCAGGAGGAGGACCCAAACGCAAAACTCACAGACACGGGGATGAACTCAAAATCACAGCTTTAATGCTGGAATGGCAGAACATAGGAAATACAAAACTAAACTGGGAAAAGTAAACTAACATACGCAGAGAGACACAGGGAGATCCACACAACATGAGGGGCGACGTCACGCTGAACAGAGGGAGACGCAGACAGAAATACACAGAGGGTTAACGAGGGGAGTGGGAACACACGGGGAACACAGGTGACACTGATAATCATAACGAGACAGGCGGGGTGAACTGAACACTGACGGGAGAGGTGAAACAGGAAGTACAGAGGAGAGAGAGCACGAGTAGAACACCAACGTAACGGGCAGGGGAGACACGGAATAAACACGAAAGGGGACGAGGGCTCATAAATACATAGAGGGCACACAGGGGGAAGAGAGAGCACGGGGAGAACTTAGACATAATGGGCAGGGGAAGCATGGAATAAAACATAAGGAGAGACGAGGGCTCACAGATACACAGAGGGGCACACAGGGAGACATGAAGGGCAAGGGATCAAAACTAGAAGCCATAAAATAAAATCACACACAAGTACAATAATACGAAAATCACAAAGAACTAAAAACGCTGGGTCAGGAGACCCAGGACCGTGACAAAAGCAGAGACTTTAGTTACACCTGCGCCTGCTCTCGCCGTGCTTTTCGTGCAGCGTGAGACCAAACGTGGTCCTGCATGACAAATTACTGCTTGGATCTTATTACGGAGAAAAGTCAAAATCAATAGCAATCGCTCAAATTTATGGGCTGCATCGAGTTAAGCATCAGGTAGGTCAGAGCCTTTCTCGCAGTGGGATTTTGGAGAGAGGCATATCTTATTAGGATCACTGATCTCGAGTCTCTTTCCTGCCACCAGGATGAGTGTGGAGGTGCCATTTTTGAGCTCGTTCAAAAAGCTGGGGAGTTTTTCCATCATTGGAGGTCCTCACCCCTGTGGTACATGATGGGAAGGCAGCTGTAAATTTAAACCAACAGACAGCAAAAATATTTAAGGTAGAAGCTGTCAGAGATACCACTGAGCCAAGAGGGGCGTGACGCAGTTATCAGTGCGATGATCTCCTGAGAGAAACCTGTCATTCCTGAAGAGGGAGACAGAGAGTCAGAGTCACTGGAGGAAAGACGTTTGGTAGCAAAGCAGCAAATCACTGTGAGAAAAACTGAGAAAAAAGGATGTCTGACAGATGACTAATGACCCGTGGTATGGTTTCTTGGCAGTGCTTCACGCTCTTTGGAAGAAAACTGTTGAGCATGTATCAAGTGTGTTTGTGAAGACAGAAAAATAGTGTTTTACTTGAATTGCAGCAGAAAAACATGTATGACTGTTGACACCACTGCTTCTGCTCTGGCCCCAAAAACCACATCAGATCATCCAGTGGGTGGGGGGCATGAGACGGGGCCTGGGATGTGTAATGGAGCAACTGGACACAAATGAGAGATTTGGGTCCTATATACTCAAGATTTTCATTCTCATGCAGAGATGGTGTTGTGAGTCATCTAAAATAAAGGATATATCAAAAAAGAAAGTCATACAACTCTCAGCAGCCTGGACACTGCAAAATAAATGCAACACATAAGCCCAAAATGTCTGAGGCTGCTCAGTGTGTGAGTCCCTGGAGTTGTCGTTGCACTTAAAGTCGTAACGTTAAAAATCTAAACCCGCAGCTCTCCTTTTCTTTATGTTTTTTCAGTCTTTCTTGCTCATATATGAAGTCGAATGATGACGGTGACTCAACACACCAAGCAGTCAGCTGAAGGTTGGAGGGGAAAATAATTGTCAGTGGTGGAAAGAGCGCCGAGGCAGATGGCTGTATACAAAGAGGCCTTTCTACCAGTGAGCAGAAGTGCCTCGCGTCACAACACTAGCAGGAAACCATACCAACACCAGCACCACCAACTTGCCCCTGGGACTTACTGTATGCGTGTGTGTGTGCGTATGTGGGAGAGAGATTGGTGAGGGGGCTGGAGGAACACTAGGAAAAAGGAGGGGAAAAGGAAATCAAGGAGCCTGGAATGTTTAATGAAACCAAATATCCTGCCTCTAGTCTAAAAATAAGTGGAGCAACGAGCACATAAATAAACAAAAAATATGTGTGTGTGTTTTGTCTGTTTGTGTGACGTATAGGCCCAGCAGTGAACTGTATTGATTTGCCTTGCTTATTTGAGCTGAAAACGAATATTGTTTGCCCCCCACTGCCCCCGTTATAGCACACACACATCAAGTGGTGCGCACAAAAGCATGTAGAGGGGAAAAGTCAATTTGATTACAGGAACTACTCGCTGCTGTATATGCAATTAAATGGTAGAGTGGGTGCAAGTAATTAAATAGTGAGCTGAAACTTTACTGCTGCATATTTTCTGCAGTGTTATTCTAAGAGTATGTGACTTCTAATAATTACTAATTAGTCAGAGAAACTATGTCTCCATTAAAGTTTTTCACCTCGCTGAAATAAAATTTTATAAAATCTCTATAGCATTGCATGCCTGCCAAGCACAATATACATATATGGTTAAAATGATGCAGGTGCAGGAAGCCGCTCACTAAACTGCACACATTTCAACATTACATTTTTCTGTTTTTAAGAAATCGCAACCTGTGGCAGACCTCACTACTTCTAATAGTATCTAGGCTCATTACTTTGGAGTTTATTTGCTCGAGTTTCCACATATTTGCTCCTTCAGTGCAAAAAAATACAATCGTAAAAACCGTGGATTATCGATAGTAATCATGACATTGTTTCCCAGTTTGGTCATTGAGGGCCAAGGTTTGGATTCAGGAAGCCTGAGAACGACTCAAATAACCTTAAGGAAGTTAAGCTTCTCCAGGTAGTGTTGATGTGTTTTTGTCTGAAGTCCTCTGTATGCCATAAATATGTATAACATTGCAGCTATTCTTGTGTCTTTGTATTCAGAGCAGAAGATGTCCTTAATGCTTCACTGATTTGCCTTCTGCCTGATTGCTTGGATGTCAAGAAAAGTGCAGTAGCCCCATGCTGTAATAACATAAAAGTTTACGTCAGTCTTAGCTTGAATTCCTTGTTTGCACTGACCAATTGTTGGTAATTTAGGGTAACACTGGTGTAGTAGAGAATTGGCCGATTTTCTGCATACTCGGTCCAGGACGATGATTAGCCACTAAGTCTCACAAGTAACAGAGAATGAGCCGGTCCATGTCATGCCTGCACATGCAGTTGCACAATAGTGGGCTGGGGTCCCCTGGTGGGAGGAAGTGAGCTGCAGCAATTCAACAGCAATTCAGCTTGAAATTACTTACAGTTACATATTTATATATATTTAGTTTGCGATGTTACTCATTACTTTGAACTAGCTTTACAGATCTTGTACTGAAGTTTGTGTCCCAGTGGCGGATGGGTCACACATCGTCTTTAACACGTTGCACATGACTGGGTAGCAATTTATAACCAACAGCTTGTGTTGTTTATGTTTTTTAAATAGAAGTAAATACAAAACTCAATTTTGTATTTAGATTTTAGATTTATGATTGAGTGGTGGGATTTTCTGGTTTTTAAATGACACTCTTGACTTTGAGAATGGCTGAACAAAATATTGGTAGCAAAATCCTCACTGTGAATGAGGAAGAAACAAAGTTCTCCAAAGTCCCCCACAAATCCTGTACAACAAACATAATTAGACACTTTAACGAACTTTACTCAACTGAACGTGTCCAGTTTAAAGTAACTAAGAAAGGGGATGTAGCTAAAGCTAGCCAGAGCCCAGCCACAAGCCAGCAGCCTCGGTATGAGCAACAAGTGAAAAAGAGAAAAGAATTAATCTCCTATTATGTGGTGAATTTCAAAACATGCTGGATATTGATACAAGTACACTTGTTTAGTTATATTAATGTGTTGCAGCTCCTTTGTTTGGTGGGGTAAACTACGTAAGCGGAAAGTAAAAGTGGGTGTAAAGCAATTCATTTAGGGCTCATTATTTGTATCTCTTTCCAGTCACAGATCACTTTATTTCCAGATTTTTGAATGAGAGAAGATTCTGTAACTCACTGCTTTTTTAAGGAAAGTTTGATTTTATTATGAAAATAAAAAATTGCATTAAAGGAAAGATATTTTTGCTTGTATATGCTGTCAATTACAGTTAGTTAGAACAGAAATTGTAAGTATTCAAAATGTAATTTGCCAAGAAAATTGCAATCAGTGCATTTCTAATATTTAAAAATCTGAGGAATAGCCTATTTCTTTATTTACACATGGAATAATAGCATGTTATCAGTATTTTTTTTAGTAATGTTTGTTTTTCAGTTGTTAAAAAATAGTTTGTGAATCTCTAAAACTAAGAATATTGAGCCATCTTACTCATATTTCAGTCACTGTTTACATAAAATATTTCTTGCCCCCATTTGTCTCTGTCATCTGGCACCCTGAATACTAAGTGGTGATATTTTGTGTTGGCTCTGAAGGTTCAACTTGCTGTCTACACGGCTTGTCTATCCTGACCAGGAAGGGTGTAGCATTCATGTCACGCTGGAGCAAAGGTGGAGATGAGAAAGAATCCACTGGTCACGACTTCCATTGAGTTCACAAGTTCAGGATATGTTGTTAAGCAAACATGCACAAACAGAACAATGCTGCACGTTTAAATCACGCTGACGGGACAAAAGAGAAAAATAATACTGTGACAGTTACGTCTTTATTAACAATCAGCTCATACCCACAAAATCCCTCCTGGGTGCCCTTGAATGAGACAGGTAACCATACTGTGATACGGTGTGTGCTTATATGTGCGTGTGTGTTTTTAGGAGGTGCCCAGCCACCTGGAGCGGGGCAGGTATGATTAGCGATGGTGCCAAGACACACATAAGATGCAGCCACTCTGTCTAGCGCAAACACGCCTGTCTGAGCTCAGATCAGACGAGTGTGTGTAGGTGCACATATACCTGTACAACTATCTGCGTGAGAACCAGTTTGACATCAGAGCAGGGCCAGTCGTCTCTTACAAACACGCACACCGTGTGTCTGTCCAAGGGTTAACCTAGGCCTAAGGTTAACATCAGGTTAAGATTAGGGTTGGCATTGGCTTTGTTAGGTGCTTAGTTGTGATACCTAAAATCAGATGTCAGTAAATCTCTGTGGAGAGCCAAATGTGCGCAATTAAAAAAAGAAAACAGAAAAAAGTGAGAGAAAGTACTTCACACTATCTGGGTTCATCCAGCGTTGTGCTCTCTCCTCGAGCTTTCTGTCACAGCTCATTTGTGTTTGCGAGTTCTAACTGTTCATTTGCAGGTATGTCCCGTTTTGTGTAGTTCATCAGGCTGGTCTTTGTAAGCTGCTTCATTTGTTTAGTTGTCATTAATTTGATACACTGGGTGTATTTTACATCAAAAGACGTGTCGAACATGTTCTTGGTGTGCCCCGGCTGAGGTGTCGACTTTCAAGTAATGCTGAATAGGAGGAGGCAGAGATTAAGATTTTTTTTATTTGGTTTGTTAAGAGGCTAAAAGAAATGACTGGGTTGTAGAGGATTGCCCGTGGCAAGAGTGGTATTTTAAGACCATGATGTCAGATTTAAGAAGAAATATTTAAAAGTATAGTCAATCATTGAACGTATGTTTTTACAGGGAGTGTAACTGTTTAACACATTTCCCATACAGTGCATGAAACAGAAAACTACAGTATACATTTTAAATATACAGAAATACATAAAATAGATTCATTACGCTTTAATAAGAAATAATTAACTCATTCACTGCCATTGACGTCTATAGACGTCAATTTCGTTTTTCAATGGGAGGGGCTAGAATACAACCTCGGGCAGCTTGTCAGTGAATTTTATTTTTTCATATATTTGTAAATAAATTGTTTTGATAAAACATAACCTTTCTCAGTGTTATTTCTGTTTTATAGAAGTGAAAAACTATTTTATATGTTAGAGGTGTCACAAAGCAAGAAATATTAGTGTCAAAGGCACTTTTCTGCTTGAAATGTATTTTTCACAAAAAGCTCGTTTTCTCCCTTTTTTTGGTCAAAACAGGCATTTTTGGTGGAACCCACCTCTCTTCTACAGCTGATTACTAACGAATGGAAAATGGTAGAAACAAGCTTTTTTTTTTGGATGAAAGAAGAGAGTCTGTTCTTCATTTTGGTAGGTTCAGCGTTTATATGATCATAACACATAGTTTTCTGTGGCTCTTCAAAAATGAGTAAAAATGCTCAAAAACCCTGGCAGTGGGGAGTTACCTGATTTGAAAATGGCTGGCAGTGAATGAGTTAAAGTAGCGGGCAAATTTGCAAAAAATCTAAACATACTTAAAAGATTTTAGGGGCTCATGAAAAATGTAAGTACAATTGTGAAGAGATTGAAAAATATATATATTTTAACTTAAGGGTGACTCATGAATTGCATGAGTAATTACACTAATTACATGATTGCTGCAAGTAGAGATAATCCTGTGACTAAATATTATAAGTAAGTGCATTATTATACAGCATTTATCAGCGTGTCAATAATAATAATAATAATTATGATACATGATTATATATAATTTTAGTTCATAGAATTCAAACAGTTATGAAAGGGCTCGTACCCTTAAAGTTACTGAAATAAGTAGCTGAAAGAAGTGAAAACAGGTCTTTTTTATATGAGCTTGTTTCCATCACTGTGAAAAAATACATCTGCAAATCAAAATTCTGAGTTCAGAATGTTAAAACTCTTACGTTTGAGTCAGTACAAGTCAAGATTTTGAGATACCTAACCCGGAAACATTTGCAGTGCACTCAAATTCCACAGAGTGACCACACGCGCACTAATTTAAACCGTTCACCTCAGGGTGGTGTAAGACACAACCAAATGGTCTTCTTGGTGCAGCACAGCCCAGCCAGGCATTTTATTCTGAAAGACAGTGTCTCTGCGTAGTTTGTAGTGTTAATAGAGAAAGTGATGATAGCAATGTTTTTCTTTTTCATTGCATGCACTTAGAGGGGTTAGGTTATCTGAGCCAAGTCACCTGAGGCATGTTGATAATGATGCGGTGTATTAAAAACGTAGTGCACTATTAAAAACGTAGTGCACACAATAGATCCACTGCCATAGATACTGTAACCCTGTTTTCAGTGTGGCAGCCTCACCATTCAAATGAAGGTCCTGTTTTTCATAGACCTGCTGTAAGAGGAAGCGTCTTCATCTGGATTTTCTTCAGAAATGCATAAACATTGAATATGTATATAATGTTTAAAATCAAATATTACAAGAAAACATCTGGATTTGAAACATATCTAACCAGCTAAGAGGTCGGTTACAAAATTATATTTGGAAAATATTATTACATAAGTGATATCAAGTGAGTGTACTCTTACAAGCAGCGCTTTGCTGCTGCGTTTGAAAATCTTAAAAAAAAAAAGTTGCGAACACTTCACAAAACGTAATTTCATTTTTCTCTGGTGCGGCAGCAGAGGTCACATCAGTGAGTGCTTTCAAATTTCATTTCCTTCACCCGTGGGTATATAAATAAATGTGCTTATAGTGAGACTGTTAGCAATTTGGTAAGGCTGACCCTTTAAACAGCCCCTGCCATCTTCTAATAAATCCAGGCATGAAGCCGCCATCCAAAATACAGACGTTACACCGCTCACACAAAGATACGTGAACGGTGCGAGTGTGAGCTTAACGTTTGGTTTGCAGTAAAAAGTGCCGTTCTGTTTGTACTCTGCAGCTCGCATACAGTCACCGAGGCGTCATTTCTCAGCGACTGACCCCAAATGACTTTTGTTATTTGGAGATTTTCCATTTGAAAGAAATGAAATGCACTATAAAGTATCTTCAGCTCTGAATGTTTGCTGTTATATTAACAGTTTATTGTATCATGAATCAACAAAACATGCTGTCAAATAAAAAATACTTTGAAGTCCAGGCACAAATCACTTTAATTGACTAAAGCTGACATAGCAGGAGGGGCAAAAATATGAAATGTATAATGTGACAGTATGTAAAAAAAAAGAAAAAAAAAAGAGTTTACACAACAAACATGAGCTCCACATTTAACTGATTTCAGCAGACCGCTGTTCAGATAAGAACGTGTGGGAGAGCATAAACACCCAGTCAGCATATAAACACTCGAGCTTTTTTGCTCTGAAGTCCGCCACAACATAAACAATAGGGCAGTGGGATGGCATAACCCTATCAGGATGAAATGGGGGTATTTTTTAAAATCTTTTTCACTGATCAAATATGAGCTGGTGGAAATAAATAAAGTTAAATACATCTAAATGGAAGTTCAGGTCAGCATTAACTGCAAATCTGAGTGCCTAAGTTGTGCTTGTGAACTTCACTCTGTTTTAAAATGAAATGACTTCATGAATTCCATAAGTTAAAGGTCACAATTACACTTCACTAGGTACGAAATCCCTTTTCAACGCTTAATTCCCATTCCAATAATATTTGCATGCCATAGGCCTGTTCAGTCAAAGACACAAGAGCCATCATTATCTCATTTAAGTGGCTGTACCTTCCATTCTTTTCAGGTGCCAATAAAAGGCAAGCTTTATAAGAAGCGCTGTCAAAAACCCTGTTAAAAGAACTTTGATCACAGATTTAAATGCCTGCGCATCTAGCGGTCGCACGCAATCCAGATCACCCAGTATTCAGAGAGATGGTTTAACATGTGCGGCAGCTGAAGACCAGAAGTTTGTCCCTCTTTGACCTGCAAATGCTTCGATTGTAACTCTTTTCATACTTTTTTTTTTGTCCTTTTAACCTCCATTCGTCATCATTATATACTGGATGTAATACGCTTTCTTATTCATTCCTGATATTCCTGTGTAAACTTTGAGCACTCACTACGTTAGAAATCCAACTTACAGTAACTCACTGACTGATGTGGTTACATGACTGCTTGTTGCCGTGAGTGTACCAGTGTGGTCATCTTTAATCATCACAAATGGACCAGTCACATTTGCGAAACATGTAGAAAGACTGGGTTCTTTCTAAATGACAAAAACAACAGGGAGCGTTCAGGGCCCATAAAAAAAAAAATCACTGTGAATGAGCTAGCTGAAAACTGTGCTCTCGCTAACCACTTAGAAGCTGCAATGCTACAAGGTAACGCTAGCTAAGAGTCTAAGGTGATTCAGTGTAGCTTTAAACGAAGACGACGGCTGCAGTTATCGGTGCATCGTGCAGTTAACATTTCTAAAGCATCACAAAAAGTGAGGAGACTTCAAATCCTACGAAGACTTCATGAATTTGTTTGCTTTCAATCTGTCCACAATCTGTCCCGCTGGATCTCCTCTCATCCTCTGTGTCCCCTCCTTCCTTCAAACCATTAGAGACAAAAAGAAGCCATGAGCTCATCGATCATACTAACCTCCTGTGTGACCTCTTGCCAAATAACAGCCCCCCCGCCGCCCCCCACATTTAGAAAAGCAGGTCTGCTCCATGCTGCTCTTTGTCTGCTCTCTTCCTGCGTTTCTCAGAGCAGCATTGTGAGACTCTCAACAAGTGGCTCCTTTAGCCGTTGCAGCAACAGCAGATCGACGTGTTGAAACATACATCCTGCTCTAAATGGAGGTTTGGTTGCAAACAAATGCAAATAGAATTTTTGGTATTTTCACCAGATATCACACTGTTAAACAGCAAGATTATACTGATGTCACTTTTCCGGAAAGATAATTTCGAGCTGAATACCTGTTTCAAATGAGAAACTTCCAAAGGTCTCTCCTGCGGGGCACTGATTTATTGAGAACACATGAAAACTCTTCCGCTTTCATATCACTGAAAATATTTACAATTAGGGGCAATAACTGCACTTCCCGACACAAGAAGACAAATGCGTGAGCTGTTAACGGCAAGAAAATACCGATGAAAATACCGTGGGTGAACATTAGAGGGAAAGAAGACGTGGAGAGCCAAAGTGTTAATTTCTCACAAAAGAAACGAGTCAGGGGTACTGATACGTTTTCTGTGAGGTAGGAATCCAGCTGTAAACAAATCTAAAGTGGGTGTTCAAGTTGCAAAGAATATATTTGCATGATAAGACAGGACAAATCATGACGCACATGTTAAAATGCTGGTGAATTTAAGTAATTCTGGAGCTTTTGTTGGACTCACGAGCAAAAGGTCACCCAGTTTATCGATAGCTGCCGTTTAATTTTGCATGAACTGTTATGAACTTTTAGCTACGTATAAAAATGCAAATGAATTCAGCCACAGAAATGTTTCGCAACTGCTGATTAACGATAGATGGACAGAAATGATGTGTGTGAGCGCTGAAGTTTTATGGCTTCGGTTTTAAGGCAGATATTTGTCGAAGGAGCAAATATCCGTTGGAAAGAGGCATCTCCCAGCAGAGGAAGGTTGTGACTCATTCACCTTGAAGAAGAACATTGCTGGCGGCTGAGTCACCGGGGTCACACCCTTACACACCCACCAGCCACTCAACCGGTTTCATTTCACACACACACAAATTCAAGTATTACAACATGTCTGTGCTTTGTGGGAACACGTGCGTTGTGTGCGATAGTGGTTCATTCAAATCCAAGTTAAGTGTTAACGTTAATATTTCTCTTCTGTAAAAAAATACATTACAAATAAAACCTAACAAACCGCCGATGGATTCAGTTCTGACAAAAAGGGGACATCTGTAAATATTAAGCTGTTAAGGCGAACGGTATCGGCAATGTGTGGATGTAAAGAGACGATTTACATTGTTCAAAGTAATAATTAAATTTAAACTTTTGTGCATTTACTGCCATATTTTTGCATGCGCTCTGCTTTTGTGTGTAAAAAAATGCAGAGAGAAACTGTAAATGTTGATGTGCTTAGTGCTAATTAACACACTTTTAGACAAATTTACAGACCACATTAACAATTATAAAACAGCAATAATTTATTTTTTATTATTAACGTACTCAAACTTTAGCTAGCGCTATACATCAGAAAGTATTTGCTGTCTTAACTTCACAAAAACACCCAAATCAGCTGCTTTTAATGCTAATGCTGAACTGCTGGCAGTTTACACAATCATTGTACACACTGTACACATCTGCACTACAGCCGCTACAGTATTTTCAGTAACCTGTTTTTATTTATTCTGCTCTTTTTATTAATATGATTTCCTTTATTTTTATGCTTTAGATTTTTTAAAGTGTTATGTTATATGCAATATTTGCTTCACTACATGCAATATTGTGGGGGCTATGAACCTAAGAATTGCATTGCCGGTACTGATGTGCCATTGTTACACGTATATGACAATGATAAAACTTGAACTTGGATTTACGTGTGCAAAGGCATAACATGGATCGAGCATCCTGTTAGCTTGTGATCCACATTTTTAGGCTACACTGGCTTCAAAGTAGCTGGATAAAACTACAATTTTTCACTGGTGCTACAAAAACAACTCTGACATTATTTAACAAAATTTGAAAAATCACATTTATATATTAGGAAATTGTTTTCCAGCGTACATTGTGGAGACAAAGGAATCGGTTGGTAGATGAAATTCAGAGCTGGGCCGACTTTACTCTGTAATCGTTAACAGAAGGATGTTCACAAAGCCTGAAACAAAAGCATGCTGGTTAGGAAAGAATTAAATGTTAATAAACACTTTCACGAACAGTGGACATGCACAAGCTTGTATTTAAACTCTCTGTACAAACATTTTACATGCAAATTATCATTCATCATGTTTTCTGTTTCGTTTTTTTTCTGTACTTAAATCATGGAGGTAAGATGAAGATAAAGGCCCAGCTCTCTTCAAAAACTACAAAAAGGTTAATAAAGCTAAATTCATTAAAAAGCCATTACCACTGCACTGCCATATATATTTAATATAAGTATAAAATTGATGCCCTTTCATCTCTTGTGGATGTCATTACTCTGTGGATCTTTGTTCAGTAATTGCAGTGAGTCTGTCATCTTTGGCTGATAGATCAGGCCGTCCAGTTTTTTGTAAACCTGTGTCACAGATCCTGTGTCAGAGGACGCAGCATATACATCCTCAATTACTGCAGCCCACTTGTACTTGTCTTTATCCAACCGCTGTGCCTCTTTTTTGGATCCCACCTCAGACACTACTTTTTACATTTCTTAGTCATGAATCTCGTGAACGTCACGGCAACCTGCCCGGCCTCTCGCCCTGTTATAGATGGAGTAGCATGCAGCCCCACCATGATCCTGAGTAGGATAAGTAGATGAAAATGGATGCATGGATGGTTGAAAATGATTTTTGCTGCTTTTGCTTTACAGCAGCAGCCTCGCTTCTCTGAAGCACTGCACCACCCTGTCCACGCTTCACCTCCAGGCTAACATATTTCATTGCATAGATGAACGGAGGTGCAGCAGCTCATGGTCGAACATTTTTCCAACATCATACACTTTCCTTTCATCACCAGGCATTAACATTTGAATGTAAACCCCCTCGGCGCTGTTTGAGATCAGAACGAACAGATTCTCCTGAGGGTACGCTGTTATTCACTGCGGCGCTCCTCTTACAGTCAAACTGTAAACCGTGAGTGTCATCAGTGTGAGCGTGTTGAAACCACTGACCTTGAAAGACATGCTGATTTGTACTAAATGTTAATGACGATCAAATAGAAGCCTGTCATTAACTGACATTTTTGCCTCTTTCAAATTATACACATAAATGGCTTGGCTTGTATTTGTATAGCGCTTTACATGTATGTAGCAGAAACATCCAAATTATTATTTGTTGTTCGTCTTGTACCACTCACCCCTCTGTCAGCATCTTTTAGCTCCTTTCTAATGCAAATGACAGTTACAACTGCACCCTTTACATTTGAGACGTTTACCCCTCAGCGTACAATTTCAGACGAATTAAATTGAAAAATGGTTAAATATCAATGAATGCTTGCTTCGTCATTTCATTTTTGGTCTAATATTTGTCATAAAGGCTCATTTAAGTAATTATTTAGACAGATATACATATATAGAGAGAATTATTGTTATTATTGTATAGGTCAATACCAACCAAACTGCAGGTTTCTTGTATAACTGGGACTTTGCAGCTCACTGCGGTGGTCCTGTAAGACAGATAACTGATCCAGCTTCTATTTTATTGAAACACAGCTTTTGTAATTTGGGTGTACGTGCCTACTCTCCAGGTCATGTAGACCAAAATGCTGTAGTAAAGTAGCAAAACGTGTGTGTGGGAGTTATTTTTTGATTCATTACACTATCAGATAGGCTAACACTAAAGGTGTTTTGAAATATTTAGAAACAAACTGCAAATGAAACATGAATAAATCAAAGAAATGCCTTGTATTTGTGCTTGTGTCTCGCAGCAATTTCTATTGGGCCCCCAAATTTAACAGGCTTTATAAAACATAATCCGCCTTTGACTCTGCTTGTGTTTTCCCCTTGGGACATTAGGTAAGTGGATAATTCTAATGTTACATTTATTTATTTATTTAAATTACACTACTAGCAGGAGACCTGGGGTTTTCCCCACCACACAGCCTTTATTAGTTTTAAGTTCCCGATTGCCAAGTTTGGGTTAACACTGTAAGCTGCTTTGGTGCTTCATGGTTCGACTCCTCTCTTGCAATCAACATAATCCAGTCTTAAAACCTTATTAAATTTATAAATCATCATTTACTGATGTGATTGTTCTTTAGATGAACCACAAGTGAAGGAAATCAGGCCCAGAGCAGAGTCAAAATAGTGACTCTGCAAAGAAAGGTTTCCCTCTCAGCACACACGCCTACATTCAAACACATGCAGCTCAAGCTACACGCTATGAAAGAATGCCCGTGTGAAGCAGACTTTCCACATGGTCGGCTGGCTCTTCCAGTAACCGGATGGCACACTTCCCTCTTTTCCATGGAGGGAGAAAACTGAGGGTAAAAAGGGTGTGGACAATTAAAATAGACATTTCTCATGCTGCACGAGCAAACAATTTGACTCTTCTCACTGACAGCTGTGGTGGACAAAACTTGCAAAATATGCTCTACTGTTGCTTAGCCTTTTTAAATAAGATAAAGCACAAAGTGTGACTTCCAGTTCAAAGATGACGAGCTCAAGTGTCGTGAAAATCTGCCATAGGCTTAGCCCCAAAGTTAACATGAAGGAGTCAGTCTGACCAAATGTTCAGTTGAATTTCAATTCAATTTTATTTATATAGTGCCAAATCACAGCAACGGTTGCCTCACGCTCTTTATATCGTACAATAATACAAAAAGAAACAGAGAGAACGCCAAAAACCTTATGACCCTTACTGAGCAAGCGCTTTGGCAAGAGTGGGAAGAAAAAACTTCCTTTTATGCACAAAAATAAACCTATGAGCCTCCTCAAAGGTCTTAAGTTGTTATTTTATGTGAAAAATGTGTAAAAATCACACCAGTAAACCCACACCTAGCTTCAAAATGATCCTACAAGCATGCGAGTATCTGTTTTTTTCATATAAGCTAGTTCATAGTTTCAAAATGCCAATCCTCTTCTTTCCAAATAAAAATAAAACAACACAAATTTCTTTAAGAAAAAAACTTTTCGGAGGATCTGAACCATTATTCCCAAACAGCAATCTACGCAGAGTCAAACACAATGCAAATACTTTCTTTGTTCCTGTCTTTGTGCTACCAGCAAACAAAGCACAGCTCAACACCCACAAACACAATTTCAAACAACAGCTAAATTACAAATGAGAGAAACAATCGTGTGTGAAGCGAAATTAAGCCGTGCATGGCTGCATTCATAAGGCATCATTTGCACCACACCTGGATTTGCCACTGAAAAGCAAAGTAACGTGGAAATTATGGCCTCACAGTGAAGATGCATATGTGCACAGGTAAGACAATTCCACTGCAACAAGCCAGCTTGTACATAGCCAAGTAATAGTGTCATCTGGCATCACAGGGTTGTGTTTTTGTTAGTTTTTACAGGGGGAGGTTAAAAAAATGTAGAAAACGGGTCATAAAAGTGAAAAACAGTAACCATGTGCATGCAGGTTATTACTGGGCTCTTTCCTCAAAGGTTTTTGTGTTTTCTAAATGAAAGAAAACATCACGAAAACAAAGGTAGTCTGTGCAACATAGCAATTTCAGCAGTAACAATATATGTCCCTGTCAGTACCAATGTTCCCACATCAAGTATACGTAGACGACAGGGCTGCAATCTGGGGCTCGAGCCTGCTGCATCTCTCCCCTTTTGCCTTGTAATGAGGGCTGACTCAAGCAGTGATTAACTGCGATCTGGCTTACGTTAAACACCAGCAGCTTCGCTAGCTTCAGATAAGGATTAAATATTTTAACATGGGACTCTAAGGTGGAGGCTCATTTGATTCACTTAGTTTGTCAAGTCTGTTCATGAAAAATACACCCAATTAGATGGAAATGAATGAAGAACCCTGAAAAGTACACCCAATTATAGAAAAATAAATGAACATCTCCAGGAGGGAAACCTTGTTAGTGTAAAATGAGTAAAAGTCTGTCCGAGCTGATGAAAGTCATAGAGAGCTGCAGAAATCGTGACTAATCCCTGACAGCTTATTTTGTGAAGTCGCCCAGGGTGGAGATGGAGATTACAGTGAAGCAAGAAGCAAACAAAGCCAGTGTAATGCTTAAACACATAATGAGATGGATTTTTGCCTCTCGTGGCTTGTAAACCCAACTTTTAAATTCACCCTCAACTCTGTACAGCTCAACAAAACGCGAAGCACGAGGCCTGTAAATGTGGCTGCCAAGACGCCACGGTGCCTCGGCACCGGGATGAGCAGACCTCCCAAACACTTGTGTACCTGGTGCATCACAGAGACCACAGCGATACGAGCACCCATGAATATGTATAGGTGTGTGTGTGTTTTTCTTATGTATAGAAAAAAACCCTCAACAACAAGTAGCTGTAACTCAACACAATGCAAAAACTGAAATTCACACAGTGAGATTGGTTCCAGGTGCTGTTGGCTCACTGCTGTCCGCTGCCAAAAGGTTAATGGTTGGATCATTTAGGAATAATAAAAAAAAGTTGTTAAGTTTGTCATATTATTTAAACAAGATTGTCCAGACGTGAGTTAGTCCTACTGAAATGTTTTATTTATAATAATTCATTGTTCAAGGAGGAACGCTGCTAATTATTTCAACCTTACAATCAGTTTTTTTTGTTGTTTTTTTTACTCACCACTGTGAAATTAACTCCCAAAATCATCCTCTAAACACACACAAAGATAAAATTAAAGATATTAAAAAAATAAAAAAATAAATACAGACGTATAAAACTGATAAAACTCTGAGAATGGAGCCTAAAAGTAAAATCATAATCTTAAAATCTCAATTATAACAAGGTGCAGGACTGTCCTTCAATGAATGAAACACACCTGAATATGTTTATACTCACAAAAGCCCTTTTATTAAATAAAAAAAAAGATAAATCCATAAAAAATAAATAAATAAAAATATACCCTCTTATTATTTAAGCCTTGTGTTTATCACATAAAGCTAATTTAACAAACTACTGTGAGAAAGAAATACTTGGTTGTGGAAACATTGCTAAGAAATCTAATACACGAAACACGAGAGGCCAGATGTTTAGGGAGGCTGGGAGGCTTTTTTTTTTTTTAAATATGAAATTTCTTAACATGAGAACATTGCGTTGATTTAATCCTTAATTGCTCAGGAGCAGAAACTCGAGTAGGTATTGTAAGTCGGCATGTGCAGTACCTACTCAGAGCTTTCTTTGCTCATCTCTCTTACCCCTTTACTTTCTTACTTTATTATTAAGACGATGAGTATATATAGTTAAATATGACTATTGGGAACACCCAGTTGTCATAAACCAGAATTTTCCCTTTGTTTTATCACACATGATAAGGATTGTGTGTGTTTTCCCTCTTTGTTTGAAATCAAACTCCTCTCAGCCCTGAGCTGGAACGCAATATTTAATTCACCTTTTTGTCAGTGTTGAGTTTCACGTCTTGGGCGAATGCAAATCAGGTACTCTTCACATCCAAAACTGGCATTCTGTATTTTATTTACCTTCACCATATTAGTGATGGCTAGAGGGCAACTTCAGCACATAATTAAGGCGAGAAATTATATAAAGATTTGCATCCAGGTTTCCCTTAACCCTGTGGGTTTAACTCCATTTCTGTTTTGAGACGTATTCATCCATCTGCACTCTCTTGATCCCCAGTCCAAACCACAGCGATGACTCATGGGTAAATGAGCTGAAAGAGGCGGGGCCCGTGAGGCCAGAAGGAGGGCGGCAGAAAACGGACAGATTAAGTGAGAGGGAACGGTTTGTGGCGGCGAATCACAGAGATGCAGTTAGAATGAGACTGCTTGCGGGACTTGGAGACGCATCAGGCGGTGCAGTTGCCTAGAATAACAGAGTCTGTCAGGATGACGAGCATGGATGGTGGTCCCTACAAGTAAAGCCTTTAATAGTAGATCCTTTTCCAGAAAACAGGGAGAGGAGATGGATTTCATTTTAATTCTGGAAAGGTTTTGGGAGTTCATCCAGTGTACATCCACAGAGGATACTAAAACACTCTCAGATGGATGAGAAGTAGGAAACACTACTTTCATTCACATTTATCAGAAGGACACTTTGGTTATTTATATTTTTCTCCCCGACACAACCTCACTATTCTCCTACCATGGACACTCTTAAGCAAACAAATGTGTATTATTCTGCAGATAAAAATAGTCCCCCAAGAATACGCCAATTCATTATATGTTCTTTGTGTAATTTAAGAAAACACAAGATTTATTAAAACTGAGTGCAGCTGGGGCAAGGACATCAGAACGGTTGAGAGTTTCACTGTTTATTATTTAGTCAATTTTAAATACTGGTGCTGGCTAATGTTCGCTGTATTGGGTCTTAATTTGTAGGATAGAATAGAATAGCTTAAAGACTGACATTTCAAAAGAGTAAAAAGGCCCTGAGGGGAAACCCATGGGCTGGTTGTGATGAACAGAAGCACTAAATCACTGACTTATTTAGGTCGCCAGACAAACACACCACATGCAGCATTCATTGAGTTTCACATTTAAGCTTAAAACAGGAGAAACCTGCACGAAGATGAAATAATTTTGAATTGCAAAACAAAATAAGGTAGCTGTAAACGCATCTTGTTTTTCAATCTTTCGAAAGATAAATCTAGTCTCCATTTAAGACGACCGTGACCAACAACAACCCGGTGATGCTGTAGATATTTTACTTTAGGCAAGAAGAAAAATAAAGAAAGCACTTTACAAGTATCAAGCTGAAGTTAAGGTGAAGGGTGTAAGAAGAACATAGTAGCTGAGATGTTTTTGACTACCAGTGTTCAAGCATCCCCACATGGTTTCAGTTGAGCGCTGGCTGTCTGCCAGTCCACTTCACCAGAGGCACCACCGTCCAGACCAGAGTCGTCTCTGCTAGCGAGCGTCCAAATGTAAAAATCTGTTTCTGAGATAAACAGCCTTTGAATAGGAGGGCAAAACTAACTGCTAGATGAATTCAACCATGTGGGGTTTAAGTTTGTTAAAAAAAAAAAAAGTAACTGATTTTTCTTTTCCTTTTTTCTGCCAGCACAGCTTGGACATTTGTTTCCTGAAGCGACGTCCGCTGACATAAATAGCGACTGAAAAGACCTTGCAGGGCTAAGCTGCGAAAACTGGCCTTTCTTTCTCGTGCTGCAATGTCTGTATGTTGCATGCACGCAGCATATGGAGCGCATTTATCCACTGCACATAAACAGTGCTGCGCTTAAAAGACGGACGTTCTTAAAAGAATGAAAAGGTGAAGATTTTTAGTGTGGCTTTAAGAAGAAATATGGAGTTGTTGATAAATAGGAAAAAACATGATAAATATATGTGATTTGGGGGGGGGGGGGGTCACCGTACATGTAAAACACAAATAAATCAAAATAAATAAACGAGATTGAAGAAAATTTTACTTCAAAACGGAAAAAAATTGGTATGCTGAATGCATACAGGAGGTGAGATCTGCTACAAAAGACATTTTTCTATGAATTTCCTGTGAGAAAAAAACAAATAAAAAACAAGTTAATCAAGTAATCATGAACTAATCATCCTGCACCTCAAATCAGTTGGCTTTTTTCCTCACTTCTGCCCGCGTCGCCTCTCTGAGGTTACGGTTCTTGTCGTAGAACAAACTGCACAGTTCAGCTGGTCAAACACTGCAGTGAAAAGGGCCCGCCCAAACCTTTCATTAACGTGAGTAATGACAGTAAATATGAGTTGATAATAGCAGAGTTCAGGCAAACATGACTCACAGCGTGTTGGGAATAACAGATGTCCGTTTTGATTAAAACGTCTGCTTATTGTTTGTTGTGTTGCTATTATCTCTTCATCTTTTTTTTCTTTTTTACGCAAATGTCTTTAACCCTTTGAAGCTAAAGCCTGAAAACTGCTACATGAGTCATGATGTATGTTCTTATTTTGCTTACAGCATATATTCTAGGTCCACAAATTCAGCCCTCATAACTATTTAAAACAAAACAAAACTTGTATTTTTACTACAAACTGATGGGAGACATATCCACTTTGTACTGCATGCTTTTATTTTAATAGTGCAGCATTCACAGGTATGTTAACTATTAGTTCATTCCAGTAAAATATTTTTAATGTAATCTGAAAGATTTTCTTTTCTACAGAAACAGTCTTACTAAAAGAATTTAGAAGTTGAAGCAACTCCTGGATTTATGAATATTTTGGATTATATTTTTGAAGGATAGAAAAAATATTCTATATAAAAATCAATGTTTAGTTGATCGCACACAACAAAGCAGAGGTACGGGACAAAAACAATTTTATTTGAGTACAGCAAAAGCTTAAAGTGACAATTTATGTGGGCTTTACACACATTCACACGCACGTCTTCACACTTTTTTTTAACCTCCATGAAAAAGTCTTGAACCAGGGGGAAAAAATGTTTAACAGTTTTAATGGTCTTGAACCAACCTGCATTGTCCAAACCTGCCATGTTGTATTTGCCATGTTGTATTACAACTGCAGCCAATAAGAAACTCAGTGAGTGACTCATGAGTGTATTACCATTGTTTTGATTTGTCTGTAATTTTTAACAGAGTTCTGCAGTTCACTGACCTCGCTTCTGAAGCACAGTTCATATTTCTCCCCCTGAGCTCTCGCTCTGCCTTTGAAATAAAAGCAGCATGTAGCGAGGTCGACTGAGGTAGCTACGAGTCCTTCGTTATTCAGAGGAGGATGTACTACTCACGCATCTGTGTGTGTGTGTGTGTGTGTGAGAGAGAGAGCCTCACCATCTGGCCTCTATCCGCAGCCTGAGCCGAGGTCCTGCTGACAGTCATGACCAGCTGGCTGACTGGACAACTGTGCATTTGTACCAGAGAAGACCAGAAGCAGAAGGAGGCGGGTTACTGCGACGTCTGACCCGCACTGTGGGAGGAAAAAAAACAGATTTTATTTAAACTTTTATTAGATTTAACAACTTTAATCATACAGTCCATTCAGCTATAAAAAGCAAATCCAGTATATTTACTGTTATTGCAGCATGCTCTTTTCTTTCATGTTAGAATCACAAAATATTCCTTTAATATTCTTTTATATGGCACACACAGCAGTAATGCATTCATATATGTCGATGTGGATGAGTAGGAGGTATGCGATGTTACTCAATGTGCATTACTTAAGTGCATTTATGTTTTATTATTATGAATAATTTTAACCGGGTCTTATGGGAGGTGCTATAACCCCCTCACCCCACCCAGGTCTTTGGTGCCAGCCATAAAAGGCATTTCAGAAAATTCAATTTACTTTCAAAATAAATCTCATTTGCTAGTCTGAACATGTGTCTTGCATTGTGGGAAAAATACAACATCTACAGTAATAACAGTGATGAACAAAACACCCTGAATGAAGAAAAGCATTCCACTGCTTTAATTCCATCTTATTCGGTTACTTTACCGACAAAGGGTGTTACACTGTATGATCAGCTTACAGGGATCACACTTCACCTAAACAAGAAACCCACCAGATAAAATCATTTAACTACATAATTAGACATAAGCAATTCATCTGTGATATTGTAGCTTTACCCCATAAAACCTCTGTACTTGTGTTTTACTGTGATTTCTGTGTTATTTTATACTTTTATTCTGGACTTAGACCTGCGTCCATAGACCGCTGTGCTTTAAATACTTCACAGCTTCCTGTGTTATGTGTTGTCTGTGGCACTCAGCACATTTTCATACTGAAAACACACAAATCTGTGAAAACTGGTGCAGATTCATTCAGATCAAACACAGTGATCCTTGAGTGTTTTTAATATATGCCTGTTGTGGTGTAAAATGCGAGAATAAAAATATGAGACATCCGCTGCACACAGCTGTACTAATTTAAGCGATGGATTCATGGCTGCTTCTGATCATATTAAGGATTTTGGTGAAAATTTGGTGGAAATAAGTACAAAAATGGCATTATTTGTTCTTTTTACTGCGTCATCTATGTAAAGGATTCACCCCTCACAGAGTCTCAGACAGACAGAGCACATGGAGCAGCTGTCAGTTTGGGAAGTAGAGGTCTGCTACATTTCCTCCATATTCAGCCCTGGATGAGATAAGAGGGCAAACCAGGCACACAGCAGTAAAATGCAGAGGACTGAGACATCCTGTATGCCTGCCAGCACCCAAGCTGGCACATTGCCTCCGTCTGATTATTGTATATTCCACCGCCGTGTTTCAAGTGCTCTGACGCACATTTGAATACACTGTGGAAATTGCCAAGCGGCCTGTGCGACTGGTGACTCAGTGAATCCTTGTTACGGCCCACCTTCCTCAAAATGTCCCCTAAGGGCCAAAATGGACCAGAGCACAGCAGAAAGAGAACAAAGCATGGCCTCTGGCCCCAGTGTTGTTCCCACACTTCCACCACTAATCATAGAGAGTCCAAAACACTAGACCAAAACAGGCTTAGATGAATCAAAACAGTTTGTATAATCCATAAAGTCTGAATAAGTGCTAAGAGAAATTATTAACAGTTATAAAGATAAAAACAGCACGCTGCTAACGTATCAGATATCTTCATTCATTTGAAAATTACATCCAGTTTTGTGTTGTTCAGGAGAAAGCCCTCATGGTTTAAGCCATGCAGTTTGTGACATGTGATTGTCTCTTATTTTCATTTCATAAAAAAAATCTATGTGTGTATATTTTCCCGAGCACGTCTGCGCCAACATCTTGTGCAATAACGGCACATCCCACGAACCATGAAACAAAAACACACACGAGGGCTGTGATGGACTTAGAAAAACAAAACAAAATTTAAAAAAAAACAAACTACAATCTTGACAGGAGAAGTAAAAAAAGCCATGAGTGAGAACGTGTCTTTTAAATCGTTCAGCTAATTAATCACAAGAAGTAAACCTAATACTGAAATAGTAGTAGCTCACTGTAATGGGCTGAATGTGTTTAATCTAGTAAACGGTTGTCTGGTGTGGAAAAGCGTGATCCCTGTGGTGTAAAAAGATTCATTTTTTAAAGATTGCGTCTGACTCATTTACTGTATTTCTGCAAAACGCTTGTGACATTTCCAGCGATCATGTATTGTCCCTTTAGAGGCGAGCCTGGATGTCCCGGAGGTCTGAGGCCTGTGACTCATGCTCAAAGCTTTTGGGCCTGTGGCATGAAGAAAGGAAATAAGAGCCAGATGCCAACAGATATCTACAAGCACATGGCTCGTGCAACCAACCTCACTCTGTGTGTTTGTGTGCATGCATGTGTGTGTTTATTTCCAGCTGTAATACAAAAGACTCAGGTGTGACTCAAGTGATTTTCCAATGGCTACAAAATTTCTCAGAAACTCACCTTAGGAATTAAACCGTCAATAGAAAAACACATTCAAAGCACAAACATTTTTTCAGTGTTTACTTTTGAGCCTATAATTGTATTCTGGTTTTTAAGATTTTGGCAGAGGTGAAAACATTTCAGCTAAAGCAGATTTCACCAGCCATATTTTACAGACTTTACTTTCCTGCAGGGATCCTAATATATTGGCTGTGCTGCCAGGAAATAATTTAAACCATTTAAAATTCAAGATCTACCAAATTGCCGAAGTTTAACCGTCTGCTCTCATAGCCAATTGAAAGAACTCTGCTTTTTGAAGTTAAGCGTTCTCAGGGGTTTACAAAGTGTATGTCGTTTTAAATAAACTTCAACAGTCATTTATTCTTTGTTAGATTATTACGAGGCTTAAAACAATAGTTTGGCAGGTATTTGGCAAGAAAATAAAGTACACGTCACAGTTGGTGGATGGTAGCAGGAGCAGGAAGCAGACTTACTAACAAAAAGCAAGACAATGTATTGACGTTGATGCAGGAGTTAGGAGATGAGGAAAAGCCCAAAAAGCAAACAACATATATAATTGGTAGGGCTACTTCACACTGACGTGTCAACACTGTGTCAAGCTTATGCAGTGCAGATGTTTTGAAATGCTGCTGTGGAGTGTGGTTCCTGTCACCCACCTCACGTGACCACGGCTAATTGAGGTTTTGATGTGTTTCGGTGCAGTTTCTACTGGTGGCTTACCTGCTGCTTTTAAGTTTGATTGATGATGTGTAGAACAAATCTAATGTCACCACAAACTCCCAGAAAAAGTCATCATCATCAAAAGCAGGAGTGTCAGAAGCAGCGATAGCAGAGGACTGTTTGTAGGAACTTTTTACTGGCAGGTGAGTTTAGTACATACAAGGCAACCGCTGATACCACTGTAGAGGTCAAAAGATACCTCACAAATGCATTTGTTTCAAGGGCACAGGGTCCACTAGTTTATTTGCAGGAACAATGTGTTGTATATTCACACTTTTAGAGCTTAGCAAAAATTATTTATGTATATTCGCAATACGTTTGAACAGGTTTTTGGCAAGTCTCAGGACATAAGAAACTGACCCAAAACAGCTGAACTACAACAAATGTAGACATTATTAATGTGATGTTCTCTTAATCATCTTCAATCTCCATAAGAATAATTAACTACAGTCATTCACACTTTCCTCTGTAGATGATAAATCTTTCACAGAATTCCCTGTTGTTTACATTTAGCCTAAATGCAAAGTACGTGACAATTAAATCTACATAACAAATGTAGTTATCACAATAAACACTGCAGACTGTTCTCTATTTCTCCATTACACTGAATTACTAAGAAAGTGAAACAGTAGGTAAAGTATTTGCTGAAACAGCCTTACAGTCACAGCCTGTTGTCTAACACAAAATATGTTCTTGCTTTGGTGTGACGATTTCTCCAAAACATGTGTTGATTATCAATAATTATTTATTGATAATCTTGTCTAATAATTAGCCTTGACTCCAATTGTGCAACAATCTTCTTTGTTAGTATTTAACGGAACAGTTTTTTAAAGATGTAATAATAACAAAAGTGTCCAGTAGGTCCCTTTGTGGAGATGGATGTCCGATTGTTTTGAAATCTCTGTAAATTTCTGGCTAAACTGTGTTAAAAAAATTTCAGTGTTTCACAAAGCCTCACAGTACAGACAAGGTAGAGAAACAAACATCCTGCCAAAGGACACAGGGAAAATTGGGCTATTTGTACACACAGAAGCCTGACTAGGGACAATGCAAAGCTGGGGGAACAAGACACAGGGGCAAACAATCAAGAGTCCATCAGACGGTTAGTAGAAACCCAAAACGAGACACAAGAGGAAACTAGTGATCAGAACAAAACAGGAAAGGAATTATGACGCTAACAGAGGTACAGTCATGGGGAATTAGCAACTAACATTAGAGTATAATAGTAAATCATATAAACAGGCATATACAACTCCATGAAAAGTAAACATTCTTAAACTCAACACACTAAGATAATAATGAAATCATGAACCAAAAACACAGGACTGGCCAGGTTTAGAATAATAAAGAACTCAAAACAGGAATCCAATTAAAGCTCAGTTTAAGTTATGATCCATATCCATCATTATTTGTTTCTAAACAACATTAAATTTGAAGCACAGTGAATTTAGTGAGTCCTTCTTCTAGCAAAAGCAAGTGATCTTTCTTATTTTTCAGGCACAGTTCCTGCAGATCTTTGTTCTGCGCTATGAGGCTTTTCACCTCATTGAAAAGCTCTCCATGCTGCACCTCAAGCTTCTTACACCTTTTCTGCAGTTCTTCTCATGTTTCTTGATTTTCTTCATGCTTCTTTTGCAGTTCCTCATTTTTTCTGTGGCAGTTCTTTATGTTTTTCTTCTCAAACTTTCTTTTCCTGCATATTGTTGTTTGTTTCTTGTACTTTGTCATGGATGTCCAGTAACTCTTGATGTCTCCTCTGCAGTTTGTGTAGCATACACTGGATGTCATTATGCTTTTTCTCCTATCGTCACTTCTCCTCTTGCATTCTGATGTTTGTAGAGTGTGCTTTGTTATACAATCCTTGCAAATAGTTTTTTGGTTTTTTGCTCACCAGTGCTTGGACTTTACTCTGCATTTCTATGCATATTTTCTCCAGTTCTTCAAGCTGGCACTGCAGTTCTTTGTATTTAGCTTCAATGTGAAATGTGTTTCTTATTATTTAATGGTTACTAACAGAAATCGTGAACATTATCTGTTAAAGAAATGTTTGTCTATTAAAATTTAAATGTTTATTTTTAATATTTTTTTTAAATCCAGATCATTATAGAATCCATGCCCTTTATTAATATACATAATGCAAGCTATGTCTCAGCCATTGGAAGTATTTTGTATTATTTAATATATCTGATGCCATTTCAGCTCATTACACAAGAGAAACATAATTATTCTATATTACTGTCTCTGTTACCTGAGTATTCATCACTTCTATATTCAACACTATTTCACAACATTAAATATAAATGTAAATTTGCTAACTTAATCTAAGTTAGTTACTTTGTAAAATTAAAAAAAATGTATATAATATAGTAAAACATTACAACAACATTAAATTTAAATGTACTCATTTAATGTAAAGGAGTTATTTTATGCACTTGAGGGTGGACGATGGGTAACTGTTTCAGGTCATCTAACCAGTTATTTAACAAAGAAGTCCTTCTAGAAGCAAGTTTCCCCTTTTGAAAGCCCTTTTATGATTCATGTTAAGGTTTCTCGATGCATTATCATAGTTATTTTTACAATCACAAGTGAAATGTGGTTAAAAAACTTTACTTTGCCCCAAAGTAAAGTTTTCTCTGCTCTTCATAGAATTTGTTGCTAGGTACACGGCAAATGAAGACAAGTTTGAACAGAATAGGAAACTAATAGTACACGAGCTCTTAAGGATATACCAGCGGACCTATAGTTTAGAAAGCTAAAATTAATTCGCTCTAACAATCTAGCCTACATTAGCTAACATTGTAATGCTATTTAGAGAACAAATAACCGGCACTTATTGCGTCACAGTAATGGCCCTGAGTTATCAGAACTATTGACCCTTTTTTGTGTTTTGAACCTTCACAGCTGAACTGCGTCATGAAATTCTTCTTTATGTTGTAGTAACGCAAAATTTACTTAGAAATGACAAGCTGTGCTGACGCATGCAGCACCTCTGTGGGAGCGCACTGGTTACGTCATCACCTCAAGAACAGTGCCCGGAAAAGGCCCGGCAAAGATCTTGCCAAGTGTAAGGCTTTGGTAAATATGTGCATAGATTTCGAACGTGTATTTAAGTTTTTCTTTCGATAAAGAACTCCCCACTGCCATTCCCACTACACCAAATAGTTACGAAATCAACAATTAAATCACAGAAAAATTGCTGTTTTTCCAGTATCAACTTTAGAAAAAGAGCCTTATTATAACCTTACTATAACTTTATTATAAACACAGGACAGTCTAGCCAATGAGCTACCAGAACCTTTCTGGTATTTTACACATTCATCATGTAGAAAACTGTGACGTAAATTGCACTTCTTCTTTCTTTAGGATATGTCAGGGATTAAATGTTTAGTTAAATGTCTGAAGACACTTAAGATCAAAGTGGGCCATATGTGGCCTACACTGCAAAATTAGTTTAATATCCCTCTTCTAAGGACAATCAAACTAATTTTATTACCAATCAACTTCATAGCAGTTATAAATTGCCCTCTGGGAACCATCACTGTGCTCCATCAACAGACCAACATTGCTATTATTGATGCAGTAATCTATGAAGGGGAGCCATGCAGTTAGGGCTGGGCGATATGGACTAAAATCCATATCGCGATATAATTTGAAGCACGTGCGGTAACGATACAGTGGGGCAAAAAAGTATTTAGTCAGCCACCGATTGTGCAAGTTCCCCCACTTAAAATGATGACAGAGGTCAGTAATTTGCACCAGAGGTACACTTCAACTGTGAGAGACAGAATGTGAAAAAAAAAATCCATGAATCCACATGGTAGGATTTGTAAAGAATTTATTCGTAAATCAGGGTGGAAAATAAGTATTTGGTCAATAACAAAAATACAACTCAATACTTTGTAACATAACCTTTGTTGGCAATAACAGAGGTCAAACGTTTACTATAGGTCTTTACCAGGTTTGCACACACAGTAGCTGGTATTTTGGCCCATTCCTCCATGCAGATCTTCTCGAGAGCAGTGATGTTTTGGGGCTGTCGCCGAGCAACACGGACTTTCAACTCCCGCCACAGATTTTCTATGGGGTTGAGGTCTGGAGACTGGCTAGGCCACTCCAGGACTTTCAAATGCTTCTTACGGAGCCACTCCTTTGTTGCCCGGGCGGTGTGTTTTGGATCATTGTCATGTTGGAAGACCCAGCCTGGTTTCATCTTCAAAGTTCTCACTGATGGAAGGAGGTTTTGGCTCAAAATCTCACGATACATGGCCCCATTCATTCTGTCCTTAACACGGATCAGTCGTCCTGTCACCTTGGCAGAAAAACAGCCCCATAGCATGATGTTTCCACCCCCATGCTTCACAGTAGGTATGGTGTTCTTGGGATGCAACTCAGTATTCTTCTTCCTCCAAACACGACGAGTTGAGTTTATACCAAAAAGTTCTACTTTGGTTTCATCTGACCACATGACATTCTCCCAATCCTCTGCTGTATCATCCATGTGCTCTCTGGCAAACTTCAGACGGGCCTGGACATGCACTGGCTTCAGCAGCGGAACACGTCTGGCACTGCGGGATTTGATTCCCTGCCGTTGTAGTGTGTTACTGATGGTGACCTTTGTTACTTTGGTCCCAGCTCTCTGCAGGTCATTCACCAGGTCCCCCCGTGTGGTTCTGGGATCTTTGCTCACCGTTCTCATGATCATTTTGACCCCACGGGATGAGATCTTGCGTGGAGCCCCAGATCGAGGGAGATTATCAGTGGTCTTGTATGTCTTCCATTTTCTGATGATTGCTCCCACAGTTGATTTTTTCACACCAAGCTGCTTGCCTATTGTAGATTCACTCTTCCCAGTCTGGTGCAGGTCTACAATACTTTTCCTGGTGTCCTTCGAAAGCTCTTTGGTCTTGGCCATGGCGGAGTTTGGAGTCTGACTGTTTGAGGCTGTGGACAGGTGTCTTTTATACAGATGATGAGTTCAAACAGGTGCCATTCATACAGGTAACGAGTGGGGGACAGAAAAGCTTCTTACAGAAGACGTTACAGGTCTGTGAGAGCCAGAGATTTTCCTTGTTTGAGGTGACCAAATACTTATTTTCCACCCTAATTTACGAATAAATTCTTTACAAATCCTACCATGTGAATTCATGGATTTCTTTTTCACATTCTGTCTCTCACAGTTGAAGTGTACCTCTGGTGCAAATTACTGACCTCTGTCATCATTTTAAGTGGGGGAACTTGCACAATCGGTGGCTGACTAAATACTTTTTTGCCCCACTGTATATATCGCGATATATTCTTTTCTTCTGTATAACGTATTTTCCACACTATAAGGCACACTTAACATCCTTTAATTTTCTCAAAAATCGAGTGTGCCTTATGTATGAATTCTGGTTGTGCTTACTGACCTCGAACCGATTTAGGCGTGCAGAAATCTGTTAAAAAATGTTTTGATGGATTGTCAGAGCATTACGGCTGCCGTAGTGAGGAGCTTTGGGGAGTAATCTGGGTCCAAAACTCCGTCCTCTTCAGGTCCCAAAGTCAAACAAACACAGTTAAAAACGGTCTAAATTCTTTCATCTTTAATTAAATCATCAGCATTGCTGGTGTAACAATTAAGTTTAACATCCAGGCATCCATGAAAACAGAATTTATTAAATTTAATGGAGTTAGAAGTTAGCAGGAAGTTAGCTCGCTAGTTTACACCTAAACATTTCATAGCATGTTCTGACTGAGAGATTTTTGAAACTAATTAAAACGTACAGCTCTGCTACCACTTCCAACATAAATGAAGACAGAAAACTAAACAGCAGTGGCGTTTGCAGGGTTACTGAAGTTGGACTACCTGGTATATAATGTTGTGCTACATGATTGCTAGCGACACAGCTATGTTAGCATAACATTAGCACAGTGAAGCTAGAGGATGAACGCCAACTTTTCTTCCACTCGATAAAAGTTAACGTGAGGGATTCTGGTGGTCAGGGACAAATGCAATCGCATTGCAGGATGCTTCAAAACTTCAGTCAGGAGAAAAACTGAGATTATTCATCCACAATACAAGGTTAGTTATTAAATATACTGCAACAGCATGGGAATAGAGCAGCTGCGAGAGAATTCAACATTAATGAATCAATGTTATGGAAGTGGAGGAAGCGCAGTTTTTGGCTTTCCCCATATTTCAAAAGTGCTTCATCTCTTTGCTATGACTGTCGCCCAGCATAATTTGCAGATGGTAATGGTTGTAGCCTCTGCGATGCTTTCGACCAAAACAGGCGCAGCTTGACGACATCATCAACATGCGCTATCGCGATAGAGCGGTATAGTCAAAATCTCTATCGTTGGCCAAATTTATATCGTTTCTATCATATATCGTTTATATCGCCCACCCCTACATGCAGTAATATGAAAGTTGCTCCCTGAGCCTTGTTTTTTTTCTTTATCCAACTTTAGAAAATCTGTCTTCATCACTACTCCCCTCTGGGAAAGAAGTGGTTTCATTCACACAGAGGTTTCTTATTATTTGCCCCTGATCTAATATTTGCTCCTGTCAGAATAAGTAGAGTTCACCATAACCAACAAAGAAGAAACTCGTAATCCTACATGTCTGGGCTACACAGAGCAGTTCATCCTGCCAAAGAAAGATTACACTTGCACTTGTAAAATAATAAAACAAAACTCTCTCCCTTTTTATCAGGATGCATCATTTAAAAAAGAGAGACACCAAGAACTTTGCAGTGAGTAATACACAACGCCAAAAAGATATATCTCTCAAAGGCTAAATGGCTCAGCTATGGATATAGACACACAAAGGAAGGAGATTATTAAAAAAATATGGATGTGCCTTCAGAGTAATCCATCATTTGTTATTAATTAAAACAGGGAAGTAATGCATCATGGTACTCGAAAAGGCAATTACAAATCCATCTCTCCAAAGGCTGACACAATCGCACTGTACCGTGGATAGAAGGAGTAATTAGAACATGAATCTTTAAGATGTTATTAAAAGCTGCAGTTTGGTTTATTTTAATCAGAAGGTGTATGTTATGAGGATATCTACAGAAATAAGCTGTCTTATTCTGCAAACAGACACACTGTTGGAAGTTACTTCTCAAATATACAAATACAAGTGACGCTGCCATTAAAAGTGCCATATTTCAGACCTTATTTGCCCTAGTTACATTTAACGCCTCATTTTTTAGATTTTTAGAGAACTAGTCAACTTTACATTAGTAACCTGATACTCATCCATCACCGAGTAACAAGACTTACAATGAGGGTACTATAAATAAAAAACATGGTTAGGCGGTTCCAATTTGTGAGTCTGTGACCCACAACACTGCTGCTTGTTTGTGCAATGCTTTACAGCTAGACGTGAGCCCTGATGTGACTCATGGTGTTTACATTTTCCACCACATTCTCCTCTGTACTGGAGGACACGGTGAAAGACGCCGGCCTCAGTAGGTGTGGGGTGTGGTCGAGGTCAGTTAGAGCAGATTGATTGCAGAGTCATCAGCAAATTGTTTAAACTTGCCTGACTGAGTCACTTGGCTTTGTTTTAAATTCCTATCTCCACTTAAAAATGCACTGTTTACTGTAGCATGGCAGGGGCTTTCTCCGCTTGTTTCGATTTATTAGGACCACATATATAGTAAGCTTACCCAGTCACTTCAATTAAACTGCCTGAAGGAGCAGCACAGAGAGAGCACTGAGTGTTCTTGTAAATGACATACAATAAGCATTGTGCATATAATAGAAGAACTGCACCCCCACCTCTTCGTATTATTCTGTACAGTTTTTTTTCCTAACAATATTGCATATTGACAAATTTCTCTTACATTCTTATGTGTATATATATATCCTAGATTCCTTTTTTATATACCTTTAGATTTGGATTTATTTATCTTTCCAGCCTGATAAATAAATGAAATGAAACTTTGTTCTGATGTGCACTGTTATATGTTCTGAATGACAATATTCTATTCTAGTCTAGTATAAGAGGTCAAGCTGCCTCTTACTATGAAGGGCTGTGACTCCATATGACTTTATACGGTGCTATATACACAAACCCAACACTTCATTAATTATACCTTGCCCATACGGGGTTGACTCACCCTTTAACTTCAGTGCTGCCTTAAATCTGTGTGGCATAGATTTAACACTGTGCTGGAAACTTTCCTCAGAGATTTTGGTCCATACTCATATGATAGCTTCACACAGCTGATGCAGATTTGTCAGCTGCACATCCATAATGCAAATCTGTCATTCTACCAAATCCCAGGGGTGCTCTGAGTACGGTGAGCTCATTGCCACATTCAAGAGATGAGTTTAAGATGATTTGTGACATGGTGAACTATCCTGCTGAAAGCAGCAGCGAGGGTCGGCTATGATTAGCAACAACATTCAGGTAGGGTGTGGTGTTTAAACAATGCTAGGTTGGAACTAATAGGTGTTGTGCATTCAGAAATGCTCTTCTTCATACTTTGGTTGTAATGAGTGATTATTTGAGTTACTCTTGAGAGTCTGGCCATTCTCTTCTGACCACGGACATCAAAAGCTATTTTCAAGAGAGAAAACTGCTGCTCACTTTCTCTTTTTAAGACATCCTCTACAAACTCTACAGATGGCTATAGATCAGCAGTTTATGAAATACTCAGACCAGCCTGTAAAACAGCTGAGGTCACTTAAATCACATCACTTTTCCATTTCGATGCTCAGGTTTTATTTCAGCAAGAGCGAGATGAGATGATGAGATAGCCTTTATTTGTCAGTTGCAGGTCTTTTGCCCACAACCAAGATGACAGACCTTGCCGACTGTACATACAATACACAAACATCACATTGGGGAGACGGATCAGGCTAGGTAGCATGTCTTCATGCCTAATTACACTAAGTTGTTAATATGCGGTTGGCTGATTAGACAGTTGCATTAAGTAGCAGTTGAAGAGGTGTACCTAATTAGGTGTCCAGTGAGTTTAATTGTATGTGAAAATGTATTTTTTTTTAATCTCCGTGAACTGAAAAAACCCTCATAAAATAGAAACAAGTAGCATCCAGATCTGTAAAGACGCTCATACTACAATACAGGCTGTCACATTTGATACATGAAAAATTAAATTATGCAACATTTCATCTGTTAATCGTCCAGTAATCACTCAAAAATAATGAAGTGTCCAAAATGTCAAAATCAGTCCAGTGCCTTGCTCCTGTTCAAGCAGCAATTTATTATAAATCTGAAAACAAACAACATGTGTGTACATGGGTTTATTGATCACAGTCACCACTTTTTAAGTCTGCAGCCACACAACTGCCACCACATTTTCCCTATTTTTGCATTTGGGAAATGTTTTTTTTTCCTCAAATATCAGAAGACGCCAGAACTTCCAGCTACTAGCTGTCCAGACAATTACACACAGAGAAACTAAAGGAAACTTGAACCTTCTTGTTTTACGGTCTGCTGGTTAATATGAATGACTTTCTCCAGACTGTTTACATTCATACACTCAACTGCTGCGATGCTGAGTGTTTCATATTTTTTTCAGACATAATCTAATTGAGGTGACAAAGATAATTTCGCTGGCTAAATTCTGATTTGCACATTGTTTCTATTTTGCCACGTCGCCTTTAAGTTGTACCTTCTTGATTTGACCTTCCTGCCCTTTCAGTCCACAAACTGTGAAAGTTTAGTGTTTCCTGGCACTCGAACACAGATAAAATAAAATTATGCATTTTTTTTTTTCTGTGAGTGTGCTACCAGAATTTCAATATGTTTTGCAGGCCAGATTTGGATGATTTACTGACCTTTATATATCCAGCAGGGTTGTTTATGGACTCATTTGAGGATTTCCATATACACATTGTTTCAGTCTCTATAATGTGGACATAGCGATACCCTGTAGGGTCATAAAGTGAGACAAAAAGCAAGTTTGCCAATTAGCCTGACGAATGCACAGATGTGCAAAAGCTGATAATTGGAAGAAGACAGCAAACATGTTTTAGAAAGGTTGCTGCTGTGGCATCATTTATTTAAAATGATGACTGCTGTAGGATAGATGTTTAAAAGCACCATTAAGTGGAAATTAAAATTTCCATTGCCACACACGTGATCTCCGTGCAAGCCAGCAACTCTGGTCTTTACCCTCAGCATTTAGATGAAACTTCAAAGAAGAGGATGTCAGACAATGAGCAGCACAGATTCATAACCAGGACCAGCGTGAACTGGAGCCACTACTCCCGTAGCAGCTGTTTATTCATCTGAGAATGCCTCTCTCTTTATTTTCTTACTGTGTAAGAACTTATTTGACTAATCAACACTGAAAATTGCTTCTTTGCATGAGGCACTTGGTGCTGAACTGAAACATTTCTGTTGCAGTATAGTAAACTATACAATCACACAGCAGCACATTTCCTTGCCTTTTTGATGCAGAACTATTTAGTATTTAAGGTTTATGTAAAATAATAATGTGTAAAACCTTTGATTAGTTACCAGTAACTCATTTTTCTGTACATATGATACAAAAACTGGTTATACTGCGATAGAAAATATAAACACAAGTTAACTAACTGATGACTGTAACTAATTCTTCTGCTGTTTACTGTAGTGTGATTTGATGTCAGGTTTTTCAGGAATTCAAGGGTTAACGCACGCTTCATTAGCAAGTCAGTGTGACAGGACTCCGCCCTGACCTGATGCTGACATCAGTTGTTCAGTTTTAATTGAAAGGCGTGATATGACATGCATGCAGCTACATTTAGGGCGGTGCTTCAAGTTAACTCAAGTCATAGAAAACAAGTCCACTCGAAACACTAGCTTTGTGTATGTTTAGTGTATTACTGTATAATAAATCATTATTCAAGCCTTTATGGCAGCTATTTTTTCTTGGGCCTTTATTGTTAATGATAATGTGGTCAGTGAGATCAGTCTAAACGTAGTGATTAGACTCGTGGCATCTCTCATACTTTGTAGGTGAGATTCAGAAGATTCAGTTGTATTGTCCACAACATAAAATATTTTTACATCCTTCTCTTGTGCAACATTATGAACTTATATTACCTATGTTTTCTAAAAAAAAAAAAAAAAGATTGTTTAAACATTAAATAATTATTCGTGTAATGCAGGCCGTGCCTGTCCTGCTGCATTTTTATTCCTGCTGTACTCTTTTATTGCCTCTTTGAGAAATTTGGACTCTTAACAGCTCAACTCTGCCCCACCTTAATATAAAAGGACCTCTAGTGTGGATGTGTGCGTAGGTGCTAGTGGGTTGGTTTGTTTAATCCTTTTGATAAAGCGTACTCTTATTTCAAAATTTCATGTGAACTATCCATTTTAATGCTAAATGGATTATCAAAACAAGCCAACTGGGATTTCTCGCTAACAATAATTTTTAACTAGACAGTTTTTACGTTATTACGACATATTTTCAAGCTACGACTGGTAACCATTTTAATCCAAGAAGTACTACTTATAACAGCGTCTCTGTTTTCTCGTTATAACACAAAGCCGCTGTGTGTCGTTAACAAAATGCCTCCCAGTAAATTCAGAGGATCAAGAAACTTACCAGCTTTGCTTAAATGTGAAAAAGATACTTTACAGTTGAAGAAATATGAAACAGATTAATATATAAGACGATGATTCGAACATATGCTGAGGTGTTGCTATATATTATGGCAGGGCATTTCTTTAAATGCTTAATCATGTTTAGTATCAGTGAAGTATCAAAGTATGAAAGGGCAGATACACCTAAATGTGCTTTAACCTCTCTACATCATACTTACTCAGTTTAAAGTAACTCTGTATAAAATTGCAGTTAACTGAGTTCTCATCTTACTCCTCACAATTTAAATGCATTATTCTAGAGACAGTTCATAGCTAGTAGTTATTGTAGGCTGTTAGTACGAGGTTTACTTTGAAGCTTGCTGTTTTTGCTGCTCTTAGCTGCTGCTAAAGCTTTTAGGACCCCTCACACAAAATGCCTGTTGACTCGCTGCAATGAAAACATCTTACTGTTGTAAATTACTTCAACTTCTGTTGCCGTTTGCAAACACTTTGCTAATATCGAGTGATTATTAAGCTATTTGCAATGACCTCTACCACAAAACCAAAACAAAAGTAATCCACAGTTATATTATCAAACGTTACAGTAACCTTTACATTTAATTATGAGCTTTTTCACATTTTAACACCGTGTATAAATGTCATGTTGCCATATGAGCTTTTTACTTTACGACTAGAAAAGTTAGGAGTAAAGAAAAAAAGAGAACTGTTTGAGATTCTGAGATTTGTAATGAAAAAATATATCCATCCATCCACTTATCCTTTCAGGGTCACGGGGGGCGCTGGAGCCTATCCCAGCTGTCTTAGGGCGATAGGCAGGGTACACCCTGGACAGGTCGCCAGTCTGTCACAGGGCCAACACATAGACAGGGAAAACCAATCGCACTCACATTCACTGCCCCATTCACACCTAGTGGTGAAGTGCGACTGTCTGTCAATCATACAGCAGGCAGCAGGTTTGTTGGTTTTTTATCTCACTAACATTCAGCACCAGACTGATCTACCTGTCGGGTTTCTTCCAACTTGCTTTCATCCTTTAATTCTGCATTGCTTTTTGAACAGCCTGACAGCCTTCTCCTAAAAAATAAATAACATATAATAAACAATAATATATAAACATATATATTTATGTGATGTGACAAAAAGATGTAAAGTGGTGAGTATTCAGCAGCTTCAACCCTGTTGACCTTTTATGGGATTTAGAGCCACTCATTTCCTCTGCAACTGTGGTTTTCTGATGGCTTGGACTGGGACCAAAAGCAAGAGCTACCAGGGTAAGAAGAAATAATGATTCAACAAAAAAAAACTTCCTTGCGGTGCAGTCAACCCTGAAAGAAATACATGATTTATCATGATCTTTAAATTTTTCATCTTTGGTAAACAATATAAAGCAGAGCTTTTATGGTTGTGTTGCAAAGAAGGATATTGAATATTAAAGGTGGAAATTTTCTCTGTCTCTTTGATGTAAAGATGCTGTTTTCTCCCAATGCTGAAGTCGAGCTTGTCAGAGGAGATGCTGAATATGGAAGGCCTGCATAAAAACACCCAAATGTGTTAACGTTTAACCTTAATTTAGGCAATGAAAATCTACTCCCACTACTCCAGGCAGTTTGCAAGAACATGGCCAATAATGTAAAACTGTTGTCAGACATAATAGAATAGCTAGTGAATTTGTGAAACCTTGAATACTGGATAAGGTGACGCAATAACTTCTAATCTACTGTGAAATGACATTAAGGTGTTTAAAGAAAGCAGTCAGATTCTCATCAGCTTGTGTTTCGCTTTGGCACAAGTTAGCTAAGCTAAAATTTGTTTCAAAACAACTTCAAACGCTGCCACAAAAGCAGTTTTTTGTGCCCCGAGAAGTAACGTAGGAAAGGATACTAAATACTTTCACTCCTCACTTGTACTCCGCTCTTCACAGTCATGCGCCAGCCTTTTATTTTCCTCAAAGAACACACAGACTTGGTCCCAAAACTGTGAATTCTTTGAAGATAAATAAGACCCAATGCAAGTTCAGAGTCTCCTTTGTTTAAAATCAAGCTGGAAAAAAAAAAGAACCATTGGTTGGATTTTTAGGATATGTTACCAGCCAGTTCCAGGCAGTAATATTATGTGGGTCGGGCAGTACAAAACAAAAAAAAAAAAAAAAAAAAAAAAGAGCGCGAGTGGATGCCTTCCCTTCCTTTGAGAGGAGTGACATTTGAAACAAAGAGCCCAGTTATGAGCTGCCTCGGACAGGCAGACTGACGGAGGCCAAATACTCCCAGCCCGCCAAATCAACCGCCCACATAGGGTGGGGTCACCCTGGGATGACTCATTCATACATGTACAGGGAAACATGAGTGCACACACATACACACACAGAGAGAGAGAGAAGGGGGAAAAGTATACAGTGTTTGCAACTTTCTCAAAACACTACATTTGTAAGGCAAAACTGCAGAAAAAGATGCAACCCAGTAAAACTGTGAGTACGCGCTGAATGAAAATGAAAGAAGAAATAAATATCTCTGCTCCACTCATGCGCTTTTCCCCCAGCAGCTGCTTTTGTCTGCGGCTCAGGTGAAAGTGTTCCTGGTGGGATTGCCTGTCTGGCCGTCTTTCTCTTGTCACTGATAGTCCGTGCGTAGGAGGCCTTTGTTTTCACTTGCCGTTCGGGCAGCCTGCCAGACATTAAGACTTTTTATAGTTTGTGTCTAGAGCACTCCTTTGTGAGATAGCTCGTTTTATGGATCCTTGGAAAGGATTTGTCAATATTTCAGCATCCATTTAGTCACAGTAAATTACAATGGCCAGACAAATAAACACCATTTACTGGCGTTTGTGTGGTTTTTGTGTCACTGATGTTAGGCAGTTCCAGCAGTAGCTTCTGCATCTTCCCCTGGAGCATTTCTTTGTGTTTCTCTTTGAGGCTGCAGAAGAGAACAGATGACATCAGACGTATACGTTTCTGCCGCTCACTGAGCTGCTAATGCTAATTTGATAACTCTGATAGAGCTGGCTGTTACCTAGCAACATAATATTTGGCCATAAATAGAAACTGATGGACAAACATTGCCCTGCTTGGCTACTGTCCAAACGTCACCTCTGATTTCAATGAACATTTTCATGAACAATTATTTCTGAAACGGCTGATTTGTGAACATTGTAAAAGTTTTCTTTCCTTTTTGCTGAAGTCATCAAAGTTTTTGGAGTTGTTTTCACATTGTAGCTACAAAGTCACCGGCCTCGAGTCTTCCTCATTTGCTCCGTTTTTCTTTTTTCCAGTACAGACAATACATTTTAGAGAATTTCTTTTGATTGCACTTGTAGATGTAATTCATTTAAAAACAAAAGAGGATAATAGCAGCATTTTCCATGCTGGGATTGAGTGAGACTCCAGTTCACCATGTCAACGCTACGTCTGAAAAAGTAAATAACAAGTTATTGACTCATGACGTTTTTCACAATGGATCTGAGCACACCCAACACTATGGGCTGTACTCAGGAGGGATACAGCAAAGTGTGTCAATATCTTATCAATGCAGGGAAACCAAATACTGATATTTTATTTAATACATTTTAAAAATGTACCACCACCACCATCCTGAGCAAACTTGCATTAGATTTAAAAAAAAAAAAAAAAAAAAAAGGTGGCTGCCTGGTGATCGTATTGAATGTTTTTTATATTCTGCAACCTGTTGTAAATTGTGATGGCTACATAGTTGCTCTGAGCTTTAGGGTGTTACAGACTGTTGCCTGATAGCAGGCAACCTTTCTGCAAATAACTGTAGTCTAACTTAGACTGACTGCGGTCACTCTTAAAGGTTTACAAATAATTTTAAATGAAGACAAATTGCCAACATCAGTCTGCACAAATTGAATTTAATTGGCTGCTAGCTTGTTGTATTCTGGTCTTGTTCCATTGGTGGGAATGCACTCTTTCCAGCTTGTGTACCATCAGAGCTGAAAGAGCCATCTGGGTTATCAATCCAGTTATCCTGTCTTCTTCCCATCACGCCCGAACCAGTGGCTGCCAATCCCTGACCCTGGCTCTGCTGGAGATTTTTCCTGTTAAAAGTGAGTTTTTCCTTCCCACTCTCACCAAGTGCTTGCTCCAAGGGGCTTGTCTGATTGTTGGGGTTTTCTCTCTATTATTGCAGGGTTTTTACCTTACAATATTGATTTGGCGCTATATAAATAAAACTGAATTGAGTTTTGGGCTGCAATGTACCATAAAAGACGAAAACATGAAAAGACAGTAACCCACATCTAGTCTTTGTTTATTTGTTCAAAATCAGTCTTAAAGTGTTTAGAATTTCAGAGTATGCTCCTTTCGTGTGCTAATTTGAAGCATTTTCCTTGTGTTCATGAAAATTAAATGAAATCTACTGCCGGGAGCGCACAAAGCTTTTTGTGTTCGCCTTTGCAGCCAACAAAAGAACATTTGGCGTAGTGAGATTTTAGAGTTGGAGAATTGTCTCAGTTACTAAAACAAAAGATTGAACTGAATATGAATCTCTCAGTGTCAACAAATCCCACAAAATAAAAAAGAAAAGAACAAAACCAACAATGAACTGAGCTGACTTGCTAGTGCTGTCAACGTGTAGTCAAATCCTGATATTGTGTAGGTCACAGAGCTCTGCGTTGTCCTAAAATGATTAAAAACACACACTGGTGCAAATAGCGACATGAGAACTGTGTTTTAAATGGATCCCACATGCACTGTCCTGTTGCCGTAAATGTGAGCTAGAGCGCCAAAAAATTCTATTCATCGACAAATGGAAATTAAACACAGAGAGGGGAGAGAAGTTTTAAGGCACTGGGAAACATGTTCAGTTGTGGTCTTTTGTGTAAACGCGAATGCCCTGTCCTAACAAGGTAAATGCGTAGCGCTTGTTGACAGCACTGTTTATTTCAGATACGCTGTGAAACTGACTGCGATGTGAGACAAAAGGCAGAACGTGGCACAGACGTCGCGACAAACAGGAGCTTGATTCCTGCCGCGCCACCCTCACTATTCACGGCGCTGTAAAAAGCCTTTGGATGAAAGGAGCCAGCAACGGGCCTTCTGTTATAATAAAGTGAGATCAAATAAACGGAGGGATGGAAGAATTGCTCTGGGATCACACGTGTTTGGTTAACGCCAAACAGATGTAGGCATACTGTATGATTACTACATCATAGCATGGATTGTATACCCACTCAGACAGGAAAGCGGTGGCAGCTGTTAGCCATCAACAAGAAGGCATAGGCAGGCCTTAACTATAGGCTGCAGCCGTGCCTACTCAAACACACATGAACGCATGCACGTGTTTGCAAATGTACACGCTAAGCAGCCGGATGCACACTCACAGGGGGGAGCGTGGGGAGGCCCGAACACACACACACACACACACACACACACACACACACACACACACACACACACAAACGAGTCTCTTTTATCTAGTTAATCTAAAGTTTAACGTCAGGGCCCACCGTACGCCTACCGCCATCTTAAAAAGCACAGAGCTTCTCCAGAATAACATAAACATCCTGAAATGATCGCTGCTCTGTGTCATAATTTACTTTTCATAACAGATCCTACTGCCTGGTTATTTAAAGGCTATGGGTGACCCTGAAACCAGAAGTTTCCTCACTCCTCCTCTGTTGTTATTTAAGGAAAACTTCAGTGTTTCCCTTTCTGCTGGGTGACTCCCTCTCTCCCTCCCTCTCTCTCTCTCTCTTGCTGGGTGTGGTTTTGAAGAGGCAAACTTGTGTGAATGATGTGGACTCTCTGTAGTCATAGCTCTGAGTCAGTCCACACCCTTCAACTTAAAGAGGAGTTTTAAGGAGGTGGAGCAAAGCAACCGCTTGGAGCACAGTTTGAGCTCGGACTTGAGCTCGGAGGCTTTTGTGAGCAACAAGTATGCGCGCTGCTGTGACCTGTGTTGACTTTGTGCCGCGCTCTCTGAGCTCTCTGACTTTTGGATCTCTTCGCTCTGAGCATGTCGAGGCTTCAGGGGCTCACTTTTATCTGTCTCCTCTCAAAGACGTGTGTGAGTATGAGAACAAATCTTGCTTGCTTCTCTAAAGTTTTGGAGCTGAGTGAAGTTTGTATGTGGCAGCGCATACAAAGGTGAAAATGGAAGAGGTGAGGGAGCAGGGGGGCCCTTCATGATGAACATGCATTACTTTAAAAAAACAAAACAAAAAAAACAACATCCACAGAGGAATTGCAGCACTTGCAAGACTGCCATATGTGACAGATGCTCAGTTATAAAAGTTTTACAACCAAGGTTTTAAAATTGGAAAATGTATTTATTGATTGGCTTATTTATTTGTTTCTTTATTTCCTGGGAATCCCTTTAAACAAGTGCATGTTTAAAGAATTATTTAGTTATTTTGTCTTGTGGTTGCTAATTTCTTCAGAAAGGTCAGGTCAGGAGTGTCTGTGAGGAAAGTGATAAAAAGAGACGGCGCGGTAGAGGATTAGTGAGGCGGCAAACTTATAAAATGTGTTACAAGAACAGTACAAAACTGTCAATTTATATCTCATAAAAGTTTTTTATTTTTTTATTTTATTAGGATAATTTGCAGATTGTTCAGATTCAGACGAGTGGTTAAAGTTAAGGTGAAGGAATGAACCCGAGTAAGCGTAAAAGCGAGGCCCGTTCTGCTGGCTGAAGATTAGAAGGTTAATATTACTCACTCGCTCACACTTGTGTGTAAATGGCCGGCTATTCAGCTGTTTTCCCTTTTATAAGCTGCTAAACATATTTGTTTACATTGAGGCTTTTTTTTGGGGTGAAGTTTCCATATGTTTACAAATATAAATGGATCCTCAATTCATCATTTCTTCAGCCTGCCTCAGCTCTCCTCACCAACTCAACTCATTGCTCCAAAGCTACAAATCGCTTTTCGTTGGGATTTCTTTCGCTGTTTTGACTGTTTCATGTTTAACTGTATAACTGATAACGAGTCAACAAGTTTTTTCAAAGGTGATCTGAATCACTCTGAATGTGGTGACGGACGTATAACAAAGAGAACATAAAGCTCAGGCCACGTGGCTTCTCTTCACTCTTTTCTTTTTCTCCCTCGCTCTTCTCAGTCTCTCTTCCTTCCTTCTCTCCATACGTTAAAAGTTGGCACAGATGGAGGAAGTAGCCGGGCTTTTCCACCTTACATCACTTTGCAGTTGCGCGCACACACACACACACACCACACACACACACACACACACACACACAGGCCACAACTCACTGCGTACTCGAGTGGCTTTACCAGTCTGTCTGGGTTTCCTCAGCGAGCAGTAAAATCTAACTGATATTGTCCAGAAAACTACAGCAAAACATATCAAACTCTGACTTGAGAAGAAAAAAAAGCGAAGAAAAACACCTGCCTCAGTCTGTGTCAGAGGGAGGTGTTGAAATTGTCCAGAGTTAGTTTAACTTCTCATTAAGAAAAAAGCAAAAAAGCGGGAGCACTGAACAAAGCGCTGCTTAGAGCAGTAGCATGTCACCGTGACAAACTGCTGTTGACATGAAAATACAAAATGAGTCAGTACTTTAAGCATCTGCAGCTATTTTTGGAGTCATTTCGCTTTTAATTTGCATAATATTTCACACATGCTTATTTCTAAAAGTATGAAATGTACTTTTTCCTTGTTTTTACACCAGCGATGATGCATCTGCCTCATAATTGCAGCTGAAACTTATTAAAACAGATACTTTTAAACATCCAAAAATGCCTGCTGCTGCAGCAGCAGCACACAAAAACAATTTGATGATATTTTAATTTGCAAGAAGCAGAGAAAATTACAGGAAAACGCTCAAACTGCAGCAGTGCCATAAAACTGCTTTACATCAGCACCAGATCGAATAAAACACACATCAGAGCAGAGTGCGCTGTGACAGTGTCCAGGCCTCGCTGATTGAAATTTATTGGTCTGATATTTCACGTGCACAGTGGAAGCCTGGATAACACCCTCGAATGAAGCTGTTTTTTTAGTATTTAGATTTTAGTATTTATCTATAATAAACTCCCCAAATTTGGGAACATGCTGTTATAAAGCTAAAAGATCATCCAGGATTTAACACATGTGAGGAAAAAGAAGCTCGACAGGGTGCTTTAGAAGAAGGGGAGGGAGACTACAGAGCTGTTTTGACACAGGCTGGATGAAGTGGCAGACAGAAAGAAAGTTGGAAGTCAGAGATCGGAGACTGGAAGTGTAGAATAGCAAGGAAAAAAATGGAGGAAAACAAAGATGAAAGGCTAATACGAGGCAGCGTTGGAAGAGCGTGAGGGGATTTGTTCTCCTCAGTCTTGTTTACAGGAAGTTCTTTTAAAAGTTCCACAGATGGCTGCATTCACAGAAAGACTCTTTTATTGCATTTTTCCAAGGCCCATAAACTCCCTATACCTTCGTGGGAAACTATGATTGATGCTGCTGCTTGGCTCGAGGATGGTCTTGACTGGTCTTGCAGGTTGACTGTGGATTTCTGTCAGCATTGTTTTAAGGTCAGAGCTTTCGAGAGGTTTTAATCTTCTCGTCAATTAACACGTCGTAACAGAGCGAACACACAACTACCGATGACGCCTAACAACATGTTTAAGTTCTAGTTCGCGAAGATGGGCCTGAACATAGCTTCACCTCACAGCAATTAAGCATCTGGCATCGTTTATTAATTAAAACGTACTGTTTTGTTCAAATGGTTAAAACTATAAACTAAATTATGGATGTAAAAATCTAAAAAAGTAAAACAAACGTTTTGGTCCTTTTCAAGTTTAATAGTAACCAGAATCGAGTAACGTCGCTGACGGACTTTGAAGTCCTTCATCAGATTGCACTCATGTGAAAATTAATAGAAAGGAATAAAAACATTAATAAAGAAGAAGATGGCAAGAAGGAAAAAGAGAAAGGAAAAAATCTCAGTCATTGTCAGTCTACAAATTATCAGCTTCTAAACAGCCAGAGAAATTTGATAATGTATATAGATTGTAATTTAATTATTTAAGGATGCATTCAGCATTCATCATTCATTCAAAAATAAACACAGATCAAATCAATACTGCTGCCTCTGCACCTTTAAGCTTGCAGTCACAGAAGAAACTAAGTATTCCTGTACATGCTTTATTCTGCAGTATCGCAGGTCTTCACAAGTTAAAGGGTCTGTTTAGTTCCAAGTGCCCAGAGCAGTAATTTGGTAACTTGGAGGTCCCTCTGAGGCCTCAAGTCCACAGAGGGCTCCAAAACCTTGCACTGCCTGGCAGCTTGGGAGGTAAATAAAGTTAAGCACTCTTTAAAGGCTTCTTAGCCTCCGGATTTTCTGCGACGTTGGTCTGTAAGAGATTTAGTGGGCACGGCATTTCTGCAGAAGTGATTTGGCTGCTGTGGCCAAACCTCAACCTAATTATTTTGTGTTGATTTATTTTACAGGCAAATGTAAACCATCTTATGACTTGTAATTATCCTTATTTTGCAGATTTTGTTTTCTCAATTTTTTATTTACTTTTTTTTTTTTTTTTTTTTACACATGTGTCGACAATTCAGACTTCTATGTGGAAAAAACATATTCAGGTTATATTCGAACGTGAAAGTCTTCAGATGACTACCAGAGGAGCTGTTGAACATGCATTCAATTATAAAATAATTATGTCCTGGTTTCTCTCATCTTTTGAGCTAAATTACTACTAATAAGCACAGGGAAGAAAAACTTTTTCCCCGCCTGCAAAACATAAAAGACCAAAGGAAACGTCTAGGTATTTTATTCTACTGAGTTCTATAATTGCCACAAAGTTGTTGCTTTGACAAAGACAGATAAAAGTAGCCCATAAAGGGTGGAGTGATTGGCTAAAAGAAATAGGTAGATTATTGAAAATAGCTTTAGGCTATTCATATGAAAATGTCAAGCAAACATAAAGTGGAACCACTGAATGTCATATAAGAGAGCCTTTAAACCCAGAGTTCAATCTGACCTTCTCTCTATATAATACATAAAATATCGCTCCAAACAACACTACTTTAGGTTATTTTAACCAAAAAAAAAAAACCACTCTGTGCTGTGTGTGGGCTCCTGGCTCTGAGTATTACAAGTGCAACAGCACAAATCTGCTGTGAAAAGGCAGCTAAAGGACATCTGAAGTTAAACCCCTCAATCTCTGAAGCTATTTAGTCTTGTTAAAGTTCTTGCTGTCTACACACACGTCATGTCTCCTCAGTCTGACTTTCCTCTTTTCTGTCTCAGCCTCCCTTTCTGTTCTGCCACTCTATCCCTCTTCCTGCCCGCCTCTCTTCGCGCCATCACGAGCATAAAGCCAACTGCACTGCAGGCTCAGGAAACCCCTCCTATAGATTTGCAAAAAACGCAGTGCCCACTTTGTCCACATGGGCACTTGTGGCACTGGAATTAAGATACCTTAAGATGTTGACAAGTGAATGACTTTGAACCTTTGAACATTATGACTAAAGTGCCAGAAACTGATGATCTAAGTGTCCGGCAGGTGCTGTTATTTTTTTCTTTGGCGCGGGATACTGAACGCTTCAGGTCAAACTGGGATAAATCAACCATGCACAAGCCTCAGACAGACCCCAACCAATCATGTGTGCCCTTGGCCTGCTCCCAGAAAAAACGTGTCTAGCCAAAATACAGCACAGCTGAGGCTGTTAAAATCACGGGGTAATCACAAGAGGAACGGCTCTGGCTAGTAGCTCTCCAGAGAGCGAAGGTAAGGTGAGAGGAGCAGAAATTGTTGAGCAGTCAGCGAGGGCTCCCATATATGAGGTCCAGCTATGTGTTGAGTGTTTGGTTAATGCATCCCCAGATTGAGGTGGCAGCCAGGAAATTGATGCGCTGTCAGCATAGCCATAGCAGCACTCTGTTTTTCAAGCATACTTTTCCACCAGATAAAAGGAGGGTGAGAAAAAGCAATTTTCTGCAAACTTTATTCCTGTCATTCTAAAGAACATGCCGGCACTCGTGGATATAGCGCTTCAGTTCTGCAAAGGCAGCACAGCAGATGAGCTTCGAGCCTGGCTGCAAGCACTGTGCTATTATGAGCACTCTAAGTGGAAAGAAAAACGTTTAGTGCAGCGGCTCAAAAAGTGATTTTAATTGTCACGAGATGTCTTCCTTCAATCCGTGACGCCATTTCCACTCTTGATTGGTCAAAAATCAGGAGCACCTCTCAGTATTATATACATACAGTGAAGACCTGCACGTAACTGTTAACCTCATTCATTTATCGTCACATCTTCTGTGATTTTCATTTAGAAACAAACAGTCAAACGTGTTGCAATGAGCAGCATTTGCCAGTCGCTGCTCAGTTGTGAAAGATTGAAGTGTGGAAAATGGAAAAGAACAAAAAAAAAGGAGTGTGAAGTCTGAGTGGAGGGCATTAGTCATCTACGTTCCTCCAACTGTTATTGAGTAGCTCAGGCGGTCTGGAGCTCGGCCAGGCCAATTGTTGCTCATTTAGCTGTCAAACACCCATAGCCCAGGGGCAGCCACAGGCAAGGAGTGGACAAGTTTTATGCTGGTTGAAATGTTAGACTCTGTTTCCATGTTGTCATGTGAGTTTGTCTTTGGAGACATGTGATGAACCCCTTTGAAGTACAAATCAGGGTTAATTTTAATCTTTCCTTCTTTTTTTTAATGCTCCACATCCTGTGTCTAACTTTAGCAGTGTCAGTTTCTGCTAATTTGGTGCTCCCAAACAAAATCTGATAAAACCCTCACATAGGGTCTCGTCTAACAGCCCCTATGTGTGGGTTTGTCACTCCTGCCATCATTAATTCAGCGGCTCTGCATGAGGGCACCTCACTGTCTGGATATATACATCTATAGGCTGGTGTCTGACAGCTGGAGAGCGTGTGAGGGAGATGGAAATGTGGATGGAGAAAGGCAGACAGCACCAAGCTATCGAGTTACCGCGACTGACTGTCAAAGCTGAGCCCAGGAACAGACTAGCTCTGGGCTGTTACTGTCAGCGAGCTGTGAATCCAGACAAACACAACAGGAGACGCAAACGTTTGAGACAGAGTAGAGACCCAAAATAAGACAACTATTAGCACAAACATAAAGCAATTAAACAACTAGAAAAAAAGCTTTAGGACAGCAGTGACGTATTATCACCTCAGTGAAAAGCTGGTCGCTTGTGGACATTTCATGTGCCGGTTGCCTAGGAAACCCTCTAACGTATTTACTACCAGGTCACCTTATTCACTGTAATCTCAGGTTCACGTCTTCAATGTCCACCAGCTTCGTGTAGTCACTTGAAGTCACTTGATTCCCGCTTTATGATCTCTGGTCACCTTTGGTCGTCCATGCAGCCTTAGCAATTATTTGCCAAGCAGCCCCTGTTAGCTCTGTTTTGGTCGCCATCAACTGCTGAGGCAGCTAAATGCTGTCCTCTTATTTCCCAAGGGGTCACCACAACAGATGCATCCACATGTTTTGATTTGGCACAGATGCCTTCCTGATACAACGCTCTCATTTATCCAGGCTTGTGACCCCCCCGAGGTCGAGTTTGTGTCTCCTCCTAGAACTGAAACAGGGGTTTTGACTTTGACACCATGGAGCCTGTGTGTTGCATGGAAAATAGTAACTGCTAGTGATTAAATTGCTATACAGGAGTTTTTAGACCCCTTTTTTGGTATTTTTCATGTATTCATTTAACTTTTGGCTGAAAATTGATGGCAATTGCACACAATTAGTTGATACAAATTGTTGTAAAACATTGCCACATTGAGCAACTATTGTATTTTAATCCACTGAAAATATAGAAATATTGATTGCATCAGCTTTAGCACTTAAAAGATTTTTCGAACTTGTAGGTCAATGTGCTCATTCTGGTGTGTTATAGCTGCGTTCACACACATCCGGGCTCTACACATTTTAAAAGAAAACTCATTTTTTTAACACGTTTGTATTAACAGTTCCAGAAGTTATGGCTAGCAGGCGCAGAAACATTTAACTGAGAATATCAGTGTCGAACAGACAGGAAGGCTGTTGTTTACTCTGGGTTGGTTATTCATATTTCCTCTTCTATCAAACACTGTGTTGAGATAAATATTTGGAAAAGCCAGCCACATGCGCCCCATTTACTCCTGTTTCTTGGATGCAAAATCAGGAAGCAGTTTTCCCAGTAGTCAGGTCACATTTTCTGCCTTCTCATGTTCTCCGGTACCTGGAGAAAAGGCTCTTATTTTAATTTTAATACTTAATCAAGAATACAGGCCACCAGGAAAGTTTTTCATGTTTCAGAGAAAAGTTGCCTAATTGCATATGTTGCAGGACATTTGTAGAGACAGATCAATCTTGACAATAGAGACAATCTTGTCAGTCAAAAGCAAACGATCGCATTGTAAGAGAGAACCTAAAGGCAAAGTTGCACAACACATATTATGGATTTTTCTTATGGGTGTGGTCTGTCGCCAAAATACTGAGTAATGAGATAATAAAGATACAAAGTATATAGCAATGTAGAATGACTACTGAGTGCTCATGTAAAAAGTATTTATGGTAAAGTAATAATGTCATTAAAGGAGAATAATGATGGTTTAAAACGTCAGCATGTTGACAGACACCTTATCTGGGATGTTTCAATCACAGAGAGACAAGCTTTAACGATTCACAAAGGCTACAATAACTAAAACGGGCCATTGTCATAGAAATGGAAATGACACGTTTCAAAATAAAATACTTTCATGGGTGAAACATCTCGTCTGGTGTGGCAAATGAGCAGATACTGTTTTATTTTGGAATTGACTATGTTTTATGGAAAAATGATTACTCTGTGTTCGTATGCCTGTATACGAGCTGTATGCCTGTCACTTTCATAGTGTGTTGTGTTCCTGCTGTTTGTTTCCAGTCTTTTCATAGTCGTGTAGCTAGCCCTAATCAAAGCCAAGTCCTTTTCTTCACTCTCGAGGGCTTGCTGTTCTCATCCTGCATACTCCAAACCTAACAGAAATCCAGTGTTTATCATTTGTAACATGCAATGTATGCCAGAAGCATACTGTGGCTATTCTGTAGGCTTGGGTGATTGCTGTATGTGAGAGCGTAGCAATATAATCAGCACAGTCCTGCTCAGCTCCAAACACACTCGCACACACTCCGTGACCCACCTGTGCGAGTTCCTACAATAACCCGGAGCCTATAGATTTAAAATGCAGATCTGTTTGTCCAGGTGCATCAGTGAAAGAAAACTCTATTGACCCCCCCACACACCACGCAACACAAGCATAACATGTGGGTGTGCATGTGTTACCATTTAAAAGTGTGTCCCATAATGACATAGTGATGAAGGGGTAAATCTACTCTGCTGTGCTGATGTGTACTCAGATAGACACCTGCAGTCTGTGCCCTTTTTTCCTTTTTCTCTCTGGCCTCACCTGCAACCTTCTCTTCTCCACCATGACTTACATCTTTTTTTTTTCTTTTTTTTTTTAATTGTACCGTCTCCCTCCTCAGCTTCTGTCTTCACAAACAGGATACTGAATGGTTGGTTTTGCTGGAGGGATTCCTGGCAGAGTGATTTGGTTGTGATGTAATGTAAATCACATTGCCAGGGATTTCCAACCAGCTACAGCTGAAACCCACGTCTCCAACGCCTGATGGCTGCTTGGCAACATCAACGTTAGCACAGCCCGCTGCTCTAAATACTTTGACGCATCCTCTCGGTTCGAAAAAAATGAATCAATCTTATGTTTTAAAGGTCCCATTTGCTAAGATGCTGTTAAACTGTGTAAAGTAATCCATACAAAAAATGTTCTAAACCAAATTTAGTGCTAAATTTGAGATAATCTCAGTGGATATTTGTGATTCGGCCTTTTTTTCAGTTTGTCATCGAAAAGAACAGTTTGCTACCTATTCTCCCAAAGTGTAGGTTGTGGTTAGGGTTAGCACAGTTAGCTAAGGTGAAAGCATGGTTAGTCTGGTTCATTTTAGAGGTAAAAACCAACATAAGAGCCCCTATAAAGCTTATTAAAGTGCAAGAGAAAAAAACGTTTTGTGGTCAATGGTATATATGGCCCAGGCTAACATTTGGCCCCTAACTAATTTAATTAATTATTGAACAATAAGTTTTTTATACTTTGCTGTTTTTCATGTGTTCATTTGTATGTGTCAGTTACAAAGTTATGAGAATTTGTCTTTGGACAAAGCAAGGCTAGCTGCTAAGCTAAACAGCTGCTTGCGAGAGCTTAGCATTCACTATCTAGATCTTAAAGTCATATTCAGAGCTCCAGAAATGTTAAACGTTTCCCTTAAAAAGTGATCCATGTGTATTCTTGCTCGGGCCCTGCATTACAAAATGTAGATGCAGTGTCCTCCAGACGGCTTCAGCATTAGTTTGGTGGAGGTGAAGGACTTAGCTCGCTCCGTGAACAGTTCAGTGAAGTCCTGTGTTCACAGTGGCTAAGTTCCGCTCCTCTCAAACCTTTCCGGCTCTTTGCTCCCTCTGCCGTAACAGATGTAAGATATCAACAAGTAATCAAGGGTTTGTTTGATTGGTTGTTTTTTTTTTTTTAAAGATTATGTTCTGCTAGCATTATATGATGTATAATTCAATATATAATTGATTTTGGGCGTTTAACGTCCTGCTCTCACTGCTGAGAGTGCTTGAGGGTGCATGAGGCACATCCTGTATTGGTTGTGTAACTGACCTGCTGTAGCAGAGAGCACAGTGATTTCCTACCAAACCATTAACATGAAAATAACAAGCTTCTCTTTTACAGTTTGTCAGATGGAGCGACTCAAAGGGTTTCTGCAGTGCACTTCCCTTCTTCTCGTGCTGTCTACATTATACCATCTGTTATGCATGTTATGCAGCAGTCTTTTGTGCGCTCTCTGAGAGGACAAAGATAAGGCTTATGAAAAAAGAAAGATGGGTTAGACGTAGGCAGGAGGGAGGGACGGGTAAGTCTTACTCATACAGGAAGGAAGTACAGGAAATGTCCCATCGGGAAAACAAGCAGCGGCGTAATTGTGAACCCTGGGCTCATTTACTGTCTGGGTGGTCATGAAAGCAAGGTACTGATTTTGTGTGTATCTCTGTGTGTCCGTGCATGTGTGTATTCATGTTTCAAGTAAACACTTCTGTGAACTTGTATGTTGATTACACAGTGCTACTAACACTGTTCTTTGTTTAAATCTGGAGATTTGAGATGGTTTTTAAATGTTTCTCAGCGCCGAACACTGTAGAAGCATCACGGCACTCTCATAGGGGTTATCCTGTGTTTACAGCAGCTATCTCTATCGTTCTTGCTCACCCAATCGCCACACGGTTTAAAATAAGAGCTACGGGAATTCGAAAAATGTTGTTAATGTCGTTAAGAATAATAAAATATGTCTTCAATCCGACTCCGTTTTTATGTATTTTAATATGTTAATGTCTTTTAATGTACAGTGTACTTTTCAACAATAGATTTAGAAGCTTAACATCAGTGCTGGTCTCGGACAAGTCCAAATAAAATTGGTAGTGAAAATTGAATTTATAATGGGAAAAGCCATAATGTATTATTCACCCGTTTAAGTTTATATGTATCTTTAATGTTCAAGCTGTTAAATACTTAAATAATAAGCTTTTAAATACTTATATACCTTGGTAACATAATCTATGAGAATGCAATTTATCTGCAAAATAATAAAGCTTTAAAATAAAGGGTACCAAATATAGTGGAAAAAAACAAAAACAGAATAACATTGAAATACTTCAATTAAGTGCACGCATGTTAAACCTGTACTAGACTAAATGTACTCAGTACACTTGTACTGGTCCTATTCATCCTTTCATCCAATGATGTTGGGCTTTGTAAGATTAGTACTCTACTTCTGTGGCATTGGTGGGGGGCAGTCATGGCACCCTATGCCCTCTTGCAGACACACCACTGCCCCCCCCCCAGATAATTTGGCACTTTCTGATCTTAGGCTGTATTAATATATATAACTGAAATGGTGGTAAAGACTAACCAAATCAAAGTCAAGTCAAATTCAGTTAAATGTACCATATGTACAGATCAGACACAGGAATTTGAAATTGCATTGCTCCCACAGCCCTCAGTGTACAGAAATCAAGAGGTGCAGAGCTAAAAATGTGGTGCACGGCAGCAGTTGTGACATCACTTTTGGCACGGTCTGTAGTTCAGTAGTTCAATTTACTCAGGACTGAGATTGTGAACCAAAAATCAAAAAACATTTCACTGAGCAATAAAAAATAGTCCCTAACTCTATGTCTTTTCCTTGCTATCTAAAGCTTACATGGAAATTTGTTTCTTATTAAAATCCTAAGCGTTCAATGAATTTTAATACTGTTTGTAGAACTAAATGTGGCTTCTACTGAGCCCTTTAAATGTCTTTTTAATGATGTAGGGGCACAAGTTTCAAATAATACGTGACAAGATATAACATAAGACATACACACGAGGAAATACTCTTCTGTAATCTTCAGGAGGTTTTGCTTTAAATCGACTTTTTAAAGCCTTTTTTTTTTTTTTTTATCTGTCTGTTTTTATGTTACCTTACCTGTATACCTGTTGTTTGCTTCCCCTTGTGGTGAAAGCAGGGTGGTGCGGGTGCCTGGGCTCAATCTCCTGTGCCTACTGAGCTGATAACAGTTAGATATTAACAAGCACTGGCTCAGTTCAGCAGGAACCGGAGTTAGGCCCTCTAGAAACATCGAATCATCGAGCTGCAGTCTGAACCATCTGTCTAATTACAACAGCACACGGCAGCAATCTACATGTTCAATTAGCGTTTCCTATATACTGTACTACATATGTAGCATTATAGCTGGCTTGCCTCCAACAGTAGTTGTGGGATTTTTTTTCTTTCCTCCTCTAAAGGTCCATTAGACTTTTCCCACAAATGCTCATCAAGGCCAATCTCCAAGAAAAAGCCAGAGTGCAATCATCTGTTAATGAGAGCAGAGGAAGCACAGACCCACACATCCTCTCTTAATTTAACTCTCGCAGTGTAAAGCTCGTGATGGAGGAAATCTGCTTCTGTTGGTTTGGTATTACTAAAACATCACAGGAGCAGAGTTTTTCCAGCTGTATTCAACACTTCTTAAGGTCCCAGGAAAATTCCTTTGGATGCGATTTAAGCCAAGCCGTGTATTTCAACAACTATTTGACTTGCCTTCAATTAGCTCCTTTTCGCTCATAAATCTGTGAAACAGACAGTTGCAAGTTGGCTACATTAGCAAAGAAGTCCTTAAAAATTACAACCTTCTCACAAAAAAAGTAAAAGAGTACTTTCTACTTATTTTATTAAACCTGTTAAATACAGCTAATGCGATAATAAAGATTAAACCCAGGTCAGGCTGTGGCAGAGCGTCTGGCAGAATAAGTAATACTGTTGTTACTTTTGATATAAGCACATTTTGCTGGTTTCAGGGAAATTTCCTAACTAGTTTATAAGTGATTACAGGAGGTTGCTGGTAGTGCTAGGTGAAACTGGTCACAAAGAGGTATACAGTGTTGCACCGAAAAACCTCCTCATGATGGCTCTGGTTGCTAGCAGATTGCCATGGTTACCTGTAGTTTGTATGGAAGACGCCAGCTTGCCTGCGCTCGCCAACTACTTGTGAAAAGGAAACAGAGAACATTCGCCTTCAAAGTAAATCCTTCATGCAAACGTTTGACAATTACTTGCTGACCAGTTGTGAAACCAGAAATGAAGGATTACTTTCAGATTAAGGGACCCAATATACCTGCCTTATCACTGTGTACCATTAATACCAGCAGTTTGGACACGAGTACCTGCTGCAGCATTCTCCTGAAGAAGGTCGTCACTCAGACGAAACCTCCACTTCAACGCTGCTGTAGAAGAGGTCAAAATGGGAGGCAAAGAGGTTTTTTCTTTTAGGGTTTTTTTTGAGAAAGTCAAATTTTTATATTGTTGCAACATTTCCCTCTGTATAATCTGTGAACCTCTGAGCCTCTGTATATCATTATTTCTCTGTATGTTCTGTATCAATAAAATGGTGGTAAAAAAACCAACACAATCATGCAGTCGTATTTTCAACCTATCTGCAGTGACAGCAGCATAATGCATCAGGCTACTAAAAGGGAGAAGTGCATGACTGGTTAAAACAACATCAAAGTGGCGGCTTGCATCAGTGGATGTTACATCATCTCATCGCTACAAACAAACAAAAATGTCAAGCATAATAGTCCCGTGCGATTCTACAAAAAGTTGCTCAACTTTACCAAACTACTGTAAATCAAAAATACAGCAACTTTACTGTAAATACAAATTACATGAAAATACTGGGAATTCCAGTTACAACAATTTATCTTATGTCACTAAATTTATGTCATTGCACTTACAAGTAAATTCAATTACAGCAGAATTTTTTTCTCCAAAAGAGGTTTTCAAAGTAAAGTTACTCTTATTGTAGATTACTGGCATCCAGGTGAGTGAGTTAATGCAGAATTTACAGCAACTTATCTTAAAATTTGTTTTTTCTGGTGTAACAATTGCTTTACTGTGAACTTGGCACTCTGAAAAGTGGTAAACACCAGAAAGGTGCTACTGTTTGACTGCTGCTGCCTCTCAGTGACAAAGTGCCGCTTCTCCAACAGTTTCTCCAGATTACTGATGACAGTAATGTGAATCCCGAGTTCACTGTCAGACTGCGTTTTCCAAAGTTTGTTCGTGCACTTGCAAAAACAAGAAATATATAATATATCATATATTTTGCTATCATGTCTACGTTCTTTAATTTCTTGCTGTAAACATGTATTTTCTTTCTCTAAACAAATAGTTAGAGAAATAACATGAAATAAAGCAGAACAGCGAAGTAGCTTTGAAAAAAAACCCAAAGCACTGGTTGTTTGATTTATTATTTATAAATCAATCACCGTGTGTGCAGCGATGGTGAGCAAAACTCGGCTAGAGATTGCTTCCCTTCCCTTAAATCCTGTACTTTGTTGTTTTTCTTAGAACAAGATATTTTACCATTATGCTGGGGCCTAAAAGGATATTTTGAAGTGCTGACGTTTCTGGTGTTGTACCTTAAGTACGAAGTTACACAGAGGAGGTGATATGAGGGATTTTTAGCTTCTCATCGTCATTCTTTTCCACTGTCTGGATTCTGCAGCCATGAGTCAGGTACCTGTTTCTGTTTGACATCTGGCCTGTTGTATCTGCACACAAGAGCCCACATTAACACAGGCACTTTTATACACAACCTTATCCACACAAACTCTTACATAATGTTTAATTTTACACAGGTGTACACACTCCCATAGGCTCAAACCGCTAAAAGAAGAACATTCACACTAGTCATGTACACATCAGGCCTAATTTTTGCTCTGACTTTGCAGCGTCACAAAACTAATGCACCATCAGTGTGCCCTCCTGTATTTCTTCTATGTTAAAGAAAACACAGCTGTAACGTTATACTGAAGATTGCGTGACAATGGATCATCTTCCCTATCTGGGAGAAACCACAGCAACAGCTGTGTGCGTGTGTAAATGTGCGTTTATGTTCTGTACCGTCTGTGTTCAATATGAAAATGAATCATCTGAAAGTGTGTGTCACGCTTGTTTGTGACAGCCCCAAACCCCAAACCCAGAACGAGGGCTCACATTTCAGTAATTAAAATCGTCTCATACACCATCAGGCTGGACACTTTAATCCTGCCTTTCAAAAGCTATTTCACATGTGAGGCCACAAATAGAAAGGAAACATATAACATGCTGTTTTTAGATTTAACAAATTGGAATCCGGAGAAAGTTTGGGAGACACGGGCTATCCTGAAGCAGTCTTTCCATTTAGATCGAAATCGTTAACTAAATCATCTGTCACAAGACGGAGGCCTTCAGTTTATTGTGTGAGAATGGAGAAACTTAAAATAGATCCTTTGAAATTAATCAGATTTAAGAAAAAAGCAGTTCTGTGTGTTTTGCACATTTTTAAATACTTTATCTTGTGAGTCAGACAAGAAGAGAAATGAGGAAAATAAAATGTTGGCTGAGGAAATTTAAGGTTCCTTAACTGGCTCCAGTGTGAAATGTAGACTTTACAGAGACAGAATCTCTGACCTGTGTTTGTGTATGTGAAGTTTCGCTTTCTCGCTCTGTTAGCTGAAATCTGCTTTGACCTGTGGATGTTTACTTGTTAGAGTCTGCATCTTTGAATTAAAGTTCATGTTTAGCTTCTATCGTCAAAACAGTGTGTGCACGTAACTGCTATACAAGCAGATTTAAGCTCCACTGACATTACTGCGGTGGCGGCGTGGAACGAAAATGGTTTATACTGACAGGGGAAGAAAAGATGTTTACTCCAACAGATAAAGGTTGTCAGTGTGAATGTTGAAATTGTTCCGTCTCAGCACACATCTGAAGCTGGTTATGATACAGGCTGTGAGACAAAATCAACTTTAACATACCACTCTGTCCAACTTCCACAGTATAGATGTGAAAGTCTTGTGTGAAGCTGGAAACTGAACATACAATTACTTGGTGGTAGAATTACGGATCAGCCATATGATTAAAACCACTGACTGGTGTCATGAAGAACACTGAGTATTTCATTACAATGCAGCGTCTTGCAGGGAGATCTAGGATCCTGGCATCATCTAAATGCTACTCTGACGACATAGAAAGACGCAATCTTGCAGACTCCTATGGCAATGGCTCTCTCCACTGCAGTGCAAGAACAGATCGGCTACATTAATTCCAAATTCCCCAACTTTCATCATCTGGTGCTGATGCTCCTGGAAAATCCTGATCCAGCAAGACACTCCCAAAAGTCAAGTCCCTATGCTCATCGGTCAGAGCTGCTTTGGCAACACAACAGAGGATCTGTACAACATTAGCCAGCCATTTTATGTACTTATGCTTATTTCATTTTTAATTTAGTAAATGTACTTATTTATTATATAATGATATAATAAAAAGGAAAAAGGAAACATGCAAAAAGTAGAATTTCAACCAGGAAAGCCATCAGGATAGAAGTAGGAAAGCTGGTAACTACTGTAACCATTTGTACTCTCTACACAGAAGCTTTCACTCCATTGATCTACGTTTTGAGCAAAGTGGTCAAAAGATGAATCAAAAGAAAACGTCTCTTTGAGTTGCTGGAACACAGACTCATTCAAATTACCGTCAATCTTGTTGGAGTTCTGCAGATTGCAGGAGTTCTGCAAAATACCCAACGTGAGAAATTATATTTCACCAGCATCAATCAGCAGCATGAAAACACATTATTGCAGTAGTCAAAAGTAAAAAGAAAAAAAAAAATCACCATTAATAGCAGCGCACATACTGCACAGTTGACAACATAAATAAGCAAGCAGACAGACGCCACGACATCATGCTTAAGCATATATGGAGAGCCATAAAAGAGAAACAGATACTCATAATTCATAGCTTACTGGCATGGGACCACAGAGGGAGTGACTGAACCAGAGTCACGGTATCAATTCCCAAATGCCGTGTTTGCACAAAACGCACTTATTTTGTGATCTGAAGCAGTTATTACCAAAGAATAAGTCTTTTTTTTTTTAAAGAGGGTGAAAGCATCTACAAGCAACTGCATATTTCGGGGCCCACAGTTTCTATGACCTAGTATTAGTAGCAGAGAAGGCAACACAAACCCAAGCACTACATGTGTCACATTGAAACAATTACAAATAAAAAAATAGATCTACCTTAATTTAATCTTGCTGATCTTCTCTTCAAGCTCATCTCTTTGAGCTTGCCTGCAATGCTTCCAGCTCTGCTGCTACTTGTAGATCACTACCAGGAAGTCCTGTCCCTACATCTGTGTTCTGTAATGCATCTCGGTTCTTCCCCTCTGTTTTAAAACAATCTCTCTTTAATTTAAATTTTAGAATAATGTATAATGTTTGCAAGTAGCCGAATCTTAAAAGTTGTGACACATGCATGTTGCCTCACCTTCAGATCTGGATAAGAAAGACTGGAAGTTTGGTCTCTCGGGTCTCATCATCAGTGATTTATTTTATTTTATTATTTTCTCATGCGAGGACATTCATGTTTTTCGCATTTTATTGTAATGCTGACAGATTAATATAAAATAATTTCATCATAGGGTGCATTTGATTTACAATGTTGGCCCAAGACTAGAAAGAGAAAGTGTTTCCAAACTCTTCAAATATGGTGACAGAAGAGTGTGCATGTGCTATGTAATTTATTATGTGCACACAATCAGAGACCAGCAGTGTTCCACTGTGTGTTTGAGATCATTGTCATGATGAAATATTAAGCTATCTACATGGTGTTGCATGGAGGATCAACATCTGATGGCACATTTCTTGTTCATAACTGTTTGAGGACACACTGCACACTATACCAAAATATACAAGTTATCAGCTCGTATATCTTTCAGGAAGAATCTTGTTGACACAAACATACGGTTTTAATTTGAGATGCCTCTCAAATTGTGTTATTTTCATTTTTTGTCAATTTCAACAATAGAAATGGGAACTCTCTTTTTTTTCGCAACAGACTGCTCGCAACAAAGTGCCTAAATACAAAAATTTAAATTGGTTCTTTATTAAGTTGTGTGTTATGTGTAGACACAACATTGCTCCACCTCTTGAGTTAGGCAGTTTTTATGCTTGAGTGATTGATAGAAACAGCAGCCAGTGTCCAAATAAAAAGAAAGACCCCCAGAAAGCTTGGAGAACTATTGCTCTAGACCACTTTTTAAAATGACAACAAAGTCTGGTTCCTTGGAAGCAACATATAAAGAAATGAGGGGCGGCTCATGACTGCCGCACAGAGGTATAGTTTATATTTACAAAGCTGTATTTTCTTGATCAAAACTCTCAGAAGATCCAAATAGTCTGTTGATGCATTTCTTATTTTCTTGTCTCCCTCCTGTCTTTATTTAAAAGCACAATTCTTGATGCAAGAGAGCCAAAACACATAAAGCTACCATCTGTTTACTTGTTACACTGCACGAATGCTTTGCTGCAAGGATATGAATACATCTCCCAAACAATGTGTTTCATTATTAAAGCGAGCTTGCAAGTTAAGAACTGTGAAGCTTATTTGCCACCTTTAAGCAAGTCTCCTCCACATAACAAACCGCCGTCCCCCACTGATCCATCAGCCTATTTTTCAGACTCATTTGCAGTCTCATCTGTCTCCTTACTGTCTTACCAGAATCTCTGTCCCTCTGATGGGGTGTGGGTGGGATTAAATATATAATTACAACTGTCTTCACCAAACCATCACATCACCTGGAACTCTTCAGCATGAAAGAGGAATGACTTAACTGTGAGGTCCTTGTGCACAGCTGAGCTTCCCAGAGACTGAGAAAAAAAAAAGATCAATCTGTGAATCAAGACCTATGTGGAGAGGTTCATAACTCTCAATACCTCTGTGGTTTGGTATAATGATCACAGTACTGCTGTTAATGCGCTCCACTATCCAAGCCGAGCGAGGTGCAGGGAGTTGTGCTATAATTGGTCCCTTTACGCTACTAGACTCCAGCAAGAGTTCACAATGTCACAGTGTTGTTACAGAACACAGTTCATTTGCTGACATTAGCATGGGCGATCTGCTGTTTGCTAATGTTTTTTATCACCTATCTGTTTCAGCTGGTGGCTCTCAGGTAAAAGACGATTAGCTGCATAAAGGGGAATAAATTGTGTTCAGGATCTCGTTGAATTTTGTGATCATTAGGAGCACCAACAGATTATATGCCACCAGGTTCATAAAGCAAACTTGGTGGTAAACATGTAGATCACAAATATACTTTAAGTTTCTGATCACCGGATATATTTAAGTCTAAAATTCCCCATATCATCGTTAGATATTTGACTTTTGATCTTGCTAGTTTTGTGTGTTCTGATTAGTGCACAGAGGGCTTATCAGGGGATTTTTCTTGAAAACAGCTACGTGCATTGGCTGAAACAACACTGTGAGAGAGAACAAAAAAATAAATAAATAAAAATGCAAATCAATTAGAGCCATTTCATCATAAAAACGGTGGGTATAGCAGCTCTCAGGCTTGTGGTGGAAACCAGACTCAAACTGATTCATTCATATTCTTTCACTGATGGACCAACTCTGGGAATTATATTATAACAGATGTGCCAAGCACAGTTCGTCTAACACCTGATACGATTGTTCCAACTATCACCTTCATCTGACTTTTTTCGCTTTTCCTCATTTTCAGTTTTTATTGCTTTATCCATTTTGTAAATATACACACACAATAATCTTCTTTTGGAGCTTGAGCACAGATTGTCACAGATAAAATCTGCAAGTTGGGAGGAAAGCAAAATCTAATTAGAATTCATCTGACATCAAATTTTCTGCAAGTTGTGAACTGCACTGTTTCTGATGGATTATCAACAGCGGAAACTCTAAAGAGGACCAGACGGCGAGAGGAAATGCTAACAGGTAGCAAAGAAGGGGAGAAAAAGAATGATTAGGATAAAGATGCTAATTTTAAGGACTAAAAAAAATGTAGCTGCATATGGGATTAAAACAAATGACTTCATCACCTCAGTGCTGGCAATCAGCAGCACACTTCCCTGCAGACCAGCACACAGAACTGGATGAGGTCCCTATCTGTCTTCGTAGCCTGCAGGGCTACGACTGATTACTGCCCGCACTGCTGATCTATCTCCAAATGCGCATTCGTGCCAACAGCCAAAACAAAGGAAGTGATGTCATTCGTTTTAATCTCAACTACATGTATGGGCCATTTTATACCATGAAAGGCAAGATTTACGTCGTCACTGCAGCTTCTGTACACATCTGCCTTTGTCTTTCTGTCTGTCACCATCTATTTCTATGACTCACAGCAAGTATCCTTCTGAATCACTGTGTAGAACACCTCACTCTTCTATGCTCTTAGTCATATCCGGAGCACATGTCCCCTCCTTACATTATTTATTTATTCACTTTATTCGTTTAGTTTTTTGGTCTTTTACTAATGCTGATATTCTCAATGAGGAAAGTTCATACATTTGATTTCTTGCAAAGAGTTACGTTAGAAAATTAAAGCTTCTGCCTTTACTAAGATGCCAGGAAGTAAGCGTAATGAGTGGAAACAGGGAGAAAGAGCCAAGCTGTGTGAAGGTTGGAGTGTATAAATAAATAAAAACACAAATGATCCCTTATTTCCCTCCCTTTATTTTAAATTATTTATTTTTTATCAACCAGAGGCATCCTATGATGTCATTGAGAGGGAACTGGTTCTAAATCAGAATAAAGAGGGTGTTCTCAGTCAGCAACTATAGACCAAGCTTTACTTAAGAAGGCATTTCTCTCATCTAAATCTTGAAGGTCATCAAGGAAACATTTTTTAAAAATATCTTACTCAGGAAGCAGTTTGAGTTGTGCATTAAAGTAAATTACACTTTTTCCACAGTTTCCCATTATACCCAAAGTTACTCTAAAATAGCCTCAGAGTTCAATGTTTTTCCACGCCATTGCATGCCTGTTTGCAACCTTCCTTTGCTTGTTCATAAATATATTGAGGAGCTGTCAGACTTACAGTGAATGTAATCTAAAGTGTTAACGTGAAATGGAAAATTCTTTCTGCTTTCTGAAACCTGTTTTACTTCGATTATATTTCCCTGTAATCTGAGATGACAAGTTTGGTGTTTTGCATTGGTAGTTTTAGCTACTTTCAAAATAAAACACTGGGGGTTGTAACTGTGTTTGGCTGGGAAACACAAGTTTGTAGGGGATGGGCCCACCATCATTTGAGAACCATTTGACAACATCAAAATATAAGAACATACGTGCAAAAGACTTTAACAAGGTGTGCTTTTCTCCCTAAAGCCTTTCAGGGGTTATAAGATATTAGAGAGCACCCTCTAGTGATTTGCTGTTTAAAAATCTAGTTGAAGTTCCTGCCAAATTGACCGCATGTATATCCACTTTTTGAATTGCAGAAAATGGGATGAGAAACCTGCAGAAAGTCATCACTGAACTTTTCAATTAGCTTTACGGCCATCTCAAATGTGAGAAATTCTTCCAGCTCTACAAATCATTTATGTTCTTGCGTGTGAACGCATGCAGTGATTTGGCTAAAGCTATAACAGTGAATTAAACAAATAGTACCGGGTGTTGGGCGTTTACCTGGGAAATGCAGCTCTGGCCTCCTTTCTTGTTTGTACTTTGGTGCAGCTCCAGTTGTTTTGTTTAATGTGGCCTGTCGGGTGAGTCAGAGGATAGTGAGTAATGATTCAGTCATGCCTGTAATACTAAAAAAAAGAAAAAGAAAATTACACCCACACGCACGGACTACTGTACAAGGTACAAGTTTTGTCTTTTTCATAGTGGGATAAAACCTTTCAGTTATTTGATGTAAAAATAATTTTAAAAAAGGTAAGCACATTTTTATCTCTATACCACCTTTCAAGATAAACATCACAAAGTGCTTCAAAAGAAAATACCAGAGTATAAAAAAAGAGTTAACCAAATGCAAGCGTAAAAGGCTTTTAGCAGTTTTTTAAGACAATAAGAATTGAATAAGAATTTGGTGAATTACAAAACTAAATCAAACCAAACATAGAGGAACTGTCCATGATTTTATGCTTTGTCAGTTTGGTTAAAAAAAATAAAAAAATCAGCAGCACAACCTGACGACCTTGCCAATTAGGAGAGTTTCTGAGGTCAACTGCCCTCACAAAGTCTTGTGCTTGTATTGTAATACCTGTTTGGACTTTCCTAAATATTTCCCCTCATAATGTGCTCCAAACAATAGCCTGACAATTAAAAGGGAAAAAACCCAAGAAACATGCTCCCTGGAACTAATAAAAATGGCAGGCTGCTTAAACTAAAAATATAAGTAAAAACTAACTTCAAACAAGGAAACTCACCCTGGAAAACCTGAAACTAAGCTGAATTGAAGTCAAATCCTCAGGTTACCGACTGGAAACTTAGAGTTGTTACTGAGTCACTTCAAAATCTGAGCTCCCCAAAATTTACCCCAAATTTTGATTTATAGGGGCCGTTTTTTCTTTCTTTTTCCAACTTCTGAGAAAATAAGATATATTTTTGCGTTATTAAGTCAAGTTTTTTTTTCAGATATTAACCGAAATTTTTCACTTATGGATGGCAAAATATATATATTTTTGTTAGTGGCTGAAACAAGCTTCCACAAATATTTAACTAACTTGCCAACGTGCACATCTCATTTTATTTTGAAAGTCGACGACCCGGAAGATTGCTTTCTTCTTCTGGTGACCTCCTGGGAAGTCCTCATCATGGCGCAGGCAGTTAAGAAAGTTGTGAATAAAGTTCCCGCATTAGTCGGCGGTAAGTCTTCTCACGCTTCTTTTTATACTAGAACAAAAAGTGAGGTACTTACCATGAATCGTGTAGCAGGGGCAATGTCGCGTTGCTTACAGTTTGTAGCAGTTGCACTGTGACCTCTGGCGTCAAAACATCAAACCCTGCAGCAAATCTTTATAAGTTTGTGAATTTGTATTTGTACTTTATAAAGTGTTTCATGAGAGGCGAAATAACCGTGTTGCGTTTGGCTTTGCTGGCTTTACTGCTCCTTGGCTGACGTGGTCTGTGTGTGACTTTCAGCCGCTCTTACATACTCCAAACCCCGGCTAGCGACCTTCTGGCACTACGCCCGAGTGGAGCTGGTCCCACCGAGCCCAGCTGAGATCCCCAAAGCCATAGAAGCTGTAAAAGGTCTGATCAGGAGCTATCAGACGGGACGCCTGGGACAAACTACAGTGAAAGTAAGTTTGAACTGAGTCGATTAACCTCTGTTGACCTTTTAGATTAACTTGGCTGCACAGAAAGTAGACCTTGAAGGAATGGCCAGCCTGTAATTTGTAATGAACAAATAGTTTGACAGATGTGTGCTTCCATGTTGCTGTGGGAGTTCAGGGCCCTGAGTGATTCGATTTTATATTGGGCACGAGAAAGTACCTATTTTGAATATTTACCAGTAGGTTGTGAATTTTGCTTGAGGGTCATTCCAGATGAGTTCATCAAACACCTCGCACCTATTTTAGGGACTTTAAGCATCCTTCTATGCTAACTTTAGCTACACTTGTGAGAGTCCATATTCATATAGCCATGGCACGAGATATTGCTGTAACATTTGAGGGCAATTTAAGTAGTTTATGTAATTGGGAAAAACAATATATTAGGTTTTTAAAAACCCTACCTTCATCTATTATTCTTTTAAAATAAAATGTAATATCTCACTGTAGGGACCTGAAATCCCCATTAACTTTGCCCTTTTCATGCAAATCTGTGATGGTGAGGTGGGACTTTTTTTTTTTTTTTTAAATTTCATGGCCCAACATTGACCCTTGATACATTGGTCACTCAGTGGATATTGTGCTTTTGAGTTGGAAAACTTAAAACACTAACTGACTAACATCTTTATTAAAGCACATGTGATAGTTATTACTATCCTTTACAAAGTCTGTTTCACTGTCTCAACGTAAACATTGTGGGTCTCTCACAAACACAAACCTTTACAGAACGTGTTAAAGTAAAAATGGGTAAACACACCATCACAAGTGCAGTAACACCAGCTGAATAAAATGTCAACAATTACTTACAAAACCCTCTTTGTGTTACATTATCAGGCCTCGTGCAGGGACTGTTACTGAGTGTGTTATTCTAGAAACATTTAAGGAGTTTTCTTGAGTGACAACTTGTTGTTTCCTTGCAGGATGCCATAAGGAATGGACTGGTGACCACTGAGGTGCTGATGTGGTTCTACATCGGAGAGTGCATTGGCAAAGGAGGCATTGTTGGATATGATGTCTGAAAAATGAACTTTTCTTCCTCCTCTTGCTTTTCCAGTCATTACATTCTCAACAGCCTGCACCAAATTCTTCCAAATAAACAGATGTTTGTATACAGGAGTAGATTTTGTGTCTCGAGTATTAATTTCAAGAGAGAACTGGGTCATATTTTATTCATAAAAGATTTACAAAATGCAAGAAACCAACGCTGAATATGTTCTACACCTATTGTAGAGAATATTAAAGTTTGCATACATGTATAATTTAGAGTGAAAATGTGGTAGTACTGCAGATGGCAACAAAACACATCTTAATTCAGGCCGCATATTTTATAGATGCTACTGCTACGTAATGATGGACATCTCCTCTCGCTCTCGACTCTCCGACATCGCGTTCACGACGTTTCCCAGGTATCTGCAGAAAGCTTGCCTTACATCCTCTGGCTCTTCTTCTAGGTTGGAGTGAATGAGCAGCAGTCTGCTTAGATGTGACGCTGCACAAGAAAATGTGACTGCATTAGCCCAGAGATAATGATTCTCATGACTCTCAGAGGACTGCAGCACAAGTTACCTAAAGGCAGCCGTCTGTCTTCCACTCCACTGCCAGGCTTGTGGTGAGCTATGAGCAGACACTGGCTGTCCTGCAGATCTTGAGAGGAGATGAACATCGAATGCCACGTCTCTATTTCTTTGAGGTGACTTGGAACATCAGGGTTAAAAATGATCACCACACCGCTGGAGTCCTTCATGATTGCAGGCCAGCATGACTCAAATCTGTATGAAAATACATTTTACTACCATCATATTACATCGTAAGTAACAACACTTCTCTTAATTGTCACATAAAGGTAAGGATAACATCTATGCCTCCACTTACTTGAAATCCCCTGAACAGTCCCAAAGTTCAACCTCACACGACTTGTCACTGCTGCCCTCAGGCTGTGATTCAAATTCCAGTATCCTTGAAACAACAGAAAGTAGCTGCACTTTGTATTTTTACACACAAAGACTGATATCTGTCAAGGAAGGCTATGATATTGGTTCAATCTTGTCATTGCGATGACTGATTTTTACACTAAAGTGACACTCGGAGTGGCTTAATGTTGAAAGCAGTAAAGCTCACATAGGATTTGTACCTGACTCCTTGAGTAGGTCTGTATTCACCGCCCACATTTTCTGTTGTGTCTGAGAGAAAATTTGCAAGAACGGTTTTCCCACTCTGAAAAACAGAAAAGCAGATGGCTTTAAGTACGATGGCAAAATAGTAGCACATTACCCAGCCTGACAGACGGGAATTGTTACCTCCGGCAAGGAAGTCGTGTTTTTGGTAGCATTTGCATGCATGACATTCTTTCTGTCTGTAAGCACGATAGTTTGAAAAGTTTTGAATGAATTCTGGTAAAACTTTGTAGGGGTGTAGAGTGGGGCCATGTTTACAAGCTATTAAAATTTGACTTGTATCCAACAGGTCTTTGGGGTCAACTTAATGATTTACTGGTTGAAAATTGACAAAAAAGTGTTAGAACTTAGAAACAGTGATTCTTGTAAGTATTCTGTGCATTTTCAACATATAGAATGTACCATACAAAGATCTGAAATGTCACGTTTGACCTCTGACCACAATATCACACTTTGGATGCACACTAGTTTGCATCCAAATATCATGTCACATTTCATATCTGCCTTTCTTTCACCTTGACCCAAAAATGCATTATATCTTTAAAATAAGTACAGTCAAGAGAAAGAGAATGAGCTGCAAGCTCAAGTTATTCATGAGTGAACTGCCTTGTGGAGGTTTGCACTCTCATGTTTTTAAGTAAATATTAACTTTAAAGTTAACTACCAGTATTACATAAAAAAGTAAAAAGTGGAATATGTCCCTTCTTCTCCTTTCACCTGCTCCCTTTAGGGGTTGCCGCATCAGCCACCTCAGCCCTTTTTGTGTCCTCCTTCACCACATCCATGAACCTCTTCAGTGGTCTTCCTTATTTTCTCATGCCTTGTAGCTTCATTATTAGCATCCTCTGTGCATGTCCAAAACATATCATCCTTGCCTCACCAACTTAGTCTCTAAACTCAACCTGTCCTCATGCATGTCTTCCATCACCCTCACCCTACTCCTGACTTCCTCATCCAGTACCAACCTCCATCATTTCCTTGGTGGCACAAAATAAGCATTCTTGTATGTATGAGCACATTAAAACCAATACACACCCCTCAATTAATATAAACAAGTACAGTAAGTTTTGATATTTATTTATTTTTTAATATTGTGCAAAAGTCTTGAGCTACTTTTTGTCGTTCTTCCAAGGAGCCAGAATTTTTTAAAACTGGTCTCGAGCAATAGTTCTCCAGGCTTTCTGAAGCTCTTTCAAAGTTTTGTCTGCCTTTTCACCTTTTAACTCAAGGGATAAACCAGTGTTGTGTCTACACAGAACAGACAACTCAGCAACAAACCTGTCTTAAATTGTATCTCTAGGCACTTTGTTATTAGTAGCCTGTTACAAACATATAATTTTGGTCCCATGGTTCTGGTTGAACCCCTGTTACAGACTGGCAGGGTGTACCCGGCCCTGTAGCAGTTGGGATAGGTTCCAGACCCCTCCGTGACCTTGATAAGGGTAAGTGGAAGAGAATGGATGGATGGATGGATGCACTGTGGTCACGCCAGCATCGAATCCATCCAAGTTACATGGTTTATTAAAATAATCAAATTACAGCACTTATATTTATGTTAGACTACTTTTAATTAACTGCTTTAGCCCACTTACAAGGAAATTTAAAAAAAAATCTTGTTCATGACCTGTGTAGTATGTTAACACTATTGGAAGTCCCAAACATATTGCCCATGCAGCAAATGCACACACAAATAGTACAACTGAAAAGCACGCATTTTGAACACAACCAGCCATTTATTGGGCTCCCCAGAGCCCAGTTCTCAACAGAACAGAAAAAAGTCGGCCACCATCTAAAGGATGGTTTTGAATGTCCTTCAAAAACCGTAGAGAAATATTCCTGAGGGTACTTAAAGAAATTACACGAAAGCGTGTCTCAAAGAGTTCCGACTTTCGTTGAAAGTTGATCGTACCAAATATCGACTTCCAAACTTGTTATAATGTTACAAACTCAGTTTTTAATTTAATATACTGTGTTTCAATCTATGTTTGCACATTTTTCAATAAATCTCTGCACCCATTTACCTATCAAAATATAAACAAAAACATGAGGGGTGGCTCGAGACTTTTGCATAGTACTTATCACTCCTTTTCCCTTCGTTACGACTGAATTTATACATTACTTTGTTGAGCAGTGACAAATAAACTCGGAGCGTAAATGTAACGGTGAAGGGTATGAATACTTAAGTCCAGTGCTTTCTCTGGTAATATTAGCCAAGGCAAATTTCACTGTTGACGCTTTTCGCTACCTGCTGGAATCTGAAAGGTAAAATAGCAACCGGTGTACAGTCAAATGAGAATTTACTCACCTCATTGGGACCAACAAAGAGTATTTTAGCTTTGAACATTTCCACTCAACTGACGCTGGTTAGCATTAGCTTTTCAGCTAACTTATCTTTACAAAATTCCGGGATAGCGAAGCAGTATCGCAACAGCAAGGTAAATGTAAATCAGCCAAACTTAGCTGCGTACATATCTAAACCACGTCATACTATATTTTTACCTTTACTTAATAATATATATCTCTTTAAATGATCTTCGATGCTTCCCGAGGATGGCGTACTAGCAATCGCGACAGTAAACTTCTTTTCCGTTTCTATGGTTTCAACCAGGCTCTCTGCTTTCTCTTGTTCATTGGCTGTTTACGGGTCTAATCAAATTTGGCCCCGCCCATTCAACCCTTAGGGAACGAATCAACAAAAAGATAGTCAGTTGACGTCGTTACGCTGCCTCACATCTAACCAATCGAGTGAGACTTTCCAAGAGGCGACTCCCCAGAGTGGAGGAGCGTTATTTACAAGAGGTACAAGGCGAAGGAGTAAGTGTTGTTTAAATTTTCAGGCATGCTTTTGTAAGTGGTTACTTGGTTTGGGCGTTATTAAACACGCTAGACTTGAATGGCGATTTACTTGGTATAATTACTAAAGTGCTTGCTACGCTTAGAGTTCCTTAAAGCTTAACAGCCACTTAACCTTGTCTGTTGCTAAGAAGTAGCTTCCTTGGCGATTGGCTTTCTCATGTCCAAGCAGGACTTTTAACCTTCCTCTTGTGTTAGCTGTCTGTAACTATCTCTTATGTTGAAGGGTCGCCTTTGACCAGTGTTCTAAATAACCCAGAAAATACCCTCAAAACAGCGGTTTATCATCCAGTTTGTTTGTAACCAATGGGTTACATTGTTAGGCTTTTTTATGAATTAAAATGATCAATTACAGCACAGGTGTCAAACTCTGGCCCGCGGGCCAAATTTGGCCCGCAGCCTAATTACATTTGGCCCGCGAAGCCATACCAAATTACTATTAGAGCTGGCCTACTGGTATTATACAGCTAATATATATATTGTTTAGTATTAAGCTTTGCTTGTTCCATATTCAGTTTTCCAGCAAAAATTATTTGAGTCCATAAGAAGAGATTCATTCTTAAATCTGGAGGAAGATTTTTTTTTTTTTCAATAAATATTAATGTTAGCCCGCGACTTTGTTCCAGTTTTGAATTTTGGCCCACTGTGTATTTGAGTTTGACACCCCTGAATTACAGCATATCGCTTCTTTTCATTCTAAAAAAAACCCAGATAAACTGAACCTTACGAGAATTTTATGAAGAAATAAAAGGTTGTGGTTCTATTACCTAACTATTACTGAGAAGTATTACAACAAAATGTCTAAAATACATTTCTTCTGATTATTATTATTTTAATATTATTAACTATAGTAACGTTATAGTAAAGTAAAGTTGTATTATTTTATTTTATTTTGTCCACCATGGTAAATTTCCTCCTGAGAAGGTATTGCCCCAGATCATAGATGCTAAAGAAATTGTCACACATGATATTGTGACTCCACAGTCCAGTAGTCATATGAAGGACTACGCGCTTTCCTCGGTTTCACCCAGGGATGCCACTTGGAGGTTTGCCTGTGTAACTCTGTATTTCCCATGCATAGCCGGTTTTTGCGCATAGTATATTTGCACATATCATTTGAGCATATTATATGCACATCTGTTGACAGTAAGAGGCATGTCTCCAGAGGATGACCTTCGAAGTCCCCCCCTTGGTTTCAGCGGTACCAGGGAGGATTTCACAATGAGTCGTGGCGACCTAGACAGCAGTCATGAGCCTGTTGGTAGAACCAGGGCACGCAGCAGTCTCCATACAGGAACCCCAGAGTGTGAGATCAGCTGGTGAGGTCCTACAAGGATGATGCATTTGAATATGCACTTGCCAGCTACCACAACTTTACTGATTCAAAGTGTTTTCTTGCTTTCCTTTTTATTTTAGTCTCAGAGATTTTGGCAATAAAAATAATCCTTTCCTGAAAATGCTAATGGATGCAGAAGCAGCTGCCAATTCTGCAGCAATCCAGCTAGTGTCGTTTAAAGACGCCATCGACGATGAGTATGCTGTAGGTCTGCAGCAATTTTGGATAAAGCTAGCTTTGTGTAAAGCCAAAGGGTTTCCTACATTAAACATATGTTTTTGCAACTGCTGTCCTGCATTTTCTCTAATTTTCTTTTTTTTTAATGTCAATTAAGGATTCAAGACAGTCTGCCAAAGATAAACGCCAAATTGCAAGACAGCGTGGGCTTCTGCTGGAAAAGCTAGAGGACTTTAGACGAATTAATAAGTCAGTGCGACAGAAACTGAAACAGCTCCAAGAGGCAGAGGTTTGTTAAACTGCTACTACACCGTATAAGTCAACTGTATTTAGTCTGAAAATGTGTTTATTTATGTCCTTGCTTTAAATAATTCCGCAAAGGCAAATCGAATTGATGCAGACCAGCAGATTGACACGCTGCTGAAGAAGATCATGCAGGCTGAGAGTGAAAATGAGGTGAGTGTTTTATTACACCTATGCATTGGCACAAAAGAAGGAAGTTTAAGGGAACTAAGCTTTGTGATTAGCTTGTGAAGATTTAGTCAGTGAAACAAAGTGATAAAGGATAAGTTATAGCGGTTAGATAGATGGATTATTAATAATATTTCATTTATTCAAATTCCATTGTCTCGGCTTGTGATCAAATTCTTTATAGATTCCCTCACTGATTAAATTTTTCTGGGGAACAGAAGTAGAAATATAGTTTTCAGTATCAGCTCAACTGTTTTATTACCTTTGAGTGTGACTCAGCTCTAGGAAGTGACTGAAAGAAAGAGATCACAGATAAAAATAGCCGAAATGGGCTTTCTCCAAGCATGGTTGGGCTCTCCTTTATAAATAGGGTGAAGAGCTTGGGCATTTGGGAGGTGTTCAGAGTAGAGCCACTACTCCTTAATATCAAAAGGAGCCAGTTGAAGTGGTTTGGGCATCTGGATGCCTCCTCAGTGAGGTGTTTCAGGCATGTCCTACCAGGAGAAGGCCCTAGGGTGGACCCTTGACACGCTGGAGATTATATCTCTCAGCCTGAGAATGCCTTGGTGTTCCCCCAGATGAGCTGGAGGAAGGGGCTGGGGCAAAGGGGCAGCCTTTGGTGATTAAACTAGTGAGAGCACAGCCACATTGGTTCTGATGTCACAGGACATACTCTAAAGGTGTTAACTTTACAAAAGCGATTTTAATGCACCTAAAGTGAAGATATGGTGATGTGATAATATGCATTGGTTTCCATGTTTTTTCTCGCAGAATTTAAAGAAAGATTTGAGTGAGAGTGAACAGAAGGTCAGGGAGCTGATAGATCTGTGGAGAAAAGAGCAGGTAAGTACAGCAGAGATCATTTGCGGATGAATTAAGTCATTGCCCATGAAATTATATGTTTACGCTGGCTTCAACAGGAGAACGTAAAGAGTGCAGTTCACATGACCAAGTCAGCAGAGGCAACACGTGCTCACCTACAGGGACAGCTACGCAACAAGGAAGCTGAAAACAATCGCCTTACTGTACAATTACGGGTACAGACACCTTTATCAGCTGGCTGCGCTGTAGACTAAACTGCTTTATTAATGTATAAATTAAAACTGCACACTTGTGGGTTCATGGTCTTTGCAGGCTCTGGAGAGACTCATAACCGAGCAGAAGCTGGAGATTGATGATCTGAAGGGGTCTATCACCTCTCTGTCTGCGAAGGCAGCACAGGACAAAGAATCTCTGAAGAAAGCCACCCGAGCTCAGAAACTGAGAGCGGAGAGATTTGAAGCTGCTATTGAGAAATGCTACGCACAGCTGAGGGAAAAGGTACGAGGTCAAATTGGTTCATTATTTTGGCTTCAGAAGCAGTTGAGGATCCCGTTTGATCTTTGTTTGTCTTGTTTGGCAAACAGGATGCTCAGCTGGCCAAAGCCCATTCAGAGAGAGACTCAAGGAGAGGACAGAAGGAGCAGACGACAGATGAGAAAGACAAACTCGTTGCTCATATAGACTTATTGAAAAGGTTGGTTGGTTCTCCTTCCCAGCCATTTGTCATTTCTGAGTACATCAATATTCAGATGATGCATTAACTGTAAGTGTCTGTTTCCATTAAAGCCAAATTGCAGACTTGACAATGAGAGTGCAGAAGGAGAAGGACGAGCTAACTGCAGCAAATGAAACTCTGATGCAAAGGCTCGAAAAACTCAGCTCAGACAACGGAGAACTCGGCATAAATAATGCAACACTCAAGGTACAAGTTACTGAACAGCTTGTATGTGAGAGTCATTACTGTGAAAGGCAAAAAGCACAGACATGTTGCAAGAAGTCCGGTTTCCATATTTAGGAGTTAGGAGGACCTTATTTTACTAAAACTGTTTGGATTTCTCTGCTATCCCAGGAATCTGTAGCTCAGCTGGAGCAGCAGCTCGCTGAGTGCGAGTCTGCCCTCATAGAGGAGAAGATCGTCTCACAGGAGAAGAAGCACCAAGCTGAACAGTGCCATTATCAGGTTTGTGTTTTGATTTAAAACCTTTTACTTTCTCGTGTGCTGCAGCCCTGAAATATTCCAGACATCACCCAGTGACAGTGGGTCAGCTCCGCAGCGCTGTGCCTGTGAGATGTCCGATGCACGCAAGATTAGTACAGGTGACTGTCCAGTGAATTCACAGCAAGGAATTGAGGATCTGGTTTGCTGCCCTCTTCCTTTTTTTGTGCAGGCAGAGCCTCAAAAATCAAACGTATCAAAGTATTTTTTTTTCCAGCAGTGACAAACCAGACCTAGACCATCCCTTGTTCTCTGCAGGGAAACTTTTAATCATGTTTGTAAATGACTGTTATTTTTATAGACCCACTACTTTACTCTGGAGTCAACAAACATCAAAAAATGTGCAATGTTGAAAAAAAAGGCACTCTTTCATCATATTTGATCCTCTTAAAGATCATTTCTGAATAAACACTGACACACAACAAAGAGTGTTTTATGTTCTTAAATCTTTCAAACCTTTTACTTCTCATCTATTAATTTCAAATATTAACCTTTCAGTTCTTGTTTTTTTATTAGTATTTTTCTATCTTTCTATCATGTTTGAAGGTCATTTTTTTCCTGACACAGTTAGGATAAAGTAGTTTCCAAACAGGATTACAAGAAACCTATTATTTACAGATACAGAATGTGGTCTGTAGAAGCCACTGAATGAATGACACTAGTTTTTAATGACAGGGAAGGCCACAGCAGGTTTCATGTTAATGTTCTGTATTTTTTTCACCTCCAGGTTGCACAACTTCAAGCTGAGCTCCATGATTCAAAGATAAAATATACAAGTCTTTTAAGAGAAACAGAGAAGACACGAGATGGAAAAGAGGCAGAAGTTGAGAAGGTACCACCGCCCTTCTCTTTAATTTGCCTTATTTTATTTACGTTACATGCACAGTTTCTGTTAAACTAAAAACTCATTCTAACAGCCCATTACAAGTCTGTCCAGCTCTGTTTCACCTGCTGTTTAATGGACAGTCATTGTGCACTTAGTTTTCTTTTTTCAACTGCATAACCACAGCTGAATGAATCATGTACATCCGTGAGCATCTCTTGGAGAGGTGTGCTGAGTTTTAAAGCATATTACTATGTTTCATTTCCCGAAACCCAACCCTTTTTTTTTGTGCCGTTCCTCCTCTGGAGCCCAGGTGAGGCAGGAGCTGCACGGGCGCGTGGAGGAACTGAACGCTTACCCCGAGTTACTGAATGCAGCTGAGCAGAGTCTCTTTGAGTGCCAGGAAAACCTGCAGCGCTTGGAGAGGAAGTGCTCAGAAAAGTCAGAGTCCATTAGGCAACTGCAGGTTAAGGTGTGCAAAGCCAGCTGCTGTGGTCAATGTAAAATGCAGTCATTTTCCTATTTTTTGACCACTGGGTGGCAGTATAGCCTCAGGTGACCGCTGGTGCATTGTGGTTTCTAATATTGCTGTGAGTTTCGATGTTTGTGATTGCTGTGCAATGTTTAGGTTGAGCCCACTAGCGAGTCTTTTGTGCTCCCCAGTGTGATCTCTGGTAGAACCAGACGACCACGTGTTTCCGTCAGAAATACTGAGTTTTTATCTCGAATCTGCTCGATTTGAGGCTGATAAATGTTCAGCAGATCGTGGAGGTAGTTGTTGTTTTAAAGTAGCATTTGTGCACGTGGTGTGATTAAATGTTTTCTGCACGATTTACTTGTAGCCCGTGGAGGCAACTCTGAATTTTATGTTTTGCACACGCAGATGGAGAGTCAAAGCAAACTGCTGAGATCATCTGCAGAGATGAGGGAGTCCATTCATGAGGCCAACTTACAATTACAAGAAAAACTGATTTCTATCCAAAAGTAAGACCTCAAATATCAAAAACCTGCTCATATTATCGGTATAGAAATTGATGCTTACTCTATGTGTGTGTGTGTGTGTGTGTGTGCGCGCGTGTGTGTGTGCGTGTGTGTGTGTGTGTGTGTAGAGAGACAGACAAACTGCAGCAAGAGAACCTGGAGCTGGTACGGAGGCTCGCAGCTCAGGAGGAAGCTCTCAGCTACAGCAACCGGCAGCTGGATCAGCGCTCATCAGAGTGTCAGGCCATCAGCCGACAGCTGGAGGCAGCTTTAGCAGACGTCAGACAACAGGTACAGGTTAGCTGTTGGAGTGCTGACCAACAGTTCAGCACCTGTTCTTCACTCAGATCATCAAGTAAGACATTACAACCTAACAGTTCAGTCGAGATTTGTTTGAAGCCATGCCGTAAGTAATCCAGCTGGAGCTACATAGTAAACAGGCAAAGCTAGATATGCATGTATCTGTATAAAACAACTTGTGTTACTCCAGTTTGGTGTCAAAGAGAGATTTATCGTGCAGAAAATGGCGCATCACATAATGATATTTCACATTTTCACCCCGTGTAGGTCACTAAGGTGAAAGAAGAGGCTGTTTCCAGGGAAGAGGCTCTTCAAACCAAAATCCTGGAGCTGGGAGCCGAGAAGAGCAGAAGGGAAAGCGAGCTGAGGCTTCTTCGCCAGAGCAAGCTCAACGTAAGGGCCATAGAGAAGACGCACTCACGTTAGATGGAACATTTCTTGGAAGGCAGCGCTGAGCTGTATTATCTGTCTGTGTGTCTCTCAATCTGCAGGCAGAGAAGCAGTATGAGGTACGTCTGAAGGACCTGCAGCTTAGCCTGGACCAATCAGAGAGCCACAAGCGAAGCATTCAGAATTATGTCGATTTCCTCAAAAACTCTTATAAGGCCATGTTTGATGAAGGACTGCAAACATCAACATCTTATTTTCTGAAATGATGGAGGTTTGCATTTTAAATCCTGATTTGTTTTGCACTCTGATATTTATTGGGTCTGTTTAAAAGGGCAACATGGGGGTAACTAAACCCTGATTTTTAATTGGTTTGATCAGTTTCTACTTTTACATTCAGATTTTTGAACTGCATTTCCAGGAATCAAGTAATCTGCTGCTGTTTTTTTAAAATACAGTAATGTTTTCAGATGTTTGTACATCTTGAACTATGATATTTTGGTGCTATTCTGTCCGTATGACAAGGAGCTTGTTGCATAACTGTTACATAAGATTGGCCAAACTCTGAGTTGAGTAACACCTAATAGTACTGTTGCATAAATATTACACATTTGAAGTGTGAATGTAAGATAGCAAAGACTACACTGGACTGCAGGAAACCTCTTTTCAATTTCTCTTATTTTATAAATTTTAATAGATTCATTTATAAAAAACAAAACAAAAGGACTTTCCAGCAGGGTAACACGAAATTGCTAGAAGGACTAGCAATCAGGTTATTTTAGGCACAATGCAGTATGTACTTGATCTGTCTTATGCAAGTGGCTACAGCTGAACAACTTTTTTCCACAGCCTGCAACTGAACACCAACGAAATTATGACAGCAGTTGTTGGCCAATGCAAGTGGTGCTTGAAAACGAAACATTTTATTGGTGCTTACATCCTTTTCAGTAACCTTTGTGTCTTTATAATGCATTCAAACAGTGCACGTGTGCGATGATAAATTACATGTGCAAGTAAAGCAGCAGGCACTCCACTCAAATAATGTTTGATTGTAAGTCAGATACATGTGTGATTAAAATGTGAATTTATGAATTGAATGAATTCAGAGTGAACTGAAAACATGCAAATGTGGTGCACAGCACAGTGCATCACTGGTGGAAGGGTTTCCCAGCTGCCAGTAATGGCTATCTACACTCTGCCATATTAAAGACGTAGCACACTGTGTGTAGTACCTGAAATAAATGCCACCCTCGTGTAACACTATGCCCTCTTCACTTAAACTTGCACATTCAGTGTGTGAATGTGTGTGTGAATGGGTGGATGACTGGATATGTAAAGCGCTTTGGGGTCCTTAGGGACTAGTAAAGCGCTATATAAATACAGGCCATTTACCATTTACATTCTGACAGGGTTGCGATATCTGATAATTGGCAAAATTATAAATTAGCCCCTAAAGGCTGCCAGAATAATATAAATCCCAATTCAAATATAACATTCTTGCTATCAATACGCAATAAGCAGTTTATACATTTAGAAACAGATTTCTGCTCCATCTTCTCCACGGGCTTGATCTTATAACGCTGATAACTGTGGAAGCTTCCACGCCGTCATTCCCACCGTCAGTTCAGCAGAAAGCAAAACTTTTGGATTCACAAAAAAAAAAAAAATCTAATTTTAATTGCAAATGACTTTTTGTTTGGTCACATTTTGTCCCAGCTGTGTTTACCTGCGATAGAATGAATCCATATTTCCAGCTGTGACTTTGCCCATCACCCATAATAAATCTTCTGCTCTGACTAGTGAAGCTGATTCAAAATTCAGCGTCTTTACTTTTAATTTCCCTGTCATCCTCCCGGTGCTGGAAACAGGCGTTTGTTTGTTTGTTGGTAGTGGACATAGCAAAGGTGTGGTGTGCACTGGTTGTGTTTTATATTAGGATTCTCAGCTGGACTGAGAATAATTATGTGTGGCCATTAGCTGTGAAGTCCATGCCTTTAGGTTGCAAATGTAACTGCCCACTTCTATCTCTGTTGTTGGTTTGTCTAATAAAAATCTTATATTAATCTGGCCTGGAGGCAAACACAGTTGCAGCGTGACTTACTGAGATTTACTGAAAAACTGAGCCATAAATGTACTGTGTTTATTTCTTTTGTTCTCTCACTGTTGCTTGTGCTTCCCTGCTGTATCTATGGTAATAAACTACTGTGAGTCCAGACCTCTGAAAGACTGATGTGTTCCTGCATCGGACGTATTCCCTCGAGTGAGCAGGCCTCCTCTCAAGTTCTCAGAGACAAAGCTCTATTGTGCTCTCCTTCGGAGGATGGAATGATTTCATGGCTGCGTGCGTCAGTACTTATGTTTTTTTCCTTTGCTCTTGTGGTCTTGCCTGTTTACGTAATTCTGTCGATCACTTTGGGAATTTGCTTTTTTCTGCTGCTTTCTGCTTACATCTGACTTTCGGCATTTCAGCGCTGAGATGGGCACACCCTGTGCTTATGTGCTTGTTAGGCTCAACAACTTTGATAGCCCTGACGCATAAACCCTTGCAGCTCTGCGTAAACCTGTTGGTTGGGTTAGTAGTTATGTCCCAGCTCAGCTCAGGGGTGGTGGAAAGTGCCATTCAACCAGACAGCCAAACGCAAGATTTATGAATTACAAAAGAGGCAAACTGCATGGATAAATAGGGGTTGGCAAATCAAAGAAAATTTAAAAAAACAGACGGGAGATTTATAGAGTTCAAGAGATTATTAAAGTTCAAAAGAAAATAACTCCCTGCCCAAAACAAAGAGCAGAGCAGCAACACCCTTTTCCCTAATGTAGCTTAACAAAAGAAACGGCTGATGTGTGCACAACCCCAGGCATACACAAGCACCTCAAAAACATCATCACTGCTCCTTATTATCTGCTCATAGCCCTAAAACCGAATCAGCAGAACACATCTTAGTGTGTGCATCACAAACAGCAGTCTTCAATGAGACCTTAACCAGGTGCATCTAGTGAATGCTGGACAGGACCAGCATCTCTCTAATCAGCAGCAGAGACAGAGTGATTGATTGCGACAGAGCCAAGTGATGGCACAGCAGAGCCCACCTTTGACAGAAATACTGAAGAGGACACAAGAGCAATAACAGCCACGGCCGTGCAATTCACAGTCTTATTTCAGTCACATTTGCCTTCTATTCTGCGTATCGTAAATCGCAGTGGAGGGTTTAGATTATCGGTGTAAGCCTATACCACTGCCAGAAAGCAAAAATCTGCAACTTGTGCCCAGCATCTGTGCAGCACCAGGCAAACTGCTGAGAAGTTTACATTACAGACATTCCCAAAACTATTCAGTGACATGTAGGTCAGCCAGATGCTAAAGAGACTGAAAATCGTTGCAGCAAAGACCCCCTGAGAATTTCCAGTTTTTCTCAAGACAAACTCTTAAGTAAGATAGTGGGGAACTGAATTGGTTTTCCTTGAATTTATTGGAGATTATAATCTGCTAACCATGAAATTAACAGTCTGTGTGTCCAGGCTTCAATCATATTTCTGTTTTGCATTGACAACCAATTACAGAGACCAGGACAGTAAACCAAAAGTACAGTTTTCCATGCTTAACATTAACTTTGCATTAAAATGAAAAAAAAGTATGAAACATAACCCTTTAAATAACACGAGTGCAGTGAATCAAAAGAAACAGCCACCGCGTGACGACACATTTAGCAGCTGCCATAACTTTCCACACTGCGATTTAACATGTTTTGTCATTAGAGGCTTAAATATTATTAAGTATGTACAAAGAATAAGCAGGAAAAACATTTTTTAAAATGCAGCATTCACCATTTAAAAGCAGCTTCACAAAGAAGCAAACCACAAGGCTCCAATAATATGAAGCAGAAGTCTTCTTGCGCTTAAATCAAGTCTTTCGGTTAAATTTTCAGTTTGTGGATGTCATCGAGAGGGCTGTAGAGCTCAGGTGTCTTTTTAGCGTTGTTGGAGCAGTTGAGATTACACTTGCACGATTCGATCGTCATCACCATCCTCCTGAAGGTCTCTCCGTTTTTGCACCGAAAATGGAGAGGCATTGTCCGGGTCCTGTGTGGCCTGCAGCATTGTCCGTCTGAGCAGGATCCACAGTACCTGCGCTGCAACTTTTTCAGGCTACGACAACCTGCGTATGACAGGTGAACTGGATGGCTTGCTTTTCCTCTGTGACTGCATTTTTGACCTTTCTGCAAGAGAGAATGTATCTAGGCTTTAGTCTTAACATGGATGGGTTCTCAGCCTCTAATGAAATAATCACTGTATATGTTCATCAGCATATGGTGTACCTTCGAGGTCAACTGTTTGCAGGGACGGATTTCACAGATCCGAGTTTCTTTCACCAGTTTGCACTGTTTGTTGCGGTTGGTCAGCCTCGTGGACACACCAGAGCCGCAGGATTTGGAGCAGGGTGACCAGGCTGTGGTTTGAGGCATGCACTGGACTCCTCTGGCAAACATGTGGTCCACTGAATAACTCCTGAAAGCTGTGCAGATGTTTTTAAGCAGATATTTTTTAAGTTAAAGGTGGGTTAAAATAATGAAAGCAAGCAAGACTTAAATGCAATAAATATCAAGACTGCTCACCAGGCAGAGACTTTGATTCTCCCCACACAGAGGTGAACTCGTTCTTTTTGGAGAGGTCGTCTTCAGTGGTTTTGACTTTGCTGAACTTTCTTCTGTGCTTTTTTATCATAGCGCTCTGTGCCTCTGTTTCCTCAGGGCAGACTAGTTGTTCGCAGCACCCTCCCGGTACCTTGACCCGTCTTAGTTTGGCACAGCCCAACAAGGGCAGCGAGAATTCACGTGGGCAGAGGGAGACACATCCGAGTGCACCGTCGATGCAAGTGCACTGGTGTTTGCAGTTAGGATGGAAGGTTTCCCCACTTTGATAAATCTTGCTGTTGTACTCACATGTTCTCCCGTTTAATTTGGCTGTTAAACAGAAGCAGGGAAAGGCTGATGTGATGAAAAGGGAAAAGGTGACAGTTGAAAAACAAAAAAGATCAGAAAAGGGAAATGAAGTCAGCGTACCTCGACAGACTCCCTTATCCGACCCTCCGAAGTTGCACTCCAGTCCCTTCGCAGCATCGCATGGCTGTGTCTTGCTGCAGTCTTCAAAGAGCTGCCGGGCACAAACCTTACAGCATCCACAGCTGTCCAGCACGAGGCTGACGCTGTCTGCACATGTTGGGACTTCAAGGGGACACTGGCAGTCCTTCGGGCACGAGGCTGACACCTGAGGTTAGACCAAACATCCCACCTTTGTAATCAACATTTCTTTCACCCACAGAATATAACAGCAGGCATAAGACACCTTTTCCTCACCAGCGTAAAGCAGAAGATCTCGACGACAAAGACCTTCCACATCTTCTCCAGCTGAAGCAATCTCTCCTGAGTGAAAAAGAAAAACCAGCCTCCTTAATATCACTCAGCAGACCTGGCAGCGGGATGATGGCTGTTTGTTCTCCCTCTTTGAGAGTCCCCATCCCCTTTTATCCACTTCAAGCAGATCTGACGTAGACTGAAGAGGTGTCCCAAAACTATGAGAGGAATGCTTCTCCACACGTCCTCCCATAAGCCAAGCAGAAGTTTCTCCCTCCCTCCTCTCACACTCGCTGTGCCAAGAACCACCCTGTGCAGCTTCCACTCTGCCAGGGCTTTCTCTCCGGTTTTACTGTGTAATGCTTTCTCATTTCCAAAGAAAGCAGATATTTTTGACCATTAAGATTCTCCAGAAATAAAAGCTTACATAACATGCAAAACAATGGCATGGATAATTCTTTGATTGCAGTGCTGGGAACTGATTTTATTCTGTTTTGTGACACAATGATTGCACTATTCAGTCTATATCACTGTTATGAAGGAGCTCTTTTGCGCCTAACCAAGACTTTACCAGCTGGTGCTGGACCATATATGTATGTATACCTGGCAGCTGAAATGCATGTGAACATGGCTCCTTAAGGGATTTGACACCGGGCCACTGCAAGTTCTGACATAAATATTGAAGGAAGGCCACATATTTCTATGACTGACTGAATTTCTCCCTGAGCTGAAGCTCTGTTTAGACTGTTGCACGTTGTCTGCGAATAATGTTTGTATTTTCCAGCCTTGCTAGTGTTACAGGTTAAATTTCCCTTCAGTCACCCTGTAAGGGCGTGTGGATGGAATTGAGTTTAACTTCAAGATTTCACAATGAGAGATGAGAGCCTCCTGGAAATGTTTGAAACTTGATAATCCTCTGTTTAGTCTAAATCAGAGCAGTCAGAATTAGATGCTAGACAAAAAAAAAAAAAACAAGAATAAAAAGAAAACCCAAGCAATGCCTGAAGCAAAATTCCTCTCAGGATGAGCATTGCAGGTTTCTTTGAAATAGATGCCAGGGTAAAAAGCATCTTCTTCCATCCACATCAAAGAACAAAGGCATTTATAAGGGAGAGAATACCTTTCCTTTCATTATAACCTGTGAGAATAAGAGGCTGAGCAGAGCAGATTGGCACAGCCGCCGTCTTATCTAACTAAGGTTACAAAGGCCGGTCTGAGTCAGCGCCAGCTCCGGCAGATGAAGAGCGAACAAGCGGGAGCTTGGTGTGTTTACCGATGCCTGGAAATCGCTGACTGTTGTGGCTTGGTGTGGAAATTTCCTTCCAAAATTATAATATCAAGAATCTGCACAAACATGTTAGGTAAGAAGAACAGAGGCGGATGTGGAGGGCAAATTGCATGTCCTCTTCCCACAGTTCAGAAAATGAATGTGAAATAAAACAAGTGAGAAATTGAATCTTTCCTCTTTCTTAACATCCTAAAACACTGTTACCCCAACAGTTTGAAAGCCAGGGTGTCAAACACTAGGCCCAGGGGCCAAAATCGGCCTCACGGAGACTCCAGTCCAGCCCACTGGACAGCTTTAGATAAAAATGAAGGAAGGCATGAATCTTGGACTTTTAACTGTGTTTTCATAAGCTTCATTTTTGCATGTAAAGACTTCAGCCATGGTCATTCACGCTACACCAAAGTAACTGGTCTTTTCTAATGGGAAACTAAGCTTCTTTACACTAAGACCGGCCCATGTAAGATCAAAGATCTGCTCCTCGATGAGTTCAAATGAGTTTGACATCCCTGGCTTAAAGGAGTAGTCATCACTTTTTCGAGCAGATATCAGTGATGCTGAATATCTAATATGGCAGCAACTCAGTGCATATAGTAAGCAGAACGATAGTTTAGATATGACTGTTTCTGGAAGCCACTGAAAGTTTATATTTCAAAAAGAAATAATAAATAAAAAAGTGCCACGCTGTATTACAAGCTGAACTGATCACTGTAAGTGAAACCTCCGCCCTGCCTCAAATTTTCACATCGTGCAAAAACAACAATCGATAAAATAAGACACTGACCCACGGGCATAAAATCAGTAGACTAAAAGTAGACAAATTATAAATAAGAAAATCGTATTAGAAAGTTCAATGAAAGATGATCAAATTCAAGGAACATCCTGGGCTTCTTACTACATTTTACAAGATCCAGAGAAGCTTATTCATGTCTTTATGTCTCGCAGGGCTGCCTAATGCGAGGCTCTTTTTATTGTCCTTACTAAAAAGACTGTTAGACGGCTCTGATTCTCAGCTCCCTGCCTTGACTTCCAGTAAGGTACAGATTTCAAACAAACAGCCCTAAATATATATCTGAGATGCTTAATGAATATGAACCCAGTGGGTCTCAAACCTGGTTACAAGAGCAGACAGATGTGAAACTAAAGAGGGCTTTATATACGCGTCTTGCAAAGACGCGTATATAAAGCGTGCATTTTCTCATATCTTGCAATTCACTTAATGAGAGCGACATGTAATTACTTCAAAGTTATTGTGTTAGAGAGACCTTTTATCCTCCCACAGATACTTGATACAAGCCATGGGTGGACGTGCATTGCACAGTACTCTGCAGCGCCCTGTTAAAATTACATATCCCTGATACTTAATGGGATACACTCGAATGAGTAAGGTGGGTGGGCAGGTTATAATAGGCTGTGTGAAAAAAAGCTATAAAAGAAGTAATTTTGCATGGTTCTTCGACTGAAAAGCACAAATACCTCCTCACTTACGCATATTGTAAAACCACAGTGGATGCAAGGTCACGGTGGTGTCTTGGCTGTTACGTGAGAGTGGGTTTTGTGCTGATATGAATGAAAGTCCCGTCGGTGACATCATTTCTATAAATGCCTTCTTTTCTTTTGTGTCTGGCTCTGCACGAAGGGCACTCTGGAGTCAGCACACTGGGTTCATTTGAAACGCACAGCTGGTCATTTCCAGGCTGCTGAGCTCTGCTGTCCAGCATGAATGAAGGGAATTGTGGAGAGGACAAGTGGGCACGCATTGTCTGTTTCTGTTAACGCTCATTCCACGTTTTTGTTTAACATCTGACATTCTCCTGCTGCGATGAAACAGCAGCCAGACAGCTGTGAGGGGCTTTAAATCATTATCGCTGCATGAGTCCTGCGATCTGATTTACAGTTCATATACATTTCTGCTTGCTGATGGTGGTTTCACACAGCACATACAGTACTACACTGCAGAGCATGACAAAACAAGCCTGATAACAATCTCCTCAGGGAGCGCCCGTCCTCTCTTTGTGCTATACTGCGATTAGGGGGAAGTGAAAATCTGCATGCGTTCAGCCATTCTGTGATAGACTTCATGTTTACCAGAGTGTCACATCACTTCTACTGCGCAGCAATTCCCTTTGTATATGTGAACTTTGACCCGGTGTTCTCTCTGAACTGCTGATGATTTTAATGCTATGACCCTTCAGCTTTATTTGTATATAAACTGTTCTGTGACCTAATCGATGATACAGGCTCTGTCTGCTGAAAATTTACATTGTGATCATCGCATTTCAAAGCTCAGTACTACACTTTAAAATGTGTCCAGCTGCATGACTGACAGTAACGGAAATATATTTACTCTAATTCTCCGAGTTACTGTGCAGATTTTCCAAACAAGACCAGCAAACCAACAGTTTACATAAAATCAGCTCCACCACAGCCAACTAACTTATTAAACCCTTAGTTGTTTGTGTAGTAGTAATAACCTTATTATTATAATTATTTTTGCAGATGCTGTTTCAGATAGTTTAGTTTGTGGTGCTGTTGAGCTTGTCTTTGTTGCATTCTGAGCTTTTTCCCAAGGCTCTGTTCATCCAGTTTCTACGGAGGAACTAACACTATTTAACTTCTACGCTGTTTTTCACAAGGAAAATTTATCTGATGGCGACAGCTACTTTGCAGTGACTCCACATACAAAACATGCAAACAGATCGTAAAGCATAGACGTTTTTTGTGAAGCAACTGAAAAGCCCTGCATCACATTAAAAAAGCCTACGTTTCACCTCAGATTTGCGTCATTACAATAAATCAGCAACAAAAATTCAGAAAAAATTATAAATTGAAATTGAAATTAACTGAGAGTTGCTCTGTACTTAAGTTACTTTGTAGATTAGAGAAATATCTTGTGCAGTATAGCCACGCAGTACAGCAGGGATGCCAAACTCAGCTTAGTTAATTGCCCACAAAGAGTAAACTAGTAAAGTAAAAAGCTCATATCCCTCCTGCTTCTTTAAAACCCTGCCAGATTACAAGTGGTAACATTTCACATTATTTTATTTTCTTATTTAATAAGCAACCTTGAGATCACATAAGAAAAATAACTGCAAAACTATGTCTCAGTTTTTCCACATTCATCAGTATTATGGGAGCCTTTAAGAGGGCCACTTCTGTGCCCTGGACCACATGTTTGACACCACTGGCCTATAGTTTACTGGGTGTATTTAGGCAAGTGTAGCACTTACTTTTCTTTGAATGAATGCTGTCAGACTAAACTGTGGGGTATAGCAAAACCTGCCAAACGTGGTGTTTGTATGCGAGAAGGTCCAACAGCGCCACCTAATGGAGTTATCGAGAAGCGCGCGTGGCCATGGTCGGAAGTGCAGAAGCGCAAGAAGTCGCACATCAGAACTCAAAGCGAAGACAGTTGCTCAGTTTGGAGTTGTTCTGGTAAAACAGGAGAAATCTTGAGGTGAACGTGGACTTTTTTATTCACAGTTACCGGTTTAAACCAGCGCTGAGTGTGAAACCGACGTCTCTGCCGTGTGTTGACGTAGTTAAGCCTCGACACAATCAGGAAGTCCGGGGATTTTTTTTCCGTTGTTGAAACAAAAAAAGTTGAATGGATAGTCGACAGACCACCTTTTATCGATTAATAATAAGGTGTCAGCTTATTTAACTTCTATAATTTATTCGCTGTTGTGTTTTAATCCACCACTACGAGATTATTAAAATAATCTTCAGTCGTTACCACCTGGATTTTCACTTTGCGGGGGAGAGGGATGGATGCTCCTCACCTCACTGAAGATGAAATGGCAGAGATAAAGAAAGACGTGAGTATTATACTTCAGGCACGCTCTGGCTTCCTAACAGATGCCAGATCAATCTGATAAGGGGAGCCATGTGGAAACAGATTCACTGCTAAATATATATTTATGCTTTGCTTAGCGCTATAGGCCTATTAAAAGGAGGAAATGCCCCCACCACACCCTCTTTGTGCCCTCACAATTTCCACTTTCTGTAGGATTTAACAGCAGGACAATAAGATGGACGTTTAGGGCACATCTGGACACCCAGCTTACTTTGTATGTGCCACAGAGAGAGCAGATCCAGGCCTGCTGTAGTCTTTGATTTGGGGGAAGGGGGGTGAACCCTGGACTGTGTGTTTCCTGTTCATTGACACCTCACTTTGCTCTCTTTTCATCTGCCCTCCGTGACTTCCTGTGGCTCTCCAGGTGCTGACCAGATTGCGGCACTACCTCTGCGATAAAATCAGAGCAGATCGCCACCTGGACTACCTGCGCTCTCGCAGGATCCTGACACGAGATGATGCAGAAGAGATCAGCTGCAGGACTACGCAGACCAAGAGGATGGCCGTGCTGCTGGACATACTGGCTGAGAACCCCCGCGGCCTGGATGCCTTGATCGACTCGATTCGGGAGATGCGCTCGCAAAATTTTATCATCACAAAAATCACAGACGAGGTGCAGAAGGCCAAAAATGAGAAGATCGAGTCCCTCAGAGGTTAATACGTCCATTTCTAAAATAGTTGTGTGTCTGTGTGTATGTGTGTAATGCAAAAAAGTGCTTAATGCGTTTGTTCTTTATGACTTACAACTGTTCCCCTTTTTTTCCCCCTCTTCTATTACTCAGCGGCAGGAGCTTCCAGTTCCTCATCTGACTCCACTTTCAGCACTCCAACCTCAACCAGCGACCTCCCATCAACATTTTCAAACAACTCCACCTTGCTCTTTCACCCGGACAGCGAGAAAAGCCCTTCCAACTCAGATGTGGGCACCTCACTCGATCTGCTGTCTTCGCAAAAAGCTGGAGACTCCTCCGTGGCTTGCGCCAGCATCGCCACGCCTTCCACGACATCATCCAGCCTCCCGAAGCCCGGAGACCCCGGGGCGCCTCCTCTGCCGGACGAGGTAATGGTCGAGTCCCCCTCCAGCATAGATGCTGGAGCGCCGGGGTGCACTAGCAGTGGAGGCGATCCAAACTTCCAGCCCCTCCGGTCGCGCTCCCTCACGCCAACTTCAACTAGGAGCATCTTTTAGGAGCATATCTCAATAAGACAGTTCTCAACCGGTTAAAAAGCCAACCACAACACTCACTCTCTCTTTTTCAGTGATATTCGTGCTTTCGATGAGGCAGTTGGTGAGAAATTGCTGCACATGGGCATATACTGTATACTACCACTATATTAGCTAACTTTTAGAATGAAAATGGGGGCATTTTCTCATCAGCTAGGCTAACTTTTAAAGATTGTTTTTTTGTTTTTCAAATGGTGCCAATTTGTTACCAAACCAAACCCTAGGGTATGGAGATTGCCTAGTTTAAAATGGAAAATATGACTAAAATGAGACAACGGTGCCATCAAAGAAGAAAGAGGAAATCTGCGCGTGCATCAGATGCATTTCTAACGCGGTTAGATTTCCAGCGTGATGTGTCAGGAGTGAAGAAAATGTGACTCACCCTCTCTAACCTCTCCTACTCCCCTTCTGTGACAGGAGGTGGGATTTTTCTGATGAGCTGTAAAGGCCGAATGCAGTTTCTATGTTGTATACACTTGAACGACTACTTGAGCATATATATATATATATATATATATATATATATATATATATATATATATATATATATATATATGTGTATATATATATATATATATATATATATATATATATATATATATATATATATATATGTATATATGTATATATATATATATATATATATATATATATATATATATATATATATATATATATATCCATGTGTGTGCGTATAAAGAGCCAGTCTTGGAGCAGAACTCCAGCTCATGTTTTTCTGTTGTTTGTTTTCATGTGTGTGCATTAAGTCATCAAGAATTTGCTTCATGTTTTTGTCACTACAATAGTCTTGAATTAGTAAACATAGTTTCAGTGACATCCTATTTCTTTCTTTATTCACTGGTCATGTAATAATAAAACTAAAGGTTGTTCATATATGGACTGCGCTTGTGTTTCTTTTTTCCTTTTTTCATTGTGTGGTTGATTTCCTGTAGTGATTATGAAAAATCTAAATGTTAGAGTGCCGATAATTGTTAAAATAGGGCATCAACTGTCGAGGTCAAAATGAAGTTATTGACAGGCCTCCAACGTCTAAATGTGTCGTCAGCTTCTGGGTGTGCAGACGTACTTTTTTTTACTTCTGGAAAAAACTGGAAAAGCTACAAGTGGCGCAGAGGAATGACAGTCATTGTGGTGACGGCTGCAGTGGTGACTGTATCACCTGGTTTTTCATACACCGCTGAGAAGCCCTGAGTGTTAGACTGGGTGAACTTTGGGTCGCTGGTGCTCGGCGAACGCTAACAGGTATTTAATTTATTATCATAATTATGTGTAGAGTGAAGTTTAACAAATGTAGTTAGCATCTGATTTAAAAATATATATAATTATATAACAACATCCAATATAAGCAGCTAACTTTTATTTATTAAGCAAAAATATGTGTAGTAATTGTTTTCACACACCTCTCAAATCTGTACATTTCTCTGCTCCCTGTTGCAGGAAGCCCTATGAGCTAAAATGGGCCAGTGTGTGGTAACCACACTGTGGCTCAGTGTTGCATAATTAGTATGTATTGAAGTATAACAATTAAACTATAAAGAAGAGAATAGCAGCAGTGTACACAGGCTGGAGAACCAGTTAGATAAACATCAGGCTGACTGGAATGGCCAGATGCTTTCTTTATCTATTAAACATTTCTGATGCAGGTGTCACAAAGCTGCCTTCAGCCTAATGGAGGACTCCAAGCAGCTTTTGGCTGCCAGGTCAGAGGAGAGTCAGCGAAACGGCTGCTGCGGCTTAGATACAAAGACGGTGGAGGATTTCAGACGGAGGCTCAAATACTTCTTCATGAATCCCTGCGAGAAGTACAGAGCCAGGGGTCGAAAACCATGGAAACTGACGATACAAATAATAAAAATTGCAATCACTACTATCCAGGTAATCCTTTAGTTACGTGTGAATGTGTACAGAGGTCGGGAGCTACTTGTTTTTTACCTGTGAGACTTTCTTTCTCCCCCTGTTTCCAAACAGTTGGTGTCTTTTGGACTGAGTAATGAAATGATGGTGACTTTCAAGGATGAAAATTTGATGACATTCAGGAATCTGTTTCTCAAAGGATACAAGGATCACCGGCACGGAAGCCTTTCCCTTTATACCAAAAGAGATGTGAATGAGCACATTCACTACATTATCAACAGGGTACTGAAACCTTTGTTTAATCACGTGGCATCTTCTATTTAATTCTAATTTTACACCATTAAAAGATGTTTTCTGTTTTCTCTTTGTCTGTTTTTTTTCAGTATACCAATCTCCAAAACCTGACTGTAGGTAATCTTGCATATGAGCTCATTAATGGCGACTACACTCCTCTGACTTTGTGTCAAGTGTTTTATAGAAACAGCACCATCGATCCTGAAAACGACACCTTTGATATTGATCCGCATATTGATAAAGGTACAAAAACATGAAGTAGCTGCAACACTGTTTAAGTCAATGCTTAATATTCTGTGCAAGATATATTTATTGAAGCTGATTCATGGCAAGAATGGAAAATAATCACACTGTGCACTTGTGACGTGAAAAGAGGAAGCTTGTTCTACTCTTCACAGGGATTCATGCTTCATCGTTCCTCTGCTAAATAATACAAACTGAAATAACTTCTGAACACATTTTCTCCACCACAGATTGTATTTCCATACACCCTATGCAATCATTGAGCAACGACACTCTGGCAACGCATCCCAACTTCTCTTTGGATTTCAGAAGGTGGCTAAACTAAAAATATTGGTTTCATGTCCAATGATAAGAGTGTTGGCTGCTAATATATGTTTGTGTGTCCAGGCTGCTATCTGTGAACATCTACCTAACTCTGAAAACCATCAATCTGCAGACTGTGCGGCACCACGAGCTACCAGACTGTTATGACTTCCACATAGTGGTTGGTGACACTATCTGAAAAGTGCCACAATCTCAAAGATATATTTTCTATAATATTTTAGGAGATTTTACAAGCTCAGTGACGAACCATCCTTTGTTTTTACACAGATCATTTTTGACAATCGTGCACACAGCGGAAAGATAAAGGTTGATATTGAAAATGATGTTAGAATTTATGAATGCAGTGACTGGAACGTGGAAGGCACATGTGAGTAGAAATAGTACTGAGAGACACCAGGAAGCAAAATATTTGTTAGTGTTAGTCAAACGCCAGCAGGGGGCACAGTAACACTTTTCTGCTTTTCATAATACAGCTGTGTTCAGACTCATAGGCATGAATGTCATGGTCATTTTGTGCTTTTAATGATTTCTTTGAGGTCTTCTTTTTCCAGGGTCGAATGAGAATTGGATACAAAAGGGTTTTTTTGGTCAAAAGTATAATAAGTGGTGCAGAAAGTTTTACATCAGCATGTACTGAGAGGGTGTTGACCAAGAAAGAAGCTACTGTTCCCAAATCAACACCTTTAAGAAAACCCAAATGCATTCTGGAGAAAAGTTTCAGATGTTCAGACCAGATAGACTGACCTATTTGGCCACAGTGGTGAGGGGTAAGTTTAGAGGAATAAAGGTGAGACTTTCAAACCCAAGAACAGTGTACCAACTGTTTTTCCTGCCACTGGTACTGGTACATTGTACAAAATGGGTAGAATAATTATAATGATGGAGAAGCACATCCAAATTCTTCAACGTCACCTCAAATTGACAGGTAGATGGTTGAAACTTGGGCACAGTTAGGTGTTTCAAAAGGACAAACACATCAAACTGGTTTTGGAATGGATAATATAGATCAGCGGTCCCCAACCCCCGAGCCTCGGACCGGTACCGGTCCGTGAGTTGTTTGGTACCGGGCCACGAGAGTTGAGGCTCAGGTGTGAAATGTGTGGTTTTCAGGGTTTTTATCAGTTTTCAGCGTTATTTTGTTATCGTTTTTATTGTTAACTCGATTTTCCTGGGTCTTTTCACGTGTGTTATGAATAAATCTTCTTTTTTTCGATACTGGTACTAGTTTTATTTTGTTATATTTATCCGGGACACCTTAAAGGCCGGTCCGTGAAAATATTGTCGGGCATAAACTGGTCCGTGGCACAAAAAAGGTTGGGGACCGCTGATATAGATGATAATTTCATTTCTCATTAGAAATTTTTGGACTATGCTTGAAAGCTGGGCTCATGTCATGAAACCAACCAATTCAAATGAACCCTACCAATTCTGCAAATATGCTCACATATCCAGCCAGAATTACACAAGAAGCTTGTTGATGGCTAACAGAAGCATTTATTTGAGGTGCAACTCACTGAAGGACATTTAAACAAATATTAGTGGGGGTGTGTGTACATGTTTGAGCTGCTATGTCTAACTTTGACCCTATGTGGATTTGAGAAAATCCAATGTAAATCCAATGTCGTACGCTGTACAATCGTTCCACCCTGGAAAACAAACAGTTCAATCAAATCACTAAAAACCCCAAATTACTATGACATCCATGCCCATATTGAGTGTTCGTAATCTTTTGATTGCAACTGTACCTGCATGATCCAAGAAATGACAAAGGTTATGTCTCAGTTTTATAGAGACAGAGCCCCAAAATATTAACACCTGACCTCAAATGTTCTAGCTGGGAAGAACGATTATCTCCTCTTGTCGTTTGATTCTGTGGTCTTCCTCGCCTGTTTCGCCTCTCTCATCCTCTGCATACGATCTGTCGTCCATGGCATCCAGCTCCAGTTTGTAAGTATCACCACAGAAATACTTTTAGCATCTGGCTCAGTTAAGACACTAAACAGCACCCGAGGCAGCCCATAATTATAGTTGATGAGGTCAATCAAGTAATGTTCTCTATACTTTTGGTGAGGGGCTTTACATACTGGTAACATGATGTCGTTTTTAAGAAGAGCACATATAATTTTGTGAAAAACTCTTGAGCCACCTTTCATTTCTTTATATTTTGCGGGGAAAATGGGACATAGGTGCAGAGATTTATGGAAACATACAAACATGTTGGCATGACCACCTTTATTCTTCTGTCTATCAAGATGATTTGACACTACCACTTATTTTCAGTCCAGTCCTTCTGTAATTTGGCGTAACTCTTGATAGCCATGCTTCCACCTAAGACTGTTTCTGATGAGGCTAGATGCACTTTCAGATATTGTTCTTCAGCTCTAGATAGTGTTAGGCCTGCCACTTCTTTTCTTTTCCCGTTTCCTCAGATTTTTAGGGATACACTGCACACCATAAAGAGATATCCCAAATTATGGCATAATAGCTCTTTAGAAATCACCTTGTTATTGCAAAAATATATTTTATGCCCGTCAAACTGTGTTATCTTTGTCATTTTTTGTAAATTCAACTTATGAAATGGGAACAATTGATGTGTGACATGTTTTAACAGACTGCCAATGTGTGAAGATACAATTTAAAATTTATTCAAAGATGTTTGATATGTGTAGACCCAAAACCATAGTCAGGTGACTCAAGATTTTTGCACAGTATTGCTTTATAGTATTAGCTAATAGACTAAGCATGTTAAAATGTGCCTGTTACTACTGCCTGTAGTAACATCTCATTAGCTGACTTGTTTGACAGTCTGTTTGTTTGATAAATTTCTCATATGTAGGAGTTCAGCATATTTTTCAGTGCCTACTACAATAAAACTGTGTCCTGGTCAGACCGCATGGAGTTTGTGAATGGCTGGTACATCCTCATTATTGTCAGTGACATAATGACCATCACTGGATCAGTGCTGAAAATTGGGATACAAACAAAGGTTTTCTCTTTTTTTCTTTTAGAAATCAGTGAATATTTTCTAAATGGTCTGAAATCAGTATGTAAAAACACTTATACTTGGCCAATAAACACGATTCTGATTCTGATGTAAAGGGTTGCAGAATTATCAAATTTATCAGTAGTATTTTTTTTCTTTTGCAGTTCTTAACAAACTATGACGTCTGCAGTATCTTGCTGGGAACAGCCACGATGCTTGTCTGGGTTGGTGTGATTCGTTACCTGAGTTTCTTCAAGAAGTACAATGTAAGACTTTCCTAACAGTGCCTAATAAAAAATACTTTATACAAATAAAGAGCAAATGCATTTCCAGAGGGACTGGCATTTTTTCTTCTTCTTTTTGTTTTAGATCTTAATCTTAACCTTGAGGGCGGCTTTGCCCAACGTGTTTCGATTCTGCGTCTGTGCAGCCATAATCTACCTCGGGTACTGTTTCTGTGGCTGGATCGTCCTTGGACCTTACCACGACAAAGTATAAACACTTTAATTCATATTACAGTACAAACATTAGGGTGATCTGTTCCGACATGATTTCCAGAAACACGATGTCAGAATGTTAATCGTTATTTAAACATTGTTTTACAGTTCAGAACACTGGCTAAAGTGACAGAGTGCCTCTTCTCTCTCCTCAATGGTGATGATATGTTTTCCACCTTTCTGAGGATGAGAGACAAAACCTACATGGTGTGGCTCTTCAGCAGACTCTACCTCTATTCCTTCATCTCTATCTTCATCTACATGGTGCTCAGTCTGTTCATTGCTCTTATCACTGACACGTACGAAACCATCAAGGTCAGTCCGAGCCACCCTGATATTTGATATCTTGCGGGGATGTAATTTACTGTTGAATTTGAGCATATTTTATTTATTTATGTATTTATGTATTTATTCTTATAATGGTTCTTTTTTTCAGCATCATCAGAAAGACAAGGAGCCAGTGTCCCAGCTTCAGGCCTTCATTGCAGAGTGCATAGATCAGCCTGAGTCTGGACGATACCAGAATACTGACGAGTCGACCTGCTGCATGTTTTCAAGTGGTTGCTTTGGATAACAGGGTGTAGTATCATCTTTTTGCCAATTGTGAGCAACGGGTTGCCCTCATGTGACTGCAAAATGCCCCACAGGGTCCTGAGAGTCTGTATAGAGCCTTTGTTAACACTATTGGGTGATAGTGATGGAATATCTTCCAACTTAAACAGATGTACTTTTACTTGAGTTCTGACTTTTTTAGAACTAGTAAATTAGCAAAGTTCCTATGTTAAGGACATGCTGATATTATATGGCCACATTATAAACCAATGTAACATCAATATCAAGCATTGCCGTATAAATATGTCAAATAATATTCTCTTCTTGCCAGTGTTGCATTCAAACATGGAGGGCAGATGTCTCAGACATTAGTGGAGAAAAACACTAAGAAGAACTTCCTCCTGGCTACACAACAACGATGTAACTTGGCGATCTTTTATATACAAGCACTTAAGGAGAAAATTTAAACATATTTCTATTTTCATAATCATTTATCCAACTTGGAGTCTTCCTACCCTAGCTGACATTGGTTGAACAGTGGGGTTCACCCTGGACAGGTCGCTAGTCCATCACAGGGTCAACACAGAGAGAAAAACAATCATTCACACTCACATTAGCACATATGGCCAATTTAGAATCACCATTAGCCGAACAAGCACATCTTTGGACTGGGAGTAAACTGGAGCACTTGGAGGAAATCCACACAGGGAGAACATGCAAAGTCCAACAGAGGGTACAAACCCAGAACCTTCTCGCTGTGAGGAAACCATGCTAAAAGATGCAACTCTCAAATAAACTTCACAACTTAAATGCAAAGTAAAGTGAAAGTGAATTTCCTGAAACGTAATTGCTTTTCATCTCTTTATTTTGTGCTGAGCACAGTTTTTTTTTGTCATCAATACAGAAGCATATCCTATGACCTGTATAAATTACTTTGTGTATTTTTGCTATACTTGTAGTTTTTCTTTTGCACAAAATGTCAAATTGAGCACCTTATTTAGATAATAAAGTTTGAATTTCAGTACTGAAAGCTTCTTAGGAGTAGTCATGTCCCTTCTGGATATATTTCAGCGCATCTTTAGCCATAACAGTGGCACCTATTTTAAATTTAATCTGACTTTTTTCTCACAAACATGGTCGGCAAAATATCTGAAAATAAAACATTTGTTTCAGCTGAATTAATTTTACCTCACAGCACTTATGACATGTGCCAATGATGTCTCTGAACCAATCATAGCACAGAAGCAGCTCTTATAAAGTCATCAGTGACCTTAAGATCAGCAGATCTTAGCTCTGTTTGATCTCACTGCTGCTTTCAACACTGATGATCAGGACATTTCAACTCAAAGACTTTATGATCCAGTTGATTTAACGGGTTCAGATTCTTAATTGGGTCTCATTGTATTGTACCTAAAGGCTCGGGGTTTTTTTGTTTCAATTATTTGATTTAGATCTGCATAAATGAACATTCAATCAGGAGTTCTACAAGGGTCTGTCCTTGGCCCATTACTCTTTAACCTTTACATGCTCCTGCTTGGTATTACTATAGAGAATAATAATATATCCTATCATTCTTATGCAAATGATACTGATGTGCCTACCTTGTTCCTCTGATGATTTAACCCCTGTACATAACCTAATAAGCTTCTCTGATGACATTAACTACTGGATGTCTACAAACCCTTTGAACAGAGCTGAACAGAGACAAGACAGAAATATTTGTTGTTGGTTCAGAAAGTCAGAGACAGAATTTTTTTTACACTAATCATCTCTTTTGCGAGTAAGTTGGGAATCCTTGCATTATTTTGGACAATGATCTTAGTTTTGATAATCATATTAATAAGGTTATCAGAAGTGCTTTCTGTCACATATCAAAAGTTAGAAAATTCTCAAACTGGCTCAGGGAAATTGGTCCTTATAGTCAAATCAAGAAGTTTAGACTAGTGAAACACACTATTTGCAGGATTATCCAATTTATCAGTTGTACAGTTTCAGCTCGCCCAGAATGCAACAGTTAGAGTCCTGACCTGAAGTGAATTACCTCTATCACTCGCATTTTACTTTTTTGTAAGGTTCTACTGTCTTGTTTTCATTGTCTTGAGGCATTATCTTCTATTTCAAGCACAATGAGTGTAATGACAATTAATTTGGCAGCCGTCAAAACAGGCTTTATGTGTAGTAATACTTCCTGCAGCCACAGGGGGCGCTGCAGTGACATTTATGACACCTGACTGTGGCACCTGACGGCATTTCTCATTTGCATAATGTACACCCAATGCACGGCCCTCATACTGGTTGCCTAACAACGGTGCCACCAATAACAATGCAGTTTGATTGGACGACAGCGGAGGAATAGACTTCAAAAAAAAAAAAAATACAAACGCCGCAGCAGCCAGAGTCTGCCCATTAACCTGTGGAGGTATTTTCTGGGCTGTGTCGGGAGTTTTGATACTTATTGCCGCTGTTGACAGGATGTTGACTGGAGTCTACACTGGAGTTGGAGGTGTTTTCAGGGAAGGAGTGTATTAACCGTGCCAGCAGCAGCACGGAGCTAAACTGTTGGATTTAGTTGACCCGTTTCACGCCCTTGAGTGAGTATCTTTGTAGTGTTGTCATGTTAGCATGGCTATTAATTATCCTGTTGGCTACCTAACATCACGGGGGAGACACGGCATGTGTGAACGTTATTTATGCTTAGCAGCGTTAAGCTTCTAAGGTATTTCTCTATAGCCATGTAGAGGTCTAGCAAACGACACAGCAAAGTAAGCAAGCATGTTTGCTGGACTACGTACGTTTAAGCAGCTCCTGACGTTAAGCATTGAGTGCGTCACGTCGTAGCACGTCTGACTTTATCGCCTCCTCAGTGTATGTATTTCTAGATAAAAGCTGTGTAAGCTCTCTGCTTCATTAGATAAACTGGGAAGAGTTGGCTTGTGAGGCAGCAGGCATTTCCCATGATTGGTGGTTGCGTCCAACCGTTTTTACACGCCCCAGCTTTTCAGTGCACCGTTTTTTCTTTTTATTCATCAACACAATGAAACTGTACCTGAATGCAAGTCACGGCATTAAGGCTGTGGGAGTGGCCCCTTTAGTTTAGTGTGTGGTTCAGCCTGTTTCACCGAGCATGTCAGTGATTAAAGTTAAAAAACAAACGCGTAGAACAAATGAGTCTGCCAGATTTACTCTCTGTAATGGATTCTCTTATTTTTATCTCTGTAATCCTTTGGTTTGAGGCTCAGATCATCTTACAGCCCAGCAGTTTGGATGCCAGTAACCAATAGGAGCACCCTCCTAAAACTCATTCGAATCCCCCTCCAAACCGGCACACATCTGACAGTTAATCCTGTGAGGATGAAGCTTCGGCTCAGATTATCTGTTGCTGGTCTGTCTCATGACTTGATGCTCTGTTGCAGCGCTCTGTTCCAGTGCTGTCCTCTGATTCACAACCCCCGGCTGCTTAATCCATCTCCCTGGTGACAACTTATGACCTCGTGTCCTGATGTGTTGGTGATATGGGAGAGTGGTGGACAACTGAGGCATCAATGGGTAACTTTTGTGTGTGTGTGTGTGTGTGTGTGTGCTAAAACGATGCATTTGATAGAGCACTTCAAGAATAGCAAGTCCCATTAGCTTTTTTTTTTTTTTTTTTTGGAGGGGGGCTCTTTAGAGGTGACCCACATTTTTGTTCTCATTTCTCATCTGCAACCTAATTCAAGCCTCTCTTTAGAGGAAGAGAGCAGTAGATGTAATGTTTCCACAGTTTCAATATTTTTCCCTTTCTTTGTTCTGTGTTTACAGAAAACTATGAGATATCCAGCATATCACATGTTACGATGTCACCCTCGAGACAGAACAACTTTGTGTCATCGTACTCGTTTCCCTTGGCAAAAAGCTTCTACAGTGTAATAAGTGCCTTTTGCACAGAGGATAACATTCTTCAGTGCATTTCATACATCAATCAGGTATGGAAGGCCCTAGGTTTATTATTATTATTATTATTATTATTATTATGATTATGATTATTATTATTATTATTATTATTATTATTATGATTGTTATTATTGATTGTTATTATTACTACTTGAAGTGTTTGGTTTATATGCAAACGTTTTATTGTCTCCAAAAAGATAACCCCTAGACAAGGACATACTTTTAATTTCCATCCCCCCACAGGAGCTCGCCTCACTGGGCCTCTCCTCTACGTATATTGAGGCCACCTCACCAGAGGGGACTGGCCTGAATGCAGTACTGGCTCTGAATGCCATGTATGAGCTGCTACAGATTCACAGGCGAACTATGAGCACTGTAGAAGGGCTTGAGAAAGAGCAGCTAAAGAAATCCAGCACCATGGAGCTTATGCAGACGAGCAATACCAGACTCAAGGCATGTATAACCGCTGATCTTTCTTTTAATGTACTTCCAAGAGAGAAAGTGTCTCTTTCGTTTCTCTGTGGAGCCAACATTTTATTTCTTCGGGCTATAATCTGCGTACAGATGTCTTGGAGTAAAGGTGGAGTAATGCAGTGTCACATTTTTCACCTCTTAGAGATATGAAAACATGGTAGTGTGTAAACACTGTGAATATCCCCACTGAACATTGTCAGTCAAGCAAAGACGGACCTTTTAGAGCTGTGTGCTGGGAGGTCTTGACGTGCTTTCTGTCACTTTGATGGTATCTGGTTGTGATGCATAGTCCCTCTGTTTTGTTTTTTTTGTTTGTTTTGTTTTGTTTTTTTCTAAACATGCTGCTAGAAAAAATAAAGGTCATTTGATTCACATAGAATTTCATTTGATTATTATTTATTTGTAGTGTATTTTTTTTAGTTTATTAGATTATTTAATTTGATTTATAGAAAATCTTCAGACGGCACATAACAGTTACGTCATGTATCATGTGTTTCCTTCCAGGATCAGTTGGAACTGTCAATAAGGGAGAAATCTGGTCTGCATGAAATGGAGAGGCAGCTGCAACTGAAAATTAAGACTTTGCAGAGCTGCTTAAAAACAGAAAAGGATGAGGTAAAGCTTCTTCTTACACTGTGGTTTTGTTACTAATACTAGTTATTTCAGGATGCAAAAACCTGACAGCTTGTAAATAATCAATTATTTCTGGACAGGTCCAGAAGCTCCAAAGTATCATTGCTAGCCGTGCCTCTCAGTACAGTCATGATGCCAAAAGAAAAGAGAGAGAAGCTGCAAAGCTCAGAGAGCGCCTCAGCCAGCTGCTGGTTGACAGAAAGGATAAGAAACTAGGTAAATGTGCTTAACTTAAACAAACAATGATTTGCATAATTTTGTGTCAGTTCTGTTGGATTTTCTGTTTTTCCTCAAATAGCTATCGATGTACTGAATTCCTTGGGACGGTCAGATGGGAAAAGGGGTCACTGGAAGACTGCAAAAGCGACAGCCAGGTATTTTGAAAGTGAAATTCATTTAACCATGTAAACTGAAAAATGTGTAGTATTATTTGCATAAACTGATATGTCATTGATTTCTGCAGCCACGAGGGTGAGATGTACAAGTCTTTGCTCAGTGACTACGAGGCAAGTCAGAAGTCTTTGATGCTGGAGAACGCTGAGCTTAAGAAAGTCCTCCAGCAGATGAAGAAGGAGATGATTCATATCCTGAGTCCACGCAGTTCTTCTGGCCGAGGAGCCACTGCTGATGACAGCCTGGAGCAGGTATTTGAGAGAGACACACACACACACACACACACACCCCTCTGGTAGATGGGTTTGAAAAGATTGATGGTTCTCTTATGGACAGGAAACCATCCAGATGGTGAATCATGAAGCTGTTCAGGGCTTTGTTGTAAATTACTTTAGATCATTAGAGGTGGGAATCAATATGATATTATCACAATATTATTGTGAATTTTTATTTTATTTTTTTAACGCTATACTGTATGTTGCTATCAGTCTGCAGTCGGATAGGGTCAAGTTGGTAATCACATGCAATAAGTTCCTGATGAGACAGAAACTAACTGTGATTGTCAAAAATATCACTTCTAATCCTGTCTATAGAAAGTCACATTTAACTATTACATTTCCATTGGCAGCTGGTTGAGTCAAATTCTCTCGAGTTGTGCTCACTGACAAAGCCTCATTCAAATTGATGGAAGCAAGGTAGCAGTTAGTCTGCATTTAGAAATTAGACGGCATTTATTTGAAGGTTTTCAAATAAATGCCGTCTCTCCTAGAGTGATTTCAGTCAATCAAGTCAGACTGCAACTGTTTGTAGAAAGGTTACCTCGTATAAGTTGAGATGAGCCCCCTTATTCATAGCATTTTCATTTATTTAAAATGTCGATATTTGGTGTCACTGTATCGATACAATATCGCCATAGAAAATATGTTCCTACATACGTACACACATGTGGTAGTGACGAGAATCCCTGAGAGTATCTGGGCAACAACAAGGAATGAGACGCCATCTTGTGGTGTTACTTGGTGTTGAAGTAGAATATTTAACAAAGCAGACCAATACGTTGTCTTACGCAACCTTGACAAATGGACTCAGCCAATACACCAATAGATCATACCTGTAAGCGAAAGTGGTACAATTCTTTAGTCTTGTTACCATATTAAATTGTTGCTTTTGTTTGTTTTTTGCATAGAGATACTTTCAAAATACAAAGAGCACTAAAACTGGTCCATAAATGTTTACCAGAGTATTAGAAATGACATGTCTGAAGTTCAGATCTCCTGATTTCCTCCTTTTAAGCCCACTATATTGTTTTGGCTGATTTGCAGCATCATGATTCAGATGGGGAGGAGAAAACGGGAGACACCAGCAGAGAAACTCTGGATCAGTCCTGTGAACATGCCAGGGAGCAGCTAACAAACAGCATCCGTCAGCAGTGGAGGAAGCTGAGGAACCATGTGGAGAAATTAGACAGCCAAGGTAGATTCGGCGTAGACACAATGGCACAACTTTAAACATTTTTCATCTGCAAAACCTTTCTTATGTAGCTGAATGTGTCATGCCTGGAAAGAAACCAAAATTATCAGCTTATCCATTTGGTTTTTGTTTGTCAAGTCTCTCAAGTGCAGAATCAGCTGGAGTCAAATAAAGAGATGATACCTCTGGAAACCCACGAGGATGAGATGGAGAGGATGAGGTGTGAAGTCCAGCAGTGCAAAGAGTTCATTCATGCACAACAGCAGCTACTTCAGGTCAGCATCTGATGAGAGGCAGTCAGTGTGTTTACAAAGGGGGGGGGGACATGTGTGTGCACGGGTTCTTACTATCTTGGTGGGGACCAAAATCCAGGTCCCCACAGGGTTGGAGGCATTTTTCACACTTAAAATATGGTTTTACTGTCAAGGTTACAATTGGGTTATGGTTAGGTTTAGGCTAAGGGTTAGGGTAAGCGGCTAGGGAAAGCATTATGTCAATGGGATGTCCCCACGAGGATGTTTCTGGCCTGTTAGTCAGTATCAAAAATGATTTAGGAACATTAAGAAATAATGTGCTATCAAAGGAATAACCACTCCTGCTTTTGCAGCAACAACTCAACACCTCGTTTGACGATGAGACTGCCGCTCTCCTTAATGACTGCTACACACTGGAGGAGAAGGAGCGTCTCAAAGAGGAATGGAGGCTCTTTGAAGAACAAAAGAGAAACTTCGAGAGGGAGAGAAAGAACTTCACCGAGGCTGCTATTCGTCTGGGCCGAGAGGTACTGAAGGCTTCTGATTTGGTCCCGTAGTTAAATTGAGCACACATTGTGATGGTGGTGCATTTATTTCTTTGGAATCGTTTTTTTATTTCGACAGAAAAAGGCCTTCGAAGAGGATCGCGCTTCATGGCTCAAGAATCAGTTTTTGAATTTGACTCCCTTTACAGACCGAAGGAGATGCTCCTCATCAGATGGTCACAGTGCCTTATCAGTTAGTAAGTTGGTGCAATTTAAATTAAGGTGCTTTCTGGAGTGGGTGGTTGAATGACGTAGCCTCTCAGTGGTTAAATGTTTTACTTACTAAAATTGGGCACAATTGCAACCCCATTTCTGAAAAAGTTGGGATGCTGTGTAAATGCAAAGAATTTATTTTATTTATTTATTTTTAATTCCAGATTTTTATTCAGGGTAGAAACAACGACACAGAACGCATCAAATGTTTTAAAATGGACAATTGTAAGAAAAATATTCACTCATTTTGAAATTCGATGCCATTAACAGTTTACCACTGAGCAGCATCCCCTCTTCTTTCTATCAATCGTCCATAAAATCTTACAAGAGAACAGTTTTCCGCTTTGCCACAGTCCATTTAAAAGCGTTTTAATCCATAGAAGATGTCAGCATTTCTCGATCGTGTGCAGATATGGTCTCTTCTTTACATGATGGAGCTTCCACCTGTATTTGTGGGAGGCACAGCAAACCATGAGAGATTTCTGGAAGTTTTCCTGAGCCCGTGTCGTTACTTCCATGACAGAATCGTATCTGATTTTCATGCAGTGCTGCCTGAGAACCCAAAGATCAGACATCCAGTGTTTTCAGCCTTGTCCCTAGCACACAGAGATTTCCCCAGATTCCTCCAATCCTTTCAATCTCATTTACTGTAGATGATAACATATTCATGGTCTTTGCAATGTTATTTTAAGGAACACTATTCTGAATTTTGTGAACCCATTTCCATCTTTCCTTTCTAGAAACTCAGCCTCTCTAAGATGCACTTTTTCTTTTCTTTTTTTTAAATGCACTCCATCATATTTCTGTTACTAACTAACCGATTTACTTGCGAAATGTTCCTCCTGCTGTTCTTTAGTACCACCTACTGTTCCAATCTGTTGTGGCCTCTGTCTGAGCTATGAAATGTGTCACTCCCATCAAATTTAAAATGAACCAATATTTCCCCCCCTCAGTTTAAACACTGGATCTGTTTCCTATGTTCTATTGTGAATACAATTTATGAGCTATCCAAATCATTGCACAGCTCCACAATATCACATCGCCAAGTCAGTCTTGTTTATTCAGTACCATCTGCTTGGGGACATCAGTGTGAAAGCTACAAAAACTTGGTGTAAGAGAAAGACTAACAAATAATCATTTTCTAATACTGCATATGAACACCTAATGCATTACCAGTAAACTGTTGTCCTTAAAACACGGTCTGTATTGCAGGAAGTGAGCCAGAGATCAGGTCTTCAGTGAAAGCTCAGCTGGCCAAATCATCTACCTACACGACGTTCTCCACTCCCAGATCTTCACAAAGTGCTGCTGTGCCATCAACTCCTGAACTTTACCGGACACTCCGCTTAATACCAGAAAGCAGGTATTAGTGAGTTACTAGATAACTGTTTTCAGGGACTGCATTTCATTCATGCAGTGAAATGCTCTGCACGATATTAAATGTGAATGTCTTAACAACAGATGCATGAATCAGTGAGGATAAGAGACTCTTACTTATTGTATATATTTTTCTCTTTTTAGTTCCTCCAGACATTCAAATCGAGGACTCTGGCAAGAGTGTAGCACCATTGAAGATGGAGATAATCGGGTCAAGGCAAAAAACGGAGGTCGATGCAGTGACTTGAGTATTTTCTCTATGGGTGAAGATGAGAACAGCCTCAATTAAAGAACTTTTAAGTGCCTTTTTTGTTTTTATCTCTGCAACAAAGTTTAGTTTCAATCTGTGGCTGAAATCCATCAGCTCTGAGCAATCATTTTTCAATGGATGTGCACAGACAATTCACCAAAGCTTGATCACACAAGAAAGCACTTTAAGTCTGCCATAGCTCATTTCTTTACTGACAATTCAGATTTTAAGCTGTTTCAAGGAAGGGTACCAAGCAATGATAAGAGTGTGTTGTAGCCAGAAATTCTTTTCTACCTGTTGATTGTACTGAAATTACCTTTTATGTTTACATAATCTATAAGTATAAATTATGACTTGAAGTATGTATTGCATTAACATTAGATCGATTAGATCTGCTCTCAAGAAGTAATAACAATAAAGATGTTTTTTAATATAATGAAATAAGTTTCCCTTTCATTTGTCGCCCCCTGGTGGATTGAATCGGGAGTTGCAATTAAGTGTGAACAACCGGAATCCGGATATCGTCATCTTTGCTTTTGTCTCAGCAGCAACCAGCGTAGACGTGTTTCCCTCCGCCCAGCGTTTTATTTCAATCACAGAAAAGGCATAAAAATGTCGGGTTCATCCAACCTGGTGACCATGAAAAAGGTGGTACAGCAGCTTCGTTTTGAGGCGAGCATAAACAGAGTTAAGGTAAGTAAAAGTGACTTTTTTCCCCTGACAATTAATGGAAAAATCTGCGAACAGCGCTAGCTGTTGCTGGATGCTAGCACCGTGATGCTAATTTGGCCGAGAGTATCTGTGAAGCAGGGCGTTGTTTGTACCGAGGGGGAAGTGTTGAAGTTTCGCGCTGCTTGTAATCATAAAACAACGCCCGAGCAACATAAGATGACGACAAGATAGCTGTAGTTGGTTACGAATTTAACGAAGCGATTTAAGATCAAATGTTAAAACTCTAGCTTCGCAATACCCCCCCCCCCCCCCAAGTGTAGCTAATGTTTTTACTTGACAAAATAATTATTCAAAGTAAGGTACTAGATGGTAAATTTCTTAAACTTACAGACCAGGGAAACGCCATGTATGAGACGGATGTATTATTTTGTTTTAATTTTTGTAAACTAAGTGTAGTGGGCATTCCTTTTTGAATTCACATTTTATGTTACTAATTATGTTATAAGATTTGAATAGGTAACTTGACATAAGCACATGATTGATGAATAATGAGAATGATCGTTTTTATTAGCTACTTCTGCAAATTCAAACACTGAACGTTTTTTCCAAATACTGTCTATAACGACATTCAAACAACCTAAAAGACTGGATTCAGTCATGGTTGGAGAAGATGTGCCTTGTTTACAGTTCCATGTAAATGAAGAGCGTCTATTTTAAAAGAATTCTTGCATTTCCAGTTGTACCGCAAGCAAAATTGGATACCAAGGCTTCATCTCTGATATTGGTCGGGCTTAAAAAGTGCATTCTACAGTTTCCTTCAGTTGTGCAGTGGAGTATTATTAGCCCTGTTCAGGTCTGCATCTTCAGGGGTGGCTGGTAGAGCAGGTCATCTGCCAATCGGAAGATTGGTGGTTCAGCCCCTAGGTCCTCCAGTCTGTATGGCAAACATTCTTGGGCAAGATGCTAACCCCGATGTTTGATAAACCTTCCAATAATGGCTGAATGAGCCATGTTATATAAAGCACTTTTACTGCTCAGGTAGAGTAGAAAAGCACTATAGAAGATCCAGTCCATTTTCCATTCTTCCCAGCTACAAAAAGCATCATACAGGTGACTGAGCAGTCATTCAAAAATATTGGGATGCACCTGCTCTAAGTGACTTTTTCTTGTCTTCACCAGGTTTCTCAGGCAGCTGCAGATCTACAACAGTTTTGCATACAGAATGCCCTCCAAGACCCCTTGCTCACCGGTGTGTCATCCAGCACCAACCCTTTCAGGCCACAGAAGGTCTGCTCCTTCTTGTGAAACCTCTGTGTCCATTGGTAAGCCAGCCACACTTTTGAATATGCACATACATGTTCTGTTGCTGCGCTACACATGCCGTCTTTACTGTGTATTCAGATTTCTTTCTTGAATTGAAAAACCTCTCAGACTTGACAGTAACATTGACAGTATTTTCTAATAAATTGATCTAACGCTTGTGTGACCTGCAGGTGGATACTAAAAGAGTTGCTTTTTTTTAATACTATGAAACTTTGTTTCAGTTTATACAAATACTGTTGCATTGTAAATCAGTAAAAATAGTCTGAATAAAATCTTCTCATCCTGAGCTGTTTAACCATTTAAAATGATCATCTTTTCTTTTTTCCCTTCCTCTTGTTCTGTAGGCCTTCATTTTGATGCTACAGGGAAAAATTGACCTCAGCACTGCTCCTTATGCCAAGCCATTATACTGCCACGGGAAATCTCAAAAGTAGAACTCGATGGATTTAAAACAGGAAGAAGACTGGCTATTTTTAGATAAGGTAGAAGACAGGAGACGGTATTATTTTCCACGGCACAGTGTGATTTTTGACTCAATTATTGTGCCTTTTCTATTCTATTTTAGTCATCACTGTTCTCAACTTTTTTGTATTTAATGAATAAAATATTCTTTACTACTCAAGTTATTGCCATTATCTTTTTCTTGTTTAAAACAAAATCAGAATTCAGCAAATTGATATAGTTCCATATTATTGTCAAATTCAGCTAATATGAGGGAAATTACTTTCATGTAGCCTTGGAGGCAACAGTTATGGAAACAGCTTGTGTATGAATCATTAAATGGACCAAAGGAAGAGTTTGGGTCAAATTATGCTGCATTATACATGAAATTGGTGATGGGTGAAGTACTTCGATCTGTTTCTTGAGCCAAAATTAAAATGGGCACAGTGTAAAATTTATAGCAACTCTATATTTTCATGCTGTTTTTTATTTTTATTTTATTCTTTTTTTGCAGTGTCCCAGGTCATGATCGGGACTCCAAACTGTGATATTTAAATGTGCATACACAGAGTTTATAGTGCATTAAATTTGACAGGATTTGTTTCCTGTATTCAACTTACTGTACCATACCACCTTTATAAATAAAGCACTTTAAAATAAACCAGGGTCCACAAAGTGGTGTACATATACAAATAGCATAAGCAGAAAATAAATGAAAACATGAATAGAGAATTAGGGGAAAAAAACAGTCAACTTCTTAAAAAGTGCTAAAGGCTTCAGCAAATAAATGTTTTCTGAGTTTTAAACTCAGAAAGAGAAGAGGTCTGCTTAACCTGCAAGGCCAGATCATTCCACAACTTTGGAGCCGCTATAGCAAACGCACGGTCACCTCTAAATTTACGCCTAGTTTCGGCACCTTAAGGAGCTGCTGATTGGAGGACCTAAGGGAGCAGGCAGGCTGTAGTAGCTCAGTAGTTCAGGGACTCTGAAATTAGACCCAAGGGGTAGCAGATATAGGGAGAAAAGAAGGCCTCAACCTGAACCCTGTAGGACTCCACATTGAAGAGAAGCAACAGAGGATACAAACTCACCAAGTTTCACAGAGAAAGTTTCCTCTGCCAAATAAGATCTGAACCACTGCAGTGCAGTACCGCTAACACCCACCAACCGCTCTAAATGAGAAATAGAAATTTTATGATCCACTGTATCAAAGGCAGCAGTTATATCTAAAAGCACAATAATAACACAGTTACCTGAGTCAACTTAGAGTAATATAGTCAACTACATTTATGATACAGGATGTGGAAGAACTTGACAGGAAATGTATATTATAGGAATTTTATGGTATGACATACTGCAAAAAGTCTGCTGCCATATCTTGGGATCTGGAAATGGGAAAGGAGACCAGCACTTTATTGAAATGTATGTAAGCACACATGGAAATCCAGTCTGAACAGTATTGAAACATACGTGGAAATATAATCTATAAGCAAAAACGGTTTGTCCACGTCTAAAGGGTTTGAAAGTCAATATTTGGTGTGATGACTCTTCAAAACCTGAACTCTGAGACAAGCTTTCCAGTAATTTCTTTAAGGAGTCTTCAGGAATAGTTCTCCTGGCTTCTTGAATGACAATCAAAGCTGTTTGGATGTTTGCTGCGTTCTGTTCTGTCAAGTTGTTCCCACACTGATTCAATATTGTTGAGACCTGGGCTCTGGGGAGGTCAATCCACGACTGAAGGTGGCCCACTGTATTTTTCTATCCAACTATGCTTTGACTGTATTGGCAGATCCCTGTCATGATAAAAAATTAAGTTGTTACCCATCGGATGGTTTCCATATAGTACTAACATGGTGGAACAAAATCTAACAGTGGCAATGATGGCTGCGCTTCTATTGAGACCATTTCTTCTGTGAACAGTAGGTGGAAAAACTATGGAAGAGGATTAGGGCCACTGGGGAAAAAAAGGACATGTCTCTCCCTCCCAAATTCTGAGATTAAATTCTGGCTTTTTTCTCAGAATTCCAGAAAAGAAAAGGAAAAAGACGTGCCCAATCTTTTTTTCTCCAGTTGCCCTAATCCTCTTCCATAAAAACTGAAGTCCCAGATGCATTGTTTGCAAAAGCATGTATATGTGTGTGTGTGTGTGTGTATATCTATATATCTATATAATTCCATTGTATGGGTTAGTAACAGGAGTCCTCTTTATTTTAAAAGTTAATATTATTGAATTACAGCAATTATTGATGATAAAATTGCATCTCATCTTTGATTTAAAACCTGGTTACTATCCCAGGACCACCCCAAACAAAAGCAATACAAAGAAATTACCTTCTCAAATCAAATCAAATCACTTTTATTGTCACATCACATGTGCAGGTACATTGGTACAGCACATGTGAGTGAAATTCTTGTGTGCGAGCTTCACAAGCAACAGAGTTGTGCAAAATACAATAATGTAAACAAGCAAAATACAAGAATGGCTACATCTGAAACTAATAAATATATGTACAATATATAATAGTATATGCATTCCTGGATGTGTATACTAAATATTTTTCTGTGTGTGTGTGTGTGTGTGTGTGTACACACATATTTTACAAATTAAATAGAGTAAGCAATAAATAAAATATATAAAAATATACAGAGTTGAGACATGTTCTCTATTCTCTATTCACATTTTTATTATATTTATATACAGAAGGACACTCTTTAGTCTGCTCTGTTGATTTGCAGCTTGCCTTTGTACAAACTGTACAGCATTTTGTATAACAATGTTCTGGGAAAATGATGAACTGGGCATCTTATCTGCTCGCGACTGTTGGTGAGCAGTTGGTTGAACTCTCGCGAGATGTGAACGTACGGAAATCACACCCGTGTTGAGAGTCGTTCCATGTACGCGGGCACTGAACCCAGGTCGGTCTCCATGTCCATCTCCTTGAGCGGTTACATCAGAGCTGTTAAGTCGTAACTGCAGCTCGACCAGCCGAATGAAACCGCTCTCATCAGTGTGAAGAATGAATCATGGGACAGCGTTACTGTGGAAACGACGGTAACTGCTTTTGTTAACCTGACATATTAACTACAGTTAGCTGACAAAGCTAGCCGGCAGAATATATCCGGGTATAGTAGCTAGATTTGCTGCTTGATAGCTTGTCTCATTGTTCGTGGCCGGTTCAGTGAGCTGGAAGAAAATGGATTACGTGATGCTAACGGCTCACCCTAGCTGATGCAACTTTACTCGGTCATTGTCATTATACAATCAGCTCATTTAAACCCGTTAGTTAGCTGGCTCAGTAATCTCATGCAGCTGAATAGCTAGATTGTTGAGCGTATGCATAACCTTAAATCACTACTGCCACGATGATGCTCCAGGATGGCGCTACACAGCTTCTTTGCCTCACAGCCAGCAGCGGGGTCCCTCTTTTCACAAGAGGAGCCTCCAAACAGCTGCCCTTCTCTGTCATAGGCTCTCTAAATGGTGTTCACATGTTCGGAGGTGGTCAGGGGGTAGTGTTGACCTGCTCTGAGACGCAAGGTGGAGGGAAGGTGGTGTGGAGACTTTTCCAGGACAGTGTGATACTCATCGCTGTGAGTGGAGGTGGAGATGGCGGAGTGGGCAGCAGCAAAGAGGAGGAGGCCCGTCTACAACGCCTCCTGGAGAATGTGTGGGGCTGCATGGTGCTGGTGTTAGGGCTGGATGAGCTGGTTAATGTCCGGAATGTTGAGAGGCTTAAAAGGGAACTCAGGTCCTGCTTCAGTCTTATTGATGAGCTACTGGAGGACAAGCAGGAGGGTATTCTGGGAAACCTTACACATTGTGCTGATTCACTGGTGCCCCCAAATCCTGCTCTTTTTCAGGAGGCAGTGGATGGTTTTGCTCAGGCTGCAGAAAGCGAGTTTGGTTGCCTCGTTGTTCATGGGCGAATCGCTACAGCAACTGAAAAGTGGTGGCGCCTCGCTCCGCAGGAAGTTGTCCTGCTTTCTGCTTTGATACGCTCACACTCAGCCTCTGGATCTGCTTCTTGTGATTACCCAATTTTCCTTCCTCATGGCAGCCCCACTGTAGCCCACCGTCTTCTCCGCTTCCAGCTGCTGCCCGGAGCAGACGTATGTGTGCTGTGCGGTCCAACCCCATCCCTGCATGGAGCTGAGACTGGGCTGGTGGGTCGTTTCTGGTCTCCTTTGGTCGAGACCCTGAGAGAGTGCCTGGCTGTTGGAGAACGCTGCCTACCAGGGTCTGTATCCGTTCGGCCTGATGTGCTGGCACTTCTTCTCATCAACCGTGAAACACGTCGCGCAGTCTCCTGTGTACGGACTTCCAATTACCATTACGATGATCCATTACTCTCCAGAGCCCGCTGCTGGGAGCTGCTGAAACTCTTTTATATCTTCAGCACATCACGGTACTTCACCCAGGAAGAGCCTTTATGTGTCTCCACAGAAGAAAAGGCTCAAAGAAGCAACACTGAAGACTTTCCTCTTGGATTCTCCCACCAGCCCCAACAATGTTATCTAGTTACAGAGGAATGCAAAAGCTATGGACTTCAAACACCACAGCACCAGCTGTTTCTGCTCATCTTACCATCTGTGCCCACGTTTGCACTGCGTACACTGGCTACACAGACTCTGTCTGATATAGTAGCAGCCACAGGGTTCTAATTGAATTTGCTGTTTAATACCTTTTTTTTTTTTTTAAATCACAGGTGAATATCTATAACATTAATGTGAATTTACATTTTCTTTACTGATTTACGCAAGCATATTATATGCTCACACACAAATCTCACATCATAAAGATAAGCTACTATTTTTGTAAAGACAGTTATTAACTGTGCACTGGTAAAATCTATGGTAGAAACAATGAAACACTACTCAAGCTCTTACAGTTTCTACTACGCTGCCTCTAATGCTGGCAAAATATAAAAACACATTGAAATGTTACACCAAAGTGCTTTGAGTTTTGTTTTGCATCACTGTTTTACAACTGCCCTGCCTCTCTATAAGCTGGTTATTACGTTAGAGGGCAGCACTGTTACAATGTGTATTAAAATATACTGGAGAATAATGTGAAGATTTAACACTGGATTTAAAATTGCCTGCTGTATTTTGTCTAAATATAGTTGGTTAATTTCTCTGGGTCTTGATTTCACTGAGTCAGTCATTCACGTGTTTTCTCATGTTGATGGGTCTGCCCACTACTGGCTGAGAGATTCATTGCAAAACTCAATAGCTGTAGAACAAAAAGTACAACGTCTAAACCACTTCCTAAATGAAACTAAATGTTTTCAATATTATTTAAGTCAGTCAAAGCTGAGTAATCAAAGTGGTCAAAACTGAACGTTTCCACCTCAGCATTCTTTGAATCAGCTGCTATTTTTGTGCAGTAACTTTAGTGTATTTAATAAAGCCGAGAGTATGAACGTTTTGAGTTACAAGCCCTCGAAGTATATGTCTGGGGCCCAAATGTGGCTGAGGAGACACAAGTACAGGAACTAACTACATGAAATTTTGAAGTCTGAAAAGTACATTTAAGCTGTGTTTTAAAAACTGCAACCAGATCAATTTTATATCCAGCTGTACAACAGAAAGTACAACCTCAAAACCACTTCCTAAATGAAACAAAATGTTGTCAGTAGTATTGGAGTCTGTCAAAGCTAAGTCCTAAAGTTTAAATTAAATTACAGGCCCTCGAAGTATATGTTTGAGGCCCAAATGTTGCAGAGGAGACACAGAAATGTTGAAGTCTGAAAAGTACATGTAATCTGTGTTTTAAAAATTGCAACCAGTCCAATTTTATATCCACTCAAGTCTTGTTTGTGTGCAGAATGTATAGTTTCGGTAGCAAGACTGCACCAGTTTTATTGTCCATTATATAAAGTCACAGAAACAAGGACTAGCTACACTTTTTATTTGAGCTCAAATGTGTGTTTAAGATCATTTCTGTCTTCCAGCATGAAGAAATAATTAGAGTATAAAATGCTGAGAAAATTAAGCATTTCGAAAGTCCATAACCATAAAAATGTTCATAGTATGAGGGTAAAACTTTGCAGGGTTTCATTAAATATGCTTAAGTATTTATGTATTATAACCCAGCTAGTAGCAGGTGTAGAAAAATTTTCACATTTCTAGAAAGCCGTGAGACAACTTACATGCAAGGGGGGGAAAAAGATCATCTTTGCGTTACAAAAAAATTATTTTACAGGACTTGATGGTGTAATAACAGCTGTGATTACTGATGAAACACACCATTGCTGAATGAGCACTTCTGGTGGTGATGAATAAATGACAGTGTTTTTGCATTTCTCTACAACTGCAGCGATAAATTGAGGAACCCAATTGCACTCTCACGTTTCAGTGTGAAGACTCAGCTTTACTGAAAATCACTGAGGATCAGTAGCATGTAAGTGCTTTCTAGTCCTCGCTTCTCATCAGATGCACTGCACTCCATACTCATTCTGCATTTAGTAGAAGTTGCTGTGAGCCAGGAGACACAATCCTAGACAAAGACCACCCCATTCTGAAGTACCAGTGTTACCAGGCCAGACCTTATTCCTTATGTTTGACCCTTACTCCCAATGGCCTGGAAACACTGCTGAGCATGAGAAACGGTAATGCCTCCTTCTAATCCAGGAACAGTGTACGTTTTGTGCAGATTTTTACATAAACTGCAGCGTGGTTCGGCTTATTCCTGTGATACAAGGAAATGGAGATTTCTCACATTCTTTTGCATTAATCCACGGGGATTGGGACGTGAGTGAAGTTTAACAAAGCTGCAGTCCACGCAGGAGGGGCTTTGATAACTATTTAGTTCACTTCTGTCTCCACCCAGGCCGCGTGGGCATCTCGGGACAAAGAGAAAAGCGCGGTGAAGTTAACAGTCAGCAGCCGATTAGCTTATTTTCCGGCGTGGAGCAGTTTAGCCCGAGTAACCGGAGAACCGTCGCTGATTGACAGCATCACGGAGCGGCGGGTAACGGAGGAGAGCGGGTGGGATATAGATGGTTACACAAAAAGGGGAGGGGTACGCTCGCTGGCGGCCGTGTTGTTAAATATGCACCGCCTAAGAAAAAAGTTCCAGTGAAAACTTTGTGTAGACACAGTCGTATTTTGTCACCACCCTCAGATTCTGACGCAATATATTTTTTTTTTGGTCGAAACCTCCTTTTAACTTCAGCGCGTGCTAAAGGTTCGACTGTGCACGCGCGGAGTCGTTTTTAGGATCCCGGCGGTCACTCCTCTTGCTCAACTTTATTTTCACTCCTCTTTCTCCGGTGAAGCAACCGGCGCGGTACAGCTCGCTGTGCCCGCAGAAGTGTTTTCTAAAGTCGCTCGGCTGTTTTGAAAGAGTCTGGTAACATGTCAGCCGCTCGGATGCAGGTGCTCTCCTCCAGAAACGTCCGGCTTTTAAGCCGCGGGCGGAACGAGGTGTTTGCCGGTAGAAGCGGAGCGCAGCGGCCCGGCGGAGACCCCAGGACCCGCTCACTGACTTGTCCCCCTCTGTCATCCTCCTCTTCTCCCGGCAGAGCCCTATCGAGTTTGAGTGCGACGCGGCGTGGACTTCCCAAAGAGAAAATGTCCGAGAATGGGATCATGTCCCGGGCCAAGGTGCTGACCATCGACACCATGAACCCCACGGTGAAGAAGGTGGAGTACGCCGTGCGGGGACCCATCGTACAGCGCGCCGTGGAGCTAGAGAGGGAGCTCTCAGAGGTTTGTACAAGGGCGCCTAGAGTCCTACTTGAACACTACTTTGTGTCTCACTAGACAATAAAGACTAACTTCTGATGTGGCCATGTAAGATGAATGTATTGTGTGTGTGGGTGTATGTGTGCTACTTTGAAAGTTATTGCAAAGCTGTGAACCAATCAAATGCCACTCACCTCTCGTGCCTATTTTAATCTCATGGGACTTTAAATGTTACTTTGTTCTCAAGTCCTACAAAATGATAGATATGATTCCGTGAAAGAGTTTCAGTGTGTCAACAAGTTAGTGTATGTACTTACTTGGCTTGAATTGAAGATCAGCAGGTTAACTAGTGTTCTAATGTCTACGCACAAACTACTGTTGCCAAATAAAAGTCTTTGTTTACATTTGGTTAACTCCTCTACACGCCCTTATCAAAGTCCGTCAGAAGGCTACGTTTTGTCTCTCTGTGATGCACCTGGTTAATTTCTAACTTGTTTTTCAGCTGGTCTTATTGACTCCTTGTTTCTAAACGATGACTGCTTATGTAAAAATACAAACTGACCTCACAGCGAAAGTCCATAGTCTAATTTTTTCTGCATTCCAGCAAAAACTGTTGTCATTATGGTGAATTGAATTACTAAGAGAGATTTGCTCTCTTCTCCTAAAAATGAACTCTCAGCTCTTATATAACCACATTGAAATTAAGTAAATAATAGAAAAGTTTCTTTGCACTTTATTGGCACCAAATAAGAACCTGTTGCTAATTTCTCACTCTCTCTCTCTGCTCTGCTCAATCCCTTCTTCACAAGCTGTCTATGGTGATGTGGCAACCAGCTGTTAGTGTGCTGAGTGCAGTCTGGTGTGAAAACTGTCCTCTCTTGAGTGGTTTGCTTAGTTAAAGGATGAGTATGTGAGCGGGTTCTCGCTCAGGTCAAATGCACGGTAACATCGGGCAACAGGGTCTCTAATGACGGTGGTAGCCCTTTACCCAGATGGTTCAATTACTCCAAACATATTATGTTCTGTTTACTTTGACTGATGCTCATCCACAGATGAGCACTCTCTCTACATATGGGATTTTCTTCTCAGCTACAACAGTTATATCAGGTGCTAATTGATGTTTAGGTGCTCAAAAAGCAGACACAATTGTAGCTGGATTCAGTTGGTAGAAGCACAGTTAAGGTTTAAAGGTACAGGAGAATTTTCACAAGTGAAACAACTTTTTACAGCTGTTGGTAAACTGTAATAAACTTTACTACTAACTAAAACTAGTTCTCTAATTGCATACTGTTGCACAGCCAGAAGGGAGAAATGTATCTCAGTTAGGCTTACTCTCAGCTTCTCCATTTTTTCTGAAGCACTCACCAAATGTTGCCAATTATGCTTGGAATTGTTCGTAGTTATTGCAGCACGCCTTACTCTTTTGTGGACAGCTGCTTGTTCAAACAGGTTTGGTTAGTCTTAGATCACTTTGGGAAATGAGTCAGAAAAATATTCTCTCTTTTGTCTGGGCATTAACCTCCTAAGACCCGAACTCTCCCACGGCATGCATTTTTGATTTCTCTTTGATATTTGGGCATATTGGGGTTCAATGAATGTAAAATCAAAGAATTACCAGATTTTTTTTTTGATTTTTTTTACCTGATTTTTGTTTCTAAGAAAAATGAGAGCCACATATGAGGATATTCATTTAAAATTTCGGTAGAACAGTAGCAGTATAATGTCCTCGTAAGTGGATATCAGGCCCTTGTAGAGCAATGTTGAGTATTTTGGTCTAAATAACCCAAAATGTGATGTCCACATATGTGGACGCCAGGTCCTAGGAGGTTAAGCATGTACGCGCACACAAGAAGGCACGCTGTGTCCCCTGTTCTGTAAATTTTGTTTGCTTTTTGGATGAGGACCAGTATTGCATTGTGCCTTCTAGCATATACAAAGTATGTGTTGTTCAAAGAGCACAGAAACAAGACAAACTGCAACAACCTACTGTACCAGTATGCATATGCAGTGATAAATATCACACTGTCGTTGTTGTTTAGTTTTAATGAGCGGCTATCTGATAGTGAATGGGGCTGTTTGAATGAGCTGCCAGATATTTTAATTCTGCTGGAGCACTGTTAGCTGAACAAACCAAAGAAACAGACACATAAGAGTGCAAAGTGAATTTTTATAACAGACTTTTTGCTGCAAAATCGAAACTGTTGAAAGCCCCTCAGTAGAAAGAAACACTGCCTCTCCTGCTGGACCTTCAGTATTGTTTTTTTCTCCTGTTTTATAAGTGATGAACAAAAAGCACAGGCCAGGAGCAGAGGTCAGCCTTTTTTTTCTAAAAGATCAACATCATGAATGGATGCTTCTTTGACCCAGGGGTGTTATGCACACTGTCTAATGTTATTGGCTCAGCCTGAGAGACGCCTCTTGTGTGTGACCAATGGGAGAGCGAGGGAATCATGTTTCCTAAAATCTGAACTGGACTGGACAAAGCAAATGTGTTGTTTGGATTTCTGCAGGGTGTCAGCGTGTAGTTTCACTGGTGGATTTTCTGCACTGTCACACTGTGTCTTAACATCTGGTGTTAGCAGCATGTGTTTACGTGCATGTTTCTCTGTGTGGTTCACTGTATTGCTGTTTATCCTCCGTCAGAGGTCTCAGCTGGTCAGGAGATTATCTTTCAGACCTTGGAGTATTATATTATTTGCCTGGGAGACCATAAACAAATAGCTCTTATATAGATAATATTCATGGCTAATTATTTCAAACATTTAGCTTACTGTTGCTTCATGTAATCCATGCTGTTTTTATTTTTAAAGGTTGCACAAAAGAGATTGAAAGCTTTTTGTGTAATGTTAGTCTGTTTGTTTCACAAGGTTAATAGAAGTGATGTGATAAGCTGGTTTGCTCAGGTAGAAACTGTGTCTGCACATTTGACCTCCATCAAAGCTGTTCTAGACTCACTAAACTACTTTTCCAAGTGGTCTGCGTCTCCTCCTGAATAAACACAGCTTACACAAATGCTGTGCATGCATATCTGTCTTATCTGGAGTTTATATTTTACTTAAATGACCGGGTTCGTAGAATTTAATCATAAGCCTTGAGACTTTGTTTTATTAACTGTCTGTAAGAGTTTTGTTTTTTTGCTCCTTTTTTGAGGGGGTGGGGTGGGGGTCGTTATTTGTTTACATCAGCTTTTGTTGCTTATCAGCCATGCCTTTCTTTGGCTTTGTTGATGCATTACTGAACAAACAAACGACCCCCCCAACTTCCACCCAGAAAACTTGCCTGACTGAAAAAAAATTAGAAAGAATTTGCATTTTTCTATAAAGCTGCTAAAACTTTCCCCAGTGTTTTTGTTCAGGATAATATCTGGGACATGACATTCAGTAAAGCAAACTAGGGATGCACAAATTGTGAATTTCTGGGTCGATTACTATTTTGCAGATAACCAGTGCTGATTTGACATTTAGAACAGCCAATAAATGTAAAAAGCGAAGAAAAAAACACAATGTTCAACCATGAGTGTTGATGTTGCATGTTTGACACTGTAGCTTCCCTGTTGTGGTGGAGGGAGGAGTCAGCTGATATACTGAAATATCAGATTTCTAACTCTCCACATATCACATCGGTCCTTAAAAATCGTCAGTCAGACTCTCGTACCTTCATTGTTTTCTGTTTTCTTCTTTTCTATTTTAGTTCTTTCTCTGACTGTCTTTCCACATTTAGCTAGCAGTAAACTGATATGACTCAGCAGATACAAATTAAAGTCACTGCCATGTGTAAATATCATACTATTTGTTGATAGGTGATTATCAATCATATCAGTGTCTGCCAACATGTTACTGGATCCCTAAAGCAACTTTTTAATTTTTCTGCATAACTTGCAGCTGCATAAAGTCTCATGTCCAGTAAACCAGTGTGGGGTCCGTGTGTATGGAACAGTTATGTATGTGTTTAAAAGAGTGCAGGCATAGTGTTAAGGTTATTTAGGTGCAGCTGATGGTCTTTGTCTATTTTTAAAAGCTTTTTGATGTATCAAAGTAGTTGTTGTTGTGTACAAAATGTATAGTTAAACTGCTGCTAATTGTGTTTATGTTTGACAGGGAATGAAGAAGCCCTTTGCAGAGGTCATTAAGGCCAACATTGGTGACGCGCACGCTATGGGCCAGCAGCCAATCACTTTCTTCCGACAGGTCTGCTCCTAAACCCTTCCCTTTACTTCTATCTAAATATAACAACTCTTTTCATGTTTGTTAATGTACTTCACACTAACGCTGACTCTTCATATACGTCATTGTCAGTGTGCCCGTTTTATGTAGTAATGCATGCAGATAATACACCCTTATGCTTACTCAATCTTGTTGTTTAAAGGTCCTGGCGCTCTGCTCCTACCCTGAACTGCTGAGTGACAGCACATTCCCAGAGGATGCTAAAAGTAGAGCATGCCGCATTCTGCAGTCTTGTGGCGGGAACAGTATGGGTGTGTATGAGGTCTAGGGGTTTTTTGTGTTAGTAATTATCACCCTTAGTCCTTTCATACACCTACTGAGTGATATATAGCCACTGCGGTGATTCTAGAGCTTGTGTTACTATAGCAGCTTGCATCGTCTCCATATGAATCTCCTTCAGGTTCCTACAGTGCCAGTCAAGGCATAGACTCTGTGCGTCAGGACGTGGCCCGTTACATTGAACGACGGGATGGCGGTGTGGCCTGTGACCCAGATAACATTTATCTCACCACAGGAGCCAGCGACGGCATTGTGGTACTGTGATTTATGTCTCCATTTTAGTTTTAATTATGCACATTTGTCTTGTAGCAACAGTGAAGGAAGTAGCTCGATTTTGATTTTGAACACTGAACTACAAAAACAGGCTTGTGAAATTAAAGCCTCAGCAGTGAGCCTGCTTTTAAAGGATGCATTGTACATGCAACAATTAGCAGGGAAATAAATACGTGTGAGAACAAATCTATTGAATGTCAGCCAATCAAAGAAAGGCTGAAACTGGATCACTGATGCATGAGCATTTTGGCTAGCTAGATGGGTATTACCTTCTCATGACCCCTTTCATGGGTTGTCTGGGCTGTTTAACTCTTTTGTTCTCCAAGAGAAATGACCTAAAACGATAGCATCTCTATCTGGCAGTAATGTTAGCTGGGTTTTTACTCAAATATAATATTTATTTTTCGTAGAATGCTCACAAAGAACTAATTTCTTGTGCATTTTTGTCGTACGTGTATATATTTGTTATATATTGCATTCAGGTTAAGCAAGATGCAGCCAAACTACTACGTAATTCGAAAATCTGATTATATGTACCGGTACATGCAGATGAGGGCACAATTATTAGCCCCAAAGTTTTTGTCAAAAATTTTCCAAGTGCTTTTTTAACAGAGCATGAGGTTTTAACATAGCATTTTTAAACATCCTAGTTTCTCTTAGAAAGCTTAAATTATTTCTATTTGCACACAATAACCTAATTATTTTTAGAAAACAACATCATAACCCTGCGGGGCCAGTGGGCAACGTGCAGATGTAGGTTTGCAAGAATTCGAGAACAAGGTAACATAGGAGTTTGAAATTGATACCATAGAGGTATCTGTAAAAGTTTAAGACTAATTTGAATCTCAGTGACTTCATCGTAAAGGTCAGAGGTCAAGTTTTTTGAAAAACTTGTAAATGCAATAAAGAACAAAGCAACGTAGGATTTTGAAATTGATACCAAAGGTGCATCTACTAGGAGGATGAGAGTTAGCACTGGCAGCCACCAGTATTTAAAAAAAAAAGAAGTAATTTTCATAGTGCAGTCAGCATTATAACTGAAGCATCACAAATCTTTTCCGACCTGTTCTTCAGACAATGCTGAAGCTGCTGGTGTGTGGCGAAGGTACAACCCGTACCGGTGTTATGATACCCATACCTCAGTATCCCCTGTATTCAGCTGCACTGGCCGAACTGGGCGCTGTGCAGATCAACTATTTCCTTAATGAGGAAAAGTGCTGGAGCCTGGACATCACTGAGCTGCAGCGTGCTGTAAATGAGGCCAGGCAGTACTGCAACCCCCGAGCCTTATGCATCATCAACCCTGGAAACCCCACAGGTAAGTTCTTATTCCTTCCTATTGCATATGTCAAAGTCAATTAATCAAGTAGTTATTATAGAGAATTATCAGAATTATCATCATTTAATCTAGTTATGTGATTAATTTGTGCATCCTTGTTGTTTTAGCATTACATTTGCATCTTTTTTGTTGTATTCATATATATATATATATATATATATATATATACACTCAACAAAAATATAAACACCTTTGTTACTGCTCCCATTCCCCATGGGATGGACGTAGAGACCTAAAATTCATTCCAGATACACAATATAACCATCCCTCCCAAACAGTGGTCACAAATCAGTCCAAATGTGTGGTAGTGGGCACATCTGCTATATTGAGATAATCCATCCCACCTCACAGGTGTGTCACATCAGGATGCTCTTCTGACATCATGAGTAGTGCACAGGTGTACCTCAGACTGCCCACAACAAAAGGCCACCCTGGAATGTGCAGTTTTGTCTCACAGCAAAATGCCACAGATGCCACAAGCAATGAGGGAGCGTGCAATTGGCATGCTGACAGCAGGAATGTCAACCAGATCTGTCGCCCGTGCATTGAATGTTCATTTCTCAACCATAAGCCGTCTCCACAGGCGTTTCAGAGAATATGGCAGCACATCCAACCGGCCTCACAACCGCAGACCTCGTGTAACCACACCAGCCCAGGACCTCCACATCCAGCAGGTTCACCTCCAAGATCGTCTGAGACCAGCCACCCAGACAGCTGCTGGAACAATTGGTTTGCACAACCAAACAATTTCTGCACAAACTGTCAGAAATCGTCTCAGGGACGCTCAACTGCATGCCCGTCGTCCTCATCGGGGTCTTGACCTGACTCCAGCTCGTCGCCATAACAGACTTGTGTGGGCAAATGCTCACATTCGATGGCGTCTGGCATGTTGGAGAGGTGTGCGCTTCACGGATGAATCATGGTTCACATTGTTCAGGGCAGATGGCAGCTGAGAATGTCCCAGTTCTTGCATGGCCAGCATACTCACCGGACATGTCACCCATTGAGCATGTTCGGGATGTGCTTGACCGGCGTATACGACAGCGTGTACCAGTTCCCACGAATATCCAACAACCTCGCACAGCCATTGAAGTGGAGTGGACCAACATTCCACAGGCCACAATTGACAATCTGATAGACTCCATGCGACGATGTGTTGCACTGCATGAGGCAAATGGTGGTCACACCAGATACTGACCGGTTCTGGGTCCCCAGACCCCCAATAGCGCAAAAAAGTGCACATTCCAGGGTGGCCTTTTGTTGTGGGCAGTCTGAGGTACACCTGTGCACTACTCATGATGTCAGATCAGCATCCTGATGTGGCACACCTGTGAGGTGGGATGGATTATCTCAATATAGCAGATGTGCCCACTACCACACATTTGGACTGATTTGTGACCACTGTTTGGGAGGGATGGTTATATTGTGTATCTGGAATGAATTTTAGGTCTCTACGTCCATCCCATGGGGAATGGGAGCAAAAACAAAAGTGTTGCGTTTATATTTTTGTTGAGTGTGTGTGTGTATATATATATATATATATATATATATATATATATATATATATATATATATATATATACACATACATACATACATACATACATACATACATACATATATATATATTAGGGGTGCAACGATACACAAAATTCACGGTTCGGTTCGGTTCGATACTTTGGTGTCACGGTTCGATATTTTTTCGATACAAAAAAAATGTTCATGCCTTTTTAATTTGTCATTTATTAAAATTATAAATATATATTTTAACTCAAAAGTACAGTTTTTAAATTTAACCCTCACCCTTGTGCGTGTTTTTTATTTTGACAGCGAATGCGCACCTGCGGACCACTTATGTGCAGCCCTGGTTATTTAGCTCGTCATATTGCAGCCACAGAAATTCTTTTGTCCATGAAACCATAAAGCTGCACTTTCTTTTTGCCTTATAGTCTGATTTGTCATAACTTCTCCTGCTGCTTTTACACGCGCACTCACATAAGCTCAGCGATTCTCTGCACGATCAACCTCTCACATGTTTAAGCTTGCTGCAGGAGATTTCACTTGTCATGTTTGCATAGTAAGCTAACGATTAATAAGACAATGTCAGAGGAATTGGTGCACAAATTATCATCACTCACCAATCAGTACTGTCGCTCTCTATACACAGTTCGCACGATTGCAAAGTGAAAGCAAAAAAACAAGCGCAAATTCAAACGCGACTTCAATATGTCACATATTGACAGTGGCTCACCGATGCCAATGACATAATTACCCAGCTACATTTCTGAAAGAATGCAAAAGCATTGACATATATTTTTCCTACAATAGCCCGACGGGCAGGGAAGAGATAGATTTTGGTAGCCGGACTGAAAAAATCGCTAGCTCCGGGACGTCGGGCTAGCGATATTGCAAGCCCTGTATCTGATTGAGGAATCACTCATCTTTGGAAAAGAGAGTTTATTACAGAGAAATGGCTCTTTCCAAAATAAAAGCTATACTATCCGCTTCTTCTGGGCTATATTCTCAGCAGCATAAGGAGAATCATGTGCTAACAGCTGTCTAAATGACTCTGCTAAAGTTAGTAGCATGCTTGTTGTTTTTGTCTTTGCACTAGGATGATGTCGGTGTAAATGTGCAGTCATATTCGTTGTGTTCCCACTAGTGCTTTCAGGTTAATCTCGTTGAAATGACCTTAACGCCACAACACGGCAAATCTCCGTTAACGAGCTACCGCCGATCGCTCCGTGCATGGGGCTAGACGGCCAACACGTTAACGAGCTAACTGCGCTAACACACTAGTTCACACCAATGTAATTGAGCATTGCATGGCACATCCAACATACTGTTTTACTTTAGTCCATGACTCGCTTACCTTCAGGGTCATACGTCACATGAAAACCAAAATAATTCCAAACGCCAGATCTGAATGAGAGTGGGGGAGGTCCATGTTGCTGAGAGCTTAACTTCTGTCTGGCTAGCTTGCCCTGTGCTCTTCCTCCTGACTATGCTGTCTGTGTGGAGCGCTCAGTGGATCTGCGCTCGACAGTGCAGCCTAGGCGGAGTAGTCGAACACAGATTCACTGAGCGCTCAACACAGACAGCATCGTCAGAAGGAAAATTGATAAAATAAATTACAAATGTTGTATTGTTCGATACATATGCGTACCGAACCGAAAGCACTGTATCGAACGGTTCAATATCGATACGAATATCGTTGCACCCCTAATATATATATATATATATATATATATATATATATATATATATATATATATATATATATATATATATATATATATATATATATATATATATATATATCCTAATAGACAAGCTAAACACCATAACACACTGATATTAAATTATCCATCCACCCAATTTCTTCAGCTTATCCAATTCAGAGTTGTGGGGGAGACTGGAGCTGGATTAAATCTTTTCTGCAAGAAAAGACTGTCCTGTCTCCTAACCAGGCCCAACACACATTTCCATGTATTTTGGATGAGCCACTAGATGGCAGCAAAGCTAAAGTCACTGCCCTATCATGAGCCTCTTAATTTTTACAGGTCAGGTTCAGAGCAGACAGTGCATTGAGGATGTAATTCGATTCGCTGCAAAGGAACGTCTCTTTCTCATGGCTGATGAGGTAATCTCTCTGAATGTCTTAAGACATCTGTCTGATGTATAATCTTCTTCACCTTGTTAATATCTATCCTATTGTCCTCATCTCCCAGGTGTACCAGGATAATGTGTATGCTGAGGGATGCCAGTTCCACTCTTTTAAGAAGGTCCTGTTTGAGATGGGGCCCGAGTACGCAGAAACAGTGGAACTGGCGTCTTTCCACTCAACCTCTAAGTGTTACATGGGAGAGTAAGTTGTTTTTTTTCCCCTCTTATTTGTGCTGGGGATAAAATAGCTATGAAAAAATAGTTATTTGAAGGGGAGGTTTTACAACAATTAGCTCCTATAGCTAATTGAAGCTATATATTGAAGTAAGGCTGCAATATATAGCTTGCGTTTCTCTCTTTCTTTGTGTTTTGTGTTTGCTGTAATTCTCACATTATAATCTGCCTTGTAGGTGCGGTTTTCGTGGGGGCTACATGGAAATCATCAACATGGACGATGAAGTGAAGGACCAGCTCACCAAGCTGCTGTCAGTTCGTCTGTGCCCTCCTGTTCCTGGTCAGGCTCTAATGGACCTGGTGGTTAACCCTCCACAGCCTGGGGAACCTTCTTATGGCAGCTTTATCAAGGTACACAGTCTACCATCATGGGCTGTATATAAATAAAATGATGACACTGAAGCTTAAATATCATAAACCTACATTCTTTATCACAGCTAGCAAGCAGTGACCCCTGTGGTTGCATAAAAGCTGTCAATGATCCGTAAACTCTCTTCTAATGATGACTTACAGCCCCAGTCACTAGTTTGAAGTCCTTTTGAATACAAACTATTGATTATGGATTTTACTTAACTTGCTGACATACCAGAATACGTTAAGCTCTAGACATCCAGCCCATCGAGGGTTAAGCGAGGGTTTCGCTAAAAAGGTAAATTTTCAAAAGACAAACTTCCTGTTAGTGCCGTCAGGTAGGGCTGCATGAACACAAAAAATCAGCAGGGTACAGCTTCCACTTTCTTCTACTTCCCTGAGATGTCCATTTCTTACTGTGTTTATTAGGTGCACTTTTTTGGCCAGCTGTAGTGCGATTGCATTGGTGGTTTCAGTGCGCTTCTGTGAGGCGGATGGCGGCGCTGGCATGCTGTACAGCTTCGCTTTTATCAACATCTGAGCTGATGTTGGATGATTGACGTTAGAAACCACTGCACTGCTTTTCTTGGCCTTCATGCATTCATCATTACTGCACTTTGCGGTGTCTTTTCAGGCGGCTGAATAAGTTAGTTGTATTGCTGTTCATTACAGACACACAGCACTCTTTGCAAATGATTTCTTTTTGGAAGTATTTTCAAATAACGGCTAATGATCGGCTTTCAGGGACAAGCCGTTCATCTTCTGCTCTGCCAGACATTTTGTTCTATATCTGTTTTTAACACAGTGTCACTCGTCCAGATTAATCCAGGTAAATTCATGCCTTGCGATGGAGGGAACACCTGTGATTGGCTCATGCAAGCACGCCATCAGGAGCTGATTTATGGACCACTTGATTTTTGTTTGCTTTGCATTTTAAATATCGCTCAGTCATAATCATTTTATTGTTTTGCAGCCCTACCTTCACGTATCACTGTAGTTCATCCAGAAGAACACAAAAGATGTTTCATGGTTTGCTTATAACAAAGCTTAAAATCAAAAGCTCTTGAGCTCAGCATTATCCTGCTCATGTTGTTTACTTCTGGTCATGTGTGATGTAAATCTAAGCAGTAAACTGTTCAAGTGCACCTCAAAGTCATTTAGGCAGGGATGAGATAAAAACCCTTTGCTGAATTTGAAACTTTTTTTTGGAGCTTACAGCACAGAGGATTGCAACATGCAGATAAAGTACTCCAATCAAGTGAATCCCAGCATCATAAATGTATATATGTTGGATCTAATGTTGCCCCCGCCCCAATATCTCTTTCCCACATCCAGGAACGCACAGCCACATTAAGTGCCTTAGCAGAAAAGGCCAAACTTACAGAGCAAGTTCTCAACACGGTCCAAGGCATCAGCTGCAACCCTGTGCAGGGTGCTATGTACTCCTTTCCTCGCATAACCATCCCTGAAAAGGCTGTCAAAGAGGCCACGGTCAGTCCTGAACCTTCTTTTATAAATAATTCACCATTTCTGTTTCAGGGTGATGACATTGGGGATGATCGTGGCTCAAGAGTTGGGAGTTCGCCTTGTAATCGGAAGGTTGCCGGTTCGAGCCCCGGCTTGGACAGTCTCGGTCGTTGTGTCCTTGGGCAAGACACTTCACCCGTTGCCTACTGGTGGTGGTCAGAGGGCCCGGTGGCGCCAGTGTCCGGCAGCCTCGCCTCTGTCAGTGCGCCCCAGGGCAGCTGTGGCTACAATGTAGCTTGCCATCACCAGTGTGTGAATGTGTGTGTGAATGGGTGGATGACTGGATATGTAAAGCGCTTTGGGGTCCTTAGGGACTAGAAAAGCGCTATATAAATACAGGCCATTTACCATTGGTCACAAGCAACAAAAGAAGAGAGACATTGCAGTTATGCAAGAATTTCTATAGAACATTCTCTCTAATCTCCAATCGCTCATGTTTGCAGTTCTGCTATTATTGTTTTAAAAATGTCTCTCTGTGACCTTCACGGCCTTAACTGCACTCATGTCACACTACACACAAGCCACATTAGAAATGGCCATTAAATACAACATGCAGACCGGTGGTGGATGTGCAACGTGCCAAAGAAGCTGAGCTCGTTGCCAACGCGCCACCTTGCTGTCTTAGAAGAACAAATGATTTCCAATGGCTCAGGGTTTCAGTTCTGTCCCACGGGCAATTGTTCTGTAGGAATTTCACGGAGAGCGGATGAATCAAAGCACCGAGAATCTGATCAGCCTTAGAGAGGGTAACGTCACATTGACCCACTGACATGTGGTCAGCTCCTGTGACTGACCACAAAGGAGTAGCATTATCCCAAAAACACACACATACCTGCATTATCACAGATCTGCTGTTAATCCTCTTTAACTTGCCTTGTGGCCTGAGATTTAAAAAAAACAACCCAAAAAATATCTTTTTAGAAAACACAACTTTAACGTTGTCCAAAAGTCACAGACAGCGTTTCTTTTTTGTTTTTTTATGTCATATATCTTCTATCAGCTGTTCATTATCAGATAAATTAAAATTCACTAAATAAATTAAAATCATATGGATTTTTTTCCTTTCAAAATTCAAACATCATGTTTTCTTTTTAGTTGTATTTTGTACCTGAGGGTCACCATAGTGAAGACATTTAAAATATCTTAAACTTCTCATCCAACCTCAAGTCATGTTGTACAGCTTAATGTGGTACTTTATTTTATTTTATTGTGGTATTTGTTTTATTGAGCTTTTTCTGTTGTAATTTGTTCCAGTTGAGCTTTTAATTGATTTGTTTTGTTTATTTGAACTGAAAATACTATTTACTGTTATTTAAGTTAAATTAAGCATATATCCTCACAGTTTTCTGTTATAAGTATAGCTTTTAGTTAAAGAGCCCCATGCCACCAAATTATCAAGATTTGTACATATAATATTTCCTTTCCTCTCTCTCAGGAAACGGGACAGCAGCCAGACATGTTTTATTGCATGAAGATGTTGGAGGAAACGGGAATCTGCCTCGTACCTGGCAGTGGCTTTGGCCAAAAAGATGGGACCTACCATTTCAGGTACACAGCAAATGTGCAACCTACAGTCAGAAAATCAAGATATTCAGTTATTCAGTAGGTGCACTTTTATAAAACAACAATCACCTTCATAAATGTTGGTTTTAGTGCAGTCCTGTTGCTTTAGAGTGGCTTTGAACAAGTGGCTCAAAACATTTTTTATGTCATTTTTTAAAAAATATCTTAAATATTATCCCTGTCAGAACCTCTAAATTAATTCTTCTGGGATTCTGGAAGTCCAAAGAACTCTCAGCTGGGCCATCTGCTGTTTTCTACATCACTATGGTTAATTTGTGTTTTCATTTTCTTTGCTCCTCTTGCCCAGAATGACCATCTTGCCACCGACCGACAAGCTGAAGATCCTCCTCAATAAAGTCAAAGAGTTCCACCAGAGATTCACCCAGCAATATTCTTAAATTCCCGCATTTTTCCCGCTCCATTCACAAAAGGAGGAGCTTGCCAAACACAACAAAAAGTATCAGCCGACCAGAATTTTATCTGTTAATATTAAGTGCCTTCTCTACAGTGGCTCTGGTAGTCTCTGTGATGACGCACTCCAACCTCTATAGCTGTCACATTTGGACATTTGCAGAATTTTGTCTTAAGGCGCTGTTTGTGCCAAAAAAAAAAAAAAAAAAAAAAAAAAAAAAAAAGAAGAAGAGGTACAAAATTAAATTAAATCAGAGACCTGTGTCCTTTTCTTTTTTTTGGTGCAACATGGCTTAATCTATTATCTGTGTCGTTTTTAAAAGATGTATATACTCCAGGTCTGTAACTTTCGTTTTGCTAAATGGCTTGACTCTGCGTCTTGAGTTATAAAGAAGGTGCAACGAAGAATGAAGAAAAGAGTGATGCTGCTTAGAAACTGAGAATGTGCAAAACAAAATGGTTAAAATATTCCACTTCTGTAGGCTTTGCTCAACTGGAAGAATATGCTGAAAAAGCTTCTTTTGCATGATGGTTCGGTAGTAAGTAATTTGGTAGTGTCAAAATAAATGTAATGCTCTGATGTTTTGCCTCATTATTTTGGAGAGTGTGTTTAAAAACAAGAGCCTCCTTTCTCTTTTCCTTTGACCTTGAATTCTATGGCAGCGATCTTATTTCCTTGGTTCAACATGCTTCTGTTGTTCACTGAAGGTGTTTTATGTCACATACCACAAACTGAAAAAGTAGCATTGTCTTTACTTGACATCTGTTTGTCTGAGTCTGGTGACCCTCTTTAACCTCAGTCTTCTTCCTTGAGACAAATGATAAAATCAGCACATTGTGTGTAATTTTAGCAGCCTTAGCCTTTCAGTTCAGCTTTATGTATAGAGCACCATTCACAACAACAGTCACCTCAAACTTTATAGCTTCTTCTTTTCTTATAACATTCGACGTTAACGAGAAAACCCCAGCAGTCAGACATTCACCTAAGAGCAAGCACATGGCAACAGTGAGGAGCAAGAACTCCCTTTTAACAGAACTAGACTAAGGGAGGAACAGTCAGTCTAACCAGTTTGGGGGGGGAGCACAGAATATAAACTATTAGAAAGAGAAGACATACTGTTGTCAGCTGGACTTCATCTCTTGCTTCCTCCTCCGTAATGGTAGTTCAGAAGGCTGGGTGAAAGCTGAAGAAAGAAAACATTTCACAATCACACACACTTTTAAATCTGACACCTAAAATATGGTAAAGTTACATAACTAACTGTAGGGCTTATATTTAAAAAAATAGAAGAAAATTAAGTAGCTTTTATTTTGAAATTGTCAGTTTTAGGAAGACAGTGAATTGGATATATATTATGAAAATAAAAACAGAAGGATGTAAGTAACATTAAAAAAAACACTAAAATATTATGCAACAGTAATTTGTGTTATGTGCAAATGGTTATAATATACAGTAAAATACACTAAAAGGCAGACCATTGATGATTTCCATTAAGTAAATGGAGGATTTTATTTAAGTTTAAAGAATCATGATCCTATAACTGTCTTGGGTCTTTTATTTTGAAAGTTGCATATTGTTGCCATAAATAAAAACCTCTGTGTGTAACTGGTAGCTCTTCTCAATAATCTTATTGCACACATTTTAAAACATACTGGTCTCCCAAGAAGAAAGTGAAGGGTTTTATTTTGAAAATACAACACATACTATACTGTACTATGAACAAAGTTTACCCCAGTATATGTCTATTATTTGGTTTCAGTTACCCTGTCATTACCAAGCAGGATAAGGGATCATGCAAAGCTGAATATTAACTCGCTGAGTTAACTCCACATTTACTCGTGCATTCACAAGAAAGGTGTTGGCAGCATCTGACCAATCTGACAAACACAGATAAGTGTACTGATCTGTGAGCTTCAGCATGCAGCAAGAAGAAATGGAAGTGAGGCAAAACATTTTTTTGAGCAGGCAATTTATTGAAAACAACGCTTAAACTGAAGCAGGCTGTTTTACAGCTGATCAAAAGTTTAAGACCACACCTCTGAAAAAAAAACCCGTAAATCCTCCCAATACAAAAGTTCCAAACATGAATTAATGAGTAGCTCTACCATTATTGTTGATCACTTCAAAAATTCGTTGCGGCATGCTTAATGCAAGCGTTTACATGAGGTTCGTGGGAGCATTTCTCCAAGTGGTGAAGACGGCCGGATGAAGGGCATCTACTGTCTGGAACTGTTGTCCATTTTTTTAAAATTTCCCTTGCCATCCATCCCCAAAGGTTCTCAGTTGGATTTAGATCAGGGGAACATGCAGGATGGTCCAAAAAAGTGATGTTATTCTCCCAGAAGAAGTCCCTTGTCCTGCTGGCATTGTGTACTGTAGCATTGTCCTGTTGAAAAACCCAGTCGTTACCACACAGAGGAGGGCCTCAGTCATGAGGGATGCTCTCTGCAACATCTGGACATAGCCAGTGGCCGTTTGACACCCCTGCACTTCCTGAAGCTCCATTGTTCCCCTGATGAGAACTTTGAAGACATTTTTTGTTTTTGAAGCCCTTCAGTCTCGGATGAAGGGCCTGATATTTATGGGGCTGCAGTCGGCACCAGTGACAGCCTTAATTTCTTAAGGTCCAACCATGCAAAATATGATTTTTTGCGATTTTTCAAGTGGTCTTAAACTTGCAATCGCAACTGTATGTTATATTAAGCCCCAATAAACACAAAACAAGGAGGAATCTTCAAAAAAAGAAAGGACTGAAACATATAAGAGAATAGAGAATAAGAAGAAGAATGACCTGGCAGCAGCAGGTCACAGGTCAATTTTTGACCTGCTGCTCAAGATTTTTCTTAAAACATCTGTGACGGTGGAGTTATCTTCATTGTGACCCTGCGTCATTTCAGTGGATTCCTTTTGTCCTCTTCCCTCTCTGTTTGATATGTGAAACACAAGCTGCAGCATTTTTTCCCCATCTTTATTTCAAGAAGTTGCTCTACCTGCAACACTCAGAGACAGGTGGATCATTAGGTTTAAACAGCGTAAACCTAAAGTGTGTAATGTTCATTTCAAGCAGAGCAGAATAATAATTTTCTCTGAGAGAAAAAGGTATTGTAATGTGAACGCGCATGACAGGTCAAACCACACGGAGAGAGATTAGAGTCAAACAAACCAATCAGACGGCAATATTCAAATGAATCAACTGTCAGTTAGTGACACTGTGTCAGTGAAGCAGTGAAAGTTACCATGGCGATGCCATTCCGCGTGACTGACAGTGAAATCTATGTGAAGTTTTGCTCAGCACCACGAGAAGCGGCTGATAGAATCAGAAGTCGTACTGACGTGGTTTAAAAACCGTGAACTTCCTGATGAGCTGCTCTACAGATCCTTTTTTTGTTGTTGTTTTCTGTTCCTGGTTTTAAACCACTGGTAGTTTCTGCTTTACTTCAGAAATCCTTGAAAAAAATATATAAATACTTTCTGTAGGGAAGTTAGATGGCACATTCAGATGCCTGCAGATTAAAAAGTGTATGTCTGTTGGCTTTGATTAAGACATTGTTTGAAAGAAGCCAGATTTTTCCAGGTTTTGGTAGTAAAATGATTTCTGTAGAGATAAATTTGGTACCACATGATCATTTTTTTTAATTGTCAGCTTCTTCCTCTCATGTACTTAAATGGTGAGAGATTTTTGGGAAGGAAATAATAAATTGTAATATGTCCTTCCAACCACTTTGTTTATTGCTTATCACAAGTCACACCCTGAACTGATCAGTCTATTCCAGAGAAACGATGACTATTCACACTCAAAATCACACTTATACTCAATTAAGAATTAGTCTAATGTGAATGTCTGGGAATCCAGAGTACCCAGAGAGAGCCCACACACTATGGTTAATTACGGAGTTCCACAGGGCTCTATGCTAGGACCAACTCTGTTTACATTAAACATGCTTCCCTTGATACCCATCTTTATTTATCCGTGAAGGCAGTTGATAGACACCGAAAGCCCTTGAACATTTTGACCCTAAAGCAAAAGTAGCGTCACTTTATGAATTAAGTCTTAACTATGTAGCACTTTTAAAGGCTCAACTTGAAGATGAACAGCATCTCTAAAATATTAAAATAATCTCTAACACAAACAGGAAACCAGTGGAGAGAAACTATGATTAAAGTGATATTGCAGGATGCGTAAATGCCATGCTCAACAGGTTGGAAGTGAGAAAACGTTTCATTTCAGTATGATCAGAGGGAGTTTGTCCCTCTAATCCGTAGCTACTGAATTTCCCCCGTGGTATCAGATAGGATTCTGAACAGGCTCCATATAGCAAGGTAGTGTAAGGGAGTAAACAGAGCAGTGCAAACTACCTCTTTCTGTCACTTTGATCCATTGCTCATATAAAAATATCGAGCAGAGCAGCTTTGAAATACAGAAGTATTCAGTGGCATCTTTAATCAAACCAGTTCAATATAGGAAGATGTCCTTGTAATAACAAAACGGAACAGTTAAATAGACAAGCGATGTAGAAATATTCCATTGCAGCAATAAAGACTGAAGTCGAGATGGTGAAGTGTGAGCTGTCTGCTCACTCCTGAAGCTGTCTCCTCTAATCACGTTGTTCAGATGTTTCTGGCTCAAGAGGATGTACATGCAGATACCACAACTACTTTTACTGTCTTATTTAATCTTTCATCTATTTTATTGCCTAGCATGCAGTTTTGGAGCAAGTAGGGGTGATGGATGGTGATACAGGTTTGTGTGTGTCAAAGTGTGTATGAGAGGCAGAAAGAGTGAAAGACCATGTAGAGTATGTGTTAAAAGTGAAGCTTGTAGTTTGAAGGGGTTTTCTGCTCTCTTCCCTTCTGCTCCACAGTGGCTGTCAGCTTTAATTATCTTTGACAAAGGGCCTCCTGAATCCTAATTACACTGAGCTTTGTCTTTTCCTGGAGCCCTTCACTATTCACTCCAGCTGCTTGACGCACTCACACGTTCCAGTCCTCTTCACCCAAAATTAATTGGGTGCGTTTGCAGTTTTTCTCCCGTCTCCTGACATCTTTTGGGAATCAAAGGTCATCATTAGTTCGGGTGAGGATGTAGGGCGACAGAGGGACAGTCATGCATCAGACATCAGGGCCGTCATGTGGCTGTCCTGGTTTTGACAATGACCAGTCTTTATTCACTGTGTACAGTCTTATACGAGATTTATTTGACTGACTGGAAGATCTTACTGAGCCTCAGCTGTGTTTGTGGACAGTGTTAAGGTTCACAATTGAGGAGGGAGAGTACAAACCACCCATGGTCCAGAAGGTCTTGGTCAAACAATGATTTTAATGAACACACGTGTGGGAAGATACTCTGTACGCCGACAGCAAGTGATCTCCAACTTAATCAAAGCATGAACAGATATTTTATAGCATCAGGGTTTGATTTACTGACGCCCCTTCATGCGTCACAGATACATTTTATACATAGATCAGATCAACACCACAATGGCTTTTAACCCAGAAGATCATCTTCTATTTTCATGGCTGGTACTTTCCGTTCTTGTCTTAAAGTAAATTGTTCCTCTTTCTTGCCGAGACAACAAGGACGGTTCCTCTTTTACCGAGACACTTTTGCAGTTACAACCAGACATGACTAATCTCTCCTCTAAATAAATCTAACTAATGTGTGTGTATGTGTTGACCTCACATGCTCTTTGTGTCACCTCTTCACCTCCAACCTGCTGTGTCTCGTCCTCAAATGCTCTTTCTCAATTCACCTGTTGCACTTCTGACCTTTCACCAGACCAGAGGCTCACTGAGACTATGTGTATGTCTTCTACTAAATAAATGTTTTAACCAAGAACTTCTACTTAAAAGCTTAATATAAAATGATCTGATATATAAGTGTTTTGTAAGCATGTATTGCAATTCCTTCTATGGCTCCAAGTCACTTGCACAATAGATTGTCCGAACATCGCGCCGAACAAAGCTTCCGACCCCCAATTAATTGACCGAGCTCCAACTCTTTAATAAGCACAGATATGCATTGTGTATAAAATAGTCATAACTGCTTAAGACCTTCTTAAAGCTATCTGTTACATTGTTAAAGCCTCGTCTTAGCCTGCTGCTCAAAATAACTTTCACTTCTGCAAAACTCTCCAAGCCTGTTTCCTGTCCTGTTACTTTTAGCCTTTCTGAAAGACACACACTGTTCAACCCCTGAATGCAATATAAACTCCAGATTATATTATTAATGCAATGGTAATGATGACAATTATTTAACAATAGCAGTAAAATAATTTCCCTGCTCCACAACAGACAATTCTTCATTATATTGTATGCGTGGACACTGATGATAACCAGTTTGGTCAAAATTGTAACGCTGTGAAGTGACTTAACATAAAATCTCATGTGAACCTTATATGAAAGGTGCTTTAATTTGTAATTAGTTCATTTAATTATTGGGAAAAAAACATCAAAACAATATTTAACTGTGAGTTTTAACTGAGAAAGGGTTGCAGCCAGCTATTGTCTTATTTTATTTTTATTGGATTAAGCTTATTATTATTTATATTATAATAGCTTAGTGAAACTGTCCAAGCTAAAAATAAAAATAAAAATCTATTATGGACGTGACAAAACTGCAGTTCTTTAAATGTCCACTTAGAGCTGACTCCAAGAAATCTCCACAAATTGCCAGGGGAAAATGCCAAAACTTAGACCACAAATTAACATATTTAGATTGCATTACCCTACAGAGCTTCTGAGGGCCACATCATGATCTGAAAAGATATGATGATGCAGACAGAAAGGGGTCTGAAATTTAGAAGCCATCAGCGTTGAGTAAAGACAGAATCTATTTTTGCCCAAGTAATTGCTGATGTCCTCACCTGGATGGAAACCTAATGCTGGTTATTTCTTTGTTATCTTGTACGTTTACACAAGATACTTTACAATTCCATTTTATTTGTATAGTGCCAAATCACAACAACTGTTGCCTTGAGGAATTATTAACTGCATGGTGAAGACCCTACAATAATAGAGGGAAAAAACAATCCAGCAACCGGCTTAAGCAAGCACTTGGCAACAGTGGGAAGGAAAAACTCAACAATCAACAAAAACAAGATAGTAATCCATAAGGCCAAAATATATGCTTCAAAACAAAGCTTAAAAAAATCAGTAGTTAATATTATTGTGGCTAAGTCCAGTTTTTACATGCAGTATATGGGTACTAATCACACTTTAGCTGCTCCAGGCTACAGCGTAGCTGCTGACTTTAGCTGTTTGGTATGAATGCAAAGTAGCTGCATGTAATTTTTGTCTTCTTATTAGAAAAACATTAAATAACTTGGTTAAAATTTATTATTGTTCATTTCCAATGATAAAAAAAAAATGGACACTTGACTGTGACAGGTACGATAACTAAGCTATGCAGTCACACTTGTTTTGTGGAGCCTTACAGGGTTGGACTGTATAAAAAGACAAGTCAACAAAGAAGGTAAAATACTCCAAAATACAAAGTTATTTTGGTCTACTTCTTTTATCATCCTATGCTGTCATCATACTCAAAGTAAAATGTTCTGAAAATTAAACTGATGCACTGTAGGAGGTGGAAATGAGTGAAACAAACACTCCTCATTTCCAATCAACCACTGCATTGTTTCCTTGAAGACGTATGTGGCTGCTACTTAAGGTTAAACTTAAACTTAGCTGTTACAATCACTGTTTTGAACATAATGATTTACAAGTAGGTGTGGTGTAATCAAAGAAGGAGATTTTCTGCTTCCACATTCAGGTGCTCCGTTGCCGTTTTCTTTCTCAGTTTTCTGACTGTGAGCATAATTTTAATCCGGCTGAAAAAAGAGACGTTCTTTCATTTTCATATAAGAGCCACTTTCCCCCTGCCAGAGTCACCATGAACTCAAAAACTGTAACAGTACTAGTGAACTGCCTTATTTATTCATGGCACAGATTCAGCAAGGTGATGGGAAGATTCCTCTGTGATTCTGGTTGATATTGACTTGACAGCATCGCACAGTTGCTTAAGATTTGCTGACAACACAGCCATGACATGAATCTCCTGTTCCACCACATCCTAAAGATGCTCTACTGGGTTGAGATCTGGAGACTGTAGAGGCAACTCATTGTCATGTTCAAGAAACCAGTTTGAGATGGATACAGGGTCCTCATGAGGGCATGGACATGGTCAGCAATAATGCTGAGGTAGGCTGGGGCTTTTCGTCATTTTGGTGAGCCCACGCTGACAAAAGTGTGGTCTTCTGCTGCTGTAGCCCATCTGCTTCAATGTTTGGCTGTTTGTGCACTCGGGATGCTCTTCTGCATACTTTGGCTGAAGCAGAGCTGACGGGTTATTTGAGTTAGTGTTGCTGCTCGAAGCAGTCTAGCCATTCTCCTCTGAACTCTGGCATCAACAAGGCATTTTACACTCCACGAACTGCCGCTCATGGGATGTTTCCTCTTTTTCAGACCATTTGCTGTAATCCCCAGAGATAGTCATGTGTGAAAATCCCAGCAGATCAGCAGGTTATGAAATGCTCAGACCAGCCTGTCTGGTACGAACAAACACGCCATTATCAAAAGACACTTAAATAACCTTTCTTCATGATTCTGATGTTCAGTGTGAACTTCAGTAGGTCACCATATCATTAGACAGAAGGGCGTACCTAACAGATTTCCCAGAAGTGTATTTTGATTATTTCTTTTAATCGTGCACCCAAATGAAGGTGTACGTAGCATATTAGGATTTCAGTAGAATTTTTAATAACAACATTGACTATTCTGGATGTTATCAGAAGGTCTCTCCATTCATGAACATCCATTGCAAGTTCATTGCAAAATATCTCGGAACAGCTTTATATCCTTATGTTTATCATTCTATGACCTTACTCTAACCTAACTGATTTTTTTTTACGTATTCTAAATGGGGTCAAAAATATTAAAGAGCCATTCAGACTTTTACGAAACACACTCAGCTCTGTAAATTAAGAAGGCCAGATTGGGAAAAGTATGAAAAGAGAAAACAGTAAGAGGGGTGGAGTGATGATACCGAGATTGGGTGATAAATCTTGTTCTGATCAGGTTTCTCTGGTGCCCTCACACCTCAGTCTCTTTCTTGGGGTAATTAATCAATCCCAGACTGGAGCCATTGATCGGCCTCTTGTAGCCCTCGGTATGTTTACACTCCTCGATTGTATTTGCCACTAAGCCCCTCGCTGCCGCTCAATCTCATCGGCAGAAAATGTGACACTCCGCCCTCTGATGCCTTCAGCAAAACAGAGCATCGATTGACATCTCGATGAAAATCAATCTACCTTTTTTTTTTTGCATGGGGGATTAAGTTTTGTCATAATCCTTTGTTGTAAATCTGTTTTTCGGGTTGCAATGCATTAAGTTTATTGTGAGCACACAAGTGTGTGTAACTTGTGTGTAACTTCTCATGGAAGTTAGCTGTTGTTCATAAAATATATATATAATAAAGAATATTTTAATTACTTTTATCAAATACAATGTAATCAAATGTAATAGAGAACACTGAATATGATTTTCAGATTCATGTGCATAATACAGACATTAGAGTTACTATAGGTACAGGTATTTATTAAAAGTGCCACCACATAACTTCTAAATGTAATCACATTTATTTACATAGCGCCAGTTCACAACAAGAGTTCCCTTAAGGCGCTTTATATTGTAAGTTAAATCTTACAAAACATCAGAGGGAAACTCCAACTCCAGGATGATACCCTAAGAGCAAGAACTTGGCGACAGTGGGAAGGAAGAACTCAAGTATCTGTTACTTAAAACCTTTTAGACTCTTAAGTAAAAACCACCGTTAGTGGAGTAAAGAATACACCGTTTTATTCTGAATAATAAATCACTGGAAATAATTTGCAAATGAACATAACAGTAAAAAACCTGAATGCACTTTTGACAAACTGCATTAAAGTTCATTTTTTCATTTTCAAATATTTTTTTCTTGTTCCTCCACTGTCTGCCTTACATGTTTATGTTTATTTAAAAGGGTCAGTGCATATAATGCTGCACTCCAGCTACCTCGGAAATCAGATGTCGCAGCTCGGGAATGACAGAGAAGAAAATAACTGATGTTATGTTGTGTAGCCCAAAGAGCTTCTAACTTGATATCATACATCTCAGATTCTGTCCTGCATTGCTTACATTCCCAGAAAGAATTAAAGCAACAAGCAATGCTTTCCTTGTACATATGGGTGGTCTGTGTGGCTGTTATGAAAGAAAATCTCATGTTTTGCGCTTGTTCTTATATGTTGTAGAGAAATTTAAATATATTTTTAATACCTGCAAGAACTGCTGTTTTGAACTAAAGCTCCTCTCAGCTTCCACATTTCATCCCTGGATCTCTGATTGCCTCCCCCAACAGTGAAGTGGAATGAAATAACAATTCCACCTGATTATCAAGCCGTTAAATCTCAAGTGAGTCATCTGGACTAAGTAGTTATGTTGCACTTCTAAAAAAATGTTAAAAAGCAAAGCATTCATATAACTTTTCTAATTATCTTCTTACTGAGTCTCTAACAGGCAGCAGCTCATGATTCAACATCTTATTCAGAGACTGTTTGTGAGATGACAGCTTTGTGCTGCTGCTGCTGGAGGACAGGAGGATGCCGCAGAGAAGGCAACATGATTAGGAAATTAGTTACAAGAAATGGTACCCCAGTCATTAATGCTATTAAATAAGAAGCAATTTGAAGCACTGTTATTAAAGGTGTTCTTAGATAATTTTTTTTTGGCACTTTTAATATTTAAGAAAACTTTGTATCAAAAAGCCTCATTATTGGCTGACGTCAGGCTCTCTTTGATCACTTGGTTTGACACAAATAAAAATACAACAATGACCCGTTGACAGCGCCAAAAGCCACTAACATACTTTATGTCTGATTTAATGTTTGAAACAAGGTGATTTTCAATGACTCTCAAATTACTGAGATATTGTTTTTTTTTCTCTAAAATTTAGGAAAACACTGAAAGGGGGGAACGGTGGATTTCTGTTTATGCATTTGTTTTCTAAGATTTCTCGTAAAGATATTTACTCAGCCCGTTTCTGTTTGTTCTCTTCTGGTCAGTTTGGATTTCAGTGAGATTTTTGACATTTTGATCTTCTCGGATTACAGGGAGACGTATGGAAACTTGCATCAGCCAATTAAAAAAAAAAATTACATTCAATATTATGTTATGATTATGCCAATATTATATTCTCAAACTTGAGTCACATTCTCTGAAGTTTAAGTCTGTAACTCAAAATTTTGAGATAATTCTCTTAAATTCCGATGCGCTTCTATAGAAACATGAGGAAACTTGGTAATTTACATGTGAAAGTTTATACAGTTCAGAAACTGGCCTGTAGAAGGTGCTAAAATATCTATAGCTGAAAGAAGTTCCAACGTGTGTGTGTATACTATTCTATATTTATGAACTGATCCAGGACTTGTTTTTCTCTGCACATGAGTCAAAATGTGCTTGAAGCTCTGAATAGGTTGCTCTTTTTTAAAAACTTTTTTATTCATCTTTCACTTTTAGGAATTATAAGCTTGCTTAATGCTTTTGCATGTTAACAAATCTAAATTCAGTTTCTTCTTTTAAACTCTCACGAGGTTACTATCTGAGCTCAACAAGGAGCTTTTTTAAAGCTTTTAATGAAGACATATACTCCAAGGACAGCGGTGCAAGGACATGAACACATATCAAAAAGGCTTTAAGTGCAGCTGTTTTCTGGGTAACTGGAATGAAGTGAAGAAATCAAAGAAAACAATCGCAGCCAATCACGCCCTGATTTTCACTTGAATGAAAAGCCCTGCTCTCCAGTCCCACCCAGGACATTTGTGATTACTTCTCCTTCTTAAATACAGTAAAAGACCAGCTTTGAGTGGGTTGTGTGGTAACGCACGCTGCTTCCCCCCCCGTGGTGCTGAACTGTTGAGACCAGCCTTTTTTTCCCTTTTTTTCTTCTTCTTTTTTTTTTAAAACTGGCTTTCAGTGGAAAGAAAAATAAACAACCAAATTCTGAAAGAGCAGCATGTGAAAAGTACATGCATCTCCTCACAGATACCCAGCACACATGGTGTTTTATCAGTTGATAAACACTCTGCCGTCAGCGGTCACATAATATTTCTCTTTATATTCCTGACTGCTTATGAGAGGTCCATTCACTTTCCTTCCCATTCACCACATAAATTCCTTGACAAACCTGTCTCGGCTTTGATTGTCATAACCACAATTGAACCCTGCTTAGCCAATCAGGTCAGGCTACCTAAAGGTCATACATATTTCATGCGGCATCGCATTTATCTGACAAAGTTTTTTTTTTATTTTTCCTTGTTGAATTGAAATCACGCCTCATATTTCATTAGACACTCGGAAAGCCGCCGATCTGTGGTCAGATGGGCTGTATGTTTTATTCATGTCCTCTGAACATCTGCTTGTCCGGGTGTCAAAAATCATCAGATTCCCAGAGGACTCCTGCCTGACTGGTTGTAAATGAACTCCGAAGCTGAGACTCAAAACAACCTGTCAGATCTCCTCACCGCCAGAGGAATCTCTCCGCACAGCTGCAGAGGTGGGCTGCTGAGTAAAGATTCATTAAAGTCAGCTTTGGACACATGCAAGTTGTCTCTTTCTCTCTTTTTCTTTTCTTTTCTTTTTTTTTTTTTTGAAGTAAAACATAATATTTAGACTCTGATTCATGATACTGTGAAAAGCTTTTAATACAAGTTGTGCCTTCTTCCCACAGCTTTTGGTAAATTTTGACACTGCTGTTCACTCTGGCTCTTGGTCGACAAGTCTCCCTGAGTCACTGGAGGTTTGTGCCAACTGGAGGGAAAGAGCCTGACCACTAACAAGTGCTCACTGACTCAGAGCCGCCACAGTATGTCCCACTGTGTTGGTGCATGTGTGACTGTGCATGTGCGTTTTATATACTAATCAATTATATACCATTCTATTTATCACTTTGCACCCATCCCACAGAAAATGTGTTCTTTTAGAAATGTTCATGTATTTTAGCTCACACACGGTGCCCTTAAGAACCACGGCTTATCAGCAACAACACCTAATTGATAAAATGAAAGGATATAAGAGTAAAAATAGATCCCAATTCAACCGTAAAGAGAGTCTTTACAATAACTTTTCACACAACCTATGATCTACGGTATAATTTTGCTTCTTTGAATCAGCTGCTTAAATTAGATATTGTGAAACATAACATAACAAAACATACTGGAAAAAAGGTAGCAATTTTAATATCTGGAGAATTAAGGCATTATTTTAACGAGTACTTGCGAGCACATTACTGGGTCACAAATAGATACTGAGAACAGTAAATGAGAAGAAAAATTCCCTGTTAATTTTACATTTATACACACATTTTTCTTACTGCACAGTTAAAGGAAAAGAAATCTTAAAGATTAGTTCTAGATGTAGTAGATTACTTTTTTAGTTACACTCTTAACTAGGGCTGCCACGATTAGTCGACTAGTCACGATTACGTCGACTATCAAAATCGTCGACGACTGATTTAATAGTCGACGCGTCGTTTGAAGCTTTGTAAGATCACAAAAGACGCAGGAATAAGTAGCAGGATTTAAGAGTGTAATAACGGACTGAAACAGAAGATGGCAGCATTGCATGTACAAGGATGCCAGCTGCCGTTAAACCCCCGAAGAAGAAGAAGAAGAAGAAGCTGTGTCCCAGAATTCATAGCGCAGCCCAGTTCAGTTTCCAACAATGGCGGCAGCTAGTTAGTTTTAATATTACTCTTATTATTCTTTCTGGGTTACAAAATAAACGTTTAACATATTTTCAGGTGAGAATGTAGCTGTGTAAACCTCAAATATCTGCTCAGTTTATCAAGACACCACATATTTTCAAAAGCGCTCCGACGCTTTCGGAGACGTCTGTTACCCACTAGCTGATAGCTAGCCGGGAGCTAGGCTCACTAGCGCCGTGAGAACACTCCCGGCAGATCGTTTTCAAACCCACCGCCATCTTTCACTACTCAGGTTAAACATGATATATAAGTCACTTAGATAACTTAAAAATGTTATTGTTTGGCTTTTTTCAGTATTTTATTTGTTCCTGAGTAATTCGGCTGAGTTTATTAAACTTCACCAAAACAATCTGCACATTTAATTAAAATTTAATAAACTACCATCTTGTCTTTATTTTTAGTTAGCAGAGACCTTAAACACTTAAAGCTGTAAGCTAATGATAGTTATATAAGAGCAGATGCTGCTGGTGCAATAAGCTGTCGTTTTACGTCCAGTGGATGATGATCTGATTAGTCGACTAATCGCAAAAATAATCGGTGACTAGTCGACTATCAAAATAATCGTTTGTGGCAGCCCTACTCTTAACAAACCTCTCAACCTATCACTCTACCCTTTACAACCTGCTTTATCAAATTTCCAAAAGCTTGGAAATGTCCTTTGATTCATTCTTCTTTGTATATTTAAGTATAAAACATGAATTCATGTGAAAAAGAAAGTTTTCATAGGACTCTGTGCAGCCCTTTGAAAAACTCAGCTCAGTAGCAGGAATTTGAAGTGATTGTTTTCTGGCTTTATCGGCCTCTCTGATCATTGTGGGGGAATTTTGGCCCCCTCTTCTTTATAATGCTGCGTCACTTCATTCAGATCTGTGAGCATTTGTTTATGCACCGCTCTCTCAAGATCCCACCACAGCATTTCAATGAGGTTGACGTCTGGACTTCAGTGTTGGTGTCATTACTCAAAAAAAAAAAAAAAAAATAATAATAATATTTTGTACATTACTCATTACTTTTCTTAAAAGTAATGCAGTATATTACTTAATTACTCATTTGGAGAAAGCACTTTGTTACACTACTCGTTACATTGATTCCTTATCACGCTTTAAAATGACCTGAAGCACATTGTCACATAATTATCAGTTAACAATACAAACCTTAGGCTACACCCCCACACACCAGCACAAATCCCTATTCTATATTTTTTCTTTTTGTTCTTAGTTAAGAAAAGAAAGCCAGCAACACAAAGACAAGAAGAAAACCAGCACAAACAGACAGCGATCGCCACAGTGATTCTACTTTAGAACCACGAACAGGTAGAAATAAAGTTAGCTTAGCGTTAGCATACAGTCTGTGCAGATGCTTGCACTCTCGTCCTTTTGTGCTATAAAAATGAAAGTAATGTCCATGTCTCCAACCCTATTGACAGTCCACTGTTTTCCATAAACTGAAATCAGCTGATTGTAGCAGAAATGCACATAAAGAAGAAAGTATTTTTGTTAGATTTTTTATTTTTTCATTTTATCCGCCTCTGCTATGCATTGCGATCATTGTCCCGTTGCATGACTAAATTTCTTTCGCTTTTCTGATAAACGGGCTAATACTTAACTCTAGAATATTTTGGCATACAGAAGACCTGATGGCTCATATGACTGCAAGGTGCCCAGAATCCTGTGGCCTGTATGGCCTCCCTGCATTGTCAAATACCACTGATATGTGTACCAGTGACATCTGACCCTCCAATTTGGCTAGAGAGTCAGCAACACCAAATTTTTACTTTCTCCCAGAAAGATGATGTCCTCTAGTCCAAATTTACAATAACCCATAAAAAACTATTTTAATGGTTCTACTAATGGAAGAAGACCAAGACAAGGCTGCATGCCCAAACATGAACATTGCATGAAAATGATGCTAGGCTACATCATCTAAAATCATGATTAGGGAAGTTGCACCTCTCATAAATTGTTTTTATGTGGACTAAATTATGACATCAGCACACAAAGCAACCAGCACATATTGTGGGCGAATGTGCTGCTGATGTTTGAAATGAATTTTTCAAAGTAACAAAAACAAACATAAAACTGATGTCATGTTTTATGGCCTTTAAATAAAGAATACCAGCAAATTCTAAGCTTCATATATTTCTTTTCCCCATCAACACTGTGTTCAGGTAGTTCAGCTCTGTGAGTGATCTCAGGACAATATGAGTAAAGGAAACTATAGACTAGAATCGATTTATAGAACAGAATACTGATAGGAGATTCATCTTGAATATCAAAAATGCGTCATTGTTAGCTGGTTGATTATTCCTCAGTTGGAGGACTTTGTCTCCCTCTTTCATAGAGAGGAGGCCTTGATGCATTGTCAGTCTAAGAAATTGATTCATTTTTAAATGAATCATTTAAACCACATCTAAAGCCTGGTTTCCCTTTATCGTTCACTGGCCTGAGACAGACAGAGGTGGAGAGCCTTCATGGCCAAGCTACATGCCAGCCGGTATTCTGGACATTAACTCGCTCACTTTTCAAACTGACTGTGAATGCCCTTCAGAGCCAGACACTGGCTTAAATGCCACTACATGCGGCTTTCTCTGATTGTGAATGTATGCAGGCTTTATTTCCATTTCCATTATTCCCCTTAAATCTGTTATAAAACAAACAAACAAACAAATCCTTGCAAAAATGCTCACACGTGTAGTTTTTCACACATAGGGATCTGAGGTGCTGCGGTTATCATTGCGGTTGTTGCTTTGAAATGAAATAAATGTGGAAAGAAAAGTATTGATTAGCCTTTGGGAATACGTAAAAAGCCAGATGGACTCTGTGAAACCCTTGATCTGAGGTGGTTTTATATAAACACATAGCATAAATATATAACCTTTGAACTGTTTAGTTGATAGGTTTGATGACCTAAGTTTGTAAAGTAACACCATTTTCATTGTGAAATGTTACACCATTTAAACAGCATATACTTTTAGCACTGCCAGCAGCTTTCTTCTGGCAACTTTTGAGTCGACAATCCCACAAACACACTTTGCATTTTGACTTCCATAAAATTTGTAATCAAAGTTTTCCTCCTCCAAAACAAGCCGGACCATCCGTGTTTTTTCTTCCTCTGTGATCCATCTTTCCCACCTGGCAGCGAGGTGCCATCGACAAAGTGACATCCTCTGCATTCATGAGCACATCATCATCTGCTCTCCTCACCAGGAATTAGCCCTTCATCACTCAAATCTCACAGAAGCTTTAGAAGTGCTTAACTTTTATCTGCATGGGGCACTGAGAAATGGCTGGGGCCATTTGAATCGGGTTAATAGGACAATATTACAACATTTTTCTTAAACTAATGGATGCAAATGGTAAATTCCCACTGGCAATTAATAAGTAACTTCAGCCTATTTCCCATCGAATTGCCTCAGCATTCATTTCATGACTATATCTGTGCAAAGTCATCCTTCACTGCCAGCTCCTAGTGACTCTCCTCTTTCTATCAGTGGCTGTATGGATTTTTTCCAAATGATAAATTGGACACAGGGAGCCGCTGAGGTGTGACCAGGTGTCAAAGGGGTATAGCTTTTTTGTCTTAAATGGTCCTAATTATGCTGAGGACCTTTAGAGCTGTTCCAATAGGCGCTGATAAAATGTTGTGGGATGTAACGCTACAATAATCAATGAAAGTAATGCAAAGCCCTCTGCATTAAATGTTTGTATTTTTTAAAGTAAAGTTGCTCCCTTATTTCAAAATCGACTGCATAAAATAAAATAGTCACGTTTCAGTGCTTCAGAGTTGCATCAGTGTTTGTCTGTCGTTCACCTTCTCTCTTTTGACTGAAGAAACGCACCGATTGTATTCCATCCATCACTTCCATCCATCCCTCCTCCCACTCTTCAAACCCAGAATCGAGTAACGGTTAATTTCTTATCCACTCTCTCCTTTGGCACCGTGGAAGGCAGAAACTTTGCACCGCATAACGCAGACTGGCATCTTCCTCCAAGCGATTCCAAACGACTGATGCTCTTTCACGCGTTGAGAAAGTGGAGATGAACCAGTTCGACGCTTAAAGAGAGGCATTAAAAAAAGTTGTGGATGGTTACTTTCGCGCACAAATATTTAAAGGACTATTTTGTCTCCATAAGTTGCAGGGCTGTGCAGGAGCAGGTCAAATTCTTCCCTCAGCAAACCTATCCTCCGCAGGCAGGCTGGAAGACCATCCACCCGGGAGATCACAGCGAATCCGAAGAGCGCAGATGATCGCATCTGGTGTTTGTGGCGTCGCGCTGGTGCTGGGGTTGGTGGTTCTGATTCCGGTGGTGGTGAACTCCGCCGGAACTCCTGCCCGCTATGAGATGCTCGGATCCTGTCAAATGGTGTGCGACTCCCACGGGACCGCAGCTACGGCTACAGCCAAGGCAACCAACCCGATCAAAGACAACCGCCTGGTTCAGTCCCTTCCCACGTTCATTCAGGGTCCTCAAGGAGAGCCGGGACGCGTCGGGAGGATGGGTCCCAGGGGTCCGATGGGCGAACCCGGGCCACCTGGACCTGCCGGTCCGCCCGGGGAGAGGGGGCCACCTGGCCCTCCGGGTCTACCGGGGGCACCGGGAGCGAACGGGCCAAACGGTGCCATCAGTGCAGCCACTTACAACACCGTCCCCAAGATAGCCTTTTACGCAGGACTGAAGAAGCAGCACGAGGGATATGAAATACTGAAATTTGACGATGTTGTTACAAACCTTGGAAACCACTATGATCCCTCTAGCGGGAAATTCACCTGTTCGATACCGGGGATTTACTTCTTTGTTTACCATGTGCTGATGAGAGGCGGGGATGGAACAAGCATGTGGGCTGACCTCTGTAAAAACAACCAGGTAGGACAACTCACGATTGCTTTATAAAAAAAAAAAAGATAAAAAAGCTTGATTATTTTGATATTAGTTTGCTTGCAAAAAAGTAGACTTTTTGAGATTTTTACGCACAAGTCGCAGAGCGACACTTCCTGGGTATTGTGAAACAAACAAAGTTACGTGAGGGATTTTTAAAGCTTCAAATCAAGATAAGACGTGGAGCTGTCCGCGGTTCTGATTTCGAAACGAAGCCGTTTCACAAACTGTCACATTTGCCTTTCAGGTGAGAGCCAGCGCCATCGCCCAAGACGCCGACCAGAACTACGACTACGCCAGCAACAGTGTGGTTCTTCACCTGGAGCCCGGGGACGAGATTTATATTAAGCTGGACGGCGGAAAGGCGCACGGGGGCAACAATAACAAGTACAGCACCTTCTCCGGCTTCATGTTGTACGCTGATTGAAACACGGACAGATCTGCTGAAGAGACGAGAAAGAGAGAGAGAGAGACTGGGAGGATAAAAGAGCTTCTCTGCATATAGCTTGCTTCACCGCTCGTGCTCAGTTCAATGTCAGCTGGATTATTAGAGGCAGAGCTCACCGTTTCTATAACTCAAACAGAATCAGCAGTGATGTGGAGGAGGTCATGCAAAAACAGAAAACTGTGCTGGGCAATAGCGACGAGCTGACAGTGTAATTACAAAACCAAAATAACAGTTTTAATTTGTACAGCACCCACTTGTACCCTTGTCACATTGATTAGTGTTGCTCGTGCTCCCTGAATGAAATGTCGTGCTTTATGAATTAAGTTTGCAGACGGTAGCTCGTGTGGTTACACATGTCCCTGTAGATGGAAAGTTTATAATGTGATGACTCACCTATAGGTGCAAATATGATATTATATATACATATATATTCACATGACCGCTTACAGTGCTGTTAAATCATTTGTGTGCTTTATTTAAAGGCAAAAAAAGAGTCACAGTGGGTGAAATTTGGATGAAAATGTTGAAAAGCTGTAGTTATGCATGTTTAATCAAAATGACGTTTTAACACTGTGCAACATTAGGAGACTTGACAAGAAAAAACTGTAAAGGGCCATTCGTACTGATGCACGAATTCATCAGTGTAACTCGTTTTTCTTGCGTGTGTCAACATGGCATCTGGTTGAGACAACATGGTGGTCTGGTGGTTAGTCACAAAACTGGACAGCCACCGCTGACAGAAATGTTATATAACGCTCATCAATCTGCTTGCTGATTATTAAACTCCTCCAGAGTCGACTGTCAATTCAGATGTAAAATGTAGTGCGGTATTAAATTCTCACGCTCACTTTGTAATCCTCCCCAGAAGATTAATCAAAGTTAGATAGTTGTTCACGCCGCACAGTCAGCTGTGGCGATCGCACCATTGATCATGTGGCGAAGTCACCCTGCGAGGCCACCTGTTCCCAGATGAGAGGAGAACATGTCCTTCATCCGGGCCTGCCAGCCAGTCAGCCTCCCATAGACACGCAGACACCCACCGAGGGGCAACAGGACAACTCATCTAACACAGCCACATTGTGTCAAGAGCAGAGCAGCATACTGATTAGTAATGCGCTCATTATTTCCCTTCCATATAACGTGTTTGCATAAGTGTCGCCTACGAATACAAAGAGAGCAGCTATGACATTGAAATTACAAATAACAATAAAAAAAATTGAAAAAAATCAATTAGCACCGTGTTTGTGAGCACCTGGAAATATTTATCTTGGATTGCAATCACACTTCTACTGACGAGCAAAAGATTTTCTCGTGCCATAACAGGCACCGTGACCCTGCAAGGCCTCCTTTATTAATTTGCTTACAAAGTGAATCATGTATAATCACAAATATTTAAACAAAGAGAACATGTTTTGCACTAAAAGAGCCTCTATAAAAATCCAAAAGCCTGTAATTATTTTCCTTTGAAATATAATGGACGTTTTGTTTTGCTGAAAACTGTGAAATTAAAGAAAAATTTACATACAACGGTGGCAAGCCCGTTGCTATATGAGCCCAAGAACACATTAATGCATGACTCCGGATCGTGATCAGTATTCATTACGAGTCGTCATCAGAAGACGAATAATAGCCGGGTGAATTCGCCCTCCTCGCGCCTCTATTTTTTAATTATTTGAAGGTCAACCAGCATTTAGGATTGTCGATAAGGATCTTGTCCACCTGGTGCTGCGATATGCCCCTCGTCAGCATCTTTGGCACGATGTTCTTCAGGATGTGAGAGTAGCCGTGGCCGCCGTACTTGGTCAGGCGGTTCTTGGTGTGGATGTCATGAGCGATCACGATCTTGTCCTCATAGCCCTCCTTCACCAGAAACGCCAGGCTGAACACGAGAAAACAGTGGGGTGAAAAATGAGGGGCCTCGGTCTTTTAGCCTTCATTCATATATAGGAACAACATATATACATGAGCATAACTTATTCAGCTCTCTTAACGTTATGGGAAATTTGTGTTACTTTAAAAAACAACTACACGATGAGCTCTTCTTTATAGTGAAAGTAAAAGATTTAAGGTGGAGTTAAGCTCCAAACACAAGGATTTCTATTACTGGACTGGACACGGATTCCTGGAGGTTTCAAAATAGTGAACAACACGCACACACAGAAGAAATCCTTACTCACGCTTTCACTCTCTGGCTGTCGCTGGGCATGTCCACGTCCAGGTTGTACGGATAGTTCAGCATCTCAGTTCCAAACAGATCATACTCCAGGTAACTCCCCAACTTAGCAAACTCCAGCAGCTCACCTTCATCCAATATCGTCCTTTTAAAAAGGCCAAAATAAAGCTGATAGTTATGATGCTTTGTTTGGAAAAACGAAGCTGTTGCAAAGTTGCTTTCCAGATAATGATGCATGGGGGATCAGAAAAAAGATGGCGCTTTTTGAAATTTGAATTATCAATCCATGAAACCTGTTACCACTGATATTCATTCCTATTCTTCTGTAATTTGGCACACCTCAATCACTTTCTCCTCATTTCCCTTCCCTAATGAAAAGGCTTCTTGTAAGGCTGCTCAATTAATCGAATTTTAATCACGATTACGATCTGGGCTTTCAACGATCATTAAAAATGACTGAGCCGATTATTAGCCCCTCCCTCATGCTTTACTCTCGCGCTGCTCCATGTGGCAAATCAAGCGCACTGCTCTGCATTTCGAACACGCGTCACAACAATTAAGAGGACCCGAGGGAAGCTCGGAAAGCTAAGCAGAAGTTATTTGGAGAGGAGTGGACTGCCGTTGGTTGAAAAGAGAGGTAAAAAAAAAAAACTTAAGTGGTGTGGAAACATTATGGCTTCGCGGAGTCAGACGTGGATCAAGTAGACACAGTGTGTAAACTTTGCTATGGTGTCGTAGCTGCACCACAGAGCAACACTGCAAAGTTCACATTTTTCATTTATTTCTTATATTGCAAACATTTGCACTGTTATCAGTATTTGCACACTATTTTATATTATTTTTTAAAGTCATTATTCAATACATTGTTATTGTTAAACCTTTAAAGCCGGTCAGAGCAGCATGCTCGTTTTGTGTAACTATTTTTAAATCCCTGTAGAACCTGAACGCTAAGCTAGCACAATAAATTTTTTTCCATATGAAACCAGAGGAGTTACATCTTATGCCATCAGCTTGTCCTCGGTCACGGTTTCCTTCCACATATAGCTTTGCAAAAATTGCATAAAAAGAGCTTGCAGGAACAAAAACATAATATTCCAGAAACACGCTTTGCCGATCCGATCAGCTGTTCTTAACACTTCCCACATTGAAAAAGACGTCAACGTGAACTATCGCAAGTGACGTCATTTTTGCGGAAAATGTAGTTTTTTACTTGTAGGCCTTAGAACTCGAATTGCACTGCTGGAAATAGTTTATTTTGATGCACATGCACATTCTTTGCAAATTTGCATCATAGGATTGTTTTTTTGTTTTTCCTGCAGTATATAAAAATTGCGGTATCTCCAAAAATAAAACTATGAAGACACTCAAAATAAATTTCCTGTTGTTGTAAACTATTTTTTGCAACTTTTTTGTATTTAAAGTTTTGAGGGATAAACCTCTTAAATTTCTCCAAGTAGAAATATATGTAAAAACAAAAACGATTTTCAATTTTTTTGTAGTTTATTGCACTTTTTTGCAATTAATGTAGTTACTAAGGACTTAATGCATACATATTATTAAAATATGGGCTATAACAGTTGTATTGATGTATAGCAACTTGAAATGCTCCCACAAATGGCACTACAGCATGTAAAAAAATAATATAAGCTCTGGCGGACGAAATAAATATCGTCAAATAATCGTGATCTCAATTTCAGTGAAAATAATCGTGATTATCATTTTTGCCATAATCGAGCAGCCCTAGCTTCTTGACATGCTCCCCTCCACTGAAACCATTTCTGATGAGGCTTCAGTGAACAGAAGGACCAGATGCATCTCTGAGGTCCTGTGTCAGACTTTTGTTCGATTTTTTATTATGTCTTAAGTTCATGACTTTCACATCTTGTTCATCTGCTGTACATAGCACTTCCACTTCTTCAGTTTCCTAAAGATTTTTTAAGATTCACTGCACATCATGCTGAGATATTCAAAAAGCTATCAGTTTTAGGCTAAGAGCAACCTTGTTTGTGTAAAAATAATACATTGTGCCTATCAAACTGTTTTATTTTTGACATTTTCATAGGTTCAACTAAAAAAGTTGGAACAAATTATGTGTTTTTGGCGGCTCACAACAAATCCTAAAGATACAATTTAAAACTGGATCTTTGCTAAGTTGCATGTTATACACATACAACACTGATTCATCCCTTAATTTAGATGGGCCCGTGTTAAGTAGTTAAAAAAGCATTCCTCTAAATATGGTCAGGTATACATATAAAAAGGTATAAAATTACTGAAATAGCAGCCAAAGAAAAAGAAATGAGGGGTGTCTCAGGACTTTTTGGCCAGCTGTAACTCAAGTCTGAGAACCAGAAAGCCTTCAGCAGCTAAAAATTAGGAAATATGGAGCAAACAGCATCATTTCAAGCAGTCACTGGCAACACAGTCTCACGAGCCTGACCAAGGACACCAAGGTCCAGGCTTTTTCCCCTTCCATCTGCTAAATCACTAAAATGTATTAAGATACTGAAATAAAAAATGTTTCAAATTAAATGTCAGAGAGGGCACGTGTCACAGGAAATTGTGTGTTTGACAGGAAAACGGCGCCCTAATTTTCGCTGTATCTTAATGACTTTATTTTAGTGACATCTCACCTGTCTAGGTGAGACATAACAGTTTTGCTGATGTCACCCCCGGCCTCCTGGAGTATCCGAACGATCTCAGCTGGAGCGGCGTGATCCCGGCCAGGATGGATGATAACAGGACAGCCCAGCTGAGCCTGAGCGTGCGCCGAGGCTCGCAGCACCTTAGTCTCGCTCTCCGTGATGGGCCAGCTGGTGCCGATCTCACCGATCACACCGCAACGGATGTCTGTGCCGTCAGCGCCGTGAAGGACCTCACTGATGATGATGTCTGTAAGCTGAAGGTCAGGAAATGAGGAGCTGGCGTGTGTTCATTTATTGAGAATACGTTTTCTAATTTCCCTCTTTCCCTTTACTAAGGATTGAAGGAGATGATGAAAGCATAGTTATAGTGTGTCTAAATATCGCTGAGTACGGTATTCTCAGGGTCATTCTCAGGTGTAGCTACCAAAAGACTAGACAACGTTGTCAGAAATCCATTCAAATCAATCAAAAGGCATGAAAAAAAAATCCTCACATACTGAAACAAGCATGCTTAAAACTTTCTAACAAAGGTGTGTGAGCTCCAAACCCCACCACAAACTGGGACGCACCTTCTCCACACTCATTCCTTTGGTGGCCTCAGAGTGGGTGCAGTCCACGTAGTACCCTGCACCTGCAATGATGTGGACCCCGGTGTCCTTGGCCAGCTGTCGGAGGGTGGGAAGGTCCCGTTCGATTCCAGTGGTGGTGTTCTCCACTATCGTTCCCCCGCCGGCTCTCCTGTAGGCCAGCAGCTCGTCCCGCACAGCGGCGGTCTCCTGCTTCAGGAGCAGGTTCTCGGGGGAGCTGTACGGGTTTTGCCTGAGCCAGAACATGTGCTGCATCTGAAACGGGTTCTCTGCCACTGCCTCGTCTCCTGGGGGAGGGGGCGAGAAGCAGCACTCGAAGCTCATGGTCAGGTGCTCGTGGGTCATAGTACGGCCAAGCTGGTCTGGATCTACTAAACCCAGCACGGTCTGGACCCTCCCGCTCAACTCAGACATGATGCTATGAGGAGTGTTCAAGATTTCCCACAGCCTGAAAAGACATACAGTATCATTTTTTATTTATTTTTTACATCTATTTATTTTTTACATCTCTCAGACAAATATTTCAGTTTTTATAGAAAGATCATTGAGATAATTGAGGAATTTGGTCATCCCATGACTGTAAAGCAGAGCTGCTCCTTCTTAAAAATGACATTAGCTACAGTTTCATGTCTGCACCCACGAGGCTTCTTTTCAACATAAAATAGCAACTCATTTAAAAGAATCTCAAACTAGTTTTTACCTCGATATGACGACGCTGTACATGCCTTGCAGATGTAGCCATGATTTACACAGGGGGAAACAATTATCTGATCCCCAGCTGAATTTGAAAGTTTGCTCACTTCCAAAGAAATGGGAGTTTCCCCTCAATGACCTCAATGTGCTTGGTGGTATGTTTTGGGTCATTTTTATGCTGGATGACCCATCTTCAGTGTTCTTGCTGGGAAAAGGAGGTTTTAGTCCAAGATATTATGGTGCATGGCCCCGTCCACTGACGTCCAAATTAATTTATAATTTATAATGCGATGTGATCTTTTTCTAGATCTTTGGTTGACATTCTGTCTTGCTCTATTAAAATGAAGCTTCCATTTAAATTAGAGACTGTTCATTTCTTTGTAAGTAAACAAACTTATACATTTCTGAGGGTCACTGACGTTGCTCAGCTTGTGAACACAAACAGCAGGCATCTTTCATTCCCGCCTTTGGCTGCAGCCGGTCTGCTTCTTTCAGCTTCTGTTATCGACTCAATTCCTCATATTTATTTAGGATTACTCATAGACTGTATATAAGAGGATTACCCACGACCCTTTACATAAAACATGATTTAAACCAGCACTGAGTAACAAATGGGCCCCTGTAGACCTGTCAATGTTTGCCACTGTCATCTGTTAGCAACTCCACCCTCTGAATGTGCACGCGCGGAAGACCTGAGCTGACCCTGAGAGCTGTTGTAGGCTTGACAGTCGCCGTCACGTGACCGCTGAGCCTGGTTACCGATCAGTGAAGCCAAATAACAACATCCATCCTTTGTTTTATAGTTCCCGTGTAAAGTTTCGGCCGTGCCGTGCAGCACTGTTACACATCAGACACATGTGTGAGTGCGTGTGTGTTGGCAAAAAGACAACGCATTCGCTCACTCTGCTGACTTTACAGTGCATACCAGAGCGGGACCTTTGGACTGCCAAGTACAAGCCCCGAGCCACACTTTGAAAAGTTGCATTTACTTACTCAAATCTTTGCTGTATGCTCGATGAAAAAAACCCTTCAGACCAGCACTGTACGCGTTAAGTTGTTGCTCTACTGGAACAAAGTAAAACTGCTTCTCTTTAAATAATGTGCAGCGGAGTCAGACCTGCAGCAGTATATTTAGGGGATTTAAACTTTCACCGAGCTTTAGAATAAACTGTAAGACAAACAGTCTGCTAGACCTTGTTTCTGCTCACTTCAGCCCACCTCCTCCTTCAGCCGAGTACGGATAGCTGCTTTGACAGGTTAGCTGAACGCCTTCGGTGATCATCGCGAGACATCGCGAGAATACGCTTCTTGTAGCATATAACAGGGAGAGCAACAAAGTTTGTTGAAATATAACGCCAAATCACAACAGCGGTAACCTCGGTGCGCTTTATTTTGTAAGGTAGATCCTTCAATAATACAGAGAACACCCCCAACAATCAAGCAACACCCTGGAGCAATTAATTTATTGTAATTTTTTGTATTGAAGCAGCTATCTTCTATTTTTATTTTATTTTATTTTTTACATCCATCCAACTTTTATCTGATCAGGTAAGGTTAACTCAGAGGTTCCCAAAGTGTGGGGCCCGCCCCCTAGGGGGCGCAGTATGAAAAGGAAAAAAAAAACACTTGGACACTGCTAGCATAATGGACAGAACTTTTGACGGGGCTCCCACACAAACGCAAAGCAGGAGATGAAGCATAGCCAAATATGTTTTCAAACAAACTTCCTTCTAAGCCAAAGACTAGAAAATATGGTGAAGCATATCTTCCCTTTGGCTTCACCTGCACAAGTGCCAAGGTAGGTCTCCCCTGCAGAATTAGTTTTCTCTGTCGGGAGCACGCATTGGGTTCTCCAAATCATGGACAAACAGTATCCCACATTCTTGATTTTTAGTTCACAAACACTTCTCGTAACCACTAACTACTCTTGACATTTTGGAGATGTTAGCTCTTTATATAATAATGTTACAGTGGGATACAAATATTATCAGACTGATCCTGCTGTAATTTGTTCCCCCGGTTCAAATCACAGACAAACAGCATCCCATCCCACAGTTGTTCATGTTTTTAAACCCATTTTGGACAGAGAGGCATTTTTTAAAAAATGTATTGATAGCAATGTTGAATATTATTACACAGGAAAAAATCAACTACACGTAAAATAATTACACCGTGACACCTCTGCCTTTCTAAATGGAGGGACAGTAACTGCGTGTGTATATGTAAGCGTGTAAAAACTGCAGATAGTCAGATTAACAGTATTTTGTCTCTATCTGCCATTCTGCAATTCATCTCATGTAAACAATAACGTGGCAACATGTTACCAATTTCAATGGAATTTGGAAACAAAATATGGGTGTGTGTGTTGTTGGAGGGTGTGTTTTTTTTTTTGGGGGGGGGGGGGGGGGGGGTTACAACATTTTTCTTGTAAAACAAAGGGGGGCCCAGCAAAAAAAAGTTTGGGAACCACTGGGGTAACTAAAGCTCATCCCAGCTGATTGTGAGCTGGACCTTAAAAAGACTAATCAAAAGTGTTATTAAAACACTTTATAAACCTCTTATAGATGGCGATTAATGAAATGTTAACACCAGTTTATTTTGAAAGCATGAGCAATTTAACAGATTTATTCACGTAACCACATCAAATGGGAGGACATATGAAGATGATGCAGGCTTCGGCAGACAGACTGTGACTCTTTCTGTTTGCTCTTCACTCAGCAGATGGTCTCCACAGCAGCATTTGGTCTGCTGGTGCAGGGAACTGCCCTGTGAGCACTCACCATAGCTCTGGCCGTCCCTGCAAATGGTTTGGCTAAATCACATGATGCAGGGGCCCGTGGCATCCATTTGTCAACAAGATGACTCCATAGATCAGAATGATAACATATGGGACTGGGTTCAGTTTTCATGTTCAGAGTGAATAAATGGCCATATGGCTGTGGTGGGTTTTTTGTGTTTATTTTTTCATTTATTTATTTTTTAAGCCCCACGGCAGACTGGCAACCTGTCCAGGGTGTATCCTGCCTCTCGCCCTAAGACAGCTGGGATAGGCTCTCCGCTGCGACCCTGACAAGGATAAGCGGAAAAGGATGGATGGATGTTTATTTTTTTGTCTTGCTCTAACCCAACTGTGGTTCAAACAGGATTGTTTAGGTTTTATTTCATCACCTCTAGATCTTTGTTCCACTTGAAGTTGAAGTTGTGTCCTTTGGACTAAAAATTGTGGAAACCCCACTTATTTTTATCTATTTCTATCACGTTTTATTTCTCTATCTTCCTTAGTTTACTCTGTTGTCTATTCATTAGCATTTAATGAAATAAAAACTCTTAACAATAAATAAAGGAGAAACATTTTGACTCAGTTTTACTCCCCAAAACAGGCACTCAAAATGAGACCAAAATACACGACAAATCGCAGAAATATACAAAAATGAACCTTACACAAAAAAGCACTTATATATATATATATTTAAAGAAAATCAACCAATATTACTTATAGTAAGCTGAGAAACAAAATCAATGCTGCCAGCCACCGTGACAGCAACTACATAAGCACATAAAATAATCAGGCAAACTAGCAGGAATACAGAATAAAGGTAGTGAGTCAAAATATAAGGATTTTTCCAGTGCTGTTACTCATGAGCCCATACCATACCACTGCAGGGTTCCTCATTACAAGAGAAGATGTCACCTCCCGTTCATCTGCATGGATGACATATTTCTGAGGGTCATAACCAGAGGGAGATTCTCTGGCATGAGTAAAACCATCTCTCATGTGGACTTATACTTCCCGAGGCCCAGCTCAGCCTTTAACAAGCATTTAAAATAGATATATAGTTTGATTTTATGGAGATAATGTTCTTTTTGGGCAGTTGTTCAGTCCTGATCAGAACCATCAGATTTGAAAAGTAGAGTGCAGACTGTTCTTTTTCCAGTTTGGAATGATTGTACAGCATACATCTTTAATCACATGAATTGGTTTGAATTTGTTTAGGATTTTCTCTAATCCACACAGGGTCCAGACCATACACCTCCACTAATATTTGGTCAAATGTCCCTTAGCAAGTTACAACTTGAAAAGACGCTTCAGGCATAACTGTGGCTCGATATTTGACAATTCTTCTTGGCAGAATTGGTAGAGTTTAAATCAGTTTGAGGCAGATTTTAAGGATAACCTACACATTTTCAATAGGATTGCACTCTGGGTTTTGGAAAAGCAATTCCATCAGCTTAATGTTTGGCTGCTTTATCCATTACAAAACCAGTTTTGATGCATTTTCATGCAGTGCTTTATTTTTTTGGTCAGCATCCCCTCAGTCCATGGTGAAAACTCTCCTCACTGTGGACAGTGACAATGGTGTTCCAGCAGTTTCCAGTTCATGGCAGGCTTGAGTCTTGGTGGCTCTTTGGTTATTCCTGAACATCCTAACAAATTTCTGCTCATCTGAGGGTGACAGTTTGGATCTTCTTCCAGACCATGGCAAAGTGATGACAGATCCAAATCACTTCTACTTATGTAAAACAGTTTGAAAAAATGATCCTGGAATCTGCAGTTGTTTAGAAAATGCTCAAAGAGACCTTCCTAACTTTAAATCTACAGTTATCCTTCTGACGCTTTCACCAAGTTCCTTGGACTTTCCAATTGTTATGGGTAATTGGTCAATCCAGTGAGTGCTGTCAACATCACATATTAAAATATTAATGTGATTTTTACCCGGTGTGGATAAAAGAAAATCCAAAATAAATTCAAATTTGTGCCCCCAGTTCTTCTTTGTTTTTGTTTTTAAGTCATTAAAGATGCATGCTGTATAATATTTCCATCCTGGAAAAGGTTTTTTTTTTTAAAAAATCACTGAAAGCCCAAACTTACCACTGCGTTCGCGCCACTGAATAGTGTATGGAAATGTATTCCCTATCTTATTTTCATTTCTCCTTTTTTCACTGTAATTTAGATATAAATTCAAGATATGATTGCGCATAACCTAAAATCATTACTGTGACTGCTAAAAACCCTCTGAGACTGGACTTCAGGCAGCACGTCGAGCAGAAAATAGAGCAAACGTTGTGCTCTGGCGCCCTCTGGAGGCAAATTAAGCAAACATCAATTGTAGTTTTATGTGAAAGGCAAAAGATAAAATGCTTTAATCGTTTTAAATACCCGCTGTTGTCCACTGATGTAAGTGAATATACACATAGCTGTACTCTTGTCTGAGGGGGGGACTGTGGTTCTTTCAGTCAATAACTCTGATGTGAATGACAATAAAAGCTGTGGCCGCCTGATTGTTGTTTCTGGTCTGTGTCACATTTTCAGGCTGGTTAGGCTGACCAGTGCTTCAGGCTCTGTGAATCAATAAATTAGTGTCAAGAAATAAAAGTGAGACAATGCATTATGAGGACAATGAACTGTGATGTACCGCAAAACTCACCCTCAAGTAGCTACAAAATTCAGGCAGAGGCAGAGATTTCTTGATGGTCCACAGACAAGAAAATGTGACTGAACACTGACCTTCCATTCAGGTTTTATTCATTAAGACTGTTCTATCATTTAAAAGACACATCCTCATTATGCCTTTCTTCATGCCTGGTTTGATTTAATGGCAGGAAATACATAAATCCAACTAAAGTAGAAGAGAAAGTACATCTATAAAGATTCACCATACAGCATCTGAAACACTGGATATCAGTTGAGTATCAGCTACAGCTTACGCATTAATAAGTCACTGTAACAGTCACCACTCATTTGTGAAGGCTTTCCACAAGATCTTGATCTCTAGCTGCAGGGCTTTTTATCCATTACATCATCAGACGCATCAGTGAGCTCAGTCTGATGTTGGCTTGTTAAAGCATGGCTCGCAGTGTACTTTATATTTAAGTGTATTGTGGTAGATGTGCATGCCTCAGGGTTGTGTGCATGCTCTTGGTTCTTTGTTTGCCAAAGAAAGTCAACTCTTTTTTTTTGAAACGAACCGCTTTTGTGTGCAGGAACACTTGAAACAGGAGATGTTAAAGCTCAGTTTGAGATCTTTTTCAGCCAGAGGGCCCAAAAAAAGAAAAAAAGAGATAACTGAAGTGAAATATAGTACCGAGTTATGTTAAATTTCCTGAATCTGATAAACACGACAGACTGTTTAAAAAAAAAACCAAAAAAAAAAAACGGCTGTGTGCCCACACAGACGGTCAGAGAGAGTCCATGTTTCAAAAAAGTTTCTGTTGGAATCCAATTAAATATGAGTCCAGACTGGAGATTCAACATAATGCTGCTTTTACTGATTTTAGGGGTTTTGTTTTCTTTTAGGGATAAAGAGATTTAAACTTGAAACACAATATTGTGTAAAATATTAATACAAGCAATCATTTTAAATCATCATGATGCACCGACTGTTTCTTCTTGCACTGTGCGATGGGACGCTGATTAGAGGTTTCTAAACTCCATGAAAATGTACTTTCTTACTATAAATCCCAATCGATTTCTATGGGCCATGAATTTTGCATAAAGCATCATGCTAATCCTTTCATCACAGGTCGACATGACAAGTTGATGGTCTTCAAGTTGCTTCTTATCATGTGATCTCCAATATAAAAACCAACTGGGTAAACATCCTTCCAGTTCAGCTTCTGGAGCAAAAAAAAAACTTCATAATGGCTCCGAAAGCTTTGGTTGTGGTTTGTGCTCTGTTTATGGGAATGTGCATCATCACAACAGGAAGACCTGCAGTTGCAGCACACGCCTTCTGCAAGATTATCTGGTAAGAGTTAATTTATCCATGACTAGAAAGACTTCAGATTTCCTTCTTTTAGCCAACAGTGATTGATAGATAGATTACATGATAGACTTTTTCTTTTTTTTATTCTGTGCCCAGGTTATTTGGAGTCCTGTGTGATAAAGTTAGCCTCACCATTGTGACACAGATTAAAGCCATGGGTTCATACAAGGTCAGAAGACTGCTAAAGTATTGTGTTCTTTTTGTAGGGTGAAATAAATATTTATAAATAAAAAAACATTTGACTGAATTTCCATTCCAGCTGGGCCCTGTGACTCCATTCCTAATCCAGGCCACACTTCTGCACTCGGTCAGGTCGAGAGCGTTAACTTCACCATGATCTCCACATCTATGAGCCTGGGCTGCCATGTAGAGGTAAAAGATGTTTTCCTCCACCTGATCAACACCTGATCAACACAAGATGATCTCTGACTTAACTCTGGTGCAAAATGTGCTAAACATGCTTGTTTTGATTACTGATCAGGGTTCATCTGTGTCTGCATTTTGGTACAGCTTGTTTGACAATGGCACTAATTACTGCAATCTGCACAATGGAATACAAGGCACGTTTTCACACACTCTGACTGGATTCATTCTTACGCTAATATTAAGCTCTAATGTTTCTTATACGCAAAGAAAACCTTCCACACAAAGAAAATCCAGTTAGAATCCAAACCTATGATGTGTAAATGAGTTCGGTAACTGTCTGTCTTACCTTTTTGTCTCCTATCTGGATAGGAAGTGGACTTACCAAAGCTCCAGGCTTTATTGAGTTCACTAATGAGTGGTTCTGCCTCAGATTTGGAGTCTCTGCCTGCAAATAATCAGGAGATTTAAAGTGATCTGTCACCGTAACTGGAATTTCTGACAATATTTCAAACAATAAGAAGAGGTTCACTGAAATCAAAGCCACCGTTTCTGCGTTAGCAAGGGAACTTCTTCTCTGAATGGTTTGGTTTTGAGTAATCTGTCTCAGCTCATTTTTGCATTTTCTGCTGCAAATATGTGTGATTTTATTTTTAAAAGTTTCATCTTATCCATCTATATTATACTTATTTTTCACTGAAAGATGACAAATGTTCCAAAAATAAGAATTCAAATGTGCCAGCATGAACTTACTTGGAGCACAAATCAGAAGCATGATAACACAAGACCTCTTTATCACATTCATAAAAAGAGGTAATAATAGACTAACTGCCTTAAGTGGCAAACAAACACCTTACTGACAATAAACAATAATCCTTTATTCTATATTTTCATTCAGTTTTAATTTAAGGCATATAAAATCCAGAGCGTTGGTCATTTTGAATATATTAAAAACCTTAAATGTTGTAAATAAATAATAGTAAAAAACAAACACAAGACCATTAAATGGTTGTTAAAAAAACTAACCAAAGTAGAAGACAACTGTTTAGTGGAAAGTATTCGACATTCTAGAGATTCTCAGGCATAATAACTTCTTTCATAATTTTAACAAGGACAGGTAGAAAACGTTCATATTTAGTGAAAGATATTTATTAACATTATCCAATGAGAGTTACTGAATGTCTGTAGGCAGTGAGATCTTGGTGGTTGATGAGGCGACAGAATGTCATCTATGTTTTGTTTTAAATTCAGTTTCAATGCTGAATCTAAGAAACAACAGACTGCAGAGGGAGACTTTAATAGAGGCTTACTAACTCTTACTATCATATACGTTGTGGAAAAATCTGTCTTTATTTAGCATAATATATTTGTTATAAGCACTAAATATGTTTTATGATTAACTGATGAACACTAACGTACCAAGCTGAAAATTCTGCTCACCAGTCAGCAGCTTATATTCACAAAAAACGGATAAATCTGCGATCCATGCAACTCTAACCAGCAGAGGTGGGACCAAGTCATTGTTTTGCAAGTCTCAAGTAAGTCTCAAGTCTTTATCCTCAAGTCTCAAGTCAAGTCTCAAGTAATGTCAGGCAAGTCACAGTCGAGTCTCAAGTCACTGGTGTAAAAGTCCAAGTAAAGTCACAAGTCTGAAATTTTGAATTTCAAGTCCTTTCGAGTATTTAAAAAAAAAACGAAAAAAGAATGTTGCAGTTATGCTAAATGTAAATATTAGACCATGTAATTTTTAAATCTGTGTTTTTCTCAACACATGACAAAATAGTGAACTTAGAAAATATACACAAATTGTGAAATTGCACCTCTTTAAAATGCAGCTCAATTAAACCTAGCTCCAAGAATAATTTTCACCGACAGTTCTGAGATAAGCTGCATGTTATTCTTGGATGCGGTTGTAGGACCGGCTTTAAAATCGCATGACAAAAATATCATACACATTAAAAAAAACTGCATCACCAACGTAGCCTGGACAACATTTGCTAGTTAGATGAAGTCAGCTATCTCATTGTAGCATATTTATATGCATATTTATAATCATACGCTTCTTGGAGTGAGTGCATACACTCATGAAGTTTAGTAACTTCAGGTCACTGCAACAAGCCCAGGTACAGTTTACCGACGGATGGGTACAGGACCTTGAAATGCACCGTGTAGAACGAAAGACCATCGTACCTATCATAAGTTTACCAGTCTCACAAATCGTCATCATAAACACACATTCGTTAACCGTTTATTAATATAACCTTTGAGCTCAACGGTAATTAATTAGTAGTGGAAATAATTTCTGGTACGCGTTACAGAAATGTAGCAGTGACAATAATATTGTATGCTGTAATCGTACTGGGCAATTAGTGATACAAAACAACTGTTTTATCCTGTGAATAAAAGTATGTTTTTGTCAATGCACCATAATAACAGAAGCGAAACACAATATTGTGTCAGGACAATTCACTATTTATGCACAATAAATAAAGGAGCATAGCGCGACAATTTCTGTTCAGCGCCAGACTTGCTTGTAACCTATATCACCAATTATGTTATGAAAATGACGCATTAACTACTACAGCAGACTGACCTTTGTGGAAATGCTTGGAGCAGACTAACCTGTGAGCTGGAGTGTTCTGGGACGTTATATTTGGTCTTTGAATGGCTGCGATCCAGGCCATCCGTCGCCTCTTTGTTACTTCGGAAACATGGCTCGAACAATTTCTCTTCAACCACGTAATCCGATAACAACCGATTTCTCTACCTGTCGGCTTCCCGTGGCTGTCATGTGACCGGCCATTGCAGTTAATAATACAACAGCTTCTTGCCATTTTTTGTGTTTCTTTTTATCGCTGTATAACTGATTTCAATTAAAAGCCTGCGTGCGCTAGTACCTCTTGCCACGAGTTCCCAGAATCCTTTGTGGTTCTACCCCAGAATGACATCACATTTTCAATCTCTATATAATATGCATGTTACATTTTATATTTGGGGTGAAATATCAAGTCTTTTCAAGTAAACCGGTTCAAGTCCAATTCAAGTCCCAGGTCATTGGTGTAAAAGTCCAAGTCAAGTCACAAGTCTTACAACATTTTTTCAAGTCAAGTCTAAAGTCATAAAATTAATGACTCGAGTCTGACTCGAGTCCAAGTCATGTGACTCGAGTCCACACCTCTGATAGAAGCCACTAGAAACAAACTATTCCAGCCTAATTGATGACATTTATGGCATTTGTTTTCTGTGCTGACTGATATGCTGCTCAGTGCTTTGCTGCCTGCTTTTAAATCAGGTGTCACTCTGAACATAAACACAAGCTACATGTGATGTCTCTGATGTGTATCTGTTTCTACCCGTGCTGATGCTAGCATGACTAAAGCTAGCCAAGCAGCAGTAAATATGTGAAGTAAGGCAGAAGGATATACTCATCAAACAAACAGGATCATAAGAATATAAAACCACGAGCACTACAAATGTAACAGAAATATGTTGACATAAAATGGCATGTTATTTGAAATCTACACGAAACAATGACACAACTACTTTTTTTCAATTTTTTCAATTTATTTATTTTTTACCAATTGTCCAAATTAGTCTGTGATTGGCCTTAGTGTGACAGAAATCATATTTATATACAACTAAATATGACTCAGCAAACATGTTTTAAATGGATGATTCCTCACTTGATGACGAATGATCCATTTCCATATTTGCTGAGTCTTAAATTTGATGTCAGTGAACTTTTCAGTGGTTGGTGTTAAAAAAAAAGCCCCCAAATCCCCTATGAGCAAGCACTTGGCGACAGTGGAGAGGAAAAACTCCCTCTTAATAGGGAGAAACCTCTGACAGAACCGGGCTCAGGAAGGGGTGGCCTTCTGTCTTGACCGAGAGGGGTTCAAATGTTCACTGACAATTTAGTTGTATATAAATATGATTTTTAGGACTTGATGTTGACACCAATTATGTGAAATTGGGGACGCGCACAGTTCCGCTTCTTCTTGTTCTTCTTCTTCCTTGGCGGAATCTCTGGCAGGCTCTTAACTTCAGTCTTGAGTTCAGCCACCTTGACACTGAGCATTTTCTGTTTGTCTTGTAGACTTTGCAAAGATTCCTGTACAGAAAATGCAGCTGACTCTTCTTTTTCTATCTTCTGTTGTTCTGTGGTGTCTTTTTCTTTCTGAGGCTCCTGCAGAGACCTTGCAGTGGATGGCCGTGAGTCCTCTTTTTCCATCTTCTCCTGTTCTCCAGTCTCGTTTTCTTTCGGAAGCTCAAATTTGTGCATTTCATTTGCAGCAGTGGAATTTTGTTCTTTGTGCTGCTGTGGGATTTTAAGTGAGGAAGCTTTGGCCCCTTTCAGCTCTCGCTCCAGAGACTCTAGCTTCAAATCATGAAGGGCCTTGTTGGGGCAGAGCTGGGATTTCAGGTCACTGATTTCCAGGTTGAGTGTCTCCTGCTCCTGCCTATGTTTAACGGCCTGCTCTTCAAGCTGATTTTGAGCTGCTAGGAGCTGTTTCTGGAGCATCTCAATCTGCTCTTGCTGAATCCTACATTTGAGCTCAAATTCAGCCTCCTTAGAGGACTTCAGTCCTACAGAGTCAGTGTGTGAAGCCTCTGTGGTTGGAGTGGCAGACTCCACACACTGCTCTGTGGTAGGGTGGCTGATTTGGTCCTGCAGGGTAGCAATCACCTCATCCAATATGACCATAGCTTCATTGTCACTTGCGAGAGTGTCTGTCTCACTGATGTCATTGGGCTTATTACTAGAAGCCTCTTCCAGCTGCTCTATGAGGCCTTTAATCGTTTCCTCGTGATTTCGCTCGTTCTCGTGAATTTCTTCACGAAGTTTGTTCACCTGAAACTGGTGATAAGAGGCCCTCTTGTTTGCACCTACCATTTTACAGTAAAGGTCGTTCTGATGGTATTGGGAGGCTTCCAGTTGGTGTCTGAGAGCAGCAATCTCGTGCCAGGGATTAAACGGGGTCCCTCCATTAGGCACAGGGTTTGGTCTGCTGGGGTTCTTCCCATTTCTCTCTCTCTCCATGTCCTCCTTTGCATTTGAAATGGGGAGGGATTCAGCCTTTTCTTTTTCAGGAGTGGCTCCAGTGTTTTTTTGCATTTCTTCATTTTTCGGGTTTGCTCCATCACCCGTGCTGCTTTGAGCTTCAAGAAGAGCCCGGGCATATGCCCGAGTAATTGGTCTTTTTGGTTCTTCAGCCACTCTTTTCTGTTTTTGCTTTTTTTGTTTCTTTGGTTTCACAACCGTTTCCTTTGGTGGTTGTGCCACAGGAGACTTTTTAGTATTTGGTTGTGCGGCTTTATCAACCTCAGGTTTTGGTGTGATGACCATTTCTATTTTTGCTTCTGCCATTGTAGATGCGTCAGCGTGTGCGTGTGCGTTTCTCTGCGTCCGCCTTGTCTTTGTTTTAACAACCAGGTTGCTTTGTGTTTCTGCCATCCGAGATCCACTAAAGTTGGTTGAACGTCTCCCCTATTTATAGGGTTTTCCAGTAGAATGTGCACTGTGACATCACAGGCTGTTCCTGTGATGCGCTGTTCCTTTGAAGTGCCATGATTGGAACAATTCAAAATAAAATGCCCACAAACCTAATGTAAAGGAAAGGCTTTTATTTTGTAGCACATACTGAATTAACACTATAAAAGCTACTCTACAGGAATTGCAGTAAAAAATAAAACAAAAGCAAAATATGTTTTTTAACAGACTTTTTTCCCCCCCACCTACAGCATGCTGTGCTCTGACTCTCACAGGCTTCGGGTCATGCTGAGCAGATTTATTGGATTTTCTTTAAGAACAGCTCAGTTATTAGCCTCACAGAGTTGGGGTTCACAATTATTAAGAATTATTGACAACTCGTAGTTGAATTTCAGTAAACACTGTTATCATTTGCTTGATTTTGCAAGTCTTGGCTTCATCGTCTGTGTTTTCTCAGCGGCGTTGTTTTTCTTTTTTTGCTTTTTTTCTGTTAATCTGATAGCAATCAAGCATCAAATCAAACGTGCTGGCCTGCAAAAGCCACCTGGTCAAAAGTCAGAACAGCAATCTTAGTTGGTCACAGCATGTAATATTCTCATCTCTTATCTTCTCTTCACTTCACTAAACTGTGAACGGGTTCGACGAGAGGTCGCCCGACAGCGACTATAAAGTGATTATACACATAAAAGCGTAGGAGCGCAACACTCTGACTTTGTCATGCAAGCCACAAGATTCTTGAGCAGTAGGAAAACAACCGGTCATGGTCGGTTTCATTTGTTTTCCTTATCAGAAGAATTCTCCTCTGCCTTCTGGCTGAACACAATCAGGAGGCAGTTAGTCAATCTGATTGGTGTATTATTGTTGCGAGATCAGGTTTTAAGGAGGAGGTAATATGTTGTTACAGGCTCGTAGATCTTCACTGCAGTGTCAGTGTCTTCATTTATCCAGGCAACCAGAAAGCAGCCAGCACTCCAAACCTGAAATGATTAGCTGATCAATGAGGTAGAAATTTGGAGAAAAAAAAATCAGTGCGAGTTTTTTCTTCAGTTGGTTAAAAGTGCTGTCAAAAAAGGTTGGGATCAGCTTGTCCTTTATGTGGAAGAAAGCTGAATTACCCCGTTTATAATCCAACCATGTGTAAAAGTATACTCCGTGTTCCACTCCTTTTGACCTTTTGACAAAACTTTTCCCCCCATTTTGAAATAACGATCTTGAGAAATGTACAAGAAATAAAATTCACTTGGGTTCGATGTTTATGAGCACTATTGACTTGAACTGGAACAGAAAAGTCAAATTCTCAGCCCAGAGGATATTTGGGCTTTCTGGTGATTTATTGGTTTGAGATTGTGGTTTAAGGGGCATAAAATCTGATGTTTTACTGATATTTTCATTACTAGTACATCCCTACTGTACAATGCAGTTCGGTCTGTTTGTGCTGTGGGCAAACTGATATACTTAATCACTTAGAAAGGGGAATAAATACAGGTGGTGCAACTTGTTTAAATAGATATGATGTGTATAAACACTGTATTTTTATATACATCAAAACGCATTTGCATTTACGTATGACTGAGAAACCACATATGCAACCATAGTGAAAGTTATGGTTGTATATTGTATGTCCACTGAACAAGTGGATGAGAAAGAAGTGGCAGGCCAAAAAAACAACAACAACAACAACAACAAAAAACAAACCCACTGCAGTGGTTGAGCTTTATTTGAAAGTCACGTGCTTAAGAAATAGGCCCTGAGTGAAGTGCTTTAATGGACCCTTCAGTTGGATCAACTGAAGGGTCCATTAGAGCACTTCACTCTCATACTGCAGGCTTACTTATTGTTCCTAGAGTATTTAAAAGCAGAATGGGAGGGAGAGCCTTCAGTTTTCAGGCCCCTCTTTTGTGGAGGGGTATTGAGTGTTCCTTCTTGAGTCACTTGTCTCACTGTCTATGTGTTAATAGACCTCCCTCTAATGAATCATACTTGTTATTAAGCTCAGTCTCTCTCCCACAGCATGTCTTTTGTCCTGTCTACCTCCTCTCACCCCAACCAGTAGCAGCAGATGGCCCCGCCCCTCCCTGAGCCTGGTTCTGCTGGAGGTTTCTTCCTGTTAAAAGAGAGTTTTTCCTTCCCACTGTCACCTTGCTAATAGGGGCTCATACGATTGTGAGGCTTTCTCTGTATGTATTATTGTAGGGTTTGCCTTACAATATAAAGCACCTCGAGGCGATTGTTGTTGTGATTTGGAGCTGTATAAATAAAATTGAATTTAACTGATTTGGACTATTTACTACAGAAATGTTCTCAGTAGAAAGGAGACTGTTTCATTAAGGAAAGGTAACAGGAGGAAAATACTGAGGTATGACAAGTTACACCTTAAACATCATACATTTGACAAAATGAGTCAGGTTTACAGAGCATAGCTACGGATCCAGATCTCACATCAGCGCAGATTTTAAAATTGCACTTTTTTAAAAAAAAAAGTGCAATGCTCTCATCATAAGTAAATGAGGCTTCTTACTAAAATCAAATCAATGTTTATGGAAATTATTTTTCCATACTGTAATACTTTCATGATGGTTCCCAGTTGATTTTGTGGCTCAGGAGGTCTATTAAGAAGGTCAGCAGTTCAATCGCTGCTTCCCAGTCAGCATGCTGAAGTGTCTTTGGGCAATGTACCAAACTCCAAATTGCCTCTGATGCTTCTATCAGTGTGTGAGTGTGTGTCTGAAAGATAAAGTGTGTATGCATGAAAGCAGTGTGCAAATATGAGCAGCAGTATGCACATTCACATAAGTCATTCCTGTTTTATAAAAGATACTCACCTGTCAGCCAGTTTTAGAGGCTGCGGTGGTTGGGGCCACTGGATATGAGAATACGAGAGAAGCAGGATGACCCTGTATAGGAAGAAGGTTAAAATAATAATGTTTTATGTCCTATTTACTTGATTTAAAGGACTGACTTATAAAAACACTGCCACCACCTGTTTTTTACAGTTTATCTGATCATTGCATTGTCTGACCTTTGGGTGAACTTACTGGGATGTCCACTCATAAGAAGATTGGCAGCAGTCTGGAATGTTTTCCACATGTGAATAATCCTTCTCAGTGTATAATAAAGAACTTCAAAATGTGTTGGAAATGACCTTATGACCCTTTCCAGATTGCTGGGTAAAAACAGTTGCTTAATGTCTTTCCTCCTTGGCATTGTGTTACTCTCCTCCTCTCCTTTCAGACCAGCCAAATGCCAAAACTTCTGCTTTTATATAAGCTGCTGATGTCCTGGCTGTTACTTACCCTCTTAACGCCATTGGAAGCTGTAATGGTATGTTTAATTTTTGACACTCTGCTTCTGAATTCTGGCTTCATGTTTGTTGAATAAATATTGATGTAATGTAATTTTTCCTGTGTTCTGAGGATGTATTTAAATTTTAAGATGAGATTATTTTTATGCCATTTTATGTAAAACCTTTGAACTTTTTTACCATGACTGTACAGCGATTCACCTGGAAAAAACAAACAAACAAAACAGGACTGTAAATCACAACTAATCATAAATGGTTGTTGCTATGTCATGTGATTACTGAATCGCTCACAATTAAATGTGTCACGTTCAGACGTCCTGTTTGAGAGAAGTAAGGCAGTGGCTGTCTGAGCCTCACGGGTACTGCTCCACTTTAACTGCATGATGAAATCATGTCCTCTCCTGTCCTCAGCACTATCAGCCATCGCCGCAGCTTAAACGTGGCCTAAGAGTAAATTTAATCAGGATATTCTCATTTGCCCAAGTCAAACCACAGCCGACAGTGACTAATGTGAAAACCCAGTTCTACTATCCTGTATTAATCCACACTGTGAGGATCAGAAGAGGGCAGTGACAGTCTGCTTTTGTAAAGATGTAAAGAGATTTACAGAAATCTCTTTACATTGAAGAGATTTTATCGGTTATTTAAGTCAATTTAAATACTTAATGCTCAACCTGTAGAGCCTCATTGAAAATAAACAAAAGAAGATTAGACCAAGTAATTTCTTCTCTGTACTTTATCAGGCTTTTCAGGTGGCAAGTTTGTATCCCAGGCAAAACCAGTAGTTGGTTAATGCCATGAAGTCCAATGCAGAGGTGAGTTCACTTACTAGAATCAAAATGAATTATTTAGGATGTTTTACCTTCTTCCAAATAATCAAATAGTATGTGTTTATTCAAAAAGACCCTGGCTAGTACTGACAGCAGGTTGGGCACGTTGCTGTAACTTTGGCTGTTATTAAGAATGCTGCTGAATCCATAAGAAGTAGACTGGGCTTGGAAAGTCATTCAAGTACATAAACAGATCAATACAGAACTCGTACGCATTCGCATATCATAGAGGCAAATTAGAGCTTCCTGGTAGGTGGAGTTAATTATTACAACTGGGAGCACCTGGCCAGTCTCCCTGGGCATCTAAAAGTTTGTTTGGTTGGCTGCGGCCTGGTTATTTTAGGTTTTCCTCACACATAACACTCTGCACCTAACACTCACTCACTCCTCCAACTGCTGACACACTGGTGAAACTGACGAACGCATGTTATGAACTTCATTATGATTTATGATTAATAAAGGGAATCTCCCAATATTTGTTTAGGAAAAAACTGACATATAACCAACACCAACCAAACACACAGATACTCAGCTCAAAGAAATTGTTAATCTGTTTCAGCTGCTTTGGTGTTAATGGAATAAAAGCAGGTGCACTAGAGGGGCAACAATGAGAAAACCCCCTAAACAGGAACAGTTTTGTCTTTTCCGACTGTTTTTTTCACTAATTTTTCATATGACTAGGCTCAGTATCACTTCTACTATATAGCATGAGGTGATACCTGGACCTTGCTGAGGTTGCACACATCGTCTAACTCCTCCATCAAAATGTACCATCGCCAGAAACATGGAGTTCCTTTTGGTGAGCTGCACAAGGCTGTAGAGGGTCTGGTATCTGCTCCTTTGTGCAAGGAGGAACAGGATGAGCACTTCCAGAGACAGATACAGACTTCATGAGGTTGGCCTGAGGACCTGATGTCCTCTAGTTAGGCCCTATGCTCACTGCCTGGCATTGTGAAGCCCAATTAGCATTTGCCGTAGCAGATTTTCAGGACCACCGCTGGTGCCCTATGGTTTTTACAAATGAGAGCAGCCATGACAGGCATTATGTTATGTGTTATGTTATGTGATGGTCTTGGAGACATATCCATGGAGGGATGCATACTAAGCAACAGGATCCTGACTGCCATTAGGTATCAGGATGAAAGCCTTGGGTTCCAGCTGGTGCCCAGCTATGCCCGTACTCATGGCGAGAGTATGCAGGCAGTTCCTGAAGGATGAAAGAACTGATCCCATTGATTAGCCCCACGCTCGCCTGACTTAAGTCTAATAGAACACCCCTGGGACATTATGTTTCAGTCTGTCCGACGCTGCCACGTTGCACCAGCGAGCCCTGGTCCAGATCTGGAAGGAGATCCTCCAGGATACCATCTGTCGTTTCATTTCCAAACATTGTCAGGCAGGAATTCAGACAGAGAGATATCCTTTTTTTTTTTTTAAATTTTCCTAACATGCTACCCAGTATCTATGTCTGTAATGATATCCAACATGCCTTCTGTTCTCAATGAGGTCTGATGTGTTTTTAAAATGTTTCTTTATTTTTTTTAACATCACTACAACATCAACAGAGAAATCATCATTTAGACAGACTGGTTCGTTCGTGGGGTGGTTTTGCAGTTACAGGCACCTCCTCTCATTTATGTCTTTCTGCCATCACTTTGCATTTTCAGGCATGACCTAAAAACAAACAAGCCTAACAGCAAAATTTGTGCATGAGCAGCTTTTGCATCTTAAAGTTTTCCTCAGTATTTTGAACACATTTTTGTCATTTTATTTTACTGAGGCGGAGCAGTTTCCCATTTCCATGGTATTATCACAGAAAGAGCAAATTTATCATGCCAAAGACATGCTACTAAAATTAGCTCTACACATAAAAATACAATTATTTGCTCCCTTTTTTCTTTAATAATCTGGATGTGTAAGGCATGAGAAGTGTAAAGGATCTATTGCTCAGGTGAAACTCACTTTGCACTGTTGCATTTAAAAAGAATGGGTTGTCAGACTGTGTGTGTTTAAAAAAAGATCCCATCCCAACTGATTTACAGGCTCTGGGTCTGTGTTGTAATGAAAGGTGGCCCTGCTCTGTCATCCTTGTGTAGCAAGTGACACAAATATTGCTTTTTCTAATTAGACGTCTTAAACATCTTTGATAAGGGAAAACGACATGCAGGTGACTGGCGTAATTTTTTAAAGCTCAACAGTTACACACAGCTCTCACAGCCATGTTACTGTTATTAAGACCGATGTGTTAATAAAAGCTTCAGTGTAATGAACAAAATTAGAGCCATAACTATCTCTGAAGGCTACATAGCAACGTGGTAGAAATTTGGCTGCAGAATTCAACCCTCAGTATGTTGTAGTGCTTGGAGTAAATGTTTCCAGCCTCAAAAAGTCTGGTGAGTCCAAGAGAAACAGACTGTGCCAAATTAAAATGCAATTAAAATGCAAGTAAACAGGATTTCTAAAGGATACATGCTGCTGAGTTTTATATAACTCTTTTACTAATGATCATACCTACAAGCAATTAAAAGAAAAGGTAAATCAGGAAATGATCTGGGGTGGAATCAAACCCGAGTTACCTGCCCTGCCAAGTGCCCTGCCATTAACTTATTTTGACCTTTAATGACCATTAATGTCTATTAATGTAATAATCCATCCACCTTCTTCCTGTTCACCTGGAGCATGGGATAAACTATCACTTGTTATACAGTATCAAGTATAAACATGTCTCCCTGGACTGCTGAATCACAAGATGTAACGCTAAGGGAAATCATGTTATTTGCCAGTAACTACTGTCCGACTGTGAAATCGAATAATCGTGTGATTTCACACAACATAGCCATGACAGGCCATGGTTATTACAGCCACACACATCTCCAAATACCAGCACTCACACTTACATGCAAACTCATAAACAGTCTCCCACTAGAGAAAGTGAAACCAGGTCATGCAGTATTTGTTTATTCTCTTTAAAGAATTACACCTGCAGCACTGATGTAAGCGATACTCAGATGCAAACAGGCCCAAATGTAATAAAACCTTGAGAGGTACTGTGTCTTGCTGATTTGCTTGAAGGCTGCTTGTTTTATTCGGGGCTGACATGTTTACTTCCTCCACAGCTGTCTTGTTGTGTTAGAGGGGTTTTGTATGTCCTTGCAGTGCCCCTGCAGCACACTATGAGCAATACGGAAGCACTAATTAATCAGCTTAAAAATGTGCAGAGTGTCCACTGGAAAGTGGGGCACCTTCTGGCAGAGGTGAGCATCTGGGGGCAGAGCCCACACCCATGGGCTTCGACTTGGACAGACTAAGTTCCCTGTCCCAGAGAACTGGCTCTGGAACAGTCCAAAGACCAGAGAGTCACCTCCAAGCACACCCAAGGTACAGGAAGGAAGTCTGTCTGTTGGGAAGGAAATGGCAATTGAGGCTGTTTAGGTGGTTTGAGAATTTAGTGAGGGGTATAGGAGACGGTGTGATTAGGGGACTTCACAGTTATAAAGTTGCACAATAGAAGGGAGTGGCTTGTTTCATAGCTCCTGTGATCTGTGCTACATTTAAGCTGTTGACATTAATTACACTCCTATATGGTTTAAAGAAGAATAATTATTATTTTATTTTATTTAATAATAATTTATAATAATTTGAAGTATTCACCCAGCAAAATAGTTGTGAAAAGCGTAAAATGTACTACCTTGCAGCTTGTGTGTTGTAATTGCTGTCTGAACTATAGGCAGGAATTACTGTTCTCTGTAAATGTCAAGCATTCAGGGAAAGTTTGTGTATTTTGGTCAGCAATTATTTTCCTTCACGTATAAGCTTTGCTGAGTTTTACAGTTCAGAGGTTCTTCATCTGCTTTGAAAGGGTAAAAAATTTCTATGCTCACTTCTAAACTCTGTTTAAAATAAGTACAATTTCTAATGTCAAAGGTATTAGTGTTCCAACAGTCAACATACACAAATATGAGCTGGGTCTTTCAGTAATAAATATGACTTTTTTTTATTTTGGCCAAACCTTTAGAAAAAGAAAATCACTTCTGGATTCTTGAATAAGGATTTCTAACCAGGAATTTAAACTTTTTATTTAAAAAAAAAAAAAAAAAGAATGTTATTATTGTTAAAGGTTAAACCTTTCAGTTATCTATTGAAGCAAACTATGGTGAAGTGCTTTCATTTCTGTAAGTCAGCTGGTAAGGTCGTGATTTAAAAGAGACAATAATTGAGCCATGTAAAGAGGCACTGCAGTCGTTTGAATCACATTTGTCTAATAGACAGATGGAGTCTTCACCACACACAGAGGTTAATTAGATATGGAGTTCTGCAGGGTTCCTTGGTAGGACCAGTTCTGTTTACACGACATGCTTCCATTACGTTTTTGTTATTAGAAGGTATAGCATGCATTTTCATTGCTATGTAGATGATACCCAGGTCTATCTGTCAGTGAAGCCAGAAGACAAACACCAGTTACTTAAACTGGAATATTTTGAAAACATAAACATAAAGACCTGTTTCTAAATTTAGATAAAACTGAGGTAATTGTAGTCTACCCTAAAAATCTTAGAAATATGGTATCTAACCAGATGCTTAGTCTTACACAGTGTTACTGGACGGCATTTCCCCTGGCCTCTAATAACAATGTGAAGAATCTTAGAGTAATATTTTACCAGTATATGTCCTTCAAAGCATAATGCATATTAAATTAGGGCTGATTTCTTCTGTTTGTCCAGTATCTCTAAAATGAGAAGCATCCTGACTCAGAGTGATGCTGAAAAACTAGCTCATGCATTCTAGGATGGACTTTTGTAATTTATTCTTGTCAGGTTGCCTTAAAAGCTCCCTGAAAATTCTTCAGTTGATCCAGTGAGAGTAGTGACAGGGAGAGAGAAGGTATTAGCTATATTGTCTTCGCTTCATTGGGTCCCTGTAAAATCCAGAATCAAGTTTAAAAGACTTATTCTCACATACAAGGACTTGAATAATCAGGCCCCATCTTATTTTAAACACCTCACATACTCTATTATCCCAGTAGAGCACTGCAGGTTTACTTTTGGTTCCTAGAGTATTTAAAAGTAGAATGGGAGGGAGAGCCTTCAGCTTTCAGGGCCCTCTTCTGCGGAACAAGGTCCCAGTTTGAATTCTGGAGACAGGCACCCTCTCGACTTTTACGATTAGACTTAAAACTTTTCTTTTTGACAAAGCATATAGTTAGGGCTGGATTAGGTGACCCTGAATCCTCCCTTAGTTACACTGCAATAGACTTAGGGTGCTGGGGGTATTCCCATGATACACTGAGTGTTTCTTCTTTACTCACCTTTTTTCCACTCACTATGTTTTTATACACCTCTCTGCATTTAATCAGTAGTTATGATTCATTTCTTTCTCTGTACCACAGCACGCTTTTGTCTTGTCTTCATTCCCCTCACCCACAGTTGGTCATGGCAGACAGCTGCCCTTACCTGAGTCTGGTTCTGCTGGAGGTTTCTTACTCATAAAATTGAGTTTTTCCTTCCCACTGTCGCCAAGTGTTTCTCATCGGGGGTCATGTGGTTGTTGGTGTTTTCTCTCTATTATTGTAGGGTCTTTACCTTAGAATCCAAAGTGCATTGAGGCTACTGTTGTTGTAATTTGGTTTTATATTAATAAAACTTTCTTTTACTTCTGTTTTTCTCAGTCTATAGACATGGTAGTGTATTCACAGTATTTATTAGGTTATTACGACATGTTTAGTAAGACTCTTGACATCTAAAACATTGTGCGTCAACTGCTTTCAGTAGTTGTGTTTTGATTGTGGTACCTGTACTGATTTTACTAAATCTTGCCTCTATGCAATAATACTTAAAATGACTAAACACTGAAACTAATGAAAATTAAAATAAAAAAAAACAAACCCTAAAACACACAAACTAATTAGAAAACACAAAACTATAATGACTCTCATTCAAACCATCAATTCTTCCTCGGAAGTGATGATGCTAACCATCACACGAATCACTACTGCATATATCGGAGACAGACATGTTTTATTATGAAAATCATACCTTTGTTGTCCACCTATTCTAACACTGGAGTTTGTTCATCTTTACCAGTGGTGAGACCATAACCCAGTACAGCAGCTCAGGTCAGTCCATTTCCTAAAATCAGGAAATGGATACAAACAAGGTATTTCCACACTTGAAACTCAGAGAAAATAAGCACCTACCTTCTTTAACATTTAATTCTAACATGTGGAAAATTTGAACCAGAACATTTTCTGCACTTTTCTATTGTAACTCTGAAAGAAAGCGGAGAGTCCCACACAAAAGGCTACATGTTGAGTAGGCTTCCTTATCCTGCATGTGCCATCGTCAGTGATTTAATAATAGCTTTAATAATGTGATTTTTTTAATCTTCTCAAAATCAAGGCCTAAAAGCTTGGAACATTGAGTCTTCTTGATTGCTTTTGTCACTGTTCATTTCAGACATGCTAAATGTATCTTGTGCAAAACTGAATCCCAGTTTCTTAAATAAATTATCTTTTAATGCTGCATATAAATGTGCCTTTGCATGCTGTCGCTGTAATGGAGAGACGGGTTATGTTTGTGTGAGAGCGTGATAACAGGACACGTTCATTATGCACTTGTTTTATTTACAACACACAGCATGTTCTTTATCCATGAAATGGATGGATTAAAAACAGAACTGCCTGAAGGAAACAGTATACAGTCTGGCTTATATATATATATATATATACATATTATGCCAAATGTTTACTTCTTATACACTGTGCCTTGGAGTATATATGGCATGTACTGCATCTGGCTATCACATCTAGACTGCAGTGACTGCAGAATGCTCCTCGTCTCTTGCCTCTCTGGTGTAATGACTGCTGTCTAATCAGCCTCATCCACTTCCTTTAATGACACTCTAAATTAGCCCTAATGCTTAGCAGCATGTGTCAAGGCAGACCTTAAAAAAAGCACTCAGGAGTCTGGGGACAACCAAGGACATGTTGACGCGCTGTGACCTTCTGCTTTTCACATATCTAAAAAAAAGTCCAGCGGTTCGTTCACTTGATGCATGACAAAGTTCACTGAAGAGTTTTTAACCTTTAAACATTTGGTCTCCCTCTCAAAGACGGAAAACCATATGCCACATGAAATGGTTTGTTGCTTAGGCAGTAACAGAAGGACAAGGATTACTTAGTAGCTGTGAGACTAGAAAAAATATTGCATTTCACTCCCATTTTATTGACAATTTCTTGCCCTCAGTACAATGCAATGCGAGAGTTGAGGTTCTGAGCACACAGGAATAAATACGGCAATAAATACAGTACTGACCTGCCTCACTTCACACGCTCTGGCGCCACCAGATCCTCACCACAAACACACAAACTGATAAGACATCATACACGACACTGAGCCAAAGGCTTTTGCTTCAACCTGATCATGGATCGACAGGGACTGATGTGCACAGCGATTTAGCACTGCTTCGGGAAAGCAAAGCTGCTCCTGTCTTTACATTTTCTTTCATTACTGTTGACTGTTGCATGAAAACTAGAACAGCAAGGACAGAGAAGGAAGCTAGCCATTTTTACATGGATCATATAGCATGACTGCCAATGCTTTGAGCAGAAAAAATCCAAGTCTGACCAACCACTTCATCTAAATACCGAGGGAAAGACTGGTACGAGGATGACCCACGGGCAACGGCTATGAAAGAATGACATCTTAGTTTAAACACGGCATGCATTGCCCTTATTTAAGATTTAATTTGTATCTGTTACAAATTATGTATAATAAAGGTTTTAACCCATCAATCACAGCTCCATACATGTACCTTTCAGTAGATCATTCAAAGATAAGAACATTTTAAATCTAAAATTCCCTATCTGATATGTTATAAAATGGCATTGCCTCAATATCAGCGGAGGGTTATGTAAGATATCCTGTACAGTTGGTGCCGAGGACCATTTCAAGTAAAAGAGTAGCAAAAAGAACTGAAATCACATCATGAATGGAGATGGATCATCTGGCATACTCTGAGAAATGCTACGCCGCACAACCCCGTCGTTACATATATGGCAGACCGACATATTAATTAGGATCCAGGCTGTATTGCATTTATAACACATTATATGGTGACAGAAAAGCTTTTGCTCAGTTTGGCTCCATCTCACCTCGGAGAGAGCCTGTCTTTTTATGTTGTTTTGTTTTCCTAAATTCATAAGATTTATATATGTACAATGCATATATTAAATGACACATATTATACTGTATATGAGAAATATTTTAGATTAAATTTAGCTGTTTTTGTTTTTCAAATAATCCTGTTAATTCCATTTTTTATTAGTTCTATAAACTGGGATTAGTAAATTGTTAATGTAACATAGTGTTTGTATAGTGGTTAGTCAAGAGTTAGATTGCATAAAACAGCCTGAGTTTTAAAAACACAGACAAACCTGGTTAAGAGTTTTTTCAAATATCAAAATAAGTTAGTGTCTTTATTTCTGCTTTTTAATTCCTCTGCATGTTTAGACATATTTTCTTGATTACAGCAGTGCTGTGCATCAAAACCTTGTTGCACAAAGTAGTGAGACGATGGAGCAATCTGGGCAACAGCACTGGCCACTGATACGTGTTGTGCTTGTGGTAAGTAGAGATTGTTTGCTTCTATTAAGAAATATGTTGTCTTCAAAAAAACAGGTGGATCAAGTTATTTTGTTCGATATGAAATATTATGTAAACTTACAAACCTTGTACCAAAAAAACATGGATTTGTAAAGCTTTTTAAAATATATGGATTAACGCTGTTTGGAGTACTGTTGTCCAAACCGGGCAGGTAAAAAGGATGCAGGTTGTTGGTTGTTCAATATAATAGTTCAATAATAGTACAGTACATCTATAATGTGGGTATCCACCCCTCTTTTCCCTCAAACATACACTGTAAAAAAAATAGTAGAAATGCAGTACAATGTACGGTTTTAAAATGAATTAATTTTCCATATTTATATTTTACTCATGGTTTGTTTTTTTAATGACCTTTCGATTTTACCACTTACCGTTCATGGAAACTTCTGTAAAACCAAAAACAACAACAACAACGAAAACAGGTAATGCACAATGTAAATTACCCGCACATTTGTGCCTTTTTGTTTGTTTGTTTGTTTTTTACAGTGTACAACAAACGCCCTCCTCTCTCATACCCTCAGGTGATGGAGTAAATGAAAGCTGATAGCCTACTTTCCACCAGGCACAGCTTAGCACACTTCAAGAACAATAAACCTCCTCAAATACTGCTTTAACGTCTGGGCAGTAAGGAATTCACTCAGCATCTTCAACTCTCTGGACCAGAGAAAAGGAGAAAGAGAGCAAAGGGAACTTTAAGCAATGTGTGGTTAAGGCAGTCTCATGAATATTGCAGAGAGGTTTTTTTGGCCCCTGTTTTGGAGATAGACTCCACAACAGTCTTGAATTCCTACCTCTAACGGCTGCGTCTTATCCCAACAGATTAGCGAGCAGACGGGTGGATATGAATAGACATGGCAAAAGAAAATCAGTATGGTCCACGAAGTTTGATCCACGCAGGGGAAAAAAAAAAATCCCATCAAAAACAACACATCAAGCAGTAATCCTCTTTGGAAGAAAAAGGTCATATTTGGTTCGTGTGTGAATCCGCAGCACAATGAATAATCTTTTACAGGGGACCCTAAATTAAGGAAAGCACAGCTCAGGGCAATTTAATTAAGAAATGAAAGCAAAGTAGAAGCCTATATCTAATTTGTCCACTGAAGTTAGTGCTTGGGGCTTTTTAAGTGGCGTGCAGAGATGGGGATAGACAAAGGTCCCACTTACACAAGCTTAACTCTGTCTCACTTAATTGAGTTCATTCCAAGATACAGAAAAAGTCAAAGCTGATACATACATATTAGTTAGACATAGGTGTGGCTCCAGCACCGTCCTCGTTTGAGTTCTGCTGATCGTTTCACTTCTTTGCAGTTTGCATGTCACGAGTTCGAGCAGTTCTGAAATCTGCCTACATGGCAAACCTCATCTGCTGTACCCTTTACAGCGCTCCCAATTACTGTACTTAGGGCTTGGAGCAATAACTAGACCTTTATCAGAGCTTTACAACCCTTTCTATACAGTGCAGCGACAATCCCTCAGACCCACTCCTGCATGGAGCGTTTGCAGTACAGTATGTGGCGCTGCGTGCTCTTCCTCCTGAACTGGAAAACAGTGTAGAGGAGGACCATCATGCACAGCGCCAGAACGCAGGGGATAGCAATGGCCACCGCTTTCTCCGTACCTCCAGTGCTGTCTAGTTTGATAACAACGTCTGCATCACCGTTGTCATAGTGGCGCTCCTCTACCACCGTGGGGCTCCAGTCCCAATCGGGGTCGGCGGGTAGGCTGTCGCAGCCCATGAAGTCCCTCAGAATGGACCTCGGGTAGTTAGGCTCCACGCGAAGCAGCTGGTTGTTGAATTTCCAGTACTCCTTTCCTTTGTAAAAGTAGGTGAAACCTGGGGATTTAGGGATATAGGCAGTCTTTTAAAGACTTTTTGGGGATATTTTGAATTTGTTAAACAGTGTAGAGACAGCTGGAAAACAAAGTAATGGATTGCAAGATGCACCAAAGGTCTCCAGCTGGAATCAACATGTCTTATTCAGCTGCCCCCGCCGCCCACTCAAAACACATTACTTACTCTAAATGTATTTCACAGCTGGTTGCACTACTTTATAGTACTACATACTAGTCAAAAACAAACTGGATATTGCCACATAAACTTATCAACTTCCTGTTTTTGTGTTTGTTTTTATTACCTTTTACAGGCATCTGGTATCACATTGTTATTTCTTACAGATTTTACAGTCAGTAATGCAAACATACCGTTGGCCTTGTCCACAAAAGCCCCTTGTGGAGAGTCAGGGATGCCCTTCCAGATGGTGATGGGTTTTGGGTAACCCGGGTCCATGGTTCTCATATCCTCGTTGTACCTCCAGTATCTACAACAGGACAGGCAAATATATCAAAAAAGAGTCAATACAGAGGTTCAGGGACACCTGTTAGTTAGTGCAGTAGTCATAATAAGTATTAAAAAATGTTAGCACACTTGTGTTACCATCACTTAGTCACTTAAAATGGAAACAATAGATGTATTTGTCATTTTAACAACCCTGTAGCCTTGAACATCACAGGCATTAATATCATACAAGGAGTTAGGACTACTTTCCTCAAAACACACTTAAATATTTTTTTAAAAAATTGTCGCTAAGTTTTTCTTTTACTCGACAGCTCCCTTAATCGGGACTTCACAAAGGCGTTGGGTGGCAGTGATTTGTAAAGAACTGCTGGCCAGGACCTCAATAATGACATTGACGTTTTAGCTAATTGGAGATATTAATACTGATGGCGACAGATGTTTTGAAACACTCTTCACACATGAGCAGGGATCATGCACATACAAGCAGCCATCAGTGGATCAGTGGATAAGACATAATAATCAGACGCAGCATTAAAAGGAGAAGTTGGGATAACAGTGGGTTGCAAAAGCAGCTGACAGACAGGATTATGCTGAGCTTGACATCATGGCCTGCCTGAATTTATGCTACAGCTCTGTTTATTTGTGTAAGATATAAATTATGCAATGTAGAACAAAACCACTTGGGAGACAAAGTCTATGTTTAGCTTGAGATAATCAGGACTCACCAACATGTCTGCAACACTGAAAATAGGTCTACTGCTCAGTAGGTCAACCAGTTCAACACAGAACAGGCCTTCATTTCAAGTTGATCTGCTTAAAAGTCGCACTAAGCCCAGAAAGCAATAACTGTAGTTCAGCATTTACCTTCAGGAAAACAAAGACATCATAGCCTGGGATGACGAGAGCACTGCACTGGATTTCTGCTTACTGTCACAAACTCATATCTATAACTTGCAATCAAATGTCGTTTTTTTCCATGTGACTATTTAACGATCAGCAACAGACTTCAAGTATTTCACATGACCACAGAAAGTGGTAAATCAATCATCCATGCTCTGTGTGTATCTGCCACATAGATCTGTTTCACTAGTAGCTGTGATTGATGTGCTTCTCATACACTCGTGCTCACGCACATAAATCTCGCTGCAAACTGTCATTTCTTTGAATTAGAACAAACACCTCCCTGTCATACACGCGGGGAGAGAGAGAGATAAAATCACACTCAAGACAAAATGTCTTGTTTGTCAAAATGTGGCAACTTGTGGTTTGGGATGATAGTATCATGACAAAGCATTTTGTCAGCTCCCATCACAGCGTCCTATGACCTCTTAGGATATGATTTAACTTGACAGCTTAACATGTGAGTCACTCTGGCATAAACTCAAACTTTAGGACTTGCAACACACTCAGATAAACACCAGATTCTCATATTTGGTGTCTTGGAATGAATCCTTGGATTCAATTCAGTTCAAACTGCAGGTACCCAATTATACTCTGCATGAATCCATGCACAGGATAACAAACAGTCCAGATGCAAAGCTTTTAAGATCAAAGAAGGTAGTAATCTCCATCGTTCCCAAATCAAAGAAATCTCAAATCCCCAGCGGGTTCCTTGATCTGACCAAACAGATCAAACTCAGTAATCTGCTAACTAAGAACCAAGTGGTTACTTTGAATCAAACCATTCCTCATGAGGGCCACCAGGCATTTGCCAAAAGGTACCTTAACAACTCCAGAGAAGCAACATTTTACAGACTGAAGACTGAAGTATATCACCATGATTCTAGGCTGGAAACCGCCCACTGAGCACCACCTCCACAAACCCATCTGCACAGTCAAACAGCGGTGGCAACCTGATGCTGTCAGGAGGCTTTTCAGCAACAGGGACTGGACACCTTTTCCAAAGTGGTCCAGCTTAGGCAAAAGCTCACGTCTTGAATTCTGGACCCAAAACAGCATTTCTGGAGAGACTAGAAAAATGGGAGCTCACTGACAATCCTGATCGAGCTTAAACTGTTCTGCCAAGATGGATGAGAGATAATGTTTTTAAAAGAGAAGATGTGCCAAGCTTGACGGACACTTGTAGGAGACTTCAGGCCATCAATGCTGCAAAAGGTGTCCAAACCAAGCATAGCCAAAAACCTTCCCCTTATATCGCAGTGGAGGAAGAGGAAAGCACAAAAGATGCTTTCTTTTGTCTTTAGGATCTGCTGCGTAACATAAAGGTTAAAACATTTAAATTGAATTCAACTTTATTTGTATAGTTGTGAATCACAACAACAGTCTTTATATAGTAAGGTAAAGACAATAATAGAAAAAGAAAACTCTAACAAACAGACGACCCCCTATGAGCAGGGACTTGGCAACAGCGGGAAGGAAAAACTCCCTTTAACAGGAATAAACCTCCAGCAGAACCAGGCTCAGGGAGGGACAGCCATCTGCTGTGAACGGCTTGGGGTGAGGGAAGGGAGACAGGACAAAAGGCACACTGTGGATGTGATGTAATCAATATATGAGTGTATAATAGATATATAATCTAATAATCATATGCTATCTATAATAGAATATGTTAAAAAACATTCTATCCTTCAAATGTCCCCATGGTGCATGGTGTTTTTACTCTGAGCAGTTTCAGTTCTGTCCAAATCTTTACACGACTAATAATCTACACAGACCTGTCTCCTTTGAAGAAGTAGGTTTTGGCGACATCCTCCCACCAGACAGCTGTCTCAATACTCTGTGTGGGCATGCTACTCCCGAACAGCGAGATGTCCTGAGGGTACGAAGGCTGGAGAGTTGTGTCCTTGAAGACCCAGAAACGGTTTCCTAAAATACACGGGCAAAGTTAGATTGCACTGGGACAAAGCAAATAACTAAATATGAGTTCAAAAAAAGCACCACGGGCTTTCAGCTCATTCAACTCTTTTGTGTTGTTGCTTTTCTTTCTTTTCATTGAGGCTTTTTTCCCCTGCTCATGTAATTTCAAGAGTCAGAAGATGTCACCTTGTTTTAAGAATATGTGTTCAGCAGGAAAATCTATGCAGTGTCATCTACAGTACAATACAATAAACAGCAAGCTGATGCTCTGAAGACAACTCTACTGAGACTTGTTGTGTTGAGCTTTATTGAAGCTATTGTTGCATTTAATTCAGTTTGATCATAAATGCCTCAGGCAGAGCAAAGAAGGGCTGCTGTGCAGTAAGTAGCTCGACGCTCACATGCACAAACCCACCAATACACACACACACAGTTAAGTCCCTATGAGTGAATAAATAAAGCATGAGGCACTCTGATCCCACAGAGTGACAGATGTCATGTTAATCTGCCTGGTGGACGGACGGCTCCACTGGACCTGCACTCGTTCTCCTACCAGACAGAAAGCAAAACAACCTCACTGTCGCCTGTTACAGTAAAAAAAAAGAAAGATATGTACTGTAAAGCTTGCCCTGCTCCCCAGATTTTCACATTCCTTTGTATTTTGTGCCTTAATGCTTTGTTTCAGTTCCTGTTTGCTCCCATTAGTATTCTGCTTATGCTTTATTTTCTGCAATCTCTCGTTCTGTCCTTTGTGTCCTTCTGTGTCAAGCTTAAGTCTTGTTGCGGTTTCTTGAGTAACTTCCTGTTTTATTTTGATAGTCTGTTGTCACTCATGTAGTGCTATTAGTTTTACCATGTTAACCCTCAGTGTGGTCCTAGTATAAATAGCTGTGTGTTTTAATTTGTGCTCTGTTGTGTTGCCTGTCACCTGCATGTCTGTTTCTTTATGCGTTTAGTTGTGGTTTGGACTCACTGGCCTTCATCTTGGATTAATCTTTGGACTAATAAACGTTTTCTCTGCGCTTTGAATATCAGGTCTTTACACACACATATACATACCAACACAACATGCCCTTTCCAGTGTTCTTGAAGTGATGGTATGCAATAAAATATTATTTTAATTAACCAGAATATGAAATTTCTGCAGAAATTGTGGTGGGATTGCTTATCCTGCCTAATTTGGTCTGTGGCTCGCTGCTAATAAAAAATTGGATATAAACAGCTTGGCTACAAACACAGAAGGAAGATAGATGTTAACATTTAAAAGCCTAAAAACTTGAAAAAAATAGTTGGGTTGTATTTTTAAAATGTGGAAAGAGGTAGGCTGTTAGAGACTATTAGCATATTTGGACTTTTGTGCATGTGTGTGTGAGAAAGAGGCAAACAGGAGCAGCTTTACTAGTGTCTCTGAATTTCTCATTCTGTATGGGAGCACACCCATGGATTAACTCTCACCCAGGTGTGCTCTGGGATGCCTAAGAACTCATAAATGACTAAAAAATACTGGCGTGTTTGTTTATCCCATGTTATATTCCCATAGTCAAAATCGCAGACATTATTAGATACACATATGTAGCCGGTGTGTACCCAGGATACTTAATAAAAGCACATTTTGTCCATTTTTTTATTGGTAGGAACATTTCTTTAGTTTAACTTTTAGTGGCAAACTGTTCGCTACATATATTGTAGTTAAGGATAAAGAAGATTTGTTGTATAAATTTGTGTTTTTTACACTAAAATGTTTTTTTTAGTAAAGCCTGGCAAATATGAATGCATTTCCTTGCCCCAAAAGCATATGTAATTTTAAACGTAGCATTGTTTTTACATTTATTGTCATATTGGAGCAATAGCTTCAATTTTGGCATGTGTGGATCAACCAATCAATCACACCTCTGGTGCCTCCAATAAACAGGAAATGGCACACGCGCACAAAAGCTGTCACTTCGTCTAATTTGCTTTCCTCTAAATAGGCTCAGTTCACGCTAAACTGTGGTAATTCTGGTAATTCTGGCCCTTTTGATTGCAAAGTATAATATGATTAGGTCCGCCACTGACGCTATAATAAACAGCCATCGGTAGCGATGAGTGCAAAGGCTGATGCTGATTTTCTTACATTTTCTTAATTCTTCTTTTTATTGAAATTAATGACCTAATCATCTCAGAGAATATTTGATGTCTCGTTCTAAAATGGTAAAATTGCGAGAAATTTATTAGAGGTTGTTTGTGCAGTATCACACATTGCCCCCCTGCTCTTTATGGCTTAGTTTTTTCTTTACCTACCTTGACTAAAATACACCGTCATATTTACATTCATGTTTAGAAACCTACATTATTTTTTGGTCCTGCAGTCATTAGACTGTTTGGTGCCCTAATGCCATGAACAGATCATTTAGGACCAGTTAACGTAAAGGGGGTGTTAACTACCAGTAGCTGAACTACAGTCACACCCACACACACACACAAAAAATAAAGAGCGGTTGCTGTTATTACCTTTGAAAAAAACAAATTTCCCTTCGCTGTTTTCATACACGGCATCAATTTTGGGAGGTAAGCCATTCCAGAAGTAGCTTATCTGCATGGGGTAGCCAGGAACTACTGAATTGTCTCGTACCCTCCAGAACCACTGGTCCTGTAAAAACGGACAAGGTCAAATCATCACTGCTCTTTATCGCCACCGATGAAATCCCAGAATGCTCTGATGTGATGACCGATTTTACCTTGAACACAAAGAGCTCATTTCGGAGAATGGCCAGAGTGTTGAAGCCTCCATCACAGATGTTAGGTTTGGAGTTTGGGCTGGAGGGTTTGGCACTCAGTGGAGGCCGATGGGGTCTGGCATGGCGATCGTGTTTACGTGGGTCGGAAGGAGGGTGAAAGCGAGGAGGTGGGACTGTGGGTGGAGGCCGGGTGGGCTGTGGGGCTCTATCCGGTGGACCTAAAAAACCCAAAATAGAACGTATTTTATCTGCATTCCTTTATATTCCTCTTTTTCAAAACTTTCATCAAGATTTAAGTCGGTGTCCAGTGAGTTTACAGCTTTTTGGCCATTGCGCCTTTTATTTTGGCACGGAAACTGTATCCTTTTTTTGGCTGAGCATTAGTGGACTCACGTTGTTTTGAAAGCATAGATTGGCTGCCCTCTTTAACAGCTGACAAATGCTGCTTACTGGCATCGAACCCAATATGACTGACGCAGCAGCATTTGAATAAGCAAGTGACTAAGCTTCAGCGCTTGTCTATTTATGTTGTTTTGCTATACAGCTTCAGTGAAGTGTTGGAACAAAACAAGACGTAAGAGTCTTGATTACGTGCTCTTTCAGACTTTCAGCTCGTGCTCTGAAGAGAAATTCACTTGGGAAAGTTACCGTAGATTTTCTGGATGCCCTGTAGGTCATCGTGAGGTAGTTTGAAGTCCTCAGTGTCCATGTACTGATAGAAAGGAGCCATGATAGCAGTGGGGTCATTGGAATGCTCCAGACCGAGGGCGTGGCCCAGCTCATGAACCGCAACCAAGAATAGGTCGTTACCTGGAGAGAGGAAGAGGATGGCATGAGTTAGAATCCAAAAGTTCAAAAACATAAAAAATAAAGAGAGATTACACATTATGATAAAACAGAACAGGCAAATATTAACAGTATTAACACTCATGATGGTATGATGACCCTGATTCTTGACCTTTTCAATTAAAATCTGTTTGCTCTTGAGTCCAGGTGAACCTGTAAACACAGGTCTCCATCCACAGCTATCACCAGTGCAAAAGCTTAACAAGTGAAAAGTACAGAGACACCCTGCAAACTAGATTCACAAAAAAGAAAAAAATACTGTGTGAAAAAAAGTTTTTATGATTACCTAGCATCAATATGTAACCTGCTCTGTGCAGACAAATCCAATAATTGTTTAACCATTTATCGAGCCCAAAATGCCAAACAAGTACTACTCACAGGATTTTAAATGTGAAAATTTGATTCTTTTTATTGTTTTGTTATTTAAAATCCTGCTTCTTTTGGATTACTGTTGATTAAAAATCACAAAGTATTTTCAAGGCTTTGCATTCTCCAGGTGCAGCTTTCACAGTTTTTCTTTTCTTTTCTTTCTTTCTTTTTTTTTTTTTTACAGACTAACCATTCAGTGCATAATAGTTAATTTATCAGCAGCGAAAATCATAATTACTCACTGCCATCTGCTCCAGTTGTACCTCCACTGAGCTAATGTGGTGCAAAAAGTTACAAGGAAAGCGAACTGGAGGTAAAATATGAAACAGGTGCACTTTTTCTCTTTTAGTACTTAAAGGAAGATAAGCCACATGAGAGCATCAGCGAGCGGGGAGGGACACACTCACATTGCTGCCCAGGGCATCGGGCAAGAAGCGCTCATTTATTGCACCTGAACCCATATGAATGTTGGCGCAAACAAACATTGTGAGTCTACGTCCCATTGCATGCAAGCGCGCGCGCACACACGCACACAAATGAAAAAATAAAAATGTCACAGTTGGTACATATGGCCAGCGTTCAGCTCATAGTGTCAACCTGATTTAGAGAGAAGTACACCATTTAAGTACAGCTTGTGACTGAAGCTGTCCCCAGGAGATTGTTGCCCTTTACAACATGATATCCCCCTCTGCCAGGAGCGCTGCACAGACCAGCGACTGACCGTCACCCAGCAGCTAAAAGGTTACCCACCCCCACCACCATTTATCTAACACTACCAGCCTCTTCCACCTAACCCAAATTGTCCCATAAGGACTCCCAGGAGACAAGCCCGAGCTACCATTAGCGCACATGTCAACATGCAACATTTACAATTACACCGCTGTGAAAGCCCATTAAAGGCTGCAAAGCTTTCCAGACACATAAGCTGAGACGGGTGCTTTTCAAAATCAGCCCCAGCACTCCAAATGGATAACCATGGGATGCTGCACAAGGGTGAACGTGAATTCAACTCAGGAGCCTGAGACAGTTACCATTAGGGCATGAGAAGAAAGGGAGAGGAGCTGATGGGTGGCAAACAGGTTACCAGAACAAACACAAAGTGAACTGTAACTCCTCCCCTGCCTCCCCTCAACCCCAATAAACCGGATGGGATGGGAGAATGCAAGCACTTAGCATATGGATATTAGCAAAGTAGCCTAATATCATTAATATTAAATTATATAATGGTACAAATACCAGTGGGCTACATCAAATTCAATAAAACTGAATAAGCCAGCAACCACTATCTTAAAATAGTAGGGCCTTCTATCCTCTCGTGTGAAGAGCTTATTACACCACAAAAAAACATCAAAATCCTGACAGATGGAGTGATGCGTCTTTACAGAGCACGGGCGGATCAAAGACATCTCTGCATTCTTAGTTTTTTGGTTAAGCATCCCTCACACTCATGCCCTGTGATACCATCTCTGTCATATTGCCCTCCTGCCGAGCCATCTTTATTTAGATGGTTTTCCTTCAGTCAGTCCTCATTTACCTCTTTTTTTTTTATTTCTCTGTGCTTTCCTCACATCTTCCATGCAGTTTTTGTTTATATACCTTCCTGCCAACATTCAGCATTTAAAACCCTTCTTTTTTTAATTATCTTAAAATCCCCCCTGCCCACCTCCCTCCCCATCCTTGCTGTAGCTTCTCCTTTCTTGTGCTTTGCTTGCTCCATTGTTGCCGGTCTTAGTCACCTTGTCTCATCCCTCACGTCAGCTTTCCCTTTCACTCACCATCATGGTTGGGGTTCCCAAGCGTCCAAGGCTCATCGGAGTCAAAGTGTGTATCTCCTCCTATGCCTGGGCCCGGAAAATAGGCGTGGGCGAGGAATCCTCCCTCCCCATCGAAGGGTGAGCTGTCACCGTGAAAACCAGAAGCGAAGATGATAGTGATGTCTACGTCACGCCTGCCAGTCTCCAGGGCGCTGTACGGAACGGCCTCGAAGCGTAGGGGAGTCACACCCTGCCACACGTCAAACGCCCGCCGGATGGCATCGTGAGTCTCACGGGCGCCCACCTTCGGGGTAACATTTTTTATGCTGCGGGAAACCGAACAAGCATACCAAGTGAAAAGATTGCTGAAGAGGTGGTCGAGGAACTCGCTCTAAAAATACTCTGCAAAGTCCGAGTTTAGATAAAGACACAAATCGCATATAATTCCAAACTTCAGGGAGGAAAATAAAACACATCCTGCTTCATTGTCCTGTTAATTTGTCTGATCACCCTCCCCCCCACACACACACTTTTCAGAATGAGAAGAAGATCCTTAAAAAAAGTTGCACTTGACAACTATTTCAAGCCCGGCAGCTTTTTACTGAACTTTTAACACAGCAGTCGTTATCAGTGTCTGGCAGGCAGAGAGGAATGGGAAATCTTCTCCTCGCTCCCCGTTCATTTTCACGAATAAAGTGCAGTCAGCAGCGGCAGCACTGGCTCAGCACTGATTGACATTCCATTAGGAGAGGTGGCTCATCAATTCAAATTCAGGCAAGAAGGGAGGATTTGAATAAATTGCCAGTGTTATCGTCTATTACTGCAGAAACCTGTCAATTTGCAGTTGTGCCAAAGACCCGTTTATCGGTTCTTCTCAGAACCTATTAAAAGCGTGGGCTTAATCGGGCCTGATAAGATGAGTGTTTAAATATTTCTGCTGAGATTATGGATAATTTACACTGTGAATTTTCAAACAATTTAATATCGGGGAGCGAAAAGCCCCCATTTCATAAAACAAAACGAGCCGTTTTGTTTTATGAAAATGATCGAGCAAAACAAAAAACAGGAGAAAAAAAAGCAAAACAAAACAGCCTGATCTTGTTTTGTTTTTTTGTTTTTTTGGTTTCGCCACCAAGTTATTTATAACTGTGGAGCAAACATACTCACAGCACACATGGGTACATTTATGTGTTAATTTATGTGTTTCTGGATGTGTGATTATCACTGTATTTTTGTGCGCGAGCCCCCCACACACACGTGACGTACTTGCTCGGTCTCTATGACAACACGGAGCATGTGATCCCAGGTGGTTAAAGAGGAGGAGATGAGAGACAGAGGAGAGCTGAGGAAATTAACACTAGCAGATCTGAATCCGTAACCTCCCTATGACAACATGCCTCAGCCGTCTGTCACCTGTAGGTTATGTGTGTTCGCTGCCACTTCTGTCCCGTCAGAGCGTATCTCCGCCTCCGTGACCTTGACGTGCTTCTGAATTTGTCCGGAACACCGCAGCGTGGCTTTTGCATCCAGCTTAAAAAGTGAGAAGAGAAGAGAAGAGAAGAGAAGAGAAGAGAAGAGAAGAGAAGAGAAGAGAAGAGAAGAGAAGAGAAGGTGACTTAAGTTTGCTGACTAAAAAACTTTGGATCTCAGTTTTGCGTCACAAGACAACAGGAATCATTGAAGTGAACTCAGCAGTTCTCTTCCTGACAGGTGCCAGAGAATCACAGAACCAAAATAAGGAATGCAGAACAGCGCTAAACTACTCCAAACTACAGCCCTTCATGTTTCTCATTCATACCCACATCACAACTACAAAACAAACACAATACATAGGCAAAACTTTAATTCTCACCTCAGGGTGATATCACTGCATCATCATGCAAAATGAGAAGAGGGAGAAGCGTTAAAACCTTCAACTGAGGTTGTGTGAGGCGAGGTGACGCGAGGTGAAACAAACATCTCTGTCTCTTTACTAATTCTTTGCAATACTGATAGTCCGTCCTTCTGCATTTTAAATGAACGAGTGGAGCATAATGCATTAACATGACATTAATGGCCTAGTGGAAGTGCATGTGCTGCTCAGCTGTTTGTGTTTGCGCAAGTACGTCCACCACACATGTATACACTCACTCCTTGGTTTTCTCATCCAGTGTCCCTGTGACATTGAGCCCGTAGACACGCTGCATGGCAGCAAGAGCTGAGTGCATGGTTTGGGCCGATCGCAGGACAGACATGCCTGGTTCTGTGCGGGGAAGGTAGCCATACCTCTGTAGCCATCCCTGCAAGGGGTGAAGAAGGAGAAAGATTTGAGCCATCATATTTTGTTTTGGTTTAAGACCAAAGCTCAGATCTGAGAGAGGAAAACAGGAAAGATTACACTACAGTGTTGCACATTTTGCAAGTTTGGGAATATTACAAAAGGCATATGATTCACCACACAACACACATATCCACCAAACTCTTGTGATGTATACAATACATTAAAAGTGGGAGTATAATAATAATATGAAAGTGCATCATTCATTGTGCATCTCACAAGAGACAGTGACTAACCTTTGGCTACAGTACTACTGAATATTAAATAAAATAACAGAATGAGCTGCAGCAGTGTTTTATTTAACATCACAGTATGCCTGAGAGTATCAAAAGCTAATTTTGAGAAAAACACACATATACAATAATTTATAGTCAGTTATTTAGTTAAATTGTCTATCAAGCACATTTTTTTGGGTTTAAAGGGTTGCTTGTGTGGACAGCACTGCTAAAACAAAAGCAGCTGAATCCCTGCTGCTGACCTTAGTCAGTGTTCGTGTCTTGCGGCTCTCGGTCAGTGTTCATGAGCAGGACTGTGGCCCTGCCTCCTCCTGCCCTAAAAAGCCAGAGTGTGATTTGATGCAAACAAGTGAGGTGAAGCTGAGAATCATTCAGGGGCACCGGCAGGTTCAGTCCTGAAAGTGAGCTTGGCACCCACACTATCCACAGCTGTCCACACACCAACCAGGTGCCTCCCTATCACCACACAGCCAATGAGATATGTTCCAGCTAGCTAATCTGACTAACTGTCTCCTCTGCCCATCCCTCCCTTCTGCCTCTGTCCCTTACTCAGCTTTGCTAAACGCCTTTTTTTATCCCTCTTATTTTTCCCGGTTTCTCCCGTGGTGTGTTTCCTGTATGAGTTGTGTTTGTTCAAAGGCACAGATTTCAGAGAGATATCAGGCAAGATTTCATTGAGCCATTAAATTGAATAATGGTGTGTGTGTGTTACTGTCAGCTTCAGCATTTAATTTCTTCCGAGTGGTGGGAGGGGAGCCTGTGGTGAGGATGGAAATGACATCAATTAATAAGGTAGAAAAAAGAAGCAAATCCTATTATGCAACTTGTGTCATTAGATGTTTTATCTCCTCCAACACTGTGATGCTGCCAGAGCACATCTCACTTCATGATGACCTGTCAAAAAAGTAGCTTCTCTAGCAATACAACAGACGCGCTGAGGCATTTTTGGGTTCATTGTACTTTAAATAGACGGATCTCAGTGCATTCATATGTGCACATTTTGGATCAGTGGGCTGGATCACCTCACTTCATGAACCGCAATGTAATAACCTGAAATGAGCATCCTTCTGTTTCATTGCACCCAACAAATGAGGGGTATTTTTTTCCAGTGCGTGAGCTGTCCTGACAGGCTTGGAATGTCTCCATGTTATGCTTTATCGCATGTGCCCACGGATAGCGTGGGTAACTCAACATACATGTTCTGTTCTGTTTTTGTTTTGTTTGTTTTTTTGTTTTTTCCACGCTGAGGCAGACGATGTGGAGGAGAGAGCACGGTCATTTATGATTCTCAGAGTCGGGGGGAGGTGGTGGTGGTAGGGGGTAGGAGGCCATTTATCTTACCTCAACGCTGAACTGATGATCCCCCTCTCCGGACACGGCACACGAAATCCAAAGCAAAAGATGCAAGCAGAATGCTGCCGCGTAAAAACAATCCGATGGTTTTCTTTTACTGGAGGATACTAAGGTCATAATGACCCGTTTTTCCCAAGTGTTTATTAGAAGAAGCCGCCCGTCTGCTTTGTGTCAAATGAAAACCATCGGGCGAGCTGTCAAGACAGATTCAGATGAAAAAAACGGACCCCGCGTTTTTCTTTCTTTCTTCTTAAATATAATCCCGATGGTGTGATGTTCCGATGTCAAGCAGAGATAACTCGGCGTGTCAGACCCGCTGCCCTCGCCATTCTTATTTACATCGGGGGCTACATCTATCCAGCAGCATCAATGGCCATGTACAGTATCCAGCCTGCGCAAGATAGGCTCCCTCCCGACTCGACGCCTGCGCTTTGATTTCTCACACAGCGCAGCGCTGCTTGGCAGCATCATAAGAGCTGCCCTACAGAGTGCATACGAGATAAAAACGCAATTTCTCAGCACTGCCTGCACATCTGACGTTTACATTGCAAAGGCGACGGCTCTGTGCAGTTTGAAGCGCACACGTAGCCGTATGTTTTGATCTTAAATGCCGAAAAACAAAGGCCGCAAAGCCAGATTTTAAACTGTGTGGCTTGCATTTTCGCTCTGATAAAGCAGGTAACTGCCTTTATGCGCTAGACAAACTGCTAAATAGTCCCGTGCCACGAATAACCATCAAATACAGTGTATCAGGACAGATGCTGATCAATTGCATGATCGTTTATCTTTAAATGTTGGTCCTGCACTTATCCCACTATGTGCCCTCAATCTTGAGGACCCAGAATAGAAGACCTGATCGACATTTTTAGCTCAAACGGCACCAAAAACCTGCCTGAAGCATAACGAGCCACCAGATGGCAGCATTTCGTTGAAGAAAGAGCCACTAGCTGCTTTTTTTTTTTTTTGCCAGGACACTGAAGACAGGACAAACTGAGACAGGAATCCACCCCATATAAACTAATGAGGCGAGAAATTAATCCGACATTCATTTGATATGGCACACAGAAAGGCCCTAGGCCTGTGGGAAGGAGTGCAGTAGGAGCTCATGACAAAAATCAAATCAGACTTTAGAGTTTTTTAAAAATATTATTTTATTATTACCATCATTATTAATGTTTGCACACAGTTTGCACCCAGGAGGGAGGCAGGTGTGATTTATTTGCCAGCAGACATGAAAAATAATTCAGGGACTGAATAAAAAGATCGTATGGAGACATCAGGGAAAGCTGAGTGGCCTAGTTAACGTTTAAGCCTCCCAGCGTGTCCTATCCTGCGCTCTTCTGTCTGACCTATGGACAATTTCAAAAGGAATTCTTGTTTTTCAAAGTGTCTGAATCTGATGTTCAAGTGGAAAGAATGAGGCTACCTGCAGAGAAATGTGAGCTGATTAAATCTACGCTGCATTTCTGATCTGTCACTTGCACAATACAAGGTTGGATTAAATATCACCTGCATTGTGCATTGCTGCAGCCAGTCAATCACTCACGAATGACTCAAAGTTTCCTGTAGTCACGCACACTGAATGACAGATTTGAAGAAATATGATGGCATGGGCACGGAAGCGATCAGTGTCACCAGATTTAGGAAAGTAACCCTCTACCCAGCTGTGATGCTGAGAAATGAAAGCCTATTAAGGAGCACACACATAAGTGAAAATGTCATCTTAGATTCTAACCATTTATTATGACTATTATGCATATTTAGATGTTTATAAGAGTAAATGGTAAATGGCTTGTATTTGTATAGCGCTTTACTAGTCCCTAAGGACCCCAAAGCGCTTTACACAACCAGTCATCCACCCATTCACACACTGGTGATGGCAAGCTACATTGTAGCCACAGCCACCCTGGGGCGCACTGGCGAGGCTGCCGGACACTGGCGCCACCGGGCCCTCTGACCACCACCAGTAGGCAACGGGTAAAGCGTCTTGCCCAAGGACACAACGACCGAGACTGTCTAAGCCGGGGCTCGAACCGGCAACCTTCCGATTACAAGGCGAACTTGTAATTGGAAGGCTCAACTCTTGAGCCACTCTTGAGCCATGAGTAAGACTAAATATACTCAAAACATCAAAAATGAACATATTCTTAGTGAATCTGATCTTTTAATCATAAAAGACTCCATGTCAGACTGTCAGACTCCTGAACTCTGTCTCCTGACATCTGACCCACATTTAACTCATGGACTGAACACACACACACACACACACACACACACACAACCACCTATAACTGAACACACACACAATGGACAAAAACAAACATGGACTGAACCACCACTCACAACCACTTGCACTTTATATACCCACTATAGAAATTAGCCACATATCACTAATCTAAACTGCACTACTGTAAATGCTGTATAGACAATCATTCTGTACAAAACAATAATTATAGTTCTACAACTTTTTACAACTGTTTATAACTTATATAGTTAATATTTCATATTTCTGTATAGTTTTCATATTTGTATCCTGTTCATAGCCTGTACATACTTATAGTTATAGCATATTCATAACAAACCTTCATACCGTGTACATTGTAACATACCTATAATAGACCCTTTTTTGTAATATATCTATATTATTGCTAAAGCACTTTCTGGATGGATGCAAACTGCATTTCGTTGCCTTGTACTTGTGACATGTGCAATAACAATAAAGTTGAATTTTATTCTATTGTATTCTAACATATGTGTATTACTTTGTTGGTGTATGCGTTTACTACACACACTTATATATTTTGTAAAGTGCTACTACCAGTATGGCTTCTTCATCTTAGCTGCACACATCACAATACTAGAGCTACACAGCTAAATTACCTGTGAAGCCTGAGCACACACAACCTTCAGGAGATTATTGCCATTACTCATAACTGTGAACAAGCTGTTCCATGTTTTGAAACAGGATGTGACTGGTTGAGAAGTTGAGAAAGGGACGGTCATTGGTTTAAAACCGTTCATTCATTTACTTTGAGGTGTTTACTGTGTAACGCACTGAGATGTCATGGAGACCACATGCTCCGACAAGTTGAACGTGGCTCAGGGCCAAAGACCAGGGGCCTCATCAGGAGAGGTAAACCATAATGCAATAAGACGAGCATGCACGAGCACACGCGCGTGTGTTTGTTTTTGCGTGTGCACGTGAACTCGGTATTACAAAACAAACAATTCCTAAAATCAAATATTTGCCTTTTACTATTTTATTTACTAAGTTTAGCTTAAGGAGACTCGCCTTGAGGGGGGCCAGATGGTGCGATACAAGGTAATCTCACTGGCTTCTCTAATTAAACCCAATTAATTGGTGGCTGACAGTTTGCTGTGAATGCCTGGGGCTTTTCAACCATACCACTGCAGACAGGATTTATCATGCTATTATTAAAGCTTTTAGGGATTCACTCACATCTAATCTCAGCCTTGCAGTATCTCACATGTCATGAATATGGCAGCCATGACAGTCCAAACTAGAGCAGTGAGATTCACAGGAAGGAGTCAAAGAGTTAATGCTATACACTCAAAGCAGATTAATCTGCATTATGAAGATGCTGAAACAAAATTTGATGGTTCCGCTCATCATTTTCCAGGAGAAGCACCTAATGTACAATAATGCTTTCTACAAAAAGGTAATCGTGAGTTCTCAAATAAATGATCTACTTATTGTTGTGCCTTATATCTAATTTAGGGGGGGGAAAGGTGTCTCACATTTAAATGCAAAACAGTAGAGCTTTCCCAGGGTTTTATTCCAGCTTAATTAAAATGCATCCTTTTGTGAGGACAATGTAAAAACACAGTATCATTTCTGACAGCCCATTGTAAATTACTTTTTCCCCACTCAAACAATAGGCCAAAACATAGTTTGTTTTGTGTTAATCTATCACACGAGCAAAAGAAAGCATTAAACTTCCCGTCTGAGAAGCTGGAACCAGCTAAAGTTTGTAGAAGATCAAAAACTGCTGCTATGCTACTAAACTGCTTCATTTGTGTTGGTTATCTGCATCCTCCTTCTTTGGATCATAACTAGGGATGCTATGGCTCCGAGTGACAGCTGATCCTGTATGATCCCGTATTTTTTAATCCTCTTTTTTGCTTCTTCAGCGCAGTCTCAACCCTGCCATGTACAAGAAACAGCACAGCGACATAACAACAGCAGCAGCGGCGGCAGTGGGGATTGTTATTTTGTTGCACTTGTTTTAAAACTATATATATTTTGGGATGTTGCCAGCCCACCTGGGCTTTGTCATGCTTATCAGATATAAGACCTTAGGGATAAAGGGGTAATCTCCATCAAAAACATGGTCACATACTGTACCAGTTCTGCCTCGTTGAACCACTTAATAAGAGTCCTTGTATAAACATTAGTCAAAGAAATGTTTTTAGAGGTTGAGGATTATTTATACTGCTCAACTTTTACTGCACTTCAAAGACCTCAAGCTGCGAATATGAGCTTGATTAATTAACTCGTACTGCTAATCTATAATCTTACTTGAGGAACAAATACCGCAACACGCAGCGCTTATTTAGCATGAGAGATGGAAAATGTGAGACTATTACAAGGTAGCACATGCAATTATTTTACCAGCCGTAGCTGTCATCTCTCATCCTCTGAACACGTCCGCCTCTCTCTTTCTTTATCTTACTCTGTTTTGATTTCCTGGTTCTGGCCATTATTCTTGTTTGTTCAGTGTTTCTGCTTTGTCAGCTCTCCAAGACACACAGAGCCTCAGAGCAGAATGTGGATGGCGACTGCAACGCCTTTCTTTCAGACTGTGAAACATTTCATAATTGAAATATTGGCCACTGGTGTAGAAATTGGTCTCTGGAAAGAAGCCGAGGTGATTTCTCTCCCCCTTTTTTTCCTCTCTGCCTCAACTGTGGCTGAGTGTGAGACAAACCTTATGATGCATGCTCAATCATCCAGGTAAGTAAATCTCCAAAAGTTGATTCTGTTCATCTGGACGTAGCGTTTTGTGGGAGAAACGTTTTGTCACTTCTTCAGTCTCAGCTGACTGCCAGTTTCCCCAATCATATAAACAGTACATTTGCATAATGACTGAAACCAGCCCACTGAAGAACAATTGGCTGGGAGGTCAGTTCCTTAATCTTAATTATGCAAATTCTCATGACCATTGATCAACAACCACTGACCAAAACCCACTGATCAATGGCCATGAGTACCATTCACAGACAGTTGGGGAATGGCTGCAATCTCAGCATTGTAAGATGGCGAAAGATGTACCCTTAGGCCCCCTCCTCGATTCAGAGATGGTCTTTACCTTTTCACGTAAATTGCCTCCTTGACTCCGCACTCAAACCAGCGTTCCTCTGAATCTTTTAGTGAAATTTATTTCACTGAAAGTACAACAGGAATATTTTACCTCCCTGGTAAAATCGCTCGCTTTATGAACTTTGTACCAATTTATATCTTCATTGTGTTTCCTTAGTTTACAATATTGGTCTTATTGGTATCTTATCTTATTCGTATATATGTATGATTTCTATACATTGTACATCAGATGACCACTTTGGTTGTAAGATTCTGAATATTATGTATTAAAAGCTAGATATTTTAAATGAGAATAAGAAAGAAAATTATTTCTTTGTGCCCCTCTTTCCCTGTTAATGTCCTGCCTGCCCCCCTGTCAAAATTTTGCTAGATCCTCCTCTGCACAGTTACCAGCTGTCAGCTACTTAGAAAAGTATCCTGGGGTTATTTGTCTCTCAGAAACAGTTCACCACTTCCCTTCAACTCATTCATGTCACCTAAAAGGTAAACCTGTTTCTCCATCACCTGTTCAGCTCTACTGATTAAGTAAGGACATCTCCTGGTTTCATCTTCACATTTCCCTCTCAACAGATATCCAAACCGACATCATGACCAGCAGCTTTTACCGATGTGGCTCCAGCAAACATCAGCTGATACTAGAAATTAATATTAAATAAATTCTAACAACAGCGTATCAAGCTTAAACGTACTGCTGTTGTTTCACGCGACATCCGCTGATTTCCTCGTTCTGGCGCAAAATGGGCAATAAACAAACAAGAGAGACGAGGCTAGTGGTGACAGAAAAGCCGATCAGCTGATCACTGATCAGTTTCATGATTGAAGTAGCAACAGGAGAGAGAGGGGGAGAGGATGAGAGAAGAAGAGGCAGCAGCATAAAGACAAAGAATAACTCCAGCTTTGTGTTTTTTTTTTCATTCTAACTGAAGAAAGGGACAAATCGCGTTCCTTTTCACCTCAATACCAGGTGGTCGGTTGCATGTGTGCAAACCTGGTGACATCTATAAGAAACGTGTTCCTGCTGTGTTTGTCAACAAAGGTTTCTCAACAAAGAACTAAGTCAGGTTTTGCTTGTGGATCAAATGCTCATAAACAACAAGGGCCACTGACTTTTTTTTTTTTTTTTAGCAATCACAATACGAAGAACAGTCAAATTGACAGTTGCACTATGACTATAGCACAGGGAACAAAAGCTCACTGTGCCGTCTCAAGTGAAACGTTAGCCTCGCATTAGGTAATTTCTCCTCGAGGAGAATGGTTATAATTTCACCAGACACAATAACCTCTTCCTCCAACAGTACGAGCAAAGACGCTTTGCTGTGCCATTAGGCTGCGATAATGAAATAAACACCAGTGTGAAAAATGATTTCCATCACTCCTGTCCCCATAGAGTCTGATATACAACAACAAACACATCTGAGCAGCTTGACGTCCAATTAGGCTCAGCTCTCATAAGACAGACACTCTGTCAGCACTCTCAAGACATTTTGTACATTCAACCCCTGCTTGACACTGATTCTGACGACCGTCTTTCATACATCGCCAAATGAATACGGATAACATCGAAACAGGATGTCAAAACTTACTGTTGGCTTTGTTTTTATGGGCACATTCAGTGAGGCCTCTAAAAGTTATAGGCCTTGGTATCCTGGATGAGTCATCATCATACTAGCTTTTTCTGCCTAGGTGTTTACTTAAAATAGATCCAGGTCTTCTGCAAAGTGACAAAAATCCACCAGTAAGGAGGCGTTTGGCTGTAAAACAATGCTGTACGTACATATTTGTCTCTCTATAGTCCAGTTGCAGCCACTTGGGTCAGTGTTATTACATAAAAAACACCAAAGGATTGAAATCACACCAAAAACAGACAGAACCAGTCTCTGTTAAAGCCGCATTAGAAAACTGAGCCAAGGAATGTGGCCACCTTTCAGTAAATATTGGCTTAACCAGCAGGAAGTACTGGAAAACCAGTCAATGTTTAACCATTTTGTACTATCCTTATTTGCAATTCAGAAAATATTTATTTGTTTTTTAAAGTGAATATGTATTTGATTTTGATTAGATATCATCAATTACTATATAAACTAATAAATATCAGTCTGATTTTAATGCAGCTATACATTTTTGTAGTTTTCAGTATGATTGCACTCACTGGGCACCTTATCAGGTAAATCTGCTCAACTGATTGTTGATCCAAATATCTAATCTGCTAATCACATGGCAGCAACTCAGTGTACACATGATCAAGACAACATGCTGAAGTACAAATTGAGTATCAGACTGGGGCAGAAATGTGATTTAGGTGTTGAGGTCAGCCGAGTTGGTCTGAGTATTTCAGAATCTGCTGGTCTGCTGAGATTTTCCCACAAAGCCATCTCCAGGGTCTTTTTCTGGTCTGGAAAAGAGAAATAAAAAAATCCAGTGAGTAGCAGTTTTCTGCACAAAAATGCCTCGTTCACGCCACAGGTCAGAGGACAATGGCCAGACTGCTATAAGCTGAGTGGAAGGAAAAATTGAAATGAACACTTATTACAACCAAAGTGTGCAGAAGAGCATCTCTGAATGCACAACACAGCAGCAGAAGACCACAACGTGTCATACCTGTCAGTAAAGAACAAGAAACTGAGGCTCATCACAACTGAATTCAATTCAATTTTATTTATATAGCACCAAATCACAACAACAGTCGCCTCAATGCGCTTCATATTGTACAGTAGATCGTACAATAATAGATACAGAGAAAAACCCAACAATCATATGACCCCCTATGAGCAAGCACTTTGGTGACAGTGGGAAGGAAAAACTCCCTTTTAACAGGAAGAACCCTCCGGCAGAACCAGGCTCAGGGAGGGGCGGGGCCATCTGCTGCGACTGGTTGGGGTGAGAGAAGGAAAACAGGATAAAGACATGCTGTGAAGAGAGACAGAAATTAATAACAGGTGCGATTCAATGCAGAGAGGTCTCTTAACACATAGTGAGTGAGAAAGGTGACTGGAAAGGAAAAACTCAATGCATCATGGGAATCTCCCAGCAGCCTACGTCTATTGCAGCATAACTAAGGGAGGATTCAGGGTCACCTGGTCCAGCCCTAACTATATGCTTTAGCAAAAAGGAAAGTTATAAACCTAATTTTAAAAGTAGAGATAGTGTCTGTCTCCCGAATCCAAACTGGAAGCTGGTTCCACAGAAGAGGGGCCTGAAAACTGAAGGCTCTCCCTCCCATTCTACTTTTAAATACTCTAGGAACAACAAGTAAGCCTGCAGTGCGAGAGCGAAGTGCTCTAATAGGGTGATATGTTACTATAAGGTCATTAAGATAAGATGGGGCCTGATTATTTAAGACCTTGTATGTGAGGAGCAGGATTTTGAATTGAACTGAGCATCCTTCAAAAGCCACAGCCTACCTGAGGATCGTTGCTGACCATGTCCATCTTATTATGGCTTCTTACAACCATCAGACAGCTCAGATTTTCTCAAACTGATTGCTTGAACATAACAATATGTCCTCTGTACTTATACAGCCTCCAGTTACCAGATTCCAGTCCAATAGAGGACTTTTGGAATGTGATGGAACAGGAACTTCGGATATGCAGCCGACAAATCTGCAGCGATTGTGTCATGCTTAATATGGACAAAAATCTTTGGGGAATGTTTCCAGCGGATTGCTGAATCTATGCTACAAACAATTAAGGTGGTTATGAAGGCAAATGCGGTCCAACGCGGTGTAACTGTTTTGTGTCAAAAAGCAGTGTTTCTATTTTCTATGTGTAATGGCAAATGCTGACCATAGTCAAGAAGATTTTTTAGGGAGACATATATAAAATAAAGAAATAGCCTGTTTTCCAAGTGTCTTCATGACTCTGATGTGTTATTTGCTTCAATTTCCACTGGTCTCATCTGTTGATGAAGACATTTTTAATGTCAATTACACTTTTATTTACCCAGATAAATAAAGGATATATAAAAGTCACTTTCAAACAAACAAACAAACAAACAAACAAACAAACTGATTGCACCTTCTATGCTCTGGCTAAATATGGTCCACAACTCATTTACCACAATTTAAATACAATCATTTTTGGCACAAAATTAACGAGGATTTTTTTTTTCCTTTTGCTTATTTATTTATTTATTTTCGTATTTATGACAAATTTCAAAAATAGAAATTAAAATGTACTGATGAAAGAAAACAGCTGATATTCCATTCATCGAATATCGGCGAGGCTCTTTCAGGTTGTCAATGACTTTATGAGGGACATCTTCCTCTTTTGCTTGTTTGTCTTTTTCTTCACCAAACTAAGAAAACAGACCATAAAAGCCGGTGTTTCTGTTCTGCAGCTACTGAGCTACTGTTATTGCCTTTGTTTGCTCAAGGAAGTTTATTCAGCTTTTTTTTATTTGTACATGTTTTAATGCACGCTGTAGCTCACATTATGGCCACTTTTCTACAGTGCAGTCCATTTTCCGAAAACACTGCCTTTCTTTCCCCCTTTTTTTCGTTTTTTCCTGTTTGGTTTGTGCAGTTCTTTGTACATCCGGCGTGTACCTGCGCGAGAGGCGCATCTGTCCTACCTCGTGGTGACGTCAGATCAAGCCAGTAGTTTGTCCTCAGTCGCTGCCTGAGCTGGGACTGGTGAAGATATCTGCGAGGAGGAGGAGGAGCTGTCAAAGTTTGAGTTGCCCACAGAAGGAAAAGTCTTTTTTACTCAACGAGCAGAGAGAGAGAGGGAAAGGCGACGTTTTTAAGTTTTGGGAAAGCGGAATATCTCGGCTTGTTGGCATGGAATGACACCTTCTCACCGGGAGCTTCAAAATAACACGATGGCAGCCCGTTTTCTCAAGTGGATCAGTCTCACGTCTCTGCTTTGGCTGAGCTTCTGCGGTCTGGCGCAAAATAAAGGTATGTGAGGTGTACGTAGTTGGGTCTTAATGGTAAGCAGGCTTTCACTTTCTTCTCTGTCAGCGTTAACTTAAAATCACAGAGAAATCTCGGGCCGGTCACGAAGCCGCAGAGAAACTTGATCCAGAATAGGAGGGTGGAGAAAGTTTCTCACAGTCTCGCTGCTCCGGCTGTAACCTGGTTAAAGCTACAGAGGGGCTCAGAAGAGGTTAGTCACTGAAAACGAACACACCGATTTTATTTTTTATTTTTTTTAAAGAAAGAAAGAAACGAGAAAAAAAGTGATTTTTCCTTTTAGTCAATTGTTCAAATCTTTCCCCACCAAAAAAAATCTGGCACTGACCGTACCGAGAAAATCTGCACCACTCTGAGGATCATGCAGGCAGGCAACGGATGTGGATTTGGGAAATTTCTGCCTTTTAATCTCGTCTGTTTATGAAATGTGCGAGCACTGTGTGAGCTTTCCATACTCCGTTTTGTGACAAAACTCTTACTGGCATATGCTGAAGTACACTTCATAAATGTGGATTTCTTATCCTTTCTCACAGACCAGATCTCACACCAGCGGTCACATTTGTTTGTTAGTATTTTAAGCATCTTCAGACGTGATAAACATCTGATCCTAGATCAGCTCGAACATTCTCCTTAGTCGACTTGCGCAAACGATATGAAGTTGGGTTTTGTTTAAGTGTTCTTTTGGCCCTGAAAATAAGGTCAAAGTAGTCTTATTATTTTTAAAGATAGCAGTGTTATGACTGTTCCTTTACTTTTCTCCCGCTATTTTCAGTATCCTTGAGTTATTTGAAAAATCAGTAGTACATTAGTTGTTAGCCTACTTTCAAAAACTTACAAATTATATATATATATATATATATATGTTATTTACTCCTTGTTGGTTTGAGTTACTCAGGACCCACAGAGGGGAGATGTTAGGAGAGAACGTGACCAAACATATCACTTTAATCCCTAATGGATTTAACTTCCTATTCTCGTGAATCATGTATCATTACTCATTACAGTGTTGTTCCCCTTTTTAAGCGGATAAGCGTGTACTCATAGTGCCACCGGCCCACGTGCAAGCCCCATCTCTCCTGTCTGGTTCCACGAGTGGAGACCAGTGCCGCTTTGAAGAGAACCATAACAAATCAAAAGTGTTTGCGAGCCAAAAAGACAGAGTCCCTAAATATTTCTGGGCTTCTAAACAAACTGGACATTTCATGCAGCAGCAAGTCTCCCACAGTAAATAAGGATTTTGGAATTTTATTAAGACAAGAGAAGATTAGTGATGAGCAGCTGTGATGACAGATACGCTGTGCAGTACTATTAGGTTTAATTACACTTCTTTTTGTTAGTTTTTTTTTTTTTTTTTTACAACTGATCCCATTTGAATTTCCAGTGAAGTGTGAGCTGCAACATATGTTTTTGACAGTTCAAGTTGTTGTTGTTGATTCGTGTGTTTTTGGCCAGGGGCTGAGACAGATGTTTCTATGTGCCACGCTGTGTTTTAACTAGCACACAGTGTCCAGAGCAGTCAAATTGATTTGAACAAGATGGCAAATACATCTCCATGACGCTCCTTTGGAATCAAAAGTCCAAATAACAAACTATTGGATATTTGGGCTGTTGTGCAATCGTAATAAACTCAAGTAACATGTCAATGAAATCATGTTATTGATTAAAGAAAGAGTTACTAGGGGGGGTCGTGCCATCGCTGTGCTGCAGGTTTATCCAGTAACTTGAGAAGAAACCAAATATGGAGTGAGTTTATTAATAATTACATGATGAACACTTGAAAACTTGAGCTGTTTAGTGCTTGGATTATAGTCTTGTCTTGGGGAGATTTACATGTGTATGTGTAAAGACATGCTGATACCAGTCTACTTACTGTAGGACTGGATATACATGATATTACTATGGTAGTAATGGGGGCGCGGGTGTGTTACGCCTTCTAGTATTTAATTACTTTTCCTGATGTTTTACATTTTTACAGGCACACCTTCTCAATATTTTTATTGTGATATTTGTGGAGATGTCATATTCATACATTTTCTTCTCCAAGGTCACACTTGTTCTGAAAACTATACTGGCTGTCACAGGGCAAGAGGTGGGGTACATCCTGGACAGACAAAGACATATTTTCACCTATGGGCAATTTAGAATCACCAATTAACCTAGCATTCATGTCTTTGGACTGTGGGAGTACCCACACAGGACAAACTCCCCAGTAAATGCCCCAGATGTTTGGTAGATTTGATCCAATGCCTTTTTTGTTGTAAAGTGATGGTCATCACCATGCCACTCCAGCTTAAGCTTTAGAAAAAAGTAGGGTCGTTTTCTTAGGACATCAAGGAGAGTGTAGTCCTTGGACTTTAAAAAACAAGACCGGCAGATGCACATTTTCCAGGGATGCTTGACTAGTCAGTCTAACTAAGCAGTGTCTGTTTGACCTATTAAAATGTGTTTGTGTTGCTGGGAAGCAAATGAACATCTGGCCAGTGGTTTACACTTAGAAGAAGCAAAAAAAGAAAGAAAGGAAAATGTAAGTTTAGAACAATTTGAAATTGGTTGCGATCATGGAAACTTTTTTGCATATTGTTCTGTGTTTGAACTCCTGTTTTTTAATTTTTTATTTTTATCTAAGTTTACAGATCATGTGACCTATTTCACCCTGGAGGTCTCTGTGCTGGAACTGAGTTTCTGTCATGGAAACACAATCAGCGGCATTTTTTTTTAAAGGTTTCACTGAAGAGGCCACCTGGTAGAGCTAAAATACATGCAGAACTGCCGTGCTTCAGTTCTGTTACATCAGATTTAGGAGCGTTACAGTTGAGATCAAACTTGTGGTCGCTGGCAAGATTCAAGAAGCATTACAGATGTAACTTTGTATTTATTATAATCATAACTTCATATTTATAACAATATGTTTGCAATTTCCTAATGTTGTAAACCCGCTCAACATTTGGCAATAAAACCCTTTCTGATTCTGATTCTGATATTTACTTTGGAGGCATAGCTCCGGTAATCCAAAGAAGCATTTAAATCAGCCAAAGTTGCCATCTGTGATGATTTAGCTTATTACATTTCTCCACTTTGCTCGCCCATTTAGCCCACCTGTTTCTAGGGGTGCTACTGACAGGCCATTAAGGCTTTTGGAAATGAATTTGAGATTTGATAATGCAGAAGCTTTTCCCTCAGGACGCCCGCCTGTCACTCTTGTGTTCCTGCTGCAAAATGGAAAAGCACCTCGTTCCTTACACTGGCATAATTAGTTTGTTATTGCGAGTAATGCCCACAGCTTCGCCCAGCAGCCGACCGCAAGTAATAACGGATGATTTATTTCACATTCGCTAAATGGTTTTAGAATGATTACTCCTTTGTGACTGTTTGTGACTGGCTTTGTACTGCAAAGGCGATGATTATATTTTTTTTTTATTGTGCACTCAAAAATTTCTAAGCACTTCTACTTTTTTTGTAGAATGATGCCAAGCCGGAAATATGCAGTAAAACCTTCCTAAGAGCCACTCTAACTGACACATGCGTTAACCAGTGAAAGATGAAACTAATCACAGGAGCATGTCAAGAGCTAAATCCTTAATCCCAAATCGAGGCTCCCTCGCTTGCTTTTGACACAATGTAACCCGCTTATATCAATATGCTTCCCCCCCAAGTTAATCAAGTTCTTGACAGAAAGCGATAGAAAGATAGGAGGAAGTCTGCCTCAATCACTGCATTTACATCTGCTTGCACACCTGCAAAAGTTAAGCTGACTCATGACAACATTTCAGTCCTGCAGTGCATCCTGAGTAAGTGCTTTTCCCTGTGTAACAAGCCAGCTTCCCCCATAAGTCATCTGTTTTTTTTTCTTTTCTTTTTTCATCACTTTAAGAAACCCATTTCTTTTCTAGGATTGGATGAATGTTAGTAGTGAAATATAGTTTATGATCTTGTGTAATCCTAGAACATCTTGCATGCATTTTAGTGTTCTGAGTGATCCAAGTACTGCTGTGGCTGCTGCTATCTCTTGCAGGTCCGCTGATGACCTTCCCAGATTTACATCTGCTGCAGTCATTGTCAGAAATCATGTTGTTTTTTTTTTTCCTTAATGTTTGGGCCATGGGAGCAGGAATATAATTTCTTCGTCCTTCTTCCGCCTTCTCTGCTTGCTTTGATGAACTGCACCAGGTCTGAGCAGCATAGACTGCTGCAGAGGTGCAGGATTTCGGTTTCACCCTGTGACAATAGTGCCTCTGTAGAAAGCAGGGGATCTGGCAGCACTGATACTTTTGTCGAGCAACTGAGATCTGTGCTGTGTAGCAGACGCACCCGAGGCTAGACATCCATGTCATCAAGAGGAAGCCTAGAAGTGAAGCAGCTTTTGTTCTTTTTACCTCATTTTTTTTTCTGAAAAGACAATAAAATCTATTGTGTCGACCTACAAGTCAAGTAGTATTGCACTTCTGTAAATGTTATGCATTCGGTTCCACTACCATGAAGCGTAAACCCAGAAATCCTCGAAAGCCTAAAGAAGTTTCTTCGATGAGTGATGAAACATTTCTCCAGATGAGCAGAATTAGCTTTCTGGGGTGTAGCGTGTAGACTTTAGGCAATATTATCCATTAAATGCTCCAAAAGCCTCCAACACCACAAACAGAATCTTGTTCATTGAAGACTCGATAGTTTATAGACAGTAACCAATGGATATTCACAGCATTTATGCAAATGCCATCCCTCCTTACCATACAGACTGTTTACCTCAAGGCAACTGAGGCTTGCTCAAACATGACTGGTCAAAAGAATTCAGACTACAAAAGGAGGACAGATTGAAACCAAACAGCTAGAATACTAAAAAAAACAAAACAAAAAGAACTGCAACCATTGCTGCAGATTAATGTTCATATTGAGATATGTGTTTATAGTGGCAATGGGGATTGTCTGGCTTTTGGAGTCAGCCTCAAGTGGCGTGGATTGCAGTCTTTAAAAACTTTGTTTTCTCAGTCAGTAAGCCAGTGTTTTTACTGCAACAACTAAAGATGCTACCCATTCTGTAGTTTATATACATTAATGAGAAACCAGCATGGAGTAAGGGGCTAGATATGTGGGTTACTTATTGGGTTACTTATGGTAGCAAAGCCATCCGCAGCACTTTATGGCCTTTCCATGATCCGCTGGTTGTGCATGGAGTATTCGGTGGAAAGAGACCCAGAGTTGAGCTGGAAAAAAAGGCTTTCTGCTATCTGTCATCTCATCAAGTGCAGTGTCGTGTCAAAAGGGAAAGGAGGCCAAAGCTCCAATAGTTTTATTATGACTGCATTTGTATGTCTTAAAGAATGCTTTGCTGAGGTAGGGGGGGGGGGGGGGGAAGGGGCGTTGTGGGATTGTCACACTTTTGTCTGATTTCATTCTTTTTCCTTTTGGAGTAATGCTTCAAGCCCTTGTTTGGCTGAAAAATGTCTTTATCTTTGGTAAACATGCCATACAGCAGCTCACATCTGATTCATAATGTACTAGAAATTCACAGTGTGTTGATAATCAGTGTTTTTCTAGGAGTGCCTCATGTGTAAATATGAAACTTGGGTTAAGCTGCAGTGAAACTGCTGAAACAGTAAGCTGACTTTAGCTGGAAAGTGGGCGCTGAACATATTTCCATCCTGCAGGCTTTTAGCCTGAATGAAAGCCATGGTTCTGCCACACTGCATAGCCTGTTCTGAAACACGTTTTTCTTTAGAAAGAAATAGGTTGCTGTATTTGTATTCAGTGTGGAGCTCTATAGATGTGCATGTCATTGAGATGTCAATGGGATGGACAGGGGTTGTGCACAGATCAAAGGAAGAATCGCAGCAGCAGAGACAAGCAGGAAAGTCGGGATACGCAAACAAACATCAGAAGGATGGAGTGCGATCTTTGACTTTGTTATCCGTGTCCTCGTTTAATTGTTCATCAAAGAGGCCTCGTCTTCTTTTTTTAGTTTGCTGCCGCTTCAGTGTAGCATCCAAATTGCAGATGAGAGTCTCTCAGCATTATCCTGCAGACCTCCTGCAGGTGTGTCGTCACCTCTGTTGACCTCCACGTCATTATGAGGCGCGATGCTTCAAACTGCATCCCGGCTAGAAGAGGAATCCCCTACAGGGACGAGAACAATAGCTTCACAAATAAATGTCCATCTCAGAATATTTCAGAAGAAAGCATTGTTTGTGAGGGGTGGTGGCCGATCTCAGAAACTTGCTTCCCTAATAGCATTTAGGCTCTTCCTGTGCGGTCTGAGCGTGATTCACTAATGTGAGACTGTGTTAGAGGTTTGGACCTTGTGACACAATATGGTTAATTAGTCCAGGTTATGTATATGAGTCCCAGCGTTTGTCAAAAACTATTGCATTAAAGGTCCAGGATGTTTAATTGTTCACCACTTTGCAGTGTAAAGAGAGGGGCTTTCCTGCTTCTCTTCCTGATTACAAAAGGATGTTAGAGGTCCCCAAGAGCATTTAACCAGAAGCATTATGCTATTTTTTTTTTATTGGCGTGCATTGGCTTTGGTCCATTTTTTTGCTCAAAAGATTTGTTTTTTCCATGTTCACTCCTAACAGTGCTGACAGATACTGATGTAAAATTGTTCTGCTTCAACTGATTTAAATTGATTTCATGCAGCTGACTGTGTAAAGCTTGGCTTGAGAGTGAACATCAAACTTTATCAGCTTAATTTTTTGCAAACATAAATCCTGATGCCTTTCAAAGGAGTTCTGATCAGGCTTGTCTGGTCCGTAGTTTTTATTACCTATGAAAAAGAGTGTTTCCTCTGTTATTAAGGCATTTTATGCTCCATTAAAAGTTTGCATGTCATGTCAATCAAGACAGACAAGACAAGACGACTCCCTTTTATAGATTGAAAAGGTAGTGCTGTTGAGTAATTTCTAGTCAAATAGAAAACAAAAGGGATTTGTCTTGTTTTGTCCAAAGAATTTGGCATGTACTGTGTGTTCAGTGTGGAAAAGAAAAACAGGTTCAGTGATGTTTTTACCTTTTCTCTGTCGTTCAGCTCGGCTTACACTTCGGCATTAAGATAAAATAGGCTTGTTGACTTCATGAATTTAGTTTAAACTCTATGTACACAGGAAAATTGTGTGGTCATGTGCTATGCTCACATCTACAGACATTCAGAATCTCTTAACTTATTTCTTTTATTCCAGTCTAGACCTCCTTTTCCTGTCATTGAAGATTGATCTGAGCTTACTGGGTGCCAACTGTGGTGAGCTTCCCTAACAGGAAGGATTCTTTCCTAAAGCAAATTTTAAAGCTCGAAATGAAACAACATTCATAGTCTGTTTGTGGCTGCCTTCTAAATAAGGTAATAGGAGTGCGCGCTTGACTGAGAAACGCACACAAAGAAAAGGAAACATGAATACATCAGCCTCAGAAACCCCAAGTCTGGACAAAGGGTTCCTTATTCAAGTCTTTGTCGTCTTCTTTGACCTTATCTTGTCATGTGGACATGACTTTACAACCCTGTGTCAACAGGGAGAAGAAAGGCATGCCTATTAGCTCAAATTCATGAGGCTGCTGCGTGAATAGCGGAATCAGTTGAGCTGATATTGAATCAGGGCAGCAAATCCAAGTTAGATATAAGAGTTTTTTTGGAAATGAAAAGCTCCACTAAGGCACACAGTGTTACATATTACAGTGCTAAAACACTGATATTTAAGTATTGTTTTAACTGTGTTAATGATCAGTACAGCTAATCATTCAGATTCCTATACAAATAAAGCTGGGACAGGTCTACTGATATAACTGAATGTAATAGATTGTAAAGCAGCACATCCAATAGTCTAATACAGTGGTCCCTCGCCATAACGCGGTTCACGTTTCGTGGCCTCGCTGTTTCGCAGATTTTTTTGTGTGCAATTTTGCATGCTTTTTTCTTTTTCTTTTTTTTTTTTTACAGCGCATTGTGTTCTGCGTCCTGATTGGCTGTAGACAATTGTCAATCAATCTCGTGCCGTGTCTCCTGTACAGTACAGAATGCGTTCAGCTTGTCAAATTTACGTAAATCTTTGATTGCTGGCAGGGTGACTCTGAAGTGCTGTACTGTATGTTTGTAAGTTTTCTCCACAACAAACACAACAATGATGACGAAACGTTTGCACCGTCGAACGCACCTGTGGTAGCACCCAAAAGGCAGAAGAAGATGCTAACCATCACTCAAAAAGTTGGACTTCTGGACATGCTAAAGGAAGGTAGAAGTTACTGTATTTTACAGATTATAAGGCGCATTAAGCGAAAACAAAACATTCAGATAAGTCAAACTTTACTCAACTTATTCTTCTTGCTTCTATCACTTCCATACCATTGATTCATTAATGTTGAATTCTCTCACAGCTGCTCCATTCCCATGTTCTGAACCAGAAAACAGGGTTTGATCTTTGGTTTCATTCTATAATACTGGACTTATTTTTCTATGAAGGTCGAACTTTGAGAGTGTTTAAACAAGAGAGAAAAGTGTGACAATGTTCATGCCTGTCTAACAAAAGTGTATAAAGTGTGCAGTGAGGGGTTTTATAGCCTTAAAACATCTATATATATAATTGTAAAAAATAAAGCTGACTACTTCGCAGTTTTCACCTTTCACGGGTTATTTTTAGAACGTAACTCCTGTGATAAACGAGGGACTACTGCACCACAAATTTCAGCCAGTCATTCATATCAAAAGAAGAACCGCTGGACACCAAATGCATTAGGACTTATCGTTTAGTCCTTGTCCAGTTTCTTCACATTCTTTTCAGGACACACTGCTGACCATGCTGAGATATGCCAAGTTCTCAGCTAATAGCTCATTGGGATTCAACCTGTTGGTGCTAAAAGACTATTTTTATGCTTATCAAACTCAAACTGCGCTATTGTTGGCATTTTTTGGGAGATTCGTTGAAAGAACAAATTATGTATTTCTAAAATCACTTTAAAAAACTACAAGTAAAGACATCTCATTGGAAGCAAAACATAAAGAAATGAGGCTTATGTTTATGCCTACAGGTTTGTCTCCAAAACAGAAAGAGCTCTGTGATTACCACCAGGTTATCTCCTGATAGCAAGTAAAGTACAATTCTGACAAGTGAATAACCGTCCTTCCTTATGATAAACCTCTGCCTCAGTTACGAGCAGTTATAACACTGTTGGCAGTTTTGTGGCAGGGTGTGTTAGAGGAGGAAAAGAAGATCAGCTCTTCTCTTGCTTTGGTTCCAGCATTTTAGAAGCCAGCATCACCTCTCGCCGATTTCATCACCATCGTAAAACGTGTTTCATCGCAGCCATTTATAGATGAGCTGACAGCGTTGTTCATGATATTGTAGCTGTGGCAGTGACTTCTACAGAGTTGATCCTTGATTTGTTTTACTCCAGCAGCACTAAAATGTAATATACTCAACGCCCCTCGTGAGGTACCTTTTCTAATTGCCTGGTAGGTTTCACAACACCAATGTTTCGTTGAGCTCAGAATTAATTTCCTGGTGGGACTTTGAGCGGAACATCTTCATTACTGCATGTTTTCATAATTGAAGCCAGAGGCTTGTAAAAAAAAAAAAAAACAAGCACTCCTTCACTGGCAGCGTTTCCTTCAATAAAAAAAGATTGAACCCAACCCTGTCGTTGCGAGACTTCCCACTAAACCATTAGTCAAGCTCACATATTTTATATACCCACAAATCGTATCACTCTTAAAGCATTACTGATAAATGGTCAATATATACACCTCCATTTTCATTTTCATAACAAACCACTTCAGCTGGGTGGAGGATGGGTAGGGCTGATATGCCCTGGAGAGTGCAAACCTGGACCAGTGCCAGGAAGTAGGATTAGCCCGCTGAACTGTCACTGTATCCACTTCATCAACAACCTCTTCCTGAGCTGATTAGGCAGGAGTCTGAGATTATTATTTTTTTGTCATATCAATCCACTTGTTTTAGTATTATTCTTATTATCAGTCACCAAGATTTACACAAGATTAAAAATACTTAAAACCAAATTGGGTTTTCAGGTCAGAGGACACGTAAGCAGGCGACTAAATTTGATTCCTTTTAAACACTCGAGTCACTGACAATATTGATGTTAGAAAGCCGTCTTTGCTGTCTTTCTTTCTTCCTTTTTTGTCCACGTTGGTTACTGTTTAATCCACTGATTCCTTATGCTTCTGAGCTATAAAATGATCAAAGTAATAAATGTTTGGCAACTGCTGGTCAATTTGAAAAAGAAAGTGACAAATCTGAAATGGGATTCTGTGTTTGGAGTTGGAAGCATCTTTACATCTGCTGAGCTGTGTTTAAATCACGGTTACTACAAGGTTCACTGAGGAACTAGACTGAGGCTTTTGATTATGGTAGATGAGACATTCAGATTTCCTTTTTCCGCCACTTGAGAGACCTTCTCGCTTAAAGGTTAAGTCAGTTTAACCTCAAGGTCCATTTAGTAGCCGCTCTTGAGCTTTCAGATATGTCAACTTATCTATGCCTGCTCTAGAAATTTGCACTCAAGCAAATTTCCCTAATTTTATTTGTTTATTTTAAAGGAAATCTACCTGGGAGAGTGGGGATTTAGGCTTGTGCATAGTCAGAACTGAGTTTTAACTTATTTTTAGCCAGTATAAAAGACATGCTTAGGCCGCATGCCTGTCTGTTCGAAGACAGGCATGCGGCCATAGGGGAAGGCTTGAAGATGGTTGCCTATTTTTTTCTTCTTCTATCTCTGCAGGTTTAATGTTGGAAAGTTTTTTTTGTTTTGTTTTTGTTTTTATCCCGGTGTGCACACTTATCGTCCATCCTCTGGTGTAGTCATTAGAATTTGTAGTGTGTGTTTTATACACTGTGCATCCGAGCCGTGGTCCTTGTGTTCAGCAGTGTAGCTGATAGCGAGAAAAGAGTCTAGTCTGCCAAGTCTCATGCCTTTGATGACTGACGCAACGCAGCCAGGCCTGAGGTTGTGCAAACGCCCTTCTCTGTCTCTAGTGAGGGGGTGGCCTCCTCAGTCATAATCAACTTAAGCAAGCAAGCTTTGGACATTGTTTTGGAGCTGCATGTGTGATGTGCTTTTTTTGTCAGGAAAAGGAGAACGCCCCGCACGTTAACAATGGAAGAAAACTGAGCTGTGGGCTTTGGAGAGAGGTGTTCGATGAAAAACTACCAACACTTTCTGTCAGTCCCTGCTATTCATGCTTCTATTGTGGAGATGAAAATACTCCAAAGGTTTTAACAGAGCACTCCCTGGATTCATGTGCTTGGCAGCGGCCCACCATAGCATCTCAAGCATTTTTAGCTGTGTGTCACCAGGAAGACGTAGCTCAACTGTAAAGCATTTCTGTGCAAATTAAATCGGTCATGCTTTTGGCAAGTACAACACAACACGCAACTAAATACCCTTTCACAGCGCTGAAAAATTATGAGAGTTCCTCAGCTTTACAAACTTATTCCCTGAGCTCCGTTTGTCCCTGACACTTGCCCTCTGCCAATGTGGATGAGGAAGAAACTACTCATCGGTGGACTTGGGGCCTGCTGATGTGTAAAGCGCAGGCTGAATTTGTGAGTAAGGGATGAGCCACAGAGCAAGGCTTACTAACACAAACCCCAGGGCTTTTACAGAATATTCCTTTTATGGGGTCACTCTCTGTGAAGACTCCAGTGGGGCAGAATTGCTGGAGACATGACTAAGGCTCTAACAGAGTTGTTGGCAGGCAGCGCTGTGAAGCAGTGGCTAGAGCTACACAGAAATGAGCCTGTCAGCTATCGGGCTAAAAATAAGAAGTCCTTAAGCAGAAAGGGTGTCTCGAAGAGCGTTTATCTCTTTTGTTTGGATGAACTGAGGACTTCAGTCGATGAGAGTTATCTGTCTGTCCTCTGTGTTGAGGTGCTCCAACCTGGGGGCAGTTGAACTGGGCTGGGAATGCTTAAACCAACAGGGATTTCCCGATCCACATCTGCTTTGTCTTGCTGGAACGATGTGTGAAGTGTGTGGGCTACTTTTGCTAGTGGTTGTTGGTTTTCTTTCTCGCTCTCGCTCTCACTCACCCTCATTTCTTCTTTTCCAGGCATGGCTCAATGATGATTGTTGGAAAGGAGGATTTTTGGGGGGGGGGGGGGGGTTGGACGCCCACTCGCTCAGTCTTCCTCTCCAGCTTCCTGTGGGATTGAAGAGTAGTATGGTTTTAACAGGGAAGGAGAAAGAGAAGGAGAAAAAGTCGGGGGGCTGGGAGTTGTCTTGGCCAGAACGGTCTTCAATAGGGAGAATGTCTGGATGTTAAAGAGGAAGTGGGTTAAATGTCGGAGCATTTCAGGGGAATGGTGGGAGCATTATTGGAATGTAAATGGGGATGAAGTGGTGAGTTTTGAGTTACAGCAGTGGAGCTGATGGGTGCCTTTACTGAGCACTAATGGACTTTCCAACAGGCTATGAAGGAGACTCGCCTAATTAAAACTATTCCTCAATTATTTCAGCTGTTCTTTTATACTCATCATTTATACAGGAAGTGTTTCAGCTCTGGAGTAGAAGGAGCACAGTTTTGTTTAGTTCACTCCGGAAAAATCGACTTTCTTCCCACAAATTTCCTTCTGAAGGTTTATCTCTTCTGTTAACTATGAAGAGAAATGTTGATTATTCACAGGAGAAGCTCAAACAATAACTAGGATGAAAGTCAGTGAGTTAGGCCCCTAGGCCCCTTGTAAGTCAATAGGCACATACAGTAACATATTTATTTTTTAAGGATTGGGTGAACTTTGTTCACTGAAAGTTAAAGAAAACCAACACACTTTTTTCTCTCTCTTGCCTCCAGCAAACAGTTGCTTTTGTTTCTCTAGTTTCTCCTTCTCTTTGTCTGAGACTTCTGCCCATGGTGCCCCCCAAAACACATCATTTCATTCAACAGCAACACAGCAGGCTATAAACACAAAAATGACACATATAATCACACGATGAGTATTTAACAAACACAAGCAGTAGATAGCAAACAAAGCTTTTTAAGGATTTTCTTTTTCCAAGCAACTAGGCAAACAAAACTTTGGCATCCACTGTCCCTTTCATTCTGTTTTGGTTTCTATTAACTTCTAAGCAAAATCATGTTTGGCGCAGTGGAATTATTGTGCAATAACCTAAACTGCTGGACCAAAACGGTAAAGCTGTTGGATGAGAAACCAAAACAATGAGCTGATAGAGTTTCGTGGAGCTCAAGGTAACTTCATAATCAGGTGTTATTTCTTTGTCGAGGTTTGTCCTTTCACACACTGTGAGCTGACCTGTTGTTAATATTAAATATTGATTATTGTTGCCTAAATTAAGGAAAAGTAGTAGTTTTTTTTTTTTCGTTTATAAATCGAGCTCACTGCTTTCTCCCAAAGGTCAGTTGATTATCCCATTAATGTAGCCTTTCCAGCACTGTGTGCTGCCTTAAGGTCTTGAAAATGCTGATCACAGTATGCAGCAGTGAGTATACATACTTTTTTCCTGTGTTTGTGCAGAACCTAAATCCACAGTTTCCTCACACTGAGGTGGAGAGTAAACATTATGATGGGTCCAGCCACAGGTATCTGGAGTGTCTCAGTGACTGGTAGAGAGGAATCATCAGGAGCAGAGAGTAAACACGAGCCTTTTTGGTCTTTATTTGGTCACTTTGCTGAGCTTTTAACAGCTAAACTTCACTGACTGCGCTCCATCTGCAGTGGGGCCAACAAATGCAGTCACTGGGACTGAACTGTTATGAGGACATGTGATGTATTGAGTAAGACCCTCCATTTGCTGGTCTTCTACAGCTGTCCACCCCTATGTTTTGTCCCCTTTGTTGGTCTTTAGGGAAAGGTCATCCACGGCCATACGTCAAGTGTTCAGCTTTACACCCTCTTTCCACAGTTTGACCCCACAGCCGGGTGTCCCACATTTACTTCTCTGTTGGCTAAACCACAAACCAGTCCTGACATTTTTTTTGTTCTTTTTGGTTTCAGTTTTTTTCCCCCCTGTCATTTCCTTTCAGTCACTTCTTATTCTCAAATAGTACATGAAGTTCAGTTTAAATCATTCTTCGTGTCCTCCTCTCCCTAAAGACGACTGTTAACAACCATCTGGTTCAGTGTTGCGGGGTAGCCAGCTAACCCCATGCAAGAGCAACTTCCTGAGATGTCAGAGGGCCTTGTGTTTTTGCATTCATTGGGGATAGGGAGGGAGAGTGTCTCCATGTGTGTGTGTGGAGGGGAGGGTATCCTCTGAGTCCACACTGACCCCTTTTTCTTTTCTGAGGCCCGAAGATGTTTTCTCTTAGGGATTGATATGACTCCCACGCAAAGGAAGAGTGCATTTCCCCTCAGCAAAAAAAAGCAGGACTTAAAAATTCCTGATATCCTAACTACAAAGTATGTTTATATGAATGAACACCACTGAATGCACATATGACCACTTGTAGTGCCTTCTCAATCTCAGCCAATCAGAAAACATAAGCGAGGGAAAAGGGAGCTTGAATGTACTTCTTTGATTTTTTTTTTTTGCATCATTAACTTACTTGCCTTTGGGAAATTTATAATTCCCTTAAATCTGAAGGTTCAGGAACTAAAATAACCACAACACCAGTAATCGTCAACTTGAAACCGAAGCCAACTAAAGCAGATGGTTTCTTCTTCTCTTCCCATCACTATCCTCTTACAATACACATGTACTTCTAAATAGGTGAATTAATCTTGGCATCGATTTGTTATAAAAGTGGCGGATACACTGGAGATTGAATTGTGCAAGATATTTTACCGTAATGCTGTTGACTTGAGAGAGTCCTGTCACTTAGCATCGTTACCTCCCTTTAATCATGTATACGTTTTCAGGTAATGTAATTATGAGACTCTGGACAGAGCATAATTGAATCGCAGGTAGTGAGTGAGAGGAAGAGAAAGCGGCAAGACCATTTCTGTTGTCTGCAGAAAGGTATAAAGCATTATGATTTAATTTTGTAGATGGCGGCTCACTTTGTTGGAGGAAACCATTAGAGGGATATCAGGGAAGTTTGGTTTACTTTCGTGAGGACTCGTTATTGCCTTAAAGGGGGGGGGCTAAGTTTCATCCAAACATGCAAATAAGACCTCAAATGTAAATTTGTGCAACTGACTTTTTCTTTTCTTGTCTGGGTTTAGTGAGTAAGATTGTACATTCGATCTCATCTTGTTTGGTTAATGTCTCTCAAATGTTTACACTATATTGTCTGCTTTGACTGTGGTGTTGTGGCCCGTTGCAATTTGTACCCATTTTCTCAATAAATAATTATGATTTTGCCAACCATCAAAGAAAAGGTTTACATTATATACATCAGTCTACGAATATAATCTAAGAATATTTATGCTAACACAAACATACGACAGCCCTTTAGTCGTATCGGATGACGATATAAAAACGTCTATCGTTTCATTCATTGACTGTAGAAAACATGGTTTCATTTTATGCTATCGTTTGTTTCGTGGTGTCGCAAAATTTTACGGCAATATTTTTTTTCATCGTTTTGATGGTCACTGTAGTGGCTATATTAATTTCTTAAAGTTCTCTCTTTCTCTTATATTTAATATAACCACACTACCGACGGACAAGTGCCTGTTTTTATGGGTTGTCTTAGCAACAACGACGGTAAAACCATCGCATGTCCGCTTGTTTATTTTCCACATAAACCTTTCACAATAAAGCTCAAGATCCTGTTGAGACTTTTCAAAATAAACGGAATCACGTGAAAAAGTATGCAGAGTGTTTACAGATGAAAAGCAAAAAAGAGCCGTCAGGTGCTAAAAAATAAACCTTAGACTCAAACGTTAGAACAGGCTTTCCCCCGCAGCACGCGGTGTAATAAATACTCACAAAGAAAACGGCAGCCGTTACAACTTATGTCTAAAAATGTATAGTATCGTGCATCGGTTAAAACACTCGACTCCAGCTACACGACGCCCAGCTGGAAACACTTCCCGCAAGTCGAGCTGCCCGAGATTCACAGAATTTACAGAAAATATTAAATTTTTTGTGATTTATATCGTTATCGGGACGATAGATGTTTTATATCGGGATATAAGATTTTGGTCATATCGCACAGCCCTACCCTTTAGTTCATGTGTCATTTTAAAGATTTTTAAAGGAAAAGTGCAAGATTTGGAGCTCAGCAAACATTATTTACCAGGATAGAGAGTGTTGATGTTCTAATGTAACCCCTACATCAAAAAACAAATGTGCATTCGCCAAAACGTTGACCCATTCCTTTGAGTCCTCAGTCATACAGGCCTAGAAACCGATCAGCAACCACCGGCTGCTAATGAAAAATGTGTATTCCCCGAATGGTTGGCTAATGGTAGCTGGAGGTTGATGGTGTTGCAGGAAAAGCCTCCTTGTGATTGCTTTGGTTGTTAGCAGGTTGCCTGTAGTTTTCAAGGAATCTGCTCATGCGAACTAGTCATTGAGCCTTAGTGGAACTTGAAAAAGTATGACACAATCCAAAACCTGAGACGTTCGCCTTCACAGTAAAACTTACACATTTTACCGCTACAGCTAACCTATTTCAAAAGGTGCAAGGGAAACGGTGTTTGTGATTTCACAGTTTTGTTACCACGCTATGAGATTGAATGCAAAGCGGTCGCAGCAAGGCCTTTGGTGCAGCACATGTACATCTTCACCTAGCAACTGCTAGCGGCCTCCAGCAACACACACACATTTTTCCTTGACAGCTTTAAGCTGACAGGTGAGTCATAAAAACTAGCACCAGTATAGTTTTTATAGAGACAGGAATTAGTTATAAAAGCCCAAAATGTTTTTCTTTGTTTTCACTAGGCAGAAAACATGTTTATTTGTGCTTTAAAGGTAGGCATTTTAATGCTTGGACCTGTGAAATGGACTCATTTCTGAAGCCAGCCTCAAGAGGCCGAGGGAGGAATTGCAGTTTTTGGCACTTTTGCCTTGACTTCATTTTTCAATGCTGGATGTTGCAGCTCATATTTATGCTTTACAGACATTCAGTCTCAATTCTCTCCAGCCCAATTTCCAGGATTACTAGTTTGCCTACTCGAACATTGACTTGAAATCTCAAGAGGAGCGCATTTGACTAATTTAATAGAGCGCCTGTCGTAAAAACAAAAACCAAAAAAACAGAAATCTTTTCTAAATCTGTCATCAAAAAATGTTGAAAAAATATAAAAGATGTTGTTCTTTATTAGGCAAATAACAAACCAAAGTCACCTATATTTGAGCTGGCACACAGGACTTCTCTGAGAAGTAAAAAATGAACAGAACATTCAACTGCAAATATACGTTTTCTCTTCAGGAATCCATTACTTGTGTGGTGTATTTTCAGCTTTTTTGCAAAACAGTAAAATTAAAGATTCATGCATAACAACAATAATTGCACTTTAGCATAGCATTTTGATTAAAGACGGCTTGCACACACTGATTTATTACAGCAACACAGCAAACAAGAGCAACCAGAGAGCACAACTTCCCCTGAAGGGCAAGGGCCATAGCCTACTAAAACTCTGGTGTTTTATGATGTTTTTATTACAACATGCTGACATCAGCCTTTTGTATACAACACGCTGATGACTGAGCTTTGACCATGACCTTAAAGTATTACATATTAAAATGGTGTATTTTATTATCTTTATCCATATGATTGAAGCAGGATTGGCAGAATTTTTTTGGCTTCCAGAAGCTGAAAAAATTAGAGATTTTAAGATATATTCATGTTGTGTGTGCTAAGCTGCGAACAAACAGACAGACAGACAACCGATTAACCCCCTTTGGGGGAAGAAGGACTTTGGTCATTACCAATACTGTTTATTTATTGTTGTTTTGTATGTGTGTATGTATGAATGGTGAACCAAAGACAATTTTCCATTGATCGGGTTAATAAAGTTATTCTATTCTGTATTCTCTTTGTAAATGTTTATTAAAGACATAATGAGATAATTATCTCAAATACTAAACAATGGTTTCTTTTTTATGTAGTGGTGCAGATGCCATAGCCTCCAGAAACAGATATGTGCCCGCACACCTTCGACTTCCAGCACTAGTTCCCAAGTAAACATCAAAACATGCGACTGGACGTTTCTGCAAGTTTAGATGACTCGTGATCGGGTTTATCAGGTCCTTTGTCATTCTCTGACTGGGTGCTGATCAACGGAGCTCAATCCAGCTTGTGCCGCTTAGAGTGTTGCACACTTGCATATATGCTAGTGCACACACCCGCACACTCATGCCGTACCACTCCCTGCACCTACCTCCTGGACGTTTTGTGACGACAGTACAGCTGGAATGAGTGAAGCAATCTGCAATTAGTCTTTGTCACAGTATCAGTTACATCATAAGAAACCCCACCCTTAACCTTGCATTATAGCAGGCTGCAGACAGTAGGTTACATTTCAGAATCAACGGTTTATGGACTAAAAAAGCAACTAAACAGGTTCCTGTCATTTCCAGTCTGCATGTTCATTTCCTCACTAGCAACAGTTTGTCTCTTTCAGAGCGAAGGTAGCTTACCACGTCTGCAAACTTTTATTGTAAATGTGATTCAACATGAGTCATTTTCACTTGGAGAAGGTTCCCAGGTTAAAGTCTAACACAAATTATTCCCAGCACAATTATAGAGCGCTCTTTCAGATTTTAACAATTATGTCCCACAGCTTGACCTCATTTGTTTTTTCTTTTGTTGCTCCTGGAAGTCCATTTATGGTCATAGAATATCAGATCATTTACCACCTGCAAGAGAGTTGTGAAATCACCAAGTGGACAAGGAGAACCTTTACTGTGGCTGTGTGCCTGCTTGCTCGGCCAATTGGCTGTTTGCTTTACTTCCTTGTTTGGCACTCAAGGTCTGATCTTCCCTTGGAGGAGATTTGTTGAACCATCAGCCTCACCTGTCTTTTTCCACCTTCACTGCTCATAACTCAAAAAGGGAGCAGGCTGCTTATATATAACTGGGAGATATGCATGTATATATACTCTAAGTGATTGTCTCTGTTTGCAAAATAGCATTCACGATGTTCAGATCAGGTTTATTAATATTCACAGCTGCAAAAACCCGACAACCTTTTGTTTATTACAGTTTGGTTTTCACAATCTGAGTAATAATTAGAGGGCTAATTACAACTCACGTGGCTCTTCTAATTAAAACTGTCAGCTTGCTTTTGCTCATCTGCCTCTGTTACTCTGGTGTTGGGCTGCTGGACTGCAGGGTTCATGTCAGGGAGAACCCTCAGGGACCAGCTAATGAGGAGGAAGAAGAGGGAGGGCGGTTGACAGCTGTTTGTGCCTAATTCTCACTGATTAGCTTCCTTTTGCGCTTATTGTGTATGAACCCAGCACAACATCATAAGTAAAACACACAGTGCGATTGAAAAACGCAGTTTTATCCTTTGATACCAGTTGAGAAACCCTGTTCTTTTCCCTCAGTGATGTGAATCACATGTGTCTTGGTTAGCACAACTGCATGAGCTGTTATGTGTTGTGAGGTGTGTCTGAGAAATCGGACCAAGTTGTTTGGCTTTCTTTTGTCAAGAGCAGGCATGTTTGGGAATGTGCTTTAGGGATTACGCCAGCACCGCAATTTCTAATAATCACGAGGAGGAATATTTTGTTTTTCAGAGTTAATTGCTCAAGTGAACCCATCATTTAAATCTCAATCAATTACTTGCTTATTATGCGTGCATACACTGTATGTGTGTGTGTGCGTGTGTGTGTGTGTGTGTGTTAAAAAGCTGTTGCGGTGATTAACTGATGGCTCTCTCTTCATTGCCAGTCAGAACCTGTTTGACCAGCTTGGGGCCTAAACATGCATAAGAGAAGATGAGCTGTTCTAAATAAAATCCATTCATTCATTAAAACAAAAAAAAAGAGCCTCCCTGTTTGTTGCACTACCTTCCTTATTCACTCATTGTATTACGTAACATTAAATAGGCGAATTTATCAGCCCATAGTTGTTCTCTGGGAGCTGAAAACTCAGAGAGCATTCATTTATCAACATTGTTTAAGCACTAAATTGTCATTTCGTCATGTCATGAATCCTGCGATTGAGTCAAATATGGTTAAACTAGAAATTAGACTTTTAATTTTGAGATGTAGACATGTGAATCTCCTCTCCAAAAAAACACAAACTACAACTGTCATGGAATTTGTGACACACCAGAACTTTTCTGGAGAATACCACAATGAGTTGGACTTACTGGTCACAGGGATTGTTTTAACCAGCCTTCATACAAGTGGAAAGATTGAGACCTTTGCCAGCATAAAAACACGCAGCTGACTTTGACTCGCGGGCCAGAACTTAACTCGTCACTGAGATTTGATTTTGTTGCAGATGCAGCCCAGATCTTCTGTTATTTTCACATGAAAGCATGCCAAGTTATGACTGCACAGACTAAATTCTCCAACAGAGATACACACACACACACACACACACAGAAAGTCATAAACGGAGCCAGCATGTTGCATAAGCAGGGAATGTTTCTGTTTCTGACTGATTGCACTGTGGGCCTTGGTTTAAATACTTTGGTGACTCTCCACTGCAATTCCACATGATTTACAATCTGAATCTTTTAACATTTAAATGAAACAATGATGAATTCTCCTTTCTTGCAGTGTGCCAAGGTGTAACCAATCGTTTAAACCTTTTGGGAACTAAAGAGGACCACTACAGGAACATGGTGAAGACCTACAGCAACTGCACCGTAGTCTTGGAGAACCTGGAGATCACACACATGGAGGATCACCGTGACCTGTCCTTCCTCCGGGTAAAAGCCGCACTTTGTTAGGAGTTGAGGATAAGCATGTATATAGCAGATTAGAGAAAGAGTGCGATTAAAAGTTGTCCAAGCCCCTTATACTGGATGTGTGTAGCCTCTTGCATCGCTTCAGTTCAGATAATTAAAATCAGTGGAGAGTGAATAGGTATGATGATTCGGTGTATTTATAATGCTGTGGATGGAGCTTTGCTTAAGGTTGTATAGGGGTTTGCACACTGGGCACACACACTCTCATGAAGGGTTGCACACACAAAGACAGAAAAGCATACAGTCAGCAGATATTATTCAGAGGTTTTAAGGCTTTATTTCCACTGATATTAAGAGGAAGTGTCTTAAATGATGTCACTTTTAGAGTCCTATTTTTTCATCCTTACTTTTCTCTCTCATCACTTTGGACCTGCCCAGCGTCCACAGTTCAGATTAGCCCATCTCTATTGTGGCTCTGTGTATTACCTATTGAGCAACATACTGTACATACTGTGCTAACCATTCTACTGGTGGGCTGTCTGTAGCCCTAGAGGTAGACCTGAGGCAATATAGTTTGGCTGAAAGTTTTATGATTCAGTGCCATCGACACATGTTTTTGGCTTGTGAGCACATCTGTCTATTTCTTATGTATTTGATATGTGAAGAGCACGTCGAAGGAATCCTTTACATGAAATATCTCAAGAAAGATGTCAAAAATAAAGGTCACCCTGACTTCATGAAACACATTATTTTGCCATAACTTAAGCATTCATATGCTATTGATGACCGCTTTTCACCAGAATAGTACAGAATAGAATTAAAGGGATGACATATAAAGTGAAACTTGACTGGTTAGCAAATACAAACAACTGTGAGTCTTATTCTAGTTGGACAGAAAACCCGATTTGATTTATAAGATTTAGAGTTGACATTGTGGAGTTAACCATACATCTCATAGCTTTTATTTATATTTTCTTATTTTTAGCATCCATCACATACACTGTATGAACAAAAGTATTTGGGCCACACCTCTTAATCTTTGAACCCAAGTGTTTTCAGTCCCATTGCAACAGGCGTGTAAAATCGAACGCCTACCAATGCAGTCTGCATTTACAAACATTTGTGAAAGAATGGGGAAAGAAAAGACTGAATTTGACTTTGGTGCTATTTTAGGATCCCACTGTTGCATCAAGTCAGTTTGTGAAATTTATTCCACCATCAACTCTATGTGCTGTTATTGGAAAGTGAAACTCAGCCTGAAAGTGGCAAGTTACCAGTCACCAGTACCTGAGGAGCACGGTGTGCAAAAGTCACCAACACTCTGCCAGAGGAGGTTTAAACATCCTCTGGTATTAACGTCAGCACAAAACCTGTGTGCTGGGAGCTTCATGGTATTTTTCAATGTCTAAGCAGCTCATTTAGGTGATATGTGTAGGTGTCCCTGTGCTTCTGAACATTAATTTACACACCTCTATCAGACAAACTGAATGTGACTCTAGCACAATAAAAATAGGATTAATCTTTGTCTACCAGTGTTATGGACCACCAGTTTCACAGTTTTCTCTTAAAATATTAATGTAAATGTATATAAATGCAGGTCGTTCAGAAAATACAAAAGTTTTTGTTTTTTTAATTCAAAAATGAAGTTTGTCTTTTTTTCGTTCCAGTCAATCAAAGAAGTTGGTGGCTACGTCCTGATCGCCCTCAATACAGTATCCAGGATTCCTCTGGAGAACCTGCGCATCATTCGAGGCCATTCTCTCTATGATGGAAGTTTTGCTCTTTCTGTGATTTCTAATTATAACAAATCTACAAATAAGGGCACCGATCAGATTCTTCTGACCAGCCTGACAGGTAGGTTAACCCCTAAATATAATCATGTTTTATATGACACTCAGTATTATTACAAACTATGTAAATATTCCAACGTGTGCATGTTTGCGTAGTAGTTCATATGAAGTTTTCTTTTTGCAGAAATTCTTAAAGGAGGAGTAAAATTTTTGACCAACCAGCTTTGCAATGTGGAAACAATCCAGTGGTCTGATATTGTTAATGTTGGAAACATCAGCATTGATCCAACTCCTAGCAAAAACAAAAATTGTAAGTATTACTTTACACCAGAAGACAGAGATATAATTTGTTGTGAGTTAAAAGGTTTTTAATTTGGTGCTTCGCAATGTTTCTTTTTCAACAGGTGGAAAATGTGACTCAGGCTGTTTCAATGGCTCATGTTGGGCACCTGGTCCTAAAAACTGTCAGACTTGTAAGCACTGTTTTATTAATTGTTAGCTTATTTACTGCAAACAAGAGCAAGGTAAAACAAATCTGTGTGCACAATCCTCCAATTTTTCATAATTTGAACATGTTTAAAGTACTGTAATGCACGGTGATGATAGGGCATCAGAATCAAAAGAAGAACAAATTCATTCCTGGGCTTGGACACTCCACTCAACTTCTGCTGCTCTCATCTCCAGTGACAAAGCTGAACTGTGCCCAGCAGTGCTCCAAGAGGTGCAAAGGACCTTCACCGAGTGACTGTTGCAATGAGCATTGTGCCGCGGGGTGCACGGGACCCAGAGCTGAAGACTGTCTGGTAAGACAAAGGCACTTTTAATGTTACTGTGTGATATCATACAAACATGTGACCAAGGCCTGTGTTCACCAGCTAATGTTTTAGTTATGCCTTGCTAATATAGGTCGGATCCCCTTTTGTCTTAAATGACCTTAATTATTCATGCCATTGATTTTACAAGGTACTAGAAACTTTCTTCAGAGATTTTGGTTCATGCTGACATGATAGCATCACACACATTTTGCGACACAAAATCTTCTTTTGTCCAATTTTGGTGAACCTTGTTTGAATTGTACCCTAATTTTCCTGTTTTTAGCTAATAGGAGCAGCCATTAGTGCCACGTGATTGGTTGATTAGATATTTGCATTAACAAGAAATGGAACAGGTGTACCTGGTGAGTGTAAGACTCCCAGTCAAACAGAAACCAACACAAAGACACCAAAACTAATAAAAAACTGTTCCTAAGTGCAACACTACACTACGTAATTCTGCTACTCTGTAGGTTCCTGAAGAAGACCTTCCAACAGAATAAAGCTCTCACTCTCAGACATCTGTTTTTATCATCCGAAGTTTGTTATTGGTTTCAGTAGAGATGAGATGTGGAGCGTCTGATTAGATCTTGCACTTGGCAGTGCCTTGAATAACAGCGTCTGTTCTGCCTCTCTGTGCAGCTATGAGTATTAAGCCAAGGCTGTGATAAAGGAATGCAGTGTTATCATTAGTGCGGGGCTCTGTTTTGGTCCCAGTGTGCTAGATGACGCTTGTTTGTGCTGCAGGCCTGTCGGGACTTCCAGGATGATGGGGTGTGTAAGGACTCCTGCCCAGGCCTTCATCGTTACGACCCCAACCTGCACCAGCTGGTTCCTAATCCGCATGGAAAGTACAGCTTCGGGGCCACCTGTGTCAAAAGCTGCCCACGTAAGGCCGGCTTTAACCAGATAAATTTTTAGGTTTTTTTTATTTTAGGTTTTTTTTGCCAATTTCAGTTAAACTTTTAATCCTGCTAGACAGATATATTACATTAGCCTACATTGATGCGTGCATTGTAGCTATGTCTCGACAGTCAAGATAAATAAAAGTAAAATAATGGGTCCCAATCGGCAGGATGAAGCTCATCATGCATGATTACACTTTTGTTCCATATTGCGGCATGCTGACTTGCAGAACAGTTGCCCAGGTTGTCCTTCAGGGTGGTTAGACATTCAGTCGTGACAGTTTGTCCAAGTTTAATTTTAAACTGTATAAACAAGAAAAGCAAATGATTGAGAGTGTGTTAATGCAACAACTGCGTTTTATCATTTTAACTTGCACAGGTGTGTCCCTGTATTTCTGTGTTTATATTCTGTCATCATTATGCATTAGAATAGAGAATAGAATAGAATAATCCTTTTATTGTCCTACAAGGGGAAATTTGGTTGTAACAGCAGCAAGAAAAAAACACATATACAAACAAACAGGACACAGGAAACAGAACAGAAACATACACCTTTTTTTTTACATATTTACATCAAGGACAATAGTTACCAAAAGCAGAGTACTGTACAGTTATTAAAATTAAATATGTATGTAAACAAACATGTTCAAATGTGTTTGTTGGGAGCGGTTTTGATTGTACAATCTGACAGCTGCAGGGCGGAAACGCTCCTTCATGCATCTAGGATGCAGCAGTCTGTCACTGAAGGAGCTCTGCAGTTCAGCAACATTGCTAGTTAAGCTGCTGTATAACTAATAAAAGATTATTTGCTACAAAAAAGCTTTTTCCCCCCAGATATTTTAATATGATTTTAAGATGATTTAAGATCCATCTAGTGCACATGAATATGAGATTATCAGCAGCAGCAGCAGCTTATATTTTGCATATTCTTCCAGGTAATTATATTATTTCTGATTACGGCGCATGTGTGCGGACGTGCAACGATAACACATATGAGGTGGAGGTAGGAGGAATCAGGAAGTGCGCCAAGTGTGACGGGCTGTGTCCAAAAGGTAAGAAGATAAGCTGTTACTGTGCAATCTGGACAAATATTTCTCACCGTGTACAAAAAACAAACTGTTTGTAGCTACGCTAAGAACAATTTCTTATTATGTTGTTTTCACAGAGGTTAAGCTGTAAAATGTAAATACGACAGAATGCAGTAATTTGTAAATAATTTAACCCTTTTTAATTGAAAAGAGTGAAGGAAAACAAATGTTTCATTGTTTTTAACTTGATGCAAACGTCTTCAAAAAGTTGGGACGGGAGCATGTTTACCACACTGTACGTTCTAATGGAAATGTATATAACTCCTGCCAAGTTGAATCTTTATAATGAATGCACATTAGACACATGCACTAAATGCACATATGATTTCGATTTCAAAGACATGTCACTCATCCTTAAGCTATTTCTGTTTGGTTTTATATTCAGAGGAACACAGATACAACTGAACAACATTTTTATTAAACTCAGTCATTTTAAGGCATTTTAAACAACTGAGATGATTTTTTTTTAAGCAAATGGTATTGTTTTGGTGAAAACTCATAGGCCAGATTTTATGCACCGACTTGTTAAAATGTATGTAACTCCTGAATCTTTATGATGAATGAATGCATATTAGACACATGCTCTAAATGCACATAAGATTTCGATTTCAAAGACATGTCATGCATCCTACGTATATTCAGAGGAATTTTAAACAACTGAGATGAATAAAAAAGCAAATATTATTGATTTGGTGAAAATTTATAGGCTATATTTTATGCACTGACTCACTTCATTAGGTGTGGCTTATGTTCAAGATGACCTGCTGAGGTGAGCATCAGAATGGGCAAGATTTTAGTGACTTTGATTGCACCAGACGGGTTGCTCTGAGTATTTCAGAAACTGCTGATCCACAGAGAAAATACCCAGTTAGCTGCAGATCTCTATGCAATTAATGCTGCCGCTGACCATGTCTTCCCCTTGACCACAGTGTTCCCATCTTCTGATGGTTGCTTCTAGCGAGATAATATTTCACATCACAAAACTGAAATTATCTGAAATTGGATTCTTGAACATTTTGAGTTCGCTGTACTGAAATGACAAATCGGGAATAACTGTGTGATGCTATCACATTAATATGGACCAAAATCTATGAGAAACTATTATTAAACTATTATGATTATTTTTCATTGTTATTAACTACCGTAGTATTTTTTTAAATGTTTTTTTTAGTGTGTAATGGACTTGGAACAGGAGACTTGGTTCACACTCTGTCTATCAATGCCACAAACATCGGCTCCTTTGAAAACTGCACCAAAATCAATGGAAACATCGACATCATCCACACATCAATTAATGGGTAAGTCTGGGCTATGACTAGCATTGCTGCCTTTGTGCTCGATCACCTTTATCAGCAGTCAGTACGGTGTATTTTCTCATTTTCAGGGATCAATACACCAAAACACCAAAGATGGATCCTGCCCAGCTTAATGTGTTTAAGACAGTTAAAGAAATTACTGGTAAGACTGCGTAAGGGCTGAGTCATGCATCTAAATGCGTGCATCTAAACAGTTTTAAGGTTAACAAACCTTGTTGCTTCAGGGTACCTGTGGATTCAAACGTGGCCAAATACCATGAGCTCACTGAGTCCTTTTGAGAATCTGGAGGTCGTTCGGGGGAGAACTAAACGGTATGTTCCTTGTAAAGACCCCCTGTTGATTCAAACCGCAGTGTTATTCAACCCGTCATTAAATGTTTTCTTTTTTCTTCTTCTTCTTATTTTGTTCTCGTTTCCCATTTGGTAGCGGAAGCCGCAGTTTGGTTGTGGCTGGTCTACATATCACCCACCTGGGCCTGAGGTCCCTCAGAGAAATCAGTGATGGAGATGTGTTTGTCTCTAAGAACTCTGAACTCTGTTACACCGATGCAAAGCACTGGCAGAAGCTTTTCAAATCACCACACCAAACTGTTAATATAGAGGGCAATGCCAACGCTGCCACCTGCGGTAAATTCTGTTTGTCTCACACCGGCTTCAGTCGGATCTTTGCTGTTGTTGTTGCTTTTGATTATGCGCTGCACGAGTAAGATTTAATTACAGGATCTTAATTTCAAAATTGGATAATTATGCAGGAAAGAGCTCTCGCTGAGATTGTGTGTTTGGGTTTCAGCTCTGAGAAACGACACTTGCGACAAGAAGTGCACGGCGGACGGCTGCTGGGGTCCGGGCCCCAGTATGTGCATTTTGTGCCGCGACTACAAGCGCGACGGGAGCTGCGTCGACTCCTGCAACATCCTGGAGGGGTGAGGGAGGCATCTCTCTGACTGCCTTTAATAAGCTTTGAAAAACAAACAAGCTAAAAACACAACAGGTCTCCATGCTGTACAGTTCACTCCTTCAGAGTCTATTTTTGTATTTCCAAGACTTTGACGCTACACGATCCTGAGAATTAATTGACAGAAAAAGAAAAGCAGATATGATCCGAAGCATTTTGAAATTCAGTCTCCAGTGGATTTAAGACAAACACTGGAGGCGAAACGACACAGTCGCTCACATCTGTTTATCTTCGGAGACCTCTGTCCAACAAAGAATCTCGACGTGCTTACAGTTTAACTCCTGTCCTCAAAAAAACTTTAAAAATAAAACACATATAATAGTTTCAAACTAGGCATGTCATGCTTTTTATTGTTTGTTTTTTCTTTCTTGTTTTTGCAGAGAGCCGCGCGAGACAGCTGTGAATAAAACCTGCATCAAGTGCCACCCCGAGTGTCAGCACATGAACGGGACCGCAACCTGCAGCGCGCCTGTATGTTTGCCATCAGCAGCTAAACTAATATTACAAAACAAAACACTTTGCAGTTGTGTTAAACAGTTCTGTGAGCGTTGCTTAGAAGAGATTAACATTTGCACAGCGTGAAATCCAATCCAGACACGTTAGTTCTGCGGATTTGTCAGTCAGCAGCAGCTTTGATCGGCTGTAATGCAGCGCAGCCACAAAATGTGCAATCTGGTTGTTTTCTTTTTCTTTTACTTTGATAACTGGGAAATAAACCCTCTAATTATCAAAAACAGAAGCACAACCTGACAAAGAGAGAGTGGGAGGCAGATCTGGGAAACGTATTAAATTACCGCTATTTTATTCAGGCATGATCAGTGCATTAAATCGTCTTTTCACTAGCCTGAACCAAAAAAAATTAAAGATGAAGAAAAGAAAGATCTAACTTGGTTGTATTTGCCAAACATTTGCTTTGAGAAATTATTACTATGAGACAGTGTAGTTTACCAAATATTTATAACTGCTGTCAATAGAGTCGTAAACATAATAAATCTTTATCTTCTTTTTTTTCCACTTTCAGGAGTCTGCTAACTGCACTAAATGTGCTAACTTCAAAGATGGACTGTTCTGCGTGCCCCGCTGTCCCCAAGGCGTGCTGGGGGAGGACGACGCACTAGTGTGGAAATACGCAGATGAACAGAAAGTGTGCCAGCAATGCCACAAAAACTGCACTCAGGGGTAAAAAGCACTGCTCAGCTGACCTGAGAACAGGCACAGGCATTTTCTCTGTTTTGGAAACATTTGTCTGTTGCACTGATGCAGAAATGTGCCCCGAGCTTGAAGCGTCTGCTGAGGCGGTTCTTGGACTTCTGATTAAAATCAGACACCCCAAGAGACGAGTTGTTGTTCTAGACTGCAGGACTTTTGTGTGGTTTTGTGTGTTTTTCAATTTAAAACAAACCGATTATGTCTGACTTAATTTCTTCTTCTTTTAAATGCTTTTTGGACCTAGAAGGTTTACAGTCATGTGAGGAGGCTCTCTGTGAAGAACTAAGAACACCTTGTGATGCTGTGGCTTGTATAGGCACCTTCAGCAGCAATAGCAAAAGTATATATAACACCTCAGCTATACCAAAGGAAAATTATCTCATGTCTTATAGTAAATCTTGTTAAACACAAGAATAGAGGCCTCATATGAGTTTTTTAAATAAAGGTTTTTCTGTCTTTGAGCGTATTTTGGTGGAAGACAAAGACCACCTGATTGCTTCAGAGCCCTCATGGCAAAAAGATGGGCTAATTGACAGGGAGTGAGGTACACAAGTCCTCTGGACCTCCTTGGAGACCCATCAGAGACCGTATGAGAAGGTAAACATGGAGAAAACTGAAACATACGGTACCAGATTTTCTGAATACCTGCCAGAATAGATCAAGAAGGAGAATTCACTGATTGGGTGAGCTAGGTCGACTCCCCTCGAGAGCCCCGCAGCAGGTCTACCTTTGATTGTGTTCAAGTATGTTTTTGGAGGGTTTTTTAGAGGAAGAGGTATTTTCCAAACAAGCCATACTTAGTCTTTTTCTGATTGTACTATCATGAACTTCACTTTCATTTAACATCCTAACTGAGGCCTGTAGAGTCTGAGATGTAGCTCGTGGAATTTTTTTCCAGTTTCTCTGACCTTGGGGTGAGTTTGCTGGTGTACAATCCTGGGAAGCTTGTGGCATTTTGTTAACACACACCTGAATGCTCCAGAGATTCTCACACTTAGTGGTGATCAGTTAAAGTGCTTTTGATTAGCTGAATTCCTTGAGAGGACTGGATTAGATTCCTGTGAAAAACTTTCCTTTTCAGACAACTATATGTTGTTTTTGCAAGTCTGTAGTACTTTTGAGAACAAAGAAATAATAGCAACAGCAGAACTAAAAGCAGACACAGTTTTCACAATGATAGAGGATCAGTGTTAAGCCCAATGAGTAACTTGGGAAGTCGTCTGAGATACCTTTAAACCACCGAAAGCTGCTGTGTAAATGAGCCTCAGTGACTGTTGCGAAGAAGAATAGGATATGTGTTTCCACAACTGGGTTTAGTAGTTTCATAAATAAACCACTGGACTGCGTGGAAATAAACAGTCCCCAGTTGACCCCAGTGACTGATGCATTGATTGAAAGTATTTAGTTTTGTAGGCATTTTACAGACGATTTTGGTGCTTTATGTGGCAGAAATGAAATCAAGTACGCTGGGAAACATAAGCGTGGCAACAGCATTGGTTTCTGATTGGTTGCAAAGGGTTTTTCATAGGAAAACAATCCCTCTGTGCTGATTTTGTCAGTTGCATTAGACTCTTCGCACTCATTTGTTTACAGGTGCATTGGACCAGGTCTTGAAGGCTGCCACAGCAAAGGGTGAGTAAACACAGCAACACAGATCACCACTTCTTAGGGATAAGTTAACTGAGGTAGATGTGTTAATCACATTTCTGCTGAAACTCACAAACGCACTCTGTTTGACAACCTCCCCCCCCTTCCTGTTTTTCAGCCCCCTTGGTCTTTCCATGGTCGCGGCTGGTGTTGTCGGTGGGCTGCTGGCCGCTCTCATCGCAGGCCTGTCTGTTTTTGTGTTGCTCCGCCGACGCCACATCAAGAGGAAGAGGACCATGCGTAGACTGCTCCAAGAGAGAGAGGTAAGCTGAGTCACCGCGCTTGGAGGAGTACATTAAGATGATGAAGGAAATGTCAGCATTCATTTACAGCTGAGACAATATGCAAGACTGTGATTTCTTCTCTCTAGTTGGTCGAACCCCTCACTCCCAGTGGAGAGGCACCGAACCAGGCTCTGCTGCGGATCCTGAAGGAACCCGAGTTTAAGAAAATCAAGGTGCTGGGATCAGGAGCTTTTGGTACTGTTTACAAGGTAAAAAAACAAAACAAAAAGCGGCACCCTGGAGTTGTTTCTTTTTTCTTATAATTGAACCCCAGTGCTGAGCTTTACTGAATCTGGGTCTCTCTCAGAGCCAGAACCAACACACCGTCAGCGTTTTCACTCATCTGCTACATCTGTTGTCAATTTTTCTGTTATAAAACCACATTTTTAACAAGCCAGATCATGCACGGGTGACTTCAGTCTCACTTTCGGTGCTCGTGTGTTAATTTGGGTTTATGCGTTTATGCAGTGACATTCTGGAAACTCTCCTTCCCTGTGGGGACAAAACACTGGTCTCCTCAAGGTTAACCATTTATTTTAGGGTTCGGTTTTAGGTTAGCGTAACTCTCCAGAGAGAGAGGGAGAGACTGTAGGTCAGCTCGATGTTCTGCTTTGTATTTCTGCCTGTTTGTCGCTTTTTGACCTTCGTAGTGTGGACAGTTTTGCAAAGAATGGACTGCAAGCAGAATACAAATGCACTGTTTACTGTATGTTTGAGAGCAGGTGTAGCTTTGGCTTGCACATGCATGTCAATATTTGTACTTGTACTGCACAGTGTATGCTAACATTTACACATATGCTTGTGCGCTCACTTGATGATTCAGGTCTAATTGCAGCACATAAAATAAAATGCTTGTGTCCATGCAGGGTCTGTGGGTCCCGGAGGGAGAGGACGTGAAAATCCCGGTCGCCATCAAGGTTTTGAGAGAGGCCACGTCCCCTAAAGCAAACAAGGAGATCTTGGATGTAGGTTCACTCATTTTATGTGGTAATTTTTGGCCTCTGTGCTTACCGTAATACTAAATTGGAGCTGAACACAACAGCTCATTTGAAATACTCCCTCCCTGCCTCCTTCTGTTAAGGGCTGGAAATGAAAGTATACATTTTAAAAGTTACAAATGTTACGCACATTTTTTAAGGAATTATCACAATATTTTGACTCAAAACTACATCAGCCTTAAGGAGCGACAGTTGTTGGCTGCTGGTTGTCAAGTTTCCACTAATGTGTCCTATAATCTAGCTAATGGCCACTTTTCCTTGTAATGGAGAACGTGTCTGTTTACATGGCATTCATCTTATGGGACTGCTGGAAATGGGATTAATTCATGGGAAGGCAGCGAGTGGGCGTTGGTGTAATCCAAGGCTGAGGTGTTCTGGAAAGGAATGCAGCGCTGATGCAGTGCCGAGAAAGCAGCCTGTGTTAAATGCATTATGCACACAGACAAATGTGCATCTTGGATCCTGTGATTTTGTGGTTCTGCTGCTCAGTCACTGCACGTCCACTCGCTGTGGTGGACACAAATGTCCTCTCAGCTTCTTAACTTAAGGGCAGTCTTTCACTGTAAAGTAGAACGAGTTTGGAAACCTTGTTTTCATCAGGCTGTCTGAATTGCGTAGCCCCAAGCCGAGAATTTATTGAGCAATACTGATATCGTATTAGGCGTGTAGACAATATTTTGCATGCATTTCTGCTTTCATGACAGGAAACTAGATAAAGTTCAGTTTGAATTACTGCTTGCAGTGGTTTCCTTATCCCCATTTTTTAAATTCTTAAAGTACTTTGTCTCTTTTGATAATTTCCACTGTCGAGCAATAAAATACACAGCTGTTGGTGCTGTATTACTGCTCCTGAGAAACTTATCGCCTGATAACGGGTATTTAAAAAAATGTCTTGTTTATCATTCACAAGGATATCTCTACCAGCCAATAAGTCACAGGACCTTTGAATAATTAAAAATGTATTTTTTTGCTTTTGTACCTTGAAGGGAACCTGTGCTTTCCCTTACTTACTTACAAAATGTGGACAAAGTTTGCAAAAAATGAAATTAAACACACATAAAAGTATGTGTCCTAAACACTTGGTTATTTGTTTACCTTGTGTTTTCTTTTTAAGTTTTTTTCTTTTAATAATCTTACATGAATCCGATGCTAGCATGGCATGGATTTCCTAAATGGCTTCCATCACCGGGTTTCCTCGCAGAAGTCCATTAAAAGGAAGAGGGCGCTAAGCAGACACGAGCTCAGGGGCTGCATAAACAGCCAATACGTAAAGAAGAGAAATAAACATAATTTTGAATTGTAAATCATGTAAATCATTTATGTCATCTTACAGGAAGCTTATGTGATGGCCAGTGTGGAGCACCCCCACGTGTGTCGTCTGTTGGGCATCTGCCTCACCTCCACAGTGCAGCTCATAACGCAGCTCATGCCTTACGGCTGCCTGTTGGATTATGTCAAAGAGCACAAGGACAATATTGGCTCCCAGTACCTGCTCAACTGGTGTGTGCAGATAGCCAAGGTAAGAGGGAAAGTTCATAAAGGTGTCACGTTACAGTTGAGTAATCTGTTGATTAGGTTGGACCTGTTGTTGCTGGAGTTGTTTTACATGCGCATAGCTCTGTATCAGCCAATGAAGATATAAATCTAGGCATTTTATTTATTTTATTTTCAATAACAATAATATTAATCACATGCTTTTGTGGGTTTAAGTCTTAGTGGGTGTGCAATTTCAAAACATACGCTTAAACTTAGATTTGCAGAGCGAGTCAAGTCGTCAGCGTTTTTGTTAGAGGTTTTATAAAGAACAGCCGTTTTTTGTAAAGAAATACCGTTTCTTTTATCTGAGTAATCAGATTATCATGACAAGTCTGTCGTGACAGATGTCATTTTTCACTTTGTCTGAGCAAGCGGTGTTTTCACGTTTCCAACAATATCGGCGAGCCCGTGAAAGCACGGCTCTTATGTAATCTGTATTTCACTATTTGTTTGATTAAAGGGAATGAACTACCTGGAGGAGCGCCACTTAGTGCATCGTGACTTGGCAGCCAGAAACGTCCTGGTGAAGACTCCTCAACATGTCAAGATCACTGACTTTGGTTTGGCCAAGTTGCTAAAGGCAGATGAGAAAGAGTACCATGCGGATGGAGGAAAGGTTAGTTGGTTTTTTTTTTTTTAATTTATTAGTCAGTTGTTGTGAGCACTGTTGCATCACAGCGGGTGATCCCAGAAATTTAGAATCCACTCGGCTTCCTCCCACAGTCCAAAGACACTGATGGGTTTGTGCTAATTGGCAATGCTAAATTGACCTTAGAGTGAATGTGAGTGTGAATGGTTTCCTGTCTCTCTGTGTTAGCCCTGCATTAGACTGGTGGCCTGTCTAGAGTGTACGCTCCAGCCCCCTCACAACCCTGAATTAGATAAGTGGAAGAAAACTGATGGATAGAGTTGTTGCTGCACACAAATGGGCCTAAATATGAACATGATCTTGTTTAATGAATTTATAGCCAGTTGCCAACTGACAGACCGCTTCCTGTAGTTCACTCAGCTCGACTGCATAAAAGATATATTTTTGTACTTTGTTTTGTTCTGTATCTCATGCAAGTGGTGCTGTATTTAAATAGCTTCTGTCAGTGAATTACATTCAGAGAGAAATGACAAATCAAAAGGGTTTCTTGTCTTTTGTTTCCTTTGGGAAACTGAAGGATTCCTTACTCAAGAACATGCTGTGCTGTTTGTTTTTTTGTGCCTGTAACTACAGGGTGAGCAATGCATGTTATATCAGATGTAATTAGGAGAAATAATATAATACAAATTCAGCCCAGACATCTCTCTGTATTGCCTGTCAACACCAAATGTGCAGGTGTGGAAAAGAAACATCTGGACAAATCCAGATGAATCACTAAACTTCAGACACTCTTTTGTGTAGTGCAATTAAAAAAAATATAATTGGCTTATGCAGAAAAACTGCCATAAGGTTTGTGTGACGGTCTTTACATACCTTAAGTCTGCCTTAACCTCCTAGGACCTGGCATCCACATATGTGGACATCACATTTTGGGTTATTTAGACCAAAATACAAAATTTGCTCTACAAGGGCCTGATATCTACTTACGAGGACATTATACTGCTACTGTTCTATCAAAATTTTAAATGAATATCCTAATTTTTCTTAGAAACAAAAATCAGTTAAAAAAAATCTGGTAATTCTTTGTTTTTACATTCATCGGGTCCCAATATGCCCAAATATCAAAGAGAAATTAAAAATGCATGCTGTGGAAGAGTTCGGGTCTCAAGAGGTTAATAATAAAAAGAGACTTTTGTATATCTCACCATTAGGTGGCAGCAAAATTGCATCATAAACTCTAATGAATTGGCCAGAGACATTAATCAATTTCAGAAATATAAAGATCTGCAGCGTTTTAAGTTGAAAACATCCCTGCAAATACTTGATGCAAAGTGATGCCAAAAAATAAACTCACTGTTATCAGTAGTGTCACATTTAATTCATCCCATGCATGCATATGCAACATGATATACACACCATACATTATAAACGTGTTAGTGGGTAACTTGTCATTAGTTTAAGTGCACACGGGTTTTGCATTCTTTTTAATCACACTGTAATGATTATTCCCACAGGTGCCGATAAAATGGATGGCTCTCGAGTCGATCCTGAACAGAACTTACACGCACCAGAGCGACGTATGGAGTTACGGTGAGTCACAAGGAAAGAAAACCTCGCTTGCGCTGTCCCAGATTGAGCCCGAATCCTTGTGTAACTTCTGATAAGTAAAACAGCTGGCCCTCCGTGCTCCTGAGCATTGGTGACATTCTCACTGGAGCAATATTCATTCATCGCTAAATAAAGCGTTTTAACAGAAAGTGAGGCAGGGAGCGGGCAGTCGTTTTGAAGCTTCGGATAGCGTGTTGTTTTTGGAGTCAATAAAGCTCATCAAACAGGGAGTGAAAAGGGAGAACATCTTGTTAGCATCTGCAATTTTAGGTAGCGCACACCTACATGCTGGCAGTCTCGGATGGACAATTTCACATCAACCCACATATACAGTTCTACCAGCCCAGGAGCACACACACACACACACAGAAACCAAACACAGTACAGCTTTTTTTGTGGGCCAGCTTCCAAATCTTCTTTCCCCGAGGGTTTGATCATGCTTTCCGCTCAGTATGGCAAAAGCATCAGCAGACCCTAGAAGAAGTGGCGGGCTTCCTTTTCTCCTTTTCCCTTTTTCAGTTCCTCCAACGCAGAGAGGCATCCTGCTCACTCCCACTCCTGCATGCAGAGCCAATTTGTCAACATAGCTATTTTGATACTGTGCAATACTTAAGAAGCGTACATCCTGTCACTCTCATTTCTTCCCTTCTTTTTCTTTTCTTTTTTTTTATTGGGAGCAAAACAAAGTCAGTGACAGCTCATCAAACTGACATTTACCATCTGTCCTCGTCTCTGTACTGTAGGTGTAACAGTTTGGGAGCTGATGACATTTGGGACCAAACCATACGATGGGATTCCAGCCAGTGAAATAGCTGGGATACTGGAGAAGGGAGAACGCCTGCCTCAGCCACCAATCTGCACCATAGATGTCTACATGATCATGGTGAAATGTAAGCTCGTGTACAAAACCCATGTGCATTTATTACTTTATGTAAGAGCTGCAGTAATTACTAGTCTGTTTTGGGGGGTGTTTTTTGTCTGTTTCCTCCAGAACAAACACACACATGACAGTTAACAGCAAATGAATCAGGAAGGAAAAAGTAATAATTAGTTACATCACCATTTGTTTTATTGTTTTTAAGACATAATGCACTTTAGCAAACAGTTGTTTTTTATGTTACCCCTGTACAGCCTACAGCAGGGGTGGGAAACTCCAGGCCTCAAGGGCCGGAGTGTTGCAGGTTTTAGACGTATCCTTGATCCATCACAGCTGATTTAAATTGCTAAATGACCTCGTCAACATGTCTTGAAATTTTCCAGAGGCCTGGTAATGAACTAATCATTTGAGTCCGGTGTGTTGACCCAGGGTGAGATCTAAAACCTGCAGGACACCGGCCCTTGAGGCCTGGAGCTCCCCCACCCCTGGCCTAGAGTATCATATCTGATACGCGAGACTCCTACATCATCGATGTGATGTAGCAAATATGATACAAAGCAATTTCTTTTTTGTTTAGTTTTTTTCGTCAGAATGTTCAATAAACACTCAAATTTTATGGCAGTTGTTTTGTGGTTCAGGCTTTTGTTCTAGTTTTGTCTTTATCATCCGTCTTTCCCAGTTCTGCTTCCTGCTGACCTGCTGTTTTTACAGATTATGTCTGCTAATGTACTCACAAATTTAAAGCTTCATGTTACTGAGTCAACCCACCCTGATGATCTCTGCTGATGCATGTGCGCAGGTTGGATGATTGATGCAGACAGCCGCCCTCGTTTCCGAGAACTTATAGCGGAGTTTACAAAGATGGCTCGGGATCCACCGCGTTATCTTGTCATCCAGGTATAATTTTAAGCCACTTCTTTCTTTAAAATTGCTTAAATATACAGAATATCTGATGATGAGCAGCAGTGATTTTTTACGTATAACAAAAAGGGTAAACTCTTTGATTTTAGGGGGATGACCGCATGCACTTACCGAGTCCTTCAGACAATAAGTTCTACCGCAGCCTGATTAGCGGGGAGGACATGGAGGATGCCGTGGATGTTGATGAATATCTGGTGCCACAGCGTGGCTTCTTCAGCAGCCCGAGTACCTCCCGCACCCCACTGATTCACTCAACAGTAAGACCCTTTATGGAAATGTAAAATCAAGTCTGTACGTGGTTTACAGTAATTTAGATTTTAGAGAAATCTCATAAATCATGCAATCCTTACACAAAAAAAGAAATGGCGTGAAGCTTTTCTGCTTTGTCAGGACAGGCCTGTAAGAGTAAAACTAAAAATCATTAGAAATTATGCAAAACTTAGGAGTGTTGGAGAGCGTGCTCCTGCTTAACTAGTGCAGCTCAACTGAAAGCGAAATCAAAACTGATGTAATTACGAGACGGGAAATCATCACAACTTGCGTTGGTGTCACACTGAGTAGTGATTACTCCTTATTACACCCACAAGGTGACGCAGCTCACCAGAAACCCACTCTATCGTTCTTGTGAACATCACACAAACTGACTGTGCTGTGTGCACCTAGTAATCAAAAGGCTGAAGTCACTGCTGCTGTGAATACTAGGAACTAAAGTACTGTGCAAAAGTCTTGAGCAATTCTTCATTTCATCACATTTTCCTTCCAAGGAGCCAGACTGTCTTGTAATTTTGTAAGTGATCTTGAGCAATAGTTCTCCAGACTTTCTGAAAGGTTTATTAAGTTTTTCATTGGCTGCTTTTTCACTCATTTTAATCCAGTCCTTGTACATGACCATTTTCCAAGGAATGTTTTTTTGTTTTTTTAATCCTCTTAATACTTAATAATGTGTCATTCGAGCATAAAAAGGCACCTAACTCAGGGGATGAGGCAGTGTTGTCTACACATAACAGGCAACTTAGGGAAATAAAACTTATTTTAAATTGTTTCTTCAAGCATTTTGTCTACAGCAGATGAACAGTGTCTGAAAAATCCAGGATCTGAGAGATGCATCTGCCATTTTTTATGAAGGGAAACAGGAAGAGTGAGTGAGGCTCAGTAAACGGTGTAGGCTCTGTCATGGTTTGGATCTTGCAAAATTGATGCAATTATGACTATAGACACAGAAAGAGCCCTTATATACTTACAATATATCCTCTCTCTACATATATATATATTGCTGTCCCTCTATTAGCACAAGGCTGAAGCCAAATGCTGAACTGCTGACCTGTTTCAGCACGTTCACTTCTAATTTTAAAAGATTTTGACACAAATACAGGATCCACATGGAAAATATTGCCACTGTATTTTGTGCTGTGAGCTGTAAGGCCCCTAATGAGCCATGTAATGGTGCGTTTACCACAGACACACACCCACACCAGATTCACTCACACTGACCTTCTTGGTTCACACAGCTTTAGCTGTGAACACTTTACCAACAGGCAGTCAACTGTTTGAAAATGTAATTGTGCTGTGTTAACTGTGTTTTGGGGAAATGAGATTTCGGCATAAATCATTACCCTGTGAGTCTGGATGGAAATAAACACAGTCATTTTTTTTCTTTTACTGTGTTGAAAACAATTGCTCATGCCTTCAGTCAGGAGAAACAGAGCTGCAGCTGCTAAACTCTACCAGAGGTGTTTAGACAGAATTTAACTCATTTTACTGACTTGAAGTGGGAAAAGGCTGCTTTTGACCCCAGCGGCCCTGCTTCTGTTTACCTGGCCTGTCGTGACTGCCACCCACTCGCCCTCCTTAATCAGCGCCTCTCCCACGTTTCCTCCCAGTTGTCCTGTGATTGATGAAGGTGGAATAAGCAGAACTCTTCTACTGCAGGTTCAGTGAAGGCCATGCGTAGGTCTGGCTCTTTTACCTGGGATTATTGCCGGCCACTGACAGCCTGGTTAGTCCATATGAGGTTTCAGGTTTGATTACCTTTACAGGTGCCTTTTTTTCCCGTTGTTGTTTTTTATTTCTGTCCAATAAAACTTCAGAATAGGTCTGTTTTTGTAATATTACTGTTGGGACATGGCCCAGTAAGGCCTTCTTTCTTTCTTTTTCCCCACATGGTCAGTGCTTCAGCGTATTTAATTTCCTTTTCTTGTTGAAAGTAATTGCATTGCCACAGCTGTCACCCTGTTTTCCCTGTTTTCCCATTTTTCATGGTTTTATGCCACTCACAGCCCTTTGACTTGGACACAGCAAAGCTTGTCAGATTGTCTGAATCCATATGAATCTGCACGGCGAACGTTTATTTTGATCCCTATCAGCTTGTACTAAGAATGGCAGCTATAACTTCTCGGGGACCATAAAAACACGTTCATGTCACAGTTCAGAGAGAACTTGCCGTCCCTGTGTCCAAAAGAAACATGCAGTAACAAAAAATAAGAATAAAAGAAACTAAACAAAGCAGCCTGTCTTTGTACGGTGCCTTATGCCTGCTTAATAAAATGTTAAACCTTCCTCTTCACTCAGTGGCTGCTTTATGGTTTATAGAGGATTATTTAATTATGTTATGGCTTCATAAAACACAATTTCCTGTGTCGCATTTGATGTGGCATCATCATTTGATGATTAACAAAACGTTTGCCGTACCTATTTTTCAGAGCCTCAACAGCAGCATCGGGACGTGCCACAGCAGAACTGGCTTACTGGTGAGAATGCATTAAACCCTTATTATACCTGTAAAGAAAAGGATTTTTCTCTTTGTGCTGGCCTCTTTGCAATATTTTCACAGGGAGTGCCACAGCCCTGAAAACCTCTGCTCTTTGTTACAGAACGGATTCCCGAGCAGAGATGGAAGCATGGCCCTGCGATATATTCCAGACCCCACAGACAAATTTCTCGATGAAGCCTTCCAGCCGTCTCCAGGTTAGTAAACTTCAACTAAATGCCATTACTTTTTAATTTAGTTCAAGAGAAATCTCAACATGGCTTGCCTCTGTGTTCTTTGGGTGATTAAGTGAGGAAGGGGGACATCTAGTGGCCAGCAAGTGTACTGCCCCCCTCTTCCTGTAATGCTGTTAGCAGAACATGCAGTAACCCATGTATTGTTTACTAGTTACATTAGTGTTTTTGTCAGACGTTGTAAGGCTTTTGCATATGTGTCTTTAATGCTTATCAACCTTGACGTGCCACACCTATTCATGTCCCAGTTTCTTTGGAGATGAGAGGGAGGCAGGTGAAGCAGGGATGATGTGAGAAGTAGAGTAGCGAAGGGAGCTGACTTTAAATACCTGGGGTCAACCATCCAAAGATCAGACAGTGCACAAGAGAGTACAGGCAGAGTGGAGTGGGTGGAGACAAGTGTCAGGGGTGACTTGTGAGATAAGGACAGCAGTGTGAAATAGAAGGTTTACAGGATGGTGGTGAGACCTGCTATGATGTACGGTCTTAAGACGGTGGCACAGACAAAAAAAAGGGAGGTGGTGCCGGAGGTGGCAGAGTTGAACATTTTCATCAGGAGTGAAAAGAATGGACAGGATTAGAAACGAGTGCATCAGGGGGACGGCTCAGGCTCGGAGACAAAGCTAGAGAGGCCGGGCTGAGATGGTTTGGACATGTGCAGAGGAGGGATCGTAGATATACTGGACAAAGGATGTGAGAGATGGAGTTGCCGTGGATGTAATGAAAGAGGACACGGAGAGAGGGTTAGTGATGATGAGGATGATAGGGACAAGGTGAGATAGAGGCAGAAGAAGAAAAACAAGAAAAAGAAGACTTTCTTTGTTGGATAAAATGAGTCTTATTAATGCCTTTCTGCATAGATTTGTAGATTTGTAGCATTTTGTCTTCAGAATCAGAATACTTTATTAATCCTTATGAAAGGTATGTGGTTACAGTGGCTCCAAGGTAATAAGAACAGTAACAGACTGAACTAAATTAAATAATACAATATATATATATAATAATATAAGTTACAAAATATAAGAAATAGCTCTAATATATGCAAATAGCTCAACGTAAAGATTACAGCATTATTTGGGAGCTTTCGGAAAAGACCTGCACTGATGGTTTCAGCTCGTGGCGCATCAAACCAGGGGTCTCTGCTGCATGTCATGACTCATCTTTTAGCCTTCACTCATGCCATGTCTAAATAGTCAGTTGATCTAAATAAATAAATACCCTAAAATATGCGGCGCTCCTGTTATGATCAGAGAAATTGTCTGGTGCCCTCGTTAATGTAAATGCCTTTCTTGCAGGCTACATGAACCAGAATCCCATCTCAGATGTGGTGAATCCTATCTATCAGCATCCCGGTCCACCTCGCACCCTTCTTCCCACCATCTCCTCGGACCATACGGAGACAGAATACCTGAACTACTTTAAGAACGGGGCCGCCGGACCAGAATATCTCAATGAGATTCTGTCCCCGGCCGTCCTCCCGCTCACGTCAAACGGCACGGTCCACAGCATTGAGAAATACCTGCCTCAGCAAAGCATAGACAACCCCGACTACCAACAGGATTTCACTCCCACCTTCAAGACCCACACCAATGGACACATACCGGCAGCGGAGAATGCAGAGTACCTGGGCCCGGACTGACTTAGTGGAATGTGACAAGAAATAAGAGACTACTTATGAAAGGCGTTATCTTCAGTATCTTGGCTGGATTGCTGAGTGGTACCACCCTACTCTGTCCTATCTTATGGAGTCAGCTGACAGTTTGAGCAGCATTGTTGGCATGCTTTCAAGTTAAACCAGTCTCATTCCAAAGACTTTTTTTTTTCACACCACCTCCAAACTACCAATGAGAACGACAAAAGTTGTTTCGCATGTCTCAGCTGACCTTAAGAGACCAGATAGACTCCACCTTTGTGACGTACCTCCTGACAGGAAGAGAAACTCTCTTCTGAAAATGTGAGAAGTAGAAATGTGTAGATGCTATGCACAAAAGATGTTGTGATCCAAATGTGTTGGTGGAGGAATGCTATTAAAAGCGTGTAAACACCTCCGGTAATATTTCAAGAACGCCGAAGCGGGCAGCGCAACCCAAAAACACAACTTGAGGTACATGCATTGTAGACTCGCTAGTTAGAGGCTGTTTCTCTGTGGTGAAGTCAAAAAGATTAAAGGGAGTTTTTTTTTTAAAGATTCCCCAGAATTCCTTTGGCACCCCGCCTAGAGGATGAGTCAAATACCTTGGAATGTAGGGAATGTACAGTCGGCATAAAGGGGAATTCTGGTGAATTGTCATTTTAATGTGTGATCTTTATGTTCTAAATTAATTCTGTATGTATTAAAAAAGACTGTCGCATCACCTGGCATAGAACAAGAGAGCTGAGCTTCTTGTTTTTCCCTGTCGTAACTATGTGGAGAATGTGATGGTAAATACAGCAAATGTTCCCGTTCGTCCTGCTGTGTTTTGTAGCTCAGAATCGGCAGCGTTCTTGTAACATGAAGCATATTTGTGGAGACCCACAAAGCGAGATAGTCTGAGGTTTTTTTATCAGTGTGTCATACTAAAGTCTGAGTATTAAGGAAGTCATTTGTAGCCCTCATGACTGAGTACTTTTCAGAAAACAGCTGGGTTTTTTTGTTTTTGTTTTTTTATTTTGGGCAAGCAAAAACCACATCATAGATAGACAAGTTGGGGAAAAATCTCAGCAGCACCAGTTGTGATCTATATATATAGTACGTTTGTCTTGTTTGTACCATGTTTGAAATGCTGGTTGACCTGTCTTAGGCCGTTTGAGTAAATTGTTTGAACTGTAGCAGTAGTTGCACTTCCCTGGGACATATTTTAGAGATGAATGTTTCTGACGCCCGCGGTCTGTTATTATCACCAGAACCCTTTTGGCTGGTTCCTTGTTGTTTCGCAAAAAATGTTGACAGTCCATCTATGAATCTGTTCCTAGCTTTAAAGCCTTTTTTAGTCCTGCAGCAGCATTAAGCCTCACAAATATTTATTCCTAGTTTTAAGGGAATATAGTTTTGTAGCAGCCTGTAAACCTACCTTTGCAGATTTTACACAGGTACATGTACAGGTAACAGTGTGTATGCTGTAATATAACCCGGCATAGTCGCCTGTAATTTATACTCAGTACACAGTTTTGTCATATCATATGTGAATATGCACTTATTCCTGAATTGTGATTATTTCATTCAAAAGTGTAAATGAATAAATCTTATTTTCTATGGACATGTCTCCTGTTTGTTGTTATTTCAGTGCAGCCTGAATGCTTTCCCGTTTCTGTTTTAGTGAAACAACGATGCATTAAGGTGTTCTGCTCACAGCTTTAAAGAGATCCGGACATCAAGATATGCTCTTGATTGAATTTTAGCTGTGTGCACCAGGACATGAGATAAGGTAATGACTGCTGGGTTGTGGGCAGAAAAACTTGAAATTAAAACGTCAGCCTGCAGGAAAGAATTATTTAAATTAGATTTGCAACTGCAGAGAGCCACTAACATCGCAGCAGGATCAAAGGTAAATTAAATCGTTTGGCTTCAGGGGAAATGTGGAAATATCCTCTGCTTTCTTGAAGTTTCTGTCCTGTCTTTGGACATTTCCAGAATACATAATTATAACAGTAATATAAAGCTGTTCAGGTGACACATGAGCCAGAACTCTACCCTGTTTTGGTAAAATATTCAAACTTGTGTGTTTCAAAGGAATGCTGAAAACACATGTGGTTTGTGGTATCAGAATAAAATAGAAATGCTCACTTCCTGGTTGGCAGTGTTTAAAAATAGTTGGGAAAAGGAAGGCCAAGGAATGCCACATCAACCCCGGGACAAATCTTGAAACAAACAAACTCTTGGCACACATATTTACATAAAGTACAGTCACTTTTTTAATGATTGTATTTATGACATAGGTCAGGGTAGGGCTGTGAGTGGTAAACTGATACGGATGATTGACTACTGTATGATATGTTCCATAGATGTTAAAAAATGTTAGATTTTATTATAAGGTATATATGGTTTCCCCTTATAAGCTAAGGTTAAATAATTTTTCTATTGTCTTAAAATAAGGTAAATCATTTATTATGTAAGCAAGGAGATGTCTATCACTACAACCCAAATGTATCTGACTCAAGAACACTCTAATCCCTAGTTTAATCATGTGAATTCACGTGAAGACAATAAAAAAAAAGGTAACGGGGATTATTAAATTAAATGGGGGAGTTCCTTTCGTGGCCTTCGTGGTGCAGTGGGTCATCTTAGTCGCTAGGGGGCAGCGCTGGGATAAATATTTATCTCCGCCCCAAATAAATATTGGGAGGAAGAAGAAGAAGAAGAAGACAGTTGTGAGGAAATGTAAAGTTTACCTGAGCAAGTCAGTTGAATTTGATCGTTTCAGGCACCGAGATGGGGCTCATGGCAGGGAGAAGCTTCTTAAGTCTGCTTTTCCTCGTTATATTCCTGGCCGAGGGTTATTTTAGATCGGTAAGTTTGATTTACGTCACCGCTCTCGTGACTGTTTAATGACTCAGCTCAGGCGTAGCTAGTGTTTGTTTATCAGTTGTCGAGGGAAACTCGGATTTAGGCTGAGTTGAGCTATTAAAAGTATTCACCCTATTTTGCATATATTGAAGACAATATTAGACGATAATTGGCTTAATGTCGGTTTGAACATATAGCTGGGGTTAGTACTGCTGCTTTGTTGCGGACTAACATGAGACCGGCGGTGCGTGTACAGGTTCTAGGTTCAGCGATTGTCGAAACCAGATTTGTGTGCTGACTAATGGCTCCCGAAATGTCATCACAGCTATGATAAATGTCGCTAAAATCTCAAGCCTGTCAAAGGGTGAACAAAACCTGCGAGTTAAAAGCTAGCTAGTTAGAAGGAATAGCTGTGGTGAAAAATTCGCTTTTTATTTGGATGTATCAAGTATTTGAACTACACGTCATGTAGCTGATGTAGTAACCGCGGAGCTGCTGGAAAAAAATGGTGCAATGAGAGAATACAGACGCTCATGAGACTTGAAACTACTGGGGTTTATTTTGAGATTAACATCAATTCACATAAAAAAAAAAGCACAGTTTTGTGTGCCAGCTTCAACTTCTGCATGTATTGATAAACGTTTAAATTACTGCATCTCCTTAAGAAATACCCATAAAATAATTTAAGATCAGTTTAAAGGATTTTTGATCAAAGCAGACAAAAAAAAAGAATTTGTCTGTGATTTAATCAGATGTAGATAATGCTAAGCCTCCCAGCTCCTGACTGTCACTGCATTGTTTGCTCTCCTCATGATGTAATTAGGTCAGTCCACTGACTGCACTTTTTTGAAATCCTGCTAAAACACCAGAATCTGATTAATCATTACCTCTTTAGGATAAGATATCCTGACAGAAGCAGCAGGAATGTCAAAATCAGTGAAAGAGTATTGATTTGTGGCTGCTGTGGATGAAGCTGAAAGTATTTTAGCAAAGGCTCTGAGTATGCATGGCTCCTGAGTTGAGGTGAATTTCTCTGAATATTCCCAGGCGGAGTTTTGCTTTTTACCCTGAATTAACAAGACTTAATTTTGATAGATGCAGAGTTTGGTCACTAGCTCTGGCTGCACTTTCAATTTTTAGTGATATTCTAATATCAAGTGTCATCTTCGCACCACAAGACACGAGTAGGACAAAGTGTGACAGGCTTTCCCATAAAAGTTTGTGGAGTAAGTGAATCAACTTCCTTAAGTTACTCATCGGAAAGCAAAAAGCATGTGAGAGCGCACTGATGCTGAATAAACAGAAAAAAAAAAAGTTTAGTTTTAAATCTTTATGTAAGAGTATCTCTCCATGGTTGACTGATTGGAAAACAAAAACTGAGAAATGTGTCTGTCTGCTTTTCAAAGGGTATTCTTAAAAATACCAGATGAAAAGAAAACATGTTTGCAGAAGTGAAGTGACTATTTTCAGACATACAAAGCACAAGATACTAGAAACACAGGAAATGAGACCCGGTCTGATATTTAACTCTGTTAAATGTCGTCTGCATCCAAATTTGTTAAATCCCCTTAAGCAGTTTCAATGAAAGTCACACAGTCTGCTGGAGGAAAAGCTGGCGGAGAGGAGTGAAAGCAAGGAAACCTCCCTCTATTCACTTCAGCTCTTCACCCTCTTGGAGGGATGACAGGAGAGGAATGGAGAGAGACAAATGTGGCCACTCTTTGCGTTTGTGTAAGGGAAGTGAGAATCTGCAGTCATGTACCGATGAACTCTCATTACTCTCAAACACAAATGCAAGAATGCATAAATGTGGTTCTGTTAAGGGGTGGTCTCTTTTCACACATGTTTGAACGCTCGTAAGGGCCACCCACTTCTGCTGTGGCTCAGGAGGTAGGTTGGTGGATCGATTCCCCAGTTAGCCCCAGCCTGGGCACAATGCTGAACCCCAGTTTAAGTTGGTGTGTGTGAATATTAGACCTTATAGAAAAAAGTGATTGAGAGTGAGTGAGACGAATTAAAAAAAAAAAAAAAAAATCACTGTGTAAGTGCTAGCATTTCTAACTGCTGCCACTGTTTCAAGTCTCATTCCAACATCCTGAGTTGATATTTAATCTTGTAAACTTTTATCAATTACATTTAATCACAGTTTTAGTTTTTTGGTGTTTTTTTTTTTTTTTTTTTTTTTTTTTTTTTCATAAATCTCTGCAGCCCTCAAAGCACACTCACTCTGAAAGTCTTTGAGGCGGAAATGTATCTAAAGGAAGTCAGGTCATTGGTCTACAAAGTCATATGGTCTGCTGTAGCCTTTAGAGAAACTAAATGCGTCTGGGCTTTCTCTTTGCCCTCTTGGTTTTGACCATATCCTCACTTGGTGAAAATTGAAGTTGAGTCACATGAGTTAAAAAAAACAAAAAACATGTTGTACTGGACTGTGCAGCTGAAACGAGCATAAACTTGCACTGCAGTTGTCGCTGCGATCACTAAATAAATGACTTCTGATTTTCTTGTTTTACAAGTATCATGTTGCGGCCCATCACTGCGTGTGGTACGGTGAGTGCGGTAACTCGCCTGTGCCTGGAAAAAAGTACAACTGCAACTACACTGGTCCACCTAAGCCACTACCACCTGATGGTTATCTGCTTCTCACTGTACGTACAGCCCTTTGATGTTTTTTTTTTTTGGGGGGGGGGGTTTCTTCTCTTATTGCTCACATTTTTTGACACCTAAAGCATCCCACAGGTTTCCTCTTACAGAAATCTTCTTATAAAGTGTTGTCATTCTCTTTGTGTTTGAATATGAAGGAGCTCTGTCCTGGGTACGACTATGGAAACAAAAGTCTCTGCTGCAACGTTGACCAGTTGCGAACCCTCAAAGGCAGTCTCCAGCTGCCACTTCAGTTCCTGTCTCGGTACGCAAAGATGTTATATAATAAACTGCCAGAACACATGACCTGCTTGACTTGGCATCGTTGTTCCCTTTTTTAAAAATTTCTGATGATAAACTCTGCAGTGGCACACAGCATACTGACAGTCTTCCATGTTTCAAGTGTCAACGTTGCATTTTCCAGTTAATTGATTTAGACATGGACTCGCTCAAAGGCCAAAGGAATTTCATTTTATTTCAGCACACTTTTGTTTTCTCCAAGAAACCTTTACAGACTTTTACACTTTAACTTGTTGTATTATTTTGTGAGTTATAGCAGCAAATCTGTTTCCCTGTTTCTGTCTGACTGTGCGGCTGCCTGCAGGTGCCCGGCGTGTTTCTACAATCTCATGAACCTCTTCTGTGAGCTGACTTGCAGTCCACACCAGAGTCAGTTTATGAATGTCACCAATATTACTGGCGAAGACGTAATGGCAGTGCAATACTATATTGGACAAACATTTTCTAACGGTGAGGTTTTTAGCCAGAATTCCCAGTATTGTAACAGTAGGGAGCTTGATCAGTTCTATACAAATTCTTGTGTAATTGTTTCATTTTTGGTGACTGATAATTATAACATTTAAATTTGGAGTTGACTTAATTATTTATATGCCACCTTTTTGTTTTTTGCCTTGTTTTTAAAATTATGTCATTTGACTTCTGCCAGCCATGTACAATGCATGCAAGGATGTCCAGGCACCATCTAGCAATGTGAAGGCCTTATCTCTTCTGTGTGGCAAGACTGCAGAAGCATGCAATGCTACCAACTGGATCCAGTTCATGTTCAATACCAAGAATAAACAGACCCCTTTTCCCATCGATCCAAAATTCACAGGTCAGTATTTTTCAAGTACTTTTTTTTTTTTTTTTTTCCACAAAAGCAGTAGTTTTCTGAGCTTGAGTATTTTTAAGTGTCTGATCCCTCTGTTGTCCTGTGATGTGCAATGTCTTTACTCTAGATGTCCCGTTGGCTGGTTACACTCCCATGAACAACAATACGTACGCCTGTAACGAAAGCCTGGAGGATGGTTCAGGTCCGTGCTCCTGTCAGGACTGCGCCAAGTCCTGCGGCCCGAAACCCGTACCTCCACTGCTCCCGCCTCCATGGACCATCCTTGGTATCGATGCCATGGCTGTCATCATGTGGATCTCCTACATGGCTTTCCTGCTCATCTTTTTTGGAGTTCTTCTGGGAGTGTGGTGTTACAGGTAATGGAATTTTTTAGCTTTGAACACACACTGTATAGTTGGATGTGGAGAGATTTGTATGATGACACACTTCAAGGTTAAGCAGGGTTTTTCTGGTACGAGATAAGCCTTGAGGGTTGACTGCACGCGCATGATGGGTAAAGGCGATGACTGTGTGAAGAGGTTTGATGCTTTGCCAGGCCTTAACTGCAGCTGGTTTCAGTTGTCAGGTTTTTTGTTTTTGTTTTTTGTTTTTCTGCTTATGGTTTGGTTTTCATCTGGGGAAATACATCGTCACTCATGCTGATTTTGCGTTTGTCTGTCCAAAGAGTTGATGTGATTCTTTTAAATTATCACTACTGTTCAAAGGATCCTGCAAGCATCCACCACTTTTGCCTTGAGTTGGAACTCGAGCCTTTTCAAGTTGCCACGTTTTGTGATTCATTTTATTTTTCCCATAAGTTTACCAGACTGTTTATCCCACTCCTGATATTCTCTCTCTCATTCATTCACTCAAACATTCATATGAAAAGAGCAGGAACCGGTGTTGTTTTTATAGCATAGGAATTGTCTGATTTACTTGCCCTGAGAATTCATTTAGTCGCAACTTCCAAATGCAAATGCCACTCTCTGAAGTTAAGCAGGCAAAAGGTCATAAACTAATTGATCAGGCAAATTTAAAAAGAAAAAGGGCGGGGGGCGGAGTGCCTTGCACCTTGCTTTACATTGAAATTGTAACTGCATCTTATAATTCGTTGAATAATTAAAATAACAAATCTTTCTGATTGTATACTGTTGGGTCCTGTGTCAAGCAGTACATAATGTAGCTGAATATATTTCATAGTGGAAAACAGATTTGGATGATATCGTATGTTTGTCCTTCTTTGCAGGAAAAGAGCTATCACATCTGAGTATGGCCCCATTTTGGACAGTAATAACCCACTGTCACTTAACAGTGATGATCCTGATCAAGGTACAGCTATGAAATGTCATTGAGACTGCATAATTTCTCCAAATGTGTCTTGATGTAATTACCACACAGCCCAAACTAAGTTCTAGGTATTTCCTACCTTTCAGTAAATGCATCATGCTGTGAAACGCTGGGTGAGCGTTTTGAGAATGGCCTGCGGATGCTCTTCAGCTCCTGGGGTTCCTTCTGCGTGAGGCATCCATTTCTCATCCTCTTCTGTTGCCTGGTACTGGTGGGAGCCTCAGCTGGGGGCCTGGCCTACATGCGCATCACCACCGACCCCGTTGAGCTCTGGTCATCTCCCAAGAGCCAAGCTCGTCAAGAGAAGGATTACTTCGACAAACACTTTGGACCTTTCTTTAGAACTGTGCAGCTCATCATAACTACTCCACTCGAGCTCAATGAGACCTACAATCCGTATTTTGGAGGATCTTTCCCATTCGGTTCGGTTCTGAACAAAGAGCTCCTGCATCAGGTGAGTTGAAGTCAGACTGGTTTGAAAAAAAAAAAAAAAACAATTGGCCTGTATTTGTATAGCGCTTTACTTAGTCCCTAAGGACCCCAAAGCGCTTTACGCTACATTCAGTCATTCACCCATTCACACACTGGTTTATTTTGGAAGCCTGTTCAGTCTACTTTGACAATTTTTGACACATATAAACTATATAGAAGTTTAAACAAAAGGTATTAACGAACCATCCAAATATTTCAATGAGGTTAGATATGATTTAATGCTCTCCCAATGTACACAAGCGACTTTCTTATCTTCAATAAATAAATAAATACAGCACCATGGTGTCTCTGTTTTGAGCGTATCCTTGGCTAATATATTCCACATTAATGGCATTGGCTGAACATGCAGACTCACGCAGGTTTTCAACCAGAGACCGTTCTGCTATGAAGCAACATTGCTAACCACCGAGCCACAATGCTGTCAGTGTGTAAATTCTGTAACAACGTCACTGTTTCCTTTGTTAGATAAAATAGAAGCTTTGCACGTGAAAAGCAAGCAAATTTTTCATACGGTGGTTAAAAGGTTCTCCTTTCTTTTTCCATTTTCTTTCAACTTACCAGGTCCTGGATCTGCAGCTTGAAATTGAAGGCCTCGTAGCCTCATATAATCAAGAATCCGTTACCCTGAAGGACATCTGCTTGGCTCCTCTGGCTCCGTACAATGACAACTGTACAATTCTTAGTGTCCTAAACTACTTCCAGAACAGCCACGCTACACTGGATCACTTAATGGGAGATGAATTTTATATCTGGGCTGACTATCATGACCACTTCCTCTACTGTGTCAGGTAAAAGTATTTGTATCTGTTTTATTGATAGATTTAGCCTTTACTTTTCTTATCAGCTTGTTTTAATTGCTGTCACATTTGTGTTAAATGTCTAAGAAATATTTTTAAAAGTTAAAAAAAGCAAACCAACAGTTGAAAAATGGCACCTGCAGTTAACAAGAATCTCCTTTGTGCAGTTGAGGTCACTGAAAAAAGTGTCTTCTTAAAATAGTGCACTCAAACTTCCTCATTCGCTGTCATGTGCAATAAATGTTTATGTGACGCAGATTTCTGCAAACCCTTACTGACGGTTGTCTTTAACATAATTGTTTTCTCTTTGCTTGTGCAGTGCACCGGCTTCCCTCAATGACACCACTATGCTACATGACCCTTGTTTAGGCACCTTTGGTGGCCCTGTCTTCCCTTGGCTTGCACTGGGAGGATACGATGGTGAGTTGTGAAGTATATTCACATGACTTCGGTTTGACACAACTTCAATCAGAGCATGGGGGTTATACTGGCACAGCTTTGTATGTTAAAAGTTGTTTGGACGCCACCCTGGTAGTTAAACTGTTGCATTGGGGGGGAAACTTGCGTATTCACCAATTCCGAATTTTGTTTTAATGAAATTGTACTTTTAAGTTGCATGCAACACGTTTCATAGAAAAGCAATTCTAAGTGCAAATCATTACTGCTGTTTGTCCCAGAACTGTGGGAATAGTTTTTTTTTTTTTTTTCTCCCCTACAGTAGTTACATAATTGGTTTACAGCTTCTCGTATTATTCCTTTATTGAGTTTTACTGTGCTGAAAGAAACACTTTGGTCTTTGATCACTTGCTGTACTCTGCGTATAAACTTTCCATTTGTAGCAGTGTATGGAGGGCCTAAAGTGCCAAAAATTTGATTAGAAATTATAATAAAATAATGGAATAGATTTTTAAAAAAAAGTGCCATGAAATGCATACAAAACAAACAATGAAAAAAAAAAAAAAAAAGAGAGATAATTCTGTGCAAGTTAAAAGCAGGAAAAATCCAACGGGGGAAATAACATGTTTAAATTTCAGTGGTGTTAAGTTATAAAATATATAAATAGGTAAATTAAAAAATAATAATAATAGTACTACAGTGCATGATTGTTGTAGAAGAAAATGTCTGGCCTTCCAAATGACTGATTATATAATTCATTTATACCTACATTAATTTAATTTTATTCATTTTATGTTGTAATATTTTGTTGGAGTTACCATGGAAGGATGGGTTTTGTAATAACTTTAGAGGGGACCGCTCAGGTTGGAGACAAGTATCGGGGCGAGGTTTAGATGGTGTTGGGCTATGTTGCAGTTGTAGTAGTGTTGATTCAGAATAAACTGTGGCATTGCATTTATTATAGTGTAGTGCAACATCATTAGAACTGATCTTGTACTACAATTAGAAAATGAAAAACAAATGACTCAAGTACTAATAGCAAGAATATGGAGCATTACTAGATCTGAAATGTTGCATCCAAATAAAGCCTAAATCAAAAGTAAGAACAACTTCCCATTTTTGTCTTCAGCCAAGTGTGACGATGTAATTTAGAAGCCATTTTAATCTGTACACTTTTTCAAAAGGAACATTAAGCAATAACTGTCAGTTCAGTAATCCTAATTATTATGATTGATAAATGAGAAGCATTTTAAGTGGTTCATGCATCTTGTTTTTTGTATTCCTTCTTTTCCCACTACAGACACAAACTACAACAATGCCACTGCGCTCGTGATCACTTTTCCCATCAACAACTATTTGAATGATACCGTCAGACTGGAGAAAGCTCGGGCATGGGAAAACGAGTGAGACAACAAACGATCAATAAGCTCACGGTAGCTCAAGATGCTGCTCCTACGTTAACATCTGGGTTTTTTGCTTCCATTTCAGGTTCATCAAATTTATGAAGAACTTCAGCAACCCCAACCTGACCATCGCTTTCAGTGCAGAGAGGAGCATTGAAGATGAGATCAACAGAGAGAGCAACAGCGACATCAGCACTGTGGTCCTCAGCTATGGCATTATGTTCATCTACATCTCCTTGGCCCTGGGTCACATCCACAGCTTTAGAAGAGTGCTGGTAAAAATTAAATTCTTTCTCTTCACTGTGCATGTGCTTTTAATGATCAGTGAACATAATCCATGCCTGAAATAGTTTGACACATTATGCTTTGTAACTCCTCCTTCCTGTTTGTGACCATAGAATTTAACACATGACTTTAATTTAGCTAAACTGGATCAACATGATTGGCAGCTTTTTTCCTAGTCGTGCATAAAGTGTGCACATAATGGGCTTTTTATACTTTTGCCCCTACAGGTGGACTCTAAGATTTCCCTGGGTATAGCAGGTATCCTGATTGTGCTGAGCTCTGTGGCCTGCTCACTGGGGATCTTCAGCTACTGTGGTGTCCCACTAACGCTCATTGTGATTGAGGTCATTCCCTTCCTTGTGCTGGCTGTTGGAGTGGACAACATCTTTATCATAGTACAGACATACCAGGTAAGCTCTTTCAATCCAGTCCATTAAACTGACACATAATTAACAAGTGGTTTGCCATATAATGTGGTGCTACTCTAGACCTTTATTAATATTAAATATAAATTATTGTCCAGTTTTCTGTCTCTCTATTATGTTTTGTTTTGGTTTGGGTTTTTTCTTATAAGCATAACTAAACGTTCAGATAATGAGGTCAGCTTATCTGCAAGTGATCCATGTTTGCCAAAAGGTCAGTCAGGCTGACAACCAATCAGAGTAAAGAGGGGGTGGTCTAAATAGAAGGGGAGATAAGATGGCATGTTTCAGATGGATGATGAACTGAGGGGCTGCGCTCAAGCCCAGTGTAAGATTAATAAGGATTATTTCGGACGGTGAATCATGTTAAGCTACTCTGGTGAGTCCAAGAATAGAAAAATGGAGCTGTAAATAAAAATGGGTCCCTTTTGTACCAGCTACGTGTACTAAATTGGTTCTTCATTTGTATTTTCGAACAGAGGGATGAGCGGATGCCACAGGAAGAACTCCACCAGCAGATCGGTCGTATTCTTGGAGACATCGCCCCAAGCTTGTTTCTGTCCTCCTTCTCTGAGACTGTCGCCTTCTTCCTGGGTAAAATAGATCGGTTATTACATTTTCCTTTATTACTACATCAAGTACACAGAGAGCTCTCAGATCAAACTGCTCTTTTTATCATCAATACCTACCCTGACATAGTGTTCATACAACAGTGATTGTATAATAAATGCTCTGTAACACTGTTTGTACTGATGGGACTATTTCAAATCTCTAACAACTGAGTCACTTGGCAGTGACGGTGCTATTTATTTCACTCTTCTGACTGTATGCCAAGGCTGTGTAACGCTGATTGTCTGAATCTTGATTCTAATAGTGTTTGTTTCCATTACACTTATCAAAGGCATTAAAAGCTGGAACAATTTTTTTTTATTTTTTTTATTTTTTATTTTTTTTTTTGCTTTTTTTTTATTTTTATTTTTTTTTTTGGGGCCGAATTGTTGCCATGGCCACAAAATGTGTCAAAATGCCCTGGTGAGTCACATACTGATAAAATAATTCTTTTCTTTTTCTTTTCCAGGAGCGCTGACCAGCATGCCAGCAGTCAGGACGTTCTCCATGTTTGCTGGCTTGGCTGTTTTTATTGATTTCCTTTTGCAGATCAGTTGCTTTGTCAGCTTGCTCGGTCTGGACGCTAAAAGGCAAGAGGTGAGACGATCATATGAACAGAGTTAGAGATTTACAGACTGAGGGTTTATGGAGATGTTTTGCCAAATATTTAAGCTGAAAGTTTCAGTCCCAGCAAACTCTTAATCTAATTTTGAGGAGATTTAAAATGAAATTGGTACAGTGATGTTTCTTCTTATTGTTCAAATTTCCTAGTGGAGTTTGGAGTGTATTTGAATCTCAATAACAAATGTTTGAGTGCATATTCTTGATAGTTTCAGACTAGGTCAGTAGTGGTAACGTACACTTATCAAATGCTTTGTTGTTTGTGTCTAATAGAGGAATCGACTTGATATCTGCTGCTGCGTGACGCTGCCAGAAGGACAGGAAATCAAAACAGATGGCTTCCTGTTCCAGTTTTTCAAGAAAGTCTTCGCCCCATTCATCCTCACAGAGTGGGTGCGACCGGTCATAGTGAGTACCTCAGTGCAGTCATGCACGCCTGCCTTTTAATAATTAGCTAAAAACAGGTTTTTGGGTTTGATTTGAAGAATTGTTTATCATGAGCATGCATTCATGATCATTGTTATTTATAGGTGGCAGTGTTTGTGGGAATGCTCTCCTTCAGTATTGCTGTGGTGAATAAAGTTGAGATCGGACTGGACCAGAAATTATCCATGCCGGATGTAAGTTTTATGTACACCATTTCAACCATTTTGATACTTTTGGAAAAGTTTGTCTACAGGTTGATTGTAGCAACATTCAGCAGTGACATTGAAATTTGTAGTCTGGTTAGTTTGCTGCTTAGTCATTCAGGAAGCTAAATCATGCATGTAATGTGCCATAATTTCTCACAGCTGTGTGTGTGGGGGGGCATGGAACAAGCACGATATCTTGTCTCACATCCTTTTTCCTGCGGGCAGCTCTGACAGTTTCTTTCTTTCTAGGACTCGTATGTATTGCAGTACTTCAAGAACATGAGCGAGTATCTCCACACTGGAGCACCTGTTTACTTTGTGGTAGAGGAAGGTCTCAACTACAGTAGCCCAGAGGGTCAGAATGCTGTGTGTGGAGGGGTGGGGTGTAACAACAACTCCCTGGTGCAGCAGGTCTACACAGCCTCACTTATAAGCAACTAGTAAGTCTGAGCTCCTGATCCAACTGTTTAAGTGTTTGTGTAAATTAATATATCAATTGCTAAACTTTAGATCCTGCAAAGGTTTTGAAACCTGTCTGCTTTGATGTTGTGATGCCAGAGCTATTTATTTATTTGTTCTTCTGCTTATAGCACAAGCATTGCCAGCACACCATCCTCCTGGCTGGATGACTACTTTGACTGGGTTAAGCCTCAGTCCACCTGCTGTCGGTACTACAACACCACCGGGGCCTTCTGCAATGCCTCCGGTAAAGTTTTATTCAGTGCTTTGAACGCTTGTTTCATAACCCCATAACTCTGCCGTTACAATGGGCCAGTCTGGCCAAAGGTTTTTATTTCTAGTTCTTCATATGAAACAATGGCTGTAAAACGTATAATCCATGCCAAAACAACAAGGCAATATAAGAACTTAAACAGTTAAAGTAAGGTGCATTACATTTTTCAGAACAAAAAACAGGTGCAGGAATCTGTATCCATGGTGATGATAATGGTAATCTTAGTAATAATGTTGACAGTGTGATCTGTATATATTGTATGTTAATCACCTCTATGTTGTATATCAGACTTTCCAAAACATTCACTTGTTACTTTATTAGTTTTCTGTTCTTGTGTTTTTTGTCACAATAAATGTGCAGAATTATATGTACTGATTGATGTATTTTTCCAGTGGTGAACTCGTCCTGTGTATCCTGTCGGCCGATGACTCCCAGTGGAAAAAAGAGGCCTGAAGGAGAAGACTTCATGCACTTTTTACCCATGTTCCTGTCTGACAACCCCAACCTGAAATGCGGAAAAGGGTAATTTTAAAGCTCTGTCGACATCTCCTCCTTCTATTGAAAGCACGGTGTACCAGCTTTGTTGTGGATTATGATGTTTCACTTCTTCCCATATTCCTCTAGTGGCCATGCAGCCTATGCTGCCGCAGTTGACCTGTATCCCAACAACACAGGGGTAGGAGCCACGTACTTCATGACTTACCACACCATCCTAAAGGAGTCCCCAGACTATGTAGAGGCTCTGAAAATGGCTCGAATCCTGGCCAAAAATATCAGTGAGTCCATGGACCACAAAGTTTTCGCCTACAGGTAAGACCTATCGTATCAACCTGCCGCGCATATATATAAATCATTTTATAGTTCTTTATTAAAGTTTGTTCCAAATGAAAAGTTTTCAGTTTCAGCCGCTGTTTTATGGTTTATGGTGGTGTATGCTGAATTTTTTGAACTGAAACTTTAGGGTTATCAGAGGTGGGGAAGTAGGTTGTAGATAAACACACAGCAAAGAAAACAACATTGCAATACAATACAGTACAATTTTATTTATATAGCAGATTTAAAACCAAAGGTAGACCAAAGTGCTTCACAATAATGCAATAAGTTATTGATATAAAACATTAACGAAGTACAAAAACAGGTGGGAAGCACCAGGAGTGGGGGCTAAATAAAATGGGTACGGCACCTCAGGGTCAATTCAAAATATAAAAATATTACCTAGGAGAATCAGGAATAATGCAGTGAAAGGTTAACATTTATGGAAATGCAGATGTTTGACATTAAAGCGTTTTCTGTTCTCTACAAATTTCACTTTATTTTTTTATGAAATTACATTTGCTGTTTGTCAGAACAGGATGATTGGTAACTAGTTTAAAAATACAATGTAATAAAGCGACAGTTCCTTGTTGTTTTTAAACATATAGACCAATATTTCAATACAAGTATTAAACACATACTCTTTTATCTATTGAGATAACAGTTTATTGCTAACTAATGTGTCTTCTCCTCCTTTGCAGCGTCTTCTACGTGTTTTACGAGCAGTACCTCACCATCATGAATGACACGATCCTGAACCTGTGCGTCTCGCTGGCAGCCATATTTGTGGTGACGACGGTGCTGCTGGGCTTCGAGCTGTGGGCAGGCGTGCTGGTCAGCATTACCATCGCGATGATTCTGGTCAACATGTTCGGTGTCATGTGGCTGTGGGACATCAGTCTCAATGCAGTATCACTTGTGAACCTGGTTATGGTAAGAGCACCTTGAATTCACTGGACTCGGAGTTTAGGTTTGATAGAGTGAGCCTGTTTTACACTGTAATCATGTGAAAGTCTATCATTTAACCAAAATATCCACTTTAATACAGTGGAAAACCAAAAAGCTTTGTATTTTAAACCCAGATTTTGTTGATTTTGTTTTCTATTGCATGCTTTTCACAATACAGTAACAACTAATCCTAATATACTGGTTCATTGAGCGTTAAGTGTTTTATATAGGTGTTGTTTTTTGTGATATTATTAAAGATATAACCTTTAATAGCTCAGTCACAGTAGGAGAAAAATGCCTTTTTTTTTTTTTTTTGCAAATAGGAGTAGAATCTGTGGTTGCCCAGTGATTGCACTGAATTATTTATTTATTTATTTTTTTTAAACTTTAACATCCAGCAACTCATTGTAAGCAGTTCCAGCAGCTACTTGAGTCAATTGCACAGATTGCCTTGTGGGAGGCAACCTGTCTTCAAACAATCACAGTCTGACTGCAATCAGTGAGACAAATTTCCAAAGAATTCTCTCACTGTTAAACGCCTATAGATTGCAAACACATCTTTGCAATCAGTGATTCCGGTGGCTGCCAGCTTGACTGTGTTCTCGGTATATTTGTATATAAAAGCAAGGTTGCCATGGCCGATGTCATTTTGTGCTGCTGCCTCCAGCCACTGTTTCCCCAATTGTTACTGTAGAATAGGTGAAACGGAACACAATGTAGGTGTAGTCAAGTTTTGTTCCTGTTTGCATCTGGTTCACACGCTGTACCCTTTAAACTGGGACTGTTTACATTTTCAGTCCTCCAATCAGGGATTTTGTCTTTGCAATGTAACAGTATCCCTAAAGGTTTGCAGATGTGTTGGCAAAGTAATATGTTGTATTAATTTAAAAAAAAAACACACACACACACACAAAAAAACCACAAAAAAAAGATTAGAAAACCTCACACAGAATAGAACTCCTGAATGTTCATGTTGGTGGTACTGAGGTGTTTCCTGTCCTCTGTTGCAGAGCTGTGGGATCTCGGTGGAGTTCTGCAGTCACATCGTGCGAGCCTTCACCGTCAGTGTGAAGAACAACAGAGTGGAGCGTGCTGAGGAGGCCCTAGCTCACATGGGCAGCTCAGTAAGTTTTTCACCTCTCATTAAATCCACAAGAGGGCGTCGTATTATGATCTCTTTTGGCTTAAAGAATAATTTTGGCACTTTGGTAATGCAGCGCATAAAAAACTGCTAGATGAAAGGGTCACGTTTACTTTTAATTATCACTGCCTCATGTAACTTTTTCCTCTTTCTGCAGGTTTTCAGTGGGATCACATTAACAAAGTTTGGAGGCATCTTAATCCTGGCACTTTCCAAGTCGCAGATCTTCCAGGTCTTTTATTTTAGGATGTACTTGGCCATAGTGCTGCTGGGGGCGGCGCACGGCCTCATCTTCCTCCCTGTACTGCTCAGCTATATAGGTCAGTAATGCGGTAAATAGAAGAAACAAGTGCACCAATATAGAGGCTGTTTATACTGACTTTAACGTGTTTGACTCTTCACAGGTCCGTCAGTGAACAAAGCAAAGGTGTTTGCTGCTAAGAAGAGCTGGTCTGGCACAGAAAGGGAGCGCCTACTCAACTACTAGCAGCTTGCTTGAGCCAGTGAACAATGAACTAACTATTTGTCTGTGAGCGACATGCGTGGGTGTGAGCGCGAGCAATTTCTGTGACCACTGACGCACTCGTCGTCATTGCCACTACTATGCATGGAGTTCACTCAGGAATATACTTTGGGAATGGGAGCGCCAGAGGCCTTGCCCGAATACATACTTACCGAACTTCCTCCGAAGACTTTGGATCCCACCAATCCTCCTCCTTCCTCTTCCGCCTACTCACACTACAGGATAAGTATGACTTCAGAGTTTGAAGCTTGAGCAACATACCACAGAACAGACACTTTGCCAGTCTGAATGTGGGAGATTCACCACCCCCGGCATCATTTTACAGACAAATCCTCAGTCAGTTCCAAATGGTGCGTGTGGTTCTGATTCGAGAAAACTAAAAAGGGTGATATTGGTTACTTTTATTATAAATGTATATAACCACAAAAACATGTAAATGGATTTTGTCAAAGCAGGACTTTTATATAGCTATTTGATATTATACAACATTAGAGCTAATGATGATAATGGTATCACAGGCTCTTATGATATCTGGCATTAGCATGAATCATAACTTCAGCTTCACATCACACAAAACGACACATCAAGCAAATAATGATCCACCACATTTTCCAATTCCAGCGATTTGACCCCAGTGGGCTGCGTGTAAACATTTTCTAAGGTTAATCAGGTTTAACAAAGCAATACAGAAACTATGCTTAGCAGCAGCGTTAAAGAAAGAGGACTTTTTCTGCATCTGGTGGATATAAACGCCATCAGTGTTGAAACACTGTGACACAGAGCCCAACCAAAACATTCCATATATGTGCATTCCGCATTGTTTGCTTCCACATTGGTAGTTGTCGCTTTTTACTTTCAAACCTGCTTATTTATCTTTAGTGCCTCAAGCGACTGCAGATGTGGATTGTTGGACTTAAATGCAGCCAGAATGCATGTTGATGCCAGGTGCAAAGGGAGCCATGGTGCTTAGAACGGTTTTATATTGAAGTGTTTAGATACAGTTACAGTGCAACGTGTTGCACCAAGAAGGTGGAGAGATGCGGCTTCACATTCAGCCATGAAAAAGCTTTCACAGGACTGAATTAAAATACACTTATTGTGCTGTGCTCATCTAGAGTCATCCCTTCACCTTTTTAATTTATTATGTAGTTGATTTTTAACTATTAAAGTTTTGTTACCATGCATTACTGTCTTAGAATTCCTTCTGGTGTCCTTTTAAAAACAAAAACAACTAATTTGTGGGCACTCTGAAATTGTAACTACATTCCAGGACCTTGTTCACTTGCTTCACCCAGGTCACAGCACGTCTGATACGGGTGACGGCGTCTCTCCACTAAAGGAGGTGAACTTTCTTTTTTTTCACACCCACGGTATACTCTGCTGACACCATTAATACCTCCCATTGCTTCCCATTTATGGTTCCATGTTTGTTTTTTAGTGATGCAGTGATATTGTTTGGAATTTGAACTGGATATGAAGAATGCTTTTGCACAGCTGATGTAATCATTAATAATGAATTGTGGTGTTTTTGTTTTCTTTTAATAGAGCTGTGCTTTAACACAGTTAATCGCGTCTAAAATGATGAATTTTGTTGTCAAAACTGAATTTAACAAACCTTTGGGATTCTTAAGTTTCTAAATATTTTAAAATAAAATAAATGGTACTTTTAAAAATACTGCAGAGCCTACTTCATGTTGTTTTCAGAGTATATGCTATAAGTCTTGCTGATGTAGCTTTTTGTTGTTGTTTTTCTTCATTATTTTCAGTGCTGTGAACTGTAGCAGACGTTAATGTAGCATAACCCACTCAGTAAATGTAGCTGAGGCTGCTCAGACTGACCACTGTGTGGCGCCTGAATCCACGCTCTCAGTTATGTAGTGGAAGTGACCTAATTTTTATGGTTTGCAGAGAAGCGGTCCTGCAGTGCTTTTAATTAGTCAGTGAATCAGTTTTCTGCAGCATGTCACCATTTCACAGCTACACAGACGTCTTAATGGAGCTGATTGTTTAGCATCTAAGTTTTGCAGCTTTTTGGAAATCAACACCAACACTTTGGGGGCCATCAGTCACAGTCGCATCCCATTTGAAAGCAGTTGCCAAACCTAGAGCTGTCTTCTTCCTGCCAGCATGTGTTGTTGTGACTGTCTGTCAAGCACTGTTGTCACACAATCCTCCAGCTCATGACTTATTTATCCACTGCCCCGTGAGAGCAGGGAGTGTTCTTTGAATCAGGCAGACAGGTTGTCGGAGTACTATTATGTAAGATGTGCGAGGCTTGCCTCTCACTGGACTCTGACCTGTCCTCATCTTTCATTATGACAGAGACAGATGTGCACAGTAAGGTTATTTTAGAAAAACAGGAAGCATGGCAAACATTTCGCTGCAACCGTGTGTGTGTGTGTGTGTGTGTGTGTCTCTCTCTAAAATCAGCTGGTGTGAAATTATTTCCTCTGCACTACTGTACAAGAATCTCTTAAATACGAGACAAATTTTGCTTGGTAGTAACGCCCAGAATAGATGACTCATGATTATTCCTGAAACCCAAAACCTGAAACTAAAGTGAAAATCGAAAATTGTGGTCTGGAATTGAAACTAAAGATTAGTTGATTTACTAGTGTGATTGTAATCTATAATTTACCGGCAGCCCAATAAAATTCTAGTTATTACAGCTGCTGAAAAGTTTGGGTTACCCATGTTTTGTTTTTTCAAAAAAGAGAAGCACATTTGTTTTTATCTAGCTACATTAAATTGATCAAAAATGTACATGACCATGATTAACAGCGTCATTCATGACACATTGTTTATAACTTGTAATGTAAGCTTGTGTTGGCACAACTAAAGCTGTTTTACTGATTAAAGAAGCAATAAAAAAGGGTGGTGTTTTTCTGCAACTCATCAGCATTTTTAAGCTTCTAACAGATGAAGGTTGCAAGCAGGGAACTCAAAGCCGAAGCTTCCATATTTACTTCTCCCTGCACAAACCAGCACAGCTTGGCTCTGATAACTTTTCATTAAGTTAACCCTTGAGGTGTCCGTTTGTCAGACTAGAGAGTCGGGGATCCTGATAAACCTCTGGGAGGGGGGGGAAAAAAAAGAAAAAAGAACCAAAGTTGTTTTCTACTGCTCTGCTCTGTCTGGAGCCAGTGTGCACGGTTTTGTCAAAGGTCTCAAGTGTTTTTAGCCATTCTCTTCATCTCTTACAATAAACGATAGAACAAAATTTTCTGAAGAAATTTCTTCGGTTTTTGTTTTTTTTGTTTGTTCATTTTTTTTGGTTTTCCCGAATAGATTTTGGACATCGAAATTTGTTGCATCTTAAGATTATTCTTTGAGTCAATCAGCTTTTTAACATGCTAAACCAGGGGTGGGCAATCTAAGTCCACGAGACCTGGTTTTAGATGTGTCCTCGAACCAACACAGCTGATTTAAATGGCTAAATTAGCTCCTCAACATGTCCTGAAGTTCTCTCAGAGGCCTGTTAAAGAACTAATCGTGTGATTCAGGTGTGTTGACCCAAGGGGAGCTCTAAAACCTGCAGGGACACCGGCCCTCGTGGACTGAGATTGCCCACCCCTGTGCTAAACAATGATTGTTGGTTTAAAAAAAAAAATGGGTCTAGTTGTGTATATTTTCTAATAACCACTTATATTTCATCTTTGCAATACCATATACTTTTTGTGCAAAGTGTTCCAGCTCACCTAATCGCAAATCTACTCGAGGTAGATTTCATTTCTGTGAAAAGGTTACAGTATGTTGTGTAAATCCCCCACATACAAAGTCACCGGGGATGATTTTATTATTTTAAAAAAAATCTCATTGTATAATTTGTACTGTGACACTGACTGCTGTCTGGATGAAGGTGACTCTGGATTATCAGCAGCTGGAAACTATATTATTTTTTTCTTAGGTAACAGGACTATTCTACAAAATAATCTGTTAGCTAATACTGACTGTTTTTAACACAAGTGTATCCTGGTAGATTTTAAATTCTGAAATGTCATCTATCACCATCGCATCTGCTTTCAAAGATCAAACGTAAAGCCTCGTCCTTGAACTCGCACTGGAGCGTCCACTCAACCTACTTAAAAAGTTGATCTGTGTGTCCATCAATAAATAAGTGGAAGAAGCGTTTAATGACCTGCTTTGCGTCACTGGTTTTTTGTTACAGTGGGCTCAGTTGTCCCTGAAATAGACTCTTGGGGTGGAACAAAAGAGATTAGGTAGCCTCGTCAAACATGAGGAGAGGATCAGATTTTTAAGTCTGCCTGCAGAGTTTTCCCCTCCTGACCGTGCAGCAGCATTAGAAAAATAGCACAGTGGTTACTGAAAGATGAAGCAGATGTGAACAAAGAGACCACCGAACTCGCTGCTCAACAGTAATTTGCCTCAATCCTTAGCTTTCATCGTTTCCTTGTTTACAAACTGTACATGATGGAAAAGCCCTGAGTCACTGTATCATGACAGGAAAGGGGGCAAAATGCCATTTCAGCCAAATGTTGTTATTTTAAAGGGAAGGGCAATAGGCTGCAGCTTGCCCCAAACGATGGTACACATATTTTCACAACGAGGGTCACTTATGTGTGAGCAGGGCTCAGGAAGGGCTGTCAATAGATCCCTTTATGAGGTGGTGAGGGGGGAATTAGGCCCTCAATGGAGGGGACTAAGCCATGTAGGACATGTGCCCACACTCAGGCCTGACCTGTTTGTTTTGATGGCAGCACGAGACCGGCGTGACTGCAGGCCTTGTTTACTTTGGACGTGTCAGGAAGAGGACAGTTCCCACTTGATAAGAAAAAACTAAGGTGGCCCGATGTTTTGTTTTTGTTGATTTATTTATTTTTAAATTAAAGCAGTAGTTACAAAACAGGGCAAATGGAAAGAGAGGGGAGACATGAGGTCTAAGGGGGTGCTGCAACTATGGTCACTATGCTAACATGCTAAGTAGGTGTAATGATTAGCATGGTTCAATTTAATATTTTTAGCTGGAAATATTCATTCCCTCATTTACTAGTAATAAAAAACTTATCATATCGGAACAATATTAAGTTTGATGACGCTGGAGCCAAAGAATTTGAAACTTATTGGAAAACAAAGGCAGACACACTCCACTAAATCTAGTCACCATCACTTATGCGCAGCAGATTTGGGTAAAGCAAGAAAGAAAAAAAGAAGCATGCATCAGTCTTTTTCTGTTTCAACTGAACAAGCAAAGCAATTTATTTACACACACACACACACACACACACACACACACACACACACACACACACACACACACACCATTTAGTGTGCATCTTACAACAACATCTTTGGGCTTACAAACAAACATAAGCTCAGCATTTTTACCCAACTTTGAATCAAGACAATCAAAAGCGGTTTGGTTTCGTCTCGTGATCATTTCAGCTCATAATGCTCTGAGTAGCATCAAATACCATCTTTCTCTGTCGCCTCAGCTTCTGATTCAGTGGAACACTGGTAGTGTGCGAGACAAGTGCAAGGTAGGAAGCAAAAGATCAAGTTGTGAAAGTGACATGCCAGAAAAATGGAATGAATCACCTTTAAGTGGTCGCGCCGGTCGAGATGTTCAGTACTTTTTGTTTTTTAATAAAAAAACATTGTGGATTTCAAATCAAATGATGATTCAAGGTATACGTAAATGTTTGATCTATGACTAGATCCCACGTGAGATTTTGCCTGGATTTTTCCCCTCTGCAGAGATCAGAGAAAGGTCAGAGGTCAGGGTCAGCTAAAGAGATGCATCTCTGCAGCCTGTAGGGGCTCAAACACACTTATAGTTACTGGCATGTCCTCTCGGCACCCGAGCATCCTGCTGATACTGATCACTGGTCAATAGCGTGTCCTCAGAACAAGCATCTGTTAAAGCACTGTAAACGTGCTAGCGATACACTCTAACATAGAGCACAGAAAATTCAACTCTGATAAAAGACTGTGGTAGAAAAATGAATGGAACACTTCAGTGAAAAACAGGAAGTCAAAACTTCTCGGCAGGTACCTGCGTACAAAGAATCACTACTTTTCATGCAGACTGTGGTTGGAAAACTGTGAATAAACCATAAGAGAGAGAGAAAATAAAAACTGAACAGTCCGTTCCAATGTCTTCTGTACGGTGCTTACGAAGACCGCATACTTTTCAGCAGGGGCTACTTCAGGGTTAGTTCTCAAGCTTGTTAAAAGTCTGAAAAACCGTCACCCTGCCCCAGTGTCTTCTTCAAAAAAAGTGCACTTTTAATGAAAACATGATTCACGCTGAGGAATAACAGTCCAGCCACAAAACCAGCCTCTTAAAAGGCTTCTGTTTAAATTGTATGCAGCTCATGAGGCAACCAATCATAAAAAGTTTACAAAAAGATTAAAGAAAGGATCAAATTGTTACAATCACGGATTGTTTTAACTGACAAAGATCACTATCAGATTCAGTTGTTTTTTTAAAAAGAGCCTCGTGTCAACATGAGGACTAAGAATACAAAATGATGAAGGATGCGATGTGAGAGATGCAAACTAGAAAAACCAGCTTGCTTCCAGACGGTTGAACCCTTTTCTTTCAGTCCATGTAGTGATGCCGAATGCAGAAGTCAAACAGTGTTTAAAAACACGTGTCCCTTTGGCTGATGTCGGTCCAACGAGGGGAAGGAGCGGGCTGTCTGTAGTGATCAGTGGCTATGGCTCGCCAACAGCCAGAGGTACCTTGAAGTGATCAAACAGAGACGAGGAGAGAAGACAGAGGATGGATACTGTGGTAAATGTGGAAAGCTGGGAGATCAGAAGGAGAACCTGGCGGTCGTCCTCCTGATGGATCACTAATGCTAGGAGGTCTGCAGGAGGCGTCTGTAGTGAGGCATGATCTCGTGCTCTGGCAGGTGCAGATTAAACTCCAGCGCCACCAACACGGGGAACTCGAAGGCTATCAGCTCTCTGCGGTTCACTCTGAACCTTTCCTCCAGTTTCTGGCAGAAAAATAAAGCAAGTCCGTGTGAGAGGAAAAAAAAAAAATGCTTCGACTCATAATCTTCTTATTGAGATTTATTTATTTTTAACCCTGGATGTCGTAACACCTGGCCCTGCACTGCTCACAGCACACTTGGCTCAGAAGTGTAAAAGTGACGGCTTTATATTTAGTTGCCGTGTGCAAGAAGCCAACAAATGGTCACAAAAAGTGGAGCATTTGCTACTCTAACAGGGCTTTATATATTAAATATTTCCTTCTCTCATAATCATACGATGCACTTCTTTTATTCACTTGAAATTGAAAACCTGAAACTGCACTTTTTGGAGATTAAACACATTGAAAACTAAAAATATTTAAAAGGTTTGCTTTTATTATGCCGCTGTGGTAATGTGAGGGTGGACTTTAGGACCCTGGGGAACTGGGTGGGGTGTGCATCCAGGTACCAGGTTGCCAGGTGCAACTCAGCACATATCTCACCACACCCAACCAGAGGTTAAGGGTTCAACACTAATTCCCTTGGATTCCCAGTTAAATAAAGCTGTTGTTAAAGCATTGAAGAGACTAGCAATGTGTTACCCTGTAGGGGGGAAAAAAACAAAAAGCTCTCCTATTTAGAGATTCGAGCTTCAGGCCCTGTTCTCACTATTTTTTTTTTTTCAGGTCAATTAAATATTACTAAGTTTTTGAAACACTTTATCTTGTAGACGGCTTATTACAGATGATTTTATTCCATTATGTTATGTTGTGTAGGCTGTTTAAAGTTACACTTGAACCCTGAGGGGTCGATTTTGCCTCATCAGCTACCCACACCCAGCCCAGTGGACTCTGTCACTGAGAGCAGTGAAAAATGATGCTCAAATATTTGGAAAGAAAGCCCTCTCCCTTTGATCAGAGTGAACTGACCCTTTAATCTCTTGTACTGTAATTAAACATTGGGGTTGGATGGGGAAGGGTTGGATGTGTGCATGAGGAAGCTTACATCTATAAGAAGTTTGACCTCCTGTTTCTTCAGATCACCCCCGATCTTGGCTGCCAGCAGGACACAAGCTCCAGCGCAGAGTTTACGGTTCTGCTTGTTTAGTTTGCCTTGGAGAACGAGTTTTTCAAAGTAGACGAAAGCCATGGCCACCGTCGGTTCCTCAAAGCCACACTCATCCTGAGCCAGTTTTCTTATCTCCCTTTTCAAGCTGCACAGAGTTAAAAAAAAAAAAAAAAAAAAAAAAAAAAGAACAAGGAAGGAAAAATGAAGAGAAAGAAGTTGGTAAAGAAAACAAAAGAGCTTCTGTTAAGGTGAATATATTCTGTGTGGTGTTTGTTTTACCTCCTTATTTTGCTGAGTGTCAGCTTTATGTGTGGGAATTTTTCCTTGAAGGTTTCGTTCATGTCCTTTTTGAGGTCAGAGGGTTTCACGTATTCGATGACCGTAGTCTGGAAAAGAAAACCAGAGGTGGTGTCAAAATGACCACACTTTCAATCGAGTAATTAATCCTAACACTTCACACATGATACATTATACTGTGTCAATATTTATTTGAAGAAAAATAAAAAACTAAATGCAGGAGCAGCTGTGTGTAAAGCTGTAGTTGCATAGCAGCAATAACTTGAAGTAACTGCTTTCTCTGGAAAGTTGTGAAAGACCTTTGGCCCACTCGTCTTTATGATGTTGCTGCAGTTCATTGAGGATTGTGGCCTTTCGTTTATGCGCAGCTCTCTCAAGGTCCTGCAGCAGTATTTCAGATGGATTGAGGTCTGGACTTTGAGTGGGTGCAATACTTTGTTTTCTGTTTCACTCATGCTGTTGTAGGTTTGCTGCTGTGCTTGGCATCACTGTCCTGTTGCATGACCCAATTTGTCCTACAGCCCAAATCATCACCGCGCCACCACCGTGCCTGACAGTTGGCAGTAAGTGTGTGGCCACAATGCACAGCACCACGGTAAAACAAATAAAACAACCACAAAAATTTCCAATTATGTCTCGTCCATTTTCTCCTGGCATGACTGGTAAGTCTTCTAAACAAGCTAAACTTGTTCACCACCTGGCTGCTACTTTCCCTCTTAATTCCTATGGAAGCAGTGAGGGTGTATTTAATTTTTCACACACTGCTTCTGCATTTTGACTTTGCCTTCGTTAAATAAATAATGACATTATATAATATGTTGTTCTTCTGAGGTTGCATATGAAATGATTTTGGAACCTAGTAGAGACCAGATTAATTTTTTTATTATGTCCTGACACATAAAACCATAGAAATGATGAAAGAGTGTGTGGTTTGTTTGTTTTTGGGTTTGTTTGTTGTTGTTTTTTAAAACCAAGACTGTAAATTTTTTTAAAATTGCTCCGTGTCACAAAAAGTAGCATTAAAAGACAGTAACAAGATAAACTGATGCCTTTGGCCAAATTTTAATTCATCATGACGGCCACAAACTATTTAGCAGTCAATCCCACACAGATGGTTCTGCTGCTAAAAGCAGGATTTTCAGTTTCTCTGTATCTTTCCATCTTATTTTAGCATTATTTTAATCTTAGTTTTCAGTTTTATATGGTTTATAGATTTATTTTTTTTAACTTGCCTTTCTAATGTCTGTTAAACAATCCTTAGCCACATCATACTCAAAGCATGCCATAACAAGCACTGAGTCACACTGGGAGAGCTTAATGTGTGGGTGTGAGTTTGGGCTAGGAGTTAGATCCCCGTCGAGGCCTGTCTATTAATCCCAGGATTAAAGGTCCATAAAAAAAAAATTGCTTTTGTTGCTCTGGGATGGTGAATTTGTAGTTTGAGAGCTGATAGGACCAAATAGGGAACCTTCCTTGGGTGCAACCCATTTACTATGCAACGTCGCCAGAAATACAAAGAAGACTTTCAATATGCACAGATAATTTTATCCCCTGTTTGAACCTGAAAGCTTGAGAGTCAGGTCTCCCAAGCAGCCTGTGTCCAATTCCTGAAGTGCTGAGAATTCACTGCTTCCATTGCGGTAGTAAACACAATAGCTATTGTTGTCAAGAGTAATTGGAGGAAGAGAGGACAAAAAAACCCTGGCCTTGACTAACATTTCAACTATGTCAGTACTCGTTGTGCATTCTGCCAGTCTCCACAGCGAAAACTGAACCCTGGAAAGAATGAGGAGGGAATCGGGCCGTTTTGTTTTTTCCCTCGCTTTTCAAACCAAAGTAAAACATCCGCGCTTTTCCGGAAAAGTAAAAAGAATGATTAGTGTTGAGGGAGAGCCACAGTAGCTCTTTAATAGCTACTGCCAACTACACAGAGATAAAGTATCTGCATCGTTTCAGGCCCAAAGCGGTGGGAGAGCGTCTCATCCAGTGACCTTGCTGATAAAGACTAAATAAGCAGATAAAACTGAGGATTTTTTATTTTTGGTGAAGGAACCCTTAGACAAATATTTCTGGTTTTATTGTTCTCTGTTGTGGTGGGAAAACTGAGCACAGAAGCCCAGCATGATAAAAAAAAAAAAATTAAATAAAAAATACCAGTGAGATATTTCAGAACATTTCAACAAAACATCTCAAAGCAAATGAAGCTGCGGATAAAAACCACCATTCCTTTCTGCTCTCAAGAGGCTACGAGGCAGCAGTTGCTGCTGCTGTTGTGATTGTGATGTATTAGATTAGTATTTTCTCACCATGTAAGAGGGGAAGATGAGGACTCTCTTGTGTTTACCACAAGGCCATTGTGGGTCATCCAGCAGATTAGGGTCGTACTCGCGAAAGTCCCCGAAATCATTCCCTGCCATTTCCACGCAGACAACGAAGGTTGAGTCAGATTTAGAATTTCATGCATTTCCTTTTTCAATAAAAATATACAGTTAGGGCCAAAAGTGCTCGGACAGTGAGACCGTTCTTCTATTTGTACACCAACACAGAGCATTTTAAGATCAAATAATCATGGTGTGACTGACATGTGGACTTTGAGCTTTAATTCGACAACTTTACCCAAAATATTTGGCATTAAATGTTTAGGAATTACACCGAGCTATAGACAACGGGCGATTATGGTTGAAAGACTCAAATACAGACTGAAAATGGAAGAAGAATACCAGACTGGGAGAAATAGTTGCCATACAAAGTGAAGAAATTACTTAAATTAAAGTAACTTAAATTATTAGAAGAGGCAGATTTGCTCCAACTCATTGTTTTTCTACATATAAACAAAGCAAATAAAATAAAGTTATAAATGTTTAGGAATTAACAGCCATTTTTATTTGTAGTCCCCCATGTTCAGAGGCTCAAACAATCAGGTGACTGACTGATCCTTATCCACTTGTACCGAGAAGCGTCGTCTCATCAGTTCTGCGGCGTTTGGCTGAATCTGAGCAGAGAGCATAGCCCTGGCCACGTCACAGTCCAGCCTGCTATCAGCGCTCACATCATAAACAAACACTAGTGGCCCAGTTGCACTGGCAACCATACAAGCCCACAACACAACACCTCCTGTAGCACATTTAGCAGGTAATGTGGTTGAATCACAGACTGTTTCTTTTCACTTTATTTGAATATAATTATTATTATTATCATTATTATTTTGTACACTATTCTGATATGAGGAAATCTTGCTTTCAAGATTTTTCTTTTGGATTGTACGGGCTCTTTTAAGTTTGTTTAGATGCTCTCTGACAAAGTCTAACTTGTCCTTCCTGTTTTTATGTGTAACCAATAGCTGTTGCTGATCTGGATGGTGAAATGCTTCTTTTTAAGAATGAGACAGATTTTTTTAGCCTAATTACGGCCTCTCAGCTCCAGACGTTTTATCTAATCAGTTTGTCGTGAATAACAGGGTCTCACCTGGCCTAGAAATGCTCATCAGTGAGCTGTCCAATTAATTTTGTGCCTCTGAAAGATGTGCAAGGCTTTTGTTATACCCTATGAATTAAAGCTTAATGTTTGTACTTCAATCACATCTTGATTTAAAATAAACTGATGTGGTGTACAGAGACAAAATTGCCAAAAAAAAACCCCAACAAAAAAAACAAAAACAACAAGCCCTCATTGTCCAAACACGTGGACCCAACTGTAGTAAACGATGAAAAGGTAAAGCCTGCAAACCAACCTGTGTCTAAGCTGCTCTGGTTGCTGTTGGCTCGGGCCAAGCTGAGGCTGCGGTGGCTTGCGTTGCGAGACTGAGAGAAGGACGAGGTGGAGTCGATTGTGTTTCTTCGGCCACCCAGCACATAAGTGGGATACAGGAACTGGGTGTACGACACAGTCTGCAAACACAGATACAAATTATTATGTCTATTCAGTAGAGCCAAAAAAAAAAAAAAGGACTTGCTCGCTCTGATGTTAAACCCGTTCAACCTATTAATGTTATCAGATCCGTTTTCCAGCACAAGAGGACCACAAATAAGTATTAGCACTAACAGTGTCCCAGTATAACGTACCCATGAGACATCACACACAATAACAAGAGACTGGAACTGACTTGGCTAAAAGGAATGCAGTTGTTATTAATGTGCTTAATTGCACATGGGGCGTTTGGACTCCCCTGACAGCAAAATAGTGCCAAAAAATAAAAAAATAAAAAAAAGGCTCATTGCACAGGGTTCTGAAAAAAAAAAAAAAAAAAAATCATCTCGCTAAGCACTAAAAAATAAAAGCCTTTCACTTCATTTTCCTCATTTATGAAAACTAAACAATGTTTATAACCAACATTAATATTTAAATGGAAGTAATTTGTGCGAGAAGAAACTTTTATAAAATTCTACCTTCTGTAGCAACTAGCAAGCTAGTTTGCTAGCTAACGTCCATCAACAGTACAACACTTCTGAACTATTACGATGCTAATGTGCCATTTTTAGCCAACCTTAACCATTTTTGGCCTTTCTGTATGTGCAATAATGTGCACAAGTCCCTCATTTCTTTATAATTTGCTGGAAAAATGAGAAATCTTTGCTAAAACATATGTACAGTTCTCCAGACCTCTATAAGGACATTCAAAGCTCTTCTTTGGATGTTGGCTAACAATCTCTGTTGAGACGATCACACACTGATTCAAAAATGTTGACGTTCTGGCTCTGGAGAGGCCACGACCAAAATCTGACTGCACTTCATGCATTCATAATTCCATCAGTTTTGATAAGATCTCAAACACCACTGGCTGAAATGCAGACTCAAACCATGACAGAGCCGCCACCATATTTTACAGACAGCTGTAGACACTCACTGTTATACCTCGGTCCTGACCTTTGTACATAAAGATGACGATTTAAACAAAAAAATTAATTTAAAAAAAATGGATTAATAACTCCATAAGACCTGTTGCAGATGACCTTCAGTCCAGTTCTTGTGCATTTTGCCCCTTTCTCCCAGTTTCCTTTCCCTAAAAATGGCTTGATGCAAACACTGACACAATTTTAGCAAATAGTATATGGATCAACTGAAAGGACAGATGTAGCTCTAGACTGCATTTTTACTCATTTCTTCAGGCCATGCTTTTCAGATATTGTCCTTGTTTTAGGTCAGCCACTTCTTTTATTTTCCACCTGTCTTTGAGTTTCTGGCTAATAGCTCTTTTGAAATCCCCTTGTTGGTGTAAAAATCCTGTTTTATGCTGTGTTATCTTTGGCTTTCTTGTAGATTCAAATAACGAAGTGAGAACAATTTATATGTTTTGTAAAAAGTAAGGCACTTGTAACAAAGTTCCTAAAGATACTTTGCAAAGTTGTTGGGTATTTGTCGATGACACCCTCGAGTTAGGTGCCTTTTTATCAAAGACAAACTTAAAAAAAAAAAAAAAAGCTTTAAAAGTTATACCAAAGTCTGACTTTTGGAAACAAGATATAAAGAAATGAGTGGTGGTTTAAGACTTCTGTATCAAGTATCCAGTGAAGTGTCCCAGTAAACACACCAATCTATATTGATCCACCACACATACACATATTTGCTGGTTTCTCACCTTTCCATCTGCTCCCAACTCCACTCCCTCCAGCCCAATCACCATCTCCCTGGCGCCTCCTGAAGGATGCCGCTGACGCCCTCCTTCCAGCTTTGCATCCCTAACGAGAACAAGACTTTTTTTTTTTAAAAAACACATCTTTCCTGATACAAAGTTTTCCTGCAGCTTCTTTAAACTCCTTTTCCTTAGCAATCTTTCAGAGGCCTGTTCTAGCTCACCTCTTCACTTACACACTCTCCATTTCACAGATTTGGGTCCTGCATTGATCTGAGCTCATCAGCTGGCCTAGTTTCTGTAACCGCTCGTGTCTTTGGGTGCATCTCGGGGCAATCAGTAATAAAGTGCGCCCTTGGGAGGCAGGACGGAGTAGAGTACGGTTTCGTTCTAGCAGGCAAGCCTCTTCAAACTCAGCTGCTGCCTGAAATGCCATACTGCTGTGGGAGATTTGTAGGTCAAAAGCTCTCCTGAAGCAGAAAACAGATGGCCAAAGAGGGAAGTGTGTCGGTGGAGCTTGACCGACACATGGCCCAAATCAAATATACCATAATTAAAGTAAACACTGTTTACTGCTAAGATTTAACTTGATGCGATATTTTTAGGTCGCTGTCAGTAAAAGCTAATTTAAATTGTGTACAGTGACAGAGAAGATTACATGCCTGCAGTCTGCCACAAAGAATAACCGATAACACTGATGGTAAGCTGAAGGCTAAGTCTTTCCAGCGATTTGTGATTAAAAGGTTGGTAGAAAATTAAAATGCTCTAAGCAGGAGCTGATATTCATGTTCTCCCATTTTTCCTTGGGTTGAAATAAAGTCCACAGCTATTAAAATGTGGCCTGTTTGCTGACAGATAAATTTCCACCTGTGTTTGTGTTACATTAACTTTAGCCTTATCTCAATATTTGTACTGTTGCAACATTTCACAGCGGCGGCAGAAAGTACAGGCTCTACACAGTCTTGTTTTTCTGCGGCCCCCTTATCTTTCCTTTCCTTTGTCTTGCATTCTCTTTAAAATGTCGTTCATACACAAAGCGTTAACGACACGGCGGTTCCTCACATGACTATGCCAGTGTTTTGTTGACATGTGGGGCCAATCGGCTTTCATGAAAACAGCGTTATCTGGCAGACGGGCACGGCAGGACACGATGATGACAGATGCATCGTAGACACGGAGATCCCCAGGCAGTGGACCTCTTACAGAACAGTGAAAATCAAAGAAGAAAGGGGGGAAAAGAAGAGATGGGAAGCTTTCTAGGGAGAGCGCTTTTCTATGAAGCCATCCAGAAAATAAAAAGGTTTTGCTTCATTTGGTTGAGAATACAGAGAAATGAAAGGAAATGACAGGAAAAGCTGCTCAGCAGCATGCACGAATAGGAATCACTGGCGCCAAACATCTGTATGTTAGTATTGGTGAAATTCTTGCAAAGTGTTCGTCACGCATGCTTCGAAATTCAGCGTCAAGAAAGTAAAAATAACCACAGCTTAAACAACTTTGACCCCATTACAAATACTTCATAGTTCACACGAACAGTCGAGGGTGACTGCTTCCAATTATATTCCAAAGTCTTTTTTTTTTAACTTCAAATATCCCTGTGAGGAAATTCATCCCGCATTCGATCCATGTAATTTTTTCCACTCCGATGCCAGAAGTGTTCCTTAACGTGCCAGAGAAACATCGGAATCCAGCGCTGCTAAAGAGGAAACATGCAAAGTCTACACGGGAGTGTTTGAACTCAAAGAATTAGCCCATGAAAAGACAGTGATGACCCACAGCCTGAGGTTTAACCGCCTGAAGCCTGCTGCATTCCACCTTCTTAGTTTACGAAAGTCCGAGCTGGACTTTGAGCTGCAGATTTAACCATGTATTTAACTTCTGTATTGAAAATTTGCAAAATTACTCAAGATGCAAGGCATACCAGTCTGCTGAATGTACTCTGAAAATAAATAAATAATTTAAGTAACAAGTTGTCTAATAAAATATTTTTGAGTTTTGGCTGTCCCAGCCAAAGTCGAGCTGGAAATGGGCGATTAGCGTGAAGGAGCAGTGAAACATGCTTATCGGAGAGCCCCGGGAGGTTTATTAACCCTTGACCTTGCACTGATTGGCTGGCTTAGGAAATTCCCCGCTCTTCACTAAGCCGTGGTGTGTTGCTTTTCTTTCTGTGCATTGTTTCCTCTGGTGTTTATCTGTCGCCCTTTCTCTTTCACTTCCTCCAAAACACACCTTTTTTTTTGGGGGGGGGGGGGGGGGGGGGGCGTCAGAAGTAAGGCCATACAACAGCTAAACTCCCCAACACAGGGCTCATGTTGCTTTAAAAGAAAAGCAGGAAAAATTATCTATAGATAAGATCTACGCCGCTAAGACATGTAAACCCTGGCAGTTAAAAAAGAAGTGGTTAATAACATGTTATAAGTGTGCAGACAATAGAAATCCTAGTCTGTCAGCACAGTGGAGAATTAAAATCAGTTGACTACACACCGAAAACGTCTATTTCTAATAACCAGGTAAGGTTCATATTAAATGCTGAATAGCGAAGCCAGCAACAGCTGCAACAGACAAGAATGGGTTGACTTGAACAAAGAAGGATGAGTGCCCAAGAGCCACCACGGGAAAAGTATCACAAGCAACAAGCATTAGGCGACAATCTAAGTCTTAAAGTCCTTGTTAGATTACTTTAAAAAAAAAAACATTTTTATTAACCTATTAAGATAAAAATGCATCCACCAAAACAAGAGGGATGAGGAAAACAAAGGGAAAGAGGAAGCACAGGTTGGAGGACGTTACGACGTTCGGCATGCCGTAGGATACATACCCCACTTGGCTACAATCTCGATAGGGCAGGACAGAAAATACACTATAGAAGGATCTTCTGCCACTGATAAGGACTATCCTACAAAAACAAAAATGGCAAACAAGCTAATCAACATCTATCGGACAAGATGCACAGGTTACACTTGGTAATAGTTTGCAGTAACAGAATGAACTGAACATTCTTGGTGTGTTATTCTGAGTTTCTTGCAGTTTGGCACATACACTCAGTTTGTGTGTAACAGTGATGCGTTTGTTACAAGACCTTATTTTTAATAACTAAGGCATCCAATCAGAGCCCATTTCCCGATGACCTGAGGTCAACAGCACAGTGAGCAGAACGGCTCTGACTTTAACTACAACAACCTCATAATTCCAGCTTCCTAACTCGGGCTCGCAGACACGTGGTGAACCTTATTACTACAAATCAGCATCAGGAAACAAACTCCACACGAGGGTCTCAAAAAGCTGAGTCTTTCAACATCAGCTGAAAACTGGATAATAATTTCAGAGGTGGTACACTGCAATGTTATCCAAATGTTGGATAAAATAAGTGAAGACTAACTCAGAGCTACACTTTGAGACAATTGAAAATCACCAGAGCACGATTGTGCCACGCAAATCACCGATAAATAAAAGCTAACTGAACTCTCGTCTAAATCCAAACGAAGTGGCAGTGATAATAAGAGTCACCCCGTCAGTATTACACAGACACGCTCCCTAGATACGTTGACCTCAACTTCAACATCAGAACATTTCTGCCAAAATTTGTTTGCATTTAAAGATTTGCGTGCTGCATTCATGCTACAGCACAGTCATCTTATAATTTAGTAGCGAGTGATTTGTGGCGTGATTACAGAATTTGTGACAGTGATCAAATAAAGATTAACATCAAAATTCATCAGATTCTTCTGCACGTGCAGGATTGGCAGTTGCATCTATCTATAAGCTGAAACTGTGGCCGGGGCCTGGCCTGCTTGTCTGCGATGTGGCTTGTAATGTGAGAAACATCCATACTGCAGTTCATTGACTGGGGCAGCCTCCATTATTCAGTGAGGACTTGTATCGACTGCGGGGAGGCGATGTTTGGCTTCATACCTTCCATTGCGCATATCGTGTTGCCTCATGTTCTTTACGAAGTGAACCTTCTTGAAGCTCTTTGGTCGGGGTGAACCCGATAGGGTTCGGCATCTGAAATGTAAAACAAACAAAAAACTTAGAAACAGACAGTTCCCCCCAAGTGGGGCGCACGACACTGTGCTAAGTGACTCATGTTGAGACACAGAAATACACAGGAATGGTAAAAAGAAAGCAAACCTTTTTTTAGCTTTAAGGTTTTACATATTGGTACATTATACATTTTTTTTTTAAAAATAAAATCATATAATCCTTACCAGTAATACTAGGGCTGTGCGATATGACCAAAATCTCATATCCCGATATAAGAATTCTATCGTCCGATAACGATATAAATCACAAAAATGTAACATTTTCTGTAAATTCTGTGAATCTCGACTTGTGGGAAGTGTTTCCAGCTGCGAATCATGTAGCTGGAGTCGAGTGTTTTAACCGATGTATGAAACTATACATTTTTAGACATAAGTTGTAAAGGCCGCCATTTTCTTTGTGAGCATTTATTACACGGCGTGCTGCGGGGGAAAGCCTGTTCTAACGTTTGAGTCTAAGGTTTATTTTTTTAGCACCTGGCGGATCTTTTTTACTTCTCATCAGTAAATAATCTGCTCTGTCATGTGATTCAGTTTATTTTGAAAAGTCTCAACAGGATATTGAGCTTTATTGTGAAAGGTTTATGTGGAACATAAATAAGCAGACACGATGGTTTTACCGTCGTTGTTGCTAACGACAACGCATAAAAACAGGCGCTAGTGTGGTTATATTAAATATAAGAGAAAGAGAGAACTTTAAGAAATTAACATAGCCACTACAGTGACCATCAAAACGGTGAAAAAAATATTGCCGTAAACAGTTTATTTTGCGACACCACGAAACAAACAATGAAACGATAAATGTTTTTATATCGTCATCCGATATATATCGTTATATCGAACAGCCCTAAGTAATACTGTGCAATACTGCAAAAATGTTTGTATCAAACAAGGTAAATACAGAGCCAGTAATGTCGATACCAACACTGACATAGATACTTTTGACCTACAAAAGCACCTTATGTAGGCGATAGCAGTGTGTCATGGTTGCTGAGATGATCACCATCAATTTGCAAATTGTGAACATATTTTAATGGACGGCTAAATCTCTGTGATTTTTACTTTTTTTTTTTTTTTTTTTTTTTTTAACTTCAGCTTTTCGTGTATTTGAAGCGAGGTTTTTGGAGACCAGGGATGTAAAAGTGTCCGTTTCCAAAAAAGCAAATTATTTAACTAAATTCAGTGAGCTACATTCTGAACTCAGAGGATAGAAACAAAGTATCGATCTTATCGTGCCATTATCAATCCAATACCAGCATACTGATACTAATCAATATTTGAATTGATCTGCCCACCTCTACATACCAGACCTTAAAACAAGCTACATACAGCCTCAGAAAACACATAGTCCTTGTTTAGTTAAGAAAAACTAATATGCAGAAGCAGTGTGGGAAAAGCTAAGTGCCATAAGAATTAAGAGAGAAAGAAGCATCCAGGTTGTGTTAATCAAATACTCATGATTAATAAAACAAATGTAAATGTGAGTAAATGCCTCTATAAAGGCAGTCATTTTGGCAGTTTGCATGTCTGGGGCATTGGGGTGTGTGTTAAATCAATGTCTTCTTGCAAAGCCTTTGGACAGACGAGACCAAAGCTGAGATGTTTGGCAGAGGGGTGATGATTTGAGTGGTTTTTGCAATCAGAGGATCTGGGTAACTTTCAACCACTGAGGTAAAAAGAAAAAAAAAAAGGAATCAAGGTGTTGCAACGGCCCAGTCAGAGACCAGACCTCAACCTGATTAAAACGCTGTGGAGGGACCTGTGCATAAATGAATGCCTGCAGCGTTGAAATCGACTAAACTTCCTCTAAAATTTTGAAGAGACTGATGAAGTCATACAGAAAAATATTACATCAAGATATTGCTGCTAACGTTTCTACCTGATGCAGCTGTGCACGTAGTTTTTCACACTATGCTTCTGCATGTTGAATATGTCTTCATTAAATGAATGTGTGACGATTTTGTTTTTAAACACGTCCAAATATGTAAAAGCTTAATGAAAGAAGGTGTTTTTCCCCCCTTTCCACATGACTGTAGTAGCAGTGTGAACATGTAAAGCGTTTACCTGCGCAGAGGAGCATTTTCTTCAATGTCCTCTAGAGTTTCAAGCGACGAGCGCTGAGAGATGAGCCTTCGTCTGGGGGGGCACATAGAGGGGAAGTTACATGTTACGGGATATGAAGAAATATCAACATCACACCAACACTTCACAAGTTCAACAGTCAGCTTTAAGAGGAACTACCTTTTGAATAATTCTTTCCACTGGGTCAATGTTATATTTTTAGTCTGTACTCAAAAAGGTTGAATGTTTAACACCCAGGTTTAAAAACAATACGTGTGGTCAGCAGTGGCCTGGAACAAAGGTTAAACTGTGGTTTCCAATTTTAACTTTAATTTTAAGTTTCTATAAATTCTGAGATTAATTTGCAAACACCGGTTTTGGATGGTTGACTTATAACTGTCATCAGCGAACGCCACTGTGCCCCTGTGTGGTCAATGATCGCCCCCCCCCCACTCAGTCTTGCGTGGATCACAGTGAATTTTCCAGGATCAGAGCTGCTGAGAGGATAACGAGCTGGCTCTGCGAGCACTTTGTGTAACACATTTGGTCACAGATGGCCTTTATTTCACACTTAAGTTGCTCGACTCAACAGTCTAATTCTGCTGGATCGCTTTTATATGATCAGCTGCCAGTTTCAGAACAAACCCACATGTGACAGCTAAGAAGGTCTGAGCCGTGCCAAAATTAGGTTATAATTGCACGTTTAGCACCACAATAACAACATGTCCTTCAAAAAAAAAAAAAAAAAAGTGTCTACATTTAAAGGAGTGGAAATTAACGTATTAGAGGTCAGATAAGAAAAAGCTCACACATTTCCCCAGCGGGTTATCTGTCATGACGTAGAAGACAAATCTGTAACAGTGCCAGAGGGTAAATATACTTACTACTGTATACAACGCAGGACTTTTTCCTGCAGAGAGAAATTTGCAAGCAGTCTGTATTAATTGGGGTTTGGATCGCTTGAGCAAACTGTCTGAATTAGCATAAAAATGCAAACATTTCTGTCAAACAGAGGTTGCACACACTTTGACTTTACTGTACAAGGACAGATAATGGTTATGTGCATAGGCACGCTCCCCCCAAATGCCCATTCTGAGCCAGGAAAAAGCCTGTAATTGTGCAGCATCCAATTCTCCTCATAAATTAAGACGTGCTATAGCGCTGCAAGATGCTGCAGCATCAAGACAAACCGAAGACGTCCAACCGGACACACTTCACACCCGCCGGAGCGTTTCAGCTGACCAAAGGGAGAGACGGTAGAGTGTAAAGTAAAGCGGCTGGTTAATAAGTGACAGAGCGTGCAGACAAATGAACAAAAAATAGCTCCGTCCTCAAGGATCCAACACAGGCTGAGTGAACAGTGTATACTAGAGGAGACTGGGTGAGCTGAGTGTTTACATGAGAAGCCAGGCCACTGGAGCAGACAAAAAAAGCTTAAGGCCTTTGTACTGACTAACCTTCTGCACTCAATATAATGGGCCTAATGATCATAAACTGAAGGGGAAAACATCAAGCCTTCATAAAAGACATGAGCAGTAAAATCGGAGTCTAAATGATAAGAATGATCAGACCTGTGGGCAGCTGACACAAACTCTGTCTCCTGCTTGCGTGAGTTGAAAGGGCCATAATAAAAGGGTTTGGCCTGACCTCTCCGTGAGGGTCAGACAAGTGGTGTCATGTGATTTATGGCCAGTCTTACATCATCCTCCTTCAGTGATAACCCTGAGGGATGGACTGGCTGGGTGATTTGGGATCTATGAGTGCAGATACGGAGGAAAGTAAAGGCTTCTCTACTGAACATCGCTTCATTCATTAAACTACTTTATGCTGCATGAGGCTCTTAGATTCAAAACAGGTTGATCGTTTTATATGGAGAATTGTCAATTAACAGTACAGTCCTCTTCAGCGTTGCAGAGCACTTTAAGCTTTTCCAGCTCCTTGTTTTGACATTATGGCTGACAAATTACCATTTTGGTTTGCTCACCACTTTTATCCTCTTTGTTTGCAGCTGCAGCATTTTAGCAACTCAGAAAACGCACACCAGACTCCAAAAGCCCTCCACTACTACTAGTGTATCCTGGTTGTGTAAATAAGCCAGTGTTTTCCAGCAATAAGACCCATGTTAAGGGTATTTCCATGTTGTTTTTAACAGCCTGCATGAAGGAAAAATTTTTAAAAAGTCACAAAATGAATCTTTAAACAGGTTTTACTTGCTTTTCAAGTTTATCTGCATGTATTACTCACATGCTAATGAATCCACTGAAAAAGTTATTCTTTACTGTAACTGTTCTTCCACATGGATGTAAAGAGAGGAGATAGAATCCACATTCCACCAAGACAATGTACAGGGAGTGCAGAATTATTAGGCAAATGAGTATTTTGTCCACATCATCCTCTTCATGCATGTTGTCCTACTCCAAGCTGTATAGGCTCGAAAGCCTACTACCAATTAAGCATATTAGGTGATGTGCATCTCTGTAATGAGAAGGGGTGTGGTCTAATGACATCAACACCCTATATCAGGTGTGCATAATTATTAGGCAACTTCCTTTCCTTTGGCAAAATGGGTCAAAAGAAGGACTTGACAGGCTCAGAAAAGTCAAAAATAGTGAGATATCTTGCAGAGGAATGCAGCAGTCTCAAAATTGCAAAGCTTCTGAAGCGTGATCATCGAACAATCAAGCGTTTCATTCAAAGTAGTCAACAGGGTCGCAAGAAGCGTGTGGAAAAACCAAGGCGCAAAATAACTGCCCATGAACTGAGAAAAGTCAAGCGTGCAGCTGCCAAGATGCCACTTGCCACCAGTTTGGCCATATTTCAGAGCTGCAACATCACTGGAGTGCCCAAAAGCACAAGGTGTGCAATACTCAGAGACATGGCCAAGGTAAGAAAGGCTGAAAGACGACCACCACTGAACAAGACACACAAGCTGAAACGTCAAGACTGGGCCAAGAAATATCTCAAGACTGATTTTTCTAAGGTTTTATGGACTGATGAAATGAGAGTGAGTCTTGATGGGCCAGATGGATGGGCCCGTGGCTGGATTGGTAAAGGGCAGAGAGATCCAGTCCGACTCAGACGCCAGCAAGGTGGAGGTGGAGTACTGGTTTGGGCTGGTATCATCAAAGATGAGCTTGTGGGGCCTTTTCGGGTTGAGGATGGAGTCAAGCTCAACTCCCAGTCCTACTGCCAGTTTCTGGAAGACACCTTCTTCAAGCAGTGGTACAGGAAGAAGTCTGCATCCTTCAAGAAAAACATGATTTTCATGCAGGACAATGCTCCATCACACGCGTCCAAGTACTCCACAGCGTGGCTGGCAAGAAAGGGTATAAAAGAAGAAAAACTAATGACATGGCCACCTTGTTCACCTGATCTGAACCCCATTGAGAACCTGTGGTCCATCATCAAATGTGAGATTTACAAGGAGGGAAAACAGTACACCTCTCTGAACAGTGTCTGGGAGGCTGTGGTTGCTGCTGCACGCAATGTTGATGGTGAACAGATCAAAACACTGACAGAATCCATGGATGGCAGGCTTTTGAGTGTCCTTGCAAAGAAAGGTGGCTATATTGGTCGCTGATTTGTTTTTGTTTTGAATGTCAGAAATGTATATTTGTGAATGTGGAGATGTTATATTGGTTTCACTGGTAAAAATAAATAATTGAAATGGGTATATATTTGTTTTTTGTTAAGTTGCCTAATAATTATGCACAGTAATAGTCACCTGCACACACAGATATCCCCCTAAAATAGCTAAAACTAAAAACTACTTCCAAAAACATTCAGCTTTGATATTAATGAGTTTTTTGGGTTCATTGAGAACATGGTTGTTGTTCAATAATAAAATTATTCCTCAAAAATACAACTTGCCTAATAATTCTGCACTCCCTGTATATTGGAGCTAAAGCTAATTTAATACTGGGACGGATAGAGTTGGTTTCTTTGTTAGATAAATCAGGCAAGCTTTCAAACTTACATTCTTGGCAGTCTCTCTTTATGACCGTGTGGTGCTGCAGTGAATGAATTGCATTAGAAGCCCACAACTCTGCAAGTTACCTGCTTCATTTCATTATCTTGAAAGTTTCTGAGCTACATTTCTTTCCAAATTCTATCAATCAAGTTACCAACCGCTCCATATGCATGTAGGACTATAACAGGAAGAACCCCCCCCCACCCCCCTTAAAACTCTGCAAAGAGTGTGCTAAATGAGAAATAATGTCTCTACATGAACATCAGCAGCAGCACGTGCTTTTAATGCAAAAGATGTTTTCCAAGCTGGTGCAAATCCTGGAAACAATAACACGGGACAGGCCACTCATTCACTTCAGACCCTGCTAGGGAGGGTTAGAGCAATCCGTTTCCATCCAGTCTGGCATTAACTAGGCCCAGTGAGAAGGGTCAGACAAGCGTCCGTGTAAATCAACAGCAGAGTCTCTGAAAGCAACTCCTGCCACTGTTGCCTGGGAAGTGATTTTATTTAAACACCTTTTCTTGAATGAAGTCAGACACAGTGTAAAATTATTTTCACTACAAATGCACACCATGCTCCTGCAATATAAAAAAGAAATGTTTTTGAATGCTATTGACAATCCTGCTAAGCAATGAAGCCGTAAAACTCAAGTTGACTGTTTAGATGTGGAGATTAAACGGTTTCACGCGTACGACCTGTTGGCAGCTTGCCACAGGACACAGTCTTCCATTTTCCTGCAGAGTCGCTGAGTGAAAAATACATGTAATGTTGTGGGCTTATTCACACAAATATAGTCAGGAAAAAGGGAAATGTGATTACTGTGATAAAAAAAAAAAAAAAATATAGCACTCTGGGGAGTTCAGCCCGTCTGGTCCGGAAAGGTTCAAAAGTATAATGAGTACAAACGGGATGTAGCAACAAACGCGAGGAATGAACGGGCAAAAAGGAAACAAGAGAAAAAATAATAATAATAATAATACAATAATTACATCAAAATAACTTTCAAAACACGTTTCACACACAGGCTGATCCTGGTTAATTTTGGGGGCTTTTCTTAGCTTTCCTTTTATCCACGACTCAGACGCCGAAAGATTCAGGGAAGGAAAATGAGGCATTCTTATATAATCCTGAGATTATGCCAACCATGACCTCAGCGAACAGCAATCGGCCCCATAACCAGAAGTATGTGACCCGAACACACAAGACTCCAGAGAGCCATTACGGTGGCTTGTGCTGCTTGTTTTCCAGCCACAGTTTTGCTTCCACATGCAAAAAGGCCTGTTAAAATACTTTAAAGTACGTGTTTCTGGGTAATCTAATAGTGATGGGAATATAACCCACGCAGGATGTGATAAGACTCAACCTGCCTGTGTTTTACAGGGGAAACAATATAATGAACATTGCTCTACACCTCAGGCAGACAGCACCAGATGGTACTCACTATTATATATTTAAAGCACAGCTCTTGGCTGATTCTTGATGGATGAACGCTGAGGAGTGGAATATGAAATTAGCTATCGTTTCCACGCATTAGATTCTGATGAGGATATTGTCTGAAGCAGCTTTGGGCTCAGAAAGTCTATTTTGGCGGCACATCAGAGGCTCTTCGGCTTCCTCAACGAAAGCAGGATTGAAGGCCAAAAAGTCTGAGGGGAGAGTGTGTCTCCGATTCCCCTGGGAGAGGAAGTGGAGGACAGAAAATACAGAGCTGAGAGCCAGAGCTGCTCCTCAGAAAGCCCGGGCATCCTGCCTCTCCCGGCGAGGGACCTCTGTACACGTTTCCACCAGCTGCCCTCAGAAAACAGGCCAGGCACTGTGCAGAGCGCTCGTCTGTCCGCACGCTGGTAGAATATGGCCGCGCTCAATCAGCAGGTTGCATATTTCTCGACATCAGAATTCATTTTATGTGGGCGTCCTTCGAGCGGATATCAAAAACAGGGGGTAAAGTCAGGCTTTAACAAATTCTGACTGTATTTGCAAAGCAGAATAAGAAGCATCAAATCCATTTTCTTAACCGCTTATTCAGCTGAGGATCTTTGGGGGATGGAGTCTCTCCCAGCAGAGGCGGGGTAAAAAACACAAACCGGTCGCTGGTACATCACATGGCAAAGCAGAAACTGGATCCAACATGTGCAACACTGTGGCTGGAACTCAGTATTTCTCGGGTGCTGAGCTTATTAGCACAAAATATGAAAAGCTGGCAGGTTTGTACAAGCTGACTTCCAAGTATTTAAAACCAGCATTTAAAAGCAAAAGCTTATCGTAATCTTTAAGATGTGTAATGATTAACATTTGAAAAGTTTGGCTTCTAATGATCTGCAGCCTGACCAATACTGGATACCAATGTTTTAAAAGGTGAAAAAAATAAAAATATGATATCAGCAATGAATGTCACAAATCAATCTGCAGCTTACTGTGAAGACGCTGCTTCACTACTAGGGATGGGGCAACAATACAGCATAGTATGGTGCTATTATGCATAGCGATATTGTGTGTGTAAATACTCTGGTGATGCTACTATACTTTAAGAAGAGGGCTAATCTCCTGCAATATATTAAATCAGCTAGCTCGCAACAATATCGTGTTGAGAGTGAAATATGGGATGATTCCCCTTTCTACTGATTGATGAGCTCTGATGCTACTCTGCTACCTGTGCTACAGACACCATAGAGTAAACAGGAGCTGAAGCCCTCTGCTGGACAAACTATGTGATGACACCCTGATCAACTTAACAGAGATCTGCATGTTCTACAGGTTAGTTTTCATACTAGTGAATACTGCACAACATATGAACCAATACCACTTCTTTTTTATTATTACAGCAACTCTCATTAGTAGATATGTTGTTTGGTTCAATAATGCTGCCTCTTGTAAGCTAAACAAGTTAAAATGTGTTAGTGATGTAATGATGTCAGTCATGCATTTTTTCCCCCCCCAATATTTAAATATATAGCAAAAAAGAAAAGTAGAGAATAAGACATTCCAAACAAGTTGATTTGACAAATCAATTTCAGTGCAGTAACTAGGCTCATGAGCGTTTCCCTGTGAAGCAGAACTTCCTGAGAAGTCTGGCACGCCCTTCAGCAGGAGGCGAGGATTTGGATAAAAGACGAGGGGGCTCTGAACAGAGAAGATCTGACGGCAGGTTCTGACAGTGAGAGAACCACAAGATGATCCGCACTGACAGTCGTCCCTCTTCGAGGTGGAGACCTCCAAACTCTCCCCCTTGTGTGAAAATAAAGTAGACAAAGAAGGCAAATAAAAAGACACTCGTGTGAAACAACAAGCCCCTGTTGCATGTGGAGCTGGACAGCAGTGCAGAGTTACAGGATGTTTGCGTCACACAGAAATGAAGTAGACAGCAGGTGTGTGCCAAGTTTTGTCAAGACACTCACTAAAAATAAGCTGAGGACAATTTGACAAAGAGCCGAAGAACGTTTATGTAAGAAAGACAAACAGAGACTGAATAAGATGCTGGATTTTCTCCTCGGGGGGAAACGAGGATGCACAGCTCCATGGTTTGCTGGACTTGTGATCAAAACTATCTGCCCCCCATCCCCTGTGCATATCAGTGAGTCATAAGCCTGCAGGCACCTGCATGGAGTAAAGCATACAGCTGAACTTTTTCCTCATGCTGTGTTGGAAAGACTGATTTCTCAGAAGTGCAAGTATCTTTTGAAAACAGCTGATCATAAGAAACCTGCAAGAAAATTGCCAAGAGTCCATTTATTTGGACGCCCCTCCGTTTTTGTCACACAACAATGAGAAACTACTAAATCAGGGACGCTTAACTTAAGAAAAATAATCTCCTTCATATTTTCAAGACCCATGCAGTGGGGCTGGTGCCCCAAAAAGTGATTTCCAGTGTTTCTGTGTGTTCTTATGTCTAACACCTCTGTTTATTATTGATAAGCAGTCTGCAGTCAACAGGATTTCTGAAGGGGTTATATATGAGATAAAGAATTGACCTGTTTTGCAAGCATCTTTATGACTCTGCATTATTGAACATAACCTGTGTTGTACCTTACGATGAATCCAGTGCTTTTTGATGGCTTAAAATATCTTTATATAACTGTTACATGATATTTGTTGCAACTTCTACTGCATCTCTTTTGAAAAAGACATTCTTAGTGTCGTTGATTGTTTTCCATTCATAAATAAAAGGATGTATAAAAGTCACTTTGCAAGAAAGTGACAGCAGCTTCAACCCCCTAACAGAAATGTTCTTTCTGGCCTAAAATTGCTCAATGTCATTGACGAGAGATAAGTTTGACAAATGTTTCAAAGATCATGGGCCAACAAGTCATTTACAACACCGAATTGGAGTCCTTGCCTGGTTGAATATGGCCCCTGGGGCTTATGTTTGACACCCCATTTCTAAATCATAACATAATAAATAACAACTGATGTAGGAAAGTCTGGAAAGCTAATCATCCTTAACATTTCCTTAAGAACTTGCTGGAACACAACATACCCAATAAAACTGATTTTGGAAAGTGCCATGGTGCTTTAGAAATACTAACAGATATGCAACATACAGTGAGTGTGCAAACACTTTGCAACTTGTTCTCTAATGTGTGCCTTTCTCTTATTTTGTATATATAAGTCTCTTGATTGTGTATATATTCCTGCTGCCTACTATTAATATTTCATTCCTGCACAGTTGCTGTAGAGCACCCGCAATCTCGTTGTACAAGTACAATGCCAATAAAGGGCTATTCTATTCTGCTGGCGAGATTTTAGAAGTGAAAAAGAAAGGTTTGCCTGCGAGATGCACTTCGTGTGCAGTTTAATGAGCAGTCTATGGCGATCCTGCAGTGCAGAAGTGAACTTTGGTCGTTGTGCGCTCAGACAGTGAAGTAAATCCGTTGTGTACACAGTTACCTTGACCTCTGCTGCTCTATCTGTCCGCCCTCCGGGCAGTAGTTCTGGGAGACTTGCCTGGAGTAGGTCGCAGGTAGGATTCCCTGAGTGTACGTCTGCAGCCTCCCTCTAGTCGAGGGTGGGACCGCGGAGAAAGGCGAGCTGAACGTCGAGGGCACAAAAGCGTCGCCCTCCGCGTCTGTACCGACGGGGGGAGCAGTGGGACCCGTCCCAAAACTGGCCCTGCTGCTGGCGTGGAGAGCCTGGTTTGCTAAAGCGAGCGCCTGGGTGGCTGTGGTGGTGGCCGCCGCCGCTGCAGCCGCCGCGGCCGCCGCAGCAGCAGCGGCTCCGTACGCCGAGGGCTCCGTAGAAACCAGGCTCTGTCTAGTCCGAGCTTCCAGCGGGGTTTCCCCTTCGCTCTGACTACCCGCATCGTCCTGCACGGGCCGTCCATCCAGAGAAATGTTGCTGAGAAAGGACAGCGCCGCTTGCCTCCTCCTCGGGTCGATGCGTTTCCGCGTATGCTCGAGACTGGAGTGCTTTATCTGAAGCGTGGCTGTGGATGTGTTGCTGCTCGTGGCAGCCGCCATGGTCCACTTCCAGGTGTCCGAGTCCCACCCTCAGCAGCGGTCTCACCTCGCGGGCATGAGTGCTGATGGGATGGTCGTGCTTGTGTTGGCGAACGGTGGTGCCCGTCTTTTTAAGTACACGCGTTAAACTGGGTGAAAACAGCGAGGTCACGTGTGCGCAGTATTGTGGCAGCACAGGGAAAATTTGGACCAATGAGCTGTCGGGAATACATGTGTTTTTTTTTCTTTTTCCTGACTGCTGAAGCCTCCACTTCTCTGATAGTGCGTGCTAAAATTACATAAACTCCGAGATGTTCGTAACATCTTCAATAAACTTTTTCTACCTGCTGTATTGTTTTTGCAGCCTTCACAATCCTGCAGGGTGAAAACTTTTTTTTTATCCTTCTTTGTGCATTTCTAATTTTATTCATACATGTAGAAACTGGACTTTCTAAATGTGCAGACATGTGTTATGTGCGGGGATCGTTGTGCGCTGATAGAATGGGGGCCTTGCTCTGTTTGTTTTGATAAAATCCATCGGTTTCGTGCACCGTATGAGTCAGCATATCTGAAGCGATAGCGCCATCTGTCCGCTTGTCATGTACTGGGTATGCTTTTTTTTTTGGCCATAACCCAATTAAATATGCCATCTAGTGGAGTTTTTTGACGGGTGCTTGCAGCAACCAGCATATTTTAGTCTAGAGCTAAAAAGGGAAATTTGGAGCATGTTCAGTGTTGGGCCTAATGTTTGATACCCCTGTACTACATAGTTAGCAAATCAATTATAACGAATAGAAAACACACATTAACAATAATAATAATAATAATGGTTGTAACAGTGATAATAAAAAATTAAATATGACAGGAAGACATAAAAAGGGGTATCTTGTCCCATGCCTTGTAGTCTACTACATCTACACTATGTTTCCAAAAGTATTCACTCACCCACCCAAATCATTTAATTCAGGTGTTCCAATTACTATCATGAGTGAATAAAACCAAGCACCTAGGTGTGCAGACTGCTTCTACAAACATTGTAGGAAACAGTTTGGGGATGACCCCTTCCTGTTCCAACATGACCACACACCAGTGCACAAAGCAAGGTCCATGAAGATGTGGCCAGAACTTGACTGGCCTGCACAGAATCCTGACCTCAACCCATCAGAACACCTTTGGGATGAATTAGAGCGGACACTGCAAGCCAGGCCTTCCCATCCAACATCACCTTACAAATGTGCTTCGGAAAGAATGGTCCAAAACTCGCTTAAACACACTCGTAAAGCTTGTGGATAGATGTCCTCGAAGAGTTGAAGCTGTTACAGCTTCAGAGTGGGCTGGCATCATATTAAACTCTATGGATAAGGAATGGGATATTAGTTAAGTTCATGTGTTTGTGAAGGCAGAAGAGAAAATACCTTTGGTATTATTCACCATAGTTCTTCTCTTCTAGAAGCCCTTTTCTCAGGCCTGAAGGTAGATACTATAAAAAAGTGACTAGACCCTCAAAAACAGCTCATTTCCTTTTATAGTTGCATGTAGTTTTTCATGTGGATAAATTAAAAATTCCCCGGTACCAAATGCTAACACTTGGCAGAGAAGCTTTGATTAAGTTGTGTAAAAACCAACTTTCTGCCAATTAAAAGAAGCTTCTCCAGATGTCTGTAATGTGCTGTGGGTAGATGCAACTCTCTAGAGGGCAGGCCTAAGAGTGAAACACCAAGATCCTTTTTTATTATTTGTACTCAATTAAATTCCTTAGAAATAAATGTTCAGAACCTGGAAATCAATTTACACTCCCAGAAGTAGTGAAAATATGTTCGCCTATCAACAAGGCATTTCTAAACATATTAGTTTTCTTTAGAAAGTGTAAATTATTTCTATTTGCACACAATACCAGAATTATTTCAGAACAATGAAAAATTACCAGGGTCAACATTATTAGCCACCTAAAAAACTGACCTCTTTATGGAGCCATAGCACAAACCACTGTTCTGCAACGGTGTGCTTTAACATTGTTATGGTCAAAGCTTGTAAAATCCAGTTAAAAGTTTGCACACAATATAGAAGGATTTGAGCTTGAGAAAGCATCATGCACAAAACAAAAGAAATCGGTTTAGACTTGAGTAGAGTAGTTGATATACAAAGTTATCACAGCATTTCCTGCGTCATGAACTAGAGTGAGAAGCATCATCGAGAAATTCAAAGAGAGCCACACAGTGCAGCACAAGCCTGTCAGAGGCAGGAAGTGAAAGATTTCGAAGACTCTGGAAAGAAAATTGAGGTATGCTAAAAACAACCTGAGGAAAGATTACTCATACTGGAAGCTCGTTCTTTGGTCAGAGCTTTGGTTTGGCCACAGAGATGCACTCAGAAAAAAAGACATTGAGTGGTTGTTACTTTTACAAGAGTCTAACTTGTAATTTGAACAAAAAAATCAAATGTTTCTATAGTGAATGTAATTAAATCTTTTATGATCTGCATGAAATTTAACAACTTAATTTGTTCTTGTGGAGATGACATGATGCAATAGTGGTTAGTTGCCTGGACTCGAGAAATTCACAAGATGACATGAGATTTCAAACCCCAGGAAATCACTGGGGTTATAAGAGGCAGAAAAGCACATGCACACTTGTCTGCTATTAGTATTTATTATGGTTTAACCTGTCAAAAACAAAAATCTAAAGAAAATTCTGTAGCAAGCTTTGTCGTCATCGCTTTCCTACTGTTTTTAAAGTATGGATTGACAGCTTGCTGGTGCACTTTCTGTGTGGAGTTTGCATGTTCTCTGCATGTCTGCCTGGGTTCTCTCCTGGTACTACGACTTCCTCCCACAGTCCAAAGACATGCAGTTAGTGAGGTTAGGTTAATTGGTAACTCTAAATTACCCATAAGTGTGAATGTGAGTGCAAATGGTTGTCTGTCTCTCTGTGTTAGCCCTGCAATAGACTGGGAACTTGTCCAGGGTGTACCACACCTCTCACCTTATGACATCTGGGAGAGTGTCCAGTCCACCCCGTAAGATGGATGGAGTAACCAGTGGAGTAACACTGGAACTGGGAATCTTGTCAAGCCCCCAAAAGTTGATTCTGTTCATGTGGATGTAACGTTTTCAGTGGGAGAAACATTTCGTCACTCATCCAAGTGACTTCTTCAGTCTCAGCCGACTGCAGGTTTCCCCAATCTTATAAACAGGGAGGAACGCTGGTTTGAGCGGGGAGTCAAGGAGGCCATTTACCTGAAAGGGGAAAGACCATCTCTGAACTGAGGAGGGAGCCTAAGGGTACATCTTTTGCCATTTTGCAATGCTGTGATTGCAGCCATTCCCCAACTCTCTGTGAATGGTACTCATGGCCATTGATCAGTGGGCTTTGATCAGTGGTTGTTGATCAGTGGTCATGAGAATCTGCATATTAATCATCAAGGAACTGACCTTCCAGCCCATTGCTCCTTCAGTGGGCTGGTTTCTGTCATTATGCAAATGTACTGTTTATAAGATTGGGGTGACGAAATGTTTCTCCCACTGAAAATGCTACGTCCAGATGAACAGAATCAACCTTTAGGGATTTACTTACCTGGATGATTGAGTATGCACCAAAATCTTGTCAAGGCAGAAGGAGTCATGAAGAAACAGGGAAGTGAAGATTTTGAAAGAAAACCTCCAGCAGTCAGCAGCAAGACTGGCTTGAAAGACATTTTCTTTGTCTTTCAATGCGACAGTGACTCAAAAGATACATCATTCCTGGTGAAGAACTACCTCAAGGATCCAAAATGAATGTTATTGACTGGACGTAGGTAGCACAACTTGACTGGGAAAAAAAACAGTATTCACAAAGAACTATTGGCAAAAACTTTGCATATCTCATCATAGTGTTCACTGTGTTCTTAAAAACTGAGGAAACTGGACAAGATGAGGACAGAAACAAATGAACAGTTCCTGAAAATCATGTTCTTAAGAAACAGGAAAAAATTTGTCCTGACACAGGACCGGATAAATATATCTGACCCTTCAGTTGTTTGCTGAAGCCTCATCAGAAATGGTCTCAAAGGAAGGATGGCTGTCAAGAAGCCATTCTTAAGGGGAACAGGGCAAGAAGCTGTAATATGTCAGATTAAACAATAGCTGGAGTAAAAATCATTGGCAACAGGTTTTATAGAGTCATGAATTCAACACACACTGATGACAATTTACCACCAAAATTAAACCAATTTAAACAGTGTGTACGGAGGACGTCGGCAGAGAGGTACAGAAGTGAGTGTCTACTGCCAGCTGTAAATCAATGTGGAGGCTCTGTCATGGTTCAGGCAGTGCTGTTGGGGATGTTGCCAAAATGTATAAAATCATGAACGCAGAAAAGTGCCATCAGATTTCGAACCACCTTACAATATCATCTGGAAAGCAAATGGTTAATTTTCTTCTAACATGGCAATAATCCCAAACACACTGCCAGTGTGGTAAATGCATACCTGGATAGAAAACCATGCAGTGCAACACTATCAGTCATGGACGGGGCTCCCCACAGCCCGGAGATCAACATTACTGAGGATCATCTTGACAGGAAATAGAACAAAAGAAAGTAACCACAGTTTGGTTTATTTTGATAAATGCATTCAAAAGAATTTGAAAAACAGTCTAATAAATTATATCTGCATATATCCAGTTTTATAATTGTCATTCTTGGCGAATGAAAGCTTTCATTTAGGTCAGTTCAGGAGTTTAAACCATACTTGACTACCTGATGTCAAAGAACCGATAACTTTAACAAAGACTCAAGAACCTCTGAAAGGCTTGACAGTGTGACAACAAGCCATATCATCTCACTGAAGCCAAAACAACCGACTTTCGTTTAGCCATCAATCCCTTTATTTGCTCGTTTATTTGCACCTGTTCCTACACTGTGACCTCTGTGACGTCTGTTTAACAATGTGTGCAACTTGTGAGAAAATACACACTTGAAGCCAAAATGTTAAATTATCATTATGGTAACGGAAAGAAAACAAGAAAATAATACAGTCTGTCCTAAAGAAGAAAACCGGTTAAATCAACTTAGAGCAGATGTTATAAAAAAGACAAAATGGGCCTACTGGTCGTTCTGCTCTTAAAAGATTGCAAGTAGCATAACGTTTTGTTACCACTAGAGGTCTCTGTTGCACTGTGTTGCATGTTTCCGACTGAATGCTCTGCATTGCCAAGAGTTTATATTAATTTATACTAACTGATGTTTATGACACTTGTCGCCACATGTATATAATGACATTAGTAATAAAATCCTGGCAGTGTTTTTTTTTTTTTTTAAATTTTAGATATATCATAACTAGGTTAATATAATAATGGCATTGACAATTTTGACCTTATATTTAAGGTTATGTTAATGATATTTAAAACTATACAGATTTAAAGACTGATTCAGTTCAGTTCAGTTTTATTTTATTTATACAGCACCAAACCACAAGAATAGCTGCATTAAGATCCTTCATACTGTAAGGTAAAGACCCAGTAATACAGTGAAACCCAACAATCAGACAGCTTCCTGTGAGCAAGTACTTGGTGATGGTGGGAAGGAAAAACTCCCTTTTAACAGGATGAAACCTCTGGTAGAACTAGGCTCAGAGAGGGCCATGATAATATATTATAGTTACATAGATAATACTAATTTTACCTTTTGACCTGGTTCCCAACATTGAAATCCATATATATATATATATATATATATATATATATATACTATCTAAATTTAACAGTAGGCTCTTTTTTTTTAGAACACTAGACCATATAGATCTATGCAGCGATGTCTTTCTGTAGACAGTCTGGACAACAATGAAGAGTAGGAACTGCAGGTTCTTTGGCCCCCGTTAATCTGAGCAGCCCATCAGTCCCTGCAGCGCCACAGCAAAGACTCCTGCCCTTGGTGAGAAACAGTGAGCTTCCTGTGTTTGTGTGAAATTTCCTACTCATGAAGTACTTCAGCACCTCATTGTGAGGCTCTGCGCACATGACTCTGCTATTACGTGCACAATGATTAAAGAAAAACATGCAAGCATGCATCATACATTTTCCTTGCCCAAAGAGGTATAAACACAATACAGTCAACTCGTCATGGATATATTACTGTGCAGCACAGCAATAATTAGGAGAAAGGAGAGGTCTGAAAGAAAAATGAGATGAAGGTGAGAGGGCAGAATGTGGAAGGAAATGGGTAAAGATCAGCCACAACAATGGGAAAATAAAGTTGAATCGTCCATAAATTTACTGTACTATTAAAATCATGGAATTTCACTCTCAGTGGGAGAAAGTGGTTGCCATGACGTGCACTTGAGTTCCTGGTAATTTACACCAGGAAAGGTTAGCCTTTTTGGTTTTTGGTTTATTTCTATGCCAGCAAAATTTTGAGCCATTGCAGGGTAAAGCAATTAAAATGCCTGTCAAGCTATTTCAGGCGTGCTAATGTCACTGCTTGCCTTAGCTGGCCTTACTGGAACACACATTTGACATTGATACATCACACAAACACTCATTCAAACACACGCACACACACACACACAGAGGAATGCATGACAGAAAGAAGAAAAAAAAAGCAGAGCATTAAGTCTTTATTCAGGGATTTGAAAAAAAAAAAGGTTTTGATTTTTTTGACACTGAGTTACTCCCGAGAGAGAAATCTATCAACATTAACAACTGTGATCAGATTAGGTGTGTGCAGATGAAGGATTTAGATAAGAGCAAGTGTGTGAGGCCAGCACAGAGCTCTCAAACGGAGATGGCCGGTCTTAATGGGCTGGGGTCTTATCAGAGGAATCTAACGAGCTCCCTGAAGTTCACCTCTGTTTAACCACGTGCTTTTGAATGACACTTATACGGCTCAGTGATGTGCTCTGGCACGAGGACCATTCACTTTCACCAGAGTGAGCATCATGGGAAATAAGTTTGTGACACAGAGAAGGGAGGGGGGGGGGGATTAAATTAATATTCATTAAATCCCTGAGGATTCTACTAGAAACGGAAGATTATAAGAAAATAAATATGAGGAATATTGGACTTTTGGGGACTTTTTGCCAACACTTTGAATAGAACGGATACAACACCTCATATAGAAAATATGAAACCAGCTGTCAGCTTAGAAAACAAGAGTAAACCGCTCGCGTGCCTCTCTCTTACCAGCACACCTAACTCTCAGAAACTTGTGTTTCAACAGGAGGATTGTGTGCCACACTATTTCTTGCAAATTCCAGCGACAGTGACTTCCTGAAATCTTGTTGCCACTGTGCGTTTTGATTTAGGAATGTGTGTCTGTGTGTCAAAAGCTTACAGCCTCCCAGCCTGCACAGCTGTGCCTGACACAGGCAGATATGCTTATCCTGGTTGAGTGTTAATGCTCTGTGGTCAAGAGGGCAGGGCCGGTTGTGGTTGGATACACCAAATGAGGAGAAGGTGGGTTTAGGGAGGGGGGTGGTGGATATATTTGGCAGACGGTGTGACAAGGTAGTTGGATGTGCAGTGGTGTCCCAGGATTGATGTCTCCGTCATAGAAGGCCCACCCATGTGACACAACCCCCACCCCCAACATCAAACGTGCCGTATTACGTTGATCTATGGAGATGGCTGGGCAGCACTTTCAACCGAGTCAGGCCAGGTCCATCAAAGGATTTATCTCTTCACAAGATTAAAGGAGGCCAAGGCGTCTGCCAAACAAAGACTAACTCTGAGGGTCAGCCTGGGTCCTGAACTGAGAGATTTAAACTGATACAAGCTTCATGTCGTACTAAGAACCAGGAGAACGCTTAAAATCAGACGTATCCTAGCTTATACTCATGATTGTCAGCGATGATTGATACATTAGTAGTTTCTGCATGTACAGCAACACTGTAAACACATTAGCGCATACTTTCTGCCAGACCTTAAGTCAGGCAGGGTTATTCAAATCCTCCTTTATATTTCTGACATGTTCCTGGCATCTTTCAGGATTCCTCAGTAATGAGGAAATCACTTTTTGGGAACATTAAGGTCAATTATTTTTTCCTGTTTCCCTTTTAAATGGTACGCTGGACTCTATGTACGTGAAAATCGGAACCGCCTTTATACAAATTCATGTCACGTCCAGTGACTTGTTCCTGTTGCTTTGACCTTTGCACTCCTTCCTATTAGTCACTTTGTAGTGTTTTTGGGTCTAGGAATGCAGCCTGGTTTCACTGTTTCACTGTTTGGCTGAGACAGTTTGGCTAATCTAACAGATTAAATGCCAAAAACAAACCTGCATATGTAGAAAGTGGTTTCCAGCATGAACATAATTACTGGATTTGTGCCTTGTTCTCATGTTAACGGTCTTCCTCACCTTACTCTTGTGCCCCAGCTGTTCTGCAGTTTGTACTGAATGCAGACATGAAAAAAACAATTTAGCTACTTCTCTGTTTTTCTTGGCAAGAATTTCCTTCTTTTGTTTTTCTTTTACACGAGCTTGCTCTTTTTAAGAGTATTAGTGTTTTTGGTCACATAGTTTGCTGTTTTTGGTCTGTCCCACAGTGAAAACACTCATTTATATTCATTTGGAATTCAAGTGGGTGAGAGACAAAGTGGACTGGTAGTGAGATACAATCAGGTACTGGATGACGTGGCTCCTTTCATATTAACGTGTAGGTTTTCAAACGAGCTGAGAGCCCGAACATGAACGAGACGGCCTTAAATCAGGATAAAACATCCTCAGGAATGTAGCTTTGCATACCTTGCAGTTGCTTTCACGTGGGAATATTTGTCTCACTTATAAAATCAGTGGCTGAGAGTGTCTGGTGATGTTAATGGAAGAGCGAGATGAAGGAGAAAGACGACTTTTATTTGAGTTCTTTTGTTCTTGTGGAGCAGCTAATCCATAATAATTATACAGTAGAGGAGAAATGTGACCCGTGCTGACTTCTTTTATGCACTATCATCATTCAGCTGATTCGACTGGCGGCTTGCAAGGCGATGTCTGGTTCACAGCTAACAGTGCTGCTATGCGCTGCGCCGCCAAGCCTCGCCCATAGTAGGAGGAGAGTGCAGGGCAGGGTGAGCACTGTGGAGGAGACTCTGTGCCTGGCACGGAGACACACACACACACACACACACACACACACACACACACACACACACACACACACACACACACACACACACACACACACACACACACACAAACACATGCACACACTAGATAGGTAACCTTGGGAATCACAGCCAAAGCAGAACAGAATGTACATTAAGGAGGGAATTTCTCCTCCCCTTTTCTTCTTATTTCTCTTCCTGCAAAACTCTCTCCTAACTTCACGGTGAGGCCGAAAAGTTCCCCAAATTCTCTTCCTCATTTAGGCAACTTTGTTCCCTCTTGCTTTTTCAGTGGCGCAACCTGCATTGCCTCCATTTTACTGCAGCAATGTTTGCTTCTCAACATCAGGCGCGTTTAAAGGTTGAAGAGCACTACGCCATAATCAAGCCCTCGCCCTGCTGCTCCCTTCCTCCTTCACTCACTGTCAAACAGTTCAAGCGCGGGAGGTCACATGGGTAAACTTTGCCTTGTAAACACCCATCAGAGGGTTTTACCTTTGTGTTAAAGGTCCTGCTTTAACAGTTCACCCAATGAGGGGCAGATGACGGCAGTTGTGCCAGTAAGGGTGTCTGTGTGTCAGCGTCAGGTGTGCTGTCATGCTGGACGCGGAGGATCTATTGCAGGTCTTTGGTAATGTAGGATTAGTATGAGGAGAACAATGCTCTGTTTTGCAGTCAAAATGCCAAACTTTATCCTTAAAGGTAACTGACCCACCGAACACAGAGAATTTAAAGCCAAGGAAGCATAAAAAAGCTGCGCCTATAAAAGGATAATTCTCTTTTATTAGAGGTTTGGAGGTCTTGGCTTTACAGCTTAAAGATGACATGAGAATTTCAAAATGTCATTGTTTTTGAGCATAACTACATACCCCCAGTGTTTCTTATGAATATGATGCTTTGATTTGGACCCTGCTGTGGTGTCAAAACAGGCGAGGCTCCTCCCCAGCTGGAACAGACCCAGCTGTGCACTGTCAAAGGGTTAGATAGCCAGATGGTGACGTTGTTTCCACATGCAGAAACGGTCCAGTTAGACTCTTTCTTTTTTTAACCAATTTTTGAGGCTTTTTAGCCTTTATTGCATTAGGACAGGAAAGCTAGGTGAAATCCCAAGGGATCGACATCTTAAAGCAGATTCAAACTTGGGCATAAGCAACAAGCCTTCCAACATTCACCCAGTGAGCTAAACCAGCATACAGTTAGGCCATTTCTTAAAAATCAGGAAATATTAATGATATTGTAACAATTAATGCACATACTGGTATCTGTTTGATTGAAAGCAGTTTTTAAAGATGAAAAAACCCATTTATGTATAAACAGTATACACGTAAATTATATTCTTTGTTAGGTACACCTGTTTAACTGCTCATCATCACAAATATCAAAGCAGATGGCTGATTACATCACACCAGGTGTACCTACCAGACTCCTGACTGGTAGGTACAGGAAACTGAGGTTAATCAAAATTGGGAAAACATTGCCTGGTGGTTTAATGTGTGTGTGTCCCCTTAGTACCAGCTGAGACATTTAAACACCACAGCCTGCCTGAGTCATGCTGATGACCATGTCCATCCCTTTATGATCACAGTGTACCCATCTTTTAATGCCTGCTTCCATCACATAATACACCATGGCGCAAAGCTCAATTCATTTCGAACTGATTACTTGAACATGACAATGAGTTGTCTCTACTCAAATGGCCTCCACAGTCACCAGATCTCAATCAAACAGAGCATCTTTAGGATGTGATGGAATAGGAGATTCCAATCATGGACACGCAGCCAACAAATCTGCAGCAACTGTGTCACGATGTCATGTTAAGATTGAGACATTTTTCCAGCGCCTCGATGAATCTGTGCCACAAAGAATTAAGGCAGTTCCAAAGGACAACCTTGTACAAGTAAGGTGTACCTAATATAGCGTCCACTGAGCCCATGTGTACTGTTACATCTCATAACATCCGCCCTTTTTCAGTTCCCATGTCAGCCATATAAGCCTGTGATTTCAGTGTGTTGAGTGCTTAGCTCTATAGACGTGTTTAATTCTGAATTTCTTTGTCTTCCAATGATGTAGACTTCTTTATTTTGTTTTCTTCAGTTTTAAATGGATAATATACAAAATTTATTTGCACAAACTTCCCCTTGCTAAAATGTCCAGGATGGATGTCCAGCCAACAATAAAGAAGGACATTGAACAGACGGTGAGGTAATGTCGGTGGCATCCACACAACTTTAAGTTTGAAACTATTTTTCAACCAGGACTAGATGTCTGAAATGGACGGTCAGCCAACGGTTATTCAGCACTGAAATGTTTTCCGGGAAACTGTGCCCTGAAATTCCAACCTAGCAGTCGCTTTGCTGTCTGTCATTTAATTCATTTTTAATCGCACTCCAAAGCTGCTTCTGCTAACTCTCACTCTAAAGTGTCTCAGTTAAATTTGGGTGAAAGATGTACAGCGTTCATTGGAGTTTCTGTTCCAGCAGAAAGGGTGCCGGCATTATGGCCATTATGGGCCAGGATACCATGGGTATTGTACGGTATTTGAGCTGGAACTTGAAAAACACAATCCGACGACATGTCAAAGTTAAAGTAGCTTTTTAAAATCATGTAGGACCTTTAAGTTGTGATTCTGAATGATAACAACAACACTCTGAACCTTTTAACTTTCTTTATATTGGTCTGGTGATGTTACAGAATTGTCCAACTAGTATAGAAAACAGTGTTTGAACCAAAGAGTCGAGAGTAATCAAGCTTACTTCAAAGATAAATCACAGGTGAATGACCTGTAGTACCTACATGTACTGCTGTTTTCACTTTCAGTTTTGCTCCAGTAAATACGTTTTGATAATCTGTTCTCCTATAAGTGTTGTTAAAAACATGTGAGTGTGTGACTGTGATTGTTTTAATTCTCAGCTCCATTGCACCAAGCACAATATTATCATACCCAAAAGAAACGAAGGACGAAATTACAAAAATAAGTCTGAGAGCAAAATAAAAGATGCAAACGATTGGGGGGGTTTGTTGGTGGCTAAGTGGTATTTTGTATAATTTACATGAAGCGTCTGCAGGTCAATTTTGTTTGGGGATGTTAATCGCGTGTCACTTTGTCCCAGTAAATCAGAACTGCCGACTTCTTTGTCCTGCTATCCCTTTTTCTGTTGATGAGAAAGGGTTGAGGGAGAGAAGAGAAAACACAAGCAGCAGATTTCAGGCATTCTACAATGCATTAGGTCATGAGAATTGGAACTCGTACTGTTTAAATGATGAAATGGCTCACCAAAGGGACCTCAATTGAGGTCTACACGATTTGGTCACCAAGAGGTCATTTCCATTCGAGAGAAGAGAAGGAATGATAAATACGCTTGGCTCCACACAATTATTAAATTTCTGTGTTTTTCCCCCCCTCTCTCTCATCAACAGTAAATGAAGTTGTTCTCGAGGGCTGTTTAGATTCGAACATGAGCTCGGTCTTCGTGTGGGAATTCAAAAGTGACAGACGCACAGAGAGCGACGAGGGCCAGAAAACAGAGAGGTCGTAGCCAGACATCAGAGCTATTTTTGTTTGTAGAAATTCAGAAGTGGTCCTGTTACCCTGGAGGCGGCTCGTGTTTTCCATATAGCTCAGCGACTTGGCAGGCCTCTGGAAGGGGCAGTTTCACATTGAGCCCCCCTCTCCTTCCCTGCTTTATCCTTCCCTCCTCCTACCCATCACCCCCACCCCCTCCCACCCCTCTTCTTTCCTTCTTATATCCTCCAACCATGCTGCTCTCACCCCCTAGCAGGAAAACGCTCGTGGCCCGCAATGGAGACAGCCTGACTGCGCAGGCGGCCCGGCAGATGCACTGGAGATAAGTTTGTGTGCGTAAGCTAGGCCGCGACCCTCGGCGGCAGGACATTGACCAGATCCTGTCAGTGAGAGGGCAAGAGCCGGCCCAGCACCTCCTCTGTTCATATGTTTCCATGCTGCCCCCCACCCCTCCACCCCCATCCTACTGTCTCCACGCCTGATTTCCCCAGGCAGCCCAGGATGGGGCAGAGGGAAGGACAGGCCCCCCTGGAGCCACAACTTTCCCCTGGGATCCAAGGCTGCAGCCTTGGTCTCCCCAACACCCATACCCAAGCACAGTACGAGTGTCACCAACTCAATTAAACACAGTCAAAACTCCACCAGACACACAATAGGTCCCCAAGACAACTTCCCCTGTCCCAGAGAAAGATAATGGATGGTGTTGTGTGGCAGGCTTTGTGACAGAGACGTCGAACCACTTATGAAAACACCATCCTTCATGCTACATCAGCACTTTTTGGTTTCTTTTGTCCCTGGAATGGTTTTGGAGGAAGCACCTAGGCTGGCTGGAAATGTGAATGATTTGTCATGTGAAAGCATAGCTGGTGGCACCAAGTGGTGACTGTGAGAGAAAGTTGCTTACGTTTTTGTATAGTCAGGGTTTTTTCTCCCCCCAACAGTTCTAATGTAGTCTATAACAGGATTTCTTCCTGTCTGCAGACACTGACTCAGGGAGTCAGTGATAACTGAAAGTAAAGTTAGGACAAACTGCACCATTAGATCACAGGTTACAGAAAGAAAGTTTGGCCATATAAGTGTTCCTACAAGGATGGTTGTTTCTATGTCGTATACAGTGTTCTGTCTGTTTTTCCACATCCCAGAATGCCAACTAGTACCAATGACTTCCTGGCTCCATCTAAGTGCCTGCTTCTCAAGGACCATGTGTGAGATGAAAGAACTGGCACAACTTGAAATGCTATGCGGAAGTATTGACAATTTGGCTGCTTTGAAGTACAGATAATTGAGCTTTCACTAGTTTTTATCTCCTCCTGCTGTGACTATATTTAAACCAGTGTGCGCTGGCCAATGTCATTTAGATCTTGCCAGCAAATGAGTGTCCAGATCTCTCTAAACAGAAATCATGCATACTGCACTATTACAGCAGTTTGCATTTAAGGGAAGTTCAAACAGTAGTTTACAGTCATACCTCAGCATTTCACAAACAGGGATGACAATTTTAATCTACACTTAGCGTCCACTTCATTAGGTATACCTGTTCAACTGATCCTTATTGCAAATATCTAATGAGCCTTTCACACGGCAGCAATGCATTTAGGTATTTGTCAAGATGATCTGCTGAAGTTCAAACTGAGCATCAGAATGGGGAAGAAAGATGATTTAAGTGACTTTGATTGTTGAATAGTTGTTAGTGCCAGACGGGTGTATCACTCTCAATCATGTGTTGTTTTTGTTTTCCCAGTAAATGTAGACATAGAACTTTTTCTCTTTCCATTACTGGCATTAGTATAAAGGAAGGTTTTACCATGCAGACAACTGCAGCAACTGAAATCAAAGATTTCCTAAACTAATACTAATGCAAAACATTGCAACCAAAAATAGTCCTGGTAAAATTAACAATAAAGCTCATAAACATAATATAATGGAAAACAATCTAAAGAGACAATAAATTGTGTAACCCCCCCCCCCCCCCAAAAAAAAAACAAACAAAAAAAACAAAAAAGCAAAACAAAAACAAAACAAAACCCATCATGACACAATATATAACAGTTTAGCCAGTCTAGGTTTGTAAAGTAAAATAACCAAATTTACCACCTGAAGGTCAGGGACACAAAAGAGGATCTTTTTGATGTCTTATTGATGTCAAAAGGCAACCAAGGTATATAGACGAACATCTCTCAACACACAACACGTTGAACCTGGAAGAGGATGGGCTACAGCAGCAGAAGACCACACTGGGTGCAACTCCTGTTAGCTAACAACAGGAAACAGTGAGTTTACTGTATTCAAATGGCTACCATATTCATGCAAATGCGCTTCTGGAAGAATGGTCAAAAATTCCCATAAACACACTCATAAACCTCGTAGAAAACCTTGCCAGAAGAGTTGAAGCTATTATAGCTGCAAAGAATGGACTGACAGCACGTTCTCTATTGCAGTTCAACTAAGGATTGTCGTGCGTCTAATCACAGTATGCTGAAAGGAAAATACTTCTACACTTCCTTCTTCTCTGAATCATAAACCACCACTAGAATTCATCTCTTCACTAGACAAGCAACTCCTCCACACAAAGCAATATGAAGCTAAACCCAGCGCCTCATAGCTGGGAGGTTAAACCTAGTTTGTCATCAGGGAGGGATGAAGACATTGTGCAAAGAGCAACCAGGTCTGTTAACAGGCAGAGTCAGACTCCTACTGACACCTTTTCTTGGAAATCTCATCAGCAAATTTCCTTTAAAACCAGATGCTTCATAACTTTTAATATGAGTCCTCTTCTTGCTCCGTAGTTTTTCTGGGAAAATTATTGAATAACAATTCACTGGTCTCTACCTAACACCTGCAAATGCAAAACAAAATTACATAAGTTTGTGACTGAATAAATTTATTTTAAGGGAAAGCTTGACATATTTCGTTCTAAGTGTTGACTGTTACTTGTATGTATTAATATGTCTAATATAAATCTGGAGCCAAAAAAATGTGAAAAAGGAAGCACTATATGGCTTTTCCAACAGGTGCACATCAGTAGGACAGAAAGACTCTTCGGAGTAAATCTGGAGTCATTAAAAAGATATGTTAGCTTAGTATAAAATGCATGTAAGCTAAAACAAACTGTTACTCCCCAAAGTTAACAACATCTATGTACAGCACCTCAAAGTTTTCCAGTTAATATTTACAGTATTGTTACATCTTTGCTAACAACAGATTATATGCTAGCTATACGCTAGTCCAACGATAGCTTAGCCTTAGTTACGCTTCAATAGACTTATAGGCCTGTGTATCCAGGTCCTTGTTTCACCTGACCCTACATTGCCACATGTCCAAAATGTGAACGCAGTAATGTCAGATTACCACACGTGGTGACTGTAAAACCTTAATACATATGTAAGAAAATTAGGCAGCACCATCTGAGGCTGAAAATTGCAACCAACATGGTGGCTCTGAAAATAGTTCTCTTGGTCACTTGAGGCCAGTTCCACAATTATCTCAATCCCCATCCGGTCGCATGTTAAAATACTACGAAAATAACATTTCTATAGTTTTGGTTTTTATAGCCATAATTTTCCTATTCATCCAAACATATGGGTGTTATTATGTTTTCTTTAGAAAACTTTACCTCTTTAGGTTTTGTTAAAGCTTAACATTGGGTGTGTACTCCTGCCTAATGAAGAGTCATGCCCACACAGGCTGCTGTAGGTGATGGTTGTCTCTGCTAGGTGTTACCTTTATATCCTTTATATATCTATATCCACTTTCTGAATTGGACGTTTGACTATGTTTTGGAGTATTTTAATGAAATTATCTGGGAAATAGTACAGGCTATCGAAGAACTTGGTGTTTCAGTTTTGGTTAGTGGAATTTAAAGATTTGTATGTTACTTGCCAAAAATTAGCAGTTTTTTGCTTCTATGGATGCAACCAGGCTTGCTAGTGTTAGCTGATAACTTAGCACTAACCCTCTCATTTAAATATATAAATGTGAACATCTGGCTTTTAAAAAGTCATGGCTAATACTCTAGTTTTAAGTATTTCAAATGTGGAAACAAATGGCGTGAGCATTGTTAAACCTATGGTAAAATGAACTCTTGGCACTGGCAGGTGGAGCACTGAAATTAGTTCATCTCTTTCTCAATCACTTCACTGTGTGTGAGTCACACAAGCTGTAAAAGGCAGCAAGCTAGGATTGGTCCTGGTTTAAAATGTAGTCACTCACATATGACCCTATTGTAATCTGTCACTATGACTGTGTCAAGCAAAATAAAATGGTCTGCTCCCAGAATACTTAAAACATCCAAGGTCAACAAAGGTGAGTCACTAACTCTTGTGAGGGAGAGAATTACACTTAAAAAGTCTGCAGCCAGCAGATGTGTTCTGATTATGTTTTGAATGGTCGCTCTGTGGATCTAAAACTCTTATATTTACAGCAACATTTAACCTGATTGTGTAAAAAGATGATTTTAAAGTACATCAGTGTGATTAAAAGCTATTTTTGCCAGCGTCAAAACAAATACCAGCATCATACTCACTTTCTCATGTATTCATGCAGGCAAATGAGGCAGATTTAGATATTGACAGCAACATGTGGAGGTAACAGAGTCAGTGAAGTTGCTTATCTATTGTTGTGGCTGAAAATAATAACTTTACAACAGAAGTAATGCAAGCAGTCACACTCCCTTCTATCTTCCCATGAATTTCCTGTTTCATTGCTCATTATTTGAGAGGCTGTGATCCAGAGTAAATATTGCTCTAACATGATTCACTCTCCAACGCTTAAATGGCGATTTTCTTAGTCATCAGTATGCTTCTGTCCCTGGACGCAGTAGCGTGGTGTGTTTTTATGTCATAGTGGGAGTGTATTAAATGTATTATCGTGTGTCAGGGTCAAAACTAAACTGTATTATATTTTATATCAGCGTTGGTTGCATGGCCATCAGATTCAGTCTATAGGTGCAGAGAGTCCTGCTGGAGCTCAGTCATGGAAAGTAACTAAGTACTGAAGTACTTCGCAGCTTACATGTTTAGTTGTTTTGTTTTGTTTTTTTCTAAGACTAAAGCTACACTAATTGTGGCAGGTAGAGCTAACAAAGAAAAGATTCCTGTGTCCTGCATGCCAAAGGTTGTAGATGTGTGTGAATGTTTGATTAGGCACAGAGGAAACGTGCTTTTATGAATGCCTGTGTGAACGAGGCTTTGAGTGAAGGTTGTATAAAAGTACCAGCCTATTTTCCAAAATGGGAAATAAGTACACTAATCTATTAAAAAATGTGCAAACAGAAATAGAAATACAGTAACTTACGGAGTTAGTACCATTCTTACACGCTTGAAAGTCAATGTTTGGTATGACCACCTTTATTCTTCAACACAACCTGAACTCCCAGGCAAATCTTTCGGTAATTTCTCTGAGTAGTCTTCAGGAGTAGTTTTCCAGGCTGCTTGCAGGACATTCAAAGCTCTTTTTTGGATGGTGACTACCTTTTGTTCTGTTCTCTATCAAGATGATCCCACACTGCTTTAGTAATGTTCCGGTCCTGGCACTGGGGAGGCCAATCCACGACTGATGGTGCTCCATTGTGTGATTTTCTATCTAAGTATGCTTTTACTGCATTAGCGATGTGTTTGAGATCATTAGCATGCTGAAAAACAGCACTGTTGCCAATTATATGCTTTCCATGTGGCATTGCATGGTGGATCAAAATCTGACTGCAATTTTCTGCATTCATAATTCCATCAATTTTGACAAGATCTCCAACACCACTGGCTGCAATGCAGCCCCAAACCATGACAGAGCCTCGACTTTTGCAACTCTCTCCTGAGTTTCTTACATACTGACAATGATTTCAACCAGAAATTTCAAATCTCTCTTAGGCAGCTTTCTTGTCATTTATTTTAGTAGTCTTCAGGAATAGTTCTCCAGACTTCTTGAAGAACATTAAAAGATCTTCTTTGGATGCTGACTACCTTTTGTTCTGTTCTCTATCAAGATGATCCCACACTGCTTCAAGAAACAAGTTGCCAATCACAGGGCTACCACAGAGAGACACCTACGGCCTATTTAGAATGACCAGTTAACCTAACCCCACTAACTGCATGCCTTAGTACTGTGGGAAGACGGCAGAGTACCCAGAGAAACCCCACACAGACATGGTGAGAAAATGCAGACACAGAAAACACTCATCGAGACTGTAATACTGAGAAAACCCAACAATCAACCCCTCTCTGCACAACCAATTGGTGACAGTGGGAAGGAAAAACTTCCTTTTAACAGGAAACTTCTGGGAGGGGCAGCCATCTACCGCAGCCAGTTGCGGGTGATGGCGGTTATTTTTCTTCTTCACCATTCAGTCTTGTTTACATAAGAACTATAGTTAAGTAAAAAATAAAGATTTAGTTGAAACTAGCTCATCCTCAGCCGGCATCAGCATTTCAGTTCTGCTTGCATGTTGCTGCCTTAGTGAGATTAATATCACTGAAGTTACAAATTGAGAAAAGCTCTGATTAACTGTGTTTGTTCAGTGTTAGGTAATACACTCTCACTGTCTACTAAGAGCGTGTCGCAGATAACTTCTTCCTGTTTGTTTTCTGTGCCATGAAAATTAATACAAAATGCTTTTTATGAGAATTGGTTACGCCATAAGTCACATTAGTATGTGTATCACCATGGTCCTCAGGGAGGCTCTTGTTGCAGTTAACATGCCATTTCTTTGTACTGTGCTCGGCAATCACGGGAATATGTTTTTTGGTCTTAAGACTTTGTCTTTCAGCACGGGCAAGGTTTTCCAAGCTAAAAGATTTAATGAATATTACAAAAACGTTGGGTTACTTCCTAGATTAGAAGATCAATGATGTTCAAATTGTTTTTTCCCTTGGCTCTTCTGAGAATGACAGAAACATTAGCATGACAGATGTGGCATATTTTCTGCAGTTATGGATGAACTTTGTTCAGTTTCTACTGAAAAACATCTTTATTTAATTTCAGGCTACCAAACATGTTTGGTAATGGTAAAGCATATGCTTTGAAATACATTTGTTGTTAATAATTAGGAGAATGTCAAGTGATTAGGCCAAGGTTATTCCTTATTTAAATATTTTATTGAGTTTTCTTTCTTAAATTAAGCCTAATTTAACACATCAGAGGCAAACATCAGTCAAGTAGTACACCAATAATCTGCACATGTTCATATGTCATAATAACAAGCATAAAGAAAGTAGGAACGCTCTATTTTGCCACTATTCTACACCCAGCTTTACAACTTACAGCTTAAAAGTAAAAACATGATGAGAACAAACTGCATGCTCACAATCCTCGAAACCTTTTACTCAAAACTAAATAGTAGAAAGAAAACTGACTGACACCAACATCCGCTGACTAAACCTGAAGTGGGTAAAATATTGTTCTCTGCTGTTTACCTCAAACAGTGACTGCCTTTTAATCTCTAATCCTACTCTGAGCCATAAAACAACACGAGCCAGAGGATCCATTGTATGGAATTCCACGTTGCTCTCTCAAGGTGTGTGATTAACCCCTACTGTACATAAGAGTAAATACACCATCAAAGGCCAGCCACAGAGGGAGTCTGCAGGTGACGGGTCAGCCAGAGGTGAGGGGTCAGTTGCAGGTTGACAGAACAGCCCAGGATTTTACTATTGAACCTTCACTCTTGCTCCTCCGCTGAAATGAAACTGCTGCCTTTAAAACCAAATCGTCCCAATGTGCCTGATGAAAAACGAGCCAACAAACACTGCCGCTGGTCATTATGTGATAAAGCGGACAAGACACATTCATCAAAGAACTGGCTGAGTAAGCTGTGTGTCTGGGGTAGGCACAGATTTTAAGACGCTGTTCTTGTAATTGGCTAATTTGCAATAGCTGTCTTCTCCACAGTTTAATATACACTCATAAAGTCTGTAAAACATATCCAATACTAATGTAAATTGCCTGTGAAGGTGGAAATACAAAACAGACCCATGTTTAATGACATGAAACATGTTTTTGTTAACATTATTTTCCTGCATGGTTCACACAGTTTAATAAATGATTTGTTTTCTTAGTCTTTGGTTTGCTGTAATGTGTTGTCGGTCTGTCTGTTGTTACATTAGCTTTCAATTTTGTTCCTTATGCATACCGTATACAGTCTGTCAGATCAAGTTCTGAAAGTCCAGTTTGCAAGACCTGGATTATAAAGGATCATTCTAGTTGAGTGCACTTTGGGTCTTTGAATGTTTATTGCTCTGCAACTGAACTGAAGAAGCTTCTCGGATGAGAGGTGAAATGCCTTCAAGCAACTTAAAGAAGTCCAGATGCTTTTCTTTCCAAGCTCCTTAGAGCACGATGACGTGGATAGCTGAGAACCTTTACAGACATATTCCTCTGCAACCTCATGCAGCTGTGCAAAAAAGGCACAAATGCAGAAAAAAGAGGAGACACTTGAAGTCGTTTATAGTTCAAGGACTACACTTTCATCCGCAGTCACACAGGACCACAGGAGCTCGCTAGCAGTTGAAATTGGTTTCAAAGAAAACCGTCACGTGATTGTTTTGGTTGCTAGCAGATTGCTGCAGTCTGCTGTGTCTGTAAACACTCGTCAAGTGGTGGTGAATCTGTAACAATTGCAATGACAAATAATTGAGACAGTTCCTCATCAAAGTAAAAGTAGCATGTCTTGGTTGTGTTACTTTTAAGGCAAATGATCTCTCTTTCTATCTTGCATTACACTTGTTAAAATTTCACTACTTCTCAGTTTCAGAGTGTTTGCAGGTAATGCAGCATCTCCGATGCAAACTACGGGCAACTGCAGCAAAGTTCTAGGAACCAGAACAACAACAACAGACAACCATCTCAAGCAACCAGTCAGCAAGTGTAGCAACTCTGCTTAATTGAAGGATTTAGCCAATCTCCTCTTCAGCTTGTGGGAGAAAAAAATCATCGAACAGCTGAATCAAGAACTCCAAAGTATTCACAAGTGGGGGGTTCCCATCAGGTCAGGAGAGTGAGGAGAACATTCAGCACAAATGACCTTCACCAAGGTGCATACCATCATGGACACACTAAAAATTCCCTCCAACACAATGATCTCATTATCACCTCTACACATCCAGTTTAGCTCACTTTAACTTTATCCAATCCCTTACAATGAAAGTTCAAGTTGAAGTGTTGGAGAGCTGCTCAAAGCTGAACAACCAAAATGTTTCCTTTTTTAAAATCAGTGGACTAATTCAGGTTGATAACGTTTAGTTGAACTAGTATACTGAATATCATGTCATACCATAATGTAATGTAAAACTAGTACTTTTAAGCATACATCACAACTACAGATCAAAGCTCCTGGTCCAAATTTGAGCCACCATTGTGTGAATGAATCTCATGCAATATCTCACTTTGAGATATTATTTCCACTGTGTTTGTTTTTTATGCTTTGTAAAAATGTATTTCTGTCCTGCAGATACAGGTGCAAGCCCTTTTAGATACTGAGGTGATAGCCGTACTTGGCAGGTGGCTGAAACCGAGTGGGGTCCCGATGCTGTTGCTCTCCATAAACAACAAGAGAGTGAGCACAAAGACACGCAAATAGTCTCACACCTCTTCCCACCAACAGAGAGGTTGCCACAGGACCACACAAACTGTATTTACACCTTGCAGTTCTCTGCATAAACACTGTTGCTATTAATTAAGTGCCTGCTGTTTGTATATTGCTATGTGTTGCTCTTGTTGGCCTTGGAGAACAAAGTCCTTTCAGAGCCCTCCTCCTCTCCTCCATGCACTAATTGAGTGATTCATAACAGGGCTCAGACACGACGCCCCTGCGACTCTGACTGGGATATTATCGGAGTGGCTGTCAGACAAGGGTCCAGAGAAGCTTGAGAGGAATGCGGTCTACAATAGTGGGCCAGCAACAGCCTCTCCTCTGCTTCTGCGGACCCTCAGTTCTCCCTCCTTATTCCCCCAAACCACCTCAGGCCAATCAGTCAACAGGACCCCAGGGGCCATTTTCAAAAACAATCACTCTCTCTAAGTAGTCAAGAGGTGCCAGGGCTAATTATAAACAAACTATTGATGTTCTAGCTAAGGATTGTGCTGCACCGTGCCAGCGCGGTAAATGTTTGTGTGTGCGTGTGTGCGTGTGTTTAAGGGTCACTGGAAGGTCCTGCTTGACAGAGCATTCAATTGGCCATTTAACAGACCTCACCCGAAGAGAAAACTCAGTGAACATCTACAGACTCCTAATGACAAGTGCTTGGATTTCCCTAGAATAAATAGAAAGTATCTGTAAATAGGAGGGGAAAATCCCATTATTAATTATTTTTGTTAATGTTCCATCATTTTAAAAAGAAATTTAGCATTTAAATAATAATTAGTGACTAGTACCATGGACCTTTTTATTGTTCAAGTGCAGTTCCTAGAAATCTCAGTATTCTATGTACTAACACATTAACACAAAAATTATGAAAGTTAAAAAATGTAACTAACTTTAAAAAGCAACTAAGGAAATAATGTATCAACATTTAAATCAAGTTTAAGAGTTTTTATGTAGCTAACGCTGCAATACTAAATTGAAGGATTGTAACATGTTAACTTAATAAAGCCATGCAAAAATCTGAGGCCACCCTAATTTCTTTATATGTTGCCTCCAAGTAGGCACTGTTTTTTAAGTGTTCTTGAGCAATAATTCTCCAGACTTTTTGAAGGTCTTTCAAAGGTTTTCTTTAAGCATCGTCTGCTTTTTCACTCATTCTCAGTCCAGTCGTTAAACCTGACCCTTTTCAGAGGAATGTCTTTAATTTGTTTGTTAAACCACTTAACACTGACCTGATGAATTAGCAGTGTGTGTAAACATAACAGACAACTTGGCAAGGAACTTGTTTTAAATTCTATCTTTAGGCACATTTTTACTACCAACCACTCACAAAAACATAACTTGTTTTAATTTCTTCAGCTGAATATATGGAAAATGCCAAACATGACACAGACTGACATAAAATAGTATTTTTGTGCCACCACGGTGATTCCCAAAGACCTATTAGCTGAAAACATGGCATATCTTTGTTGTGTTCTAAAAAAATTTAGGAAAGTGGATAAGAAGAAGTAACAGGTCTTAAAAAGAGTTTTTGATGTTCTTTAAGAAGTCTGGAGACATAGTCCTGAAAACTGCTTAAAGAAATTACTAAAAGTTTGCCTGGGAGAGTTCAGGCTGTGATGAAGAGGAAAGCTGCATTTCAAGTAAATATTGAAAATATTAAATATTGACTTTCAAGCTAATTAGAATTGTACTTCCATTTATTTATTCAATTTAGGGGAGTTTTTCCTTTCCACTGTCACCAAGAGCTTGCTCAAAGCAGGTTGTTTGATTGTTGGGGTTTTCTCTCTATTATTGTAGGATCTTTACCTTACAATATGAAGCACCTCGAGACACCTGTTGTTGTGATTTGGCACTATATAAATAAAACTGAATTGGGTTGAATTCATGTTTGCACATTTCAGTAAATCGATGTACCTACTTCCTACTTCATAGGAAGTAGGTACCAAGTTGCCAAGTTCTAGACATTTGAAGTGCACAGGGTTGAGGCAAAATTCTGTATCTTTTAATTTGTATAATTTTTCCAGGATTTTTGTACCAGTTCTTAAGCATAGGAGTAAGACACGTAACATTTTCATGGCTGTTTAAAAACAGTTTCAGCCACTTAACGTGTCCCAATCTAAGCTGGTTTTTTTTTTTCATTCAGCATGATTTTTTTCTATAACGAACATTTAACATCAGTATGATGGGATAGCTATAGCAAACCTGTACAATTATATTTGACTGTGACTGTGAATAACAGAAACAAGCTTTTGTCTATTTCTGATAATTCACCAGAGAAAACTTTAAAAACATCTTCTGTAAACACTGTAAACCCTCAAGCGTCGTATCACCATGTGGGATAAGTGGCAGGTCAGAATAAGTTATAGCAACTACAGGTCTTGTGTTTACCTTTATTTTATTCTTGTCTTCTTGGCGTGATACCTGTGGATATAACCAACATAACCAATCTCAGAAATGTAGAGCCAACACGACTTAAAGGTTTTATAGAAGATACAAAAATGGCCCCTAAAACCCAAGGAATCGAGCTCTTGTTCAACCAAAACAACTCCCAATCTGCAGCCAGGGAATCTGGTTTCAAGCCTGAGTGTTGTGGATGAAGGCAATCCACTTTAAATTAATGTATTTAGGTCTAAATCATGTGATAAGAGTGTGAGCTGCTGGTCTGCGCTGTGTGATAGAGACAGAGAGCAGAGTGACAGACACTCTGCAGAGCCAAAGAGTTCCATCCTCCGCCGGTTAAAACAACAGCCTCTTTTGAGGAGCTATCGCTATGACACATAGTCTGATCCAAAAGGGCTATATTTATTTTGGTATGGGCTACATTTCTTTCCTTTAAGTAATGAATTAAGAAAACACAGGACCTGGCGCTGGGATGTCGAGATGTGTGGGAGAGAACTGCTAGCGCTGTCTCGCTACAAATGGGTAAAGAATGGAGCTGGGGAGTGTTGGGGTTGTGAGGTATCCAAGGATAGAAGCATTCCCCTCATCCTTTCATCCTCTCATCCTTTCATTTCTTGACCTTATAGCCTTTCTTTCTGTTGAAGTCATGTTTTCAGTCATGTGTCCCAGAGAGAAAGCCAAACTTGGGAGAACTCGATGATGTGGGAGCTTGAGACTAGAGGAGTTCCAAGGGAGTCGGGGGCAGCGGCATCTTGAGAACAGTCTAAAAACACTTAATGTTTGAGAGAAGACAGCAACTATGTGTTTCTACATTATACCAATATATGCATCTCCATCAGCTTTCCTGTGTGTACTTCTGAGGTTTCAGTTTGTTGGTTAATGTTGGCAACAGGTCAGACGAAGAGATTCGGGAACAGCTCCTTTTCCCTGCACTCCCTCTAAGAGAACACCTTCTGCAGAGAGGTTAAATAAATGTTAGTGGTGTGATAACCACCCTGTTTACTGAGGGGCCTCTAGCAGGACGGCTAGTAGGCCTGCTTGGGTTTCCTCTCTGATGATGTCATACCACCAGCTCACTGATTTAGCCAAAGCATTTGTCTCATCTGCTCTTATACAGTCATGTAAAAAAACATTTTCACAGGACTCTATGCAGTCTTGTCAAAAACTAAGTACAGCCTTACTGCTTCCATATGAATTAAGAGTTTAAGTAGCAGCCAGAGACTGCTAATCAAATGATTAATTGATCATCACATTATAAGTGTGAGCAGCTCTATAACAGCATAAGCTTTGCAAAATGCGCAGGTCTGGAATATTCAGGTATGTGTTAACACAATGCTTCATTCTTCCCAGGAATGGATTTCACAGCAAATTCATCCCAAGGTCAGACAAACAACCCAAGAGCTGCAACTCAGGTTCTGCAGGCCCCAGTTAGAAGGTTGAATGTTAAGCCAAACCAGCTTATAAAGTTCTTTAAAACAGCAAGTGATGTGATTAAAATTAAGAACTGAATAAAAGTACGAAAAGAAAAATAATAATAATGTATGAGACTGGTGACATTATATAGAAAACAATACTAAGTTATTGAAACATGGGGTGTATTTAGGTTTTCACAACTTTCTGTTCCACATGACTATGAATGTAAATACATGTAAACTAATAACAATGAAATTTAAAATGATCCACTCGTGTTTTTACTTGAATAGTATGGCATCAGCTTTAATGCAAGCATGTCCGTGCAACCAAATATTAGTCGCGGAATCACATGTAAAGGAATCATGGCAGAAATGAAGCTCACAAAAGTTCAGATTTTTCTGGTTTTTAGAATTTTCTGGAAAACTATAGTTAAATTATTTTGTAGTTTTTATAAAAATGACAAAAATAATTTTGTTCTTTCATCCACCACATTTAATCCATTGACAACTGTTCTGCTGGGTGACACACATCACCCGGCAGGAGTTATCACACACAAATTGCACACCACCAAGGGATTAACATTCCCCCAAAAGACCTACATTACAACCGAATAAGATGGCCTGTAGATGTAATAAAAACATAGTTAAGTTAGAAAAAATATATTTTTGTATAAAGAGTGGTAGGATGGTATGAATCACAGGCTTTTTTCCATCCTAGCTGTTAATTGAGATAATGTGAAGAACTTTCTCCAGAAATGTTTGTTGGACTCTTCCTACTTGCCCCCCACTCACACTGTTCTCACAACAGCTCATTAGCGGATATCCTGGCCATGTCGTTATACAGAATATCCTGTGACTGCTTCTTTTTGAAATAGTTCTTGTATAGTTTGGAGCTGTACTTTGTGTCATTGCCCTGCTGCAGGAGGAAATCGGCTTCAGTTAAACATACATATGGAGTATGGCATAGTGTTGCCAAATAGAGCAATAGCCTCCTTTTATCAAGTTCCCTTTAATTTTGTACAAAATTCCCAATTCATCACTTCCAAAGCACAGCACAGCATCAAATGTCCTCCTCCAAAACACTTGACAGATGAAAGACTTTAGTGTATTGTTATTTGTTCTACATATCACATTTTCTCTATTACCGGAACAACTAAAATTTTGGACTAAGCATACAGGAGCAACCTTCAGAGAATACACTCAGACTAGTGTTTTGGAGATACAAAACTATTACCAGTTGACAGCTTGTAATGCATCTCAAGCTAGAGACTCTGATGTTCTTGAACTGGTATCCAGTGGTGCACCCTGGCCTCCCGTTTCTCTCTCTACTCTGGTTAAAGCCTGGTTGTATTTTCTGTTGAGGGGGTAGTATATACCAGTTTCTTTTTATTAGCGTCTTGTGTAGAACAACCTTAATTACTTAATTTTTCCATGTATCACTTCATTAATCATCGTAACAGTATGTAACTATGGCGACATGATTGTATGTTTTTCTCTTTTAATATGATCCATTTATGTTAACCTTCTGAGGTTTAAATTCTCACTGGTGACAGCTCTAATCCTAGCTCCAAATCCTAACTCAATGTTTTCGAGACAAGAAAAAAAACTTTATTGGAATTAAAAAAATAATAATTTTGATGTGTGTCAGTTATTGTGCCAGATTACTTTTTGTCCTTTAACTACCAATACTTGGGACAGCAAATTCAACAAGTTTAAGATTAGGGTCATCGCTGATCATGACTTAGACCTCAGAGGGTTAAGAAGACAATGAACCACTGGAAGACATGAAGGGCTGTGTATGTACAGTACTATACAAAAGTCTTGAACCACCCCTCATGCTTTATGTTTTGATGGGAAATCGGTGCAGCGATTTATTGAAACATGCAAACACAGGTGGAAATGCAGTATGTAAGGCAAAAAAAGAGTTTGTACAAGTCTGACGAGCTTAAAAGTCAACATCAATATTGTCAATAAAAGTCAAAAGTCAGTATTTGGTATGACCACCTCTTGTGTTCAACACAGCCTGCAAGCCCTCTTGTGATTTCTTTAAGTAGTCTTCAGGAGTTCTCCAGGTTTCTTGAAGGACATTCTGCCTTTTGTTCTTTTCTCACACTGCTTGTATGTTTAGGTCCAGGCTGGTGAACCACTGTGTGCCTTTCTATGCAGGTATGCTTTTACTGCATTATCAGTGTGTTTGGGATCATTCTCGTGGTAAAAAGTGAAGCCACTGGCAATCAGAAACTTTCCAGATGGTATTGCAAGGTGAATCAAAATGTGATGGTACTTTTCTGGATTCATGATGATTAGAACCAGAAATTTTAAATTTGCATTGATGTTTCATAAAACCTGTTCTCCTTGATTTGCTGTCCAGTACTTGTGTAATTTAGGAAAGTCTCAGTCTCTGTTCCTGTTTCCTTTGATTAATGAAATAGCTTCTTGACAGCCACTGTGACCATTTCTGATATGGCTTCGGTGAACAATAGATGAATCAGCTGAAGGGCCTGATGCATCTCTCAGGCCTTGCGTCAGCTTGTTGTGGAGTGTTTTTCTATTTCTTAAGGAAATGACTTTCAGACAAAGGCGTAGATTTGGCATGGACGGAAGGGACATGTCCCCAGCAATATCCAGCGATTATTGAATTGTGCCTACCAATAATTTGATTTATTCGAGTAAAGAAAAACAAACCGATGGAAAGAAAAAAAAACATCTGTCAAAGTCTAATTCACCCAGCGGTGCAGAGTTAAATTACGTTCTCTACTGGAGTCCTACGTCATGTGACAAATATGGCCAATGTGATTGGCTATGCTTTTCAGAGAGCTCTGTTTAGTTTTAGCAGCGGCAAGCCTGCGCTGCGAGGACCTGCAAGGAGGAGAGGAGGATGGCAGCACAAAGGAAGAACCTGGATATAAGAAAGTATTTTTTAAAAGAAACCTGTAAGTCACTTAAAGCCAAGTAAACCAATAAAATGTGTCCGTCATAATAGCGTTACAGGCTATGCTAGGCTTTGGCCCACATCAGTCTAAAATTGTATGCAACCAATAATAACGTGTTTTGGAAACTAACTGCACAACATGCAGCACTATTAGTTATCTCAGTCTCCCAGAGTAGCATTTCTCATTTTGATTGAAACTGTCAGGGAAAACGGCAGAGGCTGTTAAAATTACGTTACGTTAAAATTACGTTAAAATGTTGGTGACACAACATTGGTACTGACATATTCATAGGTTAATTTTTGAGACAATATATCATGAGGTAGTCATGATTTTGCAAATATTCCACCTTGTAGTGAAATGAGTCAAGATCTGCACAAATTGACAGAAACCCTGAAGCAGCTACACATTTTATTCTTATTGCCATGTATGTCCTATTTGTCAGGTGACAGAAGAACCAACACAAAGCTCAGAGAGCAATGGTGACACACGATCACAGGTGAAATTGGATGATGACCTGGTGGACAGAGGTGAAGAGGCAAGGTCACAGGTGACTGACTGATGATTTGGTGCTATAGATTAACTAGTATCATGACAATTGTTAGGCTGCTGATGTAAATTGATTCATTAGTGTATATTTGACAAAGAATCTGAATTGACATGTCTCACTTTTTATATGGCACGAATCAATGTGGTATTTTATCAGGTAGCAATATGTCCTAGTGCAGTCAGAGGGGAAGAGCCAGGGCCAAAGATGAGGCACATCATGGGGCGACTGTGGCTCAGGGGGTTGGGAAGCGTATCTGTAACCGGAAGGTCGCCGGTTTGATCCCTGGGCTCTCTGTCCTGGTCGTTGTGTCCTTGGGCAAGACACTTTACCCTACCGCCTACTGGTGTTGGGCCGATGGCGCGATATGTCAGCCTCGCCTCTGTCAGTCTGCCCCAGGGCAGCTGTGGCTACAACCGTAGCTGCCTCCACCAGTGTGTGAATGCGAGAGTGAATGAATAGTGGAATTGTAAAGCGCTTTGGGTGCCTTGAAAAGCGCTATATAAATCCAATCCATTATTATTATCAAGCATACAATAATAATTGTAATCTGCATTTGTATAGCGCTTTTCTAGTCCTTAAGGACCCCAAAGCGCTTTACACTACATTCAGTCATTCACACACACATTCACACACTGGCGATAGCAAGCTACATTGTAGCCACAGCTGCCCTGGGGCGCACTGACAGAGGCAAGGCTGCCGGACACAGGCGCCACCGGGCCCTCTGACCACCACCAGTAGGCAAACATGGGGTTAGTATCTTGCCCAAGGATATTTGGCAGGCAGCCTGGGATCGAACCACTGACCTTCTTATTAGTGGCTGACCTGCTCTGCCACCTGAGCTACAGCCACCTGCGAATTGTAATTTTAAATGATTTAAAAGCATGTAGAATAGCATATAGGCAAGTATATTTCACCTTTTTCTTTTATCAAGAAGCAATGACAAAAAGGGGGGGAAAAAGAAACAGGGCAGGGTTCGGTGGTTGCATCATCCGTCCCCACCAATGCCAAAACCAAATCTACGCCCTTGCTTTCAGATACTGTTCATTTGCTGTTGGTAGTTGTTTAGGCCTGCCACTTGTTCTCCACTTGTCTAGTTTCCTCTGAATTTTTTGCCACTGAAATCTCTTTGCTGGTGCAAAAATACTATTTGATGCCTGTCAGACTTTGTTATCTTTGGTATTTTTCTTTTGTTACAGAATGTGTAACAAGCCATTTGTACAAAGTGACTAAAGATACAGTTTACAATTGGTTCTTCGTTGTCTGTGACATGTAACAGTGGTTCATCCCTTAAGTTAGATGAGGTTTTATGCTTCAAAGGTTCACAGATCAGTGTTCAGTGACTTAGTAAACAAAAAAAAACTTCCTATGAAAAGGGTCAGGTTTAACAACTGGACTGGAAATGAGTGAAAAAGCAGCCAGTGTCCAAAGATCCAAAGACCTTCAGAAGGCCTGGAGAACTATTGCTCAAGACCACTTAAAATTTACAAGAAAGTCTGGCTCCTTGAAAACAGCAAAATATTTTAAAAAATGGGGGGTGACTTTTTTGCACAGTATTGTTTTTAAGCTAACTAATATGCTTGACTTAAAAACTATAATTTCTTACTGACCTTGGTGCCTGTGACCGTTCCAATACTGACTACTATTAACTTTTTGACTCACAGCAGTTTTAAAGTAATAAAGTTATAAATCATCAGGCCTTGGAAACGGTGTGAAGATAACACCTTTTGTCTGTGTCACATTGCATAGTACTTCTAACCGTTTTGCTCTGGCAACCAAAGTTTAATGGCTTCTTCACCGTCATTGTGTGGAACTGAAATCAGTCGTGTTTTTTTTATTTTTCTCCTGTAACATCACTGGTGTGACACAACAGAAAGTTTTCACCTGCTGTGGCTTATCAAAGAATGAGTCACACTGGAATGAAAGCCAAGCCATGACTGTTTCTGATGAAGTACTTCATGTGTATTCCCCCATTAGAAATGTTCCGGCCCTGCATTTGCGTCCACATACGTCTTCACTTTCCCCACCTTTTTCCTGTTTCCTCGTGAACACAGAGGGTGAGGCCTGGAGTTTCAGGTTCAAAGTTGAAACGAGCACAACGCTGAAAAACACCGGCAGGCTTTCTGCTCTAAAACACTCACTGGAGATTTAGTGTAAATGAAAAAAAAGGGGCAGACAGAGTGAAAGAGAGAGAGATTTGAAGTGTGTGAAGTGTGTGCTGCTGCTGCAGACTCTTCTGGCAGTAGTAAAGTTGTATAGGGGAGCACAGTATGTATATCTGTGCATGGATCGAGGCCAGCCAGTTGAATTGTGCAGTGTAAGTGAAAACTTGACCTCATAACTGCTTAGTTTTAAATACTGCAGGAATTCATTTTCAGGAATTTTGTTTTCATAAATGAGGACAGGAAAGGGTAACAGTGGAAGCATAAATCAGGGATTTTTTTTTCTCTTCCCTCAGAATAAGGGACTTACATGAGTGTAATAATAAACATCTCTGTCAGAGATTGATGTTGGATGGGTCTGACTGAAGGCACGTAGTAGCTAAATTGTGCTTTAGCTGTGACCAGCCCGGGCACCAGCTCTCCCCACAATTCCCACATTACGCGGAGGTAAAGCAGGAAGAAATGACAGACATAATTTCCCTCTGATCAAACACTGTTGATCCGTACATTAACACGACAGATGCAATCTGTACTGGGCGCAAAATAATTGAATGTGCTGAAATTAGGAACTATTTTGAGGCATTTCCTCTCTTTAGAGCAGCAGGGCAGATTGGCTTAATTAAAGAGGGAAAAACAGGAAGTTTTAAAGTCGCGTCTATAATTAATTGGTTGCCTCAGCCAAAGGGTCTGCCTGGTCAGGGGCGCACAAGGAAGCAGCTCTGTTGTTGAACTGAGCCACTGGGTTCATACTACAGTCAAACTGTTGGCATACTTTAAAAAGAAACCACAGTTTGAGGTTAATTTTTTTATCATTGTGTATCAGTTGTGATGACTTTGTGCACACCAAAACAAATAACAAATAGGATCCGTTGGGAAGTTGAACAGCAACTGAGAGTTGTTATTCTTTATTTTGGGGTAAATCTGTTAAAAAAAAATGACTGAAACACAAAAAAGCGAAGACAAGAGCTGAGCAATAACGGATGTATTTGGATGTATTTATAACCTATAGCGCTTTAACACAAAGAAGTCCCTTTCATTCAAGGTTTCGCACACCCACCCACCCTCACACACACATACACTGACAGCAGCAAACTACCATGCAAGGAAAGATTTTTTAGAAAGGAATGTATGTTTTTTTGTTTAAAGAAAACAACAACTGGGGTTTGGCCCAGTTTAAGAGCAGAGCACAGTGGGAAGCAGGGTAGGGTTCAGTGTAATATAGCTTTTTTGTAATTCAGTAATCACATTACAGTTACTAAATAATGATGTCGTTACTCGACTTGTTCAATTATGTGCACAATGGACGGGTAGAAAAAAAATCATCAAAAGTGCCCTTTTCCTGCACTTCTCTTGCAATCAGCTGACTTCAGTTCCTGTTGCAAGATGAGAAAAATAATAAAGCCGTCTGCAGCTTTTCAGGAGTGGAGATGTGGACAGTACTTTTTAAAAAAAATTTAATTTAATGGAAGAAAAATGCCAGTTGTGCCCGTGACATAAACTCTGTGCTAACACAGAGCATGCATGAGACCCACAGTCATGTATGCTGAGTCCAAGCTTGATCTTCAGCAGGCAATAAAAACATTGATGAGCATACAGACTTGTAGCACTGAAGTCTCTGTTTAAACCTCTTTCTATCGTCACCGTGGCCACAGCATCTTCTGTGTGAGGTCTTTGGGTTTGTTTTCAACTTTCTGTCAGCACTGAAATGCTAAAAATAAGATTCTATGTGTGTGTTCCCAATAGGACAAGGACTTGTGCCTGTGTTTGGAACTGTAGCTTAGGGTTTATATTATTATTACAATAAAAATAGGACAAATATAATAAATCTACAGCTTCTTACAAAAGCTCCATACATTTGTGCACATACATCTCTTTTAGTTTATTGCATATGGCTTGTATTTCTACCAGCTGATCCATCCATTCTGTTAACTACTTACCCAGTTCAGGGAGGCTGGGTACATCCTGGACACATTGCCAGTCTATAACAGGATTTTGATGAGATTGAAGTAGAAAGAAAAATAGTTTATTTCAAGCAGAGTTACAAAATACACTAAACATATCTCCTGTAACACATAAAAACCCATAAAAACCACTATCAGACTCACTTCCAGCCTAAGATAACAAGCAGTCATTACACTAGTAGATATGCTCCACAGATTGTATACAAAAGGCAGCTCTAACCATGTGCCATCACCTTTTGTTTTGTGAACTGGCTGTTTTGAAGCCCGCTGAGATTTATCCTGTTAGATTTTTGGAGTCAGAAGGTCAGCTGGCAACGTGCATCTACAGACTCTACAAATGAATCACAGACTTCTCAGATGGTCTTTTAGTTATTAATTACACTTGTATCCTATAAAAATGCTCTAAAAAGCACCAACATCATAATGCTGGCTGAAAAGTCCAGTTCAGTAGGGCTGTGCGATATGACCAAAATCTCATATCCCGATATTAAGACATCTATTGTCCGATAACGATATAAATCACAAAAATGTAACATTTTCTGTAAATTCTGTGAATCTCGGGCAGCTCGACTTGCGTGAAGTGTTTCCAGCTGGACGCCGCGTACCTGGAGTCGAGTGTTTTAACTGATGCATGAAACGATACATTTTTAGACATAAGTTGTAACAGCCGCCGTTTTCTTTGTAAGTATTTATTACACGGCGTGCTGCGGGGAAAAGCCTGTTCTAACATTTGAGTCTAAGGTTTATTTTTTAGCAACTGACAGCTCATTTTTGCTTCTCATCCGTAAACACTCTGCATACTCTTTCAGTGATTCAGTTTATTTTGAAAAGTCTCAACAAGATCTTGAGCTTTAGTGTGAAAGGTTTATATGGAAAATAAACAAGCGGACACGTGATGGTTTTACATCAACGACAACGCATAAAAACAAACGCTTGTTTGTCTGTAGTGTGATTATATTAAATGTAAGAGAAAGAGAGAACTTTAAGAAATTAATATAGCCACTACAGTGACCATCAAAATAATAAAAAAATATTGCCGTAAACAGTTTATTTTGCGACACCACGAAACAAACGATAGCGTAAAATGAAACGATAGACGTTTTTATATTGTCATCCGATATATATCGTTATATCGAACAGCCCTACAGTTCAGTATATTGAATTTTTGTCTCATTTTCAGTATTTAAAATAAGAGTTTATACAGGTTGACATATTTCTCAAGCCAGCCTCAAGTGGCAGCTCGAGGTACTGCAAGTTTTGATATCTCCACCTCTGGAGTTTGCTACTTTAGCTTTGTGCTAGCTCTGCTAACCCTATCAGCTATATTGTACTTGCTGTGTAAACTGAATCAAGTGTCTTTGGAGAGTCTTCCATGGACTGCAATGGAAATTAGTGGTGATATTTTATGGAAGAATTCACATTTGTACTCATATTTCCCCATAAATGTTAGCTTAGAGCGGGTTAGGGTTAACGTTATTGAGATGTCTCAAGCAACATCACGCACACGCTTAACTTCACATGTTTAGCGGTATGTCCCTCAATAACTGATGACTTAAAATACTAAAGTGATAATTAACTGGAATTCTTAAAGTTCTGAAATAGCTACCATTGATGTTTGAATGAAGCTAGTCAAACATGGACATTTTAACGAATCAAAGAGTGTGCTTTAAAACTAGCAAGTAAATTACTTTGTTATATTCTATTAATATTATTTTGCACATACTTGGGTGTTTTTTTGGATTATTCTCAACAGAGCATGAGATTTTAATGAGCTTGTGTATTTTCTGTTTGGGAGCCTGCCATGTGTCAGCTAGTTATTCACTTTAAATGCTCATTTGGTTATCAGGAGCATTCACAAGAGTTCTCAGCAGATAAACGGCCAATCAGCAGACATGAGAGGAAACCTCACTGGTCTCCTCTGTCAGGATGCAGCATCCTGTCGTTTCCTCATGATGTGGCTCTGATATCTTGAGCTGCAGATGAAAATTTATAACGTTTCCAGACTCCTGTGAGCTGAGCCGTGTTTACACAAGCATAGCTCATTCTGAGAGAGTGTGGGTGCTAAACTATGAGACTCTGCTTTGAATTCTTGAGAATCAGTTGGTAAAATCCCATCAAAAAATTCATAGCCTTATAGTGACCCGGGTGACTAAAGCTGTGACTCTCTGGAAGGCTGGAGACGTTAAGCTAAACAACTGCTACCAGCCAGGAAGGCTTGATTTCCCCCTGTTGTATATCCAAGCCAAACAGAGGCACACAGATATAACAAATATAAAATCGTGAGTATGGAGCATGGAAATCACCATGTCTGAGTCATTATAGCTTTTCTGGGGAAAATAAAGCGCAAACAATGGCAAAGTCACAAAAAACAAACAAGAAAAAGAAAAATCCCATTATTTTTCACAATAGTCAGTCATTAAAAAAAACAAACAAACCCATTGGTCCAAGTGTCCCATGAAAGTCCCAACTGACTTCTGATCATACTTCAGCAGGAGAGAATTTGGTCTCCCTGTGGAGTCAATGATTAGCATATTGCTTGTTGACATATGTTTAATTGATTAAAACAGGTCTGCTGTGATTTCACTGTGTTTTGTTTTTAAAGGCTGGGGTTCTGACAGAAATACTCGGGGAAGTATTGCATTTGGCGGCGAGCTCAAGTTCCCATACACAAGAGCACTGAACTTAATTCAAAGCGCCTTGGACACAAGGCTGACTGTTGGGCTAGTATGAGGGAGAGAGATAGCTGTAACCTTGCACTGAACTCCCAAGAATCTCAGTGTACTCCTTTGGATCACAGCAGCAGAAAATACTTACACAAGTTACATGATTTAGTGGGAAGCGTTTCAAAGCCCGGACCCCTTTAGGCAGAGGGCTTGCTAGTGAAATAACTTTTCCATGAGACACTAAGAGAGCTCTACCCCAACAAAACTGCCCTTGCATTGTTTCAAAAGAGGAACTGATTTGATATGCAAAGTTTGCCATGCTTGTCACAGGCATCACATACTTTGCTTTGTCCCTGCAAATATACACAAAAAGTGACAAGCAACAAGGCTAGAGGAGGACCGGGAACATGGCTCCACAGAGTCCTGAAAAGCCCCTTTCTGCTACTCTTTTCAGGTAACACTTTTTAATGACATCACCAGCTGATAAACACCGGAAATTAATCACAAACCCAGACAGGCAAAACAATAAACTAAGAAAATGTGTTCGTTCATGTGGCTGTTACTTTTATATACAGTCTTTGACCTTAAATAAGCAGAGTTAGATGTAATCACACCCAATTTCACTATATTTTTCCGTAATGCAGTAATATAAGTTTTATTGTTAGGTGCGTTTCAAATGTTCTCATTTGTGGGCTTTTTTTTTCTTCTTCCTCACACTTGCCCTGCAATCAGCTGATTTCAGTTTGTGTGTATGGAGGAGGAGACTGGTTGAAAGGTCTATAACTTTTGAGGAGTGGCGATATGGAAAAAAAAAATTTCTTGCACAAAAGGTGCAAGCTACCCAGGCCACAAAAATTCCAATAGTGATAGAGAAAGCCAACAGCCAATAACCCAAAGAGATGTTAATAGGGGCGCCATTGGGGAGGGGGGTGGGGCATGACTGACAGGAGCCCTAGAAAAGAGTAGAGCTGTCAACTGGTCTTTTTTCCAAAAATAATATTAACCGGTCAGCATTGAATAATTTTTCTTCACAAGGTACTTGTAAATCTTTCTGTTTCCTATCATCAGTTTTGGTTGTTTTTTGACAACAAAGAACAAAATCCAGTCCACCTCCCCCCTGCTTATTTCATGATTTGGTTTGGTCCGGGTGCACGCTCTTCGAGCTCATGCTGAACGCGAGAGCGGTTAGCCTGTGGGATGGCTCCATTATGAAAGAAGTTTGGGTTTCAAAAAAGAAATAAGAGACAGGTGAAACTTGAACTCATAGTGAAGTTCCTAGTATTATAAGCTATTATAAAGCTTACTTCATTTCTAACAGAAAATAATGTGTTTGTGCTACTTTAGCTAACGTGATTGGTGCAGGCAGACCCTCTATATCAGCATACAGAGTCACTTATCTGACAGTACTTAAACAGTGACACTGATAGCTGAAGGAGGGAAGTTCTTTGTGTCAAAAAATGTAATCACAGGAGACCCCTTGTGAAATCTTTTTTTTCTACGCACTATAATAATAATACATTATTATTATAACCCACATCAACAGAGCATTTTTGGAGAAGTGTGTATTGCTCTGGATATATTTAGCGCACTGCCACTAGCATGACTTTAGATGGTCTTTACTAAAAAATAATAATAATTAAACTGGTTGGCAGCCAGTAGATGAGCCCACAAAGAAAGCAACACCAAAAATATCAGCCTTTTTTGTACTCAAAAGCTTTTGAACATAAATCTTAAGATAAATATGATGTGATTTGTCACAATAATAGTAATTTGAGTGGGAGCGAAAGATAAAAACTTGATTCTTTTGCTGTTAGTCACCATTTGTGCGTAATGTCATACCACAGGACTGTGGAAAATTATATACACCCTTAATGCTCCCACAGGAGTTAAGAGGGTAACCAGTAGCCAGGTGCTCCTAATAACATGCACTTGAGTAATTGATCATCCAAAAGTGTTAGCTCTTCTATAAAAACAGAAGTTTTGTCAGTTTGCTGGTCTGGAGCAAACTGACAAAACTACGTGTTAACACAGCACACAGTGTTTCCCTGGGAGTGGATGAGCAAGCAAATTTACCCCAAGATCAGACCGTGCAACCCTCAGAAAATCGGAATTTTTTTTTTTAAAGGAGCTACATCTCAGACTCTACAGGCCTCACATAGCATGTGAAATGTTAAAGTTCCTGACAGTACAGTTATGGAAACACTGAACAGGTGTCTTTGTTTGGAAGGTCTGCTAGGAGAAAGTCTCGTCTCTCTGGGGAAAAAAACAGAAAAAAAACAAAACGTTAAAGCACAGCTTAAATTTGTTAATTTGCATCTGACAAGAGTTCTTCAGTGATGTAATTTGGACAGATGACACCACAGTTTCGATGTTTGGCCGTAACACACAGCACCACATTTGATAACCAAACATGTCATATCAGTACAAACACCTCATACCAACTATTGGTATGGTGGTGGAGGGGTGGGTGATGATTCGGGCTTGTTTTGCAGCCACAGCATCTGGGCACCTTGCGGCCACTGACTTGATCGTGAACTGCTCTATATAACAACAACATGAAGCCACCTGTCTGACAGCTAATTCTTGGCCCAAATTAGTAGATGCAATGATTAGGACAATGATCACATGCACAGGAGCAAATCTACAACATGATGTCTAAAAGAGGAAGGAATCAAGGTGTTGCAATGGCCCAGTCAGATCCAAGGTCAGGCCTCAAACTGATTGAAATGTTGTGGCGGGCCTTAAGACAGCTGTGCATAAACAAATGCTCGTAAACTTAAATGAACTGAAGCAACATTGTGAAGATGAGGGGGCCAAAATTCCTCCGCTCTAATATAAAATACTAATAAAGCTGTAGATAAAGTCTTTTCCCTTTATTGTATATAGTTCATAATATTATAGCATATTTTATCATTTACAATGAAATTCACTTTGTATATATGGTTCTGTGGGAGGTCTTTTCCTGTTAAAAAGGGAGTTTTTCCTCTCCACTGTTTCCAAGTGCTTGTTCATAAAGTACTGTCTGATCAATGGAGGTCTAAAAACAGGGCTTTTACCAAGTAATTTAAAAGCTCCATCTCAATTTTGTCATACCTTACAATGCAATACAAATAACAAATCTAATAATAATACTAACAAAGCTTTGTCTGACTAAAAGTCAGATGGGTTCGAATAGAATTTGTCAACCTTGCAATGACCTCATGTTTGTGTGCGAATCAGTGGTGAAGTATTCATAACAGAAACTTCCCAGCAGCCTTCACCTTTAGGAGGAACAACAGACTGAACAAACACAAAATGTGAGCAGCTTTCTCGCTGGCAGCCGGGTATTAATCCCAGCATCGTTTTATTTGTCTGAAATGTTTGCATATCAGAGTGGAGCTTTATTTACTGTTCCAGCAGTACCAGACATGTTGAAGTAGAAAAATATTTCCCCACTCTGTAAAATTGCTCGTATCATTACTTAGTCACTCAAAACTTGTGTCATGAAGGGGAAGCCAGTCAAAATGTACTCCTCGACTTTGGAGATGATCTGAGGTTGACACTTTTGATTTGTAGTGAACAACTGGACTGTCATTTCACATTTGACAGGACATAAATCCCTCCTGCCTGGGTGGTACCTGTTTATCAAATTCAGCTTCAAAATTATCATTTACTTGATGTTTAATTTATGACCAAGTCCCAGGAAGAAAAATAGTTAGCATAACAGTGACACCTGCTTCCCCTGCAATTTTCCCTAATGTTTTGTTGGGGTGTTTATGATAAACAGTGTGCCTTCTGTCAAAGTGCGTGTGAATGGGGGAATGTGGCGTGTGTGGTACAGAGCGCTCCGAGTGGTTCCTAAAGCTAGAAAATCACTTGACAGAGTTGGTATGTTTACATTTTACTGTTGCCCTCTGTCTGCAAATGTCAGTGAGCATGCCAGCGCTAAACAAGGTTAACACAGAGGTTAACTACAATGAGCTTCCTCATTTCTAATTTATCCCATTGTCCACTGTGGAATTCACCCGGAGCAGGAGTCTTGAACCTGCAGCCACATGTGGCTCATTTTCCCCATCGCCGCTGATTCCCTGTGGCTTTGACATAACACTGGATTTGACCATAGAAATGAACGATATTTTGTTCTTTTGTCATTATGATTTATATTTCACATTTGTGTGTGTGATTATTACACATTTCTACATATTTTCACATTTCGTGTGTAGCCAATTCTTGTCTTAATATGCACGTTATATCCTGCATCACCTTAGCCTCTTGGGTGGACGGAGGTTTACACATGACAGTTTGGTGTCGAGTCGCTCAAATCCAAAAAATAAATAAATAAATAAATAAAGCTGTGGAGAAAAATAGAGCATCAATAATTTATAAGTTTGTGGACAGATTTGTGCTGCTGGCTTACCTGTAGGCTTGAAATCGTCTTGACTTAAATCAAAATTATATAAAAATGTGTTTTTCTTTCTTTATTTTTTATTTAATTATTATTTAAAATGCAAATCTTTACACATATTAGTAATGTAGATAGGCTAATTTATACTTAATAGTTTATCACCTCACAATAAAACCAATAGTTACTAAAGGTTACTGACCTCTTTCTGACCTACAAGGTAGCCACAAACTTATGATGAATGGAGAGAAAGAGCTTGTATTTATTATATGTGGTTGTAAAGGAGGAATAAATATATGTATATATATATATATTTATATATGTGTATATATATATATATATATTTATATATGTATATATATATATATATATATTTATATATGTATATATATATATATATATTTATATATGTATATATATATATATATATATATATATGTATATATATATATATATATATATATATATGTATATATATATATATATATATATATATATATATATATATATATATATATATATATATATGTATGTATATGTATGTATGTATGTATGTATGTATGTATGTATGTATATATATGTATGTATATATATATATATATATATATATATATATATATATATATATATATATATATGTATGTATATATATGTGTGTGTGTGTGTGTGTGTGCATTAGTTATGTCTGAAATAAAAAGTGAAACAAGTCTTTTAATTGTTCTTACAGAGAAGCTGATTTAGCCCATAAAACGCTCTGCCAACACATGGGCCATTAAGAATTTACAAGGTGACATTCTTTATCTGGCATCCTTGAGGTTTTTAAATAGTAAGCTACAGCAGAAGTTAGGAACTTGGCTTTATCAAACCAGAAACTTACACGAGTCCATAAGAAGTGGCAACTGAGGACTGCTGTCAGGTGGCTGCTGCTGCGTCGTGCCTGAAATCAAAACAGCCATGAAGTGGCCACCGGTGCTTTGACTTTACTAACGCTTATAGAGAGGTATTTTAATGCAACCCATATCCACAAATAAATAAATAAATAATAAAAATAGCTACTGTCTCTATCACATCTGTCAGCAAACGATCAAAAAGTGGCCGGGATGGAGAGGAAAGGAATGTTCTGGTTTTTTGTCCCCAGCACCCCCTTTGAGACCGGGTGCTTGCTAATCTTAGCATTTAGCTCAAAGAGAGGTATAAACGCAGAGATCATGTGCATGCTCGTAGCAAGGGTTATCTAAATGGCTGTCATAATATTTTGGCTACATATAGTATAGAATATAGTATGAAGGTAAACATTCTGGGCAACACGTTCACACTATCACCTCACAGCAAGAAAGGTTCGGCTAGGTCCTCTCTGAGTGGAATTTTCATGTTCTCCACCTGTCCTTTCGGGTCCTCCAGCTTCCTCTCCAACACCAAGGACGTGTGTTAGGTTACTTGGCAAATGTGAATATGACTGTAAATGGTTGTCTGTCTCTCACTGATATAATAGAATGGCAACCTGTCCAGGATGTAGCCCACCTTCTTTATTTATTTAACTCCAACTCACAGCTGCTTCAGGGCAGTAAAGCCCCTATGATAGAGGAAAAAATCCCAATAATCAGATGACTTCCTGTGAGCAAAAACGTGGCAACTGTGGGAAGAAGGAACTCCCCTTTAACAGGAAATAACCTCTGGCAGAACCAGGCACAGGGAGGGGCATCCATCTGCCTCAAACATTCGGTTGTGAGAGCGAAAGACAAAAAAGAAAGGCGAGTACAGGCTCTAGAAAATGGATGGATAGATGGATAAACACTGTAAATGTCAGATTACAAATTTCATAAGATCACAGTTTGTTATAAAGGCACATGTTGAATTTTATGTTGATGTTTTTCACATAAAATAATGAAACAGCTGTATTTCTTCATTGGCTAATGGTTTATCTTTACTGCTCTGTCGTGTAACTTGGAGTAAAGAGAGAAATCATAACAAATTTGATCAAATTATCCAATAAAACTGTTCTTCCTGCTAATTTGCGACATCTCCCATAAAGATATTCCTTGTAAATAGCAGTTAGAACAGCCATTTCAACATAAACTTCTTATCTGAAGTAATTTCTCTAATTTTGAAAGGTAAATAAGGGATTAAAAGCAACATCATTCACCCGAGCTCATTCCCGGGTGACACGTGTAGCACCTGACTCGCTTTAGGGTCAAAGGCTTTCAGGTTATTGATGAATCATCGGACCAATGTTCATTTCATGTTCAGCTTTCTATCACATCTCCTCCCATTAAGTCCAATTCCTGACAGCTTCCTTGCATTCCTTACAGTACACACACGCACACACAATCGTACACAGTCAGAGTCAGGCCAAGGACATGTGCTCAGCCCTCTGATTTTCACTCTTCTCTGCCACAAATGTCATTCAGTTCTCAACGCCCTGCCTTCCCTGAACACACGCCCAGCGTTTCTGTAATAAATAACACTGACTATACATAGCTATATGATGTAATCACTACACTGCAGATTTATTTTTATAGATGCTGTTTATCACTGTTTCCTATTATTTTGCACTGTCCCTTCCCCTCGTGTGTAACAAACTTCCTGTGAATATGACTCGAAGAGCTTACGACAGGGCAGGAGGCGGTACCTTTATGATTGGTTGTGTTTGCCAACCCAGAAGGCCGTGTGTACACGGTTTTGAAAGCACAGTTTGGCTTTCTCTGAACCCTTTTAAATCACATGATAACAATAACAACACGGAACAATAAAAGGGTGATGGACACAAACGCTCCTTCCATTTGAGAGACTTTTTGATGCAAGTCCAAATCTGAAAGACTCTGCAACCAGCACAGCTTTAATGTTTTTAAGTGTTTACTCTACCAGAGTATTCCACAGTGTCTGTCGAGGAAACCCAAAAGGGCTGAGTCAGAGATCCCATCTCTTCCGGAGGCAGGGTTGAGCGTTGCTCTCCTTTGAAAGGCAGCATGGAAAGATCAACGGGTATCTCCTGAGGGAGCCACTGCTCCATACTGTGCTGCTGTCCCATGGCCAAACAGCCCGGGGCCCTGCAGTCTGCTGCTGTTAGCCTGTCTTGTTTACTTAGGGAGGACTTTCAACCCTGGACAGCCATCATGATCTGTATTCTGTCTTTTCTGTTTGTCTGTCTCACCCTTCCTTGCAGCATGTGATCACTTATTTGCAACAAATTCAAACTCTTATTTCAAACCTGCAACTGTGTGACAAGCATCGCAGCTTTCCAGCCTTCTCAGGTGGCACCTCTAGCATGAAAGTGACCCTCGGCTGTGCGGATAGCAATCCAGATGAGAGCGCAGGGAGGATTTCTGCGCTGCCGTGTTTATATTTCCTCCCTCGTAGCACCATGGATACAGTGCCAAGCTAGGACCTCCTCATAAATTCAGATACCCATAAATATTTGCCTGTGTTTTGAGCTCAACAGTAGTTTGCATTTACATATCTAAAGGTGCTTTTGTAATTTATCTCGTTGGAAGCTCGAGGACTTAATGCCCGGTGGTCTCGGTGGACAAATTGGGTTTTATATAACACTCAGCAGCAAATCATCACAAGCCGTGCTTTTCCATTCAGTTTGAACACACAAGTAAAATTTAAAGAAAAAAAGCAAATATTGTGATGGATATGAAGGAAATAGTGAAAAATAGTGTCATTCCGATCTGATGTCAAAAGTCAAGTAAGAAAAATAGGTGCAATAACCGTTCACCTGAAAACTGTGGATTTGTCTGTTACGCAGTGCCGCGCATTCCTCCACACTCAATAAACTTAGCTGAATCAATATGTCAAAGAGCAGACAGATAACGCTAAGCTCAGGCATAAATCCTAACCATCTCTAAAATCTTTTCATGTGGAATTACTCACAGGCCATATTCTCTTAAGTACAGTAAACATTGTGACAGGTACTTTGAGCTGCTGGTTCAAGAGGACACAGGAAAGTGGATTGTTCTTTAAGCCCACAGGGGCCCGAAGAAAAGGAAAAGTCTCGAGTGAAAACGTTACCAGAAAGGACAAAGGTGTGGTTTGGTGAAATCACCCAGAAAAAAAAGCTGGGTAAGTCTTGCTGTGCAACTTTTAGGCGAAATTCTTGTCTTGCATTAGCTGGCCGTGATGTCTTCTTCTTTCCTCCCAGTTGTGAAAACATCTGAGAAAATAAAGCCCTCTGGTATCTGTTCAGCCAAGGAGAAACGGGGAGTTAAAGTATAGATGGGAATGACTCACACAAAAATATGCAGAAGGTGGTTCTTTCCGTAATTTCCAAAACACTGACGCGTTTCGCTCTTCTTTTAAAAACAAACTGCAGATTTATTTGCATCACCAGAACAATTTATTGGATTGAATTTAAATAATTTCTCATAATGTTAAAAAAAAAATAGTAAAACAAAAAGAAAACATGTTATTTCAGAAAAATAAATAAGTCCGGTTGCGTGAATGACATGCTCTTTTTTTAGGATGAAGAAAGTTGTGAACAAAAGCAAAGAAAAAAAAACCTCTTTGTGCTAACATTTACATGTAACTTATCATGCCTTCAGTATTCAGTCTCTTCGGGTGAGGGTGGGGGGGAGGGTTTTTTGTTTTTGTTTTTTAAAACCTGAAATAGCTCTTGAAGCTCCCACACCACTTGCTTAGGTCATGCAAAAAAAATGAAAAATCAAAAAGGCTTCTCAAATTCATGATTTGGCATGACCTGTGAGCTTCATAAGAACATGTTACATTAACAATTCTCCTTTTAATCATTACAGCGATTCATCACAGTCATCACAGTGAGCACAGATTTGTTCAGAGGTGACCTCACGCTACACTTTGGTCTAATTTTGGCTGAAATATGATGCAACAGCACATGTTATTATTATGAAGGGTATACAGTTTATAGTGAGTCAGGTAGCGCGGCCAGCAGCCTTCGTTTGCAGTTTATGTGTAAGAACATAAAGGTCAGAGGGTCCTACAGCTATTCTGGGCGTTCTTTGTTCAAACAAGCCATCCAACTGCTTTACATGTGCGAGATTTTGTAGAAGTAGTACCGTAATGCTGCCCGTTGGCCGACAGTGTTCTCATGTCAAAAATTAAGTCTCACGAAGTTGATTGTTTTTGCATCTTTTTCTCTCTTTTTTTTAAATGATTAAACACAACACGATGTGATATAGTCATTTATACCCTGTTTAAACCAAACTAGTTTCAGTCAAATACAGTAAGTAAGAGCTTTCAGTGGAAAACGTGCACATTCAACACTACTGTACTACCGCTTATCGAGAGACAGAGAATAGAAAAGAAGACATCAGAATGGTTTAACTTCTACTCTATATTGATATCTTTATTAACAATCATAGACATGTTTTTCAACTATGGAAGATTTATAAATATTTTTCTTTCTTTTGATTCATGTAAGTTGTCTCGGCACTTATGGCATGATTCCAGTTTTGGAAAAAAACAAAAAATCAAAAAAAGTCCACAAAGAGTTGAGTGCTTGTGTGAAGCACTGATATCCAATCAACATCTTCAAAGAGAAATCCGTTATGTACAAGATGGCTTTCTTTAAGGAACCCAGATTTGGTTCTGTGTGCCACGGATGGGAGAGATACCGAGTGCAGGTCCAGCAACCATCCATAGCAGGCCACCTAATTGATCATTTGGCCTGGCGTTTCCCTTTTGTTGTTGATGTTGTTGTATTTTAAGGCAAAAAATAAAAAAAAAGACCCTGACATCAATCTGGAACCTGATCGCAGATACTCCATGCTTGATTCAAGCTTCTAGTCTGACTTAAGGTCATCTCAAACTTCTTTCCCCCTCTCGTCCAACTCTTCTTGCATCAGCTGAGAGGGAAGGAAACCAACACTGCACCCAAATACTTCCACTATACACAGCATCCAGACACGAGGGGCCGGGGGTCTCTGTCCGCCCAGAAGGTTAAAATGTTCAGGCTAAGGCCATGGGGCACCAGGGTTCGCCTCTCACTGAAGCCACGTCCGATGACTGGGTCAAGCCCACGCTGCCGTACAGGCCGTCCTGTCCGGAGTACTTGACGGACGAGCCCGAGCCTGCTCCCTCCCCCCCGCTGGACAGCACAGATGAACTGATCTGCAACCAGAAAACTCTCTGTTAGCAAAAATTGTGAGTTTATTGTATAAAATGTCAGTAAAACTTTTAGATTGTGTAAAACCTTTTTTTTTTAAATTATTATTATTGAGGACTGAAATGACATTTGCATTGCAATGTTGGGGGAAAAAGGAGCATGATCAATGTGACGTATTAGTGTAATATCACAGTGACATATTAGTTAGCAGCAGTCATAACCACAGAGCATCAGTCAGCCTGCATGTCATCTCTTTATCACAGTTTGTATTTTACAAAATATTCACTCATGAAAATGGGTGAAAAATCTGGCCTTTTATAGTAATTTCAAGTGTAGAAATTCCTATTTAACACACACACACATATATAGATATAGATATTTCATTGTTTTATTAATTATTATTTTTATTTTAAACTATTATTTGAAAAATTTAAAAGCAATTAAAAATCAGTTTTACCCCTGACACTTGTCCAGAGGGAGAGCTGGTTTTCGAGCAGTCTTCGGAATTGGATGAAGAGGTGGATGTAGGAGTCATGGAGACAGAGTTGCTACTTCCTGGAAACATAAAAAAAATGTTGTCGTTACATTATTTTAAAAGAGATAAATATGACATACATATTCCTTCGTGCAGCAGAAATATTGTTCAGCTACTCACCAGAGGATCCCTTTGCTTTATTCAAAGTTTTCGGTTTTCTTTTTCTCGTCTGGATTCCCTCTTTCTTCATGGCGAGCGGCCGAGGTACCTGTAAGATGTGATTTTTTTTTTTAATGAAAATAAGAAATGATATTTTTTTTATCAATAATGCGTCGATTTTTAAAAATTAAAACTGAATTAGAGGGGGGGGAATTCAAATCGCAGTGAACTTACTCCGTGTAATTTTGTGTAGAGGCCGCACGCGTTACACACCGGCTCTCCCTCCGCGTTTCTGCGCCACAGAGTGGTGGTACTGGTTTGACAGTTGGCGCAGGAAAGGCCGATTCTTCTGGACGTTGACTGTTGTGGCAAGCAAAACATAACATCAGTCACTATAATTAAACGTGGGTATCCAGGAAAATAAAGCACCACACACTCAACCATTTTATTCATACCTGACTTTCCAACAATAATCCACACCCTGTTAGAATCCCAATTTAATTGGCATTTACGCACGGATTTATATTATTATTCATTTATTTATTACAGGTTGTTAATTCGCAGAGAGTTGCTACGTGCCATTTCACTTCCTTGTAAAAACTGCGTAATGGCACCATGGAAAATCTGGACCCACTGACGCCTTTTTAGATTAGCTTACCCGACAGTAGCTGGGAGTGGAGATTGAGATAAAGTGTCTCCTTACATTAACACTTTCCACGTGTGGATTGATTTAATGTGAATTTAGTGAATAACATTTTTTTTCTTATGAAACAACTAAATGATTGTGCTTGACTGATGAATTTAAAACACTGGCTAAGCTAAAACTATCATTCTCCTTTGCAAAGCACAAGTCCTTGATTCAAATGTGAAATGCATGCTTTATTTATTTATTTTCCCCGTTTTATAGAAATCACGTGATCTTGCGTAAATAAATTTTCCTTGATTACAATCAGGTTTGAACTGGGGGCTGTATCATTGAAACCTTCATCCAGAAGCCGAATCGTGACAACGACAGTGACCTCCAGCAATTGTTTGAAACAATTAGGCAGGAAATTGGTTGATTTAAGTGGCCCTCGCCCCCCTCCTCCTGTCTCCTTACCGTCCGTTTCGGTGGTTTAATTAATGGCCGGCTCAGACCATTCATTTTGCTATAGAGGCCGCAGGCGTTGCAGAGAAAGTGGCCCGTGCCATCGCGCCTCCACAGCGGCGTGGAGATGGAGCCGCAGTTCACGCACTCTCTGCTCTCCCCCATGTCGTCCAGAATATCTGAAACTGAAGAGAAATACTGGAATCAGAACAGGGAGCGAGTTTGTGAGAATTACACATTGTTGCTGGTCATTATTTCATAAGCGATTCTGCTTCTGGGACTTCATGTCAAAGAAAGCAAGCGGATAGATACGGCGGGCAAAATGATCTGTTCATGGATTATAAATTGATTAAAGCGAAGTGTTTAACAAAATTCACATTTTTAATAAATTTATACTGTTGTGCCAATGTTGTTTTAAAAGCCTCGGTGGATTTTACTTCATGTAAATGATTCATTTTATATATTTCTGGGCAGTCATTTGCGCCTGTTTCTTACACACACACACACACACACACACACACACACACACACACACACACACACACACACACACACACACACACACACACACTATCATAAATTCATTTTTGGCAGTGTATGAAACATATTTTTATTCAACATTTTGAGGTCAGGCCTCGACGAGGGGAACAGGTTTCTGTTACAAAGACACGCAGGCGCTTGGTGCCTTCACTCCAGACACTTCAAGGTTGCGCGCGTGATTAAAATACCTTTTTTTCTTTCCGTCCCACACAGTGAGAAGGAAAACGATTCCATCTTTGTGCCTCCCTCTACTTTGTTTTCGTTTGATTTTTTTTTCTTACCTCCATTTGGTCCTCGAATCAAGGGCGCACTCCTGCTTTGCAAGGTGTGGAGCATCGTGTTATCAAAAGGTGCCCCGGGCCAAGGCGAGGGTAGCTGGGGTGCAACGTACGGGGAGTATGGGCTCGGGTAGGGCCCGCTGAGGGGACGAGAAAGGCTGTACTGGTCTCTGCTGCTCATATTCAGTGTGTTACTGTAGCCCGTGTCCCTGGGGGTCCCGTTATTGATGGGTGGGCTTGGAGGGTAGTGAAAACGACTGGAGGCGTGCGGGCTCCCGGTGCTGTACGAAGGGCTCTCCGGGGTGGACTGTGACCACACCGAGTGACTGGAGACGGCGTGGCCGGGCTGAGCAGACACGTTGGCCGGCAGATAAGACAGACTGGGGATCATGGTGCCCACCCGCGAGCTAGGGACATACACTGGGGAGTTAGGGTTGGAGTGCATATAACCACCAGAACTCGAATCATATCCAGTCTGGCTCTGGGCCGCAATGGCCAGTGTTTGGTACATGTCGGCCGGGTCCACCAGCAAGCTTGTCTTGTGTGCTCCGGTGGAGAGGACGAGTTTGCTCCCCTGGTCTAAATCCGTAAACAGCGGGATATCCTCGGTAGTGGTCAGGGTGTTGTTATGGTGTCCGAAGTGAAGGTAGGAGTGCAGGGATCTGCTGTCGGAGCGACGGTGCCCTAGCGCGTCAAGCTCGTTCGGAGGTGTCCTCAGCTCATCCGAGGTGGTGCCGTCCCTTCTGCTGTCACCGGGCAGGTAGTTCTGCTCAGCCGGTGACCCTGGGCTGCTGGACACTTCTCGCTTGACCATGGACCAGCTGTTTTCGCCCAGTTCCATCCAGGAGCACTTTCCATACACCGTAGGGGTAAATAAAAATGGCCAGGGAGTGGTCTACCCTGTAACAAAAAGAGTCGGAACCGTTAGGAAACCACAAGAAATGACCCTTTTTGCGATGTTAAGGATAAGTGAATTGAAAATATATCCACAAAACATCCTGACAGAAAGTCGGCAGGTTTCTGAAAAAGGGGGGAAATGCAAACGGACACCTGGTGTACAGACCAGCATTCATCTTTGGATGAACTACATTTTTCACAATAGAGAATAGGGTAATAAACTACGAAAGCTCCAGTTAATTATTACTGAGTCAGTATCATCTCGAACTCCAATAAAAACCCAGTCTACAGTGACTGCCATGCTCTCATGAAGCGCTCTTAAGAGGCACTGGATCCATCCGTGTCAAATCCCTGTCCTCCCCTCCACACGCACATACGCAAGTAGACGCACACATAAAGAGATAGGAAACAAAAACGCAATATGTCTTCACAGCAAAAGAGATAACCGTTTGATAAGAGTCAAAACAGATAAGGACCGAAAGGCTGACTGGAGCGATAAAACAATACCCCGAAATTATGAGTTTGGTCTCGCTGCGCTCGCCAAGACACCGCCAGATGTTTAAAGCAGCTGTGCGCGCCGCAAAAGTGGGAGAAGAAACGTTTTAAAAGACGAAGAAGAAGACTTACCTGCTACAAGTGTGCCATATAAGTCGAAAGCAAACTTCCTAACAGTGAGCCTCTGCTTCTCTTGGAAGTAATGGGAAAGTTTACCGCAGTTAGAGGAGGTTTATGAGAGGAGGCGCCTCTGGTGGCTGCGGCCGCAGGAGGCGGACCAATCATGTGGAGCGTGAGCGGCTGGAGACGCGATGGGGGTGCCAGCCTATGAACTCCTCCAATCAATCACGCTGAAAAACAGAGAGAGAGCGAGGGGGGGGGGGGGGGGAGACACTTCACTTGATCAGGTCTGAAAGTTGGATTAATGTGTTGATACGATCAGGTTTCATTATTCGAAAGTTATGCTTTCGGTTACAAATGAATACGCCCCCCCCCCCCCCCCCCAGCTGTTTCTTTTTTTTCTTTTCTGTTTGTTTGTTCTTTAAATGAAATTGTTGTTTGTCTATCTTGCTCTATTTACAGGTGATCCACAAATCTGGTGATGAGCCTACAGCAGCTGAAACAAACAGAAACGAGTGTCTTTGAGATTTTAATTTCACCGGACTACTCTTTAATATCCAGCTCTTTCATAGGCTACTCCTGTTTTATGGAAAATTGTGACATTTATATGACAGACAGCGGTTTAATTTAATGACTAGATCGTTATTAATTAAACTGCCAAGAAATGCAGTTAAAATTAACTTACCCGTCACCCTGAACAGGAAAGTGCTACTCCCATGTTTACGCATTGCAGTAATCACGTCTGCAAGGAGCACGCTTTTAACTTTCGATACTTTGGAGATTTTAAAATGATTATATTTATAATGGTTAATCCAGAGTTTAAAAGCTGGGACTTTCCACTGCAGTCTGTCCACGAGTTAAAGACCTGAATATTTTGTTTTTACTTGGAGCATTAGTGTAATAAAATGTTTCGTCTGGACAACTTTTTACTGATGAGAATCCTTAAGAAAGACTCCTTTTATTAAAACAACAGCCTATTAAATGATTGATCAAATATATATTCCGTGTGTGAAATGTGCTTTAGGCCTACTTCTTCTTTCTGGTTTCATCTTAATTCAAAGTCCTACACCCCCCCCCCCCCCCCCCTTTGTTTATTCTCTGTCATCATTCCAGTGATCAATAAATCCCCTCTTAATTAGTTTAAGTCAGACGGCTCTCATTGAGCGTTAAAGGTGTGTGTGTGTGTGTGTGTGTGTGTGTGTGTGTGTGTGTGTGTGTGTGTGTGTGTGTAGCTCCTCTTTGAAACGCGATGATTCGTTCAGCCCGAATATACATTGAGACGAGTGAAGTGATCAAAAGTGGGGAGGTGTCAATTGAATCATTAACGCATTTGCAGGTCACACTCGCAGCCATTCAGTGGGTTTTGTTTGTTTGTTTGATTTTTTTGTCTGGACAGTTGATCAGATTACCTCCAACAGCCCATTCATTATACTTCCAACTACCGCAGGGAAGTCCGAGAGTATACTCTGATACTTTTATAATATTCACCCTGCATCCATCACACTGATAACAGGCACCGAGCTGCATCCATGTTCACTGCTTCTGCAGCTGCACAGCAGACAAAACTGAGGGAAAAATCAACTCACCGCAATTCATGATTCATACTGTAACACCATCTGTATCGGTTACTAATGTGTCATAGCAACGGAAGGCACAGCTGCACTTTTTGATTTACCAATATCGTCCCAAAAATTGCTAATATGTTATTAATTATCCATGTCCCTGCCAATTAGACTACCACATGGAGTTAACAGTTCACAGGGCCTAACAGTAACAGAGTCTTCGGCTGGACTTATGTTCAACGCGTGCCACTGCCAGGCCTCCCATTGTTCCTCCTCTGTCTACTTCTCGCACAAACACTATTATTGTCAGACAGTCATGAATATTATTACTGTAGAGTTATTTTCAATGCTAATTCAATACCCGTGGGCGCAATCGTGCAGCCGCTCTCCAGCAGGTGTTCCTGCCGCTCTTATTTTAATACTGGCGTGATGATTCCTGCTGCTGGATCCTTCTCCTCGCATAACTTCAGAGGGAAACAATGCAGCCCGAGTTGCGTGGCGATCTGTGTCTATTTGTGTAGTGGTTATGCTAATCCATGTTGTCTATCTGATTTCCACAGAACTTTTGCTGATAGAAATTCACGCTTGAGGCGATATTGTGACTGTTAGGCGTCGAGTCTTCGCTCGCTCTCAGGTCCTAGAGGTGATTCTTATCAGAGGCAGTAACCGCACCAAAATGCGCTGCCGTCTGCCATCCCATCACCTCAGCCTGCAGTTGTCAGGAAGGTGAGAGAATACAAAATCCTGTTGTTGCTGTTTTTTTCTTTTTTTTTTCTCTTTGTTGCCCCCCCTATTCCGCCATCACCCCACCCTCACCCCTCCACCCTCCCTCCTTTTTTTTCTTTGCGGCTTCTGGCTCACTGGCTGCGAAGCCTCCAGTTGATAAATGAGGTGTTTTCGCAGTAATGTCAGCGTGGGCTGCTCTGACACACGGAGCTCGTGAGAAGAAGTGGCAGGACGCCGCCCTGTCTCCGCGTTTATCCAGCACAGCCAAACACTGCAGGCCAGCCACTGACTGTCAGCTCCGGCCTGTGCGCTGACCATCTCCATCACACATAATTCAACCAGATAGCCTGCAACTGGTGGATAATAATAATAATAATAATAATAATAATAATAATAATAATATATGGAAACGATAAATAGTGAACGAAATATTTCATTTATGTATTGGAATAATATTGTCAAACTGTATTTAAAATATTTAATAAATACTATTTCGTTAGGAAGTAATGAAAAGACGCAATAATAATCATATTATTATTATTAATATTATTATTATTATTATAAGCTCTTTAATGGTTGACCCTCTTCAGGTGTCTGAGCCTTATGTACCGACTTGATAATGATTATCTCCAGCCCTCGAGTGCTCGTTGCAGCTTTCTCCTGATTATGTGATGTTATGGAGATAACGAGGAGCAAGAGAACGAATTACGCACGAAAGGGACAGTTAGGGGCATCACACGGTGGCGTGGGCAACTTTGAGACTATTACTCACTTTTTTTTAATTTTATTTACTTCTTTAAAAATGCCCTGCTTGGTCGTTAGTTTGACTGTGACTGTGTAGAAAGGGCAGCTCTGATTTCTCTTACACGGCAGGGCAATAAAAGGCACTGTGGACGCCAACACGCCCCACGTCCGAAAACACCTTTGATGTCTCGATTATGATTAATGAGAAGCGACTGCAGCTACATGTAAAACACGCAGGAAGGAGACGCAATTCATCATCTCAATCACCCCACGGTTGCTTCCCCCCCCCCCCTTTTTTTTTCTTGCTATGTTTTTATCTTTGCATTTCACACACAGAGTCTGTTTTCAATCAAATCCTGTATAATTGTCTTTTAATAACGACGGAAGATTAATATCCAGTATTTAATCTGTGGGGTGTTGTTTGGATTAATTGTATTTTTATTTTGTCAAACTGTCAATAAAGCAGCTATCCTGCACATATTTGCACCACAGCTTTGGTGACAATCCTGCGTTACTGTATTTAAGAATCTGGGCTTTTAACGACTTAAATCGCTTTAACGTTTATGCTACGTGTTCCCTTTACAACAAAGATTTATCTTAGAAAGCGAAACATATGTAGAGTGAACTGGATTTGCACACAAGACGCCAAATATTTCCAATTTAAAAAAGAATACCTTAGAAATTAAAATAGAATACATCAATTAAATAGACATGTTTCCTCGCATGGCTATATAAAATACACTTTGGATTTTGTGGTTTAATGGTTAATTGATTGATTTTATTTCATCCATACAAATCACACACACACATGTATACACCATGACCATGATTCTGTGTGTGCAATAAATACCAGAATAAGGTGCACTAAAAAAAGTCATCATAAAGAGCAACTTATAAAAGTGATTTAACATCGACAGATATTCAAAGTTCAGCTTTAGAAACTGATTATTACCATTATTTTTACATTTTAAATGCATTGCAGCTGTCATTATTAAACATGAAATATTAGCAGTAATTCTGTTTGCATAAAAATCAGATTGCAAGTCTGGTTTAATGAATTATTCGTCCATGAAATCCAAAATGGGAAAATTGAATTGTTAACAATTATTCCAAAGAACCTTTTTTATTATATTACATGAGAAAAATGTAATATATTATCCAGTATATCCAAAAGCAGTGCAGCATATGGAAAAACAACAAATATCCACTCTCCCCACAACAATAGCACAATAACAATGAAATACATGAGAGGCGTTGTGAGTTCACGCTGTCTTAACGTGTAGCTCCATCCTTAAAATCTAGATCATTTTGTTCCTGATATAAATCTATTCCCGCTCACACTCTGTGCTTTTCTATATTTACCTCCAGTTCCCAGCGCCTATAAACACTGACGTATTTGCTCTTATTTTATTGAAGACACAGTTAAGTTTTATACCTGCGCCGGTCTTTTTCTCCCTGTCCTCCACAGAATGGCAGCTTGTCCAGAGCCGCTGGAGCAAAGGCTGCTGGGAGGCCGTGAATGCCAGACTCTCCTGTTTGAAGTGGTAGATGATTAAACGGGTCATGACAGGTGTAAAAGCAACCTTTGTCATTTTGGACATGTACCGTCCTTGCTTCCTTGGCTCGCCCACAACGGAACGCCCTGCTCACCTGCCCGAGTGTGTGTGCACTAATGTGTGTGTGCACGTTTGGGTGTGTTTGTGTGGAGTGGATTTTCTGGAGGGGATTGATGGCTGTTAACAATCCTGCACCATCACGCTCCCTGCCTGTCATGTGATGAATGAGTGACGGATACACCCCTGATGGATGAGACGTGAGCCTGTTGTCTGCATATTTGTGGTCTTGGCTCTGTGCCGCTCGGTGTTAAAAAAGAAAAGAAAAACAAGCATAAAATTGCTCCAGTGGAAATGAGTGAATTGTCTGTGATTTGAGAAGGATTGAGGTTGTATTTATCTCTTATTATTTGCGTCTCCAAGAATTTCTATTTATCAAATCAGCGTGGTGATGTCATATCAGCCTGACATAAGTTTCAGGGTTCGTTTGACCTATTCTCCTAACTTTGGCTCCAATCGTGTATCGACTGTATCATATTATTATATTACAAGCTGTTTTTTATCACTTGTACTTCTCTTATCTATTTTCCTCCCCGAGCCATCATGATGCATATACAGCAGTGAAATGAAGATAAAGGGTTTGCTCTGGTATCGTAATACCACAGCTCAAATTCAAATGGGGTTTTGACATATCAGGCGAAATCACTCTGTCATATGCAGGATTAAGTGGAAGAAAAATACCAGCATTTTGTTTTGTGTAATTAAAATATTAGCTTGCTCATTTTTGAGGCTGAATTTGGAAGCAGACCCCCCCCCCCCCAGGAAAAAGTGAATCCCTAATATAAGCAATAAGGCCGAAATGGAAAAAATCTTTACTCATTCTTTGTCGTTTTCATCTTCCCGTGAAACCGTCATTCTGTCTCATAACTCTTGAACAATGAGTCTGACTCACAGCAGGACTCTTCTGTGGAAGCTCTGAGCGAAGCCGTGATCAATTTTGGGCTCACGTCAAAGGAAACGGGTAATCTGATAATCCTGGTTGCATATAAAGCCATAAGAGTTTAAACTTGCATTCAAACAAATAAGGCAAAGTTGGTCCGCTTGACACACAACACTCCTGGAAGCTACATTTAAATTCATATCCTGCTATGATTTTAGATTCAGTGCACATCAGGGCCAAATTTCATAAGGTTAGGTTATTTCAAAGTCCCAGTTTGGCAGCTGTGTTTCTCGCCAGTAGCCAGATGAGACAATATGGCCATCTAACACTAAATACAACCACTTTGACAACCTTGTTTTCGACTTTAGACCCTTTATTGAATTGAAAATAGCACAAAAACATTCAAATCTGAAAGTGAGAAACGGTTTCACTAAAAGAAAAAGAAAGTCATTATAAAATAGATGACGTCAATATGTTTCTTTTTATTAAAGGTGCGGTTAATGAAGTTTGGAAAGGTAAATATTTTTCCATTCCTGCTTCATAGAAGAGCTCAGCCACTCAAGAGTCTGAGGCCTGCTTTATCACAGATAATGTGCCAAATGTGGTTAACTGGGTTCATGCCTTCATCCGCTACTACACCCACATACCATTACACATTCGGCTCTGTGCTGATAACATACCTTATGGTCATGATTTAGCCCAGAGTATGTGGGCCTATCAACAACAAAAAGAAAGAAAGAAAGAAAGAAAGAAAAATCCTCCCGTTTCGATTTGTTTCGAGTTGTCTACTTCTCCTCAGTCGATCAAAAATTAGATTTATTTTTTGTGCTTTATTTGTATTCATGCAGTGATTTCCAGCACCCTCCATTCTCTTACAGAAAACATAGTTTTATATTAATCTTTTAAGGCTTTTATGATATTGTGTCCCATTTTCTTTGCAGTTTTATGGTAAATGTAATGTGACTGATCTGTTTTCAATAAGCCAGACTGATTTATTCTTTTCAGTGTAACTAATGTCAGTAATATTATTATTAAAATAATAACAGTTCTACAAAAAAACCTTCTTTTAAAAAACATTTTAAATGTGATGTTTTTGGTTTAGAATAATAATTATAATATAAAATCTTTTTTATTTTATTTTAATATAGGGTTTAAATCAAAATAAATCATTGAAGTCTGTTTAATTGTGTAACGTGTCCAGTACAAATATTCAGCTAGTTGCCAATTAGCTTAGGTAAGACAAGAGACTGGAGGGTTGGGATTATTAAGAAATTCTGGTTCTGTGTATATGTTAAACAAACGAGATGCAAAATGCCAGGTATTGAGCATTAGCATTAGGTTTTGTTCACTTTGGGTCAGACAAGCTGTTTTTCTGCGCTACCATGTTGTTAAGTGTTGATAAAATTAACAAATGTTCACTGATACCATTATTCAGCCTGACGAGTATTCGGCTCGTTTACAAATGTTTGTAAAACTTGCAGTGAAAGAAGAACGAAAGAGGACGCAGCTTCGCTCACAGACGCCTCTGCACCTCTGTCTCTGGAAAACAGAGCCTCATCTCTTGCGTAGATTCTGAGGCTATGTTATTGTTTCCATGCTAGCGTCTCCATCCTGTGGAGCCAGTCCCCCTCTGTGTGTTTTGTCTCAGGAGAGAAGGTCAGGTCTCCAGTACATTTTCTGACTTTCCCTGAATCAGCTGTTTGGAGCCCCAGCCTGAGAGAAAACAGCCTTGGCCAAGGCAGCGTCGCTGATAGCAAAGCAGAGGCAGCCTGGAAGCAAGGAGGTGGAGGTGGCAGGATGGCTTGAGGGAGTTTGGAGGGATCGGATACTCGGGCATGGCGCTGCATTGTAGCAGCTGGGAGATCTTGCTATCCCACTCAGGCTTCAAGGTCTACGAAATCTCAGCTGCTTGTTAGAAAGATAGCAGAGGAGTGTGTGGTGGAAATAAGACAATCACCAATTGTTGAACTCACGAGTGGGAGACAGATGGGATATTGAAGGAAGGAGGGCACAGTCTTTCACAGGTTTTGTTAACGGCTGAATTAGTTTATCTGTAAGTTTTTGGGTCTCGGTGTTGTGCATGTTGCTTCTCTCTGGTATGGCTTAGCGGGACACTTGACTAGAACACATGCTATCTCTGCTTCACACATCAAATGGCACAAATTTCAGAGTTAATGAAAAGACATATTACCTCTTCCTTCTGATGGCGCCTTAGTTACAGATTCTTAAAATCAGTGAAAAACCTGCAGAATTTATGTCATATATATTTGTGTTAAAACTCAACAAAAACAACAAAATCTTTACGTTTTTAAGAAGTTGACCAGGTGTTTGAGAGTGTTAGACTATAAGAAGGGACTCCAGTGCGTGAAAAAGCCATAAAAGAGTAATGACTCACCAGATTTTCTCAAGCCTTCCTTATTTATTTATTGCCATTTGCAAGAAACCCATATCTTACTTCAAGCACCGCAACTTACTCAAACTTGTGCAATCTATTTTTTAAGGCTTTGTCTTGGTCGCTTGTGCTTTAACCCTTTAACGGCAAGTTTATCATATTTGATACAAGAGATTTTGCAAAAACTGCTGGTGGCAGCAAATATTATGTAAATTTAAACTCATATAGGCAATTAACATATAATGTCTGGGTTTTGTTGGGATTTTTTTTTGAAGACTCCATTAAAAAAAGGTGGGGTTTTTTTGGTAATTATTTCCTTTTCCATTCTTTATAGGGTTAAACACGTCATGCCTGAGGTTTAAAATGAGACATGGCTTCAGAAAAAGTGCAAAAAGGAGCAAATGTGACGCTATGGAGCCAAAGAAAGAAAACTGAGATACTCTTCTTTACATCACAAATTCATCAAATTAATGAATGACTGTGTGTATACATCTATACAATTTAGACAGGTCAGGCCACAGAAAAGGTCGCATTTAGTATCAGTTAAAGTCTATCCTGTAACTTTTTGAGGGTTCTCTCCTTCCATCCTGTACAGAAATCTGTCTTTTAATTTCACCAAAACCACTTCCTACAGTGGTCATTGGTTGAGAGACAACTCTACAAAAAGCATTGACTCAAAAATCTGCAGATGTGGGAAGACGAAATCAAAGTTTCGATTTTGTAATTTGGGCACGTGGATGTCGCAAAGAACTACCACCGATGTCTCATAGTAACCCTCCAGTAGGAAGTGTCGAACATCGGCCCTGACCTTTTTGTAAATACACTCCTTTCCAGGAGAAAATGTGTGCAAAAAATGTCTGCAGCTTTTCAGCAAGTAGAACAAATAAGCTCTTTTATGATCTGATAAGCTTCTCTCAAAAGGGTCTAGAGCTCCACCAGACATAGCCGATTTTGCACGGCGCTTGTCCTTCTGTGACCGTACGGCCTCGCTTCGTCTCGGCCTCTCACACTTAAACACACATGCAGATAAACGCACGTACACGCCGCTCCCCTTCCGCACACATTAAACACACTCTCAGACTGACTTGAAGGTTTCTGTCGCCCTCTCCTTCACTTGAGTCAGTTGCCAGACAATGAAAACATTGAGAGGCAGTTTCTATGGCGTGCCCAGGGCTTTTGTTTGACTGAAAAACATATGCATTCTACATGCTCCAATTATGGTTTTATCAGATCGCCGTCAAACACACCAATCATGCACCTTCCTTTGTGCCCTCTCTAACGGTGTGTACTGTACCACGCGGAGCAGTGGCTCGCTGTGTTTGCATGTTTGCCCATGGTGGGAGTATAATATCTCAGGCTGGTCTGCGTCCCCGTTGGCGGAAAAAACTCGCAGCTTGGTCGAAAAAGCAAAGGCGAGAACGTCCCTTTTACTTCACAGCAACAGATTGGTTTTGAATGCACAAGTGAATTAGCACGGGGCCCTTCTGCTCTTTCTAACAAACACATTCAGCTTCAGCTCTGACCAACACTGGGTCGGCTGTTGGACTGGACACAAAAAGGGCCATATCAGGGCGATCTGCGGCACGTACAGTTAAGTCGCTTATTGTGACTTGAACTGTGTGCTCCAACAAAAGAGACTAAGAAAGACACGGCTGATCTGAATTACCATTGGCTCAGTTCTCGATTGGCCCGACTTCCCTTCAGTGTCAAAGTCACGTCCACATCTCCAGTTATTTCACAAGAATGTTATCAAAACTAAAGTTGTATAACCACTTTAGTTGTATAACCATAATATAAATATCCATCCATCCATCTTCATCCGCTTTATCCGAGGCTGGGTCGCGGGGGCAGCAGCCTAAATACATATACATATAAATATATGTATAAAAAACTCCAGAATAGCACACCTGTGGCTATTAAATCATTGGTACATTACTTTGGGAGCATAGAGAAAAGAGAATTTGATTCTGTTTACAAACCAGATTCTGAACTTCAAAAAGGAGCTGTCCTCCAGTTTGACCCCTGCCATTATTCTTACTGACATTAAGACGAACCCTGGCCAGTGTGTGTGTGCGCTTTGTTTTGATAGACGCCGGTCAGCAGCTTAGCCTCGTAGGCTCCACTAAGCCAAGTGTTTACAGATCTGCTAGAACGCAGCCTTGTAGATTCAAGATGCTGCATCCAGGCAGACGTCGCTCCAGCCCGAGGCCTGGACTGATATTATCCATGAAGCACGATTAACCCGACGTGATAACAGCGGCGAATCAAGGCGAGGATGGAGCTCTTGTCAGATACCAACGGTATCTTCAGTGTGACCACATGACGCAATGTGAGAAAATGCGTGGAACAACAGCAAAGATGACCTGAACACGATGCCCAGGTTTTGTCTTTTGGTTATTATCATCGGAGGTGGGAGGTAACGAAGCAAGTACTTGAGTACTTCTGACTGCTCTTGCATTTGAGGGAAGTTGCATCACACATCAAACCCAACTGACCTTAATGGAGGAAGCACATAGACAGTCCCATTAATGTATATGGTCTATGCATCACTCAGTCAGCAGGAAGTACAAAAGGCGTGTGTGTAAAAACAACAAAATCAAGTCTTTTATGTCAATTCTATCATATTATATTAATTTCTGAGACATTTTTAATTTCAGCAAAACTTTTTACCTAAATAAATAAACGATGTAAAGAAATCACTTTGTCAAAAACTCATTGCAACTTCTACCTTGTATGAGAACTGTTCTGTTTCCAAATGACTTTATATCATTAATGACAGACACATTTATAACACTTTCATTTTTAGGTAGACAGTTTTTGGTATGTCAGCGGGACATCCGGACGTTTCAGCATCTGTTTAGCAACAGAAGAGGAGCGAGCATAAAGGGAGCAGTGTTTTTTCAGCAAGTGAAAAGCAAAGAAAGACGGAGGAGAGGAAGGAGATCATTTTAAAGGTAAGGATTGCTCAGCCACATCTGATAAACTGGAAAGTTAAAGCTTACATTTAATGTCCTCATTCTGAACAGTTCATTTGTGTGAAGTTACAGGGTTTTGGTTTTTTTCATATTGTAAAATATTCTGCAAAACAAACTGAAGCATACTAACTTTGTGTTATTCAAAGGTTGCATGAAAATACTATGGTGGACTGATGCAGAACAGAACAAAAGGCAGCCAAGATCCAAAGAAGAGCTCTGGATGTGCTTCAAGAAGCCTGGAGAAATCTTCATGAAGACCACTTAAAGGCTTTGCTGAAGAATAAAGGTGGTCATATCAAATATTAACTTTAAACGTTGTATTTTCATGTTTGTTTGTGCACATATTCCTTATTTTCTTATCAAAGTGAGGGGTGACTCAAGACTTTTGCATAGTATTGTATGTATGATAGGTACTTACTCTAATAACGCATACATTTCTGCTGGGGAGAGTTGTCCCTTGTTGGACATGACGCTTGTAGAATTGCCCTGACAAGGATTTCCACTCTGTCACACCGGCTAAAAGCTTAACGCTTGGTTTATCAACAAAACCACAACACAAGCTAATGCGCGAAAAAACGTGTTTTTTAAACGCTGCCGTTAGCCGGTTAGCTATCCATGGGTTCCCTATATATGCTAACCTAGCATACAGCAGCTATAAAAAAGGCAATTTTGATTTATTATCAGTAAGAGGACTGAGACAACATAGCTCCAGTTCAGATTTTTGCAAGGTTTTGATTGTATTAAAAAGCTTGTCTGTAAGTATTTAGGTCGTTAATCACCAAAAGATACTTTACAGCATTCATCATTTTATGCCAGCAGAAGCGGAGATTCATTGCTCGATGGAAGTTGCTTTCAGCCACCAGCTGCTTCTCAAACAGGCCGGCTCTATTAAAGAGGTTATTATTTGGAAACGGGGCCATCAACTGGGTAATTATAAATGTTTAACTAACCACTAAGCATAAATTAGGAGAAAACAAAAACATAGAAGAATTTGACTAGAAGACGGTGTAAATAATGTTTTGGGTTTTTTTTTTTAGCTGTTCAGACTATTTCGCTATAGCCATCTCAGTATGGGAGTCAAAGGAAGTAAGGAAGCTTTTAGGTGTACTCTGGGGACCGTTGTAGTTAGAAGTGTAAACCATTTAATATTCAATTTGTTATGTTTCTGCCTGAAAGATTGTTGGACTGAAAAGAGGTGAAGTTGGATAAATCTGCTATAAAACTGTTAACTGTGTGATATATACACATACTGGCTACTGCTCAATCTAACATAAATATCTAATCAGTCAATCACACGGCAAAACTCAAAGCATTTAGCCACGTAGACATGGTCAAGACCACCCGATGAAGTTCAAACTGAGCATCAGAATAAAGAAAAAAATGATTTAAGTGCCTTTGAACATTGAACATTGAAACAGTGATTGTAGTTCAGAAACTGCTGATCTCCTGGGATTTTCCCACACAACCCTTTCTAGAGTTTACAGAGAATTGTTTACAAATGAGAAAATATCCAGTAAGCAGTAGTTGTCTGAGTGAAAATGCCTTGTTGATGCCAGAGATCAGGGAACGGTCAGACTGCTTTGAGGACGGCACCCATAGCTCAAATAATCACTCTTTGCAACCTATGCAGAAGTGCATAACTGAAGACACAGCATTTAGAAGCCTGAAAAACAGATGGGTTACAACAGCAGAAGACCACACTGTTAAAGAGAATTACCAAAACCTTACAGCACAAGATTGGAAAAATTTTGCCAGGTCTGATGACTGGTATGATTTCTGCTGACACATTCACATAGTAGGGTTACAATTTGGTGTAAACAACCTTGAAATATAGATAATTTTTTTTCTTGTATCAAAGGTTCAGTGCAGACTGGTGGTGGTGTAATATTGTAGTGGATATTTACACACTTTGGACCCCTTAGTAGCAAATAAGCATTGTTTACCATGTTCATCCCTTTATGATCCCAATCTTCTGATGGCTGCTTTCAGCAGGACAATGTGCAATGGTCACAAAGCTCAAATCAATGAGTTCACTCTACTCAACTGGCCTCCACAGTCACCAGCTCTCAGTAGATGTGCAGCTGACAAATCTGCAGCAGCATGTCAATATGGACCAAAATCACTGAGGAAAGTTTCCAGCACCTTGTTGAGTCTATATCACAAAGAATTAAGGCAGCTCTGAAGGCAAAAGCAGGTCCAACCCAGTACTAGCAAAGTGTACCTAATAAAATGGCCTGTGATTGTATGTATGCCAGCAGGAGAGAAATAAGTGAATGCAATAAATGATTCAGCATATCTTGATTAGTGGACATAAATGGATAGATATCAGCTGAAAGATAGTCTAGTTTACTACTCTTTTTTTTATTATATTGTAAATCTTTATTGTTGTGTTTAGTTTTTAGAATTTTTCGTATGTAAAAAATGTTTCCAGGAACACTAGGCTAATTAGATACATTTGTAGCTTTTGTCTAATAAATAAAATAATCACTGCTTAGGCCTGGTGGGGAGTGGGAGTATAGGAGGGGGTTCAACTTAGGTAAGGCATCAACTACTGAATAAGATATGATTAAGCTTTAAAAAATGACAAAGTAATGTAGCGTCTTTCAGCAGCGTGCCTTGCTGTACATATGCTGTGAGTCATTCATTGTGGTCCCCCACACCTTAGACTTTTGCCCCAGATTAAAGTACCTCCAGCACTACATGCTAAACATGGTTCCACTTTTTTCTTATACCAGACATCTTCACGTCTTGGCGTTCTATGGCAGAGAGGATAAAGGTCACCATGAAGGTCACAGAAAAAGATCCAGCGAGGGAGGTGACTCAGCTGCATGTCTGTGTGGGAGGGAAGGAAGCTAAGAAGGACAATGAACAAGAAGAAGAAAACAGAATTATGAAAAGGAGGGAGGCCGCTTTCCAACACCACATGTGGTGGTTCTGGTAGGTGATCCACACCATGAGAGCAAATCCACACCTATGTGGGATTCCTACCTGTGACTCAGGTCAGTGGGAGTCTCAGGAGCGAGAGGTGGTAATCAGTAACAGTGTTATATGGCTGTGTTAATAGTTAACGTGGCCCCTAGACACCGTGCTCCAAGGCCCAAACACCTGCAGCCTATTTTACAGGCGTAATCCATGGAAAGAACAAATAGTGAGAATGCTTGTTGGGCACATGAGCTTTTCACGAACTGGCTCATCTAGCATGCCAACAGATGTTTGTCAAAAAAAAAAAAAAAAAAAAAAAGGTAGCAGATTCTTGGCTAATAATTGTAAATCAAACGTTGTTATTAGCTTCATAAAAACAGGCGTGCTCTGTGGGACTTTATTGCCAAGTTTGTGTTTTTCTCTCTTCTGTCTCTTTTCTTGACACCCTTCCAGGGTCATAAGCACAGCAGTGTATGCTTTCTGCCTACTGACTCCCCCAGATGGCCTTCTGGCTTTACACACACACACACACACACACACACACACACACACACACACACACACACACACACACACACATCTTTGACAAATACCTTTGTCAAAATCTTGTAGCTGCTTCAAAAAGTAACTCCTGCCTTACAACGTCTCTCTTTCTCTCTGCGCAGAGGTGCAAGCATGCACTGGCAGGAACACAAGCACACAGAAACATGCCTCCCTGGGTTCTTGATAAATACACGGTTAAAATCAAGCCCAGATCAAGACCTCTCTCACCATCTACTAAAGCCGCACGGTCAGTCAACACCGCTGCATGAAATTAAATGCAAACCAGTGCAACCAATTCTCTTCTGTTATGATTGGAGGTTCCCCATCCAGGCAGAATTAACCAAGAATCAAAGTCCAAGAGCTTGATGCAAACGTAATGGCAGTGACATCAAGAGAGCACTAAGGCAATGCTAATGCCTCTCTATCCGGGCAGATGGAGGTTTGTGTGCACAGTGCAAACAGACCCTTGTACCGAGGAGGCTAAGCTGGAGCACTCTGCAATGTAAAAAAATCTGAGCTAATGTCTGTCTCTCTCTCTAAATTGTTTTTTGATAAGGGAATATCTGGAGATAAGTGTTGTCACTATCCTATCTAAAAAACCGGAAGCCAGTTCGATAAATCTCCTCTGTAATCTAATAGGAGTCATGGGCAGTAGCTGCGATCAAGGGAAGACTTGCTTGCTTTCTCTCCTCAGTCGGGTGCTGAGGCGAAGACTCTGATTATTAAAGAACATGGGAGAAGTTAGCCAACACTGCAAGCTTGTAAAAATTGATAACATCTTTACATTAAACAAATGACTATCACTACTCATTCAGGATTACTTTGGATTTGTTGACATTGAAGTAATACTGATAGCCTTTGTCAGTTGCCCAGTGACAGTACATCTCTGTGAAAGTGCAAAACCCTTGTGGGAAAATGGGGCATATGCATTAACCTACCTTATGTGTACCTAAAGCAGGGCAAAGATGGTGACACTGATGGGAAACTGCAGTGTTATAATAAAATAACGATAGGGTTGTTTGTGTATTTTCCAAAGCACAGGAAACATCGCAGCCATCAGAGTTAGGATTTAGCCCACTGTAAGGTCTGTAACAGCTGAAATAAAAGCACTTCCTCATTAACACGCTTTACTGTGGGAAACTCCGACGTCTGAATTCAAAAGTCGGCTGCAGAAACACATTGCAGTTATGCGGCGTGATGTCAGGAAATCCAATATTGATAACGAGCAGTGTGTTGGCTCAGACAAATACGAGCATTTTACTACAAGCTCGTAGTTACTGGCATCACGTGTTTGGCTGACAGATGTTACAGCTTCTTCGACTCGGATGAAACAGATGACGGTAAGAGTCGTTAAGCGAAACTTAAAGTGTCAACAAAGCCTCATTATTTCGGCAAAGCAATAAAACTGTGAAATGTAATTGTTATAGTAATAATAGTAAAAATGTGTGTTATACTTTTAAAAATAGCAGGGTAGGTGATCATTTTAAAAGTAAGTCTGTTGGTCTCTTTAGGGATTTGATAACTACTTATAAACTATATCAGCAAACACAGAGGCCTTTCCACTGTCCTCCTTTTCCTGTGACAAAAACTTAACCCTTTGAGCTGGAGGCGAATGTGGTCCCCCCCCCCCCCTCTGTGACCCGTGCTCCCAGGGGTTTGGTGTTAAGTAAACTTTGTCAGCCATGCAACGATCCCCAGCAAAGCGCCGTCTCCCTGCTCATCAGGAGACCTTCTCCCTGACCCCCACCGCTCCCTGCTTTCGGCATTCCTCCACCACACCACCTCTTTGACCCACCTTTTCCTCATGTGCCCCCCCCCCCCATCGGACCCGCCATACGTCCGTCCGTCGTCTTGAGTCCTGCTCTCCGTCCCGTCGGCCAGCGCGGCCGGCTGGTGTCTCCTCCTTTGGAGACAGCCTATCAGGGGCCTCACGTCATCTGTCTCCAAGATTTGACTGACAGGTCAACCTCAGAGATTACGGCTACTATCAGAGGAGGAGGGGGAGGACGGGGGTGGTTGTCTGCCCTCCCTAAGTGGATGCTCCTTTCCCTCACCATGACGCTGGTTGGGAACTGCATCCTGCTTTAGGCCTCTTAAACTCTGATGTGGCATTTTATCTATCTGGGAGCCACTCTGTTGATTTACCGCAAGGTCTGCAGGGACGAAGGACCAGACGGTGACAGATATCAACTATCTTGGCCAGCGTAGACTGAGAGAGGCGAGAAAATTTCAAGCTTGTTGGCCTTTGCTGTAAAAAAATTGCGTTAGTTCCAGCTGTCAGTACCAGCAACACTACAAGAAAAGCAGGGGTCTGCTATCGAGGCCCATGTGTTGCATTCCCAGGCTGCACACCGACACAAATATTAACAGAAACTGGAGGCAGAGGGCCGCATTTACAGCTCAACTCATCATATTTATTCCAGTGCGGCTTGAAATATCACAGAACAATGTTTATATCTGTGAAGTTCATGTCCTTAACGTGGCTTTAACAATTGATCAAATCATAAAAAATAAATCCGTTCTTGAAAGATTTTCCCGCAGTGGATTATGGGAGAAGACTGAGATGATTACCAGCACCTCTTAAGCCCATTAAGCGATACAGCTTTTGTTCTCCCCTTAATTTTTTCATCCAATCCAGTTTAACTAATGTGTAAAATCAACCGTCTGTTTCTTAACTGAGCTTTTTTTTATCTGACGCGACATTCAGTTTGATGGGGAAAAACTTCAAGCTGCAGATATCTCCCTTCATTAAAAGACCAGTATTAACACCGATTTAAAAGCAGCAATGCATAGTTTGAATCTGACTAACACAGTCTGACCACATGCTTTTCACGCTGACTCTACCAGAAGCTTCTGGCCTTCCACATCAGATCATTCTCCTCTGGCAGGTGGTGTAAAGCTGGCTAACTCTCAGGCCCTCGTCATCGCTCCCCGTCCAGAACGCGGAGCCCTGAGATATTTGTGTATCACGTATTGATTTGGAGGTACAACCCTTGGCTGTAAAACAAAGATAAAGAAGTTAGCCATTAACTATTTTTCCAGGGGTCACTCTGAGCTTGTTTCACATAGTTGGAAGCCACCTGGAGAGAGAGAGAGAAAAAAAGCACCAAATTGCCTGGCCATGTGATGGACTCTGGAATATTGATTTTTCTCTCAGAACAGCAACAAAAAAAAAAAAGGTCTTTGCAGTCAGCATTTCCCTCTGAGCTCAGATAGGGCTGCTACATTCCTGTCTACTCCCTCCAAGGTTACTGCCTGCTCGGCAGAAGCGAGCACCTGTCAGATGTACATTGTAGCATTTGCTGTCTCAATAGAAGCCCCTGTTTTCCAGTAATGAAAAGAGAACGTAAGAAAGAAAAAAAGAGGCATTAGTTGGGGGAATTCAGTAAAGTCTGGCTTCTGGGGAGTTTCTTTGTTGTCTCTATCTGGTTTTACAATGATTAGAAACTGTGGCTTTGAATGCTGATCTCCCCCCCACCTCACCTCACCATCCCCAAGCCTCACCTGGCAGCGTGCGGAGGACAGCGACACCAACGCCGCCTTGTTTGCTTAGCTGAGGGTTCACAGTGTGTTGAGATCTGCGCTTGTTGATGAAGTACGGCTACCCCATTGTTCAGCGCGCTTGTAATGCCATGAAACTAATCACATCTAAAGACACCCACAGTGTTGGAGCTGGTTACTAGCTGCCCTGATTTGATACTTGTAGTGTTTAATGATTAATTGAAGTAGCTTAAAATGTGAACATAATGCCTCTTTGAAAGGTTTAGCCGTGCGTGTGCCTTAGTAAATCAATGTAATCACAAATTCTGGATGTACTTTGACCCATTTTTACTTGATTTGAAATTCTAGGCCTGTTAATCTTTGCAGCTTTTCTAACCTCATCATGAATCTTTTCAATCTGAGCACTTGACAGTTTACTGCCCAGGCAAAGGTTGCAGCGCCACGGCTTTATAGAATTATTAAGTAAGCAATTATGATAACCCACTGTTTTAAAGATAATAGGCCGATAAGGTTCTGCCAAACTCACACCGTAGTTTGCCCTCACGCTGCTCTTCCTGAGGGGGGGAAATCAATATCTTTTGCTCTCTAGACCCACCGAGTATTTATCTTAAACTCTTGAGCATCAGCTCGTTCCAGATGTTCTGCAGAAAAAAATAATAATAATTGTAATCTGAAATGACACCTTGTAGCTACACAGCGTAATGACCCTGCTCGCTAGTGGCATTTTATCAAAGCTCATAAACCTTGAATGACTATATATTGATAAAGACTGTTTAAAGTGTCACTGGAACGATAACATTTGCACTGTAAATGTGGCTCGACGGCTCCAGTTTCCAATCGTGCTGCGATGATAAGGACGGCACAAGAGTGGGCTACGACCAATAGGTCAAAAGCCGCAGGACGTTTGCTAAATTTTTACAGAGTTTAAAGCCTCGCATTAATATTTTTCAGCTAGCAAGGCATCAAATGTTACTGCGATGATATGCAACGCCTGGACAAAGCATTTGCAGCTGATGCAATGTCAACTGCCATTAATGAGTATTTATGTCGTTCTGAGTGCTCAGCTTGCAGCTGTGAATGTGCAGCACCTCCACGCCTAATAAACTGTAATTAATTCACATAAGGATGTGATATAGCAGCATACTTTTCCACACTTGTGCTAGTATAGGCAAATTCTCTAATGTTACATCAAATTAAGATTAGGAATGGGCATGAATAATCCCTCGGCGGCAAACCATTTGAATACAGTTGCTCATGATTACTTACAGTCCAAGGTTAAGAAAGGAAAGGTGTGAAAGACAGAGGGAAGCAAATTGGAGAGCCCAATAACATTTAAATGAAAAGCTACTATTGACTTGTTCCCTGTAATCTACTGTTATCATTTACAGCGACTGCTATTACGGCTGTATGTCATTTCATTTTTAGTATACTGGATTATATTGAGCTCACTTGTATTGACTTGTGTTGCTTAAAAGGGTCGTAAAGCTTCATTTCTTAAGTGATTATGTCCTGACAGCAGTCGTTTTATGATGAGATTTCTATAGATTGTTGCATTTTTTTCACTACATTTACTATTTTCCATGTTCTGTCATAGACATTTGACATTTTCAGTAAACTACATGTCTGTGCAGTCCACTGCATGGATTAATGATTGGCGTTTTAAAGCTCGCCTGGTTATTTTTATGGATGTATTTGTGACGGCTCACTGTGGACACGTGTTTCAGGTCTTCTGCGTTAATACAGAGTACCTGATAAACTGGCACTGAGCCTCCTGCTCCCTTATGCCCTTATACCTACAGGACTCGGTTTCATTCAGACGTTGTTTGTGTCGACCTCCCCCATCTCCTCCCATTGGATAAATACCGATTAACCACTTCTGACCGAGATGAACAAGTGGTTCGACACTTTGCCCAGATCGATATCAATAAAGCAATCAGCAAGTCGGGGGCCTATATGTTTTGAAGAAGGATCTGAGGTAGAGGATAACTGAGTTTATGGCTTTACTGTCTAAGGTGGAGCTTGCAGGTACACCCCCCACCACCATCGTCACCATATAAACACATGAAAACACGTGAAGGATTGTATCATATTGCGCCATTCGAATGACTTTAATTAATTTCTTTAAAAAACAACTATAAACTGACAAACATGAAGACATTTTATCTTTATTGTGCCAGTGGTTAAAAATAAAACTGCTCATGTCTGTCAACAATTTACTGTGTTAAATTCGTTTACAAAAAAAAAAAAAAGTGATCCCAAAATGCAGCAATGTACAAATCCAGGCCCCCTTTGTCACGTCCCTCCCTTCTTCTCTGGTCCTCGAAGAGTTTGTCCAGACAACCAGATTGCACTTTGCTCAGCCCGACCATAAACTGAGACAATAAATTCAGCCAGACTTCTGAACTGCATGACATGAGAGAGAAAGAGAGAGAGAGGACCTTCAGACAGTCAGAGATCAATGCTTCCAACATGGCAGGAAAAGCCCAACCGGGCCACAGCAAGATGTATGAAAGCATTTTCACCGTCTTTCTGTGTGGCCCGACTGGAGTCATGGAGCAATTGATTTCTGAAGCTCAGAAAACGTTAAGCTTTTGAAGTCTGAAGTTCTCCAATGCTGTTTACACTAAGAAATGGCTCGAGGTCTAAACCCACACCAAGTTTACCTTCTTTTTTAAAAAAAACTAAACAAAACTCACCAGTCGATACAGATAACTCAGAAAAAATGCATTTCATGTGCAATAAGTAAACTTGTTTTCATTGCGTGTTACCTCTGGGTCCAGGGGTACGTTTTTGCTCAGTTAGCAGAGGACCCGTGGGATCACAGCTCGTCATGTTCTGCATGCAGTCGTAAATTTAAACTGGTGCGGTCGTTTTGGAGCGGCAGGATGAGGAAAAATGGTGTCTAAAACCAAAACAGACTGTGTTGCTGTCCACAAATACAAGGCCCTTCATGACAGCAGAGACCAGTAGTGTTTAGTCGCTGGGTGTACTGCCACCTTGTGATGTGCTCTGAGCTCTGCATGTGCAAGCCCTGTGAGGAACTTCACTCCACGTTAGATGTGTGTGGAGTGCATTTATTTCTGTCTGTCGGGTCATAACTTCAGAGCCAGTGCCAAGGGCGAAGCCTGAGGGGGTGGGGAGCCATACACCTTCCTCCCCCCTGCGGCACGCTCAGTCCTCCGACAGATGGATGTCACTGACCCTTCTCAGTGATCACAGCAGAGGCTCGAAGCGGGGTAGCAGACATTTTCCTGATCGTGGTCGCCCCGGTCCGCTCTCCGGGGGTTTGTTTCATATCTATCTGCTGCTCACTCAAGCCTGCCCGTGCTGGGCCACCATCACTCACACTCCGCGGGGCAGCGAGTGGATTAGCTGACCCCCCGGTGTGGGAGTAACAGGCCCCCGCAGCCTCGTCAGCAAACACTGGAGTCTTCAAGCAGCTGAAACTGGTGGGTGAGGTGGTCAGGGATGCTCCCCAGGATCAGGCAGCGGCAAGGCGAGAGATAGCAGCGTCTCCGGCACCCCGACTGTCAGTCAGCATGGCAGCGGGGTCTGCAGTCAGTCAAGAGTGATATACACAGAGTAGTCTGGCTCCACCAGCCAGTTTTGTAATGGTATTCAAATGATTTATGGCTTTATGAGGCGAACATTACACTCACATGTCATGGTTGAATATCCCAAACCAAAGTCACTCTTGTGAAAGACATTTCCAGAGAAGCAATGATGTCTGCAACATCGTTGGGCAATAAGGTACGGCTTCACAGCTGACCCCAGATGAGGCTGAGATCAGTCAAACAGTTCAGTTTCTTACTAGTCTCAGAAAAATAAGTAACTTGTTGCCCTCTGTGTGTGTGTAAATGTGTACTGGTAGTCAAGCCTATGACCTGCTACTGCTAGGAAATTTCCAGCTTTAGCCTTTTTAACCAGAAACGACTTTATGGAAGCACATTCCCGCCACTGAAGTTATTTTATCAGAAGTTTGAGTTAGTAGGTAAAAATTTTGACTCGTAGATATCCACTCCCAGTGGTGGAAACAAGCCTCCATAGATTTGTGTCAACCACACCACTTTTATCCATCCATAAAAGAAAGTATGTCGCTTTTATCCCACTGACACGTAGTTTAAATTAGATTTAGGCTAGCGACTCTGTATAACAATGTAGCTGGTCAACCATATGGTCTTCTACTGTTTTAAAGACTAGTGCTTGCATATAAATAACCAAGCATCACAGACTTGCCAGGAGACTTTACAGCATCTGTAAGGGCCTCGTGCAAAAAGTCCAAGATGGTATGAAAAAGTTGTCAGAGCCTCCTGTACAGTGTTCACTGAGTGAGAGGGTGACAGCATGATGGATGTCTCGCTCTGAGCAGCTGTATACTGCTGCTGCATGTGAGACAAGCTCAAAGACGTCCAGGTTATGAATGGACTAGTCAATGAGCTAGAACATAAATGGCCTTTGGTCATAATTTCTCACTGCTCAGGAGATGCCCTGCTGTCGCACTGCTCAGCGGAGAAGATGCATCACTCTAAACTCCCTAAACCCACCGCGCCGCACCCCACTCTTGCGCTTTTCTGTCTCTTTCTGATTAGCATAGCTGACTTATCACACGCTGGTGCTGAGTCATTATGAGGTGTTAGCATTTTCAATTACCTCTCGCCTCCCTTCTGGGCCACCCGTCTCCTCTGCGAGGGCAGACACTGCACAGCAGGAGAAAAGCAACAAAATGCTAATTTTCTCGCCTATAGGACCCTAACATGTGAGCTCAACTTTAAAACAAAAACAAACATAAGAAAAGCTCATTAAAATTTCAGGAGAATCTAAAAACAAACAGAGACTTTAATGTCTCTTGGTTCACGGAGGCCTTTATTTCAGCTATATGGTTGTTTTTGTTGTTTTTTTTTTTTTAAAAGCACTTATTCGCAATACAGACTGAACGTTTTCTTTTATTGACACAGGTCGTACTGCATATGTCAAACATTCATGCCAAAGAAAATACTACCGTCTACAGGTCTAACAAGGACAGTTACAGGTACTGAAAATAAAGAACAAATGGGCTTTTTGTTCAAACACAACCATAACAAAAAATACTACCATAAAGCGTATTAGTGCTTCTAGCTTATAGAGTCGTGACCAGGAAAGAAACAAAACTGTACTAAAGTTGCTTAAAAGGCAAAAAAATTTAGCTTGCATGTGGTTGCAAATTCCCAAGCAGTTAGTTAGTCGCTTTGCTGAGTCGCCGCACGGGCAACTGCTTTTTAAAAGAGGTAAGGCAAGTTTATCTTTCCTCTCAAATAACAACACAAAAAACAGACACTTTATGTCAAAAAAGTTTTTTTTTTGTTTTGTTTTGCAAACGAACAGGTTTGCCTTAAAACTGCCACAAAAAAATAAAAAGCTTCTACTGATGATTTCTAGAAAGCTACTGTCAAAAAAATGGGGGAAAACACAAAGATTGGAGCAGAATGTTTGAGAGACTTTGAGGCTACATCGTAGGAAGGCAGTGACACCTACAAGTCCTATTGTTTGGGCAGCGATACAAAATAATTTACTCTATATTTTCATCTTAGTGTTGTAATAGATTGTACTAGGTAGACTTTGAGAAAAGGAAATACGCTTAAATTAAAAAAATAGTAACACAAAGAGCACCTTACCCCCCCAACGTTCGTTCACAAGTTTTGTTTTGTTTTTTGGAAGCAAATGGCACGATGTCATCACCGATAAATTAGCAATTCAGTAAACTGTATATATTTATATATACATATATTTTTTGTTTGTTAGACAATACCAACAAGTCTCAAAACACTTTAACACTAACTTGCGACAAGATTCTCCTGTTACAGAAATGTTTGCCTCATGTGAGTTTGTGTGTGGAACAAACAATTACAACAAGAGAGGTGGGGGGGTGTCAGTGGACAGAAGTCAAAAGAGTTGTGTTTGTCTTGAATCCCTACACGGCAGTTCTTAAATCTGCAGCCGATAGGGTGCTGCAACACTGCTGTCGTTACTCAGCTCAGTAAACAAAGTACGGGGTGTAGCACGCTACCTGGCAGTTACACTACTATATCTGCGTTTTATCACTGAGCTCCAAGGGTTCCCCCTGGAGTCAGCGTGGGGTGGGGGCCGGAGTATTTAAACCCTGCTTTTTGTAGTGCAAAAACTGCCAACATTTGGTTTTTAAGAGCAGGGACAGTTGGTGAGCAGAGCGTTGCAATAGCCAAAGCTGCAACCATACTGCCATACTGTCGTGATAAACGAAGGAGCTTCCAATACAAATACACTTGAAAAAAGGTTTACAAATACAATAAAATCTGCCTGCAGTGGGCACTGGACTGCAAACAGATGAATGAGAACTTTATATCAAACGGTAACAGGCCGCCTTCGTCGCCTCCACGCTTCTCACTCAGCTGATACCCCCCAAAGTGATCACATCCAAAACTCTGATTCTGAACTTCAGACTCGAGACGGGACAACTGTTTGAAATGTTGAGAGAATAAATGGAAACAACACAAAAAAGGGAGATGGGGGGTGGGAGGGAAAAGGATGAAGTCTCTGAAACAGGCGTCTTTCTTTCTGGCTGCACTGACGGCGACAGGACAGCACAATTAACTTCAGTCAATTCATCGATTTTCCTTGTTTTGTAACAGGAATTCCACCTGAACGCAATCGACCCACTGAGAAAGCGTTTGTGGGACAGAATTAGATGTGCCTGGCTGACGCGGGTGGCTGTGAGGATGGAGGCAGCAGCAGCAGCAGGTGTGGTTGCCGCGTGGCGAGCGTGTTCAGCATGGGCTTTAAGAGAAGCAAAGAGAGTTCGTCGGCGGGTCTAGTAGAGGAGTATGCGGCGTTCGATGGCCTTGCGGCAGATGGGACACTCGCTCATTCGATCCCCGCACAGCTGGCAGGTTCCGTGGCCGCACATGAAGATCATGTTCTTCAGCCGGTCCAGGCACACCGGACACATGGTCTGCACACAAGTAAGCAACAGGCGTAGTAAAACCCTTTCCACATTTAACATGTCAGTATTACTACCGAGCCGAGCCCTGGACAATAACTTTATGGTGCCGGCGTGCATTTGATCCCAAAGAATTTTACAGCAATGGTTATTGTTTTGCAGTTCAACTGCATTTTATTCTTCCGCTTTAGTTCACGAGCCACACCTGGTTAGTGACCTTACCTGTTCCTTGATGTCTTGGAGCTGTTGTTGTAGCTTCTGCACGTCAGCGTTGACGTTGGTGTTCGCCTTGTCTTTCTGCAGGGCTGGGATGTTTCCGCTGGCTGTTTGGACATTAAAAAAAAAAAAAAAAACGCAAACAGATGGTGAGAATAAAACAAACTGCACTTATCAGCCAAAAGATTAGCACCAGTGGCAATACCTCAGATTTGACCTCTTAAACTATAAACTATATTGCCAATAAAAGTGAGTGCAGCCACAACAACATTACCGCTCTGAAACGAGCCGGGTGCTCGAGTACGTTTTAAAACATGGGTTCTGGAAAATGGAGAAGGATCACAAACACATGCGCGCTGAAGTTTACTGTTGGCAAACGAGCTCGGGCTCTGGCAGTCCGCGCTAACTTGCTTTTACATTTGATTTCTGAAAAGCACACTTTGCAATTATCTGGAATATAAACTGGCACGGGACAAATGATCATGCAGCGCTCGCTTGCTCGCTCGTATATAATGAAACGTGTGTGAAACTTCCTGAACGGATTATTTAAGTGCTCGACACAAATTTTCTGGACTGATGCCCTCCTGAGACTTATTCTCGCTGTCCAAACATCTGCCAGAACACGGCGAGCACCAGTGTGACTCCTGGGATGTGCATCGTACGTATATATATCATCACACTGAAAGAGAAACGGAGGAAAGGGGGTTAAGGGGAGGGGGAGAGGGGCCAGGGCAGCACCTTCGGGTGGGGGGTGTAGGTTTGCAGGAGGTTCTCTATAAACAAGGCTCTCTTAAGGGAGGGGATCATGGAGGTATACTTACACCAACTTAGTGCCAGATTGTTGGGCTGGAGAAGATCCTGGGATCCCCCTGCCATACTGTTAGAGCTCCCTGCTGGGAATAACCAGTCACATTGTTATAGCAGGAGCTGCCCTCACCAGCTCAGCGGCTGGCCTGATGACCAAGACTACTCACTATAGCCTCTATGAGAGGTTCAGAGAAAGAATCTGAGAAGCAAAACTAGCAAGTTGGAAACAGTGATCAGGGAAAGAACGGGAAACAGAGTTTCTTCTACTGGTTGCTTAAAGTCGCACGTGTTTTTTCCCCTTTTTTGCTTACAGGTGACTATTGCCTGGGTTAGAGGTACAACATGAAACCCATGCACCAAATTAAAGAAGAATGGCGTCAAAATGCTTCAAGTGCCAGGTATATTTTGCACACTAGATTTGCTTTTAAAACAGGAAGCAACAAGCAGGGTTACTGGGGAAAGGGGGAAAATAAAAGCATTCAATGCTGCCCCTTGCATGAGTGTATGTGTCACTGCTTGGGTCTGCATTCACTTTTGCACGTCTGGTAAGTACGACTTGCTGACAAATGGAGAAATTAAAAAAAATAAGATGTATGTGTATAAACATGAAAGTTGCGTACTTGCTACAGTGCCACTGTTAAACTCAAATTAAAACAAAAACAGAAGAAATCACTAGTGATATGCACCGCAGAACAGAAAGATGAATCGTGAATGCAACCAAAAATAAAATAACTTGTGCATCTTGTCATCACAATATTTTAGGTAAAATAAATCGAAACTGGCTCTTTTGCAGCTGGAAAAATGTTTTTGAAAACACTGCACAGTTTCATAACTGCTCCATATTTCTTTTCAGAAATGGGGGAGATCTTATAATGTGGATTCATGTGGGTATTATATGCATGCATCATAGGAGGAGCTGCAGGTCATTTCTGCGATACGCTTACAAATGAGTTCATCCATTCTATGTGAATGTGATTAGTCAAACTTTTGGAGGCCAAAGGAACATTAATAAGGTTATCTGTGTGCTCTGACATTATTACGTTATTCAGTAAAAGTCAATCTGGAGATGGCTTCTAGGGTTCTACATTAAAAGATTGGGATTTGAAATGAAATCTTCTCTGCTCTGAAGATCTGTGTGCTGATTTCAGACATGGCTGCCGTCCACTCGAGCTAAACTCTAAGTGGAGGCTACTACAAATGGTGCGAGCCAATTGGTTCTAATGATTACATTATGACAGATTTAGATGTAGAATTCAGTTTGGAAAGCAAGCGTAACAATTTTATTTATATATATATTTTTTTTAAATGAGTCTCTATGGATGAAAAAATACAAAGAAAACATGACAGTGATGATCATTCCACCTCAAATCATAACATATTTATAACTTTTTCTGCTCAGCCACCTCTGATTTGCCTTAATGTGCCTTGATTGAATTCTGGATATATATGATGATGATTTTGGATCGTTTGTTTTTGTGGTACAGTACATCATATTTGCTGACTCGTGCAAGAAAACTGAATGACAACAACACTTTTCTTAATTTTTTGCATGTGTGGTTTTGCATTAACACGACATGCAGGTACATTGTATTGTATTATTTCTGTACTATCAATATTTTTCTTAAAGTGTGCACAAACATGGAAGTTTGTAGGACAGCTTTAATCTTTTTTTGCCATATTTTATGCTGAAAAATTCTGAACATTTCTTGATGCAAATGACACATTTTATTGTATATATAATTTTTATGGTAAGAAATGGTGGTGAGATTTTCATTTGTAATATATCTTAAAACGTATTTGATATATGTAGCAAAAATTTCCCAGCAATCATTATATATGTCCAGACTTTGGACCATAAACTTTTTAGGCGATTCAGGGATGCTCGAGCAGAACGGCCACGATGATTTGAGATATAATGACGCAAACATAAACAAACTGCAAAAGCTAAGCAGCAACAAAGCAAAAGATAAAAGTAAAGCAGATTATTTGGAAAAAGTAAAGAAATGAGAAAAGAAAAAGAAAAATCTTTGAAGAAAGGGGGTGGATTAAAAGGAAACGTGTGGAAAATTCACTCACTAAGGTCATCATCATCATCATCATCATCATCATCATCATCAGCGGCATCATCCTCCATACCTTTCCCTCCACAGCAAAGTACGAAGGGGGTGCGGCGTTCCACCACAGCCCGGCACTGTACGCACTTCTTCATGAGGCTGGCACAGTCTGGAGGAAAGATGAAGAAGATCATCAGTGCAAGAAAAAAAAATCTATATTTTCTTTAATACTCACACAGAAGCCAAAAGAGGCAAAATGATGCTGAAAGGTGAAGTTAACTTACTCTCACAAGCGCACATGTGGCCACAGGGCTGGAATAACACCGCTGCCTTTTTATCGGAGCAGACTACACACTCCTCGATCTGTGGACGGACAAACACAAGAAAAATTAAATAATCCTCACTCCTGTCTGTGTCAAGTAGCAGCTGTGCTTCTTGATACCTTAGTTCTCGACTGCACTTGTTCTTTGCAGATGAGACACTTCTTGACACGAGGCGAGCAGAGGGAGCAGGTGGCGATGTGTCCGCAGGGCCCAAAAAGAGTGTCTCTCTTCATGTCTGAACACACCATACACTCCTCCAGTGACTCGATGTTGCTGTTCAGAGACGGGCTGCGGGTGCCCACCTGGCCGCTGGAACAGAAGAGAGTGTGTGAGCGAGAGAGAGAAACGATTACAAGCGAGAGGCCGGAGAAAACGAAAGATGAGGAAATGAAATCAAAAGAACAAAATAGAACATGACTGTACCAAAATGTTATCTCTTCCTTTATATCTTTAACCCTTTAGTGCATACCTAGAATTAATGCCATTCAATGTGTCCCAGACCGCTGCTTCCTTTCACTAATGGGTTTACAGATATCATGTAAAAAGCGCATACAACAACAAAAACATTATAGCCCAGACACAGACGCGCTACGGATATGATCAGCTGTTCACAGCACTTCCTACGTTGGAATATACGTCATCACGTTGTCAGCATGTATTTTGACATGTTTTTATGTTCAGCAACTGATGTCATCTTCCCGGGAATTGTAGTGTTTTCCCCTCCTCCAAGGCCTATCACAGCTCCTCGGGTGCTATTGAAAGGAGATGTCTGACTCTGTGCCTCTCTAATTACAAGTTCCTGGGATACTTAGAACTCTGATTGTGCTATTGGAAATACTTTATTCTTTTTGCTAAATATGCATTTGATTTTTTCCCCTCTCTCCACAGTTTATAAAAAATGATTGCATCTGAGGTTTTAAAAAAACTCAATGAAAGCACCAGAATTTCAAGTTTTTTTCCTGTCCCCTATGCTCCACACGTCTGCTCAGTCTCATGATATTCAGTTTGGTAATTTTTGTGTAATCTTGTTGATGGACGAAAAGGCATCATAAGCATGCTAACTTTCCAGCTTTAAGGTTGGTTGTGTGTTGAATTCCTGAGACTCCATGAAGCAGCTAGCCAAGGAACAGCCTGGCACATAATGTTCTGTGAAACCGTTTCACCTAAGCTTTTATGCAGATTGTCCACGCTTGTTTTTTTATGCTGAGCTCGGCCCGGCACCTCCTGGCTCCAGCTTCATATTCACTGTTTAGTCATGAGTGGCATCAATCTTCACATCCAATTCGGCAAAATGTCAGATGAGAACATTTACCTGCTCTTTTCTTTGTGGCATTTGGCCAAAGCCTTGCAGAGGCTGGGGTCCGGACACAGGTCTAGAGGGGACTGGCCCTTTTTGTTACGAATGGTCAAGTCTGCTCCATTAGCTGCCAGGAAGCAGGCGATGGATGCTGCGCTCTTCTTCTCTGCCCCCTGGGTGCCCAAGCCCATGATTAACTGCAGAGAACAAGAAGGAAGCAGGAAAACACATAAACTTAGAGATGCACCAGGGTTTTTTTTGACATGACAGATTATTTTAAAGTTGAACCTGGGGAAAAGGGAGGTCTGTGATGTGCCTCTACCTCACACACAGTGGAACTTGAACCAGTAATGTAGTTAGGAGTACAGTTTTTTTATTTTATCAATGTCTTCAGATTTAAACTCATGTTAAAATACATACGGGGTCACTTTGAATAACACGATCAGAAAGACATCTTAAGATGACTGTCAGAAAATATATTCTTCTAACCCCGAACCCAAAATCCCATTAACTGTAACATCTGTCTCCCTCCCATAGCTCATCGCCACACTCAGTCTACCCCAATTCAAAGTCTCTCCTGCAATTTAGAACTTCCATGTCTGATTGTCTCCAACCAGTAGCTTTTACATCTCATGCTGATGGAGCCATCGGGCCGGCTAATTCAATTCTCGTTTTGATGGGAGGGGAGAGCCATGGGAGAGTGACCCAACTGCACACATCTCAATTAGGCCTGCTGTCTGTCGGTTCCGCTCCTCCGCGGGGGGAACCAGAGAGGGCAGGAAGCGGGACAGAAGAGAGGAGGTGGAGAAAGAGAAGAAAATGGAGTGGAAGGGAGACAGAAGGTGACAGGTACAGAAAATCTGTCACAGAAGCCATGCATTAAACTTCTCCCCATAGGGCTTAGTGATGTGGTGTTAACATGGAGACAGTTGAGGCCTGACATGGCCCTTTTGGCCTCTACAGAGGGACAGACTCGTTCAGGATGGGTAAAAGGGAGTAGTCACAGGTAGTGCTGGGCGATATGGAAAAAATATTTATCATGATATGAATTATTTTATATCACGATAACGATATATATCACGATATACCACCTGACCTGTGGTCATCTGGAAAGTACGCAGTCTGTAAACAGCGAGCGCAGAGGGTGCAGTCTTTGTTAATGAAATGGTTACGCTCATGTAGGGCTGCGTATCTCTGCTCGTCCGTAGGTCAGTCATCAAGGCATAATGCACGACACTGCAAACATCCTTCTCTACTTTGGCCCGGCATGCGTCATATAAGCGAGGCAACTCGACTTTACTGAAGTGCTTACGTACCTCGGATGAAGGACTTTGACAAGGTCACGAAAGCTGTCCTTCTCAACTACGTAAACAGGGGCCATGCCTTTACAAATGTAATGCGAGATGGCTCCTGTGATTTGTTTATGGTGCTGGGACGTTTTCTCATAAGGGCCTTGTGTGAAAGACTGCTGTATCTTCGGCTGGCTATAGATTTTCTTTTCCCAACTTGCTGCAAAGAAACAGCATCTGCATCAAAATAAACTATTTCCAACAGTGTAATTTTAGTTCTAAGCATCCCAGAAACGATACAGAAAAGCATAAAGTCAAACATAACTTTTAAAAACACCAGCATAGGCTTATAAGGCCCTGAAGGTAAAAAATTACATTTTCTGCAAAAATGACGTCACTTCTGGTTTCGGGCAGGTAATGGCGGACATGCGATAGTTCGCGCTGACCTATATTCCAACGTAGGAAGTGTTACGAACAGCTGATTGGATCGGCAAAGCGTGTTTCTGGAATATTATGTTTTTGTTGCTGCAAGTGCTTTTTATGCAGTTTTTGCAAAGCTATATGTGGAAGGAAACCGTGACCTAGGACAAGCTGATGGCATAAGATGTAAGTACAACTCCTCCGGTTTCATATGCAAAAAAATTATTGCGCTAGCTTACGTGGTTCCAGTTCTACAGGGATTTAAAAATAGTTAGGCAAAACAGAGCGTGCCCGCTCCGACCAGTTTTAAGGGGTTAATGGTATATTTTATGTAATAATTTATAAAATTAGGTTAGAAACAATAGAAACGATAGAAGACAAATGGCACAATAGACACTTTTCTATCGTCCACATGATTGATATATATATATATATATATATATCGTCATATCGCCCAGCACTAGTCACAGGTGCATAAAATCAAGCACCTAGGCATGCAGACTGCTTCAACAAACATTTGTGACAGAATGGGTCACTCTCAACAGTCCCACCATGGGACCGTGATAGCATGCCACTTGTTCAACAAATCTACTTGTAAAATGTTCTCACTGCTAAATATTCCAGTCAGTGGTAGTGGATCTATAACAAAGTAAAAGTGACTGGGAATGACAGAAACTCAGCCATAAATTGGTAGGTCGTGTATTTCTGGAGGATTATTGTGTGGAGCTGTTTTTCAGGAGTTGGGCTTGGCCCCTTAGTTCCAGGGAAAGGAACTCTTAATGCTTCAGTATACCAAGATATTTTGGACAATTGCGTGTTCCCAACTTTGTGGGAACAGTTTAGGGATGCCACTTTCTGTTCCAACATGACCACACACCGATACACAAAGCAAGGTCCATAAAGATATGAATCAACGAGTTTGGTGTGGACGCACTTGACTAGCCCGCACAGAGTCCTGACCACAAGCCGACAGAATACCTTTGGGGTGAATTAGAGCGGAGACTGTGAGTCAGGCCTTCCCGTCCAACATCAGTGTCTGACCTTACAAATGTGCTTCTGGAATAATGGAAAAATGCATTCCCATAAACACAACCCTAAACTCCTAAACTGTTACAGCTGCAAAGGGTGGGCAGACATCATATGTGGACTAAGAATGGGATGCCACTTAAGTTCATATGCGTGTGAAGCCAGACGAGCGAATGCTTTTGGCAGCATAGTGTAAGCTGCATATGTTACAGAGTCACTAGTAGCAGAAAAACAGTGGCTGGTGACCAAACTCGTTAACGAGCCATATTACTGTGCACTGCCTTCCTGGCTTAATATATTTGGGAATGTCTAAATGAATCAGAACATCAGAACAGAATCATATAATAAGATGGCATTCCTAAAATTACTAAGTCAGCCTTTACTGCAGTATGCCAGCATTGTTCATTATTACTGAGCTACAGTAAAAAATTCTAAAAACCTAAAGTTGTATATCAGTAAACACAGATACACAGAAACAAACATTTGTTTTATTTTTATGTATGGCCACCTCCTTAAGAATCCCTGACACACGTAAAATGTGATATAGGATGAACAGCGAGGTTAATAATAGATGCACATGTACCGTGTTCTTGGAAGGTTCCCAGGGCTCCACTTTGCTGACATCTTGCATATCTTGGAGCTGCCGCAATTGGGACAGCGTGTGGTGACGCAGTGCCTCGTGAAGCGGCGTGTCCCCATCCTTGTCCTGCACGTCGAGCTTGGCCTCTGCCCGCACCAGCAACTGTTAAAGAGAAACACATAAACAAAGAGTTGCACAAGCCGACAGCGGAGGGAAACTCGCAGCCGCCGTGAAACAACTTTAATTTAATGCTACAATGCAAATGCCACATCCTGATTTATAAGGTTGCCGGCTGCTCACAATGAACTGCTTCAGCATTGTGCTACCCAATTATAGAGTGCATTTTTTTGTGAGTCCACAAGGTGGCAACGTGGCAATCTCAATCCGATGCTACGCTAACACACTCTAACCAGCCTTAGAGAGCCTTTTTCCCTCCCCTCTGAAGCAGGACTTTGTTCAACTGCAGGACATCCAACCGTATAAATTAAATGTGGAGCTGCACCAATGTTTTTCTACTCCCCTTTGTGCACAGTGTAAAAAGACCGACTGAGAGATGACTAAAGACACAATGCTCACTAAGTAAGGCAAGAAAGAGAGGGAGAACAAATGAGAAAAAGAGGAACCACTAACCCGAACTATCTGGGTGTGCTGGCGCTCCACTGCCAAGTGTAATGCAGTCTGCTGGTTGACATTCTGAATGTCTAAGCTGGCGTTGCCCTGGGTGGTGGGAACAAGAGGGAAGCAAAAAAGCTTAATATACACAAGGGCAACAAACATGTTGTGCACACAGAGATGATAGACAAGTAATGAAATAAGAGAAATAAAAACAGGAAAAAAGAAAATATTTTATATTTAATTCCTTTGCACTTGAAAGACTGCAACATTTTTATTTGCCGTGACAGAACGTTGTTTCCTTTAGCCCTGCCGACCAACAAAGTATCACCCGGGAAGCTGGTGGGGGCAGAGAGAAAAAAAAAAGGCATCCTACAATAACGCTGCATGTGATTGTCATTTCCAATTGCAAACACCTCAGCTGAGGAGATGTGGAGGGAAGATAAGTATTGTGATCAGGCAGCGTGTGAAATCCCAAAGTAATAAGACTGGCTGACTGGCTGGCTTGCTGGCTGGGAAACTGCAGTGCACCTTGTACTGTGGTGCAGTTTTTGAATAGAAAGCTGAGCCATCACTGCGAACAAGCCCAATGCAGGAACTTGGGGAGGAAAAAGCTGTCCCTGCTGAAAGGTAGCTTGCACTGCGAACACTCATGCACTGGAATGTTGCAGCAATGTTACTGCCTTGCACCATATCCTCATTAACCCAGTTCCTGCTTGATCAGGTGACTTTTGCTGTAAACCCGTGTGCGAGTTAGTCTCCAAGGAGCTAAACCTGCAATCTCGGTGAGGAAAAGAAAAAAAAGAAAAGAGCATGAACTTATGATTGCAGGAGGAGGAGGATATGATGGCCCAGCAGCACTAAAGAATACTCCTGGAGGACCAGCGAAGTGTATGGATTCAATAAAAAAAGAAAAAAAGAGGCATGTATAGGAGCTTCAACTGGTCATGCCGTAGACTGCATTTCAGCGGTCTACGGAGGCAGGATAGATTCAAGATTCAAATCTACTTTCTGAAATTTTCATGGAACTACAGCATTGGCGTCAAACACTCCCCAACATCTGGGTATCTAGGTAGATACACAGGGAGCATGCTTCTGCTGCGCTTTTTAAGTGATAATGGTGCCTCTGTAGACATGCTGTTATAAAGTATGTATTACAGAAATAGCTGCCAGGTTAAGTGATTAAGCATGCATTCAAATGTTGCTACCTGGTGCACCAAAAGCTCAGCCACCTCCACGTGGTTGTTGAGGGCGGCCAGGTGCAGTGCAGTATAACCGTCGTCCTTCTTCTCGTCTACGATCCAAGGCCTCGGCAGTTTGGATAACAGCACACGCATGGCACTGCACAGAGGAGGAGGAGGAGGAGGAAGACAAGGGAGGGAGAGAAGTCAGTGCTTTGCTAGATTCTGGGCTTTGGTGCATGAGAAGACAAAAAATCCTTCAAAAAGTCAGGACAATCAAGTTATTTTGGTATAAATTTTCTGATGTAATCAAAAACCTATCTATGACTCTCAGTCACTGTGCCGTACACGTCACAGTGACTGTGCCACTTATACACAGCACACTCCAATACACAGCTTTTCTTTTTGCAGCAGGGCATATCCCATTTTCACACATGGCGACAAGAATACTAAATCAACTTAGGGAGGAGTTGCTTTACCAAGCACAGTGTTATTTACATCAAGCTTTGAGCAGTGCAAGTGCTGCGTCTTATCTGAGAGTGTCCGTCCCCCCTACAGACTCTTGATTTAAAAAGGGCGGTCACATTTCCCTTGATGATGCGCAAAAGCGCATATCATTGGAAGGCAACTTGGTAATCAAGATTTAGCTGCATTCACTCAGGTCTCCTCCTGGGGAAGAAACCGACGAGGTGGGAAGGGAGAAACATCTATTGTTTAAACAGAGCTGTTAAACAGAAGTGGTCCCGTGTGTCGACAAGAACCGGTTCAGTGTCACTGAAGGTCATTTAGAGGATGTGTGCCACATAGACATGTGGCTGCAAAGGCAAATGTATGAGAGGAGTCACAGTGTCAGAGTAGGGATGAAAAGAAAAAAAGAAAGAAAGGCCGACAGTGTCATTAAAGAAAGACAGAACGGCACATACATATTTCCATTGTTTATTAACTACAAAGGCTGGAGAACATTAAAGTCAGAGAATGGAAATCTACGCTGAAGTCAAAATATGTAGATTTTACTTAAAAAGTTGTAATTAACAGTGTTGTAATTAAATGTCTTAGTGGCCTTCTTCCAATTAAACAAAGCAGGTTTCACAGTATGGCAGTTTTACTTAAATATGTATTTCACCTCATTCATTATCTCTCTGTTCTTGACCCTAACTTCGTTCCTACTCTAGCCCATGGGCATACAGAAGAGAGAAATATTAAACGCTCAAATGAGACAAATTCCCGCTTTTAATGTGCAAACAGTGCATCAACTCACTTTGTTCACATAAAAAGAAATATAAAACAACATTTAGAAAAGCACATCCCTGAACTCTTCTTGTATCTTCTCTGTAGATAGGTACACAGTGTACCTTCAGGCACCATTAAGGCAGCAGCAGCAGTGCTGGGGGGAACACTTCTGACCTTGTTTAACCCTGAATACGCATGCAGGGCATATCTTTAAAATGCGACAAAAAAGAAGCGGCCAGTTCGGCGCTGGCTCTTTGATACAACTGACCAGCGTGCACTGGGGTGCTTAAGATAAGCAGGATCTCAAACAGTAAAATGAGGCAGTGGGTTTGGGCACAGGGCAGGAAAGGCCACGGTCGACACTGGTCAGTGAAAATGCTCAACTGTTCGAAATAAAACAATAATCTAGCAAGCTTTTGGTCTAAATGGGAACAGGACGGCTGGCTCTCTGCGGGTGTTTTTTTGCTAAACCTATAGCTCGCCTCCCTCCCACTGGAATAATGAAAGAGAGCATCATCAGCACACCCTCTTGAGGAAAGCAGAGAGGCACGGGGCAGGCAGTCAGCACCTCTGTACGGACAGAGATTCAGGGCTGGCGTACTGCTGCAGTGATGAACAGCGCAGCACACTGATCCCAGTCTCCCTTGCTCTTTTGCTCACTCTCTCTCTCTCTCCCTCTCATTGCACAGACCCACACACACACACACACACACACACACACACACCTGCATTGCTTGCAGCCATCTTCAACCACTTAATGCAGAGGAGCACTGCTTAAATGTGATAGCAACCGCACCCATTCTGCCTAATCTCACATTCATAACGTGTCCCCTTTGTTACAAAGACGTATTTGCTTACATACTGTAGATTTTACATCTCATAGGGGACTTCTGAGGAATTTCATCCGTGGCCCACCCGCTGGGTAGGAGTTGAGGCTTAAACAAGCAAATCATTCAAGAAAAGATTTTGCCACATAAGGTTATCGCCTGAAGCTGCAACGCAAAACTTGTTCCCAGTGGTTCAAAACAACACTCGTTTAGCCTTGGCGAAGAATTGGCTACATAGGGACACGCTGCATTTTTTTTAAACCACAAGTTCCCACCAGAATCAAGGGCAAAACTGTCCCACATGAAGCCCCCGTTCTTACCAATTTTCTCACTCCTACTGGCAGAACATTCGCACATCTGGATTGGCTGGAAATATCCACCATCTATGGAAAAACCGGCCAATGAACGCACACCGGCTTTAATACAAGGGCACAGTGGCGCCTTCTAGCGTCCGAATCAGGCGCTTGAGCACTGAGGCGGGTGTTCGCTGGCGTAAGGAGCCCCTCCAATATAAGTCTAGATTGACAGGCTCCCCTGCCACGCTGGGTGAAATGGGCAGACATTAATATTAATGCCCCATACTAGCACTGCTGCAATGCAGTTAAGCTATTTGCTGTAAAAGCAGAAAAAAAGACTGAATTAAGAACTGAGAAATAAATTTAAGTTGTGTTTTTATCTCTGGGGTGAGTGGTGTTAGCTGCAACTGAGGGGAGTATAGGAGAAACTGCGTGTTAGCTGATGAGGTCGGACGTTGAGAGGAAGAAAAGAGGAGAAAAGAGCGATTCTGACCAGCCCAGGCTGCAGAGGTTTTACTGAGCAGAAGAATGACTTGACCTGGGAGCTAACATTCACATAATTGAGATAACTGATGACTTAACCTTATAAAATAATGCTAGGGTGAATATGGAAAAGGGTATGCTAGCATATAGGGGATAAGGGGGTACGTCATGAAACTGGGTCACCCTGTGAGAGATCTCAAAGAGCCCCTCAGGAACGCCACACTGGGTCTTGTTGTCTTTGGCTGCTATTTGTCATTGACTGTGACTCTGATGCCCTCAGCTTTGTGTGTGTTGGCATTTGTCATTGCATGTAAGACAGTGTGTGTGCTCGCAATTGCTGGTGTGAGTGTGAGGGTCGACAGGGCCCTTCTGCTGCCCTCGCCTGGCTGACAGCCATCTGTGTGGTGGTCAGTAGCCGTTATTACAACAGGAAGTGAGAGTCAGGGGACAATAACGTGGGTAGGACAGGGCAGAACAGGAACAGTCAACATCCAGTCTAAGATTAATGGCTGCGCACAAACATATGGTTACTCTGATGTGGGAGACGTGTTTGGCATACCGTCACTCGTTAAATAAGGCTTCGAGCCCAAGAAAAAGATCCCAATTCTGCATCGGAAATGAGTCACCAAAAGGTGCCACCTGCTTCAAGAAAATAAAATTGCTTTATGCAGCCATTAATGAAAATGATCAGTCTCGCAAATCTTACAGTGTTTATATGGTTGAAACGTACAGATCCAAAGAATATGGCTGCAAAAACCCAGTACCTTCACCAAAGCTTCTGTATCAAAGGTAATTCTTGGCCTTAAAATAAAATCCCAGCAAAAACTCTTCTTCTGCAAAGCTTCCAACAGTTTCAGGGACACAAATAGATCTGTTTTTATCCATATCAGGTAAAGGAAATTTAATGGATTGTATGACAACGGAGCAAACTGCACCTGCCAATCAAGACCATGTAATACAGCTGTAAAAAGCTGATAAGCAAACCTTTGGCTCAATGTATTTTGTCAAAAAAAAAAAAAAAAAATGTTATTTGCCCAGCCTTTTTTAAACCGCCTAACAGAGCTGAACTGGTAGCATTCCTTTCTACCTTACAGTAGGATTCTTTCCCCCTCCCAGGTCCTTCTTGGAACAGCCTTTCCAGAAGAGGCAAGTTCAGACGATACATGAGGTGTCAGCTCATTGAGGACTGGATCAATATATTCAGGTCCTTTGAAATAGTGGACCCACTACCTGACAAATCATTCACAGCTGCAGCACACTACCGCTGAAATGGAAAACCCACTTCTCCCCTTCCCACTCCGAGCAGGGAGGTGCTCTTCATCATGTGTGAGGCTCGATCCCCCCAACTCACCAGCAGCTGGTAGGGGGAAGAGTCATAAAACCGCTTCAGTGATGTTAAAACATGCTTACCGAAGGAGACTGCTTGACTGGTATGCTGCATACTTCTAATGCCTTGTGTGTGTGCACATATGTGCGCAACTTCAATTACAGTAATTCAAGTAGCTGATATTCTTAATGCAAATATAACCCTCAGAGTTCATCGCGGGCACTGCCACACTCCTAGATGCAATTAGTTACAAGTTCACTTTGTCATGACCATCCCACAGGTATGTGCCATCCTGCTGTGGACAGAGTAAATAAACACAAGTAGCGTCCAGACCAGCAGTGCAGCAGAGAGCTGGGGACAAGAACCTAACTGGCTCCGCTCGATAAAAAAAGCTTTCATTACCATGCCGTGAAGAGAATAATTTTCCCCACAATGTGACCTTCCCCTGCCTGCCTCTACCTGAGGCCCCTGAGTGAGCATGCTTTTATTACGGACTATTTGCATAAACCAGGAAGGAAAGGGGTGCATTTCTCTGATGTTTTGATTATCGCTATAGTATTGCCGCTGCCTTGAAGGTTGTCCAGGAGACAAGAGATGCATTTTGAAACATCTCCAATTCAGTTTTCTGTCCATTTGGGCAGTGGGTGTGGTCTATAAAGGCTTAGCTTTAATTAGCCGTAAATCACCTGGTGATACGGAGTGCCCTGATTCATGGCAAGTCATGAAAAAGGAAAAAAAAAAAAAAAGGGACAGCAAGACAGTCAGAGAAGCCCAATGGCGCGTTAATATCCCATTGGTTCGAGATGACCCAATTATTTTCCCATGCTCCTCTTCCTTTGCACTTCATTCTCCTCAGCACCTTGAAAAAGCCTCATTTTCATTGCTGCACAAGCCATAATAGTCATAATACACATCCTTTTACTTAACAAGGGAAGAATGACATAAAAGAAGGAGCAAGGACATGCAGATTATATTAGACTAAAGAGACATCTAAATCATACTTACACTTACCAGAGAATGGCTCAATAACATCATTACTTATAAAACATCTATATAATTATTGAACACCACTTTTCCCCCTTATAGGGTTGGATAGACCGGGACTAGTGCAAGTATTTTGACAGCAGGGAGAAAAAAATGTATATTAACCCACTGAAAGGTTTAAAAAAAGATTAATTAATTCCACTTAATGTGAAAAAAATGACACAAATGTAAATGTTACTAAAACCATGCGTTAGTAAAACAAAGAAATAAATTGGAATATTCTGGAAAACAACTTGGAGCCATAATTTGTCCAAAATATGAAGGAAAAATATGATCTTGGTAAGCATGACTTCCTGTGATAGCCCTCAATGGAAGCAAATTATATCATTTAAATGAATAAAGCATATAAGGGAAGTGCAATGAGAATTAGACCATGATTTTATTATGGATTGTTAATGAATACTAAAAATTCAACCGCATCTATAAAGGGAAGCTGGGAAAAAGAACTCAATATTGAAATATAAAAGAGTGACTGGCAAATCACATGGAAGAACCCCCAACCCACTAATTTTTGGGCGTGGAGGGAATTTTGCAGAAATAATGTAATTATATGTTTACTTTAATCCTGCCTGTGATAAAGCAAAAACCCTCAAGTAAAAAGTGTGCTGGAGAGAGAATGCATCCATAAATGTTAGCACTTGGAGAAACATCAGAATAGCTAAAACAAATCGCACAGTATGCATAATGGTAAAAAAAAAAAAAAAAGAAGAAGAATTAAATATGTTTCTCTAACTTTTCTGTACCTTATGTAATTTTACAAATAGCCCCATTCTGCAAAGGAATAAATGACTGGTGAAAATATTAGAAGTGGCTTGTTAAAAGTCTATAAAATGGAAATGATGTCAGCCTGACCCCTCAAACCTGGGTCTGTAGAAAAAGTCACAAGTAGGGTGCAATATGGTGAAGAAAGGACTCGACGATGAGGATTCAATAACCAAACCCTTTGACATGTCATTGGATCTATAATTCTGTTTAAAACAGAAGCTACTTTCAGCTGCTCCCTTATTCACAAGGGGTCGCCACACCAGGAAGCGCCACATGTTTAATTTGGCAGAATTTTGCCCTTCTTTGAGCAACCCCAGAGGGATTTGTGTCTTCTCCTGAGATTGAACCAGGGATCTTTCAGTTCTTAAGCGAATGTATAAACCATTACATTTTCAATCCTAAAACAGATTTGGGAATGATAATACCATTGCACTGCACCAGAAGAATCTTATACCATCTATGAAAAGCATGGTGTTAGTATCATGTTTTTGGGCCTGTTTTACTACATGTAGGATAGGATGGTGCATCATCCTCAATATTTTCCACAGTAAATACTCTAATATACTCTAATATTTTTATTTCATTTGGTTTACTGGCTTCTCTACTTTTAGTAAAGTGATTGTATTTTTTTAAAGGATTTAGTGAATATGGAAATCCAGGATGGTACATATGTTTTAAACAAGTATAACAGTCAATGCTGATATTTGGACAATATATTGGTGCATCGCTAACATAGTTGGTTATATTGACATAGAAGTATAATAAACCTTGAAAGCAACAACTTTCTCTTTCTTGTGTTAGGCCTCAATCACACAGGCTTGCAGATTGATTGGAGCCCCATCTGGGATCTGGTCAGTGGTTGTCAAGGACCCTTCCCTTTCTGTGTCATGCCACCACATCACTGCCGTTTGAATGCTTCTCAAATGTTTAGGCTAAAGCTCTTTCACTCAGCAACATCTACACTGCACAATCTGTGAGGCCAGTGTTTCATTCCCGATTAACAATTATTTTGCTGTGACTGAGATACTGGTCATGCTTTAATCATAAAGCTTATTTCACACTTATTTTAGAACCAAAACTAGACATACTCCTGCTTGGTAAAATTAACTACAAGCCTTTCCAGATATACGCTCAAAGCAGTAAATAGAAGCGAGTGACTGGCTACGAGTTCTGCAGAGCGGTGGAGAATTCGGCCACTCTGCAAGTCCTTCGATCGACAGCCACTCATCAGCCGGCCACTGTCACTGTATGGGAGGACAGTCTGAGAGGCCCCTATGATCTACAGGCTCAGGGAAAATCTAGCAACTTAAATCACTCCTGACTCCCGACCCCACCTCCCACCTTTTTATGCCTACAACCATGTCACAAATACATAAGCCCCACATTTCCACTGAAACACTCATTTCTCTATGGTTTAAGCTGTATTAGTGAAAACCTGACAGCATCCCCCCTCAAGCATGATGGCAAAATGATGACAACGCACCATCAATTTTTCTACCACAGTAATTGGCAGAGCAGATCCAAAGTGACACAAACAAACTGCAGTGCTGCAGCAGATGAGTCTGACTTCTTCGGCATTTTTACTTATAGGCACATAAGCAGAAGACGACGCTGTGGCTGAAGGAGGAGTTTGGTAATTACAATCTATTGTTTGCAGTGGAAAATAATGGGGATCAAAGGACATTGTATCAGCTACTGCCTTCCCTAAGCACTGAGACAACAGGCCATATGTTCCACAGCAGCACAGAAAATGTCTAACAGCCAACTTGTTAATGGAGGGGAAATAGAGCTTATATCAATGTACTGTACATTACACACATACAGCACGGAAACGTCAACAGATTCCCCATAGATCCAGACTCATGATTCATTGCACAGATACTGCAATGAAGGTTTTCCACAGCAATTTTCCACATAGGCTACTCTGCCTAATCCCAATAATGTTTTTTTTTCCCCCTCCACAAAATGAAAGCCAATTTTCTTGAGCATGCAAGCATCACGCGAGTATCCACACAGCCACATGCACAAACACACCAGGAGACATAAACTAACAGAACTTCTTATCCTGTCTGACCTGTCGTGCTGCATTTACATGGAGCCATTGACTTCAGTGTCCATACGGGTTACCAAGGTAACATGGCCTGCATTATTCAACAGCTAAGCTTCGTTTTGATCTGAACACTGACCTGAATGTGTCCCTCAGAGTACATTAAGATTACGAATACCCACCGAAAAAAAGAAAAAAAAAAAAAAAGAAAAGAAAATGTATACCTTAACTGGACATAGAAAGCTAAACAAAGACAAAGCACATTTAACCACACATAATAATTACATCTCTCTCAGAGACTGATACTCAGTACTGCTCAGGGATATGAATTTGAATCCTAAAAAATACTCTTGTGACATTCCCAACCACAATCTAGGATGATGATAATGATATTCACTGTATGATACTAGTAGAATTTTGATAAATGACAAAATGTAAGAAATTCAAAATATTTGGTTATCTGTATAACTCTGGCTCTCTGAAAACCTCACTCAGTTATCTGAGGGCAGGAAAATATTAACATAAATTAACCCAATGCCCTATTAAACAGTAAAAAAAGGGCAATTAGGAGCTGCATCAAAAATTTTATATCAGTTTACTTTGCTGATGCTTCACCTCCCTACCAAGTTTTATGAAATTTGACTTAAAAGTAAGTTTTTGTGTAAAAAAACAAACAAAACAAAACACAGCGATATATATGTATAAAGTAGAACTGACTGAAGAAATACCTGACAGCAAGTAACTAGCTGCATAAAATGTTACATACCAGCAAATTTTCTTCAGTTTTGTGTGGCGTGAAACTGTATTTAGCAATATTGAACTGTTACAGCAATGTTTTACACGTGTTCACTAAACTACGAAACAAGCAGCAAAGCTCAATGTTTCCTAAAAACACAAACCAATGTGAAACACTGGTGTTAAAGTGTCACCTAATGCACAAATAAATTCTAAAACTTATTCCAATACATCAAATAAATAGATAAACTACACTAGTTTTTTAAGTGGTGGAGACAATATTAAAGATGTCTGACAGCTGCGCTGTGAAAGTATATCACCTTGCTCTGTCATATTTATTACCTGCATTGCTGAGGCACTTAAAGTGCCACAAATAAATCCTGCTCTTTCTAGGTTTGGCAAGTGGGCAAAAAAGGGGAAAAAATGCCATCAGTTAGTACAATGGCTTCACAATGCAAGCATTTCTCTTTGCATGCTATAGTCACTTTCCCAAAAGCTCTTATGTCCTTGAGTCCCTTCCGTATGGGCTGTACCTCTCCCTCACTCCTTCCCTCCCTCCATCCCTCATTTCTTCTCTTCCCCCTCTATCCATCCATCCATGCCTCCCTCCCTCCGCTACCCCCAACCCTCCCTCTCCCTGCATGTGCTATAGCAACATAGCAGCCAGGACTCAATGTTTCAGCATGCCACAGGACAGACAGAGCATTACAGCATGGCTGAGCTTATCTATTGGCTCAGAGCCACTGTTGGCCCAACCCTAGGAGGAAGTGTGGGCGTTCTGATTGGTCATAGGGGGATTGGGGCTTGTATCAGCGTGTCCTCTGGCTGATCTGTTGGAGTGGTCCCAGCTCATAGAGAGGTGGACAATTGAGGGACTTTTCAAGTAACTCACAGTGCATGCTGCAGCAAAGTGGTACCCAGGCTCGCTGCATGAACCAGTCACTGCACTACATCTTTGATGGTTTCTCACTCCAGTGACTTAACTATTGAATAGGATACAGCGACACAATGCAGAGCCTAAATGAACAACCAGGGGAATAAAATAAAACAAAGGCCTAAATAATTACAAAATACAGGAGCACCAGCTTAAATCAAGGTGCACAGTGTGCATGGTGTGGATTTCTAGGTTTATGTTGAAATATCGCAGTCTTGATTTATCTTTTAATGAACTGTAGCTGCCCACCTGGAAATAGGTTCATTTCCACCAACATCCCACAAGCAGGAATGATCTAATATTACTGTGTACATTGGATTGAACATGGCAAACGGCAGATAAAACTGAAAAGACTAACAAATGCGTCACTGTGTCTGAGGAAGATCACTAATTTTGACCAAATTATATGACGTTCATGACAGTCTGCAAAGTTTGTGACAAAGTTTTCACACTGTTCTCAAACGCTAAATCATCTTTGTGTCTATAGAAGCTCTCTTGAGTCAGGATAAAAACAATCTTTAAAATCAGAAAGTCAAACTGTTGTTAGGTTAGGGCAAGCACAACAATAAAACCCATGCAGAGTGCATGGGTTGTTTGCATCCTTCCTTCTATTAAAAAAAAAAAAAAGAAGAAGAAGATCATAAGCTATAAATTGAGGATGAGAAAATGGCTGTGGATCACAGGCATTTGTGCGACGGTATCTGTGGAGTTTGTGAGTCACTTATTGGTAAAAAAAAATGTGGCACCAGTAAGCCACGGTAAAATATCAGAGATGCAGAGGAACTTCCCCTGCAGTGAGGCTGAAGGGAACAATGGGTAACTGGATCAGAGAAGCTGACTGCCACTGGCTTCCCCCTCCAGCACCCAGGTAGGTTGGCCCTATTCATAAATCACTTTTATTCCTCCAAGCGCTCAACAGCCTCACCTCTTCAAATGATGCACTGTGTAAAGGGAAAAGGAGGCAGGCGGGTGTGGGGGGACAGGATACAAAAGCGGGGAGCTGTGGGAGGAGGCAGAAGAGAGGTGCTGATGGTGAAGTACGTCGAAATTAAGATGGTTAAAATCGTAAACATCTTTACTCTGTTTAACCGCTTTCTCTAAACTAAATCAGTATTTTTATCCACCTGAAAACTGAGCTTTCACAAAGACATCCCCAGAGGGTGTAAATCTGGAAAGGGCCAGTGCAGTGTAACAGTGTGGATACGCTAAACAGAACTTTCACATAGTAATGACTTAAAATAAGTCCAGTAACGATCAGGGGATGAGTGCCAGAGTGGACTGATGAAGAAAGTCTTGAATCCCCTCCAAAATGTTCTCTCAGGTTATTTCCCAGCCAAATTTTTTCCAAATTTCAAAAGATACCATCAATGTTTTCTGTTATGATGCGTGTCCTATGGTGGTTGTAGCGTGACCTTTTTTGGGGGGCAATAGTACCAAATGAGAACAATAAACGCAGGACAATTAGGGAATTAGGGTAGAGGTGAGGGAGAGGGAGGATTTACAGGACAAGTGAAGCCAAAGCCAACTTTGTATAAAATTGGCAAAGATTTTTTGCATACCTGAGAAAGAGACGACTGGACAACCCAAAAACGTAATTCCTCTGGACACGGCTGTCGCTGTCACTTTCACGGAGGTTTATGCCTCCGTGAAAACACTAATGTGGATGCAAATCATCCTGTATTTGGACAGCTTAATATAGACATAACCACAGGGAAGGCCCAGGCTCATGGAAAATGAGCATGAAGATGTACTTAAAAAACACAAATTGAACTTATTAAAAGCACCTTTAATCCCTATATGATGTTCTCTGGTGGGAAGGTACACAGAAAGGTGAAATTAAGATATACTGAAAGACTGAACAAAAACTTCCAGGCCAGCTTGAAGCTCAGCGAAAAAACAGATGTTACACCATCAAAACAAACCAGAATTCCCAGTGCAAAACTTCCCAATCCAAGAGGAAACCTGCCTCTCACTTAGGTAAACTGATAAATGAGCTCTCGTAGGGACTGACCATCATAAGAACAAACCTAAAATACATAACGCTTATTAAGAGACATTTATTCCACAACCATGTGAAAAAGACTCGTCCTACTGCAAAAGGCTATTTTTCTTGTAAGTAATGGTCACAGATGCTTGCAGTAAATTTTGGAATACACTGCTGAATATAAAGTTTTACATACAAAACCTACAATTGTACACACAGCAGTTTTGCAAGCTTGTCTGTAGTCAGTGCAATCAATGCTGTTGCTATGTGGGGGGGGCACTTTTACAAACCCCCTCGTTGTAAAGGAATGCTAAACAACCAGCAACCATGCGAAACCCTCTTCCTAACAGTACATTACAAACACTTTGTGATATACCCTGTGAAGCTGGAATCCCACTAGGTGCAAAAGCTCTTCCTAACACCAACTGGAAAGAAGGATCCATCCATCCACAATTTTCTTCTGCTTATCCAATTCAGGGTCGTGAAGTACATAAAAGTCCAGTCAAAAATTCTCAACCCTTTGAAATCTGAACTATAATAAAATTGCCAGAAAATTGAAAAATGGAGTGTTTATTGAACTGACAAGTAAAAAAAAAAAAAGAATTTGCATATATGAGTTTTAATTTGTATCATATTTGCAACGCGCAGACTTTTTTTTGTTTTTGCAATTTATTGCTTGAAAATATATTTTACTATTTATTTAGAGTTTTCTTTTGGGAGGGTAGGGCATATCACACTGATGATGCAGAAGTCTCAAAAACTGGCAAATACTCATGTATTAAATGTGACAGACTAGGAATTAACGAGTTAACTGCAGGTCTTACTTTGCCAGTTGTGCTAAATCATCATCCCACCATGGCCCTCAACTATCCCTTAGTTATGCTGCTACAGGCTCAGGCAGCTGGGGGCCTTTTCATACTTTTCCATGCTCGCCTATTTTCTCTTCTCTTTCTCTTCACCCTCAAGCAGTCTCTGCAGGCGGCTTAGCCCGGTTCTGTCAAATATCTCTTCCTATTAAAAGCAAGTTCTTCGTTCCCACAAACGCCAAGTACTTGCTCATAGAGGACCAATTGATTACTGAGGTTCTCTCTTATTTTAGGTTCTTTACTTCATAGTTTAAAGGATTTTCCGATGACTGCTGTAGTGAACTGAGGCTTTCATGAGGCCTAGCCAGTACTGCGCTATAACGATATACTTGACCTAACATTGTTGTTGTACTTTAATATCACTTTTTTTTTTAAAGGAAGAAAAAAAATATAAAATATAAAAAATATAAAGTTCACACCTTTATTTTTGTACTATTTAAAAAGATTAATTTATAGAAGAAACACAGAAAAACATTAAAATATTTTACTTATTCTTTGTGCAAATGTCTTATCAGATGTAATCAAATGTTGCATTTGTTTAACACAAGTGCTGAAGTTTTTTTTTAAAGTGGAGATATGTCCTAACCGATAATCATGAAGAGAACAAGCGCACCCACCCCTTCATCCAGTGAAACAAAGCACATCCATTAGTAGACCCTTTTCTTATTGATCGATTAACTGCTCAGCTAAACATTCAGCCCTGTGCTATTCATCATGGAGGGAAGATATAAGCCATGCCGCAGAGTTTCGAGGCAGGAGGGATGTCGGGATGTAATTGAGATTAAACTGGTGGGTTGGGTAGCTGGAACAGGCAGAGAGGAGACCCAAAGGAGGGGGATACACATAACACACAAGGGCATCCTCAGCGGAGTTTGTTAGAAGCCACAAAAACCTTAACCAACTTAGGGGAGAGAATCAAAACACAAGCCCAGACGTGCATGAACGGTAAGTGCATTAACTGTGTGTAAATTTAAACAGAGTACATAAAAAGGCTGAAATTACCATTTATTCAATTTGAAGTGGTTTGCAAACAGAGAGACTGTGGGACAGTCATTTATCTAGCTGCAATTCCCAGCCTTGATTGGCCTTGTATGGTCAAGTTCTGAGCTTGAAATCCATTTTAGCCAGCAAAATGGTCATTTCTTTTAATTGAAAAGCTATCATTTGCAGTGCCAATACATTACTTACACTACACACTTAAATCTATGCAGAATTATCTCCACAATGAAAAGGGTCTGAGATGTAACTAAGGGACTGAGGTTCTTAAAAAGCTTATCAAATAAAGGACTAGCAAACTGCGTGAAATTTTTCCACCTCATGAGAAGACAATGAAATACAAAAACATTAGCTTTCTTAACATTCGGTTTTTTGCTGTTAAAATGCAGGTGAGGAGAGTAATAGGACTCGTGGAGGTACCAGTGGGAGGCTAGAATCTGGAAGTTTAAAACAGAGAAGAACAGAGAGTAAAAAGAGCGAGGGCACTGAGGACGGTGCTTTCGTACAGTATAGATGTGCACCATGATGAGACCAACTAATTAAATAGATTCTTCTGTGGTCGCGCCTCGGGAAAGCTTGAAAAAGACACTTGAAAATTAATGAGAGCTCAAAAAAAAAAAAAAGGAAAGAAAGAAAGCAGCACAAACTTTTCAGAGCCTCAGAGGTAAGGGTTCCACTTGTCTTCCTGCACTGCCAGGAATGTTACATATAAATATATAAATAGATAAACAACGATATTTCCTGTTGTCTAATCTCTGCGCTACACAGTCAGCCTTACTCCTCCGAATTTTGCAGTTATTCTAAGTATAGCGGTGAGAAGACAGACGCTGAACCATAGTCAGCTTGCTCTACATCTATTTAAAAAAAAGAAAGAAAAAAAATGATAATGAGTGTGGGTGGGTCAAAAGGACACAGGGAAGTGAGGGGGTGGTATCAGAGGAGGCGGTGGTGGTAAGGATGTAAAGCAGGGGAAGGGGAAGGTTTCAAGAATACAAAAGTGGAAGCACGGGAGACCACTTTATTTGGAGCTACTAAAAATAGCGCAGCAAATGGTAGCAGGGGCTAGCTGGACTAACGCGCCTCTCTCTCCCTTCAGGCCCGTGGAATCGATAGGCTGGGAGCTGGAGGGGAGGCTTCCCGGAGCCTGCAGCCAACAGTTGCTGAGGGGGGGATATGGAGAGAGTGGAGAGGAGAGAAGAGTGGAGTGGAGCGGGAACTATTTTTTGCACTGCTTGACTAAATATGGTCAGGGAGGTGGTGAGACAAGACACAGGAGCAGCCCGACAAAACGGGGCCAAGACATGTTTCGAATGCTTCTCTTCCCACAAAGTGCTAACCGTTTAGCGTAGCCCTCCACGACGTGGAGCCACTGGTCAGTTGGCCCCTTGCCCCCAACTTGCTGCCAGTGTGTTCTTCCTCCTAACTGCAGCAGCATCTCAATTTGATCCACTCGCCACACAAAGGTGACCCTTGCAATGCACTGGAATGTATACGCTGTGATATTGCAACATCCTCCACCTCTCGTCTCCGACAATGCTAATCGAACTTGCATGGATCACAAGCAACTATTAAAAGTACAGCTGTCTTCTACCGCAGAGACACAGCCTGCTGCTCTTCTTCTTCTTTCAATTTTTTATTTATTTTTGTAAATACCTCCATCCCATTTCCGCTTTCAAACATTCAGCAAACTCCCCTCATCTAACCTGCTGTGTGTAAAGTTCCACTGAATAATAAAAGCGCATTTTAGGAGCAGAATAAAGCTCTGGGGCTGCGCTTGTGTCGATGGAATAAGAAAAAGGAAGGGTGGGAGTACGGTTGGTACACTTTCTGCCTCATCCACCGATCAGGGCATCCTCCCAGCTCTTCCCCCTCAGAATGCACATGATGGAGAGAAGAGTGCTGCAGTTTTTTTTTTTCACTCCACCCCTCCTTTTCTCCCTCTTCTCCCCTTTTTTTTCTTCCTCTCAAATAGCATCTCTTCATGTCAGCTCTACGTCTTCCTCCTCTAAAGGTATGACTTGTGTTTGTGTGGGAATGTGTGTGCATGTGTGTATGCCCGCTGCTCCCCCCTCCCTGACTCTGGCACTCAACCCGCCCCGCCAACACCCCTCCTCCTCCCCCCAATCATAGAAGCTGATTCAGCGAGTCAGGCGTGCACCCGGCACACACGATGGCTGCAGCAGCTGGAGCGCTCTCTAGGTCATTATGGCTCTCTTCACTACGGGAAGAAGGAAGAGAGGAAAGGGGAAGAGAGGAGGAGCGGCTCAGATAAGAAACTGATCTGACAGGTAATATATGCTCTTCCATCGCTTTTGGACGGAGTTTACCCCTGACGGGCCTTGATGTCTCCCCCCGTCCTGTCTCTCTTTGCGCTCTCTTCTTCGGATGCAATCAGTTATTAACCGCATGGTTTGCCTGTGAGACGCGTAGTCGAAAGGGGGAGAGGACTGTGCTGTTCTGCAGCAGCAGCAGCAGCAGCACTGGGACAGAACTTAACCAGAGAACACCTTTGGGCTTTTTTCCCTCCCCTTCTCCTTCTCTTGTTCTTCTTGTCATTAGAAAAAGGGAGGAAAAAAATCAAGGCTTTGTAAAAAGAAAAAGTACGGAGAGGAAGAGGATGCAGGAAGAGGTGAAACAGGGCTGGGGAGTTGCTGTGGTCCACATGGATTTTAGCCCTTTTTTCCTCCCCCCACCACACTCTCCACTCTATCTCTCTCATCTTTTTCTTTCTCTCTCCCTCCCTCCCTTCCTTGTCTTGCTCTCTCTCCCTCTCTTGTGTTCCTGGCACTGGCCGGACATGCTGCAGCAGCACAGCTCTTTGGCTCATTAGGCTTCATGGTTGCAGCCCTGCCGCTACCTAATGACGGACTCGTTAACTCAGACCTGCATTGGTGTGGAGACGTTTCCTTATCCACACTTCGCCCTCTGCATCCGACACCTTCCAAGATCCTTTTTTTTTGTCTTCATGACTAAAGGATACTAAATTGCTGGGACTTTTGAAGTGTCTTTTGTTGTCTTTTTGGTTCCTGTTTTTGTTTTTTGATGTTTTTTCTTTTTTAATACCAATTGTTAACTAAACAGAGGGCGTGGGTGGTCACTGCCTTTCTTAATTGATAGGAGGTAAGTTTGAGGATGCGTCGCACTCTTTGAGACCAAGGTTGACCGGCTGAGGCGGAAGAGTGGAATTGTGACCAGAGGAATGACGAAGCATCAGAATAATGAACAGCGGGCAGGTCATGAGTTCTGAACAGGAGGAAAAGCGGATTGACAGCACACAGCTGTGAGAAGTGTATTAACACAGATGTGGGAGGAAGGAGGGGGAATGGTGGGAGGGGATATTGGGTAGCAATGGCTGGCTGAGTAGATGTGTGTCACTGGCTGAACCCAGAGCACTTAGGGTAGTAACCCAGTTTCTTCTCTCTTCCCCTCTCTCTCTCTCTTTTTGAAGCAGATTGGTGTAGGTTAGGTAGGGCATGCAGGGCACACAATACTGCAGTGCTATCGCCAAAACCAGAACAGACACAACAACCACTGGGCTAATTTGCTGGTTCATGTCTCCCCAACCTCCACCGTGCCCTGTGTAGGAAGGAATTTCACTCCCTCTCACTCTCTCTCGGGCAGCTGTGACATTTCCTAAGCAGGACGTCACACCTTTAGGACCAGGCTCATCCACCTGCCCAACCCCATCTCCGTGCTGAGAACAACAGTCACCTCCACTTACACCTACCCTCATTACTATTCTAAACGCTTCAACTGCAAAAACATTGCACCACGTTTCCCATTTATTCAGTCCTCCTTGGCCACCTTAGTCTCCAAATTCACACCTAAGCTGCTCTCCCCTAATCCATTTTTTGTTGCATCCACTGCCTCAGCATTCAGCCTGCCGGCTAGCTTAGTGTGGTTGGAGGCAGTGTCGACTTGTGGAATGTGCTGGTCCGGGGCAAAGATTCATTAGAGACTTGCTGTACAATTCTCACCACCATGCAAATGGTTATTGATCTGGTCCACTCGGCAATAAAACAGCTGGTTCCACTGTAAACACAGACAAGTGAGGTTTGATCAGAGGGAAAGGGAGACGCAAGAACAGTCTATGTGTGGTAAAGGGAATGATTAACAGAGAGAGGGGAGAGAGAGAGAGAGAGAGAGAGAGGGAGGGAGAAAGAGAGGTGGCGATGACGGTGTGTGTGTGTGTGTGTGTGTGTGTGTGTGTGTGTGTGTGTGTGTGCGTGCGTGTGTGTGTGTGTGCGTGTGCGTGTGCTGGGGGGGGGGGGGGGGGGGGGGGAGAGAGACCAGGACCAATCCACAAGTGCTGAGTGGGCATTAGCGCCTTCATGTGACCTATGGCCTGCCTCTGTGCCTAAAGCCCAAATCCTGCTCACAATAGCTTCCTGTTCAACTTGGATCACCCTCATTTTCAAACATCAGCAAGCGCTCCAGTTAGCCACTGGGGACGTTGCTGACACCAGAGAGACAAGGGACAGGAGAGAGAGGGGGGACGGTACATATCGGTCCGTGAGAGGTGGTTAAAGGGGGAAAGGACACCAAAAGCGGGGCGGGAGGTGTAATAAGAGAACGAAATGATGGTGCGGAGGAGAGGAAGCGAGGGTCTAGTGGGTGGAGAGAAGTGATATGTTTAGTATGTCAGCGGGACCGCTCAGCTTATAGGTGCACCCCTGCTCCCAGAACACCGCAAATGATCGTCATACGAGAGCGAGCGCACCTTACAACACTTTTTTTTTCCTTTCCCCCCCCAAGGAGAAAACTCTTATCTACTCTGCTGCTGCTTTTTTTTTTTTTTTTTTTAAACCTCCAACCACTTAAAATCTACCTCCTCGACATTTTTCCTGGACAGAGAAAAAGGCCACCTTTTGACTGCCTTAAAAAAAAGAAAGGAAAAAAAAGCTGTATTCCTCCCTCTGAGCTTCCTGGTTTCTCCCAGTTGCCTGGAGGACAGCAGGGGTCACTGGGACAGTCGACTATGGTATGGACTCTAAAACTTCTGTTATGTTCAGGGGCGGGGGGACTGGCTGTTCAGCCTTACATGGCAACCAAAAGGAAAGCCTTGAGTGTTGAACTGAATTTACACTCAAAGTCACCTTACAGTGCAGACTACCATACTTGGGAGAGAAAGAACGGTGAGGAAAAATGTTCTGCTCCTAACTTCCTGACCTTGGAAAGAGGTGAGAAAATTTCATATCTAAGATTACCTCCTTGGTGCACATACTTCTTTATGTACCCATATGAACATATGATAGCTATGGAATGTAAAGAAGTATGTATTCTTGGTGAGGTTCGAGCCCTCGTTCTGGAAAACTGATGTGCAGCACTGTTACAGGATACGTTTATGCTTTGTGTCAGATGGTGAAAAGAAAAACAGCAAACAAAGGTAAAAGTGAGGCAGGAAAAGAGTGAATTAATCTAAGTGGTGAGGCTCATACATTAGCTATACTGTCTCTGGGCAGTCTCACTGCAGCAATACTCGCTGTAGGGAAGTTTCTGCTTTCTCAAACTGGCTGACTTGGCCAATAAAAATCTCTCATCCAAGATACGTTAACAATTCATTTGACAATTACTTAGCATAAAATGATTGCAACCATGTTTTAGGCTCTGACAGCAACCTACACCAGCTATGAGCAGCTGCCTTGTGAGAGTGTCATATGAACAGAGCTTCCTTTCATTATTGAGTGATTTTGCTGCATTACAGCCCTTGAAATTCAGCCAGCTGCAACTTAGCACCAACTTCAGCGAGCGGTATGCTAGAGCTGTTGGACCATTAATACCATAATCTTTTCCAGTGCTGCAGCACAGTTCAAGTGGGGAAAGAAAGCAAGGTGAATTGAACCAGCAGCCTGCCACAGTTGCTGGCTGTTTAAAAATAAATAATAATAATTATAAAACAACTAAACGGAAAAAAAAAATGGAAGAGCGGTAAATTGTTGCTGAGAAGGCAGAATGAACTGTGGCCGCTATTGCTGCTGTCACAACCCGGCTCTAACCTATTGCTGTAACATATAGCTTCCGAGTTGACAACCTTGTGTGTTTAACTATGGCCACCCTTCCTTTATGCTAGTGCCCTTATCGACATCCCCACCCCACATCAACCCCGCTGCCCCGTTCTCCCCTCCCTTTCTCTGATTTCTGTGCTCTTTGTTCACGTTTGCTATGCTTGCCAAATGCTTTGCTGGGCTGCATGGCAGCCAGATTAGACCATCAAAAAGTGACAATGCAGGATCAGGGTCAACTCTGGCCTGTCAGCTGATTCCAATTGTCAACTGTTTCAAACAAATAAAGGCAACAGAACATAGGCAGAAGCGCAGTGACAGAAATGAAGCGAGGAGGGGAAAGAGGGAGGCGGGGAGTCGTTTGCATGGAGAGCTATTCATATCTAACACTCTCACCTATTCTGACCCCCGCTGCAGCCCGTGTCTGGATCATATATAAGGCTTGTACCAATTTTAGCACAGATTTACCACCCTTTAACCCACTTTAATATACACAATTCTCCCAAATTTGGCTCCAGATTAATAAAAAAGGAGCACATGAAAGATATATTAATTATAAAAACAAGTGTGTTAAAGGAAGTGAAGAAATATCAAACCAAGTTCAGTGGCTTAACTTTAAAGAACATAAATTCATACTAGCGATGGATGAAGCCGACCTTTGAAAAGACAGGATAAACGCCTTTAAAATCCCTCTATAAAAACTCCTGCAGTGGAGTATGTACGCAACCATAGTATATAGGCTGTTGTCACATGAACTCATTAATATGCTAAGTAAAGGCCTGACTTACTCTCTTGCTTTTGAATAAAAGTAAAATCAAAGCAGAGAAGATAGGAGTGCAATAAACACATTATCTACTGTTATACGCATTTAAGCCATACAGCTGTTTGTATTCTATAAATTTGTTCCTTATTTGGGTTTTGCTCTGATTAATTTTTGTCTCTCCGAGTATGAGGAATACTGCAACGTTTTAAATACATGAGAATTTGAACAATGTTTAATTGTCGATTGCAGTTTTTACTATCTGGAATCAAATTAGCTTATAAGAAGTCCTCGAGGAACAGAGAAACTAGCAAACAGAAAAGGTCATTTCAATCCCAATCGAAAATAAAATACAAACCAACTTCTTTATTAATTTAAGAAAAACAGAGTGAAGCAGGCTTTTAAGCCTTTTCCCCTGCATTTATACCCATGTGGATCATATTCTCTCTGTCTTTTCTGTCAAAACATCAAAGGCAGGTGGGGTTGTGTGGCTCGCGCCTGCATGTTTCACCCAGGCCTTCAATAGCAATGACCTGCTGTCTGAGTGACAAACACAGCAGATGCTGACATTATCAAATGCTAAGTGCCTGTCGTCCCCCCCGTGCTTTTGCCCTGTTATGGCCCTTAGACGAGGTGAGCGGCCCGGCCACCTGACTCTGAGGGACAGTGTGTGTCTACGTGTGTGTATGTGAGCAAGCGTGAACGTGCATGTGTATGTTACAAATAGACCTGCCTCTGGTGTGCCATATCAAGCCGGCCCTATGCTGACCTCCATCCTGTCTACAAGCAGTCCGGTATATCCCTCAGCTGTCGCCGGCCACTCTGAGAACCTAATTTGTGCCACGGCAGGAAAAGTCAATAATTATAACAGCTGTTTCGACATTTGTTAGCACTGTGAAGGAATGATATAGTTTAAAAAAAGTGCCAAACAAATGTCACTTGACTGTATTTTAATGCAGCACGGGTGCTCGAGTCAAGTGTTTTACAGCACAAATGAGAAAAAACACTGCAGCTATTAAGATTTTAAAGAAAAAACTATAACACCCCTATGCATGGCTAAAATATGGAGATTGTTTTATGTCTCTACGATAGCAGAAATTGCTTAATGATTTCATAATTAGCAACAACTACAATAAGTTTAGAAACATTCTTCTCCATGTGGGTGCTCTTGATCATTTTTATATGAACATTGTAATGACTTTAGGTACAAAACTGTACAATACTGTACTACCACGGAGCCCCGAAAGAGACATAAAATAATCTGCCCTCAGTCACTGTTCAATGTTCACAGTACTCTTTATACTGCAAATCAGTCCCCGTGACTTAAATGACTGGTTTAAATGAATGCTGTGACTTGACACCCCTCAGTGCTGCTGCAGGAGTATGAGTGAGAGAGTGTGTACGTAGTTATGCCTCTGCATTTGTCTGTTGGGCGTCTCGGTGACCGGAGCAGAAGCGTGCTTGCAGCAGGGCCCATCTGTCAGAGCCTGTAATTGCTTCATGACTCCAGGACATTTGACTCAAGTGCAGTGCCACAGATTATTATTATCCTTTTCTCAGGGAACAATTTTTCTCACTCTCTGAGAGGGGGGCAAACATAAAACTTAAAAAGATAGTGAGGAGGATAAATAGACTGCCTGGGAGGCAGCAAAGGAGAAAGTTGGGTAAGCTTAATCAACTGTACCTGTGTGTTATTGGTGTGCTGGTAAATGGGGTGGAGGGTGCTAAATGTACCTGTGTGTCACACAGAAGTGGATGAATGTGAAGAGGCAAAGGGAAAAAATAGGAAAAAGAAACCCGGCAAGTAGGTTTGCATGCCGTGATGAGCCACGTGTCCATTTTTTTAAAAATGTCTTCATGTGTTTCCTTCCTTCCTTTTTTGGATAAAAAAGATTGCTGTATTTTCAACAGTTCAAGCGTTTTGTCTCTGACACAGTGACTCCACAATGCTTTGCTAAAGCTGGTAAAATGGAACCAAATCACCTCTTGAATGGATTTGGTCCCCTTCAACCAGCTGTAGCTATGCTTTGATGACTACCGGAGCTCCTTTTGCTGTGACGCATTCAAAACAATCACTGGAATAACAGCAGGATACTTTTTGATGATGATGGCTTATGGCTTTCTCTCCACCAGCAACATCTGGAGTGTTCAGTGACTGTGCTAAACTTGTCTCATTTGACTAATAAAGAATCCAATCGCAGCTTCAAAACTCTTGTATGGTCCCCTTTCCTGAATCTGTGTTTCCCCTCTCTCTGCCTCTACAGGGATTTATAATCTCACCAGACTATCAACGGCTGTTTCAAAAATAGCAGGGGGACAGAAGTGCGGTGTGCAGTATTTCAGAAATACACCACTCACATGTCTGTGTGAGAATGTACGGCTGTCTTGCTAAGACACTTTCTAAACTCACTGTCACTAGATGCTAACAGTCAATTACACTGTGGGTGGGAGCAGGTAAAAGGGAGGTAGGGGGGTACAATGGAACTGCAAAAGAGATTGTGAATAAGAAATACAACAGCAAGACTGCAAGAAACCCAAGAAGGAGCAAAATATAGCCGTTTAGACAATGTACATTACACACAAGCACACTGAGACTCTTTGGACTCCTTTTCATTAAGCCTGATGTTAGTGATGTTAGACTAGCTGGGGTAGATGAGAGCCAGATGCTTCGGGGACAGAAGCTTCACGCACAAATCACAGGAGCAAACAGCTACAGGCTCCCACATTCACTCGCTGTGGGTGCAGAACAAGCAGGAAGCGCAAACCTAACTCCCTGTCACAGGACGTCTCCTGCCCGCACACATGAACTCCAGAAAATGTCAAGGGCATCTGGTCAGGACATTGTCAGAAGTTATCGTTTTTCACATGTACCACACAGCAAGAGATCGTTCCAGTGAGCATTCGTTCTTTCTTCTGGAAATTTAGTGTGTTTTGTTTAGGTGAGGATGGTGCCTCGCGTTGAGCTTGAGGACACGGGACAACCCCTCGCTAGCTGTGAATTCACCTGAGTGAATAGGTATTTGCGCTATTCTCTGGACCTAGCATGTTAATGGACCTAACTGGACCCAACTGATTAATCCCCTTGTGCCTCAGATCTTTGCATTCAAACACACGTCTCTATCGGCGGGAAAGTCCTAGAAAAGTCCAGGACTGCAGTGCATGTAAGAAATGCCTTGGATGCCCTTTTTAAAAAAAAGAAAAAAAAAAAAAAAAGAGAGAGAGAAAATATGAAACATAAATATAAAAATCAGTGCTAAATCATTTTTTTCCACAACTGATCTAAAAGATGTAATTTGTCTAATTATTTAAAGCAATTAAGAGGATGTGGGTATAGCATACAGACATTGATTAAATCTCAATTTGATTTAACAAACTTGGTTATAAATTCTTTTTCATTGGACTAATGACCATGAAATGCATTTGTGCACCATAACACGCACTAGTTTTCTCAATCAAAGCAGTCCAACTCGATTAGGCTGAAAGAAGCAAGAGTGAACAAACCTCCTGTTTCATCGATGTCAGCGATAAAGAAAATCTGAACATGCAAACGTTTTAATGCAAACATTTGACCCATGTCTCCACTCCTTTCTAAGTGGGATCCCTATTACAATACTACCATTATGGTGGTGCCTATTAGTGCCGACATTACAAAGGGAATAAATGTCTGCATTTCAGAGCACAGTGTGATCTCCTGCACAACCCTCCATCTCCTCAGGTGAGCCAATTACCATACGGGGTTTTGCCTGTATGTTGCCGTATTAAAAGAAAGCTGAGAACTATAAGGGGAGAGGGAGGAGGGCAAATATTACAAGGAGGTGACACGTAAAAGGGTACGGACGGCCGCTGCAGGGCTTGTTTAGAGCCCGTTTATGAGTCATGGGCTATTAATCGTATTGTTTACAGTATTGTAGCAGCTACTAGCTTCGAGCAGCCCGGGGGAAAGACACAGAGATGAGCCAGGCTCCCCTTGCAGGCTAGAGCTGTGGTAAACACACAGGGAGAACACACAAGAAAATCCTTCCCGGACATGTTACTGCTGGTTATACCAGCACTTTCAATTTACTAGCAATTGTAAAACTTAACAACTAGCTTTAATTTATGAGGAAATGCCTTAACATGCTGCAGCCGTGTCTATGTGTGAGTAATGAACAAGGTAAAATATAGTACAACTCCCCAGTTCCTGCTGCTCGCCTGTTGGTAGAGTTGATTTGTCTCAGTGTTTGGGACTCCAAGTTGAAAGATTCATCTGTCACCCACAGGGTTCTTCCTATGTGTCTTCCTCAATCTTGTTTCCACTGCTGGAAGACCCACCCACGCACATAACACATTACAAACACACCAGGGACTCTGACGCAGTCTCTACTTGAACCCAAAAGCCAGCATTTGATGTTTAGAACATACATCACTTAGCGTAACAGAAGAGAGGAAGCTCATTTTTAAATTGTTTTTCGCACTGTCGTGGAATTACACGGCAACAAGAAAATTATATTTTACACTTGTTTGAGCCACGAATGCCAAAAGAGTCTGTGCTCAAACACAAGCAGGTCATCGGACTTATTAACCTGACGGGTTTTGTTTGATATCCTCCATCTCACTGCTCTCTGATTGGCTTCCAGTTTCAAGCAACTCTCATCTACAGCCATCAAGGCTTTTACATTTTTTTCCCCCTTTTGCAGAAGTATGTCAGGAATTTCTTTAAGCACTCCGTCAAAACAACTGCCTCTCCACTAAAAACACGCCAGACAAGGTGCTCCCACTTCAGCCTAGGGAGACATTTCCGAGGGCTTTAGGACTTGTAGACCGTCTCCACGATATTGCAGGAGCCCGAGTGTGAAATAAAAGTAAATGGGCAGACTGCAGAAGGTGACATATATCTTTGTCTTTCTGACGGCATGGGGACAGAGTGTGGACTGAGACAAGCAAAGAAAGCACAACAGGGCCTTTGATATAGAAACCACCGTACTCAAATGAATCTTTCAGCAGGTCAGCTCTCTAACATATACTCTCAAACCCGACAGACTATTCTATTTAAATATTTAAAATGCAAATATCTTTTTTTTTTTAACGGTGCCGTTTATTCCTTGAGCATGTTTACTGTTGTTCATTAAAGTTTAAAGGTTGTGCAATAAAAGATAACGGTGGCCTTGCAATATTTTTTCCGCCCTCACCCTCTCGGATAACACAGACAGACTCGGACTGCAAACATATGGCCAGTTTTTCAGTTTCCTGTCTGTCATTTTCACTTCTTTCTGCAATTTATTCAATCAATTCTGAAATAGATTCAACAAAGACAGCCCTGAATCTATGTAATCATGTTTAATTACAGAATTTCAGGGATCATCAACTCTGGAATTACCTGCTGAAGAGAAGCAGGCAGGCTGGTTATGTATCATTTCAATAACAGAAAATAAATGAAACACTGCAGACTTCATTTAACATATTTCTGCACCTGTTTTTGTTTTTCCAGAGCATGCCGTGTATGAACACTGGCTTCATATTTCATTTAACTTATAATTTATATATTATAATATTAATATAATATATTTTATAAAACTGGATCTGCAATTTGCTTTTGATATATATATATATATATATGTATTAATAAAGTGATTTTTAGGAGGTTTTTTCAATCTGAAATTAATCAATGTTAGAAACAGGCACTGGCTTTAGATAATCTGACCTACAGGGTACCAGATGTGGAGGGGCTGGACCAGGCCTGTGACCTTTGACAGGTGTTCCACAGCCCTGTGACCTTAATTCCATTTGTCCTAGTGCCAAAGGAATAAATGCCAACGAAGGGGAATGACATTTAGCCTGGGATAACCACGCTCATGCGGAAACACACACCTGAAGCACTCACAGCGGAAAGCAGATGTTAACTTTTCTAGAAACTGCTCCACTCCCTTTACCGTGGCGATGAAACATCAATTTCCATCACCTTAAGAGGTGGATGATAAACCTGATACAGTCATTGCTCAGAGCCATCTTTAATATGCTCATGGCTTAGAGAGCAGAATAAAACAGATAAAGACTGGAAAAGCAACCTGCTGGCCGGGAACAGCACCGACAAGGACAAAACGAAGTGCTGCCGCTGCACTGCAAGCCACTCCACACACGACACACACAATCGTGGAATAGCAAAACAGTGTGCAAACAAACACAAACGCTCCAGGTTTTTAGCTGTACCAATATAACAGTCAACACAGGAGACCACAGCATCCTTTTGCATTTTGAGACCAACTAAAATGTGATTTGTACACCACACAGACACTTCAAGATATTTGGTGTATCGCACAGTGTGGGTTCAATATGGCGTTTAATCACTTTATTCATATTCATAAAGTTCTCACTGAGGCAATTCTCTGTGGGACTTTCCTGTTAATCTCTGGAATTTGAGAATCAACAAATGAATCAATTAAATGTGGTTAATTTAGTGTGTGGACATAAGTTATGCACATGTCTCTAATTTTGGTTCCACTGAGCATATGAAACCGTTATTAACTGAGATCTGCATCGGCAGATTCCACTGAAACAAGCCTTCATTCGTCACAGTCGCCAAACCGAACATGTCACACACCTGGGGTTTCCTCTCAGGGCGGCGTGATGCAAAGCATTGAACCCGTTGTTGTTGGTGATGGTGACGTCAGCACCCGCCTCCAGCAGCACTGACAGCATATCATCTCTCTTCTTACTAATGGCATCGTGAAGAGGTGTGTCACCCTCTGAATCCTGAAGGGGAAACCTTATGTTAAGGACTGCTGTTTAAATAACGTAATTACAAGTCAGGTCTACAATGACCCCTCAAGTGTTACAATGTACTTCAAAAGCAGCTTATTCTATTCAAATTTATTTATATTGCACCACATCACAACAATAGTCGCTTCAAGGCACTTTTTATGGTAAGTAAATACCCTAAAATAATACAGAAAAAACACCAGCAATCAGACAACTCCTATCAAGCACTTGGCAACAGCGGGAAGGAAAAACTCCCTTTTTGACAGGTAGAAAGCTCTGCGTGCCATCTGTGAACGCCACACTGTTGCTGTTTTGTTGTATACAATGTGGAAATTTCTGTAGGACGTCCTGCGCCTTTACTGAAGTCTTTCGCACAACACTCAAGCCACTTTGTATTTATACCTTTGCTCCCTTATTGTGTGTTTTTTTATTGTATGCTTTGACACAGTGTTTGCTTTTTATCCTCTTGTTTTGTCATTTATATATCTTTTTATATATCTTTCACAGCAGCACCCACAGTTCAGTTATACATGTACAATGACAAAATCGGGGGAAGTAAGCAACTAAGCTATGCCATGAAGTATTTTCTTAAAGGTAAATAAGTCAAGCGATACATACCTGAAGGCTAGGGTGGCAGCCGAAGTCCAAAAGGGTTTTAACCACCTGTAGATGGCCCTTGTTGACAGCTATGTGTAATGGAGTCTGCCTTCGTTTGTTCCTGGCATTCAGGTCTGCACCGCCCCTGTGCAGCACTTCAATGACAGAGCCTTCATCACCAAAAGCTGCGTGGTGCACTGCTCGGTCTCCATCTTTATCCTGGGAACAGTGACACATCCAAATAATGACTCAGTATTGTGTGAAATCTGGTGCGAAATGCAATATAAAAGAAAGCTGAGATGCGTTCGTGATAAGAAGAAGCACACATCAGAGACAGGTTATTTTTTCTAATTAGACAAACCTCAGCCTCCAGGTCCACATTGTGTTTAAGAAGCAGCTTTAGGACATCCACGTGACCGTTCTGACTGGCTGCCTGCATAGCGGTGTGTCCAGCACACTGCCCGTTCACCTGGAAAAACACATCAAGAGTCACTCAGAATACGGCCGCGTGTCAGCGTGCTGTTTAATGTTTAGAGCTGCCAAACACATGGTGATGAGACTGGTGAGGGTGTGTTTTAAATATTTGGATGTTGTACATGTGCATCCACAGTTGTGTGAGCAAGTTTCATCACCAACTGCAGCACTGCAAAAACTCAGAGCATAAATATTAATGTGAACTCCTTTGGGAGTCTCGAGACGTCTCTTGTCCTGGCAGCCAAATCACTTGGCCAGCCTCAGTGTGCTCAGCTTTAAGCAAATAATTCCACTGAAAGGCAACGGGGCATCTGGCCAGCACTCACCAATGACACACACACACACACACACACACACACACACACACTCATTCAGTCTCCCTTTCTCTAAAGTGAAGACGGCATGGCAGACTGACGTAATCTTTTTTCTAGACCTATAGAAGGCACAGATTTCTGTCCTGCTGCCTGAGTAAGAACAAAATCTACAACCGTGTGGGGTTTGTAGATCTCCACTTGATTCTGAGAGTGAATCAGGCTCTGTGCTGCAGTGCACACCAGTGTTCATTGGTGCCTCCTTTGGGCCCAGCCTTAATGCCTTTCAGATTGAGAGAGGTGCAGGGGTGGGAGGATCTTTGAGAGGTTTCCTGGGAGACTCTCCTCAATATAGCCTCCTCAATATACTGAGAGAAGAGCCGAGCACAGCCAGGGGTATTCCAGCTCCAATTATAAATGTACCTATATCTTCTGCATAGGTTTAATGGTAGAATCATTCATCAAAAAGTCATCTAGAACTTCAACAGTTCCTTATATCAAAACATCAAAATGCTGGAGCACTCACATCCACATCAGGTCTCTTAAGAATGTCCTCCACTTTGGCCAAGTCTCCATTGGCTGCTGCCTTGACCAGCTCCTCATTGATGTCCCCAGACTCTTGTGTCTCAAATAGTTTCTTCAATAACTGAGACAGGCGTTCTGGACAAGCGAGCGGAAAACATCAGAGATTGATAGCATGTAGGTGCCAGATAACAGAGAGCAATGAAGCAATGAGGACAAAAAACTAAAAATGATGCTCTCTCTGAGTTAGCGGTGCATGTTCGCACATACCTCCAGAGGCGTTGCTGACAGCGGAGCCGGAAGGGGCGATCTTGGTGACGGCAGCAGGGTTGTACGTCCAAGATGTCCCACAAACCTCGACCTTAAGGTCACTGTCAGAGTAGATCTGCTGCACACGGCCTACCTTGCCCAGGGTCTGTTTAGAAATGTTGTGACAAACTCATTAGTATATGAAGGCTTATTGTCTTTGGGCTACGTCCTGTGTAACACAGTCTGTAAGTGGCAGAGGACAGATGAAGAGGGACTGCAGTGAGGAAAGTAGAGCTGCGAGGGAAAGGATAATGTGGAAAGTACAGCAGCTCAAAAAGCCAGCATCCTACACAGAGCAGTTTATTATAAAATAAAACACTGACAGAAAAAAAACAAGGTATGAGAGATGTTTGAGCAATGTTCTTATTATTCAGAGTGTACTCACTTGCACAAGAAAGAAGATGGATATAAAAGAAAGACCCTTCTACTTGCTAGACCATTTTTCATCTATACAGGCAATTTGGAGAGGACAGAGTATAACGCATTCCAATTTTGAATTATATCATCTCGATCCCAGCTATAAGGGAAAGAGGCACTTTGAGTGTGTTGAGCCGGGTCTGGGGCTGTCCTGGAGGATGTCATCAATAACGGGGACTGCTGCAGCAGAAGCGGCAGCAGGCGGCAAACAGCCATGGTTAGTGATCAAAGCTACAACCCATCTCAGAGTTTTAAGGCTCATTAGCTGCTGAGGGGGGCCAGTTTGGCAGGAACAAGTGGCATATTGGAGTAGACTGGCGTTACATAACCCACGGCATGCTGGGCAGCGATGAATAAACTTCATAATACGGGAAGAATAAAGTCATGTTAAGACTGAGAGAAGATTTTTTAAAAGAACTGGCAGCAAAGCATCCATAGATTTTACACAATGCTGCGTGTAAAGTCTTGTAGTAACTAAGACAAATGTAGCTACAATGAATAATTTCATTACATGTCCCTCTTTGTAGAAAAATTGTATTTATCTATACACATTTATTAAATAAATTTAATTTTTTTCCCCAGCAAATCCTTAACCATAAAAAATTTATTTAAACATGTCCACATTTATTTCCTGTTTCTATTAATGTAACAGCCTCAACGTGACTGTGAGTGCGGTCAACTCTGCACAAATCAGTGTGAAAATCTATTAAACTCTTACAGGCAGCATCGCCTCAGCCCATTCTCCATGGCCTCTTTGTAGTAACTTGATGCGGTCAATGTCGTAGCAGATCTGGACCAGGTCTCCCACATGGAACTGGGAAGTGCCTCCCTCTGCACCAGCTGCGACTTCGCCACTGCGCACTACGTTAGCCTTTGTCAGCACTGCTGGGTTGAACGTCCATCTGAGGACAGAGAGAGCGATGCATTCAAGCAACACCGACTAGCTCCCCTAAACTGTGATAGCTGATGTGAGGTATAGAATTTGAGCAAGCTACGCTGGAGCAATAAATAATAAGGCACCAATAAATGGGCAAAATGGGAGCATTTCTTCTGAATTAATGCAAGCATTTCGCCCCAGACGTGAATGTGAGAGCATAAAGTGTTCAGGCTTCACTGATGTTTGATTTCTGACACAAAGCTTGCAAAAAAAAAAAAAAGAAAAAAAAAAAAAAAAAAGGGGGCAAACTTTTTTCTTTTTTTGCTTTGGTGAAACAAAAATGGTGCATGAATTGTCTAGCTAGGAACTTTTCATTTTAAACATCCTTTAATTTACAACATTATTTAATTTGGATTTATTTCAACAACATAATTCTAGGCAATATTAATGAATGCAAAAAAAACTATAGTAAAAAAAAAATTGCTGTTATTGAATTTGCTTTTTTAAAATCAGTCAGGACTCATTCAAAGATGGTATGTGAAGCAAGGAAGTATCACTCTGTAACAAGCGTCTTTCAGCTACTCCCTTACCCACAAGGGATAGTCACAGTGGATGTATCTGCATATTGAATTTAGCCCACATTTTACACCGGATGCCCTTCCTGATGCAACCCCTCTGAGGGTCTGCTCCTCTTGTTCGTGTGTTAGGCAAACGTGTTACAGAGTGATATAAGCCTCACTGTGTAATTAAACTGCAAAAAAAAAAAAAGCAGAGAAAGCGCATCTATACCTCCAACAGAGCAGAAGTCTGAAAGGTCTTCTCCCCAGTAATTATCTTCACAGCATTTGAATAATTTAAGCTCATCAACGTAATAAAAATAAAGTGGGCTAAATTTAGACCGCTTTTACATTACTGGTCCACATGCCCAATATTAAACGACTCCCAAAAGAACTTGATCGAGGTATATCTATGATCACTATCAAAGAGCATGTTGAGAACATTTAATAAACACTAGAAGCGACAAAGTGCTTTTACATTCACAGAAAATCCACTTTAATTATGCATTTCACTAGAAATTGACTGCTAATTTATTGAGAGTCTCTTCTCTCGAGTGTTAAAAAGCATAATTACATCCTACGGTGAAGATGTGCTGAGAAGTGTTTTGCTGCTTCTGAATGACCTTAAGTGGAAGGGGTTATCTAAAACTAAGAAATATGTTTTTTAGTAGTCAAATACTAAAAAATAAGTAAATCAATTATTCCGAGCCTCCATGTCAAGCGCTGCACCTGTTCCCGCTGGGGTACTGAACCACAATGTCGTGATCCTCATCGATGCCGCACACTGTGCCGGTGGTGGTGAGCGTCTCAAACATGCCGTCAGTCCACCCTCCGTGTCCATGCTGGAGGGACTGTACAATCTCGAGATCCAGATCAATGTTTACCAGGTCCCCAATCTGAAGGCCACCAGGATTTCTGTTGCCATTCTGTTCACCTGAGACGATTAAGGTAACGTTAGATTTATTAAAAATGTGATTTGCACGAGTTGCCCTGAAGAGAGGCAGCACTGCAGAGTGATTGTATATACTACACATCAAAATTTGTTGCAGTTTTAAACCCAGAAAGACAATTTATTCCACGAGTACCTGAACACTGTAACTGCATGACCTGAGTCTATACCTGGTTTTGGAGCCATGTGACTATGTAGTGCTGACATCTAGTGGCCACACAGACTTTACTACAAGAAAAACTCCTCGAATGTCCTTGAATTCACTGCACCAGCACGCTAGGTGAACAAATTGGTGCAATAACGACGCAGACATATATCACCGGCTTGCTTACCTAAAACCGGACAGTGGTCTCTGTAAAATGTCCCTCCTTTGGCATCCTGGACACATTTGAGGTCCGACTAAAAGGGGAAAAAAAGATGGAACGGGTTACATAATTAACCAAGGTAATTCCATTAGAGGGGAATAGTGATGGATAATGACACTGAGAATTTATGCACTTCAGTTGCAGAGGCACATCAGTTGCCTACAATACCCACAATATCAGTGCCCTAAGCAACATGGTATATGGCAGGAAACTGAAACACTATACTGCTACACGGAGAAAGCATCATATCATTTGTGATGACTCAGATGTGCATCCACTGTAGCAGAGTTAGAGGGCAGAGATCATCATAAGACAGTGCAAACGCTCCTCTGAACTGATGGATCGCCAAAGTCATGACTGCAACACGTCTCAGTAAATTAATAACTGTCTCTTAGACTGCATATCCAGCGGGATGTGTTTGATCTTATAGTACTGTGCACATGAAGCAGGCATCGCAACAGAGGAAACGCTTTGGCCTCTCACGCTGCGTTTGGAAAATACAGTAAGCTGCAATTCTTTTTTATTCCTTTGAAGGATTTATCCGATCTTCATAAAATAAAGCCGAAATAAAACCGTCAATACGGGGGTCTAATCCATGATTTACTTAATCCAAAGGCAGATGCCACCTACCTTCCTTTCAATCTATTAGAATAACAAAGGACAAATCTGTTATGCAACTGAGAAACCCGATTGGCCGCTTTCATAAAAAGGAAGAGGCAGTCTGCACCAATGAAGGACACGCTTTTCATCTGGAACGCGTGTGTAGCTGAGCCCATGACATCCCCAGGAGAATGTCCCCCCTTTCTAAAGTTGACCGCCATGTTCACCGTGTCCCCTTATAAAGCAGAAGGAACAGATTGCCTTTATCATGCAGATACCTCCCCCTTCCAGCTGCCTGGACAATAGTGCCGTACTCACGCTGGCTGCATGTCTCTCACAAAGGCCTGGCAGTAAAAGAAAGAGCCTCAGCTCCACGGTTAGATACAAAAGCCAACTGACAGCTGATCTTTTGTGTGAATCCGTCTGTGTGAGGGAGTTAGTGAGCATGAGGTTCATACTAGAAGTTTGCTCACCATTCCCTCAAAGCCAACTCTGTACAGGTTCTTGGCCCCGTTGTCCCACAGTACGTAGGCAGCGCTGTGAGGGCTGGCCGCACTCCAGTCCTGGATCTCTGTTACCTGTAGAGAGAGGAGGGAGAAGATGAGAAACAGCAGAGGACACATTAAAAGCAGGGTGTTTTAATCTGAATTACATGAAAATAAAACAGCAAACATACAAGGAATATACAGCAAAGGTTTGTAAAACACCAAAGCTCTTCTCTGGGTTTTGGCTCCCTTTTGCTCAGTTCTTTGTCAAGATGAGCCCACACTGCTCTAATAATATGGAGGTCCAGGCTCTGAGGAGGCCCATCCATTACTGAAAGTGTTCCTCTGAGTGTTTTTCTAAGCAAGTATGTTTTTGCTGCTGAAAAATGAAGCCATTGCCAATATGTTGCTTTGCAGATGGTAGTGCACAGTGGGTTGATAGAGAGAGTCCCAAACCTTGACAGAGCCTCCACCGTGTTTTACAGACGGCTGTAGACAACTTGAACCAAAGACTTAAAATTTGGATTCATAACTCCATGAGATCTGTTCCCTCTGATTTGCAAGCTAGTTCTTGTTTAATTTGGCATACCTCAGCCTCTTCTTCCTGTTTCCCCTACTTAAGAATGGCTTCTTGACAGCCACCCTTCCAATGAGATCATTTCTGATGAGGCTTCAGTAAAGTGTATCAACTGAAGGGTAATGTGAATCTCCCCAAGACTCTTGCACAGTACTACGTTGTTTCACATTCTCTGCAAGTTGTCCAGTTACTGAGTTTTTAAAGGAAAGCTTATTCCCTAAACACTAAGAAATATTAGGGGTGGGACTAATCAAGCACAAACCCAATTAGGTGTTGATGTGTTGGGTCACAATTAGATTATGATTTTGTTCTTCCTGAATTTGCATTTTCACAGTCAATGCTAAACCTTTTATTGTTTCCACAGTTATTTAGACCTGTGCAACCTCCAAGGGTATTTTAATGAAAACAAATAAACAAATAGTGTTTGTTTAAAAAGAAAGAAAAAATAGGCGTCGTTTAGCCAAAGTGCAGACAAAGCACGTTTATAAAAAACACGAGTGAGGTTTTAACTAAAAAAAAAAAATCAAGTATCATGTGTTGTTGCTTTTCTTATTGGAGTTATTTATTTTTAAATCTCTATAAATCCCTGAGCATCAGTACACTGATATTAAAGCACCATTACACAGTTGTAACAAAGTGTCATCTGACACCATGTCCCAAGTTCCCACTTGCTTGTTTTTACACACTTTGGAAACATACAAGAAACTGCCTTACAAAGACACTCCCACCACTACCAGACCCTCGTTTACACAGAGATATAAAAAAAAACAAAAAACATATATTTGTACATGATAAATATAATAACGCCAAGTGCCATTCGTTCCCAGAGAGAAGGCTGTTCTTGTTCTTGTGGTGATGCACTATTAAAATATTAATAAACTCCAAGTAGCTGGCTGCGCTAAACTTCTCAGTGTGTGGATCCAAGTTTTATAATTAGAGGGGAGTGAGTGGAAATCGGTCAGGCTATTCTTGACTAGCTTGTAGGTCCAGTGTAATGATAAAACTATCACTAAAGACCCCAACAGCGTCTTTAAAGATCCTTTTTTTGATTTAGTATTCACTGGATTAAACCATCAATAATGCTATACATATACATTTGTTATGAGAACATGACTTTTAGCTGTAAGCTAACTAAAATGATGCGTTACAGGCATAAAAAATAAAAATAAAAAAGCAATAAGCTATGAATATTGGACTTCAAAATCCATTCTGCTTTGAAAGAAATAAGGATTTTTACAAGACAATTCTCTCCTCATCAGAAGCAGCTCAGAGCTTTCATATCGCCGAGGAGATGCTGTGGAGGAATAAATTATTTCTTTAATTAAAGGCTGTGCCTTAAGTAAATACAGAAAACAAACTATTAAATTATGTTCAGCCCCCTTCCAGTGTTAATTGATTAATGGGCCTTAGGAGGTAATATTCATGCTAACCTAACAGAATATCTAAGCTGGAGGACATGTAATAGTGGTTTTCTGGAGAGCATACTGCTTACAGCATCATAAAACTGTAATGAGATATGCCATTAAATAACACAGCAAAATGAAGTCTTAAATTGCCTAGAGGGACTCTTAAATTGAATACTCTGGGGACTGGACCAGAGTCAAAATACACGCACTTTACAGCACAGCAAGAGCATAAATCTAAATAGACTGGGCTAAACAAATTCAACCTCATCAGACATCGCATTACTTTCTAATGACATATTTAAGGCTAGAATAACCTGCAGCAAAGAAAAAGTGCTTATAATCACAGAAAAGATGAACAGGAATCAGCAGCGTGAACCTAAGGGGAGGAAAACAGGCGTTTCAGTGACGCACACAAGGTTATTACCAGTCCTGTGTGGAGGACCTGACAACTAAATTGAAGGGTAAAGTTGGATTTTTGTATAGAAACAAATCCTGTTTCTCATTTTCTACTCGTGAAGACAACTGTACAATTATGTCTGCTCTTGATTATGGCCGTATTGTGCACATCCACGCCTCTTCCTCCCCCTGTGGTTACCACAACAGGCCCGCACAACATGCAGAAAACCTGCGATGTGAGATAACACCAACATGACTTCTGATAAAAAACATTTGGAAAAATGCTGAAGGGATACATGTAGATGTGCACTGCTCAAAAAAACATTAAGGGAACACCCAGTCATCACATTGTAGAGAATGGAGTTTTAAACATGGCAGACATATAATACTCTTTCCTTAACCCTGCTCACTTATTTTTCTTTAGCTTTGCTTTTTGTTTCCTTGTTACATCAGGTAGCATCAGAGAACACCTGCAGCACAGGTAGTCCAGCTCTTCCAGGATACCTCATCCAAAAGTGCTGTAACAATACCCCCATTACATGGGGGGAACTGGACTGGGCTCTGGAAGGGCATGAACCCAGCAACAGAATCTGTATTGGCTTGGTTGTGTGAGGAGGAACAGAAGAAGCACTGCCAGAGTGCTACAAAATGATCTCCAGCAGGTTATTCACATGCACGTTTCTGACCAAGTGACGCAAACACATAACGTCGGGACATATGAAGGTGTTCCAGCATCCTTGGGACACCTTAGTGCTCACAGGCCCATGCTGTGCAACTCAACTGGCATTCACCAGAGAACATCAGAACTGACAGGTCCACCACAGGCACCCAGTTCTCGCTATAGATGAGATCAGGTTTACACCGAGCACATGTGACCGACATTAAAGAGTCTGGAGACACCCAGGCAAATGTTACACTGGCCTGCAACATCATCCAGTATGACCGGTTTGGCAGTGGGTCAGCGACGGGCAGATTCCACAGATCTCCATATGTAAGCTAACGGTACCCTGACTGCTGTTACACACCAGGATAAAATCCTCAGACCTGCTGTCACACCTTATGCTGGTGCAGTGAGCCTTGGTTTCATCTTGATTCAAGTCAGTTCTTATGGAAAATGCAGCTCAATCTTTACAATCAATTGTCACCTTGTTTGCTTTTTAAATTTCCTTTTGCTGTCCACAGAAACTTAAAAGTATAGAAGGAGCAGTAATGGACTGATCTCTTTGTGTTACGCTCCTAACATGTTGAGTCAAGCAGTGAACTTCCTGTTTTGTTTCAGGCTACTGTGCTTTGTTTTTTTTCCTGCCTAGGATTTTTTGTGAAAAAGATCTTTGAGATTTCTCTGGCAGGTTTGCTAGGCCTGTATTACCTCCAAGGATTTATAATCCTTTTAGTTGTACAACTTTAAAATAAGGCAGAGACAGTTTTGCCTGCATTTCTCAACGCTACCCATTAATAATCATGCATATTTATCTGAACAAACAAAGCTCACTTGTGAAACAGGATTTAGTGGAGACAAATTTCCTGTCTTTTTATTACCATTGTTACCAAGTGACTGGGACCCAGATGAGCTCTCAGATGAGCAATTTTATTTATAATTTTATTTATAAAATTGCTCATCTGTCCTTCTCCGTAAAGCTAGGAATAGTTAGTAGGCACTGAAAGCACATCGCTTTGCCATTCTAGAAAATTGGTACATTGCTTGCTTTTGGCTTGGGGAGGGAAGGGGAAAAAAGGCACAGTTAGAAACTCCAATTTTTCTGGCAGCTTCCCTTACCTTTCCTCTCCTCCCATTCCCTCCATCCTGGTCTTCCCACTGCCAGTCGACTCCTCTCACAACCCGACCACCAGCAAAGATTCCTCTGGCTGTGATTTTCTTTGACTTGCGACGTGACTCCAAAAGTACTCTGTCAAGACAAAATACGTTTTATAAATGTAGACCATTATTGTTTATTTGGACAAGCAAACTGTGTTTAGGTGGATCAACTCACATGCATTTTAATTATGTGTAAATACTGCAGAGGCGTGCCTGTTGTACAATAATTACTAAATTATATGCCACTATTCCTCCAGCCACAGCTCGTCCTTAACTGTGTGCCTTCTGTCCAACTTCACTTTCAGTACATGGGACGCTGTTACCATCCTCTTTTGTCACTCAGCACCTCGTGTTTGATTGAAGTAAAAGATAATAAACAAAAGACTTCTGTCACAGTTAGGCTGGATACAGACTTTTGCTGGCAATTTTGTAGAGCCTGTAATGTAACCTATGGAAGTGTTTGACGTTGTCGCCAGTATTTACCGTGTGATCATATCCTGGTGTTTTACACGCAGTGCCAGCGATCCAATAGAAATAAATAAAATGCTGGGACTTTTTTCCCTTCTGGGTCCCAGCTCTTATTTCCCCACTTCTTTGTAAAATCCTTCACATTCATTCCGATAGTTTTGGCAATCTCCCTCCAGGAATCTGCTGACGTTTATGAGTCCTTATATTGATGCTATGATTATTATTCTTTATTTTGAGACAATAATTGTTATTCTCTCACTGATAAATTTTTAAACTTTGGCAAAAAAGTAGCTGGAAATGTAGAGGACGAATCGATAGAATCAATAGCTGTAGGCCACATCGACCTGATGTGTAGTTAACTTCTAGGGAGGTGTGTAGGGTATACCGTAGGGTACGCCATATGTTACATCGCAAATTCCCAGCTAAAGCAGTTAGAAAGGGACTGGAATTGATTTTATTTTCTAGTCTTACTGACCACTCAAGGAACTTTACACTACAGCCAAAAACACAAATGCATTCAAACAGAGCTTTACTGAACTTCATGTATTTAACACAATTTAGAATTACCAGTCAAACTAACATGCATGTTTTTTGCAGTGTGGGAGGAAGCTGTAGTCCCCAGAGGAAACCCACACAGGCACAGGGAGAGCATACAACCTCCACACAGTGATGCGCCAAACAACCCAGAACCTTTTAGCTGTGAGGCAGCAGGGCTAACCACAGCAGCACTGTGACAGCTGCCCTTCCTACTACCATCTTCTCAGGTATTTTTTAAAATCACAAACACACAATGTCACAGTGAATAGCGATTAGCTCTCTAGAACACAAAAAGTCTTTATGCACTCAAAATCAGACACTAAATTTTTGGCACAGCAAATGAAAAGTAAGAAGTACTCAAACACACCATTACAATGCTCTGAGGCATGCTCAAAACACCAGCATAGCTATAAGGAAAACAAATTAATAGATATTGGCAAATAAAACCTCAGACAGAGCTCTAACAATCAAAGACCATATGAGTCTTGGTAGGCACAGCAGCTGGACAGTGTAGGTCTAACCAATGCAAACAGCTTGTGGCCTCTAACCACTCCCTCCTCAGCAGTTACTGAGAGAATCTAATGTGGTGTAACAAAACACTCCTCCATGCAGTAGGAGCAGTGTGAGTCAGGGAGTCCTCAAGCACCCATTGTACATTATGCAATGTCTGTCTCAGGGGAAATGCAGTTGAAAAGTCTGCCAGCTGTTGGACCATGTGTTCATTTACTAAACTACGGTGTTTAGCTAATATAGGCCTGAAATGGATGCATCAGAGTACTGACGGTATAAGTGGAATCACAGTCAAGTGCTGGTTGTGCAATTTAGGAAGTAAATACTCCATCCATTTTCATCCGCTTTGTCCGGGGCCGGGTCGCGGGGGCAGCAGCCTAAGCAAAGAGGCCCAGACCTCCCTCTCCCCAGCCACCTCCTCCAGCTTATCCGGGGGAATACCAAGGCGTTCCCAGGCCAGCCGAGAGATATAATCTCTCCAGCGTGTCCTGGGTCTGCCCCGGGGCCTCCTCCCGGTGGGACATGCCTGGAACACCTCACCCAGGAGGCGCCCAGGGGGCATCCTTGTCAGATGCCCGAACCACCTCAGCTGGCTCCTTTCGATGTGGAGCAGCAGCTGCTCTACTCTGAGCCCCTCCCGGATGGCCGAACTTCTCACCCTGTCTCTAAGGGAGAGGCCAGCCACCCTTCGGAGGAAGCTCATTTCTGCCGCTTGTATCCGCGATCTCGTTCTTTCGGTCACTACCCACAGCTCGTGGCCATAGGTGAGGGTAGGGACGTAGATCGACCGGTAAATTGAGAGCTTCGCTTTTACACTCAGCTCCCTCTTCACCACGACGGACCGGTGCAGCGTCCGCATTACTGCAGCTGCAGCCCCAATCCGTCTGTCGATCTCCGGCTCCCTTCTCCCATCACTCGCGAACAAGACCCCGAGATACTTGAACTCCTCCACTTGGGGCAGGAACTCATCCCCGACCCGGAGTGGGCACTCCACCCTTTTCCGGCTGAGAACCATGGCCTCAGATTTGGAGGTGCTGATCCTCATTCCCGCTGCTTCACACTCGGCTGCGAACCGCTCCAGTGCGAGCTGGAGGCCCTCAATCGATGAAGCCAACAGAACCACATCATCTGCAAAAATCAGAGATGAGATTCTGAGGCCACCAAAGCGAAAGCCCTCCGCCACTTGGCTGCGCCTAGAAATCCTGTCCATAAAAATTATGAACAGAACCGGAGACAAAGGGCAGCCCTGGCGGAGCCCATCACCCACCGGGAACGAGTCCGACTTATTGCCGGCAATGCGAACCAAGCTCTTGCAACGGTTGTATAGGGATCGAATGGCCCGTAGCAATGGGCCAGACACCCCATATTCCCGCAACACCTCCCACAGGACACCCCGAGGGACACGGTCGAATGCCTTCTCCAAGTCCACAAAACACATGTAGACTGGTTGGGCAAACTCCCATGCACCCTCAAGTATCCTGGAGAGGATAAAGAGCTGGTCCAGTGTTCCGCGACCAGGACGAAAACCGCATTGTTCCTCCTGTATCCGAGGTTCGACTAACGGACGAACTCTCCTTTCCAGCACCCTGGCATAGACTTTCCCAGGGAGGCTGAGGAGTGTGATCCCCCTGTAGTTGGAACACACCCTCCGGTCCCCTTTCTTGAAGATGGGGACCACCACCCCGGTCTGCCAGTCCACAGGTACTGCCCCTGATCTCCACGCAACATTGCAGAGGCGTGTCAACCAGGACAGCCCTACAACGTCCAGAGCCTTCAGAAACTCGGGGCGGACCTCATCAACACCAGGGGCTCTGCCACCAAGGAGTTGTTTAACTGCCTCAGTGACCTCGCCCCCGGAAATTGGCAGGTCATTCCCCTCATCCCCAGACTCTGCTTCCTCCTCGGAAGACGTGTCAGTGGGATTAAGGAGGTCCTTCCTTCCACCGCCTGACAATTTTCTCAGTCGACGTCAGCAGCGTAGTAAATACTCTTCCAACAAAATAAGCATCCTTACTCTTCATCTACAGCACAGAGAGGAGCCCCCTGATAACTTTAAGCTCAGCCCATGAGCAACTGTGATCCGGCAGCTCGGGGTGAGACCAGAAGAGAATTTCTCTTCCATTTCAACTCTTCTGTTCTTGTTGTCATAGCAGAGAAAACCTAACACTAAAAAAAAAAAATACAAAACTATAAATCAATGGAAAATCCTGCAGGATATTACTCAGACTGTTCAGGTACACTTTTTTGCTCTCAAATATATGTTGGCACTTAGTCTATAAAACTTAAAGATTCTCTGATAGAGGGCAAGGCAGAGTAAAATTCTTTTCTTCAATCTGACCTGATCTTACCTGTGTGTGAATTATTTAGTAACAAAGTTTCTACTTTCAACTAGAGCAGGGCGATATGGCCAAAAATATTTATCACGATATACATTTGAAAATTTGCGATAACGATATAACTGACGATATAATTGATGCGAGACAAAATACTCCACAACATTACTAGCGCAAAAAGACAACCTTCCATTAATTTTCACTTAAACAAGAAGCTGGTTTTTATGTACATTAAAGCTTTATAAAAATGTAACAGTGCAAATGCAAATTCCTTGCTGAAACCAAAAGGCATTTCCAGTAGAAATGGGCTGACATATCCTGAGCATAACCATATATAATATCCACTGAAGTTAAAAAGAGGTGCTTTGCAACATTAAACTGTAGTGTGCAGTACGTATTTTTTGGACCATAAGGCACATTGAGCTAAACAAAGCAGTTAGATAAATCAAACTTTATTAAACTCATTCTTCTTGCTTCCTCCACTTCTGTACCATTGATTCATTGATGTTGAATTCTCTGGCAGCTGCTCTATTCCCATGTTGTTGCAGTATATTAATGACTAGCCTTGTATTGTGGATGGATTATCTCAGTTGTTCTCCTGACTGACGTTTGGTCCGTTTACAGCATCCTGCCATGCGATTGCATTTGTCTCTAACCATGAGGAACCTTAGTGTTCATCCTCCAGCTTCACTGTTTATGTTATGCTAACATAGCTGTGTCGCTAGCAATCACGTAGCACATCATTATATACCAGCTAGCCCAACTTCAGTAACCCTACAAACGTCACTGCTGTTTAGTTTCCTGCCTTCATTTATGTTGGAAGTGATAGCAGAGCTGTACGTTTGAATTTTTTCAGAAATCTCTCAGTCAGAACATGCTATATCATGCTTAGGTAACTAGCGAAACTAGCGAGCTAACTTCCGCTAGCTTCCTGCTAACTTCTAACTCCGTTAAATGTAATAAATTTTGTTTTCATGGATGCCTGGAAGTTAAACTGAATTGTTACACCTGGTAAAGCAGCAATGCTGATCGTTTTATTAAAGATGAAAGAATTTAGACAGTTAACTCTCAGTGATGCTGCAGTGTTTGTTTGACCTGAAGTGTACTGAGTTTAGGACCCAGATTACTCCCAGATTTAAGAGCATCTTAGTCCGACAAATACGACAATAACGACGGCCGCTTGCATGTTCTGCAAAAAAATGTGCTTTGTTGTGTATCTGACGGACAAACACCAAACCAGTTCCACATCACTGAAGTTGCACCATTTTTACAAACCAATTCTGGTTCATCTGTTTCACTCAATCGGCCATGTGCGTATGAAAACAAAGGCACTGCGCATGCGCGTTTTACTCATATTCTATCGCGATATTTCATTTTCCTATCGTTGCCTAACATTATACCGGTATTACCGTGAACGGTATAATATGGCCCAGCCCTACTTTCAACTTCTGAAAAATTTATCAAAGCAGGAATTCAGATAAAGGATATAAAAATAAAATTCGTTTTCCCACATAAACCATGTCACCTGTAAACAGGCAATTTGGCACATTAATTTGATTTTGGTGAATAAGACAGAAAAGACTGATCGCATCAGATGTCATATGCTCCTGCTGTCAGCTGTTTAATGCACGCAGTTCCTTGTGAAGGATTCATGACAAATAAAAGATGTTTTTGTAACATTAGCTAAGGTTGCTGACAGTGTCAGTACTTCTTGAAGAGTCTTTACTGTAATCCTACCACTTCCTTTACAGTAAAACCAAAATTGTGAGTTACATGATCTTACCCATCTCTCTAGAATTTTTTAAAAGGTATTTTCAGACAATAAAATTAGCTTTCAACAGACAATAAAGCCCAAAAACAAAAACAATGGGGCACACAGTGACACAATTCAATCTGACTGTCAACATCAACTTCAGGTAAATACTGATAACAATATAAAGTAGGGCTGTGTGATATGACCAAAATCTCATATCCCGATATAAGACATCTATCGTCCAGATAACGATATAAATCACAAAAATGTAACATTTTCTGTAAATTCTGTGAATCTCGGGCAGCTCGACTTGCGTGAAGTGTTTCCAGCTGGGCGTCATGCCAGTCGAGTGTTTTAACGATGTATGAAACTATATATTTTTAGACATAAGTTGTAACGACCGCAGTTTTCTTTGTGAGTATTTATTACACAGTGTGCTGCAGGAAAAAGCCTGACGGCTCTTTTTTGCTTTTCATCCGTAAACACTCTGCATACTCTTTCACGTGATTCAGTTTATTTTGAAAAGTCTCAACAGGATCTTGAGCTTTATTGTGAAAGGTTTATATGGAAAATAAAAAAGCGGACATGCGGTGGTTTTAACGTTGTTGTTGCTAACGACAACGCATAAAAACAGGCGCTTGTCCGTCTGTAGTGTGGTTATATTAAATACAAGAGAAAGAGAGTACTTTAAGAAATTAATATAGCCACTACAGTGACCATCAAAATGATGAAAAAAAATTGCAGTAAACAGTTTATTTTGTGACACCACGAAACAAACGATAGCGTAAAATGAAACGATAGATGTTTTTATATCGTCATCCGATATATATCGTTATATCTAACAGCCCTAATATAAAGTGTTGTAGAGTCACTCTCTGAAAACTAAATAATGTGAAAACACTGGATTTTACATGCCTAATGTTATTTTTTCACATCCTGAAGCATTTATAATAAGTGTATATTTCTATTTTATTAATTTAATGTAAGGTGTCAAATACCTAACAAACTGCTATTCCTCATGTGCACAATGTGTCTATAAAAATCAATCTGAAAAAGTTCTGAAATCTTAATTCAAAACATACTTTATAATAATTCAGTACTATCACATTTCAATGGAATAAAGACAAACTCTGCAGCAATACTTTGTCTAAACTTCAAAAAAGTAAAACGCCTAACATTTCCCACTTAACACCATCACAAACTGTTGTTGGCAGGTGTGTTGTTTTGTTTGCCAACTTATAAAATATTTTTCATTACTCTATAATGCGCTGACACCATCTCAAGCAGTTTTTTTTCATAGAGACCCAAGGGGATCTGACCTTGCACTAAAGGGAAATCACTTGATTCTATTACTAGTGCTTAATTAAACCTTAAATACATTTTGAAATCAAATGGACAAAAACTCTATAGTTTTGCCTAAAGGTATATTTTAAATCGTGAAAACAATACCATAAATTTGTAAAAACTAGTCGACTAATCACTTGAACTGACAACTACTAGTACACAAGAAAAAGAAGCTGCATGCATCCTCCAGGAGACAAAAAAAGATTATATGTTCTCTAAATGGGAAACACTGCACTAATATGATTTTTGAAAAGGTCTGACTGATCTTAAGGTGAGGCTGAGTTGTTGCCAGGCAACTGAGGGCTGGGAGCATAGAGATAGACACAGTCTGCCTAAAATGCAGGGTGCACAAAAGACCCACAAATATCATACACACACAGCTACACAGAGTGTGTAAAGGGGGAGACCAGCCAATCACAATTAAATACAGGGATTACCTGTCTACTCTATGTCTACTTTATAATTGTTGGGTCTACGATGAGGAACAATAAGAGCAAATATTGTTAGATTACACTAGAAAACAGCTGTAGTAAAGGGCCGATTGCTGCATACAGATGAGAGAGCAGGGAATAAAATGTGACACACTTTTGCCTCATGTGATTTTTCGCCTCTGTTCACATGGCAATCTAGAATTTTATATAAATATTAACTAACCTCTCGCTGCCTGGGGTGGTGATCCTGTAGAACCGGTGTCTCAGGTGATGCTTGTCTCCATGGTAACAGGTTGTGCAGAGGTCGTAATTGGTGCACTCTGCACATTTCCAGCGAATACCAATGATGGGCTGTTGACGGCAGGTGTCACACATGGTTCCATCATGCTTGATGCCTGAGGGAGCAGAATTAGTCGTAATTTAAACATAATAATGTGCACAGTACACATCGGTAATATTACTGCAACAACTTAGCAGCACCTTGCTACCAACAATGTGCATGCTATCAGTTCAAAAAGAGACATATTCTTCATACTATTAAAAGAGCAAGATAACAGATTTATTAATATACTGGCAGTTGGATTTGTTTTTCCTTTACAGCTCCTTAAAATCTTTTCCCCTTCAGCATGTCCTTACAGGTTGATCAACAGTGTAAATTACTGCAGGAAACTGCTCCTTATCCAGTGACTAACCAGGGGGCGGATATGGGATGTCTGTCAATGGGACGTGTACTGAACGAAGTAATTGGATTGACATGTATTGCTATTGGTCCTTAAAACCACATCATGCTTCTAATCATTTACATAATTAGTACAAAAGTTTTCTAATTTGTGTTGTACAGTTATTTCATTTTTAACCTTAATTTATATTTTATTCCTTCTTAGTTAAATTTACCCTTTTTAATTTTTCATATTTATTTCCTATCTTATTCATAGCCTTTTCCTTTTTGTTCTCTTTAGGTCACGAGCAGTTGTCCAAGCATTTCACTACACATCGTACTGTGTATGACTGTGTACGTGACAAATAAAATTTGAATTTGAATTTGATTTATCCAAGCAGTGTGAAGTTCAGAGTCATGATATGTTTACGACAGTGACTTATTTTCATACCTTCTATACAAAGCTTTCACTGCCTGTGTACAGACAGGATATAAATATAAATGGGGCAGTTCGTCTCAAATGGTGACCTTATTATATATTCTTAAAATATTTGTAAGTAAGTTGCTTCTGAGAAACACTGTAAAAAGCTCCCAAGTTAAGCCAAAAAAATGAATACATTTTAAAAAGTCCCGTAGCTTGCAAACGGAGCACCCCTCTGTTACACTGTAAGCCACTTCCATGAGACTAAAACTCAGCCTGAAAGTGCGAGCAGAAACAGGCAGCGGAAGTGAAGTTACCTGTTGGAGCACTGTCTAATATCCTCACGTCATAAGCTCCAGAACAACGGTAGTTGGCAGCCGTCCCGTTATCCCAGACAACCACCACCTCCTCTGGACTTTCAAAACTCCTAACGGTGCCGACATGACCCTCTCCTCCATCCTGCTTCCCCCACTTCCAGTCAGGTCCGCGAACCACTCTTGCTCCAACTCCTTCCATCATGGCTCGGTTATTCCTGCCGGTGGTCATTTAAGAAAAGATGTCGTAAAGGTACAACAATCCTTAAAAGTTACCAAGCTAGCACTCTTTGCTAGCCAACTATGTGTGCACTGGTAGAGAGTTTCCAAACGCAAGCGAGAGCAAGTCCTAACAGGAAGGCGACTGGAACAATCCACAAAGCTAGCCTGTTAGCTGTGTGTAGCTGTAGTTAGCTGCCCAAGAAGGATTCTGGATCCTCTCCCAAAAACTATTACAACAAGCTAGCATCAACCTCGAGCCAGTGGCGTCCAAGTGTTGCCTCTGGCAGTGAGGAAGTTAACACCCCAAAGTAGCCAACAGCTAGAGCAGATAGATCTCAGTACTCAGCAAACTGCCAGTCCCTCTCCTCCAGTCCACACACTTGAATCCCACCTCTTCAACTTAGCAGGCTAGTGAGCGGAGTTGCTAGCTATCGCAGCTAGCAGGATAAAGCTCTCCTGGCTCCCTGTGGCTGGAGTGAATGTGCTCCTTTTCGATGTTGCTTGTCCTTATTATTATAGTCTGCGATGCAGAAAAAACCCTCCGACATGTATCCTTTATCACCTAGAGACGGTGCCATAGACTACTCTCAGAATAATCGCGTCGCCATTATAGTCAATCACCGCTCAGACAAGCAACAACTAGCTCCGGAGCTGGACGATAAAGCACGAAGACGCGAGGCTTGGAAAACAAGCGAGTCCAGCCATTGCGCATGCGCACCTGTAATACGCTCGAGCATATGGACCATCGCCAACTCATAATACATGTATTACCGATTATTACACGGTTTTTGTTTGTTTGGTTTTTTTTACGTTTTTTTATGCTCTTAACGTGTTTTTCTTTAACTATTAATTTTTTCTTAATTTTCTATTTTATTTTTATTGTGATTATTCCTCGTTTTTATTTATTTTGTTTTCGTGTTGGTTTCATTTTGTACATTATTATTTTTACTAAAATAATTTTAATACATGGCAATCATTTTGATACATATTATAATATCAGGGTTTTAAATCTTTTGGTGATGAACATTTATATAGTGCCATTTAATTGCTTCACTAATTTTCCAATCAGAATGACAATTTAAACTCTCCCACATTCTAATTTAAGTGATTTCACTAGTAAAGAACAACAACAATAATTATAATCATAATGACGATCATGATCATCGTTATTATTATTAGTAGTAGTAGTAGTAGTAGTAGTATCTTTCAGCTTCTTCCTTTATTGGATTTCTGCCTTCATTTCACATCTCTTTAATCCTCATCTGTTACACAAACTCTCTGGATGTCCTCCTTCGCTGTTTCTCCCCTGCACATGTCCACACTATCTCAGCCTCTTTGTTTCTCTAACTTTGTCTCCACATTGTTCATCCTGAGATGTCCCTCTGAAGTACTCAAATTACCAATCCTGTCCATCCATTAACATCTTGAACGCTCTAACCTCCAGCTCTGCCTCCTGCCTTTTTGTTAGCCTCCCAGTCTCCAAACCAAACATCATAGGTCTCACTACCATATTGTAAAACTTCTTTCACTCTTGCTACTACCCTTCTGTCACAAATCACCCCGGACACTCGTCTCCACCCACTCCACCCTGTCTGCACTCTCTTCTTCGACTCTCTTGTGCTGTCTATTGCTTTGGATGGTTGTCATTTACCTTCATGCACGTTCAGATTTCCACCTGTCTCCCTCCTGTTCACACACATGTATTCAGTCTTGCTTCTACTGACTTTCAGTCATCTTCTCTCCGGTACCTATACCTCTCCCAGTTCTCTTCCACCTGCTCCCTACTCTCACTACAGATCACAGTGTCATTTGCAAACATAATGTACTGAGACTCCTACTTGACCACATCTGTTATTACTACTGCACAGGACACTCACTGTCTCCATACATGTCCTGCACCACCCTCACATACTTTAGCGCCTCTCCTGACTTCCACATACAAGACCACAGTTCTTTCAGTTTTTTGATTTTTGGTGGGCTTTTTGCAGCCATATGAATTGACACGAATTTAGAACAAAATGGGATCCAACACACAGAAAATGCATAAGTCATGAATGGGTAAGTCAGAGGGCACCTTTTTTAATTGTTTCAACTGAGTAATAATGTATACTGTAGTTATCAAGACACATATTGATTGTCCATTTATTTATTATGATTTTTAGAGTTTTTCTTTCTGTACAGTCAAATACCAAATATATTGATAGGATAGTGAAGAATTACTGAATGAAAACTAAGCTCACCAATAAAAAATGTTAAACTACATTTACCTACACTAGAACATATTTAAGGTAACTTCCATATTCATTGTAAGCAGTTTCAGCCTTACAGGTACTCATCAGCTTATGTTTTCCTTGTATACAAAATTATGTACCAGATTGTCAAACTATTAAACTTTAATCACCCCAGATTACATTTTAAAATGTGAGATTAGATTATTTTTTAATTGTCTGTTTAAAAATTGAAAGGACTAATTCTCATATGAATATGTTCTACTTTATCCCAAAAACGTCTCTCGTGTTATTAGCGCGCTAGCTATTTTCATGGTGATCTAACATTTGTTTGTACTGGAGATTTTGTTCCTTTTTATTTACACTCCAAGTGAAAGAACAATTCTTTAAATGATTGCTCTCTTGGGTCCCGAGAGCAAAGCCTTCCATAGGGTACTGCAAGTAAAAAGTACTGCAATAATGAGCATAAACATGCACAGAAAACACAGCATCTCACACAATATACCAGTACTTTGTGTAAGCACTGTTTTTGAAAGGCTGTTTGATCAGGTCAGTTGCACAAGCTGAATGTACAAAATGCATTTATTCACAGTAAAAACATCTTTCTAAAAAATTTACATCATTTCATTTTTTATTTAAAGGTAATCCAAAAACAATCAGATTAGATTACACTGGTTTCCAATCCAGCTGAATATACATATTCAATATACTGAATGATTGTAACCCTTTGTGTGGCCCTTGGATCAAAAATGCTCTTTAAGCCCAGTGATTCCCTGTTTTTGGACTTGTGAAAAACTGAAAATAATAATAATAATAATGTATTGAAGTTTTTTTTTTTTTTTTAGCCCAGGTTGCCTGTCTGTGGGAATAGATTGGAAAACAGTTGCCATAAGTCCCCTCCAATTAAATTAAACTATACAAATTTCCACAAGGTAAACACCTCCACTGGTCCCCATGGAGGTGTGTACCCGCTGGGGCATTTGCCTGTTTTGCTTGGTAAGTAAATTAATTTCACCCTGTACTTCCACAGCAGTAAGTGTATTTTCTGGAGGTCAATGTGCACAGTGATGTTGCTGCTGTTTTTCCAAACACCTTTTTATTGATTTAATTCGCCAGCTTTAGTTTCGCTTTAGTTTTTGGCTGAACCGTCAGCTTTCCAATCCCTGTGCTGCACTGCGGGTCTGTGGACTGCAGGGGGCGCAGGGATGATTCTGAGTTCCCTGTTCTGCATAGCCGGTCAAAGAGCGCCACCTGTCGCTGATACCTATATATCTCTGTCCTCATCGGGTCCCCTTGACTGTCTCCTTCACTGTGGGCTCGCAGGCACACACAGCCGCGTATCACCAGAGCTGGCCGCTGTCCTCGCAGTACCTGAAACACCAGGGACCTTGCAATGATCTCGCTGGACTTAAATTTCAACATTTTGACTCGGGACCTGTCGCATTACCTGGAGAACCAAGTGAAAGTTGGGCTGTTCGGTTCGGGAGTGGGTCTGTCTCTGGTGCTGGGCTTCAGCGCGGCGTACACCTGCTACTATTTGATCTCAGTAGCGAAGGTAATTAACATTAACTTAAGGGTCTGTGTCTTTTGAGGGGAGTCTTCACGGTATACGGCTTGTATATCACATAAATCCCCGTGTGCGGTGTGTGGTCTTTCGCGGAGAAGCATCTTAACTGCCAGGGACTGGTGATGGTACTCGGCGTAGGTGCTGATGGAGGTGTCTGTTAGCTGGCATCAGTTTAACTGGAGGGATAACGCCGCAAAGCAGCACGTGTACGTCGGATGTCAGGCACGGAGCAAACACTAATCCGTATATAGACCCAAAATGGGTGTTATCCATATTAAAGTTTAGCTCGTATGTAACGAGAAAAGGACTGCAGTTAGACGTCGGCATTAGGGAAGCTAGGCTAGCTTTTACTGTAAGCTAGAAATGCCGGTAGAAGGTGTTATGTAACGCCCGCTGAGCTGCCGCCGTTCATTTGTAAAGGATGGAGACGAACAGCGTTCACTAAATGAATAAAAAGAAGCTTTTCGTGTGTGACTTTAGGGTTTGAATGTATAAATGTGGTTAAAATAAACGTGGATCTGTGAAATTGCCAGTCAGAATCTCTTAAAGCGGTGGTGTCAAACATGAGGCACGGGGGCCAGAACCGGCCCGCCAAAGGTTCCAATCCGGTCTACTGGAAGGGTGGAAGTTTTTCTTTTTGTTTTTTCACTTTCTTCTTCACTGTACTACACAGGGATGAAAAACGTATGGCTGTTTAAGTGTTGGTAGAGCTAAAGTTGTTTAGTATAAATAAAGATTAAAATACTGTAGGTTTTTTTTCTTGTTCCAAAAATCATTATTTTTTATTGTTTATTTTATTCTTAATTTGCATTTATTTATTTCTGCTTGTAGCAGAAGTCACTTGACCTTTGAATACACCAGAAATATTGTAGTTCTGTAACTTTTATTAAGTTTTTGTGACTCACAGTCTTGTGAGTGGCAAAGTTTCAATAAAATGTCAGTTTTGATTTTGTTTGGGGTTTTTTTTTTGCCAAACTAACAAACACTAAAACTAAAGATATTGCCTTTATAATTTTATTTTATTTTATTTTAGTCAGTTTTTTTTCACATCTAATTTTGTTTTGTTTAGATTTAATTACCTAGATTAACATTTGTAAACAACACATAAAAACCAATCACATCAAAATAATGCAAACAATATACACACACTTTCTTCTGCTTTCAGAGGTTTGATGGCTTGAGACAGAAAAGACAGTTTAGACCTATTTTTTGTGAAGGGGGGGGGGGGGTAATTGTGCTGTGGAGATGGTAGTAGTTTAAAGGAAGAGGTCTCATCGCTCACAATGTTATTATGAGTGATGAGACACACACACAGTCCGTATAAATGCTTTCTAAACTTGGTAATGCAATTCCCAACAACATGTAATGGAAATGTAATAAAACCTGTAGCTTAAATTGCTTTAAACTGACTTCCCCACCATAAGCGATGTGATACAACCACCAGGTACTATTTGTCAGTGGATCCCGGAGGTTGCTGGCTCTCAGTAGAGGAAAACCTTTAGCAGATTGAAATGGTTGAAAATATTTGTTTTGCAGCACAAGCTGGAATTGGGGAATGTTCGCCTTCAAATAGAAGTTGTGGCTCTCTGCTTTTGCACTGAAGGCAAACAGGATCTGTTTCTAGTTTGCACTACACTTTTCACCGTTTCACTACAGCTCGGGGACTAGCTGGCCAGTGTTTGTGGATAAATCTGCCACTTCCATTCAAACTACACCAGCTACTAAAGAAATACCTATAGCCATTTTTCCTAGTGAGAGGTGGTTGCCAGGGGGTGAGTGACTGGTCTTTAGACCTGCGTTGCCATGGAGAGTACCCGCAACTAGGGCTGCTCAATTAATCGAATTTTAATCACGATTACGATCTGGGCTTTCAACGATCATTAAAAATGACTGAGCCGATTATTAGCCCCTCCCTCATTTATCCGCGACACCTTAAAGGCCGGTCCGTGAAAATATTGTCGGGCATAAACCATCCGTGGCGCAAAAAAGGTTGGAGACCGCTGATTAAGAGGACCCGAGGGAAGCTCGGAAAGCTAAGCAGAAGTTATTTGGAGAGGAGAGTGACTGCTGTTGGTTGAAAAGAGAGGTAAAAAAAAACTTCAGTGGCGTTGCACACTATTTTATATTATTTTTTAAAGTCATTGTTAACCCTTTAAATCCGGTCAGAGCAGCACGCTCCGTTTTGTGTAACTATTTTTAAATCCCTGTAGAACCTGAACCCTGTAAGCTAGCGCAATAATTTGTTTTGCATATGAAACCAGAGGAGTTGTACTTACATCTTATGCCATCAGCTTGTCCTCGGTCACGGTTTCCTTCCACATATAGCTTTGCAAAAATTGCATAAAAAGCGCTTGCAGGAACAAAAACGTAATATTCCAGAAACACGCTTTGCCGATCCGATCAGCTGTTCGTAACACTTCCCACATTGAAAAAGTCGTCAGCCCGAACTGTTGCATGTCCGCCATTTCCTGGCCGAAACCGGAAGTGACGTCATTTTCGCGGAAATGTAGTTTTTTACTTGTAGGCCTTAAAAGCCTACACTGGTCATGTTTGACTTTTCTGAATAGTTTCTGGGATGCTTAGAGCTTGAATTGCACTGCTGGAAATAGTTTATTTTGATGCACCTGCTGTTTTCTTTGCAAATTTGCATCATAGGATTGTTTTTTTTGTTTTTCCTGCAGTATATAAAAATTGGTGTATCTCCAAAATAAAACTATGAAGACACTCACAATAAGTTTCCTGTTGTTGTAAACTATTTTTTGCAACTTTTTTGTATTTAAAGTTTTGAGGGATAAACCTCTTAAATTTCTCCAAGTAGAAATATATGTAAAAAAAAACAAAAACGATTTTCAATTTTTTTTGTAATTTATTGCACTTTTTTGCAATTAATGTAGTTACTAAGGACTTAATGCATACATATTATTAAAATATGGGCTATAACAGTTATTTAGCAACTTGAAATGCTCCCACAAATGGCACTACAACATGTAAAAAAATAATATAAGCTCTGGCGGACTTGGTTCTATAGTAGGTCTTAAAGGGTTAAATAAATATCGTCAAATAATCGAGATCTCAATTTCAGTGAAAATAATCGTGATTACCATTTTTGCCATAATCGAGCAGCCCTACCCGCAACCTCCAGCAACCACTTTTATACCCTAAGTCAGGGAATGCAAATTGTGTGTGTGTGTGTGTGTGTGTGTGTGTGTGTGTGTGTGTGTGTGTGCGTGTTTATTTCTTTACATTAAAAGGTTGGTTATTATGCAGTTGTTTAACTAGGCCAGCTCACTTGAGATTATATTGGGCCATGTGTGGCCGATGAGTTTGACACCCGTGACTTAATGCAAAGTAAGCAGCTTGCTATGCTTGAACGTGGTTGTGCACATTAATCATGCACAACTGTAGGTTTATGCACTCATAAAGCAAACTCTGTCACAGTTAGATCTGTATTGGTCTGTATTAGATGTGATTTGATGATAATGAATATATTTAGATTTAGCTTTACCGCATGTGACAGTAAATTTATTATTACAGTAATGGGTCTATTATTAAGACTAAATAACAGCACTTTAAATTAGTCCTGTAGGGAGACGAAGTCTCTTATATGATTTTAACCTGTGCCATCCTACATTCACGTCTGTTTTGCAGAAGCCACAGCTGATCTCTGGAGGTAAGAAGTTCTACCATTTTCTGAGGGAGCAATGTCCAGTAGTGTCAGAGACCTACTACCCCACCTTTTGGTGTTGGGAGAGCCGCATCCAGACTCTGCTGAGACCTTTCGTCACAGCCAAACCGGGGGTCATCTACAGAAAGTAAGTCCCCGCTGTGACTGATGTGCCAATTGTCACTTTCATCCTCTAAGCTTATATTTTATTTCTCCTTTGAATCAATTTTGTTCCGCAAGAGATTTCAGCATTACTAAATGTCAGGGAAAACATTTTGAGTATTTTGCTGCTGACTGTGCTTGGCTTTATCAAACTTGCTCACTGAGAAATTGCTGTTGGTCGTTCTTTCCAGTGCCACAACTGGAAACAAATCCGGCTTGTTCTTTGCCAATCTCCAAAGCCCAGAGGAGAAAGAGATCCTTTGTGTCACCGTGCTGGCTTGGTCCGCCAGGCCTGCTCCTTGAAAATGTTCATTCTGCTGAAGATTAATTGGCACTGCATTCCCTACCCCCCACATATCTCAAGATATGAGATTAGAATGAGTGAAGACAGATTTGGTTTTAATTATAACACATGTATAACTTATTTATTTGTTTTCACTTGGGGAAAAAAAGACCCTCATTTTTCACGTACATGCGTTTTGCCCAAGTCTGTGTGTTTATAACTGTAAACTGTACAACTGATCTGATGTCCTTATGTTTAGGTGTCTGTACCATGTACTAGACATTAGAGTAAAAGACAAAAATACAATCTTTAATATTCTTTTTCCTTGTTTTCTTAATTCCTTACATAAAACCACTGATTTTGTTTAAATATGACTTTTAATTCAAGGGAAACGGTAAAGAATTAAGAACTGTACACCATTAATCTGCCACAAGGACTTTGACACTGCCTCTGCTTTTCACAGAGATCTTTGTCAAGGAGAAAAATGCTCCCATAATGCCCCTGGGTGTACAGATGCTAGTGGAGGTCTGTGCTACCGCATCAAACCTAGAAAGACTGATAGTTGCATTCACTCAAGTTATTATCACATGGCCTCCGGGGACAGCAGGACACTCCTCCTATAATGAAGTTATACAAGGTTGACCCAAGGACGGACAGCGTGAAAGATGTCCGATGTATCGTAGGCTGTCTGGGTGAAATTCCACTCAGCTTGTTGTCATAGCTGGGGATTAGCACCACGGACTCTGCTGGTTTCTCCGAATTGGCCTTTCTTGACTTTAAAGTCTCGCCTCAGGTGCATATTTCATGGCCGTTCTGTAATTTCACGCTGTCTCTCTTAACCGCCGGACGGCCAAGTTGGGCTCAGCGGCTGTCGCGTGTGTGCGTTTGTGTGTGCGGAGCAGGTTTAAAAATGCACCGAGACTGAATTACATCATCTGCCACGCACGGGTTGTGCATCCACGAAATTGATTAGCTATGAGAACCCATTGGTGCAATGGCCTCCTCTTTATTTGAATTTGCTCTGTGTTGCAGAGTCTGCTGACAAGGTGCTCGCAAGGGAAATGAGGCAGCTGTCAGTGAGTGTTGTGCTCACATATCCAGTCCCCACTTTAGCAGCGTGTGTAACAGATGCAATGAAGTAATCCCGTTACTTAAAAGTATTAATTGTGATGTGAAAGAAGAAGTGGACTATTTCCACTGTTTTTATAGCTATTTCATTAGCAGATATGCTTTTTAATTCAAATTTCACACCAGTGTTGTCCCATGCTTGTGTCTGACTGTATATATACTGTATATATACAATGGATGAAACGAAGAAGACGATATATACAGGCGCACAGAGTGATCATTGTCAGGAAGACCGGTGTTGCTGACTTGCGTGTCCTTCTCGTCTCTGCAGTGAGCTCATTAAAGCAGCAGATGGAGGACAGATCTCTTTGGATTGGTTCGACAACGATGACAGCCTTTCTCATCCCGACCCTGCCACCAGGCCCACAGTCCTCCTCCTCCCCGGTCTGACCGGCACCAGCCGAGAGTCCTACATCTTACACATGGTCCAACAGAGCCGGGATCTGGGCTATAGGTGGGTGGTCTTGGCTGAATAGCCTGGCTGACTCAAAGAACTGACAATTTCTCTGCTTTATGTTCTAATTTGCTATCCACACAGACTGCAGATTTCATGTCCAAATAAAGTGAAAGAACTTTCACTGGCTTTCATGATTGCAAAGTAAAATCTGCAACCAGTTCTATAGTGCTTTTGCAAGATTTTTTATACCTTTATATAATGGGTCCATGAGTGACAGGGGCTCGGGGTTATTTGAGGTGAAATCACAAATAAAGTGGGCAGCTAAGCTCCGTGTCGAGAGCTGCTTTTGTAAATAGCCAAATGTAGCCCGAGCTTGAAGAGTTGCAGAGGGAGGCACTTTTTTCCCCCTCCACTTTCCTTCATCTCCAATAGGCCCTGTCTATGTTCTCTCTGCACTCATTCTTTCACACAGATTTGGAAAGGCATGGGAAGAGAGCCGGCAAACTCAGCATCTTCCACCCCTCTCCCCTGTCTGTGTAGCTTAATTAATTACAGCTTATCCGGGTACAAGCTTTGCAGCTTAGCCCGGACCAGCCTCCGAGTGTATGCTGCAGCGTGTGTTTAAGCACTCCACCACCACCACCACCACCACCACCACCTCCTTCTCCCCCCTCCTCTCGCCCAGCACCCTGTACAGCTCTGCCCTGCTGCTGCTGCTGCTGCTGCTGAGTTATGCCGATTATAAAAACAGCAGGTCTGACTCCAGCAGATAATAGATGACTGGCGAGATGCTGATGCCTTTGCTTTGCAGTACAAACACAGTTCCTTCACACAGCTGTGCCTCCCTGCGCACTTCATCGTATACACAGTTCATTTCTTTTATGTAAGAAATGTTTGTATAAAGAAATCTGGGCTGTTGCTTTCATTTGGACGTGAGCTTTTATAGGCTTTTGATTAACTGTAAAATCTTGAAATTGGAAGGAAATGTAAAAAAATAAGCCATTTACTAGCGATTTAGCCAGTTTGAAATCTGAAGTTGGTTAGTTTACACCAATCGAAGGCACATTTGAGGATGTTTTATCAGCAAACTTTGGATTTTCTTCTGGAAAGCTGAGTAAAAGAGCTAGTCAGTGGTTGTTTAATGCACTAATCAGTTCAGATCTCCTTATATTACATACACATGTACAACATAGACAATTACTTTGCAACATGCAGTTAGTTTTTATAGTAATAAATCCAAATATTATGTATAAAATGTCAAGAAACAGCACTACATTCTCGACAAACTCAATCTAATATATTCAAAATGTAACATTTACCTGCTGCCCATTAAATTTGACGGTGATTATTAAAATTATATATGTTTTGTGGATTTCAGATGCGTGGTTTTCAACAACAGAGGAGTTTCTGGTGAAACATTACTGGTAAGATCTGTTCCAACACGTGTCAAAGATTTCATTCTTTTTTTTTTCTTCTTTTTCGTCCGTGAGCGCCGTCCATGTTCACAGCGTCAGACACGACTGTTTAGGACAGCTGACCTCCCTGTAGAGTTGCTCTTTTTCTTCTGTTGCACACGTGTCGCAGAGCCCACAGGGAGCCTCAGTGGACGCCGAACAGACAATGTTGCTGCACAGCAGGGATTAAGTTACAGACAGATACTGTATTTTAATGCCGAGCCACAGAAATATGAGCTCGCCAAACACGTGCTGTCCCGACACCTGGCTTAATCTCTCCTCTTGCACTCGGGTATATTGAGCTAATACAAATTAGCTCAAACTTGGATATTGTATTCCATGCACATTGCATTTAATGGCTCCACTCTCTGCACTCTCTGCATGTCTCTGCTTTAGAATAGAGATACCGTCTACTACCTGCTACATTTACTATCACCATTGCATAGAGATTTTAGTCAAAGTGGTGTTTTATCACCTGGAGAGAGTGCACAAAATCAAACCTTCAGATTTGAAACAAGAGCAAAGGATCCAGTGTCACTGTGTTTGATTGGGGTTTACATCCAGAACTCAGTTGGTTCAGCTGTTATTACATTTGAGCTGGACCCTGTAATCCTGGCACCGTACCAGGTCGTTGGGGCAGTTTTCTCCCTCTGTCAGTGGAGAAAATGGTGCGATATTCAGTGCAAATGCTTTAGCACTTGTATGCTTCTCTGTCCAGTAAGTGTGAATATCCTCCATTGTTCAACCAGGCCAGTTTTTCCAAATGGCCCACTGTGTGAAAGATGCACACTGATACAAAGATTATCCCTAAGTGCTATAGCCCTATTTCCAGACCTTGAGAAAACGCCTATTACATTACACTCTCCTGTGGAGTTGCTTTGCAGTGAATATGTTCACTCTGCTAAGTCTGTTCCCCTGAGACATTATTAATTTGTTGTTTTGTTATATATTCAATATAAAAATAAGCATAGTAAGATCTGGTGGCCTATTAAAGAGAACAGAAAAGCAGGAATATAGTTTGCCTGAGCTTCTTCTTGAATCCTAATGAGCAGCCTTGGAGAGCTGAGAAACTGGACTTGTTAAATAGGCTCCTTCAAGTTAGAGCAGGCTTGTTTTAAATGTTAAGTAGCCTGCACTGAGTGATAACACTGTTTCAAGTCGAATAAAATGTCACCCCCACATACACAGAACAGCATTCTTATCATACTCAGAAATTGCCAAATAAACAATAATAATGAGTCTCAGAAAAATGGGTTATCCTGTGCTGGCCTGCTAAAACATTTTTTATGTAGATACACAGCGTGAACAGGTAAATGTGAATCCACTTTTCATGGCTTTATAGAGAGGAGATTCTCGTGGTCTACTGAGCAAATGACTGAAGGTTTCAATAGAGTTCACTCACTGGAGACTTCATTATGTACACCATGCTATTACTGAATTGGAATGCCCTTTGCCTTCAGAGCTACCTTAGATTCAATAAGGTGCTGAAAATATTCCTTAGAGATTTTGGTCCATATTGTTGTGATAGCATCACCCAGTTGCTGCAGATTTATTTACTGCACATCTTTGGTTCCATCACAGGTGCTTTATTGGATTGATACTGACTGTTAAGGGCATTTGAATACGGAGAACTCTGTGACATATTAAAAAAAAACAGTTTGAGATGATTTAAGCCTTAGTGATAACACGGTGCGTTATCCTGCTGGAACCAGCCATCAGAAGAATGGTACACTGTGGTCATAATGGGATGTACATGGTCAGCAACAATACTCTGGTAGATTAGGGCATTTAAACAACACTCAGTTGTTACTAAGGGGCCCAAAGTGTGCCAAGAAAATATCCATATTATCATGAGATCACTGGCAAAAGCTTGAATGATCGATACTAGGCAGGACGTATCCATTGCTTTCAACTCATCAGACCAGGCAACACTTTTCCAATCTTCTGTTGCCCAATTTTGGTGGTCCCAATGGGAGCCTCTCTTTCTAGTTCTTATCTGAGAGGAGTGATAGTCATTGTGGTCTTCTGTTGCTGCTGTAGCCCATCTGCTTTAAGGTTTAACATGTGTGTTTAGAGATGCTGTTCTGCATGCCTTGTTATTTGAGTAGCTGTTGCCTAAATGCCAGTTCAAAGCAGTCTGGCCTCTGGACAAACATTTTCACCCAGAGAATTGCAGCTCATTGGATATTTTCTCTTTTGAAGGCCCTTCTTTGTAAACCCTGGAGATGGCAGTGTGGAAAAATCCTAGCAGATCAGAAATTTTTGAAATACTCAAACCAGCCTTTCTGGCACCAATAACCACATCACATTCATTTAAATCACCTTTCTCCTCTATTCTGATGCACAGTTTGAATTTCAGTATGTCTGTGGACTGTCAGCCTGTCTCCATAAAATCCTTTAGAAGAAACAGCTGCTCTACCAAACTAATAAACTGTAATGTCATCTAAGTTTTTACTATACTAAGTTTCCAGTTTTCACTTTTGTTGGGTCTTCATCGTGGTTTTGACAGAGACAAAGAATCAGAAAGGCAGGAGTGACTGTGTTATGTTGCTGTCATACCCAGACCCCAAGGACCTACTGTGCAGCCAACACAGAGGATCTGGAGACTGTTCTTGAACACATCCAGAGGGCCTATGAAGCTGCTCCACTCATGGCTGCAGGAGTGTCCATGGGCGGGTAATGGAGCCACTCTTTACAAGCTAGCTTGCACATACTGCTAATAAAAGTCAGAATAAACATTAAAGCTACTTTTCACGATGCAGCTTTAGTAAACTGTGAGATATTGAACATTTACTGTGTGTTGGGGACATGTCAGTGCTTTGTTTTATTATTTTCCAGTTGTCTGCCAAATAATGTGTTTTTTATTGCACAACGGTAATCCTCTGAATTGGGGGATTGGTCATTCAGTTTCCCTCTGTCCCTTCATCTCTCCCTCTCTCCATATTCAGGATGATGCTGGCAAACTACTTGGGGCGCAAGGGCCGGGAAACCTGTCTGAAAGGGGTCGTGGTCTTCTCAGCGGGCTGGGATGTGTTTGAGTGCACCGCTTCACTGGAAAAACCCCTGGACCGTTTCCTCTTCAACTCCTACCTCACCAGCTGCCTACAAGCCTCTGTGCACAGGTCAGCCAGGGCCAGAGCAGGGATTAACACAGCCACTAAGTCACTGCCAGTGCTAGATTCTAAACAGAGGCTTGAACAACTGGGTTTCAAATATTTATGTTTGGTTTGCTCATTTAAAAGTTGTGGGGGGGAGGGGTATGCTTTATTATTTGTTAGGTGATGAACAAAACATTTAAACAAAGCCTGACTACATATCCACAATATATTCCTACTTGTGTGTTAATATGAGCAATGACATATACATATATATATATTTACCTAGTGCTGCCTCATCATTTTTCTTATTGGATATCACTGAGTTTTTCCTAAGTTATTGTGTTAGAAGAAGAAGTAAAAGAAGATATTTTTTATTAATCCGGTTAGAAAATTTAATTAAAACTAAATAGCTCAAATACGTAGACTAGTGACAGCTCGATAAATTACAATATGACAAAACAAATATTTTAATAAGGTAAAAGCCTAATCGGAAATCAATAAATGCTTAATCATACTTAAGTAAATAATAATTATGATGATGTAGTGGTTTGCGCTGTTGCCTTCCAGCAACAGGGTCAAAGGTAAAGGTCAAGGCTGAACCACCTTTACATGGTGTCACTCTGGGTAATCGAGACTTCCCCTCGCTGTCTCACTGTCATTTGCTGTGTAACCATATGTCAAATGCAGGATGGATAAATAGCTGAGTGTAAACCTAAAGAGCACCTTTATTGCATTGATGATGATGATGATGATGATAGTAAATCCAGAAATCCAGACTAATAACAGACTAAAGGACTAATAACTGATTTAATAGCCAGGGACAACACAAGGGTGGATTGATAAACACTGAGGAGAAGACAGTGCTATTTCTACACATGAGGGTAATTAGTAGAAGTGGACACAGCAGGGTCATGAGGCACATGTGATTGTAATGAAAGACATTGAGGCATGAGGTGAAGTAAAACTAAACACAAAACACAAGTGAGAAATAACGCCTAAGATAAGGCAGGAAGTGAGAAACAATAAACAGGGAAACGCAGACATGGGACTGAACTAAACGAAGAAGAATTGACACAAACGCAGAAGACGGGAAACACTGAGGAAACAAATGAAACTGGAAAAATAAATTATAACAAGAACTAAAGGCTCCAAAAATGCTAGAGAATAAATTAGGATCAATAGTCACCATTATGAACAGCTAATGAATTCAATGCCAAAAGTTCAAAAAGCCACAGTCCAGAATTAATAGATGGATAAAAATATTCTTATATAATACACAAATGACATCCACAAATGGCATCTTCATGTTGCCTAGCAACTGCAATTTTTTCTAGCATTTATGCAATTAACATTTAACAAAAGCATCAACTCATTTAGATCCACAAAAGTTGAATTGAAGCTGCCTAGCAACGGGCTAAAACGGCCCATTTTTCGCAGCCTCTACAACCCCCACGTTTTTTACTTCTCTTGATGCGAATGAGAATATCAGTTCATGCTTATTTTAAATAAATATAACTGATATTAGCTTATCATCAAGCCAATTGTGTTCTTTAGAATATTGCTATTTAAGACAAATACTGATGACAACGTTTGCACATCTGAAACCGGGATCATGCTGAGAGGAAATGAAGGCTATGTGTGAGGAGCTGAATTTCATTAGCAGGAGGAATGTTCTCATATCGATGTTGATGTTTTATTGAAAAAAGCTTTTTTGAATTTATCTTTTCTTTTCCGGGGTAGATTATTATATTGTTACAACCTTGTCAGCATTTCTGGGGAATATTTTCAAATGCAAGTCATGTAACCTAACAGCAGTTAGTGACCTGTTTTTTGTTTTTGTTTTAAATCTGCCCCGCAGGCACAGACCAGTGCTCGAAAAATGTTACGACATTGATCATGTCATGAAGGTAGGGGATTATTTTCAGCGGCGTTAAGCCATGCCAATTTCATTAAATAAAGTAGACCGAATAAATCGTTTTACCGCATTCCCACAGGCAAGGACCATCCGAGAGTTTGACGAGAGGTTCACCTCCATAATGTTTGGTTATCCTACCAATGACGACTACTACCGCGATGCCAGTCCTGTCCACAGGCTCAAATCTGTGCAGGTGCCAATGCTATGTCTCAACGCTGCTGACGATGTCTTTTCTCCATCTCACGGTGAGTCTCCAGTCCAAAGTCCAGTTCATGGGTGAAAATACTTCAACTACGTGAACTAATGATAACATTCTGGCATGTCATGTAAAGACATTGCACAGAGATTAAGCAAAAAAAAACCAAAACAAAACAAAAAGTGAATTCTGTGTTTTGTTTGCAGCCATTCCAGTGGAGGCAGTGAAACAGAACCCTAACCTGGCCATGCTCATTACCCATCACGGCGGCCATATTGGTTTCCTGGAGGGCCTGTGGCCACGTCAGAGCACTTATATGGACCGAGTCTTCAAGCAGTTTGCAAAGGCGGTCATTGAGCAAAGCAACCAACTCAAAGACCTCTCCTGATAAGAAGATGTAACTGATGTTCTAGTTTTACATTTTTATTATGTCTTCTTGATACATTCTGTCCTTTATTTCTTCCATTTTAAATCCCATTCTTGTTTTTTATACCTTATTCAGCCCTTTCTGCAATACATCTACCTTTTCCTCTCTACCAGACCAGTTCTGCAGTTTTTCTTTCTTCTGATGACTTCTTCTATCCTTGCCCTCCATAGGTCTGTTCTATTTTTGCTGCCACAAGCAAAAAAAAAAATCCTCATTCTTTCTCATTTTAAAGGGCACATTTTATTGAATGCAGCATTTGTGTTGCACTCAGCATTAATTTATTGATTCCATACAGTTAAAAGTCTGTAGTCCTGCAAGCAAAGCTGTTCATGTCACAGCTGAAATACTGAATCTGTGCCCATTTGTGCATTAGCTAGCTAAAGAATTATGTGATTACCGTGTGCAATCATCAGTACTGTACATGAGATTCCAATCATTTTTGTTTATGAAGCATCCTCTATTGCTTTTATCATGAAGACATCTGTAGGATTTTAGCCCTCAGGGATTTTTTTTTATTTCCTTAACTTCATTTTCCTTAACTTCTTTCCCTCCTTTGTACTTTCTCAGTTATTCTCCTGGAGTTTGAGTTTTTCTAAGTTTACGTCCACACAAAGTTATTTATTTTCTTCTAAAGTAATAGTTTCATATTTTTGTCTTTTGAGTTGTGAAGCTTGAATTGACTTTCTTTTAAATATGATGCTAATATCATGAGATGAATAGCTTAAAGATTGGAAGCATAAAGATTGGAAGCAGAGGAAAGCAGCGCCTCTGAAGCTCTAAATAAAATGCAGTGCCGTGAAAAAGTATTTTCCCTCTTCCTGAGTTCTTAGGGGGTTTTTTTTCATATTTTCATACTTCAGATCAGCAAAATAAATTTTAATATTTAACAAAGATAACCAGAGTACATACATAAAAATCTGTGTGATGATCTGAACCATGTAAGTAATGTAATTTAATAAATGTGCAAAAAAATAAACAAATCAGGAAGAGGGAAAATACTTTTTCTCTGCATTTTAGTGTAATGTTACTAAGGGATACTTCCCTCTCGTTGCCAGGAGAAGAATTGTCACGGAAGAGGAGTACCCACAAATTAAACATGAAATTGCAAAGCTCTTATATTTTGGCATAATTTTTGTCGCTGTTAATAAATAATCAGAAAGCACTCATAAAGAAACGTAAGTCCTCGAATGCAGTAGTTTGAGCTCGCTGCATAGTAATTACACATTTTAAAGCAAAAAAGTGCAAATTTAATTGGTTTTTATCTTATTTATTTATTTATTTGTTGCATAGTTGACATTTTGCTACATCAGATGGTCTAAAATAAGTATTAAAATATAGGTTTGCCTAAAATCTGTCCAATAATAATAAGTACTCACCTTTACCACACACAGACAGATAATGTAGTGCCTGGACTAAAGCTTTGTTTCTTTTACCTCTGAGTTGTCAGAGGTAGGAGTGACGCCACTCTCGAGTTGACCGTTCCAGCTGTAGTAGTAGTACGTGGAAAATATCGTATTTTGGGTTATTTCCAAATTTTTTGTAGTTTATAATTTTGACTTCTCAGATGCATAACTCATAATTTTTGAGTTATTAAGTAATTTAGTCTACCTAAATCAACCTGTTTTAGAGCTTTACAGGGATAACCAAGCTGAGTTAGTTTCCCCCTTCTTTCATTCTTTATGCTAATCAAGTAACCGGCCTCTGGCTGCAGCTTCATATGTAGCAGACCGAGAGTGGAGTGGTGTCAGCCTCCTTATCTATCCCACACTGCGAAATCGAACAAGCATATTTTGAATTGTTCCTGTCTGTATGTCTCCTGCATGCACTTTTATTTTGACTCATTCTTCCATTCATGCACCAAATAGTTTTACGACATGGAGACAAATTCATCAATGACGAGGAATGTAAAATTGCACTATGTAAGTTGAAAAATTCCTTAATGCAAAGCACTTCATTTCATGAGAAAAATGAAAGTGCATCCCAAAGGTTGAACAGAGCAAATGAGAGTATGGAAATTTCACAAGGTTTTCTTTCTTCAAATGTTGAAAACGAGTCCTTAACGTAGGTCTGAGGGTGCTAGACTCAGTGGATGTGAATGAAATAATGCACACGGTGACTGAAAGTGTTAGATGTTGCTTTACTAAATGCAAAGCCTGGTTTCCAGTCATTTTTTGTTTTCTTTTGCCAACAATGATCAAGGGGCTGGCTACCATGTATGAGTTAGTATCAGTGAAACAATCAGATCTGACTGGAAGCCAGACTTTCAGTAATGCACTGCGTGAAGGATTTTTCCTGTTCCTGTGGAATTATTATTTTTGTGTTTGTTTGTCCTACCAAGTGTCCATTGTGCAGCATGTGTCTTATCAGTGTCATCATGTCCTGAACGTTAACACCACTTTGTAATATGTAGCACAAAGGACATGTTTGTCTGTTCATAGGATTCATTTCATTTTTTTACACTGTATAAAAAGAAGAAAATTAAACATTCGGTTTAACATGTGCGGCAATAAAGAGTTTAACTTTAAAACAATGTCTCGATATAAGTACTAGTATATACGGATTATCAACATGAGTGTAATATGCTGTATTTAATAAATAAATAAACAAATTCTAAGTCATTTTGGCTCCTGTCTCCAGATTTGTTTCTTTTTTCTTTCTATTCTTTTAAACTTGTTTTTTCTGTAATAATTACATTTAGAACACAAAGTTGGATAGCCTTCCCAAGAGTCGCGTGAGACTGCCTTCATCATCGTCCTCTGACGCCAGGACATTTGACAGTCCACCATTTGAGCTGGCTTACTGCGTGACCGCTGTGTCACCAAAGGGTCACACTGTCTCTCCTTTCACGCCATCGGATTGGGATTTGGGCCTTAGAATTGACTCGCTCCACACTCATGAGCTTAGCCGTTGATAGGATATGCATGACTGCAGTAGTGGATGTGATCCACCAAAAGCCAACTGTAATCCGCCAGCACTCCACTTCCCCACAGACCAAGCCCTCAATAAGCCCACAGACAGATGAGCTTCGGTTATATGAAAACCTGTGATTAATTAGAGTAGACTGCCAAGAAGGGTGAGTAATTTTGTCTATCTATCTAATATAAATGTCCCACTTTGGACTTTACCCTCCGTATCTGATCCAATTGTTGCTTTTTCTTGACATATCTACTGGGATTGCCACCAAAAAAATTTAAAAAGTGGCAAATTTCATATACATACATATCTCTGAAGCATAAGCAATAAGCATGTTTGTGTGTGCTTGTTTCTTCTTCTACACAGTCATGAGTTGAGCCCCAAACTTGGCACACAGGTGCATAATAGTCCCCTGGTGGTTTTTTATCTACAGTAGATATTATGGCATCATCAAGTTGCCTGGCAACCACATAGCAATGGGCTAAAATGACATGGTTTTAGCATTTGTGCACCTGTAACGCCTTATAATAGCATCATATCGTTTTTATTCTGTGACAATAACTTCTCATTTATATCCACAAAAGCCATCTTGTTGCCTGGCAACCACCTAGCGATACTCTACTTATTTTTTGGTCTTTATTCACCTGCAACGCCTTGCAAAAGCAGCTCATCGTTTCAATTTCACCAAAAACCATTTGTATCTTTTTGTTTTACTTTTCTTCAGTTTAACCATTACACAGTCTTCATAGGTCATGATTTAACAAAGTATTGTAATATTCTGACATTATTAACTGGATGACTAATCCTTAATAATATTTCAAAGAGCAGGAAGAGTATATTCTTTAGGTTTTACGATACTGTTTTGGAAAAACAGCATCTATCCCCCAACAGCATGCCCTTTTTACCTAAGTCATGAAAACACAACAGTAATGATGGCTTTAATATATTTTATTGAAAATGAAACTTGGAAGAACAGTTAGGAGTTATTATTATAACCATCTATAACCATTACAACCATTAAACTCTGTCCTCAGGGCTATATCATAAAAAATATTCATACCTATCATTAACCATTCCATTATTTATATTAATTAAACCCAGAATAAATGCTTTCTAATTTGGGTATTGGTTATTATCTATTGATTGGTATCCATGGGTGTGGCCAGGAGCAGCAAATTTGCATTTAAAGCTACATGCACCTGTGAGCGATCGGTGAGGTATTGCTGAACTTTGAAGATACATTCTGGGAATATGTGAAACTTAATTTAAGCTGATAAAATGGGCTACAGTAGGAGAGAGAAATAATTTAAATGCATTTAATCTTCTGACCTTGCAGAATTTGGAAAAATATCACCTCAAAGCCCAAATTAAACAATGAAACCAAACAAGAAAACTGTGTACCACAGGAAGCTAATAGCACTGTAAATTAATAGCCTTAAAATAGTGAGTTACCCCTCTGACATCTTTGCAAGCATCAGATTTCAAACGCATAAAAATCATTTAAAACTTTTCCATGAAGAACAATCATGAGGTGCCAGAATCAGCATCCCAGGCGCCCTTTCATGCCTTTACTTTCTTATCCAGTCCTGACAGCCGCTGGCTGAAAATAGCCTTGTGTTATATCACACAGAGGTTGTAGGTTGATGGAAAGCCTGCTCTAATATTACCTCACAGGAGCTGAAATAGTAATGTCCCTGGACCAACAATGCCCCTGTGCCCTGACAGTGATGATGCCAGAAAGAGCCCAGCATTCATTATGAAGCTATTTCTCTTCTTGATAGTGAGAAAGGTCATTGTACATTATTCACAACAAAGATACAGAGGTGCTGAGATGGAAAAAAAAACACATCAGGAGAGATGTTGCTTCGGAAATAAACAAGACCCCGGGGTTTACTCTTGCAGAATAAAAAGATCTGGCATTGTGTGGATGAGAGTGAGGATACTGTTAATCACAGGCTAAAGACAGGGAGCCACATGCTTGAAGAACCCTACTTAAACTTTGTATCAGTCCACTTGTCTTCAAAATACAACATGAAAGCATCAAAACCAATGGAAATCAGAGCTTATAGAATTCAAACATGCAGCCCAAATGATAAGAAGTAATGAAGGAGTTATACAGTGATCAGAAGTTTCCATACACTCATCATGGGTATTTCTTTGAACTGTTCTTTTTCCAGTATGTATACATACATATAGGATCAAAAGTATACATACACTCCCAGCAATATATTTGATTAAATGTCACTTAATCAAATGTTCTTGCTGGATAGCTGACGACTCTTCTTGGCAGAATTGGCAGAGTTCATTTCAACTGGTTGGTTTCATTGCACAGACCCAGCTTTTAAGCATAGTCCACAAATTTTCAACGGGGCTGAGGTCGAAATATTCCAAAAGCTTCATGTTATCCTGCGTTATCTATTCCAAAATCAGTTTTGATGTATTTGGGATCATTGTTCTGTTGGAACATCTGATTGTGTCCAAGTTTCAACCATCAAGCTGTTGATTTGAGGTGAAGTGAAAAATCTTTCCATCACTTTCTGCAATGCATCAGTACAAGTGTCAAAAAAATAGTCCCAGACCATGATACTGCCACCACCATGTTCCACAACCGGAACGCTGAAAACTTTACTCGCTCCGGTCCTTGTTTTGTCTGAGCATGAAACTTTTTGGCTTGTCCACATGAGCAGTGGCAAATTTCAGTTGAGCTTGAAGGTGTTGATTTGGAAGTACGAACTTCTTTCTTAGTCGGCACCCTCTCAGTCCATGCCAATGTAAATCTCACTTCATTGTGGACAGTGATGCTGGTGTTTCAGCAATTTCCAGTTCATGGCTGGCTTGAGGCTTAGTGGTTCTTTGGTTGTTCCTAAACATCTTAACCAATTTCCTCCAAAGGGTGACAGTCTGGCTCTTTGTCCAGAGGTTGGCAAGGCGATTACACATCCATGTCAATGTCAAACAAATCCTTTTTATGCTGGCAAAGATAAAGTTGTAGTTAATCATGATCTGATGTTGAGTTAAAAGACACAGTAGAACTTTCAGGACCACTTTTTAAAAGACTGAAGTGAGTGTATGCACAATTTGGACCCTGCAGGGATTAGAGAAAACACAAAATAACATCAAATTATGCAACCAATTCTTGGTTTTTTTTAAAGTAATTAAAGATACATGCTCCACAATCCCTGGAAAGGGAACAAAAATGATCAAAAGCCCCAAATTTCCATAACATTCCTGCCCATGATGAGTATGTAAAGATCTGACAACATGTGTATAATGTCTTGCAACTTTGCTGGAGCTCGCCAATTTTTGGTATGCAACTCACTCTACTGTCTTTGTGTCTGTTAACAGATTAAATCACAGAGTCGGGCACTGAAAACAAAGAGGAAAAATAACAGGATATGTTTAGATGCCATTTTATTACATTCAGACATTTTAAACAACAACAGCATGGCTCGAACATTAAGATATTCACAGCCTGCAACCACAATGGTAAACGTGAGGTAGATCAACCAGGCACCAAGGCTACCACTGTGCTGCACATAGTTATCAAACACATTTCAGTTAAGATTGTGGGAGCAAGTTGCATATTAAGTATTAAAATCAAAGAGGAAAAACACTTTCTACGGACCATTGTTTTGATCATCACTATTATATTAAATCTAGGGGTTAGGGAACATAACCGTCTTCTGGAAATAATTCTTTAAGCTGGCAACTTGTATAGTGCAAGTCCAACATTTGCAAAACCCCCAGTGACATTCAGTAGATCCAAGAATCATTCGTTTGTGTCTTGTGCAAAGCCTTCGCGACCGGTTTTGAAGAGGGCACGCTCCCTTGGCCCAAGTGAACTTAGGCCTCAATCAAATTATACACTCCAATATGATTATCAGTCCCAAATGCTTTTCAAATAAATAAAAAAAAATCCTCATGGACCTGATTCTCATTTTCAAAAAAAGAAAAAAAGAAAAGGAAAAAGCCCCCAAAAAGAATAAAGACATAAAAGACAAATCTAGGTAGATTCTTCTTGCCTTTGCAACATAAAAATGCAGAAAGACATCACCAAAATACACTGGCAAACATTACACAACATTAAACACATCAGTAACCCTCAGTGGGTAAGGGGATGATCGAATATATTAATAATGTAAACAAAGCTTTAAACAGTACAGTAGTACAAAACCCAATTATTTGATCTCTCTACACACAGAGACAAACAACATTCTTTCGCCTCACAGTCAAAAGGTTTCTTCATTCTCATTGGTCCAAAAACAAAACAAAACCTAAGCAGACACTGTGTGAAACATCGCTTAAGGCATATTCTTTGGACAACCACGTGCAGAAACTTAAAAACATTCATCTTTCAAGTATATGTGTAAACCTAATTTTCGCCCTTTAATTCAGGACTGGAAACTGGGTTAATCAAAGTGGATGGTAGCAAACATCTTCAATAAACAATCAGGACACCATAACAGGTGGTGACATCTCAGGCACAGGCAGTAGCAGGACAGCTGGCAGTGAGAGAGCTTGCCTGTGGTACACTTTGCGCGACTATGTGAAAAATTACTGTCATAACATACGACTAAATCAACTGCTCGGTGTCCATGTTAACAGAAAGCATGTAAAAATAAAAACATTGTGGCAGATCATCTAAAGCTGTGTGCACGCTGGAAACTATTCTCTCATCGAGCATCGCTTGCAGATATTTTGAGCTCTGGTTTCCTAGGTAACCCTCTAAAGTATTTACAACCCAGTAATATGTCAATCAGCAGTATCATACGCTTTCAAAGTCTCTAAATTTCCTGTCACTGTAGGTTATTTTGGCTACAGTTGCAGAACGACACTGACTTCTTCTATGGTTTCTGGTTGTCACATCGCTTCCTGCGTGGATGTTGATTCACAGCGGCGTAGCGACCGCAAACCGTAGAAGAAAGTGAGTGAAATGTGTTATGTGACTACATGTCACGTTTCACCTGCTGACAATGCTAACTGGATGAATCCCAAGATAAACTGTTCTCAACTTTGAGGCAAGGAATTGAAGTAACTACCAATGAGAACGCAGGATTCCATGCATTAGTGGGTTACCTAGGTAACAAATCAAGCAAACTGCTTCCTGTGTGGATGCAGTTTAATAGTGTTTCAGAAAAATTGACCAGCTTCACAGATTTCTATTGAAACTGAAACAGTAAAATACCGAAGACACAACTCGTATGTTCCCGTAGTTTTCCAGTCGCTTTGGATAAACTTGCATGAAATGTAGTCATGTGACAACATGTGTCAAATCCAACGGCTGCTTATTGTTTGATTCCCACAGCTTCCAGTACAGATACTCCTGATGATCTGAAATCCAGTAATGACCAAACTCTTGGGTGTGTCTTTGTAACGTTATGAGGAAACATAAATGGGCTTTGTGGATCATGAGAGGCGAAGCAGGTGAGAAAGGTCAAAGAAAGCAAAGGAAAAAGGAAAAGTGCAGCTAAAGGCGTCTTTGGTGCTTAGAAAAATTAATGGCAAACTTAAACTGTTTTCATGCAGATGCACAAACATTAACAAACACAGATGTTACCATGGTCTCAAACCTGCCATGTCCCTGTTAAAATATATTCCATTGATGCTGGTAGCGCGACTCCTTAAAGCCACCTCCCTCTGACCCCCTGAACATCCAGGACTGGACAAAGTGGGTTCAAAATACATTCTTCAAATAGTCACATTATCCGTCGCGAGTCCAAAAAAAACCAACACCAAAACAAAATAAGTTCAGTTTCAGCTGTGCTTTTTTCCCCTCACAGCAAAGTCTTTTTCACTACGACACAAACTTAACTGAAGACAAGCCGACAAGCGAGCAAAAGTCAGAAACATTCACCGACCCTCTTTGGAGTCGGGCACAGTGCACACTGGCAGTACAGAAAGCTGTGTCAGGTGGTCCTCACACCTTGTGCTCCAGCATTTCCCTGCTGACCTGTCTTCTGCCTGATCAAAATTTGATTGCAGGTCTGGAACTAAATCTCAGTTCTGATTGGGTTTCTTCAGCAGCGGCATAGATTTGAGCAGGTTTAAACGTGGCGGCCGGTCAGAAAGTAGAGGGACCGATCCTCGTTGCAGTTGGCCGTCTGAAACTCGTCCCGCAGGCGGAACTGCCATTCGTCCTCCAGCTCCAGTCGGGCGATTGTCTGACGCAGGGAACTGCGGTCCTGACAGATCACACAGAGGGTGGCACCTGTGAACAAATTCAAGATCAAAAGTTAGATAGTAGGACATGCAGTGCCACTTTAATTATCAAGTTTAGCTGTTTAGTTCTCTATTGTGAGACAGATTGCATAATTCTATCATGTTAGATTTAACAGGGCTAGAAAGACATCCACGTGTGGCATAGTTTGCATCTAAGACACCAACTCATACGCAAGAACTGTCACTGCCTTCCAAACAAACTACAGGTGACCATGGCAACCTATTAGCAACCAAACCAACTGCAAGGACGTTTTTGGTGCAGCATTTTTTATATCTTTGTAACAAATTTCACCTAGCAACAGCGCACAACTTCCAGTAACCACTTACCAATCGGTTCAGGGATACAGATTTTCCCTTAGCAACCACTGGTTGCCAGGCAATCACCAGCTGCTCTCTATGCTTGCATGACTGGGATGTAAGCTACTGTAGTCAGGAACTGATTCTTATTTTGTAGAGACACCCAAACCTTGCCAATGTCCTTTTAACATCTGGAAGCTTTTATTTTGACAGTCTAGCACAGAGGAAGGTAGGGGGTGAAAATCTAAGAAAACAACCAGGTCATTTCCTATAACTATGTGTGGGGTCTTGGGAAAATATGAGCAACAAAGCATCCCGATCCCTTCCTTTAATCGTGACACTGATTTCATACCTTTGAGGAAGTCGAATTTCTTCAGGAGTCCAGAAACAACGAAGGAGTCACAGAGGTAAAGCAGCAGGCCACTGAACACCAGCCCCTGATGGTTCAGGTTGGTGGAGTGTGGACGAGAGTTGATGTAGCACACAGAGATCTGCAACAACAACAACAACAACAACAACAACAACAACAACAACAACAAAAAAGAGACAAACTTCATTAATCACAGTCGGGAAAATGAAACTAACATCACGAACTTGCCTCGAAGTAACTGAAAGAAAACATTACGACTCCCTGACAGTTCCTGCTGGGAGCTCCCGAAGGTGTCTGCTCAAGCAAATTTAAAGTCGCCTTGTGGGTAAAAGTTTAAAACAAAAGATGTGCAAAAACTTGAGAAGACTGTGTGTACAGATAGATGGTCATTGCCTCCTATGCACAAATGTGCAGTAAATGCATTGTTAGCATTCACTGTGTGCACATGTGCGTGTATGCAGGTCAGAATGTTCTAAGAAGAACAGATGGGAAAGTCATGCAACATGCTTCTCTGTGGGTTAAAAAAAAAACTACATTAAAGTCGGGGAGCAAGTTTGCCTCATTTCTCTATACTATACAGATTAGAGCACCTTATAAAGTATATAACTCTGCATATCAGACAGAGAAGCACTCGATTTCTATCCAAAATGTGTCTATCACAGTAGTCTGGTATTTAAGCCTTGCCCTAAGTTTGAAATAGAGATTATTCTACTGTTCCTGCTTTCAACTGCAACCTCCAGGGAGCTCTCACCTCCGGGCTGAGGTTGAGGTAGCTGTCAATGGACAGAACTGGGTTGTCTCTGTTCCTAACAGCTTTCGGAAATAGTCTGTGACTGCAGCTCTGGAGGAACCTTTCCAGTAGGAACTGGGCCGGGGCGTCGAAGAGGGTCTGTTCGCTGTCTGGTGCACAAACATACTGCAACGGGCTGATTAGAGCGGGGTTTTCAATTTCCTTTGGAGAGAAGAAAGAAGTTTCATGTGAGCTGGTGTTACGCACAGAAAGACAAGGACATAACAAAGCGAATCATTTTAATCACCTGAACACCCACCATGAGTTTAGGTTTGACCAGGAATTCTTTGTTTCTTCCCCCAACTGGAATGTGCTTCTTCATCAGGAAGAAGTTGTTGAAGCGGCACAGCAACAAGCCACTGCTATTAACCCTTAGATTAAAGTCCACCTCCTCGCAGCCATACCTGCACGGGACAGCAACGTCAGGTAACGGTGACAATGCACACCTCAGACCAACTGACTCACATGGCCTTCTCTGAGCTTACCGATTCAGGTCGTACTGGACGTTCTGCGTCAGGTCCACATTCAGCATGACAAAGTCATGGAGGTGACACCGACTGAAGGGATTGCTGGGAGACCTGCGAGCCAGGCTGCTGCTCCACTTGCGTGTGCCGCACACGGCGTACTGGGAGATCTTGGGCGTGTTCTCCATGTGCTGCAGCACCGTTTTTAGAGACACGTTGCTGAGACATGAGCCTCCATCTGATGTCTCACTAAGAAACCAATAGGGGAGGGCAATTTTACATATTTTGAACATATGTAAAATTGATTTTGAACAGAGCTTCGTTAACCGTAGCAACCAACTCCACTCTTACACTTGGGAAGCGCTTATTACCTTCCTTCTGCTGATTGGTGGGCGTTCCACTGCACACAGGAGTCGTCCATCATGACAATGAAAGGCCATATGTCTTGTCTCTTGACACCTTGCTCCTCCAGTCGGTTCCTCTCCAGCTCGAGGTTATGGTATGACAGCTCTTTGATCAAGAAGCGAGTTGCACCTTAAAACAGACAGGATTGTTTTTGTTAGGTTTTCACTTAAGATTTGATTAAAACTGATGCACCTTTAATTAACTTTGATAAAAGAAGTAATCTTTTCAAATCCCATGTAAGGGATATATTTGCATAGAGCTTGTATACATTTGCAAATTTACAAGTCTGATAGTTTAGAAAGACAATGAGGTACACTCTGTTGGGCTTTTTGTTCTTCTCTGTCACACGAACCCTCTGCATGTCCTCCTACACTACATTCATGAACCTCTTCTGAGGTCTTCCTCTTTCCCTCCTGCCTGGCAGCTCCATTTAGCCACTATCCGTCCTCTGCACATGCCCAAAACCATCTCAACCATTTTTCTCTAACATTTTTCCTCCAAATCGCTCAACCTGAGCTGTCCCTCTAATCTGTCCGTTCTGATAACCGAGTAAAAATCTTAACATCTTCAACTCTACCATCCGTCTATTTATTTTTTCCAGTGCCCCGCTCTCCAAATCCTACATCATCTCAGGCTTCACTACCATCTTGTAAACCTTCCCTTTCACTCTCCTCATCTCTACCCACTCCAGCCTGCCTGCAGTCTCTACACTCTGTCGGGCACTGCAGATAAAAATATGTTTAGGTATTCAGCAGAGAAGTCTATCCTGATTAGAAAGCAGTCACACTGACATAAAGGGTCATCTTTAGCCCAATGCCATCTGCTTATCTGAGAGAAATGTTGTTTAGTTACACCCACTTCAGAAAGGCCTTGCACCTAATTGGCTGCACTACAAATCAGACTGATACAATAGATGGCTGACCTTCTCGCGTTGGGTAAGGCAACAGGTAACCTTTCGCCTAGTTTAAACACAGCACTAAAAACAAGTTGAAAACACAACCATGGTAGATAATACACTGCAACGAATTACTCATTATCAACAGAGTGATAAGCTGTCATGTAAAGGCTGAATGCCACTGTGTGGACTTTCAACCACTAGTAGTGCTGTGGAGAAAGGCTTTCATAAGAGGGTCTCCATTTAGTTATTTTTGCTCATACAAGAGCGAGTGAGCAATGTAACACAAGTTCCTGGTATTCTTTTTTTTTTTTAGCATCTGCTGCCATGCAAATCACGACAACAAACACAAGCGAGGGCAAGAAAAAACGATGATATAGGAAAAAAAATTTATATCGACTGCAAGTAGAATGAAATATTTTAAATATATTTTAGTTAGGATCAAAAAACTGTCAGGTTTAACAACAGAGATAGCTCAGCTGCTCACCAACTCCAGCGTTGTTGAACATGGCGGGCAGGACGAGCAAGATGTGGTTGGGCCAGTACTTCCTATAGTGAGGCATCTCAAACTGTTTGACCACGAGGATGTGCAGATGTGCTGCGCCCTCCGTGGCATGGAAAATGTTGAGCAGGCCGTGTTCTTGGCGTCCTGTGGTCGGGGTGAAGATTGGACTCCTGAGAAGGTCGGGGTCCTGCAGACAGATAAACACAGTTGAAGCAAAAGTAAACATGTGACCCAAACGGCGATTAGGAGGATTAAGGCGCGACAGATACTGCTGTCTTGAGCAAACTAACCTTGGTGGAGACCAGAGGCAGACGCATGCTCTCCAGGTGGCTGCCCTGATGACTGAAAACAAAGTGCTGCTCCTTAGATTTGGGAATCACAAACTGGAGCTGGACCTCCTCTCCCAGCATGGACGAGCAGAAGGTGAAAGCATGAAAAGTGCACTCCGACAGCTACAACACAACCACACACACATGTACAATATTAACACAAGGATGGGATATGTGCATCTGTAAGTCTGCAGTAAAGCAGAAGGTGTTGGTGGTGCATCTCACCTGTGTAGCTGCGCCTGCTTCACAGTAGTGATGGCACTGGTCACAGTGATGAAAGGCATTGTGGGCAGCAAACCTACTCTGACGTATCGACTTGGTCACTCGTGTGGCTGGAGTTTGGTTCTCTTTATCTTGCTTACAATCTATATAAACATAAAAAACGTAAGTTCATTTTTTAATAACACCCGATTAAAAAGCTGAACTCAGAGTGGGCAAGTTTGATGGGTTTTTTTTCCATGTTTTTGCTGACCTTTGAAAGACTTTAGCATCTTGTCAGAGTAAACAGGGCTGGCTTTCCTGAATTTAGGATCTCGGAGGTTGGGGTCAAAGGGCAGCTTTCGGACTTCCTCGATGTCCGGCCACTGGGTACTTACTAGAGTTGTGACCTCTGAATTTTCTGTGGAGGGTGATTTGATACATTTGTCACCATCAAATTAACTGCTTCATGTATTTCACAAAATGTGAAGGCCATTAAAAATAAACAAATCCCTATGAGTCTCACCTTCCTCCACTTCATCCTCATCATACACGTCGACCTCGAGCAGCCTGATGAGCATCCGAAACAGGATACGCAGAAACTGCAGGTAGGCGCCAGTTTTTCCCACCTAGCGAAGGAAAGGAAAGAATACCAGTAGAACTACAGTGACACTTAAATCCAGATGAGGAATTAACTGCATAAATTTATATGGATGCCAATAAATTTAAAGAAAATTTTTAAAAAGAATTCTCTGTATTCTATTTTTAAATCAAGTTAGTCACAAATAAGAAAAGGAGTATTTTCCACACGAGATTTGTTACCTGTGGGGGTCCACTGAGCAGCAAGCGTCGAGGATGCGGCACAGACGGCGCTTCATAATCAGCATGATGCTGCCGCGCGATGGTCCACTGGCGGTAGTACATGCTCTGCTCCGTCCCCTGCAGGGTGTGAGTGATAATGGGCCTCAGCGGACTGCTCCAGGCCACGTCTGCGTGAGGGAGCAGCGAGGAGGAGCTCAGCTGACTCCCAGAGTCCCCCGACAACAGATTGTAAGCCGCTCGCGACAAGATGACTGTGCGCGGTGATGCCCTCGTGGGCTCGCGATCGCTCTGCGTGGACTGGCTGGGCCTCTGGGTGGAGGAGGAAGATGGTGAGGGGGAGGAAGATGAGGAACTGGAGTAGAGGGATGGAGGAGCCTTGGAGGCTTTCGAAGGGTCGGAAGAGAGCGGGGTTCCCAGTGAGTCGCACTCCTCCTTAATTCCGAGTGTTGATGTGCCCATGTCTATGGTGACCATGCCTTCAGGCTGCGAGGTGGAAGTGGAGGGTTTCTGGAAAGAGTCTGCAACATCAGATGAGCTGACACCATTATCCGCCAAAGAGCCTGAGGGAAATATGAAAGACACACCCGCACATATATGTAACTAACAAGTGCTCACATGTTTGGAGGGTTTTTTTCTCTCTTTGGATTAAAACCAAATTTTCTACAAACCAAACTCATTCCAAAGCTATGACCCGCGTTCATTTACAGTACCCATGTATTATGGTCGACTTGCTTTACTGTAATCAGAAATCAATTAGAGTTAAGCTCATGTCAGTTACACTCTGGGTTTCCTTTAATCCAACATCACAGTAATTCACACTAACCAGAGGTTCTGGTTGCAGCGCTGCCGTTGCTCTGAGGTCTTTCCAGCTCATCTCCATCATTCAAGCTGGTGGCGACCTTCTCCACATCCGATTCCCGAGGGGCCATAGCCTTCTTTGGTTTAGGAACAACAACCCTGGATACGTAGGTGCATGCCAGACCCACCTCCTGTTCCAGGGCTGTACGAGTCAGGTAGCTGGAGTCTATCAGTCGCAGGTCGCAGTATTTCAAAGACCTAGAAGTGCACAAGGGAGTTGATGGGAGACAAGAGTTTTAGAGAAGAGCTAAACGGATCTTTGCTACATTTTATGTTAAAGAAACAGACATACTGAGCCATGTTATAAGCTAGGGTAGTATTAAGTATGATATTACTTGGGGAAAGTCTCTCCAAGAGGGTCTTTGCCCGTGAGGATGACGATGCAGGGCAGCCCTTCCAGATCCTCATAGGTGTGTGGCACCCAGTCTTCATTCTCACAGCCTTGCCAAGCCTGACAAAAAGAGATGAAAATCAAAGTGTGCCCTCTTCAGTTACAGGTTATTTATAAAAACTAAAAACAAAACAAAAAATGCATGAGACTTTAATCATGCAGACAAAGTATGAGGCAAAACAATTTTTTCATTGTACAAAAGTGCACAACAGATTCGCAAAATCATGTAAACTCCCTGATAATGACTGATCTGCAAAAACGCAGAAGGATCCCAATACTCTACATTCAGCAGAACACACTTCACACAAAGAAATCAGTCGTGTGACTCTGATTTTTCCTCACCCTGAGGCGACTGATAAAATTTCTGTGCAGGTTGAGCTCAGACGCAGGACTTCCCAGCAGCACTGCAAAGCACAGCTGCAGTCCCAGCTTGTCCCTCACGTCCTCCAGTCTTTCTCGGGCCAACATTGCCAGCTGCAGCGAGGGGATACGGACCAGCAGCATGTGGCCGTGGCCCTGGGAGCCCTCTCTGCTTGGAGCGTTTATCAAGTCCTCCACCATGGCCAGGGTCTCTGGAGTTATGTGGTCTCTCAGGGACGGGGAAGAGGTGAGAGCCATCATGGCCTCAGTGTACTGCTGAATCAGCAGGTAGCTGCGGATCACCATGCTGTGTAGGTGGGGATGTCTGGAGGTACAATCAGAGCTTTTTAACTGATTATAATGTCTACAGTTATTATGAGTTACCCACTCAGTGGAAGTAAACACAAAACTCTTCATGTTTGATTCATCAGTTTCACCTTTCCAACAGAGTGTGAACCATTTTCTCAAACGCATCATCATAGCGCAGGATGGGACTGGCCATGCCCCACTGCAGGGATCTGCTGTAGTCCCTCAGGCCAAAGTAGACCAGCTCGTCAGGAAACTGCTCCCTCTGCTGGACGATAAAGATACCGACATCAGTTTAGACAATGTGTCCTGACTGTTCTTAATGATACACTGCACACTGTTGAAACGCTGTGCCTAGTTACAAAACATGGAGTAAGTATCCTCATATATAATACTGGATAAGAAAGTGAGCCTAATGTGTTCTATAATATATTGGTTCCCTTTCTCTCTGACTTGTAACTCCTTAACACGAGGCTCGAGTTACTTTAGACCCTTTTTAAAAAATGTCTAAAACTGTAACTGCAGTTTCACCACAGCAGGGGGAGTAGCTAAACCACAGCACAGGAAATATGCCAGTGTGCTGCAGTAAAGTCATTTATGATAAATAATTCACATAAGAAATTAGCATTTGCCATTCCAGTGACTGCCTATCGTGGTGTTTTGTAGACCATTCTGAATAACTCATAACTAAAGAAACGTTTTAGTGTTAAAAAAAAAAAAAAAAAAAAAAGTGGGGATAGGTTAATTGATTAATCTAAATTGCCCATAGGTGTGAATGTGAGTGCGAATGGTTGTCTGTCTCTGTGTGCTAGCCCTGTGACAGACTGGCGACCTGTCCAGGGTGTACCCTGCATCTCGCCCTATGACAGCTGGGATAGGCTCCAGCGCCCCTCGAAACCCTGAAAAAGGGTAAGCGGAAGCGAATGGATGGATGTAAAAAAAACAAACAAACATTCTCACCAGATTGTCGTTGGACGGCCAGTGAACTTCATTGTGGATGCTGATTCGAGACTGGCGGGTCTGCAAAGTGTAAGGGAAACAGCTGACCTGCAGGACCAAGAGGTTCATGGCATCTAAGACTTCTTGACAGTTCACCACCCGGTCAGCCAAACCCTGCAGCTCCCCGTGGCACACAGAGCCTGACAGGGCACTGAAAATAGAACAGGGTGGGGAAAGTGTTTGAATGAATTCATGGATATTTTTTTACTTACTATGATTATCCTAGCACAGCACTTAATAACACTCAACATGGTTTTGAAATAACAACTTTGTGCAAAAAGCTTTGTATGCTGGTCTAACTGGCTGATGTGTGGGAGGTCGGTCCAAAGATAATCCCCTCTGGGAAAAAGGAAGTGATCTGTTTTAGTGTTCTGGCAATAACAGAAAAAAATTCTTGGGAGGAAAAAAAACAACCTCAAAACAAAACAAAGAAAGACAAGTTATAATAGTTAGTTAACTAAAATTAAAGACTGAAACTGACATGTAGCATAAAGCAAAAGACTAAAATATACTACAGCTTTGCATGTTTCTAATCTTTGCAAAGGGGATCTCACTGGGTGACGACCAGCAAGACTGAAAGATTGAGCATTTCCCCATCATGATAATAAAGGGAATTAAAAAGAACTTTAACAATAAATGGTGTTTTGTTGTAAAATTACATGCCACAATGAGAAAAGACAGCACCTACTGGCCGTCGACAGTGTTCACATGACTGAACTTTAGTATTTGCACAAGCGAAGAAAGATTCTTACAATAACTTTAAGAATGTTTGACAACAACTTTAGCAAAACTCTCATGCTTTCATTGAAACATCAACATTTCTCTTCAATGGTGAAATAGCTTGAAAAGTCAGTTCTTCTTCTTTAAAGGCTGCTTTAAATTATCAGCAGAGCAAAACAAAGTGAGCCATAATGGTTTTAATGGGAGAATCTGTGCTGTCGGAGTCGCCTTTACCTTGTGAGGTCGACGTGCGAGTTGTCGTGAATGAGGACAAACAGAGTGTAGGGGTTCTGTTTGACTTTCTTCATGAAGGCCTCCATCTTGGCGTGAACATCACCGTCAAGACGCACCACATATTTGTCTGACTTCAGGTGGGCCGTGGAGGGGTCTTCATTTCCCAGGTCCACAAGTACACCTAAGGCGAAAACGTGAGGATTCCATACAGCACTGCAACAAAACAACAACAGTTCTTCCTTTGGGTTTGTACACACCTGATTGTCGGATGCGTTGTGCCGTCTGGTGGACCAGAATGTGAGACGGTGGGACCAAAACCAGGAAGTCCACCTTGCAAAAACGCCCTAAATCGAGGTTCTGTGTCCCTGAATCCGCGATGGAGCACACTTGAGAAAGAAGGCTACGAGCCACATTAAGCTGGGCCGGATAGATCTGGAAGCCCTTTGTAAAAAGATCTGCAAGAAGAAATACAAAAGTTAGCACCAGGATGATTATATGTGAAAAGCAGATCCTAACCACAGCAAAGTATCACTGCTTGCCTAAACAAACCTCCCCAAAACAAACTATGATGAAATTTAATTTAATTAATTTCGATCTTTTTTAAATGGTGCCAAATCACAACAGCAGTCACCTCAACCTGCACATGTACCGTAGCCACCCTTTTGTCAACAAATTACAACGAGATGAAAATAATCTGGAGAGACGAGATCCAGTCAGAACGATCAAACTGTGCAGTAAGATTAGTCACACACACGGTAACGAAAAGGAAAATAAGTGTAGATCTACATGGTTGATTTTATACACCTGTGATAATGGGACTTAAAAAAGAAAAAAAGACTGAATTCAAAGTTTAAGAGGTGTGGCTCGCTGTGGGATGAGGTACAGGGCCAAACAACACTCCGTAGCTCAAACTAACCTTAACTGATTTTGTTCTGGACACTGGCCTGACTTAACATTGACACTGAATGAAGATCCACATGCTGATTTAGACAGATGTTGCTGCCTAGTCTTTGATTTGCCTGCTAAAAACTGAAAAAGACTTTGACAGCGAGCATGAGAGCGGTCTAACCTGAGTCTGATGGTGGTGACATGCTGGCAGCTTCCTGGGAGTGGATGTTGTCGGTGACATCGCCCTGAAAGGGCTGGATGACCTGTCCTTTCCGCCTGCGCTGGTATCGCACCAGCTGTTTGTCGAGGTTGTCCCCTGGAAACAAGCAGTCACCACAGTTACACAGAGCGAGGGACGGGAGCAGGCTGTGCACTCAGTATCAAACATATCAGAGTGAATGTGTCACCACCACCACCGTCGTGCTTTTTATTATTAGCAGCGAAGGTTTTAGTTGATGTTTATCTCAATTCTAAACAACATTAATTCAAATATAGGAATTCCTTTATTTATTTTACACCGTTGCGTTTTCTGATCATGCTCACTTTTAATGTGGTTCAGTAACTGTCGTTTTGCTGCTAGTAGAGACAAAAATGATTAGTAAAAGACAAATTAGTATTTTTCTCAAGATTATTTTAATGAACACAACTTATGGATACTCATCTTACCCAGAGAGGTGGTTCTGAAATGAGATGTCAAGATGCTGACTTTCCCCGTGATGAGCTCGTAGCTGATTTCCTTCAGAAATTCATTGGTTGTGAGCATCCCTTCTGCTAAGGCCCGCGCTTGATACTTTCCTGAATCCAACAGGTAAATTTACATTAGAGTTCAGTCTAGATACTGCATCCCACACAAGTTTCACCACAAAGATGACACTCACCCAACACAATCACACAGAACTCGCTGCCGCTCATCTTAGAGGCGCATATAATGACCACATAGGTTGGCAGGCACTGCTGTTGAGGAGGACCCTCAGCCAGAGAGCGCAGCGACTCAGAGATGCCTTCGCCCAAAGAGTTGTTTGTGACCACCACTTGGACGCTGCCGCCAGAGACGCTCGCTTCCAGCCGAGCCAGCCAGGGTAGTTGGAGGGGGGAGATGGCAGGTCCCCCGGGACAGCACAGCATGGCCTTCAAGACTATCTGCTCCAGCTCCTCCCTCAGAGGAATCTGCTCTGAACCTCCAGAGGAAAATTCAAATATGAAAATCTAAAAACACTGGCATGAATCATTTCAGCAACACACACATCTAGCAGTGATTGTGTAGGCTGCTTACCTAAACGTGCAAAATACTGTAGAGTGAGCAGAATCATCGTCTCCACGCTGAGTAACCGGCTGCTGTTGAGCCCCAGAGCCTCCAGGGTTTTATCTGACAGTTGGCTGCTTTTATAGCAGCTGACCAGCAGGGGGCTCACCACTATGTCCCCAACATTTCCATAGAAGTAAGGTAAAGTGCCATGGCCTAAAAACAAAAACTTGGCATTAGATGAACCAGAAAAAAACCCTAACAAACAAACAAAAAAAAGCCCACTTAAGATGTGTAAAACATTTAACATTTGAGCTATAAAACTTTGTAAGAAGCTAATTATTATTTTTGACTGAGTCGTTTTTTTGATGTAACATTGCCGTCTTGGTCAGGTCTCCCTTGAAAAATAGTTGTTAATCTTAAGGGGAATTTGTCATTAAATAAAGATTCAATAAATACATAAATAAAACTAAGCAGACCTTATTCCCACTAGCCACTTTATTAGGTACACGTGTTCCACTGTTTAAGGCAAAAAAAAAAAAAAAAAAAAAAAAAAAAATCTAACAGGCCATCACATGGCACCCGCTTAAGTTCAGACTGATCCGAAGGGGGAAGAAAAGGGATTTAAGTGACTGAATCTGGCATGGTTTTTTGGTGCTGGGCGTGCTGGTCTGAGCATTTCAGAAACCTACAGAAATTAAGTGTAAATTTTCCACACAACCATCTCTAGGGTTTACAAACAATGGTCCAAATAAGAAAAAAACAACAACAAAAAAAAAAAAAAACACATCCAGTGAGTGTATGAATTTGAGTAAAAAAAGAAGACAGTCCGCTTCGAGCTAATAAAAACTCAGAAAACCACTCGTTACGACCAAGGAATGCAGACGAGCATCTCTGAACACTCAACACGGTGCACCCTGAAGGAGAAAAATATTTGAGGACTGTTTCCAGCACCTTGTTGAATCTATGCCAATAAGAATAAAAGCAGCTCTGAAGACAAAAGACGTCTAACCTGGTACTAGCAAAGTGTACCTATTTACTTGACGAAAGTGTATTCAATCGGATTAAGATTTAAAAAGATCCACAAAAATGCATCACACAGATTTTTTTTACTGCCCTTTACAGTTTAAGCAAACAAAAAATACAATAATTTGCATTAAAATGGGTTTTATATGCGCTGAAAGGTGATGTTTAATATGAAGAAACATATCAGTGAATTAAAACTGGTACCAATGAGGATGACAGGTCGGACTCCTGCAGAGTTGAGTAGGTTGTCGGGCACGATGACCGTCTCTCCAATGGTGACAGGCTGGGGCTGAATGACGCCTATTACAGGTGGTTGAGGAGAGGCTACTCCTAATACCGGCCCTTAAGGATGATAAAGCAATTACGTGTCAGTACAAACTTTAGCCATAGTTACAGTTTAGGAGATGTTTCAACATGTTTGACATGCAGACAATGCTTCTGAGATACCAATAACAACAAGGATGCAGAAACACGCTGACTGGCTGTGAGTCAAGAAAACATTTTTTAAAAAGTCCCAGTTCCTGTTAACCAAGTCAGAAGGTAAGAAAAACATATTTTTGCTCATTGTCTTTTTCAGTGTTGTTGTATACTTTAACGCTTCAGAGTATGTGTCTCCAGTGCATCTAATGTCAGAACTATTAAGTCCCCTCAGCTCCTCAGGAGTTGTTCCATAGTGCAGGACAAAAACCTCTGGGGAGGCAGCTTTTAGCTTTCATGGCCTGAACCGCCGGAACAGTCTGGTGACATACCTGAAAGCAGCTAGATGTACTGAAGTCTTTAAATATAAACCTAAAGCCTAACTTTTTGACTGCCGATGCTCTATAGAGATTCGTTTAATTTACTTAATTGTATCTATAACCACAGACTTTTACTCTCAGATTAGTAAGTCAATAGTAAGGATTGCGTGATTATAAACAGTTACTTTATCGAATATTTATTTATCACTTGCTTTACTGACTTCTTGTCAGCATTTTTTTTCTAATTTATTAGTACTAGTTTATGATGCTTTGCAATTACTCATCTTTCTAACTGCTTTTATTTCACTTATGTACACTTAGGGGACACTTTTTAAACTTTGTCTTAAATTGGTCTTCTCTTTTTACCAGTTGCTGTCTTATTATCTGCCTGCTAATTATCTGTAACTAGCCTGTATACAAATAAGACTGATTGTTTTAAAAGGGAAAACTTCAAATTAATTGACTAATATTAGTAAAATAAGCTCCTTATGCGCTGTATACTTTCTTTAAAGAGATGTTTATAGTTACATGTAAACTGGAGAGATGTGAGACATTTAGTGAAGACATAACATTATGTTCATATTTACAGACACATACAGCTGGATAGCTTTATCCTGGTGATCTCACCAGGACACAACACGGATTTAATGATGCTCCTGTTATGGAGAAAAAAATGTGCACATCCTAATTCCTGCAGTGGCTGATTTAGTGGAACAAAAGAACAATTTTTGTTGGTTATTTTATTAGCAACCATGTACACCCTGTTCATTCTGGCCCTTCTGCCCAGATTGCCTTTTTATTATTTCTGTCAGCTCGCCTAAATACACGATGTGGCAGAAATCTCTAATCGTGCAATTCTTTTAAATTCACTTGCCCTACAAACTGTCCAGCTCTATCACCATGGCAATGCTGGGTGAATCATCCTTAACAACCAGAGAGCGTCAGGGACATTAGTGCATACTCATCCTCAAACAGAGGCATGGGGAATGAGGGTGTGCAGACACTTCTCTGCACACACTCCTTTGCACACACATGCTCACCAATCCAGCGTTAATGGATAAAAAAAAAAAAAAAAGGAACACTTGGTATAACAGGATAAATTTAAAACCCAGAAGAAAATAAACTGCTCAGCCTCCCCCTCCCCCCATCCCCCTGAAGGTGGCTTAACAAACAAACCTGGAGAACAAACTATTGGCCGAATAGCTGGCACAGGGACAGCTGTTGGCGGGACTGGCACCAACGAGCTGGGATGCCAGCTCCGGTGGCGCTTCTTTGGAGGGCCAGAGTTCATAGCAGACAATACTAAACATTAAAGACAGACAAGTAAGAAAAAATGTCAATACAGAAAATAATTACAAATAACACACTGTACGTATTCAGAAAGGATCCTACCGGGACTATCTCCTAAATCAGCAGTGCGATACCCCTGACCTTGAGGCCCTAAGGACATCTGGGAGGGGCTGAGTAATGGAGGGCGCCCATCAACAGCCAGGCTATTTGTTGGCACATTCACCCGAAGAGCTGTGGGTACTGAAACACAGATTACGCATTAATACAGTTTGTGAAACTGCAACATTGCCGAGATAATAAGCTCACAATAACAACGCTGACACGTTGTTTCTTTTTGGTGTAATGTTTAAACTCAAAGCACTGATTGACTCATTCTAGCCATCTAGTTATAAACTAAAGCCTCGTCTGTGAATGAATCACTACTGAGATTTCTTTACTCTTTAAGTCGTCTGCATGCAGTCACACACCAAATCTACCTTAGATGCTTGCAAATCTCACCTGCTCAACTCTATCCATGCTTTTAACTCCTGCAACATTTATGCTACAATCTGTAGATTATCTTTGTGTGTTTTGAAATCATCCCCAATCTGTTTTGACCTGTACCTGACCACTTCCATGCTTTGTGGACTCTGATCTCTGCTCTCCCGTCTTGTTTTGTCTAACTGCCAACTTGCCTGCAAACTTCAGCTTTGTGCTTTTATCAATAATCCACCTTAAAACTGCTCCTGCCTTTCCAGTTTCTGTCACTATGCTGGTCTGCCTCCCTGCTCTCCTTACACAATGGTGCCATGTTGCGATATTTCAGCCTGCAGCACAGTGGCTAACTGCCAGCATGCTACAAAAAGTTGAATGGATAACGAAAAAGCGAACAAGTGATATGCAAATATAAAAATATTTCCCCCAACTATAACTGTCTGCAGAGTAACCAATGAATGAAAATAAGTCAGTACTAACAGCAGGCTATTGATTTCCTATACGTACACTCTTGTAGCAATTGGCCATGTTTCCATCTCATATTCACAGTGTATGCAACACACAAAAACATCAATTGCTATGCGTACCCTTAGCTTGTCAATATAGCAACCTTGTAAAGGAGCTAATAGATAGCAAGGCCTTAAAAAAATCATTATAGCATTTCTTCCTCCAGCATTGACTGGTAAGTAAGCACATGCATGTATCTGTGTGTTTCTAAGCAGTCTGTAGCATAAATCAATCTTATATTCATGAAGTTTTTTTTTTTTTTTTTTACACAAAGCTTGAGGTAAAGTTTTGCCAGGAGCTAAATTTTAAATTCCAGCACGGAAGCATGGATACATCAGGTATGTGGGACTACAGTTTTTATGTTATCATGTTTATTTCCTACCACATACAGAACAAACTGACATGCACAGCTATAAATGTACCAATCAAACTCTTCACCTATTGGTAGAGTCTTGTTTCCAGGTGTGGAGGCCAGTGGTTTGAGGAAACTACATTCCTGGTTCCCAAAAAAGACAGAGGATGCTTGCGTTGTTCTGGTAGGTGGAGAATCTGTAGATAAAAAGAAAAGCATTACAATATCAAAACACAGCTACTATGCACCCAATGATGCATGGTTCCCTTGTCCACCGACTTCATACGAATGTTTCTGATAACTCTGGATTGTGGCTTTAACACACACCTTTCCTGTGATTGGTCATTTTGTTGCCTTTGGCCTTCAAACAAATGTCAAACTATCAGATCTGTGTCAGTATGAACTGTCAATTGTACAATTATTAACAGACCAGAATTGTCCTTCTCATCAATCGCTCTAGAATACAGTGACCTGAGTTGGAGACAGTGAAGTGAATTATTATGAATTCTACCCTCTGGGCTTTCAAAGCATGAGTGTCAAAAACCTCTGAAGGAGAAGGATGTACCTGAAGGTCGCAGTCACGAGACATCAGGCGAGAGTAATGCCGATACATAGCCCTGCAGCACAGCTGTCTATATTAACGTGCAAGAGCTATGCTTACAAGCAGCATCCAGGTTAAGAACAAATCAATACTATAAGCCCAGGAGGTTTTCCAATCATAGAAGGAACAAGCTCTCGCTGTGAAAGGTCAAAGAAGAACAACATCTCCTTGAAGAGTCAACATGGTTATTCTATAAATAACCAGAGCTTTATTTAATTGTGTTGCTTTTAAATTCCTGCATTTATTTTCACCTGCATTACCAAAAAAGTAGCCAAGTTGATAAGAGGATGCTTTTCAAAAGCATAAAATAAACCAAGCCTTCTCCTTGACTGTCTCCGATTTGAATACTATTTTAGGGCAGAAAATTCGAACACTTCCAAAGATTTCAGTGAAATTTTAGCTTCAGATATTAAAAATATTATGATTATGAAAAATAATCCGAATCAAACAAAATTTATCAGAATCTGTAGACTGGAACAGATACACTAACAAAAGTAAGCATTGGCTAGTTAGCCATCATGGTAAACTGAAAAATCTGGTTAAAATGTACTAAAAACTAACAAACTTTTACTATTTGTAATTTACTTCTAATAAAATGTCACTATGCAGCCAGAATACACATCAAAGCACTGCCGCAACCAAATGCAGTGGCACACGACCAACAAAGCCTCATAAATAGCTTAATGCAGCGAGATGGTGTTTCAAGCTCAACTCTTATATTTCAGAGCTTAGCAACCAAAACCTATAGCAACAGCACAAGCTGTCAGCATATAATCAACTGAAACAATATCACTTTGGTGGAATAGATAAATGTATACTGTCATTATTACGCTACACTTGATGACTTGAAGTCCAGACTTATTTACACAGTTTATAAACTTCCCTGAAAGTGCGACAGATTATCTTACTGTGAATTAACATCTATCCATCCATTAAATTTGAAACTCTAATAGATCTGTTTGAGTGTAAGTTTGACAGGACCAAAAAAACACAACAAACCATGCCCAGCTATGGGAGATGAAACTCTCTGGGTGGCCTTAGCATCCTGCTGGGCTAATTAATCTTTCAGTTTAGCCACATCGTTCAAGTTTCTCTCAGTTTCTGTCTCTTTTGCTGTCTTTGTGCCAAAATAATGATTATACATAAATAAGCAAAACAATAATAATTGAGTAAGAAGCAAGGCTTGCTGACTTGGAGTTTGGGGTGAGATTTAAGCTGCTAAATGAGAAACATCATAAAACATCTTTGTATTGTATTTTTTTGTAAAAGGGGGTAATAAAACAACTGCCTGTGTGTATTTATTTTTTTAAACATACATAAAATCTACAAGAGTTCCTCACTGGCTTTAATTTTACAGCCATTTTTACATGTTATACGATCATAGTGTAGTGCTTTAAACACTTGCCTAAGATGCCTGGATCATTCACAGGAGGAGACAAAAGGGGATGAAAAAAAAGGAAAAACAACCTTATTAAACAGGAGTAGGTGAAATTTGTTAACTTCTTTTGTAAACTTTACACACTCACAATTAATGCAACTTACTTGAGTTATCGTTAAATTTCAGCTGCTGACTTGCAGGTTTAACTCTGCTGTGTAAAAACGTAGGCAACACTGCAGAGTATAATCTCACCTGAAAGGGAAAAAGGAGAGGAGCTGTGTCCGCTGGCACCTCCATTTTCTTTACTGCTAAGAGAAGACGACGAGCCGGGTTTGGAGGTTGATGCGCTGCTGAGAAACTGGCGCGTTTTACCGTCTAAGAAACAGAGGAAGGAGAAACAAACAAACAAAACTCATCAAACCCTCACAAAATGCAGTGTAAGATAAAAGTTTGATATACTTTACATACATCTTTAGAAAGTCTGGAGTCTGTAGTGTATATTTACCTTTCCAGCAGATGAGGGGTCCTTTGCACAAAGCACCCTGAGAATTCTTCACCAGGTAGTATTTTAAGTGCTTCTGCTTTTTGGGCTGTGTGGAAAGTTTCAGGTTGATGTGATTGGAAAACTCGGTGAAGTATCTGAATCCCTTTTCACCACAGCCCACACAGTTTCCTGAAAAACCTGCAAGACATAAAAATGCAACAATTACATTGCTTTCCAAACATTTGCAGGCTAATGCATGACCTGTGCCAGCTAGCAACAGAGCGTGCTCAGTTCAGCAGGAACTTGGCTCATTACGTCAATTCTGGCTTGTTTACTTGATCCGAACGCTCGGGAACACACTGACCTAAAAGTGCATTTTTCCCATTCTCGTCAGGCAAAAAACGCCGGTCCACGGCGCACACCAAGATGTGCTCAGGAACAGTGGGGGACTTGGCACCGACCAGCTCGAAGCCTGCTGGGACTTCGATGGGCTCTGTTGCTATGGAGACTAGGCGGAGGTCTTTCCCGGCCTGACAGAAGCCTGAGAGATGAGGAGGAGGAAATTTTTTTTAAGTAAACAGTAGATTAAGAGATGTAATAATAAACAAATAAAGTTTCTACAAAAATTTAATACATCTGGCATGCTTGTTAAAAATTCTGGAACAGCAACACAACACAACACTCCTGAGATCATACTAATGAATTCACAACGTTTGCATTCACATGCCAGATTAACACCTATGAGTAATTTCGAATCACCAATAAACCTAACCTCACTAACTGTTTGTCTTTGGATTGTGGGACTAAGCCAGAGTACCCGGACAGAACCCACACAGACACGGGGAGAACATGCAAACTCCACACAGAAATGCCCCAGGGGGGTGGGATTTGATAAGCAAAAGAGAATGGATGGATGGATGGATGCATAGAGGTCATACCATCCAGGGTGCAGCAGCCATCCGGTGCAGGAGCTTGCAGGTAGGGAAGTGGAGGGCTGCTGGTGTCCGAGTCGTCTTCGTCTTCCAGCTCCTCCAGATCGTTGGAAGAGTTGCCATTCACAAGCTCGTGCCCTGGGTGCTCCCTGCCATGGAGTGCTACGCCAGCTTTCGACTTCATATCAACTACAAAAATGTAAGATTATTTTTACTAAAAATTTAACTGCATTTTAAGAAATACTTCAACAGAAAAGTGGAATGTTTAGTGAACCCTCTGACAAAATTTAAATATATGCTACATAAGGCTAAGTCTCTAAAGCACTAGCTGTCCAATGAACTCAATATAGTTCAAACTGATTTTTTTCCAGCTTGCTGTGAGCTTCTTACCTTCCATGTTACCAGGATACGTCTCAGGCTCTAAGTACAGCTGTGTGAAGATGGGTTGTGGATCCCCGCTGCTCGAGCGCAGGGACGCCTCAATTGAGTTGTGGAGAGCCTCCTCAAATCGGGCAGACTTCAGCTGCCCTGCGTATGAATTCCCCATTATCTGTGGGAGCAGAGAGAGGGGGAGAGAAAAGAGGAGCATGAGGAAATGAATACAGTCATGGTTTTTCTCATCTCAAGTTATTGATTATTTCCTGTGTGCTAATAGCAAGCTCAACAGAGAGCCAAAATCTAAAAAGCAACAGATCTCTGAAGAAAATGTACTCATGTTTCAAATAAACACTACTGTGCTCTGATGGTGTGAGTCAAATTTTGTTTTTATTGAAAACTGCTAATCAACTACCACCTGGCGCAACCAGCTTAAATATTTCAGAACCAATATGGGTTTATGCATCAAGCTGCACAAGCCTAAAATGCAGGATGAATCTCCAAGCTCAGATCTCATCACAGACATGAAGCATGACCCACGTTTTATATTTTAGAACTTTATAAAAGTTAAATCCAACAGATCCAGGCTCCATCCAACCACAAGCCCGAACTGGATGCTAAAATCTACATGATCTCATGTGAACAACGTTCATTTTTCTACAAAAATGTGCAAACTTTGCTCAGTTTGGCTTCTCAGAATTTGAACTGTTGGTCAGAAAAAACCTACATTTGAAGTCAATCATTAAAAAAAAACCTGACACATATGAAATGTTAAAATAATCTTTAGTTGCAGTGATCTTTCCTGTTAATGATAAAAATGTTTAGTCTACTAGACAGTGTCAGTAGTAGCACAAAGCACAAACCACACACACACACACACACACACACACACACACACACACACACACACACACTTTACTTTGTCGATGTCAGTCAAAACATAATGGCCAAGGCCAATCCTTTTTTCCTATCCCTTTTTGGCCTCGCTCTTTTGCTCTTTGCCGTTACTCTGCCTGCACTCCCACCCACCCCCTTCCTAGTGTCCACTCAGTGACATCTGCTGAGGTCGGCCGCGTGGGCCCGTGGTTGGCCGACTCTTTGCTAGCAGGTGGCAGCTGGACAGAGGGCTGAGCATGTGGTCTCAGAGAAGCCAGCAAGAGAAGAAAACAGAGGGCAGGAGAAACAGAAAGCACTCCAAGTGTGGAAAAAAGAAAGCTTCACTTACTGAACAGCACTTCAGTGTCCATTTATTAAAGACGCCTAATCAAACTCAAAGCTTTCAGCTTGTCAAAACATCTCAGCAGAGACAAAGTTTTAATTGCTGCATTCTTGAAACACGGGTTTGGCCTGAAATGCCTCATGTTTGTCCTTGGACTACATTTGACCAGTTTAGCCTTCAGCTGTTTGGAGGAAAAACTCCTCATTAAGGTCTGAGATCCCACACAGCTGTGACATGACAACAGTATGTGCTTTAGGTGTGTGTGTGTGTGTAAGTAACAAAATAAACAAAAAGTACTAATTATGACTGACTGAATATATCAGTCGGTGAATAAATATCTACAGTTTTCACACAAAACAAAGAAACTCCTAACGTTGTTTATAATATTGTAAATAAGAGGTAAGGTGGAAATTAAGCTGATCACAGTTTGCCTTGAAGGTGCAATTTTGCCCGTGCCTGGACAGGTTTCAGACTCAATGTTTACTTAACAACCTTCCTGGGGAGGAATTTGACCAACCCAGACAAAAGACAAGATTAACAGTGCCTGACTGTGCTGTGGAAGAGATAAGCAGCTTAAGAGAACGAAGCTACAGTACTTCTTGCTTAACTGATGGAGGAAGGTGGCTGCACAGAGAAACAATGACTAATGGCTAAATGAAAAAAGAAAGAAAGAAAGAAAGAAGCTGGGTGCCTGAGGACATTTGTAGCCATTGCCTGTTTGTTTTGAATGTCAAAACAGGCTCCGGAGACTTCTCTGCTTGGCTGAGTGTGAAGCCCCACTGGACAGATTTGTCATTAACCCAGCCTGGGCGAGGTGAATCCCAAAAATGACCTTTTACCACCTGTGCAACTTAAAACAAAGCGTGACTGTGGTAGGGGTCACTTAACGGGTGTTGTGACTCAGGTGGTTGCTAAGGTCAGCTGCAGTGGTGGAGGGTATTTCAGGTCAGCAGCTGAAGTGTGCCTGATGGCTGGTTAAACATAATGAGCAGAAGAAGCAGTTTAATGTTCAAAGACTAATGGCCAATGCTGGGAAGTCACGTCAATGAATGGTGACTTTAAAACTGCCTTTCAGGCTGTCAGATGGTCAGTCAAGGCCGTTCCACAGCTCCTGGGTGGCATCAACAGATTGCATGAATGTGACCCTGGGTCAGAAAAGGCTAATCTAATCCTCACTCAGAGGGTTGGAGAAGACCACTACGGACAAAATGAGCTGCAGAGAGTGAAATCTGAAATTCTCAGAGAGGAAACATTAGCATCACATAAAACCCCCCCAAAAAAACAGGCTGACTTACGCAGTCAGACTGTTCCCAGGTGTGACAGGACTCTGCTACATGCTGGATCGCTATCACTCGGCAGAAATTTCCATCAAAGGCATGTCACTCCCTCGTTGCTTGAAGACCTGAGGGAAAGCAGCAGGAAGATTGAAGATTAGCTCAGAGTGTTTAGCTATGCTAAGGGTTTCTCCAGATAGTTGAAATTATACTTTCTGTGCTTGAATGTTAAATCAGGATGTTCATAAAAAGAACGTGCTAGTTACAGACAAAACCCCCCACAAAACATCTATAATGTTTAAACAAACAAACTAAAAATAAACAATTATATCCAGTGTATTTACTTTATACTAAATAATAAAACATAATTGATGAGTCTACTTTTTGGCCATTTGAGGGGGAAAAAAAACTACAGCTGTTTGGAAATCCCCCCCAAAATGATTTAAGCTGCAACTAATACCCACAGTCCAAAGGGCATGCTCATTCACAAAATGAATGAGGGCACTTTTAACCACTCAGACATTAAGTGCAGCTCAGCCTGTGGCATGTGTACATAGAATAGAATAGAATAGAATAGAATTCAACTTTATTGTCATTGCACATGCACAGGTACAGGGCAACGAAATGCAGTTTGCATCCATCCAGAAGTGCTTTAGTGATATAGATATATTACAATATATATTAGCAATAATACATGTACATGTATAGCTGTGTAGAAAGCCCACTATTACGTTTCCCCGGCCCCGAGGCCATTTTCATAAAGTACAACTGGGTGTTGCTGCAGCACTCAACACACAGTCAATACCCTCTGAATGGCTTTAAGTTACTTTGACCCTTTGACAAAGTATTGTTTAGCCAATCAGGCTTTGATATAACAGAAGCAAAGTTCCTTTCAAAACATTGACAGCCAAAATCTACCCAGTCATCACCTCTGACTGTACAAATATTCTGTTCAAAAAAGAAAAAAAAGTAGTAGCTTGTCTGGGGTCCAAGTCCTTCAAATAGAAAGTGCACACAAGCTGGTTCAACTTGTATTTACCCATTTAGTGAATGATTAGCCAGCGTGATGGAGTGCATCAGAGACTTAAAAACATCAGCGTGTCACAAAGCAGAAGCGTATCCGCCTGCAACACCGATACAACAGAACTGCCTACCAAAAAAGAAAAGAAAATTGAAATACAACTCTGGTTTATGTTTTGCCCTCCCACAAGTGTTCCCGCAGCTGTTGATGTAAAACTCAAACCTAAGCTCTTGCAACCGGCTAATTACCCAGGGAGCAGAGTCTTTAAATATTTTGATGCTTATCTGGTTGTGACGGGTAGACATCACAACAGGAGGCAGAGATGACTCTGGAGATGAAGCTGAAGAAGCCATAAATTTAGACACAAAAACAAGACAAGCCCGAGGTGCTGCATAATAAAGTTCTGTTTTTCCAGTGATGTAACGTGAGAAAATATTCAGACTTAAGTGCTGTTTTAGTTTGTTTCTTAAGCAAATTTCTTGAAAGTGGGACAGGATTAAGCTAATGGTTAAAGACAATGCTTCTTAAATGCATGCAAGCACAGCCCAACTATAAAATATACATCCATTATTAATACAATGGCAGTATGTTCTGTTTAGATAGGTTGATACAAAAATGCATATATATAAAAAAATAATAATTTAGGTAAAAAAAAAAAAAATACACAATTGTTTAAGAAATTTTACTTTGATCTGTCAACATGTGCAGTCTTGAAAAAATGTTGGGGAAAAAAAATTGCAGCCAAAACTTTTTTTAATCTTGAAAATGAAATCTTGTTTACTACATTCAGTTTAAAGAAAGGGAAATTCAACATTAACTAAGAGGTGTGAATTTTCTTCAATTGGTGAGTACACTACAAAGCTAAAATGAGATTCTCCTCTTGACAACTTCGCACAAAAATAAGTAAAGCTTGCTTAGAATTAATGTTCCCATCTCATATTTTTGTTGTAGCTGATGCGCTATTTGTGAAATCTCTTCTTACACAATATGCGATCCGTTAAAGATCAAAACCATATCAGAGCTTTACCCTGAAAAGAAGTCAGATCAAAAGTTCATTAAATTGAACCAATCTTACTTTTGACCCGGAATTTTCTTTCTCTGCAGGCTCCTTTTGTTTCTTGCTCAGCTGCATAATTACATTACAATGTTTAAACAGAGGGAAAGAGGCAGGATTAAACTTGCTTACCCTCCACCCATTTTAATAACATTGTGATTTAGCATATGCTTTGCAGCAAAGTCAAACAAATGCAAGGTAATGTGTTTTGTCTAACATTGCATTTATAAAAAGGAAAAGATGTTGATATCAAGCAATTAAACTTGACACTTGGCCTTTATTTGACGTTTGCTAATCAAACAAACGCAGCTAGCTGAAAATGAGTTAATTCAGGGTTTGAATGAAATTAGCCAGTTTTAAGGGGAATTTCATAAATATATATTTACACCTCGCTGTTGCACAAATTCGGGAAAAATTTCAACACACACTTAACATTAAAAAGGCCACTTTCTCTGACATGAGAGAAAAAGTGATGGGGGCTGGAGAGGGGGGCGGTGAGAATAAAACAAACTGAATGAGGTGCTAAAAAAAACCCGTACCAATAATGCTGAATCAGGGCCACATGTGACACACAGCACAGTTTTAAGAAGCTTCTGCTGTACCTTCCATGACTCCTCGAGCAGCTTAAAATTCCAATCAAGTGTAGTAAATCCCAAACGTGAAGCCACCTGTTTAAATATCATCCATGTTAAATAGTAAATCCTTTTATTTTTTGATATCCAGGCAGCATATGGAGTTTCAGTCCTTTCTGGTAGCCACCTTTGTCATTATCCTCTACAGAGAACTGGAAATCCCACTCTTTCCCTTGTTGCAGCAGAAACCCTCCCTCCTCTTTCTCTCTCTCTCTCCCATGCAAACAAACACACACACACAGCGACCTCCCCCTAGGCCTTCCTCCGTCCCACGCCATTTGCCAAAGAGGGAGGGTATCCATTGGGGGCTCATTCATTACAGCCCTGCTGACCCCCCGTGGTGACAGATGCTCTTGGAGGCCTGCAGAGCTCTCTATGTGTGTGTGTGTGTGTTGGGGGGAGACGACAAAGGAGAGGGCCTACATTTCCCCGCTGCCACGTGTGACCCCCAGCACGTTAAGACATCCTGCATGGGCACTGTGTCATGTGGAAGTTTTCATTTTCAAAAAGAATGAAGCAAAGAGAGGGGAGGGGGGCACAAGTCTTTAAATCAAACTTTCTATCCTATGCTCAACTCAATCTCTCACGGCCACACCCAGCTTTTTATTGTTTGTGTGTGTGTGTGTGTGTGTGTGTGTGTGTGTGTGTGTGTGTGTGTGTGTGTGTGTGTGTGTGTGGGAGAGACTCCAGAACCAGAAAGGATCTGTCCCCGACAAGAATGTCAGGTCAGCTTTGGCATTTTGTCTCCATAGCCCTTACCCAGGATTGACCCCACATTAGGCTTTTACTCCTGCTATAAATACCAGGAGGCTCATCTGGTCAAAATAAATAAACAGAAATGCACCACAAATCAACAGGCGCTGGCAGATGTTGGGGAACTGTATGTCATTACAGCCCAGTGATCACAGTTGGCATGACATTGTCAAGAGAGGAAGGACTTAAGGCCAACATGACCTCAGTCTACACCGTATTTTCTTGAGTCAGGTTGAAAACACTCCTCAAACTTTCTCTTTCTGGGGTAGCGGAAATTCTGCAACACCTTTAATTACCTGACTTTTAATGGGAAAGACAATTGGCTATCTGTCTATCTGTAGTAGCAGGAAACTGTTCACCGTTTCTAATGGGTGGAAAATGCAAGAATATTTTGCTCTGGCCTTCAACATGTAGAGTCAGTATGATTTGTGCAGCATCCAAAGGCTTCTGTGTTTGTTTTCTTGCTGAAATGTTTGCAAGAATTTGTCAGGTAAACAGCAAGTGAACTCACATGTACTTGCCAGCAGGGAAGAAACAGTCGACAGTGACCCTAGGATTCTAGGTCTCTTGCTTTCATACAGACATTTGATCATTTTGGCTTAAAAATTCTATTTTTAAGACGAGACGACTTCCAACAAGTCATAAAATACTAACATGGTTTTATCATAAATGACTCCATTATCTGATATCTTCCTTTACTGGCCCGGGTTCCTGCTTCACTGAGCCATGTGACTGACGTTCCAGTTCATTACCACAGACACGGTCAACAGTTGTTTTAATCAAGTTGTGTGGAGCTCTTCTCACCTCCTCTCCATTGCAGCGCATTCAGTGTGACGGCTGCTGTAAACCACCACACGAACCAATCAGGGCATTCATTAGTGCTTCATGCACTCATTTCACTCAGTCAGACATTTGTCTAAATGCTGGGTTTGAGTTTGACTGTGAAATTTTCCAAGCAACTGCTGATTTAGACCAGACTTAGTAAATCAGAGTGACTCACAGGCGTTTTATTAAATTATAATTGGCATTTTTGGGTGGTAAACACAGACTACCTGCAGTAGTCCATCCATTGCAATGAAAGTGAAATTTTGACAAAGATCCAACTGACACCAGCACAACCGCAAGTTCAACTGGGGGAAAAGAGCTGTCAGCGTGATTTATCTCTAAGCCTCTGACTTTGACATGGCCTGTCCTAAATAGCCCATTTAAAATGGAGATAATGAGTAAACCCCGCATTTTCTTTGGCCTCAAAAGACACTGTGCTGCAAAACAAAAGAGTGTGGATTGAATGCTTGCCCGCCCCTGAGCCCATCCTTCACCACTCTAAGGGGACAAAGGGGAAGTATTCCTGCCACTGCCACCTGAGGAAAGACAAGTCACATGACCAGCATTAATGGGAGATTTTGGGCTTTCTGGGCTCTTAAATTTGGAAGGGGGTAGGGAAGTGGAGCTCTTCCTCTCTTGGATTCCCAGAGGAGTGCCGGAGCTTTGACTTAGCTGAGTCAGCAGTTGCCGAACCCTGGACTGAGCTACAAGAGAATCATTTGCCTACACTTGTATCTGCTCCATTATATAATCTAATCAACCTGTCTAACCAAGTGCATGCATGACTGATGGAAGTACATAGGATGCCTGTCGTTACACAGCAGCTCAAGGCTTCAACTTTAAGAATGAAGCGAGATCCATCAGATGTATGAGCGGACACGGTGCTAATAACCCTGTTATGATGACAAAACAGTCCTATACTGTCAAAAAACAAACAAACAACCCCCAAGTAAGAAAACGACAAAACCGCCACATGGAAATTCCCGTAACAGAATACCCATTTATACTAGCGGCAAGTGGGCTACCTGTCAAAGGTGTTACAAGTTGCACTTTTGTTTGCTATGCATTTGACAGTCTGCCGGTCTCATTTCCTTATTAAAACCCCCAAACCTTCTTTCGAAACCTCCCCCTCTTCCTCCAAATACTACTCCTACTCCCCAGGGCTACCTGCTGAGCCCTGAAGTGCAAATCAGTGCTAGTGAGGATAGCAGATGAGCTAAGGTCATTCATGGCTTTCCAGTGAGTCAAACAAACAAAGGCAAACATTCCAGTTGAATGCCATTGCTGAAGTCAGCAGCAACAGAAAGAAAGACGTTGAGAAAGAGACAGAGCAGGGCTCAGTGCAGAGAATAGCCCCAGGGTCCGTTTGTGTGTGTGTGTGTGTGTGTGTGTGTGCGCGCACGCGTGTGCACATGCACATTTGTGCGTCGTAGGAGATTATCTGCGCATCTATAAAGTGGGGTGAACCAAGGTTTAAAGCCTGGTGTGACCAGAGGGAACGGGGGCAGGGTCTTGGGCAGGAGGAGGGGTGGACAAAAGGAGCATTTGGGCAGATGAAGAAGTCATCATCATTAAGCCACTGGAGGTTTACTGTCCAGTTATAAAACTCATTTAAAAATTAGGGGCTAGGGGGTGCGTGTGAAAGGCCAGCAGGGCTGGAAAGGCCTGCGAGGGTCTGGAGAGAGGTGTATTAACTCGCTGAGAAACTGTAGAGCTAATTCATTAGGGGACAAGCGGTCTTTGTGTTAACACTAGCTTGATTGGAGTGGTGACCTTGCCACACACTGTGGCCCAGAGGAAGAGTTTAAGGGCAAGGTATTTAACCTTAAACTAAATCTCAGCCATGGACAAAGGGCCAGCATCATTTCGTGCCGAAGGTCTGCCAAACTGATAACTAATGTAACGCAAGTGGAAAACAAACTCAAAAAGTGGAAAACACTGTATACTACAGCTGTTTGTTTATAGAAATAACTACCGTAATATTTTAGCATGCTCTTTATAGGATATAACTGAATATGCATCTGAAACTGTTGACTGATTGGCTAAAATTGATTATTCACTCAAATATAAATTAATCTGCAACAACATTGATAATTGATAAAACTGCTTCTTAGAAGAAAGAAAGAAAGAAAGAAAGAAAGAAAGAAAGAAAGAAAGAAAGTGTACTTTATTGATCCCCGTGGGGAAATTCCTCTCTGCATTTAACCCATTCACTCAGTGAAGCAGTGGGCAGCCATTGGGCACCCGGGGGAGCAGTGTGCAGGGACGGTACCTTGCTCAGGGGTACCTCAGGGTAGCTGTAGCTTCCGATCATGGGGCCGCCACTACCTACTGAGCTATCCCTGCCCTTAGTGGATGATAAACTAAAACTTTATGGACTTTTCTCTGTTTGCCTGATAAAAAAACAAATTGTGTGACTAATAATCGGCACCTTTACAGACCATTTGTTGCCGCTCAACAGGAAGCAATATGCCAAATGTAGCATATTAATGTGGATTAATATTTTTTCCAATTGATTCGGGAAGTTTAGTATCACCCGTCCTCCCAGTTTTGATATCAGTTCCAGTAAAAATCCAAGCGAGATGCATAAAACTACACTTTTTTTGTCATTAAGGAACTGTAAATGAAGGACACACTTATGAGAATGTTCTACAGCCTTTATCAAGCAACAAGTCCAGGCACTTTGATTCTGTGAGAGACTGCACATATTTAATTTTCTATCATTTACTAAGTAACATGTCAAATTTAAGTTGCTGGGCATCTTTTTCATGAGCCCACATAAAAACAAATAGTAGCAACAAACGTTTAGACTTTCAGGAAGCATCATCACTTGCAAAAAATATCTGCCACCCTCTAGATTATGTAGCAGAAGATTTTCCCAGCTAGCATAATCGAATGAAAGTGAAGGACAAGCGAAAATTTACAATGCTGTCCATGACTGTGTAATAAAACAGGAGGCCTGCTAGTGAACCCAATCTGCATTTTACAACACTGCTGGGTTGAACGCCAGTTCACCTAAACTGAAACAACAGGGAGAGAGACACAGGACCCTAATACATTTATAGACTTATTCAGGGAAGCCATATTGAATAAGGCAACAATAAGTTCTATTGCATACTGTAAAGCTGTCACTGGCAGCAGTCAAACACCGGTCAATGCTAAAGGGCAAGAGGACGAAGGACACAAAGATTTGTTGCTTTGAATTTAAAGTGGTTATAATACATTCTCTAAAACATCATTTTAGAGGACTGGAAACAAGTCAATCATTCCTGACCTTGCATAAAAGAGAGAAAATAAAAGCTTTTTATAGTCAAATTCATGTAAATAGCCATATTCCATGACTGGCCTTTATTTCATCCAATTGAGCCTCTACCATTTTCACAGCTACTTCTAACATCTGGTCTGAACACAATGGCTCATTTGAGATTAGATCTTTGATAATGGTTGACCAGGCCTTGTCCTGGCTATAAAGTGCTGTTTAGACAGCCCTGTTTGTTATGGGGTGTAAAGGGAGATCCATGGATCATGGTGAAAGGGCCAACGCTATCAAAACATTTACGCTTATCAGATGACAAACCAGCAAAGGGGTCATGTTCCAGTTCCAGGAGCTGGCCTGGGCTGCCCTCCATCCTCCACGCAGACCAAACATCAGTCAAATGGAGGTGCTGAAGATGTGAGAGACTTCAGAGGTGATCACTGGAAAGGGCCGAGTATTGTTTTACAACAAATTCATTCCCACAACTTGAAACTACATCCTACATCATTCTACAACATATGCATGTACCTGTAGACTATACTTTGGAAAATTAAACTAAAAAACTACTGAAACTGAAATGTACAGAAGAGAATAAGAGCCACTGGAAAAAAAAATTTGGGGGTCATGACCCCCTTTGGATTCTAAGACAAAAAACAAACCAAAAAAAGTCAGCATTAACCGATACAAAGTTCTAACTTTAACCCAGGAACTCAGACTTTTTCAGTTAAATTTATCCTCATAATTTGTACTTTATTCTCAATTCTAACTTTTTACAATTCTAAAAGTGATATTTATGAGAAAAAAGTCACAATCCTGCTTCTTGTTCTTTGAATTCTCAAAAACTATTTTTTCAATTTAATTCATTATTATTATTTTAAACAGAGGTCTTCATCTTTTTTCCAAATGAACTGCTGAAAAATTTGTACTAGGTATAAATCTACCCAAATTCATCTTGACGATTGATAAAGTAAATAATGAAAAGAAATTAATTGTCAACCTTTCTGATAATTAATCAACTAACTAATTTTACAAGACTCAAAGTTCTAGTTAGAGTTTCTCAGCTGTGATGCTTCAGTTCCTCGACTATTTAAATATGTTAAACTGTTAAATTCAAAATAAGACGGCTGTTTGAGGTTTAAAAGACCGAATCCATGTTCTTGTATTGACAGATAATGATAATAATGAAGACAACTGGCAAGTTAAATAATAATGAAAATAATTATTAGCACTCCACTAAATCTATCTTTAAACCTTTCCCCCCCTTTAAGGACAACTCACTCTCTCAAAGGTTCACACATCCAACACACTGACTTAATTTCAGCACACACTCATGGAGAGCACATAAGAAAGAGGTCTGTTGTGTTTATCAGGCATCCAAAGAGATCCACTTTTCACAATGGGACCTCTCCTTTCTTTTCCTTCCTGAAAAAGATCTCGGCCACCTTGAATCTATTTGACTGACAGCATGACAAAGAGGCTTCTTAATGTCCTGGAGAAAGAGCCTCCTCCTCTTTCCCTCTAAACTTCCTTACAGGGCGATCAGCTGTATCCATCATACCCCTCTTCCTGACCCCAGGCGGAACTGCTGCATCGGCAGCACCCCACCCCCGTTACCCCCTCACTCTCTCGCCACATCTCCTCCATTCTCCACCACCCTCCCGATTAATAGGCACCAGGTTGCCCTCGGTGACGGGACACACACTTAAATCCCATCAGTCGTCCTTACAGCAGCAAGAGCCGCAGCATCAGCAGGACTCTTTTTGTCTTAATCGGACAATGGAAGCAGTCCAGCCTTTGTTTGGGGCTTGACCCTGCACACAAACCGTGCCGATTTGAAAAAGTGACAGTAAACCTATTCAGAGCTGTTATCACTTCATCCTGCCCAGGGTCCCTCCACCAGAGGAGACATTTTACCAGCCAAGAGCCTCTTAGTAACTTTGGTATGTGAGATTTAAAAAAAAAAAAAAAAAAAAAAAAAGGTTTTACAATCATTCATGAAATCAACCTTGTCAGTAAAAGAACTACATAAAGACAATCTGAATGAATTTGAAAACTTTCTACTGTAGACAATACACGCCTCAATTGCACTACAAGCACAGCTAAATGTAGTTTTAGAATTCCCCTTTGCTCTGATATAGTCATTATAGGTAAACATATAGTATTATTGTAGGGTTTATATTACAATATAAGGCATCTTGAGGCGACTATTGTTCTTATTTGACACTGTATAAATAAAACTGAATTTAATAGTCAGGTATTTTGTACTTTTCTAAATTAAAGCCTGATATGCTGCAAGTGTTTTGTAAAAACATTCTGACATGACAAATTAAAGGAAAACCCCCCCCAAAACATTTCTTTAAATCCCTTAAAATTATTATGATCAGCATGCTTTGGGAAAAGTTTTTCTTTGAATAGGGATGAAAATGTAATAAAAAGTCTCTAAAACATGTTTTTGTGTTAAAGCGAATGCACAGATCTACTTATAAAATAGTCTGTTGAATGTCTGCATGTTTTATTTCTGGCTGCACTCAAGCTGAAATTGTGCCTCGCACAGATAATGGAGAAGAGAGAGCGAGGGTGCTACAGAGAGTGAGAGCGAGACAGAATGACCTCCACCTCCACAGAGGAACGCTGAGTCCTCGCAGCACATGGCTGGGTCTTGGTCACCTTAGCCTTGGACGGGCTGCAACAGCCAATGGTATAGCCTTCTGCTACAGTCAGCCCTCTCCCACACAATCCTGGCTGCAGGAACGCTCACTGACCTTGTATTTCAATATGAAAAGGGAGAGAGAATGAGTGAGTAATGTCCTGTTTGGGGTCGTGTTTGTGTAATTAAGGTTATGTGTGCGTGGGCAGCAGCATTTTTTGGAAAAGCATCTATGGGCTAAGGCAAAGATGCTGCCAAGGTGACGCGGGAAATCTGGCTGAAAGCTTGAGTGTTTCCAGCTGCTGTTAGCATACATCAAGTTCTCTCACATTAACAATTATACACAAATTATACACATAGAAAAAAAAGAAAGAAATGTGCATCAGTGTTGCAACTCCAACATCTAAGAGAGATTACACCAAATGGGTTGTTAAAATGATTTTCAGATGTCAATTGGAGCAAAAATAATGTCATGATTGATCAGCCCAAACCAATAAGCAAAGATTATTCACACAGCTACAATTTTCACAGCTGGATTATTAAAATAAAATTAAATGCTACTTTTAGCTGTTCTCTTATTCACAAGAGATCTGATTGGTGTTTGATTTGGTGCTCGTCCTGACCCAACCCTAAAAGCAACTGTGCCACCTCGCAGAAAAGACGAGGTGAATGTGTACATCACTGCAGTGTGGAGCCAGCAAATTGGTGATGGTCAATTAGTTTTCTATTCCACAATCAGTCTTAACAATCACAAGAAAGACCTTACACAAAACCTCCAAACCCACACAGACTTAGATTAAAAAAATATGTATAAAGTTCAGCAAGGCTAAGAAAATCCACTTTATGTGTATGTGTTTGTGTAAAACATGTTTTGGTGTTAAAGTGAATGCACAGATCTACTTATAAAATAGTCTGGTGAATGTCTGCATGTTTTATTTCTGGCTACACTCGAGCTGAAAATGTGCTCGAGTGCTGAACAGCGAGCTGGTATATGCTTTAGTTCTGCAGTGCACCTAAGACACACACGCATGCACATGGTTGGATGGCCAGGCTAGAAACATTAACCAACTATAAATGACAAATTATTTATTAGACTATGCTAATGGACAGTTCACAAAGTCCTCAGTCTCTGTGACCTCAGCATAAACATATAGAAGTTTTTAACATCATTTAACTGAATCTGTGGTTTGTTTTACAGGACTGGAAACTGATTACCCCAGCACTTCCTTAGCCCATTATTTTTGGCTCTTGTTCCGCTAATGTGTGCATACAGAAATATAGAGAAAACACTTTGTGATTGTGCCCCACTGCCCTCCCCGAAAGTGTCCTCTTCACTCTGCTAATATCCCTGTGGGATGGATAATCACTCTCTCCCTCTCTGAAGCCCTCTCACCCCCCTCATTAATTTTACAAGGTGACAGAATAACACGTGAATTAGTAATCAGTCATCAAAGGTCCGCTGGTTAAACCCATAAATAATTCCATACACCCCATTTTCTCATATTAAAACTGGGTTGAATTTTTGACACAGGGTTCCTGCAATTGTTTCACAAGAAAAGCCTTGCTGGGACAGAAATGACTTCTGTCTTACAAAGCTTTTAATTTGGAAGAGGACACAGGAAATTCACAATGCAGCAACAAACAACATAGTGGCTCAAAAGTACTAAAATATGAACAACTTATTTGATAAAATTAGTCCTCGGAGAAGCCCTATAATCTAAATAAAAAACAAGAACCAGTTACAACTGAGTTAAAACAGTCTTTTTTGATACTCTTTACTGTTACTGTACCAACAATAACAGTAAAGAGTGATGCTAGTTTCAGCTAGCATTAGAGGAAGCTAGCTCATCATTAGCTACCCGACTCAATTACATTTTTAGCATTTCAGTACACTACGCCATGGTATACTTTTACCTTTGTTGTTGATCCAGAAGGTAATCGTCGCCAACTCCGTCCTCTCGTTATAAATTGAAAATAAACCAAATGGCTGAAAGTTGCAGAGCAGTTGAATACAACCTGGGTAAATAACTAAAAAACTTTTAGCATGCTAAACTGAAAAATTGAGACTTCAAGAGGAAAAATTTATACCAACCTAACCCACTGCCTGTGTGTGTGTGAAGTATTTTTTTTCTTTGTCATAAATATTAACAGGTCAGTTTTAGCCTACTGAACGTCTGTCAATCGAGTTAAAGCATTTTAAACAACATTAGCCGTATAACAGTGCTTGCTAACATAGCAAAAGCTCACATTTTTGAGCCAGCTAATATTAAGCGATCTTATTTACTTTTTGGGCCTCGGTTGCAGTGGGCGTGGCTTTCAGAGTACCACCCGACCCCTGGCCTTTGTCTCTAACGGCTCTCTCCTGATCCATGCGGGTGATTGCATTTTATAGACTAACTCCGATTGTTTTATTTCCTCATCTGGAGGGGAAAAAAACAGCACTACACCCAAACCCATTAACACTGCAGTTAAGAGACACACTAATAATCATATGCAATGCTGTATGCCATTATAGCTGTTGTGTCACATAAAATGTGACATGCAGTCAAAAACAGAGCACTTCTGTATGTGTTAAATGGGCTTGGTGGAGCTGAGGGAGTAATAAGAAGAAAATTTTAAAGCTAAACTGCAATGCCAATCAAAATGTAAAGCAGTAAATGCTAAAAAAAATAAATCTTTTGCTTGCTTGTGTGAACAGAACATTCAGACAGATGAAGTGAAATTGCTTTAGTTATGACATAATATAGTGTTTTAGACAATCGCCTAAAGCCGGTTCGATCCCAGGTAAAGATACAAATCCTTTTGGGGTTGTGTGTGTCAGGAAGAACATTCAACAACAAAAAAATCTGCCAAATCAAACATGCAGAGCTACCCGCTGTTCTTTCATCTCATTGCAATGGTTCAGGCTCAGGTTACTTTATTTGTACCCATAGGTAGATTTACTTTGCAGCAGTGAGTCATCTATACTCACATTTTCAGCAGAGACACAGACACATGTAGCAAAGCTATGATATGTTTATCTGACTAATGGCTGCTGGAAAAAAGCAGTTTTTAAACAGTGTTGTTCTGTTCAAAAAGTTGTTCAGAAGGAAGAAACTGAAGCTCCTTATGCATTGTCAAGTAAAATTTAAAGTGTTGCACAAGGATGCTGGGCTCAGCTGTGGCTCACCAATCAGCGTCTTAAATGCAGACCACAACCTACTGAGTGGATTTCTGCCAAAGTCCCTTGCCAGACACCAAAAGCACCTCCAGAGATCATGTTTCCATGCTATTTTAGCAGGACGCAGTTGGGCCAACATACTATTAGACAGGAAATTTTAATATGTGGACAATTGGAAGAATAGTGTCATAACTCAGGCAACTCAAGCCTTCAAACGTGTTGATGTTGTGAAAATGTCTAATCTTTTACTAATCCTGCCCAAGTAAAACTGGTCTGTAAAGATGAAGTAAATCAAAAAAGAAAAAAAAAAGATTTAAAACAAGTGACATCAACAACTCTCCCTTTTTTAAAGTCACATGCTTGTGCTGCCAGCACTTACTTTATTGCCCCTTTAAACTAGAAACACTCCAGTTTATTGTTATGAGCAAAAACACAACAAGATCATTTTATCTGGAGGATTTGGAAAGCAAAACCGTAAATTTTCCTTCACAGTATTGTGCTGTGATCCAGACTGTGGCACAGCACATGCTGTGATCCAGACTGTGGCACAGCACATGCTGTGCTCTTTAAAACGAACATGAAGCTGCTGGCTGAAATTTCTGTCTGCAGGTACTGTACCGCTGGAGCTGGCATCTGTGCATGGGCAGGGAATACAGCAGTACACCCTGTGAGAACACACTGTTCCATAACACTGCTGTGCAAGAAGGGATTCTCCGCTGAATGCTTTCGAAGTTTCAGTGGCAAGAATGAGGATATATTATGACTGAGTGCTCTCAGTGGAGACACACGCACAATTTGCGCTTCCTGAGTTCATATTGCTGTAATGGAGTCCACAATAATCTGAGAGATTGATCTTAAAAAAAAAAGGAGGAACAGTGTAGACATGAGTCTGTACTTCGTGCCACAATCCTACTGTGATGTGATTTGCAAGACACAACCTAATTTCTTTTTCCAAGAGTTCAGCGAGAGTCTCTCCTTCACCTTGACATGCCATCACTCCCCCACAAACACGTGCATGAACTCCCGCTTTCATGGTGAACCTTTGACACACTTCCTGGCGATTGACTCGAGGGCACAACCAGCTCGTTTTCATTCATTTCTCGGGGTTCATGTGCAGATGAAAAGAGCGTAAAAGTCTGGATGATAATATTCTGTAACTGCACCACAAAAAGGAGTGTATGAATAGAGGTTGAGCATGGTAACAGGAGGCTTAAATAAACTAAGGATTAGGTTCACTAAGTCATTTGGTTAGTCAAGCACAAAATCCAGCAGTGACAGATAAGAGCCTGCCCTGCATGTCAGAATCATAGATAACAGGACAACAGGAAGTGGTGTCTACTGTGGTTGCGTAGCAGTCATGCATAAATGTACACACACACACACAGACACACCACCAAGATTAGCATCATAGATCTCCTTTTGCAACAAAGAGCAGGATGTTCAGCCCAGCGTTTTTGGCTGCACCTCTACTAGTGATGGGTCGTTCGCGAACGAAATGGCTCTTAGAGCCGACTCTTTGAAGTGAACGACGCGAGCCTTTTTTTTTTTCCTTTCTCTCACCCTCTCTCTCGCCCTTTTTCCGCTAAACTCCGCACGCGCGGCCTGTACTTTGCGCTGGGCAGAGGGGGGAGGGGCGTTAGTTACACTCGCAGTAGCACAGGAACAGAGCCAGAGAGAAAAAGAGCAAGGGACAACAACATCACATTAGAAAGGTATAGTAATCATCCACTATTTTCAGTTGCAGATGATAAAGGATTCAGAAATCATGCCGGCCCATATGACAGAGAATGTGCATTTTCTTTTTGTTTTTATATTTTAATTTATATTTAATTGTGTTGTGGTTTGCAGTGTTTTGTGTTGTTTCACGTTAAATTTGTTTAAAAGGAAAAAGCTGAAAATTTAAATAGTTAAAAGTTTAAAATGTAAATAGTTGTTTTTTGTATTATATGATTTATTTATTACATTTTATGTGGAGTGAATAAATAAAGTATATTTATGGTGGCCCTTAGAGACAAAGCACGTACAAACTCCTAAGCATGTACAAACTCCAAAACGCGTAAAAACTCCAAAACGCGTAAAAACTCAGACGCACTTACAAACCCCGAAGCATGTACAAACTCCAAAACACGTAAAAACTCAGAAGCATGTACAAACTCCAAAACACGTAAAAACTCAGAAGCACGTACAAACTCAGAATCACGTACAAAAGACAACAGAAGTGCTCCAGGATGCTAGGGCGCAGTGTTGAGCTTTTGTTACCTAGTGGCTACACAAGCCAGGAAGTATCAACAACCGGATTTGGTGTGTGGTAGTAACAGGTACAAGAACTTTTTTTTTAAATTATTTGAATAAATATGAGTGCTTGTCTATAAATACACAAACAATACACACATGCTTTCAATTGTGTAATTTAAGTGATCTGAGTAGCTCTGTTTTGGAAGTTTAGTTAACGCTAGAAATGTGTTTTGGAGTTTGTACGTGCTTTTTGGAGTTTGTATATGCTTTAGAGTTTGTACGTGCTTTGTCTCTAGGGGCCATATATAAACATATATAAATAAAACCACTTTTTTTACATTAGTAATTCTTTTTCTGCATAATTTTATATTATTGTTAATGATAAATTAATTAAAGCAACAAAACAACCTGAAGAGCCGGTTCGGAGCCGAAAGAGCCGGCTCTTTTTAGTGAGCCGAGCCGAAAGAGCCGGATCTCTAAAAAGAGCCGGAAATCCCATCACTAACCTCTACATTTTACATGTCCTACATTCTTGACTATAAGTTCCTTTCATCCATCCCAAAAAGCCAGATCACTCTAGGACTGAGAGAGAGGAAAAAAAAGGGGGCATTCTTTCAGCTCAGAGGAATTTCATCCTTACATCGTTTCCGTTTCCCCTTTGCTCCTGAGCAGGCCGTAAACACTGAGGTGTGAAGCAGACTCTCACCCAGAAGCACAAATTCATGCTGAGGGGATAACGTTAAACAGTTAATTATCTGCATTTTATTTAAGGGGTGAGTTAAATTAAGTTCAGCCTAAGGCTATGTCCACACTAGTGTTTTTAGTCGTTGTCAGAGTTGTGTGTCCACATTGAAACGGCCGAAAACGCTTACGTTCCAGTACTGTGCATGTGCAAAAGCGAATGAGAATTAAAGAACTTGAACAAAAGCTATCTGGAGCATGTACAAACTGATATTAATCTTTTTTAGGGCTGTCAAAATTGAGAGCAATCAAAACAACTGCTGTATAATGCACTCCACTATCTTTGTTTAATTGGTCACATGACTGCATCACATGACTAAAATGCGTCATCGTTTTAGAAAGTCTGCGTTTTCGAGTGTCCACACTGTGACGGGACAGATCCGTTTTGAATGTTTGTATGTTTTCGAGAGCGTTTTCAAAATGCTGCGTGTTTCCCTGGGGAAAAGGCCGTCTCAGTGTGGACGGGAGGCTAAAACGGAGAGAAAACGATGCGTTTTCAAACAGAAACGCCTACGTCCACACGTACACGGGTATTTTTGAAAACGGAGATTTTCCGTTTTCGTTTTAAAAATAATCCCATCCACACGTAAAGGCAGAAATGAAGGAAAACGCTGCTAGGAACATGCCAAAGCAACAGGTGGCGATATATTCCTAACCGTGCAGAAATGTTGGCCAATCAGAAGTCTCGAAGCCTCGGTGGGAAAAAGTAACAAAGCTGGGGCATAGAAGCTAGTGATGTGCGATACCACTGATTTCCTTTCCGATCCGATACCAAGTAAAATTCAGGGTGGTATCGGCGATACTGATCCGATACCGATACTCTGTACAAAAACTTAATGTTTCATTGCATTTCATAATACAATATATAATTGTATTATGTAATTGTAATAATAACATAACCATATTGCTTCATAATGATTAGAGGACATCAGACAACTTGTTTTTATTGCTTAATAATGCAGAATAATCATATAGAAATAAATAAAAAAAACTGACGTTGTGCGCTATTTGAGCATGTTGCCTGCCTGCAGCACTAAAGGACTCTGCGAGAGACGTCTGTTTCGCCCTAGCAGCACCTGTCCCTGTCCTCGTCTTCAGTTCGCCTCAACATAAGCTTATCATATTCTGTGATGTGATTTACTCCGGGGTGTTTGACGAGGTCAGTGGTGTTGCAACAACAACGTGTCCACACAGGACTCTGTTTGCGCTCAGCCATTGTTGTGAGTGTGCACGCCAGGGGCTGCCACACATTTATACAGCCGTATTCCGCATATGACTATGAAAGGCGTAAGAGGAAGTAGTTCCTTCCAAATTAGACGATCCGAATTGTATAGTTTCTTTCCACTGCGTTCATTTTAATGGAAGAACTACAAATTTAACCCAGAGTACTAAAATATCGATATTATAATATGAGAATCGATTCTAGAACATAAATTGCTGGTATCGGAAGAATCGATATTTCAGTATCGATCCGCACACCACTAATAGAAGCAGAACCAAGTCGTATGTGTGGAGGGACAGTAATTGTGTGTGTATATGTAAGCATTTAAACACTGCAGAGAGTAAAATTAACAGTAATAGTATTGTAGAAATTAATTTCACCGAAACAATAACGTGGCGCACAGTGTGACATCAAAAAATGCGCACACCTTTGACGCTGCGTTTTCTCCGTTTTTCTCGTCCACACATAAATGCAAAAACTGAGTTTTCAAAAATATCCACCCTGGCCGGAGTTTTTAAAAATCTCCGTTTTCAGTGACCAAAAACGCCGTTTACGTGTGGACGAAAGGTACAAACGCATAGAAAAACCTGCATTTTCAAAAATACCCGGGTACATGTGGACGTAGCCTAAGTTTTAAATTAAATTGCTCTGGATTTTGATGCCCACTTAATTTTTTGTTCATCAAACCTTATAGTGTGCTACTGAATACGTACAACCCTCCTTTGCCATAAAATCCCAGGTTTGGCTCTAAATAAGTACTATGTACTAATTTCTGTTTACGTGTATGACAATAGTTGGTAAAGAGAGAAGAAATGTGTACTGAAGTAAATAAAAAAACAGATATAATTGCTCAGTTTCCTGCAGGTGAAACTAAGACATAACAGCTGATGGTGGAGGGCTTAGAGGAGGAAGCCCTCCCCCGGTAGCGGGATCAATGCACATAAATGGAAGAGGTCACAGACCTTTGACATCTCCTTTCAGCCGGGGGAGGGGCACAGGCCTTTGTGAAATTAGCTTTAATGATCCAGTTGTCAGGCGTGTCATACACCAGCATACAGTACATACAGTTTCAATTTACAATTTTAGGTCTTTCCTCTTCACACTCAGGTTTTACACATTTAACTAATCCAACAGCAACAAGTGTCAGGTTTGGATAAAGAAAAGTGATATTCTGTCTGCATCCAGCTGCCTTGTTTCTAGCTTCATCACTCCCACTTCTTTTTTCACCCTTTTCTCCCATCTCTTCCCCTCTGGAGGCTCACCAGCTCTTCTCAAACCTTATTTGTGCTTCTCCTCTTCTTCCTTTCATGATGCATTTTTCAAGAGACAATCATTAAAAAGGAAACATGGAGGACCACTTTCTACAGTGTTTGCTGTTTCCATGGTTCTGCAGAGATGATATTGAAAAATTAAAATTAGCAAATATTCACTCGGATGAATGAGAGCTTCAAAACACACGGTGAACTGTTCTTTCTGCTGCTTTTTAAGTGAATAGAATGGGAGACAGATGTGATTCTCTGCAGAAGAAAGAAAAACATACAGCCCTTACGTGGCCCCTGTAGTCTGAATATTTGCTTTCATTTATTTAGACTCACAACATTACAAGTGAACACAGTGTTCCTGGCATTCTTGGCCCCCAATAAAAATAAACACAAAGACAGGTTAAAGGTTTACGAGCATCCATGTGGAACACGTTTGGCTTCGCACATCATGGCTGAGATGCTCTTTGAATTTTTATGTTTTGCTGAAAAGGGCCAGTTAATCTTTGATATACAGTGACACGGTAAGGTTAGCTAGTCACATCAGACACAGTTACTGCTAAAAAGCACTAAAGAGATCTCATTAGGAATCAGAAAACATCTTCTTCTCCTGAAAGTGAACCTCGATTTATCTGTAATTTATTTGCATTTACCAACAAGTATTTTTTTTGTAGGAGATCTGACCTCTGTTTGCAAGAAGTGGGACGTAATGCTTCTTTACGAGGGAGGGATGGAAATTTACTGCATTTCCAGCTTGTAGTCACACTACAGAACAACATATGTGAGACAAATGCATTAAATTGAATTTTTCTTTAATTAAAAAAGCTACAAAATAAATATAAAACAATATCAATTAGCTTGAACCTCAAACAACGGCAACAGTTAAGCTGCCGAGATATTAATGCAGATGCAGTAATAATTTCAATAATACAAATAAATGTAAAAACACACATTTTATATACTGAATATTTTAACTTTTTATATTTTTAGGATGTTCTGCTGACAAAATTTACACACTTTTGTTTAAGTAAGCAAGTCAAATTTTAGTGCTTACTTTTTCTTGCTGTGGCACTGATGGAAACACTGATATTTTAATGAACTACGTTTTTGATGACAGAACAGGTTTTGGTGACACAATCGTATTGACAACACGGGATATGAGGATAAAACCTGAATAGAGGGTCATGACTCCTGCCTCAGCAATTTGATGAATGGCGCCTATATTGAGGACCACCTGTTTTCTGGGGCTTGTCACACTGCAGCCGAAGAAGTGTGAAAACAATAGTGCTGATCTCTTTAGTTGGGATTTTGTCCCTCGTGCCATCTGCACTCGTGATCAGAAAAGGGCACATTCACTGAAAAGTACTTCAGAAAGGATCAACAGAAACATCTGCTGGTTACCCCCGGAGGTGTTTTTGTGATCTCAAAACTGGTATCATGGATGATCTGATTTAGTTTCATTGATCAGTATATAAAATTTGCTTGAAGCCACCATGGAATCTGAATCCACTATGTTACTGATTAAATGGATAGTCAGTCGGTTTGAATCTTTTTGTTATGACAGTGATTACAACCCTCAGTGATCTGACAGAGCCCGGTTTATCATAACAGCAAATGAACACAAATCTTCTTTGTGAAGGAAAAAAAGAGAAAGGCACAAGGCCAACTGAGTAAACAACACGACATGAACACCAAAAGCAGAGCCCCAAAAATTACAGTGAGAGAATAATAACAGGAAAATAAATAAATCTGTTACCCTGGTGACAATTGTCTGAGCACGAATGGATGTGACATAGTCATTTATCCACAACCTGGTTAATTTTTTTTTTTCACAAGCGAAATGTCATGCTGCATTTTTGGAAAACCTCTTTGCCTCATAACAGGTTTCCAGCACAATAAAACAATGGATGAGAAGATGGGGAAGAAAAGGAAGGTAGACCAGCATCGTAAGGAAAGAAAAGGTCGGATAATGCTCCGCCCAAATAAGATGTGTTATTATTTTAAATAGGACATCGTTTGAAGGCAAACAGAAATGAGGTGCATCTTACTTAATTTGTAGTTTTGAACGATCCAATGTGCATGGTTTTATGAAAAAGGGAGGGAACCTTCAGGTGTTTAATGAAACAACAGTTTAGAATTTTTTAAAGCTTTACTTGAGACTGCAGATTAAAAAGTTAAGATGCAAAAGTCACTGAAAGCAAGCCAGTCAGAGCCTTCACAAAGCAACATGAGAAAGAGATATCTCCTTCAAGGCTAAAGAGAGAGACCTGTCCTAGTGCACGAATGCTGTCATGGGGCCTTAGTTATCTCCACCAAGATTAAGTCCCAATTGTTCACCAGGAACAAAGGCAGCCAGTGAGGAAACCAGCCCCCCAAGGGCCAGATGGTCAGCGCTCAGAGCCCCCCTGACCCCTCCATTCCTTGTCCTCTTTGACAGGGCTGCGCGTGCTCCACGCAAGACAGGCCACCCAGCTAATTGACAAATGAATGATTACTCATGTGATACTGTACTCATTTAAAGTTCCTGCTGTGAAGCAGTAAAAAATAAGCAGAACGTCTACTGTAAGCACCCCCGTGCATCTGGTACAGTGCCAAATGTGCTGTGGATGGAAGAATGTTGTAATATGCACAGGCTCCAAATAAACCTGCTGCTCACTCTTATCTGATATGACTTTATCTAAGCTGTTGAAGCTTGTTTCAACACCAAGCCTTAGGCAACTGTTACAGTATTCAGCAGACACACAAGTATTAGTGACCTGGCTCCAGGCATAGTCGGCATGGCTTTCCTAACAATGAATAATTACCAACAAGTACTGAAGCAATCACAGTGGATAAATGGACTGATTGCTAAAATGATCATGTTAAAGCTTGGCTGCACTCTCTCTCACACATCTTGTGGGGACATCTAATTGACATAATGCTTACCCTAGCCCCTTACCCCAATCCTAACTATGAAAAATGAATGCCTAACCATATCCTTTACCCTAAACCTAACTATAACCCAATTGTAACCCCTAAAACCTATAAAAAACAAACAAACAAAAAAACAACAACCTTCCAAGCTGTGAGGACAAGGATTATGGTCCAAGGGCTGTTGTTCCCCACAAGTATAGCAAACTTCCAATTTTTGGTGCCCACAAAGATATAAACACACACACACACACACACACACACACACACACACACACACACACACACACACACACACACACACAATGACATCCCGATTTGCACCAAAACAAATTAAGGCCTCGAGGAAAATAAGAAAAAAAAAACGCAGTTCAAACGCAAGCCTACCTTATATGTAACGCAGAAAGTCACATTTCCACGGGGATTGGGGTCCGTGTGTAAACTTGCGCTCTCCGGTTCCGACGCCAGTATCAACGTTGCTGCTGCTTTGGGCGCTCGGCTGCTCACAGCTGATCACAGCCGACGAAGCAACAACGTGACGTCAGGAAGCTACAGTACGTACCGTTTGGTTCAAATCAGCGGAAGTTCGGCTAAGGTTGTTCTTTGTGATCGCTTGTTTATCAAATGGGAGGAAAAAGGCAAAAGAGGTCGTCCAAAGCTAGTAAATGAATAGTAACCATCGACGACATGTATAAGTAGTTTTTTGTTTTTTGTTTTATTATAGTTTAAACGTGCAGTAAGAACTATATTAGGTACTACTAACTTTACGTTACAATATAGCGTCGACAGCATGATATTTGCTCGGTTGATTCGCAGATATAAGAAAAATAAACAGTTTGCACGAAAGACTAATGATAAACATGCCAAGAAAGTGAAAAGAACGAGTCAACAATCTCACCGAAACACGAACATACATCTACACACACCTGAAAATGAAGGTTATGTTTAAGTTGCATTTTTTTTAAACATGCATACTTATACCTTTAGGTGATTGTATGGTGATTGCGCAAACTGTTCAAAACCTGCTTTTGGTTTTCAGATCAAAATGCTGTCAGATCCCTCTGTATGTACAAATCATTAATACACTGGGGGTACACGAAAGCATGGTATTTAATGCTGCATAGCTTTGATAGATACATCTGGTCATATAAAGGAATATGAATACGAAACATACGCGACATGTGGACTTTGCACCCCTTGTCATAAAGTCAAGCTCAATGGGCTTATTCAAGTTCTTGAAAACGAGTGAGCTCTCTCGATAAATTGTAAAACATCGCCCCCTGTCGTATGACATCAAGAAGAAGTTATTACGCAGTACAGCAAACAATTCTTGTGCAATAGATGCGCTTTTAAAAATGTGCAGCATTTACAGGAAACAAATGAACAGACATTAAATCAGAGAGAGAAGTATGTGCTTCACTGTATTCCAAACCTTTCCAGGCTGTAGCCTTGGTGGTTCTTGTTTGGCTCTTTTGGTTGTTCCTGGACATCCTAACCAATTTCCTCTCATCTGAGGGTGAAAGCCAAAGTCTGGAAGATGAGCCAAAGTGATGATACATCAGTATATTGGTTTGAACTGCAGATCTGAGTTTGCAGTTGTTTAGAAATAGCTCCAAGAGACCTTCCCAGATTATGTCTTTTAACATACTGCTGAACCTCAGCACCACTTATTAAAAGATTTAACTGAGTGTAAGTATATATTTGAGCCTGTATATGTACTCTTGACACTGTGTGGAGTAGAGAAAATCTAAAATAAATTAAAATTTGCGCACCCAAGTGTTTCTTTAGATGTATGCTGCTCAACCATTGCACCCTGGAAAAAGAACCATCCAAAGAAATAAGTAAAAGTTCCAAATTGCCATGACAGTTATGGGCAAGATGAGTCTATGTAAACTTTCATAACTGACTGTACATGTTAGTTATGAAAGAATAATTTTGAGAGTGTGTGGTTTTGTTGCACATAATGTAAGCCAGTGGAGAATAGATTAAGCTAGTTAAAGCTCAGCTTTAACTTAAAAATAACATCAGGAATTAAAAAAAATATATAGATTAGTAATAATATAATCATTACAATTAATAATATATTATTCTAATATATGCTGTTATTATTATTATTATGTAATTGTCATAACATTTAGATACAGTGTTTATAGTACTTCCTATGGATATTCGGATGAATGGTTTTGCTGTTTGTGTCGTGAACATTATTTTTTATTAACAGTCTAACCAACAGTATTTCTAAAAGTCTTTAAAAAAAAGAAAAAAGAACCAAATAGAATCTCTATATATCAACATTAAAGATAAATATTTTTAAACTTAATTTAAGTTTATTCTTCCTCGGATGGTAGATTTTCAGTGAGATCATAACGTTTAGGCAACTTTTTAACGTTTTGGAGCAGCAACGTGTTGCCTTCCAGTTTGTGATGTAGACTTGCGCATGCCCAGTACCTGACATTTGAAGTATCTTCTCAGGGGTGTTTGAACAGGAAGGCGGACATATTGGCGAGACTGTTGGAGAAAATCGGGCATCGTCTGCGATTGTTTTCTGAAAAGTAACACACATCAAACCCAATCTGTCTGTATTCCATCTGAGGGATAAAGCAGTTCGGACGGGGAGGCAATCGAGGCTCAGTGACAGCGCACGCAACGCTACGGATGGAGTGCCTTTAAACGTTGTAACGACTCCGTCTTTACACTCATCGAAATTTGGAAGAAGCAGAAGTTTTTTTTCCCACCACTTCTACTTTTGAGCTGTCAGATTGGTTTGTCATTTTCTGCAGGGGCCTGGCATAGATATGGGAACGGCACAGGACTAGCTTTCCAACAAATCGTGCTTTTTTCAGACAGACGGTGCATTCACGTTTTAACTGCCTTTTGTTTGGATGCACCAACATTTTAAGCCCTTATCCTCAGCGGCATCCCACGGAGGCTGACTAATCTGTCGCCGCATTTATCTTTGCCACTAAAGTTGTTTGCCACTCGTACCGGGGACACATACTTCAAATCCGAAAATGTGGCTTTTGCATGTTCAATGCAACCTTAAAGCGTGTGGAAGCTCCAGGAGAACGATGTGTTTTCTTTGAAGTGCGGCGGAAAGTTCAGAAGAAGAAAGGGACATTTGGCTAGCTAGCTAGCTATCGCTAGCTGCTAAAGCTAGCTAGCCACTCGCCATTGGGCTGTTTTTGTTCATAACTCAACGTCGGGAATGAGTTTTGCAGCAAAAATGTCTGCTGGGGATACGATGGAGGCTCGATTTGAAAAGATCGATGCCATGTTGAAAGACCCAAAGTCAGAAATAAACACGGATTGTCTGCTGGTAAGTTTGTAGCATAGTAGCGGGCTAAAGTGGCTAACGTAGCGATTCAGCCAATTTCGGGGTCAGTGTAGTCCTTGGAACAGAAATTCTTTCCGAGACCAGCACACTTCATCTTGTCACTGAAGAATTGCTGACACAGAATATACAGACATTTAGTTAGCTGGAACACCTGTGCACTGGCATGTAAAAACTAGGGGTATTAATTTTAACACCTCCAGATACTTTACAAAATCGAAGGCAAAAACGCACACTATAATAGGGTGGAAATAACAATCTTTAACTGCGGTATTCTGCTAGTTTAAAATAAAAATAACGAATAATTGTAACGTAATGACTAATAAGCTGGACAGATGGCACAGAGACACACACTTCGTTACAATATTTTTGTTTTAGGCAAGTTAAAACCCATCAACTAGTGAGTTTCCTGCCTTGCGCTGCAAACCGATTGTGATATATATATATTTTTGGTCACCAGTGTGCAGCTTAGAGCATTTAAAAGGTGACCAGTTAGATGTGTTGTTTGTTTCAGCTTCATATAAAGTGATAGGCCCTCTTCAAGCCTGTTCTAACCTGCAGAGCTTCAGCTGCATCAGTACACCTGTTGGCTAGAGTTTTTCCTGGCTGCTTCCTGCCTGTGGATGACAACTCACGAAATGACTCCTATCTTAAAAGAAAGGCGGCTGTTGCCACGTGCTTCAGCCTGGAGCAACACCTTTATTGGTTTTTATTACGTGCAGCAGTCCCAGAAACTGACTCATCGTGGAGGGGATGTTGTTACGTCGAGGGTGTGTTGATATGAAGAGCGTTTCAGGTTCAGTGACAGCCGTGCTGCGTGTTTTCGCACGGATTTGCGTCTTTGTGACTAAAGGGAGCGGTTGTGCTCAGATGTTTGTTGTGGTAGAATCAAAATGAGTGTAGGTAATCGGCTGGGGGGACGGATGGACTTGCCTTGAATTTCCAGTTACTGACTTAAAACCTATGTTTTGGGTTTTCGTGTCTGACCTACTTTTTCGCCTTGGGCACACCACTGAAGTGGCAAGAAATAAACAGTTCCCATATTATTATGTATATCCTAATAGTTCTTGAGGCTACGTGGCTCTTTGATTGATTCCTCTTGACTTTATGATATAGGAGTGGACTAATTTCCTAAACAAATGAAGTAAGGAAAGCCCTATAGGAAAAGGGGCTTGTCCCAAAACCCCACCCACACATCCCAGAGTGTTTGTGTTCAGGGTGCTACAGATAGTGGTCTTTAGTTAAGAAAAATTGCTTAGCACTGACCTCCCATCGTGTTGCAGAAAAGGGGCTCTTAAACTCACCTAGAGGTGCACATGCTCTGCATTTCTAATGGCAAAAAGCTGTGGGGACTGTTCCCACTGGCAGCCTCACACACAAGGGTGTTGTTCGTTTTTTTTTTCTCTTTTTTTTTTTTTTTTTCTTTTTCTTCCCCTCTCTGCAATCGCCCCTGATCAATGAATGGAGGCCTTTTGCTGAGGCGCTCTCTGCCACCATGCAACTCCACCCACAGCTTAATAAAATTCCATGCTAATCAAATAACCTCTTGTCTTTGACTGGCCTGGAGTTCCCTGTGTGTCCCAGAGCCATTCTGCATGTCTGGAGAGTTGAGCCCAAGCAGGCAGCTCTGAGGTAGCTGGGTGTGGGCTCTGCTCTCTACCCATAAACCAAAATTATGTGGACTGAAGACTCATGTTTCTGAGGGCTGTGAATCAGGACATTTAACGCATGAAGCAGCCAACATGCTTGGCTATGAGTAATAGGCTCCATCAGAATGCACAATGCAAGCCTTTTACTGGCTGTGTTTCTGTACCTGGCATAGCACTCTGAAGTATAGGACCGTTGGGATTACACTTTTCCCTTATAGGAGCTTGGCCTGTGATATGTGTGATGGTGACATTTGGCCTGTACCTTAGTGCTCAGCTCTGGGCTTGCATAACCATTCACTGTTCTCCAGTCCTGCTGCCCTTATCTTCACCCGCTAAATAAATCCTGCTCAGAGTGAAGAGAGCCTTATCTAGATGGGCAGCCCCCTCCCCAATCATTGTGCTCTACATTGGCTTCTACAGAGCCAATCTGAACGGACAGAATTCCTGACATTGTGATGTGAAAGCTCAGTTGCCATTAAAGGTCTAAGCATTGTTAATATATTTTATTCTTCTGTCAACCAGCAATGATCGAAGTCTTTAGAAAAATGAAAATTGGTTGTGTATTTGTCAAAGTACTGAAAAATGTCCCAGGTACCCTTGCACTTGGCGCTAGAGTATTAAAGTGGAGTCTGTTTATCATCTAGTGCATTATAATAAATGAATCGATGTGTTAGGACTCGCTGTGAGCGATAATTGAGGTGCACTACATAAAGGCTTCCTGCCATCATCTTTGTTCTTCCTTTGACACTTGGACTACGTCAGCGCCTCTGAGTTTGATCCCTCTTTCATCTGTTATTTGGGCTTTAAATCTGTAATAAGAGTAATTACAGGAAACTGCAAGGCCAATAAACCAGATTCATACGATGGCGACTGTGCGAGTACTGCACGTCAGGGTGGATGCTCTGACTTTGATTTAGAGTGTGAGCTAAAATCAGAAATGCTGCATATATTTCAGTTCGTGTAGGAGATGGCAATAGATAAATTAGCTTTGTGGTGAGATTCCTATACATTTAGATGAGTATGAGACAGAGATTTATTTTGTTGAAATCACATTTGGAGGTCAACATCAGCCAGTTTTTTCTACTTAGTTTAGATTTAGTCTTAAAACATCAGAACTGAGTGAGTGATTCTTATGCCTTATAATGAAATGATAAAGAAACTTTGCTATAAAAACAGCTGGTGTGAAAACTTGTATTTATTGTTTAAGTCCAATTCGGACTAAGGTCTAATGCTGGATATAGCCCAATTAAGGGAAACTATCATACAATAAAACAAGGCCTCATAGAAGCTTACCTTGAAAAACAGTTGTTCTGAGCGTCTAGCATAAACATGTTTGTGGCCTGCGTTCTGATTTCCTTGCATGGTTGAGTTGCCAAGGCCCAACTTTTGAAAAACAGCCAGTGAATCCTTGTCCTGCCTTCACGACCTTTGCCTTTAATGGACCTGCCCTGCCTCTTAAGGTGTTGTCTTGCACTGATAATGTAGCAAAATTCACTGTCGTTCTAGATTTACCAGAGATTTTTTGACAGGAGGACATAATACTCACCCTTTTGTGGTGTTCTCAGTTAGCATATAGGCCTGTGTAAGGGGTATATGACAAGGCAAGATTTTCCAGGCCATTGTTATCAGGATATACCAGTCCTCTAAGCTACTTCTGTTTTGTGTTAGTCAACCAAAACAAACTGCACTGCGTAATGACCTTTCATTCTAAACCACAGCATCACATGTGCCATTTATCTGTTGAACATTTGTTAATTGTGACAAATATATACTATGAACAAAATCAGTCTTTTCACCATAAGGGCGACACTGGTGAATGCAGGAACCTTGAATGCACCACCGGTTGTTTTTGCATCTGCTCTTTCTCACAGCTGCATCCCCTGCAGGGCTAATGTAACTCTGACAAAAAGTACTGCAGTGGCCGTATTTTTATGGGGGCAATCACCTACAGCACTCATTTAAGTTTGATTTGTCCATTGCTCCCCGGAAGTAACAAAGGTATTTACCCATATGGAAAAGATATATATAAATCTTATAAAGTTTGTATCTGTCTTGTGTGAAACTTGTATGAAAAGCATACAAGAGTGAAAACAGATATAAGATCCCTTGAAAAATTATATAATGAAACTTGTATGTTTTGGATACTTAGTAAAACAATATATGAAAGTAATGAGAAATTGGCCACTTTCATGAGTAAATCATGTAAGCCTTATATGATTTACTCATGAAAGTGGCCACTTTCATGAGTAAACCATATAAGTTTTTACTATATCTTTTCCATATGGGTAAGTAAGGTATGTAATACTTTGGAAGATGCACACGAAATGTGTGGGCTCTGTTGATTTGTTTTGAATTTAAAACAAAGCAACACCCGTCTGGAGCTTTTTTGATAATGAACTGTATCGTCTTGATTTGGAAAACATTTGTGGTGAAGGTTACGGTCAGCATTTCATCTACCCCTATTGTCAGAAGGTTCAGGGCTGTCAGTTGTAAACTGCTCTCCTCAGCTATTCAGTTATGGGAACAACAATTGACTGAGCTATTTGTAGCAGTGCTTTCCCTCAACTGACTGATTATGTGCAGGAATGCATACTAAAATGGTCCAATCTTTTAAAAATGGAACTCCTCTTTCTTTTTTTTCCTTCTTTTTTTTGAAATGAGCCCATTCAGAATCTGTCTTGTTTACTAAGGGCTAAAATGCCCGTTGGGCGCTCCTGCGTACATAATGGTCTATATTCCCTCCTTTAATGAACTGGTCATTTGCTGGCGTGTGCCGTGCAGGCAGAGGAGCACAGTTTTGCTTGAGAATCCACCACTCAGTCATTGGAAACCAGTGAGCGATGGCCACTGTTGGAATTACTCCATTCTACTTTCACATGAAAGCTTTTGTGACAGTAATTCTCGCTCACTGGGACCTCATAAGAAACTCAAATACCCCTGTTTTGCCACTCCTGGGCTTACTGTCACAGCCATTTATCCAGCAGAGTTGTTAGATATGCAGTCTTTCAAGGCACATGGGATTTCCTGTCAGTAGATATTATCTGCAGCCAGAGTGTGTAAGAAGTAGTCCAGACAAAGTGCTTGGCTAGAAAAACTCCAGCTAAAGTCTCAGTGGTGGTTTCTAAGTGTACTAGAGGGATCAGCGTTAACTCTCTTGGAATGTCTTTACCTGAGAGGAAGTGATGTGTTATTTCATGCTTTGAATGGCTTCACTGGTTTGTATGATCACATTCACGTTTACACGGGCACACCCCGCTGTGGAATAGGCTGTCTGCTCAGCTGCTCACATGTGGAAAGCATATTGTCTTGAAGAGGTGGCAGAAAAGGACGTGAGAAGAAGGGCTCAACTTAGGCCAGTCCACATGCCTTGTGCTGGCATGCTGAGAGGGGATGATGTGGCCGAGTCTCTCATGGAAATTTTAACTCAGACTTTAATGTCTGGAAAAGAGCTTGTGCTTGTGTGTGTGTGTATTTTTATCCCTTAAGGATTAAGATATAAAGGAAATAATTATCATATGTAATGTCAGCCAATGCATTGGTGTGTTCCGTATAACCATACATTTTTTTTTAAATTATTTATTTTAAACATAACTATCGCATTTCATGAATAGGGCGATGAGACGGTTTTTCATATGATTAGTTAGTAATCCCAGGGATGTGTCACCCACTGGCTGAAGCAGCATCAGCAGAAACTTCAAGCTCTGGTTTGTTTTCCTTGCAATTTTTCCCAAGACTGCCACATAATAAAACATCCTGTGCACGGCTACTGCCCAGCCCCTTTCGAGTTGAGTTAATCGTTTTTGTGATTTTCCTTATAACATAGATTGCAGGCACATCTTGTTAAGTTCATAGCAGCATATAATCTCAATAATTGTATCATTTTAATTAATAGTGTCACATTTTTGCCTTTTGGCTGAAGGCTATGATATCAACTTGGATCCTTGGTGTTAATTTATAGTGTGTGTGCACCTTTTTTCATTCAGTTTGCCTGGAAAGTGCTCATTACTGCAAAGTATTCTAAATTACTCATGATGAAAAAGTATTTCAAGTATTCCTGTACTAACAGCCTCATATTTGGTACTGTAGCCTGGAGCAGAGTTTGCAATGAAAACTGTATTGCAAATAGGAATTTAATATGCAGACACCAAACAGGCAATAGGAGCTGGTTGAAATCCACTAGGTGGTCTTTGTGTGTCTGTTGTTTGAGTTGATGATTTTCATCTGAAAGAAAACAGACTCGCATAAATGGGTTGATCCATGATGTGCTGACATGTTCAAGGGATATCTTCCAGCGGTATTTTCCAAACTCTCCATTCATGCCAGGCGTTGCAGTCATCTTGCAGTGTTTTTTTTTTTCTCTCCTCGGCAGCACAGCTGTGTAGGTGGAACGGTGATAATACTTTGGAAGCATTACAATCCACATTAGTTCAGAGAGCTGGCAACAAGCCCCGATAATGTAAAGCACTTCTCAGATTCTGACAGTTTTCTTTGAAATTGCCTATCATGACATGCACTGTTAAGCTACACAAGTCTGGATGCCTCTCCAATGTGCAGGAAGCTGCAACTGGCTATTGGTATTGGCTGAATATAAAAATCACTGGTGGTCCTCTTGATGCATGTTATTAAAGGTTGTGACAAAATTGTGACAAAAATGACTCCTGCTTGGCCGTCTTACATGTATGTGCAGGTGATCTGGATGCTCTGCTCTGCTGTAGTCGGCACAGTCTAACCTCTCTACGCTGCTTCCCACCCAATGCTGAATTTTGCGGTGATAATCAGTTTCCCACAGATTTATTTTCTATCTGTGGTATAAATGGTTATGTTAACGTGTGTGTTTGTGTGGTGTTGCTGAAAAGCTGAATAAGTGAATAAAAAAAAATCTGTTTAAGTTTCTATTCTGCAAATATTTATATTTCCCCAAGTTCTTCTGTCAGCGAGTTGCGTATTCCATTTCAACCCTGCCATATTGGATTAAATCCGGTGGTAGTGTGGTTGTGTATGAAGTTAAGGTAGCCCTCTAGCTTATAGTGGATCTTCAGAGCAAAACAAGTGCCACTGTCCACGCCACTATCAGAATAAAACTGAAGCAAAGGGCTCTTAACAACTTTGCTCCTATTAAAAGACAGCTCTCAACTTCTCCACTTTGACAGCTGGCCAAGAAGCCTTTTAGCTCAGCAAACAGACTAGGGCTGCAGCGATTCATCAAATAAATCGATTTATAACAAAAAATTCCTCAGTGTAAATGTTTTTGCTTCGATGCGCAGTTTAACTTTGTAGCCCTCAGCTGTCACCATGTAAGTAGTTAAACATGTAGCCGAATTTTGTCTACATACACAAAGCGCATAGCCGCTACTGAGACGGTAAACTCGAATGGAGTGAAACAAAAGTGTCTGAAACTGCAGCAATTGCCAAAATAACCTTTACGGGGAAAAAGTTGGCAGGAGTCACGTGGCGAGAATCAAACCACCTCTTCAGCAAGCTCTAATGTGAAGAAAAGTGAATTTTGTAGCAAACCCCCATTTCCACCACATTTGTTTTACACAGTAAAATATCTGCAGTAAAGCTGTAGAAATTAAAATTAAAGTGTATGCAGATGAAATTTGAACTATGTCTAATATGATGTTTAAATTGCTGAGAGTAGACGGCAGTCGTCCTATAATCGATTACGAAAATAATCGGTAGCTGTAGCCCTAAAACTGCCGTTTGTTGTTGATAGGTTGTTAAAGTAGTTCCATTTTTTTCCCTTCATGGTACGTGCAAAATCATGCATACAGGAAATCACTCGTACACTGTTTTGTTGCTTTACAATTTTATTTTGACTACACTTACCTGGTTGGTCATCCTACTTCCTCTATCGCTCATGAGTGGAAGGCCATTAATTCTAGGTTCTGTTGTATATCAATGCATAAACATCCATTAGGGGTATTTAATGTTGCTAAGCTACCTTATTTATTAATAGTTTGCCAGTTGATTAAAATGCCATCTATATGGTTCCTCCTGGTATGTCTATATCAGCTTGCCCTCAGTTTCTCTCTATGAGGATAGGTGACACCACAGCAAACATGCAAATGCCGAAATTCAGACACCGATGCTCACAGCCAGTACTTTATCAAACTGACATTATTTTGTTTGTTAATCGGTTAGCTTTCACATTCTTGTTTCATGATTTTATCCTATATTGTATTTGTATTTGCCCTACCTGGCTCTGTTATTGCTCTGGTGTTTCCTTAGGATGGCTGGCTTTTCTTTGTTGCTTCCTTTATTTGTTCTCCTATTGGGCTAGCTAGCACAACATGCACCAGCTCTCTCCACTCCCTCTGCCTTTCCGTCATAGTCTTTTACAGTTGTGCTGATGATTGAAAATGAGACTCTCTATGTGACTCTGCACTTGGGATAGATTATTATTATTTTTTCTCTTTCCTCTCCTTCACTTTTTTGTTGAGAACTTGCTTGGCCACATAACTAAAATAACTCTCTGACGTGTACAGTCCTGTTGAGGAATGTTACTGTGGCTGTCCAGAGTTTTCTGCGGCAGGAAGTTATGCAAACGTGCATTGCTGAGCGCAAAGCCTTGTGATTAAGGTCCTGAAGGACTCAGTTCTTCAGCATTTTTTTTCCCAGTGTAAGCTGGCTGGATACTATATGGCTCAAAGGGCGTCTTTCTTTTCCCCCTCCCAGCCTCTTCTGTAAATACTCTCTCCTGAATGTTGACTTCTGAAGGTTTCTAAACTGAGCAGAAGAGCTTCCAAAGTATTAATTTTCCAGTGTTCTGTCCTGGTAAATTTTGAAGTTGTTTTTCTTCTTCCTAACAACAATTCTACACCTTTTACTTTTTCCTTTTCCCCTCCCACCTGCGTTTTCCTTGTACCGCCCATCCTGCAGGGCACTTGCTTGTTTTATGTCTGTCCTCCACTGTTGAGCAGAAACAGCAGAGTGACTTAAGAGGATTCCCAAGCTGCTGATTCACCATGTGTCATCATTGCTTTGCTCAGAGAAACACAAAGACACTGCTGGAATGACAAGATTTCATGCTATGATGGAAAGTTCAGAGATGATTTGGCCAATAAATACATTTTATTGCATATTTTAATTGTAGCTCTTACCAGCTTTATAGTGGAACATGTACCTCTGACCTTTTTAAAGGAAAGCATATGTAGGTTAGCTCACCCCTTGAAAACATCTGGCTCACACCTGCGCGAGGGACTTCATAACAGTTGACGTACATTCGAGGGTTTGTGTGCCCGTGTTTTTTCAGCCATTCTGGATTAGATTAAACCCTGCCAGTGGCACTTGTGCTGTAGCCTAGCCAAAGGCAAGACTGTTTCTCTCCATGTTTATAGTTCTTGAAATCACAAAAATTGTACTGTAAACAAAATGGCAACAAATACTTTATGTCTGTTTATTTTATTTGCTTTCAATCATTGATCCAAGTCGTACCCTAGCAGAGATGATGGTAATCAAGTTATGACTCCGTGGAGGGCCAGGAACATCGCTGTAATGCCTATGATAGGGAAGTGTGCAGTCGTCATTACTTACCATATATTTCTTAGGTTCTTTTGACATGCTGCTTATACAAACTTGTGATGTCAGTTTGGAATAATATACTTTTTGCTTGAAAAGACAAAAGCTAAAAAAAAGTCATTGCATTCATTTATAGATGGCAAAAATTGTATTGACCAAAGATAATGTTTTTGAATGCACTATGTTGGTGCTAAACATTATGGATGCAAAATTCTCGTCTGATTCCAATTCTGATGTTTAAAGTTGCAATTTGGTAGAGAGCTCCCTGTGTCTTCACATTTGAGGCTGGAACAGAAAAGCTCTCGGCCATTGGTTGATGTCATAACATGTGCAGTTACTGGCCGATAACCTGGTGCATCCCCGTCATAAGTGTCATGCAATATGCAAGCCATGCTTTTTAAAACTTTTTTTTTTTTAAATTTGTTTTGTTTTTCAACAAAATGCTGAAGTGCTCCCCAACAGTAACATGATCCAGACTGGAAGCCAACTGCCAGTGTTATGCAGACATTTTTGCACAGAGCGGTTTCACAGTTCGCTTTTCTCTTGCCGTGTGAGATGACCGATCTGTGACGTTGTAGCAGTCTTTTAATTTTGCTTTCATGCATGGTCACCCTTCTGCTTTTCTTCCAGGATGGCTTGGATGCACTGGTATATGACCTTGACTTCCCTGCCCTGAGGAAAAACAAGAGTATTGACAACTTTTTGAATAGATGTAAGTACACTGCATCAAGCTTTCCCCCTTATGAGAGCTCCCTGTGTCTTTCTCATTAACTATTTGTGTTCACAGTTATGTATGGGTATAAGCCTAGACTCAGGGAGGGGGGAGGAGCAGTTTTTTGGGTCACGGCGTGTATGTGGGCTTGGACACAATAGGTGTCTGCTGTTTAGTGTCCCCAACAAAGGGGCTTTCATAAATGGTTGGTGACCCGCCTGATGTCTGTCAAGGCTGGCTTCTCTTTTTCACTGTGTCCCCAGAATGGGGAAGCTGCTATAAATATGATGAAAAAAAATCTATAAGTCAAAGGTTTCTCGCTTTCCTTAATGTATCTGGTCAAACTGCTCAATTTCCAGCACTTAATATATGGGACAATGGTGAGTTATAGCGTGTACCCCAGAATTTGCGCTCAAATCTGTACTCATACTGTATTGATCATGTGGTGGTTTTTATGGGATCTCAAGTGTCCATCTTAATGCATCAGAAATGCATGAGATACTGCTAAGATTGTGCAGGATATTAATGTCATGGTGCATGTTGTAACTTTTTGTGCATTCTTAACAGGTTTTTTTTAAAAAGTTTTGAGGACAACTAGAATATAACAGGTCATATTTGAATATCAAGTGACCTACTGTAAACCCCTAGGCAAAAACTGCCATTAGGCATCTTCTCAATTACTCTTGGTTCTGTATTTTCGTGAAAGGCATTGATGGATATGGAATAATGGCGCTATATACCAAGACAGTGATCTTCAGTAGCATGACTTGCCTGAAGCACTTCTAGCTCTAAATCCCCAACCATGCATTGTGGTTTGCACCACAATCAAATAAGCTGTTTGCTCTACTGTATGTATGCCAAGACCTACTGACATTAATCCATCACCCGGCCTCGTGAGCAGATATACTCACATGGTATATTATCTATAACAGTAACTGGAGTTCCTATTTGTTGCATTTCTAAACATGTTTCTTTTATGTCTTCAGGGTTGCCTGGGATTTTTCAAGTAGGGATCATGATCCCAGGAACTCATGCGTGGTGGAAATGACTCACAAATGTTCTTATTCTAATAGCTTAGTACTTTCTTTTTATTTTTAGATCACTTGAACTTGGATGCCCCCCCGCACCCCGCTTTTCCATGCATTCCCGTGCTAGTTGTGAGTCATGTGAATTGAAAATTATCCCACTAGTACTGCTTTGACCAAATTTGGCTGAACAGTGGATACTGACTCCCCAAGGGGAGCTAGAATTATTACATCAGGGAAAGGCCAACTCTCAGTAAGCAACAAACTTTCCCTAAACGGCGTCACTCAGCTGTGCAGTTGCAGTACGCTGTCAACTTGTTCTGCTTTGCTTGCCAACAATGTGGATGTCCTATGAAAGTAACCCCTGAGATTGCATAAACAGGGAGGCTGTGATCCCTCAGTGATGGAGATACACCTTCTCTCAAAGGTCAACACCATAACAAGAGCTTTGTGCATTTCTCCTGGTAACTTTGCATGTTTGTTTTTTTTCTTCCCCCCCCAGACAAAGAGACGATTAGTAACATTCGTGATCTGCGAATGAAAGCGGAGGACTATGAGGTGGTTAAAGTTATTGGGAGGGGTGCATTTGGAGAGGTGCAGTTGGTAAGAGTGCCATTCTGTCTTTTTATTTCTTTATTTCTTTGAATAGCACAGTAGCTATAAATGTAGCACATTGATGAATAAGTCTGACTTGATTGCTGCCTCATTATCGTTTTTCAGGTAAGACATAAAGCGACAAGCAAAGTATATGCCATGAAGCTGCTGAGTAAGTTTGAGATGATCAAGAGGTCAGACTCTGCTTTCTTCTGGGAGGAGAGGGACATCATGGCCTTTGCCAATAGTTCATGGGTCGTTCAGGTATGATGGGACAGAGGAGTGTCTAAACATGCAGTTATTAGTCAGACATTGTTCAGACCACATAAATCCAGCCTCATTCATGTGTCTGACATAAATTGTTGGGATACTTTTGAATCCTTTTCCTAATTGTTTGAATTCTGTCCTTCTACAGCTCTTTTTTGCATTCCAAGATGACCGCTACCTCTACATGGTGATGGAGTACATGCCTGGTGGTGATTTGGTAAACTTGATGAGCAACTATGACGTCCCAGAGAAGTGGGCTCGCTTTTACACAGCCGAGGTAGTCCTGGCCCTGGATGGAATCCACTCTATGGGCTTCATTCACAGGTGACAGTACAACATTTGTATTTTTCTCTGTTTGTGGTGTTCATATATGTTGAAAAAGAAGCTATTTTCGTTATTTAAAAAGACTTATTAACGTTACATCGTCATTTCTAGTTCTGTTTTTTTTTTTTCACCACAAGGCATTTTTTCCCGTTGTAATTGTGTGAGATTTGTAGCGGGATCAAAGAGGTTTGGTGGCAACCTGTGATCTAAGGAAGCATTGTAATAAGCAGGAAGTAACGTTGCTAGGTGCTATCGGTTTTAAGAGACTTCACAACTGCTTCTCAGAACTTTGGAAAAAAAAAAACCAAAACATTTTTCCACACTGTCAGCTTCATTTTTCTTTCTAATATGTAAAAGATTGCTAAAGATAAGTTGGGTAGACATGCACTGTTTTGTTTTTTTTTGCTTGTTTTTTTTTTCTCATGGCATCCAGTGCAACAAACATGTTTGCCAATGTGTGAAATGGCGTGGGCCAGAGGGAGCTTTATATAGTCAATAGCAGAGCAACAAGTATGGCATGCATCTGAACATCAAATTGTTTCTCCACACAACAGCCCTGAAGCTCTTTGAGTTCATAACATTACTGGGTACAGTGGTGGAATTTTTTTCCATCAGTTTTCTTCTAATTGGAGTAAAGCATTTTTTAGATGGATATATCCTTTATTAATCCTTTTGCAGGAAATCACATTTCCACGGCAGCTTTAACCCAAACATTACACAACACATCCCAAACAGCAAAACAATGTTAATTTCTAATAAAGTTAACGTTATTGTGCATTAAATGGTCTTATAACAGCTTGTATAAAGGATTTCCTGACGCGCTCAGATTTGCACGATGTGCAGAGAAACATGAACACTATTCTCATTAACAGCTGCCCACATACCTCATGCCATCTGATCTGTCGCTGCTACAGCGTTCAGACAGATCTGACTGTGTTGTTTTTTGTTTTGTTTCTCTAACCTTAACGCTAATGCCCATGCATCGGCTCAGCATGAGAACGCTGCTGAAGCCTTTGAATGTTTTGGATGAGTTTAGTTTCCTTGTGATGCGTGTGTTTGATTTGGATGTTTTTATTGGCGTCGTGCTTGAACTGATGTCTAACGATGTTTTTGTTTCCTCAGAGATGTCAAGCCTGATAACATGTTGCTTGACAAAGCAGGCCACTTAAAGCTCGCAGACTTTGGGACCTGCATGAAAATGAACAAGGTATCAGATTCACTTTCTTTCAACACAGCCATATTGTCAGATGATGTTGATAAGATTATTTTAAAAATTTCTGTGTCTCAAGTTAATGCTGCTCAGTTATAGTGAGAATCCCAGTCATGATTATTCTGGTCTGTATTTTAATCTTGATTATTGAGCAATATTAGACATTATCTTAACAACGAGTATGGAGTTACTGAACTTTAAGAATGTGTCCTTGTATAAGGAAAAATGAGGTGGAGGTGTCGAGGTGGTTTTTTTGGGGACCAGTTCTGAATTTATTGACAGATCTTTAGCTCAGCTCAGCACCTGTTGATTAATTGTTTACTTAGAGAGAGGGGAAAATTCTAACTCGGAAAGCTGGGAGGCGGTTTTGTTGCCAGAAAGATGTGAATAATGCTTTAGATTATTTGCAGCTCATACTTGACACCTCAACATTTTTATAAAAATCTCATAAATCTACTTTAAGAGTTTTACTTCAAGATAGATCTCGAGGAGTTAAAGATTAATAGCTGAGTTTAAGTGTCTGGACATAGCTGGCATATAAATAACACTGCAAGAAGAGTATTTGTATTATTATCATAGTTTTATTTTGATCTAATTGTTGAAAGCCAAAATTGTAATTTAGGTTAAAATCTGATAAATCACTTAGTCGTTGTTTTCATCCACTTTTATAGAATTAAATAAACAACAACATTAATAATAGTAATTACTGGGATGGCAGGTTGGCTGTAGCTCAGTAGAGCTGGTCATTTATTGATTGGAAGGTTGGTGGTTTGATTCCTGGCTCTCCAGTCTGCATGCCAAATATCTTTAGGCAAGATGCTAACCCCATATTGCTCTCTGACGCATCTATCGGAGTATGAGTCTGTGTGAATATTAGCTAGAAAGTACTTAAGCATAGACAAAAGTGCTTAAGTGCTTATATGAATGGGTGAATGAGGCATCTTGTGTAAAGTGCTTTGAGTGCTCTGGCAAAGTGAAAATGTGCTATATAAGAATGAGTCTATTTACCATATCCCTGTAATAATGATAATTTTTTTGAAGTAAAGTGTTGGAGTTGTTAATGTTTATGATGCTCGTGCCCTTCAGGACGGTATGGTACGATGTGACACAGCAGTGGGAACTCCAGACTACATTTCACCTGAGGTACTGAAATCCCAAGGAGGAGATGGCTATTATGGCAGAGAGTGCGACTGGTGGTCAGTGGGAGTGTTTCTGTACGAAATGTTAGTTGGTGAGTATTTGCATTGAAAGATGACTTATTTTACATATTTAGAGCCAGACATATTACTTACCTGTTGCTCTCGTTTGTCCCGTGTATAGGCGACACTCCTTTCTATGCAGACTCACTAGTGGGGACCTATAGCAAAATTATGAACCACAAGAATGCGCTGACCTTCCCTGATGACAGCGACATATCCAATGACGCCAAGAATCTGATCTGTGCTTTCCTGACCGACAGGTTAGATGGCCACAGACCGAGCAGCGAATCACGAAGCTTTTTGTCAGAAATCCTTTTCTTTGCATAAATTGTTTTCAGATGTAGAGAACCCTCTGTGAAAAACAAAAAATCTTAATAGCAGAGATAATGGCTCTCTTTGCATTCAGATACTTGCTGTCTTCTGCTGACATTACCATACAGAATTGCTGAAATTACTAAATTTCTCCTCCTGACCCCCACAGGGATGTTCGACTCGGCCGTAATGGTGTAGATGAAATCAAGAGGCATCCCTTCTTCAAGAATGACCAGTGGACGTGGGAGAACATCAGAGAGAGTACGAATGTTTTCACTCTTAATGTTAAGGATTATTTTCACAACTCCCTTTTAATTTGGCTGCGGCTCACTGTTATTGCAATCATGGATCCTGCGATCATGTTTTCCATTTGACCTACTGCAGACAGTTGCAGGAAATTCTTGTAGACGAGCCATTCATTCAGTATCCTTTCTAAGACTAAACGTGATTCCTGCTCAGAGTAATAACTTGCAGCGCAGCATTTTTGAGGCCAACAATGGGGAAAGCAGTTTAAAGCAAATGTTAATGCGCTGGGATTGACACTGGAGCAAAGAGAGATTAGAAATGTAGTGCTAAATCCACTAGCTATAGTCGGTTCTTTACTGGCTTTATATTTAATACTTTACTAGGCTGAAGTCAGCACTTTGTTGCCACCGCCACCCCCATCCCGTTCGTGTATCAGGGGCTGACCAGCTCTACTAGCTGGCTGCTTTCCCTTGTTTTTAAGAGGGTCTCCAAAGAAAGAAAAAAGTCATTCCGGAGGGGGAAAAAGATAATTATATCATAATTACAGCAGATTTAAATATTTATAATATACCACAGTGATAAGAACAAGCCAAGAAATTTTTTTTGGTTTGGGCTAACTGACTATATAAATGACTTCGTTTGCATGTATTATTTAAAAAAAAAATGAACATTTTAGTTTTTAAGCTTTTGCACTTAAAAAATAGACTTACTTTGCTTCAGTATGTACTAGCCATAGGATATCAGAAATATGGTTGTCAGTAGAAATTAATACTGAAATATCATGATTCCTAACAGTTAAAACATTAAATGCAAGCTCTTTAAATACTGATCATAGTGTTAACATTGACTTAATCAGCTTTTTTAATCAGTTGTACAGGATAAGTCTTTGTGAACATTATGTGTTTATAGCCTGAAACTATCATTTCAGGTTATAAATGTTTTGGCTTATACAGGGTGGGCCATTTATATGGATACACCGTAATAAAATGGGAATGGTTGGTGATGCCCAAGATGGCATGAGGGTTAAAGTCCTGTTTGTGGCACATTAGTATATGTGAGGGGGCAAACTCCTCAAGATGGGTGGTGACCATGGTGGCCATTTAGAAGTCGGCCATCTTGGATACAACTTTTGTTTTTTCAATAGGAAGAGGGCCATGTGACACATCAAACTTATTGGTAATGTCACAAGAAAAACAATGGTGTGCTTGGTTTCAACGTAACTTTACTCTTTCATGAGTTATTTACAAGTTTCTGACCACTTATAAAATGTGTTCAATGTGCTGCCCATTGTGTTGGATTGTCAATGCAACCCTCTTCTCCCACTCTTCACACACTGATAGCAACACCGCAGGAAAAATGCCAGCACAGGCATCCAGTATGTGTAGTTTCAGGTGCTGCACATCTCGTATCTTCACACCATAGAGAATTGCCTACAGATGACCCCAAAGATAAAAGTCTAAGGGGGTCAAATCAGGAGACCTTGGGGGCCATTCAACTGGCCCACGACGACCAATCCACTTTCCAGGAAACTGTTTATCTAGGAATGCTCGGACCTGGCACCCATAATGTGGTGGTGCACCATCTTGCTGGAAAAACTCAGGGAACGTGCCAGCTTCAGTGCATAAAGAGGGAAACACATCATCATGTAGCAATTTCAAATATCCAGTGGCCTTGAGGTTTCCATTGATGAAGAATGGACCCACTATCGTTGTACCCCATATACTGTATCACACCAAACCATCACTTTTGTTGTTCCAGCAGTCTTGGAGGGATCCATCCAATGTGGGTTAGTGTCAGACCAATAGCAGTGGTTTTATTTAACTTCACCATTCACATAAATGTTTCATCACTGAACAAAATCTTCTGCGTGAACTGAGGGTCCTGTTCCAATTTTTGTTTCGCCCATTCTGCAAATTCTGTGCGCCGATCTGGGTCATCCTCGTTGAGATGCTGCAGTAGCTGGAGTTTGTAAGGGTGCCATTTGTGAGTAGCTAATATCCGCCGAAGGGATGTTCGACTAATGCCACTCTCCAGTGACATACGACGAGTGCTACACTGTGGGCTCTTGCTGAATGAAGCTAGAACAGCCACTAGTGACAGTTTTCTTGCGTCCACGTTTTGGCAAATCCAACACTGAACCAGTTTCACGAAACCTAGCAAGCAGTTTGCTAACTGTAGCATGGGAGATGGGTGGTCTCGTAGGGTGTCTTGCATTGAAATCTGATGCAATAACCCGATTACTGCGTTCACCAGATATCAACACAATTTCGATCCGCTCCTAGCGTGTTAACCTCTTCGACATGTCAATGGCTGTGAACAAAGAGAAACTTGTAAATAACTCATGAAAGAGTAAAGTTACGTTGAAACCAAGCACACCATTGTTTTTCTTGTGACATTACCAATAAGTTTGATGTGTCACATGGCCCTCTTCCTATTGAAAAAACAAAAGTTGTATCCAAGATGGCCGACTTCTAAATGGCCACCATGGCCACCACCCATCTTGAGGAGTTTGCCCCCTCACATATACTAATATGCCACAAACAGGACTTTAATATCAGCAACCATTCCCATTTTATTACGGTGTATCCATATAAATGGCCCACCCTGTACATCTTATAACATAGCTTAAATTCAATGTGTAGTTCATCTGTTATGATGATCTTCATCATTTCCTCCATATAAAATTTCCCACAAGTCACACCACACCTGTTGCTGCATTTGCAAACTATTTTATGTTATTACTAAGTAATCACAGTGTTGGCTTTGACTTGTTCTGAAATATCAGTTTTCATGACATCCCTGGTGTTTATTAATTAATATTAAACAAAACTTGAATGGTATCAGGACATTGACTGACTTTGTGTTATGTTATTCCCTGTAGTGAAAGACCTGCCAACACTTTTAGGAGTGTTTTCCAAAACATGTGCTCTGAATTTTTGTCATGCCCTCTAACACATGGAGGCTTTTATGTATAATAAAATTTGGTGTGTTCCCCCCCCCTTTGCCCCCCCCCCCCCCCCCCCCCCCCACTCTTTGTTGTCTCCTTTGCTGTGTGCAGCGGCTGCCCCTGTAGTCCCCGAACTTAGCAGTGACACTGACACCAGTAACTTTGATGACATTGAGGAGGATCGGGGAGAGGAGGAGACCTTTCCCATACCAAAGGCCTTTGTGGGCAACCAGCTCCCGTTTGTAGGCTTCACCTATTACAGTAATCAACAGTAAGTCTGCCAGACTTGTTCTTTGTACCACTAAATTATGTGTGTGTTCTGCTTTTTTCCCTTCATCTTTCTTGAATTTTTATATTTATACCTGTATATATTATGTCAATACAGGTTTTTAATTGTGCATCAAGGATGCTTTAGCCATGGAGCCAAACAAACAACAACAAATTTCAGAGTAAATGTCACAGACTTATGAAAAGTTCATTGTCTGTTAACGCTTTTTTTCCCAGCCTTTTGCGAAGGTCCGCTGACACGAAGAGCAGTGACAAGCGTAGCAGTTCCACAAAAGAAGATAAGAGTCATGTGAGTACAAGTCTTCAAGACAAGGTCTTTGACACGTTGGATGTCTGCGACTTTATCTGATCAGTTGAAATGGAATGTTTCTGTTCAGTTGGAGAACCTGCAAAAACGAATCTACCAGCTAGAGGAGCAGCTGCACAGTGAAATGCAGTTGAAAGATGAGTTGGAGCAGAAATGCAGGTATGGAATAATCCTTTGTCTTACGTTCATAGCCACTTTCCAAAATACAGATTAAGACAAAGCCTCGGCTTGAAGGAAAAGAATGAAGATGTAAATTTCTTAATCCATGATGGGAAAATGAGTCTGCCTGTTAGTCTGACTAAAGACATCTTGCAAAAACGTTGAGCCTGATGAGAACAGAATAGATGAGTTGCAAACTCTAAAAAAAGTTTTGTTTCGTGGGAGGATTAATGCTTGAATGACACTTAATAACGACATGGTCCCAAAGTGTCTTCTGTCCCTTGGTGCCTCTGTGATTTTATGAGGAAACTGGAGTTTTCCATGAAACAATTTTCACAAGATTTTACAAACTTCAGCCTCATTGTTTCATCTCTGTGAGAGACATTCAGAGTGTTTATTTATTTATTTTTATTTATTTTTTCTCTTGTTGCCCCTAGGACATCAAACAACAAGATTGAAAAGATTATGAAAGAGCTGGATGAAGAGGTAAATGCCTTTTTAAAATATTTCTTCCTCGCATTATAAATTCCTGTTATCAGCTTTGCAGTACACTCCTTTGATTTTGTTAATATAGTGTGGTGTCGCTAGCAAGCTATGAAGTTAAATATATTACTGTTTCAGATCAGTGGCTAGATTAGAGCTTGTTCCCCATCCACATCAAAGCTGCTCTTTTGTTCCTCGCCTTAGGCAAACCTGAGGAAGAGCGCCGATGCCAGCTTGTCTCTGCTGGAGAAGGACAAGCTTATGCAGCAGCACAGATTCACAGAGTACCAAAGAAAAGCCGACCAGGAGTCAGAGAAGAGACGGAATTTGGAAAACGAAGGTGAACTTAATGAAATGCTGCTGAGGTTATGAGTTAGACTTCTTGCAAAATACACACACTGGTCACTTTATTAGGTACACATGTTCAACTGCTTGTTAATGCAAATATCTAATCAATCACATAGCAGGAAGTCGGTGCACGAAGGCCGGTAGATATGGTTAAGATGACCTGCTAAAGTTCAAACTGGGCATCAGAATGGGAAACAGAGGGGATATAAGTGACTTTGAAGATGGCTTGTTTGTTGGTGCCAGATGAGCTGGGATGTTTCAGAGAATGGTCCGCAAAAGAATGGCAGGAAGTTCACTGTACTCCAATGGCCTCCACAGTCAGGAGGACTCAAACCAATAAATGCAACTTTGGAATCTGATGAATGAGGGATTCTTAATTTGGATGTCCAGGCGACAAAATTGCAGAAACTGTGTGATGCTTTCGTATCAATATGGAGCCAAACGTCGGAGGAATGTTTCGAGCACCATGAAGAATGAAAGAAGTTCTAAAGGCAAATTGGTGTTCAACCCAGTACTAGCAAAGTTGGGGAGAATTTTAATCGTTGAGTAAGATGAAGTATGTACTTTTTTTTTATCAGATGAAGCCTAATGTGCTGATTGGATTACCTGATAACCTCGTACCGTCTTCATCTTCCTAACTGCTGACTTTCTGCACATGGGCTTCTGACTTGAAATTACTCTTATCAGCTCTTTTTTTACATTTAATTTAATTTATTTTTGAAGAAAAACACAAAAAAAGTCACGAATGTTCTTTGTGCTAATACTTTCTTTCAGTCCTTTAGCAGTAATTTGCTGTCCAGAGTTAATAGTTTTTGTAAACATAAAGTCTAAAAATGAAGAAAGACAAACCTGCCTCAGACACTCCTAGTCTGATCACTCTGGAAAAAAATGAATTACTGAATAATGAATTACTAAAAGGCACCTCAGCCATGTCACAATACATTTATAAACACACCCATAGCTAAACAAGCAGCTGCTATTATGTAGTGGTAAAATCTAATGTTCATATAATAAAGTTAATGATGTGTGTTGGCTCTAGGCTGCTGACATAAAATAATTTATACTGGGGAAACTAAATCTAACTCTGCTGTAATTGGAAAGAGGAGCTTAAATGAGGTTGAGTTTTTTTTCTTATTCTTTATTTCCTTTATTTCCCCTTAGTGTCAAATTTGAAGGAGCAGTTGGAAGATATGAAGAAAATCAGTCAGAACTCGCAAGCCTCAAATGACAAGATTACCCAGCTTCAGAATCAGGTATACAGCAGACACATGCATGCACACTCTGGAAACTGAAGGACAAAACATTAAATGTTTTTTCCCTCCCTTTGTGTTGGATTTTTTTCTTTAATTTTTATTTTGGATTGACAGCTGGAAGAGGCCAACGACTTGCTGCGTGCAGAGTCAGATACGGCGGGGAGACTGAGGAAGAGCCACACAGAGATGACCAAGTCAATGGCACATTTGGAGAATTTGAACCGTGAGCTGCAGGAGAGGAGCCGCGCAGTAGAAGGAGAGAAGGCGCAGCTGGAGAAAGAGCTCCTGCTTCTACAGAGCACCCTGGACTCTGAACGGAGGAACTACAGTCAGGACTCAGAGGAGATCAGGGAGCTGCAAGGTGACACTGATATATCACTTCGAAAACAAGTGAAATCTGCGATAGCTCGACCAGATTACAGTTTCAGTTATTGATAACTGAAAAAGCAAGTGTTACCATACAGTTAAAATACATATTTAAAAGTCCAAAGTAGAATTGAATTGGTATGAAATAATTACTTTAAAAGGCTTTAAAAAAAAGAGGAAAAAACCCAGCTTCATGTCTTAACTGTCTGCCTTTATCTTTCACTCTTAGCGAGATTGTCGGGGTTGCAAGAGGATAACAAAAACTTGAAGCTTAGTCTGTCCAAGATGGAGGCGGAACGCAAACAGGCCCAGGAAAGAAGCAATAATTTGGAGAAGGTATGCATGTCACACTGAGTAGTATTTGTGCATCCAATTTGTAGACGTGTGCAAGTTGTTTGATTTTTTGTTGTTGTTGTGTTCTTTTGTTGTTTTCCCTCGCCACAGGAAAAGAACAATTTGGAGATAGACCTGAATTACAAACTGAAGACCTTGCAGCAGCGTCTGGAGCAAGAACAGACGGAGCACAGGGTGACGCGGGCACAGCTCACTGACAAATACGAGTCTATCGAAGAAGCCAAATCAGCTGCCATGTCTGGTATGTCAGGCCTACGTGCGCTCATGCCCTGCTTCCCCCCCCCCTCTAATTCAAATCATTAAGATTCTTTTTTTGCTTTGACTGTTCTATTTGTCTCAAATATTATTACCTTTTCTCTCTGCCTCATGGTTATTTTCTACTATCTTATAAGAAGTCACCTCCAGGTTCTGTTTTCGGTGAGAGGAATTCATGGTGCAAAGCAATGAGCGTGTTAGGACATTGCCTTGTTGCATATTCAGGTTTTTTTTTTTTGCAATAGAATGATACAGCAAAAGATTCACCCAGACGGCTCAGCTTGGTGATACATACAAAAAAGAAAACATTAAAATGAGCTTTTCTGTATCAAATGTCTCTATGCAATTTTCGAGCTTTGAACAGACGCCAGTTGAAACCTGTTGCCGTCTTTCTGTTTCCTCATTCCTGCATATATTATCTGAAGTGAACTTGAAGAGTTGTTAAATGGTAGTTATCCCCGAAAACCAAACAGCCATTACACTAACTGCTTTTTCAAATATGTTCTCCAGCTGTCCAGCAGAAGATGTCAGAGGAGACGGGAGCAAGGATGAGGGCAGAGAGCCGGGTGGTGGAGGTTGAGAAGCAGTGCTCAATGTTGGAGTTTGACCTTAAGCAGTCTGTGCAGAAAATGGAGCAGCTGATGAAGCAAAAGGAACGGCTGGAGGATGAGGTAACTGAGCGATCCTCACAATGGAGTTTTGTGTGTCATTTTATTTCTTTCAGCGCCGTGATTCCTAGAATTCTTTCCCGCCCTCTCGTTCTTCTCCAGGTGAAGAATCTGCAGATTCAGGTAGAGCAGGAGTCAAGCAAACGCATCCAGATTCAGAACGACCTGAAGACCCGCATGCAGGAGATGGACCGTCTTAGGTGTTCAGAGAAACAGCTCAAACAAGAGATCAACACATCACTGGAAAGTAAACGCTCACTGGAGTTTCAGCTGGCACAGCTGTCCAAGTAAGTTTCACCTTTTAGTTAGAAAACTCAATGTTTGTTTTTCTCTTAAAATGTTATCCATGTTGTCTGCTCACTAGTTATAGAGCCTTAAACATTATCAAATATGATGGAGATAAAATTGATGATTAATAGTTATATATACATGAAATGGGGCATTTGCACCATTGTGTCAGTTAATTTAACCTGGAAACAAACTGGCAGTAGCTGTAGCCAGGAGGGCTTATTTTCTCTTACTGCTGCACTGGCCAGTAATGCTCCTTGGAAGTCGGGGTGTAAATTGCCCTATAATTGCCTCCTATTTTCATAAAAGTGCTGTTATTCCAGCTTAGAGCGTGACTCTCAAAGCTGTTCTGCTACAGTGTTTACACCACAGGATTAGCGTTTACTCTCAGTCCAGCTCCATCTACTTGATTGCTAATCCTCTGGCTAGTTTGCTCTACTGCGTCGGCTGACTAGGCTGAATTAAGATGTCAGGTCTCTTTTTTGTTTTCCTGGCTGAAGTGTTTTGGTTGCTGTGTAAAATATGATACATGTTGGATTTACTAAAGAAAAAAAAAATCAAACACCTAACATATTTGTTTTGGCGTGCTAACAGACAGTACAGAGGCAACGAGGGACAGATGAGGGAACTTCAGGACCAGCTTGAGGCTGAACAGTATTTTTCTGTGAGTATATGTCACAGTTTCTCTGTCGTGCTCATTTAATGTGAAAAGCTCCAGCTAATCTCGTTTTTTTCTCCCTCAGACGCTTTACAAAACTCAGGTCAAAGAACTAAAAGAGGAGATTGAGGAAAGGAACCGGCAGATACAGGAGGCTAATAAGAAGGTGCAGGATTTGTGCAACGAAAGGTAAGAGGCTCGGTTCTCCTCATGCATATTGCAGCCTTCTTATATATCTAAATAACCTTTAACCTTTTGTAAGTATTCCTCATTTCTTTCAGCTTTTGCTGTTTGATGGGGGGAAAATTCAAGTGATGAGGTTTTTTCTTTTTTAAAATCAAACTTCCTTTATCCTGCACACAGGGATTCCTTGTCTGCACAGCTGGATCTGACAGTGACCAAGGCCGAGTCAGAACAGCTTGCTCGGGCACTTCAGGAGGAGCAGTATTTCGAGCTCAGCCAAGAGAACAAGAAAGCAGTGACAAGGCATAAGCAGGAGATTGGGGAGAAAGAGGCTACTATTGCACGGGTGAGCCTTCAAACACACACTGACAGCATTTTCTTTATTCCCACACTCATATTCATTGCTCAATTTCTAATTCTGTTAACTTAAAGTAGAGAAAATAAACATCTTCATATTTTTGCACAGCTTGAGGAATCCTATAAAACTCTGACCAAAGATGTGGAGAATCTCAGCAGAGAGAAGACGGAGTTAAGTGAAAAGCTTCGTATTCAGGATGAAGGTACTGTGCTTTTCATGATGCGCACATCTCCGCGTTGTAATTAATGTCGATGTACAAGCTTATTCCCCTTGTCTCTCTCAGAATATGTCGCTCAGAAGGAAGAAATTGAAAAATCAATCAAGGCCAACTACGAGAAGGTCCTCTACACAGAGCGCACACTGAAGACTCAGGTAAGAGCCTCTTACTTTTCGAGAAGTTACTCCATACTGTTCCTGTAAACAAGTGGAGAGATGCGGCCGATGTGTTCAACTGTTCGGTCTTTTCCATCCGTCAGGCGGTGAACAAACTGGCAGAGATCATGAATCGTAAAGACATGAAGCTGGACCAGAAGAAGAAGGGTAGCACAGCTGATCTGCGGAAAAAGGAGAAGGAAAACCGCAAGCTTCAGCTGGAGCTTAATCAGGAGAAGGAAAAGTTTAACCACATGGCCATCAAATACCAGAAGGAGCTGAGCGAGATGCAGGCGGTACGTGAACGTCTGGTTGCGCTGCGGCCCAGTATGATGATCTGTGGACTATTATTTGGTTTTAACCTTTGACCTTCCTACCACCAGCAATTGGCAGAGGAAAGCACGTATCGCAACGAGTTGCAGATGCAGCTGGACAGCAAGGAGAGCGACATCGAGCAGCTCCGGGAGAAACTGAACGACCTGCAGCAGCGCATGGATAACTCCAGCGTCACCAGCCTGCAGACAGACGAGACGGACAGTAATATCGCAGGTATGTTCCCAGCCCGTCACAGCTGCTGTTGCCTTTATCGATCACAGTGACAGTTAAAAATCAAATAAACTTACACTCGTGAACTTTGATCTGGTGACGAAGTTATGCGGTGTGGGATTTTACTTGGTTGAAAACTTGACTTACTTTGTTTGTGTCAGTTAGCGTAGGTACCACGAGGACTCGATTCCTGAAGTATAACCTTCTGAATATGATTTTTGTTTTGGTTTATTTGACACATTTGACTTTTGTCTCGTCTAAAATAAGTCTCCCTTTCAGGTTTTATTCTTTTAAATGTGTTGTTTTTAGTTCATGAGCCAAAAGATCTGAATCTGTATTTAGAGCATCATGTGAATGATTTTTTTCCAAGCAGTTTAAGTTTAGTACAGTAAGGTGTTAGAAGGCAGGGAAGCAGCTGTACTGACTCACTTAATTCTCTTTCTAATGCATCACCTTCTTAAATGACATCTAACATGTGTATGAATATATGTTGTGCTGGCTGTTTTCATGTTTGTTGGTAGCTGTGGTTAAATCAATCTCTTCTTTATTTCCCTCATGCCCAGTTGGTTCTCCTTGCTCTTCTTATCTTTGTAACTTCCATTCCTTTTCCTCTGTGAGTAACTCGGTGAATCAGCCCCTTTTTGCCCGGCCTGCGTTGCTGCTGTTGTATGTGTGTGTACTGTAGTTTTTTTTGTTGTTGTTTTTTTCCCCTCCACCCAATTTCTCAAGTATTGTTTTGCCAGAGGTGTGACAGCCATATCTGCTGGGAGAATTCAACAGCACTTTTGAAAGAAGCCTGTCAGAGTGTGGGGAGTGAATCAGCTCTAGAGGAGAAAAAAATAATGTAATGACTAACAGTGACGAGATATTACGAGAGAGCGCTGGGAGTGAATTTGCTTAATGTCACGAGGCCGACCTGAGCAGTGAAGCAGCCAAATTAGAACAAAGTTTACTGACACAACACCCGGTGTGAGGTCTGCCGCGTCACTCTCAGCACCTTTTAAATGTCTCCAAACACTGGAACAAACGTGTTCTTCAAACACGCAACACCCTTGTGTCTGTGTCGGCATGCTCACCACAAATCGCTGCTCGTTTGGACACGAAGACCTCCCTCACGACCTCACATGTAGTAGACAAATCCCACTTTTTTGTGGTGTTTTTTTTTTTTCCCTACTGAACCTGTTTAGATTGTGTTGTTTCAGCTGCATGCACTTGCATTTATGATTTAATTTTTGAATAAAGATAACACACATTTGTTTCTGTGAAAGGAGCGAGTGATCAAGCTAATTGAATTCCAGCTGCACAAATACTACATCAGGATTTTTAACATACTTTTGCAGTCTTACATGCTCTCTTAGCATGCTATAAGAAGGCCTTACTCATACTAATATTCTCTTCTTGCATGGGTGTGTGAAGTTGCAGCCTGGGATAGCTACAGTCTTCTCTTGTCACCTACTCCAGTGCACTTAACCTTAACGCTGGCAAACTCCCGAGGAGTTCACCAGCGTTTTATTTATTTATTCATTTATTTATTGACTTGTTCTTTATTTTTCTCCCCAGTTGAGTTTGGACCTGATTTGCTGCATGGCCTTCATCTAGTGTCTCTAAATACTTGCACAGAATTTTTCTTTTCATGTTTTTCTTCTTTGCTGCTTTTCAGAGTCCAGATTGGAGGGTTGGCTGTCTATTCCTAATCGTGCTAACATCAAAAGATACGGATGGAAGAAGCAGGTGTGTGTCGCACGGTTCCTTTGCTCGCTCACATTTTTCATTATGCAGAAAGAGGTTTCACCAACCCTCTCATTTGTCTCTGCAACATTTGCAGTATGTGGTGGTGAGTAGTAAGAAGATTCTGTTCTACAATGACGAGCAGGATAAGGAGCAGTCCAACCCCTCGATGGTACTGGATATCGAGTAAGTGTTTTTCTTTGTGGCATCTTCTTCTTGCTAGCTCGGTCTTCTTGAAAAATGTAGAGAAGAAAAAGTAACAAAGGTTAATGGATTTCTCCTCTTTTTATACCTTCTTGTGTAGCAAACTGTTTCATGTGAGGCCAGTCACGCAAGGAGATGTGTACCGAGCTGAGACTGATGAGATTCCAAGGATTTTCCAGGTAGGCTTTTTTTTGTTGTTGTTTTTTAATGTGCAGTTTTATTTTTATGTTCACATTTCCATGCAGTCATGAATAGAGTTTGCTCAGCCACAGAAACAAGGCCCTGTCTATCTCTCTCTAACTATTCAGATTTTGTATGCTAATGAGGGAGAGTGCAGGAAGGAGGCGGATCTAGAGACAGTCCCTCAGGGCGACAAGACCAACTGTCTCCCACACAAAGGCCACGAGTTCATCCCCACGTTATATCACTTCCCTTCAAACTGCGAGGCCTGTGCCAAGCCTCTGTGGCACGTCTTCAAGCCGCCTCCGGCCCTGGAGTGTCGCCGCTGCCACGTGAAGTGCCACAAGGACCACCTTGACAAAAAGGAGGATGTTATTGCTCCTTGCAAAGGTAAAACACAAATTCTTATCTCTGCAGGCTAAGCTGGTATCACGAGCATTTTAAGACAATAAACAGTCCGTATCTATAAATCCTTGAAGGTGTTTTCTAGTTTATGTACAGGCTCTAAGTTGGAATTCACTGACGAAGCATTTTGGGATACTCAAAGTAAACAGGACAAATTGGTTATTGTTGCAGCTAAACTCAGAGGTTTCTAAGGGAGTTCTTGTTGTTGTTTAATTTCAGTATCAGTCATATAAACATTGTTTATATCCTTGAGGCCTTTTTGTTGAAAGAAAGTATTTTAAAGCGTTGTTTACATCCTTGTTTCGTCCTCCCTTGGCAAATTCCAGCTTATGTTGACACGTCACTGCCACTTGTTCATCAGTGAAATAGTGTGAAACCACTGGCACGATCAGGTTTTGTACCACACATCTGCTAATGTGTAAACAAAGTCATTTGGAGGACTTGGATAGTTCGAGGTCATGTTTTTAAGGCTTGATTGTGTCATCCTGTCCAGTAAACTACGACGTGACCTCTGCCCGGGACATGCTGCTGCTGGCTCTGACCCAAGACGAGCAGAAGAAATGGATCGGCCACCTCGGAAAGAAGATTCCCAAGACCCCGCCGTCGACATTCACAAGAGCCTCGCCGCGGTCCATGTCCACTCGCTCTGGACCCAACCAATCCTTCCGCAAGAACCCTAAAAGCAATACAGGAAAGCTGAGGTAACTTGATAACTTTGAAATAAAACCCATCTCGTCAGACCTTATTTGTATTTATTTATTAACTCAGATTGCGTTTACATATTTTCACTAATGGTGAAATAACTTTAGATAACTAGGATAAAACGTGAGTATTTTTTCTCTTCAGGCAGTCAGTCAGGGTGTGCTGCAGTCAGTAGCCTTTTTTTTCTCTCTCTCTCCTCAAACCCATCTTGTGGGCTGAGATGTGGTCAAGTCAGTCATGTGACCTGCTGTTTGTCTCCTGTGTTGTAGCAGAGCGCAGTCCACCCTCCAAGCAGCAGACACAACATCGAGCACTTGTTGACAGGAACTTCTTCAGAAAGTTTTGTGTGTGTGTGTGTGTGTGTGTGTGTGTGTGTGTGTGTGTGCGTTTTTAAAAAACAGACTTTTTTCTATGACTTTAAACTTGTCTATTTATTAATTGTGTTATTGGGTGTTTCAAACTCAAGAGACACTTCCTGGTTGCTTGGTTGACTCTTGGGCTCTGTGCAGTTGGCACTTGGGATTTTCTAATTGGCACTAATGTGTTGTTGGGGTCAGTTACTAACTTCATATTCTTACATGGCAACTCTCATTAGACCAATATTCAGGATTTTTACATTACTGGTCAAACATCATGAAAAGGTGTTATAGTGTCTGTAAGCCAGCTTTTCTGTTTCTGTTGTTAGACTGGGTTACTAACGAAGGTTTTTTATTTTATTTTGAAAAGGCCTTTCTTTTACTGGACACCTGTCTCTGTTCTTCTTTCAGCTAACCGTCTGAACCGTTGGGATTTTTCTCTGGACTCTAAACTTTCCCTTCCTTCCTCATCCTCAAAAATGGAAAGAAACTGTATTGCATAGATAATTCATTAAAAAACAAAAAAAACAAAGCTAAAAAAATATATGTATATTGACAAATAACCAACGCTGGAGAAATTGCAACACACTTCAGACACAAGGCATCGTGGACATTAAAAAAGCAAGGGGAGGGAGTCACTTGACCAACTCAGCAAACTTGCAGCTCTACGTTTTCACCAGAAGATGGCGCACACGTCTTGATCTAAAGATGGACAACAGAGGGAGAGAGGGACTCCTGTCATGTAGACATCCTGTGGTTCATATCATGTGAGAGTTGGAATGGAAACTGGAAGGTAAAAGGGGGTTTTGCTGGGACTGCTGCATGTATGTGTTCAGTTTAAGGTACTGTCATACAGGGATTGCAGATCTGCGGCGAAAGGTTGTGTCTCAGGGGCGGAAAATTGATATCTATTTAGTAATTTCTTTCCCCCACCTGTCGGATAACGTGGGCTTTAATGCAACTATGCTTTTGTTTTGTTTTGGTTTTGTTGTTGTTGTTTTTTTTTTTTAATGACTGATGCCTTCATCTAACGTCTCTGGCCTTTATTCTTATCACTCTGCAAGTCAGTTATATCAGGTTTGGGACAACGTATTGGGACATGAGTATTAGATGTTTTGAGTATTGAGTGAGGAGCATGCAAGATCATCATTTAAATCTATGCATTGTTTTTATTATAATTATTTTTATTGCTCCAAGCCATAAGGAAAATTCCATTGTAATGGTATATAGGAGTCCTAAAACTTTTTTTGTTTATTTGGTACATTGTCTGTAATATTTTTTTTTTTGTGTATTCAGTGTATTTTTTCTTTGTAATGTATTGCCTTACATTGATTCATAGATAAGTGGTTCAAAAGGAAAACATTAAGTTAACAAATGTAAAACTGCACTGTTTGACTTGACTGTAAATTATTTGTAGAAGACTAAACAGGTGTAGCATTTGGCCCACCTAGTGCCTTACCGTTTGGATATTGATTTTACTGCCATATGTTTTTCTTTCCTTTTTTTTTTGTTGTTGAAACAAGACAAATCTGAATTCTTCCATCATTTTTTTTTTAAGAATTTGCCACACGTGTGTGGTTTTATCAGAACTTGCTTTGTCTGGTTTGAATATATATATAAAAAATTATATATATAAATAAATATATTAGATTACCTCTTTATGAACACGTAGCAATAGAGTTTGTGTAAAAACAAAGTCCCCGTTCTTGGTTCATATCATAAATTTGAGGAGGATGTATCTTAAAAACAAGCCCGTGTCAATGATTGTCCTCGATTGCAAGTCATTTTCTCTAACATGGTAATGTCCCGCTAATGCAAACACCCCCACAGTGTATAATATGAGAGAGACATAAGGATTATGGAATACCTCCACAGTCTTTTTATGTGTAACGTTTTGTTCAGTTAAAAACAAAAAGCACTGGAACTATGATCTACTCGTGTCTTGGATAATTTGCATGGTTAAATTGCATTGGAATCCGCACTGATGGATATGTCAATAAACATATCTCTGTCATTCATTGTATAGTAGTTTTCACTTTAGATGTCATTTATGTTTTTGTATCAGGCCAGCTGGGACAGATTCAAGGACCCCTAAGCACATCTTTATATGCTAATTTAACTCTGCTAATCTTGACACTTTTATTCTCACCAGGTTTATTTTTGGGCCTTTTTCACTTTTATTTTGAACAGGACATCAGAGCACACATGCAGGAAATGTCCTATTGTGGGGTCAAACCCAGGCCTTTGCACAAGGGTTCACCATATTGGTCTTCTGCTTAATCACTAAACTATAGCGGCACAATTAATTGTAGTTTTGTGCTTTTATATTCTAAAAAAAATAAATAAATACTTGGTGTTTTTTAATCATATGGAGTGGAAGGAACAAAGGGGTTCCATCCCCAAAGTTGGTCTATTTACGGTGTCACAGTGAGAGCAGTGCACTCTTTAATGTGAGATAACTATCATTCACTCACACTTGGAAATCCGTGTAGTTACAGCCTTATAAATACTGTAATTAAAGAAGTCTGAATGATCTGGGTGTGTGTATCTCGGATGTTGCTGCAGGCCAGCAGGGCGACTAGCAGATGTCAGAGCGCATCGATAAGTTCCCAGCGTGTTGTTGCAGCGTCATTCTGTTTGAATGAAGTTCAGTCCGAGAACTAGCAACTCTTCATACGCGCCCCAGTGGACCGAAACAGGAAAAATAGCGAGTTGAGGATATTAAAGGTTTCTAAATATGCCGGTGTTTACAGGTAAAGTACTTTTAATACAGCATGATTATCACCAAGGAGAAAATACTTTAAAAACGGGAACCCTTACACGTGTTTTTAGTTTTAAATTACATTAGCATGTTAGCTTAGCTGTGTGTAGCATGATTTGCATTTAGCCTACAACCGTTAGCATGCTATCTTGACAGCATCTTGTTCTTAGACTAGTGGTAGAGTTATTTCAGAAGACACTTTTTTGAAACAGGGAAGCGCACAGAATTATTACACCACTGTATCCGGCTTGCTGTTTGTTAACGTTATTTACTGAGTACGTGAAAAAGCTGTCCAAGCTAACTGAGCTTCTGCTGCTGTCAGCTAGCTTAGTTACCCAGTTAGCAGGTAATAAGTAAGGTGAGTTAACTAATTATGTAAAGCTACTGATTCTCACCGCAATGTCACCACTTTAATTGTGGTTTTACTCGCTGAAGACATTTCCCTATAAATTTTTTAGCAGAATTGGGAGCACTTGTGCCTTTTACTATAAAGGATAGCATTGCTAACAAAGCTAGCTAAATCATAGTGTACAGTTATACGTCTTTACTCCAACTGCGTCTTGAAGACATGCGATCACTCAGTTTGTTTTCTTTGTGTCAGTGATCTTATACTGATTTCTATAATCGCCAATGAGCGCCTTTATTACGGTTCATAGACATTCAGACTGCTGCATATTTGTTGGCTCCCACTTTGTGTTTATTCACCGACAGTCAGCTTGACTAACCGGGTGCCTTATTCCTTGGAGCACTACCCTGATGCTAAGGAGGTGCTGTGTCATGTCACGGTTTCCCAAACCAGGAACGGCTAATATTTTGACACTGAGTGCTTCTGTTTCTTTTCAGTAAATGTGAAATGGGGCAAAGAGAAGTTTGATGCAGTAGAGCTCAACACTGAGGAACCACCCATGGTGTTCAAGGCGCAGCTCTTTGCCCTGACAGGAGTTCAGCCAGACAGACAGAAGGTCATGGTGAAGGGAGGCACTCTCAAGGTACTAATATAAACATCCAAAATCTAGAAAAGGAGATCCTCAGAGAACCACACCAGTGCATATAGTTCCTTTAATTTAAACATGCTTAGTTTCGGTTCAGTTTCAAGGTTGTGCTATGGCTCTTACAAAAATGAAAGGGACTTTTTGATTAATTATAGGATTGGTTTTGTCTTTTCATTTGTTTTGAAACAAATAAGGTAAAGTTAAAGGTAAGATGAGTAAACCTTATCCATTTTAAGGTTGCTAATCAATGTTTTATCTGAATTCTAGGATGACGAGTGGGGAAATATTAAGCTGAAAAATGTGAGTACCGCATATACCAAGTGGTTCTTTACGGGAGCTTCATCACAAAATTTTCACATAAATTACTGAAATGAATATTTCTCTGCTTTTTGAAGGGAATGACCCTGCTGATGATGGGCTCAGCAGATGCCCTACCCGAGGAGCCTGCAGTCCGACCCATGTTTGTAGAGGACATGACTGAGGAGCAGCTGGCCTCAGCGGTGAGTAATCCTGAAAATTACCACTGTGGGGTGAACAAATATAACAATTACAGCTTTTAGTGTGGATGTGATTGATTGAATTGGGCTTTCATGTACTGAGTATAAAGTATAAAATGGTAAACTAAATGTGCAGAATCATTTAGTTGCTAAAAACTTTTTTTGTGTGTGTGGCTCAGTGAGACATTTGCAAGCTAGGTGTTTTGGTGTAGTAATGAATTTATAATTTATTTACTGAAGAGAAAATATGCAGCAGACTCAAAATACAGTATGAATTACAAACTTCCACATGATAAATACTGGGTAAATGTCTTTAAGATGGAAATGGGCAAACAAAAGACCCGCTTTCTCATTATGAGTTTGTTCATCTGTGGATCCTCGGTTCCTCTCATCAGGGATGTGAGCAGAATTGGCGAGGAAGAGACATGAGGAGAGAGAAGTTGGTGGATAAAACAGCCATTTAAAAAAAAAGAAAAAAAAAGAGAGAGAGAGAGAGAGAGATGCATCCTCTGGAGCCCCATTTTTAAGGAGATTTTATTCAAATCTCATGTTTGGCACAACTGCATCATAGTGCAACTGTATTTTACACTTTCAGATGTAGCAGTGTTCTTTATATTTGTTTATGTTTAGGGCTGCTCTGAATTATATTTACTTATTTATTTAGTACTTCCTAAAAAGGATACACTTGTGCGTCTTTTATTAAAGCTCCTCCAGCAACATGAAGTACTGAGATTGATGTCTTGGTCACAGGCAGGAGGGAAGAACAAATTAAAGAAATGAGCAAAGCCTCTTTAGTGGTTCATAGAGTTTGACGTGTGAACTTATTAACGTTTCTGAAATTGGACGCGCCAAAAGAATTGAAAGGACAGAGTTCAACAAATTTGAGCTTTTAAAAAAAGACAGTTTATGTATCTAGAACAGATCAGATGACCATACTTGATAAAGAAGAAGTGGACTCAATGTGATGTGTTGATTCTGTATTGTCCCTTCTGCACAGTCCCAGATCTACAATGAAACTAAATTTATGTATCCCTTACCTACACGTAGTGTTATACCTTGAGATGAACCAATGCCACTGTGAATGTTGTCATTGTCAGATGGAGCTGCCTTGTGGACTGACGAACTTGGGCAACACCTGCTACATGAACGCCACAGTGCAGTGTCTACGCTCTGTGCCAGAGCTCAAAACTGCACTCAGGAGGTCATTTTTACTGCTATTACTGTTTGTCGGTGACGTGTTCAGATCATTACGAATAATTTCACCACCACTGGTTTTAGTTGCCGTTCACCTCACATCACTCTCCCGCTACAGGTATTCAGGTGCTCTGCGATCTTCAGGAGCAAATGCACCATCTCAGTACATCACAGCAGGTGTGAAGCATGCCAAAAAATAGACATATTAATGTCGTGAATTTACTGATACAAATAAAATGGTTTCTTTGTTTTTTAGCCCTTCGTGATTTATATGAGACTATGGATAAAACCTCGTCCAGCCTCCCTCCCATTATTTTGCTGCAGTTCCTCCATATGGCCTTTCCACAGTTTGCTGAGAAGGGGGATCAGGGGCAGTACCTCCAGCAGGTGAAAAACTCTTAATTATAGTTCTGCGTTGTTAAATTTGATTAGCCATGTGACGTGTCTTTAACTCAGTCTCATAATGGCAGCAAATTCATGACATTTATTGTGCTTTGTTGTTTATTCAGGATGCCAATGAATGTTGGCTGCAGATGATGAGAGTGCTTCAGCAAAAGCTGGAGCCACTAGAACCAGAGACTACCATGGAGGTAATGCTTAAAACCCCCACCAAATCTATTATTTTGTAATCTAATTATGGCTGTCTCATAAATTCATGAGAAAATTTTGTTATTTTTAATCTTCAGACTGAATCTGAGGGTGGAGCTGCCTCTGCCTCTGCAAAGAAGAACTTCATTGACCAGTATTTTGGTGTAGAATTTGAAACTAGGTATCCTTCTGTCTTTGTCAATCAAATCTTTGTGCACTTTAATACTTGAGATATATATATATATATATATATATATATACATACAAGTATAAGTTTCACTTTAAAAGACTGCACTGTTCTTTCATAGTTGTTGGTAATGAGATAAAATCTAGAGGTGAAACATTAATGAGCCGGGCTTCTTCTTAACTCTACTATTCAGCATGAAATGCACAGAGTCTGAGGAGGAGGAACCAATCAAGGGCAAGGAAAGCCAGCTCCAGCTCAGTTGCTTCATCAACCAAGAAGTGAAATACCTGGCAACAGGACTAAGGCTGGTAAGTATCATGAAAAGGCTGAGGTCTGTGTGCAAAGCATAGATGGTATGAAAGATGCATATAGCCACCTTGAGATCACACAGTGGTTTTGGACTGGACATTTTTAACCTTTAACATTTGTGTTTTGACTATTATGGTTACAGTTAGGAGCTAATGCTAAGCTTGATTCATTCACAAACTGTATGAGTGCAATACACAGGCACATATCAGCTAATTGGGCCTACATAACAAGCCAATAAGACAGACAGTTTATTGAACCCGCAAAGGAAATTACTGTGTTACAACAGCATGAAAACAATAGAACACAATACGATAAAAGCAATGTTGTAAAAGTATTAAAAAGTAGTACCACAAGCTGACAGTGAAGGGCTTATAATGTGAGGTAGTGCAAAATATTTATATGCAACAAAACAAAAACGTGAAGTTATGCTGAGATGGGTGGGGGCTGAGCCTCCCTCCATTTCTCTATGGAAGTCGCTCATCATTGATGTTATGACTCTGATCAGGTTGGGACATTATATTGATTGGAGCTCCCGAATTTTTGTGGACAAATGGAAGAAACCACTGGAAGCACTGGGAGTAACCTGTAAACTGGATGCTAATGGACATAATGTTATAATACTCTAGTGCTGTGCAGTGTTGTTATTTTGGATGTGAACCAGTCTTGTATTTGTTGTGGAAAAAAGTTAAATAAAAGTTGGGAAAAGTGGAAAAACAAAACCAAAACAAAACATGAAGTTAAAGAAAAATAAGACCAACTGCAGATGTCATTAATAAATACCGGTATGTAAACACAAGAAATTGCAGCTGGAAACTATAGTATAGAAATCTGTGTTGAAAAATGTGATTTCTTGCATGCTGACACGTGTGTTTACCTGCCCAGAACAGGAACTGTTATACAGTCTTGTAGAGAATAGTAGGAATGCTTTCCTGAAGTGGTCTTTATGGTAGCGGGGTTGAATCAGTCCAAATGAGAATGAGCTCTGCTGCCTCTGTAGTGGGGAGCTGGTATGGTGGGTTGTCCATGGTGGACAGCAGTTTGTCATTGACCTCCCGTCCTTCACTGACTCAGACACCTGCACATTCTGACCAGCAATGGTTCGAGCCTTGTGAATTAGTTGTTGATCGTGGGGGCATCTCTGGCACTGATGCTGTCCCCCAGCAAAGTACACAACAGCAAAGTAAATGACACTCACTACCACAGGATGGTAGAAGATCTCCAGCATTTTGCTACACATACTAAAGAACCTGAGTTTCCTCAGAAAGTAGCGTCTGCTCACCCCCTTTCGCACAGCATCACTTTTGGTTCTTAAGTCTAGTCTGCCATTCAAGTGAACACCCTAGTGCCTGTAGTAGTCCACTGTTTCAGCCTCCTCACACATGATGGTAATGGGCTTAGTCACAGTTCTTTTTTTCACATTGGAAATCAACCAGCATCTCTTTTGTCTTGCTCATGTCCACAAAGAGGTGATATCTACCAGACCACTCCATAAAACTCCTCAACAGCTCCCTTTACTCCCACTCCTGGCCATCCTCAATACACCCAACCCCTGCAGTGTCATTAGAGGACCTCTGCAGGGGGAAGGACTCACAGTTATGCTTCTAGCAGATGCTGATCCACTCCAGCTGTTTGGGCCAGGACGCCTGTCAATCAGCATGGGTTACAACATGGATGAGTTGGTCCAATCGTACTTCATCAGAAGGAAAAACCGCACAAACTTGGAAGATTTGTGCAAAATGAAATGGCTTGCAGTGGACAGGTGCAAGGATACTGGTGGTTACACGCTTGTGTAGTAAAGAGGATATGTTCTATCACAAGACATGATAAGACAGCTGATCAAGTTGGTTTTTTTTGTTTTGTTTTTTTAAATTCTGATTTTTCTGCCCCAACAGAGACTGCAGGAAGAAATCACAAAAATGTCTCCGACCCTGAACAGAAATGCGCTGTATATAAAATCCGTAAGTCCTCTTTTCGCTCTTATATTCCTTTTTGTCATTTGAAACTGCCTGCAGGACTGTGTGAATGTAGGACTTGAGTATGACATTCATTTCGGTTTTCTTTCCTCCTGTTAGTCAAAACTTAGCCGCCTGCCTGCTTACTTGACTGTTCAGATGGTCAGGTTTTTCTACAAAGAGAAGGAGTCTGTCAATGCAAAAGTTCTAAAGGTTTGTCTTCAGCTGCAGTTCTTTCTTACAGTGCTCACAGTAGCTGAGGATCTAAAGTCTCAGAATTTGTGTATATTTTTTTAGGATGTCAAGTTCCCGCTCATGTTGGATGTTTATGAGCTGTGCACTGCCAAGCTGCAGGAAAAGATGTTACCAATCAGGTCAAAGTTTAAGGAGGTCGAGGACAAGAAGCTAGAGAAACAGCAGCAAAAGGTAAAGCAGATCAGCTCGCCATGACATTTACACACATTTAGGAGTAGATGAACTCCTATTTAAAGCATAAACTCTATTTGATTTTCTTTTCTAGTTGATAAAGAAGGCAGAAGCAGCAAAAGAAGTGAAATATGAGCCTTTCTCGTTCTCAGAGGGTATGTACCTGTGACAGTAGTGCAGGAAATGTTACATGAGTAGAAAAAATACATTTACAATATAAGTTAAAGAAATCAGGTGTTGGAAGTAGATGGGGAAAAAATGTAAATGCACTACAAATTCACCTGCCTTACCGGACAAAGTCTCGAGTCATCACCCCTGTTTCCAAGGAGCCAGGCTGAGCAGCAGTTCTCCAGGCTTTCTGAAGGTCTTTTATCCTGGCTGCTTTTTCACTCAATTTACACATAGAAAGAAGGACATTCAGTACAGGACTTTTACTTTTATTTATTTTACTTTTTTTGTAAGACTGACTTATGAATCATTTGAGCATAAAAAAGGTGCCTAACTCATGTGATGAACTAGTATTGTCAACTAAGCAAAGTTCACTTGAATCTGCAAAAAATGCCAAAGATAACATTTTGACAGGTATAAAATAGTATTTTTGCACCAACAGGGCGTCCTGTAAAAAACAAAAAAATAGAAAACTGGACAAATGCATGACAAACATGGCAAGCTTCAAAACACGATCTATCGTCTGGAAAGGGTCTGATAGCTTTGTCGCTATGGCGGTGAAAAATACAGTGCAACACTATCAGTAGGGCTGGGTATCGTCACTGATTTCTATAACGCGATCTGATTCACAGGGCCCCAACTGGATTTGATCTCCTCTTCGATTCGATTCAATTTAGACTCAGACAGAAATATTATAATAATAATCATTAATCAGTACATATCTATATATATCTATATAGATATATATAGAAATTTGAGTATGCTTTTTTTTTTTTTTTTTCTCTCTCTGTGTGGATATTTTTCTTTTGCTCACGAGTCAGAATTAAAGGTACGGCACGTTTTCTTCTTGTAGACCTTGGTTCCAACAACAGTGGCTACTACGACCTGCAGGCTGTGCTGACGCACCAAGGCCGCTCAAGCTCCTCAGGCCACTATGTGGGATGGGTCAAAAGGAAAGAAGGTAATCGCATTTGTGTGACAGTAATCGGCACGCACCTGACATCAGTCAGTCCCAATTTATACTGTGCAAGCGCTTCATGTGTCGTGTCTTCCGGTGTCGTTCTGACAGATGAGTGGGTCAAGTTTGACGATGACAAGGTGAGTGTGGTGTCTCCAGAGGATATCCTGCGACTGTCAGGTGGCGGAGACTGGCATATAGCGTATGTTCTACTGTATGGCCCCCGGCGGCTGGACATACTTGGAGAGGAACAATAGCTGTGGCAGACTTCTCAGAAGACAAAGACAACATCCAATATACACACAAATTGCCATTTCAAAGCACTGTCTGCATAGATGTGCAATAAAACTGGTGTCTTTAAAGATTTGAATACCTTAATTTTTTTGTTTTCTTTTGTAACCAACACAGATGCTTGTAAACAAATTCTGTCAAATGGTGTTAAATATTCAACCACAGTGGGCTTTGAAAATGGAGAGATGATGAGAGGCAATCTCTGGACTGGATCCTCAAGAGGTTTTTGAGTCTAGCGCTGCAGTTTCATTAAATGTTTTATACACATTGTATATTTTTTAAAGCCTTTGATGAGGTGCTCATATCATTAAAGCAAAATGTTTCTCTCTAGTCATTTAATCTTGTACAGAAATGCCTAGCCAAGCTGTCTCTGACGTATTACAAAACACTGTAAAGACTTGCCCTTGTTCACCTGTTGGCCCCCTCGGGGTAATCTGGGTTCAATCTCAGGTCTTTTAAGTGCTTGGCTCACATCATCTCCTGTAATTGTTCTGAAATGTATTGACAGATGAGGTTCTTTCTGCCAAATCTTCACTAATGCTCTTTTCAGGGAGGTGTGTGGGGAAACTGTTCAGAACATGTTGCCCTTGTGGTGAACTGTGTGCGGTTTAATAAAGGCTTGAGATTCAACCGTGATGGTTTGCTCAATAAGCTTTTGAACGTCATTCTTGCTGATGCGGATCTCAGACTTTAATCTATACCTTTACAAAAAGAAAAAAAATGCTGTGCTTGACCATGTTTCTCCGTGCAGCTTTCCCGATCGCCCTGCCACAGTCTGTAAGGCCTGAACGTCAACTCTCTGTAATAACTTAATTGACTGAACTCGTTTCATAGGTGGTGAAAATAAAGTGTTACACCAAAATGAGATTGTTGTGTATCAAAACAAACGTGCTACCAAACTTTTTACAAGGCGAAAACATTTATTGAAATCTCTACAGTGGGGAAAACCAATATCTGATATATAAAAACTAGTTTTCAACATTTTTGTATGAAAAAAGTGGAACAATGTTATGGAAATACAGATTTTAAGCCTCACTGAGGCCGTCTGCAATCTGGGAGAAACCTGTGGCGTTCAGAGCTGCGACCAGGTTCTCCACAGTAGCTTGTGTTCCCTCTCTGTCCTGCCAGGCCACCAGCAGCAGTTTGGCCTGCATGTCGACGTCTTCGCTGTCCGTTTCGATTTCTCGCAACTCTGCCGCCTTCATCTCAAAATGAGAAGCGAGGTTCTTCCACTGAGCGCCCAGTTTGGCTGCTACGTCATCCATCTGCTGGTTCGTCACAAGTTTGCTCTGAATGCTCGGACCTTGAAGAAAATGGAATAGGAAGGACATAAATAGCTCTCTGCTCCAGGCTTGGAACTGCGCTAACACAATAAACTCAATTCATTGTGGGAAGTGGGAGCTTGTAAAATACAGAGGTCAAGTTGGGTTAAAGACATTAAGATGGAAATATGTGTGAAGTTGGAACTGAGGGTCATGCTTTCATCATCTTAAATTAAGCGTATGAAAGAGGGAAAGCAAACATACTGATAGTTAAATTGAATATGCAATGTTATTAAGGGGAAAGGTACAGAAGCAAATTCTGTTTCAGTCCAGTATTTTCTATTTTAGCTCATTGATATCACTTTCATATAGTAGTACAAGTTAAATCAGTAACACCTGCTCTTTCTGGTACAGTCATGGCCATAGATACTTGGACAATGACACAATTTTTGTAATTTCACTCTCTAAAGAAACCACAGTGGGTTTAAAGTCAATCAAAATGTGATTGAAGTAGAGTTTCAGCTACAATTCAAGAGGTTTAACAGCTATTTTTATGAATGATCCCCCATTTGCTCCTTCCCTTTCTCCGAGGCTCAAAATTAAATCAGACAAACTAACAATTTTAAATTTACTGTTTTTAATACCTGGATCTCAAACAGGCATCACTAATTGCTACAATTTATTTTGCCTCTTCATCCTAATGATGGCTTCTTTCACTTGCATTGAAAAATCTTTGGCTCTTACATTAAGGCTTTCAGTGATCAGCTTCCAGGGAACGGGCCGCTCCAGTTACATCTGAGCCTCTATTCACTCCATTAACTACAGTGGATGGAATATTTTTGTCTTCTGCTTCAATCACATCTTGATTGTTTGATTTAGAACACTGACCTCACTGAAATCCAACAATCGACCACAGGTTAGCGTAACATATGAAGCGTGTAGTTGCTCGAGAATGAGAAATAATGAGAATTAAAATCTACTGAAAAGTCAAACAGTCACATCCGGGGCAAATTAAAACCATTCTCCACCAGGTGAAATTGTCAGGAGATTTATGACAACACGGTCAATAAATAAAAGAAATGAAATAAAAAGCATGAAATCATGTGATAGCATTGGCCATGTCACTGATAATGGTGACAGGAAGTCCCCAACCAATAGGACTATTTCCTCCATGATCATGATCACTAAGATCCTGATCATCACCTCCTAACATCACACTACTGGTTTGCAACATGTGTGCCAAAGTGATTCTTTCTCGTTCATTTTGTGCGTGCAAAAATTTACCAACATCGAGAAACCTCATGCTGGGTGATATCATTCTTCATGGGAACCCAATGTAACCTAAAACTTTATTAACCCAATGACAGAATTTGTGTCTAAATACACACAAACACTCAATTTATAATCATGACAATCAAGGTGTAGTGATTCCTGCACCTGTGTAACAACAAAGGTGACCTTGACCTTAAGCACAGCTGAAGACACATTAGTTGATCTTTAACTGTAAGTCTGATTAAATTCTAAATAATAGGAGGAGTAGTGATTCTTGTGAACTTCACCATGACATAAGCTCACTGGTCCTTCGTTTGGATGATCTAATAATAATAATAGTTTCCTTGTCTAAGTGCTGACACACACAAACATATGTGAAGTCAGAAACATCTAGAGTGAAATACAGAACATGTGATGACTTACTGTCATTGCTGTCTTTGAGCAGATTGTCTCCATTATCATCGTCATCCTCTTCTCCTGTCTTTATTTCTTCAGATGGGATGTCCTTCTTCATGAACGGAGAAAAAAAAAAAAAAGAAAGAAAAAGGATGGGTTCATGGACTTATGGAAACTCAGTTTGTTTTTGCTTTTTTTTAATAAAATAAAATCCTTACTGGTAGCTCTTTGGCCAACTTGCTGACCATGCTGTCGAGGTAGTCTGCCAGGCTCTTAAACTTCTGGTTTGTTGGCTGAAAGAAGTGTGGACTTCTCCTGGACAGCAGTCTCAAAGCCCGCCAGCCATAGTTTGCATTTCGCACAACCCTACAAGGAGTTACAGGATTAGACATAAAAGACATCAGGAAAATAGTAAATATATGGAAAGTAAATAAAAGAAATACAATTAAAAATAAGTCTCAGGTAGGAGATGGAATAGTGGATTTTCCCCCTCCATGGTTAAGAAAGGTTTTGTAAAAGCCATCTTACTTGTACTCCTCCTCGACCATGTTGGCTGGGTCGGCCTGTTCAATAGCTTCTGCGAAGAATTCATCCAATGACGGCATGAACTCTCTGAAAGAAAGGCCGCAGTTGTAAAATAACAAATGTAGGGTGTATATACAAAAAGCCGAACGTGAACTCATTTCAGGACTTTTCTAACCTGCTGTCTGACTTGCAGGCCTCCATGTTGTCATGATTGAGGTTCCACAGCCGGGTCAACTCATCACTAGCAAACAAGAGAAGAGCTTGAATGACCAAAATTTACAGTTTCACTAAATTTCCAACAATACTTCAGCAGGATGGACACCAATACAGAGAGAAATCTAAGACCAACGAAAAAACCAAACCACACTTCACACCACTCCACCATCCCACCCCCAGATTCAAGCACATACTTTCCCATAAAAATCTTCCGGTCTGGCCCTTTTCCAAGGAAGTCTTCTGGAGCTTGTCTTTTCCTTGTGAGTCTTTTGGGCTTGTCATCTACTGTTCTGTTAAAGAGGCAAACAAGTGGGACCACCTGTTATTTTGGCATGCTATCCAGCATTCCATGCTGCTGTAAAAACTGACTAAACCCTAAATCAAATAAAATGATTATCTGGAACGGCTACTTCAAAACATTACACTGCTGTACCTCTCTTTCACAAAGCTCGGACATCCTTCGTTTTTCCAGGCATTCCAGTTCTCCTCTGTGTTAAGAATGTGCTGTCAGAGATAATGAACATTTATAGTGGGACCAGTGTATAGAGAACAAAAGACTTGACAAGCTGTGAGCGCGTAAACAAAAGCTTCATTTAATCATACTGGTATTCCCAAAGCATGGCTTACCTCAACCATGGCAGCAAACTTGTCCCCATCAGGAGGAATCTCCCTCAGCAGCTGCAAGAGCAGAGCACAGATTAAAGGGGATTTATAACAGAAAGTCGTGATTCACCACCGTTTTGTTTTTTTTTGTTTTTTACATAGTAGGTAGGTGAGCACAAAATATGAGAAAGGACCATTTCTGTTTTTTTCCTTCACAGAACAGAAAATTAGGATTTACAGCTTGTTGTGACATCCACTTGGATTGAACCTATTAGGGTTTCCCTAGTGTTTTCATATACCGTAATTGTCGGGCTATAAGCCGCTACTTTTTGCACAAGCTTTGAACCCTGCGGCTTTTAGTCAGGTGTGGCTTTTCTATGGATTATCCATGATTTTTGTGATATCGTAAGACGATTTGTTTTGTTTGTTCCGCTGTTGTACGGCGCTACGTTGCCTGGAGGAAGGGCATGTGATCAGACACACAGTATCGGGGTTCAAGAGTGGTATGTTGGTCACATGTCCATCCGCCAGGAAACATAGTGCCGTACAAGTAGCGCGAAAAACAAACTTCAAAGTAGCGTTACGCGTTCAGCGGGAGGCGTGGATGACTAGCGGCGATAAACCTGCGAAAAGCAAGTTATGCTCAACTCCACCGGTGGAATATGACAGCGTGAAAAAGTGTGAAAACATCCACGATCACCAACGGATTTCGAAGGGCTGGACTAGGGTTGCAAAATTCCCGGAATTTTCAAAGATGGAAATTTTCCATGGGAATAAACGGGAATTAACGGGAATTTATGGGAATAAACTGGGAATTTTCAAAATTGAAGGATGGCTCTTCTTAGGGAACTTAAATATAGTTGAGCAAAGTATATTTTAGCATAATATTGACAAAAACAAACAAATGCAATTCAAATACACTTGAATATCCATACCATTCCTTAATCACATGTACAGAGCACAAGCTTGCTGCATGGCTATTGAGACCACCTACTGGCACTGTGCATGCCTCCATCACATGTACACATGGACCACACTTTTGAGCCTGAAGGACAAAGAGTATTGAAGGCACACATTTGAGCCTGTGGACTTAACAAGTGAGGTAAGTTTTGATGATATTATGGGAAAATATATTCATTAAATGTTTAAATTGTGAATATCACATAAAATGTATTAATCTGGTAGATAGCAATCTGATAAGATGCTAAATAAAATACTAGCATCTGTTAGATGCTAAATAAGCCATAGCTAGTATAACATAAAGAAGATGCTAGCTTCCTCATTTGGCTGTTTTGTTTTGAAGATCATTCCAGTTGTTTAGCTAGCCTTACTATTTATATCTGTTTATTATCATATTGCAATTGTATTATTACGATCTCTTGCATTGCATTAGCATTTTTACAAGCTCTTGTTTTATTTTACAGAAAAATGCCATGTGCGCTATCTGATGTGTGGAGACATTTTACACCAGCTAATGTACAAGGGAAATCTGTATATATGTGTAAGTATTGTGATAAGACGTACGTGAAGAATGCCACAAAAATGCAGCAGCACATTGCAAAGTGCAAAAAAATTCCTCAAGGCCCAACACATGCAGCAGCCAGGAGTTCCACTCAAGGGGAAAATGAATCTGTTTCAGCTGTATCAGAGTCAGATACCCACTCATCAGCTCCTGGTCCCTCTGGCATCAGAGGATTCTTTGATTTTATGGATGACACTAGCCAGAAAAACGCAGATGAGTGTTTTGCTCGTGCAGTCTATGCAGCTGGCTCACCCCTGATGCTGACATCCAATGTGTACTGGAAGAGATTTTTGAATGTTCTCCGACCAGCATACATTCCCCCAACCAGACATGCATTGTCTACTCATCTACTGGATGAAGAGTTCAGTCGAGTTCAAGCAAAGGTGAAACAGACCATTGACCAAGCTGACTGTATTTCAGTCATCTCTGATGGATGGTCCAATATCAGGGGACAAGGAATTATTAACTACATAATCACCACTCCTCAGCCTGTGTTCTACAAGAGTGTAGAAACAAAGGAAAACGGACACACAGGCCAATACATTGCAGATGAGCTAAAAGTGATCATCAATGACCTTGGACCAGATAAGGTTTTTGCACTGGTCACTGACAATGCAGCCAACATGAAGGTTGCCTGGGCACATGTGGAGGAGACCTACCCTCATATAACTACTATTGGCTGTGCTGCCCATACACTAAATCTTCTCCTAAAAGACATAATGGCACTAAAAACAATGGACACTCTGAATAAGAGAGCGAAGCAAGTTCTGAAATATGTTAAAGGCAAACAAGTAACTTCCGCTACATTTCTGTCAAAGCAAAAGGAAAAGAACAAGAGTACTACACTGAAGCTTCCCAGCATAACGCGATGGGGTGGTGTTGTTATCATGTTTGACAGCCTTCTGGAGGGAAAGGAATCTCTGCAAGAGATGGCCATATCCCAGTCTGTAGGCATCGACAGTGACATCAAGAAGGTCATCTTGGATGATGTGTTCTGGGAATGAGTATCTAGCAGTCGGAAAATCCTCAAACCTATTGCAGCAGCAATAGCGAAGATAGATGGGGATGGTGCCATCTTGTCAGATGTCCAGTGCCTTTTTGCAGAACTCAGAGGAAATCCAGACAATTCTGCCCACTTCCCCACTACTGAAAGCAGAGGAAACGGCTGTGGTCAAGTCATTGGAACAGTGGAGGGAGCATGCACTGGCTTCATGCAGCCAGTGCATGCAGCAGCATACATGCTGGACCCCAAATATGACAAGGGCATACTTTCTGGGGAAGAGATCAACGGTGCCTATGCGGTCATTACAGCCATGTCTGACCACCTGGGTCTCGATAAAGGCAAAGTTCTAGGCAGTTTGGCAAAGTATCGAACAAAGCAAGGCCTTTGGAAAGGGGATGGAATATGGCAGTCATGCCAGCACATATCTGCAGCCACCTGGTGGAAGGGACTATGTGAATCTGAGGCCCTTGCACCTGTAGCCTCCATCCTCTTCCAAATCCCACCATCATCAGCTACCTCCGAGCGCAACTGGTCACTGTTTGGCAACACCCACACAAAGGTTCGCAACAGGCTCACAAATGTGAGAGTGGAAAAGCTGGTCGGCATTCGGGCAAACCTACGGCTCTTTGAGCCTGACACAGAGCCATCCTCAACAAGGCTGGAAAGTGACACTGAAGAGGAAGACTCAGAGTTGGATGCTGAGGAAGTGGACATGTTGTTGGATGATGATGAGGTCCAGGAAGAGTCTATTGACTGAGCAAAAATGAGAAAAGAGGATTGCTTGAAGGAAGATTTGCATGTTTAATGGGACGTTTTGGAGGATAAGTGACATTTTTCATTTAACCTTTTGAATGGGACTTTGCGGAGATTTTTGGACAGGGGGCATTTTTGAATGAGCGGGGTTAGGGGATGGTAATATTGAACTCAACATTTCTGTTTTTATTCATCCATGAAACAAGTTATTGAAACGTGTTCTATTCTACTGTACTTACAAATAAATCTGTTGAAATATCTGTTGAAAACATTTTGCATGGAGGTTTTCTTATGATTTCTGTTTATATTTATGCTTGGAAATAATATATTCCCAGTTAGTTCTCCTAAATTCCCATTAATTTCCATAATTCCCATTATTTCCATGGAAAGTTTCCAATATGGAATATTTCCAAAATTCCCAAGCTTAACTTACCATGGAAATTTACCAGAAACTTTTCGGAAATTTACCGGAAATTTTACGCCCCTTTGCAACCCTAGGCTGGACTGCTGCATGATGGAGAGGAGGACACCGCCACGGCCCTTCTGAGGGTGTTTGACTCTGACACTGACAATGAGGATTTCTTTGGTTTTGAAAGTGACAACGAAGGAAAGGAGCTGAGAGTGGATGACGAAGCCATTCTGAACCTGTTTGTTTCCGACACTGGAGAAGAGGACTTTGGTGGTTTTAGTGCGCAGGAAGAAGAGAAAGATGGTGAATGACTGACTTTTCTTCTTGTTAAAGCCGTGTCACTGCACCTGAGCCTAAAAGGTAGTCCGAATCTATTTTTCTGGTGTGCTGTAGGTTATTGTTATGTACTACATTTGTTACTCATTTATGAAGCACAGTACATGTTTCGTACTTGTAATTACCGGTACTTGTACATATACCTAAAAAGTTATGCAAATATGTACCCATAACTTGTTTTTCAAAATATTAATAAAAGGGGTGTGTCCCCAAACAGCCATCTCTTTCCTGACAATTCCCTTTGTGCATATTCTCTTACATATGATAAGTCAACATTGAAACACCTGCGGCTTTTAGTCAGGTGCGGCTAATGTATGTACAAAACAGGATTTTCCCCTGATTTTAGCTTGTGCGGCTAATATTCAGGTGCGCTTTGTAGTCCGGGAAATACGGTATATACATATATTGTAACAGTGGTGCATGCGTATTAAACGTGGCCAAAGTTTAAATACTAACTTCACACCAGTAATTCTTGCGAGCAAAAAGCTCAAGGCTTCAGTGGGGCCAAATGACAACAGTTGCCTCAAGGTGCTTTATATTGTAAGACACTGAGCCGACAATAACACAGAAAACCCCAACAATCACCAACTGTATGAGCAAGTACTTGGCAACAGTGGGAAGGAAAAACTCCTTTTTAACAGGAAGAAACCTCCAGCAGAACCAGGCTGCCACTCTTTAGGGGTGGGGGAATGAAGACAGGACAAAACACACTGTGGAAATGCAGAGTAGTGTATAAACACAGAGGTGCTTATATAGCACTAGGTAAGTGAAAAAGAAACAGTGCATCATGGGAAGCCTAAGCCTATTTCCGCATAACTTAAAGAGGATTCAGGGTCACCTGATCCAGCCCCCAACTACAAACTTTATCAAAAAGGAAAATTAAGTCTAATCAAGGCAGAGAGGGATAAAAACAAGAAAACTGGCTTAAAAAGAGGCCAGCCTACAGGAAGCTGAAATGGTTTGTTGCAGACAGCGGACCCAATAGTAGAAAAAAAAAAATGCATTTGGGAATGAACACAGGGGCAACACTTTAAATTCCAAATGAACAGCTGCAGTTTCCCAGAGTCATTTCCTCTCAAGAATGAAAACAAGTCAGATATGAGGAAATCATGCCAAATGTTCTGCTGCTGGCTGCAAGAGCAAACTGAAGACCCAGTGTGTTGGTTTCATTTCTGAATGACAATGCCCCCAAAACAATGTGGCTAATGTTTACAATATCTGGGATCACATGCTTGCAGGCAAAACTGGGTGGACTCGGCTGTCACCTTTCATGCTTGAGTGCAAACTCCCTTTGTTTTTGTTCTACCCGCTGTGATAAAAAACAAAACAAAACTAAACTAAATGTCAGTTGTGAAATGAACGTGCTGTGTCTCTTTTGCCTGTCCCACACAGGGATTTTAGCTCACAAACTGAGCTATAATCCCAAGAATATATAAACAACATACAACAAACAATCTGGGAGGTATTCAAATTAACACACACACACACACACACACACACACACACACACACACACACACACACACACACACACACACGTTTAAATGTGCTATCCACCTCTGATTCATGAAGCTCCACACAGATTAGTACCAGTGTCAGACACATAAACACAACTGCACATACAGACAAGCCCACACATGAACATAGACACACACAGGGTTATTTGTTTGTTTGATTCAATACTTATCTGAAAATGAACTTGATATTTGTTAAAATAAAAATGAAAACTGGGAATAATTTGCTTGTTTTCTCCTAAACTTACAACATGAATAATTTAATTCAGTTTAATTCAATAGCGCCAAATAACAACAACAATCACCTGAAGGTGCTTTACTTTGTAAAGACCCAACAATAATTCAGAGAAAACTCCGAACAATCAGACGAGCTGATATAAGCGAGTGCTTGATGACAGCGGGAAGGAAAAACTCCCTTTTAACAGGAAGAAACCTCCAGGAGAACCAGGCTCAATGAGGAGCAGCCACCTGTTGCAACCAGTTAATACTGTGACATTTTGGTACCTATATAGCATACTGTTGCACAAACCTCAGGGTGGTTTGTTGGGTGACCTTTTTTTTCTCCACTAAAATTAAAATTCATTCTATAGAGAGTTTGGCCATTTTATTTCTTATAGATTTACATTTGTGTGTGTCAGCATAACTTAGGACTCACCTGATAGACCAGTTTAGTTGTCTCTTCAATCCACGCAGCCTGGTCATCATTCAGAACACAGCTGGAACTGCAGGAGGAGAAAAATATTAAAAACAATACAAATAAGACTTCAGAATAACCAATACTTTATCAGACAAAGTTTATTTACGAGGTCAGCACTGAGACACTGCTCACCTTTTGAACTTGACCTGACCCTTCAGGTACTGGAAGAGGATGAGGTACTGCAGCAGTATGTGCCGCCTGAAGTTGCTGTCGCTGAGCTGCAAGTCCATCAGCTGGAGATAAAGACGAAAGAAACAAAGTGAGGTAATGTGCAACTCCGATCTTTACAAATATTTAATGGAGATCAGCGACATGTAGATAAATACAGCAAACTCAGAAACGTAAAGCAAATGACACAGCATGAGCAAAACAAGCAGTAAATGCCATGGATATGGAGCCTGCAGTGCAGCAGTGAGGGAACAAACGTTGTCAGAGCGCCACACGTTGTTAGCCATTTCAACATTTGTTTGTGTCTATGTTTTATCCTACGTGTGTTTGACAAGTGAAGATATGACTAATGTTACTCAAACTTACAATAACTCACTGTAGAACTCCAAAGGCAACAAAACCTTATCAACATGTGTTAATATTTGATGATAGTTTTGTTTAGAGGCAAACAGCTGGCAGCCGTTACCGTTTTCCTCCTCCTACCCAGTGCTCTGTTTTGGTCCAGAACTTTGAGGTTTACAAACTAAGTGTAGCATGGAAATTTAAAATGAAGTCTTCTCACCTTCTCACTTGTGAGGAACTTGGCAAAGTAAACATGTTCTCCACTTGATGCTCTCAGCTCTTCCAGCTTCCTCTTAGAGGCCTGCATGTCATCCAGCTTATAGCTTTTGAATACCGCTAGAGTCTCATCTGAGAACTGCGTAGGACAAAAGAGTGATCGTTGACTTTTAATCATCTACTTGGATACTTGCCATCTTAAAAATGAGGAGGAAAGGCATCTGCGGTAAGGTGCATTACCTTAAGGAATGTCATCCATGAGAATTTATCGTAACACTGCACTGGATTTCTGAAGTAGTCCTGCAGTGTCCAGAACTTTCTGTACAGGTTGTAGTCGATTGGAATGGAGCTGCAATAACAATTAAACCAGATAAAGGGCCGATCAAAATGTTTACTTCAACAAATAAACAAAAGAAACAAACCTTGTGATTTATTCTTGAGAAAGCCTTTAACTTACCTCGGTGCAGGGCCATCATCCTCCCCCATTTCTCCTTCCTCCACTTCCATACCATCCTCCTTTTCTTCTGTGTGCTATAAACACAGTAACACATTTAACATTCACAGTTTTTGATTACTTCTAAAGTGCTCAGAATCAGATCTTTACCTTCTGGCCGAGAGTGCTTTCTTGTTCATTTTTGTTGAACACTGTTATATTGTCTAGATTAAACTGGCTCTGGAGATTTAGGCCTGGAAAGCAAACAAAATAAAAAAGAACAATCACTCGATCAGAGAAGCTGTGAATGCAGTTGACAGAGTGCCATGAATGATTGCAAACCTCCTCATCTTCAAAAGGCTTGTGTTGGTTTATTTATTTATAATGATAAAATACTGCTGTTCTTACCTGATTTTTCAGACAGAGGGAAGAGACGTGCCAGAAAGAGCTGGATTCGCCCGCAGAAAACTGTGTTCTGTGATTTGGACAGCCTCCTTAAGAGATCTACACAGACAGGAAAATACACTGCTCTGCATTTTAAAGATAAAAAGCTTCATATGTCACAGAATGATGAGATAAGCTCTTTACCATTGCACATCCTCAATAAATAATTCTTCCCTGCAGTGTAAAAGGAGTTCTGTGAGAAAAATAGAGCACAGCTTTGGTAAACATGTGATCAACGCAGGGCAAATTTGTCGGGGGCTTTACTCAACAGCTGGAATTTATTTACCGATTTCCAGGTGGAGACGTTCTCTTCGACAAAAGAGAAGATTTTGTCACACAGGTCCAAAGGAAGACAGTCCAGCACGTCTCCCAGCAGGACGAAAGGGGTCGTAGCAGAACAGATACCTGCAGTGGAACACAAGTCTTAAGTTTCTTCATACATGACACATTGTCTCTAAGACTTACAGAAGATTACCCGAGCAGTCTGCTTACAAAATGCATGCTTTTCATAAATAAAAAGGGGCAAGTGGATCAGAAGCATATCTGTAAACACCCCCCACAGCATAACAGACCTGCCAAATCGCCTCAGTAGATGTGCAATAGGGATTTCTCACACATATATGTCCAAAAAGGATTTTCTTTGGCTATAAAAGTATGGTATACATATATCAGCCACATGCTACTATGTGCTCATTTTGAGTGATGTATGCTATGAGACTAATGGGAAATAACTTGGCATTCACAAGGCAGTGGCTGATGTTCATATGCTGTGTCACAGATTTTTGCACTGGCTGAATGTTCAAAGATAAAGAACTAAAGAGCTAAAAGACTAATCCAAAAGTGTTTTTGTTTTTATTTATGGTACAGGTTTTGTTCCCTGGCACAAAAGGAATAAGCTATTCATTTTTTTTAAATCCTAAAAATCAGTGTATCACCTGGATCTACTTATGAGACCCCTAGATGAGTAACATACCTTCTGTAACGCCATCAATGCTCAGGTAAATGAGAGCTAGGTAGTCATCACACCTCGCCTTCTGCTCAACCTGGAAACATTTGAAGATATCGTTTGAGGATTTTGAGGGTAATTTCATTTTTTTAAAATCGAACAAACGCGTACTAGAAACAAACAAACAAAAAGCATTTCTTACAATCAGATCACCAAGAACTCCCCTCAGAGCCTGATCGAGGGTTGTCTTCTTTTCCGCCTCACTGTAACATGAGAAAAACAAGCGATCAGTAAGGTTGCATCCCTTCCTCCATTATTATAGGTTATAATAGCCAACAGAAATGATTACAATACAATAAGTAATTACATTACAATAAGTTAGCAAGAACTAACAACTTCACTTACTTGCCGGGGATCTGGTTAAAAATACTGATCAAAGGTTTGATGCTTTTTCCAGTCAAAGCCTGGACGGCAGACGCCTGAGATTGTGTGAAGAAGAAGAAGACGAAGAAGAAACATTTATGAAACAAACGACATCGTTGGTTAGCATCTGCGTTAGCTTAGCTTCATCTGTTACCTGCTATAGTAACAACATGCGACATGCTACATTAACAAACCCAGGCTAGGATTTCAACTGTAATCTAAAATATATGACTGCACATATATTTATAAGTTGCTGAGGTTCTGTGTTTTCTTACCGTAAATTTGTCTTTAGCGTCGACAAAATTAAATGAAGACGGCGACATCGTCTCTTTTTGGAAACCGGAAGTGCCGATAAAGTTGTTCCGGTTTCTTTGAGCGTGGGAAAAGGTCGAGAGCGGTGCAGGATTTAAAATTAATTACAGTCAAGGTGCCATGTAAAAATTTATGTCTCCAGCGCACTTTCCACCATTAAAAACAATTGCAGTCGTATCATGCAAATTATTATGGTAATGGTGTAATTTTAAAATATTTTCCTCACAGTCAGTACATCATATTTGCCTAGTTGGTAAACTAACACTTTTTAGTGTGCATGAGAGTCATAACAAGGACTTAAGAAATAATGGAGGTCCAGGAGCCTTTGGAGAACATAACCAGATGAAGATAACATAGGCTGTTCACATGAATCTCATGCATACACTGAGTATGTAAAAAGTTCTCCTCTGGCCTTTCCCTTTTCTCCTTTCAAACTTTCATTTATTTGTCTCCTCTGATTTGATCTTTTTTCTACATTTTCGATTATTTTTTTTCACATTTATATGAACTTTTCTGTGCTATGAAGAAAACTGAAAACATATAAGGTGGTTTACCCTCTACATGCTTGAAAGCAAAGGCAATATGTGTCAGTACTGGCCACTACAAAAAGGCCTAGTAACCATGAAAGACTAGCTATTGAATTTCATGCACATATGCTAAAGTGGGCATGAAGATGTGATGGGGAGATATGTGACTTTCTTAAATGTCATATCAAAACCAAAATGTATGAAAGAAATAATTTAATATTTCTTGCTGAATGCAAAATTCCAGATGAAATAGAAAATTTACCTTGTAATATACACTTTATCTGTTTCTTCATGAATCTAGTCTGAGCAAAAGGATGAAAACCTTTTCGTCCTTTTGCTCAGACTAGATTCCTACTAAAAGTGGCACAATGCAGAAACATCTCTGGGTGCATGTCCTTCTGTGTGGTATTAGGCAGCTGGTGGATTGTTGGGCGACCTGGGCACCCCTTTTGCTTTAAGAAGCCATGAAAAAAGCTGTTGCACTGATGAAAATGTGTCATCTTTTTGGCTCGAACTGAAGGGTTTTGCAAATCCACTGCAAACCCTAATGAACACATGAGCCTTGCTGTAGCATTGTTGGGTGCAAGTATGGTACAAACAAAACCTCTGACCGTACCCACTGTGACTGAACAACGTTCAGTTATTCTCTCCACTTTCAAACTGTGTATGCAGACATTAAAAATAATAGCTTAGATTTATACACTGCCTTTCAAGAAACCCAAAGCCCCTTTACAAAAGAGTCTAAATAAGTCTACATTAGTATTAGTTTAGGAAAAAAGCAGGATGGTGAGTTCAACTTTTCCAATGCACAACATTATTTGAAAACTATATCTGAAGAGTGCATATGCCATGGAGATTAGTGGAAACCACTTTTTGTGATTCCTCAGAATCTGGAATAGAAAGACATTTTTTTGGTGTATGTGTTTAATCTTTGTGTCACAGATTGCCCTCAGTATAGCCATGTGGGTTAACCCAAGTTAGTCCAGAAGGTGGCAGTGTTTCATACCATTTAGTCCCACGTTGCAGTTAAAAGCAGGGGGGGTGTCAAGGCAATTTGATCTCAAATGGGCCAGAGCAGTAAAACAATTGCATAACAACGCGCCTTTAATTCAAGTAAGCAAAAGTTCCAATTTGTTAGACCATCTATTTAGAAAACATGTTGAAGCGGTTGGATAAAATAAAATAAGTTCAGATTCAACAGTATGTCTTATTGCATGTCCATTACAGATCACAGTGAGTCTAGAAATGCATAAAACCATCAGATGAAGAGATTTGAGGTCTAAAGTACAATATTATTTTTCTCCGTATGACTCAAATAAATTTGTCAAGAACAACAAACATGCTTTATACTTTTATATGTGCATGAAAATAATAAAATAATAATAAAATAAAATAATAAAATAATAAAAACTTCAATGAAGTTTTTAAACTTTGTAAATCCATTTAAATTTCTAAATTGGACCCTTTAAAAGATCAGTTTCCATTTGCATACACGGACCATAAGGTGCATGTGTATATGTGTGTGCTCTTAGCCTATATGTTTGACATTCACTCTCTCCTGGTCAAAGTCCCTTTAGTGTTTTTTTACCCTAATTTCTATACCTGAAGCATAGAGGTGGTACTGAAATTAAAATTCTATTGTAGACGTCCTGCGTAGTTAGAGTTCAGGTCAGGGACAGGCCAGTGTGTTCAGGTTTGGCATTCAGTGTTAATGAGTACCTAACGGAGGTCACTGCAGTCATGCTGATGTGTTTTGTGCATGTGTGTCTTTGTGAAGGAACATTTCCGTGTGTTGTGGCCATACAATTGACATTGCAACTACTGGGCTGCGGGACTTGAATGCGTTGATATGATCTACTGTTCAAAAGGTCACACAGAACAGTGAGCTGTTATGTCAGTCATTAATGATCCAGTCTGTCATTGTTTTATTCATAGATTGAAGCTGCTTTAAGTATTACTTTGTGGCGTAAAATACAAGACAGATTTTATTCTGTATTTACATATATCATAAAGAAAAATAAGCATCCGGTTAATGCATGTGTATCTAATGTAATGTGTTTGTGCAATAAAAGATGATATAATAGAGCAGGGGTGGGCAATATTAATAGCCACCCCTGTTTTGGAGCTATAGCAAGCCCCTGCACCTTGGGCATTCAGCGAGCGTTTGGTGAATTTCTTCTGCCTTCATTTCGTTCATTTCAAGTTGCATGAACACTGTGTCCTGTGTTGATCTCTCGTCTTACATGCCTATTTACATGCCAAAGACTCTAAACTTATGGAGTTCTGTAGATGCGGGACCAGCCACTCGCTTCGACAAAACCCTGTTGTTATGATGTCTGTTAACTGGTTCTACGATTGTTGTGCTGATGTTTGGAAAAAACACTAAAAAGCTGTGAAAATGTAGGCCAGCAGTGTCACGTAGAAAGAGCTGAGGGATCATTTTAATCACTGCGTTGTCGTACTGGTCATGAAAAGGGGAAGTGAGAAGTGTGCTCCTCTGCAGTTTTCATTGGCACCTTGTTTCTCACACAGGCTTCTGTGCACAGTTCCCCAGATATCTAACTGCAACCCCTTTCCACTCCCTCTCACAGAAACACCCACTTTCTGACACAGCTGTGTTTTTTTTTGAATGTTTGCCAAAAAAGCAGAAAGCACTGGTAAGAAATTCTTCGCTTGAAGATTAGAATCCGGCAACCTAATCTACAAGCTTCACAAACTGACCAGCACTTAGTTAGTGACAAGAAAGCTTGTGAACACTTGAATTTGTAGGTTTCTAAATGTTTCCTGATCTTTGTGAAAGTTACTTTAAAAGACACACTCAGACTAAACTAATAACCTATAAACACTTTTACATTTATTGGTAATAGTAATGGACCAGTTCTTATATAGTGTTTTTCTACTCTACTTGAGCACTCAAATTGCATATTTCATGTCTGTATTGCAAGTGAAGGGCATCACATTGAAATTGTTTGAAGGAATTTTATAAAATGATGGTTTTCTCTGGGTGCTTTTGGGCTGAATATTCATTTTGCACTCTGAAATCAGTTTAAACCAGGTCAGACATTCTGTCTCTGTTGTTTATTTTGTCTAGATAAATATAATTAGAGGTCTGCTGAATGCTCGCCAATGCCAAGAATAATCGGGGCAACATGGGAGCCAAATAATTTGCAGAACACTTTCAGACAGAAATGCCTGAGGGGCAACAAAAAGAGCTTTGTCTGTGTTTTTGGGGACAAACTTCAAAACAAGAGGCTAAACACAATGCTCTGACCCCCGAGGTTAAGCACACAAAGGAAGGAGATTTTTGACTAGCTGTGGTCATGTGACTAGCCTCTGCGATTTGACCATAAAAAAGAAAAATGTGAAGAAGTGCCATCATGTCATACAAAGGAGACAAACCCATCAAGGGAGTTTTCCACTGATGCACGATACAAGCTTCACGAAAAATGAATGTGGTTGCTCTCGTATACATTATGTAGAAGAATAGTATTAACTACTATTTATAGTGAGGAAGGCCATCGACCACATACTGAATACAGATAAATATTTTTTATCTGATTGTTCTGGTATTTGCATTTAAATCTAATGAAATACAATTACTTTTGCAGTCTATGCAGCTTGTGTAGCTATTTCCCCTTCGCTTGTGACGCCAGCATTTGAGTTTATTGAAATCATGCATTATGCTGCATTAAGTATGTTGTCTTGTAATCATCATGGTAGTGATTTTCCATCATGGCTTTCACCTGCCAAGTGCTTTACCACTTCGCATGGCATTGTAAAATTATTTGGGACAGGGACACTTTGTTAATGATCATCCAACACGGAGCAAGAAACGAGGGGATGTGCATCCAAACGCATCAGTCATCCAGACTGGATTTTAAGCTTACAATAATTCACACATATATTTATACAACTTTGGCTGACTGCCCCCACATTACGGGGTTCCTGTTGGGAAACATTCACCTGTGGGGTTTAAAGTCATATGATGGTTATTCAATGATTAGCCCAGGGTGTGGGGACCACCAAATATTTACGAGCCATAAAAAATGGGATGTGAGAGGGGCGCATGCACAGATGGAGAAAGGACATTCTTATGACACAGGCAAAACAGGAAATCTCCATTATGGCCACATGTTATCTAATCAAGCTGCGAGGAATTTTAACGTGCTTGTATGTGCAATTAACTGATCCACATCCTTGTGTTGTTTCACGGGTGCAACGAGATGATTTTGGGATTGTTGCCAAAAACCTAAATTATGTATACAGATTGGAATGCATTGTAAAGGAAGCACTGATGAGGCCAGCGGGATGTAAACATACACTGCGTTATTCTGGTGAATACATATAACAAATGAGGATGCACTGACCTCAGTTTGAAATTTGTCCAGTACCAAACTGTATGAATATGAATACACAGAGAAACTTGACTAAAAAGCATCTTTATTAAAGGAGTCATTGTTCAAACAACACATAGAACAGGCGATTGTGAAGACACACACTGCAAAATAAGAATAAAACTGATGGCCTTTTTAAAGTATAGTAAAAAAATAAATAAAATGCTGACAGATAGAAAAGCTAAAATTTCACATTGTTCACTGTTTTGGCCAGTGACTTGGCCCCGGACTATTGTTTTCCTCTCCATTTATCTCCACATATTCTTCTTGTGGACCGTGAACCAGGATGCCAATGCGACTACTAAAGTTGCGTGTTTGTGGATACAGAAGGAAATCATAGATAAGAGATGCCGCTATGCCACCACACATCGGTGCCAGCCAGTACACCTGGAACGAAAGCAGAAATGAGTTTTATCTTTGACAAAATGAAATGGATAAGGAAAATTGCTCTTTTTTTTGGATAAAAGGCGTTTTGATAAACGGCTACCCAGTGGTTTTTCATTTTGCCCAGTATCAAAGCCGGCCCAAAGGAACGAGCAGGGTTGATGCCACATCCAGTGAAACTTATCTGTAAATGTAAAAACAAAGCATATCATTTATAAGTAAATACACTCATGTGATGGAATAATTTTTGTTATAATTTAGAATGGGAATATCTTATCCATACACAAAGACGATGGTAGGGGGCTAATCTTGCATATATCTTTTTATAAAATGCATAAGAAATGCAGTAGCTCTACAGAAAATGAGTTTTAGATGTGCCGGATTTACCGCAATAAACTTTTTTTTTTAAAACTGTGTATTAAATCACAAAGATATTGAAAACTGTTAACAGCCCAAGAAGCTTCATTGAACTACTTTTTGCACCAAAAACCAAGGCGCTGACTTGTTTATCTGCATCTGTTATGTTTCCAGGCAAACACTATTTAAAACGGTTATTGGCAGACTTTTATTAAAGTCGACATATGTTGCTGTGTTCGACTCAATGTGACACTTGTGTAGCCGCCTTTGAAACTGTGATTTGCCGAACCCCTGCCACACCACCCTGACGCACATAGAAATACTCTGCAGAATTGGGTAACATAGTGTAGGGAAAATCTTGAATCGTAAATTGAGAGAAACTGTGACACCCACCAACGCTAACTGTACAGGATATTTGATTTACAACAACAAAGCTGCTTTAAAAATGATCAAGATGCTTAAATAGTGCAAAAAGGTTCAGGTATGCTTTGACAAACAGTTGCTATTTAGCGATTTATTCACCCTCAACTTGATATTAAATAATACCCTTTAATGCTCTGCTCTGAGCAGTTTTATATAAAATGAATGCACATGTGCCTGATCCTTCTAAGATGACAGATTTCAGGAGGATGGATTGCAATCAGCTGACTGCTACTCATATAAAAATTCATACAGATTTTGATTGCGATTCACTTACAGCTGTTAAATGCCCAAGTCCCACCGACAGCCCAATAGCCAAGGGTGCAGAGCCTGTAACATCAGTCCTTCGCTTGTCAGTCACTGCTATGATACACAGAACCAGCTGAAGGGTGGCAAAGAATTCGATGGCAAAACCTGCTCCTACACTGACATTTAGCTGCAAAAGACAATTACTGCCCATTAGTCCAACTAGAGTTAGGCTTGATTAGACTGAATGTGCTGGTTTATGTTGTGTGAAAACCAAAACGACGAGTGCAACCTCTTACCGCATTAACACCAAGAGACTCTCCAGGCTTATATCCATTCACAACGGCGCTGGCTGCAATTGCCCCAAGCATTTGAGCGAGGATGTAGAACGCACATCTGAGTGCACTGATCTGGCAGTTGACCAGGAGGCCCAGGGTGACCGCAGGGTTCAAGTGTGCTCCACTGATGTGCCCCAAACTGAGCCAGTGTGGCAATGGCTAGTGCAAAGGCCAACGAGACCTTTATTTCCTGAGCAATCATCTGATTTTTATCATTGCCCAGACCTATTCCAACAATAGAGGATAGGCCAATAAGTATGAACAGTAACATACCAACAAACTCTGCAGCCACAGCCCTCCAAAATGCCCAACTCTTTACTTCTGTCATCTTTACCCCTTAAGAATCTGTTAAAACATGTATATGCGTCACTATTTATAGTTTGTGGAGAGGGGAGGGGAAATGACAAAACAGGAAGATGTTGTGCTGTGCAAGATTTCATGTAACACCAGAAAGACAAGTGTAGCTTTTCTCTTTTTATTTGATATAGCAGAATTTGTTTTCAGACTGGCTCCTTTGATTATTCTACAACATCCTCCAGCAGGGGCTCTGTTTCACGTTCCTGTTCCGGGGCCCAGCAGAGCAAGATTTTAGTTTTTTCTTTGAAGCTCTCGTCACTGGGTGCCAGCACATAATTATACAGAAGCGCTGCCACCACTCCAGCACTCATCGGTCCAGCCCAGTACACCTGAAAAACCAAAGAAACCACATCAGTTACAATCTGAATGACTTGTAAGCCCAGTGACTTAGAAAAAGGTCACATTTTCAGCTCGTGTGTCACCAATACATACCCAGTGATCATTGAACGCCTTCTGTACAACTGCAGGTCCAAAGGATCGAGCTGGATTGATCCCGCATCCCGTGTAGGAGATCTGCAACCCATAGAGGAAAACACCACTTGCCTGCCTGGCTGTACATCAGCTGATTACATGAAAGGCTGATGTACAGCCAATTCACTCTGAGCCAATCTATTGTGTTGGCTTCTGCAAGATGGAGAAACCATCTGCCAAATTAATGACATGGGAAATAAATGAATGTTTTCATGTACTCACCCCAGCAAGATGTCCAAGCGTTACAGAGAAGCCATATGCCAGAGGTGCAAATCCGCCAATGTCACGTCTTTTGTCATGGAGTGCCACCAAGCACAGAACCAGCTGCAGAGTGAGCATGAACTCCATGCCAAAACCTTGAGCTGGGCTGATACCATTTAGCTAGAAATGATAATACCAATGGGATTAGAGGATTTTTATACCCTACAGTGCTTCCATTATTTTAAGCATGATGCTCATCATTTCGCATGACTGCTACAAACAGTTAAAATGTGACATTAAGACTACAAACAGACCTGAGTTAAAATTATCACTCGAGCAAGGCTGAAGGCAATTCTTTGAATGCCACTTAGTCCAAGTAGCAAATATCATTTAAGGCTAATATTATTTAGGAAAATCATGGACTCCACCTTACCTCATTAACTCCAAGTGAATCAACATGTTCTGCCCTGATACCATACACAATGGCACTGCCAACCACTGCCCCCAACATCTGAGCCAACATGTAGAAGAGGGCTCTGAGAATACTTATACGACAGCTGGTCACCAGGCCCAGGGTGACGGCAGGATTCAGGTGTGCACCGCTAATGTGACCTATGCACTCGGCTAGCGTGGCGATGGCCAGGCCGAAGGCAAATGCCACTTTGATCTCACGATCAAGGTTGAAATCATTTGGATCTCCTACTGCAGCAGAGAGGCCCATGAAAATAAAGATGATCATTCCCAAGAACTCCGCCAGAACTGCCCTCCAAAACGACCACGACTTAATCTCTGACATGGCTACTCAGATAACGTCCAGTGATAACAGACAGCTTTCAAAGGAGCACCTGCGTGCTACAGAATCTGGCAACTCAAATTTTGCTCCACCAGTGAGCCACCTGAAATTGTGAGTGACATTCACAGGCATTTATCAGGTGTGTGCCTTTAACAAATCAGGCCTAATTAGAAGCAGCTGAGAGATGTGGGCTTCACCCAGTGAGCGTGACCTCCAGGTCTCCTGCTCTGCTCATTGCTTTTCTAGTGTTACTGAAGGAGATGCTACGTTTCTCATTTAAGACGGCAAACCACAACAGCAGCTCAAAAGACAGGACTTTGAATGGAATTGAATGGATCTGATGGAAATACAAAGAAAGTGTTTAAATAAGCAAAATGTATCAATTAGTACAAAAATATCACATGCAGTAAGGGGCAGCTTGGAGATTATAATTTTATCCAGGTTTGAGTCATTTTAAAATTTTCATTTAAATACATTACTGCATTAATACAATAATATAATTAAAAATTCAAAACAAACTCTTTCAAATGTCTAGTGACTGATAATTTTAAAAGAAATACAAGAAAAGATGATGGAGCGCTAAGGAGAGAATAAATAGGCTGGAGGGTGTAGGTGCTACTGCCATGCTAAATGGTTTCCCCATCTTTCAGTCTACTTGTTTTATTCTGAGCAGGGGCACGGTGCTTTGAAGTTAACATCTGTCATTTGCCACTGTGAAGGAAATGGGAGCTTTTGAATTCACGACAAGGAAACCAGCCCCTTGTTCAGCTTTTCTGTGTGAAAGAGCTGGCAGGTTAAAGGGTCACACTGCTTCTTGTCTTCATCTTTGAAAGAAAGATGAGAAGCCCTCCATAGAATCACATTTTACTTGGGCAGCATTTTTCTTCATCAAACAAATGTTTTTTGTTTTTTTTTACTTGCACATCACTCTGATTGATTCTTCTGTTTTTAATGTTGACTTCATTAAAAATCAAGTTTTCTTTTTTCTTTTCTTAAAAAAAAAAAAAAATCTGCCTGAGATAGCATTAACATGTGTTTTGACTATAAAGAATGTTCACCCAGGAAAGATGCTAGAATGACTGGGATGACATGGCATTTAATATAGGGCTGTGCGATATGTCCAAAATCTCATATCCCGACATTAAGACATCTATCGTCCGATAACGATATAAATCACAAAAATGTAGCATTTTTTGTAAAATCTGTGACTCTCGGGCAGCTCGACTTGCGTGAAGTGTTTCCAGCTGGGCGTCGCGTACCTGGAGTCGAGTGTTTTAACCGATGCACGAAACGATACATTTTTAGACATAAGTTGTAACGGCCGCCGTTTTCTTTGTGAGTATTTATTGCATGGCGTGCTGCGGGGAAAAGCCTGTTCTAACGTTTGAGTCTAAGGTTTATTTTTTAGCAACTGACGGCTCATTTTTGCTTCTCATTTGTAAACACTCTGCATACTCTTTCAGTGATTCAGTTTATTTTGAAAAGTCTCAACAGGATCTTGAGCTTTATTGTGAAAGGTTTATGTGGAACAAGCGGACACACGGTGTTTTTACCGTCGTTGTTGCTAACGACAACGCATAAAAACAAACGCTTGTCTGTCTATAGTGTGGTTATATTAAATATAAGAGAAAGAGAGAACTTTAAGAAATTAATATAGCCACTACAGTGACCATCAAAATAATGAAAAAATATTGCCGTAAACAGTTTATTTTGCGACACCACGAAACAAACGATAGCATAAAATGAAACGATAAATGTTTTTATATCGTCATCCGATATATATTGTTATATCGAACAGCCCTAATAACACGTGATAGCATTTTAAGATGTAATGAACTGAAGTAAATGCAAATGTTGGTACAGGAGGTTATCATTTCTTGTTCTTTAAGCTCTGTGCTTGCAGACCATATTTTATTTCCTTAAAGATCAGCACTTTATCTTTTGGCACACGTGTATCTTTAAAGGTACTCCTTGATTCTGTAGTGTGCTGTAAGCCCAACATCCTCCACAGGCAGTGGAGGTTTGCTTTTGTGGAGTGACGACTAACAAAATCAGAGCCTAAAAATGTATCTCTGTGCACTTTCTGCATACACATAATACTTTTTCTTGTGAAAGTTGCAAGTTTAAATCATGCAAAAATAGTTGTAAATTAATTGACAGTTCTTACAGCCAAATGGCATGAAATGTTTCTGAAACAGCTGTAGCACTGGACACTTTTTTAGGTACAAATTGCTAGTACTGGGTCGGGCCCCCTTTTGTCTTCAGACCTACGTTAATTCATCGTGGCATAGATTCAAAAAAGTGCTGGAAACATTCCTCAGAGATTTTGGTCCATGTTGACTTGCTAGCATCAAGTAGTTGCTGCAGATTTGTCAGTTGAAAATCCATTAATTGGATTGAGATCTGGTGACTGTGGAGGCCATCTGTGCACTGTGAACTCTCTGTCATGTTCAGGAAACCAGTTTGAGATGATTTGAGCTTTGTGGCATGACACAATATCTTGCTGTGAGGAGCCATTAGAAGATGTGTACGCTGTGATCATCCATCTTGGATCAATATAAAGCAGGATGGATCCATGCTTCCATTTTGTTTACAACAAATTTTGTACCTACCGCCCAAATATCACAGCAGAAATCAAGAATTATCAGTCCAGGAAACGTTTTTCTAACATTCTGCTGTCTAATTTTGGTGGGTCCATCCAAATAGTAGCCTCAGTTTCCTGTTCTTAGCTGACAGAAATGTTAGTGTGGTCTTCTGGTGCTGTAGCCCATCTGATTCAAGGTTTAGAATTAGAATAGAATAGAATTCAACTTTATTGTCATTGCACATGTCACAAGTACAAGGCAACGAAATGCAGTTTGCATCCATCCAGAAGTGCTTTAACCATAATATAGATATATTACAGAAATGGGTCTGTTATAGGTATGAGGGTACAAAATATGGGTCTATTATGGGTATGTTATAATGTACACGGTATGAAGGTATGGTGTGAATATGTTATAACTATAAGTATGTACAGGCTATGAACAGGATATAAATATGAAAACTATACAGAAATATGAAATAAAAAGCTATACAGAAATGAAATATGAACTATGTAAGTTATAAACAGTTGTAAACAGTTGTAGAATTATAATTATCGTATTGTACAGAATGATTGTCTATACAGCATTTACAGTAGTGCAGTTAAGTGAAATATGTGGATATTTTTACAGAGGCTATATAAAGTGCTAGTGGTTGTGAGTGGTGGTTCAGTCCATGTTATTATTGTGTGTAGGAGGGTACAGTTGTCCATTTGTTTGTTTTTGACCATTGTGTGTGTGTTCAGTTATAGGTGGTTGTTTGTATGTTCAGTCCATGAGTTTAATGTGGTTCAGATGTCAGGAGGCAGGGTTCAGGAGTCTGACAGCTGTGGGGAAGAAGCTGTTTCGGTACCTGGTGGTCTTAGTCCGGAGGCTCCTGTAGCGCCTCCCAGAGGGCAGGAGGATGAAGAGTCCATGTGATGGGTGACTGGGGTCTTTGATGATTTTCCCAGGCCTTTTCAGACACCGCTTCCTGTAGATGTCGTTTATGGCAGGAAGTTGTGCTCCAGGAATGCGCTGGGCAGTTTTCACGACCCTCTGCAACGCCTTCCGGTCCGAGGCAGAGCAGTTCCCGTACCAGACTGTTATACAGTTGGTCAGGATGCTCTCGATGGTGCAGTGATAGAAGTTCACCAGAATGTCTGAGGACAGGTGGTTCTTCCTCAGAGTCCTCAAGAAGAGGCGCTGGTGAGCCTTCTTGACCAGCTGGAGCAGTTGGTTGTCCAGATGAGATCCTCGGAGATGTCGACACCCAGGAACTTGAAGCTGCTCACACGCTCCACAGCCATCCCTTTAATGTAGATGGGTGGATGTGGGTCAGCATTCCTCCTGACATGTTGTGTATTTGGAAATGCTCTGGCTATTAGCTTCTGACTTCTGACGTCAACAAGACATTTCCTTGCAGTGAACTGCCTATTGTCTCTTTTTGGGGACATCCTCTGTAAATCCTTGTTTACAACAGTTTGTGAAATACTGAGACCGGTCCACCTGGCACAAACAACTACACCCTGTTTAAAGTCACATAAATCACCTTTCTTCCCCACACCTAACTGCAGTGAAGTGTTGCCTTGTGATTTTTCGGCTAAACATTTGCATTAACAAGTAGTTGAACAGGTTTATCCAACAAAGTGAATATAATTTGTTTTAGGCCAGTAGATTGGTCAGAGAGAAATCTGCCTTTCAGATGACCGGTGTTGTTTCTGGCTATGGAGAGCCCACCAAAGCCAATCATGTGAGCATCCTCCCCTCACTCCCCCTGGCACTCAGATGTAAATAAGACACAAACATTTCTTCCACAAATGTTGTCTTCCATATACCATATATCATATACATGAACACATATGAAGATGTGGATGCTCTAATGAACCCCAGAGAGGATTTATTATGGTGCTTGTAATGAGAGGGAGGCCTCAGCCTACTAACCAAGAGATTATAGGATGGACAGAGATGATTTAATCAAGCAGAAATGGAAGCAAGTCAAGTATATAATCAATATGTATGCTGGTCTGTTAGGCAGAGTAAAACAGCACTGACAACTTCAAAGGGTTTTCCTCGCAGCTGCTTGAAACGGGTGAAAGAACAAAATAAAAGTAAGGTGAACAGAGAAGAAGTGCAACTACATCAAACAGTAAGTAAAAAAAAAGATTAAATTGTCATTATATATGTTTCATTTATGTTACACCCCAGCCCAGGGAACCGGCGTGCGACATAAGGAAAATAAAAATAAGGAAAAATGCCCCCCCACTCCCTGCTCTTAAGGAGGACGAACCAACAAAAAACAGCTACCACGGATTTCACAACAGCCAGTCAGTTTATTGAGTCCCAAAAGGTAGCAGGCATCAGGGTGAGCATGGCCAAAACAACAAACAAAAACTCCAGAAATGAAATGCAGCTGGCTTACCTTCACAGAAAACCCCAAACGAAAATTACATGTGTCTTACCTGCCTCCCTAACCAAAAACAAGAGAAAAGGTTCACAAAGAAAAATGGCTTCTCACCCCTACAGCTACCGAGTAAGAAAAGTATCAACAACTATTTACATCTATATACAACAAATTACAACAAATTATTTACAACACGGGGGGGGGGGGATTAATTCATCTGCAGGTCCAGACGATGAGATTGAAGCGTCTGTGCATAAAAGACTCTCGCTGAGCCTGAGTGGTTTTCTCTAAATAAGGATCCTAATCGCAAATAGTCTTATCTACATATGACATATTTTCCATCACCACCCTCACCAGCCACAATGATGTTATCTGTTATTGTAGGAGACAGCAGTGAAGCACAGAACAAAGAAAGATTAATCAACAGTACAACTCCAAACCCTTTTATCTGGCTATCAAATGTAGATCTGATTCATGCTGGTTATACATTTTAAATTCCTTGTACGTCGATATATCCGACTGAAGTAAGACGCACATAGACTTTATGCACAAAGCAGTTGGATGAAGGGATTTTTCTTTAGTTTCTGGGTTGTTTTTAAAATTGTATTTTCAGGAATGGACTTTAAGCGATTGATTTTCTCTTGTCTAGTGAGTGGTTCAGAAGTCTTACCCTCTTAGCAGTGACCTGTATACGAATCCCTACATATTATATAGCATGTCATGCAATGAATGAGTTACTATAGATCCACTGGTTAACAAAACTACCACCATCATTTCGGTTGATGAAGGGCAGGGCAATCAATACATACATCTTCACTGTACTGAATGTTTTTTTTTTTTTCAAAGTCAGTGTGCTAAAGCTCAACAATATGCTGCAGCCAGTAAAAAGGAGCCTTGATTGCTGGATCAAAACTGTCACATGCAACAGCAACCTGCCAGTGCTTCACCTGCTAAAAGCACAACCCCTCCATTTGTAATCAACAACAGCTGGGCAGCGCAAAACCCAAGAAAACAGGGGTGGAAAATCTGTATTCATACGTCACTGTCTGCATGCTTGGGTGTTTGGGCTGCTAGCCTATTCTTTACATCACTTTTGTTTCTCACCAAACATTTTTTGTAGTCATCACTGTGGCCCAATCCTTTTCTTGCCCACCTTCTGCGAGATAATCAGCCTCTTTCCTGTCTGCTTTGCAGACCCACATTTTGTGCAACCCACTTCCTCCTCGTCTCTTCCTCAACTGTCCAACTTCTTCATCTCTGCCACCACCAGCATCTACACTCACTTCCTGCTTCCTACCATTGTTGGACTTTGCCCTGCAACATAGCTTCATCAGAGTCTAACTTTCAAATACTTAATATCACAAACTCTGTATTTCACTAAATCACATTCAGTTCTTTCACATGACTTTCATTAAAACGCAGGGATATCAAACTCATTTCATGGCCACATGCAGCCCGCTTTGATCTTAAAGAAAAAGAAGTGCAATTTCCACTTTACATCTCAGTTTTTCTAAATGATAAAAAATATTGCTGTAGTAAATGAAAGAAATGTGTTAGCATGAATAAGTAAACATGTAAAATTACAGGAAAAGAGAGTGTCCTATTCTATCTTTCTTTCTTTCTTGATTCCAAGCTGTGACCTGGAACAAGACTTCCTGTGCACCTAGCTCGCAAATCAGCCACTTTAGCCAAAGTCCACATCGGATGGAAGACCCGTGGTCTCAGTTAGTTTGCAGCACCAGGCATCCAACCAGGAGAGAGGAATTCAGAGGCTGTGCCTAACTTTAAGTCATTATATAATTTTTAGCAGTTCACCTTGTACTTAACTTTTGGGAGGGGGTTGTAAAAGAGATGAAACACAGGAGGTCAGTTTTCTCTCTCTCTCTTTTTGTTGTTTTGCCTTTTTCAGATTTCTGGAAACTTTAGATTTAATTTAAATGTAACACCACCAGATGAGATTAAAGCTTTGGGGTATGATGTGAGGTTCTCACTCAGATGTTTTTTCCCCTCTTTTTGTTTATGTTTTTTGACCTTTTTATTCACATTTCACATTTTACCCTTCATGATCTGTGAATTGCAGACAACTTTACTCTCATTTGTTTTTAAATAAAGCCAGGATGCTAAACTAAACCTTTCTTTGCCACAAGGTTATTCAGATTGCTTAAAAATTTGTGAAGAAATTTACACAACTAAATAATAATATCAGCTAATTCATCATTCTGTAAAATCTGGTTTTAAGAACAGTTATTTTAGTTGAAGTGTTGCTTACATATTCCATTTTCACAAATGAACTTGTGTGTGAAGAGCTTTCTGATTTCACAGTGTCTGCAGGAGGATTGCAGAGTAATAGGATATCATCTTTTTTCATAGGAGGTCCTGTATGTGTGATAGATTTGTGGTCATCGGACTCCATAAGAAAAATCTAATCCATACACTGGAATAAAGAACACAATATTTTTTTAATATCCAGTGTTTTCTTTTACTTAAAAAAGTGAGAGGTGTTTCAAAAGTGCACACACAATACATTATCCATCAGAAATAAAACGTGATAAAGATTCATAGAAATATGTATACAAAAATGGCTCAACCTGGAATACTGATATTGTAAAAACAAACATTAACACTTGACTCTGTTGGGAATTTTAGAGTTAACTTGTCTCAGCGGTTTTTGGCCAAGCACCAGTTTTTTTGGGATAAAAAACTGGTGCTTGGCCAAAAACATGAGCAAAATAGGAAGGAAGCACTAACTGACCCGTTGACCACAATCCTCATTGGTTACCTTAAAACAGGAGAAAAAAACCCACTAACATACTAAACTAAATTCTAATGCTTTTGTACAGGAGTATAGATATTTACAATAGCATTTCATGTTTGCGTAGCACTACTTTGAGGTCATCTCCATAGTTGTTGCATCGTTGCCTCCGTTGACGTCATAGTCACCCACTGGCCCGCTGACCAGCACCTTCATGCGGTCGGGGAAGTCATCGAATTTGGGAGAAAGCAAGAAATCGTACAGAAGAGCTGCTGCCACACCGCCACACATTGGACCCACCCAGTACACCTACAAAGGGAGAGCTTTGATCAATGTCTGGCATCATTACAAGACAAAGAGAAACGCAGATTCCGGTCATGGTCAAAAGGCTTACTTTAGTCGATCTCTCTAAATGCAAAACAATAGGAAAGCTGTAACTGATTAACACATGCAGGAAGATTCACAAGTAATTGAGGCATCTGTCTGCTGATGAATTATTGAATTATTTAAGCTTGACATATAATATCCATGCAGAAAAAATGTGAGGTATGCATAAAGTGATTCCCCCCCTCTGACTTACCCAGTGGTCTGTAAAATTGTTCATGATCAAAGCCGGGCCGAAGGAGCGAGCAGGGTTGATGCCACAGCCTGTGTAGCTGATCTGCAGTCAATCAACAACAACAAATAGGCAACGTGAGAGAATATCATCAGCAGGAGCAGAATCCTGCCATATCTGCTCCTGGTTCCCTTTTTACAAGTTATATATGACTGACGATGGCGTTAAAGTGAAACTTACAGCTGCCAAGTGTCCCAGGCAGACTGAGAGGCCAATGGCCAAGGGTGCAGAGCCGGTGACATCACGCCGTCTTTTATCAGTGACCGCAATGACACACAGCACCAGCTGGAAGGTCGCCAAAAGCTCTATGCCTACGCCTTGGCTGGGTGTGACGCCGTTGAGCTGTGAAAGTTAAGGGAGGAATCCAAAACAACACTTTGTCAGACTTTGTCAGACTTTGTCAGATAGATAGATTGTTTCCTAGCACAACCACTTCCTATTTAGTAGCTCCTGGCATTGCCCAGGAAGCCTGACAGCAATCTGGCAGTGCTGCAAAGTGCCACATTGCTTGTTCATATTTCTTTCGTGGAAAACATGGTTATTATTGTTCACATTAAGTGGAGCTGTGCGGCTTCTCGAGGTGGGGGGGTGGGGTGGGTGATATCAGGTCCTACCAGTGCTGTTTTTCAGTAAGGAGAGAGCTGTGGGTGCTAATTACAGAGTGGTGTAGCATTAAGTAATAACTGCTCATTAATTTAAGTGAAGAATTCTGGTATTCAAAACCTCAATTTCCAGAAACAGATTGCCAAAGTACAAGTGGGTGGACACTATATATATTTCCTATTTCTTTTAGCTGTTGCAGCATGGCATACTTTAATAATAATGTGTCATCACTATTCATTAATAAGTATTGACAGAATGTCCCAAGAACCACATAATCAGTGCCAATTCAGCACTTACATCCTTGTAAAAGTTTCAGTTTTCACCGTGAAGGTACTTTAAATACACAATGTTGCATCATCGCATCGCTGTGCTTTTATTTTTGCTATTAATGCAGAAATGTTTGAAACTGAAGATAAAGTTTATACTTACAGCGTTGACCCCCAGTTCAGTTCTGTTTTCAGGCCGTGTTCCATACACAATGCCACTGGCTAGGGCTGAGCCCAGCATCTGGGCAATAATGTACATGATAGCCTTGAACACACTGATCTGGCAGCTGGCAAGCATCCCAAGGGTGACTGCAGGATTCAGGTGGGCTCCACTGATGTGGCCTAAACTTTGGGCCAGAGTGGCAATGGCAAGTCCAAAGGCCAGTGACACCTTCACCTCTTGGTCTGGATTACTGTTGTTTGTGTTCCCAATAGCTGTGGCGATGCTGAGAAAAATAAAAAGGGTCATCCCAACCAGTTCGGCCAGAACTGCCCTCCAGAAAGCCTTGCTCTTGAACTCTCTCATTTTGGCAGCTGTGGGTTTGAGCTGGTCCTCTGTAAGATGTACTCACAAACAACAGCAACAGGCTGCATATATAAGGCCTGGGTTGATAATGGTTAGTGGGCGGGCTTTAAAAAACTGAAAGAGAGGGCCACACTGAATTAATGAGAAATCCAAAAGACTGGGCTCTCATCCCTCCCTCTGCTCCCTCGCCCTCCCTCCCTCCTCTCCCTGTCCTCTGGCCCCTCTCTCACTACCTCCCTGTGCAGTACTTTCTGGTCTTTGGACTTTCGTGAGTAATAGAACAGGATCTTTAAATAGCTACATCCAAAGGTACATTTTCCATTCATGCAAACATTTACAGTTTTGTGGCAAAGCCTTTTATCGTGAGGTTTTTAGAGACAAAACACGAGTTTGCTTTAAATACAGGTCCAAGGAAGAAATACAGGTTCACAGAAGGAGAATTTTACACATTTAAAGTCATCTTTTTCCTATTTATATTCATTTTAAAGTTGGAAAATTCTGACTTTGAGTAATTTCTGGCTTCTGGGCAGTCACACCTTGGACAGCACATAAGGGAGTGGGAAAGAAGACAACTCCCACATAGTGATTTCAGGCTTCACCCGCCCTCCACTGATAAAGTTTACATGCCACTAGATTAGGAAGCAGTTTTTTGAGGTGTTTAATCCTTTTTGGCTTAAAAATGGGGAACATTTATTATAGATGGCAATAGCAATTCATCAACCGAAAGCATGTTCTCTAAATAGTTATTAGTTATTTTGTTGACAGAGAGTTAGAGCACCGGCAGAGTGAAACATCAACTCTGTGAATTGAGCTGCCTGTTACACCTGCCCCCTCAACTCAAGGCTACAAACAGCAGCTGCTTTAACTGGTGAATGTCTGTGGATGATTTAGTGAAAATCTGTATTAAGTTCTTTACCCAAAATTATAGATTCCTTTGCGGTACATGTCCACTTCACACGTTGGAGTTATATGGTATATGTTCAAACTGTCTTTAAGCCCCTTCATGTCCCCTTTCCCCCCCCTTTGGGTAGTTGTGTAAAAGTAGCAAATAACCACCTAGAAAGTCAAACTCACAAAAGTAAAACTCAGCTATATGCCTCCAGTATCATTAAACTATTTACCTCCTACTTTATTGTTAAAGTCATGATCTCCCAATTTTATTACAACTAAATGACCTTCAGTTTCATTTATTCTGTCATTATTTTCACAATGACTCTATTTCTTTTAATTGTTCTATTTTGTGTCAACTTTTAAGTAGCATCAAAATCACTTTACTGGAAAACATACTTTCTGAACATCGGTCAGTGTGTCATATTTGATGATAATGATTACTGTGACTAAATTTATTTTATGTAACACTTTTGCAATATATTACAGAAAGTGATGACTGTCAGTGAGTTCCAGCTTCCTGTCCATCAAAAATAGGAGCAAACACTGAACTTTTGAACTCTGCTCATTTTTGTGTATTAGATCAAACCGGATCAAATTGCAAAAAGGGAAAAAATAACATTGTCTTTAGAATTTTTGACTAAAATCACTAAAATGTGCTTTGGTTTTCAGGAACACATGAACAGAATGACATATAATGTAAATAATAATGACATATCTTCACAAAATAGATTTTAGTTTGAAGTAGCAGATATATTTCACCACAAGGACATTGTCTTCAGAAGGCTTAGACCTAGCTACAAGAAAATATATTACACTTCCCCATTTAATTTTAATGCTTTATTTAGCCAAGGCTTAACTTATATTTTGATTTGAATCTGGGGAATGCCAGACACCCGGATGCGCTGTGGGAAGAAGGCAAGCTGTTGGAGGCAATGTTCTTCTGGGAAATCTTGGAGCACAACAACAGTGAGTTTGAGGTGTAAACTTGGCCTCCAAATTTCCTAGAGCTCAAGCTAATGAAGCAGCTGTGGGATGTGCTGGACAAGCAAATCTGATCCATCGAGGCCCTCGCAACTTGCAGGACTTAAAGGATCTGTTGCTAACATATACACAAGTATACCTCCTTGGGTCCCGTGGAGTCCATGCCTGTATGGGTCACGGCTGCTTTTGCACTGAAATGTTCTAATGTTATGCCTGATAGGTGTACGCTGCAGATGGCAGAAAATGAAATAATTTCCTTTTTTCCTTTTGACAATATTAGCATTAAGCCAAAACTGCAGGAATGGAACTGCCTGATGAACAACTATGTCCATTTAGTCTTTTCATAAATATTCATAGGGAGTATAAAGATTCAACTGCTTTCATTTGTGAGTGAGCATTTAAATGATGGATGCTAGTCAACGGGAAGCATTTACCGCTATAAACCAAGATGAGTAAAGTAAAAATACCATTTTGGAAGCGTTAACAGAGCAAAATCAAAAGTATTTTGCCTCAGTGTCATTGTTGGACAGTCATTGTTCTTACTGGAATATGCCCAGTATTGAAATTGCAAGGAATGTGATTAAGGTGTATACATTCCATAGGGTTTTGAAAGACTGCCAGGTAGTTCAAGTCTGTTTGATTATGACTATCATATCTCTGAACTCAAGTAAACAATTTGGTTTTAGTGTTAAACTGACAGACTGCCTTACTCTATCTTTAAGCTACATTTAAACCGACGGAATACACCTCCAATGGTTAAGAGCTGAAGTTTGACAGACGATCAGTTCTTGACGGAAAATTTATCATATCTATAGATAGAAATTTTCATGACTGTTTGTTGCCTTTGATATGCAGAAGAAGTACTGGTGCAAAGTGTTCTAGGACCGGTGCAGTCAGAGGGCAAAGTTGAGAAATAGTGATGCACAGAATAAAGTGTGTGGATGCACGAGTAGTTAAAGTTTAGTATATTCATGGCCAGAAAAGTGCAGCGCTCAAGCAGCTCGGTCAAAAATGAAATTTGAATCCCATCCAGCCTGGCCTCACTTACAGTCTTTCATATGAGCTTCTATCCTCCCAGCGTTGCTAGACAGAGGCGACCCAGTCACATTAGCAATGACTTACTAACATTTAAAAGTTGATGGCTGGTTAAAGACCTAATAAATAATTTATCAACATCTGTTTGTCACACTGAATAAAAATATATACTTTCTTCCACTAGTGCTGTCTTTTCTTCAATGTTAAAACTGAAGGACATGAATTTGAACCAGATTTACAAAGTAAGATAAAGAAAGGCAAACAGTGACATCTTGCCAACGGTCAGTAGCTGAACCTATAACAACAATGCCTAAGAGTGAGGGTTTCTTTCCAGATGGAAACTGTCCAAACTAAATACAGGAGCGGATTTAGGTAAAGCGGTGACGTATAAGGTTATGTAGACATGCGTAAGCTCTTTGGTTTGAAGAACAAGAAGACACAAACATCTGTTAAAGGGGTTAAAGCTTTATTGTTACTGAAGCTGAGGAACTTACTTTACATCTTCATATATAGACCTACGTGCATTACGCAGTAGATTTGTATAGTAGCAGCTTTGTATGACTCACAGTTCAAAGTGATTCTTGTTCAGCTCATACTGGCTTCAGCCCCTCAACTAAGTTGTTTTAGCTCCTCTATCTTTAAAGCAACTCTTTCCTTAGGTGGGTGTGACTTCCGTGCCCTTAGCAGTGTGTCTGGGAAAGCTCACGCAACACAACAGTGAAGTGATAAAGTTGATTGATGGAGATTTAACGTCTTGAGAGTGTATGCTCTCCTCCTTGCACAAAATTGGTTAAGTTGTGTCAATGCCCTCCTCTCTGTATCTAGATCCTCTCATTAGGAGCCAGAAGTAAAAAGGTAAATCTTAAACTGAGTGTTTAGAGCAGTAGTGTGAATCCTGAGCTTTTTATGTCACATTCTTATGTTTTCTGGCCTCACAGTTTGAAACTTTGGCTATGTTTGATCTGAGCATTCATCAGCGTAACAGCGTATACAGTATGCTGTTACAGAATGTAAGGAAAGGCACAAAAGGTCTCATTTTAACCAAAACCTGTGGTGACCAACATCATTTCTTTGGATTGTGTAAGATCACAAGTTATGAGTAGTCATGAGTAAATATGCATAAGAGGACAGGAGTTCATGTAAGGAAAGAAAAAGAAAGAAAAAAAAGGAGTTTTGAGCTTAAAAAGATTCGTATGTCTTAGTCATTGTATCAATTTCATTCAAAACTATTGCAACACAGAGATGAATATTTTAACCAAACCCTCAGTCTGATGTGTTACAACAATAATATAAATTAATTAAAAAGCAAAAGCAAAAACACTATAAAAAATAACAAAACCCCAGTGTATTTATATTAGCTTTGTGGCCTTGGATTCTTCATTTTTTCTCTCAGATATGAGCCATTTGAGGATATATCTTCACATAGAAGGCAAACATCAGCATATATTTTGCTGTGACCTGTTTTGACAGAAATGTAAACAATTCCAGAAATCTTCCACAGTTTACAGTACAATAAATGTATCTGGATCTTATCACAGTTTTAACCACTACTGGTAGTGTCCCCAAATCATACCTTCACGTCAAATCAGGCTGAACTGTGATAACTGTTCTGACCGCCAGCAGAAGAATGTGGAAAATGTTTGAAAGCTAAAAAAAAATAAAAATGTAAACACACTGAAAAGCTTGCGTATGAGATTCATGTAAGAGCTGTAATGGGGCTGTAATGAGCATTTTTAAAATTTTCCAGCTGTCAATGGGAAAGTTCATGGTGCGTTTGATTATTGCATCTCTTTTTGTTTCAATTCAGAGGTGGTGCATACCAGATATACGGTGAACAGTGGCACTGTTACACCATAAAATCTCATCTATGCGACATAGACTGCTAAAAATCCTCAAGAGTTACACTGAAAACGCAGTGAATCACAAGAAGGAGCAGGACTGGGAGTTTTTCTTACTGAACATAGACAAAATCATAACTCTCCCACCCACAGCTCAAAGACATGGTGTGATCATCCATAGGTGTGAATATGAGCACGAATGGTTATCTGTCTGTGTTAGCCCTGTGACAGAGTGGTGACCTCTCCAGGGATTGGAGGAGATTTGTCAGCAAAGAGTGGTTGTAGTTTTCCCCTTTCTTGCTTCCCCTACAACAAGAAATTGGTGCAACGAACTGAAAGAGTGGAAGATGAAATCAAACCATACACATGCACTGAGAGTTTGCTGGGAATGCTGTGGGTTAGCGGCTGAACAAACAAACTGCAGTATAAAAATTTGAAGAGCGTACATAACACAGAAGAGCAGCGACCTGCGAAATAGCCTGTGACAGTCAGGAACTCATTCTACTAATTGCTCAAATTTATCTAATTATTGTTTGGTCAGAAAGGGGAAGGTCGATAAATTAGTTCCTAAGCACGTTTTTTGATGTCATGGATAAAGAGTGACAATTCTTCACATTGATGACGAGGGGAATTTGGAAGGAGGCAGCAGAGCCAAAAGGACGATGAAATGATTTCTAGGGTTTTAGGCTGTTTAGCTTGTGTTTGACAGGGTGATGCATTGTCCAAAAAACATCCAGCTGCGCACTCACACGCTCTGAAATCATCGCTGGTTGACAGGCTCCTTCAAAGACTCCTATTCATTCCCAGTGGACAGTAGCATTGCGGGGGAATCACAATCATGAGACTACAGCTGCATTGTGAGATTGGGTCAGTGAACACTTGAGCTGATGAGCTGACCCAGACTAGATAGACTATCAGTTATGTAACAAACAGAAAGCATAATGATGTTTAAAAAAAGGGCATGGCTAAAATTAACCTTTTTTTTCAGTTCTGGCTTTTTAAACAGCAGAATAATCAGAAATATAACATATAAAATTGACTTGTGACGCATTTTAGTGGAGATATCATCTGAATTTCAGGAGCGGGTCCTCCTTCTTCACGCCCCCTCCGGCCTCAGGCTATAAAAGCCCCCTTTCTCCAATACCTGCTGTTCTCATTTTCATGTCCCCCCTATTTTTCCCTCTCTTCTCCTCCTCTTCTCTCTTCCTTTCCTTTAATCATTTCTTAGTAGCACATGGGGATCCGCCTGGCCCGGGAGCCGTCGGCAGTCCACTTCGAGGCCTTCCCCAAACCGCAGCACCAGTTCACACTTCCTCATCCCTCATCGCCCATCATTACCGAGGATGTGGTCCCAGCTAGTGAAAGATGTGAACTCCAAAATTGAAAACTCAACTCCTTAATTATTACGTTTTGTTTTGACAACAACACCAACTAAACGGCCGTGTGTACAGGTATTGTTGGAGAAGACAGTTGAATTACGCCATTCCAGAAATTTCCTGCTTCCTCCCGGATCGTTTGTATTTGTTTACAAAATTAAGCTTATCTGACTTCCACAGTGGAAATGTAATTAGTGTGCTATAAGGAGAAACTATTTTATTTTACAGCCATCATAGGATATGCTTTTATCTTTAACTAATTTCCCTGCAGGGGCTGCTGAAATGTTTTGATATTTTTGTGGGAACAGTATAGATTTGAGCGCCACTCCAAACCACTGATTATTGAATCTGGTGTGACCATTTGTGAAGAACTGATTTTCTTATAACAGTTGTATGAGTTGTATGTATTTATGTACTGTATTAGTACATGCCAAGGAAAGATATGCAAGGCAGTGCAACACACCATTTTCATGACACCTTCAGGTTGTCTTACAAAAGCATGAAAGTATCTTATCTGTAGATCTCAGGTTTTTACAGGGCTAAACATTAACCAGTCTGTCTCATGATTTATCTCAACTGAAGATGAAGTTTCTTTGAGAAGAGGCACACTGAACCATCTTCTCTTCCTATGTTTTCACTCTGTGTGTGCTTCTTTGAGAGCAGCAAACACATAGGGAGTGGCTTTTATTAGGGGATGAGGTCCCCTTAAAGGTGAATTGGGGGTCCCCACTCTTTGCCTATTAATTGCTGTTGTAAAAGGCCTTACAAATGTCCTCTGCCTCTACAAAACCTATACAAAAACATTTTTTGAAAAGCTCGGTCAGGGGTCTGCAATGCCATGACAACATTATAGGCATTAAAGGCTTATTCCTGCTTCAGTTTTACCACCTCGGTGCCCAGTGCTGCTTACTCCTGACTGGAAAAGTAGATTTTAAAACCTTAAACCCAACAGAGATCCAGTGGCTGCTCTTCACACTTTATAGAACAATTATGGAGAACAGTCACGACTACTTTATGATGACTTCACACTTGGCAGAAAAACAGTGTTCTGTGTAGTGAATCTTTCACCTAATAAAAGGCTTCTCTCAGATAACACTGCTGTGTGTGCTGAGCTTCCATCTTGGATGCCTTGTGACAACATTAACTTAAGTGGGATGTAAATCAGTTTACAAACTAATAAAACCCAGAGTGCCAGCAGATAAGGACAGACTTTAAACCGTCAGAAGGCTCATCCTTGGCTTTTGTCCTGCATGCACTTTCAGCCCTGAACTCTGTTCAGGGGCGGGGGACACGTGAATCTGATGGGTTTGTGTTCGTATGCATTTATTGTCAGGCATTTTCATTACTTAAATACTTTCTGGTCATTGGGCTACCTTTTGTGTATTTCTGCATCTATTGGTCTGATTGTCTGTTTTCTGGTTCCTTTGTGTCTGTATGTTCTGACCTGTCATTTTCCAGGATGATGAATTTTCCAAGGAGATTTTTTTTAAGAAGAGCCAGACTTCCTGCAGATGGGATCTAACCTTTGGAAGTGGAACCTGAATTTGAGAAGGAAGTTTTTTACCCATGGAAATGTTAATGCCAGCCCTGCCTCGGAGCTCTTCCCCTGTGACCTTATCACTTCATCTCTTTTGCACACAAGCATTTGATCCTTTGTTGACAGAAAGTTACTGTTTAAGTTGATCTCTTGCCACTTTCTTCAGTACTAAATAGCATTTGGATTTCAAAAAGCCCTGCGATGTTCACTACATCAGCTCTTCTAAAACAAGAAATAACCTGTTTCAAGAATGCTTTTAATAATGTTGTCCTTTAATTTTGAACAAAGCAGCAATCATGAACTGACAAAATCCTTCACAGTCAGGAATGCTGGTTCAACATCATTTCCTGTAATGGAAGACATGCACTGATCTGTATATGTAGTACATATAATTATTTCACTGCAAATTGTAGAACGGCCTCCATCCCAAGTGGGATTTTTTATATCCCACAAGCTGTAAATGGTGGTAGTGATATATGATACAGTATTACAGCATGGACTCACTCATATCATCTCAGCAGCTCGTGGGGGTCTGAGATAAGAAACAAGAGTAAACACTGTCTCAGATGTGCCAAGATTAAGCATCGGTTCACATTTTATCTCACCTTAATTATTTTGTCACACCCATGCAGATTAAAAAAAAAAAAAAAAGCACATTAAGCCCTGATGGATGGTTAGATGAAACAAAAAATGAATCTACTACTATGCTGTTGTGAAAGCAACAACGGAGGAGTAATATTTGACATGGAAGTCAAAGACCTGTTGAGCAACATCCTTTGGCTCAGCATCAAAGGGTGGGTGTTCATGCGATTGTTGGAAGAGACTTAGGGATTGAAAGTCACACACAACACACAACTATTATGACTAGAGCATTTTGCTCCACAAGCTAACAGTGTGAAGAGGGAACGCGTATGCTTATGTCAGACCTTCCCAAAGTGTGGGGCCCGCCCCCTAGGGGGGGCGCAGAGCCATTGCGGGGGGGGGGGCGGGGGGGGTAGCATATCTTCCCTTTGGCTTCACCTGCACAAGTGCCGAGGTAGGTCTCCCCTGCTTAATTACTTTTCCCTGCGTCGGGAGCAGCGCTGGGCTCTTCATATCACGGACAAACAGTATCCCACATTCTTGATTTTTAGTTCACAAACACTTGTTGTAATGACTAACTACTCCTGACATTTTGGAGATGTTAGCTCTTCATACAGTAAAGTTACAGTGGGATACAAATAATATCAGGCTGATCCTGCCACGATTTGTTCCCCCTGTCTAAATCATGGACAAACAGTATCCTACAGTTGTTCATGTTTTTAAACCCATCTTGAGAGGCATTTTTTTGAAAAATGTATTGATAGTAATGTTGAATATTATTACACAGGAAAAAAACAACTACATGTAAAATAATTACACCGTGACGCCTCTGCCTTTCTAAATAGAGGGACAGTAACTGCGTGTGTATATGTAAGCATGTAAATACTGCAGATAGAGACAAAATACTGTTAATCTATCTGCCATTCTGCAATTCATCTCTCAATAAATTACTACCTGTAATTCATTTGTATTTGCTTAATTGTTTACTAAATATTTGAGGCGTGAAATAAACAGCAATGGAGAAAAATATGGGTGTGTGTGCATAAATTGAGGCCAAAAAGTTCATCCTTATGTGCCTCACATCTGTTTAGGGCCATATTTGGATGCATAGGGTGTGTTCACATCTGTGTAAGGCCATCTGTTTTCATACTGTGAGGAGAAACAATGAAACCATTAGACTCTACCCTAAGAGACAAACATGGGGGTTCAGAAGTAATGAAAATTGAACTTACTTCCTTATCCTCCTGAGAACCAGCCTATTGATTTACATCCTCTGTAATGGACATTTGTTTTTTTGGTCTATATCTTTTGTCTTATTTGTGCCACCCTACTAAGTCCTGATGTACTAAATAGAGGACATCCTGGGCTTTCTATCTCATGTGTTTGGGTGGGCTCTTTTAGCTCCAAAGAGGAAGGAAATCACAAAAAAAGTTCAATGGGAAGATTCTTTTTTCCTTGGTTCTCAGGAGTATATAATAGGCCTCCGTCTAACAAGCATGCTAATTAGCAAAGCATTGTTTCCAACTCTCTCTGTTCATAATCAAAGATGAACTACATGTTAAATCTGTGCACATGGACTATAGGTTTATTTTTTTTTGTACATTTTATTTTTAGTAAGACCAGTTGGAAGACAGCGGTCGAAGTTATGGTGAACAAAAATCCCGGACATTTCCTCAAATATTTTTAATTTCACTAAGGCCGCCAGAAGCGCAGTCTGGGATCCTACCCAGTATAAAACATCCATAAATTTGTCCTCTGTATGGTTCCCAAGTTGATCCGTCACATTAGATATTAAACTTTACTTGTGTTCCAATGCAGCTACTAGTTAGACTCTTAGCTGTACTGCTCATTTTACCACAAGGTACTGCCCGTCCTTATGGTGTTTCTTTGGTGAGTTTACTTTTTGTGTGATCATCAAAACTGATGTCCCAGTTTCAATGGACTTCGCTTGAAAAAAAGTAAATCTAAACAAGGAATAGGAAAAATGAAATTATGAATTTGAACAATCATGTTTCTTTTGGTGATTCTTAGCATATTACATTGATCAAGAGTTTATTTTGAATATTAATTCCCACAATAACCACAATAATTACTTTTTACTGAATGGATGCTAACCGTTTTCTGCTAAAAATGTTTTTCTCTCTCATTTGATCAAATAAGAATGATAGAAATTATATATATTAAAAAACAATTCTTACTTTTTTTTCCAGTTTGAAGAAAATCCAACAGATTGATACCAATGCATGCATAAGCAACATAAACCAGGAAGTGTAAAGTTCTAATAAGCATCCTCACTGAAACAAGCCACTGACAAACAAAACTTGGATGAATGGATGAAGAGATTTACTGTAGAAAGGTCAGTTAGATTGCAGGTTTAGCTTGTAAATGTTATTTAGCCTGTAAATGCTTGGACAGTACTGTGGTTTTCCGCTTGGACTTTCTAATATGATATTGCATCACCGACCGTTAAATAAACAGCTCAGTGCACTTCTCATTTCTTTATATTTTGGTGTTAAAATGGCAAATAAGCGAAGCAATTTATCGAAACGTGCAGAAATACTGTGATAAAAATATATAAGACAAAAACAGAGTTTGTACAGTTGTAAGAAGATTGGAAGTCAATTTTTAGTCTTAAAAAAAAAAAAGAAAAAAAAAAAAAAAGAAACCCAACATGAACTCTCATCTGAAAGCTTTCTTTAAATTTCTTTAAATCAGGGCTCTCAAACTCAGGTCCTCGAGGACTGGTGTCCTGAAACTTTTCCATGTGTCCCTGTTGCAACACACCTGAATAAAATTAGTAGGTCATTAGCAATGGCTTCTGTTTTCTTTAGTTGTTCTGTTTGCTTTTTTTTTTTCTCCAAAGGATACACGGCACAGCATTTTTTGTTTTGGGGAATTTTTCCTTATTCCTGGCATTGGCATTTTTCACAGATTCAACTAAAGAAATGGAAACAAATGATATGTTTTTGTTCTCTGCTAGTAACCAAGTGCTTAAAGATACAATTTAAAATTGTTTCCTTGCTAGGTTTCCTTTTATGTATTGACACAACTCCAGTTTATTCTCTGAGTTAGGTGCCTTTCTTGTACATGAATGGTTTCATTTTAGTGGCTTAACAAAAAGAAATTCTTTGAAAATGGTCAGGTACAAAGGTTGGACTGAAAGACTACTTTTAAAACTTTGTTTCTCTCCTTGGTGGCAAAATATAAAGAAATGAGGGGTGACTCAAGACTTTCGCAAAGCACAACATAACATAACTGACTGTCAAATATCATTAAAACTAACCATATAGTGACTACTGTGGCTGCAGTTTTTTGTGTTTAATTTATTTTTTTAAGTAAAAAATGTAGATTTCTTATATATTTTTTGCACTTTATAATTTTAAAGTAAAATCGCATTGTGAGAATGTGGCATCTTTCAGTATTACGTTTTTAATGACTCTAGTGACGTTTATGGTAAATGATAAAAATCTGTCTGACTCAACTTACTGAATCCTACCTACGTAAAAACAATTCTGTCTGCAAGGGAAAGCACACGTCTTTCGCTTCCTGTGCCCACCACATTCTCTAAGAAATCCTGTCTGTGTGAAGGTCGTTGGTGATGGACGTCAAAATCCTCTGATGAGGTAAAAATCCATGAATCGAACAATGCGGGGAAATGCTGGGCGACTGGCGTGCTGGACATTGTTCCATACTACTTCACACTTTTCTTGGTAATGATCAATGACAGTTTTCTAGGTAGAGGCTTCTGGATGAGGAAGAGAGTCACAATAGGAACTGAGGTTCCTCTGTGTGACCTTGCAGCACGAAAAACTACTTTTTAACAGTGTTGGTCAAGTTATTTTAGATGCTGAATAGGGGACCTTTAACCTATCACTCCTTTAAAAAATAATCAGATGATTGTACATATTGGTATCACATTTTATTAGTTGCAATGCATGTTTTATTAACACATCACTTTAATTCCACATACTTATCCTTCTGAAAAAGTGCCTATTACTCTCTATTGCATAGAAAAGTAAAAATAAATTTCAGCTTGATTAGGCAGCTCCTTTAAAAACCTTGAAATTATAGAAGTCAAAAATCAGCCTCAACACAAAGCTGAGGGCATTTCAGTATCTTAGGTACTTATAAGTTTCTCTGTATGTTGTCTTCCTAATTTTTCTTTAAAACTGTTTACACCTGTTGAGATGATTTGAGCTAAGGGACATGGTGCATTATCCTGCTGGAAGCAGCCATCAAAAGATGGTACACTGGCTTACTATGGTCATAAAATGATGGGCACAAGCAGGAACAATACTTAGTTAGGTTGTTGCTGTGGTGCTTAAATTATGTTTAGCTGGTTGTAATCAATACACCACTACCACAACTGTGGTCTTCTACTGCTATAACATCTCCCTTGCTTGTAAAGAGTAGTTATTTGAATTACTGTTCAAAGCTCAATGTAGCCTGGCCATTATCCTCTGATATCAACAAGGCATCATTGCCTAAAGAACTGTTGCTCACTGGATATTTTCTCTTTTTTAGAACACGTAAACCCTAGAGATGTTTGTGTGTACAGTACATATGCAGTTTCTGAAATACCAACAGCCATGCCATGTTCAAAATAAATTAAATTACCTTACATTAAGTAATTAAGAAATTGAAGAGGTGTTCTTAATGCTGATTGTACAAACTGATAGCTCACATAAAGCCCCCCCTCCCATCAGATGAGCTGCTCCAAGAATAAAATTTATTTTAAAATTTTAAAAATAAAATTTGAATTTGAATTTGAATTTGAATGCCTCAGGCAGGTGAAGAAATGTGGTGATGAGGAACAAGACGAGGAACTATCATGGAGCACTAAGTTCCTGCATGAGAAATACCATTGACAGATAGAGGGAATGGCTGAAATCAACAACTCCTACCAGTGGGTAGAAAAGTCTGGATTAAAGAACAGCACAGAGGCTCTGATGAAAGAAGGCCAAGAACAGGCCCTAATCACCGGCCCACCATGGGTAACAGGACCCAACTGTAGATGATACAAAGTGCCCCGGACACTACACAACAGATAGTACCAGGATGTAAGACGCAAACTGAGGCCATGGACACTGAGAGGCACAGTGGCTGGGATAGTGTACAGGAACATCTATGCTGCATAGAAAAAATAGAGAAGTACCAGGGGCTGAAGGAACAGCTGGAGCAGATGTAGAAGGTAAGAAGAAACTACGTGAAAGAAATTGAACATGATTTATTGAGATAGATAAATTAATGTACATGGTGATTAGACTCCGATGACCCATCGTGGTATAACCAAATTCCAGCGGTGATCATATTTAGGACAGGACCCTCCAAAGTCTAGAAGCGGGTGGTGGTGAAGTTGAAGACTGAAGCTTGGATGGAGTTCTGACTGAGGGGTCTGTGAGGTGGAGATGAGGAGGAGGTGGGTTGCATGAATGAGAGTCTGAAAGGGAAAATGACGGAGAACACTGATTTAAGCTATGCAAAGTGGAGGCTAATTGCCCTGAAGAAGGCGGGCAAGAAGAGGATTGGACAAGAATAATGACGACAGTATTGAGATTGACAGAGTGGGAAAGAGGTGGTGATGTAGAAACCAGATAAACAGACTAACACCCAGCAAAGCTGATTACAGATCTTTCTTAATGAACTTATGCATAGGCTTCATGAGCATTACGAGGTGTAACCCCAAAACTGTAATAGTGGATCCACCAGGTGTCTGTTCAGAAGCGAGAAAGTCATCGGAACAGTTAAAACACTCAATGGGAGGTACAGTGGGAACCGAATCAGGAGTTCATGTCCCTACAGGGCAGGTGTTGGCTTCAGCAGCACAGGATCTTCTCACACAGTGTTGGTCTCCAAGGACTCTCATGTCTGCTATTCTCTAGTAGCCATGGCCTTATCAATGGAAGGATGTAATCTGTGTGCTGCTTCCCTGCATTGTGTGTAATTGTTTCCCCTAGTGGGAGGATGCTGCCTTAGTCAGCAGAGGAAGATAATGGTGACATACGTTTCTCAAGGTAAGTTTGTTTGTGCGTTCGAAGAACTTCTATTGTCGGTTTTGGAAAGTTGGAAAGTTATAAAGCATGCCGTGTCCCTGAAGGGGAAAAAAAAAGAACAGATACAAATCTCAGAGGGCATTTTCACACAAATCATTCAAAGAGATCCTCGAACCAAAGTTGCCACATTTAGAGTTCCTGAAAATCCCTGTGTGAGGTTTTATCTTCCAATTATAAATTGCTATCCACCACCTGAAATCCATTTAACAGCTCAGTTGTGTAGCTGCATAGCAAGAAGCATGCCCATTCAACTCCACTCCACTAACAGCAGTGCCAAAAAACTCTTTGCCAGACTGGTAGAAGAACAGAGGACGTCCTTGTTCCATTTCTTGGTGAATAACAAGACTGCATGCTGTCATATTATTACAACATTAGCACTTTTAACAGTACTTATCTTTCAACGTTACCTCTATGCATAACTTTACTGCTGTGCCAGTCAATCCATTTTTGAAAGGAAGAACACTATGGTTGACTCACTATCCAAATATGCGCAGTATTAGAGCTGAACAATGTTGTCACAATCTTAGGAGAGCTATTGAAAGGCTGGGAAGTGAAAGCTGTGTTAATGTTCTGCGTTTAATGACTTCCTGGGCTGCTGTTCAGTGGCTTTGACTAACACACTTTGCTACAAAAGAGTCCTATAACACTGCCCCCAAAGAGCGTCACACGTTACTCAGACTTGTTTCATCAGCCACATGATGATTAAGGGGATAGCTATTATTCTCAAATGCTCTATCAGCAAGGAAATCACTCTCAAACAAATAAGAGGTTTGCTAGATTCCTCCACAGAGGCTTTACTAAGAGCAGTACTCTGAATCCTAAGTATGTAATACTTCTGTCAGGCCAAAACCAAACACACAAAGTCAAAAGTGTGAAGATCTTGATAGCTAAATGTTAGCTTACTAGCTGAATAGTTAGCCTGCCCACAGTGGTTATGGTAGAAAAAATAACTACTCTTTGAAAGTATATCCTGTATTGAATTTTAGATAACAACAATGGCTCTGTTCTGCTGTTTAGTTGGGTTGAAGGAGCCTACACTCCAATGTTCTACAGCAGGGATGTTAAACTCATTTTACATTATAGCCCACCTAAGTGGGCCAAATATAGCCCACTTAGGTGGGCCAAAACAATAAAACTACCCTTTCTGTCACCGTGAAGAAGTTTCACTAAACATTTAAACCCTGAGAGATCAATCTAATGTAACACATACAATTTAATACATCTCAGTATTTCTATGTGAAAGAGAAATGCAGCTGTAGTCAATGACAAAAATGTATTAGCATTCTCTTATCATGCGTGTAATAGACATGCTGGCCCACTGCGGACAAGGCCTTGGACAAAGTATAGAATGTATGAAAATGCAGTTCATATTTACCAAAACCATCCAGTAAGCCTGATTGGTGTCTTAGCTGTGCCTCATTCGTGCCTCATTCGTTCATGGATATCGTGAAGGAGGACATACAGAGAGCTGCTGTGACAGAAAAAGGACTCCCGGGACAGGGTGAGCTGGAGCAGAGGATTCACTGTGGCGATCCCTTAAAGAGAAAGGAGAAGTTTAAAATGCTAGCAGTAGCTGAATTTTCTTAATTTAACTGAATTACATTTAACAGCAGACTTTGCCTGATCTTAGACAACAGTCTGTGTCTATAGTTGTTTATATTAGAGAGACTTGCAAATATTTCTTTTCACAGCCATAATTACCACTTGGTTCCTGATGTAAACACTGTTTACAAGTGGTAAACTGCTAATTATGGAAACTCCGATATGACACAAAAGCAGCAATAGTTCAGTAAATAAATATTATCTGTACAAAAGAAATAAAATAAAATACTGGAATCTGTGTCAGCAAGGGACCCTCCCTCCGTACCTCTGCCTCCATGTAAATAATAATAGTCACAGCTTTATCTCTGTCTGCTAGATTAATGTGGTCAAAAGGGCCATTACTTTTTCAAGCCATTACTTTATATGTCACATCCTTTTATCCAGGTGGATCCTCTTTGATGTAGAAACTTTCATGCAACCAAAGGACCAATGCAGGAAATGATATGTGCTCATTTCAAGTTGCACAGAACAAGGTCAGGAAACGGCTATTGGCAGAGACATAAAATAATACGACCGCTGGAGTTCACCTTTGCGCTTTACCTCTTTAAATGACAGCAGGTCAGAATATAAATATCACAAAGCATAATTACCCTGTTATTTGAGAAGGTCAGTTCTACTTTAGCTGCTGATGGGATCTTTCTCTTGGTCAAGTGCAGGTCTTCTACCGTTTTTAATGCTGTTTCCTACCAACAACCCCCCATCCCCCCACCCATAGAGAGGAATAAAAGCTATTGAGGCAACCCGGGTGCAAGGCCCCTCTGTTGAAATGGGATCAAATGTGCAAGCAGAGGGCCGCTTCAGGCCTATGCTAATGAGAGAGCACTGCCAAAACACTAAACGAGATTGAAACCTAAATCTGGTGCATAAACATTTGCTTCTGAGCTTTGAAAAAAACACCAACCCCCCCCCCCCCCCCCAAAAAAAACAAAACAAAACAAAACAAAACCCATCAGTGTATTTTCAATTCATTCCTCACTTGGACTTTTACACATCACTGATGGGTGTGGCAGAAGGAAAAAAAAAAGTTTAAATGATGACCAGCACTTTGCTTTTTTAATTGAAGTGGTTTTAATTCACCGGCTGTTTCAGCAGTTACAATATATTGTTATTTGTCATATTTCATCTGTGAGGTTCTTAATGAGAATCACTATATGAAGGCAGAGTGACTCAGTCTGAATTTCTAACTTGTTTACTTCTGGAAAGTCTGATATGTTTGTTGCATCCTCTCTTGGCGGTAGCTGCTGAGCTTCAGCCAGTCACTTGTATAATATAGGGATACGCTCTTATTTTTCTGCAGCACAAATTGTTTTAAGCCTTTTCGGTGAGAACCCCCCCCGCTACACACACACACACACACACACACACTTATTCAGCTCGTTCGTTGTCAGTAAATTCATTAAAAACTGAGAGAGGATTTAAATGGCCTACCCATTTGGACCTAGAAAACAGAGAAACACAGTCACACACAGTCTCTCACAAACTAAGCACCTTGTCAAACCGATTTCATTCTTTTGTATCCAGGATACGGATAAAACTATTGCGTGAGGCCAAACACAACAGACCCTAAACAATTCCTTCACATCAGATACTAGATACCATTTTAATACAAAGGAACTGCTTGGTCCCTGCCTATCGTACACTGTACTAGCTTGTTCTTATTCTTCCCTTCAATACAAACATCAAATCACTAAACAATATTTTTGGCCAAAAATATGTTCACTGTAAACATGCTGAAAGAAATTAGGGTTGGAAATTATAAACTCAGCTAACACGGACTGTGAACAATCAATAGCAGACAGTTATATCCATGGAGTTTCATTTAAGACCCTCCTCCCCCCTTTTTATTTTTTAAAATTATCAGTGTTGAGGAATTTTAGGAATTTTTCTTGCAGTTACAGTGCGGTTCAAATTTAGCTACAAACGTCCGATTTTATTCGGGGAGAGTAAAATGGGAGGACGGGAAACATCACTATTGGCAGAACACTTGTACAAATATTAGCATAACACTCGGCTGAACTCAAAATAAGGAAGGTATGGGCTTCATGTTATTCCTACTCAGTATCCTGCCATTGAAAGATGGGATTAGAACAAAAAAAAAAAATCATTATTTTATTATGTTGTATTCGTGATAGTCTGTTTCAGGATTTCCTGTCTTGTGGAACACGTACAACAAGAACACCGGGATGAGGTTTGTGAACATTTACAAATCTGTTTGAGAGGAAAGAGACACCGGTGTGTATACTGCTGTCATCACTCTCAAATGATCTTTAGAGTCATTAAGTGTAAATATAGACCATACATTATGTATAATGACATTCAGAAGAGGCTTTCTAGGCTGCCTCAGGGAGCTGCCTAAGGAGGTCCATATGGAGATAACTTTATCGTTGCTGTTATCAGGGCATACCTCGCATTCAGCAGAGGCCCAAAGGCCACCCACAAAGTTCACATTAAAGGAATTCTGTTTTTTGTTAATATCCTTATTGCTTATTCTTCACTAGTGTGTAAGGTGAAATGGGAACGCATCATTCTTTCATCATCGCCCTGTTGCCATTTTCTTGTGTTTGATCAGCTTAAATTTTGCAAGCGATGAAAGACCGGGCTTCGTCTGTGAATAAACCAAAAGAACAAAGACGATGTTCTTGTATTCACCGGGCAGTTCTCTGACTAGAGGCTGTTCATTAAGTCACATGTCATTTAACATTACTGTCACGATTAAATTATTATGATTTTGATAGCTGTGGGAGTAGAAAATGGACACAACTGGTGCATCATGCTACATGTTAGCCGAGATAGAGGAAAGCAAAAAAGCGCAGTCCACAACAAAAAGGTTATGAAAGACAAACTTTAAGCTTGACCTGAACCAATCCATTGTGACAAGAAAAGGTTTACAATGTTGTTAAAACTCAGCAGTCCTCCTTAATTCCACACATTGCTGGATCGGGTATAAAAAGATTTTTTTTTGTGGGAGTATAGGTTGTGATTTTCCTTTTGGACTCTCAGTATCTCTCTGAGGTGGGGAGTGCTTATCTAGGTTTGGCCTGAGAAAAGAAAAGAAAAACGCTTGTTTCTGATGAAACTTTGAAAATCTTACGATCTAAACTGGAATAATTTCTCAAGTTTAAGATCGTTCTCATGATTTTTAATGGATGTCTTCATCTACTAACGCAGGATTTGGCAGAACACCACACTGTGTTTGATTTCTTTCATGTGGGAGTTCTTCGTACTCTTAGTCCCAACTTTTATCTCCCGATGCTTCTCAGTTTGTATTAAAAAAAAACTGAAGGTAAACTCACACTTTTGATTGGTTTTTTTTTCTCAGCCTCAAGGAAATGTCCAGCTCCTTGACCTTCAGAAATGGCGCCCTGGGGAATAAGCAGGCGGGAGTTATCTGCTACCCTCCACCCCAGCTGTTGTAGCTATTGGAGGCACTTAAAACAACAAGTGTGACACAGGGCAGACTGACTCCCATCACCAGCGAAATCAACAAAAAGCCCAAAACAATTTTTCCAGAATAAATCTCATTGTTTACAGCAGTGCAAAAACTTTAAATAGGAGACTGCTTGAACTTCCTTTGCATTATGTTTTGTGTCTGCTTCCGACTTCAAATTGTGCTTGTGGATATTTTGGCAGCAAGCTTTTTCTTCAGTTTAGATGGCATGCTGTGGCACAATCACAGTAAGAGTGACAAATTCCTCTCATTCCAGATGCGCCAGCACAAGATCTGCACATAGGTTTCTGCACTGAATATTACCTTCTAACCTCACCGTTGCCCTCTAGTGAATGTGGAAAAGTTTATCAGCGTGTATGCAATTGTCATTTTAGCTCTGCAGAAATTGGAAAATGTACTGTACTCTAATCATTTAGGAAGGCAGACAACACCTCCGGTACAGACTTTGTTTCTCATAGGCAACTTTAATATAGGGGGTTGATGTGTTAGTTTTAGAGGTTACACATTGAAAACTCCAGTCTGGGCACTCCTAATGTAGGTTATATGGGCTATTCTCTTCACTCTTGTCCACTGATCCATCTACCCACATTCCCTAAACCATTCAGTCCCTTTTCTTTATATTCAATCACTGTTATCCTTTTAGGCTGCCCGTTGTGAATTACTCCTCCCTCCTGTCATTGGGTTGAGCAAGGCATCTTAGCCAAGTCTCCATCAGCCATCTGCTTATTCTGCTCCTCCATCACCAACATGATCCACATCCTGCCTACATCGGGGAATCAGCTCCATATTGTTACTTGTTACTGCAGTCCTAACTGCCAAAAAAAAAAATGCAACAGATTTCCATGTTTGCATGATGGTGTTTGCAAAGACTGCGTTTTTCTTCCCAATGACATCGCCTTAAAACATCATTGCCTTAATTTTTTGCGTGTGAAACAGACAATAACATAGAACAGCCTTTTAAAATCTCAAAGTTTGTGTCTGTGTTTCACTTTAAATCCCCTCTAAGTACACCAGGTCACATTAGTTCCAACTCAAACCTAAAAGTGTGGCTGCTATTGTTTTAAGCATGCAAATGTCACATTTAAGCCACACTGGCATAAAATTACACAATAACAACCAGACGGGAGAATATGGATTGCCGAATCTTCCCCCCTTTGCACAGCACCATTTTTTTGGGGGGGGCGGGGGGGGTGTTATTTCAGTTTTACAAGTTTAGCTGAATCATCCCAACAGTGTTGTTTCATGCTGGCTTGTTGTGAAATCGATTTCGCCTGGCTTCAGGCTGACTGCATAGATTCTAAGCGAGTTTTTCTTGTTGCTGACAGACGTAATGAGACAGAAGGCTTCATGGCATCTGGTAACAGAGGAACATGAAGCAAACGACTGAAGCAAAACCAGCGATGAGACAAAATACGTGTGGCTCTGCTGCTGTGATTACTCGTAACCTTGTTTTTTTTCGGTGAGCAGCATAACAGTTCACAACACGTGATGCACAATGACCACGGCTGAGCCTTTTTTAGCCCACATTTCTCGATGGCATCATGTGAATGTGATTCTGCCTCTCTTATTTTCCACTCAGTTTATTTTAGTCACATAAAGAGGAGCCAAAATGATACAGTAGTATGAGTATTCTTAGTACTGCCCTTGGATGTGACTGTAGGTGGAAGATCAGGCCAGTTCAACATTATGAAACATCTAAAATACAACAAACGTCCTCATAAGAGGAATAAATCTTAATATATTAAAACCACTGCAACAATCTAAGGAAATGAAGACCTGTGTACAATCTCATGATTCAGTCTCAACTGAATGCACAAGTTAAATATGCATCTGCTGCTGCTGAATGCTGAATGTACAAGTACAATCAGACATGAGATATTATGCTGTTGCCTCTCATTAGAGATAAGACTGTTGCCCAGCAGAGGGCAACATTTACTTTTTTTTACTATTCCTTCCATCTCAAATTGTTGCTCATGTCCTTTGCATGATCTGTAGACACGCAACGTACACATTAAATTGTTTTCATGATCTTTTTTAATGAATATTGTCACCGGCCTCTGTGTTTATAGCTCTTTCAAACCTTGCTGCCTTTGTTTACATCATTCGTCTCTTTTCAGCTGTGACAGTTCTTGTTTTGTGCCACTACTTTTGTTAATTTCCCCCGCTCGTTCCTCCTTCTCTGCTCTTTCAGGACCTTTAGCAGAACCAAAATACAGTGTTTAATTAACTCACTCTTGTGAAATAGAGGTTAAGATCACAACTTGATTCCCGTCCTCAGGGTGTTGTATTCAGAAACTGAGGTTAAAATGTTGATATGAATACCTGCATGAAACCCCCCATAAAAAACCCAGTCCCTGGGATCCAGAGAAGGATGTACTTCACGTGGGTTGTCTGCATATCTGTGTCTGTATCCAATCACATTAGATGACTATTTCTTACGGTCCAAATGAAAGAAACATACCTTTGTGAGCACAGACCCTTTTGTAGTATTCTTGCCCCACCTCTAAAACTCTGCCATGACCTTGCAAGAAGTGCAAGAGAGGGAAAAAAAGCTAAAGAATATATATATAAAAAACATACGAATATCTGAATGCAAGGAGTGATAGATCGCTTTCCCACGCTCACTCATAAAAATGCTTCATAGTCTGATTTTCAGAACCGAAATGATGCTAAACCTTTCCCAAGATGCGGCACTTGAACTTTTTATAAACTGTTTGAAATGAAAAGTTTATTCAGCTGAGTGAAAGGTCTGATATGCACTCGGCACATCACAACAAAAAAGGTTTATGCCAGCTGTGAAAAAGATACTTTAATGTCAGGAAAATTAAGATCTGATATGTTGTACAAATAGTTGTTCATGTGTCTGCTGCTGCGTCTCAAGTCACATGTTTCCACCCTGAAGAAGAGACAATAAGTGTTGTTGAATTTTAATACCTCGGTCCCACTAAAAACAAAAGGCCTTGTCCAAAACTACTTTAAGTGTCTAAACCTGGATTCTTTTATGTTATTCTTTAGTCATAATTTTTTTTATTTTTCCTTTTAGCATAGGCGGTTTGAGGGAGACCAGAAACACACACCTGTTATTTTCTTTCCCCCAAAACTTCCATATTTATATTTTTATGTGTTCACACCATCAAATACGGCTACGTGAAGTGCTCTACCCAAATTATTACCTGGATGTTGTATCATTGCCCACTGCTTGCCCTTAGCAGTCGTCACCTTGGCTGCGTAGCAGAAAAGGAGGGATGACCAAACAATTTTTCTGCACCACTGAAAAATGCAAATGTCAGTGTTAGCTCACAGATGTGTTTTTTCTTAGGGACTGAAATTAAGCCTCACATTACAACTGCAACGGCTACAGCAGCAAAAGACCAAAGTGGGTGCTACTCCTGCTAAGAAGAAAAGGAAAATGAGGCTACAATTTGCATGGACTTAGCAAAATTGCACCACAGAAGATTGTGAAATGTTGCCAGGTTCAGATGAGTTTTGATTTCATTTCTTTATGACCAGCAGCATAACACGTCATGTCAAAAGCTCAAGTCATCTCTAACTGGCCACTAGAACATGACAACGTTCATGTTAGCGTTATGGATGTGCAGCAACTGTGCGATGCCACCGTGTCAATATAGCATGGCCAAAATCTCTGAGGAATGTTTCCGGCACCTTCAGTAGTTCTGAAGGCAACAAGGGGTCAAACCAGTACTACCAAGGTGTACCTAATAAAGTGGTTGGTAAGTGTAATTTCCAGTAAGAGAGCTTTTGTGTTCAGTTTGAAACAACACTACCCTGACAGATATAACACAACAAAACAGAAAGTGTTCAACATTTAAGTGTGCTGTATGTACTGATGTGCGACACAATCCCCCGTTTCACACCATCCTTCCTTTATGTTGATTTCCTGCATTGCGGTGATGATACGTGTTGCTGTAATTCTCGTTGCTTTAAAACAGACTTTGAAGTCTCGTAAAATGCTTTGAGAGCATCAGGTTAATTACGAGATGTTTGTGTGTTTGAAGTGATGCACAGGCTGGATTACAGTCTGAGGATCTGAGCCCTAACCCTGTTTAACACTTTGGAAAAACACTTTCATTGTGATGACTGGCATAATCTGCACCACATGCTAATCCAGCTTCCTCCCTCTGTTACTCTGCCAGTGTTCTGGGGTTTAGTTAAGCTTTAAAGTTCAATCCACCCTGAGTTTGCTGTTTTATTGCACTTTTCTTCTGGTTTATTGCACTTCTAATCAGCTTGAAATACGAAAGACTCCATCAAACTTTCTGTTTGCTCCCGAATGTGTGTCAACCGTTTTCACGCCAATCTGCCTTGAGTGATGATTAGATAACCTGCGTCAAATGCTAATCCAATTAACTGCTATACCTGAAGTATTGTACAGCAAAGGCAACCAGGTGAATTTCTTCCACACTTGGCAGACTACGGCAATTAAACGCACACTCGCATGCACAATCACACAAATGTATTAAATATGCAAGCAGGGCTCTTCTCCGCTGCCTCTGAGGACGTGAAGGAGAAATACAGAAGCAGCAATTTTCCTGATGAAACTGCAGGTGATCATTCATATTAATTTCAACTGTATTCTCACTGATGATCTGAATCACATTCAGCAAGTTGCCTTAATCACCAAATGAGACATCTGCACAGAAATCACACATTTGGATTTCAGTGCCTCAGATGTAAGGCGCATAGCTGAGCTGTAATCGGTGCACATATAATATTCACTGTTTTTCAGTGTGCAAACATTTCTAAAGAGTCAATAAAGCAGTTTTTCTTGTTTCTGCCTTTGTTTAGTTACTGTAAACCTATTGAAACTTATGTATAGTGCTTTTCTACTCTACTTGAGCACTCAGTGTGCTTTGTACAAACATGTCTCACTCACCCATTCACTTTTTCTATTTTCGAAGAGCTTTCTATCTAACATTAACACTCTAATGAATGCATCAGAAGCAACTCTGAAGCATCTCAGGGTTCAGTATTTTGCCCCAGGATACTTCCAATTGGTAGATGACCTGCTCTACTTCCTGAGCCGCATCCTCCCAACTGGAAGTCAGTGATTACTGGAGTCCAGTCCAGGTGCTCCAGGTTTTTCTCATATGATCTTTTTTGTTTTTTAGTGAAACGTCTTGATAAATATTGGAAGGATAAACAAAATGTGTCAAGGAGCCCACATGGGTCAGTCTAATCTCTCAGTAATTGTGGTGATGTTTCTTCTAGTGTCATCATCAGGTCACAGAATCTAAATTTGTCCTCCACTTTAGTTTATGACCTATTTCCAATTAGCCAAACGCCGCTGTAGCTGTGGAGCCTCATACAGCCGATGTAGACACTGAAAACACCTGAATTTTGTTATGCGGATAAAATGAAACAAATACAATCCCAAGCCTTCATCCATTTGGTCTTTAAACTTCTAAAAGGTTTAATTGTCATAAAAAATAAAATAAGACGAACCTCAGCTTTAGAAAGTGGTTTGGATCAAATTTATAGTTATTTATGAGTGAAATTTATAAAAGTTATTTGTAGTAAACTTTCACCTTTGGACAATCCAAAGCAAAGTCAGGACTGTCATCAACATTTCAAGGATTTCTATATAAATTCTGAAAGAAGCTGTCCTTGTTTTATATGAAGTCATACTGCAGGGCTCTTTGACTGACATTTATCTTTAGAGACTGTTTCTAATGCGTGTAAAAGCTCTCAAAAGGCACTTCAAAGATGCTGAAAATGAATCCAGCAGCGCTAAACAGATGCATGAGAGATTCTTCATGCACCCCATTGGCATCAGAAAACACAAGAGCCAAGTACGCTTGATGGAAATATCACCCATTTATAAATCATTGGATGTGACGGTAAAGATGCTGTTATTATACAAGAACCCAGCTGTTGCTGAAATTTCATGTCATGTCCTTGCTTTTCTAATTGGACTTCTATAGTACTTGAAAAAGGATGACACACACACAGTGAGATGCACAATCAAAATTGTGTAGTATATATATATATAAAAAAAGTCTATTGTTTATTTTACACCTACACAGATCGGATGAAGCCCCCCACAATGATCTATTAGCCTTATTACAGAGATGACCAAGTAGGGGTGACCGTGGCTCAGGGGGTTGGGAAGCGTATCTGTAACCGGAAGGTCGCCGGTTAGATCCCCAGGCTCTCTGTCCTGGTCGTTGTGTCCTTGGGCAAGACACTGTACCCTACCGCCTACTGGTGTTGGCCAGAGGGGCCGATGGCGCGATATGGCAGCCTCGCTTCTGTCAGTCTGCCCCAGGGCAGCTGTGGCTACAACTGTAGCTTGCCTCCACCAGTGTGTGAATGTGAGAGTGAATGAATAGTGGCATTGTAAAGTGCTTTGGGTGCCTTGAAAAGCGCTATATAAATCCAATCCATTATTAAGTAAAATATCTACAAAACATGCTAAACAACCTTGAATTTTACACCTGTATAACTAGGTGAAAACAGAAATTTATACTGTATCCTTTAACAGCTCATTTCAGCTGCTTGTTTATGGTATATCTCACATAGGAAAAAAATGTGCCTTGAGTTCTGTTTGTGTGAACTGGAGAATGAGTGTAGGTGGTGATATATGAAAACTTGGAGAGAAAATTGAAGGTGAGCAACTTCAACTTCAGTTGAACTTTGCCCTGAAACCTGGATTATTGGATAACAGTCTCCCTTAGAGCACACTGCACCATTTTCCCAATCTGGTTTTTACCATCTTTGTAATAATTATCTTCAGCTACCTACTGTGAACTTGTAAAATATACCCAAAACATAACCAACCAGTCACAACATGTGTCCATCCCTAAAACATACACAATAACCCTCGGTGGGTTTCCTTTGGACACCCCAAGACTAACCAGTGATTCCACATTTGCCATGGATGTGAAGTCGTAGTAAACTTCATTTGTGGGGGCAGCAGTCTGCACAGAGATGCTTAGAACTCCTTACTCCAGCTACCACTTCCAGCTCATAGTACTTGGCTGGACCCCCTTTCTCTTCTGAACTGCTTTAATGCTTCTTCGCATAGACTTAACAATGTGCTAGCAACATCCCTATGCTCTCAGACATTTAAAAAATATTCACTTGGTATTTTTCACCAATTGAATATTTCTTGCTATGCTTTGGGACACCATTACAACACCATGATCATACTGTCCATAAGAACTCTAACCAGTAAAAAGCGAGACTCATCAACTTTTTCCAGTCTTCTGTTGTTCAGTTTCTCTGAGCCAGTGTGAATTGTAGCCTCAGTCTCTTGTTCTTAGCTGACAGGAGTGGCACCCAGTGTGGTCTTCTGCTGCTGTAGCCCATGAAGAAGATGCTCTTCTGCACTCTGACCATTCTCCTCTGACATTACCTAAATATTTTAACCAAGAAAACGGACACATCTTTTTGAGACCATTCTTTGTAAACCTTAGGGGTGACTATGTGGGAAAATCCCACTTCAGCAGATTGTCTCGAGTATGTCTGCATGTCTGAATGCACTGAGGTGCTTCTTTAAAGATCGTCTGATTAGATATGGACATCAAAAATCAGTTAAACAGGTACCTAATAAATTGTCAAGTGAGCACTGAAACCTACAAAAAATTGTATAGCTGAACTAATAAAAACCATTTTTTTAGAATACCTAAGGGTGGATGTACAAAGTTGCAGCATTACAAAAATAAAGTGCTGATCATTAAATTCATAGTCATGGCCTTTTGTGATTCTAAAACGATGGGCACAAAGGGAATGCAAACACAGTTTAAATATTTTCCACACTTTAACAGCAGATGAAGCACTTTTGTAAATATATTTTCAACAGCTCCAGAATTTGCCCTTTTTTGATATCACAATGGATTTTTTGTGCTGAAGTGGCTCACCTGTAGAGTCAAATATACTTTGCATTGATGCAAGTAATTGAAATCGCATCTTAATAACTGGCTCAGATCAAGCGCTTCACTTTTATTATGTCCCTGGGCACAAAATAAAGGGAAAGAAAAAAAAAAAACACAATTTGTAACACAGCCCAAATGAAATCCTAATATTATCTATGAATCAAGTGAAAGAAGTGTAGCTGCAGGTATTCAGCCGGGTGTTCAGGAGGTTGTCCCAAGGCCTATGGAGCCTTGATGGAGGAATTTTATCATTTCTATTATTAAATAACTTCACTTTAACAATTGCAAGACCAGGGTCAGCACAGTTTCATACTGGTGCAGCATGGAATAACGAGGCTTATTTTACAGTGTCAGCAGCAACATACTCCGGTGGCAGCTTCATTAGGCAGGCCTGCTGCCTGTTCTGCTTGAAACAGTGTTAGAGGTTATATTGATTTACCTTCATGTTCAATTTGAGGGATGTTGTTGGATGTGTTGTTTCTGTTTAGTCTGCTCCCGTCAATCTAAAAGGGGTGAAATAAATCTTACAAACACATGCCTGTTAACACTAATGCACCTAATAAACTGGAAGATAATGTATTGCTGAACATTACCATAACACACCTTCTTCCACCAGCATTCACATCAAGACTGGGCTGGCCAGAAAAGCACTGTCCAAACTTCTTAGAAGGGACTTCGCCTCATGAAAATATAAAGCTAAAAAGATACAGCAGGATGCAGGTTTAATAAAACATGCCTTGAGTGTCTGACAAGACTGTGAGACTGCAGCCACTCCTGCAGCTGTGGGAGGCTGCGTCGAGGCACAGCGGTGCTTTGAGCTAAACGCTTACATCAGCACACCGGCGTTTAAAGACGATTATTATGCTGATGTTTGGCAGGCTGTATGTATTTCTCTTAGGAGAAATTAGGAGTTGCTAAGCAAAGTAAGCAGTTGGATTGTGAAGAGTAGCTGTTGAACTAGCAGGTGAAATTTAACAGATTCGTTTAATTAAGATCAAATGGCTGACCAACAATGGCCATTTAAAAATGTAAAACTAATCCAAAAATATTAAATAATCAAACTTGTTATGACCACAGTTGTACTTTTTCAGTGTGTGTTTGAATCTCTGTAACCTGTGTTTTCTCCTTGGGTGCTGTATTTCCTGGACTCTTGTGGCTTAAATCTGACATGTTTTTGTAGCAACCCCATCCTCGAGGTCATAACAGTGACAGCTTCATGAATATGACAAATATGAACTGTGACATCGAGACATGGAGAGTTTCCTTCCAACCAGAAGTCTTATGCATTATTCCATTGAGCAGTGGAACAACATCGTAAATAGGTAAATTATTCAACCTACTTACTCGCACACATTTTGGTGCTCTTATTGAATCTCAAGTGAAAAGCATGTGGCCAAAAGCGTGAGCTAATCAGCTGAAGTGTTCCTCGCTGTCATCTCCTGGCTAAAGCCCTGTCTTTGCAGAAAGATATACCGCTTCATCCACAACATAGAATACAGACACTTAGAGATAAGTGGATGAACTGCAGTTTGTGCACAGCTACGCTCTATTATCTAGCCTAACAAAATAGCATAACAAGTTACACGGCAGCAAATAAATGCTAATGTTCCAGATCAGCTAGGTCAGAGCAAAATGCTTCCACACACGGGCTTTGGAGAAAGCAGTCTTCAGCTGATTGATCATTTGTCAAACTGCTGATTGAGTTCTGATTATCACCGAATGGAAACACGCAGCATGAATATTATATGTGGTCAGAGGTAACTGCACCCCTGTGATCTCATTTGAAAAGGGAGATAATTGAATGGATCATAACCAGCACCTAATGGTGCATTCTCTCCAGGGATTGTAATGAAAATATTCTGTAATTGCTCAACAATTTTTGGTTCATAAATTCAGAAATGTAATTTACTACTGCAAGTCATGAATTATATTATACGCTGACATAAGCCTGAGAGCTGAAGAATAGAAATAGGGTTAAAAAAGACATAAGTTGCACGTTTCAAAGACGGAAACAATGCTGGAAAATTGAGTTTCTATAATGGGTGGGAATGGTTCCTGATAGTTATCTCTGGGTAAAATATAAAGTATTTATTATATAAACACACATTCAACCATTTGCACCAGATATCCACCCCTCCCTGAGCAGGTTTCTTCCTGTTAAAAGGGAGTTTTTCCCCTGTCACCAAGCAATCATGCATGGGGTGTGTGTGTGTGTATAAAACAGGTTATTGTAGGGTCTTTACCTTACAATATAAAACGGGCATTGAAGCAACTGTTCTTGTAATAGTAATAAACCTGAACTAAAACAATATCAAAGCCATTAAAGTCAGCTTTGGTATGAAATCAGAAAAAAATTCAAGACTGTCGTACATTTCTTTTTCTATCTAGCTCTTATTTCAGGGACATATCAGCAACAGGTGGTTCCTCCTCTGCCTCAGTTGTAACAGTTTAATATCTTTATATATATATAAAAAACCTGAAAACCTCCTTGTAATGACTTTGGACTGGATACTTTCTTGATAGCAGATTGCTGGAGCCACCTGCAGTTTGTATTGAAGATGCCAGCCTGTCTGCAAGCACTTTCCGGCTAGTAGTGAAATTTGAAAAACTGCAGTGCAAAAGTTGTGTCACTTGGCTTCATCCAACATGTTTTAAAAGATGTGACTTTTACTATGAAAGCAAATATTTTTAACTGAGAGCAATCGGCTCCGTATACTTCTTTATAAACAGTTTTACCTGGTGACTTCCAGCAACCTTGAGTAACTGCTCAGCAACCAGTCAGGAAATACCTGTAAATGCTATGGGTCTGTAGACTGGTCTCTAGGCATGTGAGACTGAAAGCGAAAGTATACTTCAATAAACTAAAAATTTAAATAGTTATAGAAGTACATCAAGGAACAATCTGTAATATCAAATTGCAGAATCACTGCTCTCTGGAACATTTATAAAATTCTGTAATTTTAGGTTTGTGTACAATATTTAAACTGCTGCCTTCTGTAAAGGTCAGAGTGAAACTATTTGAAATTAAAGATAAAAATGCAAATCAGAAGTATTAACCGTAAGAAACCTGTAAGCGGACAGATTGAACCCCCCCCCATGAAACAGTAAAAAACTATTTCCCTCATTAAAATCACATGGATACAGGTATCTGCAATGCTGATATATTTCGGAAGCACTTCATCAGTGCATATATTTATACATTTTTTCGATTAACCATATGTTCACCTCTGTGAGATATAAAGTGGCTACTGCAGATTATTTATCATCAAAGGTGCAACTTAGCTTACCTAAAATGTTGCAGTTCTGGATCATTTTCACTGTCACTGAAATCTGTGAAGTGATTACACTGTCTTTGCAGAGTCTGTTACCATATTAATTAGAGTTAAAGCTCATGGAGAAGTGAAAGTTTCTCAGCTTTTTCCTCGTGCGTTTAGATGCATTTCCTTTCGGTTTGTCTTAGATATCCCTAATGATCCCTCTAGACAGGATCGCTGGACAGGTCGTGAAGTAGTTGTGCAGGCATTAGACCAGTGTTAGCACACATGGAGACAATTATTAGGAAGAACTTCATTATGCTAAGCCACTCATTTTTATTTGGTCTTTGGTTGCGACAATACAATGAGATGGGAGGTAATGAGCAGGTTGCATAATAAAAACCAGATAGCTAAGCAGGCAGGATTGAAACAATTCCATCAGCTGCGCACGGCCAAACATCTAATTTACTGCCCTGATATTTATTCCTGTCCACATATGTATTACTGTGCCCTTTGTTTAATGCCAAAACTGCTCGGGTAAATATGCAGGTACTGCTGATTGATACGTTGGCCCCCACTTTCAAAGCCTTGAGATTGTTGAAGGAAACACAATGAAAAGAAAAGAACATTTCCACTTCAGATGACAATGCCAATCTGTGTGATGGTACCTCTTTTCGAGTTTATTAAAGGGCTCATTTGAAAAGGTCTTTAAAATGATTATTTTTCCCATTTATTTTTTTCCTTTTGAGTAGAAAGGTAGATAAGTCAGAGTTTACTGTGGACCAAAGAACTCAATCAAGAAAAATGTGCTGTGCGGTGCTGATACAGCCTCCAATTTAATGGAGGGAAGAAGATTTTGATTGCTGTAAATCTGACAGGTTGTCCAAATCCAGCACAGCAATTTGTGGTTACTGTTTGTGCGTATTGTGTAAAAATGATTTAAAATGAAATACAACACTACTATAACCTTTATTTAATAACCATTTTGATCAAATCAGAATCAGAATCAGAATCAGAATACTTTATTGATCCCTGGGGGAAATTATTTTTTGTTAAATAAAGTGAGGATAGTTTTTATAACACTGGAGCAGAGCAAGCACCTGGGGAATGTATCGTGTGTTACACGTGTTACAGGAAGCTTTTATTTTGAGGCTTTTGTTTGGTTTCTTATTTGCTTTTAACATGGAGAATATGCATGATCACCTTCTGGCAAATACTCAAAGTATAGTAATCTTCTGTGCGTGCCTCAGGCTTACCCCTTATGACTCATCTCTACTTAATTTAATTTAGGAAAGGAATCTGATTGACATGTTTTCTCTTTAAGGCACAAAAGCTGATTAGCAGGTCACTTGTGACTGCTGTATACCGCAATCATAGCATATGTAAGTATACACTCTTAATTGAATCGCGATGCGGGGTGCATGCTTGCATACAAAATATGAACTAGAGATTTCAAGGGCGATGGTTTGTCTGAATACAAAATATTCACATTCTAACACGTGTAAATCAAACCGCTGACAAAATAAAAATCACCTGGGCATTTGGAGGCAAACAGACTTCCCGGAGATCTGCTAAATGGGTAACCTAGCAGGGTGCAGATACCCCTTCATGGAGGTGATGAAAGTAGTAATAAGAACATCAAAGCGCCTTGTTTGTAGAATAAAAGCAGCAGGGTGTAACTCATGAGGAAACGCACATATTTCAGTATACCCTGGGAAAAAGTTGTGCCAAGCTGAAAGATAAGTGTAAATAGCCTATGCAAACCAAACAGCATTGCTACTGATCAAGGTAAACAAGCACACAAAGCACTCTCCAGTCACCAGCATTATCAGAGAAAGCTGTCCTTTAAAAAAAAAAAAAAAAGGTAAAATGAAACCGAGTAGGGTGGATCTATACACTAAAATTAAAGCATGCTATTGCAGAGTTCATTTACATGCACATGCACAATGCCTGAAAATAATTGGATTTACTGTGCAGTGAGATTAAAGCTTTTGCATGGTTTCCAGCAAGCCAATTTCCCTTGTAAGTCAAGTTAACTTGACCTTTGTTTTTTTTTTTTCAAAAAAAAAGAAAAGAAAAAAAGAAAAAGATAATGACTAGAATAATGGATACTGACCTACAGGAAATATCATTATCATAATTATTGTATAAAAACTGCTTGTTTCCAATCTTTTACATTTTAAAAGCCACTGTAGTGCTATTCGTAGAGTTAAACTTATGCGTACATCAGTACTGCAGTGTGTGCAGAGTTTGTGTTTCCTTTATTTTAGTTTGTTTCTGTCCTCCCATGCTGTCACTCATCTCCTATCAGGAAATTACTGCATGGCGAAATGAGTACACTGAATGAGAAAGAGGCACACAAGTAAGCAGAAGTGGGACAGTTCTTTGCCTACATCTTTATAAAAGCCTTCATCCATTACTGATAAAATATTTAAATGTTTAAATATTAAAGTTTTCTTTTTTTTTAATTTGCACATTTTTTTTTTTTTTTGAAATAGCACCAACCTTGAGCGAGGCTACAAAAAGGACAAATTAAAATTGTATGCAAAACTGGAATTACATATTCATCTTTTTTAGCATTCACTTTGTAGAGATTTTGTCAGGTAGAGCAGAGCCGGGTATTTGTTGTTAAAAAAAAATTGTGAGTTATCAGTTTTGACACAAAACACATGGGAAAATGTATGTGAAGGAAGGAATTTGTAAGCTGTCGAGCAAAATTAAAAAAAAAAAAAAGCCAAAAAGAGAGTACACATTGTGTGACAAGCCAAATCCCAGATGGAATTGCTGTAAGGAGAAATAACACTGACTACGAGTAAAATCTGTTGTTTTTTCCTCAGTTGTGCAGAAACCTAACAGCACTGATATATTAAAGGCTCAATCAGGCTATGTAAAGTCTTTCATCACTGGCGTGGATGTCGCCTTTGATTCGATTGTTATTGAAAGTGATTTCTCTGTTGCTGTGATTGCTTTACCACTGACCGATAAATCATGTCAAAGGAGAAAACCTTAGAGCCCATGAATCAAGTGTTGCTTGCATTTTATGGTATGCAGAAAGGCGACAACAGTGTCACTTGCAGACAAACTTGCAGAAATATTTTTAATTTCATTTAAAATACATTTATAAAAAGTAGCTTTTAACCCTTGCCACACTTCAAAACCATGACGTGATCATAATGACAGACAGACTTGTTTTAAATCTACTGAAATAAAAAAATCTTTATCTTACATTTTATTAACTTATATTTTAGACATTTTTCATGGTTTCACTTTTCTCCAAAGACTCAGAATAAATTATGTTTTCATAGATATCTTTTATAGTTTCCTTCACATAAGACTTATTACCTGGACTATGTAAAATAATCTTCCTTTTCTACTTTATAGTTTTTACATTAGCTGTATTCTACCACTGATTTAAAGTGCCATCAAACCAATGCCTCCACCGGTAACATCAAAAATGAATGGACTCTTCAAAGTTTGCTCAAATATGGTTTCAATGTATACTTGCATGACCCTTTTCTTTCATTGGTTGCTGTAGTTACTGGACACAAATACACCTATCTATTATGGCCTGCATTAGTCTCACCCCACAAACCGAAGAACACAATTATCGAGTACTCTCAGATAAAAAGGGAAACACGGTCGCTATGTAGGAGGGAAACTAATTACTGGAAAGGACAAGAGAGAGAATTAGAGTCACTGGTCCTCTATGTTTTGTGTGTCTGTGTGCATTTTTCAGAGTTTGTATATGTTCATGCATCTTTGAATTTCCAAGGCATGGAATCAAGGAACACATGCAATAAATACCAGAGTCATGTGTGTCGCCAAGGCTTCTGGGGATTAACCCCTTAATATTAAAGGAGGTGAACTGGTGAAAGAGCAATGTCTGAAAGAGCCTTTGACAGATGAGAGGAGGTGGAAGTGCGGGGCATATCATAAATTAGGGATTCAGAGTGAAACTAATTAGCTCAAAGACAAACATTTCACAGTGAGGGACACAACTTTATCGGCATGTCGGGGACAAAGTGGATTTTTCCAATTAAACGTTCTCTCTTGAGCACAGTCTTTCTGTGCCTTACAAAGGGATCTTAAATGAATATTAAATGTGTGAAGTGAAGCTGTGGCTACAAATGGAGCATGTTTTTTTTTTTCTTTTTGAGCTCCTACCAGATCCCACTGAGTTTTACTTTGCTCTCCAATGAAAGTCGTTCTTAGAATGATAACCTGCTGATTTACCCGACCTTGACAGATTTCTCTGAAATCTATCTCTGAACAATCACACTGCTGCTCTAACGAACTCTTTAGCTGGTAAAGCGCTGACCCTGTAAGGACTGCCCAAATAAGGGAGAGCACAGAGTTCATGCTTGAATGCTGCAATAATCTTCACCTGTTATGTAAAACATTTTCCAACTTCAAAAGGCAATTCTGTAATTTTTCACTATTTTTAGAGTCCTTTTTATTGGGTCCTATGACACCTTTTGTCATTTTGACAGATCTTGTTTTGGGGAAAATAAAAAAGATGTTGTTGTGTACTTTAATACATTTATTAAGGGATAATAAATGTATCCCATAATAAATACATTTATTTATTATGGGAAGTACTGTATGTTGTATTAGGCACTATATGACGTTCTAGGGTTCAGCAATGAGTATTTTACAGGAACGAAGAAATAATTACGCTGACCCATCTGATTTTTTGTGTCTATTTTCCCAGCTTCCTGAGTTTTGGGAATTTTAAATTTAGTTATTGAAACTTTTTTCCTCCCTGCTCATTTCCCTTCCTGTTTCCTTCATCTCTTCCCTTTCTTCCTTTTGTAAAGTCAGTCTCATCTCCTTGTTGTTTACCCGTCTTTCCTTTAGTTGTGTCCACATGTCTGGGTAGCGTCTGTGTCCTGTCTCTGTGGTTTTCTGGGTTGTCTGTTAATTATGTTAATTAAATTAAATTAATTATGTCAAGTTTGCAAGTCTAACTTCTGGCCGATGTATTAGTTGCTCCCTATTTTACTGTGTTAGGTCCTTGTCCCAAATATGTCATGTCTGGCATGTTCCCCAGGTGTTGCCTGTTTCCTTGTCATCTTTTGTGTACAAACTGTCTGTCTCCTGTTGTCCTTTGGTGTGATTTCCCTCATTATTTCCATACTCTTGTGCTGTGTGTCTTCCATTTTCCCCTTTGTGTAGTAAATTCCAAGTTCCTAGCATTCCTAGAGTATTTGTATTCCTAGTTACCTTATGACTTTTGCATCAAGCATCTCCTTGAGTTTGGAGTCCTGCATTTGGGTCCTAACCTAACAATTGTGCACCATTAATTTTATTTTAGATTTTATGATCAAGGTTATTGAAACTTTAGTTTTTCTTTAAGAAACACTGTTCAACCAGGACTTTCAAAAAGGCTGTAAAAAAGTACAATATATTGATAGAGGAAATAGAGAAATACTCCAGTAGAGAGAAAGAATCCAGTAGAATATTCTTTCTGTCCATCCATCCAATTCAGGCTTGCAGGGGTCATATGACGAAAGACTGCATACACCTTGGTCTATCACAGACACCTATGGCCAATTTAGAATTTGCAGTTAACCTCGTGCTTGTCTTTGGACATTGGGAGGAATAATCAGTGAATAATAATAATTTTGAATATCTTACCCTGGTGTGTAGTTATTTGTTAGCATCTAAATGAGGACAGCAGACATATAAAGAAAAGAAAACAATCACAGACTCTGTTGTTCTTAACTTAGGCAGCAAAAGTAATAGAAAATGGTGCACAATAACATTAGCCTTACATTCACATCGGCTCTCTAGGGACCCTGACAAACCTTATTTAAACTTCTTCTTTGAGCTTTATTCAATGAGAAGTGGCATTTGAAACAGGTGCGGAGATACACTGAGGGGATGACCGCTCAGCGCTAATGGACCAGGATCAACCAGGGATGGAGGAAAGTGCAGGGAGACAGACAGTTTTAAATATGAGAGTGACATACAATTGATGTCCGGGGCACAGAGAAGAATTTCATGGATGTCAGAATCAAGTTGAGGTGTTGCAAAGAGTGTCAGGAAACACTGAGTGCACCCTCATTTCAACCCTGGCCAGGAGCAGCATGGCATCTAATACTTTCAGAGTGGCGGAGGTAAAAAACAAAATAAAAAATATGGATTGTAGCATGTGGGAGTTTAAGGTGAAGAACTGTGAGTGTGAATGAAGTGCTGTCTGTTTTTGGTGTAAATGAGATAATTAAATACAGTTTGTAAAGGGTGAAATAATTTTTCAGTGTTATCTGTTTACTTTATTCATTTATGCAGTATCTGCATGCCTGAGCTTTTTAGTATGCTGTTGGTTTACTGAGGCACAATCATGATTGTATTTTTTTTCTGTGCTATTTTAATAGCTCATCGAGCTTCTCTATTTTGCATGATTTTCCACCCTACTAAGACTGGGATTTGTGGAGAAAAAGAAAAAAAAAACCTTGCAATGTCTTGATATGATGTGATATCCTGCATTTGTAGCATTTAAAATCACAAATATCATTAAGCTGTTATGGTTTCCGTGTCAAGACTCACTTTCCTATTTACACAGGAATCATTTTCAGTCATTCCTTTCCAGTAATTACTCCCTGTTAAGTTTTATTCCTCATCAATTACTAGAAAAAAATATATCGGGCTCTTTAGCTGCTAAAATTCTCAATATGTACTCCAGCTGGTTCTGTACTATGTCTGCCGTTTGGAGTGGGCAGAATCAAATGGGTTCATCAAGGCTTTTTGTTGTTATGAACAGCTGCCAGATGTGGAAGCTATTTAGCAGAATATATCCACTTTGAGAACTTAAAAGGATTCAGGTAGGGGATTCAGTGATCTTAAGGGGATTTATTTGCAAAGGTTTCATCACAGACACATCTGGAAGTTGAGTTAGAATTAACAAGTAAACTTTTAAGTTTAGAAATGAAAAGGAAGATGTGAATTTTGAGGTACTGATAAAGAAGGAGATAGCAAAAAGTTAACTCTGAGAGCACAAACCTCCCAAGGCAGCTCACTCTCTGGGCAGCACTTACTTTTAGGGGAATTTTATTGCATTCTGTCTATATTCAATTTGGTTTCTTTCTTCTTTTTAAATGTACTTTAAGAAGTTTGTATAGCAGTAAAAACAAGTGCACAATGATATGAAAAGAATGATATGATATGACATAATATTGAGTAAGTTTAAAAAAATATTCTTCCATATACATCTCTCCCTCTCTCTATCATTCCCTATATGCCCATATATTGTCAATACATTATTGACAATACATTATTGGCATTATTATCACTTTGAACTTCAGATCAATCTATGAACCTTGAAACAGAGGTCAGAGGTCAAATGGGACATATTTTCAATCATTATATGTTATTTTCTATATGTTAACACTGCACACCAAACTTGTAAGAATCATATTTCCTAAGTTATAAGGCATTTTCTCAATTCTCAACCACACCGTAAAAAAACCCCCTAAATAAACAGTAATATTACAGCAGCTGGGGCACCAAAATAATAACAGAAAATAACAGAAAATAACTTTCTCATGAAAATATGGTTATTTTCAGTAATGACAACACAGTTTGTTGCCCTAATTTTACATGGGATTTTGCCTTTTTCACGTGCTTTTAAACATTAAATTAGGTACATTTTAATGTGATAAAACAATGAAATTACCTATAAACAAGGTCAATGAATGCGTCAATATGAATAATAATACTTAAATGTACAGAAATATGCAGTTAACAGTTGGTTTAAATAATAATGGATTGCGTTCATATAACACTTTTTGAGACCCTCAAAGCACTTTACAATTCCACTTTATAATTCCCCTCTGGCCATCACCAGTAGGTGGTAGTTGAAGTGTCTTGCCCAAGGACACAACGACCGAGAGTGTCCGAGCCGGGGCTCGAACCGGCAACCTTCTGATTACAACGCGAACTGCCAACTCTTGAGCCACGATCGCCCTAAATAACAATAATAATAATAATTATTTAATGTAAAAAAGTTTATAAGAATCATTTTATATATTTTTCCATAGCATTACATTTGAATTTAACAGTTCAATCTTTCAAATAACGGACAAATATTTGTGAAATTATGATACATTTGTGAATGTTTTTTAACAATCTAAATATGCATATGTACAGACAAATACATTTAAAAAACAAGAAAATTATGTTTTAATACATTTACAGTGATTTTACATTAATTTACATTTGAAATGTAAAATCACAGTCTATTTATGTGAATTTAATGATATTCTAGAAGAACAGTACAAAACTGTAAAATACTTTTATATTACAATCTTTTTTTTTTTTTTTTTTTTTTTTTACAGTGCAGCATATCATTAAGTAGACCTTGAAGGTCAGATTTTAATGGGCCCCTCTACACCCCTACAAAATTTTATGAGAATTCATTAAAAACTTTTCAAACTATCATGTTTACAGACAGAATTATGACACGCATGCACACACACACACACACACACACACACACACACACACACACACACACACACACACACACGTGAAGGCAGCTTTGTTAACAGGAGGGTTGTGACAGCTTCTTTGAAACCAGCAATTTAAAAATGATGTTTGAGCGATGTGTCAAACAAACAAGCGCGGACACACACACACACACACACACACACACACACACACACACACACACACACACACACACACACACACACACACAAAAACAAAAAACATGAGCTCCTTGGTGGAGGTAATTAAACTTCCTTGAGATAATAAGACCACCACCAACAAGAACTGTGATCACAATGTTGCTGAATTTTCCTGTTTGCTTACTGGTTTTAACTACAGGCTGGCTTCTTCTTCTTCTTCTCCCACAGTGGATGGAGCAGGTTGAGATGGGGCACACCCCCGTGATGGTGGCAAACAGAGGTTGACAGGTTGGTTCTTGGTTGTAACTGACGGCAAATACTCTCTGAATCATTTTTTTTTAATTACTCTGAAATTAAATTATTTTGATGAAATTATTTGTTCATTCAGTGATACACCGGTGGCCTGTCCGCAGTGTACACCACCTCTAGGCCAATGACAGCCTCCACCCTCAGCTGCAGTCAAGAAAACTTAGATATGTTCTAATATATTAGTAATTTCAAGCAACTTTGTAAATAAAATTGTGTTTAATATCTGTTTAGAGAATTAAAATTTGCTGATTTTTGGATGAATGGATGGACAGCTGGATGATTCATTTATGCTTCTTGCATACCAAAACATTATTGTGATTATACTAAATGTTCTAGAACAAGCAAAGGCACATAGCTAAAGCAGCCCTCACCTTTATAAATGGTAAGGCTGTGGAGATTGCTCAGGATATTAAGAACGTGGGTACAGTCTTGGATTACTTGTTAAAACCTTGCAGAGAAAACACAGTTGAGACAGGCAGGAAATACCAGCAGTGGTTGCGTTTCCTAAGGAAGCTCAGCTCCTTTGGGTCACTTAGGACACCCTTAGAATGTTTTATTACTAATTCTTTAGGGGTTTATTTCCAGTGTTGGGGAGTAACGGAGTACATGTACCGACGTTACGTATTTAAAATACAAAATATGAGTAACTGTATTCCGTTACAGTTACCGTTTAAAAAGGTGTTCAGAATACAGTTACTTTGTTGAAATAAATGGATTACACGGCGGCCTCTTCCTGTTTCAAATGTTTGGCTATGCCCTCTCTATTTCTGGTAATTCCACACCGGTGGAAACCCAAACAAAACATGCATTAAGAGGTTCAAATGCCTGTGTCTCAATCTAGCGTTTCATAATGACGTGAAGAAATATTTTTATTTATTTAATATGAAGGCAATAGGCAGTGTTACAGGCATCGCTCTAAAGAATGTAGCCTCATGGGCAGTGTAGTCCGTGCTGCAGGGAGAATGGACTGTCATACCCGTTATGTGTATGTGAGCGCAAGGAGGGAGAAAAAGGAGAGTGGAAAAGTACGAGCTTTCAACGAGCAGAAACAGGAGATGGAAGCATGTAAATATAATAATAACCACTGCAGCCAAGAAAAGTGCCTGACGAGCCCAGTTGTAAGTAAGCTATTAAGGCTCGACTGTACACTGTGTTTGTGTTTTCCTCCCAAGCAATAAGTTCCATTGGAGCAGCCTTTCAACGCCTCTCTCTGTGTCTCGCTAGCAAAGTTGACCCATGCAACAAAGTAAAGCTAGTTTTCAGCTATGAGCCCGACACGGAACCCGATGTATTAACCAGAGGTCCGTTTACTACGATTCAGAGCTGTGGACCTGTTTTATATACGCGCGGAATAGTTTTCTATACGAGATTGCTGCAAAAAGTGCAGCCTCACCTAATGTCCACCTGCTGTTACTCATTTTATATTAAGATTAAAAAATCTAGTTGGTATTATGGCGAGTTGGTATTATAGCGGTATTATGGCGAGCCTTCAGTAATAGTAATAAATCACACAGCAATAGTACATTCATGTAGTTGTAAAAAAAGCATGATAATATATTAAGTAATCCAAAGTATTCAGAATCCGTTACTCTCATTGAGTACTGTAATGGAATACGTTACAAAATACATTTTGGGGCATGTATTCTGTAATCTGTAGTGGAATACATTTTAAAAGTAACCTTCCCAACACTGTTTATTTCATTCCCTTTTACTTGCTGGTTTGGCCTCATCAGTCTCCAAAAAAGAAACCACATGCAGTTCACAGTAAGGCAGCTCCAAAATAAGAGAGGTTCCTGTCAAAACCCTCTCCACCCTATGTAGCGAAAGTTAGCTGGCAAAATCTTACTGGTGTTGTGTTCCCTGCTTTTGAGTTAGCTCCTCTGAGGATGTCAACTTTGCTGCCCAGGATGCAGTCCACAGAAAAGAGCAATTTTCAGCCTTCCCTGACCCTCTGCCTACCAAGCTCACTATTCACTCCTCAGCCACTCACACTTGGTTCATACACTGAACTACTCTCCTCTCCTGTTACACTGTTTGCACAGGGATTGGCACGTAGTTTTGGGCCTAGGCTTTCATCCTCCAGCTTGAGCTGACAGCTACTGTGTCTTAATTATATTCACCAAATTACCATGCTTTAGTATATCACCGACTACCAATCAAAATACAGTATTTATGTACCATCTGTGGGCTTTTATGCTTTGTTACATTATCACTCCAAACCTTTTAGGAAGGTTTACTACAAGGTTGCTGTGAGCGATTATCTTTATCCTTTGACTGGACATCATAATGGATGTGGCATCACCCAGGATGATAATACACACATCCATAGGACATGGTTGTTCCATAGTTAAGGAACAACCATATGATGTGCAGATTTTCCAATCTTTAATCTTAACTTAAACTGGATGAAGAGTAGGTAAGATTTCAGATGAAAGGAACATTTTTCTTCTGGTTCTGGCCATGTGTGTCAGTCCTTTTCTCTACAGTGAACAAAAACATGACATAACAATGCTGTATTTTCATTTTAGAGAAAAGAGAAAAATGAAAATGATTAGAAACTGGCACAGATTCAGTCATGATGTTGGTTCATATTTAAAAAATGAGATATATTAATTATAATCACATATGGAAGGCATGATCTCTGTTTTATTACTAAATGGTGCAATTAACAGAGTTGCAAAAAAAAAAACAAAAAAACAAAACAATCAACAATCTTGGCTGAATCGTGATTGAAAATCTCACTTGGAAAGTGGGTCAGTGCAAAATGTAAAATTCTAATTACTGGTTGGCAGCAGTGGCTACTCACAGGCACAAACATAAAATGCTAAATTGTTCAATTATGAATCAGAACAAGGGGTCAAAGGTCACTCTTGTGTCTGAGATGAATCAATGGCTACATTGCAGGGAGAGGTAGAGGGGGAGGATGAATAAAAGGTAGACAAAGAGCATCCTTAGTTGTATAAGTCATTCCAGGCGATATTTCCCCTGCTGTTAAGCCAAACTGAATTGTGACAGAGAACAAGATCCTGGAATTAGCATCAGCTTATGTCAAATTTAAATGGTAGAAGCTCCAAAAAATGCAGCACATTTTCACTCATAAATGCTTATTACAATATGTTGTTTATCCTCATCAAAATGCAAAATTTTCAAGATACTGGTGGATTTGTGCATTTTTTTCTTTTTTTCTGCGGCAACAAGTTTGTATTAATAAGCAGAGGAGCTTAGAAATCCTGCAGGTTCAGCTACCCCTTCTCATTTACATTTAAATGATGTTGTGTGATAGCCGTTTCTTTGTACATCCTACAATGTGCATCCATCTGTTTGACACATTTGATTATTTCAGGGATTTACTGTCCAGGGATTGTTTCAGTTTTTAATTGATATGCAGAGACTAAATAGACTATTATTTGCCGATGCAGATAACCAAATCAACAATATATCTCATACATTGTATTATTGACAGCATAAATGATCAGAGGCAGCAATTAGAAACGTTTTCTACTTTCAGGCATTTAAAATCTGGGTAATGATAAGTAAGCACCTTGATAAGGATACAACGTGAAAGCAGACACAGTACTGATAATCAAACAACTGTTAAAGTTAGGATCAGTGTTACATAGTTCATTTTCACGACACACATGCAGCATACATGCAAAAACTCACGCTAGTGAGTGGTATGCACAACACGGTCAAAATGGGTGTTTGAAAACTTTACACCAACATAGTGTGTTAGCTTAAAGAGAAAGAGTGAAAATCTCCCATAGTGAGAGTTTTCAGAAATACATTACACTGTCAATGGGTATTAACGGGTATCTAGAAATCATTTACCTTAATAAAAGCCAACTATCACACACAGCTGTTTTTTTTGTTTTTGATTAGGTTTCACAGCAAATTAATAAACTCAGGTGAAAGACGTCTAGAAGTAGCTCTAACCAAGAAATATAACTCAGTTCATAGTGATGTTATAGCTATAATAGTTTAACAGCCATAAGAAAATACACTTTGTCAGGTCTCTGGTTTCGTGTATCATGCCACAATAAAAAATAACCTTGTCCTTAACAGGTCTTGAAATGAGGTAAATACAACCTTAGATGAATGACAAAAAATGACAACACCATTACATTATTCATCAAAAAATTACCCAAAAATGCAGAAGCGTTGTGTGAAAAATTGTGTCATGCAGCATTATATTCTGGTTTCATAGGGGAAAGTGTCTTGTCTCTATTCTAGAGTCAAGTGTGAGGATGTTTGTCTGACAGCTAAAGCTCGTCTTAAACTGGATCATACAACAGGAAAATGATCCCACAGAGAAAAGAATCAAGGTACTTCAATGGCCCAATCACACTTCACACCTCAACATAATGAACATGTGGTGGGAGCTGAGAGCTGTGCATAAACAAATCCCCGCAAACTTCAATGAGCTGCGGCAACAATGTAGAGAGAAGAGCCAAAATTCCTCCAACAACAAAGTGAGAGACTAAAACTGTAACACACTCTGCTTGTGTATATTGGCTTCAGATGTTCAGTTAATAATAACAGTCTAAGATGTCATGTGTTGTTGTTCATCTCAGGTTGGATTTACTTATTTTGAAACCTGTTGAATACTACAGTTTACTGTATTTTTTTTAAATCACATCTTATTCTGATATACAGTATAAAACCTGACAGTGGGTGTACTTTCTTTTTTTACCATGTCACTTCCTGAGCAGACTTCATCTTCAAGAATCGAATCGTCCTCTCCTGTCTTCTCTTTCTTACATTTTTCTCCATTTCTAAAAGTAAAATGATCTCACATCATTTTTTTCTTCCATGGAAGATACAGAGTTGTTACCCTTAGCTAGCAGAAACACTGTGTGCCATACGCCATTCAGTGTTGTTCCCGCCCACTTTAGCCCCTGAGAACACTCTCTGGTCCAAGGTGACAGTATTGGTAGTCCCCGTCAAATACAGCTTTTTAAATATGCTGCACATGTCATTTAAAAGCAAGAAAATGATGCATTTTGCACTCTCTGTAAATGTAATCAGTCCTTTACTGGTGCTGAAATGTGAACAAAAGCCTAATGTTTACTTCTGTGTGGACAGGCATCCTATATACTTCACCGTCCTTCACTGATGACCTCTAAACGAAACAGCAAGAAGAAGAAGAAGAAGAAGCTTTATACATCTGTAGGCTGCTACAAAGTCAAAGAACACACAGCCACAGGTGTACTGTCAAAAAAAAGTGTGTTTTAACAACGCAAAACATAAAGCGCAGTAAAAATAAACTATTTTAAGAAATAAGCAGAATCCTACTCATAAACACTCCTTAAATGGTAAACGGCCTGTATTTGTATAGCGCTTTTACTAGTCCCCCTAGGGACCCCAAAGCACTTTACAGTCCAGTCATCCACACACACATCCACACACTGGTACAAATGCACACAAGCTACAGTTGTAGCCACAGCCACCCTGGGGCAGACTGACAGAAGTGAGGCTGCCATATCGCACCATCGGCCCTTCTGGCCAACACCAGTAGGCGGTAGGTGAAGTGCCTTGCCCAAGGACACAACGACCGAGACTGTCCGAGCCGGGGCTCGAACCAGCAACCTTCCGACTACAAGGCGAACTCCCAACTCGCCCCTTAACTCAACACAGCTCTAATAAAATGAGAGCTAAGTCAACCAGTATCAAGCAGAGAAAATGTACAAATGTACAAATGCAAAGGGGAAAAAACACCAGCACAATAATGAAATGACTCATTACAAGCATGCCATGCCATCGCAGCAGATGGTTCACTTGTTTGGCCTCTGTATTTCAGCCATCTCCACCCTCATTCTCCTCATTTATCAAACCAACAGTGGCTGCAGCAGACAGGTCAGAGTGTGTTCAAACAAACGAACCAAGTTAACTGAACTCAACAAACTCCAGTGATTGCACGTTCACGTATACACAGTGATGGTGTTAGAAGGTGTGAAACCTTAAATCTGTATGTGTCATTTGAATGACAACAAATTGTTATTTCAATTGTGTGGTTGTGAATATGACAGTCACAGCATGTCTTATGTCTTTGTTCCCCATCCCTGAAGGAGCTGAAGAGAGAAGAGAAACCTATTTAGATCAAACTTAGATCTAAACATCATTTTTCTATCAGAAACCTGTAGGATGAAGCAGGATTTTTGTCGTATCCAGGTAAGTGTTAACGCTGGGTTTTCCACGGTATATTGCCATGGTAACTTATGCTGCGGAGGGTCCACATTAGAGATCAGCAGGTATGAAATCACCACCTACTCACCAATCAGTTCTGTAGAAATCAGTGTCACTGGCCCTAGAAGATCCCTTAGACCTCTGGGAGCAGATAGTGAGATGTGTCACAACTGGCTCAAAAACAGTGACAAATAACCGAAGATGACACAATTGATCAAGTGAAAAACAGAAAACAAAAACTAAACAAACCTTTTCTTTGAAATGAACAAAAACATGCGGAATTACCAGAGTAAGTAAAAGTTGTGAGTTATATCATAACAGATCATGTTGGTATGGTTGCATGTGGCACATGAAATGCAGAGTAATCTTCTCTCATTATACTGGGGAACGCTGAGCTCGGGTGTTCCCAATCTCTGATGACTGGGCCACACCCACTGGGCATGTGCAACATGAAACACAAAGTCAAAGACAACCTGTTAGCCCAGCAGCCCAGAGGTTGTTACAGAAGCTCTATAGTGATTGATAACATATAATGTCTTTAATTTCATTGTTTTATATGCATTTATATATAACTGGAAGACAGGATGCCTGCAGGTCTTATGTCAAATTTGCATGCACACTAAGCCTGGGATTATTGTATGTTTTTAAAAGATCTCAAAGATCCATTAAAGATCACACAGGCTGCAGCTGAAAGAACAAAAACTAAAACAGTTTTTAAACATAAATTAACTTAACTCTGAAGGTGTGACCCAGGTCGGGGCCTTTCTGTGTGGAGCATGATGACACGGGTCAGCATGTCTCCCCACACAGTTCAAAGACATGCAGTTAGTGGGGTTAGGTTAAATGGTGATTTTAAATTGTCCATAGATGTGATTGTGAGTGTCAATGGTTGTCTGTCTTTCCAAGTTTACCCTTTAACAGACTGGTGACCTGTTCAGGGTCTTGCTCAATGTCATCTGGGATAGACTCCATGAAAACGGATTTGGATTAGTGGAAGAAAATGGTTGGATCCTGATTTAGTGTTAGAACTGTGATATTATTTGCAATAAGCCTGTTAACTGAGCCAGTTTGCATTTTGCTGCCTTTCTTTCCTGGCTTCAAATAGGATAAACTTTCTTAATATAGTAGCATTTGTTACTGTGTGAAGTACCAATACTTCAAACAGTTATTAGATTGTACTATTTCATTACTTTGGTGTTTTAAGAGGTTAGTAATCAAAGCTACACCAGTAACTGCTGTGCTCTGCTTGACAAAATTGCTGTTTTTGTTTCTTTTTGGTCTTAGCAAAAGCACTGGAGTTGCTGGATAGGGCTATTTGATGTTAAGGTGAAGCAGTTGAACACACCACACACCTACAGTGATATTGATTTTTTTTTAGACAGGCCTTTTCTATGTCTTCACTTCCATTGTGGTTGTCCCATCTGCTAATCGATACTGGGGGCGTTCTGACCACCATTTACTGTGGGTAATACACCGATGAGGCAAACCAAACTGCTCTAGTTAGACGGGTAGGTGCCTGTCAGCAAAACTCAAAACACGCTACAGCTTTCTCTTTTTTCGAGCAGAGCCCACACAATACTGCACCCGCAGTTTATTTACTAATACTTTAATAACTGAAAGCCCCAGCTCATGTTTGGCTTTCCCAAGGTAAATTCAAATTTTTGAGCTGGAGTTCACATATTAAAGGGCATTGTGTGTCATTCCCATTTAAACGTGATATTGAATGCATGCTAATGAAGAATTCCAGTCATTTACAGGAGGCGTCTGTGTGAGCCACAGTCGTCTTAATAATGTGCTCATCAGCAGCAGACCATGAACCAAGAAATTGTGTTGTGTATGCAGAAGACCCCCACGAGCCAGGAGTCAAAGAAAGTCTTAGAAGAAATGATTAATATCTTTCTATTTGAATTAAAGATTAAAATTGAAAATACCAGTAAAGTAGGCAGTCCACACTATCTCCCCACTAAACCCCATCATACTCTGGCCTGAAGAGTGAATCTTAAGATCTTTAGCATGAATATTCCAAAATATATGCATGACTGTTTTCTCAGGTGTCAGCTTATTGTCATGGTCCCCTTACCTCCTTACCTCCTCACAGCAGCCTCATCTCTTTCCTGTGCGTCTGTGTGGACTGCGGCCACCACCTGGAACTGTGACCTCATCACACACCTGCCTCTCATCTCTCCATCCCTCCTGCAGCATTGAAAGACCCGCTCTTCCTCTTCATATAAATACAGGCCATTTACCATTTACCATTTCACCCTCGCCAGATTGTTGAAGCGGTAACGCCACGCTGTTAGGAAATGTTCCCTGTCCTTTGTACTAGAGTACTTAACATTGGTCTCGTCTCCCCTTCTAGGAAAATCTCCCAGTGTGTGCGAGTGTCACTGCCAAAAGCTTGGATCATTCCTCTGTCTGCTCCTATGAAAGTTTAACTCACTATTGGACCCCGGTCTGTTTGAGTTTCCCCTCACGTGACCTTTGTAAGAAGAAGGAGACTCAGTTTTGCAAAATAAATCCACTCACCTGCCTGCCCACTCTTCAGGAAATCAGTCGACTCAAGGACAGAACTCTTGCTAATTTATCTGCTAGTTTCAAAGTTATTCTGGCAGCAACTAACAGCAAGACTTTGTTTGCAGGATTTCTTCTTATTCTGTCATCAGTCCTTTTGTAAATAGAATATGTTAAACTGCTGTGGTTGGCTCTGTGTGGGTCTATATGTGTTAACATATAATAGGTCAGTTAATGTTTTATGTGATAAATTCCATAAATATACAAGAGCAGAAACAAAATAGTAAGAATAGGAAATTGCTTTAAAATTCAGAGTTTCTCATATTCCCAAAATTAAGCGATGTTCATATTAGTTTACTTTATATCTTTAGTATGAATATTTTTACTGTATTAATGCCGTGATTTGATCAAATTTATGCAAAATGTCTTTTAAAAAAGACAAAACAAAAAACCAAGAGAAGCAAAGTGATGTCCGCTGTGAAAAAGTGGAGTGTTCCACTTGAGGTTTCAGAGAGCTACAGCTCAGTTACACAGCTCTGAAATATGGATGTGAATATGGACATGGAACTGAATATAAATGTGCGCAGCATACAGTATGCAGTACGTGCCTTTGTGGAGAGCTCTGGCTTGTGTCATTGACAAACTAATGATCCATTCCCAGTAAAACTCAGCTTCTTGTCAGCGGGAGGTACTGACTTGATCTGACTTTATAGTTGAGAGAACACAACAATGAGAATCACGATGTATTGATGCATTCTATAGTCCGGTTGGAGGAAAGTGTTTCAAAAAAGTAAGCGAAATATGTGTGAAAATAGCGCTTAGTTATATGTGTGAAAACTAAAAAATAAAGTTGCAGCTTCAGATTAATCTGGAAAATAACAATTAGGTGTTGATTTGCTGATATAGCGTTGAGGAGTCTGTTATGGCTACTTATCACACTTATTTGTAATTTGGTCTTTTCTAAATTCCAAAGTGGCTTCATAAAAAAGTGATTGGGTTGTGGAAAGGGACTGTTTTTATGATTGCAAAAAGCAAAACACCCCCTCAGCAAATCTTTTTAATACTTCAAACTGAATAGATTAAAAATTATTTTTATTTAGCTCAGTCTAAAATACAGGGCATTCCACAATTTAAAAAGAAAAAAAAAATCAAAATGAGATAATGATCAATATCTCTGAACAAATGAAAAGCAGAACAAATGAGAAATCTTCTCCTGCTTTCCCAAAGGTAACTGTTTAATACAGATACTATCTAATAATCATAGTAAAAACCCTTGGCAGCTCTGTTATTCACCTCTGATTCATTCCTTGTAAACTCGTGTTTACATAAAGGGTGATCCATCCCCGTCCAACCCCAAGCAGCACGTCACACAATTAATGCTTTGTGACAGTGATTTATTTACAATGAGTGAATTTAAACAAAGGAAGGGAGCGAATTATAACTTCGGGGTGAACCCAAGGCCAAAACAACAAACAACAAGTAGCCTATCTCAGGAGTAAATACAACTTACCTAGTCAAAAGAACTAAACCAAACGACAATTACTTTCCTCCCTACCTAACAAAAACAGGAGAAAACTAATCAAACAAAAAGACGGTCCACCCCTACATGCTCCTACATTAAACCGACATAGTGAAACAGTGAACACACGGTCTGCCGGTTGGGTTGGGCCGAGGATGAATGACCTGGCAGTCCCTGGCGGTGTCTTCTTATGCACTGCCTCCCGGTCGTTAGCCAATCGGTACGATCCATCCACCCTGGATGCACCAATCATGGAGGAGCACCACTCAAATTTACCTATTATAATTACGACAACAGTCAAATCAAATCAAATCAAATCAAATCACTTTTATTGTCACATCACATGTGCAGGCACACTGGCACAGCACATGCGAGTGAAATTCTTGTGTGCGAGCCCCACAAGCAACAGAGATGTGCAAACACAACAACACAAACGAGCAAAATACAAGAATGGCCAACCTGAAACTAATAAATATATGTACAATATATAATAGTGTATGCATTTCTGGATGTGTATACTAAATATTTTCCTACGTGTGTGTGTGTGTGTGTGTGTGTGTGTGTGTGTGTGTGTGTGTGTGTGTATACACATTTTTACAAATTAAATAGTAAAAAAAAAAAAAAAAAAAAAAAAAAAAAAATAATAATAATAATAATAAAATATATAAAATATACAGAGTTTAATATGTGCAAAACAAGTGGCATTTATATACAGTGTGGAGTGCATAATGTTGAAGTTCCAGTAGTGAAGCTGAGGTGTCTATGACGTGTTCAGCAGTCTGATGGCCTGGTGGAAGAAGCTGTCTCTCAGTCTGCTGGTACGGGACCGGATGCTGCAGAACCTCCTTGATTGGTAATTTGATTGGTAATTTATTTCAACATGTGAACAATATACAAGTACATTTAGAAAAGAAATGAGAGAAAAAAAAATATACTATACAAATTACATACAAAAAAACATTCTGATTAATTTACATGTTGAAAGGGAGTGGGAAGAAGTATACACTTATTTAATCCCACCCCTGTCCCATAAATTATCAGTGAATATTTAGTCAGCTTCCTTACTGATATAATTTGTAATAAAAATAGTGAACAGATTTCTGATATACTGTATATTCTATAATATCACATCATGAATTTTTTGTTTGTTTGTTTGTTTTTAAATAGAGACATTCACTTAATTTAAATATTTTCCTTTTCTTTATAGATCGAGAAGATCATATTTTTATAACTCTTTTTGAACAGTTTTATGTTTGGACATTGCTTTAATTCCATATTCAGTTTGTTCCATAGTTTCACTCCATGAACAGAAACACAAAAGCCTTTTCTTGTAGTACGTACCTTCATTGTTTTGAAGTTACAAAAACCCCTTAAATTATAACTTCCTTCTTTCAAAAAAAACATACTCTGAATATTACCTGGCAGTTCTTTATTTTTTGCTTTGAATAGAATTTGTGCTGTTTGGAATTTCACTATATCGTCAATTTTCAATATTTCAGACTGCAAAAATAGTGAGTTTGTATGTTCCCCATAACCTGCATTGTGGATGATTCGAATTGCTTTTTTTTGAAGAGTAAAAAGTGAATGTAATGTGGTTTTATAGTTATTGCCCCAGACCTCTGCACAATAGCTTAAGTATGGTGAAACCAGTGAACAGTAGAGAATATGAAGTGATGTTCTGTCGAATACCTGTTTTGCCTTGTTTAGTACTGCAATGCTTCGTGATACTTTGGAATGAATATATCTTACGTGAGCTCTCCAGTTAAGTTTTTCATCTATTATTACCCCCAGAAATTTATTTTCACTGACTCTTTCAATATCAACACCATTTATTTGAATCTTTGCATTTGTATTTAAACTACTATTTCCAAATAACATCAGTTTAGATTTATTCAAATTTAATGATAATTTGTTTTTATCAAGCCAGAACTTCACTTTACTTATTTCATTAGTCATATCCTCCAATAAATTCTGCAGATCATCACCAGAGCAAAAAATGTTTGTATCGTCAGCAAAGAGAACCATTTTTAATACTTTGGACACTTTACAGATGTCGTTAATGTACAAGTTGAAGAATTTTGGACCCAAAACTGACCCTTGGGGTACACCACAAGCAATGTCCATACATAAGGAGCAACCACCATTTATTTTCACAAACTGCTTTCTGTCACTTAAATAACTCCGGACCCAATCTAAAACTACCCCTCTGACACCATAACGTTCCAGTTTTCTTATTAATATATCATGATCTATAGTGTCAAATGCCTTTGTCAAGTCTATGAATAACCCAGCCACATATTGCTTTTTGTCTATGGAATTTGTGATGTATTCTATTGACTCTAATAGTGCCGATGATGTTGATCTGCTTGATCTGAATCCGTACTGACTCTCAGTGAGTAGTTTATGTTTATCTATAAATTTTTCCAGTCTGTTTTTAAACAGTTTTTCAAGAACTTTTGAGAATTGAGGTAGTAAAGAGACAGGCCTGTAGTTTGTGAAATGGTGTTTGTTTCCAGATTTGTATAGAGGTATAACTTTTGCTATTTTCATTCTGTCTGGAAATCGACCAGTTTGAAATGATAAATTACAGATGTATGTAAATGGTTTTATAATAGCCTCAATGACTCTTTTAACCACTATCATATCAATATCATTACAATCCAAAGATTTGTGATTTTTACATTTTTTGACAATTTCAAGAACTTCATTTTCATCAACGGCTGTGAGAAACATAGAATATGGATTTCTGTCAATCAGTGTATCGGGTTTTTCCTGTGCTTTCCCAGGATCAGTGATTGTTCTTGCTAAATTTGGTCCAGCAGTTACAAAGAATTCATTGAGACTATTTGCCACAACATCCATATTGTATTCTTCATGGTCATTACAAATGAAATACTTGGGATAGTTCTTTTGTCCAGTCCCACATTTTATAACACTGTTCAGGATTTCCCATAATCTTTTATTATTATTTCTATTTATATCTAATTGCTTCTTATAGTATTCCTTTTTACTAAATCTAAGTATATTAGTTAACCTATTTTTATATCTTTTGTATCTGATTTCAGCATCTTTAGTTCTCGTTCTTAAGAACTCTCTGTATAGAGCATTTTTCTTTGTACATGCATTTTGCAGACCTTTTGTTATCCATGGACAGTCCATATATTTCTGTTTCCTACTATATTGCTTTATTGGACAGTTGGTATTGTACAGTAATGTAAATATTCTAAGGAATTTATTATAAGCACTATTAACGTCCTGTAACGTATAATGCAGCTTTTATGTGTTTGCTTTATGTTTGTGAAAAGGGACCTCGTTGCAAGAGTTTTCCATAAGACAGCGCTTGTCCCCAGACTTCTGTGAGGAATTTATGCTGTAAGAGCTAAAGGCAAATAAGAATATTCGATGCACATAGTCTGTTTAATTAGAATATGTTTGTGTGGCTTTTTTAAAGGTAAACATCGACTCAATGCCTTGAGGCGTGTGCTGGGATATATTCTGTGTACCGGGATATATTCAACACCTTATTATAAAAATGCTGCCTTTATGTAGCTTTATTTGCTTTTGTCCGAATGCCAATAATAAAACATTTTTATTGTAAAATATCACAATGTGATAACTGCAGCAATGAATAATAAAGACTGATGATTAAAAAAATGTCTGTTCTAAGTCTGTCACACACCTTTAGGGATTAACGAATTCAGTACTATATGTCCTGTTTGCATTCTGTTCACAGAGCTGCCCTTTCTGACAGGACTCTGACATCTCCAGGGAAAGTAAAGCCTGAAGGCAGGGCGTTTTTGTTGCTGGGGTAGCTACAGCACATTCAGAAACCACACAGAGCAGATGGCAATGGATCACAATCCAATATACTGCATATGAAGGTCTCTGTGAGTTTAATTCCACAGGCTTCCATGCATGATGTTTTTATTATTATTTTTAAAACCTCGACGGATATGTCAGAAACACTTTTTCATCCGAAGACGGAGCAGGGCGTGATTTCTTCTCTGTGACATTAGTGTTTTCCTGTATGAAATATGCACTCAAAAACCTTTGCATCTTTGGATATAAGATGGAAATAAATAATAATATTAAAAAAACCAAAAAGCTGCTGAGATCACAAGTCTTAAATGACTGAGGAGCTTCAGTGAGGAGCGATCCCACACTGAACCGCACCGCAGATTAAATCTCAGCTGAGACGTGAAGGCAGCTTTGTTAACAGGAGGGTTGTGACAGCTTCTTTGAAACCAGCAATTTAAAAATGATGTTTGAGTGATGTGTCAGATAAACAAGCACGGACACGGACACGGACACACACACACACACACACACACACACACACACACACACACACACACACACACACACACACACACACACACGGCAGTAAAACAGAGAGTAGCGAATGGCACAAGTACAGATTCACACCTGAGCCTAAATAAAAAGCATGCAAACAAAATGAGGTAAGTGACATAAAAAAGGTATTTATAGGGCTCAGACTTACAACGCTGGACCGCACTCTTTATGAATGCAGAAGACGCTGACTGTCTCAAAGGAAGAGATTTGCATGAAATATGATTTGGCAAGGGGACTGGCTACAAAAAAAAAATGAAGACAGAAACTCACAAGAGGAAGGGTTATTTACGTCACTCATCTGTGTCTTTCCATAGCAAGGACTGCTTTGCTGCAATAGTAATGTTTAAAATCTCATTTATACAACCTTTAATGTCATCCATCTGCCGGTCGATGAGGGAATGGAGCCTAACCTTTAATATAATATTATATAACAAAGATGATACATTTGGGATATTGGGTTTATGAGTTTTAAGATTAAACAGAATAAAAGGACGATGAAATCACCATGATTTGTAAATAAAGTAGCGCAGCCGCTGTTGGCAAAGGAAAAAAGGTATATGTCACAGTCAGTTGGAGGTTTATTTGTTACTATTTTACTTAAAGGAGTATGACAGCTGTCATGTCACAATTCAAGAATAAGAGGTGTTAATCACAGATAGAATGAGGAATCCCTACTGAATATTGAATCCCTAAAGTTCAGGGTTTTTCGCTATTGTCATTGCTTTTACATACCCTGGATAATCCTCATTTCTGAGTCTTAATAAGGCTTATAATTTACAAAACTTGATATCTTAGTCAGTCTGACCTGAATCTAGATCCTGAGCCCACAAAGTCATTTGTAAATTAATTGTAAAGTATTGAGTCCACAAAGAAAGGCTGTTTTCCTATAGCCTTTACTGTTAGTGTTAAGTGTTGTTGCAACTAGAGGAGTCATCATCTGATGGACATGAAAAATACAACAGGTGTAAATCACCTCTGTGTTGACTTATCACTAAGTACGTGTTTGCATGCTATGTTGATCTTTTAGTCTCCGTCATGCACGCAGAGGGACTGATCGTCAACCTCCTGCCAATCACAGGTTGCCGGGGAAAACTGGCTGTTCCCCAACAGGTTGGTGAGTGGATCCTGGAAGTTGCTGGCTCTCCCTATGTGAAATCAAAAGTCCTGCACCTAAAATGTCCTTGTGATTGATTTGATTGCTAACAGATTGCATCTTTGATAGTTTGGGATATTCCATATGCAAACTGAGGGAGGCTGTGGGAATATGCCAAAGCATTTGCTAGAAGGCTTCAGGTCCAGCTCCCAATAGCTTCCATTAATGTCAGTAACATTCTCCAAAAATTGCCAACTGTTTGGCCAATATACATTTTTCCCTTGCAAACAATGGTTGTTATGGGGTTTTTAAGCAGTTGCTAAACAGTCTTTAAGCCCGTGTGACTCATACAGGCTATAGCAACATAACCATGTGATCACTTTTTGATGAAGGTGCCCAGCAAAAGAGATGACACTGCACTTACTTGGCTCATCACCAAGTTTGAAGTGATGTGAGAAAAGCAAAGAGCGCGCACGCACGCACGCACGCATGCACACACGCACACACACACACACACACACACACACACACACACACACACAGACTTATTGATATATTACAGAGATTAAACATCACTACAGAGGATCTGGAATAAAGGAGACAGGATATTGGATTGAAACATATAGTCTGATTCCCCCTGAGGGTGCTAGGGGTAACTTGATTGAAGGCTCTGTCTGCATGCTTAGTGTACTGCCTGGTAATACCACTTCGTACTCTGAACACTGATTAATCAAAGGTCCAAAAAAGAAAGGAATTAAGAACAACAAAATCAGGAGGGAAAGGATTTTACTGCATTGCACACAAACAGGCATATACACATCAGTTTGGGTTTCACAGTCCCAGTAATGAAAGAAACTGAGAAGATGTGGACTCTTAAACTCTGATCTAAAGGCTTTTCTGTATTTTCTTCCACTTATTCAGCCTCTCAAATAGCCAGGATGGCTTCTATTAGAAATCCTCTTTAGACTGTCTCAGAATCCTTGCCCTGGTGCTTTCAATTTTGAGAGAGGTGCAAAGAGAAACCTCCCGAATAATGACATCTGGTCAAAGGTTTAGGGATTGCAGAATTGCTTTGCCTGTCATATGACAGTTGTGCCAAAAGTACCACCTCTATTATCCAGAATGCAGATGGCGACGACCTCAGCTTGAGTCAATCAGTTCTTAATTAAAGTGCTGCAGTAAATCCAGTTTATGTTGCAGAGTCTGGGTGCTGGTGCTGGCAGGCACTTGGACTGCATATGATTAGTTAAATAATTTGATATATATCAATTTCTGGGCTAAACATCTTGGAGTCTATATTCTAGTGATTACTATCATAATTACTAGAATTCATATTCCAGATTGGCTGCACCAAATTGCTCCTCCAATTAGTCAGAAAGGAACATCTGTGTACTTAACATAGATTTAAAAAATCTAATTTGATTATTATAAACAGCCAGAATGACGCTTAAATATTTTTTCATTAAGTATGTCAAATGAAATATAAAAACCAAGCAGGCAAAGTCAGTGCCCAGCTCGTGTCCATATTATAAACCAAGCAGGAACTCCAGGTCTAATGACCACCTGAGGTTGGCCTCAAGTGGTCATTGTGCCGAATCTCCAAAATTCACCACATGAAAATACTCAGTTTTACAGCAGAACTAAACATTATTTCCTTATTCATGACAAGCATAAGGGTAATACATACACCCATTTATAACCCACCAGTTTAAATATTATGAGGGCTTAAATTTATGACCTTAATAATACTGTTTGGCCTTATTCTGAGTTTCAACTGATTAGTTTCTTCAGTAAGTACGTGCAATATTGATTTAACAATGTTTTTTTCCCCAGTGTGTGAATGAGCTGAAACATGAAGCCAATGCAGACATGCCAAAAACTGCAGTTGCTCTAGTGTTTGTTTTATTTAGTAAGTGACAGTTTTTGTGTTGAAGCAGTGGTGGAATAATGAAAAGTTGAACTGAAAAATGTTCTGTATCATTCCTTATTTACATAGTGTTGTCTTTACTTTCACAGCATCACGAGCACTGAGTGACAGTTTTTGATTTGTTATTTGCATTGTAGACTGTTTCAAAATGCAGTGCTTTAAATCATATCACACACACACCTTTCCAAGTAATCTAGCTTAGAACTTTACCCTCTCCTCCAAACATGGCAACTTAATGCTAAATTTGAAGCATTACAACTCAGATTTTAAAACAACTTGGGTAGCGTGATGGTGTTGTTAGCACTGTAGCAACACAGCAAGAAAATCTTGAGTTTGAATCCATCATCTGCCCCGGGCATTTGTGTGGGTAGACTGCATATTCTTTGTGGGTTCTCTCTGGGTTACTCTGGCTTCCTCCCACAATCCAAACACATGTAGTTAATTAGGTTAGGTTAGGTTAACTGGTGATAATGAGTCCCACACTCTAAGAATTGTATCCTAAAAGAAATACAGAAACTAATTTAAGCCAATGGTGGGGGCGTGCTTAGCTTTAACTACTGACATCCAGATCCTGACCCTGTATACCTCTGATGATGCAACTTAACTGAGGAGCTCTGTTAGTCAATTGCACTCAACAGCTACAGTTGTTAATGGCAGCTCTCCCCTTATGGAACCTTGGGCTTGGTTACATGGTTACATTATTACTTTAGAGGCAAGAAAAACAGGCCAATTTAGCAGGGGAATAGCAAACAGCAAAATCAAATAATATGAATTTTATATACAAATTACAAGAAATAATATCAAAACCCGATACCCTGATGCTAATGTCCACTACCAGTCTTGAGAGCTGGATGTGGAAGCAATAAAATTCAATTCCATTTAATTCAGTTCAGTTTATAAAGCACTAAATCACAACAACTGTTGTCTGAAGATACAAGTAAAGACCTTACAAAGGTAAAGACCCCACAAAAACAGCAGAGACAGACAGAGAAAACCCTAACCATCAGAGGACCCTCTATGAGCAAGCAGTTAGCGACAGTGGGAAGGAAAAACTTCCTTTTAATAGGAAGAAACTGCTGGCAAAACCAGGGGAGGGGAGGGACAGCCATGACCAGTGTTGGGGAGTAACGGAATACATGTACCGCCGTTACGTATTTAAAATACAAAATATGAGTAACTGTATTCCGTTACAGTTACCGTTTAAAAAGGTGGTATTTAGAATACAGTTACTTTGTTGAAATAAATGGATTACACTGCGGTACTTTCCTGTTTCATATTGTCGCGGGTCAGGACTGTTTGGGTTTTGTTTGACAGCTACGTGCTGTTGTTCCAGGCGGCAGCGTTACGGTTGCCATGGTTACAGGGCGACGCTCTATCTCTCGCGCGGCTGTGTGTTTCCTGGGTGAGAGAGCACCTTTTTGTTGTTGTTGTTGTTGTGCTAAGCTAACAGGCAGAATGCTACAAGAATAGCTCGAAAGAATGTAGCCTCATGGGCAGTGTAGTCCATGTTGCAGGGAGAATGGACTGCCATACCCGTTATGTGTCTGTGAGCAAGAGGAGGGAGAAAAAAGGATAATGGAAAGGTACGAGCAGTCATCGAGAAAAAACGGGAGCTGGAAGCATGTAAATATAATAATAACCACTGCAGCCAAGAAGAGTGCCTGAGGAGCCCAGTTGTAAGTAAGCTATTAAGACTCGACTGTACACCGTGTTCTCCTCCGAAAACAATAAGTTCCGTTGGAGCAGTCTTTCAACGCCTCTCTCTGTCTCTCGCAAGAAAAGTTGACCCACACAACAAAGTAAAGCTATTTTTCGGCTAAAAGCCCAACACGGACCCCGCCGTATTAGTCAGAGGTCCCTTTACTAAGGTTCGGAGCCGCGGACCTTCAGTAATGGTAATAAATCACACAGCAATAGTACATTCACGTTGTTGTAAAAAGCATGATAATATATTAGGTAATCCAAAGTATTCAGAATAGGTTACTGTCATTGAGTAACGTAACGGAATACGTTACAGAATACATTTTGGGGCATGTATTCTGTATTCTGTAATGGAATACATTTTAAAAGTAACCTTCCCAACACTGGCCATGACACTGACCATGAACACCACAGCTGCTCTGTCCCAGTCCAACATAGTGTATTAATGTAAACTTCACCACTGGGGTCCGTTCTTCGTACCTCGCTAAGTAAGTTAGCTGGATTTGATTGTTGACGATTTCGCGTGATCTTGGATCGTTCGGTTCTCCGAAGCTCATCCGGGACTTGCTGTCATAGCAACAGATCCGTAAGTGTAAACCTGCTTGGGAGCAGGTTCACTTTATGTAAACAGGATTAGATCGCGGCCACTCAGGTATGTCCGCTTCATTTACACGAAAGCAACAGCGATATTTTTCCACTGTTTTTCCATAAATAAATATTATCAATGTAACTAAAGATAATGCAGTATTTGATTCTTTTATTGATTTCATACAGATACATACAGGTCATTTCCTAAAAAAAGGGAAATGTACCATTAATCATTCTATTTCATGTATTTGATTATTTCAGATGTAATTCACAGTTCAGAGTAGTAATAGTAAATTACTTCATGTAATCAAGATGAGAGACCACGGCTATAAAAGCGAAGGTGGATTTGGGAAGTCTGTCGCAGCCATGTCCTGTCCGTATACGCGAGCCACCCATTGTGGAAGGTGCAAGATTGATAAGGAGAGTTTTCAGAATTCAGCGTGTATTGCGGGATAGACAGGATCCTTTAGCTCAGCGCGACAGTGTGCTCATAGAGAGATATCGATTTTCCCGTGAGGATATTATTTACTTAACCAACTTGTTGACGAGGGGGTGCAGGACCACCACCTGTCTTCTTTTGCTCTGCCCTTTTCTTGGTTGCTGTTATGAACAAACAAACAGATTATTTCAGGGTCTCTTTTCAAGAGACTAAAGGCAATATAAGTGATAAATATTACCATTCTGTAGAATATTCTTATATTCCACTTTTACTTGTTCCCATGTTCTAGTGGGTCCTGTTGTGGCTCTAATGTAAAAGAGGATATAATGTAATATAATAAATTTACCCTACTGCCTACTGGTGTTGGCCAGAGGGGCCGATGGCGCGATATGGCAGCCTGGCTTCTGTCAGTCTGCCCCAGGGCAGCTGTGGCTACAACCGTAGCTGCCTCCACCAGTGTGTGAATGGGAGAGTGAATGAATAATGGCATTGTAAAGCGCTTTGGGTGCCTTGAAAAGCGCAATATAAATTCAATCCATTATTATTATTATTATTATTATTAAATTACTTACGAGCTTAATTTGTCAGCAACTTTGTGCCAGCCCTCTCTCCTTGCTTTTGCAGCCTTTGCAGTGTTCCCTTGCGTTTTAATTAAACTCTAAAACTCCTGAAATCCCTCACTCAAGAGTTCTTGCTCTGCTGCCAAAAAATACCGAGCGCTCTCCTTTGACATTTTCGCCGACCAATCAGAGGGTTGCCGATCAATGTTTCTACTATCGATGCGTAGCCCCTGTTAAGCCACCCAGTGATCTCACATTACTTCATCCAGCTATACTAATCGTCAACGACAGGTGTGTTCGGAGAACTGGAATAGTGAGCTCAAAGTTGGCGCGATGATTTGATCTTGGATGTAGTAAGCGAGGTACGAAGAAAGGACCCCTGTACTGCAAACTAAACACCTTAGCACCAAACTCTCTCACACAGTATTTCCATGAATACTGCATAATGGAGACAAATTTAGTATATTTCAATTAGTTTTGCTCAGCATTTCATAATATGAAAAATTTAACTTAAGCCACACATCATGTGTAGATCCAATATCTGCAAAAAAATTCTAAAATGTATGAGGACATTACATATGAACTTTAGATTTTCACCTTATCAAATGTCACTTAGCTGCTCTTACCTTTAAGTATAACCTCTTTTTATCCTCTCCTGCCCTGCCTCTCTTACATCTTTCTCCATTTCGCAGTGATGTTATCTCACATTATTTTCTTTCTATGGGAAATACAACAGCTGGACATTTGGCTCACAGACATGCCGCGCAATAAACTGCATAGAAACAGTTTGTATGTTTACTGATATTTGTTGAACTGTTGAAAATACCTGCCACTTAAAAATGTTACTTCCTTTTTTATTGCTACATTAGTGAAGTGTTAGCTAGATGCTAAAGTACTGCAATGTCATCTTCACTTACACCTGCAAAAACACTGTTCTGGATCATTCTGGTCAACTTGAACCCATGAGTGTAATTCTATAAATGATATAACATTATATTTGGAAATTTAGAGAGTGAAAGTAAAAGTTGGCTGAAAAGTAAATTCTCAGTGAAAGATACTAAAAATTCGACTTAAGTGCGGCAACAAAGTATTTGTACTTCTACTACTGAACCTCCCACCTCTGCAAGAAGGACACACAAAATCCAAATGACGTTGCTGGGCCTCAACACACGGACACACACTGTGGGTATGGTGACACACACTTATTTTATTATTGCTGTGGTTTCAGCTTAAACACAAGGGACACAGACACTCCCGCTCAATGGTCACTCCACTCTCCTTCCTCGACTGTCACTGAAAACACAAGAAGAGTCACAATCAGTCACTCGTCCCAAACACCTGTTCAGCCCCGCCTCCGTGCCACCCCTCCTCTGCAGCGGGCCAGAGACCGCACCCGTGCCGCAGTGACCAAAAAGCTAAACAATTGAGCTTAATTGATCAGAAAAGGCTCTGACAATAGTGAGGATGCACTGAGTCTGTCAACTTTATACATTAAAAAAATAATAAAATTTGATACACTTTTTACATGTATGAACACAATATGTGCACATTTGATTTATATCGATCGTTTAATGCAATGAACTGAAGTTTCATTCTTTAGTTACAAATGCACAGAGGTTATCTAAAGAAGGACTGCAAAGAGATCATCTTAGTGGCTAATATTTATTATTCACTCTTCACTGGTGATGCACGTATTGTCCCTTGTGCAAATATTCATTCAGATTAAATTAGTATAAAATCAAGAAAACTTTCCAAAGACCTTTGACAAGGACACAACATAATGTTAGAAGTTCCAAGCCATTAAGTCTTTAAATAAAATGATACGTCTATCAAACAACCTCGGCTTATGGCTTTTAGATCTGCTTGAGACTTTAGAAACTGCTTGAGACTTTTGAGGCTTCAAAAGATCTGTCCCCAGGGTATAGTTTGTGGAGAAACCCAGCTTTTCATACTGCATACTACTGCTTTGCCATAATTGTGTTTGAAGTGCTTTCACTCACATTGGATGCACTATTATAGACAAGCTCTCCTGTCTGGCAGAACTTCTTTTAAATGAAAATGTTTACATTTTGAATGATTACACAATTTCACCTCAAACTGTGCAGCAAGATGAGGGGGGACATTTCAAATCTTCAAAAGTTGGACCGAGAATGCTCTTGTGGCATAGGTTAATCGTTTAGGTTTATGGACCAAAAAGAACGCTGTGCGGCATCATTAGCTGAAGCGAATCTCAAACTGTGGTAATGTTTGTGTGTTTTTCCTATTACACTGTGTTCTTCCTGAGAGCTTCCTAAAAAGTCTCTAAAACAGATGTCTCATGTAACATTTAAAACTAGTAGAACTTGTAGAAAACTATAAAAGGCACTAATACGTATGGTCTAAAAGAGCCTCGGAAGCATATGCATTTCACACAAGGTTAAACCGAAGCATTCAGTGGGAATAAGATCCCATAAGGCAGTCCTTTTTGTCAAGCAATTTCACAAAGGCACTCAGGGCGTGCCAGTCTAGCATCAATAATATGATGAGGATCATGGATGGAATCAGCCTCTGGATAATAAGTGGTTGAGATCAACATTTTTTCTTTATCCTCTGTGAGTAGATCCAGCATCTCACACATGCAGCCTCCCATTGTGACACTTTTCTTATTAAACTGGACAAGCATTTCTCCACAAACTGCATTTTATCGTCTGTTCATTGTCATGCATATCTTTTTATAGGTGAAGAAAAGTATTTTCACGCTTACCCCGGCATTGCCTTGTACTCCGTCCTGCAGTGTAAAAAGACAACTAGAAATGTGTGTGAAAAGAACGCCCAAAAATAATGCAAAGTTACAAAGAATTAAGTTGTAGTCTGTAAACTAAACAAAGCTTCATTTGTTCTACCAGCTTTTCTTTTAGACTGTGTTTGAATAATTATTTCATGCACAGAATTACTTTGTTTTTCCTTCAGGGGAGAACCATATCTGAGGCGGTACGGTGTTCTGTTGGTGTTGCTTTGAGTTTTCAGAAAGCACAAACAGAGCAGCGGTGAGTTGGGCTCATTTAAACCACAATTTAAATTAACCTTGAAAGTAAGTGGACCACTCGAGCAACGTACAATATAGAGTGTCTGGAAAAATGTGAGAAAGTGAAGTCAGAGAAGAACATGTGGCCTCAAGGCATCCTTTCACAAGCGAATGTATTTCTGTTTGAAGAGCCTTTGCAACGGTGAGGGGACTACAAGGGAAAAAAAAGAGCATACAATTAATAAGTAAACTTTATGTGGAGTCTTTTGGAGATATCATTACAGACACATGTAGTATGTCTATGTAGGTTGTCAGTCTTCCAGGTCATGGCAGTATTAAGAGCTTGAAAGAAGACGCTTTATGTTGTATGTCAAAACTGGTTGCCAGGTTGGAGGTAGTCTGAAGTACAGTCAAATAATGTATCATATAGTGACTCACACAGAAACAACATCTCAACAATTCCAGGAAACTTAAAAGGACAAACCTTTATATGAAAAAGAGAAACAATGAGCCGAATCCTTCCCTCAGGCTTCATTTGCGTCAGTGTTCAGTGATGAAGAATTCAGCAAGATCATAGAAGCATCTCTGTCGTGTTTCAAAGAGCATAATTTACTGTGTAAATTGTCCATAAAATATTATAAGTGAATTTGATATTTTTGGGAGACCTAAGTATGCGCAGCATGCAGCTGCCACCGCTGCTGTCTGAGAACGGGCCTTAATTGTATATCTGTGTTCTCTGATAGTGGTGATTTGGGAAAATTTATTTGACAAAGAATTTAAGCTGTGACAGCCAAAATAGATATATTCAGGTAGCACCACTCTTTATAAAGCTCAGGGAGGAAATTACATGCTTTGAGACTAAAGATTTAAAAACAAAGAAAAACAAAGGCTGCAGCTGAAAAGTCTTCTCTCATCTATGCCTCAATAACTCACACTTTAGAGTCCAAATTACTAGGAGTCATTTCAGATCCTTAGCTTTAGCTCAGTGTTGGGGGGTACACACACTCTGAATTGGATTCTCTTCACAGTAGATAAGAGGGAAACTACATGCAAACGCACACACATCGACAAATAAGCAAACAAGACAAACACATCTATCAGGATAAAAAGTCCAGGCTTCGGTTGAACTTTAGTGCGAGTGTTTGTTCGAAAGCTGGAGGGGTATTCACTAACCACCCACATCTCATGGTCTCATTATAGAGCCTCTTATAGCAAAGTAACGCACCTCTGCTTTTCTTTCCTCTCTCTCTCTCTCTCTCTCTCTTTTTTTTACCTGTTTTGTTCTATACAGAGAACAGCCTCAAGCTAATTTTCTTCACTAGATTTTTTTTCTTTTGGGTTTGTTTTTAGTGACTGTGAAACTCCTTCAGTGTGCTGTTTTTAGCATCCCCCTCCCCGAACCCTAAGAATTCATTCCCAAAAGCAGACATAAAAACACCCACACTGACATTTATACCATCGCAATTCATGCAACACGCCAGTTTCGCTTGAATCTTCTATTCCCTTAATTATATTCAAATTGTCTTAATGTCACAAAATTGTCCTTGATGCCTTTATAAGCGCACCAATAAAAATGAATGGCACAAAACTACTAGCTACTCTCTGTGATCATCTCACTAATTATATTACGCATCAACTATCATTATGCAGGTGCTCAGTGGAATCGGATCATCTAATCCCTTCTTAAAGTTAATATAGGCAACATGTTGTTTTTCAGCTTCTGTTCCAAACATTAAAACCTGTGTTCCTACTCACAGGGTGGTGGGTGAACGATTTGCAGTACAACAAAGTGACATGACACACAAAGCCAGCGTCAGTAATACAAAGCTGCGTGTTTATCTACAGTGCGACAGCAGCATCGCGGTTTGAACTCAGCCCACTGTAATGATCTGTTTTTGCAAGCCACGTTGAAAAGATGTGGGATTTCCATGCAGCCTTCATAATGCATAGGAAGTTCTCTGCCTGTGATAAGGCACTGCATTCATCGTGACTCGCTCTTGGAAGCCGAGCTCGCAGAGAAATGTAGGCAGTTATTTACAAAGACGCCGCTGACAACAGCTCATTTCGTTTGGAATATTAATTGCAGTGCGGTTGCCTCCCTCTGCCCCCGAAGAGGTCACTTATGGTATTTAAACATGAAAGTGTGTTTAAACAGAAATGAAATGGAGTGTTTAACCGCTGCTTCATGTCGGCGCGGTCACTCACTTCAGACGGAGCATCAATCAGCCTGCCGTTCTAGTGGGGTTTTTTGTGTGTGATACTTAGAGGAGTGTGTCATAGCTGGCGGCAGGAGGGAATCAACAAAGTGGACTCGACCGCTCACATCCACAGCCAAATGGTCTGGGAGTTAAATGGCTACAATGAGCAGGGCTTATCAATTATGCCACCTTAGCAGGAATCAGGATGTGACTGCTTAGCTGAGCTGTCAGATGGTTTCATGCTGTGAGGCCTAAAACACCGCTCACAAGGGTATTTCTTTGGCAGCTGTCATTTCATAGAGTGCAGTAAGTAGCTCATACTCCACCCTGCAGCCATGCAAAGTTTCTCAGCCTTGCTCATTATCATTAAGCCCTTCGATAATGTACGGTGTCATGTTAAAATCAGTCAAAACGTGTCACTGCCCTCTATAGTATCCATTGGCTTTCTGTATTTTTCACCAAAAAGTTATTGCTTTGACCTTTTTTGTTGCTTTTATCCGGTATAATTTTTTGTTGTGTGCAGTTGTTTTTAACCTGGAAGATCATCGAGGTGCTCTGAAGTGCACTTTGTGTCCTCCCCCCTACAGTTTTCTCTCTGCGGTTGGTTGCTCTCTTGTTTGTCCTTGCTCCGAGCTACTCTTGTGCATATTTAGCCAACATATCATAGCTTTCTTAGGAGTTTGGTTCTGTCTTTGCAAAGCGAAGGAGACCATTTTTGTGCAGAATAGCTCAGCTGTATAGGCTGCAGTCTTTAGAAACAGGTCAATTAGACTCAGAGTAACTGACAAAGAGAATTTCAAGTAATATAGGGAACTCTGATACGGCATATCTGATTAGTCATCCTGAGGCAGATGAAACTTGCATCTTATCTACTTATATTACCAAATGAAACCCTGAGTCATCAAGTACCCTTAGGCTAAGGATAGCAAAGAGAAGTCCCACATAAGAGTCAACAAGCTTTTAGAAATCAGAATGTGTGCTTGAGTTATGTGGGGTTAGGTTTAAATGCCTTTGGGTCCTGAGGTACTCGGGCTCCCAGATCTGAGGCTCAGAGATGCAAGCATGGGGCCGCGCAACTGTGATGAAATGTCCCTCATCTGAGCTCAAAGTGAACACACTGTTGTTCAAACAAAAAAGTGCTGAAATCATGAGGATGATTATATATAATGAAATGGCATGCAAGCAGAAAAAAGTTTTTCATTCCATCACAAATCTGCTGTGGTGAAATATATGCATCACATTTATATATGTTCTTAAAGCAGATTCATTTTCTTCTGATTTTCCACTGAAAAATTGTGAGCATTAAGTTTTAAGACCAAAACAAATTTACTTGATGCTTTTTGTAAAATATCGGCATTAATCAGGTCAAAACATTTAAATAACTGAAGTCAAAAGGCAGCTGAAAAATTATGTTAAAAAAAAAAATCAGATCTTTTGGCCAAGAGTGAAGGGCTCTGGTTATGCTGTGCAGGGTATTTTGCTGGCATTGTTTGGGCTCATGTCCCCTTTGCAGGGAGGTCAGTCAAAATCAATACAAAGGAACTCTAATTGGTCACCTCTAACCTATTATGAAAGGTTTTATCCTGAGGGGAGTGTTTTCTTCCAAAGTGACAATACCCCAATCCACAGGGCATGGAAGGTCACCAGATGACTTGATGAATATGTCAGTGTTGTAAATCATATGATTTGGCCTTCGCGGTCACGGCCGGCTCTTATCCTCGTTGAACCCCTCTGAACAAAATGCTTTCCAGCATCATTAAAACACAAATGAGGAAATATCTTTTTGTTTCACCGCTAAAATAGAGATTCAGAGACTTCTAGAAATCACACTGGAGCTGTTCTGCCAGCCCAGCAACTTAATAAGACACAGTCCACTGCTGTGAAAAAGTATTTTTTGCTTAGACTTTACAATTCACAGAATACTTTCTAAAAAAATCTCAAGGATCATCAAATGCGAGACAAGATTGCTCCTTTTTGGTCAGCTGTGGTTTTCTCGGAATTCTCCCATGGATGCCATTTTTGCTCAGTTTCTATCTTATTGCTGAATTACAAACTTTGACCTTAACTGACCTAAAGTGAGGCCTGCAGTTCTTTAGATCTTATTCTGGGGTTTTTTTGTGACCGCCTTTGTTGATGTCCCCTCGAAGTAATTTTGACAGGCTGGCCTTTCTAGTTCTTTCTCTATTCCTGGATAATTTTCACACAGTGCCAGGTAGGTTTGAATGTTATTTTTTTCCCTTAATAAATGAAAAAATAAATGGAATCATAGTTTAAAAAACTGCCTTCTGCATTCATACTCAGAGGAGCTTTTCTTAAAATCAAGGTTTGTTTAAAGAAACATTAAAGTGTTACAAATATACAAAAACGAAGAAATCAGGAAGTGAAAAATGTCTTATGAGCATATGGGCGCATATTTCGACCAATCTGAGAACTAAACATTAGGTTGTGTGTTGCTGCAAAACTTTTAGGTCATTTCAGTGGTCAAATCAATCTGTGGGCTGCATCTGACAATCATTGTTAAATTTCATTTGCTACGATTTCATTGTACCTGAAGGAAAATTCACTGATTAAAGTTTAAACTGTGGCTTCAGCAGTTTTGTGGTGCAGTTTGCTTTTTGTTTTTTTTGTTTTTTTTTTACCCTAGATTGGCTGGAAAATTCAGTGGGAAAAAAAAGGGAACTTGCATTGGGTTTTTTTAGGATCCAGTAATGAAATTTTCACTTTGAGCCAGGTTTGATGTCTTCTAAGCTTGGTTTCTTTTTGTTGAAGGAAAGTGTTTTCTGTGTGAGCAGCAGAGAGGCTTTCATCTGTTTTTCACTTACGACCAGGAAAAAATAGATTAGGTAAGTTACAAAGAGACAGCGACTTCTTTATTGACATTATGTTAATGATTGGAAGCATTTTGTTCTCCAGGTGACAAATGGAAGAAATTTGTTCTAAAGCTATTCACAAAGCTAATAATCTCAGATATCCCGAGAATCAAACAATGAAAGATGTTTTCTTTTCTTCAACCTAAAGTGCTTTTTTGCCTTCCCATACCTGGAAGCAGTATAACACAGAGTGGATGCTGTGGGAGAATTAATTAACTTTTTGGTGCACTATTTATAGCTGGGTAATTACAACAGTGTTCATCACATGGCCAGGTCAACCCAACAATCCGATCTATGACTGCATGACTGGAGCGTAAAGTGACATGGAGTTCTGCATGTGGAAGCTAAGAGGGAGCTTAGACAGAAAGCCTCTCGCTGGTGAAAAGGTCACGTCTCACATTTAACAGTAAACAGCCAAGATATTAAACTCTGTTATGAGTCACATTTGCAGTCTAGACACTTTTCATTAATTTGAATCGAAGTTTGAGACAAAACATTTGAATTTTTCGTCGTGCTATATTTGCAGCTCCAGAATTTATGAGAAACTGGAAGATTTAATCAAATAATGTAAGCCTTGAGATTTTATTATTGATACAGTTTATTTTGTTTTGTTTTGCCCCATAGTTAGCAGAAATTATTGGGAATAGAGCTGCGTGAATCTCAATTTTAAAACATCAAAATTGTCGAAAAAAAATAACAATAAATAAAAAATGACTGTTTAAAGCAAAACAGACCACATCTTTAATAAGAAGCATTCAGTATTTTGAGTCACTCATTTGTGGAATGAACTGTACTTTCACTCAAAGGGTACTCAAAACTGTAAACCTGGCAGGGAGTGTTGGTCTGCATGATCAGTGCCATTGTGGTCATAATTATTTTCACCTTTTTACAGAAAAACTACTCAATGTACAAAAGTGCAAAATCGGGCTCTGTTTCATGAAAAATAAACAGTTGTGAGTGTACACACTCTGAAGGTACACAGTAGTATTTTTTATTTAGTTTGTACTTTCCTCAGTCTTCAAAGAGACTACCCTCTACTGCACCATGGCATTTGTTTAAATGCTTCCGGTTTTTGTGAATGGGAAAAATGTATCAGGTGCACATTTGGAGCTGACAAGATACGTTCACAAAAACCCTCTGCTGAGGTGGGTGGTTGGCTTCCAAGTGTCAGACTTTAATGCCAGAGATACAGCTTTTCTGCTACTAGAAGCACATTTGGTTCTTTCACAGTCCTCGGGTAACCTCGTAACGATTTACAGGAGGAGACAACCCAAATCCAGGACACCAGGGGCAAGAAAAAGTCCAAAAATCCAAAGATTAATGATCACAGCAAGGGTCAAACACAAGATAACCAGAAGAGACAAGGGGAAAGCAGAAAGGGCACGTATTCTGAAAATCTGTGGACACAACAATGAAAACAAACTTGAAGGGGTTCTGGCTGAAGCATATAGGTCAGGGAGCTTGTATGTCCTTTTGCATGCAGATAAAGCCAAAAAAAAAAAAAAAAAAAAACCCCCAGAGAGAACCAAGAAATTACTAGAAGGCTTGAGTATAAGGAGTACAAGCATCTAGTTGGAGAGTCAGGTTTAAGTATACTGCCTTATAGTGACTCCATTACATAATAGGTTAAGGATGGTGTGCAAAAGTGACAGAAAACAAATCAGTTCAACTTAATTCAGTTGAATTCAATCTTCAGTTAGTTGTATTTATATAGTGCCAAATCACAGCTTCTCCTCAAGGTGCTTTATATTACAAGGTGAAGACAATAATGGAAAAAGTAAAGCAAAAACACATAAGAATTACAGATTTCAAAGTAAAACAGGAAATGATAACAGCAATCCAAAGCAAAAGTTAAACTTGGTTATGTCCAAACATTCCAGATTAAGCTCTGCATCATCTTAAAGAGTACCGACAGAGTTGTGTCCTTAGTGCTATTTAGAAACAAAAGCCAAAGGAGCCGACGTCATCACCGAGTCTAATTATTGTACGACATACAATCAGCTTTTCAGCTTCCTGCCCTGAAAACGTCCGTTTACTATTTGCATACAGAAAAAAGGGCTCTATGATACAAATATAAAACCAATAACTGAACCCAGTATTCTTCTTGCTGCTTTCTGTTCTGTTCTGTTTCTTTCCCTTCCATTCAAGTTTCACTCGCAACAACAGGTAACCTGGCTGTACATTTCATTCTAAATCTCTCCCACACACGCTACTTTGCATTTCAAACGCAGCGACTTTTTCCTCATAAATAAACACGACAGGTGGGTAGCAGGTGTGAAATGTCAGAGTAACAAGGCTCATGATCCGGTCAGTGCGGTGTGACGGCTGTCTTTCACGTGGAGGGATGAGCGGATCCGCGGCTCTGATTGGCCAGGCGCGCGCTCTCCAGAAGGCGCGCCGGGCTCTCTACTTGTCATTACGGTTGCACCGATTCACATGCCCACGAACACGGCTGGGCACGGCAGTGTGCCTATCTCCTCTCGGACTTGCACATTATTCAGACCAAAAGTGGCGGCTCGCACTATGGATGCTACTGTTTATGAGATCATATTTGGAGAGCTCGGGGACCTAAATTGTAGTTTAATAGAGGCTTTCCAGGACACTTTTTTGGCAAATGCTTCATTGTCATTGCTGAGCACTGATGGTAAGGCGGAATTGCTTCATTCTCCTTCCTCAGTATTGAGATGTTTTGCTGTTACATCTTAAAAATAGAAAGCTAAGCGTCGACCTTTATCTTTTATTTTATTTTCATTTATTATGTTTCCCCCCTAAAAGGTTTATATTGCAATGCCACAACCGATGAGATTGGAACCTGCTGGCCACGGAGCAGCACTGGCAGGATTGTAGAAAGACCTTGCCCTGAGTACATTAATGGGGTGAAGTACAACACAACGAGTAAGTCTTTCCATCGTGGAAAAAAGTTCCTTAACGTGTGGGAAACTGTGGAGCATTTTGTGGAAAATTATTTAGACAGTTGTGGAAAAAGAAATAGCGCAAAGCAAAAGAGCGCAACATTAGCAAGTGCGTTAATTACAGCAAGACTTCATGAAAAAAATGATTTGTGCTGCAAACAACCGCCCGTTAATATAAGCAATAACAAACAAATCCAGCAGCTTAATGATCTCTCATTTAGCCCACCGTCTTATGAATTTTCATTTCTACCCTAATTAGATAATTTTTCCACAGGCTTATTATTAGTACCCCCCCTGTGTTCACAAGTAAAGCGGCATAGACAGCGAATCAGTGATCATTATTAAACCTCCTGTTACAGGAACAGCTGCTTAAGAATGTGCGTGTGTGCTTTTCACTTAAAGGGCAAATACACCTAAGATCGCTCAAATCTCTGCTTCTGTAAGCTACTTACATGTATGTGAGGGCATCTCTTGGTTTGATTTTACTGGAGGGGGAATTTTGTTTGTTCCAATAGACAGCTGGACAATTTGGCATTGCACTGGTGTTCCAGTATCAGCAGAGAGAGTGTGTGTGCGAGAGAGCGAGCAAGGTGATCTGCTGTAAAATTGAGACTGACTGCCCATTAGAACTATTGTATAACTGTTATCATAGCAGCACCGTCTAGTGTCCAAAATAAGAGAGGATATGAAACAATGAAAGCCTCCATTGGGAGGAGGTTGCGGTGGATGGATGGGTCTACTAAACATTGGACCTTAATACTAGCCTGCTTTCTTTAAAAATCTCCTTATCTTAAACAGGTGTTCAGTATTCACATGCTCGACTTCTAACAGTTAGACTGGGGTTTGAGATTTGTCTGGTGTGACCAAACAATGGACTCTATGGACGCCTTCCACTTGGGCTGCATCATACAATATAAAACAGCATAATATACAAAACTTTTATGTGTAAAAAGTGTCATATTGTGATATCACTGCTATAGCAATGGTTATTGTGCAAATTCCTTATTGCGCAAAACAACAAGACACACCCAGACATTTAGTAAAAAGGGAGATATTTGAACATCTTCCAACAAAGCACAATACTTAGCAAAGTATTTTTCATCACTTGATGTGAAAACACACCATGAAATGCAAGGAGGCCCAAAAATGGTATAACTGAGCATCATTGTAGCACTCGCGGGCCTCACTCCCTATGACAGGAAGCACAAATGGTAGAAATTACCAGTGCTGCTTCATATTTTTTGGGCAAGTATATGTAATAATATGATGTCAATTGAAATGGTGGAAAAACAGGACATTAAGCAAATTGTTTGACCTAAGTAACAACATCCCAGGTAGAAAATGTTTTCAGCTTCAGTTTTATTGTGCTGGTTGCTGATTAGATACAAGTTACTTTAATAATTGCTTAAAAGTATCAAATAACTGTGTGTCCCCACAATCCAAATGCAAACCACCAAAATTTCCACTGAAACCACTAACCAGGCTCCTTTTACACTTACATTTGTCTTATGCTGCATCACTGAATATAATACTGTGCCACTACTATTGCACTGTGATATTTCTGCTGCTGGGGGCACCTTGTTTCAGTAGAAGCACACTTTGAATGAGATCGTCTGTCATCGATGACAGCAGCTCATTGGAAATGAAGGACAGAAAATGTCCATTATTTTGTTTGCACAAATAAACAGTGCTGCAGGCAAGCTGCAATCTCAGATAAAACATTGTTGAGGATTATTTCTCTACATCATCAGAAATATAATTCTTGCAGATGTCTTTGAAATATCATGATACAATTTTTAGGCGCCCACCCCCGTCCCTACCTGCGTGTCACCCTGGATCACTCAGCTCCTGTAGGCTACTTATCTCTAAAATGCAACTCTAGTTCATAAGAGCTTGCGGAAATGACTTATCTGGTCAATTTCTTTGGGGGGAGGGTGGGTGTGGGATTTCAGAATAATACTTTTCATTTTGCTTCTGATTTCAACAATACGCTAAGAGGATGGTTTTAATCTGCTGGCTTGACAGGCTGAGCAGTTTCCAAACTAATCTGTGTCAGCCAACAGTTTAGCTAAGAGCTGAGAACAGCATATCACAACTCCGCCACCCAGCACTGTCACCTTATGTAACTCCTGTGTTAGTCATAAGGCTGATGAACTTGTTGCCGAGAAAACAGCACCATTCATTTCACAAAATAACCGACCTGCACCAAGTGTGAGTGTCCAGAGTGTCCATATCTGGACTTTTCATTTAACACTACTGTTATCTCTGTAATAGACTCAGGTGTAGTGTCATTACCCACCAAACCTCTGATACACACCCACAATCAACTGCTGTCTGATCACCTTTGATTCAACTTTGCTCTGCTGCTGCTTAGTATTAGCATTAAAGAAACTGATGGACATTATGAACAATGCTGGGCATCCTCTGCACACGGCCATAAACAATCAGAAGAGTCTGTTCAGTGACAGGTTGCTTCTCCCCAAGACAAGAACTAACAGACTTAAAAACTCCTTTGTCCCACACGCCATCAGACTGTTTAACTCCTCTCTGGAGGGGAGAGGGAGGGGAAACAGGAGGACAAAGGAGGGGGGAACAACTAAGCTGTAGTGCCTCTTCACCTCACTGTGCAATACCTTGTGCAATACTTTTTGTAAATAGTCAACAGTGCAATAGACTCAATACTTGAAATGTGCAATTCACTTGTATTTTTATTTTTTATTCCTATTTATTCTATTTATCCCCTTTGTATATTTTATTTTATTTATATTTGTCTCTGTATTTATATATATATGTGTGTGTGTGTGTGTGTGTGTGTGTGTGTGTGTGTGTGTGTGTGTGTGTGTGTGTATATATATATATATATATATATATATATATATATATATATATGTATAACAATTCTGTAACTGTAACTTCGGTCGTTGCTGTGCTTTTTGGAAGTCGAATTTCCCAGAGGAACCCACCCGAGGGATTAATAAAGTTCTATCTTATCTTATCTTATCTTATCTTAGCTGAACACGCCTGTTGGTTTGATCCACCAGTGTGAAAAGCATACCGAAAAGCATTGAGACACCTTGTCCAGTGAAGGTTTAGATAGCACCCTGGTGAGTCAATATTACATTTTTATCAGGCTCAGGTTTAGATATTGAGGCTGTAATATACTGACTGAACTGTGTGAAGAGTTTCCCGTTAGATAATAGGAGAAGTACAAAGAACTGTACAGCTGCAGTTTCCTGCATCACCCAGGAGTGAATGAATACAGCAATCAAACAGTAAATAAAATATTGTTTGAATGTTTGTCTCAAACATATGTGCAGTTCAGAAATTAGATAGAGGAGGTGACAGATTTTTCGCCCTTGCGCGAAAAAGTTGATGAGTAAGTTAATTACAGGGATTGGTTCTTGTGACAGCAGAGATTACAGGTTTTATTCTTTCACTGTCACCAACATTTGTAATTACATGGATTGTTATATTTTTAACACAGATCTGACATGTGACATGTGCAGCTAATACGCTTTGAAATGCTTGGATTATCTTAGCTATGTAAACAAATCTTTTTTTCTTCTTCCTGTCAAATCAGGAAATAGACTTTCAGTTTTTTAGGATGTCAAACATGCAACAATAAATGCATTGTTTTAAGTCAGACTATTAAAGAAGCCAAAGCAGAATATTTAACAAATTTCCCACGTGTGGGACTAATAAAGGTTATCTTATCTTAATAGATTGCGGTTCGACACAGCAGGGAGGCCATTACAAAACTCTTCACAACTGATAGCTTAACTGCAGGATTCTGCGTGTTTTCACAGCAAAGTGATGTGACACCAGAGACAATGTAGGTGATTATTCTCATCCTCCTAGGTCACATTAGCAGCCCTCATTTGCATTCAGGAAAAAAAATACAAATTTTAAACCACAAAATAGGTCAGACTAAGAATAGAAGTAGGCCCTAACATCCCATGAGCAGGTGTTAATTAAAACAATGCAAAAAAAAAAAAAAGAACTGTGAAAATGCAGCGCAGCAATTTGCAAACTGAAGCCAAACAAGATGTGTTTTAAACCAATCACTTTGACCACATGCCTAGCAGCAGCCATTTGCCCAGCATATATCCAAGAGCCAGGTATTTCATGCTTCTATACAAGCCTGCATATTAGAAATGAATGACCCAGGATATTTTAAGGAGAATCCCTTGCGGTTTGTACTCCCAGTTGTTGAACAGTACAAGATATAAATGCCACATCTTGCTTGAAACCGTGTAGGTTTTCTGTGGTGCTTTCAAATGAGAAGCTGAGCAAGTGTAAAGTAAAAATGTTGCGATTCTTTTGCAAAAATTAGAAGTTTAAGAGGCTTAGCGGGGCAGTTCAGGTAAGTAGCTATAAATTCTTTTCCATTTCATCTGGCTTGTATAAATATTAATGTCTGCGCAGAGTGACTTAAGAGCATTTATGCATTTTTAAACTTTCCTCTGTTCATGTTTTTTTTCTTGCAGCGCATTTATTCGTTCCTCTGGTTTACATGAAATGAAAATCACCACCGTTGGGCCACAGTTGTTAGATACGGTGTGCTTTCTAACGACTATATGATGTGCTCTCTATCAAGCCTCAGGCAAAACAAGCAGTCCAAAGCAGTACTGAAGAGTGGCACTAGTGCTGAAGTATTAGTTTTGGAAGATAAATAAAAAATGTGTGACCTGTATGCTTTCTCTGTTCACCCAGAGCACAACTTTAATTATTCAGTGAATCGCTCATATTGTTCTTGTAAATTCACCTCCTCCCAGTGAGTGTGTGTTCATTCTCACATAGGCGACATCCTGTTAGCACATAATGTACCATCCTAGTCAACACAAATCAAAATCAGGGCAGCTGTTTCTACAATAGAGCTCTATTGATTCTCTTATCAGGATTAATAAAGTCTGAGACATATCAGTGCTGCTCTGTGTATCTGGTTCAGACTGACAGTGGAGAGAGTGAAGCTGATGTAGTGTTGCATGTTGGGGGATACAGCTTGTCTCTTTATTTTAAATCACAGCTAATTCTGTACCTCGCCTTCTGGAGGCAAACATGACACTAATATAAGGTGGTGGATAAATATAGACAGGCATTGTTAGTAATTGTGAAACTGGTATTAGCACAGTTTTTTTTGTAGATGTTCCCTATTAAAAATTGTTTAAGAGCCTATGGTGGCAGACGGACCCATGAGCACAAGTCTTAAAATGTAGAGCAGATTCTCAGGAGGACTGGTTGTGTGACGAGGAATGTGTAAAAGAAATCCTACCTTATTTGTCAAAAGCTTACTCACTGCACAGCATGACCAAATGACTCGCTGAAGTTTAATGACAGTTCAAATGGCTATAATGGCTGTTTTGCATCTTCTTGTCTGTGAGCTGTCATGTCCCCACTCAGAGGAGAATTAATATGAAACTCATTTTCCTTCCTCCTAAAGCTCTGAGAAGAAATTGGAGAAAATTACATGTAGACAGTCAATGCTCATTGTTGCATTCACTTGTTTAGGTGTTCCCAAATCACAAAATGTCTTATTGTGACACTTATCTTACTGATGCAATCTACCTCATGTGCATTTTCTAATGCCGAGAAACATGCACATGCGTCTGCCACAACTTGTGCTATTTTTTCTTTGCTCAATCTGATGACGGCACCACAGGTCTCTGCAAAATACCTCTCCTACTGCGAATTCTAGCCCTTTGAAACCTTTGATCCCCTTCTCCACGGTGAGACTGAGTAAGAGGTTCAATCAGCAAATTCAGGACAGTATGTGTTGCAAACATTTCACTAGCCATTGCACACCAAGACCCAGAGGGGGTCCAATCAGCACCAGCCTTCGCTGGCTGCACTCACCACAGATGACACACTAAAGTACCGGAGACATTTTGAAGCTACCAAATAACACAAATATCTGCAAAGCATGTCATGATTATTTATTATGGTTTATTTTCTTTTCATTCCTACTTCTGTGTTCACTCGTAAATCCAAGTCCTCCTTCCAAACATTTTCATTTTATCATTTCAGACCAAATGACACATTTACATCCATATGTCCTGAAAACTGCATTCGTTTTAGTGTTGCACTTGTGTCTCGATAGATGCCTCAAATTAATTTTCCACCCTCATCCTCCCCACTCTATCTCAAAGTGGCGTTTTCACACATCCAAACTCAGACCATGGACCGCCTTTCTTGTTAAAAAAGTCTTAAAATCTCAGTACCTGTTAACAGAGGTAACAGTTTTCTCAGTTGTATACCACTGAGACTCCTGCAGTGCAGCTGCCACCCATGAAGAATTGTCAGTTAACCTTGCATCCTTCTTACTGTCTCCTCCTGGAGATGCATCTCCCTGTTGTTCATAACTGTCATCACACTCTGAATTGCGAGCCAGCTTTTGTTCGTTACTTACTATTTTGAGCCGTGCATGCGTACGTGCAAGAATAACTAGCTACTGGGGTATCAGGGATGTTCATTTTTGGATTCTTATTTTACCGTTGCTGTCCAAAGTGAGAAAATGACCATATGTCTGAAATCAAAGAGAAGAGTGCAGCACTGCTGAATACATCAAAGGAAAATCGGTCACATATCTCATATCTGGGGCTGCATTTTACAAATTTCCTCGATGTTAAATCCCCCAGGACTGAGGCGGGGATAACACATATGTGCTTAATACCATATGTTTACACCTTTGATTCATATAGGACTAAGGTTCATAAATACCTTTATCTTTTTTTTAAAAATTTAGCTAAAGCTTCATATTGAAGTGTGAAAATCTTTTGGCTTGACAGAATATTTTTTTCTCCCCACAAATCAAAACATGTGGTTAATTTTTTTTTTTTTTACAAGAAAACAAAAAACATAATAAAAATATTGAAACAGTAAAAAAGACATTATTCATGTGACATCATAGCTTTTTTCTATATTGACACCAATATATATAATCTTAATCTAAGCTTAATATTTCAAAATTGTAAACACTGTATTGTGGGACCAAGAGCAATAGTGTTTCCTCCAAAACATATTGGATTTTATACTAAATCAGCCTCAACATTAAAGCAAATACACCCACACGTGGTTGAAACAGCTGTTACCTGTCAGCGCTGCATGCAGGCAGCAGATCCTTCTGGTCCTATTTATGGCTGTGCAATTAATCAAATTTTTATTTGAATTACAATTTTACCTTCCGCTGATTATTAATGTGAGGTAGCCTGTGTGTAATGATGTTGAATACCTCTGATTTCAGTATTGAACAAAGCAACTGTCGTGGTTTTTGCCATAACAGTCATATAGTTTGCAGGCTTCATCATAACGGAAATTTCTGAGTAAATGCCTTGAGCTCTTTTGTTTTGTTTCTTGAGGCAGTCCTAATTAATTTTTGCAAATTGTGGTGTGCAGTGGGAAAGCACCTTCTGTCACGGAGCGGTGTTGCAGCGTTTGGTGCGGGTGCTTGGTCCGCATCAGTGTTTCGCTTGCTGATGAATGTCAACAACCAGAACATTGCACTGTTACAAGATTATAAATGGGATTTAATTCAACTGTCAGTGATTTTACTGTTGTGACTGTTCTGTGCACAGTTTTGCGTGTGGAAAACAGAGACCGAAGAGTTAAAACTCAAAGACTACAGGACCAAGACTCGATTGTGGCAACGGTCAGACTGAAAAGCCATTTTGTTATTTCACTGAGCAGCTATAAACAAGTCTTTGGTAAGGTTGTGGCCATCCTTGCATACTTTTCATTTTTGTACTGTGGGGTAATGTTCTCACTATCCTCCTCATGCCGTCTCTGTTTCCCGGAGGGACATAGTCTTAGTACGTGGGTTTTTGCTAATTTTCTCTCACCAGCTGGCTTCAGTGCAGCTGCTGAGGGTTGAAAGTTTGACAGCAAACAGGCACAAAAATTTTTCATTTGCAGTTACAGCTAATATGTCAAGAGGGCATGGAGAGAAGAAGGAAAGCTTAAGAGCCACAGCTGTAAGTAAAAGATTACCCGGTATCTCTTCCTCGGGCTCTGCTGACTTGTCTGCTTCAGTGGTCATTACTCAAGGCTTTTTAAGCTATTCAGTCGTCCTTGCTAAACAAGAGGAGACACCCTGACAACCCTACCCAATCTCTCTTTCATAGCAAATGTTCATTGTGTGGTACTTATAAGGCATGCCCAGTGAAGCTACTACTCGTGATTTTATGAAAGCTGAAAGTTGATTGTGTTTACTTACTTACTTATCGTCAAATTCTAGCACTCTAGCAAAACCTCTCTGGTCTCCACTTCTCAGATGTGAGTATTTGCTGGTTTCCTCAGTCTTCTGATGTTGAACTGATTAGTTCTGCCCTTTTCCCAGCAATAAACAGCCACAAATAATAATGCTCACCAGCCTTTGACATGTTCTCAAACAGAAGTGGTCAGATGCTTCCTTTATTTTTCTCTTCCCATAACCTTCCAAATCTGTATATTCAGTTATGAAGCTAAAAAAACAAACAAATGGAAATCTTCACTTGAAGGAATGGTAATGGTTGTAGGCGCTCTGTCTCCCTCCTGGTGCGTGTGTGAAAATTAAACAAAATCTGTCCTCTTCTCTCATGTTGAACTGAGAAAAGTCTGTTCTTTAAACTTTAAAGTCGGACTGAAAAAATGATCCCAAGCACTGAGCACATTTGAAAAGAACATATGGTACGGGGAATAAACAAGTTAGACTTAATACTCACCACATTCAGTATGCACCGATGTGATCATTCTCATTAGCTCGTTTCTGAAATTCATTGAAGCGTCTAAAGTGAAGTAGAGTGGCAGTCATAGATTCTCTCTTCCTCCCTTCATAAGGGATTCATTCTTCAGCTTGTCAGTACTGTGTACAATCTACTTGTTCGACATGATGAACCTTACAGAAGTGCTCAGTAACCTTCAGCTGCCTGCTATTACCTACTCCGAGGTCTTTGTTTTGCTTCGCCTTAAAACTAAATGAGCTGTTCGTCATGCAGAAACTTTATAAGCTTGCTCAGCTACTGTTTCCCTCTTAGAAACCGTGTTATCTGACCAGGTCGCCAAGCCAGTGAAGCAGCTGATTTGTTACAGACAGCTAATAAATAGAAAGTATTAACCTCTGATGATGATGGGCGACACTGCAATAAAACAAGCACCAAAATAAGCACTACTTTTTCTCTCATTTGTCATACATGTCAGCGGCTCCAAGCAATCTGAACTCGGGGACAGTTGAAATTATTGACAAGAACTAAAGATGCCAATAATGCCTTGACAGAACAATGCAGATTTTGATTAATAAAAGAAAACAGACCATTTCTTTCACTAGCAGGACTGAGCGTTCATAGGCTGCGTACGCCTGTTATTAGGCACAATAGGGCTTAATGGTAAAAGCTAATATTAACCTGCAAATGTTCATAAATGTAAACTCAGATAACTGTATCACCAGCATCATTATTCATTGGATCTGGGTGGGGCTGAAAAAACAGAGCAAATACATGAAATATATTTTAAAGTTCTGTCTGGACTAAAGTAGGAGACTGAGCAACCTTTCCATACAAAACTTAACAAATGTTAGTTTTCTGTTTGCATATTTCTGTTTCTTCACGATGAAATATACAGTAAAGTGCAAAAGTCTTGAGCCCGCAGTACAGAAATGATGGCAAACCCACTGCCAGTGCAGTAAAAGTATACCTGGATACAAAAACACAGACACACACAATGGAAATACTGTTACTCGTGGATTAGCCTACCGAGAGCCCAGATCTTAACATTGCTGAAACAGTGTGGGATCATCGTGACAGAGAACAGAACAAAAGGCAGCCAAGATCCAAAGAAGAGCTTTGAAGGAATAGTTTCTAAAGGACATTCAGACTACTTAAAGAAATTACAAGAAATCTGCCTAAGAGAGTTCAGGCTGTGCTGAAGAATACTTGAAAGTAATATTTTTTGGTATGTCCACCTGTTCATACCAAAATATTCCCTTTTGAGCCTTATACACTGTATTTCCATGACCACACACATGTTTCAATAAATCATTTCACCTCAATTCCTGCTTTTTCTGACAGAATATGAAGACATGAGTACTGTACATGCATATAATTTTTGATTCTATTATAGGTAATGTACTAATGGAGTGAGTAATTATATATTAAAGTAATTATATACTTATTAGAACATTGCAAAAGTCATGATATACTGGAATGAGCATGTTTGAGACCAAGAGTTTCCTTTAAATTCCTTTAAATATCCTTTGAATTCATATAATTTCTGGATTGAAATGAGGCCATTTGTTATAAACATGTTCTGTACAGATTGTTAGCATTTAGTGATTATTTCGTGATGTATCCAACCCACATCTATCTAAGACGCAAAGCAAATCTGCCTTTTTTGTTTTAATACAATGAGCAGTGAAGGGTTTTATAGACTGATTTCAGTGTCCCCCCCAAATAATTCTATAAACTGTATAAATTGTAAATGAGACTTTATGGCCTATATAGAATAATCAGATAACGTTGTTAGATTTTTATGACAAATCATTGCCCAAACGTTGGCTTTTTACTAAATGAAGTCGAACTTTAAGAAACTCAAATTTGATTTTTGCAAGTGAACTTTTAAAGAAAGACGTTCCTGCTCTGTGTATTCATCATGGATGTAGAGTAAAGACATCAAAGCCAAAGCTTTTAGAGTAGCCCCATATGTCTTTTGTTGATTAGCTCAGTGGGGCTTGTGTGGTTAGGTGGCCCATGAGGCTGCTCCACGTCCCGGTCTTTCTGAGAGTTTTCTCTCTGTAAACCTAGTGAAGCGTTTCTGCAGCCACATCTCCAGCTGTTGTCAGGAGGAAGAGCATGACACTAAGGCTTAAAGTCACTCTGAGAAAACACCAAGGCTACAGTGGGATTTTCGACTCAGACAGATTCCCTGCGCTAAATTTAAACATCCATGTGTGGCTTTAGTACATATTTACACAAGTTGTTTTTCTTATCCATGGTGGCTGTGTTCTCAAGATCTATGTTGCATTTAAGCTATAAGATCTGTTGTACAGTAGAAATGGATGACTAATTTTGTCAGCAGAAATATGTCAGGAACACTTCTGCACAAGCCTGTGTGCAGCACAACTGTGCATGAGCTACTGCTTCCCTTCGGCTGTTCCCTTTATAGAAGTCATGAGTGTGCGTAGATTTCACACGAGTCTGATTATAAAACAGAGATATTCACCGCAGTCTGCTAAATGGGTGTTTGATTTATAAACTTTAAAAGTTTGCATTTATTTTTCATTTTAACAGTGGCAACATCTAATTTTTTTGTTCGGTAAAAGATATGATATAATACTTGAACGCAAACACTGTTTTTTTATCAAGCTGGTGACAGGCCTTGCACTAAGGTGTTGATTACTGGTAGACATAAATGCATGTGAAAACAACAAAAAAGCTCAGTGCTTAATGGCACCAAAAGGGCCTTGTCTGCGAAATGAGTTTAAATACTTTGTGATGTATCCTTGACTTTGATCTAACAAAGTCTGGGCTTTTAGTAATGTCGTAGAATGAATCACCCAGAGATTTATTTCAGGTAATCCAGCCTCAGAGTGTGCTGATAATGCCAGAGAGCCAGAGACTGTTTTGATTTGAAAAGGATCAGCACCTCTGACAAAATGTATAACAGAGTTAATGTGACAAGGACGAGACAGTAGGTTTTTGGAAAGTTGTTTAGCTGCCATGTTGTCTTTGATCAAACTGAGGTCAACGAAGGGCTTCGGAACAGCTGCATTTTAATGCTGACATGTCAGTGTTGACGGGTTGGGCTCACTGGAGACATTTTATGATCTGAACCACCGGTGATCTGGGTCAAATATAATATTTTGGAAGCTGGAGGCAGTAAAATATTTTTTAAAATAAAAATAATTACTTTTTTTTAAGGCAGAGAATGCTTGCTTCCTGCTTTCATCAGCACAAGTCAATCACAAGTGTATTCTCTGTGTGTTTTGGGCTGACATACCATTTAGGCCAACTCCTTGTGGCAGACATGTGATCAAAAGGAAAAAAAATGCCCTTTGAAAAGGACTCATTTGCAAGAGAAAAAGGGCTAGGTCAGTCGCTGACACATAAAAAAAGCACATGTGATGCTATCCCAAAAAAGGAAACCGTCCTGACAATGTTAAACAAGCAACCTAAAAACTCACATTATAAAACAGCTGCAGACAAATAGTGTAAATACATATGAAAATAATACTATGAAGCCATTTTCGCAGTTATATAGCATCTGTTTAAAACCATGTCCTTGTAAAAGCTTACAATATTAGAGAAAGAACCCCACAGATCCAGAGATAACCTGTGTCCAAGCATTAAGATGATAAGAATTTCTGGACCCAAAAGGCAGGACAAACATACTCAGGTTGGCAGTGACTCAAAACAAGCTTTTAGTGCGAATGCTCAAGTAGCTGTATGTGGATGCGATGGCTCTTTGGAGAAAGAGCGTGCAGGCTCAGAGAGCAGAGAGGCAGACAGAGGATTGATGGCAGCGGCAGATAGTGTGTGGTGTGGCAGCCTGAGTGAGAGTGGGCAGGTGACTCTCCCGTCACTCCTCCGTTGCTGTAGATAAACTGACGAGCGGAAGCTTGGGTGGGCAGGCAGGGAATGCGTTTGTAAGTCTAACCATCGCAGAGTTCAATTGGTTCCAACCAAAAGACATACTCAGAGTACAAGGCCTTAGCATAACTACCACAGCAGCAGTCAGAAAGCTGAAACGAGCAATGACTGCAGACAAGGGCATACTGCACAAAATTGAGCGCTTGAACCACAGGTGTGCACACTGATTGGAGTGGATCCAGGAGAGTGGGAGATGGAGGGCGCCGCATAAACCCTTACAAACACAGATGCAACACAGCAGAGATGGAAAATAAAACACGAGTCAAAAAGAAGAGGGGAGAAAAAAAAGGACACATGGGGGGAAAGCAATGGCTACAAAGACAGCATGACAAATTAAGATACTGCAATATATGACTTTCAGTAAGCAAGAGCAGTAGTTGTGTTAGATAGTAAGAGCTCACACATGCTGGAGGATTAACTTTTACAGAGACATAAAATAATGATTTTTGTAATTATCAGTGCTGTTAATTGAGGTCAGCTGCGGCATAAACCGAACAAGGGTGGTGGTCTAATAAAATTGTTAAGCTCTGCGGGAATTTAACAAAAACCTCAACTAACTGAATGAAATCAGTCATGTGGTTCAGAAAGTAAGTTTCCCAATGCAACTCTAGTAAGAGTGAGTGAGTGAAACATAACTTTAACTAAGAGAAAAACACATTTTAGAGTAAAATGTGTTTATTTTACTGTAGTTTTACTGTGGCATCGTATCGCTGCTGAACCACAAAGCGTAGATGCAAAGAAGCCGTTTATTCAGCAGGATTTTGAAAATCCAAAGCAACAGAATGAGTGATGTCACCCTTTTGTTCCAGTCAGACTTTCTTTTTCAAAACGACGAGACTTACAGTACTTAATGAATTTATTAGGCCACCTGTCATAAAAAATAAGGAAGCACAAATATTTTAGAAATCTCTCAAATTATTTATCAGGCAATTAACAAACTGAATTAATGTCTTTCTACCCAAACTTGAGCCGGCACACTGAATTCATCCGAGAAGTCAGAAATTAATTAATGATAATAGTGGAACACTAAGACCGTTTTTTCTGTTTAGAAATCCAAGCAAATGACTGTAATTTGTCATCTTAATCAAAGAATAATAATAGGTTTTACTATTTTTCCCCGCTTTTAAAAAAATAGGGAATTTGAAAAATCATTGATAATAGCAATGATAATAATTTAGCACTAAAAACATAATTTTGATTAAAGAGCTTGCACATACTGCTGGATTAACTGTTACATTGATAAATACCAATACAGTTCATGTAGGAATTAATTTATGGAATTTTCCCACCTAGTAATTCTAGTAAGAGTGAGTCACCACCAAGACCAGCCCGATTTTAAAAGATAAATGCAACAGAATGAGCCTTTTTATCTCACCCGAGTTCTTCTTTTTCAAAACTAAGTAAGACGTATATACACATATATGTCTTGCAGAGGCCCATAGTGGCCACAGTTTAGTATAAACATTAAACTGGGACCACCGTTTACTTAGAATCATTTATTGGACTAACTGGCTGGTAAATAATTCATTCATTTTCTTTAATTCTCTTGAGTTTATGTCCTTGCCTGTTCTCGGACGTAGATGTCTGGCAGCTTTGCTCTAGTTCCTGCTGCTTGAATAAAATATCAAAGTGCAATGAGCTATGATATTCCCATGTTATTGTATGGCCTAGTTTATTCCATCTACCCAGCTCATGAAATCAAATTTCATATGGCTCGAAGTAAAAGCTGCTGTAACTGGCTCAGGTGCATGGCTTTAATGTGATGCGTTCACTCAGTTTTTAGATATCGTAGCCTTTCAATTTCACTATATTTTGAAACCTATCCACATAAAAAACCTCAGATTTAGTGACTATTTCTCAAAACGGCAGAAAAAAGTGGGTAATTTTTGATAACCTATAAAGAGCGGCTTGGTCTTTTGAGGAGGCGTAAAAGTCGTATCAAGTTTTTCTTTTCTTTTTTAACCCAACCACCTGGGATAAGTGGAAGTCAGAGCAATCAAACACCACAAAAAGAAAGACAGCCTTGTGCAAACACTAAGTGAAATATTCCTGTTTATTGTCGCTTCACAGTTGGTATAGCACAGCTGACAGCACAACCCACAGATAAAAGAAACAGGTCAAGTTTAGCTGAAGTGAAAAGGCACTGATTTGTTCTTTGGATTAGGTGTTTTTTTTTGCCAGATTTATCTTACAATTTCAATCAAGATCAAGCAATATTTAGTCTTTTTAATCATCTATCTGAACATTTATGCAGGAATGACCAATCCAGACTAAATTTAAGCGCTCTTTTCCTCATTTAGAGCTTCCAATTTTTCTAATCTTTGAACAGCCGTACAGTGTTTGTTTGCATGCCTCCAAGAAAGAGGACTGGCAGAGTGGCTAGCTGAAGAGGTGGGCATTGTTGGCAAAGACTATATCAGTTGGAAGTTGTACGTTTCTTCCATGTTCTTGTGCGTCTTTACCCCCAGTGGAGCGTGGTCAGTGTTAAGTCGCTTACAGCATTGTTAGCACCTCACATGGAAGCTTTTAATCCTCCTCCCAAACTCACAGAATGAGTCATTTAGAGATTTTTTTTAACTGCGTGAACGTAATACCCTGTAAGGATAATGCGAAGAAAAAAGCCTCATCATGCCCACTGCACAGATGGTTTGTCAGAAATGTGCTCTCCCTGCACCAGTGCTTTGAATTAGTCCTGCCTCAGTGGTGTAGCTCACAGGGAGAAATCCACAACCTGCTCCCCTTCCTCTGTTTCTTCACCTTCGCTGATTGATTCGCAAACACAGTAGGATACTTGGAAAGTAACTGGAAAGTACTTTGTGCTGCAGTTATAATAATAGCTTAGCTTACTTGAAGGCGTCACGTCCTATTAAAATGGATATTAAGTTAATGAGATTTTAAAATATGTGTTTTTTTTCACACAGATTAAAAATAATGAATCAAAAGTGCCTTGAGGAATTTTGTCTGTTAATACCTTTAAGTAATACAGTCATCCTGTTAATGTCATCATACTGACTTTTAGCTTTATTCGCCTAAACTGAGACACCTGTGATTACTCTTCTTTTGTAATAAATGTGAAAAAATGTTTTTAATACCTTATTTATTTGCTGCTCAGTAGCAGCCACAGATTGAAATAAAAATAATTTGCTGTTCTATTTTTGTTAATTCAACAAGCTTAAATTTACTTCCCTGAGAACCATTGCAGTAGCTCAGTAAGACAATTTGCAAACTGCAAGTAATGAGTGAAGTGGTTATGGTGACACTACACTACACATCAAAGTCTCGGCATGTTTTTAAAATATCTTGGTGTTGTGCTTCACAGACATGTGGTGATGCAGTATTTAATCAGTATTTAATTCAAAAGAGTGTCTTTTCTACTCTGAGCACTACAAGCCACATTCACGTTGCACTCTTTTCTATGCCTTTAAAGTGGCTTTCACACCCACAGCTGGATGCCTAGGTGGAAAACTGAACCACTGACCTTATGATTGCTAGATGGACCCGAGTGCAAGACGAGCACGACCACACCTGACATTTCTAATTCTGCAGTTCAGTTTAAACTGCTATAATCTTCCTTTTCTCTCTACTATTATAAAAAATACAATTCACTTGTATTTTTATTTTTATTCCTATTTATTCTATTTATCCCCTTCGTATATTTTATTTTATTTATATATGTCTCTGTATTTATATATATGTGTGCGTGTGTATATAATATTCTGTAACTCTGTAACTTCTGTCGGTGCTGTGATTTTGGAAACTGAATTTCCCACAGGAACCCACCCGAGGGATTAATAAAGTTTTATCTTATCTTATCTTATCTTATCTTACTAAAATGATCCTTTTCAGCTATTTTATGCATGTTGCCTCCAAATGAATGCAATGTGTTGAAGTAATGCTCCTGTTAGAGATCCTTGCCGTCTTCACTGCTTGTAAAAACAACAAATTTAAAAAAAAATGCAGGTTCTCTCATTTGTTTGAATCAAACTTTAAACCCTGCAGACATGGAACCTTAAATGCACCGGGACTTTGCTGAATGCCACATGGCACTTGATCAATAAACACACTGAGGCAGTTTCACACGATGAATATGGTTTTAAAATACATAAAAAAAACAAACTAATTCACGGTGTCGTATACCACAGAGTCAGTTGTTTTATTGGTTTCACTGAATTGCCACTATGCCTGCACAAGTCGATCCCTCTCACATGGCTGAGAACTAGGATTTTCCCTCATGAAGAGCACAAAACATTCTGCAGTCACGACGTGTCGCCATCAGTCAAGTGAAGAGCTTAAACCAAGCTCATTTTAAATCTTATTTCTCCTTGTCTTGTGTAGCTGCCACAAGCAGTTTTGTGGTCTCTGCTGTCAAAACTGTCACATTATATAACATTAAATTGAATGCAAAGGATATTACTCTGTTCCTGCCACTGCTTCAAAAATTGAGGTGGACGTTGTCCTCGCTTTTTATTTTGTTGTTGACAAGAATGTTTGAATTAAGATGGGTTAATGTGAATGTTGCGGTTTACAGTTGGGTATGATATCAGTTTTCTAAACGTTCAGAGGAATGCATTTATTCATTCAACAATGCTTATTTTCAGGACAATATCAAAACCTTGCAGGATAATAAGTTACATTAATGATTGCATGGATTTGGAAAACTGCACAAATTAGTTAAATAAAGGAATAAAATTGATTAAATGAATACTTTAATTGGCCATCATAATAATACAAAGGCAGAAACATGCTGCTGTGTTCCCCCCTGCCCTCTATACATTTCCTAGTGTTAAAGAGATAACAAGAACCCACTGAATGCACAAGGAAGAACTTCAAAATGGAAAATGCAGTTCAAAGTTGATTATGGGGAGCGGGTTTTAAGAGATATGCAAATAAACTGACAGAGTAAGAGGCTTTGCATTTCCCCCTATGAATAAAAATTTGTATTGCTAAATTGGTATTCTGGGTGAGAGTCAGACGGATAGTAGTGCTCAACTTTGAACTGAGCTCTGAAGAAATTACAAGGATGGTTTAGCTTACCTACTTGGAAAACACTTTACTGTAACAGCAAATCACTGGTTTATGCCTGCTCTTGACTTAGCTGATTGCAGTGCTTTGGAATAATGAATATGCAAGATCTGTATTTATCTTTATAGCTCAACGTGCATTTTAAAACAATATGTTTGCGAGAATGCCAAAGCTTTACCGTTTTCTCTTTTCTTGCAGGGAGCGCTTACAGGGAATGTATGGATAACGGAACATGGGCGCTGAAGAGTAATTACTCCAACTGTGAACCCATTTTGGAGGAGAAGGTAGGTGACTGTAGGCGGGAGTAAATCCTGCAGTTCTTCAGAAAAACACTCATCATCGTCAGAAAAATTGCAATCGGATGCAACAATGAAAAAGAACCAAACAGAACCGTATGTCCCTTTATGATGCGGTGCGGTTAAACCCCCCCCCCCCCCCCCACTTTAAAACATGTTCTTTTTGAGCAGTATTGTCTGTGTCTTTGTAAACAAAGCCGGAGGACAAACTGCAGGAGCGATGCACTGTATGTAGCAAGTTTTGGCCTGATTACCTCGTACTGTGGCTCCGATTCTGTGTCTTGCTCTATATTCTTAGATAATTTTAAGCCAAGACTGAAGTATGTCAATGACATTTGCTTTTTATAATCATAGTTAAATCTCAGTACAATGAAGCCTGGATTGAGTAGCAGCTGAAATGATGTAGAGACAGCCCTCTCATACAAATTATGTTCTTGTTATCATTCAAATTCAAAAATCTCGGACTAAAATTATTTAACTGCAGCCTAAGGGAAACGTATTTGCTCCACCAATGTTGGGATCATTAGGTCTCTCAATAATGTTTGCAAATGGAACAGTTTAAAAGACAAAAAACCTACTTTCATTCAAGCATAGAATACTTTGCTAACTGCTTCATTAAAGAGGAATGATTATTTGCATCAGTAATGTAAAAGCTTGGCTTTGAATGCACTCTGCATGCCACTGCCTCTTGGTTCCTCTACTATTGTCACGACCTAAGCATGTAATTACTTGTGACGACCTATTAGTGCACTGAACATGTATTAACATCTAAAATTTGCAGGGAAAAGGCACTCTTGTTGTTAAACTGCATGCACTAGATAGGTTCTTCCACTGTGTTTATACATTGCTTTGTCTTTGTTTCTATTATGCAGCTGTAACAATAAAGAAGTAATTCATGGGCTGTCTTTTCAGAGAAAATATCCGATGCATTATAAAATAGCGCTGATCATCAACTACTTAGGCCATTGCATCTCTGTGGGAGCTCTTGTCGTGGCCTTCATTCTCTTCTTGTGCTTAAGGCAAGTACAAAAATAGTGCATATTTGAAACGTGTCCTGTATGCACCTCATGGAAGACAATCAGTGAAATCCACATCATACTCACACTGCTTATCATTAACTTGCTTATGTCAGATGAATAGAACTCTGCAGCTCAGGCACGGAAGGGCCTAATGTGCGTTTCCCAACACTTGTGTTTGAAGTTGTATCTCTTTTCATATCCTGGCTTCAAAACACACACACACACACACACACACACACACACACACACACACACACACACACACACACACGATATATCAGTTATGACAAAAGAGGGCAAACACCAGCATCCTGAGATACTTTGTGTACTGAGGTTAGATCAATATGGGCTTCTGAAAGCAAATACCGATTATTTCATGGAGACTAAAATAGTTATTGTCTTCTGAGGTTAAATCTCCTTAGACTTCACAGAGAAATCAGCAACTATTTCTCCACATATATATTTATTCTTGGCCATTTCGGGAAATGCATTTGAAGAATCACCTGCAACTATAAGTCAGTGCTAAATCTTGTACAAAGATTAACTTTCAGCAGTGTTTTAAAGCTGAAGATGTCTACATTTTTAAAAAAAGTAAAACCCTAATTTGCATGAAAGTGCCTGTTCCCTGAGTCATAACTGTGTCAAATCTGAGCACACAAACATTATACATGCATTTTTAGAGTTAGCACACTTTTAGTTTATCATGAAGTTTTATGTAGTTCGAAACTAATCTCGTAATAATTGCCTGCAAACAGGAACTGGCAACTGGAAAAAATTGATTGGCCTAAAAAAGGCTCAGTTTTCACACACTGACTGCAATTACAGAACTGCCAGAAAATTGATCAAAGGTGTAAAAGCCAATAACCGGGCAAACCATTGCAGCGGCTTCATCCCAAGTATAAACTTATTCTGTCAATATTCCAGCCTATAATGTCATCTCGCTGTGAATAAACTGTCCTTTACTTTTAAACTTTTGACACTTAGACAATGATGCAGGAGAGCACAAAAGAAGCAGAAAAAAAGTGCCTTGTGAAATTTTAAGACATTCTTTAAACACATATCAGGAGGCTGTCAAGGCCTTGAGAAACAAATGCTTTATTTATTTCTCCTTACTCCAGCAGATGAAGGATCCTGTTCAGCACTATCAGTTTTGTCCTTAACCACACTGCCTCTATCTTTCCAAGTCGTTCTCCTGCATTGTGCGACAGCTTTCTAAATTTTTTCTTCATACGATCTCACTTCTTAGAATTAATGCTGCATTGTACAACTGGTTCAAAATGCTGACTTCTGACAGGTACACAGAAGCACAGTCAGAAGCACAGTCGTATTTAGCCCTGTCTTAAAACGCAACACTGGCTTCCTGAGACATACAGGTTGAATTTCAAAATATTGTGGCTCACATATAAGAGGTTGAATGGGCTCGCTCCAGGTTATCTATCAGACATTTTACAGTCCTACATCCCATGCCACTCACTAATAGGGCATAGGATGTAACGATATATATCGGATGATGATATAAAAACGTCTATCGTTTCATTTGACGCTATCGTTTGTTTCGTGGTGTCGCAAAATAAACTGTTTACGGCAATATTTTTTTATGGTTTTGATGGTCACTGTAGTGGCTATGTTAATTTCTTAAAGTTCTCTCTTTCTCTTATATTTAATATAACCACACTGTGGACGGACAAGCGCCTGTTTTTATGCGTTGTCATTAGCAACAATGACGGTAACACCATCGCGTGTCCGCTTGTTTATGTTCCACATAAACCTTTCACAATAAAGCTCAAGATCCTGTTGAGACTTTTCAAAATAAGCTGAATCACGTGAAAGAGCAGATTATTTACGGATGAGAAGTAAAAAAGATCCACCAGGTGCTAAAAAATAAACCTTAGACTCAAACGTTAGAGCAGGCGTTTCCCCGCAGCACGCCGTGTAATAAATACTCACAAAGAAAACAGCGGCTGTTACAACTTATGCCTAAAAATGTATAGTTTCATGCATCGGTTAAAACACTCGACTCCAGGTAAGCAACGCACAGCTGGAAACACTTAAGGCAAGATGAGCTGCCCGAGATTCACAGAATTTACAGAAAATGTTACATTTGTGTGATTTATATCGTTATCGGACGATAGAATTCTTATATTGGGATATGAGATTTTGGTCATATCGCACAGCCCTACTCACTTATGTCCGCTGATTAACGTCTTACAGTAATTGGCTTGTGCAGATCACCCTGCAGTCTTAGTCGCAGCCTTGGAATTGTCTCTGTTTCTGGATTAGATCATTTTCCTCAGTAACCCAATCCAACTGAAAACCTACATCTTCTCATTAGCTTTTCTTTTCAGCTCAAATTACTGTAGTTTTAATTTATTGTGCCATTTTCATTCATTAATTTCATTAATTTAGTAGCTTAAATAATTATATTTTATTTCTTGTTCTTAAATCATTTTGTATTGTTTCTGTGATAGCACGTTGGTTCATGTGTCGTGTGCTTAAACGGTCTAGATGCAGTAATTAAACTGACCTGACTTGAGTTTGTTTTTCAAAACATCTTAATCAGCCGTCTGCGTTTGGCTTATTGTTTTAGGAGCATACGATGTCTTCGAAACATCATCCACTGGAACTTAATCACCACCTTTATACTGAGGAATGTTATGTGGTTTTTGCTTCAGCTGATTGACCACAATATCCATGAGAGCAATGAGGTAACAGTAGTGATGTGTTATGGGGTTTGAAAGTATCACTGAGGTGTTAATTTACCAATACAAAGTCTTTAAAATCTTTTCTGAATTCTTTTTTTTCAGCCTTGGTGTCGCTTAATAACGACTATATACAACTACTTTGTGGTGACAAACTTTTTCTGGATGTTTGTTGAAGGATGCTACCTTCACACAGCCATTGTAATGACATATTCAACTGATAAGCTGAGAAAGTGGGTCTTCCTGTTTATCGGCTGGTGTAAGTATGATTGTTATCAATGCATTTGTCATGCTATATTCAGCTCAAGGCATTTTTTTATGAAACACATTTCATACTCTATGGAAAAACCATAGTGCTTTATAAACTCTATTCAAAGCATAAACAGGCTGAATATACAGACTTTAGTTTAATAAAATGGTAAAATGAAACAAAATAAGACAAAGTATTATTAGGTGACATTACCTTTACCTTAAGCCAAGCTATCATCTGTTTGGACACAATGAACATAAGCTTTCCTTTGATGAACCAATACTTTTAAATGAGTGGATTGTGTAAAATGCACCATTTCAAAGGCCTTGAATAAATCTAAAAACAGGGCACAGCAATGATATTTTTATCCACTGTGTTATTAAAATCTGTCACTGTATTTATAGAAGTTTTTTTTCCCCATTTTACTATACTCTGATCTCTCTAAAAACTAGCTGATAAGGTTATAAGACATTTCTTTAGAAGATTAAAGTACAGCAGAAAAAAAATTGGAAAGCGGCTCGTACGAATGTCAAATATTTATTTATTTGTGTTATTGATTCTTGAAGGACATACATAATCAGGTAATCATTAAATCAGCAACCAGGGCACACATGCATTTAAACATGTAGACATGATCAAGACGGCCTGCTGAAGTTCAAACCAAGCATCAGAATGGGGAAGAAAGGTGATTTAAGCGACTTTGAACATAGCTGGGATTTTTTAATAAATCCTCTTGAGAATTTACAGAGAACGATTAAAAAAAACAAAAAAACAAAACAAAACAAAAAACAGTTCCCTGGGTGAAAATACCTCTTTGATATCAGAGGTCAGAGGAGAAGACTGCTGCAAGCTAGTGGAAAGGCAGCAGTAACCACTCATTACAACCAAGAAGAGCATCTCTGAATGCACAGCTCTTCAGACCTTGCAGCCACGTCAGAAGATCAGACTTGGCGCCACTCCTGCCAGCTAAGAACAGGAAAGTGAGGCTCCAATTCACACAGGCTCACCGAAATTGTACAACAGAAGATTGGAAAAATGTTGTCTGGCCTAATGACTCTCAATATTTTCTGCAGCACTGTCAGAATGGTGGAAACAGCATGAACAGAGGTGGCAATGTGATGATAAAATACTAGTATATAAGTATACAATTTTTATGTAAATTGAAATAATCCTTAAATGTACTCAGCTTGAATCAGTTAAAGAGAACATGAGCAGAAAAAAAGAAGGAAAATGAAAAATAGCTCTGTTTTTTGTTGCCTACATTGTAGAGGGTAACTTTGCCTCTAACGAGGAACATGAGTAGCGAAGAGGTTAAAGTGGGATTCAGCAGGTGAGGGAACCCTAATATTAGTTGTGGTTCAGCGTGGGGAAAAAGAATCGCAGCTCACAATAATTTCTATTGAGAGCTCCAGTAGGTTTTCTTAATGTAGCGGCTGTGATCAGCTGATCTAAATCCACCACAGTGCAGCAAGTTAACCAGTTTATCCTGCACTAACCTGCAGAGTATTTTCATGCAACCTTTAACCTCCTAAGACCTAAACTCTTCCACGGCATGCATTTTTTTTTACCTTGTTTTTCTTTTTATGAAAAATGAGAGCCGCATATGAGGATATTCATTTAAAATTTTGATAGAACAGTAGCAGTATAATGTCCTCATAAGTGGATATCAGGCCCTTGTAGAGCAAAACTGTATTTTGGTCTAAATAACCCAAAATGTGATGTCCACATATGTGGATGCCAGGTCCTAGGAGGTTAAATAGCACAGTTAGTCTTGCTCAGTTTGTTTTGCAGCATGTTTCACAATATGAAAAAAAAAAACATGTCGCATTTACAGACCTGTACATACCTGATTAAAAAATTTGAAAACTTGCATATCCAATTTATCAAACACTACTGAGCAGTCCTTACCTTTAAATCTAACCTCTGTTCTTCATCTCCTGTCCTGCCTTTCTTATCTTTCTCTGAGTGACGTTAGCGCTCTTTCTTTTCTCTCCCTGTGAAATACAGCAGCTGGACCTTCAGCTAGAAAAAAAACTGCGAAATAAACTGAACACAGACAGTTTGTTTGTTAAGCTGATAGAAACACTGCATTTGAAATTACCTGCCACAGTGACAAAACGTCACTCCTTTAATACTCGCTTGTCTTCTGTAGAGCTGACTATGGCACACGTTTGGTTTTGTTGTGTGTGTGATGCTGTTATGTCAGTATGAACCAAAGGCTTTGAGGAATTCAACCTTGTTCGATCTATGCCATGAAATATTAAGGCAGTTTTAAAGGCAAAATTGGATCCAACATGGCGCTAGCAAGCTGTAACTAACAGAGTGACTGGTGAATGTGCTCAAAATTAGAAAAAGAACAGTTTGTCAAACAATTCATATACTCAAAAGGAGAATTTCACTTTTCTTGCATTAATTGAAAACCAGGTTGTGACAAAACACTGTTATCAGGCGTTATTGTTTGAACTGAACATGTGCCCGAGAGTACAATCACTTCTCCAGTGAAGAGGAGGGAAACTCTTTAGTGGTTCATATCCGAGATAAGACTTTAATTTAATGAAAGAACCGGCATGCAGCGTGCTTGACTTTGAGTCCTGAATATACAGCAGATATCCCATCATGACCCTATAAATGATCTCACCTTGACTGATAAATCAAGCATATTATATGCTGTACAGAGCCAACATCATCAGGGACAGAAATACACAAAGTATTCTGCTCGCATGCTTCCCGGAAACACTGAGATTTTCTCCTTCTGTTTATGTAATGGACATAGTGTGCTCAGCAGAAAGAAAAAACCCCTCATACTTTACTTCAAACTAGGTCATGAGAAAATGAGTTAATGGAGCTTTGTGAGCACAAGATTAAAATATGAAGTCTTATCAGCAGATGTAGAGAGTAGATGACGGTGAATGACAGATGGATGATATTATTGGGAAGCTAATGTTAGCTTTGAAATAGAAATAAAAAAAAGATCTCACACATATTCATCAGATTTTTAATTCTCTAATATGATTTTAATAAGAATATAATAGTAAGTACTGGCAGTTTGTCTCAAAAAGATTAGATTAGCAGAGTAGTTCCTATTTGCAGGTCCACTCATCCACTCCACCTCCATATATAAAGTATTATCCATTTAAGTCGTTAATTTCATATTAACAATCATAGAGTATGTACAATATAATATATGCTTTATTTTAAATGGGGTTATTGCAGGTGCTTTCTCATTGGGTTTCATTTGGAGAGGCTTCTAATTAATTTCATTAGGAGGTGATAGAAGTGGGGCGCATGAAATCTGTCCGCTACCACAGGTCTGATGAGCTGGGATCAAAACTGCTTTTGATGTGTGTTTTATTTAAAGTGATTTTACTGATACTTTTCAGATTTACGAACATTTCGTCCGATTTGTGGACATTTTCCTCCTGCAAAGCTGTTATATGTTACATGTAACGAAAAATTTGATGAAAAACAGTCTGAAGACAGCTAATAAAATTAGTATGCTCTGAACGGTGATTGCATTCGCGTTTGATTGATACGGTCAGTGCAGTTGCTCTTTTCTGGAGAGGTCAATGCTTTTTATAAGAAATCTCAGCCTATTCAAGCACACTTGGTCTTACTTTGTCAGGCCTGGCACCTAACACGCTGATTTGACACGTTAACGCATGGCCTTTATTCAGCAGTGACTGATTTTAGAGGTATGGTGAACTGGTCCTTTTTTGTTTTATTAAAGCAGTTCAAAAAGATTGTTTTGATTTGTGTTGTTTGTTTTATATGTGAAAAACCTTCTATTTACTTTGTCAAAGCATCAACATCAAAACTTTTTCCAGATATACATTACATGCTGGACTAGGGGAAGCAGTTGTGATTCATGAGTTATATGGTATGACTCTGAAGCCCCTTTTGGCAGAGATTATGCTACTGTTGCCGTTACTCTATAACCCTTGAGGGCAGTAAAAATTGGAGCATGTTCTGTTTTAACTTGATTCTTTGTAGTTGAAGCGTGTTAATTTGTTATCCCCTCCCCCTCCCCATGGCTGTGCATGTAACAAAACAAAAACCGAAAAGCAAAGAAAAAAAAAAACAATCTTTGATTTTTGTCTTTATTATTCTGACCTTCTTTCTTCAATTCCATGAAAAAAAAAATCTGTTTACCAAATACGTTTTATTTTATTTCCACTTACACGACTCTTCCTTGTTACTCCAGGTATTCCGTGTCCTATAATTGTGGCTTGGGCCATAGGAAAGCTGTATTATGAAAATGAACAGTAAGAAATCCCCTAATAATTTGTGGCCACATAATTAGAATGTTTTCTGGATAATTTCTTTAATTAACGGTACGTTTCTTCTTCTTTTCCTGTCAACAGATGCTGGTTTGGTAAAGAACCTGGAAAATACATGGACTACATTTACCAGGGACCTGTTATTCTTGTGCTTTTGGTGAGCTACAACAAAGAAAACGGACTGTACATTTATTGCCATTAATTTGACATTATTTGCTAATTAACATAGAAAATCTGCCCTATACTGATTTTTTTTTTTTTGCATTTCTGTGCAGTGACTAGATTAGAAAGTCACAAAAGCAGTACAGTGCAAAAGTACTGAGCCCCTCACTTTTGAATATTTTGTGCAGCCATTTATTGAAATGTGCAAACATGGAACATTTTTGGTGTGACCACCTTTATTCTTCAACACAGCCTGAGCTCTCTTCGGCAAGCTTTCCAGCAATTCCTTTAAGCAGCCTTCAGGCTCGAAAAAGAACTTTTACAATACCAGCAAGCTTCAAAGGCAGCACGACCAGCTGGTCATACCAACATATTGACTTTCAAGTATTCTTCAGGACAGTCTGGACTCTCTTAGACAAGCTTTTTTTGTAATTTCTTTAAGTAGTCTTCAGAATTAGGCTTCTTTGAAGGACATCAAAAGCTTTTCTTTGGATGTTGTGTTTTGTTCTGTTCTCCATGAAGATGATCCTACACTTTTTCAACAATGTTGTGGTCTCAGCTCTGTGGAGGCCAATCCATGACTAATAGTATTCCACTGTGTTTTTCTATCCAGGTAAGACTTTAGTATATAGATTGTTTGAAATACAAAAAAACCCCAAGCTGTTGCCAATCAGATGCTTTAGATATGATATTACATAGTTAATCAATATCAATTAATTTCACTTTTCTGCATTTTTGATTCCATATGAAAAATACAGCCCCAAAGCAGGACACAGCTTCATGTTTTTACATATGGCCAGTGGTCAGCATTAAGTGAACTGACAAACAAAAAGCATCCCACTGAAAATGGTCAGGTGCAAGGACTGGACTGAAAATGAATTAAAAAGGACTCAATGTCCAAAGAAAAACTTCTGTCTGACTCCTTTGAAGCTAAATATAAAGAAATGAGGGATGACTCATGACTTTTGCACAGAACTGTAGTCTTAAGGGTTTCCAAACAAAAGACTTCTGAAAATAAGAAATTGATTTCACATAAATGTTTGTGCTTATGTAAGTCCTTAGCAACATGTAATATGATTAATCACTGTCTTGTTAAGGAAGATTATATGCTGTGACGAGTGTTACTTCTTCTCTCCCAGCTCAACACTGACTGAGCTGTCTGATATTTTCCCCTCTGTATAATATAAGTCATTAGCACAGCATTTTAAAGTAATAATTTCCTTATGTCTTCTTCTTCTAGATAAACTTTGTTTTCCTCTTCAATATAGTTCGAATTCTTATGACCAAACTAAGAGCTTCAACCACATCAGAAACAATACAGTACAGGTGAGTTGATTCTGTTGGTAACTGCATATAAATTTAGGAGCAGTACACTTTGTCTTCCTTCTTTCAAGGACATTAAGGAGTGTTTCAGAAGAAGCACATTTTTAGAGTGATTAGACTCATTTAAACCTTTATCATCAGCATCAGACCTCATTTCATACAAATCTAAGAGCGTTAATATCCTATCAGTGAACAGATGTTTGGTGATCAAAGGGTCCGGTGTTAATGATAATTAAATCAAACTGCTATTAAGGAAGAAATCTGTTATTGTGGTTGTGGCTTTTGCCTTATGACTTTAAGGCTAAGTATTGGAAATTTTGTGGGAAAAGAAACTAACTTCACTAAAAAACTGTGCTGTGATTTGGTGTCTTGTGAAATTTGGATGGTAGAGTCATAGACCACATGAAAGCATCCATCCAACCTTGTATGAATGGTTCAGGCTTTTGGTGGTGCTGTGATGGTGTATGGGGGATATTTTCTTGACATACACTGGGCCCTGTTGTACTACATGATCATCATTTAAACACTGACCACCTCCATCCCTTCATGACTACAGTGTACCCATCATCTGACGGCACAAAGCTCAAATCATCTCCAAGTGGTTTCTTCGACATGACAATAAATTCACTTCGCAAATGCCAAATGTCGCCACATGTCAATTCAACAGTGCACCTTTCGGATCTGATGAATGGGAGGTTCACATCATGAATGTGCAGCTGACAAATCTACAGCAACTGCGAGATGCCGTCATGTTAAAACGGATCAAAGTCTCTGAGGAATGTTTGAGGAACCTTATTCAAACTATGCCACAAAGGATTAATGCAGTTCTAAAGGCAAACAGGGGTCCAACACAGGTCTAACCTGGTAACCAGTGTGCTTAATAAAGTATATAATAATAATAATAATATAAGCCTGAAACAAAATAAGTATATTGTCTTGTCTTGTAACTTATTACAGGACACTGCAAAAGTACTACAAATGTGCTTCTTACCCATAAAATAAAGATTCAAGACAAACGCCTCAACCTTAGTGAACTCAGTTGCAATACTTCATGCAAGAAGTTCTTTCATTTACACGCACTAGTAACAGTTAAAGGGGAAAAACCTTGGGTTTGTCTGATTCTGTGTGCCTGAGAAGAGAGCAGAGATTTAGCGTGCGCTTGAGAGGCACGAGCTGAGTGCATACCTGAATTATGCTGTTAGGTTGTAGATCTGGAATGGCTGAAATTGCTAAAAGAGTGAGCTTGTTTACCTACCTGCTGTTACTGTGTCAAGTGTGTTTTTCTCCAGTGGGGATTATTTCAAGCGCACAGAGTGTTTTCAGTGTCACGGCTCAGACAATCTGAGTGTAGTCTTTTCAGGCTGGGGCTGGATTGCTGGTGGTTGTTGTGAGCCATACAAATTTAAGCAAATGAAGCACAGGGGTTTCAAGCTGAACTTCTTGACCTTAAAAAAACCGATTGTTTTAAAATGAAAATTATAATCAGTAAGGGCAAAGAAAGGTTTGTGGTCATCCCTAAATTATGGGACTGTCATAGCTCATATTAAAAGTCCCCACCATGGTCTTTTCTGTTATTCCTTGAATTAGGTTTGGCTGTTGCCCTTATGATCTTGAATCTTTTTCTCACGTGAGTGCTTTCAGAGTTTTCCCTGTCTGAGCCTGTGTGTATTTTGTTCTGCAAGTATTGGTTTTTTTTGTCCTTCTTTCTTTTACTTGCCCTTTTGTTTTCCTCATGTGGCTTTATGTGTTTTCACTTTCTTTTTCCACCCTGATTTGATTGATTTCTCCTGTGTCTTATTATCCCTCTCCCTAGTCCGTATAGGCGTTGTTACATCTCTCGCCTGTTCTCGAGACTCCCTTGTTTTCTGCTGCCTCCCTGTGTTTTGGATTGCTCCTGTTGGGTTTTAGATTCCATGGATTTGGATTCATTTGAGTTTTTCCATCACACTTCACACTGCTTTTGGTTGTCTATGAGTTCTAGATTAAGGTTTCTAGTTTATCCATCCACTTGCCAGTGCCTGCTGTGTCTGCTTATTGGATCCTCTTGTGAACATTTCAAAGTATGGGACAGTTTGAGCTTTATTTTGAAAAACAAATTCAGAGAGCCGAAGCAAAATTGGCTTGGACGTGCTCAGAGGAGGCGTAGTGGACATGTTGGACATGTGACAGGACCACAGAGGAGGTTTATGGATGCAGTGGAGGAGGACATAAATCATCCACATTTTCATCTATAGATGTGATGGCTTATTGTTGCATTGCAAAACCAAGAAAGCTAAACTTTGCTCTTATTCACACTGTCAAAATTATTACAGAAGAGCTAGAATTATATGTGACATACATATTTTTGCTACCCCTGAAAAGGGGCCCATCTTCCAATCTGAAACATCCATGTGGTGGAGGGTGACATTTTTATTTTTATCCCTGTCTGCCGCTGACACAGAGTCATGCATTTTCCAGAATCCACTGGGCTGACATTCAAGGCTCAATTTTTGCAATTCTATAAATGAGACTCCAACTCTGTCTTCACAGAAAAGCCGTGAAAGCAACACTAGTCTTGCTACCTCTGCTCGGCATCACCTACATGCTCTTCTTTGTGAATCCGGGGGAGGATGACATCTCGCAAATTGTGTTCATCTATTTCAACTCCTTTCTACAGTCTTTTCAGGTGAGATTATGATTAATAATACAGTGTGACAGTGGCCAGAGTTTGAAAGCTCACACTCACTGCCCACAAAGCTAAAAATATGAATCATTCTGATTTCTTAATGTGTTTTTATCTCAGAGTTGTATCGCTACTTTAAAGAGCGACTTGTCAGGTTCTAAGGCTTCTTGTGGGAAGATGATTTGAAGTAGCATCCTGGCTGCGCTTACACACAACATGGCCCTCCTACCTCATGTTCAGTGCTCTCAGCTGTCAGGAATAACAGAGCCATGTGGGCATGATTTCTGCTCTGTGGCTATTATTTATTTATTTATTTATTTATCTCCTGTGCTTAAATGTAGGGCTGAGTAGGGGGAGGGGGGGTTCGAGTAGAGCTTTAAAAATTCTATATTTTGCTTTGGAAATTTGTTTTGCCTTTTCTTTATAATGATTGCGTCTAATTACAGTGCCATTACATAATACAGGCACATTTTCTGCTTCTAATTCTAATGTGTCTTATTTTGCAGGGGTTCTTTGTGTCAGTGTTTTACTGCTTTCTAAACGGAGAGGTGAGTCACTGGAGTTTAGCAAAACGCCCGTTATTTATGATGTTAATTTTACTGTCAATGTCTTTGGGGTTTTTTCTTTGATACACAAGCTTAATAAAACCATAAATTGATAGCCTTAATTCGTTTTAATATTGTTTTTCTAACTTGCCTCCAAGTTAACATTTTTATGTTCAACCAGGGGGAGGATCAAGTAGCTGTAATAGAAAAGAAAATGCCAAAGAGTTTCCGTGCAGTCAGTGAAATAACAGCATAGAAAACTTTTATGAGGCTGTCTCATTTTTGCCTGATTGAAATAAAAGCAAATTACCAAAACTCCAGCTGGTTGAAAGTCATTAACGCCATTATGATTACACATAAATTGTGATAAATTGTGATAGAAAAAAAATGAAGGACTCTCTTGCTGCGCGCTCTCATCCCTAAAATTATTGAAACTCGGGGGTAAAGAGTTTGTTAATTTAATGACGTGATGTGAAGAAATTGAGTCATCCTATTTGAACAGATATTAATTGCAATTTAAGACTCTGAGTGGCAAACAACAAAACGAAAAAAGCAATTGTGTGACTTTAGGCCACATTACAAACGACTGCTGTAAAGCGGTCCTTATTTAAAAAATGAAAAATTAGGAGGCTTGACTTAACTATTGCTATTTATTATATGATTTTGCTAGTATAGTGCATAAAAACCACCCAGCTCTGTCACAGCTTGTTGTTTTCCGATTTTGGTTTTTGTCCATATGGACATTCTGGCTTCCTGTCTTTGTCTGGCTTTAGTATCATTTTTAGAAAAAGAAATAGTGCATAAATATGTAGAACACTTTTCAAACCACAGCTACAAAATGCTCCACTAATATAAAACAAAATACAAAATGACAAATACCACAAATATAGAAATGTCATCAAAACTTACGCTCCCTTTTTATGTGAGCTGTCAGGGTGGGTGTGACACTTTAATATAACCCCTGATTTGGCTTCATTAGTTGGAAGGAAATTTGGAGCTATCCAGCTTTTTATTGCCGAAAGACGGACAGGGATCTGAGAATGGTCAGTATAGTTTATAGATCATCTGACATAAATAGAGCTTAACACAAGTAGAATCAAGACTAATGAGAGACTAATAGATCTATTTGCAGGACTCAAACTGAAATTGATTCAATTGGCTACTGACGTGGTTCATAAGACAAAAATATCCAGTACCAGGGGATCCAATTATTAATTTCTTCTGCAGTGGTCAAAGTCAAACTGTGTTATGTTTACTACTGTCAGTTATCTAGACACAGAACAAGTGTTAATTGAAAGAATTTGTGTCAAAACATCCTTTTTCTGTCATAACGCTGTGTGAGGCAGGCAGGAATAGGACCCAAAAACGCAGAACACACATGCAGGGCTGAACTCACTTTACTGCTGGATTCAGAAACTAAGCTAACTGAAAAACGAAACAAAACAAAACTGGAATGACACTAAGAAACTAAACAGCCAGAATACACAGCCAGAGGAATGAGGGAGATCAAGAAGAGGCCGGAGGAGACACAGGCATATACACACCAGGATTAAGGGCAGAGAGGAAACACCTGGGAAACACGGCTGGACATAATCTAACTGACGAGACAACAGTGGCGTGTCTAAAAAATTTTTGTTGGGGGGGCCAGGTAGGGGCACAGATTTGGAGAAGGGTGGCAGATTTAATTGGCAGATAATGTTTAAAAAAAAATTCTACCAACCATTAACCATAATTCAATAATCCTATAAACCTAATAACCAAATGCACTTTTAACTCTTATTAGAATGAGATTTTAACCACTACGGTGCAAAGTTTTTAGATACTGCGTTGATAAAGTACAAGAGATACAATCAGTGCTTTGTCAGTGTTTACTCAGCATTCAAGGACAGCAATATTTGCATAGTATTTTTACTGACATATACTGCACATATGTTTTGGGCAAAAACATTTTTGAATATTAAAATACGAACATTTGTAGCAAACAATTGACAAATTAGCCAGTTCCAATGTAAAACTTTCTCTGCCTGTTAAAAAAAGAAGATAATCTTCTCACAAACTGGTGTTTGATTTTGAAACAGGAAAAAAGTGGAGAAACAACTGAAAAGACTAATATTTGAATAAAACTTTCTATGCTGCCTTATGGTAAACTTTGGTAATATTGATAAAGAACAACACTGGCTGATGATGAAATACATTCAGCTGGCATGGTGACACTGCCAGTATAACCTGCAGGGCTGGACTGGGACAGAAAATCGGGCATTTTGACTACAGACCGACCCACCAGGTATTAAAGCCATAAAGCCTTTGAATGAAAACAAACCCTGTTGTGACAGTGATGTACAGTCTTTTTGGTATATGTATGATTTCTATACATTTTACGTCAGATAAAAACTTTGGTTGTAAGATTTAGATAATTATTTAATAAAAGCTAGATATTTTAAATGAGAATAAGAAAGAAAAGTATTTCTTTGTGCCCCCTTTCCCTGTTAATGCCCTACCTGGCCCCCTGGCAAAACTTTGCTAGACCTGCCCCTGCACAGTTACCAGCTGTCAGCTACATAAAAAAGGATCCTGGTGGGTGGTCTTCACGTTTCCCTCTCACCAGATATCCAAACCGACATCATGACCAGCAGCTTTATAGCTGTGGCTCCAGCAAACATCAGCTGATACTAGAAATTAATATTAAATAAATTCTAACAACAGCTGATCAAGCTTAAACTTGCTGCTGTTGTTTAGCGCAACATCTGCTGGTTTCGTCTTTCTGGCGCAAAGTGGGCGATAAACAAACAAGAGAGAAAAGCCGATCAGCTGATCATCGATCAGTTTCATGATTGAAGTAGCAACAGGAGAGGCAGGATGAGAGAAGAGGCAGCTGTGCAGCGTAAAGACAGAATAAATCCAGCTTTGTGTCTTTTTCCATTCTAGCTGAAGTTCGGGACAAACTGTGTCTCTTCTCAGCTCAATACGAAACGTGTAATATTTTCTCTGATTGAGGGACCATTCCATTTTTTTAAGGAGCCGTTGGCAACTCTACTAACTAACCTTATGAATAAAATAAAGTTCACTATCAGTAACATCATAGCACCCACCCAGCTGTATAAAAACTCCGTCAAACTGGCTAGAACGCAGTATGAGTTATTGCAACTGTCAGCACAACGAAAATAAACTCCACCTAAACTTAGTTCATATCTGACCCAGATAGACTGCAGGTCATAACTTCTTACCTGAAGTTCAGTTCACCTGACACTCGGACTGGCGGCTGCTTCGGGTCTCTCCTCCTGCCTCCCCTTCCCTCATCCACCTGTTGCCTCTGTGGAAGCCCCGCCATAGCCACCACCAAACAACGAGTTATTTCTACACATCGACCTGCATCTGGCCAATCCACCACCTCTCATTGTTCATGCCGTTACAAAAAAAATAAAAAATAAGTCAAATAAGCCCGATGGCCAGTCCAGCTATGTTAACCTGCAACCAAATCTGCAGCTCCATACAGCAATGTTACGACTTAGATTCAGAGGTGTGGACTCGAGTCACATGACTTGGACTCGAGTCAGACTCGAGTCATTAATTTTATGACTTTAGACTTGACTTGAAAAAATGTTCTAAGACTTGTGACTTGACTTGGACTTTTACACCAATGACTTGGGACTTGAATTGGACTTGAACCGGTTTACTTGAAAAGACTTGATATTTTACCCCAAATATAAAATGTAACATGCATATTATATAGAGATTGAAAATGTGACGTCATTCACGGGTAGAACCGCAAAGGATTCTGGGAACTCGTGGCAAGCGGTACTAGCGCATGCAGGCTTTCAATTAAAATCAGTCACACAGCCATAAAAAGAAACACAAAAATGTCAAGAAGCTGTTGTATTATTAACTGCAATAGCCGGTCGCATGACAGCCACGGGAAGCCGACGGGTAAAGAGATCGGTTGTTATCGGATTACGTCGTGGAAGAGAAATTGTTCGAGCCATGTTTCCGAAGGGTGGCCTGGATTGCAGCCATTCAAAGATCAAATATAACGTCCCAGAACACTCCAGCTCACAGGTTAGTCTGCTCCAAGCATTTACACAAAGGTCAGTCTGCTGTTGTAGTTAATGCGTCATTTTTCTTAACATAATTAGTGATATAGGTTACAAGCAAGTCTGGCGCTGAACAGAAATTGTCGCGCTATGTTCCTTTATTTATTGTGTTTATTGTGCATAAATAGTGAATTGTCCTGACACAATATTGCGTTTCGCTTCTGTTATTATGGTACATTGACAAAAACATATACTTTTATTCACAGGATAAAACAGTTTTTCTGTATCACTAATTGCCCAGTACGATTACAGCATACAATATTATTGTCACTGCTACATTTCTGTGATGCTACCAGAAATTATTTCCACTACTAATTAATTACCGTTGAGCTCAAAGGTTATATTAATAAACGGTTAAGGAATGTGTATTTATGAAGACGATTTGTGAGACTGGTAAACTTATGATACGTACATGGTCTTTACTTTCTACACGGTGCATTTCAAGGTCCTGCACCCATCCGTCGGTAAACTGTACCTGGGCTTGTTGCAGTGACCTGAAGTTACTAAACTTCATGAGTGTATGCACTCACTCCAAGAACCGTATGATTATAAATATGCATATAAATATGCTAAGATGAGATAGCTGACTTCATCTAACTAGCAAATGTTGTCCAGGCTACGTTGGTGATACAGTTTTTTTTTAATATGTATGATATTTTTGTCATGCGATTTTAAAGCCGGTCCTACAACCGCATCCAAGAATAACATGCAGCGTATCTCAGAACTGTCGGTGAAAATTATTCTTGGAGCTAAGTTTAATTGAGCTGCATTTTAAAGAGGTGCAATTTCACAATTTGTGTATATTTTCTAAGTTCACTATTTTGTCATGTGTTGAGAAAAACACAGATTTTAAAATTACATGGTCTAATATTTACATTTAGCATAACTGCAACATTATTTTTTCGTTTGTTTTTTTAAAGACTCGAAAGTAGGGCTGGGTATCGTCACTGATTTCTAGAATCGATTCAATTCCGATTCACAAGGTCCCGAATCGATTCGATCCACGATTCGATTTAATTCGATTTGATTCGATTCGATTCTGGGAAATTTTGACAGTCAGAAATATTATAATTCAGATCAGTACATTTACATATTTTTGTATCTATTAAAAGGAAGCTGACACACGCAAGACTTTATCAAAGGTGTGAGCATCACAGCAGATGCCTTTGTGTCAAAGTAGCTGAAGATAAAACACAGAAAAACATGAAGGTGATTTTCCTGTTCTGGGATTTTATAAAAAATATTCTGCAGTACATCAAAAACGAAAGAAAACCATTAATCAACATATGAACATCACCTCTGAAGTTACAGCGGTTTTATTAGAGACACGGCTAAGCGTTTTGCATTTTGCTTAATTTTAAAAAGTTTAAATTTGTTCAATATTGAACGGCAGAAATTAGGTTTACTTTTCGGAAGTAAGTAAAAGGGGAAAAAAAACGTCGGCCGACAGCCTGTAAACAACGGTAGACTTGTGTGTAACAAGCAAGCGAATAATGCAGAAAAGAGAGAGAGAGCGAGAGAGAGAGAGAGCTGTGCATGAAGTGTGATTTTTATCCTGAAAAGTCAGCAAAAGTCAGAGGGAATTCATGACGATGTTTATGTGAAGCGTGGTTTGGATCTTCTTTTGCTGCTGGTTCGGTCAATATTGTTTGGAGAGAGATAAAACTAACAGCCATATGATCAGCGCAAAAAGGGCGTAAACACACAGCGCGGACCCGCGGATCAGAATCAGCGAGCTGTCGGCTTTCAGCCCCGACCGTCAGCTGAGAAAAGCGACATCTAACTGATCCTGATCCGTCGGCGCTGTGTGTTTACGTCTTTGTGCAGAAGCCGTGCACCTGCTCTCATTTACGGTCTTAGCTGTTTGGTGGTTGTTGAAATTTTGTGATCTTTCACCTGAGATTCTGGCATTTCGGGCAAAATAAATTAATATTAAAAAATCGATTCAGGATTTTAATGAATCGATTTTACGTTATCCAAGCTAGAATCGATTTTAATCGATAAATCGATTATAAAAACCCACCCCTACTCGAAAGGACTTGAAATTCAAAGTTTCAGACTTGTGACTTGACTCGGACTTTTACACCAGTGACTTGAGACTCGACTCTGACTTGCCTGACATTACTTGAGACTTGACTTGAGACTTGAGGATAAAGACTTGAGACTTACTTGAGACTTGCAAAACAATGACTTGGTCCCACCTCTGCTTAGATTACATCTTATAACTCATAACTCTTATGTTAGCTCCCCTCTGTAGCATACTGTCTGAAATATTCCACGGCTGCAATAATTCTTTAAGTGTTATTTTTTTCCTTGGTATTCTAATTTCACCGAAGTTTACTAAACTCAACAAACTTAATATTACTTACCGGGACATTTATTCTGTCCTCATTTTCTTTCACCGAAAAATTGTTTCCTGCAGTGCGTCTTTCTGCTTGGCTCTCCTACCTTTGCTAACGTGATGCGCATAGCGCAGAAGCCGATGCTGCATTCACTTACACTCGGATATCTGAGCTTCACCGTGAAAACATAATCGGACATTTGATATTTGATTGAATTTTATTGTTTTGCCTTTGGGGTGGCACCTGGGGTGGTCAGTCTGGTTGGGGGGGTGGCCTGTGCCCCCCCAGGCCACCCCGCTGGACACGCCATTGCGAGACAAGGGAACCAAAACTGAACAAGATGCACACAGGACAAGAGACTGTCAGAATAAAACAAGAAACATGCACTGAGCCGCAGACTGACTGAATACAGGGAACAGAGGGAGGAGAAAGAGACGAGTAGGTAGACACAGACAGGGGGCAAGAGAGTGAGAGCAACCAGTCAGACACACAGAGACATGACTGGGAAACAGGCGAATAAACAGGGAGACAAGAGAGACTTCACAGGGAGGCACAAATAACTAACACAGGAGATTCTGGGGAGGATGCACACAGACCGAGACAAACGGGACACGAAAGGGAACAAAACTTGATGTACGAAGAAATAACCCCAGGGCTCTCAAACTGAACATAATAATCACAAATACTCCATGAAGAAAGAACAAGAGCAAACAATGCAAAACAAAATGCCTCATGAAGCCAAACAAACTCAAAACACTAGGTCAACGACCCAGGTCCATGACAGTTTCAGATACTGGGTCAATTATAGACCGGCAAGCCATTGAAATCAAATGAAACATTACGTCCTTCAAGTCTAAAGGATGCATTTATTTATATAGTGAGGCATAGTGTTAGCATGTTTAGTAGGAAATTTGAAGCGTTGACTTAAGTCAGTGGTGTCCAACTCCAGGCCTGAAGGGACAATGTCCTGCAGGTTTTAGATGTGTCCTTGATCCAACACAGCAGATTTAAATGGCTAAATGACCTCCTCAACATGTCTTGAAGTTCTCCAGAGGCCTGGGAATGAACTAATCATTTGATTCAGGTGTTTTGACCCAGGGTGAGATCTAAAACCTGCAGGACACCGGCCCTTCAGGCCTGGAGTTGGACACCCCTGACTTAAAGGTATACTGATTGAGTTGATTATCTTGAGTTGAGGTAACGTGGTTGTAATTTTGTAGCAAGGATTTTGCTTTTTGAGACTTTTGGATTAATATTGATGTTATCTGGAATTGTTGAGGCTCTTTAGTCAAAGATCTTGAATTGATCAAAGCAAACAGAAACACTGAGGCATATGCATCATTGTGATGGAAAGAAAGATTCCTGAATAAAACTCTGTTGGAGGATTTCATAATGAGAGGGACCGCATTTTCCGCTCTTAACCCAAATGAATCAATCAGATGCTTTCTGGCAGCCAAACCATGAAACACTTGAGGGAAGATGAACAACTTTAATAATTGACTGACACTTTTCGGCTTGTGGCCTTCATCAGGGCCTTCATCAGGCCACATCTTCCCTCAAGTGTTGCTGGAGTTCCTGCATTGTGAATTCTTTCATCCTCTCCATGCACCTTGGAAGTAGGTGAAGTTGTGCCAGAAATTTTTGCAGCCAAACCATGAAACAAATTAGTAAGTCATGTTGTTACAAGTGCACAGTCAAGTTTCAACATTTTGGGGATAGACATAAATATGCGTAGTGTTGTTTTTCTTAGTTTACTGTACCCATATTAATTAAACTGGCTTTTCTTCAGTGGTCTGGTGGAATGAGTCAGGAGGATTGTGTTGGGACTCTTGATTGAGCCGATAGTGAAGCCAAAATGCTGTGTAACTCTTCACAAGTGAAGTAGACGTATAACTTCTGAGAAAGAAACCTTTTTTTTCCAGGGCAAAGTTGCCAGGCCTTTTAAGCAGTTTCACTCAATGATTTGATGCATGCAATTTTTATGTTCTGGGGGACCATTGAAATTCCCATTCTTTTAAATGGGGTCTTTAAAATAAGTGCCCAAATAACTGCCTAAAAGTGTTAAGAAGATGTCAAGTCCTAGCAAGTGGCAGGACCTGCATCAAAAAACATTGACTGCAGTCATTAAAATTAATGTGAGTGTGGAAAACTTTGTACCTGACTTGGATTCAAAGGACTGAATACGGACACGGGGAGGTGGATGAGCAGCAGAGACAGAAATTAGGTTTTGTGGCCAAATATGCTGAAATCACCATTTATTTGATTTTAAAATATAACGCCAGATCATGGTGGAAGGTTGTGAAGGTGACTTTTATTAAGAATCACATTCAGAAATTTTTAATAAAAGAAAAACCTATAAATCGAGACAAAAGGACAACAGACGGGGAGTATAACGATTATGTCACGTTTGATCGTAATCGAGAGGAAACAGAAATTAAATCAGTATAATAATGGGGTTTAATTTATACATAAAGACACACATTGTGGGAACAGAGCCCTTTAAATTATTGGCAAAAAAGTTATATTTTTTTAATATAACATTTTTACCTGAATATTATTTTTCATTAGTTAGTTAATTAGTTAATGTGTTTACGGTCTCATAGTCTACCGTTAAAGTCATACATTTACAGTCATGAGAAAATCAGAGTTTTAACAGGACTCATTATAATCTTGTTAAAAACTTAGCACACCCTTACTGCTTCCACAGGAATGCAGTGGGTATTGTAAGTAGCAGCCAGGTGCTGCTAATCAAATGCACTCGATCAGCTGCTCATCAACAAGTGTGACAACCTCTTTGGTGACAGAAACAGCAAAAAATCCAAGAACCACATCGCAGACTCTACAGGATTTAGTTAGCATGTTAAGTGTTAAAGTTCATGAAAGTATAATTAGAAGAAAAACGAGCAAGCACGGTTTGTTTAAAAGGGTTGTCAGGAGAAAGCATCTCCAAAATCACATGGCAGGAACGCTTAGGTTTGCAAAGTTGCAACTGAACAAACCACAAAACGTCTGGAACAATGTCCTTTGGACATGTGAGGCCAAAGTAGGGATGTTTCGCCATAAAGCACAGTACCATGTGTGGAGGAACCCAAACACAGCAAATCAGCACAAACACCTGAGACCAACTGTCAGCACCGTGTTGGAGGGCTGATGATTTCGGCTGTTTTTTGCTGTTACAGGACCTGGGTACCTTGCGGTCACTGAGTCGACCACAAACTCCTCTGTATACCAAAGTACTCTTTCAAATGTGAAGCCATTTGTCCAATAGCTAAATCAGCAGCAAATCTATAACAGAATCTGAAAAAGAAAAGAGTCAAAGTGTTATAATGCCAAAGTCAAGACCTAAACGTGACTGAAATGATGGAGCAGGACCTTAAGAGAGCTGTGCATAAACAAATGCCTACAAACCTCAATGAACTGAAGTGTTGTAAAGAAGTGTGGGTTCTTCCAGAGACTGGAAGTCATACAGAAAACAATACTTCAAGTTAAGGAGCGCTAAAGGTGCTTTCTACAAGCTGAACTGAATAATGGAGTTTCACAGGACTGCACAGAATCTTCTAAAACAATTATTTATTCACATGGCTCTATCTTTACATTAAACAATTAAAATGACTTCCCAAAATGTTGTATAATATCTTAAAAAATAATTTGAAGTTTATTGTAATATTCTTTTATTCTCTATATATCTTGTTATCGTTGTAGGTTCGCTCAGCAGTAAGAAAACGGTGGCACCGCTGGCAGGACAACCACGCTCTTCGAGTTCGAGTGGCACGAGCCATGTCTATCCCGACCTCTCCGACCAGGATCAGCTTCCACAGCATCAAACAGACCACAGCCGTGTGACCACAGAAACACGCAATCTCCATACTGATTCCTCCAGCAAGGTCGCTGTTTGTCCGGTATGACTAAGGAGTCATGCGATTTATTTTGCCTGGTGACAAAAGTTCATTTTAACTGCACAAAAATGACATGAAGTTCTCGTTATAAGGTACCGTTCGGGACGTAGACGGGCTGGGTTTTTTCGAAACAACGAAATGGTTCAATGGTCACATTACATCAGGTTTGACCCTATAATTTTAGTGTTGTTACTGGTTATGAGTACTTGAAATTTGACTGACCATGACGCATTCATATGTTGCCAAAACTGCCATTTGTATCTATTATGATAAAAATGCTAAACTGCTCTTTGAATTACCTGCTCTTTATCAGCAGCTTAATTTGACAGAAAGAAGCTTTTTGGTAAGGAAGAAAACAGAAAACAGCACAGAGTAAAAACAAAATAATAAAAAATGAGTCATAACACTCTGAAGTGAAAACAATTTAATGTACAGTCATCAACTGCTTTTTTTAAACTAAAACACAATCTCAACACATGATGTTTTGGTTAATGTGAGATGTGGCTATTTTATACAAACAAGCCATTGTTAAGAAGCTTTTATAATGTGTCTTTTTTTTTAATCATTTTTCTTCTTTCTTTTTTACATCTTTCTTACTGTTGTAAACATTGGTAAATACTTTTTTCCCCTCTTTGTTCTGAGGATTTGATTTTACAACTATTTTTATTTCCTTTTGTTAGACTTGGTCTTATTTTTTTGTTGCTTTTTTTTTTACTGTGCAAGGAAGGTGTTGACATAAAGAGCAATTTAACGTATTATGTGTTTGAACTCCCCGAGAGCGATAAATGAGCGTTCCCAACTTAGAGTTCTCTTGCAGACGAGGAAAGGTATGATTATATATACACTATATTTTATGGATCCAAGTGATTCTCATTTATGTAATCTGTTAAGTGCTGCGCATGGATTTGTCATGCAGGCACAGTGGAAGCAGATTAAATTCTTTTGGCTTTACGAAATCCTTGTGGCTTCCTTATAATCAGTGTTAAGCTTCTGGGTCAAAGGAAGAGGAGCTTGACAATATGAGGACCGATCCTTTTCCTAAACCCTTGCTCTGGTGAGATCAACCTTCTGCTTGCCTGTAACCCCGGCTCTTACACCTCCTAAGGCTGCTCACCCAATAGTAATTTAAACAGCCATGTATGGACAGATAATAATAAGGGAGGAAACGTTTGTTATGAAAAGGTTTATCGATCAATTACAGCAAGCTTACATTTTGATGCACATATTCCCTTCTGTGTTGATAGATTAGCTACACATCTGTTAAATAAAAACTGTCTGACATTTGATGGGTGGCAAAATCAGCACCCCTCATTTCTGTTTGATGTGTGTTTTGTGTGGATTTAACAATAACGCTTAATACTGTGATACTCCAGAGGGGTCATTAAGAAGATTTTGCAAGCTTCGGACAGAAAGTGAATGACCTTCCCATGTTTTATTTATTTATTACGTTTATGTATTTATTTCAGATTATATTTGCATTGATATCGGGGTTTGTATTTAAAAGTGTCACATAAAACATCCAGAATTTATTTCAAAAACTGAACCCATGTGAAGATGGTGTATATAACACAAAATATTTAATCACATCTTGATGTAAAAAAAGTATTTTGTAAACTTTTGCTACATTACAACATCTGTTTCTGTTGATCTTAGTTCATTTTTGCTGTTGCTGCTTGATGACGCTTGATGTTAGCTGGTAAATACTGATCACCTCTCATTATTTACCCATTAATATATAACTCTGATCAAGGGCGTCATAAGTTAGCCATGACATTGCGCATCCTCCCAAGACTTCAATATGTTACATACATACAAAGTGTACCACATTACATTACAACTGTGACGTATTTTCATAAAGAAACTTTTTTTAAACAAATGTGAATAAAATATAAATAAAACTATATTTTATTTGAACTCACCAAAGAGAGAAACCATGTTTACTGACATACTGACTTTTTAACTGCCTATGTATTTCTATTATTTCCACTGGACTTTGTCGACCAAATCTTGTTTATTTTGTACATCGTTTGTTGTACATGATGTGTATTCAGTGCTGTTTGATGTCAGACATAATTTTATAAAAACTCTTTGTTGAACAACCCAGGTTGCCTTATAAACAAAAGAAAAAAAAGTTTTGTGAAAATGAAGCCGTTGTCTCTGTAAATCATGTATCTTTGTGTTACTTGTATACACTTGGACTGTATGTGTGAAAAAATGATTTTGATTAAAATTTTACTTTAAATTATATAACACACTATATATTTTGGAGGGGGGCATTTCAGTGCATTGGGTCCATACAGTTTGAAAATCTTACAAAAGTCACAGATTGCACTAATAGAATCTGTTCAGCTGATTCATTTGCTGTGTATCTCCCTCACCTCCAGGCACTTTATAAAATAAATACAGCAGTTTTATAATGATCCAATCTCATACTTATTTTTCTGATAGACTGAACGACTGCTGCTTCACTGGCATTTCCTGATCTGAAATTGTAGTTTTTACTCACAGAATGGAAGACACACTCAGAGAGCACTTGCTAGACACTGTTTCATACACTTCAGGCTTGACTGGAGTGAAATGGAGCAGAAACTACAGCCTATCCCCAGAACCCTCAGGATTTGAGTTATACATCCCCAAACAATCGGCCGGGACTCTGATGTAGCCCAATCAAGCCTTATTGTGACAATTAATGTTTCTAATGGTTTCCAGCATTGCAAAAGATAGACAATGCTATCAGATTCTTCAGTATCATGCCAGACGTGTGCAGCACATCTGCACAGCATCATGGATTATTTGCCCTGAACTCCCATGTGTCTGCATTAAACTGCATTCCACATTGCATCAACTAAAAATAAATAACCAGCATGACAACAAAAGGCTGCCACTAAGCCTCGAATTTCAAAATAAACCCATCTGTAATATAATATTTATATCTTAAGCTCAGATAAACTAATAAATGACCTCGCTTAATGAAGTATCTCCCATCACTTAATTATTGCTGCTTTAAGCCAAAACTCCTGCAAAGGTCACCCTGCTGATTTTATACATAAAGGTAAGTTAATAGCAATTCCCACAGGCAGCATCCTTCAGCCTGGCTGTAAAGGAACTTTATTAAGTTTGCGTTTTCAACTTCAGACTTTCTAATTTCTAAAAGATGGTGTGCATCACATGTGCACATAGAGGGTGGAGTAAACCTTAAAAACACATTTACCAGCCTGGTGGGGCTAAGAAAACAATGTTTTTGGTGGTATTTGCCTTCAAGGTTTTCTGGCAGAGAAATTCTCGACATTGTAGCGAGAGGATATATTTTAATCCAATCCCTAATATTATTCTAAGCCTTACCAAGTAGTTTTGTTGCTTAAAAATAACCAACAGCACCTGGAAACTGAAAACATTACAAAAGAAATTAAAGCTCTCTGTCAATAAGCCGTAAAGGGAAGCTACTCCCACTGGCAGTTGCTCACATCTTCACCACTGGCAAAACAGTTCTTACTGGTTGACTTGAAATGAGTCAGAACCACTGTGCCAGCACATTAATGTCTTCAGCCACACCGGATTTATAGCTCTGCTTTAATGTTACTTTGTGATGATGGGCCTAATCAGCATTGAGTCAACTCAGTTAGCAAGGGGTTTAATGTAAATTATGCTCTCTGGCTTTAAAACTCTTGATCTTAAAAACGAATTTGACACAACAGAATAAGCATCTCTTTCTTTTTTTCTTCTCTGGAGAAGCACCATGCTTACAATTACACAGGTAACAGGCAATTCAAAGTAAACCAGGACTTTTTAAACATGAATACTTGATTTTTCCTTAAGGGTAAACCTTAAGGGTGAATGGCATTAAAATATATAAACTGTTTTCTCCCAGGAGTTTTGTTATTAAACGGAATTAATGTGGAAATTATTCCAATATGATGCTGCCAGTTTACTGCATTACTTAAACCATACAGTCAATATGTCCCAGCAACTATAAACTGGTGCCAGTCTAGCCGTCTGGTGGAAAATTGGCTGTGAACACATAATAGGTAAATATACTATATAGCCTGAAGCGGCTGGATGAGGAAAGCAGACTGAAAAAGATTATGATGAAGGTCAGCAGAGCAGTGAAAAAGAAGTGCTTGAAAAGCTATTTAAGGTGAAGGATAATGCCACGGTGAACTTGTTTCGAAATGAGTTAATCCCAAAATGGGATAGTCTTTACTGTAATGTCAAGATACAAGCGAAAAATCAAAGAAATTTCTATTTTATATTCAGATTTCAGACTTATGTTGAAATATGTTGTTTGTTTTTCAGCAATATCAGGAAAATAATGTAGGCGTAGCATGTTTGTATTTGTAGCCTCAGGCCTCAGGTAACAAACGAATGTAGTAAGTGGGTCCTTTTCAACTCATTCACAACTAGCGAAACCCCACAAGTATAAATAATGTCTAAGATTGTGATTCATTTAATTGAATGGTGCAGGCATAAAGCAACGGCGCTGAATATTTTACTTATTATTGCGTGGGTCCATAGAGCACCTGTTCAACCTAATCTACAACATGACAATGACGATATTGTTCAGAAATCTGAGCGCTTTTGTTCCTCTTGGGGAAATAAAAGGAAGATCCTTGTACAGGGTTGATGTCGTTAAGCTTGTATGAACTTTACCACCAAAATAGTATTTAAGCAGTACTACATAACAATGCTCACAAACAGCGAACATTTTATCAGTTATGGTAAATTGGCTCATTATGGGTCTTACTAGAGGCGTGGGTTTACACGCTGATTAACGAGCATTATGAAACTAACCCTGCCATTGGATAAAATGCCAACCAGAATTTAAATGACTTTCCGTAATGTGGGACTAGCAGGATGGATAGGCTGTGGCACCTTAATGTTCCTCATTTGTATATTTGTAGCAGGGCTGGAGGTGAAGAATGGCATGTTGTTTTTCATTCGTCAGTGTTTACAGAATCCCCACATTTACCGCAAGTGAGACATTTTTTGAGCAACAGCTCCCTCTGTTGGCTGATTAGGGAAAGTACTATTTTTTCAAAATTTCCTGTGATTGACACTGTAGTAAGTGCTGCTGCCCTATATTAGGTTTAATACAGACTTTAAATGTCAGTATTTATTTTTTTACTCTAAAGATGCTTTTCTCTTGGGGACTTTGACAAAATAAAATACATTTTGAGAAACGAAATTTAGGTATAACATTTTTAGAAGAAGTAATTGAATCAAATATATGCTCATTTACAGCAAACTACAGAGATTTTATATAGTTTCCTATTTTAATTGTTGTCCTGTTGCTATCTTAAGAATAACAAACAGGACACTCTATTGATTTGTCTGTTAGTATAGCTTCTTTTATTCATGAGGGGTCACCACAGTGGATGGTTCCACATTTTTTAATCAGCATTTTTTTTTCCTGAAACCAGTGAGCTTTTAGATTTGGCTAATGTGCTAACTACTAAACCATGGAGTCTCTGATTTGCTTCTTAATGCACTATATTATATATTATGACTCAATCTGAAGCAAAATGAACTGCCTTATGTGAAAGGCGCAGACAATAACACACATTTCTGCGTTCGTTTTTGAAAAATCGAGTACAGCCACAATGAGTGTTTTTATTTACCATGCTCTACAAAATAAACAGGGGCAATGTGCAGTGTGCGCACAGCATTAACATCAGGGACCTTAGAAAAAAAAAGAAAACATTGAAATATTGATGAATTATGCTGTAGATCAATCCAAGATGCATGGAAATGAAAAATATACAAGATGAGATGTACGGAAATCTTTTGCGGTCAAGAATTCACAATGAAGGAGAGACAAACTCATTACTCACTCATATTGATTTCATTATGTACTGCGATGTAGCACCAGAATGACAATGAGGCTGAAAGAAACATCGGCCCCTCTTAAGATGCCATAATGTACTTAACAAAAGCTTCATAATTTATGCACCCATTAGCATCCTCTTGGTTTTGCATTAGCTGCTCCACCTCGTCCTCCCTCATCTTCTCACCTATGATCCCCAAGGAAGAACACAGGAAAGCAGTCAGTTCAGTACATTTCCTTATGATGACAGATTCATGAATTAAAGTTGTTAATTAACTCACCCAGTGTTGCCAAAACGTGTCTGAGTTCTGCACCCATGACCGTGCCGTTCCCCTCCTTGTCAAACACCCGGAGGCCCTCTACAAAGTCCTCAAATGTTCCACGGTCCTTGGCTTTGCAGATGTGTTGGTGGATGGGTAGAAACTGGTCAAAGTCCAGCATCTTGGTATTCATATCTGCAGAAAATAATGAAAGTGTAACAAATAAAGCACAAAAAAAAGAAAGAAAGAAAGACGGAATTCCTTTGTAGTGGTGAACTTTATTTAGTCCGATATTGTACAGATTCTTGAACTACATCCAGCTCCAACGCTTAACAACAGCAATGACTCAGTTTGCACACTTGTCTCATTACTAACCTTCAGCTTTGGGCTTTCCAAGCACGTACATTATCTCTGTATTTGTGGGATTCTGGCCCAAAGCTCTTATTAGGTCACCACACTGGGCATAAGTGATTTTCATCTCACTGGTTGGGGTCCTGTCAAACAGCTGGAAAGCATCTTTGAAGTCTGTGAATGAAAAGAAAGCGCATTATTCCTTTTGATTTCTCATCTTGTTATTGTAATCTAAGAGAACATGCAAAGTCTTTGAGAAAAGGCATCACATGCTCTCTGTTTGTGTAACGATCAACAGCATAATTGCACGCCTCACATAAAAGAGCCCACCGCTAATGAAGGAGTCAAACCCTCAGATGTTCCTCTCTACCTAGACTGACATGCATCTTAAAGCCTTTTCAAAGCGACTGACACAGATGGATGTTTATTTTAATATAATAGCATATGCTGGCTCTAGTGTATCACCAGCTGCTGCTGAACATTTCTCACACACTTATGGGTGGCATGATCACACAAACAATTTATTCACTCTATAAATAACTCACAAACCATGCAGCCCAGAAGACAACTGTAACAGCCGCCTGAGCCTTACCCTCAAGTTGTTCAGGAGTAAATTCCAGCTGCAAAAAGACATAGAAAACAAAGCGACTGAGGGATGCTGATCATTTGGGACATAGTACCGCAAACACAGTGAATTCATTTAAGACGGTGAACTTGATGACCCTCCTACAGCAAGCCATTTTAGCAGGTCGAGTTACAGCCATCATCTGTTCTGATCAAAGTGCATTGTTTACTTGTGACCTTGAGGCTAAAACCCCCTTCTTACTAGATGTATACTGTCTACCAGTGTCGGCGTCATTTGAGTTTATTTTTAGATGTAACGTGGAATCTTTGGTGCTGTCAGCTCCACGGGGAAGTAACAAGGCCATAATGTCATGTGCATATGCACACGAGCAGCATTATTAGATATAAAGAGTGTAAAGTACATAAAATCTGTTAAACACCATTTAGAGTTAGAAAACCTGAGATCCAGCGATTTATATATGCTTCTAATTATTCTTCTATTTGTTCAGCAGAACAAGCAGAACAAAACCTTGAAGGGGAACCCATCTGTTTCATCTCATTTTTTAATTTTTTAATTTTTGTGTTTGTGTGAGAGAGAGAGGGCAGGGCGGTCTTTATCCTTCAAGCTCGGGTCCTCTACCAGAGACCTGGGTGCTTGAGGGTCCTGCACAGTATCTTTGCTTTTCCTGGGAAACTGCACATGTTTGACACTCAGGTGGTAGAATATATAGTAGAAAGAGAACTGAATGTTAAACCAGCTGTACAGCTCGTTTCTACAATCAGCTTTGTGCTCCATTAAAATCTGTTATTTTAAATCTAAAAATAGCTTTGGCCTCAGTAACCACAACAACTTTTGAAGTTTTGCACTTCAAGCATATTTTGAACTGTCAGGGCACGCCCCTGTTTCTGTCTCATGTCAGGCTACATCTACAGACCCCTAGACCCTTTGTGAGGTTTTGTAAAAATATTATCCAAAAACGTATCTAAGCATGTTTAAAGATGGATGAAGATGGCTATAATTATCTGTATTTTTCTTCCTCCCAGTTTTTCCACCCCTTTTTCCCCACAGAGGAATGGTGAGGGTGGTCTGCTATTTGCAGACATAATGAAGATCATATTTTGTGGATTTAACCACGGTCCATTGTAACATGGCAGCTCGCTCAACCAAGAAAACATTTATCCATTGAGAAAGGGCCAAGTCAGCAGAAGACAATGTTTCCATGATGTCTGACGTATCAAGTAGTTTGCTTCTGAACCTCGCCCTGACAGTGAGTTACGTGCTTTTTCCCCCATAACTGTCAAAGATGCGCGCAGTTTATGAAAAATTCTGTAAAGCTATGAAGGTTAGAAAAAATATTACAAGAATCACCATAATGCCTTGAAAAATCTTTACCCTCCTGTTTGTCTTGTACTGCCAAGTAAATGTCACATGGGGTCTCTGATGCACTTTAAACACAGGCATAGGTAACAGCATTGGACTCTTGAAATGAAGTCTCCTTATCTGTCTAATATGATTGAATAAAAAAAGGGGTTAAATTCACCAACAACCTCTATCTGAAGCCGATCCACAATCTGTGCGTACAATAATAATATCTGTTGATGTTTTACCGTCACTGATGTTGGGTCAAACTCCGGGGTCTTGGGGCGCTCAGGCTCTGGGGGTTTGGGGGCAGCTGGTGCGGCAGGTTTTGGCTCTTCTTTCTTCTTAGGGGCCATTGGAAGAGACAAAGGGGAGGACTGACACACAGCAGAGTGATCCTGGACACTGCGGTCAGAGATGGGTGATTAGAGGCCCTTTATCCACTGTTCACAGGTGTCACCTCCACCCCCACAGTGCCAACAATAGGGGAGGACTATAAAAGGATATGCCTTTGTGCTTCTATTTAAGACAAAGGTTGTTGTGTGTATAACATCATCAAGACAGGAGTGATGGAAAACTACATTAGCTGAGATCCCCGGGCCTGGTTCCTTCTGTTAATGAAATATGAGCGTAGATCAGACTTATTTGCACAATCTTCTATAGATGCAGAGAAAAATGCTTTAGTGACAGAATGATGTCGTACAAAAATACTCAAAAAGAAGAAAGTGTTAACAAAGATCTACAAACTTTTAAAATGTCAAATCCACAATGCATCCATGAAAATGCTCTCTATGAGCATGAATAATTAAGTCTCCGCTGGATCTGTGAATGGACGGCTTGCTTTTTACAATATTTTTATACGCTCACTGGTCTCTTTGTTAGCTACATCAGTTCAATTAATCAGTCAGTCATATTGCTGGGACTCAGTACTTTTAAGCATACAGACATAATCAGGATGACCTGCTGAGCAGAATGAGGAAGGTCGTTGACTTCAGTAATTTTGAATATAACATGACTTCTGTTGCCTGACGAAGTGGTCTCAGTATTTCAGAAACTGTTGATCTACCATCTCTGGAGTTTACAGAGAGTGGTTTAAAAAAGAGAAAATAAGCAGTAACTCAAATAAGTACTCATTGCAACCAACCCTTCTGCTACAGAAGCAGAAGACCACACTGAGTGCCACTCCTGTCAGCTAAGAACAGGAATTTTAGCCTAAAGTTACACAAGTTTTAGTAAAAAAATAAATAAATTGAACAATAGAAGATTGTTGCCTGGTCTGATGAGTTTACTTTCTGCTTTAACATTCACACGGCAGGGTCAGAATTTGGCACAAACAACATGAACACATGGATCCATCCTGTCTTGTATTAACAGTTCAGGCTGTTGGTGCTGGTGTAATGGCCCACTTTGGACCTCTTAGTTCCAGCTGAACATTGTGTAATATTATGATGGAACAATTCAATTCAGTTTTATTTATACAGCTCCAAATCACAAGAGTCACCTGAATGCGCTTTATATTATAAGGCAGACCCTACAATAATACACAGAGAAAAAGTAAACAACCCTATGAGCAAGCACTTTGGCAACAGTGGTAAGGAAAAACTTCCTTTTAACAGGAAGAAATTTCCAGAACAACCAAGCTCAGCGAGGGGCGGCCATCTGCCGTGACCAGCTGGGGTGAGAGAAGGAAGACAGGAAAAAAGACTTTTAGGATCAGGAAATTTTCATCATGAATGTGCAGCTGAGTAATGCTACAATATCTCAAATCCCTGAGAAATGTTTCCAGACCCTTTATGAATCTATCCCATGAAGAAAAGGGGAAAAGGTAGTCCAACCTGATCATGAACCAAAGTGCGTTACAGTGGGTTTATTTCTGTAGCTGGATAAACAAGTCACGTGTGGATACATCCACACATCTTAATCAAGATTTGTAAAGTCAGAAAATCACAGGAACTGTGATGCTAATATGAATGTCAAGCATGACCTTTCATTTCCAAGAAATTTCACTCTGCGTTAATTAGCAAATTAATTGCATGTTTGTGTGAGTTATTCTTGCACACATGATTCTGAGTTCATAACTATGTGAATAAAACCGAAAACATCAGACAGCTACCACCCTGTGTCTGCATTCAAGTGTGAATGGCAGCTACACAAAGCAGCACCCAGTGTTATCACAGATTACTTTATTCACTTCTCTGTTTGTTGTATTCAACTTTGCGAGTGGTTTGTACACATATAATCACCCTCGCAAGACTAAGATCACACAGACACAACACTTGGTGAATCCTATTTTAATGGCCTGAAAATCCCTCTGATCGCACTAGATAAACGGTCATCATAAAGGCTTGTCCTGGCACACAGTGTGCACAGCGGATGATGCCGTCTCATTGGTTGTAATTTTGAATAATAATCAAGGATAATTGCTGTTCATCACAGAGCATTGTGGCACTGGAATTTAAGCAACTTCCCCTCTTGTTCAGATATCATCATTTTCGTCTTCCTCTCCTCACTAATAAATGCTACACTTCACCGAACAAGGTCAATAGTCAAAGATTGGTTAGGTAACATGAGGTCTCGCGTAGCTTGATTAAGGACATTTGTCCATATAAAAACTTTAACAGTGCGTAAAAACCACAAAATCCAAAGGCTGATATGCTATGAACATCTCATTTCTTTGGTTCACATGACAGCAGGTAAAAATGAAGTCAAAAATAATTTTTATTATCGTAATTATAAAGACAGCAATCTTCAATTGATTGTCTACACTCCTCCAAGACTAAAAAGGGCTTCTCTCTCTCTCTCTCTTTTAACGCTGTGATTAAACAGTCGCAGTTTTCTGAATTTTCAGAACTCATTTTTCTTTCAATTGGCTAAAGGTAAGTGGTGAGCAAGGCAGTGGAGTATTTTGATTTTTTGTTCTGGTGCTGCGATCTGTGGAGGATGAAATTTGAACTGTGCCTAAATACACAAGAATGAAAGCAGTGTGAAAAATAGCAGCTACAGATTCTACAGCAGGGAAAATGTATAAATTTGGCCTGTTTTTAGAAATATATGCTCGATGTGCTCCATGTCTTCACTCTACAGACTGATCATGATTACATCTCCATGTCTTTTCAAGGAAAGATGCTTGTCAGCAGCTGCTCTTGGCTTGCCTTTAAAGCCTTTAAAGAGCTCCCATCAAGCTCATGTGATAAAAATGTCAACTAATGAAGTCAACATTGCCTGATGGTAAGTTTGGTAAATCCTCTGTTAGGAAGTGCAAATACTGAATAATGTGAAACAAATCCTTTAATCATCAGTTTTGTAGGAGCCTGAATCATGTAATTTCATGACAGTGACATATTCAAGCGCTTGATTTAAATCTTGAGCTAACTATAATTTCCTTTATTAGGAATGATGTCACAAAAAATATGACTGGCCTGTCAGCACCAGCTTGTAGAAATGCTAGAAAAGGAGAGAAGGAACTAAATCATAATGATCAAGGGGATATTGTCTTTAAAATGCAATGAAACACAAGAGAAACACACAGGAAAATAATTTGGCATGCTCTTCTTCTGTTGCTCTGTTTGACTGTGGCTTCATGGGGGAGATGGTGCATAAAATTGTAAAAAGAACAAAAAAAAAATCTGATGAGTGAATGCTTGAGAAATGATTAGTCATGGCTGCAGTTTGTTCCTCAATATCTTCAAATGGGAGATGACTTAAATTGTCAGTGTCTGGTTTGAGCGAACCTACACAGAGACAGATGGAAACAGTGTATGTTAGCCCAAGTATAAATGGATCCAGCCATACATAGCTCACTGCCACCTCCCCCCTCAGATACTGTCAGGTGATCCCATCAACAGGCCGCAGCAACAACTCCTGACATGACCAACCACAAACACTCAAGCTCTCAAACCATCTAAGACCTGTGCAGTTTGCTATTTTGGAGTTAGTCTGTTGTCTGGCTGGCATGCACCTTGGAAAAACTCCAGTAAGCGCACAATGCCAATTGTTACTCTGACCTATCACACGACCTTCAGTGCAGCTGTGGCTTTTAGTGTATGATGTTTTAGCAGCCAGGATAAAGCAATGCTATTACACTGCCATTCCAAAAAGTGGCAGTCCAGTTCTGATGACTCACTGAAAAAGTACAGTTTTTATCAGTCAGACATCAGAAAGACACAAAAGCCGCAACAGAAAAATCACGATGTGTCAGTGACATGTGTTTTTTTTCTGAGGCAATTAATAGTATATGATTCTGCTATACTGTAGATGTGACTCTAGTCTTCTGAGAATGTACTTAGCAATCTATGGGACTGTTATTTGTTACCACTGAAGGCAAAGTCCTGAAAAGGCTGCAAAATGACCCCCCAAAAAAACCTTCAACAGGGGTCGTCATAAGCTCCCAGAAGCCCTGGGCCCATTCAGCACTGTCAAACAATCAGAACATGTTAGCGACAGGCTGGGCGAAGACCTGCCAGATCTGTTCTGCAAACTATGGATATCGATGCGTGGATAACATAACATGTATCACATCCGGGTTAAGATTTTGTTTTTCTCCAGCGGGCATCCATTATTGAAGATTTTCTCATGTGCAGTAATGAACAAACAAAACATTCAGTTTGTCACCTCTGTAGTCCAGAACATTTCACACTGAGCACTATATTTGGATGCAGGTTAAGACCCACTCTCGGGATGTGTAGCCCCCTCCGAAAACATATTTTTTTTTGTAATTTGTTTTCCCCTGTAGGTGCAGGGTAGCACAGCTGCACATGCCAAAGCATTGTGTTGCTTTCAGAATTTGTTGTGCATTGTGTTGACGTCACTGATGTGGAAGCAGCCTGAGCTACGGCCGATCTTCAGTGGGGAAAAGAAATAGCTAACCCTCTTAACCAAACATGTAAAAGAGGCTGAAAGCAAAACTGCAACCTGAGCACTATGTAGATGAAGGCTTGAAACCTCTGTCATGTTTCATGGCTGACAAAAGCAGCCTATTCCCCATGAGCGCATCTGCTCATGTTGAGGTGCTACATTATCACTGATAATCAAAGAAATAATCAAAAAAATGCCTGACTTTAATGCAGAAAATATCTTTGGTCATTTCACGTTCTATGCTGTACAGGCTGTGGATTCACTTCTGATCCGCAGCAGAGAACCTGCAACCTTCCTCAGAGGAATGACTCACTGCTGCACTGAGCAGTAAGATCAGGAGCACACAGCGCTTGACCACACAATCTGCTCTGCTAACATGATCACAGTGATGGCATAGAGATGTAAAGCTCCTAATGCACCCGAAAGCCTCTGTTATGGCCTGCGCTAACATAATCGCTGTGTGAAGTAGCTGAAGAGAAATGGGCTCAGGGCAACGCTCCTTTACAAGCTGCCTCACTTATGTCAGCATAGGTGCCACATGGTGCAGGTCAAGAGGTAAAGAGGTAAACACCACCATCAGGCTGTTCCTTATTTAACTATCAGCTTTCATCTGAACCTATTGGTGTGATCGTGCAAGCAGTGTCAATAAAACACACTGACAGCCTGCATATTAATGCTTCTGTCAAACCTGGTGTTCCCTTATTCTGAGTTAGCTGGGGGCTTTCACTTGCCAAGCTAACGACTGAGCTCACCTGTGATTGTGAAAGTAGGAATAAAGCCCATAGCTACCATCCCCCTTTATTTATGCCACCTATAAGCTAAAAAACCAACGTATTTTTGTGCAAGACAGAAGCTTGGAAGCTTGGAAAGCCCCCACCTCAAGTAGGAGGTGGGGGCATTAGCAGGTCATAGCTCCGCTGTGGTCAAATCTGTGATCTGGCAGTTTTTATTGTGGGAAGTCTGCCATGCAGGAATGCTAAACTGCTTGCCAGGGCTATTGCATACGCATACGAAGCAAGAATACAATAGAAAGATAGCTTATGAGCAAGGAAGACTGAAAGTGTGCAGGCTGGGACTGTAGAACAAAAGACAGAAAGCTTCTCTGTGTCAGAGCTCGGTGCAAGCCTTTCCATTGCTGGCATGGAGGGTTCAGACAGATTCCACGAGCTGCTGTGGGCTCGGGGTTAGCCTTGGCCTGGTGAGTTTGACTGAGGGAAAAACAGGCCTCGGGGTGAGTGTGAAGTCTAAAGCCGAAGAGACATAGAAGCTACTTAATTTTCTTTTTTCTTAAATTGCTTGTAGACCTATTTAGGTCCTGCATCAGTGTAGCAGAAAGATAAAGGAAAATAAGCAGCTTAGGTGGGCAACAGAGCTTTTGTGAAAAGAAAGAAACATTCTCGGGATTCGTTTCTGTCATTGAAATTGAACATAAATCATCAGAGATGAATCATTATGAGGTTGATACATAATTTTACAAAGCAGGTGATCTGCAGTAGATGAGCAATATTTTATAAATTGAATTAATTATTTGTAGCCCATATAGAATACTGCACATTCACTCAGAGATTTAAACACAGCATTAATGTGATTATCAGTTTTAACACTAAACAGATCTGTTCTATACAATTGAAAAAATTAAATCTGAAGCTGGGGAGATTTAGTCTTTTCCCTGTTGTAGCAGGTGCGGTGTTGGGGAAACCTTTTTTATTTGCTTTCATAATTCTTTACAGGGCAACATTAAGTCCAGTGCTCTGTAACTGCATTAACAGACAAACTACCCTTTGGCTCTGTGACAGGGCTCTGTGGAGCGGGGGCGACACTACTCCACTGTGATCATTTACGAGCACTCAGGATACAGCGTGTCCTCGCCAACGTTAATACTAATAAGGTGGTTAATATACCAGCTCAATTCCTGGTAGGTTTTGACGTGTTCATTATCAGGTCCACAAGGCAGTCAGTGAAGTGAAGGAGCGTGTAATTAAACTGTCCCCTGTCCAACTAGGATCCGATGTGCTATCCAGTTTAGTGTGCTGAAGTGGTAATGGTGCCAGTCTGCACAGGCATCACTCCAACATAGACTCCATAGCTGCCATGTTGTTTGGCAGAAATTCTTATTTAGTAAAGAAAATATAAACACAGGTTTTTTGGGGGGCTCTCAGTAGGATTTCCGCTAAAATATATTTTATGCGAAACATTTAATCTACGTGTGTTTATGAAAGTGTGCGTCGCCAGACAGCAACATTCGTCTTACAAACTCCTAGTCTTACCTATTCTGTCACAAACATTTACACGTGTAATAGATATATAAAAAAGCACCCTTAATGTTCACAAGCTAAAACTTCATGCATCAGAGGCTTCACGTTAAAATGTAATGAGAGAGAGGTATTATTATTCAGGCGCAAGATGTCAGTCCCTAATTATAACTTGTCAACATCTGTGCTGTCAAACATGGAGAGCCCAGCCAGCATCTGAACTACACTGCCCTCCTGTGGTCACAGGGTAATTAGCTGGGTGTCGATATTGCCACTTAATTTAGTCTTCTCAGTTGCACAATACTCAAAAAATACAGAGAGGGATGACATCTAACAATCCAGTAACATCTTATTACTGGTGGACATTTGAAAGAACATTTCTCGTTATTTGACCACAATTTATTGATCAGTTAGTCTTAAGAATATGCTAGCGTCATTTAATTGAATATGTCATCATCTTCAGAAAATGGGGTGGTTAACTGTCACAATCTGCCAAACTCACAGGTGTAAATTATGAATAGAAATAATTTTTTTGTGCATATATATGTATAGAATATGAAAGAGTCTGCTCAGACAAACATTTATTAGCTGGTGAAAAAGAAAGAGGAGCAAAGATATGGCAGTGTACCAACGGGAAGTCAGCAGAATACAGAGGGATGCAGAAGAAGTGCAGAGGTTGGATGCAACAAATCCCCTGTTACCTTGTAAGGGAGAGCATTAGGTGTGAGGTTTAATAGAGCCTGCGGGCAAAAGGATCCAGTGATTTCACAGCACAGCTTTGTTATTGTAGCATTCTATTGCACGTAGCAGACTCGTGTTTTGTTTCCACAGTATGTGTTTTTTGGCACTGATAGCTGATGTGTTTTGTCTCTGTTTTTTCAGTTTTTCTGTAACTATAACTGTAATGTGCAGCCATTTAGAGGAAAAATGACTCATAAAACATGCAAATCACAGAAAACATTTTGTTTGCATGTCGAATGTAAAACCATAAACGTGCACACTCTCATATACAGTTGTGGAGTCAGAGGTTTACATACACTAATCATGGTCATGAATGTCATGGTAGCTTTGTACTTTTAATGGTTTTGTTGAGCTTTTTGTTTTACAGGGTGGAACAATTATACAGCATGCATCTTTAATCACTTAAAAAAAAGAAAAAAGAATTGGATCCACAGGTTTGAATTTATTTTGGATTTTCTGTCAAGACAATAATCCCAAACACACATCAAAACTGATTTTGAAATGGATAAAGCAGGCTAACATTAAGCTTCTGAAAGGCCCTGACCTCAACCTTATTAAAAATTCTTTAAAAGCTGGATCTGCACTAGGAAAACAACCAATTTAAATGACCTATGTCAATTCTGCCAAGAACAGTGGTCAAATATCCAGCCAGAATTATGCCAGAAGCTTGTTGATGTCTACCAAAAGCATCTGATTGGGGTGCAACTTTCTAAGGCACATTTAACCAAATTTTAGTTGGGCTCTTTGGGTATATTTGAGCACAAAGAACAGCTCAAAGAAATCATCAAAACCCCCAAATTACTGTGACATTTATGTCCATGATGAGTCTACATTTAAACTTCAGACCACAAATGTAGCAGGTATTCTCAGGAAGGAATAACAGTTTTATTCAAAATGCATTTGTTGTTACTGAAAACACGAAGGACAAGACTGTAAGGAAACATGAAGAGAACAAACAAACTAAATGTCTATGCATTTTTCTGCCTGGCTTTAAACACTTATTCATTTGCACAGAAAAACTTGAATTTGCCTGCATGTATGAGCAGTTTTGGGAAATGCAGAGAAGAGAACTGAGAAAATAAACTTCAAAAATCTTTTGAAAAATGTGCCAAAGCAATTGAATAAAAAAAAACAAACTGTAAAAGCAAATCTTTGAATCCGCAAATGATTCATCATCATGTGTTTCCCTCATATCACCTTTTTCCCCATTAGAATACAAAATGTTTTACCTCAGTTAATATGAACTAACATAGAGAAAATAATGGGTCAATCTGGAAGTTTGGACACTTAATCGTGCAGAGCAGCACTGCTGAATTATTCCGACTTTTCGAAGACAGCCTTGTTTAAAATTATCCTCACATTAGTTTGATGTCACATCTAATTTATTTGATTAAGGCCCCATTCTTTCTGCTCTCTGTGTAATCATCTGCTTGTACCTTGTCCCCACTATAGACCTCTTATATTTCTGTGAGTCGGTGGGAATGAAGAAAGATTTATCGAGGTACTTCACATGTATTGATCCTCCCGAGGACATTCATTCTCTGAGTTTGACCGAGCTCAGCAGCCAAGTGGTCACAGTGACCACTAGAGTGCCCTTGCTGAGAGGCAAAAGTGTCACACCAAGTAACTCTGACAAGCGTTTATTTAAAATTGCATTTTCAGCTCTGCAACGTGCAAACAGTTCTCTTATTAAAGACAGTTTTCGCTTAACTTTAAACCCCATGTTGCTCTTGACCAGTTAAGTGTTTACTCTGCTCTGCTCATATGATTCCTGTTTACCACAACCATATCTACTCACAGCAGTGGAGGCCATAGTTTCCACTGTAAATATGTTTTCCCTTTTCCCCTCATGTTATTATTTATGGCACCGAGCTGTAAAAATTTAATTCTGCTGATCTTATATTTTTTGTAAATAATTAAAGTTTTCCCGTTCCTTAAAGTTTGAGGCCAAGCGTGATCATGTTAGGACTCTGCAGGTGTGGCCTGGTATAACAAAAAATCATATATGATTTACTTTTGAACTTTTTTAACCTATTTTTTAAAGAAGTTGTTTAAACGATAATGATGGAAATGATGACCAAGTAGCATGCCACAACAGGACAAAGTCTAAGAGTATTATCATCACTTTGTTGTTTAGAGCGACCCACTTTAGCAGAAGCAACAGTGTCTATACAGAAATATAGAAGATGGGTGACGTGTGTGTGTGTGTGTGTGTGTGTGTAAACCAAAAATAAAAGAAAAAATGAGGAAATACACAATTATTCCTTCACTTTAACAAGGGGAAAGTTACATACTTGATGGCGCTCACCCTCCTGTGTCTCTGATTCACTTCTCATGCCTAAAACAACCAATTATCATTCCTCATGACTCATGCTTTAACCTAACCCTGTAAACCCAACCCAATCAGAGGGACAAAGCTTCGTAGAACTCTCTCACAAAGTTTTCAAAGTAAACGCCATCTAAAGCATCGCACGCTGGTTCGAGCCAGTTTCTGCTGTTCTGTTTTGGGAAAGAAATGGTGACCTCATTGCTGATTACATTCAGTTTATCCAGATAGTATGTCTGTAACAACAGATTAATTTGCTGAGAAAAATACATCGAGCTATCAGATATCCTAAGCAGCTACTGCGCTGGCCCCTCTGACATTAACTGTTAGATTTATGTGCCAACTGTTTTTCTTTTCTCGTACTTTAACAATTACACAACCCTACTTTTGTTTTTGAGTCCCTTTTTGGTTTTGTCTTATTGCTCAACACTTTGGTTATCTTGGAATTTGTTGACAGTGGTGGACAATCTCAACTCTGAAATTATAGCGCATTTTGTACTGAATTGCTTGTTGTGTTTGAAATGTTATTATATATATATATATATATATATATATATATATATATATATATATATATATATATATATATATATATCCAACCATCCATCCATTCGCTTCCGCTTGTCCTTTTCAGGGTCGCGGGGGGCGCTGGAGCCTATCCCAGCTGTCATAGGGCGAGAGGCGGGGTACACCCTGGACAGGTCGCCAGTCTGTCGCAGGGCCAACACACAGGGACAGACAACCATTCACACTCACTTTCATTCACACATTCACACCTAGTGACAATTTGGATTATTCAATTAACCTATCCCCACAAGCTGCATGTCTTTGGACGGTGGGAGGAAGCCGGAGTACCCGGAGAGAACCCACGTGGGTGGGTATATATATATATATATATATATATATATATATATATATATATATATATATATATATATATATATATATATATATATATATATATATATATATATATATGTGGGTCAGTAAAGGTCATTGGTTAGCTCATGCCGCCTTATCTTCACGGGCCATGTTTTTCATCAAAGTAGTTTCAATATGATAGACATGAAAGTGGAAGATTGATGTTCGTAATCATCAACTCCTCCACTTCCACAGTGTGTACGTGTGTCCTATGTTCACAGTGTCAGGTATGAAGTTTCTTTGACCAGATTTGTTCCTTTATTCTATTTCTGGATTATACCTCTGGGAGACCTGAGTGTGTGAGCTGTCAAGACAGCAGGAGGAAAGATGAGCTGACCCTAATCCAACTTGAAAAAACTTTGTTTGGCCCTGGGGGGCTTCACCAATTGTTTTGTGACAAAAACTGGGTATTGACTATATTGTATATGACATTTGCTGCCTTGGAATCATGATTAAAGTAAATAGAAATGATTAAAAAGGAAGCCAAGATTTTATTCCAATTACAATCCCTGGTGATTTCTGAGGAGCACTTGGTAATTGTGTCAGAATTTTCCAAAATGTTTCTAAACATGGGGAATAAATTATATGTGTACATTTAAAGCTTTCTTTTGCAATTTCCTTTGTTAGGGTCACGCGTGTACGTGAAAGTCAGGGCAAAGCAAACCAAAACAAAACGATGTTTATATGGAAAAGATATAACTGGATGTATAAAAAGAAGTCCAGCACACTATATGAAACCATACAAGAATGAGGAGTATCGTGTGTCCAGACATACATGTGCTTTGAATTTTTGGCTTTTTTCATGGCTTTTGACATGCGTCACACAGATATACAATTTCAGTGTCCCCATTCCTGGATTGTTGCATAGGGTGCAGCATATAGCTTATAGTATCATTTCAGTGGTGAATACGTAATACAAAATACATGCCATATGTTACACTGGCGTGTTTTTTTTTAACGTATTATTTTTTTGTAAGTAGAGTCCCCTTTGAGATTGTGTCAGGAAGGGCATCTCGGGTAAATCTGTGCCAAATCAAACATGCAGTGGTACCTGCTGTGGCGACCCCTTGTGACAAGTGGAGAAGCCAAAACTATCTTTATTTTTTTTTCTAAGTAGAGAAAGTTAACATGAGTGGATGATAATGAGAGCTGATAAGGGGAACAGCTAATTTCCTCCAAGTGTAACAGATCGTGGGCGATCGTGGCTCAAGAGTTGGGAGTTCGCCTTGTAATCGGAAGGTTGCCGGTTCGAGCCCCGGCTTGGACAGTCTTGGTCGTTGTGTCCTTGGGCAAGACACTTCACCCCTTGCCTACTGGTGGTGGTCAGAGGGCCCGGTGGCGCCAGTGTCCGGCAGCCTCGCCTCTGTCAGTGCGCCCCAGGGTGGCTGTGGCTACATTGTAGCTTACTATCACGAATGGGTGGATGACAGGTTGTGTAAAGCGCTTTGGGGTCCTTAGGGACTAGAAAAGTGCTATACAAATACAGGCCATTTACCATAATAGATTTCTTAATAGCTTTTTTCACTTTCATCTACTTTGATATCTGATTCCTTTTGTAAATGTGAGAGAACAAGAATATACAAGTTGGTCTCCTACAGAGTTGGGCTCCAACCATGATGGAAGCTTGCTGCGCTCATAGATAGATAGATAGATAGATCGATAGATAGAGATGTGCTGTCACAGCAGAGCGCTGAACCTAACAGACAATTACTGGACATGGATATTAATCATTCCAGATGGACAGAATGTTTCTGTGATAAATTTGATGGCAAAAGATGCAGGACAGGGTGAAAAATTAAGAATAAGTACCATGGATAAGACCATAACCAGCAGAACTGGCACAGAGATACAGTAATTGGCTTGAAGGCAAGGTTAACCTTTCCCAGAGACTGTTTCAAAAGAAAAGCTCTGTTTTAGAAAGACAAACCCTGACAGATGAATTGAAAACTGAGTGGAGATTATGCATATGTCTTAAACACAGTCTCGTCTGTTAATCTTCTGCAGCCTACTGTATCTTGAGTTTTCCATAGAGGCACAGTGGGGTGCAATCTTCTGCAAGGCAGATGAGCAAATATATTGATACATCTTATTGCTTGTTTATGACCGCTTTTATATTGTGTATTATCTTGCACCGCAGGAATTAACCTATATTTATGATGGAAAAGAAGGCTCTGCTGGTTAATACTGAGGACATTGTTATAGTAAGTACCATGACCTCTAAGAAATAAATACACAGAGCAAAAAGAAAATAAGGAAGTTAAAAAAAGGAAGTGGAAAATGGGAAAGATATTTATATATCTTTATTTTTCAATGCTGTGCAAAGACACACAGTTTCATAACCTATAGTGCATTGCTGCTTAGTTAAGGGGTTATAAAAATGGTACTGGATCTTTTTTGATTTTTTCATGCAAAAACAACTTCTCGTTATGTTGCGGCTTTTTTCTTTTATCTTTGACTGACTGAGCAAAGTGACACAGCAACAACCTGACATCAAGTCCTTATAAAAAATAAGAGACTAAATCGCTATATGTTGTTGCTTTTTTCGTGAAGAGGCAGAAAGAATATAGCAAAGCTTGGTCTTCTTATCAGCTTTAAACAAAGACATCAACTGCACCTCACTGAATCTGTCGGCAAATAAAGAGCTTGAATTATAGGTCCTATCATATCCTATATTTTAATTGCAAGTGAACAATATATAAATACCATCTTTGACTGACTTTTTCAAAAACGTATCACTGAGCAGCAACAACAACACTTTCTTAGCAGGTATGATACACATGAAAATCGAATGTAAGAACCGTATTGTGTGTATCCTCTAGGGACAACTGTAAAAGGCTTGAGAGCTCCACAAATGTAGTGAACCTTGAGTTAAGGCGAGCTTTTATGCTCAAATTACTAAATACCCATTATCCATCCTAGTACACAGAGAACTGGGGCTATGAATTTGTCCACTGAGTCATTATTCTATCTTAGTTTCACACTGTTAACAAAACGTACAGTTAATCAGCTGGTTAAAAGACATGAGCAAAAACGCCAAACTACAAAGATTTGGAGCATTTTAAACCCCACAATAAACACGTACATTCAAGTATAACTGCACACGTGATGAGTGCTGCTGCGACTTAAACTTTGATTTGATGCATGAAAACAATGTCAGCATGAGATGCCAGCCTGTGCCCTGTGTGGCGGAAGCATATGGCAGTTAATGACTTTAAAGCTGATTGCTGAAACATTATTCTCTCTGATGGATAATACACACGATGTTCATCCACAACAGCAGCCAATCACGGTTGTCTATCAGCATTGATGGCTTTTATAGTGAGTCACTGCTTGATGCTTGATATATTGTATCAATACAAAAGAATTGTATTTATATATATCAGAATAACAGTTGTATCAAAGTGCTTACTATATTCTCAGAAAAGAAATTGCCTTAATGGGCGCAGTAGCATGTAGCTGGGGCAGTACCATCTAAAGTGCTGTTGTTGTACCCTTGATACCCTTGATATTTGTACTTGCTAGCATACTTGTGGTTTGTACCATGTGGAAACCAGTCTTGAACCTCTGGTGTCTATATCTTAATGCCCTGTCAGAGCACAAAACAAATTGGAGAACAAATGCCTCAGAAAAGTTTAAAGCTAGAACCTTCGACAGAGCTAGCCTCAGCATCTCACCTCCTCTGTTTTACTTGGATCTGACTTCTTCTCTTTGACTGTACCTAAGAACCTCCAAGCTTGTAGCTTAATGCCTTTAAATGTTGCATTAAAAGCTATTTTTCTTAATTGGAAAAACAAAACAAAATGATCAATAACTCACTGGCTCAACTTGCTAACAGATCATGAAAATTTAGATAAATTGACTTCAACTTTATAGAAAAACTTGACCCAGTTAAAACAAAAACACTGCCTCCATGCTTATGTTGCGCCTAGAGCTCATTCCCTTTATAATACTGTACTTCAAACACAAACAAGATAATATAAATCACATGCTAAGGCTGGCCACCATGATCGGTACATACAACCTTATCCCCATCACCCCAACCTCCATGTACTGTTTCTGTGTGCTCCTGTGTTTAATGCGAAATTATCTTGAAAATTTATATTTCACCTAAGACCTTGCATATCCCTGAACACACACACACACACACACACACACACACACACACACACACACACACACACACACACACACACACACACACACACACACACACAATCTTTTTAAAAGTAATCCTGTTTTAAAATCTAGATGAAATGGTGCCAGCATGTACCTTTTTACTCCCTGGGCCCAAATATGTACCCTTTTTGTTCTTTGAAAAGGTGTAGCTGGGTATTTCTAGGTGGTGCACTGTAGGTTACACCCAGCAGGACTGAAATTGCCTTTTACTATATCTCTGCTTGTGGGAGCCTGTGAGGTGGTTTTATAATCCTACAACTATTCTATGATAGCTGGGACTCTGCATGGTTTAACAGCTGGGGCATTTCAGTCATTGTGCCATTTGATCACAACTGTGACCACACTGTAAAAAACAGCACTGTACATTCTGCTGTCAGAGTACCATAGCAACTGGAATAAGCAGCTCCAATGGTGTTTGCCAGCATTTTCCCCGAAAACCATCATCATAACCTGCTGAACTGGTGGTTCTAGAATCACTTTTGAGAAAAGACACTTAAAAAAATTAAACAGCTGGAGATCTTCCCACTTGCCTTGGTCAAATGAGGACATCACAGCGGGATTGAAAGACTTCAAAATCAGAAAGTGGAAATTTTCAGTGGGATGGGGACACTTACATAATTTCATTACAGAATGAAATGTGAAGGAAGGAAGGAACAAGGAAGATAGTCAAAACATATATGTGATGTTTGCATGCATTCATGCCTGGTTTGGCATGGCAGTGTCATCATGTGTCATCAGTGTCAATGTGGGTCTCTGTCTCCAGGTGGACAGGAACTACTTTAGTATCTATCACAGAGTCCATAAAGCGCTTGGACATTTGGGATATAAAAGTGACATTATGAAAAACAGAGAGACCAAGGCTCAAAAAACGTACAAAAAACATTTATAGTTCATATTTCAAGTTGTCTAACATTTTGTTCATGTTAAATACCAGTTTTCACTTAATTATAACCGTGAAGACAAAAACTGTTTCCCCCCCTTTAAACAATTTTAAAAGTCAGTAATATAAAACAACTGCAAAGCTGAAAGCTGAGGTTAATCTGAAAGAACGGCGGAAAAAGCGTTCACTCATGTATGATTTCGGACTTTTACACCCAAAGTTACCAAATAAGACCAGGCGGCCTGTATTATATTTGGACACTAAAGGGTTAATCGTCTCTTAACCTGATAATCAGTTATAAACAGGTATTTGATTAGGAACGACTTTGTATATATTATTATCACCATTACAATAATAGTAATAATTATGTCTGCCTGCACGATTAAAATAACAGTGTCACACAAACATATTCGCGAAAAAGCATAAAGTATAAAGTATAGACAAACTGCTATGAGACTGTCCACAAATCCTCTATTATTTCATTTCCAAACAAAAATCTTGATTCGTTAAAAGAAAATTGTGCACGCTCTCCTGCATTATGTCTCAGTAATCCAATCCTACTAGTAGTTGCAACTTTTGAGAGAGTGCAGGGGGAAAAAAGCGGTTTGGCAAAGGCCCTGCGATCTGTTGAATGTGGAGTTTGTTTGAGGGGTGAGAAAATATGTCATTTCGGAGCCGTGGTTTATTCCAACGTAAGAGAGCGCACCAATGAAAAGCTCTTACGCTCCACCCTACCTGCCTCCTTTCCGCCCCCCCTCCTCCTCCCCCCTCCTTTTCCATCCACATACTCACTACTGAGCACGACCTGCCTCCTGCCACATCTGGAGACGCTTTCTCAACACGAGGAACTTCAAGTTTTGCGCTTACTCTGCGAACAAACACGCGTTTGCGAATTATCTGTCCGTCAGGGTGAATTTGGGTTTCTCTTGATAGTAAGTAGTCTAAATTATTCAGACCAAGTTGGCGTTTTTCCTCCTTTCTGAAGCTTTTCACATCACCATCGGTAGCTTAAACAGATCCACAGAGTTCCATACATGCCGTTTCTGTCTGTCACGGTGGATAGATTTATAATTCGGCACGGTTTGTGGACATGACAACTGATACACTACCGTTTTGTGCTTTTATTAATTTATAAGAAAAAAAGAAGAAGAAAGAAAAAGACCGGTAACCAGGGGTAGCGAACACGCGTACAGTGATTGAGTTGAAACACGCAAATCAGACACTTCTATTAAAAGTTTGAAATTTCACGCTCCGCTCTTTCACTTGGCTGCCATGTACTGTTAAATGCACAAAGTAGACCCTGTCTGCGATCCTTCTGCTCCACTGCCACCCTGCACGATAGATCCGTGCGTTGTTGATGGTGACATGAGTCACAGGATTGAAGTTGTGAAATTCAGCAGCGACTGGTGATGGAATGATACGTTTCGGGCTTATTTTTGTACAACGCTGATCTAACGCTTGGAAAAGAATACTGGAATAAGCCGCAAGGCGCACAGCTCCATACTGAAGTGTTTAAGTTAGTCTGAGGGGGAAATTTAAAAGACCTAAAAATACAGCGTCGGTTTCTTCCCTACAAAGAATCATTTGAACTTCCCACCGCAGAGCTAGGGCGACATAAATAGTTCTGACATGTGGATGTAATTTCAGAAGAGGAAAAAAGACAGATGCAGAGAAATAAAGAGAGCAGACTGAGCCGGAGCATATAGTAGATTATAGGAAATTAAATCGAGGGCAGAGCGAGGCGATTACAGAGTTATGATTTCACAAGCCATCATAAGCATCGAGAGGCCAGATGGAGTGAAAAAACACAACTCGTTCCACTTTGAAGAGAGTTAAGTAGATTAAATAATTTCATCCGAGCTCAATCAGCATCTGTCTGAGCCCTGCAAGGACTCTTGGAGGTAGAGTTGCCTCAGGTCAGGGATGGGATCCTCTCTGCTTCTCCGCAATCTGGACTTTCTACTCATCTCTCTACTCAGCGGTTTATGCCTGGTAAGTCATTTCAAAATGAAAATAAAAATGCAATAAGCACATTTACCCTGCCTGATAGACAAGATGCTGCTTTAATGTTGGTAAAGTGTGCACAGATCACTGAGAGGTTGTCAGAGAGATATCTGCATGTGCTGTGTGCCAAGTAAAACTCAAGTACCTCCTTTAGGATGATTATTTTTTTGCATCCCATATTGATGAAATCTGCAAAATTCACTCTGATTTCCGCAAAATTTGTCCATTGCTTCTTTTGCAAATCATGATTGAGGAAGAATGTGTTCAGTGTTAAGGAGAGAGTGCGTCCTCCAGGAGAGACTAAGTGCCTCTGTTGTCAAAAGCTTTTTACTCGCATCTGCTCAAAACCTTTAATTGTCTCTGCGCTGGAAGTCAAACTCTTGAAATTGCTGCTTTATCGGACCACATAGCTGTTTTGCCAGATTCAGTGAAAAGAAAACAACACATTTAAGCTGAAATTTCAAGAGAGACGGTTGACTAATGACAGACATATTGTCAGTTCCCTAACAGGATGGCAGCTAACAAAAAGCAGCTGTGATTAGTGATTACGCTCTTGTTCCATTAAGTGCTTCTTCCCACCCTAACAGTACAATTAGGGTTTGTGTAAGCACACAGTAACCTAGCTGCCCTAAAAGGCAGAGCATTGTGTTTTACTACATCACGTTTCATGCTGTAAGCTCGGAAAAGCTCTGACCCGCATGAGCTGATGCAGCTCGTGCAGTCAAAATGGGGCTAGAAATTTTCATTCACATCTGCAGCAGCAGCGGCCGAACAACTCGCCCAACACGGTGATCAAGTATTGAGCTTTCAAACGTTGCCACAGTTGTATTTAGAATGTCTGCATACACAGGGACACACACACACAAACACACTGTGCAGGCAGAGCAGCACACGAAGTTGGTTCTGTGTGTTTTGGCTGAGGCTGTTGTGCATTCAACAGGCAGTTCGCCCAGGTTCTGAGGTACAGTGCATTTTCCCAGTGATGTGGTCCATCACTGTACCGCAGGACCTCTAGGCTCATTGGTTTAGATGGCAGAGGAAAACAATTATAACATAGCTGTGTATTTATAGCTGATTCAACACTGAGTCGTTCAAAGGCTCTGTCTGTGAATGGTGTTTACCCGTTTTTAAGTTTGGTGTTTGCTTAGTGTTCCTCTCCACAAAAAAGTATTTATTTTTTTCCAGACTGTAACCAAACGGGATGTAGATGTTCACTGAATCTAAACTAAGAGCGGAAAAATCTGGGTCTGTGTTTGAAGAAAGAATATGAAGGAATATTTTAAAAATTGAGACATGCTGTTTTCAAAATACAGCGTTTTACAACTTTCCCAGAGGCTCTGCGAATCCTCGTATTAAAAATACAAATATCAAAATGTGTACTTGCTATTTTTATCTGAACGAAATTGGCTGATACGGGGACTGACAAGGAATATCTCAATTGTGTTTTACACCGTAGCAGGCAAGCTGTAGTGACAGCTGACAGACAAAGCACTGCCTCATAGAGCCTTTGTTCAGTGTGACTGCCTGCCTCACTTACTCGGTTATTACATTTATTAAGAGGCAGCACTGCTTTCAGGAAAGCTTGGTGAGCGTTTAATTTTTACCTCATGACTGTGTTTTCCCTCTGTGATGACTTGCATGTGTTCGGATCCTAACTGGAAGAACTCAAACTGTAACTGCATCAGCATGACATTGTCAAGGTTTATGTCAGCTCTGGACAGAATCTGACTGTGACGGCTGTCATGTTTAGTATTGCACAAGGCAGTTTTGACTAGTTTCACAAGGCGTGGAAAATATCAGTTGTTGACATTTTTAGCCAAAACTTTTTTCCTTTCGTTTCTTTTTTTTCCTATTTTTTGTGCAGAGAATCAGCAGTTTTCTTTGTGGCTAAAATTCTAGATTAAGTAGTTCAATCAATGTTGTGTTAAACCAGAGACCGCCAATTTCCCTGAGGATATTTTTCAAAGTTATACCGAACTGAACTGACTGATGCAGAACTCTTAAATTCCCCACAGATGAACGACGTCTGTGTTTTTCTCACCAGAGAACAGCTCAATTGATATTCATAGACATGGTTGATCAATTTGAAATCAAGGGATCACGGTTGTGGTCGACAGCCGAATGCATCCAAGAGGAGAGCAGAGCACACAGAAAATACATTTTCATAATAAAGTACCCCTGTGTCATCAGTTAAAAGACTTTAAAGTTACTGATCCCCCCCAAAAAGCAAACAATGAATACCTGAATCCCCCCCCCCCTTTTCCCAATAATCATTCAAAGTAGCTTTATCCATCTCTGTTGAATCATCCTCAATAGAGATTCATAACATAGATTAGAGTGGCGGATAATCTCATCCCAATCTGTCACTGGTAATTAGGGGCAGCAGATATCGCCTTACTGATTCAAATGAACTGCTGCTGCATCTGTGAAATAGGCTTTATTATTGAAATTCATTTCTGCACACCCATTTGACTGATCTCAAATATGACTTATGATAATTTTCTCCCACTTGTCTGTGTTTGCGCGAATATATGTGTGTCTGAAGATGCATGAAATGAGCCGTCCTCCTAAATTTATTCCAGAAATGTGCTTTTCACTTAGTCATTAAGAGAAAACTGCTGAAACTACAGACTGTTTGATTGCTGCTTTTAATTCTACTTCATATGCAGCTTCATGCACAGAGTTAGCCTCCAAACTTTCTCAGATAAGAGCCGATCCAGTGTGGTAATTCTATTTATTCACTATGTATTGTTAATTAATAATGAATGCTGATAAATTTATATAGAGACATTATACTATATAGAGACAATGTTTTTTGCGTGTTTTCACCAACTGTTCATAGTTTGTGTGAGTTATTTCTTCACACTCAGCTTGTCTACATCTATACACTCACTGGCCACTTCATTAGTTACATCTTGCTTGTACTGTAACTGCCTTTTAATTTCACAGCTGCCTCAACAAGGTGCTGAAAACATTTGCTCCATATTGACATGACAGCATCACACAGGTGCTGCAGATTTGTATTTCCTCTCTGCTCTGCTGGATTGAAATCTGGTGACTGTGAAGGGCATGTGATTGCAGTGAACTCACTGTCATGTTCAAGAAACCAATTTGAGATCTGAGTGTTGTGATATGGTGCATTAGCCATCAGAAGATGGATACACTGTGGTCATAAAGGAATGGACATGTTCAGGAATGTTACTCAGGTAGGTTGTGGTGTGTAACCAATGCTTTAATGGTATTGTGTCAGGACAATATTGTCCAATATTGGAGAGGCCATGTGAACAGTAGTCACTAGTTTTCTGTTCCTAGCTGTGGGTGTGGTACCCGGTGTGGTCTTCTGCTGCTTTAGCCCAGATGCATCAAGTTTTGACATGCGCATTTAGAGATGCTCTTCTGTGAACCTTGGTTGTAATGAATGGTTCAGTTACTTTCTATCAGCTCAGGTTTTCCTCTGGTGTCAACAAGGCATTTTTATTGGGAGCACTCGCTGGATATTTTCTCTTTCTCAGGCCGTTCTCTGTAAACTTTAGAGACGGCTGTGCAGGAAAATCCCCCTAGATCAGCAGGTTCTGAAATACTCAGAGCAGCCTGTCAGCCATCAACAACCACGTTCATAGTGACTTTCTTCCCCATTCTTTCGCTCACTTTGAATTTCAGCAGGTTACCTTGGCCATGTTTACATGTCTAAGTGCACTGAGTTGGTGCCGTGTGATTTATGAATATTTGCATTAATGGGCAATTGAACAGGTGTACCTAACAAAACAAAGAGGCCAGTGAGTGTATAAATATTTGTCTGCATGTGTGTTTCTCTGCTTATATTACCATCAGTGCACTGAGTGTGATGAAAATGCTGGCCTCACCGGCCACCATTTTATTTCATTTCCTCAGAGAGTTCAAACAGTTTGGATGCGACTTTGATCTCGATGCCTTTTCTGTTTAGCCTCCATTAGGACAGAGAGGGACAACAAAGCCTGTCAGGGCCCATTTACACATGTCAGTGGACACCTCACTGACAACTGTCCACCGCGTGCCAGACTGAAGCCTTTTTATATGGGAAAACCACCTTCCTGTCATATATATTTATATATATATATATATCTTATACTTCATATATTGAATATTTCATGATGAAAGGCTCGCTTGCTTTTTTTTCTTGATGACAAATTTTCAAAGGGCTACTTGAGGGTTAAGATTTGGATTTAGAGTTCGAGCTGGAATGCGGTGTAAATTAGAGCAAGGGGTGTGATTATATAAACACTTAGTTATTGAGGTAGCCCTGACATCTAAAGGCACTGCAGCTCAAGAAAACAAATCCAAATTGAAAAGCACAAGAACATATCATAACTAATTTGCCAACACAGAGGCAGCACTTATAAAATAAAAGGCTTCAATTACAGGAAACACAATGGAAGAGCAAAACATGTTGCAGTGATGTGATGAAATATTGAAGATGTTGTCTTAATTTGCTTGCATGTTATCTTTTTGCTTTTTTAAAATATTTTTTTCTTTGGTTTTTGTTCAAATTGCAGTACAATGAGCTTTCAGGGCCACTGTACAGCATTCTTTTACTCTTTGGATTAGTAGCTAAGGAATACATCATGTCAATAAGTGTCCTCACAAAGATAGGCATGGAAATGTGTGTGTGTTTGATGCACGGCTGGACTTTCTGACCTTTACATTTCCCAAGATGGCGGGGAGAGAAAGTAGGAGGTGTGTCAGCAATGATTAAATAGTGAAGTGAGGTTTTAACATGAAAATTTACTCAACTTTGTTACCCAGTTTCAGTCTACATCTGAATCATGTGATACACGCTTTGTTATCTAACCTTACACACAATGAAGAAATGACTACTGCTTACAACAAAGGGGCTTCTTTAAGCAATCCATTACAGCACTACCGTTATGCTTGAGTTCATCCGTTTTCACTGGGATTTGTGATAAGTTGCTTATTAATTAACCTGCTTAGCACTCAGAAAAATAACCGTAGGAAGTCATTCAGCCTTAACAGTTTACATCTTACTTTTTCAGTTAGTTTAAACTCAGCAGCTTATGCTTAGTGGAGGGATTTGCTAATTGCTCCTAATCATGAGTGAATCAAAAACTACTGGACAGGCTAAAGGAGGACTGCCAAGCAAGCTATGTGGATCCATTAAAATCCATTTGAGGAAAACAAACAAACAAACAAAACACTAATTAATAATCTAGCACGTGAGTTCACATGAGTTTGTGATGTGCCACCATCTACCACTCAAACACAGAATCTTTTATATTGGATCCACTTTAGCTTGTTCTCTTTATCACTAGAAGTGCAGCTTTGCAGAAAATAACTGCATTTAAAGGCGAGATAAGGAGCCATTTTAAATGGTTGTCACTGAAGTGAGCTCCTAGTGATCATTTAATGCACCTCTCTGAGTTACACCCAGTTTCTAACCAGGCACTATTTGTGCTACATGAAATCTCTAAACATCAGTCACTGTGCCTTGTGTGCCCACACCTAACCGAGGTGCTGCACTGTGTGTGCTCTCAGTCTGCCTCTCTGCTTTTGCTTCACTTTCATACTTTTTACAAATTAATACTTGCTTCTGAAATTGCTACCTTTTGTCTGTGGCCACAGGGCAAAATAATATAATCTAGTTAGTGAAAAAGCCCTTAAATGTTTGTTCTAATCAGTGAGTTTAAATGCATTACTCCTCTCTTGGGCATTGGATCTTTGCTATAGAGCAACAGAGTGGGGGAAATAATGGATTTCTTGCTGTTGGAACCTGGTGTTAGTATGGAGCGAGTCACTGTGTGACCAAATAATTTTTCATACATTGATTTTGAATTTAATATACAGTGAGGTGAGCAACAGAGAGTGAGGGAAGGATCAGAATCATCAGCCTCATGAGAGCCACAGGAGGCCAGTTTTTGGTTTCAGTTTTTGGGGCATGTATTCTTACTTTACATTCAATGTTTCACTGCTTTTTTACAGCCTTAAAATGTTTTGCGCACACTCAGCATCATGCTTCTTTGCTTCAAGATGATGAAATCACAAGAACACAGTCTTTATGGTTTTTTCCCCCCTTTTCTTTATATAATGAAAAGGGGGGAAAAGGGGCTTTTATACTTGTGTTGGAGGTATAGTCATGGATGATGCTCTAACCACTGGAAGTATGAGGCTGAGTGGAGATGGCTCAGTGACACTGCACTCTGATTGAGTGGAGTCACTGAAAACACCAAAAATAACACATTTATACCTCAAACAACAGAGAGAATCGTGTAATTGGGGCGATCGTGGCTCAAGAGTTGGGCGTTCGCCTTGTAATCGGAAGGTTGCCGGTTCGAGCCCCGGCTTGAACAGTCTCGGTCGTTGTGTCCTTGGGCAAGACACTTCACCCCTTGCCTACTGGTGGTGGTCAGAGGGCCCGGTGGTGCCAGTGTCCGGCAGCCTCGCCTCTGTCAGTGCGCCCCAGGGCAGCTGTGGCTACAATGTAGCTTGCCATCACCTGTGTGTGAATGTGTGTGTGAATGGGTGGATGACTGGATATGTAAAGCGCTTTGGGGTTCTTAGGGACTAGTAAAGCGCTATATAAATACAGGCCATTTACCATTTACCATTAATTGTGCATGATGGACTGAAAAATCAACAGTAGCACATGAAGCTGAAGGACTTAAGAGCGGGTATTCTAGTGCACAGAGGGTATTTATACCCAACTTGGATAGGATATAATTTCTCCATCCTAATAAGATTAGGATGGCAGATCTGAGACATCCTGTTTTGTAATTTGGTTTTTACAGCACGTGTTGTAGATTTAAGCAGTATGGAGGTGTAACCTCAGTAAGCCCTCGTTGCTATATGCGCTTGCTGTCGTCAGTTTGCATGTTTGCCGGAACTTTCGTGCGATCAGCACAAGATTTACCTCACAGAGGCAACTTGTAGTGGGAAAAATAACCTTCACACACATACTCTCCTCACGCTGAGAGTTTTACTCTCAGTAGCTGACACCACCTCCTGAGATAACTGCAGAATAATCTAATTCTTGTAACTTTCTCTCAGGAGTGCATTCATCTGTGTGGCGTATTGACCGATGCATTGCTCGCTTTCAGAGGGCCTGTGAGTCAGACCCATAACGCATGTGTTAATACGCGAGTCTTCAGTTTCACCAGCATGGTAAGGTAACACCATGGCAGTATTTGACTCAGGAAAGGGGTTGTTTTCTTGACTTACCATGACCTCTGCTTTTTTTTTTCTTAACTTTTCCACTTGAAGAATGCCAGAATATGTGTAACTCAATGCCACTTTTACACCTCAATGAAAAAAGTTACACTTCTCACTGATATTCTTATGATGGTTCCTATGTTCCTATGACTTTAGCACCCACAAAAATATGGTGTTGTAGTGAAAACATTGCATTTTGTTTTATTTATTATTTTTTAAACTCCAGCTTCATTTGTTTAACCATGGCAACTCGTAAAAATCTGCTTCTTTAAACTCAGTGATGCTTCTCTTGATGCTTCTTCAAAAGCAACAGTAGTGAGCAGCAGTTATACAAAGATACTGACGAGAAACCAGCTGGTGATGTCAGTGATGCTTCACCCAATTGCATTTAACAATTTAGCAGAAAAACCTCTAATAATTTTTTCCTGTGGAGTTTCAGCTGACTAACAGCATCATGCACTGTGGTGATGCTTATCAAAGAGAAGCTGAATCTTTGAAGTACTCTAATTCATTGCGATAGTCTTTTCTCTCGTGTCGGTTTCTGATAAGATTAAGTCTGTGCAAAATTCAAATGCAAACAGTCTTGAGAATGACCAATATGAACATTTTTTTTATTTAAGCATTGGAACTAGAAATTGTTGGACCTAAGACCAACAGTGTATTATAATCTCAACATTGCTAGAAGTCAGGGACACGCTGATTGATTGTCAGCTCTGTGACGAGTTTGAGTCCTATGCAGTCTTTTTTCATCAGTTACCCGCTGTATCAATATTGTGGTGCAGACTTCTTTGCGGGCAATATGCTTGGAATCCCAGAGCACCTCCGTTGAGTTGACATGTGAAAATTCTCAGCTATGCAGATGCCTTTGCCATTGACCGACAGTTCAGCTCAGCCCTACCCCCACTGTTAGCGAACGGATTGAATTTCAAATATACAGACTCTTCCAGTCTCATTCTGTCCTTTTAAATGCAACAACAAATTAGGTCGGTAGACAGTTCCAAGTCAATTCCTTAATTACTGTGGGCACAGAGAGTAGGATTTCACACGTGATTCAGTTGTTTGCGTAATTTGGAAGCGGTTCAAATTTTGGGTAGGAATACTACCCTGGCACATGGCTTATGGCTAAGAGGAGGCTGGATTTCTTAAAAGGACCTTTATTAGTTTCATTGCAAAACTCAGGGGCTTATGGGTTTGTAAGTATGCAGTTCACAGCTCCAGATTTTCCAGCAATAAGTAAAAAATCCTTACACTGCAGTACAGGGGGAAATCTCAGCCAATTTAAATTCAGATAACAGTGGGTGGATGGGTTTTTCTCTGTGTTAAATTGGTGGCATTTAAAGACAAGCCCCTCTCAATGCGGTTAAAAAGTTATAGTTTGAGTCATCACAGATCTCAAGTTTGAGTGCTTCGTATAAGATACTTGTTGGTCGTGGAGAGATTTAATGAATGTTTTCAGACTGACATTTACAAAAAGTACCGTTCATTGTGTAGTGAAGGTCAGACACATGATTAATTTCAAGTTTTGTCACAAATTATTTTGCATGAATTCTTCTTCCAGCATTATAGCTTATTGCTCATTGGTTAAGGTTCACTGTGTCTCTCTTTGCTAGACTGTGATTAATGTGGCCCTATTAATGTAATGAATAGAAATAAAATATTGCAAAAATTAATTACATTTAAAATATTTTTTTTTATATAATTTGGGTTATTTTATTGGAACAGGCAGTTTTTTTATTACAATTATTTGTTGTTTTATTTTGGTGGATTCAGTTACTATTAAATATTTAAAATTGCAAAGACACCAAAAATATTGAATTAGTGCACTGTATGAGTCCCACAGCGGATGATGGTGCATAGTTGGCACTCAGTCATTGAACTGTCTGCATCCATATGTGGACTAACTTCAATGGATGCAATATTTAAAATGTAATCCTTAAACATGTAGCATGGTGTATGATCTCCATATACACTGACTATTATTCAGAGCTTTATTGTTCCATATTCGAAGTGTATTTATACAAAATGTCCTTGTGTGATGTAGCTGTATTCATGGCTACAGAAATGCTATACTATACTTTAAACATGATGCAATGAAGATTTAAAATACATCAAAAATAAATGAAGGTAATAAATTTACCTTCTTTTCATAAAATCATTTCAATTCTATCTCATTTTAAAGAGATATGCACGTGTCCTCTCTCGTGGGAAATTGTGTTTCTTTGTAAAAAAAACAAACAAACAAGCAATTATTTAAGTAAGAAACATATATTTCAACCAGCCATTTTTACAACAAAGAGAAAACAAAATAAACCAACAAGTGTGGCAGTATTGTTTTTGTCGAGGGTAAGGGTTAGTCTCAGTCTTGCATTCAATCATACATACTCCCATACAAGCATTTGGAGTGATAGCTGATTGTATTGAGCTGACCTGATGGGCAAGGAAGGCTGTTTATTATAGTGAGAAATAAATGATGTAGACATTAGGGTCTACATCATTTATTTAGCGTGCTCTTACTCACTGCTTTAAGCTACATTAGCCATTACAAACACAATACACTGACTGAATAACTATCCGATTTTTGACAAGAAAGAAGCATACCTATAATGAATAAGATTTACCCGTTGTTATTGTCTGTCTTTTAGCGGAGTTCAATAGTAAATCAGACGGGTGCTTTTTAAAGATAAAAATGTAAGTTTTAAGGTTTCTGGGGGGGCAATTAAGCTTATCTGATCTGCAATGGAAAATATTGGTTTCAGTTTAGAGCATATGACAGGACAGACGTTGTTTTGTCTGGGATGAATTTGAAAGGGATCGATATCAGCTAGAGAGAAAAACTCTGAAAACAGTATTGATATGCAAAGGATCAGCTGTCCTTTAATTCATCACTGCACTGCAACAGTAGGTGCATTTTAATTCAAAGATGTGAGCCTTTTCCCGTTGTGCAACAATTCAAACTTAGTTTAAGGTTCGAAGGTTCAGAACTGGACTGAGTGGCTGTCTCCTTAAAAATAAAGTGGTCAAAAATATATATTTCTTTATGTGCAGCACAGCTGTTGCTTTTATCTCTATTAGCTTATTTTTACTTTCTATTGCTGTTTTCTGGTGAAGTACCAATTTGATATTTAGATTGATTATTGCTCCAATCCTGACTGAAAGAACAGTTTGTCAGTGACAAAATGCTACATGGGGTTGATCTCGTCAGAGTTCAGTTTCGTGCTTACTTTGCAGCAATTAAACCAGCTTTTCTTTGTAAGCTTTTTAAAACATGTGTTCAAGTGAGTTTACACCAATGAAAACCTCGAAGAGTGTCTCTTTCTTGGCCACGTGCTTTTACTTTTGTTATTGCCAATCTTCACTTGTGGCTTGTGTGTGACAGGATGACAGAAAAGTGCAGTAATGAGTCTCAGACTAGGCTGTAATGAGTCTAAGTCAAAAAGTTTGGTTAAAAATGTTAATAGATTTTCATTTTTTTATGTATGACCCGTGGACTTTGGCTATTCTAATAGTAAGCACAAATTCAGGGAATTGATATTCTTGGATCTGTTTATTTTTCACATATTCTTTTACAAAGTCAGTAAACTAGCGTTGAAGTCGAGCTCATAACTGAATGATGAGTTTTGTCATTGCAATATATATAAAACACATAACAATGCAGTGAGAATAATATTACAGCAATCCCAAAAGGTTCATTCTGTTCATCTGGACGTAGCGTTTTCAGTTTCTCCCACTGAAAACGCTACGTCCAGATGAACAGAAACAACCATGCAGCAACTAAAAGGTATGTTATAGTTAGCTTTAGGATTCAAACTTAATTGTCATTACACATGTATGAACATGTACAGGATAACGAAATACAGTAGATAAAAGGGCTGCAGGTCGGACTCGAATCCGGGCCGGCTGCTCTCGGCCACGTGCCATATGGTTGGCTGCACATCCAACTAAGCTAAATCTGCACCCATGTTTGTGAGTCTGCTATGGTTCACTTTGGTCCAAGTGATGTTATCAAACAGCGAGTCCTAGGTTATGAGGGGACATCCACATGCTACCAAATTTTCTGTGACCGTAACAACTCGTGTTTACATTAAAATTCAGCTATTAGATAAGTGCCATTCAGTCAGGCTTTAGTGAAGTATCACAAGACCTCCAGCTTCCCATGTTCACAACAGAGTATAATCACCACTTAAAGTAGGAACACATGCAGATGAACAGATAAGCCGACAAAGGACAGGAAGAGAGAGAAAACCTGCAGTCGCACACATACACGCTCAAGCACAAACAGACCTAAAGTAATGCTTTCAAAAGAAAACATATAATTAGACAAATTAAACCATTACTTGACAAAAACTCAGCACCATGACAATCCTGACTTTTTTCTGTTTTGCCACCGACCTTTTATTCACAGTTTCAAGTAATGTTTAGTGAAACAGGAGCGTGGTTCGAAGTCCTCAGCACCATTGGCCTTGTAAGAAAGTGTGGACGGCTCATGCTGACAGGTCAGCTGCAGGCCTCTCAGCTGGAGTACAGCACAAACAGTGTAGCCTGTGTCTGCTTTAATTTCCCCTGCTAAATAAAGTGCATCTTATTCACGTGCATTAATGTTAGTGTTTAAAAAATACATTAAATCCTTAAATGTTTTACTAAAGAGATCCTCTGTATATGTTTATCGCCAATAAGTCCGCAATAAAATATATCTGCATTTCATTTAAAGGTTTTATAGAATCAGAAAACCCATTCAGGCATTTTCTAGTGAAGTTAAAATTTGAGAAATTAGATAAATGTTTTAATGTATTTAGAAAATTCAGGAGTATGAATTACGGCTTTATTGAAAATGCAGTTTGAATTTTATTCAGTCTTTCTTAATAGTTTGTGTTTTTGCTGTATAGGTATTTTTCCTGGAAGCCTTGTCAGTTTTTATTTCAACTCTTACAACTGTATATGCAACACAAGATTATTTTAATTATCATATTGCAGGTCATGAAAATTTACTGCTGTCAGATTTGATTATTATCATTGTATAAATGCAGAAATATGAAAAAATGCACATTATGTAGTCTTGATCTAGAAATAATTCCACTGCATTTAGTGTGGTTACATAGGTGTTAATTACATTCTGAATACGTATTTGATATTGATTGTTATTTTATTAGCGTGGAGTATAATTCTTACACCCTGTGTGGTTCTATTCAATTTGAGAGCATGACTTTTCCTTTGCTTTTGATTTGAAATTATTGACTGCCCTGAAAAGCACTTCAATCAAGGTGACCATCTGCAAGAGGTTCACTCTAAGTGGCCCCCTTCAGCAAATCAGAAGAGTGCAATATTAACAGGCAAAGAGAGACACCTTGGGTGATTAAGCTATGTCCAATTAGTCCACAATTTTGGAGCTTTTTATTGGGAAGGCAGTTATGATGAGGGGTCTTATGCAAAAAGTGCCCTTGTCCTAGTTCTTAGCGGGCAGCGGGCCCCTTGGTGTCCCTTTGGTTAACAGTGGAAAGGGGCTGATTGAAGTGCTGTCCTCTATATGTGTTGTCTTTTTGTATTCATCCCCTTCCTCACTAAAATTATAATAATTCAGTTATTCAAGGTAGACTGTGAAAATTCTAGCATGTCCATAAATTACTTTTAGTCTTATTAAAAGGATAAGCTGTCTTACCCTTTTCACCAAGACAAAGCTTTCTTGCCTCAATATATCTGTCTGTCTGTCTGTCTGTCTGTCTGTCTGTCTCCCTCCTCCTTTACCCAGCCCTAACTGACTGTGTTAAACAGACAGTATTACATTGTTTGGTGTTGACACATTGTCTGCATTACATGCAGCATGCATGCTGAGATTGCTCAGTGGTGTTTCACACTCATTTGGAATTGTAAAAGTTGGCTTTGTGATACTAATTGAAAAACTCCCTGTAGGCATAATATTGACAGCGAGATAGACAAGGCTCTGCGTATTATGTGAATTCACTGTTAATTATGGGATCAAGCAGCAAAACAAATATAGCAGTAGAAAAGATGCTGATATGAGTGAGTTGACTTGAATGAAAAACACTCACTGGACAGCTGGACAACTCATCTGAGTATTCTCACTGTCATCATTCATTGATGAAACTTTTTGATAAATGCCTGAATAAACTTACCTTTAGAAAGTTTTGAGATGTTTCAAAGTTTAACCTGTGACTTTTATTCTTGCTAAAGTATGTAGTTTTGTGGGGAGTCTCATTTAAAAATGGATGAGTCTGTCCATGGTAATAAATATTGCATAATCCTACTTTCTGCAACCTCACATAGTTAGTTTTTACAATTACTGTAGGGCAAGGCTATTTGCAGGTATATGATTGGATTGACCCACAAACCTGACATCATTCATTACTGTTACAGATGACAAAAATGGAATAATCAGTTTTGACTGATTGAAGCCTGTTTTCAGTCATGCATTTAATCCCTACTAATGTTTTACATCAGCTGATGTTATTTAAAGGGGTAATAGCTGTAATGCCAAGCTGTGACTGAGATGGTCTCATAATCCATTAATGCCGATCTGCACTATAAAGCCACATATGTAAGGTCTGAAAAAACACATCCAAAATAAGCCTTTTATGGGTTTTAAATCTACTTTAAAATGTATATTTTAACCTATAATCCTCTTATTTCATGCATAAAGTTGCATTTATGGCAGTGCATCATTCTGCTATTGAGGCCCAGTGACCTGTGAGCGTTGTTTTGTTTGTTTCATCAGTTGCTTTGTGACATCCGTTAAGACATTATGAAATGTCTACTGCATTTGACTGTTGCATAACCATTAGTTGTTTTTAAGCTTTTGATGAAAATTAAAATAGTGCATTTATATTGCTTTGCTAAAGCAACAGTCTGTAGTTGCTGTATTAAATCACTTATATAATGCAAGAATGATCCCTTTTTAATTTGTGAGAACAACAGTCACAGCTATCTGCCTTGTGTGCAGCCTCTCGGAGTACACACAATGTTTCCATCAAGGACAAAAGTGCTGTTCTTCAGGCTTACGACCAGAGCAGGGTATAATTAGGAACTAAATGCTGCTTTAAGTCAGAATGTGGTCTGCGAGCATTTCCAAAGGACAACCAGTCTTGTGGTTTGTGGTTTTTATCATCAAATGCAAATTGCACAGTTGAAGAGGAGTGGCACTGACTCATAGAGTTTATAATATCCAGGAACCTCATCCGCTAAAACATTCATGCGGCGCAATATGTCAAAAGTAACATATTCATGTTTTTTCCAGATAGTAGACAGCCCATTAAACACTAGATTCAGCGAAGTTATAATTTTCTAGAACCTTACTATTTTGTGAAGAAAAAACATGCAGGAAAGTCCAAAAGCCCTTGGGATCAAATTTTGAGCACATGCCAACAACAAGGAAGTGAATGTTAGCCTATGGTGTAAAGAATGGCAAATGACCAAAACAAGTACATAAAACAAACATTCAGCTGTATTCCTAAAATTGAGACGTTTCACAGCAACCAGAGTAAATATTATATGTGTAGTATTTATCATTCATGTGATGAAGTGTGATCTGGAATGGAAAGCCTTACTTATGACCATTACCTAAAAAAAAACCTTATCTTCGCACAGGGATTGTCTAACAGAGAAGCATTATTGGATGTCTCTGAACTTATAGAAAAATTAATATGGTTCCCACTGAAAACACTGCCAGAGTTGTGATGAGAGGTTCTATGTTGACAGTGAAAACATCTGCAAACACTGAACTGAAATAACACAGAATATGTGTCCAGTGCTTTTAAAGTCATGTGAAGTTTGGCCTAAAATAATTCTAATAATAGTTATAGAAATTTTGTTTCAGAGTTTCTTCTGCTTTCATGGTTGTTAAGGTTTTACCCACAATTTTGGTAGTATTTTTAAATATGAAATCACTGTAACCAATGAGCTCATATATGCCACTGCTACAGTAATCCTAGATACACTTGGGTATAAGATCAGGAATGCATATAGAGAAAGCCCTTATGGAAAGGTAGGCTGGAAGCCAAAATCAGGGAAACTTGAAAGGATGTTATAAAAGTTATGAGATGTGGGTACTGGATGGATGGGAATGACAAAAAATGTCCATAATTGGGGGCTCTACAAACTACCAAGCAAAGGCTTATAACTATGGTGACTAGGCTGAAGAGATACACCAGAGAAGCAAAGGCCAAGAGAATAAATGGTCTGTTTGCCAAAGATCCAGCAGCAACCTCCCAGAAAAAGAACCAGTTAACAACACAAAGGCAAAAATCTTATAAGGTGTCTCAAGAATGAAATGCTGATAGCACCAGGATCTGATATCCACACCAACTGGCTGAAGAAGTGGTACTTCATCAACAAACACCTGGCAACACAAAGAAGCAGGCTGCTAGTAGCAGGTACTCATCTTGACTTGCTAACACAATCATGAAAGATCCCTGCAAGTTTATGACACCATGAAACTACCATGCCAACTAGCTCTCTCTCTAAAACATGGAAGCTCCTCTAAGGCATCATAGCAACCAAGCTGAGTAGGCTTGACATGAGTTAACATATAAGCACAGCTCAGAAGGCATTGAAAATAATACCAGAAGGCCAAAACACCAACTGCTGGTTAATAGAGCACTACACCAGGGCTGTAAGACCAGGAAGACTAATCTCAGCACTGTCTGGTTGGACTACAAGAAAACCTACGACTCAATGCCCCACACGTTGATAGTGGAGTATTTGGCACTATACAAGGTAAAGTGTGTTCATAACATCAATCAGGAACTCAGTGGAAGACAACATTTGAGGCCATTTGGCTGGATAGGTGTGGCTGGAAAATTGCAAAGAGAGGTATCGTGATCAAGGCTGAAGGGGTTAAGATATCAGAAGGTATAATAGCAGATATACAGGACAGCTACAAATACATGGGTATCCTATAAGCCAACAGGGTCCGCAATAAAGATCCATGAAGATCAACCCCAGTCAAATATCTCAGTAGGTAAGATAGATCCTGAGATGGTAGCAGTAGGAATAAGAGCTGAACTATCAATACATATGACCTACCACTCATCAGACTGTTACTCAACTGGAATAATAAGCTGGCCACAGGAGAACATAAATGCCACTGATGTCAAGACATAAAAACTCCTTACAACATATGGTGCTTTTTACCCAAAGTCCAACACGCGGAGGCTTTACAGCCAACAGAAAGTAGGAGAGCAGAGCCAGAATCCAGGAAGAAAGATGAAAAATCAATGAATGCTTTAGAAAGATGACCCCAGGGATAAGCTGCTCTAAGATTTCCTCAGATATCTGAAGACACAACAGTGATGAGAAACTATCATGGAATACCAAGCCACTGCATTGGATATATCATGGACTGATTGAAGAAGGGGTTGACATCAAGTAATCTGACTAGTGGCTAGAAAAGCACAAAAAACAGGGAAGTAACAGGGGCTGAAGGAACAACTGGAGCAGATGTGAAAGGTAAAGACCAAAGTGGCCCCACAATGATAGGAGCAATAAGACCAATAACGCCCAAGCTGGAAGAGTGGCTCCAGCAGATTCCAGGCACATCAGAGGCAGCTGTGCAGTAGAGTACAGTTCTAGGAATAGCTAAGATGTTGATGCATTTTTACTCACCTTCACCAAAGAAATTACTCACAAAAATATATATATTTAACAATTGTGCAGACTGAATTTTGAGCCAGCTTCACCTAACATATATTTATAAACATTCATTTATATTAAATCAAAAACTCTTCTTGATTTGAAAAAAAAAAAGCTCATAGCTAGTTTATGTAGTGTCTGTTTACCTCCATGCATTGAGTGGTTGCTTTGGAACTTTTGGTCTTGTGGATTTATTTTTTGTTTATTGCTAAAAAAAAGTAAAAAAACAAACATTCTGGCCAATGATAATTTCTTGCAGATCATTAATAATCCTTTCTCTTCGACTGTTGTCTTATTAGCGTAAACTGGATATAACCCCAACTCCACAGAAATGTTGGCTTTTCATAAGCCTTTTAAACAATAACACGGGGACAGTCTGATGTTGAAAAAGAAGATAAAAATGCACACCTTCGATACTGAAAGCTAAAATCTGCAGTGTCTAGTTCAAGTGTAAATGCATGTAAAAAGCCAAAATGCATAGATGGGGCTCGTGTATAGACAGGATTTCAACAATTCAGTTTTAACAAACTTCTGAAAGTAATCAAAGCTGTTGGGATGCATTTTTTATTGCCCACTGAGTTTAGCTTGAGGATAAAGTATATTAATTTTGGCAAAGGAATTGTCCCTACATTCAACTTTCTGGGAGATCAGTACAAAGTTCAAGCCACTTCGAAGCTGTAGTGTTTTGCTCAAAAATGCTTGCGTCTTTGCCGTCATGATTGGAACTCACTTTATGTTGTGTTTTTGATAGAACTTTTTCATGGTCTGAGATAGTACTAATGAGATCACTGAGCTTTATTTTGAATCCAAATACACTGTTGACTCACTGCAGATAATTATACTCCACTGAATCCAGTGGTTTTTGTGGTTCATTTAAACTTTTTGGATACTCGAGTTTTTGTTTTGTTTTTTCTAATGAAAGTCTACCTCACAAGCTCCACCATTTGACTCTCTGATTCCGTGTAGGACATTACAGGAAATGACTTTGGTTAGCCACAACTTTCTTCAAAAAAAGAAAGAAGAAGAAATAAAAAGCGCAAAGCAGTCCGCAATGAAGGCTGTTGGTAATGCAGTGGAAACCCAGTGTCTCCACTCAATGTATGCATGGCGTCTAGCCATACGACACATTTCTGATGGACAGTTTATTAGAATTTTTTTTAACCTTTGGTGCAAACTATTTGAAAATCAACAAATGGACACTGAAAATATTTAACTGTCATGCCAGACAAATCAATCTCTGACAGATAAATACAACTTGCATTAATGACCAAATGCTGAAAATAGAAAACTAAAACTAAACTGTAAATGTGCCTTCACTCCCACACTGTATAATGTTAGCATTTCATCCTAGCGGTTAAACGCTCTCTTGACTGAGCACCCTAAATACAGTTCTCTCAATATTGGTCTTATATTCTTGCAGAGGGCTGCAGTTTAAGTCATCAAGCTGCAGTTTGCAAAGACAAATAGAAACTTGTGGTTTATCCAAGTGGAGTTTGTATTCTAGCGACCGGTGATGAAAACACACATATTTATATGTTGTGTATTTTTCTAATTCTCATTTTGGCACAAACTCAAAAGCATTTCACAAAAAGAATACTGTGTTTTGAATGCAATGCAGTAAATAAGAATGTCCACGTTTCTCCCTGTGAGAGGTGTGTTTACTTTGGAGGTTTGGACTCTGGCCAGTGGAGGAGGAATAGTTTTCAGAAATAATCACGGGGCATACATATCACCACTATAAAGGCTGGGATGTTTGTTCTTAATGTGCTGGAACAGCAGTCTCACTCAAATGGCAGAAATAACTTAGAGAAATTGCAATATTTCACACTGATTTGAAGTGTGTGGAAAAATTCAACATATATCAGCATAATGCATGCAATTATTTAAATGGTGAAAATACATTATGCAGCTTCAGCTAGCCTTGTCACTTATTCTCCAAATCTTATTCTCCCCAAAGAGCCCTCATTTGGTGTTTTACGGTGGTGATGAGGAAAATTATCTGCCAGTACAAATTCTCTCATAAGGCTATAACTACCTTAAAACCTGGTGCATGTTATTGCACCTTAATAACTATGCAGGAAGTGATCGCTCGTATCGGAAAAGAAATATATGATCTCAAGATAAAGCTGATCGTGATAACGCCTTCTGCAGCATAACAGTCCCCTTAATGTAGAGGTTAGACGTTCAGTGTTTTTCCTTTAATTTGTCACCTGTCCGCAAATAGAAAGAGTAATGATAGTGGTGTTATTCTTACCAGAATAACTTCCACATCCACTGTTTCTGATTACCTATTGGTCATTACCTAAAGTAAGACTAGGCAGCTTTTCAGATGAAAATAGTGTGAACGTCTCAGAAGCTGTCAGTGGAATATTCTATATTGGCTTAGTTAGTACAGTAAACAGGTAGTATCTATCCTTGTTCGCCTGCGGTAAAATGTTATTCCATCTGTGGTTGTTTACTGTGCAAAGCCATAAACGTCTTCATTCTGTAACCTTATTCAGTTCTCAGACTGGACATCCTTATTTCAGGGCTGAAAGTAGTGAAAATATTGATGGATTGAGGTATTGTGGGTTTGTATGGAGCAAACCCACAACGGCTTGGTATTTACAGTTAAATTTAAACCTCGTGAAGTTGCGTACTTCTGTTAGAAACAAAGTATACATGTCTTTGTTCCTATCTGTACTTATTTATTATATTTCTCATTATGAACAGGCACAAGAGACGGCTGAAAAAGTCTTGAAAAAGGTTATACAACAGTTGGTTCCTATACGGAGCTGTATTGCCAACTGCAAAAATATAAATACTTCTTAGTAGACTGTACATCTACTATAGTAACTGTTATAGTAAATAAGTACATTCTCTTAAATGTTGTACTCGGGAACCAGTGTAAAATTCTTGTAATTTATTTCAGTACTGCAGTGTTTCGGTACTGTCCTTTTTATGGTTGGTTCTCAACATTTATACTGCTGTTACTGCTGTAAAATTTCAGCATTTCATATACTTTAAATAAACACCACGGCAATTGGCTGTACTAAATTATAAATAAGAAGAATACAATATAAAATACTGTTGCAGAATGAGTAAGCTCACTTCCAGTATTTCTATACTCACAAAAAAGAGTATAAGAGTAAAAGTCTTATTACTAAAACTTATTTTTCATAAGATGTTTTATCTATAGCTAGAGGCTTGAACACAAATATTAGAATGCCAACATCAGCTTTCATGTTGTTTCATGTGGCACATCAGACCAGGTAATGTTTTTCCAATCTTCTGTTGTCCAATTTTGTTGAGCCAGTGTGAATTATGGCCTCGGTATCCTGTTGTTAGCTGACAGGAGCTGTACCCAGTGCAGTCTTCTGGTGCTGTATCCATCTGCTTCAAGCTTTAACATGTTGTGCATTCGAAGATGCTCTTCTGCATACCTTGTTTGTAACAAGTAGTCATTTGAATTGCTGCTGTCTTCTATCAGCTCAAAGTAGTCTGGCCATTCTCCTCTGATCTCTGACATCAACATTGGATATTTTCTGTGGAGATCAGCAGGTTCTGAAATAACCAGGCCAGCCCATCTGGCACATTCAAATTCACTGAAATCACCTTTCTTTCACATTCTCATGCTCAATTGATAATGGCTACTTGGTTAAACACACTGAGTTGGTGCCATGTGATTGACTGATTAGATATAACAAGCATACCTTAAAAATAAGGTACACAAATTATTTAGTTAACATCTGTCTGAACAAATTAACAAATATTGTAGAGACTAAAATAAGATTTTTCAGGGCAACAAGAGAAAATCAATTATATTACTTATATTTAGAGATAGAATCAGGCATGATCATTATATCACAATGAGATTCGACAAGCAAGTCTCCACACCGCCTTTACTTTGTACCTGCAGCTATCTGTCCATGGTTATATATTCCATTGTGTCACGTTTAAAAAATATATATTCTAGATCCAAAATGACTGTGATAAATGTTTAGAAAGGTGAATTGTTTATGCATAGATTTACCTTGTTCTCCCTGCTGTCTCTTGCTCATCAGTAAAACAATTACTCGTTACTATTTGAAGTGTTCTGCTTCTTGCTTTCATAGAAGCAAAATTTGATTTCTTCACATCCAGACATGTAATTTGTGTCTGAAACTGACAGATGCAACTGCAGCCAGGCAGTCAGCTGCTCTGAGTAAACGTCTGTCTTTAATTTGCACTATTTGCTCTGGATCACTGGACCAAAAAAACAAGACTGTGTGTGTGTGGGTTTTTTTTAGCCGCACCTCCAGGCGCTCTGTACGGCATACGTGTTAGTTTATGTCTCATGGTGTGCGTCTTATAGTTTTGCTGCAGTGTGGCTCAGAGAACAATGATATTGCCTACATGACAGCATTAAATATCCTGGCGATCTAGCCTTTAGTTTAGGCGGCCTGTTTTTTCATTTCAACTCTTCTTGTCATGCTCTGTTAAAAATGAATGTTGTCGTTTTCAGTACAGTCACATTTGTCAATGCCCGAAAGTGATCCACAGGCAAACAGCAAGTCAGTCAGTGTGACCTATTAGAATGGAAAAAGTTTCCCTGACTGGAAAACCACACCTGCGTTACCACGTCACCCTCATATAAAATGTTCAGAAGCTGAAAATATATAAGGGGTAAAAAAAAAACAACTGCATGGAATAAAATGTAATTTTTGTCAGTGTTAAAATTTTCCTCATGTCGATCAGTTTACCGCTGGAATAAGCCTGCATGCTGCGAGTGAAACTGATGCTGTTGAGTCAGGGAAGTTTAGCTTTCATTTTATCACAGTAAGACTGATAGAACTCTTCAATGAATCCACTGATGTGGTCAAAGTATGGGACTTTCTAATATTTATCCACTGTATTACTGTCACTCATATCCGGTGAATTTTGGAGGTAGGAAACTGGATTTAATTTTTTTCTCCACAGCACCAGGAGCAGGGTTCCAGACAGTTTGACAGTTTTGAAGCAGCTGTAAAGAGAAATTAATGTCTAAGTCTGAACTGATTTTCATGCTCATTTCAGATCCAGAGGAGAGTCTACATCTGCAGCGAAATATTTACACTTTTATGTTGTTCTTGTCATTTTAACTGCCATGTAGCTGAGTTGTAATAGATGTTTTGTGTTGGAAATTTTCTTTGAAAGTATCTATTTTTCACACTATTCCTGTTTCCACTTCCATATCCTTCCGTTAACTCTGAGGCTTTCCCCCTGATTTGCAGGTTTACACCGATGATGTGCTGACAAAAGAGGAACAGTTAGAGTTTTTGTACAGAGCCAAGCAAAAATGTGAGGCCATCATCAAGGCAAAGCAGAGGATTCCTGGTGAGTACAGAAACAAATCTGTCAGTCTTTAGCCGTATGAGTGGCTTTGTGAGTCTGTAATGACAATACTGTTATTCTTCAGGGGGACTTGAACTTTCAGTATTGAATTTCATGGCAAAATGGTCAACAGCCACATAGGAGATTTAAGTAGGATTCATCATCAGGGGGCCGGAGGAATATCTGTATAAACCAGCATGGCTCTTTAATATTTGTTCACATATTCCATTGTGTGCTACAGCTGTGGATTGAGTGCAGTCATGTGAAAAAAAAATCACAGATCCCTAAATCCAGAATTAAACCTTAAATCGCCTGTAGGATGTCTTTTAGCTGGAGACTCATTTTTAACCTGGGGCTTGAAATGGATGTGCACCGCTTCTCTTGCAAAAGCTGAAATCTGTAAAAAACAACAAAAAACAAAAACTAGGTTAAATGGCATATCTGCACACCTGACCCCAGCCCCTTCCATTTTTTAGACTGGGGAAAGTGGTGAAAGTGGGGTGTGAGGGGTGGGGTGTGGGACATGTACGCACTTATCAAGGTGTGCTGTGGTTTAAAATAGGAACATTGCCTCCAGGTGTGCGTGTGCATGATAGTGCAGATTTGACTAACATTTAGCGCATGCACAGGACATTGTTTGCTTTTGGTTCATTGTTTACTCTGTTAGCAGGATTGTGATTCTCCTCATTCCAAAGCAGAGTAACAAAGGGATCACAGATTCAATGTTTGTCATGCAAATCACCCAGTAAAAGGGGTGTGTTAGAGAGATAACAGATACAAATCCATAAGTCGTCCCTAATAGCTTCTGTATATCGAATAACATGTCTTGTTTAGCTACAGATTATTATTACAAGATAACTAATAGCTAAAAACTGGAGGAAACTAATCAAGCAGAATGCGTGAAATTGAAATGGGATCATGCGTTTGGAAGGTGCCGCTTTATTTGCCTTTTATTATTGGTTTCCAATAGTGTGATGTTCCACTACCTGTTAAAGGTTTTTTAGTTAAAAGATTTCTGTCACAGGCACATTTGTCAAAGGCGTTATCACTTAAAAATAGTTTGGGGCTTTCCGCTTGTGAGGAAGCTCCCCAGTGAATTCTAGCTGAAGCTAGAGGTTCAATGTGGAGTGCAGTAAATCCCCCAGAGGCTGCACATGGCTGCCGAGCTGAAATATAATGTATGAGGCGGAGGATGCCATCAGACACGGGAGGTGTACCGAGAGAAGGCTGTGTATGGAGGGAGAAACCAATCAACAGTGAAGTTTACCAAGAACTGTGGAAGTAAACTGCATAACCAGCAACATGATGAACACAAGCTTGAAAGTAAAGAGTCCATCGAGACGCCATGTTGATTGAATGTGATTGGTGACTTGTTTGAGAGTGACTGTTGATCATAAGAGCTTAAACTAATCAACTGATGATGTTCATACTTCACCATAATAAGTAAATATTTAAATTAAAGGGACCGTTTTGCCTGTATTTCGCTGATATGTTAAAATCACGGCCCATTCTTGGAGCAGTTGCAAGACATTTTTTGTGAACTGTAAGTTGATGGTTACATTTAAAACCTCAGCTTTGTTTCCTTTGTCTTCTCTGTGGCTTTCCGAAGGCTGAGCTCGAAGGCAAACCTGGTCCTGGGGTGTTTTTCAATATTTATGGCTATCTGAAGAATGCCATTTTCCTGCAGACCCCAGCACACTGTATCGTCATGTGGTTGCTGTCATTCTCCCAGTTGATTGGAGAGGAATTCCACAGCCAAACCAATCATATTATTTTCTCTTTAACCCCAGTGCATTGTGGTCACATGAAATTCTTTGCCCTCCAAACGATACTCCTTGTAAATGAAACACATAATTAAAAACGTTTACTTCCTGGCTCAGAACACAAAAGCTATTGTTGACTGTTCCCTGTAGTTACATTACCCACGTGGTATGTCCCAACTTTTCATGGTTTTGATAAATATCCACTAGCTCAAATTAGATTAAAAAAAAAGTCAGAATTGCTACTTTTGAGAATTGCAGAGGGCCGAGCAGCAGATTTTGTTTGCTTAGGGTTTATGTTCCAGCTCTTACAGCACGCTTAACAAGATGGCTATAGGCGCCAATGCAGAGGAGAGCAATCAGTGAAACATCAGAGATCTCGCAGACGAGAATCTATCCTGACATGTTGTAGTGACAGGAAAGGTTGGTGTCACATGTCCGCATGCACCTCCGAGCGCATGCTATGTTCAGTACGAACAATGGGATAAAACCTAACATTTTGCACTATCTTGACTAGACATATGGGACTATATGTACATTTATATTTTAATCTGGTATAAATAGTTGATAACCACGGCCTTATTGCACTCGCATGTTCCTGTGTCTGCACATTAGGGGAGACTTTGGCGCTCAATCTGGACTCTAACAAGCCCATCGGGAATGCCTGACTGGGATTCTGTGAAATGCTTGAGGTGCTGTTTAGGGGGTACATCAGCACAAGAGAGCTGACCTGCATACCTGATGATGCTGGTGTGCCGAATGTGACTCATCCTGCATGTAGTGGTTTTTTGCTGACCTCTTTTGGAAGGTTGCACATGTCTGTTCAATCACATTACAGATGAAGAAATTAGAATAACCCTATTACCTTAATATAGAGTAGAGTCCTCAGTTAAGTCCCCCAGTGTGGTGGAGACTAACGGCTTGAGAAGCACATATGTGCTCCTTGCATGTACTTGTTTTGAGATTTTCTTTTTCCCTGTAATGCCAGATGAATTGCTTTAACCTTCATTTCGATTTGATTTGAACTCCAGAGCCACATCTGGCTGTTTGTAATTATGCAGTGTGGAAGTCATTTAAAATCTGGGTAGTGGGTTTGCTGTGATGTTGAGTAAAATTATAGATATTGTCAAGATTTTGCCATTAAGTTCAAAGAAAACCGAACTTGCGCTTTCTGATGAAGGATGTCAGTATTTTCCTTGAAAAAGTCATCAAGATTTCAGCAGAAATCACTTTTTAAGAGACATTTTCCTTCCTTTTTGCATTGTGGCGTGAACTTCAAACCATGGGTTGAGATAAACTGATTGCACCAACTACTAGCTTTAGATTTATATCTGTAATTGTTTTGCCTAATCTCCCAGGATTTTTTTTCTGGCTCTTTAACTGTAATCCTGTGGCTTTTTGAACTATTATTGGAGATTAGGAATTACGACGGCTTCAAATGGCAGCAGAGTAAAATGCAGAAAGTGTAGAAAAACTATCCAAAATTATGTGTTAATTAAGAAAGCTTTGAGTGCTGCTTGAAAGGAAAAGCCGTTGTGCTTCATTTGGGCTTCAAATGTGTAAAATTCACCATTTGATGCCTGGGACAAGGTTTTCTTTGAGGGATGCAGTGAGGTTTGCCTGGGGAGGACAGTGGAGGGATGTGGGTTCAAATCCCCAGACCTTGCAGTGTGAAAATAGCTCAACCTTCAAGCTTGTGGTCTGGGTGTAGAATAACTTGGGGAATCATTATAAAAGGCTGCATGTATCAGGAGGAACTGCATGCAGTGAGTGTTTTGACATCTGCAGGTCAGAATCACATGAGTTGGGGGAGAAAAAAACATTCTTCAAACCCCAGTGACATCACAAATACCAAAGTCCCCCCGTAGGCACGTTTATATTTAAATTGTGGTCAAAAAATTTACAGGAAATTGTATGTGTGTGTGTGTCTGTGTGTTTGTGTGTTTAATTTAAGCCTGTTAGTAGGTGGTCCTATGGTAGTAAAACCTATGGCAAAAGCAAGCAGCAATTCTACTTTTACTCCCAGGATGTGTGGTCAGCGTGATTTTCAAAACTAAACGCATTTTTTTCCCACCATGCATCTGCAAGAATCAGTCAGCTCCACTCAGTCTACTCTTTAATTTTGTGCTCCCAGTGACAAGCAGTTAAAAGCAAGTCGTCATTTTGTCAGATGTTTCTTTGTAAGTTTGATTACAGGAATGAGAAAATAATGGATCTACTGCAAAGAGAGGAGAGTTTTAGTTCTATGCTTACCTACTTATTAGTGGTCAAAGTGGGGCAGATGTTTTCAATAATACAACATAAATGCCAAGCCATAAGAGAGGTTTTGCCAAGAATCTGTGGTGAAAGGGACTCCGCTCACACTATCAGCAGGCTCCGTTCCACGGTTTAGCTGAGAATTAGGGGACTGTGTGCACTCATAGGTTTCCCCCCCACTTTGAACGTAAAGTTCTTTGTCTGAACTTAGCACAGATGCATTATGGCAAAGTTTAATGTAGCACAGTCTTTGCTAATAATTTGACACAAAATTTTCTGTTGTGATCACCGGGATCACCATGCATCTTGTAAAAATGTGGAGAAAACTTTTTTTGCTTTAATGATTCCTGGTAAAAATTTTTGCATTCATAATCAGCCTCATTTAAAAAAAAAAACGAGAGAGAGAGAGAATTATTATCATTAACCAATTCTGTTGTTCAAAGAGAAATATGCAATAACTGTTTTTCATGTGATATTTTTATATGTAAAAAAATGAATGCAAATATGGGATTTCATGATCATGATCATTATTATTATTGTTGTTGTTATATTATTATTATTATTATTAGTCAATTCTTTACTATATAATTTATTGTTATTAATAAAGTGAAATCACCCAAACCACTATGGTCACCTAAGTCCAGACTGATACAAAATTGTAGTTCCTAACACATTTATTAGACCACGTCTCATAAAAAAAAAACCCCAAAAAAACAAAACAAAACTGAAAACTAAAAATGACTGAATTCAAATTTTACCTAAATTTGAACAGGAAAAAAAAGAGAATTCTGAGAACCATAAATTAATCATTTATTACAAAATTACATGTTTTATTATGGTTGTTTTGAAAAACAGTGAATCTGAAAATTCATGTATATTAAGAATAACTATACTTTAGCACTAAAAATGTGATTTTGATTAAATAGCACAGCTGTACTGTTGGATTAGCTGTTATAGAACATAAAACAATATTTTGGTAATCATAAATACTGTTAATTTAAGGAAGGACTGGCACAAACCTTTTAGTCGGTGGTGGTCTAAAACATTTTGAGGACTGTAAATTGTAATGAGAACTTGGAATTTTTTTTTTCAACTTAATTACTAAATTTTTAAAATAAATATTTTACATTTTCAAAAAATTAATTTAAATATACATAAAATTGTTGCACTGGGTATAATGATTGGCCAAATAAGACATTTGTTTTACATCTTATCACCATTTTTCCCATTCTCTAAAATTTCATTCACCCTAGCAAGACATAACTCTGTACGTAAATGAATAATCAAATTGGATGTTGTTAATTAATTGAATGTGATCCATCTAAAAAAAAACCTCAAAACATATGATACATATTGAAAGTGAATTATATAATATAGTGCTGTTATTTAACCATAATTTGCCAGTTAGGGCACTACAATGCAGCTAGTGTTGCAGGAAGTCTTTAAATAAGATCCACGCTAAAACCAATTCCATACAACATTATAATGGTTGTTGTGTTATCAACAACGGAGCAGTTATGGAAATATCCGGCAGCTAACAAACAAGCCTTAATGAACACACCACACCAGATTCAATGGACAACTTGTTGTCAGCATGCGGGAAATTCCATGGTTGCAAGTCTTAATTATGTGACAATAGATGGGAAGTGGACAGGCATGTGTTTTCTTTTGGTGACCCATATTTCCCACAAGTAGAACAAATATGAATAAAAAAAAAAAGGGGGGGGGGGGGGGGTCAGTTATGCCACACATGAAATTACAAGGCTGCTTTTGCAGTGCCATTCCAGTGCTGTTTATGTATCGTGTGTCTGCTTTTTAAAATTCAAACAAAAACCCTGAAAACAAGCAGATCTTGGAAATGCCTACTGACCATTACTGCAGTGCTATAGTCATGACAGGATTTGGTTTTAATTCAACTCTTTTCTTTTCTCTGCAGATGGTTTCTGCTCACCAGATTGGGATGGCATTGTTTGTTGGCCTGAAGGGCCTCCTGGGAAAATATCCACTCCCTGTCCAGAGTATATCTTTGACTTCAACCATAAAGGTAAGCTTGGCCCTGGATACAGTAAGCAGTTAAATCCCTGAATTTTAAAATGAGTTAGGCTGCGCTCTGCAAATTCATTGCAAATTATAACTCGAGCTCTCTCTGAACCTGCTTTGGCAATTTATTGAATTATGCAGCTTTAAATCTGTAATTAAAAACAGACTTCTTTTGTTGATTTCTAGGATTAGCACACCGTCAGTGTGACAGCAATGGGATATGGCAGCTGGCAGCAGCCAACAGAACATGGGCCGATTATACTGAATGTTCAAAACACCTCCCCGAATATAACCCAAGCTATCAAATGGTAAGATCCATCTGATTTCCATTTACATGCTGACACTGTCTCCCACCAAAATAATTAACAGCAGCACCATAGCAAATTGTCTCACTTAAGGTATTTAAGAAAAAAATGTACCCTGCAATTATACTTCCTTTGAAATGCGTAACAAATTAACAGCATGCCTTCTTAGTAATGTGCAATGCAAATAAAGTCTGATCGTATTTACTGAAATGTTGAGAAGATGATGAGGGGATAATGAAAGGATATTCATGTGGTCGCTTTGTGATAAAATGGCTGTAACTGGCTAAATTTATGTTATAATACAAAGTGAAAACAGTGCCAGATTAGTCTTGAACTGAGTCATTCCCTCGCAAATCTAAGACCACTAAGAACTCACCAGAAATGGCTCAGTTGAGTAACTTAACAATAATAAGACCCGCAGTTGCACAGTTGAGTCATGCAGCTACATTCGTCGATTTTAATGATTTTTATGCATCCTTTCTTGTGAATGCAGTATCGTCAAATCTTGCACAAATGTTCTCTTGGATTAAGGAAGAACCGATTAGATTTTCATCTTCTTTGAAAACCATTAGTGTGGAGCATTAGCAAACATTTTTATGCTTTTGCAACAGCCTCGACCATTTTGGGAAGACTTTGCTGCAAATCTTTGATATAACCTCGACAGCATCACTAATAGGTGACGAGACCTGGATGCTAGTCAGGGGTCCACCTTATTACAGGTCTCTTCGAGGTGTTTGATAGGATATATGTCAGGGCAGGCCAGACCTGTGTAGGCCAGTTACGTCTGACAACACACACATATAAAAAAATATATAATATGCTATTTCCAAGTGTGTGCATGAAATCTATAATATAAAAGTCAGTGAGTGAAGAGTTGAGAAGGTTTTAACAAAATTTTTAGGATGGTTTGGAAAGGGTTAATGAAGTTGCACCTCATACTGTAGTGCAATCTATTTCATTGATTTGAGGCTATTGCAGTGAAAGGTAATTTCTTATGACCATTTTATGCTGTAGAATTATTATTTTTCTTCTCTAAGGCCAAACCATAAAAATTGACATACTTAGGCCCAGGGTGGAGTGTGTTGTATATTTAGCTCAGCTAATGTTTTAATGTTAGAGCTTTGTTGTCATTTACCTGACGTTATAATTAATTATCATAATGAGGTCTTTATAGTTGTTGTATTTGTTTCATTGTTTCATAGCAGACCTGTCAGCTGATAGTGTTTCTTTGCTGTGTATCCTGACACAGTTTCACATTTTAAGCGGGCGTACACGTCTTACAAAATGGAAATCTTTAACTTTAATAAAGAGGATTATGTGTTGCATAATCTGTAATACCATGAGCACCAACAGCACCATTACACTGCAAAGCATCGTGTGGAAACAGTTAAAAGAAGAAGAACTACTACAACCCAGTGTGACTGACAGCTAGATGTGACCTTGATCGCAGGTGCCTGTGCAGAGTTCCTCTACCATCGCTCGGGGTGTTAGATGTCAGTGCTGGCAGTAAATAGCTCTTGTAAGAAGGATGGAAAACTTGTTAAAAATATTGATAAATGAAAACATTCAAAGGCTGTGAGAAAGCCGTGAAAGCTGTCATGCTTTGATCGTCACCCTTTTCTGGCCTGAAACGATACGATACCGCTGTCATCTGTATGACGTCGAATGTTCAGATCGATGTTCCAACAGAGGAGCAGTTGCAGTAGATAATGATAAATATGTGTGCATGAACTAAAGCAAACAGCAATACTGCAGACGCACATTTTTTTCTGGCACAAGATCCTGATGCTAAATGATAACAGCAGTGTAGTATCAACTTACATCACAAGGAGGTCCTGGCACTTATTAACTTGGTGACGTGCAGCCAGGCTTCTTCTGCTGGAGGATTAAACTACTGCCCAGTGTACTGATGCTTTCCAGTGACAAACCAGGTTATTTGGAGACATCCTTAAATAAATTTTCCCAACAAACAGGATTAGCATGTCTGACTAAAACATACAGCGGATCAAACAATGCAATTAGGAGGGGATAATGTGTCTGTTGATATTCTAACAAATTATCCTTTTCCAACAGGACGTCTTTCACCGTCTGTATCTCATTTACACGGTTGGGTACTCGGTCTCTTTGGGGTCGCTCATGGTGGCTGTGGTCATTTTGGGATATTTTCGGTGAGTCGATGCTGCTGCTGGACTTTTTCAATCAGTACTTTCAACTACAAATGTTCCCAAAAGAGAGGGCGTTTGATCAGGTCAGAAATTAAGGTTAGAGCAATTGGAGAAGGGATCAAAACAGGGAGTCCAAATGATTCACAGCATGATAGCATGCTGTGAATCCCCCATCACCCCCACCCCGACTCCACCGGATAATCGTGCATCGCAATATATGTGTTGTGTCACAGCGACGGCACGGAGCACACAATCTATATCAAGCATTACCTTTGACTTTTACTTTGACTTTTAACAGACTGCCTTTGAGGAGGAGCCTGCCTTCAGGCGTGCTGTAATGCATGCCTCATTGCCTGACATTTAGGTTCTTTGTTATTTTCATGCTGATTTCAGATTTCGCTGACACACAACCAAAGTGTGTATGCTGAGTTTTTATTTTTTATTATTCCTCCCAGCTTACAAAGATTACATTTCCTAATCAACATCCACCTTTTCCCACATGTAAACATCTAAACAAGGGAGTGAAGGGATGTGAATTCAGAGCAAAGTGCTGTGTTTGAAAAGCTCTCCTCCTACTGTACAAACATAAGAGGTATCAGCCTTACCTTAGGGCTACTTTCTTAAATGAAAAAGGAAAAAACCTTAAAACAAGGTTGAATTCAGTCTGAAAATGTCTGTTTTTTTTAATCATTTTGATTAACACAGGGCAGATTTGTTATTATTTGCTTATTTAGTTGAGCACAGGGACTATCACTAATCAATGGGAAGGAACTGTTTACCAATGCTCCAACCGGCGTGACTTACTGTACAGGCAGGCAGTCAGAAGGTTTTTAGGAATGCTCCCAACTGGCACCAGGAAATCTACGGGCAAAATGAGTTTAATAAGTTGTCCCAGGGGCCCATCTGACATTCTGGCTCTGTGCTCAGAGCACTCCAGCCATGTCTCCTCTTTAACACATCAGCTTTTAGACAGGAGAGTTCATAAATGTTTTCCAGGGAGAGAGAAGAGGGGATATTTTGCATTACCACTTGTGTTCAGAATTTTTCACTGGGGAAATGTACGCTAGATTAGTTTTTCTCAATCAATAGCTCTCTGAGGGTTGCTCGTCAAAGAATTCAGCTCATTAAAGAGTCTTTAGAGAAAGAAACAGTGGGTAGAAATTACACTGATCTAATGTCAGCGTCAAGTAAATGTTGACAAATTTAGACTTTAAACTGTCATGTCTTTTTTTTTTTGCACTAGTAAATATTCAAGAAATTTTAGCATTGACGTTTTGTCTTGACTGCAATAATGTAGCCTTTATGGCTATTGATCCTGCAGCTCCCTTTGGAGCACAGTGCCAGAATCACTTCACAGTTGCAAATGTTAACATTTCTACAAATGTTAAGAATGAAGAATTTTTGACTGATAAACTTGTGCTTTCGTGGAAGCAAATTTGGATCCCTTTCAACACATGCTTGCAATTTCGTTTTTACTGCTCACTTTGAGTGTAACGATTTAATATTTGTGTGTTTCAAGCTCCTAATTCTTGAGAATGTGTTGTAGTCAGCGTGGAATTCAGCTGGCTCTAATTAAGATGCGTATTGTTTGTGTGCGTGTGAAAAGTCGAGCACAAACTTAACATTGAGGTGTACCAACTGTCTAAAAAAAAGAAAAATAGGAAAAATTTCTCACATATCTGATATTTGACCATACCACTCTTTTTTTTCTCTCTCTCTTTTTTAGACGGTTACACTGTACCAGGAACTACATCCACATGCACCTCTTTGTGTCCTACATGCTAAGAGCTATAAGCATTTTTGTAAAAGACGTTGTTCTCTACTCCGGATCGACATTAGACATGGAAGGAGTCAGTGTGGAAGACATCAAGTCTATTTCTGAAGCCTCACAAACCGACAAAACGCATTTTGTAAGTAAACCAAATAGAAACGGAAGCAGCAGATAAAGTTGTTGTCGTAGTCAGTGAACGTGCAGTACTCACAAAAAAATATAATGTCAGGATTTGTTTGCTTTACGTGTACACATAATTTGATTAGTGTTGCTTGGTGTGAAGAGTTGTGTTTCCGCATGGGAAGTGTTAGGTAAGTTTTGCAGGAGTCTCAGTTGCTTTTCCAGTACTGCAGCAAATAAACTGTACTGCTTGTCACCGTGCCAAGGTTTTACTAGGCCAGGACTTGGCTTTCCTGAACAGAGTCAAGTCTGAAAAAATTTGTAAAGACTGTGTACTTTTCACGGATGCTTTAATACACAAACAATTTACACTATATATTTAGGGATATCTTTCATCCTCTGTATCTCTGCAAAGTGACTTATACTGTATTCAAACTGCTTAGTAAGTGAAATATTGTGTGTGACACAATGAGGGAACTTAGGTGTGTGTACTCTGGCATAATTCATCATTTTATGTATGGAGCAAATAACCTTTTTCAACCACTTATTTTCTTAATTAAGAAAAAGAAAATGTAAGGTCTGAACCACAGACCAGTCCGATCACAAAAGGTCTGACGCTCCTGCATAAATCACAGGCTGAATATGTGTATATAATGCAAAGCCTTCTTCTTTATAGCAAAATTGGAATTAGGTGCAGCAACTTATTGCACTTTATTAATAAGGATGTATGGAAGCTCAACTCAGTCTGAGCTCTCTTACTCAAACTTTAAGTAGTCTTCATGAATAGTCCCCGAGGCTTCTTAAAGAGATTCCAAAATTCCTATTTGTATGCTTGTTCTGTTCTCTGTGAAGATATTGCTGCAGAATTTTTGACACACTGCAAACCAGTTGAAATATGTCAAGTTTTCAGCTTTGGGAATCACCTGTTGGTTCAAAAATACCTGTCAGACTGTGTTATGTGCGTACTTTTTGTTTGTATATTCAGCTAAAGAAATGGAAAGAAATTATGGGTTTAATGATACTGTTTAAAATTGGTTCTTTGCTAAGTGCAAGTTAATTGTAGACACAACACTCGCTCGTCCTTTGAGTTGTGTGCAGTACTCTGTGCTTTGAGTCCCAACTTTAGTGTTTGCGGTTAATTTTGTTGGTAGTCTATTGATACATTTATGTTACATTGCTTTTAAAGATTAATACAATTGGCATGAGAGACACCGATCATTCACATATAAAATGTGCTTCCCGTATGTTGCATGGTGATAACGCACTTAGTTTCAAAACTTTATTCTGTGCATGAAATAAAACATTTTCACTCAGGACTTTGAAACAGTGGGTTCAAAAGCTTTGTTCCACACAAATACAGATAATGGATTAAGACACTGGGATGGACACAGAAAATAAGAGGCTGCGAATAACACAGGAACAACATTTGTGAATTAGTGCGCTTGGGACTGATAATTAGACATTGCGTAAGAACTGAGTTAAGCCAGTGAACTACATCCATTCTCTTTATTTGTGGTAGAAATATATATAGATAAAAAGAAGTCAAACATTTAATTAAATTATTATTTAATTGAATGTTTTAATAAAACAGACGCATTTCAGAAAGCTGCAATAATAATCCATTGGTCGACCATATAACACCGTAACTATGAAGCGCAGATGCTGTGAAAAAACTCCACAGTGGACTCTGTATGTGCTGTCTGCATGCTTTTAATCTGCATATTTAACATGCAGCATATTTACCAGACTTATCATCTGGTCTTAACTCGCTAGCATGATGATGTTTTGGTTCATTTACAGTACAAACATAACACAGCAGAGGTTAACAGAAATGCTGTTAGTTTGCAGGTGATGAATATTAACCTGTTGCTAACTCTAGTACAATTACAGCAATGTTTATTAATGTACACTGTCCCTGTTAAAAATAAACAAACTCAGTTCTATTCAATTCAATTTTATTTAAATATTTAGAAATGATCAAAATAATCAAACAAATAAATAAATAGACAATTACTGATCACATGGAAACTTATGAAGGTACTAGATAAAAAAAAAAAAAAAATCAAAAGATTACCAAAGCCAGTCGTGGTAGACGCTAACCTCTTTTTGTCTGTAATTCCACTGATACCCATCTAATAATCTAATAATTGCTAAATTTTGTAATCAAGAATCTCAACCCTATAATGGGAAAGGCAGATGGCCACGACGCTTGAGACCTGAAGCTTTCTTAATAAGTGAAAACGTATACTTGCTGGTGGTGGGAGGAAATTGATCCACGCCCTCTGGGGACCAACAAAATTTAACAGCAATCCATTAATGCTCAAATGCGTACAATGGATTGTTAGCACCCTATTATGGGTTATGTCTGGGAAGGAGTCATATCTCTGTAACTACTCGCCCCAGTTTGTTTGTTTTTTCAGAAATTTTCTCATCCCCCCCACCCGTAAAAAAAAAAAAAGACATGTTATTTTTTATCAGAAAAAGAGTCTGGCTAAAAAACCAACATATACAGTAATGAGCCTAAACTCACACAGTGATCCATGAGCAAAATGTGTTGTTTCCACAGTAACAAAATGGCATTGTAACTCGGTTACAGATGTAGTTCAGAGCAGTATTTTCCCATTGGGTGGGTGCAATGACAGTAGCGCTGCAAATTTAGATGTTCCTGAGGTACATCTAATGATAATGAGAAACTTTTATGTGTTATTCAAGATTTGAACTACATTACATTTGCCCATGCTTTCACAACATATGACCCAGCTGTCAAAATATGTCCAATTTCTCTAACAGTCCTAAAGAAAAGGAACACCTGAAGATGGGGAAATCTCATAAAGCTGTTCTGCTATGAGTAAATAATTGTCACATTGTCTGGCTACATTTCTCACTGAGGCTAGTCAGAAGATCTACGAAGATTCCTCTCGAGCTGCTGTGACCGCACTTAGAGAAAAAGAAAGAGGTCCCATGATTCCCAGTAAAAGTCTTTATTTTGTTCAGAACCATCCTTCATCACAAGGATCTGTGAGCACTTTGTGTGCTAACCAATCTGCAGTAATTACAGACAAGAAAATGTGATTAGAGATCGATGTGGGCTAGAGTACTGTAGCCCGTTTGCTTCAAGGCTTAACACGGTGTGCGTTCAGAGATGCTCGTCTGCATACCTTGGTTATAACAAGTGCTTATTTGAGTTACTGTTGCCTTCCTATCACTTCAAAGTAGTCTGGCCATTCTCCTCTTACCTCAGGCTTCACCAAGGCATTTCCACACAGAGAACTGCTGCTCACTGGATTTTTTTTCCGTTTTCGGACCGTTCTCCATAAGCCCGAGGGATGGTTTTGTCGGAAAACCCCAGTAGATCAACAGTTTCTGAACGACTCAGACCAGCCTGTCTGCCACCAAAAACCATGCCACATTCAAAGTCGCTTAAATCACCTTTCTTCCCCATTCTGATGCTCAGTTTGACCTTCAGCAGGTCATCTTTACTATATCTCCATGCCTAAATGCATTGAGTTGCAGTCATGTGATTGACTGATTTGCAATAATAAGCAGTTGAACAGGTATACCTAATGAAATGCCAGGTGAGAGAGTCTTCATTTTTCTGACACTATCAGAGTTGTAAATTGCCAATATATCATTCATGTTTATACTAGCTGGAGGTCAGCTAACAAGATTTTAACCTCGTTCGTGCCTCTAAAGTTGCTCAACAATTAGCGGTGTGGCGAAAAGCAGCAGGAGTGAATCCTGCCTGAAAAATAATCATGCCTGTGGTGAATAATCTGAACATGAGTAACATAAGCCATATTGTTTTGCACCTTTCAGTGGAGCAGTCCTGCTGAGTTTTTTTCATCTTATCTGGATTTTTTGGGAGCTCATTTCAGCGCTGATGCACAGTATTGCAAAAATATATTCATTTCTCAATGCAATTTTGACAGTGTGCAGGACTTTGTTTGCAATGTTAGATCAGTTTCCCCTGCTCATATTCAGCTGTCTCGTGAAATACATGTGCAAAGTGTTTTTCTGCTCAGCTGTGTGATGCATAAAAACCAAATTCTTCCTCTCCATGCTTAGTCCTGACCCTGGGGGATAGCGAGTAAAACCGTACCCAGACAACTTGAGAGGCGTGAATGGTCCATAATGTATCAGCAGGCGTGAAATGTATTTTGGACCCAAACCTTCCAGTGGCCTTTAAACCAAGCAGTATTTGATATTCAGCTCTGTGGCACATAGGAAACCAGCGCTGACATGAGAAAACTGTAGAGGCCCACAATCCATGTCAGTGTCATCATAAAAACCTATTGAAAGTGCCCTTCTAGTTTATCACCTGTAGCTGAAATCAGAGTACCATAGGTGTATGTTAGAGTTATAAGGTATGTGTTTAAACTTTAAATCTGTTGCTTCTTTTCTTCTTCTCTCTATAGATTACCTGTAAGGTGGTCGTGACCTTGTTTATGTACTTCCTGGCAACTAATTACTACTGGATTCTCGTGGAGGGTCTCTACCTCCACAGTCTCATTTTTATGACCTTCTTCTCCAATAGAAAGTGCCTGTGGGGATTTACTGTGATTGGATGGGGTGAGTTTGCTTGCTTAATTTACATTGTACTTGCATGTTCAGTAGATCCATTGACCTGCAACGCAGCTCTTATCAAAGGAATTAAATTTTTGATGGTGTAATTAGCATGCAAATAAGTTGGAACACTTTGAGGTACTTCCATATCTGCTGATGAAATTCTCATGAATAAGAAAGGACAATGGAGAATGACTCATCTGGAGAAAAAAAAAAGAAAATGATTTTGAATATGGGCTTTACAGTTCCTGCATTGTACACACTGTGCGTATAAATGTCATAAGCACAGCGCATACAATGTGGATGCTGTGCTACCCGGATTCTTCTCACATGAGCAAATTATTTTTTGTCTTTTTGATAAATTTTTTATGATACCAAGTTAGACATTTTTTATTTTATTTTGCAGGTGTACCAGCTGTGTTTGTAACCATTTGGGCAACTGTGAGAGCCATGTTTGCAGACACAGAGTAAGTGATCCATAGAAGCAATTTAGTTTCACTACTTTCCCATTAAGTGTGTGTGTACAGTTGTGTATGAATTAACCGCACATATTTGGTATTAGTGTGTCCAATAAAGCTTAAAGTGGCCAAAAATCATGTATTCAAATTCGATTTACAAATGGGCAACTTCACCTGGGTCAAAACTGCCAAAACTCCCAAACCAGACGGGCAGAACTTCAACCACCTCCAACTACCATTATCTGCAGTGTCCACATTGGTCCTGTACCACAGTAAAACATGAAGTTTCTGCAGCTGGGAGCTCGCGACTAAGCTAGTATCCAGCAGCTGTAGAGTGGAACTAAACCACATAATTCTCTTCTCTGTCGGTGAGAGAGCAGCAGAACATTTCTGCCTCCTGTCTGGGTTGTTTTATTGTTTTTTTTTTTTTTAGCAAAAAAACCTACCATACATGATGATAACCACAATATGTACCTTTGCAATATATTTGGGAAACTGAGTAAACATAATAATATCCATATGGCTTAAAATCTAGCAGTAAAACCGGCCTATGGTTAATACCATACTTAACCTAAATCAAATGCTGTCATTGTGCATTGTCTATAAATCTTTGAAATGACATCTGGGGTCAAGTGAACTTTTAATTCCAAATAAAAAGAGCAGATTTTGTTATTTCAAAGCCTTGCAAATCTTAAAGTTCTTTGAGAGCCATAAAACATGACCTGATGTTGTGTTTGTGCCCTTTCTGTATATCCGACATGATGGCAGAAAACAATACCCCCCCCCCCCACAAAGAAGGTTGTCATATCACTTGTTTATTGATGCCTTGTTATTATTTGTCTATCACAGGTGTTGGAACCTAAGCGCAGGCAATTTTAAATGGATATATCAAATGCCCATCGTGGTTGCTGTAGTGGTGAGTACGTGCTGATTTCAACTTTCCCCTACCGTGTGCGAAATGACAGTGTTTCGCTGCACCTGTGGCATCACAGCTGATGGATAAGACACCTTTCAGTGATTCCAATTACATCTAATTCTAACATTATGTTTCTATTTCCTCTTCAGATTAATTTTCTGCTATTTCTGAACATCGTCCGAGTCCTGGCAACTAAACTGCGAGAAACAAATGCTAGAAGGTGTGACACCAGACAACAGTACAGGTGCTGCGTACTAGCGAAGTGCAAAATTATTATTTCTTTTTTTCAATATTTTCTTTTCTGAGTCATGTTACGATTCATTTGAAATTTAATGCTGCAACCAGCAAAGGTAACATTTAGCTACATCATGAGATGCACACGATATGGACAAAAGTCTTGGGCCACATCTCTTTGTAAAATCATGGCTAGACTGCATCTAGCCATGCAGTCTGCCTTTACAGGCATTTGTGAATTAATGGGTCGGTACTGTAATAGTATGTCACCATTGCAACAAGTCAGTTTGTGACATTTCTTTCCTCCTAGATATTTGCGATTAACTGCAAGTGATATTACTGCAAAGTGGAAGAGCTGAGGAACCACAGCAACCACAGTAAAGTTACAGAGCAGGGTTTAGTGCGTAAAAGTCACCACAGCTCTGCTGACTCTGTAACTGCAGAGCTCGCAACCTCCTCTGGCATTAACATCAACACAAAAATTGTGCGCCCAGAACTTCATGGGAGAGCAGCTCCTGTACGCACCTTTGTCCATATAATGCATTTTTGTAATCACTTATGCTTCTCGGGGTGACAGTCTATCCCAACTGTCAAAGTAAAATAAATCCTGGGAACATACTCGACAGGTTTCTAGTCCATCACAGTGCACGTACAAACACACCTAACCCTAAACGACACACTTTTATCTGCAGTGAATTTCCCCACATAGCCTAAGTCTTACAAATGTGGGAGAAAACCCACACAAACACAGGGAGATTAAACGTGGGAAATTCTCAACACAGACTACAAGGTCATCTTCAAATTGCATTCCAACTGTTCTGCACTGTTCAGCATTCAATTTCAAATGATTTCAAATATCATCAAAAAAATCATCAAACCCTTGCATGTAAAAAGCTGGAAATTAAGCTTGATTTGTGTATTTATTTATTTTTTGCTAACAAATGACTTTAACCTTCAATCCACCAACTCATCTTTATTGTTGATCTATCAAAATGAGATGTTTATAAAGTATTGTGTTACGATTTTGAATGTTACAGAAAACTGTTGAAGTCCACGCTGGTGCTGATGCCTCTGTTTGGCGTCCACTACATCATATTCATTGCCATGCCATATACAGAGGTGCATGGGATTCCATGGTTGATCCAAATGCATTACGAGATGCTCTCAAACTCCTTCCAGGTAAAAATCCTGTGATGAAAATTTCATTTTATTCTGATATAAATAATGATGTGCTCAAAAAATCTAATAGGCGTGATTTTTCAGGATTTTAAATGTCCTAAGGGTTAACCTTATCACCAAAAACCAGTTAGTGAATGTCCAGTTGTTGCTTATTGTTTAGTTCTTGAGTTATGGTTAGATCCTAATCAAGATTAAAAGAACAACAGGAGTAGCTGATGACTGAAAATATCAAACAAAATGCCAAATTTTACAGCTAAAATGTTAAATTAAAGTGCATTGCAAAGATATTTCACTCACGGATAATGGGAGTAAAAATCACTGTTTTCTATATTGCAGGGATTCCTAGTGGCAATTATATACTGCTTTTGTAATGGAGAGGTAAGAACTCAGAAATGTTGCCTTTTACACATTTTTACTTCTGCTTTTATGCATAAAAAAAAGTATTTTCTCTTCTAAGGTGCAAGCTGAGATAAAAAAGTCCTGGAGCAGGAGAACTCTAGCCCTGGACTTCAAAAGAAAAGCTCGAAGCGGCAGTAACACTTACAGCTATGGACCTATGGTATCACACACCAGTGTTACCAATGTCACTGCCAGAGGACCGCTGGGCCTCCACCTCACCACGAGGCTGGGACCGGCGCCTGTGAATGGGCACAGGAACCTCCCTGGGTATGTGAAAAATGGCTCCGTGTCAGAGAACTCTATACCGTCATCGGGACAGGAGCTCCACATTCCAGCCGAAGAGCATTCTGCGCATACTCGGCCTTGTGAGGACGAAAAACCCTCGCCCGTGGTTGAGGAGGAGAGGGAGACAGTCATGTGACCTGCAGGACGCTGTCTTTGTCGGTGAAAATCGAGGAAAGAAAATCATCACGAAACAGTCTCAGGATGCCTGCATGCATCGACACTGCCAGTTTTTTTCTCCTGTGAATTGAGCCGGAACATTGCCAAGCGATGAGGCTCGAGGCAGAAAGGCCGTATCGCTTTTGCGGGCTTATTTGATGGGTGATGACTGTCGTTGTTGCAGCAAATAACTCTTTCACCAACCGCCTGCCACACTGAATGTGTAAAATGTTGAGAAGAGGACTGCCGTTCTTTACTTCTTATTCACTGCCATAACTGTTGTTATCCTTCATTTATGTTTCCTCTGGAAGCAATCATCTTGTGGTCATTTTTTTTTGTGCATAAGTAAAAACTGGGGTTTTGTAGTTACTACAATGGCCAAGAATACCCTTAATCACCAAAGTAAAGCCAGGTGGGTACTGAGCGCTCTCAGAGGCAAAAATGTTGGCAATTTAATCAGGAAGTTTTGAATGAAGATTACGTGTGGCTTTAAAACTATTAATCCTACTTGTTGAGACGTGTTCATGTTTCCTGGTGTGGAATCTCATTTGTTCTGCATTGGATTAAATCCACTTCAGCGTAAAAGGGAAGTTACTCAGGTAATTGAAGTCCTCTGTTGTTGCACACCTATTTTTATACTGTTCAAGTGGTGTTTTAGCATAGTCAGCTTTTTGCTCCAGAGGATCCATGTGTGTCATAAAAGATTATTTTGTGTTTCTCTTCCGTTCACACACCGCTCCCCCCACCCAGTATTCAGTCCTCTGACTCCACAGATTTTGAATGGTTAAAATGAATGTACTAGTTCTTAGTTTTTTGTCCATATAAAATGTTAATACTCACACGGCCAAACTAAAAACACCAAAGTAAGAATGTCTTTGCAGACAACCCTTTTCTCTGAGTAACGTCATGTAACTCAAAGGAAAACTGTATATACTGGATATATTCTCAAAGTTGTCAAAAGATGAAGCCCTATTAGAAGGCACAGGATGGAGGCAACAGTCTTATTAATATTCCAGAGGAATATTAATTTAAGGAGGAAACAAAGAGTCTTAAATTCCCCGTGGGATTCTAGGAGTGATATTTGTGATGCTCTAGAGAAAAAAAACTGAAGTTACTACTACACAGTATTTTTTACAGGTAGTCAGTCCAGTGTTGTGCTGCTTCTATGATGTATATACGAGTCACGATGTTTACAAAAATCAGAGATACATTCTAATTGTGAGCTTAAAGTGTTCCTATGTATGGATATGTTATATGTTATAAAGCTGTTTTGATGTTTTTGTTTTTTTCATGTATTGGTTTATGGGATGTTGGCAATATTTGGTTATGTACATAGGCCAAAACAGAACAGTTGAATATCTTTGTAATTTACTATACTTAGCCTGCATGATTGGCAGGGTAGCTCACATGATCTATTATACCAAAGAGAAAAGACATGATAAGCTGCCAGAGAAGAGGTTATACTGAAGATTTTATTTGTATTATCCTCCACCATCACGTTTACAGTGACCAGATTGTCTTAATTTTGCAGTAATATTTTATTTTTTTCTTGTCTTTAAAAAAATATTTTGCTATTATATATAAAAGACCAAAACCAAGAATGATTGAACTTACAATTTCAGTGTCATATAACAAATTCCCGTTTGCCATAGAGCTCCTAGCTGCTTTTGACAGTCAAAAGGAACATTTTCATTCTGCTATAATTATGACGTAAGCTTGACTGGATTGACTACAATAGTAATTACAGGTGGCTGCATGCCGCAGTGATGAAAATAGAAAAAGACAGACTGAGGGAAACCTTTATAAAGTCATGTTACCGTACCTTGCTGCCACAGAAGATTTAAATATCTATCATCCATTTGTATCCTTTATAATGGGTAATTTAATGCATTTCTCCCAGGCTTGTGACAACTGAAAGTTAGCCTAATTTGCAGACCATCAAAGAGTATACCATGTTACTGTTGTATAATCCAGTTTTTCACTCAGAGGTCGGGCAATGTCAGAGCATGAAGATCTTTTTTTTTTTTTTTTTTTTGTAAATCAAGAACACTTGGAAAATTCTCTTTGACCACTTTAATACCCTTTAATATGGTGTTTTGTTCTGATTGTATTATGTAAAAAGATTGTGTTTTGGAATCAAGTGTACAATAGGGCCAATAACCGTAGAGCTAAGGTTGTATTTCATTGTTTCAAATACCTCTCATGGAAGTATAATGTGTATTCCATTGTCATTTATTTATCTTGTGCCGAAGTGTACTCAGTGGACTTGACTTTATAGTCTTCATGCTTTAGATACTGTAATGCGGGCAGTGACACATCATTCAGTCATTCTCTCTTCACTCCTTTGTGATGTAGGCATGTTGTAGATACCAGTGTAAACTTCAGATGAGATTGGAGGATGCTTTCTGATCTCTATTGTTCATCAGTGAATTGTGAATAAGATAATAAATCTATAATTCTACTGTCTTTTCATATCCTAATAAGACACAAACATCAATAATGTAATAATGTATCCGCATATATTTTATTATCAATATAATATACAAATTCCACTTTAGAAAAAGAGTTTCAAAATGTTCCCAGTGAAAAAATTGGATTTTTTTCTCCCGGTATTTACAGAAAAGCAGAGTTTACTTTTGAGCTTTCTTGCCCCCTCCTTTAGCCCCTCCTTTTGCTCCCTTTTCCCCTTTGTCTCCCTTCTCTCCTGGTTTCTTCCCTTTCCCGTCCCCATCTTCCTTCTTGGATGCTCCCTTCTCGCCTTTTTCACCCTTCTTCTTTGTAGATGCGTCCTTTTCATCTCCTTTCCCCTCTTTGGCACTCTTGCCCTCTTTCTTGCCCTCCTTGGTCTTTTTCTCTCCTTTTTCAGCATCCACCTTCCCAGAAACTGTTTTTACCTCCTCAGTGGCTTCTGCTTTTGCAGCTGCAGGAAAAAAAAAGAAAAAGGGTTAAAGGCTTCACAGCGACATCAGGTATCGTCGACACTCTCTGCCTCTAATTTTAATTGGGTGGGAAAATTTAATCCAGCGGAGTGTTGGGCTAAGTAGGTTGAATATAATGAAGGCGCATCTGTTTCCACCTTTTCTAATAACCATTGTCTGTTTATTCTTTTAATGGGATTGTTTGAAGTGCTTAACAGATGAGAACAGGAGAGCCAAAGTTAACAATCAGGTTTGTTTTCGCTCATTATTATTCAGGAGGCGAGATCTTGAGGCTGAGGCCAACAGAGCTACTGAAGATGCATATCGCATAAAAAGCAGTTTAGTATTGGAGAACGATACATTTAAGTAAAATAAAATGTATTTTTATCTTGTCTCATCTTAAATATCACCCTGCCTGGCTCGCTAGCCCTATATATTAGCCCTCGTCTTTGTTTGATTTTTGCCAGATGTGTTGCTGGTATAAGTGTCCTCATCTTAATCTCAGACAGACACTAAACAAGGATATATCCAAGGTTATCACACTTTATCAACACTAAGTGAATATAAACTCCACCAACAAGGATTGATGGGCACCCAACAATGTAACACTCATTAGGACCAACTGTGAAAATTCCTCAAAGGACATACAGACGGCGAGCTGGAGTGAAATATGGTTTCTTCTATTTTTTCTTCTTCTTTGTATGATTTTTCCAAAAGCTGCAAAAAACACTGGCTATATAATCAAAGGCCAAGAAACCAAATGACAAACACACACCAAATGTCAAAAGCTGCCAGAGGGACTCGGAGTAAACCTAAGATCATTCAGTCCCCCGTTTAGCTGAAGTGGGTGAATCCAGCTGACTTAAAATAATCAAGCAACCATAAGAATGTCTGTGAATAGATTTCTTTGTGTTTCCATATTTTGAAGCTGTCTTCTGCTATTATCCTCGACTGTAAAGCTCTTTTCTCTTGGTTTCTTCTAGAGCTATCAGACGGGTTATGATTGAACCTGGCGAGCAGAAACAAGCATTTAAATTTCCAACATTTTGATCCCATGTCCATCAGACTCATATGTCATTTAAATTCCAATGTCAGACATGTAGGCTTTGTGCCATTTTGCCAGTGTCCTGTTGTTTACTTACTGCGGTGGGTTAGTTTAAGGTTAAGAAAGGCTCTGACTCTCACTATTAAATGTCAGATGTTCAGCGTGGATAAAACTGGCACAATTTTTGATAAAACATGAAGGCTTAGTGAATTTTAGAGTTGTGACATTTAGAAAATTAAAAAGTGACTTCCATCTCAATAAGTGTATTAAGATTTTGACAAATTCAGCTAAAAATGGCCACAAAGACATCATAAACAGTGAGTGTTTAAGAACAATAACTTTTTATCTTGCCCTGAGATGGGCTTGTAATAAGACTAAAGTTGTTTTTGGAAGTCTTTGCGCATCAAACTATGTTTTCCTTACTGTCTGAGGGGGGCAGATGTGCGAGAAATGCATTTGATTTCTTACAAACAAAAGATGCAACTACTGGCTGACACACGGGAATGTCTTCATTTCCAGCTACTTGAAACTATTCACTTTGAGCTCCAGAAGCAGCAGCTCTGGATGAGAGATGATGGTAGATAAGCGAAGACGACAAATTGGAGGAACTGTTTCACAACTGTCTTCTGTGAGTGTTTCTGAGAGAGATGGGGAGAGAGAGATAATAAGTTGACGCTAACGCTCTGAGGCTTCCATCTCTCACTGTAACAGTAGTTGAAACAGATACAGGCTGTGAAGCCAGAGATGCTCACTACTTTCTTTCCACAGATTTCATTTTTGGAGCCAATATGCTTGAAGCTAGTAGGTGCATGCAAGTGACACAGGATGCCTGACATTTTAGTGGCGTGAAAACCAACTCGGCTCATTTTACAGATGCTCACAATATCTGCCTTTTTGTTTAGCTGCGTTTTTGTTTTATGTTTTTTTTTTTTTTACTTTTATGCAATGAACCTATTTTATTCCTGATTTGTAAACAGATCTGATATCCACACACATATCCAAAAAATAGGAGTGGACACTTCTTGATCCTCATTTGTAACATTTAATTAATAATTCAGTGCTACTTTTACCGATTAGCCTACTTCGGGAAAGCATTTCATGAATTTGATGTTGCTTTGCATAATCAAAACCTCATTGTAGAAGAAAAAACTCGCAAAACTTTTAATCCTGAGCTTCATATTAACATATTTGCTGTCTTACATTCAGCAACACAGGATTCGTTTTATTTTCTTTACTTACAGGGTCATTTGGTTTGTCAGATTTTACTGCTTAAAAACTTGGCGTTGTGTCAGCTGGTTATATTCCCCGGAGAGAGGCAGCAATTTGCATGTTTGCTTGTGTGTTAGTGCTCCTCTTTTGTAAACCGTGTACTGTGGTGTGTTTTTTTTAGCACAAGCATATATGTTTTCACTCTTTTGTTTCCCTTCAGCCCCACTTCAAGACATATGGTCACTCAGTTTATAGCCAATAACAGAATATTTACTCCAGTGCATATTGGACCAACATTTTTTGGTTGACACTAGAGAGTATAAAACTCTGGATGCTTTGACCACAGCAGAGTCATCATGTGCCCAAATGCAGGTCTTATTTTAATAAATGATCACCTGGCAACTCAGTGACTGCTGATTGTGTTGTTTTTTCTTTTTTCTGATTTTTACAATAAATAGTTAATGTACTGTTACATGATATAGCACCTAGAGGAACAGGAAGTGACAGCTGTCTGTGGTTATTTGCCATTATTCTTACCTAAGAAAGCACCATCTTTGAGGAAACGCACCAAAGAACATTTGTAAGAATAAGAACACTTAATCGTTCAAATAATTAAACCCAGGAGTGCCGTGCAGATCGTCCATATACACTAGAAAAAGAGAGCGTGCTTGATTTGCTTTATTTAAAACCACTTTGGAGAAGCAAACAGACAGAGAGGGACGGAGACAAACACAGAGCACAAACAATAGATACGAGGCGTGGTACGTTCATTACAGTTTACAATGATTTTGTAATAGCAATATCCTGTCTTCAGAATTTCTGATCAAATCCGTTTTGTCTTGAAATCCACATTTTCATCAACATGAAGCAAAAAAATATTGGGACATTTAGGGACATAAGTACACAAGAACATACAGTATGGACTACAAAAGCCAAGCTGCCCTATAGAGCCAGAGTAGTTACATTCACAGAAGCAGCACAATACCTACTATTCAGCTCCATTAAAACTCACTATCAAGCAAAGTTTGGAGAAGTTAGATTAGATTGTACCGGTACTCTAATTTCTGACTAGTTCAAAAGTGATGAGGTAAGCAGCTGAATGAGAGATGCTCTTTTCTGGTTGAGCTTCTCTTAAATTTCATTCAAGGAAAACCAGATGCACTAAATATCGAACAGGCTGATGCATGTGTGATAAATGCAAGAAGGGGACTTTTAGAGCAGCTGCCAATGTGCATGCTATGTTTTTTTTTGTTAAAGCGATTTAGCCAAGAGAAGTGTCTGAAGGAAGATAAGAGCTGAAGAAAAGGAGGGGGAAAATATCATGCTGTCTCTGGCAAAGTGAGGGAGCTGGGATGCTCCTCACTGACCCTAACAACTGAGGGCTGGCTGTTGTTAGCACTCTGAGTTTGAACCTGCTCAGAGAGTGTCTGTACTGCAGAAGCATCAGGGGCAGCTGGAAGAGAAGAGAAGAGAAGAGAAGAGAAGAGAAGAGAAGAGAAGAGAAGAGAAGAGAAGAGAAGAGAAGAGAAGAGAAGAGAAGAGAAGAGAAGAGAAGAGAAGAGAAGAGAAGAGTACATGAAAGTATCAGAAGAAGACTTTAACCAAGTGTGAAACATTTTGTGAGGTGAAAAAAAAGAGACAGCAAAAGTTTAATAAATCAAAGCTATCCTAGAAAATAAGTTATGTAAAAAGAGAGCTGTCCTTGATCTTAATCACAAAGCAGAACTGCAATACTAGAGAGAAAAACTTCTGTGATTGTAGATAGAAACCCAAATTCCTATTGTAACTCATCCATACAGAACTGAAGTCACCAGTGTTACCCCCCCATCCATGTCTGCGATGTGCTTTGGTCTAAGGGAGTCTGATGTCTCTCTCTGTCTATCTCTGTGCACTTCACTAATGGTTCAAGAGGAATGCATGGAAAATTCAAGCAGTTATCCATCATTTCTCTCATTTGAAGGAACTGGTAGTTGAAGTATTTAAGGAGTAGGACAGTTCTTGTGAACTTCCGCAGCTGGTAGCTGGTACCTGCTTGCAATTATAACTCAATTATAAACCAATCTAATACTATCATATTAATATTTGAAAGATATGAGAGAGGGGTACTTACAGCCTGGGATCTCAGTCAGCTCATTAAGAGGTGGCACTGTCTCTAATGTGTTGGCGTATTTCTTGGCAGCCTGCCTTTGTGCATGCCTTGCTTCAATTTCCTTTTTTGTTCTGGGAATTCGGCATTTGAATATACAGCACAGAGTGATGACTAAAGGAGAGAAGAACAAGGATAAAGACAGGGTGGCGTTATTTGAATAAGACATTTTAATAACACCTTACATGATCAATAAGAACTTAAGGGGCAGTGGCAGTCACAATATGCAGTGGGGTCCAAAACACTGAGAATACTAAGGTACATTTTTATAAATTCCACATTACAAATGAATATAAGCAAAATACAATATATATTAACATTCTGACTGAATGTTTAAAAAATAAATAGATTTCAGAATATCTTTGTATTTGTTTGGTGTTTTGGTCGTCCTCCTCCCATTCTTTGATGACAGAAAGCAATCAAGCTGGAGGTGTGTGCAAGAAAATACCTTACCCTATCCTACCATTACCGGACAAAGTTCCAAAGAATGTTTTGTGACATGTTTTGCTTTGTCAGCATACAAATGCTTCCTCAAATATTCAGTGGTGAGTAAAGTCGAGCTACTGAGGAGTCCATGAGTGCTCCTTAATCCTGGTTCACTTGGACTCATTATCCTGCTGCAGTATGAATCTCTCTACACAAAGATGCAAACTAAGAGGGAGAAAATGTCTAAAAACGCCTGTGAGTGCTTCTTGTTCTAAACACATCCCTCAATGACTAACTGACTGAAACCGATGCTGACGTGTGATGAAGTTGCACCACAGCCACATGGCTGCATAATGAAGTGTAACTGTGTTACATGTTTAGCAGGCCAACTGTAGTTTTGCTGTGTTGGTTTGCTGTGTTGCTCTTCCCGGTCTCGGTACAGCCCACCTTCCAGTGGAGCCAGTGAGCAGCTGGCTCCACTCAGCAATCAGCTGTGGTAGTACTTAAGCTGAGGAGAAGACAGCCAGTGCCAGAGAGCTTTGTCCTGACAGGGACTGAGCTGTGGTGTTTGTTGCCTACTCCCTGGTGAATGTGAATTTTCTTCTGGATTGATGTGTTGAGCTGATCAGCTTCAAAGTCTGTTGCCGTATTTCATTTTGTTTTTCATGACAGTTGTTGCTTGGTCATGTTTTTTAAAGTTAAAATGGTGATAAATTTATTTATTTTGTCCCTCTAATTCTGCTTCAATTTCCCCGCAGACACCATTTGTTAGTTCCCCACATCCATTGGACTTACTGGTGACAGTTTTAACATTGATTGGTATATTTTCTTTTTCTTTTGTAATTCTAGCTGGAGAGAAGGTACACAGCCACAGGATATGTTTAATAGCATCCTACATCTTGCATGCTACTTCTAGTCTTGCTCTCTCTTTCATCACTCAAACATGGCATGCTCAGCAGGGAGCGGTGAATGAAACATCCATAATTAATCTTTATTTACCAAAATGCTGGTTATGAAGAATCTAGTTAGAATGTTAGATTAGGTTTAGTCATATTTGCCCGTCTGGGTCTCTGCATGTGCGAGTGTAAAGTGTAAGTTTGTGAAAGGCTTTCTATTGTTACAAACCGCTGTGTGCACATTGAATAGGTTTTGTATATTGTATTGTTAAATTGTTGCTATGCTTTTATGTTTGTTACTGAAGCAGAAGCAGCCATGCATGTAGAGCCCTTTTACAGATTACATTGTCTATAGAAGTAGAGATAAAATGTTTGGTTGATTGAGCACAAAATTAATTAGCAACTATCTAGTTAATTTTCTAAAATAATTTTTAAAAACCATAACATTTCATGCATGAAACGATAGTCCTAGCTTTAAAACAGCCACCCCCCAGGCACTCAATAAACTATTAAAGATCCAAAGTATATACTTAGGATTTTTTTTTTTTACTTATTTATTTATGTACACGAGGATAATTCATTCATGTCTTAAAAAGGCTCAGCTGTAACTCAACACCTTTGGCTCATTTTGTATATGCACATTGATGAATATGCAAATTAATCTGCACCTCTTCCCTGCGTCTTTTGCCCACAGCCTCCACCTACACTCTCCCATGGTATCGGAAAGAGCTCTTGCAAGATGAAGTCAGACATAGAGACTGCCACTGTGTGTGCCTTTTTAAGCAAGAGAGGAAAACAAGAGGTTTAGGACACAGTCGGGACTTTAAGGGTAAGGGGAAAGAAAAAAATAACATAATGCTTAAAATATATGCAGCACATTGAAAAGCAGCATCAAGAACAAAGCAATTAAAAAGATTAAAACTGTCAGGGAAGCTTCTGCACACCAAATCCCCTCCTCGTGGCTCCATTTGTGTCTTCTCCACTCCTCTCCACGTGTCTCCAAGTGGAGCAGAGGACACACAAATGCACACAAATGGTGCAACAGAGAGCAGAGGGGAGCAAAAATAAAAGTAGAGCCTCTCAGGCGGAGATTATATTCATTTCAGGAAGTATGCATGTGCAACTGTGGACACGATGGAGGATTAGTTACTCTTGTTGTACCTTTTTCCCCATGAGTCTCTTTGATGACACATGCATGAAGGGCAAGTGGGCTCTCATACATGCACAGACACATGAAACGAGTGTAGATTAGGTGATCAAATAGCTAATAATGTGTCATTAAGCTATAACTTGTTCCCTATCACCTGCTTTGACAAGTTAGCCCCACTTTGCAAGTTCCCAGCTTCTTGTTTTCTTGGTTTGTCTCAATCATGTTTTAGAGACCGTTACTAGACACTGAAATTCCACAAATATTGCAAAAATATTTGGCCATGCCATCAATGCCTTTGCAGATGACATGTCTTATACACAATTTTAAAACCTGCTTTTCATTAATTGGGTAATGTTGTGAGGTTTGGGCTGTTGGTTGGACAAAACCATGCACTGGGGTGACATCACTTTGAGCCCTGAGATTTTTTAAATAATTTCAAACCAAATAATTGAGAAAAACATAATCAGCAGATGAATCGCCGTTAATAACCATAAGTTGTAAACATCACATTGTAAACGTCCACGGCAGACCCAGTGGCATTTCGATAAGTTTTTATTAATCCCTACACGGTTGCTGTACATTCGCACTCAGAGCTGCAGCTCTCCCGCTGCCAGCTCAACATAACACCAACAACAACAACAACCCAACCACAGGACCCAGTACAATATTTAAGTCGGCGGGGCATGATTGCGGATGCCGTGCAGGTGCGTTATTTTTGATTACTTTCTGTGCAGTGTGTCAGCTCAAATTTGGATACAAAAAAATTGAACAAAATTTGGTTTTTGCTTAACAAAAAAGTATTTTTGTCAAGTTTTGAAAGATTTCTTAAATATTTGTGTTTTCTTGTTTTTATGGCGAGGGTCTAAGAAATTTGTTAAACACTGTATGGATTAAGCTTTCAGTACTAATTACGCTCAATTACTTTTTAAACCACTGAATAGCATCACCTATTGAACAGTTGTAGGTGTATAAATGAGTTTATCAGAAAAGCTACACCTGTGGCGTTCATGGATTTAATGGTTTTATTGAGGTATTGTACTTTTGAATCACTGATTTTGTGGGTCTGCATGCTGATAGATAGATAGATGATTGCTGGCAGCAGATGTCATATGTTTTTTGTATTACTGTACTGCCAATTATGTTAGCGCTTTATTTTGCTGTTCGGTGTTTTTATTTAGTTCCCTTTTGCATTGTTCACTGTAAAATCTGTATTTTGCATAGTTCGAGGATTTAGTCCCGTTGCTCAGTGTCTCCAGTGCTTTGGCCTGTGTTGGTCTCTAGTCAAAACTGTAGTTTGAATATGAGAATTGACTTGATGGATATTTGTGGATGTCATTTTTTTCTTCTTCTTTTTTTTTTTTTTGAGAAAATGCATGTTTACTAAATCTTTTCATAAATAGCCAGCCAAGACAGATAACCCACAGAGTCTGTTGTGGTATCTTCACTTAGGTCAATTGACTCCCAGTGGTCTATGAACAATGGGTGTGAGTTTATTTATGAAAAGAAGCCTATGATGAGTAGGTCAAATCAATGTGATGCCGGCTGAATACATGTCTCTGTGAAAGGTCAACATAGAGAAATAAGACGTGCATGGGGGAAATGCAGACTTGGTAGGTGGACAAACCATAAACTGTCAGCAGCTGCTCTGTCAGTGCTACAGTCCTGTCTGCTTGAAGGACCTGATGCTGCTAGCCCAAGTTTACAGTAGGGCTGCAGCTCTGGGATGAGTGATAGCGGTGAAGCCTGGGGTGGCACTACCAGATAGGGTTAAGAGGGATAAAGACAACTCCAGAGAAAAAAGCTGCTAATAATAATATGTCGCTTCTTATCAGGGCCTTTCAAGGAGAACAGTCCTTTTGGCAAATATTCACAATGTTAGAAACTATCTAAGGATAAGACGAACACACCCAAACAGCCTATCACTTATGATCTGGTAGTTGGACTTGATTGATTTGAGCAGTGACTTTTCCCAGAAGAAAGTCAATGCTTTAAGTCAGACATTTCTTCCGGGTTTCCAGTTTTATTTCAATTAAAGTATGTCTGAATCCTTAAGATGTAAAATCGTGCTGTAAAATATTATATACTGTATATACAGAATACATAGAACATAACAAAATAGCAGAAATTTAACATTACAAAATGAAAACTATGAGGTCAAAATAACACATTCTGCGTGGTTGTAAGTTTCCTTGTGTTACTGTGCAACCAAAATCCATGTTCTCAGAAAGGGCACATGGAGTGTTTACTCTCTGCATGAGTAGGTAAGTAGGCCCATGGCATTTTTGTGTCTAAGGCCAGTGGTCATGATAACCCATCATGGCACCAAGAGCTTGCATGAAAGCAGGGTTATTATTTTTTTGCTTGCACAGTGACATGTTTCACAGTGGCACTAGGACTGTTTATCAATCAAGTTCTTTAGGATGTGGTAAAATTATTATTTCATCTAAATGCACCGGGAGGTCATGTTTTCTAAAAAATGATTGGTGAAGTATCTCAAAAGCAAATGATGTGGTGTCTCCCCTACAGTATTCCTTTTTAATATGCAATTAATGATTAGCCCCGGCTGAACTGCATCAGGGAACAAATGTGTAACCTGCTAAATGTCATTATGCTACCACTGCCAATGTGAGCATGCCAAAGACTCCATTCAGGCCAAAATGCAGATAAGAATGAAGACTTGAACTGTTTTCTGAAACAAATCTGCCAGAATAAAACAAACAAACAAACAAAACAAAGTATCTCTGCCCTCATCCTGCAGTTGTTCTTATCAGCTGCTTAGTGAAATTGTTCCATTTGCTGACATAATATCAGTATTATTGTGATAATCAATCACACTGTGCTTGATTATCACATCGTGAACTCATAATTGAGGACATTTGCATTCTGCGGCTACATCTCAAGATAGCTGTTTTCTTTATGAATGATTTGTGAAGGTGACAACAAAGTGATTTCCTGAGATATACTAACCAACTGCCAGAACAAACATGGAAAAGATACCAATGACCTGCCATAACCGCAGCCCCCAGAAAACAACGGTCTCTGAAGTGACAGGGTCGGGCTTCTTTGGGGGATCTGTGGGTAAAAGCTGTGGGCAAAAGAGAGAGAGAGAGAGAGCATCAACTGTTTTTTATATATCTGCACACAAACTAAAAATAAATCTTCACAAAAAAAAAAAGGATTAACAACAGTGCAAAGCTCAAGGAGCAACACGATCTTAGAGGACCTCAAATTTCAGAGAACTATTTTTAGTTTTCACTGTGATACTTCATTCTTTAGGCAATGCAGCATGTCAGTAAAGTACTTGGTGTTCGAGTTTTCAGTCACTCTGCAATCTTTTCTGACTCAAAGTAAAATGAAAAGTTTTTGAATCTGTCATATTGTCACAAAGCATTACCATTTAGATAAGAAATAAGGGTTGAAGTCAGACGGGCATTGATTCTTCAGCATACAGCTGGATGAAGCATTAAGGAATAATATCTGCCTCCTTTCTGTGAATTTACTACAAGTGTGCTGCCAACATCCTTGTACTGTATGTCCTTGTACAGCCTCACATTTCATTCCGAGCAATGTTAGCGCCTCAACATCATTTCAGTTATTAACAACAACTACAGTGTAGCTCATATTGTATTTACCTGGCAAAGATACTTTGGCAAATGTTTACATGTCCACAGATTGTAGATTTTCTTAACACAATTTCATGATAATAAAACATTAAAGCTTTATAGCTGATATCAAAATGAACCCATATAATGAACTCATATAATTATAGACACCATCTGGTGCTGGGATCGTATCAACCCTAAATGCCGTCACCACCAACTCATGAGTACACAGTAGTCATTACAACATTATTCCATCAGTAGGCAGTGCTGAGTCTTATCTTTGAACTCTTTCAGTTTGATGACACCTGTGAAATCACACTCACTGGGCCACAGAAACACATTTTGACAGCCACACGCATGCAGTACATTTGATATATAGATGTACTGTAAGAAAATCCCAAGAGACAAAGCAAACAATTATCAGAGCATTTTCTAACAAAATTGTTTAATCAATTATCGTACAAATAAAAAGGCTAATAAAATAAAATAAAATAAATAAATAAAAAGGCATAAATATATGGATTTGGAAAATAAGTAAATAAATAGAAAATAAATAGCTATAAATAAAAACTAATTCCCTTGTTAACTTAGTGAATGGAACAGAAATTGTTGAAATCATTTTCAAATAATATATTAATCCATAAATATGTTGTTAAAATGAAAAATTGTATTAAATTAAATAAACTAAATGTATTAATAATAATAAATAAATTAATTAATTAATAATATTAATAAACCAAATGTATTAAATGAAAAATATATTAAATTTAAACATAAAGCCATCCATAAGTATGTAGTGAGTAAATAATTAATTACAATAATAAAATGTAGTTTGAAAAGAGAAATTGAACAGAACCCCCTGCTTCCTATTCCTGTATTCCTCTCATTTAGTCTTTCCTATACATGTTGATCCATGTGCTCCATTCCTAAAACAATTTGTGAATGTTTTGTAGCTCTCTTTTAAAAACTGCATTTTAATATACATTTTCATTATGTTCTTAGATTTATTTGTAACACTTTAAGATGATCAAATTGTATTTTTATGCAAAGTATTTATTGTTGCTTCATATTCAAAATCTTTTTTAAATCTCATATACTATAATTTTTAAAAAGTAATATGTAATTTAGTCAAATATTTAACTTTTGATTAATTTTTATTCTGAATGTATGTTTTCATATTGTACATTCTGTTAGTGTGACTGCATTTTATTTCTCTAATATTTTAATGACACTTTCAGTCCTCCATAAAAAGGATCTTTAGTATTTCTTTAAGGAAATCTCCCCAAACCCCCTGTATGTTTCCATGCCAGATGTGAACTTACATGGTCCCCCTTAAAAACAAGTACCCACAGTGACAGCAGTGAATGTGTTGCACAAGTTGCCTGCTTTCCATAAACTTTCTCAGTGTTCTGAGATGTCTCGCATGTTGTACAAAGTTTTTCTTGTTACCGTCCAAGACCAACTATTTTGTGATTTCAAAGCTCTCTCCAGAGCTGTGGATTAGGGAACAATAAGTGTAGAAACTGGCTGTAGTATGCGCTTGTCTTCCTGCTAGATCAATGACTTGGATCGGTACTACCACAGCCATCAGAGGGCCGGTTCCCTGATAAAATTACTGAGTAGATTTCTCCCTGTCTCCTCTGTATCGATCACTTGATTTGATGATACAAGGCTGTTTTGGAAACTCTACACTTTAGTCCATAAACCAACAGAGAACAGATCAGAAAATGGACATTATTGCATTTGTTGCCTTTATGTGTAACAGAATTATGAGATGAACCACAAAAAATCAAAGTTTCAAAAATAAACTAAAATGGTGATATCATACACGTGATAAACAGCAGCATAGGATGAGATGAAAAGGAAACAGTTGATGGGAAGGGTAAGTCAGTTAAAATACTAAAAAGGATGAGAGATGTCACTATCATACTAGAAATTAAAAACAAGCGCTCGTCAACTTCCCAGGATATCTCTGCTTGCTTTAAAAGCGCCAGTGCAAAAGGACCAGTTTGTTTACTCTAGTCTAAAAAGAACTGATAACAAGCAAACACGCCAAATGTGACAGTGTACACGGCTTCAGGGTGTCTGCACCGTTTATGCACTGAGCAGGATACAAGAAGGGCTGTGATCTTTAACAGAGAAGTTGCCAAAAAATGTTTTGTATGTGTGTGTGTGTGTGTGTGTGTGTGTGTGTGTGTGTGTGTGTGTGTGTGTGTGTGTGTGTGTGTGTGTGTGTGTGTGTGTGTGTGTGTGCAACTCACTTATTGAGGATATTTTGCACATCTAATAAAACAACTGTTTTTCTTTAAGAGTGATTGTGTAATGCTAAGTACTTTCTTCCTGAGGACATTTCTTATTTTATTAATTATTTATTTGCCTTTTTTTTTCTTTCAGTGAAACAACAAGCACAAAATGACCTCAAGTAACCCCAATGTTAATGATTACATACCTAAATCTATAAAACATTTTTATTTGTTGGATGTTTGGCTGATTAGTTGGTATGTTAAATCTTCAAAGCCTTGATTGAATATTCTCCCTCAAATAATAGTTCTGATTTGCTCCGCTAAGGAAAACCTCTGGGGACTAATCAAGGAACATTAGTATAAGAACAAGGGATTAATACCTAAAAATAGAAAAGTGTGCACTTGGTTAAAAATGACTCAACATATAAGAGCAAAAGGCCAATTACTCAAGTAATGAAGTACAGGACCAATATTATGCACAAAGAATATGGACAAACAATTTCCTGAAATCTAAAGCCTTATATTTAATTCTACATTTAGCACATGCTTACTAGAAAATAGTTTTGCTGTCCTCTACAGCAACAACAAACATTATTATTATTTATTAACCATCTTCTGTCTCAAGCTCTTAAAAGGCATCACACAAACACCAAGAGGGAGACTGTTACTAGACGTTTCTCGTGCTTTCTCTCATCTTTCTCTTAAACCTGTTTGCTGCAAACTGAAGTTCAGAGGATGTTGATGCAAAAATGAGTCATAGATAAACATTGGTATATTGTTTCCTTGTGGAACACATTAAATATCACACTATTAGTATTCAACACAAAATTCATTCACTTTCATGTTCCTGTAGTTGACTACTACTGATTGACTTGATGTTATAAGAATGTTTAGTCATGCAGTCATCATTTATTGTTTCATACCTAAGAAAATGGACTTCAGATCATTTTTGTAGCCAGGTCTAATCAAATTCTCTGAATGTAACTCTTTTTTCTCTATCCCGATCAAAAGCACGAAAACCCTTCGAGTACTAGTCACCTAGCTCCCCTCTAAGAGCACCCATTTAAACATGTGTGACATGGCTGTTCATGTCAGCCCATATAATATATCAGGGTTCAACATAGGTTCACCCTCTCCTCCTCCAATAAGGCAAGACACAACTACGGCGGCAATACAAAGGAGCATTAATCGTACACATTTAGGCTTCCCCTTAAAACGCCGATGTACCTGCACTCGTCACTTAGAAACCTCGAGGCTCTTTCTGAGAGGAACCTGTGGAGGACAAGGTGATGTATCAGGTTCTTACCTCAGGATCCGGGATCTGGGAGAACACGGAGGACAAACACTGAGACAGCAGCACTGTTCCCCAGCCCCGCAGTAGGAGCTGAGGCGGGCATACAGGCTGATCCCCAACCATTCTCTCCCCTCTTTCTCCCTGCAGCCACCCTGCCCCCTCTTCCTCTCTTCTTTCTCTGCCTGCACTTGCGCTGTTTACAGGACAGGACCACAATGGCCCTGGGTGATTAATAGTGACTATGGTGATGAAGTCTTCCTCCTATCCACGGTCATGTCTATCTGTTGCCTTTATGTCACACCAGAGCAGGAACCCAAAAGCACCGGCAGTCACCAGTGCAGCCAGCTGAAAACTGCTCCACTAGAATGGAGGGAACCAGCCCTGCAGTTAGGGTACATTAATTAATTAACAGACCTGGTGTGGTTTACAGCCAGCTCATCCTGCTGGGGACAGGCTGTTAACTCAGACTTGGGGGGGGGGGGGGGGGGGGGGGGGATGGGTGGTGCAGTTGAACATGATGAGGCTGGCCTGCACAGACACAGAGAAGCGAACGAGTGAGTCATCGCCTTTATTGCCCCTGGCTGAAGTGTAAAATCCTCACAGCTTCATCCTTTCAGTGTGGTAAAAGATGACGAGCCAAGCTGTCGTTTTCAAGTTGGACTTGCCTGAGGAAAAACGAATGACTTCTATGTGAAAATGAACACAACAGGGTAAATACTTGAGAAAAGAGCCAACACCACAAACCTACATTAACTCTATATCCAACTGCAGTGTTAAAGAGCTTTAAACTTTGCTGTCCAGCGACCTTGTTAGTGCAATATTGCCTTTATTGTAGCTCTACTTTAGTCTCCATCAAACCCTGAAACAATGCGATGCTCTGGTTCTGCTGAATGCTCAGTTTGCCTCTTAACAGTTTTGTTTTTGCATGTTGCAGCTGGCAAGTAAACCAGATAAGAGATGTGAAAATCAAATGATGTAATACCCCATGTGGAGCCTGGACGAATAAACTGTATGTGATAGTCCTCTGTAGACAAGAACCTTTGGATAACACACACTCAACTGATTGATTGTTAATATGAAATATTGATTAGACTGGCTGTTGATCTTGCTCTCAAACACATTTAATACTTTCCACAGCAATATCTGGTTTTCTGTTTTTGTAAGTCATCAGTTTCATTACTAATGGAACATAATGTCAATATGTCTTTTATTATCAATTATCCCACTACTCTCATCTGCTTCTGCTGTAAACGTGAATTTTCACAAATTTCACATATACCGCTTTATTAGTGGAGAATTACAGATTACATAAAGGTTTCTGTGAAATGACTGCAAAGAGACTGACTGACGCATCCTGCAGAGAGATGCTTTTCCAAATAGATTCGAGTATCATGCTGATGTCTCGGGGCACGTCTAATAGGCCCTTTGACATGAAATGTCATTAGTCAAAGTGGATTCGGTGTCATTATAGCTCCATTTTTGCCATCCAGCCCTTTTCACATTCCTGAGTAAGTCTTTAATTAACAGTGACAAAGTACCTTGTCTTTGAATGTTTTCTTTATAGCTAAAAACAGTCTGAATTGTCCCTGTAATCACCAAAGAAACAGGGACATCGTGTATTATTTAAACTGATGGGTGAACACACACTTCTGTTCCTCCATCACACTTGAATCTGACTTCCCTGATCAAAATCACTGAGAAACATACACTACTTTAGAAGGCAGAAGCCCCATCCTGAGGGGGTTTCGGTGATAATGACAACCCTTATCTGCATGCAGAATTAGTCAGAAATAGCTCCCTGTGATTGGCTTTCTGACAGAGGTGTAGGATGTAATCACTATACCAGTGCAGGATCTGTTAGGTCCAACCACTGGTGTATGAAAGAGCCTTTCTTGTTGTTTAATGCAATATGCTTGCACAAAGCTTCTTTTTTGTTGTTGTTTTTTATTTTTGCCATGAAATTGCTATTCGTCAAAAAATGTTATCTCACAGGCAGTTTAAAAGAAGTCTTTGAAATTGTGTTCCCCTCACAGACTATATATATATATTACACAGTGAGTGTCTCCTCTCTAGCTTAGCATTATATTTATGCGGCAAGCAGGTCTGCTGGGAAGCAACCCTTAGTGATAATGATGCTTTGTTGTGACATTTTATATGTAAAATGAGATGGTTATGAAAGACTGAACAGCCAATTCACACCCATTACACATTTGTTTTTGTTTTTTTAACCAAGGTTAAAGTATTAAAATGAAGCACCAGCTTCATATTTTACATTTGAAGCACTTCACATATCTACTGAGTGCACCTCAAAGCCCTGAGCAAATCCAAATCTTGTTTGATTCTATACCACTGTGATCGTAATTGATGGTGAGCAAAAATATTTATACAACAACATATCGCTTTGTTTTCTCTAATGAATATTGATACACTGGTGCCAAATGCATTAGATGAGACTTCCTGTGGTCCCTCTTATCAAATGAATCATGGAAAAGTGTAAGGAAATGAACTTACCTGCAACAAACACAAAAAAAATCCCACAGGATAAAAATCGCAGACAGTGGTAGAAAACAAAGTCACAAGCTAATTAATTTATGATAATATACACATGCTATTTCATTTCAATGCAATGATTACAACATCTGTTTTTTCTTGGTTTTGTTGCTTTCAGGGATCTTTTGGCTTCTTGGATTAACTCTACCATGGTGCATCTATTCTAAGTAATTATCTTGCACGTCACATAATCTGTGTTTAGAGATAACACTGTTAGTGTCGATATATGTGAGCATGAATTGCAAAAATAAGAAAACAAAGGGAAGGAAAAGGAAACTGCTCAACAGTACAATATTGCCATCTATATAGCCGTGGTGGCTGGCACACTTGCTTACTTTTTGTACTTCCAAGAGAACTATAAATTCCTTCAAAGATGTGTATTATTCTTCCTGCAAAAATGGCAAAAAGTAGTGCAATGGTGCTTGTTAGAAGTGTTTCTTGCTTATGGACACCTGTACTCTTACCTGCAAACAGTGTATAAAGGGGACCAAGCGAGAGTCACTGAACTTTTTATTGCCTAATTATTTCTGAAGTTTAACAAAGTGCTAAAAAATTGTTGAATGCGCTACCCCTTGTGACTAAAAATAACAGTATTGCTTGCGGTGGGCTTGAGGTTTGAGGTGAGAAAGAAGAACATGAAGACATGGAAATACGGGAGAAAAGAGAGCAGTGGTGGAGGAGGAGAAAGACATGATCACAAAGAAATGATCACAAAGAAATGATGAAAAGATACACTCACAAATGTTAAATGGACATATAGTGTTTTAAAAAGCTATCTGTGATCATGAAATTAAAAGTAACTTATAAGACATCCTACGTAACTGGCTGGTCATAGACTGTGATAAGGCAGAACAGCGATGTCCATCTCAGCCACCGTATTCAAGATAGCAAAGTTACATGGTAGCTTCCACAAACCGGTGTCCTCTCCCTTTTTTTTAAAAAAATGTGTTAATTTTAAGTTTATAGGAATGGATCATATGTTGGAAGATGCAATTACACAGTAATAAATGTATATTCATGAGTACAATATAATTTTTTCTGTTAAATAACTTTAAAAAATGACTTAATGTACGTTTAAGGCTCTTGTTGAACTGTCTTGTTCTACATGCCTCATATGGAAGTCTGGGACTGATTGACAAATTTGAGATGGAGGTCCTCCCTTTTTAAAAAAGGGAGCAGTGTCGCTTCCAACTTAAAGGGAATTACACTTTGTGGCCCCCTGGTCAGAGTACTGGAGAAGAGAGTTCACTGGTTATTAAACTGTGGACTGAGGAGGAACAATGTGGTTTTCCTTCTGGAAAACACTGGACCAGCTCTTTATCCTCTTGAGGATATGCAGGGGTGTGTGAAAATTTGACAAATCAGTTTATATGTGCTATGTGGACTTGGAGAGAGCATTTGAAGGTCACCCTTTGGGGTGACCTGTAGGATATATCCTGTAGGGGGTACTTTGGAAGTATGGAGTGTCAGGCCCTTTGTTATGGGCTATTTGGTCCCTGTACAACTGTTGTGAGAGTTTGGTTTGCATTCCCAGCAAGAAGTCATGCTGGTTCCCAGTGGGTGTTGGACTCAGGATCCAGGACTGCCCTTTGTCACAGATTCTGTATCCACCTCAGAGGCACAGCATCAACTCCAGGGGCATTGTTCACAAGTGAGGGAAGGAAAAGAAGCCTGGCAGATGGATTGGTGCAGTATCTGTAGTAATGGGCATGCAGCCATAAGTTTGGTGAGGAAACTTATGGCAGCACAAGCTGTGAGTAGTGAACAATTAGATCATAGACACAAGTGGTGGAAATGAGCTTCGTCCAAGGGTGGCTGGGCTCTCTTTTAGGGTAAGGGGCTCGATCATTTGGGAGGGGCTCAGAATAGAGCCACATCGCCACCACACTGAGTCAGTGCAGTTCAGGCATGCTCAACTGGGATGCGACCCAGGGCAGACACAGAAGAAATTATATCTCTCAGCTGTCCTCTGCGTCCTCCAAGAAGAGCTGGAGGAAGTGGCTGGGGAGGAGGTGGTCTGGGAATCTCAGCTTAAACTGCCCCTGCGACCCAGATAAGCTGCAGAAGACAAACAGATATTTTCACCAAAATTAATTCACTTGCCCATTTTATTTACTGTTTGACGCTGATTTGTTTTTGCTTTTTTCGTGTTGGTCAGAAACATGATAATAATGACTTGTTGCATGTTCATGCCTCAGAAAAGGTCAAATGGCTTGTCTGATTATTATGCAGGGAGTCAAAAGGTCTCCCAAAATGTTTGACATTTTCGTCCTATGGCTATGTGCTGAACTAGATTCAGTGCAAAAGAGGAAACATGCTCAGAGACATTATGCTATGGTAGTAGAAAACAACAATGGTAAAACACACACACAAATATATATATTTATTTATGTATTTATTTATTATGTATCAGGCTTCTTAAAAAGTGTCAGCTTTTTAAAATAAAGCAACTGTTAGTAGTACAACACACAGGGTGGTACCCTGTTTTACTAATTCAATATGAAGTCATAATCTGAATGATTAGCTGAAAAGAGTTAGAGGGTATCTGTTGTCTTGCCTGAGAATATTCAACCACTTTCCACCCTTACACGCCTACATGCTACATTATATGATTTTGCACAGACACCTTGAGGACCTGTTAAGTGTTAATTAGTGGATGTGACTGTTGTGTCAAAACAAATATTCATACATTTATATTCAGAAAACATACACAGACAGCATTTCTGTGAGCAACTGGCCTCCTGGGGCTTCACTGCATCTCAGCTGGTGTGTCATTCCCCTTTGTCTCCCCCAATTATTTCCATCTCTCTCTCTTTCTTTAAAACCTTCAGACAAAGGTAAAACTAGAAAAAGAAAATCACACCCTTGTTATCAGTGATGCTCTCGCACACATCTCCAGAAGGCTGCAGATCTCATTAACCGTGATCATATCTGTGAGCAAAATGTCAACTCTAACATGGAAGCATTCACTAAGGGACTTATTAAACAATTTTTGCTTGTTAAAGGACGTCCTGCCACGCAGCTGCAGTCAGGCAGAAAGTCTGCTTGCAGGAACATAAAGGATATCTGCACCAGTGGTGATGCATACATATGACGAAACAAGCGTGTTCAAAAGAAGTTGGGCAAATAATACTGAATAAAAACAAAGAAGTTTTTTTATCCTTTTTTATTTCCCATGACCATCATCGGATATAAGGTGGAGTGGTTCCAGAAGAAATTGATTATTACCAAGTTTGATACAACATGGTGAGAAAATTCAATTTAGAGTGAGAAAATTGCCGGGAGGATTAGATGTGGAAGAGCCATGAGTCGAGAACAACACTGGGTTACTAAAGCGAATGGGGAGGGGGGGAACGCAGCCTTCAATGACAGAGCACTTTGAGCACAGATTGTGAGGAGCTACAGTTTTTCACAAGACAGCATTTTTGTAAGCAGCCCCCCTGATCCAGAATCAGTGTGTTGTCCTCTCAAGCATCTCAACCAAAACATCACAGCTGGTTTAGTCTCCAGTATTAATAATTCTGTATTATAACTGTGTTCATTCTTTTTATCAACTCCAAAAGCTGGAAAAATCAATGATTAAATGACAACTGTGTCACAATAACGACAATTAAACTCTGCTGTATGAACCGATAATGCACATATTTGCTGTTAGTGTCACATAAATCCTGCAGGATCCATTTAATTTCATTTTTGGCTTCAGATCAAAACATAGGAGTCGCCATCAAGTACTGTACTTAACTGACCACACTGCCATCTAGTGATGCAACTTGTATTTAAACATATCTGAGCAAACTGAAATTACTACAGGGCTCACGCAGTATTGACTCACTGCACTGTACATATACGAAGTGTAAGCAAAGGAAGGAGTTTGAAAATGAACAGAAATATGGGTGCAAGAGGCACAAATGAGTATCACGCTGAGGTGATCTGCTCACGAGCCTCACGAGGCTTTAGTGAACACCTCCGCACCTGATTTTTAAAATCAATTTCAGTGTCGTTAACTCACCCCGTACACTTTGATCTTTACCCTTTCCCTCACCGCGACCTGGAAAAGATAAAAACTCATTACTTTAATTCTACTTACTGTAAATGAGCACATTAGGACCCTGCTGTTTATTTTCTTTCCATTACATGTAAATGAGAGGGACTGGGAGATGAATGGACGCATAGAGGTCCAAACCGTTTTCTGGCCTGAGCAAAGTTCACAGATCCCTCATATACTGATGGCTAACTTTAACCTCTGCGTTCACAGCTGCACTATTTACTTTAGTTTCTGGATGCAGTCAATGGTCTGCAGGAAGCATTGGTCCAGAACGAGGGAATACCTCTGAGGAGAAGGATGGAGAAAGGAGTCATTCAAACTTGGAATGACAAATAGGTGAGGCTGTTTACGTATGCTGTGTTTACATAAGTTTGTGTTTGGTTTGGTGGGTTATTGGGCATTTTGGAATAAATCTACACCTTTCTGCGTAATACAGCTACATAAAACAATAATAAAATTGTCTGGCAAGGTGTAATTTATTTGAAAGTGATGACACTCTTAAATAACTGAAGTCAACATGAGCAGTCACATTAATCCCTGATATTAGGTCAACTGAAACTTCAGTATAACATGTCTGAAAAAGAAAAGCTCACTGAAAAAGGATGGAAATGATGTCCCTCTTGCAGTCATGCACTGCGTTAAAATTATATACGATTACAGGTTTGCGAAAATGCTCAAACGCTGGCTTCATATAAAGTACAGTTTTGTGGCAAAGTTTGAAAATGACCCCGCAAAAAAACCATATGAAGTTGAACGCTTTCCTGGCAATCAGACGCAGTTAGGGACCGTGACAAGCATTTGCTCCATCAACACCCTTTCTGACGCACATTTCCTCACTTGATACGTATCTGGCAATCTTCATCTGCTCGTCTCTCATCTTGCTCTTACGGTGACACGTCTCACTCTGTTGCATTAAAGAGCGCCTCACCTTCCATCCAGGAGGTATTCAAACACAAGCTGTTTTTTGTTACTCTGAGCATAAAGGCTTTCTTCATCATGTCCAAACTCTGATATTTTTGTCTTGTGGCACTTTCTCGCTCAGTCCAATGGGGACCTGCCAATCTCCCACAGGGTCCTGGAAGACATAGTGCGGTATTTGAAGCAGCACACTAACTCAGCCATGGTTTTAAATTAAGCGTGATGTGGAGAGGGAGGAAAGGGGGGGATGTTCTGCTGAAACCCTTTTGGCTACATCGGAAGAAAATAACTCGGATGTTAGTATGAATGTAAGAGCCACTCCCACTGGGCATATCCAGACAACCTTTGGATTAAGAGCCATATACTGTACATGTGTGACCTGCTCTGGGGAATGTATAGAGGACTACAGTGGGAGTTTGTGCAGCTTGAGTTTGCAGTTATTTTCAACCGCTATTCCCACAAAACTGGTTTCAAGTCAGAAATGATTAGTGTTAATATTTAATAGGAATATTGAAACGATTTGGGAACTTAACTGTGGTGATTACTATTTAGCCTGGCCTGTCGCACATTTATTTACAACTGTATGGAGCCAAAAAAAACCTTAAAAAAAGAAAGAAAAAAAATCAACCAAAGTCATCGCCATGAAGGTAAACAATGTATTGAAAATATTTGTTGAGGGTTCGGTTCCTTTTCACTGATTAATTTGGATGTTTCTTTGGTTTACAGAAAATATTTACTTTGAAAACAGACAGCATTGGTCTCGATACCTGTAATGCATTTAAGGTTACCAGCCGAGGAAAGACAAACATATATTTAATAAAATGTGACAGTGACATTTATAAAACAGCGAGCAGACGAGATGTGAAACCACGGGGAGACGTCTTATCAGCACCGACCGCTCCTGCAATCACCCGGGACACTTGTCTGATGCCATCAGGGTTAAGTTGAAAGCTATTTTACTCAAGGTACTTAAGTCGTTAAACCGAGGTCACCCGACCTTACGTCGCAAACTGTCTTTCGGGGACTCAAATGGAGAGAAAGTCAGAGATGCATATAATGTTTGCGTGGCTGAAGAGGAGAGTTTTTTTTTTTTCCTTTCTCCTGCAGGCTGCTGTTTTGTCACATGTGACAGGAGAAGGTAGGGCTCAGCTGGAAGTGAGGCTGAGCAGGGACCAGCCAGTTCCCCTGGATAGTGTCTTGTCTGTGCTGTCACAGAGCCTCCAGGAAAACATGCCTGACTTGTCTCATCACGTCACTGAAAGCTGCAGGTCATGGTGGAGAGTGCTCTTTAGGGATGCCCTCAGCGCCCGCGTTTCCTCCAGCTGAATGACCAGCCAAGAGACAACATACAAGAACAACATGAACATCTCCGTGCAACCTTGATGTGACGGGCAGAATGAGCACTGCTATCTGCAGCGTGTCTACCGCCGCACATCATTATTTCTGTCGTCTGGTTAACTCTTATGGTTGGAGAAAGAAAACTCCTGAACCAGAACCAGTTTAAGGCAGTGTTGTCAAAGAAATAAAGTGTTTACAAATTCTGGACTGTTGGACAGTCTGTTCAGGTTTGTCTGTGGACAGTTCCTGTTGCTCAGAAACTCCATGGTGCTCAGGGACTCTGCTCCTGCCGACAGAGCTGTGATAGCCACGTGCAAGAAAGATAAGGGGGAAATTGAAAAAGAAGAAAAAAAAAAAAGAGAAGAAAAAAAAAATCCTGATATTGTCACATCATGCTGTCACTGAGCCTTGGCATATCAGTCCTAGCCATGCTGCATGGACAGTGTTTACTTTAATCTAATTTTGGCCTCTCAAACTCCTCCAGGATCACTGGCCTGTGGTGCTCCTCTTGGTGCTTGTGCCTCCAAACATGTGTGGCTCATCACTTTCTCTCTAGAAGAGTAAGACAAATGTTGGATTGCATTAGAGTTAATGCAACGGAATTCTTCTTAACAGACACAGCTTTGGAGTGACAAATATACAGTGGGGCAAAAAAGTATTTAGTCAGCCACCGATTGTGCAAGTTCCCCCACTTAAAATGATGACAGAGGTCAGTAATTTGCACCAGAGGTACACTTCAACTGTGAGAGACAGAATGTGAAAAAAAAATCCATGAATCCACATGGTAGGATTTGTAAAGAATTTATTCGTAAATCAGGGTGGAAAATAAGTATTTGGTCAATAACAAAAATACAACTCAATACTTTGTAACATAACCTTTGTTGGCAATAACAGAGGTCAAACGTTTACTATAGGTCTTTACCAGGTTTGCACACACAGTAGCTGGTATTTTGGCCCATTCCTCCATGCAGATCTTCTCGAGAGCAGTGATGTTTTGGGGCTGTCGCCGAGCAACACGGACTTTCAACTCCCGCCACAGATTTTCTATGGGGTTGAGGTCTGGAGACTGGCTAGGCCACTCCAGGACTTTCAAATGCTTCTTACGGAGCCACTCCTTTGTTGCCCGGGCGGTGTGTTTTGGATCATTGTCATGTTGGAAGACCCAGCCTCGTTTCATCTTCAAAGTTCTCACTGATGGAAGGAGGTTTTGGCTCAAAATCTCACGATACATGGCCCCATTCATTCTGTCCTTAACACGGATCAGTCGTCCTGTCCCCTTGGCAGAAAAACAGCCCCATAGCATGATGTTTCCACCCCCATGCTTCACAGTAGGTATGGTGTTCTTGGGATGCAACTCAGTATTCTTCTTCCTCCAAACACGACGAGTTGAGTTTATACCAAAAAGTTCTACTTTGGTTTCATCTGACCACATGACATTCTCCCAATCCTCTGCTGTATCATCCATGTGCTCTCTGGCAAACTTCAGACGGGCCTGGACATGCACTGGCTTCAGCAGCGGAACACGTCTGGCACTGCGGGATTTGATTCCCTGCCGTTGTAGTGTGTTACTGATGGTGACCTTTGTTACTTTGGTCCCAGCTCTCTGCAGGTCATTCACCAGGTCCCCCCGTGTGGTTCTGGGATCTTTGCTCACCGTTCTCATGATCATTTTGACCCCACGGGATGAGATCTTGCGTGGAGCCCCAGATCGAGGGAGATTATCAGTGGTCTTGTATGTCTTCCATTTTCTGATGATTGCTCCCACAGTTGATTTTTTCACACCAAGCTGCTTGCCTATTGTAGATTCACTCTTCCCAGTCTGATGCAGGTCTACAATACTTTTCCTGGTGTCCTTCGAAAGCTGTTTGGTCTTGGCCATGGCGGAGTTTGGAGTCTGACTGTTTGAGGCTGTGGACAGGTGTCTTTTACACAGATGATGAGTTCAAACAGGTGCCATTCATACAGGTAATGAGTGGGGGACAGAAAAGCTTCTTACAGAAGACGTTACAGGTCTGTGAGAGCCAGAGATTTTCCTTGTTTGAGGTGACCAAATACTTATTTTCCACCCTAATTTACGAATAAATTCTTTACAAATCCTACCATGTGGATTCATGGATTTTTTTTTCACATTCTGTCTCTCACAGTTGAAGTGTACCTCTGGTGCAAATTACTGACCTCTGTCATCATTTTAAGTGGGGGCACTTCCACAATCGGTGGCTGACTAAATACTTTTTTGCCCCACTGTAGATTATACTTACCCAGACAAGCTATTAGCTTGATAAATATGTGTAATTTTATATAAAGTTTCATTTTTGCACCATTAAATTTCTGACGTTAAATTGAAAACTGTAAAATAAACCACCACGCTCTCATTAGTGCACACCACAGTCATTACTGTGGTGTGCACTGCATAAATAAAATGAACAAACACCAACAGAAATAGCCTCCCTGTGTTTGTAATCTTGGGATGGAAATATACAAACTGATTTAACATTTTAGTTGTGCAGCATTATAGCATTTAATTTTTACACTGACAAGAAAATAAAATGGGCTACTTTAGCTTTGTGCAGTACGCAAAAGTGCAAACTTGAAATGTGAAGAAAGAACATTTGCGTGAATCATCCGACCACTTCATTTGCAAAAAAAACCCCAACAAAACAAAACAACCAAACAACCAACAACCACCACATGGGTATCGACTCAACTGGCCTTTTTTCACCAATAAAGCACTCCTTCATCACCATCTTTGACGAGTAAGAGAGCCAGCAGCAGTGGCATAAAGATGCCGTTCCAGATCAAGCTGGAGAGCTGTTAGCTACAGCAATCTGGATCCTCTGTAAGAAAATGAAAACTATCTCGCTTTTGGAGACATTTCATGACCTGTGCTGCTTGCTCGATGTTTTTATCTATTTTTTTTTTGTTTGGGTATTTTGGAGGAATCAATCAAAACTGTTTTAAGCCTTCAGGTGAAGTGGTATTTTTCGATCTATACTTTCACACAAAGATGTGCATTTCACAACCCTGTCCCACTGACAGAATTACACTGTGAGCGATAGACTGAAGAGAAGAAAAAAAAACAACTAAAGAACATCTGCAGTATATTCTACAGACCTCTCAAGCTTGTTAGTCCTTCTCCACAAAGAGGACTTGGGTTATCATGTCACAGTCAGGAATTTTGTTTACTAATTTCATAGTGATGCCCATGTCAGTACAGAGCAGACATGGTACACATTAAACTTACGTGAATTCTATGCCACTTCCCACAGCTGGCAGCACCAGTTTGTGACCAAATTTAGAAATTGAACTGAAAAACAAAACATTTGAAGGTGGTAAACAGAAATCCCACAGGAATACAGAAGTGTTTAACATCACAGTCATCAATACGCCAATAACAGTGCACCCCAATGTTAACCTTAGGTAATTATTTAGCTTTATGTTTCTAGACAAGACGAGAGATATCAGTGCTATGTGTGACACTTAGCCTCAGAGGCTGGTTTCAAGTGCAAAACAGAAGACGAGATGAACAAAAATTATCTGTCCTAAAGAAGTAAATCAGGGTTCCTCAAAGTTGTATGAAGCTAAAACAGTTCTTACTCAACACGTCATAATTCTTTCTCAAACCTAAAAAAAAAAAAAAAAAAAAAAAAAAAAAAAGGTTCCCAGCTTAATCTTACTTAAGTAATTTTTGGCTTAAATATTTTATTTCTCACCACGTGCAATGGATCCATATCCCACAGATTGGGACCCACTAAGCTAAACTAACAATAAGCATATTTTAATGATTATCAGATATTAAACCAGCACAAGTACCCTGAAGATGGAATTCTTTTGGTAATGTCTCCCTCTTCTGGGGAAACAGCAGAAGTACAGTTTGTTATCCTGATGCTGGGCTGTCTGTGCACATCATCGTTCTTCAACACCTATAAACACACGTTTAATTGCTGGTCAGACATCTCATGCTGAATCTCGGAGAATGCACAAAAATAAAAAAACAAAAACAAAAAAAACCCTGGTAATTATTTCTTGATTACCTTATCAGAGAATTGCTGTTTTTTCTGTAGTTTTTTGATAATGGCATCTTTCTCAGCAAGTATCTCCTTAAATCTCTGGATGATAGCACTGTGCTCTGAAGGTATGTTGCTCAGCTGTTGTCCTACACTCTGCTGCATCACCTTGCTCTGTACGTTTTGCTTTTGGCTGAGTTGTTTTAATACCATCTGCATCTGGGCCTGCTGCTTCTGCCAGAGGTAGAAAAGATATACACACTTTATAGGAACAGTAGTAGTAAAGCATGGACACATCACAGGATATCCTCTACTTTGCAGTATGTTGACTTCAACTCATAAATGTCAAGTGAAATTGGTACTGTAACAGTTGGTGAAATGTTAGTATTTGACCACTAGGCGGAGCTCTTGTAATGATAATGTAACTAACGCATTTTATTTTGTATGTTTTATTTTTGTGTTAACATTTTCCTTTTTTGGTATAAGGTAAGGGCAGAGGTCACTTCCTGTTTTGGGAAGTAAGGTCAGAGAAGCTGCGCATGGTGACGGTCTAGCCGTGTAAAAGTCAAGCTAAGAAAGAAGAAATAAGCCCTAAGTTCCAGTTACACCAGTTTGTCTACTTGCAGGCCAAAGTGGTATGTTTGTTTATATTTTGTGAATTTTATATTGTAATATGTTTTAATGCTGAAATATAATTTTCTTGTACATTTGTATTCACCAGTTCTACGGTGTACCTGTGTACGTTAAGAGAAGCACAGTAAACATCAGTAAAGAAGAACTCTCGTGTCTCTTGTGTATGTGTACAAGCCGGCATAGGTACTAACTGCCATGGTATTTAACAAAACTATTAATAGTGTAATCATGCATGAGATACCTTATTTAAAGTCTTACAATACCTACTTTCTTATTAATATATACATTTATTAAAAGGTAGAATCTATACGACTCTAACCAGATATTTGTCTCCAGTCTAATTTCTTACCATCAAAGCAGCCACGAACTCATCATCGTGTTTCCCCTTCTCCATCAGGGTTGATATTTGATGCTTCAGAATTTTGACTTCAGCAGATAGAGTTTTGCTCCTGGCTTTAGAGGCTTCCAGCTTTTGCTTCACATCTTTGTGTTCTTTCAAGAGCGCCTCATAATCCACTGAGAGCCTCTGCACAGTTGTGGAAGGAGAGAAGGGCCTTAGCACATTAACAATGTAATGTCTATGTTCATATAAAATCATTGCCTAAGTCCCAGTTAAACAGACAGAGAGACCAGTCAACAACCCTCTCACAATCCAACATGCACGTGACTTCCAGCAGGCACTAAATGGCAGTTTCTTTTTTTGATTACATGTAAAGTCTGTTTTCTTAACATAAGAAATGAAATCAGAAAAACGTATGTAGGTTTGCACTGGCTCAAGGTGATTAAAAACACAGAGACATAAAATACAAGTCAACACACACACACACACACACAATTATTAACTGTAAGCCTGTGAGGATAACATGGTTTGAGTCTGTCTGACCTCAAGTCAGTGGGATACTTGTTCCAAACAACAGGACCACAGTAACTGAAGCACCTGAGCACACTTAAATCTAATTTTGGGAATAGCCAAAAGATCTGCACCTGCTGACCTGAGAGGTCTAATTGGGTTAAAGAGGCTGCGCAAGTCAGAGATGTACTGGGGGTGCCAAGCCATTGAGAGCTTTATGAACTAATAGAAGGGTTTTAAATGTAATTCTGCATTGAACTTGGAACCACTGTTGTGACTTCGCTCCTTGAGTGCTAATAAAATGCTGAACTTACAGCATATGTGTAAGGACTCTCTTACAGCAATACAGTTTAACCTGCTTGATATGAATGCATGGACCCATTTCTCATAGTCAGTTTGAAATAAGAACTTTTTATATATCTCTGAAATTCAAATTTTCATTTAATAAGTGGCTGGCATTGGTAAAAAAAAAAAAAGAAAAACACACACACACTTTCGCCAAGCAACTGATGGTTGGTCTGCAGGCCTCTGTGGTTGTGGCTATACATACCTCAAGGGCTACCCTCTTCTCTTTCTCTATAGTGCGGATGTAGCTGACATTTCTTTCCTGAGGAGGAGTTTTCTGAAGAACACCCATGCCCAGAAACTCTTCCTCTCCACTCAGAACACTTGACTGCCTTTGTTGTGTTGATTTGTTCAGCTGCTGCTCAAGCTCTCGTACCTGTTGTTCAAGTTTTGTTCATCATCAGTTCAGTTTCAGGGTTTTTTTTTTAAATGCTTTCCTGTGAACTCACTATTTTGAAAAGCACTTCATTGGTTATAATGTTGTAACTTTAAAATACATTTATGTAAAATCAAGTTCAACTTCAATTTTGAACCTACCCTTGTCTGCAGAGCCAGTATCTGCTGTGCTCGACCTCTAAAGCTCCCAGGGCAGCTTAGTAATTGCTGAAGGTTGACCTCCTCTCCAATCTCACTAATCAGAACCTGAAGTAGTTCATATTTTAGAATCTATAAGTCACTTGTGAAAAATCATTCAGATATAAAATATTCTTCTTGAGTGATTGCATATAAGACAGAAAATAAAGTAAGTCTCCTACCTTCTGTGCCATTTTCAACTCCTGCTTGGCAGACTGCACCTGGTTGCGATACTCAGTCACCTTCAGTTGGGTAGTTGCTAATTTTTCCTGCAGAGATTTAACCAGTGCACTTTCCTGCTTTCAGAAACAAGTCATAAATGATCCTTTCAGTGATGCCATTATTTTAGTTAGGACCCTACAGCAAAATGTTCCTTTTGTTATTATTCCTTACCTCACATTCTTCAGATGAGATCTTAACTGGTGACTTTGAATCTACTTTTTGCCCAGGTACACCATGTACCAGCATGGCCTGCAGCTACAGAAAGTCACAACAGTTTTTCTGAGAAGGACAAATTTTCATGCATCAAATTATTTCAAATGATACACATAAAGCAAAACTTTACCTCTCTCTCAAGCTCTTTGATTCTGTTGCCGTTTTGCTTACATTTAATCTTCTCTTGCTCAATTTCAGCAGTTAGTTCTCTATTCTTCTTGGATAGCTCAACAATCTTGGTGGCAGCTACAGCTCCTGCCAAGCCTGAAGTACCTAAACAGATGAGTTGATGAAGCAGGAAGAAGCTGTCACATGTCTGTAACATCTCAATGCAAAAAAAAAAAAGAAAAAAAAAAAGAGTAAAACAATTTACATTATACCTGCTAAAGCCAGTCTTTCTTCGTCTCTTTTCCTCTTCAGGTGCTTAATTTCAAAATCCTTCTCGCTCAGAAGTTTGAAGAGCCGACCATTTTCATCCTTTAGCTCTCTCAATTGGTCAAGGAGGGCCTTATTCTGAATGTGCAACAGCCTATGGTAGACAAAATGAACAAGGATGAATGTAACATGACAGAATGGTTATTTACAACCATGTGAAAATGACAGTTTTCATGGGATTCTGTACAGTCCTGTGAAAAATTGAGTCCACCTTTAGTGGTTACCTTAAATGGGTTAGTGGCAGCCATGTGCAATTAACTGATCATCAGAAAGTGTGAGCGCTATGAAAAGCAGAAATTTTGGCAGTTTACTGGTCCGGACCATTCAGATGCCACAATCTTCCAAAAAGTGGGTGTCCCAGCAAATTCATCCCAAGGACAGACTTAGCAACGCTCAGAATCTACAGGCCTCACTTGGCATGTTAAATATTGAAGTTCATGACAATACAATTAGAAAAAGACTGAACAAGTATGGCTTGTTTGGAAAGGCCAAGAGAAAGCCTTTTCTCTCTAAAAAGAACATGGCATGGCATTGCAGAGTTGAATCTCAACAAACCACAAAACTTCTGGAACAATGTCCACCAAAGTGGATGTGTTTGATCATAATGCACAGCAACATGTTTGGTAAAAACCAAACACAGCATATCAGCACAAAAACGCCTCATACCAACTGTCAGACATTGTGGTGAAGGGGTGGTGATTTGGACTTGTTTTGCAGCCACAGGACCTGGGCACTTTGCAGTCACTGCTTCTCTGTATACAGTACCAAAGTATTCTAGAGTCAAATGTGAGAACATCTGTCTGAAAACTCAAACTTGGTTGAAATTTGATCATGCAATCACAGGACAATGATCTCAATCACAGCAGCAAATCTGACTGAACAACAACAAAAGAATGTGTTGCAATTCAAGTCAATGTTCAGACCTCAGCCTGACTTATCAGGCCATGGGACCTACCCTGCAAACCTCAAAGAACAAAAGCACTGCTGTATGGAAGAGTGAGCCAAAATTCATCATACAGAAAATGATTACTCGAAGTTATTGCTGCAAGCCACTTAGTTTTTCACATGACTGCATGCAGATGACAAAGATTTCCAGTCTTGAATAATATATTCCTTCATAGTGGTTTATGTAGCAACATTTATGGAAAATACCTTGAAAAACATTTAATTTAAGTCTCACCTGTTTTGGGGAGCATCACAGCTTGCCTGAACACCTTGGTTAGACAGATCCAAATCATCCTGAGCGCCACTGTCATTGAGCTTGTCTGGCTGTGTTTCCTTTTTCCTCTCCTGTTTCCTTTTTTCCTGCTGTTTTTGCAGTGCTTGAAACTGAAGCCGCAGTTCGTTCAGCTGATCCTCAGACTCCATGATCTCTGATTTATGGCATTGGAAAGTTAAAGGTTGATATTATAATCGAATCAATGCTGAGGCTTAAACTATTATGTCGTGTTGTGCTTCTTATCTGACACAGAGAGAATGCCCTTAATACGATGTCTGTAGTCGACGTTTACGGTACGTAAACCGTACGTACGTACCGAAAGACTATTTTCTGAGCCTAAGCGAAAAGTTCCCTTAAAGAGAGATTAAGTTGAAGAGAAAATATCTCACCTGTTAATTAGTCGGGTCCGTGTAAACAAATTGGTTGTAAACTTCACCACAGGTGAAGACAACTCCTGTATCCATAGCAACTGCCATCCGGGGACTCAGCTCAGCTTAAAACAACATCTCGCGGGAGCAGAAATGTAGTCATAGAGACCAGGGGACGCTTATAAAGGCTAAAACATATTTTTTTAATTGTGCCCTGGATATGTCACCTTTAATTCAAAGTCTGACTTTCTATGGCACAAATGTATTTACTTCATTTTTTTAAACTGCACTGACAGATAAAAGCACCTTCTGCATCTGCAGTGCTTCTTAAACTTATTGGGCACTGTGCTAGTATTCGTTCAGTATAGCCTAGGTTTTGCGAAACTTCCATTGTTTTTGTTCTTCTTTTGCTCTTTTGTTTTTATTTTCCAGTGTAGTGGAAAATAAGGAGGCTACTTGTACTGCAGCTCCCTCCGGTGGATTGTAGATTGTTCACCACTACAAAAAAATGTAATTGGAAATTTTAATTTAGTTAGTTAGTTTAATATATTTCACATTAGATCTGTCCAGGGTGTACCCCAGCTCTTGCCCTCAGACAGCTTGGATAGGCTCAATTTGTTTCATGTTATGTCACCATACATCCCAGTATAGTGTTTTTAACTAATTTTAATTACGATCTTTTGTAAATGTGGTTTTAATCACAGCCAGAGGTACTCTTCTATGGTGTTTAAGCATGCGATCAGATCAAAGCTACTTTGAGTTACTCCTTTAGTCACAAGAGGTCAGCACAGCAGTTAGCTCCACATATTTGATTTGGCAGGCCCCTTCCTATCCTTGCTGTTGTTTCATGTTGCTATACAGCTAAGCAAAAAGGCATAACTCTTTGCTTAGCTGTATATTGCAGTGATAATGTAGGCCTGTAACTGTAACATCCACGGGTTGGATAGTTTTGGAAGTGATAGATACATACAAATCTTAACAGGAAACTGGAGTGGTCATAACTCTTATCCTGTGTACAAGAACGACCAAAGTTGTCTTCATCTGCTGGTCAGCTGAAGCCTTTTGAGAGGTGCAGAACATTACAAGGACCTTTTATGACACTTTGACTCCATAGAGGAGGTGGATGGGAGGAGGATGTTAGCCAAGCTAATGTCCATTATGGACAACAACTCTCACCATCTGTCCCTGAGCAGCTCCTTCAGCAGTAGACTGTTAAAGCTACAATGTAGGACTGAGCGCTATCATATGTCCTTCATCCTGACAGCAGACAGACTATACAACACAGTATTGGGGGGGGGTGTACACAAAAGCGCAGCCTTACCTAATGTCCACCATACTGTTGCTCATTTTATGTTAAGATTAAAAAATCTAGCTGGTGTTGGTATGGAGAGTAACCTTCAGTAATAGTAATAAATCACACAGCAATAGTACATTCATGTAGTTGTAAAGAAGCATGATAATATATTAAGTAATCCAAAGTATTCAGAATACGTTTCTCTCATTGAGTAACGTAACGGAATACATTACAAAATACATTTTGGGGCATTTATTCTCTAATCTGTAGTGGAATACATTTTAAAAGTAACCTTCCCAACACTGTCAGTACTGGATGTAAGATGATACTCGGCAGATGTCACGTAGACTTAATACGATGTCTTGGAAATGCCTATTTTCACAGCAGCCCCATAGTCACAGTGACAAAGCATTTTCATACCTCAAAATGATGCAGTTAATTCCCCGTTTAGAGGAAAAATGAATACAAATAATATAATAGTGTATCAGTTAACAGAGTTGAAAGACTCTGACTTCAAGACCAGAAATGACATATTTGGAATAGCTTAACAAGGCATCAATTAAAGCACAAAACAGGTTAAACAACATTTTGGTGGCTACTACAAAGTATATATATAATATCAAAGTAGCACAAATAACAAAATTTAAATCATTGAAAAAAATGAAAAAGAGAGTTCATTTTAATTAAATTACATAAAGGCTACAGAATTACATCTCAAATTCTTTTCCAGTTTCAGTTTATTGTAATGGCTTTATAAATGTCTCCTTCGGGTTAATATTAGGCCACTAGTGCCAGTTATTTTCGAGCTCTACTCATTCTACAAAGCTAAATGTTGTGAAAAGCTTCCTCAAATGTTCCAAATGTACTGGGATGCCCATTTAATAATAAATGGGCTCAGGTGCAAACAATGTGAATGTGGCAAACATCCCTAAATGACTCTCTTAGGCAAGCTTTCTTGTCATTTCTTTAAGTAGTCTTTGGGAAAAGGTCTCCAGGCTTCTTCTTCACAACCCTTGTGAATGTTGGCTGGCTTTTGCTCCGTTTTCTTGCATTGCTTCATTAGTGTTGAGCACCGCCCTCTTGGAGAGGCCAATCCATGACTGAGAGTGTTCTTGGTCTGTTTTTGTTCCCTAACAGCAGCTTGCCCACCAAGAGAGCAGGGAACTACCAATCACCAATCACCAATCGAATTGGACACCCAGTGAAAAGTTTCATCCAGTGTGCAAAATTACCTTTGGATCATCAGCATTTCATAATGCATTTCATTTTTGTTGCATACAAAGAACTGATTTTGTCAATTAATAATTATAATGAAGACCTGTAGCTTTCACAAACCCACCCACCTCCCCCATTCGGACATTCCTCAAACACCAGTGGGCCTCTGTGGACCACTGCTTTAGGCCATCATTAGGCAACATCCTGCGTGAATATATGAACTGAGCTGCTATACAAAGCAGTTTTTGTTGAACTGTAAGAGGTAAATGTGATGTGACTTTGCAATTTGAAACAGGTAACACACAAGAACATGTTTATTTAGTTTTTTCCATTTGGAAGATTTCCAGTATTTACATCCAGTCCATGTTTTTAGTAGAGATCATTTGGCATGGATTCCCAAATGGCAGGGACGTCAAACTCATTTTACATCGTGGGCCCATACAGCCCACTTTGATGTGAAGTGGGCTGGACCAGTAAACTACATTATAGACATGTAATGTTACAGAAAAGGTTCTGGTAGATTATTGCTCAGACTTTGTTGTAATTATAAATTTATTATATAAACTTTTTATGAACTCACAAATTTTTTTATTGTACTTTGGTATGTTACGGATCACACTAGGTGGTGGGGATCTGTAAGAATAGGCAAAGCATTAAAACTTCTGTAGTTCAAAATATATGCACTCCTTGGCATTTTCTAGTATCCCACTGGATAGCTTTGTCCAGATTGGAGCCAGGCTGATTTGGGCCCCTGGACCTTATGCAGTCACCCGTGCCACGGGACCCTAACTATGTGTCACTTCACATACATTCAGATGTGGAGTCTGTTTGAGGTCACCACTCTACCACCTTTCTTACTGATGCTGTTTTTGCATAATTTTGTGCAAGACAACTAAATGAAGATAACAGCAGGATCTGTGCATGTTTACGCATGCCATTGATAGGTGTGCTCTTTTCGGTACAGGATGTAACACGATACATGGCACGCGTCAGGTAGAATATCAAGGAAATGCCTGTTTACACACTTTCCAAAGTCACAGTGACAAAGCATTTTTCCCAGCTTAAAATGATGCCAGGCATTCCCTGATAAGAAAGTGAATAGAAACAGCATATGACTGAGCAAATCACAGAAGCTTTATTTGGTAGAATTAGAAAGGGTTAGAAGATTACCTGACCTGTTAGAAACTGTGTTGTCAGTGAGAAGCTCAAAAAAAAAAAAAAAAGAAAGAAAAAAAAAAGACCCTAACAACAAAAAGCTGCAATGTTATATTGTGGTTCAAACTTGGGGAGAACTTTATGATCACTGTAGAGTCTGTCCTTTCATGCTGCTGAGTTCATTAGTTTACAGTGTTGTGAGCCTTTCCTGTTAACTGTAAGGGTTTTAGCTGCTGTAGGTGTACTACACAACCCAGAAGATGGGTGATCAATAACAATATAATGGCACAAAGACAACATTTAACAGTCAAAACACATCAAGGTACCAAAATCCATACACAAAAGAAAACTTTTTTCTTTAACACTTAAAAAAACAACAACTCTAAAATGACATCCTGTACTTGTGTACAACTTAGCTTAGAGAATAACTTCACAAGGCAACTAATTAAACACAAGGCTGCTACACAGTGTATAGCTGTTCCACGGAAGCCAGTGCTAAATTGAAGTGAAAAAATAAATAAAAGAACTTCACCATTACAATGAAACTGCATAAAAGCTACAGAATTAAAGCCTTTTTCTCCACACAGTTTCAACATAATGGCTATATAGATTTTTTTCTATAGGATAAGATAGCTCAACACCACCAGTATCAGTTATTTTATCACTATCATTATTTTTTACTTTAGAGCTCTGCTCCATCTGACAGCCAAGTGCTGTGAACGGCTTTAAATACCCAAAATGCACTGAGATGCTCATTTAGAAATATATGAGCTCAGGTGCAATCAATTTTAATCTGGCAAACATCCCAGTATTAGTACAGGAAATGAACAGGGATGGTTAGCTGATACGAGACAAAAAATAAATATGTAGCATTTGGTGGTTAATTTTTAATCCAGGCCCAACTTAGTAACACACATGTTCAGCAAAGTTTATACATTTTCATTTTGTTATTTTGTAGATATTTCACTCACAGCAAGAGCAGATGAACTTTCAGTAATGCCCCCAAACTATCAGGGATAATAACACCAAGAAAAATCTGATGGGATCAATACAACTCCTACTATGCACAGTGTCATCAAATAGTTTCAGCTATTTACAGAAGACATGTGCATAAAAAAAGTCAGGACATCTGTGAAACAAATCTTGTGCACACCTTAATATGAGGCAATACTAAGGGACATAAAATATGAGTCCAAGAGGCCATGTTCACTTGGGTTGGGTTGCTTTCTGTCCTTGTTCAATAGGCTTTGCAATGTAATCTCTGTACATGGAGAACAGGACACCTGAAAACAACAACAAAACATAAGAAGCATGTAAAATGACTCGTGTTTATAGTATTATGATTTCAGGTTCAAACCACAAATCACAAATAAAGAACTGGTTGCAGTTTGGCAGTAAGAACTGAAAGATGACCCACCAACAGTCATTGCTCCCACCACAAAGCCTTGGGCAGCTACACGCATGTGAATCAGGTGCACCGACATTTTTGTATCTCCACGACTTTTCATTTTCATCAACCTGTAGCCAACAATAGCAACAAATCCAGCCATCCCTGCAAAAAGCAAAAGTCACTAAAACAAAAATAAGACAGCAACATATCCCCCAAATCCTCTGAAAACTCACTCAATAAACCCAAAAACTTAAACTTTTCTGAGCACATATTTTATTTGTCCTTGTCATAATATGTACTCACCGACTGGGACAAATGGATTCTCCTTTGCCTTTCGCCAGAATTTGGACTCACTCTCCTCATAAGAAGACATCTCGCCTGAAACAAGAACGAGGTCGACTGAGTTCAAACGTTTGTTGGCCGTGTAGCAGTACAGCATGCAAGCTAATTCAGTGCTGATAGAAACCAATAAAACGCATAGAGAAACATGTCAGGAAGTATCAGGCTGTGCCTCACACAAAAAAAATCTCCAAAATCAGGCTTTAAAAGTCGTTCCCACGAAAGAGGTCCGAGAGTCGCTATTAACAGGACATGAAAACTTCAGAGGTGACAGATGAAGGGCACGGACTAGACCCATCTTTCACAGACCTAACATTAAACAACTGTGCCTGATATGACGCGACACTTTTAAGTAGTATTATATTTAAATATTAGATATTTTGAAAGGGAAGAATTTTTATTCAGCTGCGAGGCCTTTCCGTGTGGTGCGGGAGAAAAATGTGGAAAAGCAACAACTCTAGAGTTAAGATGAGCTACACTTTAAAAAGCACGTAAAGACACTTCCACCGAACTGAAGAGGGCTCCCTCTTACCTGCTTTAAGGTGTCGTTAGCTGGAAGCACCAGTGAAAGAATTATCCGCGGAGATCTACGTCTCCTCCGAGCAGCAGCCTGTAGTTATGGAGGAAGTAATAAGCCGGCATCTACGTGATACATTCTGCGTGCTACATAACAGTTCCCTCGTACGCATGCCTGACGTCAGCAACCGCTGTGCTGTGTTCACGTTCCAAGAGAATGTAGTAAATACAGGCAACATCTTCGAAAGCCTTGGACCTACAAGCTCAAGAAGGCGGAGAAAGTGGATGAGGTCCTGTTAGCATTTTCACAACATGTGGAACACGACCCAGTGTGACCTAGAGTAATGTGTGTCTACAAAGGATATGCTGGAGCACTCTCTGTATGTGTTAATGTGCTCTGGTTTTGTTTCAGTTTACTATACTGTCATTGCTGTTGGTCAGGGATCAGAATCAGAAAGACTATTTATCCCCAAGGGGCAATTAAGACACAATAGAGCAGCATGACGTTGAAGATAAGGACAGGTTATAAACAGGCAATAGTAGTGAGATAATAAATACACAGAATATACAGTATATATACAGTTTTAAAATGACACAGATTTAAAATTAAAGCGACTGAGAGCTGAATAAATAACTGTAAGTGAGTAAAGTGTTGGCAGTATAAAAAGAGTGTAGAGTAGTTTATGTTTATGGGTGTGGAAAATGGTCTTATTGGCTGGAGTTAAAAAGCAGGGTGGCTTTGTGGACAAAGGTTGCTCTCCTCCTCTCCTGCAGGAAATGCAGCGGAGGCGTCGCCCAGAGGGGAGCCATTGAAATGCGGGGTGAAGAATGTGAGAGGGGTCATTGATGATTTAGGCTGCCTGTCTAAGGGCCTGTTGGCTGAAAACCTGTACCAGAGTTCTGACAGGCAGGCCAATGATTTTAGAGCACACTGATGCAGTGTGCTGCAGTCTGTTCTTCTTCTGAAGGCTGAGGGAGTGGATCCACCAGGTGATGGAAAAGGTCATAATGCTTTCCAGGAAGGCATAGTAAAAAGTCATCATGATGGGTGTGCTGACTCCAAAGGAGTTGAGTTTCCCAAGGAGGTATAGCCATTGGTGGCACCTTCTGAAAATCTCTTCTATGTTGGCAGAGAATATCAGGAGGTTGTCAAAGATGGTTCCCAGGTATTTGTACTCCTCAACTACCTCCACTGGCTTCCCATGGATGGTGGTGGGGACTGAAGCAGCCAGCTCCCTCTGCCTATAGGACTGGAGAAGGTCACCACCATCTCTTTGGTTTTGCTCACATTCAGTTCAAGTTTGGAGCTGTCACACAACTACAAACTCCTGAAGAATGGGCCCATGGTGTTGTGAGGGGCCTGACAGCAGTGACAGGAGAACCTTGTCATCAGCATATTTCACCAGGTGAAAGTTGGGCTGTGTGGATCTGCAGTCATTGGTGTAGAGGATGAAGAGCAGGGGGGAGAGCACACAGCCCTGGGGGGAGCCAGTGGAGGTGGAACGGAGACCGGAAAGAGAGTTGTTGACCCGAACTTTCTGAGTCCTGTTGGTCAAAAAGTCCAATATCCACAGGATTAGCTGATCATCCAGGTGAAATCAGGAGGAAAGTTTAGTGGCCAGGATATGAGGCTGCAGAGTGTTGAACACTGATGAGAAATCAGCAAACAGAAGTCTGGCGGACGAGTCAGGGAGCTCCTCTGTGTTTGAGGGATGTCAAACTCATTTTACATGGTGTGGGACATAAGTGGGCCAGACCCTTTAATCCTGGAGATATTTTATTATATGGCAAAAGAAGTGTTAAAGAATTTCAAGAACCTTTTCGAACAATCGCATACACTTGCACACCTTCGTACATCAAGTTTCTTTTTGGACAATGCTAAGTACACTGAAATACAGGATAAGTATGTTACAGTTTAAACTGAAATGATAAGTCATTCGATACTGGAAGAACATGTAAGCGCCACACAGAAGTGAACCTGCTGTGAACCACCATGCCACCCTTTATCACTATTTAATAATAATTAAATATTTTGATGTTGTTGTTGTTTTTTTGTTGGGGGGGGGGGGGGATGTTAGTAATGTAAAAGATCGAAAATCTTGATGAGATTACAAAGAAAATGCTTAAATGAATTCTGAATAAGAGGCTCCATGACTGTATAAAGACAAGGACAACTGGTGCACTCTGGTGGCTTGGCTAACAGAACGGCAAGAACTAAAAGTTTAAAAAGAGAGAGAGAGAGAGAGAGAGAGAGAGAGAGAGATGTATAAACATTACATAGAGTAGTAAATTCAATCCGGTTGTTCAGTCTGACGTCACTAGCCGTGTCTGGACCTAAACTCCGCTGCAGGTCCATACATCAAACGATCACTATGGCATTACTGAGAGTTGAAAAACTGTCTAAAGTCTTTCATCTTTAATAAAATGATCAGCATTCTGCTCTACCAGGTGTAACAATTGAGTTTAACATCCAGGCATCCATGAAAACGGAATTTATGACATTTAACGGAGTTAGAAGTTAGCAGATAGTTAGCTCGCTAGCTTCTATCTAAATACAATATAGCATGTCCTGACTGCGGGGTTTTGGAAACAAATGAAAACGTACAGCTCTGCTATCACTTCCAACATAAATGAAGACAGAAAACTAAACAGCAGTGACGTTTGTAGGGTTACTGAAGTTTGGCTAGCTGGTATATAATGATGTGCTACGTGACCGCTAGCGACACAGCTATGTTAGCATAATATAAACAAGCAAACTTTTTTTCCACTCGATAAAAGTTAACGTGAGTGTTCTCGGTGGTCAGGAACAAATGTAATCGCATGGCAGGATGCTGTAAAAGGACCAAACTTCAGCCAGGAGAACAACTGAGATAGTTAGTCATTCATATATGCTGCATGGGCTGGGCTGTATCGTAAGGTTTTAAAAACTGAGCTTAAATAAATGATTAGTGGTAATAAAAGCCGAGGGAGGTCAACAGTGATCACTGACTGTTTTGGGAGCTTTTTGAGATTAAATAGAAGAAAATACATAACATTAAACATGTTAACAACACAAAAGTCATATTAAACGCAGACTACTTTAGGCCCGGAAGTAGGATTCGTCACGTCATCACTTAACAATCGGATAGCCAATGATAGACATCATGATGACCCCTCCCACTCGATTTGTTCTCCTGGTCATGTGAGGAGGTGGGGCTACAAAAGAGCCACGCCTGACACTAATTCACTGAATTGCTGTAAGGAAACGTTTTGTTTCCGAGGTGTCCTAAATGCAACGTGAGATCGGTAAAACGCCTTTGAATAAAAAGTAAAAATGGGGACACATGATGCAAAATAGCTCTCTGCCTGTTGTTTTCTAATGTGTGTTATTGGGTTGCAGTTTTAACGAAGCGAGAGAGCTGTATGGTGTGAACTAATCTCTATTTAACCGGTCGCGGAAGTAGGTGTAAGGGAATCCTTTTGCTTCTCGTGTTAATCTCGGGGATGACGTAACTGTGGCCTCAAGTCACGTGCAACGCCTGCAACGTGCTGCATATGCTGTTCCATGATGCTGCTGGAACAAAAAAAAAAAAGGAAAGAAAAAGAACTCTGTGAATCGAACCTCTCCATCTAATAACAATACACTGAGAACGAGAACTGTGGAGGCTTCACTGTGCCAGAATAAATCACAGTATTTGATTAGAAAATTACTTATTATGATGAATTTAATATCATCAACTCAATTTATATACTATGATTGGTTTGTTGTTGTATCAAAAAATAGTTGCCTATATTCCTGATGTAAAAGATTTCACTGCACTTTACTTTTTGTAAATTACACCCCAAACAAGCCCGTTATCTGAAGCAGAGGAATAAATTGTTTGTTTCTTAACAATAGTAGTTGGCCGTGCCTCTCCAAAAGCTTCTGCGCTGTGTTCAGCTTTCTTGAGAATGAACATCAAAAGAATCTTTCAAGTCCTAATGAGCCTGTGGTATTTCCTTCATGCAATTATGGTCCAGTTACCACCAATTATATGCCAGAACAGAGTGTACACAGGAGATTAAAGTAGAGATACAAAAGTGGGAGAGCAGCAATCGGCCTTCCAGACAACCTTATGACAGCACAATTAAATAAACATGGTTCATATTCATTCCCATTTCCTTTTAGAGCTTTAGTCTAATACCCTCTGAAGTCCTTTGTGCTATACAACCCATAAGATTCTCATGATTTCAAAAAAGATTTATTTTAAGAACTAATGACTAATATACTATTATACTATAACTCTTATCAGTGACCAGGACAAGTCACTGATGCTGTTTAGCACAGACCTGAACCCCGTGATCCAGCTCATTGCAAAGACTCGATACAGATACAGATTTAGAAGCAGACACCAAGCTTTACACAAAGAGGAAACAAGACATCAAATCACAAATCGACCTCACCAGGATCTACTGCAAGGATATCAGGATGTCCTAAAGATATAGTAACTCTGGTGATTGTCAGAAAGCCTTCCTACAGTAGATGGCTACAAGTTCCTAGACCACAAGTCAGTGAAAATCACGATGGAGATACTGAGGATGTCAGCTAGATACAAACATCTCCTGAAGTGAGCTTAGTCAGCCTTACATATATGGCCTACCAGCCACAGGAGGACATAGATAAAACAGATATGAAGACATAATGCAAAGTCCAGCACCCTAAGACTATACATTGTTGCAATAAAAAAGAGATAGGGTAAGGTTTAGCAAGGGTGGGATCCACAATGGGGGATGAAATAAGGAGTTCATCAGAGGGATGACAGATGATGATGGGAAGGAATAAAAAAATATAGTGGAAAACCAAGTCTCTGGGATATATCACTGGGACGTAGTGGAAGTGGGTGACATAATTGTTTATATTAGCTCTAATAAATGAGACAAATGCCAGAACTAAATTTCTCGTGTTGCTAAGGCCGTTCTTAACCACAAGGGGACCCTGTGCAAAATTTAACTTAAGGGTTTCTTATCAGATCCTGTAACGAATGAATATCTCCACCTCTGTGAGACTCAATAGCTGAAGTGGGTGACATCAAGAAATCCTCCCAGTGGTTAGAAATGGGTAGCCTGGTGAGCAGCACGGAGGCTACATATCTGATCCATAGAGCAGACAAAACCCAAGCTTCAGGCCCTGCAAAGATGAGACAGTCCAGAACATAAGAGCAGCAGGGAAGTAGGAAACAAGCTAGGCAAAACTAAGTTTATGGCATAGTGCAGAGGAAGACCTATTTATGGATTTGAAATCCCAAAGGTACAAACCTCTAACTACTTTTAGAATTCTCTTCTTCTTCTTTTTCTTTTAGTGATCCCTTTGGGGTTGGCCACCGTGGATCATCTGCCTTGATCTTACCCTCTTCTGTCACACCAACCCTCTCCATGTCCTTTATCACTACATCCATGAATCTCTCTGTGGTCTATTTCTTTTCTTTCTGCTTGGCAGCCCCATATTTAACTTCCTGTGGCCAGTATATCAACCATTCCTCCTTTGCAACCAATATCACATGAGTGCTTTTTTACACACATATCAGAGCACCAAATATGCATTCATCAGGGTGTCTCAGCTGAAAATCGATATTTCCTAATAATGAAGTGGAAAACTGCAAGGGAAGCTCAGTATTAATTCTTTCTTTTCTTTTCTTTTTTTTTTGCAAATTTTGAGAGTTTAGCGAATTGGGAATTTCTTCTGAAAAGGGCTTTATCAATGGCCATCCCCAGGATTAATGAATGAATTTAAAATTTCCATCCAAAATTCACCATATGTAAGAATTGGAATTTACATACATTCAACCGATTTTCATCTGGTATTGAGAAACTGCCCTGCTGAGCTATCAGGATTCTATATTGACCTTAAAAAACAGATGGTTGCCAGACTTAAAGGTTTTGTGTTGTTAAGGCTATCCTCAGCCATTTGGGGACGGTGGCTGAGATTTAATCTGTAACTATCTGCACCTCTGGGAAACTGATATCATTCACTTATATCACTTTTATATCTTTGTGATATGCAAACTATCAAAGTACACATAAATTTGCACATATTAGGCTAAGCATCCCTATAATATTCTATTCTTTTGATTATTTTAATAAAATTTATTTCGGTTAAACAGTGTAACACAGAAATGTGCACAGTTGTGTTTAATGGCAGACAATTAATGTAGTTCACATACAGTTCATATATGCTACATTATACAGTTGATATAGCAGCATACCCTGCTTCTAAGCCACATTGTCACTTGTGTTGATGTTTAGATTAACACCTGTGCTGTTTTCTTTTTAAAAAAATAAATAAATAAAATAAAATAAAAGCTGAAAAACAGTTAAGCATTCAATTATGCTGATTCTTTTTGTTGTTCGCCATTAAAACAAAAGTCCACTAGATGGCGCAACATTCCCACTGAATTCAGTAGATCAGCGTGCAATTAAATTAATAGAGTTTAACGTTCAAAGACAAATCTCTAATCATTTATGATCGGTAATGGGTTTCAGGGTCAGTCCTACAATGCATGCGAGCTTTCAAATGCAGGCCGAAGTGATCTTTTTTTTTTCTTTTTTCTTTCTAGTTATCGCAACCATGAAACTAGAACATGTATAATCTCCAGGAAAATCTGTAAAACGCGTTGTTGAAATCTCCCAATTCTTTTAATCTTTGGGCTTAAGGAAGGACAATACTCGGTGTATAAATGCTCAATCAACAATTCTTTTATTTCCATACAATTCAACACTTATGAGCATAAGCCATCATGATGGGGAGACATGCATGAAGAGGGTCACAGCAAATCTCAAAATGGTGACGGGTTACTCAGCTTCTTATAGCCTCTAGTGGCCCCCACCTAGTCGTAAAAGCCTAAACATTCACATTCTTTCTCTGTTATGGCGCCTAAGTTATGACCTCGGCTCCCTGTCTTTCTGCTCTCTGTAAAGGTGGGGGTATGGGATGTGGTCTGTCTCTTCTATTATCGGCACAAGGTCCTCTGCACACAACATTCTCTTCATGATTCAGCAGTATGAAATGTCAAGAAACAGTGTAACACATTCACAGCAGATCAAGGGTACAGGGTAATGCACACCTGTCTAACAAATCCAAAAATGGTCACATTCTTTTAACCCAAAAATATAATGGAAAATAAGCTACATACACAGCACACAATCTAGACTAAAGGATATTATATGACCTACAGCAGTTAACATAATTCAACTACTTTAACTACAGATATAAGATAAAATATGATAACAGAATAATCTCACAGAGTCCTTCCTACATGTTTCAGCTCAATAGTTTCCCTTTTGGACAAAACAGTTTCTGAGTATTGGTTTGTTTTGCTTGCCTTGAGAAATCTGCAGTTTTTCTTTTCTTTCTTTGTTTGGTGCTATGAAACATTCAGTCTGTAATGAAAATCAGCTGGCCTCGATACTTCCGATCTTTCGTCGGGGAATAAACGGATGAGAATGGAATTCTGCTGCATGCCAGATGTTAACTGATTGAAGAACTCAGTTCCAGAGAAATTTGACACTGACTTCAAAGACCATTTACGGGTTGTTGATCTTGATTTTAAGGATGTTTGAATATTATCGGATTGCATAACGGTAATTATAAGCAATTAAGATGAAAATTATTCTTCCGCGAAAGTATATTGTTGATTGAACACAATGTGAATTGTTGCTTGTATTCAGGAGACCTTTGCTTTTTTTCCCCAGGACTATTTAGTTATCAGTTCCAGGAAAGCTGAAACCCGTTGGGCTTGTCAGAGGGGAGGAGCAAAGGTCTGCTCATTATAGCAGGCCTGAAACTTTCCTTCAGATGAATCTGTGCTGGTTAACTGAATCAGTCATGGAGCTGCTGCTGCCGATACTTCTTGGCTTTCTTGCTTGTCTGGTCGGAGGGCTGTACCTTCTCGGAGTGTTCAGACAGCGGCGACCAGGAGAACCCCCCCTCGATAAAGGGCTCATTCCTTGGTTGGGTCATGTCTTAGAGTTTCGCAGGAACACCTTGAAGTTCCTAGAGAGAATGAAGAAGAAGCACGGTGATATATTTACAGTACAGCTGGGAGGGTTTTATATTACATTTGTCCAGGACCCTTTTTCATTTGGGGGGTTCATTAAGGAGAGTCGGGACAAACTGGACTTTCAAAAGTTTGCAGTGCATCTGGTGCACAGAGTGTTTGGATACAAAGCTGTTGAAGGGGAGCACATTGTTCTCCACAATTCCAGCAACAAGCATCTGAAGGGGGAAGGTCTGCAAGAACTGACCCAATCTTTTATGAGTAATTTGCAGAACATGATGTTGCACAACATTGGATCAGCTGCAGAGGACAGGACCTGGAAAGAAGATGGACTGTTCAGGTACAGCTACAATGTTGTTTTCAGAGCTGGATATTTGGCCTTGTTTGGCAATGTGCCACCCAAGTCAGAACAAAGTGAGGAGAAAGCCAAAGAGAAAGACAGAGCTGAATCAGAAGCTTTGTTTCAGGAGTTTCGTAAATATGACCAGCTCTTCCCCAGACTGGCATATGGGGTCCTCCCACCGATGGAAAAGTTGGCTGCAGAGAGGTTGAAGGCATACTTCTGGGATGTTCTGTCAATACTGAAAATTAAAACAAAGGACAATATCAGTGGCTGGGTGTGGGACATACAGCAGGGTAAAGAGGAGACAGGAATGGATATGTCAATGATAAACAGATACATGTTTGTGCTTCTTTGGGCCTCTCAGGGCAACACAGGGCCTTCTTCATTCTGGCTGCTGCTCTTCCTCATGAAACACCCAGAAGCCATGAAAGCAGTGAAGGAAGAAGTGGATAAAGTTCTGAAAGAATCTGGACAGGAGGTCCGGCCTGGTGGTCCTATGGTCAACCTGACCCGTGAAATGCTGTTGAAAACACCGATCCTGGACAGTGCTGTCGAAGAGAACCTCCGACTCACTGCTGCACCCCTCCTCACCAGGGCAGTGATAAAGGACATGACCTTCAAGATGGCTGATGGGCAAGAATATTTACTTCACAAGGGTGACAGAATTGCAATCTTTCCCTTCAGTTCTGTCCACCATGACCCAGAGATCCATCCTGAGCCGCATTCATTCAAATATGACCGGTTCCTGAATCCAGACGGGACCAAGAAAACTGATTTTTACAAAGCAGGAAAGAAGGTAAAATATTACACCATGCCCTGGGGATCTGGGGTCTCCATGTGCCCTGGCCGTTTCTTTGCCACCAATGAGCTGAAACAGTTTGTTTTCCTCATGTTGGTCTATTTTGAGTTTGAGCTGAAGAATCCGGACGCGAAGATACCTGAAATTGACCTCAGTCGATACGGATTTGGAACGATGCAACCTGTCAGAGATGTCCAGTTCAGATACAGACTCAGATATTAAGCCAATCAGATGAAAATGAAACTGTGCTTTTCTTTTTCTTTGGATCAAGATGGTTTGATGAGCACATTATAGAAACTATGGAAGCAGATTTAAATCTAAAATTTTTGACATGTTGGTCAACTGTAACAATTCCATATGCAATTGCACTGATATTCTAGACATGTATATGTATATTGAACACATTCTGATCATAACTCTTCATATGTAATTTGCAGATCAGCAATCAGATTAAACACATTAGAAATGGTATTGATGGGAATTTTTTAAGATAACAATTATGATTATTGGTTATCAATTATTATTGAAATGCCTGTTTACACACTGGTTCCAAAGTCACAGTGACAAAGCATTTTTCCAGCTTAAAATGTTGGCAGCCATTCGCTGATAAGAAAGTGAATAGAAACAGCATATGACTGAGCAAAGAAAAGAAGCTTTATTTGGTAGAATTGGAAAGGGTTAGAAGATTACCTGTTAGAATGTGTGTCATCAGTGAGAAGCTTAAAAAAAGACCCTAACAACAAAAAGCTGCAATGTTATATTGTGGTTCAAACTTGGGGAGAACTTTATGATCACTGTAGAGTCTGTCCTTTCATGCTGCTGAGTTCATTAGTTTACAGTGTTGTGAGCCTTTCCTGTTAACCGTAAGGGTTTTAGCTGCTGTAGGTGTACTACACAACCCAGAAGATGGGTGATCAATAACAATATAATGGCACAAAGACAACATTTAACAGTCAAAACACATCAAGGTACCAAAATCCATACACAAAAAAAACCTTTTTTCTTTAACACTTAAAAAAAACAACAACTCTAAAATGACATCCTGTACTTGTGTACAACTTAGCTTAGAGAATAACTTCACAAGGCAACTATTTAAACACAAGGCTGCTACACAGTGTATAGCTGTTCCACGGAAGCCAGTGCTAAATTGAAGTGAAAAAATAAATAAAAGAACTTCACCATTACAATGAAACTGCATAAAAGCTACAGAATTAAAGCCTTTTTCTCCACACAGTTTCAACATAATGGCTATATAGATTTTCTTCTCGTCAGGACATCTGTGAAACAAATCTTGTGCACACCTTAATATGAGGCAATACTAAGGGACATAAAATATGAGTCCAAGAGGCCATGTTCACTTGGGTTGGGTTGCTTTCTGTTCTTGTTCAATAGGCTTTGCAAAGTAATCTCTGTACATGGAGAACAGGACACCTGAAAACAACAACAAAACAAAAGAAGCATGTAAAATGACTCGTGTTTATAGTATTATGATTTCAGGTTCAAACCACAAATCACAAATAAAGAACTGGTTGCAGTTTGGCAGTAAGAACTGAAAGATGACCCACCAACAGTCATTGCTCCCACCACAAAGCCTTGGGCAGCTACACGCATGTGAATCAGGTGCACCGACATTTTTGTATCTCCACGACTTTTCATTTTCATCAGCCTGTAGCCAACAATAGCAACAAATCCAGCCATCCCTGCAAAAAGCAAAAGTCACTAAAACAAAAATAAGACAGCAACATATCCCCCAAATCCTCTGAAAACTCACTCAATAAACCCCAAAACTTAAACTTTTCTGAGCACATATTTTATTTGTCCTTGTCATAATATGTACTCACCGACTGGGACAAATGGATTCTCCTTTGCCTTTCGCCAGAATTTGGACTCACTCTCCTCATAAGAAGACATCTCGCCTGAAACAAGAACGAGGTCGATTGAGTTCAAACGTTTGTTGGCCGTGTAGCAGTACAGCATGCAAGCTAATTCAGTGCTGATAGAAACCAATAAAACGCATAGAGAAACATGTCAGGAAGTATCAGGCTGTGCCTCACACAAAAAAAAAATCTCCAAAATCAGGCTTTAAAAGTCGTTCCCACGAAAGAGGCCCGAGAGTCGCTATTAACAGGACATGAAAACTTCAGAGGTGACAGATGAAGGGCACGGACTAGACCCATCTTTCACAGACCTAACATTAAACAACTGTGCCTGATATGACGCGACACTTTTAAGTAGTATTATATTTAAATATTAGATATTTTGAAAGGGAAGAATTTTTATTCAGCTGCGAGGCCTTTCCGTGTGGTGCGGGAGAAAAATGTGGAAAAGCAACAACTCTAGAGTTAAGATGAGCTACACTTTAAAAAGCACGTAAAGACACTTCCACCGAACTGAAGAGGGCTCCCTCTTACCTGCTTTAAGGTGTCGTTAGCTGGAAGCACCAGTGAAAGAATTATCCGCGGAGATCTACGTCTCCTCCGAGCAGCAGCCTGTAGTTATGGAGGAAGTAATAAGCCGGCATCTACGTGATACATTCTGCGTGCTACTTGACAGTTCCCTCATACGCATGCCTAACGTCAGCAACCGCTGTACTGTGTTTACGTTCAAACAGAATGTAGTAAATACAGGCAACATCTTCGAAAGCCTTGGACCTACAAGCTCAAGAAGGCGGAGAAAGTGGATGAGGTCCTGTTAGTATTTTCACAACATGTGGAACACGACCCAGTGTGACCTAGAGTAATGTGTGTCTACAAAGGATATGCTGGAGCACTCTCTGTATGTGTTAATGTGCTCTGGTTTTGTTTCAGTTTACTATACTGTCATTGCTGTAGGTCAGGGATGTCTAACTCATTTTACATGGTGTGGGACATAAGTGGGCCAGACAATTTAATCCTGGAGATATTTTATTATAAGCCAAAAGAAGTGTTAAAGAATTTCAAGAACTTATTTGAACAATCTCATACACTTGCACACCTTCGTACATAAAGTTTCTTTTTGCACAATGCTAAGTACATTGAAATACAGGGTAAGTATGTTACAGTTTAAACCAAAACAATAAGTCAATAGGAAAAAAAAATAGGGTAAGGAAGGAAGTGGTTGGCTGCAAAACAATAACAACTATATCAGTTTAAAGAAACTACAGAGTACACTCAGACTGGAAAGCTGTTCTAACAGTTATTTGGCAATAACAGGAAAAAGAAGCTTTTTCATACCCAGTCGTAGGGTGTAATATGTAGCTATAAAAAGTTACAGCACATGACAGTACTGAAGAGCATGAGCAAACTCAGACAGTGGAAAGATCACCAGATTACCCAGAGGTGAGTTTAGCCAGAATACTCAGAGAGCAACTCACACTGATCCATAGAGCAGACAAAACCCAAGCTTCAGGCCCTGCAACGATGAGACAGTCCAGAACATAAGACCAGCGGGGAAGTAGGAAGGAAGCAAATAATCAATATTCTTTTGATTATTTTAATAAAATTTATTTCGGTTAAACAGTGTAACACAGAAATGTGCACAGTTGTGTTTAATGGCAGACAATTAATGTAGTTCACATACAGTTCATATATGCTACATTATACAGTTGATATAGCAGCATACCCTGCTTCTAAGCCACATTGTCACTTGTGTTGATGTTTAGATTAACACCTGTGCTGTTTTCTTTTAAAAAATAAAATAAAATAAAAGCTGAAAAACAGTTAAGCATTCAATTATGCTGATTCTTTTTGTTGTTCGCCATTAAAACAAAAGTCCACTAGATGGCGCAACATTCCCACTGAATTCAGTAGATCAGCGTGCAATTAAATTAATAGAGTTTAACGTTCAAAGACAAATCCCTAATCATTTATGATCGGTAATGGGTTTCAGGGTCAGTCACACAATGCATGCGAGCTTTCAAATGCAGGCCGAAGTGATCTTTTTTTTTTCTTTTTTCTTTCTAGTTATCGCAACATTAAAACTAGAACATGTATAATCCCAGGAAAATCTGTAAAACGCGTCCTTCCTACATGTTTCAGCTCAATAGTTTCCCTTTTGGACAAAACAGTTTCTGAGTATTGGTTTGTTTTGCTTGCCTTGAGAAATCTGCAGTTTTTCTTTTCTTTCTTTGTTTGGTGCTATGAAACATTCAGTCTGTAATGAAAATCAGCTGGCCTCGATACCTCCGATCTTTCGTCGGGGAATAAACGGATGAGAATGGAATTCTGCTGCATGCCAGATGTTAACTGATTGAAGAACTCAGTTCCAGAGAAATTTGACACTGACTTCAAAGACCATTTACGGGTTGTTGATCTTGAGTTTAAGGATGTTTGAATATTATCGGATTGCATAACGGTAATTATAAGCAATTAAGATGAAAATTATTCTTCCGCGAAAGTACATTGTTGATTGAACACAATGTGAATTCTTGCTTGTATTCAGGAGACCTTTGCTTTTTTTCCCCAGGACTATTTAGTTATCAGTTCCAGGAAAGCTGAAACCCGTTGGGCTTGTCAGAGGGGAGGAGCAAAGGTCTGCTCATTATAGCAGACCTGAAACTTTCCTTCAGATGAATCTGTGCTGGTTAACTGAATCAGTCATGGAGCTGCTGCTGCCGATACTTCTTGGCTTTCTTGCTTGTCTGGTCGGAGGGCTGTACCTTCTCGGAGTGTTCAGACAGCGGCGACCAGGAGAACCCCCCCTCGATAAAGGGCTCATTCCTTGGTTGGGTCATGTCTTAGAGTTTCGCAGGAACACCTTGAAGTTCCTAGAGAGAATGAAGAAGAAGCACGGTGATATATTTACAGTACAGCTGGGAGGGTTTTATATTACATTTGTCCAGGACCCTTTTTCATTTGGGGGGTTCGTTAAGGAGAGTCGGGACAAACTGGACTTTCGAAAGTTTTCAGTGCACCTGGTGCACAGAGTGTTTGGATACAAAGCTGTTGAAGGGGAGCACATTGTTCTCCACAATTCCAGCAACAAGCATCTGAAGGGGGAAGGTCTGCAAGAATTGACCCAATCTTTTATGAGTAATTTGCAGAACATGATGTTGCACAACATTGGATCAGCTGCAGAGGACAGGACCTGGAAAGAAGATGGACTGTTCAGGTACAGCTACAATGTTGTTTTCAGAGCTGGATATTTGGCCTTGTTTGGCAATGTGCCACCCAAGTCAGAACAAAGTGAGGAGAAAGCCAAAGAGAAAGACAGAGCTGAATCAGAAGCTTTGTTTCAGGAGTTTCGTAAATATGACCAGCTCTTCCCCAGACTGGCATATGGGGTCCTCCCACCGATGGAAAAGTTGGCTGCAGAGAGGTTGAAGGCATACTTCTGGGATGTTCTGTCAATACTGAAAATTAAAACAAAGGACAATATCAGTGGCTGGGTGTGGGACATACAGCAGGGTAAAGAGGAGATGGGCATCGATATGTCAATGGTAAACAGATACATGTTTGTGCTTCTTTGGGCCTCTCAGGGCAACACAGGGCCTTCTTCATTCTGGCTGCTGCTCTTCCTCATGAAACACCCAGAAGCCATGAAAGCAGTGAAGGAAGAAGTGGATAAAGTTCTGAAAGAATCTGGACAGGAGGTCCGGCCTGGTGGTCCTATGGTCAACCTGACCCGTGAAATGCTGTTGAAAACACCGATCCTGGACAGTGCTGTTGAAGAGACCCTCCGACTCACTGCTGCACCCCTCCTCACCAGGGCAGTGATAAAGGACATGACCTTCAAGATGGCTGATGGGCGAGAATATTTACTTCGCAAGGGTGACAGAATTGCAATCTTTCCTTTCAGTTCTGTCCACCATGATCCAGAGATCCATCCTGAGCCGCACTCATTCAAATATGACCGCTTCCTGAATCCAGACGGGACCAGGAAAACTGATTTTTACAAAGCAGGAAAGAAGGTAAAATATTACACCATGCCCTGGGGATCTGGGGTCTCCATGTGCCCTGGCCGTTTCTTTGCCACCAATGAGCTGAAACAGTTTGTTTTCCTCATGTTGGTCTATTTTGAACTTGAGCTGATGAATCCGGATGTGAAGATACCTGAAATTGACCTCAGTCGATACGGATTTGGAACGATGCAACCTGTCAGAGATGTCCAGTTCAGATTCAGACTCAGATATTAAGACAGTCAGATGAAAATAAAACTGTGATTTTCTTTTTCTTTGGATCAAGATGGTTTGATGAGCACTTCCAAACTATGGAAGCAGATTTAAATCTAAAGTTTTTGACGTGTTGGTCAACTGTAACAATTCAATATGCAAATGCACTGATATTCTAGACATGTATATGTATATTGAACACATTCTGATCATAACTCTTCTTCTTTAAGTAATTTGCAGATCAGCAATCAGATTAAATCCAGTTAGAAATGATATTGATGGGCATTGTTTAAGATAACAACAATTATGATTATTGGTTATTAATTATTATTGTGAATGTTCCCTTTTTTTCTGTAATTGATGTGACATGTGCACTTAGAAATTGAGACGATTCATGTATATCGTAGTCAGTTTCAATTTTTAGTTCAATTTTCTATGTACATTACAAGTTTTTGCTTTTTGTTTTTTCCAAAATAAATTTTTTTTGTAAATGTCAGATTTTGGAGTTTTATGTGAGCCTCTTTTAAAACTCAAAAAACCAAAACAAACAAAAACAAAGTTATAGGCTGACTTTAGTCAACTCAGTGACATAGATTCTTTTACTTGTTCCCTACAACAAAATCCAATAGATGGCAGCAGATTCCCACATTCCCAATGTTTTTAAAATAAACAATAAATTGTACAAAAACACAGAATCTTAGAAGAATGATACAAATGAAAACTAATATACGTGATTTTATATTTAATTTATTTTAAAATGAATGTCAGGAGTTTAAATACATACTCCAGTTTAAAAATAAAATTAGAAACTTTTGGCAGTTATTTTATTGTTCATGCTTTACAGGTTAAAAAATTCCATTCACAGAATGGCTGGCTCACCACTTTAGTGATGAAACCTCAGTTACAAAAATGCTTTTGTGAATTTTGCTGAAGTTGCAGATAAATAGTAAGAATAAATGCATTTGCCTGATTAATAACTTAGAAGGTTATAATAAGAAGGATTTTGACATTCAAACACAAATTAATCATGAACAGAAATTATTTCAAGGTCATTCACACAAGGCAAGTCTGATTTCAAATGCAAATCAGGGTCAGATTTTTTTTACAACCATAAAACACGCACACATAGATAATCTCTAGGACAGCGTGGGGAGAAAAAAAACAAGGAGTTTGTCTTCTGTGGTTCAGCTCAGTGCTGCTCTTTTAGGCCAAAACATGACAGTTTCTGTGTCTAATGGGAGTAAGCCAGACATGTTTTTGTTTGCCTTTGCCTTTAGTGTTCTTTGGTCTATGACTGATGCTGTGAACCATCTTTTGTAAAGTTCATTTAGCAAAACCAACAAAAACACTCCGACAGTGCAATTCCCCCTGAACTCCGTGACCTTGACCCGATGTTGCACCATATCGATTTTTCGCTTTCACGTGTTTTCTTGATCCCTTTGGTGCTCTCATCAGGAAAGTTCAATCTCACCACTAATGAAAACAGTTAAGACATTTTTAACAGAGGTGGGACCAAGTCATTGTTTTGCAAGTCTCAAGTAAGTCTCAAGTCTTTATCCTCAAGTCTCAAGTCAAGTCTCAAGTAATGTCAGGCAAGTCAGAGTCGAGTCTCAAGTCACTGGTGTAAAAGTCCGAGTCAAGTCACAAGTCTGAAACATTGAATTTCAAGTCCTTTCGAGTCTTTAAAAAAAAAAAACGAAAAAATAATGTTGCAGTTATGCTAAATGTAAATATTAGACCATGTAATTTTAAAATCTGTGTTTTTCTCAACACATGACAAAATAGTGAACTTAGAAAATATACACAAATTGTGAAATTGCACCTCTTTAAAATGCAGCTCAATTAAACCTAGCTCCAAGAATAATTTTCACCGACAGTTCTGAGATAAGCTGCATGTTATTCTTGGATGCGGTTGTAGGACCAGCTTTAAAATCGCATGACAAAAATATCATACACATTAAAAAAAACTGTATCACCAATGTAGCCTGGACAACATTTGCTAGTTAGATGAAGTCAGCTATCTCATCTTAGCATATTTATATGCATATTTATAATTATACGGTTCTTGGAGTGAGTGCACACACTCATGAAGTTTAGTAACTTCAGGTCACTGCAACAAGCCCAGGTACAGTTTACCGACGGATGGGTGCAGGACCTTGAAATGCACCGTGTAGAACGAAAGACCATCGTACGTTTAACTGCCATAAATGTAAATTATGTCAGTTTGTTTAATTTATTGTGTTCATTTATGTTATTTATTTTCTTTATTTATTGTTCCTTTTGGGGTAGGAACTAAGGTTCATTCTGTGTTGCACACAGGCCTTTTTAAGTGACGTAAAGGGAAGTAAAAAGCATGTGCAAGAAGCTAAGTTAATAAGTTAACTAAGGCAGAAGAAGGAATAAATAAGCAGTTTAAAGTAAAAGAAAGCTGCAAAGAAGAAGAAATTGGGAATTATTTTTGTTAAGTTTTGTTCCTGAAGCGGACTCATTCCCTCACGGTTACGTGCAGCCAGCGAGGTACGTTAACTGTGTTTGTTTATCGCGTATTTGTTAACTTGGGTTTAAATGTTTATTTGTAATATTTATGTTGGTCATTCTGTACTTTTATGTAATAACAGTTTGACGGTGGATTTTATGGTGTTTCTGAGGAGAAGTGTGACAGAAGAATAAATCCATCTGTGAATGAAGAACCGTGGTGTCGTGTATTAACTGGAGGGAGTGATAGTCAAACTCGGACCTGCCCAGACTCGCCCTATCAGCGCAAATTCGACAGCTCATCAAGACGGGAACACAGATAAGCCACTGTTTAGGACACACAGGTTCATAAGGTTTTCATGAAGAAGTCTATAAGCCAGACTCTAAAGTTTTTGGTCTGAAAAGTAACACAAGAGTTGGAAACTAAAAGGAACTGTGTATAGCCTGGCAGCCACGCTGTTTCACGTATATGAATGTGCATTTACGTAAGAGATGTAAATTCATGTTCAGCTGAATAATTATAGTTGGCTCTGAAAGGGCAGAAGTAAACTTTGTACATTTTGACAGAAATTCAGTTTGTATTTATGGTTCAGTGTCTTTTAAGAACTCTGTTAAGTGTACTTACTCTGTAATATTCTACATGTATGGGCTAATTTGAATGAGAGTGACTTCATTTAGTTAAGCTCATTCTTTCAGTATTCACAAATGTTGTTGCAGCTTGCTCTTCTATGCTGCCTGTGTATATCTGTGTCTAAATAATCAAAATGTCACATACAAGTAAAGAAGCTCAGGGTGCAGTAGCTGCTCCGGAAGAAGAGACTGAGTTAGAACAGACAGGTGAATCAAATATCGGGCAAAATATAGCACCACCTGAAGAGCCTCGTAGAAGTGAAAGAGCCCGAACATTAACAGAAAAAGGAAAAGAGTTTCAGAAAGAGCAAATCAAAGGGCTATTGCTTCGCTTTGACAGCAAATATGAACGATGGAAAGCTCTGATTAAGGTAGCTAAAAGATCTGTATTAAAACAGGATCCTAGTGACATCCTACAAGAACACATCACCAGTATTCAAAGGGAATTATCTGAGTTGAACATTGCTTATGATGATTACAGAAGAATTGATCAACCAGCCCATGACATGCGTCGCAAGATGGATAACTGCATCTCGATCACAAAGACTGTAGTACAAAATGCTCAATCTGAAATGCAGGGAACAGCGGAGGAGTTGATTTGGCCAGATAATAGTTCTGTATTCTCATCGTCAGCCTCCAGTGTTTCACTTCCTGCCTCTAATGGTTCTAAAGCTTCTTCTATTCACTCAAACGTATCTTCACTTAGAAGACAAGAAGCTGCTGCCGAGTATGCAGCTACACAGGCTGTACTGCAGATTATGGCTGAACAAGAGGGCCACGAAGAGAAACTGCAAAACCTTGAAGCTGAAGAGAGGTTGATCATTGCAGACCAAGAAGCAGCAGCATTAGCTCGTCGTCTTGAAGGAGAAAGGGAAGAAACTGAACGTAGGCTAGTAAGAGAGAAACAAGAGGCTGCTCTCTTAAAGAAACAGCAAGAAGAGAATGCTGCAAGAAGAAGGTCTGTAGAAAACCTAAAGAGAGAACTTGAGCGTTTGGAAAATTTGAAAAGGCTGAATGCAGCCAAAGCAAGGCTTCAAGTATATGATGAGAGTGAGCTCAGTCCAGCCCAAGGGAATGCTGCACAGAGCCTGGATCTACATAAGGTTATGCAGCCACTCAATCAGGTGAAGCCTGAGGACCAGCACTCACAACCACCAAAGGATGCAGTGCTAACACATGTGCTCCACGATAGCACAGGAGAGCTCGTGAAGGTCTTAGCTGAGGCTATATCAGCAAATAGGCTACCCATTCCAGAGCCCACAGTTTTTAGTGGTGATCCACTCAAGTTTAATCATTGGAAGTCATCCTTCCAAACTCTTATTGAAAAGAAAAACATTCCAAGCTCGGAGAAAATATTCTTCCTCCAGAAATATGTTGGAGGAGCAGCTAGAGAGGCATTAGAAGGTTATTTTCTGATTGGTTCAGATACTGCATATGTTGCTGCATGGGAACTCCTCAATGAGCGATACGGCCAGCCTTTTATGATTGCCAAAGCCTGCCGAGACAAATTACATGCCTGGCCAAAGATAGCATCAAGAGAGAGCGCTGACTTAAGGAAATTTGTGGACTTTTTACGCAGTTGTGAATGTGCCATGGCTCACAATGAGAGTCTGCGTATTCTTGATGATGGCATTGAAAACCAAAAACTGACAGCCAAGTTGCCTGATTGGTTAAGCAGCAGATGGAACCGAAAAGCCACACAGTATCAGCTGGAGCATGGAAGGTTCCCAGATTTCAAGTATTTCGTAACTTTCCTGACTTTGGAGGCTAGTATTGCTTGTAACCCTGTTACATCTTACTATGCTTTGCGGCAAGGGGAGCCAGAAAGGACAAGATCTAAACCTCAGAATGTAGTGACCTCTAAGAACCAAGCAGCAAATGCAAGGATTTTTACAACTAACACCACTGAGAAGAGCATAAGCACATGTATGTTTTGTAAGAAAACAGGGCATGTCTTGCACAAGTGCCGTAGACTAACTGCAAGGCCAGTTGCTGACAGAGTGAAGTTCATACAAGGTGAGAAACTGTGCTTTGGCTGTTTGAGTCCTGGCCATCAATCGAAGCATTGCAGCAACCGGATGGTCTGCGACACCTGCTCAAAGCGCCACCCCACATGCTTACATGAGGGTCGCTCAAAGCAAAAGGAAAATGACGAGACAAGTTGCAGTAAAGAAAGAAAGCCACAATCGCCGCAAGACACCACTCACGAAACCACATCCAATAGAGTTGTGCATGATGGTAACAGTGCTCAGACTTCAGCAATAGTTCCTGTTTATGCATCAATGCCAAGTGATTCAAACAAAGAAGTCCTTGTCTATGCTCTGTTAGATTCACAAAGTGATTCTTCATTCATTCTTGAAGAAGTGGTAGATGCTCTTGATGTTAATGCAGAGCCAGTCAAGTTGAAGCTGTCTACAATGTCTTCCAAGGAGACAATTGTACCATGCAAAAGACTCAAAGGTCTACAAATAAGAGGGTTATCTTCTTCTAAGAAGATCACAGTGCCAACGGTCTACACTCGTGAATTCATACCTGCCAATCGTACACACATTCCAACACCAGAGACTGCAAAGGCATGGCCTCATTTAGAGCATCTTGCGGAACACATTGCCCCGCCGAAGAAATGTGAAATCGGTCTTCTTATCGGGTATAACTGTCCACAAGCACTAATGCCTAGAGAAGTTGTATGTGGTGAGGACAACCAGCCCTTCGCACAGAAAACTGACGTAGGCTGGAGCATAGTGAGCTATGGTGATCCAGGTGAACACTACAGTGATGCAATAGGAGTAAGTCACCGCATCATTGTAAAGCAAGTGACCCCTGAACCCAAAGTAACAAGTAAGTTGAAGAGCGAAGTTCATTATGTTTGCAAAACAAGAATTAAGGAGATGACTGCTCCAGAAGACATACTTAAGGTGCTGGAATCTGACTTCAGTGAAAGGCTTGGAGAAGAGACAAATCTCTCGCAAGAAGATCTCCGGTTTTTGACTAAAATGAAAGAAGAAATTAAGCACAAAGAAGACGGACATCTTGAAATGCCTCTGCCTTTTAAACAGAGCAGGCCAGAGCTACCAAATAACAAGCCAAGTGCTGTTCAACGCCTCATGTGCTTGGAAAAGAAGCTCAAGAGAGACCAGAAATATCGGAGAGACTACATGAACTTCATGGAAGACATTATCAGTCGTGGTGAAGCAGAAAAGGTCCCAGAAAAGGAGCTTGATAAACGATCAGCTTGGTATATTCCCCACCATGGCGTATACCACCCTCAAAAGCCAGAGAAACTGCGAGTGGTCTTTGATTGCTCGGCAAGATTTCAAGACATGTCATTGAATGACTACCTTCTTACAGGGCCAGAGCTCACAAACACCTTGGTGGGAGTTCTTTGTAGATTTCGAAAGGGCCCAGTCGCTATTATGTGTGATGTGGAACGAATGTTTCATCAATTCCATGTAAAGCCTGAAGACCAAGACTACTTGAGGTTCTTATGGTGGGAGAATGGTGATCTTGAGTCTCCGCCATCAGTTTTTCGGATGAAAGTCCATTTGTTTGGAGCAGCTTCCTCACCTGGCTGTGCCAATTTTGGACTTAAACATCTAGCCACAGAAGGTCAAGATCGATTTAACCAAAGCACTGTCAAGTTCATCCGAAGAAATTTTTATGTTGATGATGGACTGGTGAGTGTAAGGTCTGATGCTGAGGCAATCAAGCTGATCAAGGAAGCAAGAGAGCTTTGCAGCACAGGCAAGCTTAGACTACACAAGTTCATTTCCAGCAGCAAGAAGGTATTGGAGTCAATACCAAAGGAAGAGTGTGCAGACAGTGTCAAAGAACTGGACATAGATTTAGGGGAGCCACTCCTAGAAAGAGCACTGGGCGTGCAATGGTGCGTATCCTCTGATGACTTTCAGTTCAGAGTAACTGTCAAGAAACACCCAATGACGAGAAGGGGAGTGCTATCCACAGTAGCTTCCATCTACGATCCTTTGGGTTTCGTAGCACCGTTTGTTTTGCGTGGGAAGTTGATCTTGCAACAGTTGAGTCGAGAGAAAGCTAGTTGGGATGAACCACTTTCAGAGGAGTGCAGATCACAGTGGCAGTCATGGTTACAAGATCTCCATAACTTGTGTCAAGTAAAGATTAAGAGGTGCTACATACCAGCAAGCTTCATAGATGTCAAGCAGTACGAGTTACATCACTTCTCAGATGCTAGCTTCACAGGTTATGGGGAGTGCACTTATCTAAGAGCAGTGGACTCTAATGGCAGCGTACACTGCTCACTTGTCATGGGGAAAGCACGTGTTGCCCCCACTAAGGTCACAACAGTTCCAAGGCTTGAGTTGTCTGCAGCAGTGGTTGCTGCGAAGATGGGTGCCATCTTAAAACATGAGCTCGAAATAGACAACCTTAAGGAATATTATTGGACTGATTCAAAGGTTGTTCTCGGGTACATTAATAATGATGCCAGACGCTTTCATGTTTTCGTGGCAAATAGGATCCAGAGAATCAAAGCCACCACAGATGTCAACCAGTGGTATCATGTGCAGTCCGAAGACAATCCGGCGGACCATGCTTCGAGAGGGTTATCGGCAGATCGGCTCGTTGCTTCAAATTGGTTCACTGGCCCAGACTTTCTGTGGGAAAGGGAGCTACCCACAAGAGATGCTAAGGTGGGAGAGGTTAGTGATACTGATCCAGAACTTCGAAGGGCTCAGGTGCTCAACACCAGCGCAAGGATAAATAGAACATTGTTGGACCGCCTGACTAAGTTTTCTGACTGGAAAAGAGTTGTTAAGGCTATTGCTTGTCTTAAACGTCATGCTAAGCAAGTTAAGGGTCTTAGTCCCAAACTCAATGGAAGTACAAGTGTTGAGGAAAGACAACAAGCTGAACTTTTCCTAATCAGATTGGTCCAAACAGAAGTATTCAGCAGTGAAATCAAGAATTTACAGCAATCCAAGGACGTAAAATCCAAAGACAAATAATAAGCATGTGTTAAACTAAATGCTTATAACTTGAAGATGCAAATCTGTGAAGAAATCTCAAGTTGAGATTTGGTGGGAGTTTAACTGCCATAAATGTAAATTATGTCAGTTTGTTTAATTTATTGTGTTCATTTATGTTATTTATTTTCTTTATTTATTGTTCCTTTTGGGGTAGGAACTAAGGTTCATTCTGTGTTGCACACAGGCCTTTTTAAGTGACGTAAAGGGAAGTAAAAAGCATGTGCAAGAAGCTAAGTTAATAAGTTAACTAAGGCAGAAGAAGGAATAAATAAGCAGTTTAAAGTAAAAGAAAGCTGCAAAGAAGAAGAAATTGGGAATTATTTTTGTTAAGTTTTGTTCCTGAAGCGGACTCATTCCCTCACGGTTACGTGCAGCCAGCGAGGTACGTTAACTGTGTTTGTTTATCGCGTATTTGTTAACTTGGGTTTAAATGTTTATTTGTAATATTTATGTTGGTCATTCTGTACTTTTATGTAATAACAGTTTGACGGTGGATTTTATGGTGTTTCTGAGGAGAAGTGTGACAGAAGAATAAATCCATCTGTGAATGAAGAACCGTGGTGTCGTGTATTAACTGGAGGGAGTGATAGTCAAACTCGGACCTGCCCAGACTCGCCCTATCAGCGCAAATTCGACAGCTCATCAAGACGGGAACACAGATAAGCCACTGTTTAGGACACACAGGTTCATAAGGTTTTCATGAAGAAGTCTATAAGCCAGACTCTAAAGTTTTTGGTCTGAAAAGTAACACAAGAGTTGGAAACTAAAAGGAACTGTGTATAGCCTGGCAGCCACGCTGTTTCACGTATATGAATGTGCATTTACGTAAGAGATGTAAATTCATGTTCAGCTGAATAATTATAGTTGGCTCTGAAAGGGCAGAAGTAAACTTTGTACATTTTGACAGAAATTCAGTTTGTATTTATGGTTCAGTGTCTTTTAAGAACTCTGTTAAGTGTACTTACTCTGTAATATTCTACATGTATGGGCTAATTTGAATGAGAGTGACTTCATTTAGTTAAGCTCATTCTTTCAGTATTCACAAATGTTGTTGCAGCTTGCTCTTCTATGCTGCCTGTGTATATCTGTGTCTAAATAATCAAAATGTCACATACAAGTAAAGAAGCTCAGGGTGCAGTAGCTGCTCCGGAAGAAGAAACTGAGTTAGAACAGACAGGTGAATCAAATATCGGGCAAAATATAGCACCACCTGAAGAGCCTCGTAGAAGTGAAAGAGCCCGAACATTAACAGAAAAAGGAAAAGAGTTTCAGAAAGAGCAAATCAAAGGGCTATTGCTTCGCTTTGACAGCAAATATGAACGATGGAAAGCTCTGATTAAGGTAGCTAAAAGATCTGTATTAAAACAGGATCCTAGTGACATCCTACAAGAACACATCACCAGTATTCAAAGGGAATTATCTGAGTTGAACATTGCTTATGATGATTACAGAAGAATTGATCAACCAGCCCATGACATGCGTCGCAAGATGGATAACTGCATCTCGATCACAAAGACTGTAGTACAAAATGCTCAATCTGAAATGCAGGGAACAGCGGAGGAGTTGATTTGGCCAGATAATAGTTCTGTATTCTCATCGTCAGCCTCCAGTGTTTCACTTCCTGCCTCTAATGGTTCTAAAGCTTCTTCTATTCACTCAAACGTATCTTCACTTAGAAGACAAGAAGCTGCTGCCGAGTATGCAGCTACACAGGCTGTACTGCAGATTATGGCTGAACAAGAGGGCCACGAAGAGAAACTGCAAAACCTTGAAGCTGAAGAGAGGTTGATCATTGCAGACCAAGAAGCAGCAGCATTAGCTCGTCGTCTTGAAGGAGAAAGGGAAGAAACTGAACGTAGGCTAGTAAGAGAGAAACAAGAGGCTGCTCTCTTAAAGAAACAGCAAGAAGAGAATGCTGCAAGAAGAAGGTCTGTAGAAAACCTAAAGAGAGAACTTGAGCGTTTGGAAAATTTGAAAAGGCTGAATGCAGCCAAAGCAAGGCTTCAAGTATATGATGAGAGTGAGCTCAGTCCAGCCCAAGGGAATGCTGCACAGAGCCTGGATCTACATAAGGTTATGCAGCCACTCAATCAGGTGAAGCCTGAGGACCAGCACTCACAACCACCAAAGGATGCAGTGCTAACACATGTGCTCCACGATAGCACAGGAGAGCTCGTGAAGGTCTTAGCTGAGGCTATATCAGCAAATAGGCTACCCATTCCAGAGCCCACAGTTTTTAGTGGTGATCCACTCAAGTTTAATCATTGGAAGTCATCCTTCCAAACTCTTATTGAAAAGACCAAGGATTCTGGGAACTCGTGGCAAGCGGTACTAGCGCACGCAGGCTTTCAATTAAAATCAGTTATACAGCGATAAAAAGAAACACAAAAATGTCAAGAAGCCGTTGTATTATTAACTGCAATAGCCGGTCGCATGACAGCCACGGGAAGCCGACGGGTAAAGAGATCGGTTGTTATCGGATTACGTCGTTGAAGAGAAATTGTTCATGTTTCCGAAGTAACAAAGACGCGACGGATGGCCTGGATTGCAGCCATTCAAAGATCAAATATAACATCCCAGAACACTCCAGCTCACAGGTTAGTCTGCTCCAAGCATTTACACGAAGGTCAGTGTTTTTTAGTAGTTAATACCTCATTTTCATAACATAATTGGTGATATAGGTTACAAGCAAGTCTGGCGCTGAACAGAAATTGTCGCGCTATGCTCCTTTGTTTATTGTGCATAAATAGTGAATTGTCCTGACACAATATTGCGTTTCGCTTCTGTTATTATGGTACATTGACAAAAACATATACTTTTATTCACAGGATAAAACAGGTTTTTTGTATCACTAATTGCCCAGTGCGATTACAGACTGCGGTAAAGTGAGCCGTCATTTGTGAGCCGCGGTCAAGCCAGCCGCCTCCTATCCGCGCGGTGATTACAGCATACAATATTGTTGTCACTGCTACATTTCTGTAACGCTACCAGAAATTATTTCCACTACTAATTAATTACCGTTGAGCTCAAAGGTCCTATTAATAAACGGTTAAGGAATGTGTATTTATGACGACAATTTGTGAGACTGGTAAACTTATGATACGTACGATGGTCTTTCGTTCTACACGGTGCATTTCAAGGTCCTGCACCCATCCGGCGGTAAACTGTACCTGGGCTTGTTGCAGTGACCTGAAGTTACTAAACTTCATGAGTGTATGCACTCACTCCAAGAACCGTATAATTATAAATATGCATATAAATATGCTAAGATGAGATAGCTGACTTCATCTAACTAGCAAATGTTGTCCAGGCTACATTGGTGATACAGTTTTTTTTAATGTGTATGATATTTTTGTCATGCGATTTTAAAGCTGGTCCTACAACCGCATCCAAGAATAACATGCAGCTTATCTCAGAACTGTCGGTGAAAATTATTCTTGGAGCTAGGTTTAATTGAGCTGCATTTTAAAGAGGTGCAATTTCACAATTTGTGTATATTTTCTAAGTTCACTATTTTGTCATGTGTTGAGAAAAACACAGATTTTAAAATTACATGGTCTAATATTTACATTTAGCATAACTGCAACATTATTTTTTCGTTTTTTTTTTTTTAAAGACTCGAAAGGACTTGAAATTCAATGTTTCAGACTTGTGACTTGACTCGGACTTTTACACCAGTGACTTGAGACTCGACTCTGACTTGCCTGACATTACTTGAGACTTGACTTGAGACTTGAGGATAAAGACTTGAGACTTACTTGAGACTTGCAAAACAATGACTTGGTCCCACCTCTGGTACACCGTGTTCGTGTTTTCCTCCAAAAACAATAAGTTCTGTTGGAGCAGCCTTTCAACGCCTCTCTCTGTCTCTCGCAAGCAAAGTTGACCCAGACAACAAAGTAAAACTAATTTTCGGCTACGAGCCCGACACAGAATTACCATATTAGCCAGAGGTCCCTTTACTACGTTCGGAGCCGCGGACCTTCAGTGACAGTAATAAATCACAGCAATAGTACATTCACGTAGTTGTAAACAGCATGATAATATATTAAGTAATCCAAAGTATTCAGAATACATTATAGAATACATTTTGGGGCATGTATTCTATAATCTGTCGTGTAATACATTTTAAAAGTAACCTTCCCAACACTGACTATAGTCTACAGCCCACAGGAGTATTCGTTTGTTATGTACACGTGGTTAAGTTCTCTTGTGGCAACTGATGAATTGAAACAAATGAGCATTGTTGTATGTGCACTGAGCGACAGAGCAACAAAACATTACCTGTCCTTTTATTAACTACAGAAGTAGTGGTAGTCATTAGCCGCTAGCTAACTGGGTAAGGGTGTCAGAGGTTTGTAGCTCTTATTATAATTACGATATTCACACACACACACACACACACACACACACACACACACACACACACACACACACACACACACACACACACACACACACACACACACACACACAGTATTTTAAAGAAAATACAGATTATATTAGATTTATATTTCAAATATAACAAAATGATGATTCTTCAGCAGAAAAATTATTGTATCTCTACGGTTTAAATATTGTACAAATTGAATCATCATAAATGCATTATTTTATATTTATTGCTTTTTTTAATTTTTATTACTTTATTTTTATATAAAAAGGGAAGAATTCTGGATCAGCATCATGATCGAAACTTTTGGCCATAGTATATACAGTGTTCTGGAGAAGGTATAAAATGTCACTGTATGCGCATGCGTGTGTGCACTTGTTTAATCAGCTACCATCTTTCCTATGGACTTTTTAATGTCTACAGTCACAGATCGACAGCAACATTTTACCCCATCAGGTGAAACATAGGCTATGTTTGCTTTGCATTGACCCCACCTGATGACAGTGATACAGTATGACGCGATTCCATATTAGATTCTTGATGAATTTGGGTTGTTGTTGTTCAGCCTGGTTATATGTGACCCTTTTTAACTTGTTTTGTGATGCTCTCCTTGTAATTGCATATGTATGCAATTTGCGGGGTGGGGGTGGGGGTGGGGGTTGTCTCCCCTCTCTCAAAACATACAACTCAGACGGCAGGTATCAGGAAAATGAGGACAAGTGGGTTGGACATTGACATCAGCTGTTGTTCTAGTTCATTCTATTAAGAAAACAAGTTCGACTCGGGTAATTTTCTGCAATAGAGATAAAAAAGGTTTGGGTCATGACTTTATTGTTTTGAATTCCGAGATTAAACCCCACTGGCTGAGCAGGTGACCATATTCTATACAGCTCAATGTTGGCCCTTTGCTGTGTGTCTTTCCCTGTTATCACTCCCCTCTTTTCTATATACTTTTGACTGCTGCACTATCAAAATAAAGAAGCTGGCACCTGGGAGGAGTCAGTTCAGTTATAGATAATGCAAATGACAAAACAGACCATGTGGCTTGCAGATGTGTGCAGTTCTGCATGGCAATGGGTAAAACTGAAGAAGATACAAAGCCCTAGAAATAACAAATATAACAAATCAAATCAAAGAAAACAAGAGAACTCCATATGAAACTCTTTGCTAACCTCAACAAACCAGACTAAATGCACAGATATACATATGTAATGAGACCAGTACAAATGCAATACACATGTAGACTTATTCCAATTAAAGACTTGTTCACAGAGTAACAAAGTGTGCAGAAGCAGAATCAAAAAAAAATTCAAAAATCTGAAATTTTAACAACAAAAAAACAAATCTGTTTTCTCTCCATTGTGTATCCAGCCTCTTGCCCTATAACAGCTGGAAAAGGCTCCAATTCCACTGCAATCCTGGACTGGATAAATAGAAGGAGATGGACGGCTGGCACTGATTTTCAGAAAAATTCTACTTAATTTGGATATGGAAAATGTAACAGAAAATCTGCAATACATGTGTTCCCATGCTTCATTTTATAAGTCTCCATGTATCATCCAAAGAATTATACAAAAAAAGGTGTTTAAAGATAAGACTTTTGTTTTTATCTGATTGGCTTAATATCTGAGTCTGTATCTGAACTGGACATCTCTGACAGGTTGCATCGTTCCAAATCCGTATCGACTGAGGTCAGTTTCAGGAATCTTCTCATCAGGATTTATCAGCTCAAGTTCAAAATAGACCAACATGAGGAAAACAAACTGTTTCAGCTCATTGGTGGCAAAGAAACGGCCAGGGCACATGGAGACCCCAGATCCCCAGGGCATGGTGTAATATTTTACCTTCTTTCCTGCTTTGTAAAAATCAGTTTTCCTGGTCCCGTCTGGATTCAGGAAGCGGTCATATTTGAATGAGTGCGGCTCAGGATGGATCTCTGGATCATGGTGGACAGAATTGAAAGGAAAGATTGCAATTCTGTCACCCTTGCGAAGTAAATATTCACGCCCATCAGCCATTTTGAAGGTCATGTCCTTTATCACTGCCCTGGTGAGGAGGGGTGCAGCAGTGAGTCGGAGGTTCTCTTCGACAGCACTGTCCAGGATCGGTGTTTTCAACAGCATTTCACGGGTCAGGTAGACCAAAGGACCACCAGGCCGGACCTCCTGTCCAGATTCTTTCAGAACTTTATCCACTTCTTCCTTCACTGCTTTCATGGCTTCTGGGTGTTTCATGAGGAAGAGCAGCAGCCAGAATGAAGAAGGCCCTGTGTTGCTCTGAGAGGCCCAAAGAAGCACAAACATGTATCTGTTTATCATTGACATATCGATGCCCATCTCCTCTTTACCCTGCTGTATGTCCCACACCCAGCCACTGATATTGTCCTTGGTTTTCATTTTCAGTATTGACAGAACATCCCAGAAGTATGCCTTCAACCTCTCTGCAGCCAACTTTTCCATCGGTGGGAGGACCCCATACGCCAGTCTGGGGAAGAGCTGGTCATATTTACGAAACTCCTGAAACAAAGCTTCTGATTCAGCTCTGTCTTTCTCTTTGGCTTTCTCCTCACTTTGTTCTGACTTGGGTGGCACATTGCCAAACAAGGCCAAATATCCAGCTCTGAAAACAACATTGTAGCTGTACCTGAACAGTCCATCTTCTTTCCAGGTCCTGTCCTCTGCAGCTGATCCAATGTTGTGCAACATCATGTTCTGCAAATTACTCATAAAAGACTGGGTCAGTTCTTGCAGACTTTCCCCCTTCAGGTGCTTGTTGCTGGTAATGCGGAGAATACCGTGCCACCCTTCAACAGCTTTGTATCCAAACACTCTGTGCGCCAGATGCAGAGCAACCTTTCGAGCGTCCAGTTTGTCCCGACTCTCCTTAATGAATCCCCCAAATGAAAAAGGGTCCTGGACAAATGTAATATAAAACCCTCCCAGCTGTACTGTAAATATATCACCGTGCTTCTTCTCCATTCTCTCTAGGAACTTCAAGGTGTTCCTGCGAAACTCTAAGACATGACCCAACCAAGGAATGAGCCCTTTATCGAGGGGGGGTTCTCCTGGTCGCCGCTGTCTGAACACTCCGAGAAGGTACAGCCCTCCGACCAGACAAGCAAGAAAGCCAAGAAGTATCGGCAGCAGCAGCTCCATGACTGATTCAGTTAACCAGCACAGATTCATCTGAAGGAAAGTTTCAGGCCTGCTATAATGAACAGACCTTTGCTCCTCCCCCAGGATAGGTTTCTGCGAATTTGTTTGGAATTGTTTACTAAAAAAAAAAAAAATGTACTTAAGTATCAATTGAGGACACGATTTTCCAATTGTCCTAGAGATTCCCCTCTTTCGAAATCCAAAAGAACATACTGTAGCCTGCAGTGATATTATGTTTATGTTAACAGCTCTATGACAGCAGGTATGAAGAGATTGTGGAGCAATGAGTGCACACTGGCAACAAATATCACTCTAGTTAATCATAAGTAAGAAAAATAAAGTTTTGAGGGGTCAATGGCATTGCATGCTGTTGACACTAGATGCGTGATTCTGGTTTATTTTTTACCAGAATTGTTTAGGAACAGTCAGTCAGTGTTCAAGTAAATTATAACTAAGAAGAAAACTGTCACTGTTCTGGGTAATTTTGACCCAGCTTTTTCGGTTTCTTTTATTTTGGTGTTTTTCTAGATTATGTTCATTATATTTATGTTCTGATTCCTTAGCTATCCTGTGTTGATTATTGTCAATGGAAAATTGTACTAAGTAGCCAGTATAAGCTTTTAGTGATATAAGTTTACATGTGATAGAATACTGCATGATGACCTTTTCCTTGCTTAGAACTGATTGTCCTTTATAAAACGTGTTCTGATTTTTCTATCTGAATCTTCCCCAATTCTGACCTCGCACACACACACACACACACACACACACACACACACACGCACATGCTCACGTATCAACATTCCACTGAACAAATGTTTTTATTTTTCTTGTGTCTAAATAAAGACAAGTGCAAGAACAGAGCGCTGATCACAGGGCCCCCACTCTCGTGTGAGCGCTCTGCGACCACCCTTGCAAGAAAAATCTGCAGCGTGTGTGTGTCTTCACTCTTAGACTCTCAGCTGAAGAAGTGTCTTTTAGAATAAATCTCTTGACATTTATTATAATTATTCTGATTTAGGCTTTGTTCTCTTGCCCTCATGTTTAGTATAGGTTTAGTTCTGTGCTTAGTCTTCTCTGCTCGTGTGTCCCTCTGTGTAAAGTCCATGTTTCTCAGTCCGCATCTTTGTGAATTGTTTCTGGTTTCCTGTTTTACTTTGAAAGTTCATGTCTCATGTCAGTGTGTTCAGTTTTACTTCTCCCTTGTCTTGTTAACCTAATTTCTCCCAGCTGTGTCTCCCTCCTGTTTCTCATTCCCTGATTACTTCCCTGTGTATATAAGCCCTGTGTTTTCCTGTGCTCTCTGTCGTGTTGTACTTTCTCCATGCTGTGTGTTTGTCGTGGTCCAGTATTCCAGCACCTCTGTTCAGAGTTTTTGTTCTGTTCTTGTGAGTCTTATTTTGAGGAGTTTTTCCAGCAATAAAGCTGCGTTTTCAGTTTAAGTCCTGTCTCTGAGAGTCCTGCATTTTGGGTCCTTTTTCCTGCCTGCCACACAGCCAACCATGAAAAAAACAGGTTTTGACACTAGGCCTGCCAAATGGCCTTATTTTTTTTGCAGAAGAGTTTAGGATAGCTAAATAAAAATATAAAATATCAGCTCATTCGGGCCATGCCTTTTTTCTTTTCAGAGATTAAAATCAGGCACCAGTTTAGTTCTCTGGTTGTGAAGGTGATGATCTACAAGACCGCTGAAATGCATTCGTTCTTTGCTCTGTGTCTTAACGATCAGTCTCTCCCTTTCTCATTGTGCCAAATCTAAAGTTTGGTGGAGGGGAGATTATGATGTGGGGGTGATTCTCAGGAGTTGGGCTTTCCCCCATAAATCCAGTGGAAAGAACGCAAGAATGCTCAAAAATTCCCCTAAACACATTCCTAAACAATATGGCAAGCCTTCCCAGGGGAGTTAAATTAATATTAAACCCTATTTATCAAGAATAGGATGTCACTCACGTTCATATGAGTGGGAAGACAGACCAGCAAATACTTTTGGCAGTATGGTGTATCTGCAAACACAGTAGTATATGTGAGGGGGCAAACTCCTCAAGATGGGTGGTGACCATGGTGGCCATTTAGAAGTCGGCCATCTTGGATACAACTTTGTTTTTTCAATAGGAAGAGGACCATGTGACACATCAAACTTATTGGTAATGTCACAAGAAAAACAATGGTGTGCTTGGTTTCAACGTAACTTTATTCTTTCATGAGTTATTTACAAGTTTCTGACCACTCATAAAATGTGTTCAATGTGCTGCCCATTGTGTTGGATTGTCAATGCAACCCTTGAGGAGGACTTTAATATCACCAACCATTCCCATGTTATTACGGTGTATCCATATAAATGGCCCACCCTTTATTTATTATCATTGTTGCAGGTACAACAAAATTAAACGTGGTCTCTGATCAGTGCATCATCCATAGAAATATAAAAATATAAAAAAACAACAAAATTGAATAAAATCAATGAAAAAAATACTTAAAGTGCTAAAAAAAAATAGTATGAGCAAACATTCACATACATTCCCACACATGCTTCAGGCAGTGCATAGATCATTATAAAAGTGGTGTGATTTTTCAGAAGCAGCATTCAGACATGTTATTGCGGTTGGGTAAAAGCTGTGTTTGAGTCCATTTGTCATTACACTGATTGCTCTGTACTGTGTGCCCGAGGGCAACAGTTCAAACAGGGAGTGTGGGGTATCTTTTATTATGTTCTGAGCTTTTTTAATACAGCGGGTATTATGAAGATCTTCCAGTGTGGGGAGAGGGCAGCCAGTGATCCTTTGAGCGGTGTTAATGACCCCTTTGGAGTGCTTTCCTCTGAGCCACCGTGCAGCTAGATGCAATAGATTATTACACACTCGATGGTGGCTCTGTCGAAGGACAGAAAAAAAGTTTGTTGCTTTCTGCTTTTTTTGTATTCTGTTCTTTTTGCCAATAAAAATACACTCTGAGTTTCAGTCTGTCGTCACTGTCTGCAATTGGGTCCACGCTCTCTCCACTCCACGGATCTGCCAGCGAAGGCGTGACAAGTCCTTCATTCTGGTTTATTTTCACCAGAATTGGACATCAACATCACATGTTGTTCTAGCAAATTATAACTAAGAAGTAAACAGGTTTTAACACTGTTTACTTGAGGACATAGTTTTTATTTAGTGAAAAATTTCCAGAAACCCATCCTGCGTGCTGGGGGAGGAGCAAAGGTCTGCTCATTAAAGCAGGCCTGAAACTTTCCTTCCTTCCACTACCATGGAGACTATATTTTTGGTAGCGTTTGAATGAACGTCAATCTTTCTGTTTGTAAACATGATGGCTTAAAAAACTTTCAGTGATTTCTGAAAGTATTTAGAGTGTGGTCATATTAACAGTCCATTTGTCTTATGTCCAATGAGATCTTTAACTTCATCCTATTGATTTAAGATTTTGGTTTAAAATGGACTAAATGTCTAAGTGTTGGGTGTAAAAATCATATTAATGAATGTTTCAGGTATTTATTAAAGCTGTGAGGGGATCAAATGCACAACAACACACACAGAGGAAGTGACTTTATACCCTAAATTCCACTATATTGTTACATAACACACAGCCTTGTGTTTAAAATCTTACATATAAAACCTTGTTAAGCAAGATTTTTTTGGTCTAAATCTTGCTTTGTTGTTTCGTTGCCTTAAGGCATAGTAGACCTACATAGATTTTTTTAATGATTTAATCTTATATGTTAAGCACATTGAGTTTACTTGGAATGAAATATGCTATATAAATTAAATTCACATTACCATTGTAAATACAGGTCTCATTTAGAAACTCAAAAGTGCCTCAATAGTTTGAAGAAAGGAGAGGTTAACTTCACTCTCACACTATGTTTTACAAGCTCCTTGAGGGTTAAAATATTTAGTGTTGTTTATTGCTGAGCACACACATCAGAGATCTGCTTGCTATATGCTCTGTTTTGGTGTTTAGATCTATTTCAACTGTAGGGAACAATACTCACCTAAAAGTGGTCATAATTATCAAAGCAAAGCAAGGAGGTTCAGATTTCAGATGCAGTTCTCACATCAGGAGTACATTTCCCAATCCATGTTAGTCCTTCTCTTTGAGTCTCACTGCTATTGTTTTTACACCTATTTCACATTGTAATCTAAGGAGTTTGGAAAGAAAAGCATCTAGACTACACAGACCTGGCTGACTGAGAACCTTCACGGACCTATTTCACATTGTTTTTTATTGATCTATTACGCCTTAATTTCAAACAAAACGTCTGCTGAGATTAACATCTCTTAAACTAAGCTTAGCATCAACACATATACACATAAAACAAAGAATTTACATAGGCAAGAAAATAGATCACCCAGTAAGACTTTATACATAAAAAATATACTTTAGGCTAAATGTAGGGCAAAAAAACACATCATAAAGTACACAGTAATGTCTACAGGACAAAACATTTGAATTGAAAAAGAAAAAAGCTGACACATTTGCTGTCACAAGCTTTAGCAGAAATATCATATGTTATAAACATGTAATATTTTAGAAACAGGTAGAAATGGAGGCCACAGTTCTGCAAGCCTGACTGCTTGTCACTGCTTTTGTGTCCTTTTGAAGTTTAGGGTCTGGCTGCTGGACTGGGGTCAGCAGTTGTTTCTGTCTTGAACACAAATTTTTTCCTTTCTCTCCGCTCAGAGTGCCCATGACTGTACAGCCGTTGAAATGCATTTCAAATAAATGACATAAATGACATAAATGTATCTGTAATGTAATTACTGAATTTAATACAATAACAGATTACATTACTGCAATACTGTGTAACTGTGTACTATGTGATTACACCATGATCAGGAATAGCCAAATAAATCTAATCACTATTATGACAAAAAAGCAGGGCCCTATCGGACGGTTTTAAAGAAGCTGTGCCAATGATTCCACACCAGTCAATAATTCGATTATTCCTTTGCCTGTGTTTCACATCTGCATTAATTTGTATGAACTGTGGCTTGGTAGTTCTTACCCAACCTCAGGGTTAATGTACTCCTAGTGCTGGTCCCAAGCCTAGATAAATGGGAGAATTGCACATCTAAATCCACCCGATCTGGCAGCTAGTTGGGAAATAGGTAAGCAGCTGCCACCAGGTTTTAGTTCTTGTTTAACCTTTCTGACAGAAAAAAAGACAAAAAGAAAAGCTACTGAGGAGGAATTAACATGAGGCACATATATATTTCAAAGTATTATTGTTATTAAAGCTCAGGACATTTACATACTTAATCACAATTTCTTCAGCTTAAAACAACACAAAGTGATAAGTGTTATCTGCAGAGATAATCCGATTACTTTTTTCAAGTAATGAGTAAAGTAAGGGATTACTATTGCAAAAAAGGTAATTCGATTACCGTTACTTTCCCGTAAGCACGCTGCGATACTGCATTACTAAAACCGTGATTTTTTTGCGAGAGTGTCTCATGTCAATGACGTAAGCGAGTGCGACGTTCGTGACAACAGCTGTGTGCAGATCAACAATGGATAATATATCGAGTGCGGCGAGAGTATGAGCGTGCAGCGTTTAAAGCGTGGAAGTACTGACCTTACTTTGAGTTTAATTCCGTAAAAAGTGACAAAAACATTAGCGTCCATCGTGCGTGGGAAGATAACTTCTTTTTACAGCGAAAAAACCCCCCTAAACTTCCAAGCAAGCACCGAGTGCGCTACCACGGGAATGTGAAATTCACAGAGAAACTCGTGGATTCTTCCACTGACATAAAGGCTGCGACACACCTGCACCAGGGCAAACATCCGCCTGCCCCACTCCTTACTCAACTCCTGCTCAACAGATAAAAAATAGAGCAACAGGACCGCTGAGTCTTTGATGTTATTTATTTTCTGCTGTGTTTTACTTACTTCTATTTGAAAGAGTGAGTGTAAACACAAAAAAACTATTTTATTTTATGTGCTGGAATGTGCAGAAAATAGGTTTAAATGTTAAACAAATTTCTTCCAGTCAGAGAATGTTGCACATAATTTAATTTTTGCTTGATGCATAAAGTTAAAATATTAAAACTAATAAAACAAGTTTTAAAAAGAGACTTCTTCATTTGATTACATTTTAGTAGAATCGGGCTGAAGGATCTATCGCTTTATTACCTATTCAGGTTCTAAATCATGTTTTTAAAAAGTAACTAAGAAACTAAGTAACTAATTACTTACTAAAGTAACAGGATTACTTTTGGGGGGAAGTAATCACTAATTAGTTACTGATTACTTTTTTCAAGTAACTTGACTAACACTGGTTATCTGCTGTTTTAACCAGCAGATAACAGTTTATAATTTGGGGAAGTAATCTGACTCATGCACCCACAAATATTTCTTAGGTTTAATGTTAACTGATAAATCTCTCAGTAAGTTAAATAGGCCTGTTCCTGGAAACAAAATAAACTGTCGATGGTCATGGCAATAGAGGCACATGAGCCGGGAACAATGGGGCCTTTGGCAGGATGCTGCTTTCCTGAGTGTCCTGCCTGTACTTGGTGGTGAGGGGTTTTGGATAAAAAGGCCCCTATTGTCTTGCTCATCCTTCTTCTGAGCTTTAGCAATGAAAGGATGCTTCTGGATGCCTGCCCAGTGTGCGTTACTATAAATTCTAAACACACTTTCTTCTTTACCCACATGGACAGGTAGGTGCAAGTCTTTTATTGTCCTTTGACTGTAGTGCTGTGGATTATGCTGAACATTAGTTTTAAAGCTTAAAAATTAATTTATGCATCAGTAGACGGGAAATCAGTGAGTGCCTCCCATTGATCCCCTCAGAATAAGTCAATTCTTTTTTTCTTTTTTGTACTTTATAGCTTTTTTGGCTTCATTAAATAGGAGACAGGAAAAAAGACACGCTGTGGAAGAGAGCCAAAGATGAATAATAACTACTGATAACCAGACTTTGGCAAAGTGGTGACACATCTGAATAACTTGCAGTTATGCATAATTGTTTGAACTGATGATCTGGGATTCTGCAGTTTTTTTTAGAAAATGCTTCAAGTGACCTTTTCAACTTGTGCACAACAAGTTCTCCTTCTTACGTCTTTGCTGAGTTCATTGTGTCCCATTGTTCTGAGTATTAGTCAATCGAGTGAATGTTATCAAATTAACCATTACCAAGAGAAAAAACATCCGCTGGCCTTCTCAAGTTAAAAGACGTTGTAGAAAATTAGTTCCTTCACCTATTGTGAAGGATCAGGTGATAAGTTGGGGCCTGATAATTCAAAATCTTGTATGTGAGGAGAAGGGCTTCAAGCTTCTATTGGGCAGTAACCTTCATGATAGTTCTCCAGTTTTCTTGAAGGATTTTAAAAGCTCTTCTTTGGGTGTCGGCTGTTTTTTGTTCTATCCTCTGGCAAGATGATTGTACACTTCTTAAATAATAATACTGATAATGTTTTGGGGAGGTCAGTCCATGACTGATAGTTTTCCATTGTGTGTTTTTCTGTCCTCGTATGCTTTACTGGATTGGTAGTGTTTGAGATCATTGTGATGCTGAAAAATAAAGCTGTTGTCAGTTAAATGCTTACATACATGGTGGATCAAAATCTGACGGAATCTTTTTGGGCTCATAATTCCATCTTTTTTTTTACAAGATCCCCAACACCACCGTAGTTTTGTCTCCACTTTACGGTAACATATTTGAGTCACTGTTGCCAGCGTCATACCGTGACACCGTGTTATGGTAAGTTACCGTTCTTCAGGATGATACTGTTGCTGTTGTGCTATAATAGTCTTGGAAAAATTATGCACTGTAGCCTCTTTTACGGTGATAGTGACGCCAGTGAGATACCGTTATGCCTTTTGTCGTCAAAAGGCAAAGTAACATCATACTGTGGTTAAGAAATTGCTACACTACCGTTTATTCACGCTATGTGACTGTTACCATGCTTCAAGGTGCAATATATTTACTTTGGCTGAAATGGAACCAAAGACTGAACTATATTTTACCAATGACTGTAGACACTGCTGTTGTACTTCTCTGCTGGCCTCTTCTTTACACTGATTTTCAGTACTGAAATGGTCTCACTTCCACCAAGATCATTTCTTTTTGAGGTGTCAGTGAACAACTGATGGACCGACTGCAGGGCTAGCTGCATCTCTCAGGTCCTGTGTCAGAGCTTTTAAAGACATTACTTTCAGATACTCTTCATCTGCTGTAGTTTTCTAGGCCTGCCACTTGTTCTTTTGTCCTCCACACATCCAATTTCCTCTGATTTTTAGGAACACACTATGAAAAGTACTGAGATGTGACAAGTTTGCACATTGGGAATCACTTGTTGATGGAAAAATACTATTTTATACCAGGTGAATTACCTTATCTTTTTTTATATTTGATATATTCAACAAAAGAAATGGGATAAAAATATGTGTTTTGCAAGAGGCTACTAATAACAAAGTGCCTAAAGATACAACTTAAAAGGGAGTCTCTTTACATTTTCTGTTTATGTGTAGACACAACACCGTTCATCCCTGCTTCAGGTATCTTTTTATGCTTGAAGGCTTCATTGGTGAGTGTTACATGGCTTTAATGACCCCAGAAAGTTTGGCTCCTTAGAAGTAAAATATGAAGATGATGAGAGAGATGAGATAGCCTTTATTTGTCAACTGCAGTTGCCCACAATCGAGATGACAGACCTTACCAACCGTACATACAATACACACACATCACATTGGGGAGATGGGTCACGGGAAAAAAAAACATTGAAATGTGTAACACAAAAGGATAATCTAGGAATGCACAGATATCAACACACCATAACACAATAAAACACAGACAAGCAACATGGGAGAATATTCCAGTGTGTACAGCTGGATCTGGGACCGCTGCAATCTTCAATCGCGCCTCCAGCTGGTGCGCTGTCCATGGGAGGTAAGCATGGGAGGAGGCGTTAGATTCGGGGGAGGGTTGGTGATAGTATCAGTATCACTGTACATGTTTCGTGCGTGTGTGTGTGTGTGTGTGTGTGTGTGTAGGTGGCCTTGATGGAGGGACAAAGAGTTCTGACAACAATCTGTTATATTGGGAAGAATTTTTTGTTCCAGTCCGCTTCGACCCTGGCAGGTCTTCAGCTGGCGCCAGTGGGATAGCCACATGAGTAAAGATGGTGAATGTTTGAGTTAGTGCGAACAACTGCATCCAATTTTTATAGTTGGTCTAATGTCCGTCACTGGTCACCAATTCTCTCAATTCCCTTAATTCCTGTTCTTCTTCTCCAAGATCTTATCCATATTGTGTTCATTAACACAGTCTTACTCACAGCCTTGCCCATCGTCTATCATGTCGGCCAGCTTTATGGGATTTTGAACAGCTGTAGCCGCTTCTTGTTCTTCGACAAGCCAAGTCCGAGCCAGCTCCAATCAGCCAGAACTCTGTTATCGTGGTTCCGAATTGGTAGATGTCATTCAATGTCCTCCACCAAGAGTGTCGCCAGACACACGACGCAACTGACCATCGAATATCCAGCAGCAACCGTCCCCGCAGGACAATCGGGCACTCCCAAACCCAGGAGGGTGTGAATTTTGTTATGGGACCAGTTGATCAAATCCATAATTCTTTAGGTATTAGACAACAAAGACTGAGAAACTATTTGAGGGTTAGAGTTAGACGAGACTAGACGAAGACATAGAAGCAGCAGCAGGGAAGATAAGGGAGGGAGAGGGTGAAAGATGCGTCCGAATCCTCGGAGAGCCAAAGAGAGAAATGAGACATGACTCAAAACCTTTTCACAGTACTGTTACTTCAATATTTTGTGCTATATTGCAGTTCCTACTTTTCTTAAACAGAAAAACTGAACAACAAGAAAAAAACAATAGTGCAGAAATGTGGGGAGTTTCTCAGGGAAGCAATGTGTGAAAGCCTGAAAAAGCACGCAGTCATGCCTAACAACCTCGCTTGCTCTACTCTAAATCTAAATGTTGATTGCTAGGCAGTCTCTGCAGGGATTTCCGTCTGAAGTTTTTGTGCCATGTTAACATAGACTGTGATAGAAAATAATAACATCAATTTCAACTGTTCTGCACTCCTTGGTATATAATCTGATGCATTAAATGCCTTAAAATATTCTTCCAGAGCCCTCCGTAAAAGATTTAGTCGTTAACTCTGGAACAGGTTATTTTTATTGTTTGCACACGCTTTCAAAGTTCTTAGAGAAACAGGGCTGCTAGTATTCCACCTAATCAAAGCCTAAATAGGTCAGTCACCTGTTTGCCTTAGGTTGTGCAACAGTCAAACACCTTTTAAATGTCTGTTAAGAGTTCAGCAGGAGTCAAACTTGGTGTGTTTTAAATGAGTACATGCTTGCCATCTAGTGGCTAATAATGGCAATGCCAGAAGGATAAAATGAACAAGATTTAACACATGTAGTTGTTCAAATCTAAAAAAATATGAATACTACTGTACACTTAACATGCATTCAGTGGTATAATGAATAGCTGCATGAATAGTTGCATATTTACTTGGTAACAATCACAGTGACCTTGAAGGTTAATATTCTCCGGAGTAGATTAACTTTTCTTATCACAAGATTAAGACTTTAATTGTTATATGTGTTAAGTACTATAGTACTATACAATGTAACCATAGGTGGAGTTATGATCCTGATTGTATTAATTTACAACATTAGAAGATTAAAGATTTTTTTTAAAAAGTATCTTGCTGTTATCTGAGGATGTCCTGCAGCATTGCTATCAGTGTCTGGAGTTCACTCAGTTAGAGAAAGGCAACGGCACTAAGATGCCCAGAAGAAGGAAGGAGCTGCCTTAACATACCCCTGATAGTGCAAATGAACCCTGACTAGGTCTGCTGCTCCTTTGAGCTTGCCCCAGCTCATTCCCTGACATAGACATTTAAGACAAGATAACGTCAAAGATCAAGGCCTCACAGCTCTGCAAGCAAAGCACTGTTATTTCAATTCTTTCTTTTTGATGGCTAGTTGTGAGTTGGATTGTATTGCTCTGATGGAAAACCTAATCAGAAAGTCATCATATGAATAACGGTGGTCAAGTTACACAGTGAATGCCGTTATGTTTATACGTTGAATTTTACAATATTAGTCAGTTTTTATGTTGCTACCATTTTTTTATAACATTTTGAAAACTTTTAAAATTTCTCTAAAATTCGGTTATCTTTCAGAATTTAACACTGAAACTCTGTATTAGGTTATAGCTTACAAACAGACCTATGAGCTCATGCCCATGGAGGAGGTATCTGTCAATACTTCCTCAACAGTATCGGTCAGAATAAACACACATGATCACCTAATCAGTTGTTACACAAATCAAGGTTAAGTTCAAGGTCATATTTCACAAGAATCTCTGCTCCTCCCAGGGCACTGGCCAGATTTTTGTGAAACCTGCACTCAGTAATCTCCCAGTGTGTTTTCATCCAAACTGTGCCTGAGATAAAGGTCAAGGTCAAGGTCATTTTATGGATACTAACCTGTGAACTGTGAGGGATTGTGAACTGGATAACCTACGATTTCATTTCTTTTCTTGTTTAAGACGGCAAATTTTCTTCTGCTTTCCAAACTTTTCAGCTGCTTTGTTTTCTTCTATAGGGCTCTATAGCTCTTTTGGTTAATAAAGATTACTCTGTGTTAAGATGTGTTACTCACTTTCAAATTTAACTAGACAACTGGTTCCATGCAAATATTTTTATTTAAACTCAAATCAAATTACATATCTGAGAAGATTTAACTAAAAACATTGCATAATTCATCCGTGTCACATTCACCACAGCCATACAGTCAGTTCTACAGGTGAGAATAGTTCAATATTGTAAACTACCTAATGAGACAACTACTAATGAGTTAATTTTTAACTGGCAATGAAGGCTGGCCTGATATAGCTCTGAAGTTTACATAATAATAATGTTTTAATCTTCCCCCTATAGATCAATGGGAGTGTGGATATATTATCTCTGTTAGTAATAGAGCTCTTTAAAATCCCTGTGACTGCCAGATTTGCTGCAGTGTTGCATGCTATTTGTCATATTTATCTTTAAGTGAATATGGACGTGCATGAAGACGAGAGCTTTTACCTGCATATCGGACTCTTAATGTTTTATTTTCTCTGTTCATTTAACACATTCAAAAATAATAACCAAGTCGACACTTTAATATTGAAACTAAACAAATATGAACTTTCACTTCCTTTGTCAGCGTAATGTAATGCACACTCAATACGAGTTGCTTTGCTCATGTGTGGGGGACGCAGAGCCCTGTCTGAGGGAAGTTGTTGGCATCCTCCTCAAGGCTTTTCATGCAGTCGCTTCAGTGGAGTCCAGCCTTAGTGAAACTGGCACGGGACGCACTCACCCCGGGGGTAGGAGATGCTCAGCTGAGAAACTGGGAGAAAAATGAACAAATGCGATGGGACTGCCACCACTCTCAGGCTGCCTGTGGGACAGCCCTTCACAGCCTGGTAAGAGTAGTTTAATGATAGTGGTAGCAGAGGATCAGAGAGGAGGAGTCCAAGAGCCAAGTTGCATGTTTTTGCTCGGGTGTCTTGTGTCACTCTTTTCTCCCAGAGGGTGGGACACATCCAAGTCACATGGTGGAGCTCGATCTGTTACATAAACACAGACCTTCACAGCCCCCAGTCTACTCGCATCAACTTTGTTCAGTAAATACATGCGGATAAACCTGTTGTGATGTCATCAGCGGCGTCCAAGGACAGTTGTTGAGATGTTCGCTCCTCCATGCTGCATCATTCAGCAGTCACTAGTCCACAAAACTTAAAAGCTTGCAGTGACCTCTTAAGACGTAACCGTCTGCGACTCAAAACTTACATTTATTTGGTTGGAATACTGATGCATGAAGTATAAGTATACAGTATACATGAACCAGGGGCTATGAAAATGGTTATGAAATGGTTTATATAGTGAGTATTCAATTCAGTGTATTTTTAAAACCTTTTTTTAATCTGGTAAATTCATGAGACATTCCAGTGTCTTTCTCTTTATTTTAAGTGATCTGTTTAACATATAACAATAAATATAACCTTAATGAATATTAAACACCCTCTTTTGGCTGTTACATGTGGCCAGTCCTTGTAACAACAGCAAAGTCAAACAATGTCTTACAGGGGAATACTGTAATATTTTCCTGGCTCAGGGCAGTCCAATCAATACTTATCAACATGAACTTCAGTTTCCCAAAGCTAGAACAGTCTGACTTGTCCAAGGACACAATGACTGTGTATCCAAAGCTAAACAGCCAATGGGTTGACTCTATGGGTTGTTTTTATTCAGTAACTTTGTGCATCTCATGCATTTAAATGCACGCAAAAGCTGAGTTTTTATTGTTTGTCACTGCCACTATCAATTTTCATATCATGTCAATTTTTTCTTAATCTTCTGCTGTAAAACCAGTAATCCTGCAAACAGTTATTTATAAATAAAATGAAAAAGGTAATACTCAGGCATATATTTTTGATTACATAAGGTGTTTTAGTAGATAATGGTTCTAATATCTTGACTGAATACATCTGCATATTAATCTCTTCTAATATTCTGAGTGCTTCCTTTGCTCAGAATGTTATGATACCAGAGTGATAAATGCAGTTCACATCAACAGTGAGCAATTTATACAACTGTTGAGGAACATAAACTCTAACTGACTTCAATTTCAAGTCACACAAATGTTCACTTCTTAGCTATCTTCACTGGACCATCTGTGTCTTCTGGATGATGGAAGGACTTTAGAGGGAGAGCAGTGCGTTACAACTTAAAAGCACGTGCTTAATGGTCCCTTAGGGAAAGCACATGTCCAAACGCCAAATGCTCAAGCCATTCCAGAAGCATCCCCTATCTTCTTTTCCTCACTGCTGCACCAGTGGTGCTTGCTACACCGCATCTCCTCAGTCAAATGGAGAGGCGAGCCTTGAAGGCGAGGCCTCTGGAGGAAGGCTCCTACAGGCCCAGATGGCTAGCACTCAAAGATTTATTAAGACCACAAATGACTCAAAAAGAATGAGATTTTAATGCAGACTTCTTTTTTACTGCTATTGTTTTAATCTGGGCATTTATTTTTGTTGGCTTCCTGCGCTCATAATATTGCAACAGTGTTTAAAGACACTGGAGATCAAGAATTTTGCATCATTTCTGAGTTGAAACTGTGATTTGATTGATGGTGGACTTGCTGATGTTGTTGAACGTTATTCTCTGCTTTATAGCTGTACACAGATCATAATTAAAGAGTTATTGGGGATCTGGTGAAAGTAACTTTATAATAATATGGCCAACGTGACAATGACCAGGGACATTTCATTAATGCAAGCCAGACACTAACCAGTTTATCTGTCTTCTATTAAAAGTAGTCGAGTTTAAATCTCTTCCAAAACTTGATGGAAGAATTCTTACTTCTAATCTTCCATGAATCACTTCATCATCTGTATTTTGGTGTTTCATTTCTGAAGCAATTAATGTAATGCACGTGTATGTGTGTGAGATTTCTGTTCATATAGCACAAGTCTTTTTATCATGATAAAATAAAGGCCATTACGTCTCTTTAGTAACAATGTATGCCGCTGCACTTCACAGACCAAGGTGAAAGCTTTAAGTATAAACACCAAGTTGGGAAAAGACGTGTAGCCGCAGCAATGACTGCGACCTGTCCACTGCTTCTATCTGGCCATCTGCCTGGACAGAAGATCTAAATATTATGACACTTGATATAACTGAGCATACCTGCTGGTTACATTCTAGCGGATCTGTATTGAGGCAAGGTGGCTTATATCTCAGTGACACTGCTGTCCTTACACTTACTGGCCTCCCCAAAGTTGTTTTTTCATGACCGTCACCCACTGTAAACTGTTATGTAATTGATAATAGAGAGGTTGCCTGTCTGCATTTATTTTTTGTTGATATGCTTGTATGTGACAGAAAGAGTGGGATAGAGGAAAATGTAGTGATGTCTTAAATGATCTTTTGAGAGAACTAAAAGTGTTTATCAGTCATTAAAATATAAAGGTGCTAGAAGCTGAGGTGCTTATTGTATGTTGTCGGAAACAGAACGTGATAAAGACGATGACAAAGTGAGAAAAAGTAGAGAAAGAGAGAGAGAGCGATACTTCCATCATCTGTGTTACAAATGTTGCACACGAGCGTTGGGGGGAGGTTGACTGTGTTGAGATTAACGTCCTCCCTCAGCTGGGTGTTCGTTTCAATCTGCAGTACCATATCCTCAAGTCTGAACCCTTGGATGAGGGTCAGTTGCCAGAGGAGGATTTTTTCTTCTCTGCCTCTCTGTTTTTTTTATACTTCCTTCTTGGGCAGGAGGCTGGTGTAATAGAAACCAGACACAGACTAGAATGTGAGGCATTCACAGCGGCGAGACTTCACTTCTTAACAGAGTGGAAAAACGGGATGAAAAGAAATTCCAGTTCAACAGGTTTAGTCATTTTTCTTATTTTTTTGTGATTCTGGAAGTGATCAGTAAGACGGAGAAGGCCAGGACATTAGGATGGAAGTGGTATTCCATGGATCAGACTGTGGAGGGGATATCTAGAGAGGGCAAAGGAGACCTTCAGGATGGGGGAAACATGTGCAACTTTTCCAGGTGAGTTGTTTCTAGCCGACTTTCTTCTCTAGTCTAAACCAACTAGATATTTTAGTATTTTTTCAACTACAGACTTGCATCATGGCAGCATGGATGTGTTTGCGTGGACGTGTTTCAGAAAAAAAAAACCTTGCTGAAAGACATTTTGACACTACTGCAGCAGTCTTTCAAATATCAAACACTCTGACATATGCAAAGCAACTAAATGGAAAAATGTGTAGCAGTTGTTTTATATTGTACAGTGCAAAAAATATGTCCCAATCCAAGAGGAAGCTCGTCACTAAAAATATTTTACGATACTACTCTAATTTAGCCAGAGTTCCCATTCATAATATGGTTTTATGTAAAACATTATTGTCAAGATGCATAAACCACACATTTTAAATATTTTGTGTAATGTCCTATATAACTACCTCTAACTGCTTCACTAAATACCTCCCTGTTATTTACACAATAAACAGATTCTGGGACATTTGACAAAAAACATGGCAGCTCTTCCTCTTTTTAATGATTTGGAAAAATATTACAGCATTAAATTAAATTAAATTAAATATCCAACCTTAATTTTTACATGTAATTAATAAGAATAGTTACTCTACTACTAATGTAGGCCAATTTATATTAATCCTAAAAAATAACCTAAGAAAATCTATCAGGTTCTACAGACATTTAAAGCTCAAGGGGCTCATTGGGCTGAAATTGCTGCAGCTCTGCAATACAAACAAAACTGCACAAAACTTATATAAAATTTTCTAAAACGGTTTTCAAAACACATCAGCAGCGAGTGTAAATGTATAGGAGTTGTTATATGAATAAGGTTGATGTTAAGCTACACAGCAAATTCATTGCATCCTACATGAAACAGCCCTTCTGTCATGCCATCCTGGGGCAGAAGTGAACTGCCCACCATAGGTGCCATCTGCCTCCATGACGCCGTAGCCCTCCCCAGCGTCAGCAGTGCTGGATCTGCAGGGGAGGCCTCGTGGCAGAGCAACAAGCCTCTCCTGTTCTCTCAGATGGCAGCAGAGATGGCACATCACACGCCAGGGAATGCAGTGTTGCATTCATGAGATCACCGTGAACCATGAATGAAGGGACAGAAGTACTACGCTGTTTCCCTCCATTACAGTTGCCTCACTGAGTCAGTTGTGATGCAGGCTATGAGAAGAGTATGACACTGTGAGATCTCATTTCTGTGTAGGATCATTGGCGTGGAGTTTTAAAACAAAGCTTGCAGTATGTTTCTGAAGAGGCGCTCTTTGGTTTCCGAACTGGCTCGAGTTCTTTTCTTGTAGCAATCGGTTTTGTTCTGTCTAATCAAATGATTGATGGCGCGTTTGTTTGTTTGGCTGATGGAATGCTTTCTTTTTGTCTTTTAATCTTCCCTGAGCTATTTTGTACTATTTCAACCATGTCAAAAACTATTCCAGGATGTCCTAATGACTTTACCCTATGCATCAACACAAGCCTTTGTTTATTTGTGGCTGTGCAATCACTTGAAAAGAGAAATAGCCTTTACAAAAAGAAGTAGCCAAGTGAGCTGGTCACAGGTCCACACTGTATGTTTCGGCAAGTATGCTTGCAAAGTGACTGTTTAAGTCTGAGATAGCAACAAAATCAGTGAAACACCTTCATTATAAAATTAAAATTAATTTGCAATAATTGCCTTTCTCTTGAAAAATGACGCCACACTTTTCAGCAAAAACTTCACTAACAGAAAATATTTTAAGACTATAATTTGGTCTTAAGTTTAAGGAAACTCAGATGCTTTGCTGTTCAGGGACTGTAAATTACTTCTGGGTTTGTTTTCTTGTCATCGTCTTCCTGGGATCTAAAAAGCTGCGGGGTTTTTTTAATAATATTTTGGTATATTTTTGGTAATTGTATCTTTATACAGAGTAAAAAAAAATTAATTTAATTGTCACTTAAAACCATTTTAGTTAGAGAACACCACACAATGAATACAATGGGTTGATTAGTCAAAGACTCGAGTTCATTACAGTTCTAAATGACAGTTTGCTAAAATGTAAAATGTTCACATCATCAGTCCAAAACATCTCTTGAATAGTTCCTTACTTACATTTAATTATTACTTATCTTATTTTCTTTTTAACAGATTCTAGTTGAAAAGCTTCTTAGAGCAACATGAGCTGGAGCTTTCTCACTCGCCTCCTGGAAGAGATCCACAACCACTCCACCTTCGTGGGGAAAGTGTGGCTGACTGTGCTCATCATCTTTCGCATTGTGCTCACAGCAGTCGGAGGTGAGTCCATCTACTCGGACGAGCAGACCAAGTTCACCTGCAACACCAAGCAACCAGGCTGTGACAACGTATGCTATGACGCATTCGCTCCCCTCTCGCATGTTCGCTTCTGGGTCTTCCAGATCATCATGATCTCCACTCCCTCTGTCATGTACATGGGTTATGCCATCCACAAGATTGCCCGAAGTTCAGAGGAGGAGCGCAGGAAGCAGCAAAGACTTCGCAAAAAGCCACCTCCTCACTTGAGATGGAGAGAGAGCCACCATCTGCAGGAAGTCTTAGAGGAGGAGGAAGATGACGATGCGGAGCCAATGATCTATGAGGATACACTGGAGGTGCAGGAGGCCAAACCTGAACCAGTAAGCAGTACTAGCAAAGACCCACCAAAATACGATGGCCGCAGAAAAATAATGCAAGAAGGCCTGATGAGAATCTATGTCCTCCAACTCATGTCAAGAGCTATTTTTGAAATTGCTTTCCTTGCTGGACAGTACCTCCTTTATGGTTTTCGAGTTAATCCTTCGTATGTATGCAACAGGGTGCCCTGCCCACACAGAGTGGACTGTTTCATCTCCAGGCCCACAGAAAAAACAATCTTCCTCCTAATTATGTATGTGGTAAGCTGTCTTTGTCTCGTGCTAAATGTCTGTGAGATGCTTCACTTGGGGATTGGCACTTTTCGGGATACTCTTCGCATGAAGAGGAACCGTGGCCAGCGGATGTCATACAGCTACCCATTCTCCCGTAACATCCCAGCGTCCCCTCCAGGGTACAATCTTGTGATGAAGACAGAAAAGCCTAGCAGGATCCCCAACAGCCTCATCACACATGAGCAGAATATGGCCAATGTGGCCCAGGAGCAGCAGTGCACCAGCCCAGATGAGAATATCCCCTCTGATCTTGCAAGTCTGCACCGGCATCTACGGGTTGCACAAGAGCAGCTTGATATGGCTTTTCAAACCTACCAAACCAAAAACAACCAACAAACCTCCAGAACCAGTAGTCCTGTGTCGGGAGGCACTATGGCTGAGCAGAATCGAGTTAATACAGTCCAAGAGAAACAAGGAGCAAGACCCAAGTCAGCCACAGAGAAGGCTGCATCCATTGTAAAAAATGGGAAGACTTCTGTCTGGATCTAGTGATAAATTTCCTTTAGTAGATAACAGTGAAAACTATCAAGTCCCCAGAATTTCAAAGTGACCCAGGTGGAGGATGTGTTTGTGTGAGATACAACTTTGGACGATAACAAGTGAAATTTCAGTCTCACTATTTTAAAGAAGTACAAAGTAGGAAGACAATTTGGGGGAATAGAAAATAAACACGAAGGAATTATTAACTCCAGTATCATAAATCTTCTTTGTTACTGTAGCGTGTCATATTGTTCTTGCAATAGATTTTGGTTATAGGCTAACAAATGCTTGCTCAGTTTATTCATCTACTTCCAATTAAAATGTCAAAGCATAAACAGACTGCTTCAAGCGAATTACCATGACTGATTTGAAGAAATTTTACTTTGAAAGGACACAAGTGGATCTAAACCTGAAAATGCAGTCTAAGACACTGTACACATGCACAATGGCTCATTCTGAAGAATGATGAATGTTATTATTATTAGAAAGATGCATGTTTAAAATTAGAAGTATTTCTGGATGTAGTATGGATGAGTGTCCCCTCAAGAAAATTAAATGTAAAATTATATACATATAACTGTTTGACACTGAAAGCTTTAAATCTTTTTAGTGTCATCGCCAATCAATGTGTCCCAAAGCCTTGCAGTGTCACATTTGAACAGAAAGAGGTAAGTAAATAGAAAATAGACTAAATACTGATTTTATGCAATCTGAAGCAGATGATGCATGCTTTGCAGCTGGGAACATACAGCATAGACATAGGCTATAGTACAAATCCTGTCCTTAGCTATTCAATAAGCTCCTAAGTCTTGGCATGTTAAATGAGATTATTACCTTTTTTCTGTTTCTATAATTGCTTTCATAATAATGGTTAATCCTGCCTTCGCTGTTTTCATACAACAAAGTGCCTCAAACCTTAAAAGACTGTTCAAGTATTTTATTTATGAAACAAAGATAAACTTGTTTGAAACCTCAGATTTCTGTCTTTACAGCAGCACTCTGCTTTTGTCACTCTGTGCTAATAAAGAAAGTGTTTCTAAAAGTGCAAACGCTTTAAAGTTGTTTTTTTTATTGAAGTCTGACTAAAAATTAGAGCATTGAAGAAAGTTAGGATGTTACTGCAGGTCCTTCTCAATCACTTCTGACCATCTGCTGGTTGAGCCTTATCTTAAAATGGGGTCATACCTTTGCTGTCATTGCACCAGGACTTTGGAATTTCTCCCAAGTGACCTCAGACAAGCATCGACTCTGAACCTTTTTAAACCTAAGCTGAAGAGATACCTTTTTTGTTTGTTTGTTTAGCTTTTAGATATTCTTACTTAAGTAAATAAATGAGTATATTCACTTACTTACTGACATAGTTTCATTTCTATTTGTGCTCATATTAATCTGGGCAAACTGCATTCAAATAAAATAAAGGCTATTTCTCCTTTTTATGTAATCAATGCCAAACCTTAAGCTCTACAGACTGTGCATATGCATCTATTAAGGTACATATAGGAAATTTTCAGACTATCTCTCATTCCATTTGCCCAAATAATATTAGTTGCCCTACATTTAATTATTTTAATCTGTTGTCTTATAAAATCACAGCTAATGAAAGATCAACATCACAATGTGGGAGCTGGCTACTCCACTGACTTACAGATTCACAGCACCACGATAGTATTAAAACAAGAACATTCACAGAGCGTTACTCCCCCTGAAGGCCAAGGCCTAGACCACAGGTGTCGAACTCCAGGCCTCGAGGGCTGGTGTCCTGCAGGTTTTTAGATGTGTCCTTGATCCAACACAGGTGATTTAAATGGCTAAATTACCTCCTCAACATGTCTTGAAGTTCTCCAGAGGCTGGTAATGAACTGATCACTTGATTCAGGTGTGTTGACCCAGAGTGAGATCTAAAACCTGCAGGACACCGGCCCTCGAGGCCTGGAGTTCAACACCCCTGGCCTAGACTAAAACTTTGATGTTTTTATTACAAACTGGTATCAGCCTGTTATGGTGTCATTCTACAGAGGGTTGTACAGCTCTCTCCATGCCCTTTCATATGCTATATTACTCAATATGGTTTCTTTACATTTTATTTTCAAAGTCGATTTTGACCTTGAGCACTATCTGTCATATATTTAGCCAACCTAGGTACTCATGTCCCTCAAGGCCTTTGTGAAGTTTGAAGATTGTAATAAAAAAAATGTGTGTAATACAAAGTTTTTACTGATTATTTTTACATTTGGTGAGACGTTTGACAAAATTAAATCAGCTCGAGCTGTTCTTGTTGTCTACCTATCACTCAAAATTTGAAAATGATATCATTACTGAGGAATATGCAAAAAACTCGCAAACAAGCAACTTTAATAACTTTGATTTTTGCTGCTTTGCTGTTCTGTGTGTTGTTTTTATGTTTTACAATCTGATAACTATTTATAAAGGGATAGTAGGAGAGCTTTTATTCTATCAATAAGCGTCCCATACCTCACGAGAAAACGACGGGAACAAATATCGCTCACTGACACACACGTGCTATCGAGCAATGCATTGTGGGATTTCAAAATGGAGCTGTTTGTGCAGAGTACGCTGTGATATCCTTGGTATTTAGCTGTCCACTGTCGTTTTTAGTGGAGTAGGCAGTCTTTTTACGACTCAGTACACTCCCGTGCCACTGTACATCATGGGGGTTTTGTGCTTTGCTCGGGGAGTGCTGGCGTCCGCCTCCGGGCTCGGTGTTTACGCCAGGAAAAAACCCGGAGGTTTGTGTGTAACCCTTCTCTCAAGTGTGTTAGCTCCAGCTGGGATCCGTGTCAGGAGGTACAGCCAGGACACCGGTAATCCTAAACACTCCCAGGGGCAATTTGTGTGCTATTACCTTCCGCACAGGAGCCTGCTGAAAATTCAGGGACAAGACACGAGCGCGTTTCTCCAAGGTATTATAACCAATGACATGGCGGTGCTGGATGAGCCTGAACACAGAGCTTTATACGCACACATGCTAAACGTGCAAGGAAGGACACTATATGACATCATATTGTACAGGTAAGAGCAAACTTAGAGCACTGTTCAAACGCTTATAAGTGCATTCAGTAAACGCGTTATCAAGAGGGTGTGTCTGCTTACTGCTTACGTAAAGGCGTTTTTTTTCCCCGAGGCGTCACACTGGCCGACATAAGCTTATTTTCTTTTTCCTTCTATTTTTTTAAACCCCGGAAAAAACCAAATTGTATGACAGAAAACTAGCTCAGGCTGACAAACCCTTATTTAATAAGCTGTAAAATTCAGCACGGGAACAACAACAGCTCTTCTTTATCACTTGCCTATTTTTTTACTGTTACTAAAAATAAAAAAACTTTAAAAAGCAAAAACGACTAATGTTGATGGTTGAAGTAGAAACCATTTTTAAAATTCTATATTAAAAAGCGTTTGTCATGTATGCTGTACTTGAGTACATCTAAATTATAGAATATAACTTCTCTAATAAACTGCAAAAAGACATTTTGCAATATTAGCATCTCAAATTTTTAGTGACTGACACATGATCAATGTTCTTTTAGTTTTGATGTACATTGTTGGGTGAACCACGTTTTCTATACCTTAAACTATTTAAGATGATATTCTTGTACACCTGGTTGTAAATATCCCCAGTTTTGAAAAGTTGCAGTTGTTGCAGTTCTCACTACTCATAACTCATCTTGATATCTAAACAGCATTTTTACTAGTCTTTGTAGTACTTTGTAAAGCTGTGTTTAAAAACTCCTTGCTCTGTTTGACAGTATTTGATGTTACAGCAAATCCTGTTAAAAATTACATTCTCATAAGGAGAGAATTATTAGCCCTCCTATCTGTAAGACACAGTGGGTGACCACAGATGCTCCATCAAAGTTCCACCAAAGGTCACCCAACCAAAATAAGTGAAAACATCTGCGTGTGTTTGCTTTCATGTTGTTTTGCATTCTTCTGAGTCACTCATCCAGTTATATTTGCTTTCAGATTAAAAGAAACAGAAGGAGGATACGGTGTTTTCCTGGAGTGTGACAACACAATTAAGGACTCCATCTTGAAACACTTGAAAGTATACAACCTCCGCAGAAAAGTCAACATTAGCCCTTGTTCAGAGCTCTCTGTGTGGGCTGTGCTGTCCCAGCAAAACAAGCCAGGTCAAGAGTTCAGTAAGCCTGAGCTTTCTTCCCCTGATAAAGCTCTGGCATGGGAGGCTGATCCAAGAACTCAGCAAATGGGCTGGAGATTTGTGCTACAGAGTGATGTTGATCCTCTCAAAGTCATTGCGTCCTGTCAGAAAGGAGACACTGAAGACTATCACAGACATCGCTATGCCATAGGTATGACACCAGCTTTGAACAAAGACAAACAAGAACACCCGGAGAGAGAGAGCAACTTATTCCGAAGGGCAAGGGCTTTACTAAAGCTCTGAATTTTTTTTTTTTTTTTTTTTTTTTTTTTTTTTTTTTTTTTGGGAGAGGGGGGGGGGGTGTTTTTATAACAGTGGGAGGACAGGTTGCTTTTAATACAATATGCTCTATTATCTTTAGCCAGATAAGGACAAAAATAAGATTTACCCGTATGGGCAGCACGGTGGCATGGTGATTAGCCTCACAGCAAGAACGTCCTGAGTTCAATTCCACCACCTGGCCAGGGCCTTTCTGTGTGGAGTTTTGTTCTCCCCGTGTTTGCCTGGGTTCTCTCTGGGTACTCCAGCTTCCTCCCACAGTCCAGACATGCAGTTAGTGGGTTTAGTTTAATTGGCCATTCTAAATTGCCCATGAGTGTTAATAGTTGTGTCTCTCTGTGTTAGGCTTGCGACAGATCTGCCACGTGTAGCAAACTGTTTTATTGGATATGCTATTATACCCTATTTATAGTGTTTATTGTTTTGTTTGATATGCTTTTATTCCCATGTGAAGCACTTTGAAAAAACTTCCTGTTTTAAGAAGCGCTATATAAAGACATTTTACTTACTTAGTTATTGCCTCTCGCCCTACCGTAGCTGGGATAGGCTCCAGGAAAAAAAAACCTGCTAGCTAGATCCTGAGATGAAGATAAATTCATGCAGTGTGTGATTTTTGTTGTGAGGTCATAGGGTGTTGTATTGAAAAAAAGTATCGTGCAGCTCTCTCCATGCACTTTCATATGATATGTTATACTCTATGGGGTTTTTTATTTCCAATTTCTTTTCTAGGTCAACTTTGACCTTGGGCTATGAGAAATGAAGGTCGAGGTCAAATGCTTAGCCAACCTCAGTGTCCCCCAAGACCTGGAATATTGTTGCGAAGTTTGACAATGATCTATAAAAAAATTGTGGGTAATATGAAGTTTTTGCTGATTTTTAGTTTTGGTGTGACCTTTACTGTATTCTCACCAAAGTTAAAATCGGCTCGAGGTGGCATTGGAATCTACCATCACACAAAATTTAAACATGATATCTTGAAAGCTGTGGATGCTAGACTGCTAACAAAGAGACAGACAAGCACAGACAAAAGGAGGAGGGGGTGGTTCTGAGAAGCATTTATTTGTCTGAAAAAGTACTCTTATTTTATGACGCATGTTTGTGTCCTTTGCTGTTTTTGTTGTCTAGGTCTACCTGAGGGAGTCAAAGACCTTCCTCCTGGGGTTGCATTACCACTAGAGTCCAATCTTGTCTACATGCAGGGTATCAGCTTTAGCAAGGGCTGTTACATTGGCCAGGAACTCACAGCCAGGACTCATCACACTGGTGTGATTCGAAAACGCCTGATGCCAGTACGCTTGTCATCTCCAGTGGAACACCTCGAGGAAGGAACGGCACTGTTAACCCAGTCAGGCAAGCCAGCTGGGAAGCACAGAGCAGGGACAGGAGAACTGGGCCTAAGTCTGATCCGCATGGCGCACGCCAAAGAGGTGTTGACGCTCAGATCTTCTGACGACACTACAGTGACACTCGAAGCCTCCGTGCCAGACTGGTGGCCTGAAGATGCGAAATGTAACTGAAGGGAATGTTTTAAAGCTCCCTAAAAATGACATGCATCACATCTGACAGACTTCTCATGGACATAACCCTCAAGTACAGTATGTTACACTGTCATTGCTTAACAGCTGTGTGGCACTGGTCCATGTTTGGGTATTTTTTATTTTATTTTTTTGCAATAAAGCCCAAGTTTGTGTGTTTTTTGATTTTTTGCTTAAGTATTATTTACCACTGAACTATGCACTATCATAGATTTATCACAGCTCTGTTCATACTGGACACAAATAGTGTTGGTGATTATTCAATAAATATTTAAAAGAGAAAACTCAGATATTTAATGTGTTTAATATGTCAGTGCAAAAACAAATGCAAGACATTCACAAACAATATTTGAGATTCCAGTTCAACTCAACCCAAAGATGCAGTAACAGATGTATCATCCTTTTTTTTTTTTTTTGCACTTTTGCAAACGGGCACTTTTCATTCAAGCTATTTCCAGTCGATAACAATGGTGAGAGGCCGAACACATTACTCCTGATAAAGGAGATGCTGCCCTCTTGTGGACTGTATGGTGTTACGAATTTGCTGTAACATTGTTTCTGGCTGCAGAGTCAATGTTGAGTGATCGAGTCGCTTAAAGTCTTCATTGCACAGGAGGCATTCGATTATATGAGCTACTCTTTGTAGGTCAAAGGCCGCGTGGTAAGGTCCCAACGTGGTGAGAATCTCTGAGAGATGACGTGAGTAATCGGAGGAATCCCCAGAGGAACAAGCGTTAAGGAAAGCCATTCTGTTGTTGGCAATGATTTTCAAAAATGAGGCAAATTCTCCATAATTGATACCGGAGCAAGCCTTCATAATTACCTAAAATGAAACGCACCAAGCAATTGCTATTATGATCAGAGCAGAAGCACATTTAAATGACATGACTGAAAATTTCCATGCATTGTACCTGGCAGTGCTGATGCCACGAGTCCATCGTGTTTCTCCACTCATTTATCTCTTTTTGAACAGATGACAGTTCAGTCTGAAGAAACTGCCACATGATGTCAATGTTGCAGCCATTTAGCCAGTTATGATTAATAGAGATGGTGTCCTCCTGTATGAAACAGAATGTTTTAATATGTCAAACTGGTGATAAATAAAACGCAGTGTTATACAACTTAGAGTAACTGTGATGTCATCATTTCCTGCAAAAAGCCATATTTCTACCAAAAAATATACACAAGGTTTAAATTTATGAAAGATATGTTGACTGGAGGAGATAAACCAGAGCTGCTGTATTGAAACATGAGTGTGTCTGTAAATGTGTGTAATGTTAAACAAAACATGAATTTTGTTTAAAACCTAATTTGAAAAAACATTATTAGGGCTCTTGTCATCTAGTACGTAGTAAGTAATCCAGTCCATTAGACTATTAGGGTATGTTCACACTGCACGCGAAAGCGCATCAAATCTGACTTTTTGACCCTATGCGACCCATATCCGATCATGGTATGACTGTGTGAACAGCACAAATCCAATATTTTCGTATGTGGTACTGAATCCAATACATATCTGATGTTTTAGAAAGCGACTGCTGTTTGAATGGTCATGTCGCATTAAATCCGTCTTTTACGTCACTGATACAAGACAGACACCAATTGTCAGCGCCAGAGAAGCGCCCAAGAACACTTCCTGGCCATCCAGTGAAACTGTTGGGAAGACAACGGTGGAGAAACGTGAACATTTTATTTGTACTGCATAATCTGCAGATTCTGACAGCAATCTGCAACTATCCTTTGAAGCACCGCTCCTCTCTAAAACAGCAATAAGGATAATTATTAGGCCATATGCAAACAACAAAATAACTTCATAACTTAAAGCAAAATTGGGAAACGTAAAGTCCGAAACAAGTCTTTATATTAAGGGCCATCAGTCAAACAATACTGTTTGGTCTGGGTCTGAACAGAGCGCGTTGTGTGTGACGTTTTCTTTTGCGCACACGGGCCGCTTTGAGGGTTCTTAGCTCAAAGGAGTAGCCAGGCATGGTGTTCTGTTGCTGTAGCCCTGTCTGACATGTTTTAAGTTCAGAAGTGCTATTCTTGCAAAACTTGTTTCTAACGAGTGGTTAATTGAATTGCTGCTACCTCATCGAGAACTGTCGCTCACTGGATATTTTCTGTTTTTCAGAGCATTCTCTAAGCTGGGAAAAGTTTCTAAAATACTAAGACCAGCCGGTATGGCACAAACAATCACATTCAAAACCACTTAAATGGCCTTTTTCCCTAATTCTGATACTCAATATGAACTTCAGCAGGTCATTTTGACCATGTCTACATGCCTTAATGCACTGAGTTAGATAATTGTGTTAACGAGCAGCTGAACACGTGTACCTAACATTGTGGCTGGTGTTTACATTCAGTCTAACAGAACACTTCTCATAGTAAGAAATGCAACTTGTCTTTTATAATACTTGGCAGACCATTTTCCTCTAGATCACCAGTAGATATCCCTCTACAGCTCTTACCAGGTTATAAACTTGATGATGCCAACCACTAGGCACAAAAATGATTTCTCCTGCCTCCTGAATGATTTCAAGAGGTTGGCAGGCTTCTTCAGCGTGTGGAAAAAGGCCTCTGTCTCGAAGTTCAGCTGACGTAACATCATAAGGGAGGTTGCCGTGAGTGTCTCGTAAAAACTCCTCCTGACCTGGAGGATACAAGAGCCACTTCTTCCTGCCACAGATGTTTGCAGACCAACTGTATGAACGGAAGACATCAGAGTGGAATGGTGTCCTGGTAACAAGGAAGTGCACTGGGTCAGATCATGAAACATTTTATATAAGCTTATGTTTTGTTTGGTTTTTTTGAAATAATGTTTTCATACCATGACCCTTTAGGTCCCATGTAGACAAATCGGTAGTCATCCACTTCGAGGGTGTCCCAGTATTCATTGAGCCAGTCAGAAGTAAAGAACACTGGTGTGGTGTAAACATTATGTTCTGGAAAGTCCCTGTGGAGAAATTTACAAAGGATAGTTACATATTTTTCATACAATGGTGTAAACATTTTTCTTTGGATTAATATTACTGTGATACCTTGACATGTGCCAGTCTTTAAGATAGAGGCATCCTTTGGGTGATGAGTGTCCATTCAAGATGTATTCCCTCCAGTAGTGTATAAATTCTTTAAAAGGCATGACTTGTTTGGGGTTGGCATTGTACTCCTTCGCATTGCAGTTTGCAACAGGGACTGGAGTCTCATCTGTGATTGAAACAGTAACAGTTATTAAGAATTATCACAGATTATCTTTGCAGACATTTACACAGTAATGCATGTTTGTTTTACCAAACTCTTGCAGCAATTTCTGGAAATTAGGTTTCCCATCCTCAGTCACCCACTGTTTCCTACACTTCCACTCCTCTGTGAATCTCCTTGAAAACATACAAGGGTGATTGGGGAGCAGATATTTCTTGAAAAACTTGGAATAGCTAAGCTCCTTGTCAATGTAATCTACAAAATGCGAAGACCAAAACTGTTCATATGACTGCCTTGGTATTTTGACCAGGCTGCTGCAGTTACGGTACGCCTCCCTGTCCATGATGGTAAACAAGCCCTCGGCTAGCTATTTAGCAAGCTCAGCTGTCAGGGTTTGGACAGCGGGGGAACTGTGAGGGGGAAAAGCTAACTGGAAGATTAACTCGCCATTACACCGCGTACGTATTCTCACGTTTCTGCCACATTTGAAAATCTGGTTAAGCTAGAAAAAGATACTAAGCTAAGAAAAACGCAATTTTCCACTATGACAAGCCGCTACACATTAGCGCATGTTGGGACTCCTGAACGACGCACATATAAAACCGTTGCTATTTATATTTTGTCACGTCACATACATATATATATTTAATACATTTATATTAACGTTATGTTTTTCGTATCGCTTGGAAAGCGCCGAAACCGCCGCCGCTTTCATTATTTTTCGCCAGACATTTTCGCAATAGTGCTTCTTTTTTTTGACAGCAAGTTTTTTTCCCCCCCAAGTCGGACGGTAAATACGGCCGTGCTCGAGCGTGACGTCACTTCCGCAACAAACAGCCGAGTTACTGAGAGGACTACGAGGTAACGTAATGCCCAGCCCGGTGTTGACGATTAATGTGGTGTGGGTTTAATTGCACCGAGAGGATATAAAACACGTTAAAAGGGTTATAACATTATAATGACGCACGCTTAATGCGGTCAGCTGGCTAGAGAGCTGAAGCTGCCAGTGTGAACGCCTCGACTGAGCTCATCTTGCTGTCTGGATTACACTCAAAAGAAAGTATGTTCTTCATCACGACTCGTAGATCACTCAGTACAAAGTGCTTCTGATGTAATTTCATCTTAACCTGCAGCAGTACCTATGTGCATGTTAAACTGATACCTATTTGTCCCCCTGACAGGTGAACCTGTCTTATCTCCTTCCATCACAATGAGCCGGGACGTTCCCATCCACAGCTGGCCAGGCTCCTATTACATCAACAGTGAGAAACGGTGGGAAAACGGAACCCTCTCTCTCACCAGAACCACGGTGTGCTTCGTCTCCAACCAGAGCAAGGAGAGTCTTGCAAGCTTCCGTCTCTCGAGGATCGTGGAGATCAAGATGGAGTCATCTAGTTTCATCTTCAGCACTCTCACAGTACTTGAAGAAGGCAACGTGAAACATTGGTTTGGTTCCCTTAAGCCCAACAGGGTGGTGGTTTATAATGTGTTAGAGCATTTCTGGAGAGAGCGGCTTCTCTCTCCCAGCTCAGAAGCCCAGCGGGCTGAGGCTCAGCCTTCGAAGGGAAGAGAGCTGATCAGCCTGGTGGCAGGGGCCCAGAAAAGATTGGAGGACACTGGCAGAGTCCTTGGCCATCAGGGAGAGCAGTTTGACAATATGATGCAGGGCCTGGAGAAGATTGACTCTGACTTGGGCGTGGCTGACAAGTATCTTAAGATATTTTTAGTTATTGAAGTTTTGCACATGTCTTGTTTATATTGCTTGGCTAACTATAACAAGGCCTAATTTATGACTAACATCAGTTCCTCCTGCCTCTGTATTACAGACTTCTGTCAGAACTGGAGTCTCCTTCCTGGTGGCCTTTTGGTAAACTCCCCTGGAAGACCCAGCAGGATGCAAAGGCCGATGATGCTGCGAGAGCTGCAGCTACTGCTTCTTCTTCAGCAGCCAGGGGCTCCAGCAGAAATAAGTTAATCACAAGCATCCCAGCAGTGCTGTCCAAAGGTGGAGAATCGGACTTGAAGCCAGGATGTTTGTCGGTGCTAGTGTCCTCGCTGGAGGTGCGAAACACAAACTGCCAGCTCCTTCACAGATTTGAGCGAAATGAAATTGATGAAATCAGGGTGCACAGCCCCTATGAGATTACCGTCAGGCAGCGTTTCATCGGGAAGCCAGACATATGTTACAGGCTCCTGTCCGCCAAGATGCCAGAGGCTTTGTCCGTGTTAGAGATGCAGTACAAAAAGAAGATAGAGTTCACAAGCGAATACACAGATTTTAAGACAACTCCAGTTTCATCGCCACGTGACACAGAAGGGAAAAGCTGGACTGAAGGTAAGGAACACATCAAAAAATAAATAAAGACACTCTTATTCCACAGTGGTTTCCATCCCTGGTATAGATTTGACCACTAAGTGGCAGTAAAGGTCTGCATTTCCACCTCTGTGTATTTATAAGTGTGCAGCCACATGTAAAAACATTTCATCATGGTTATTGGTGTCTCCTTGACAGAAATGTATTTTGATGAGTCACTTCACCCTGATTGCCTCAGTTGCTGTACTCTGAGTTTACTGTCTGGTTTCCTCATAAACAACATATGTACTCTGCACTTTTTCACCATCTCCACCCATGGAGTCAGGTTTACTGCAGACGTGCCAAGAGACAGAGCTCCCACTGGAGGTCCCCGCTGGAGAGCTGTCCCAGTTGCAGGTGCATGTCTTCCAGCCATCTGTCAGTCAGGCTGAGGCCCAGGAACTCAAACAGGTGAGAAAAGCTGGACTCCCAAATTTATGACTACACTACCGTGGCCTTAAAATGTTTCATATTTGTATTCACAAGACAAGTAACACAAATGAAAAGCCGTGTGTGCTCCGGGAACGGATTGATTCAAATAGGGGTAGCTGCTATTGTAAATAATCCCAGAGTCTCAGCAACACGTATTTTGATGTTTCCAGTCCAAACCACAATTCACCATAATGATTTTTTATTTTATTTTTCATCCTGTATGTTTAAAATGTTATTTGGTGAGACCACAAACCAATGTCCATCCTGGTTTTAAGAGAGGAAAAGAAACACGGTTAGTTATTTGGTCAGAACCTACAATGTCTTTCCATTCAGAACCTCACAGCGCTGAATGCTGTTACAGACACGGTCTGTGGTGGCAAGACCTACACAGTGACGCAAATTCAGACCCGTGATTTGGGCAAGTTTTATTTTTTTATTTTTTTATAATGTGTGTGTGAATCACTATTACAGGTTGCTTAGACCAGGATTTTTCATGTAAAACTTTCAGAAAGTTGCTCTTTGTTTTATCATATAATGTTTAAATGATCAAAGTTAATGAGTGACTTCAGTCTACAAGGCTCTACTATATGTAAAGGAAAAAAACTATATTAACATTTACAAGTGAGAAGAAACCAAGCAAATACAGTTAATAATGGTGCAAATGTGCCAGTATTGAAATATGTAGCAGACAAAGATGGCTTTGCATTACATATTAACACATAAACATATTAACTCAAAGTTTTTCATGACATCATTACCGCCCTCAACTCCTCAAATCAAAAACTGAAGCAACAACATACAAATGTCTTGTCAACAGCAGCAGTGACACCATAGACAAATACTGTGTTGGGGTTAACAAATAGCTTCATGCTGTAGCTCAGGAGGTAGAGTAGGTCATCTACTAATCTAAAGGTTGGCTGTTTGGTCACTTTGCCAAAGTATCTTTGGGCAAGACCCTAAGTTGCTCTCGGATGCATTTATTGGAGTGTGAATTTTATAGATAGAGGGATAGAAAAAAGTGCTTATATGAATGTGTTTGAATGGGTGAATGAGGCAAGTTGTATAAAGCGCTTTGAGTGCTCCAGTAGATTAAAGCAACACTATATAAGAACCAGTCCATTTAAGATTTGCTTGCAGCCTTATAGTAGTATATAACATAATATCTCTGAGGACCTAACAACATTCCTGGCAAGAACTAATGTACACAGGGAAAACCTGCAACCTCCACACAGAAAGGCCCCAGCGAGCCAGTGGAATGAAACCCAGGAATTTCTTACTGTGAGGCAACAGTGCTAACCACTGCTCTGCATGTTCGGTCAATTGGTGATTCTTAAATGTACGTAGAGGTGAATATGAGCGTGAACGGTTGTCTCGCTCTGCAGTAAACTGCTGACCTGACCTCTCACCCCATGACAGATAGGCTCCAGCCCCCTCCTCTGCCTCCAACCTTCTTCATGATAAGCAGAAGAAGATTGATGGATGGATAATAATATAAAAAAGAAACAAGCACACCATAGCAATAATAGCACCAGGCCAATCACTGGCTAGCCTATTGTGCTTTAAATGGCATGTTATCTGCGGCTGATAATGGGTTACATTTCAAAGCGTGCCAGTTTTGCCTTAATGCTATGCTTTTGTACACACCCTGCTCTTACTGTAATCCATGTCAAGATTAGAATCACTGTGGGCCAACTGGTACTGATAACTTGTACTCAGTTTCATGTCCTGCCCTAAGTGCCGTGCCAAATAGTCTTTTTGGTGTCAGCATTTGTATGTTTTATTATTGTTTGTGGTTGGAAATTCCCACTTGCTAAAAATATGCTGTAAGAATATGAAATTGAGTGTGCTGCTAATGCACAGTCCCAAAGTTACCGCACCTAATACACAAGACACTCAGACTTTTTTTTGCTAATATATTTTTTCTTTTAGCTCTAGCCTAAATGTTTGATTTGAAGGGTTTCTACATGACTTAAGTCCCCTAGCCATTATATAAACAGCGGCAAGAAGTGTTCATTTTTACTGTTTTTCTATGACACACCGAAGCTCTTGTGAATGTTAACTGCAAGGTGTGATTCAGTCATGTCCTCTCAGTTTAAATTGTAAAGTCACAGACCTGAGTGAATGAATATCGTTGTTCCTTGGTGTGTATTGACATATTATCTGTTTTTCAAACTGCTAACTCGAGCTGTTTTTGTGCTCAGCTGAAATGTCCACATAAACCAGCCAGAGAACATAATGACATAATGTGTGTGTGTGTGTGTGTGCGTGCGTGCGTGCGTGCGTGTGTGTGCGTGCGTGCGTGCGTGAGGCAGATCATGTAGCATAAAATACTACCAGTTAAGTAACCATAGTGGTAGGGTTTGAGGTGAGTGTTTATTAGGCTTTGCTTGGCACATCACAATATATTAAAACTGTTCCATCAACTACAGCATATGTAGTTGCTGGATCATGGTCATGTAGTTGTGATATCCCTTAAAGTCACTGAAAGTGAGGGAAAAAACCCAGTATGATATCACCGATCCCAAGAATCAAGCCAAGACTTCCCCCTCTGTGTGTCATCAAGTTTCATCTGCAAAATGAATAACAGCTATTATTGTGGTGAATTCCATTGTTCCTTTCTGATCAGCGCACAATTAACAGCAAGCCTTTCTAACGCTTAAATCAGATGGTTTAAGCGTTAGAAAGGACCAATGTCTATGTCTCTCCATATGTGGTGTTGTTTTAATGTGCCTTACTTCTTATTAACACAAAACGTTGTCTTTTTATTGTGCTGTGGTGTGTGGGTGTGCTTTCAGATGCTCATGCAGCTAAAGAACCTTGCCTTGGAGGCTGAAACTGAGCTGGAACGCCAGGATGAAGCCCTGGATGTCCTGACGAGCTCCACAGACCGGGCCACCATGCACATAGAGAAGCACACCTGTCGCATGAAAAGACTCCTGTAGTCCTGACGATTAAGGAGATGCACATAGGCTCAGTGTCCTGAGAAAAACACCGTACACCTTTTTACTGTTCACATGCAGTTTGAGAACCATGAAAAACGCACATCAACAAGGACTTGTGTGTAGTCTCAAAATTAATTTAGTTGCATTTGATGGCCACCAATTCTTGGGAAGTACAGCAATGGCCACTTAAAACAAGACATCTTTAAAGTTTTCACTTTGGTATTAAAAAGAACACAATTGTTTGTTTTAGAGAAAGTAGATAACATGTGGCTGTGCACATTTCTACATGAGAAAACTTGAACTTTTTGCTAAATTGCATCTTATCAATCCTAAATTTGCCCTTCTCTGTTGGAAATGGTCAAAACATTTAATTGGCCATAGCACGAGTAAATGCTCTCCCTGTGAATGCATATTTTTCAGCTGTGGCCTTTGCATTTGGCTTTAATTCTCTCAGCTGCACAACATTTTGAAAGACAGATGTCCTCTGAATACTGGCAAATAGGTGTTAGTATATAAGCCTAATCGGCACATGACAGAAAAAAAATGTAGCCAGTTAACCCCAATTTAAAATATTACCAGTGGGAACCCAATGATGGAGCCCATCGATTTTAATGCCCCAGTGATTCATACTGATCAGTCATGTCACCTGAGTGGGAGCTGGCAGGAATCTCAAGTGCACGTCGTGCGCTCCCTGTGAAGTTGGCAGGTGAAAAATAAGCAGATGATTTCAGGGTAGACAGGCAGCAGTATATACCCTCCACATCTGCAGTACAGAACAAGACATCCCGAAATGAAAAGAGAATATATTGTACATTCATTCTGCAGTAACTCATTTAAAACAAGCTGCATGTTGGGTCTCTCTTTGATAATCGACTGCCATTATTTCCTTTTATAACCGTCTCTGTCTTTCTCAGGTTCTGTGTATCACGTATCCCTTTTAGTGTTGCATGTCCCAATAATGCTGCTTTGCATAACATCGAGGGAAAATCTTCCATCAATATCAATATATTGCTGAAAAATGTAAATTTGCAACAAGTTCTTGGACCTTTAAACAGAAAACACTACCAATCCACATCTATTGTATATACCTCTATTCTCCTCTAAGCCTGTATTATCTGTAAATGATACATACAATGTAATTCTGTAATGTTATAACAGTCTGTTGTCGCTGTGAATGTGTAATTAGACACTAGGTTAATTTAAATATATGTCTAGTTTAAAAATCTTATCAATGTTTACTTTTTCCTGTGATAATTACCGTGACAACGAATGAAACTAAACCGCTCATTCTAAATACAAGGGAAGACCGTCTGCACTATACTACCATTATAAGCAATGAATGAATTCCTTTCACCATTCAAGGTCTGGAAAGCATATAATGTAAATAAAACTGAAGTTAAACAAGTAGTTTGTTTGTTCTTTTTTGAAACTGCTGCTTACAGTTGCCGTAATCTGTGTCATTGTGCTTGTCAAAGGCGTGTGCTTCAATTATACGATCACACACTGCAGTCTCCCTTTGCAGGCCTCTTAGCGTCTTTGAGTCTTTTGTTTTGGTTCACCCTCAGTACTTTTGTCAGCAGTGCAGGGTGACATTACTTCGACAAGCAGCTTGTTACAGCATGTTCTTGTTACACTCATTACCTCAAATAACACCCCCTTGAACTAAGTGTAATGTATACTGTCCAGACTAAGATGTGTACTGTACTACTGTATATTATTCCGTTCACTGTTTAACGAGTCTGGTTTCATTTTTATCATTTTTCTCCACCACACAACCACCAACATGCTTGTTAGTTGCACTCGGGGTGACGGCATTAGCTATAGTGCTGTGCAAATGTCTTGGGTTACCCTTTTTTTTTTAGGGAAATAGGAACTGAAGACTGGCTGCCTTTTGTTCCATTCACTCTCAAGACGATCTCACACTGCTTCAATGATGTTGATGTCCAAGCTCTGGGGAGTATTAGGGCCACGTTTAAATATATATATATATATATATATATATATATATATATATATATATATATATATATATATATATATATATATATATATATATATATTGTTGATCATTTTGAGAATAAAACTGATCAGTTGTCTTGTGATACAACATACATCCTCTTAATTGCATTAGGATGTAGCCATTGATAACCTTGCATCTGTCCATTAAAAGCCATTTCCTTTTGTGCAAATCCACTCTCCCACATTTGTCTGTTTTTCCATCTGACCAGATGGAGCTTTCTGATAATAAAAAATAAATGACAAACAAAGTAATATTAAATCTGCTATAAAAACATCACTCCACCAACGCATTAATCATATCTAATTTACCAACGTATATGTCATTCTTTCTAGCTATAAAATGTCACATTGGAGCCTACTGATGATGGGAAATGGCAAACGTCTGAAAATGTAGTTTTTCAGGGTGTTTTGCTCCATGATACCCATGAACTATATTCATCACAATTTGCATCTCTTCTAAAAAGTGTTCCCCTATATAGCGTCTAGAGAGAAAATGACCATTAAAGAATGAGATACGACTGACTTTTTTTAGATGAAAAAATAGGATTACTATTTGTGGGGACTTGTGAAATGGGCCAGTGAAATGAGTTTTAACCAGGCTTTAGGTCTTAACAGAAAGTAATTGGGAAACACCCCTCACAGTCAGCTCACATGTGACAAACTGTAACAGAAGACTTGAAAACAGTTCATTATGGTATCGGTCGCTGTGCATGCTGTTGTGAGGAAGTCGCTCACTTTATTCCCTCTAATATTATAACATCCTGTTGGCACCGGGGCTGTTGGCATTGGTTTGACCACCCCAGCTGGACTGCTTTTACCAGAAGGGGGGACTACTTCATGTCAACAGGAGACCACATTTGATTTGGCAAGTGTCTGAGTAATTAATTATGAATCAGGAAGAAGTCTTTCATAAAGAGGTTTGAAAGACTGGCAGCCTCATTCAACAGTTTGGTCCCAGTTAGCATGAACTTATCACTTCTATTAAACAGAGCCCACCAGGAAAGATGTGACACTCAAAACTAAACAAAAAAAGGAAGGCCTCAGTGAGATGTTATGCTTTCTTCTGCACAAGTGAGAATGTTTTTACTGTGGGTCATTTTTTGGTTGATTTCTGTGATAAACAGAGTTTTGAAAGTCCCAAACTCCAGAAGCATACCACATGGTTATGTGAATTCCAATCCTTAAAAAAGGTTAGGGGAAATAGAACACACACTGGCGTGGTTTTCAAGCAGCCTAGCAATACGAGGAAGTGGTGGCGGTCTTGTCTGACCACAGATACACGAGATCCAGCTTTACTTTCCCAATGGATGGTATGAAGACACAAGAGATTTTGCTGGCCTTGACTTCCAATCTGTTTACTTGATAGTTCTGTGGTGAGCGCTCTCATTCAAGGAGCGTGTCTGCACTGATGGCCAATCAATCAACTGCTGCAGGGAAAAAAAAACCAGCCAAAGTTTGTGGGCTACAAGTCGGTTGCACTGCACTCCAAAATATGGAGTCATGTGACTGCAAGAGAAAAGGGTGTATTCATCATCCCAGAAAAAACCATCCAGCTCTTCAGTGTTTTATATTTATGTTAAAGTTGAAGCACTTTTCTTTGTGTTGCTTGGCAATGTGTAAATGATGCAGCAATTATAGTTTGAAATTAATGGGTTTTTATATAAATGTGTTTTAGTATTACACATCTATTTTCATGAGTAATTGTTGACGAGGAGCAGATCTACTATACATAAATAAAATATTAGAGAAATTTAGCTTCCACTGCTCTATTAGACCATGTCTGAGTCTAATGGCCTGATTTTTGACTCACGTCCTGGACAGCCTGTTTCTAGTGCAGGTGTTGCTGGGTTTCCTTTTGCTGAGGGAGTTTCTGGTTTCAGGAAATAAGGCCTGTTGGTTAATGTTAGAACTGGGAGAAAACATTCCTGTAGGGAAGGTGCTTGAGTCCAACTAGGCGGTGTGTATGTAGTCTCAAACAGAAAATGAGATGACATCAAACATCCTCTTCTTGTTTGTGCGTGTCAGTTTGATAACCTTGCCTCTTTTGCTTAGGTCAGATACAAACATTTTTTGCAGGGATGAGGTAACCTGTAGATTTGAATTTGAGTTTTATTTTTAAAAATAGAAATACACAATGTTTATGAAGCTGCTCTTTGGAGATGTTCTTTCTTTCAGTTTAGTACAATCATAAATGTGCTTTGGTTATGCGGTACTTTCCCAAATGCTGAGCTGCATGATGATATCATATGCCATTGCACATCATTATGCTTTCCTTGGTACTTTGGTTTTCTGGCTTTTGTTTCACCAACCTTTCCCATTTCTGCAAGACAGAGTTAACAGCTAGCCGGCCAAACTAAACATGGTTGTGGTTGTATACAGTAGTATCAGCCTCAAATGAACTCCAAGAGAAACCCCACATTACAATCTACCTGAAATCTGCCAAGGTGTTTGCATTTCTTGTATGAATGTTATATAACTTGCATAATATTACTTATAGTGATATACACGCAAGTCCTGAGAATGGCTCAGTTTATATCGAGTGCAATGTGCAGCTAACAGACTACAAATGTATGTACTGATTGACTGAAACAGTTTTCAACAGTTTTCAACTTGATTATGCTAGTGTGGTACATCATTTTCTTATTTATTTTACTCTTTTTTTCTGTACAGTTCATTGTGAGTGCTTGACTTTGAAAACTGCTTCATAAATAAGCTCTTCTTACTTACTGAACTATAACTGAATAAGATGAAAATGTAAACAAGAATTTGATATTAGATATTGCAGCACTTTTTAGACGGTATTTTGTACAGAACACAAATTGGGTTGGGGGGGGGGGGGGGCTATATTAAATGTAAAGTGTTTAAAAGCACTGTGTGCCATTACTCAGAAGTTGTACGTCAGATCATATTCTTATCTATCATGATTTCTGTGCTCATGTAGGATTGCATTCTCTCATTCACGCACGAATACAGGGTCTGATAATATGGTGAAAAACGAAAATATTGTTCTAGCAAAATGATCCTTAATGTGTACTCATGGGAATCAGTAGATGGCAGGAGTGGGTTGCTGATGGTCAGTTTTCCATCCATTGATCCATCCATTTTCTTAGCAGCTTCAGAGTCACAGGGGGTGCTGGAGCCTAAGAGGAGAACCTGGTCCTGGTCTCGTTACCAGTCAATCACAGCATGAAATTTTCATTGAATAAAAAAAATTAATTTACCATAATTTATTTGGTTGGTGTTGTGTTGGAAAGAGTGTGTGTTGGGGGAGTGTCCACCAGGTATATGAAATGCATTTAAATGTTTACGTTACACTCTGTTATTATACAGTATATCATCATAGAAATGGTTTTATTTTTAAAGTCAGTACATTTTTTCCACGCTTTTTTCATAAAAATGATAATAGCCCTAACAGCAGTAATAATAGCAATAGTAATACTTATAGTAGTAGTAGTAGTAGCAATAAAAATTTCATTGCAGGTCTTGTTTATTTTCTTTGGAAAAACCAAATCTCTAAATACATTTCATTTTTCTGCTTAAGGTGTATGAGAACACAACAATCCAGACCTGCAGCTTTGGCAAGTTTGAGGGCTCCTTTTTGTGATGACTGGATTATGTATTCATTAAAAGTCCATCTATACAGCTCCCCAAACAGGTTGTCAGGCCATAAGCCAGCTCGTACCGCATCAGAACTTTTACAAGCAGGCCCCCCAGAAATCTTCAGCGAGGCTGTTTTTAGTGGCTCTTACTGCAAATGGAAACACTTAGCTCCCACGATAAATTACCCACCCGACTGATGCCACACTGCACAGACCCCCAGCTAGTTGCAGACATACTATGGATTTATATTTCAACATTAGTTTCTCTTGGCATTTGCTATGCTATGGTGACTCTGGGTCCCATGAACCGATAAGAGGACAGAAAGAGGAAAAGAAAATTAATCACACAAAGGTTGTTGCACTAGCGTGCAGCCTGCAGGCCCAATGGTTTGATTAAAGTTACGGATGTGTCACCCGTCACCTCAGTGGGTCTGACTCGGGGGTCATTTCGGGATAAAAATAGACTTTGTTGGTTACTCATTTTCTCTGCAAAGTAAATAGCCATTAGTGCAGCAGGCCAATGATCTCAAGAGCAACACTAGTGTTCAGGCTAAACTACTGTTTATGCTATAGTCGGATGATTAAAAGCACCAATGGGGTACAGGAGACATGCTTTTAAATAGCAAAAACAATGATGATGGTGCTCTTGTGAACACAGTCCACTGGGGTCAAGTTGAGCCCCTGTGAATACATACTTAAAAGCATTTGACTTAAAGCGCTGCGTTAAATGTCGAGGTGTGTTAGAAAATAAAAACTTCGTGTTTGACCCTCTCTAAGAGTGCCCATGTAATAATCCTAATTATCATTCCAGCTAACTTATGCGTTTGACCACCTAGTGATGTAATTGCAGCTGACCAAATAGATTGTTGTTGAAAGATTGCCCCGCTGTTATAGGTACGTTGTGACAGCGTTGTGTGTTCACCGAGGGCCGGCGCAACCATAACAAACACAGCTGAATCTGGGGTTTACATTTCAGCAGGATGACGGCGCATGCAGCGTCTGGGTGGAACTTGGGAAAAGGAGCCAGGGCTGACAGCCTGGTCTGGCTTCCTGCCAACATGGTAAAAACAGCCTTGTCAGAGGGGCCTGTGAAGTTACTGTCCATATGCTACAGTTTGTGAACGCAGATAGCTTTACATCAACACAAAGCTTGAAGGATGTTTGACTAAACCGTGCCAGTACAATAGACCAGGTCTGTAATGAGGGTGGGGACCATCGAGTTGAGACTGGAATAATTGTGACATTTTCTTTTGAAAATTCCAAAAGGAAGCTGCCAGGCTAATACCATCCAGGACTTGTGATTTATGAAGTCAACGCAACCACAATGGAAAGAATAATTGCAATCATTTTGGTTTAAGAATGCGTTTAATTTAGAAATGAAGTGAAACTTCTGTTGTGTGCACATGTCCTTCAACTACTAAGAGACAGATTTGATTTTCTGTATGTTTTTACTTGAATGTCTGCTGAAAGAGGTTTCCTCATAAATTATTTGATTTCATCAGAATTTGCAAAAGAAAAGCTACCAATGAAAAAAAGAAAAAAACAAACTCGAGTTGATTCAACCAAATTTCAAGTTTCTTCTCTCTACTTTTCTCAGTCTCTATAACGTGTCCTCTTTTTGTGGGTTTATTTCCATAAGTGCAAGGAATTTTTGGACAACACCTATTTTGTGGAAACTCCTTCCGCAATACCCAAACGTTTTGTCCACGTAACCTCAAGGGAGCAGCCAGCAACTATGTAATTGGAGAAGATTGAGTACACACAGCGAGACCATAGTCTGGTGAACTATTGAGAAGCTGAAACAAAGATTAACAGATGTTTACCCAGCCATGCCATATGTGAAGTGGATACTAAACCTATGCACAACATGTGTGACTGGCAGACAGAAACATTATGAACCTTTGACCCAGTGTCCATTACAGGTTAAGAAAAACTATAATGCCAGTTGACCATGGAGCCAGTGCAAAACAATGACGTGCTACCCTGTTTGGTTTTCCTCTAAAAGGAAATCTAGTGTTCCTCAGGATATCATTCAGGAATCCCCTTTTACTGATGGAAACCATGAAGCCGTCAAAACAGAGCTCTGTAATTTAGCTGCCTGGTTTCAATTAAAGCATTGAATATCAAAGACAATCACTCCCATTTTAATGTGCAATTTTTATGTGTTCCCAGTTTATTTTGATGGAAAATTTGTGGGTGGAGCACTTGCTAATTGGTATGGAAAACTTGCACCTGTGGTAGACCAATGTTTTGAAAGTCAGAAGCATTGAATATTTGCGTTCTTTTCTTCTGAGAAAGAGCCCGGCTTTATCCAAAAAAACAATTCCAGACTGGAGCTGATGTGTAGGATTGTCTGGAACAAATTGGTTGTGAGTTTTTCAGGCTCATGGCGCAGCATAATTTGTCATTTATCACAACCACGGACCAACTATTTAACCATTAATTTACCACAAGATACTTGAATTGCAAATGAATTTAAAAATATTTAATACCAGCAGACATTAAATGTTCCAAGATGACAAAGATGACAATGATGGTACAATCATCTACTTTGCTCTTTGATGTATTCTTTATCGCTGAAGCACTGGGTCTTGAGTATTTCTGGACTTGCTTTGCTACGTATACTCAACATACCCTTAAGAAAAAGGCATTCAATATTAGCTGCTACTACCATCTAGCATTCCAGTATTGTTGCTTCAGGGTGGCTTTGTGAAGGAAATCCTGTTTGTGCTTTATTCCCTACTACTGCTGTCAGCACTGATACACTTTGTTCATCTACCATTTTTCATATTTGCTGTCAGTCCACCTCAAGTTGGAAGCCAGAGTTTCCTGTCTGTGTTCTAACAGCTTCAACAATTCTTGCCAACTTTCTGTTAAAACTATGAGGGTCACTGCTTTACTTTATCACGCCACTTTCTGCATCTGAAAATGCAATTACTGAGCAGCATTTGTTGGTGAGCAACATTATGTTTCCTTTATGGTATGTTCTTTCTGTCTGCATTGTTTAGGTGTCTGCTGGTTTGCCATTATGCAAATCCTAAAATGATTTTTTTAGGCTTGAACTCACACGTTTAAAGGTATTGTAGTTGTATGATATTATTATTTAATAACAGTGTAATAAGAGTGTCTGCAGAATCATTTTAGGGCCTTCTTTTGTGGCTGTTTTTCACTCTGTATGGATGCGTGTGTGGGATGGGTCTATCAAAACATTCCTTCCATTCTGGTGAAAGAGAGGTGGAATCACTATGTCTATATATGTAACAAAATGAGTCACTTTCCACCATCCTCTGTGGTTTTCAGGACTACAGTGAGATCCGTATGTAACTGTGTTCTGTCATTAGTGGTAAGCTTCAATCTCCAAATTAGAGGGGTAAATCATTAAAAATTGCTTTCATGTGTAAACAGGAAGACGTATAATGAGTCTTTCCCTTTTCATAAAACAACTGGCTGACATATACAGGGGAAAGATAATGTATTTAGACACAGGATTCCCCAGTTTTCTGCATTCGTTTTTTTAAATGCTCATCTTCATTTAAATATTAATAACATGCTTAATAATGACATCACACCAGCAATTACAGTTTTAATGGGTATCAAGCGCCAAGATCTGGCTTCTTCTCCTTACCTCATTAAGCATTTACCTTTATGACTTTAGGGTGGATTTAGCTGAGTACCAAATAACAAATTAAATTATAATTTTAAAGGCAGATCATTCCAAATGCTTTGCTTGCTTTTTCTTACAGTGGAGTTCATCCAGCTCTGTAGTGATTATGGCCATTGAAAAATGAACAACCTTTGGTATAGTAATGGAAAATGCCTCGTAGAATTACAGCACACAATCATTATCGTTTCATTGTTTTTTTTGTTGTTGTTTTTTAAAAAAAGTATTAAAAGCAATATACTCCCATATTTATGAGCAGAAACTTACATTCAGTTTTATATAGCAAGCATTACAGACGATACACTGCATTTAATGCACTTCAATTCATTCTTAAACTCCAATGAGTGACAGACCAGAGTTTTGCTTGGTCCCTTACTTGTTCACACCCATTGTTGTCAAGATCCTTAACTTGATTTATAGCGTTCTAACGTTTCACTGTGTTTAAGAGCTTGAGTTTATTAGTTTGGTCCTCACAATTTGTTTTCCGGAGAGATATGACGGACCTCTGAGAAAGTCAATTTTGTGGTTGTTAGCTCAGTTGCAGTGTTATGAAGCAGCTAGAGACATAACAGTCTCCAGTCCTACAGAAAAATATTTTTCAATGACGGCATGAGAACATCTCGCTGAGGTGATGCTGAAATCAACCGAGCATAGACGTCACAGCTTTGCGTAAGCAGCAAACCTGACCATGTAAAAGAAAATTAGTTGCTTTGTTGTAGGCACTCATGAGATCTGAACTGTTTTGGACTGCTTTGCAAAAATATTCATGGTTATAGACCCCTATTAACCTCCTAGGATGATTGTTTTAGTTTTATATGCCCACTGAGCAGTGATATTAAATTTTTTTTCCAGGTGTCAAATAAAGTTATCATTTTATAAAGTCACATACTGTGATTTTGTTATGGTTTTTACATGTGCACACCTGTGCTTGATACATTCTCCTTGAAGTCTTTGGGGAGGTAGTAACCACCATCGATTATGTGAATTCATTTTGCACTTTTATAGTCTACTGAAAAAGGTATTGAGAACCAGCGAAGCAGTAAATGAGCAGTCAGCTATGAGACCATGTCTGGTTTTATTATTACCTTCATATGACATTTCACTCATTACTCCCTTATAAAGAATACCAGAATACCAGAGCTTTTTGTCTTCCAAATCATTTAAAGTAACTTCTACGCATGCTATGATTTTAAACTATCTTGCTTCAATCAGACATTTCTGTTACCTTCTCAATCATTGAGGGATTCACTCCATTATGGCCTTTAAACATATGCAAAGGACAGCCCTTCCTTTCCGCTGATCAAGTATCTTCGCTCTGTTTCGCCTGTCAAAGTGAAGCTACATCTGGGAGTTTTTCTCTACAGTGACTAAGCTGTAATCCGAGGCTTGCGACTCACTCCTGGAGACTGTGACCTCTTGTGATTTGGGCTTATGCTGCTGCTTACACAAGGCCACCATACCAGAATGAGGTGGGACGTTTTACAGGCCCACCCGCAAGGAGGAAGCTGCTATTTCCTCTCCATAAATCAAAATGGACATCCTCTGTCAAGGGGTTTTCGATAGTAAAGGACCATGTTCATTTTAAAATAAAGCTAAATTCATTGCTACACATGAGCTTTTGTGCACCAATGGATTTACAGTCTGAACTATGTACTTGAGTAATGTATTTTTAAACCAAGTGACCATTAAGTGTTCAACTAAAACATTTTAATATACCACAGAAATTCACAGACAGTATAGATGGATAGAGCCACAATAAAGTTGCTCACTGGTTTCTGTGCCCCACTCCATTTTGAAGACTTACTGATAGATAGATAGATAGATAGATAGATAGATAGATAGATAGATAGATAGATAGATAGATAGATAGATAGATAGATAGATAGATAGATAGATAGAAGACGATAAGATGGTTAAGCACTAACTAATAACTTAGCAGATATCTGTGTTGTGTGTTGTGATACAGTGTTGGTGTTACAGTGCTAGTGCTAATGGTTACCTTAGCAATTCCATCAAACACTAGCAAGCTTGGTTAGCTAGTTGCATCTATACAAAGATATCATCCAACAAAATAAAGAAATACTAGAATAAGACTTACCAAAACAGCAGGAAAGATGTTTTGGATTTGCTCTACCACACAGCAACTCATAATATTTGTCAAATAACCACACTAAAAAGAGTTTACAATGGCAAAACACAATGGAGACTAGTGCTAGTGAGGTCTAGCAGCACCTGTGACTTGCTAAATCTTAAAAATTTCAGTTGTTAAAGAAAAGAAAGAAACAAAAACAAATGCATATATTTATTATGAATTGGTAAGCTAGTCTTTATACCATGTTAGTTTCAGGCCAAATTGGCATTTTAACGTGGGCCTGTGAAGACTTTTTCCATTGACTAAATTTTTCAGTCCCAGAAGTTGCCGCTTGGAGAAAACACCAAGGGAGTCCTCTTAATGTTCCATCCAACTGATGCATGTAAATTTATTCATTCTCCCATTAGTTGTGTACAATCACTGCCAAATCCTGAATTTTTCCCACCAAGGCATACCTCAGATATAAATCATTTAGTGATAGATTTGAGAAATCGGACCCATGTCTTCTGCAGCTGACCTGAGCTGACATCACCACCAATGCATTAGGCTATATCTGGCTATATCTGGTGATTAATATGACTTGCACACTTCAGAATTCCTGACAAATGTGATTTTTCTTCCCGTCACAAAAACAATTACCACCATTTTCTTTGTGATGTGGTTTTCTGTCGGGACCAGGGGTTATGGAACGCACACAGACGAGTCATGACATGACTCACAACCAGCAAAGCACATCCACAAATATGTGCCTGATGTCAATGACACCACGTCTCGAATATTAAAAACACTCATATCCCTGAGAAAATATCAGCCAGTAATTACACATTTCCTCTGAGATATGAAAATTATTAAAATGTGCTTCAGACAGACTAGCAGTGAAATCATTATGAAACTGGGGAAAGAAATGAAGATAAATCTCTTGCAGGCATGCATATGTCTATCACCCATTTGTAACTTGTACAAAATCAATCCCTAGCAGCCTATGTGATTGGTATTTGTATTGCTATTTGCAGTGTAAATACACAGGAACAATTCAGCCAAAGTGCTTGACTGAGACTCTGCAGAGCTGTGGGAAGCACCCATAAATAGTATTGTGTTTGTGTATTGATAACAGAACATAGTCTTATGTGATATAAGTTCTGTAATAATTCCTTTATTAATACATCAAACATTTATCAGCTGTTATGGAAGAAAATACTGTTTCAGTGCAAAGTCCGACTTTACTCTGCACTTTACAGTCTCCCCTGGTGAGTATAAAAGTGTAAGCACATTTACAACACTGGGATACTAGAAAAACATCCATCAAAAACGAGGAGTGCCCAGTCCCAGCTCTGGATAGAGTCCATATCCATATACATTTGTACTGCATGACCTTTGGGGTAAGACCCTTATAACTGCATGAAAGCCAGTTTCATACACGGAAAACTGGCCTCCCCTCAGCAAAGAGCTTGACGGAGAAGCGAATCTTGCCCACCATACCTCTCCTCTTGTTCGATTTGGTCAATATACAGCACCAGTGGTAAATGTTATTGTAGGGAGCTCCCCATTGATCAGTAGTGGAACAGAATCCAGATCCAGCCAGCTGGGGCTGTTAGCTGGGGAAGCCATGTTCTTTGCAATGAGGTAATACTTCAGACATCTACAGCAGGTTCTAATTATGCCAGAACAACTCAGTGTCTGGCTGTGTTTGGCTAGAGGATTAGCCAACACAAGCCATTCTACTCTTCTCTGTGCGTAAGCCATAAAGGCCAAGGGGATGCCCTCATACCGCCCAGCTTCGTCACTGAGTGCTTGTGAAATTCTCCAGAGCGAAATGTGCTGAAAAAGTATAACCAAGTCGTGAGGTTACATATTATGTTTGTGGTCTCTTTCAGTCTTTGAGTTACAATGTTTAATGTCCTCCCTGCCCCTATCAGCAGTGATAATGCAGTAATGTGATTTAGTTTAATTTTGAACGTTACATTTGATAACGTTAAAACCCCCATTGTTTTAGACCTTTTAACCTTTAGCTGTGTCACAACACAAGGGGGTGCTACAGTATCTTTGTGCTATTTTGCTGATGTAGCAGACAAAGGACTAACAGGGTAAAGGCCATGTGTTTAAGGTCAGGGCTTATGTTTAATTTAAGCAACCAATTCAACATCTTAGAGGAGCAAAATTATTAAAGGTTCCTGTACTGAAGACTATACTGCCATTGGTGTAAAATATTCTCAATGGTTACAGTTTCGTGCTTTTCTTCATTCAGTCAAGGTTTCTTTTTTATGAAGTCATAGATTCAATATGTGTCCTTTTGTGTAATTAAACTTACATTTCCATTCCTGTAAGAAAATTAAAGGCTTCACGAACAACATCCCAGTCTTAAAATAAGAAGGTATAACAAGAGCAAAACTGCTCTTTGCAATGCAACCCTTGATTTGAGTAAATTGTAAACTGTAAGTTGACAGTGATTAACACAAAAACATTGGTTGCTATAGCCACCGATTAACAGAGTGTGTAACAGAGATGCCTGTGGATATACTCACATACAGTACCTGGCAATTACATTCAATCGGTTTTAATTGCCCCTTTTTGAACAACTATAATTCAACTTTCTTAAAGTGTTGAACATGCATCTGCAAAAGAAACATGCAAGCAAAGTGTGCCCGTAACACCTTGCATGCACGCACTTGCCACAGCTCAACAGTAGCTGCAAATACAATCTTGAGTTTAAATTGCACACATGGCAAAGTGGCTGCCCAGCCTCAAATCTCATCATTACCAGTGCTGCAGGGGATGAGAGAACCCCTTCTGTAGTCCCACTACAGAAATAGAGTGGTGACAGTTTAATGGTCTCTGGGCTCAGAGAACCACACCCTTGCCAGCCTATATGAAAGACCCTACTCCCACCACAGCTTGTGACGTCAGGTGCTTGAACCTGCTCTGCAAAACTTTCTGGCATTGTTAATACTCGGGAGGGTTAAATTCCCTTTAAGTGATGACATTACTGTGCGTGACTACAAATGGAAAGTTTTTTTTAGGCCTGCATAACTGTCAAGGCTCCAAGTGTCAATATTTACTTCTCATTTATTTATGCTAATCAGTAACAATTGGATTTTTTCGTAATGATTGGCAATTTGATATGGATAAATAATTAAAAGCTGGAAGGAGATATACATTTTTTTCATACTTTGGGAATTATTTTTCTGTTGATATAAGAACCTCATTTCATTGTAATAAATTTTTTATTCGCCAGCTCCTGTCCACTACATCCATGCTGAATATTCATTAATTTTCCCCTTAAAGACTTTTCCAAATAATATGACTACTTTTTCTGGTGCACTCAGTGAGCCATCTGCGTGGAGAATTACAATCCACAGACTTTCTGTCTCTCTTAGCCCCATAGTCCACAACATGGGACCTGGTTGAGACAACTGCTGAAAGTTTGCTGGAGCAGCTTTGCTGGCCTGACAGCTTTTGGTGTGAGACACTCCAGATGGGATCCCACACTTTGAGCTTTCCTAATGACCACCAGTATCGCTAGAACCATAAGTTAAAACCTTTGATGTGACAGGGAAGGAAGGAACATCATTAATAAAAATAATGAGGCAGATGGGTGCTCTAATGGGTGCCTGAAGTACACACTGAGGAGTCAGTCAGGGGTGAAGACATCGGATGTGTTTGTTAGGACACATTCAAATATAGAAACCGGATGCTTGGGTGATTTTGACCTTGAATAACCACAGTAAATACATGTCAGGCAACTTTGCCAAAGATCAGATTCAGTGGATTCCACCACCTTCACGGCTACATGTAAGCTTTCCCCTTATCTGATATGAAAAACAGTAATATAATCACAGTACTGAAAAAAATGGATCAAATTTAAAGCCACAAAGGCCTTTTTTATGTTGCACATTTTTCTCCTTTTCAAGAAGTTCAAACATTATTTACCACCAAGATAATATGGCTCAGTTCTGTCAGCTTTATAGTTTAGCAAGCTAAAAAGTCTTTGCCTCAAGCGATATCACTTAAAGCAGTCTATTAGATTTCATGAAGCTCCCATCTACCTTGTTACTCAACCTTTTTTGGCAAAACATGCAGCAACACTTCACCAAGACCTGTGCTGTCCAGACCTGAGGAGGTGTGAGTAAAGGCATGCATGTAGTAGCTTCAGGGGGGGCTCAAAACTTTCAGCTAGCTGAAACGCATTGACACATTATTCCAGATTTGAACTTCATGTAAGATAAAACCATTGCTTTCATATACTTTAGTGTCAGTTTCCATTTTATGTTTTGACTTATGAGCTGGGTTGTAACCATAGACTTGGATATAAAAGATGGACCTAGTCACCGTGACATTGGTTTCTGCATTTTGAACCCCTCACTGTTGGCATTTCGTCCTCTCTCTTGTTAGGGTTTTTTTTTAAATCCTAAGCCAGAAATGATTCAGACCAGAGCACATGGTGCCTTGTTATCAGTTAACTATCAATGAACTGAGTCAAGCGTTAATCACAGATACCTGCTAAATAGCAATTAAAAAGTAATAAAATGCTAGATATCACTCACTAAAACTGTAGAACAACTTCTTGGATGGTCTGTAAAATGGTCTGTAATCCACAGCAAGTCTTTTTTTTTTCAAATAAATTCATAATAAATGCACCAAAACACACCTACTCAACAAACATATAGGTCCAGTTGTTAGTGAAATTAGCAGAGGTGAAGTCTAGCAGACAGTATCAGCAGCAGCTGTTCTTGTCAGCACAGCTGTCAATCAAAAGAGCTACACCCCTAATTTTAATTGTCAGCAAATCAAAAGTATACAATATTTAAGAAAACAAAAAAAACATCACCCTATATAGTTATTATGAGATGAGAAATGTGTTTGTTCAGCAACATATAGTTTCAGTTCCGTATAAAAGATGAATGTAGCTTTAGAGTCGGAATTTTCTTGAATCTGCATTGTTTTTATTGGCCTGTAGGAGGTGACATCTGTGGCTGCAAAAAAGACACCCAGTTCCATAGAAATGGCACTGTTGCATATCTGTAAAGACTTTTCTTATGTGTTTATTCAGACCCTACAATAAGACTAGGGAAAACCCCAGCATTAAGTTGACCCTCTATGAGCAAGCACTTGGCAACAGTGGGAAGGAAAAACTCCCTGGTAACAGGAAGAAACCTCCGGCACAGCCAGACTCAGGGAGGGGCAGCTGATCTTATCCCAGATGTTGATCCAAAATGGCAATGATAAAAATAGTAACAGATTTCTGGGTTTTAGGACTCGCAGATCTATTTGGGCTCATTATGACTTACTTTGTGAGCCAGATTCAAGTGGCCATTAATGAAATTGCAGGTTGTGACACTACTTCTTGACTGTTAACTAGAGGTTGCAACTTGGTCACGACAAGGTGTTGCCTGGTTTCATGGATACAGTTGTGATGATCAGTCCAATGTCTACACGTCATATCACTAAGGAAGCAGAGAAGATGATGATAGGCCTTTTATATATCTTACCCCAGGGGGGCATCAATTTAAAAGTTTTCTTATGTGCAGCCTACTAATATTTTCACTGATAAGAGAGCAAAGGGATGAATATGTTTACATCATCTTACTGCATTTGCATTTGCATCTGCTGATTCATTGTTGCTATCAGTGGCTCATTCACAGCTATGTGGCTCAGGTGACTATAGTGAATTTCAGTCATGTTCATGCTGGTGAGCAGGATTCCTGTTATATGCAAACACTTCACACTATTACTCAAACTGATATGCCAAAGCCAGTGCTATTTGCTGCAGCAGATACCTCTACCAGCCTATCTTCTTCTTCATGTGTGATATTTTTAGCATCGTTGTTAATGTGTTTGTATTAAGTTTGAATACTGCTTGTTGCTCACTGTCATTACAACTCAAGCACAAAACAAGCACTGTCTTTCTGCCATGTTTTATTATAAATATTCATTTATATAATGCATGTGTTTCTGAGTACATTTAGATTTTGTTCTGATATTCCATGTCCTCTCATGTCCTTTCTATGCCCACTCCTTCTATGTAAAATGTCTTCTGTCAGCTCTGAGGCCAGGAGATATAGCCCTATGAGAAGGGAAACAGTGTGTTGATACGCCCAGGGGCAGTGGAAAAAAGGGGTCTGTGTGAACTGTCAGCACCAGATATACACAGAAGCAGCTAATCTTCTCTCAGGCCACCATTTACTACCATATGCCGCTTGCACTCTTGCTGACCAACTTCCTCCATGTGAGCACAGGAGTTGGAGATGGTCTGGGTGTACCCGCAGGTGGAAATCCTGAGTGTAGATATACGTGCATTAGGAGAGGATGACCAAACATGAGATGCAACTAAATTCTGGGAAAACGGTTTTCCTGGCAAAGGACCCCCATTTTGTAAAAAGCACTCTGAATGCAGACTTAAGTGTGGGTTGTCTACAGATTCAAGACACAATGACACGTAAACGCAACTGTATTATCTCACTCTGTACACTGGGGGAAGTGTTGACATGCAGCCTGTGCGTTAATTAAATATACAATTTTCCAGACAATGGAAAATGGATCATTTAATCAGCCACTCCTAGCAGAATGAGAAGAGCAAATAAAGGGTTGTTTGCTCAGTGACTAAGATTTGGAGATGGATTGAAGATGGATAGCTACAAAAGAGACCAAACCCCATGATATCATATCCTTTACTGTAAATCTTCCACCATGAAACTCACTTCACGATTCATTAGTGCTGAACAGAGTCTGTCTTGCCATTAAGGCTGTTTAAATCCTTTGATTGCTGTTGAATGATCAATAATAAATAAAACTTGGTTTGGGCATAAAGGGAAGTTGTCATGACACTGAACAACATAATAATAATCTTCTTACATAAAAGTTATGCCATGCCCTGTCAATCATTTACAGTGTAGCAACAGTCAACAAATCTTGACTCCACCTGCTGCTATTCCACCGGATGTGGGGACTGTCTCGTCTAAATAGCTGGTGCCCAAACATTGTGCCCGACCACTCATGGCTGACACAGTGACCATCAGGCTCCTGTTGCCTACAAGGCAGTCCAGGAGCTGGTCAGATCAAAGTCTAAAATCATGCCCCACCAACAGAGATAAATACACACTTCCTCTCTTCTCTTTCACACCGCTTTTTTCCCACACTCCTGCAAACCCATATGCTGTTGCAAGGCTAGCTCAGAGGAAATGACTGACCACATCAAGGGTCTGGCTGCTGCTTTGACACGAGGGCTCGCATCAGCCTACAGGATAAAGAGAGACGCTTTAGTATCCATCAGCAGGTTGAAATCTGTTTATTTGTCTTTTGCAAATATTTACACCTGCACAACAGCACATTCAAATAGAAAAATATGCTAGTTTTGACATGCACATTACCTACATTAATCACACTCTCAAGAATAAACCAGCAAATGTGCTTAGTTATTTGAAATGCCAAGTCATTAGTGTCCAAACCCCTATGGGAAAGAACTCTATAAACTTCGAGCTAGTTTATTATAATGAGAGGTTGCAATTTAGAGTTTATTTTTTGCATCCATGACAAGCGCGTGATTGGTCTCACTCTTTTAAACAAAACCCAATGCTCCAAAGTGACTTCTTCTTAATTTTGTCATGGGTTAAACCTGCCGACTGATTCTTGCTGCTTTCAGTTTGAGCAATTGTTTTCCTTCCTTCTGTTGAGATCAGTGAATTTAAATGCCCAAATTCCTGCTTGTTTTCTTTCTGTATTATACATAATTTATAGATCGTTCAAAAAGAGCAACTTTAATGTGCAAAAACTGTCAAATCACAGAAGCGCTATACAAATAATGGAGGAATGAGCCAGGAAAACCTGACAGCTGCTTGCCTCATGCTGACGACAGAGCTGCCCCTTGCAAAACCGCAACTTGTTTCATCATTTTCCTATTCTGAATATTAAATACTGAATATTTCGTATAATTTCTATTGATTCCTACTATTCATTTACTAGCTATGATTAACTGAGCCCATAAATGGGGAGTTTGTAAGTCATGCAACCTTTGAATGCCCTGACACTTTTATAAATATTTATTTGCTTGCCCTTTCCAGTGGCTGACTGATGTTCTTCTCACTGAGTGGCATATCACAGGCAAATACCCTCCTAATAGCTCAGTTTTACTGCCTATTAGGCTTCTGGCTGTTCCCGGGAAATACAATGTAGTACACCCGTGTGTGTTTTAATAGCATGTAAATCTTGCACGTCTGATCTCATCTGAGCCTTGCAGACTCGACAGGTCTCAGTAGAAACATGAATCTAAGCAAACTGATACTAAACCAAAACCTTTGGGAGATAAATAATAAACGGTTTTGTTCTTCCAAGGTCTTTAGTCATTTTTAACATCAGCATCTTCCTTGCTTTCTCAAGTTGTCCATCATTACTGCTGCACTGCAGACATGCCCCTGTCCTTGGTTTTGGGGTTTGGCCTTGATACTTACCTGTTTCCTCAATCAATGTTTAGCAACAAAAGGCCCTCTCATTTTGAGCAGCTCATGGAGTAAATCAACTTTACTTCTGGCCATGTTTCTCTAACATGATCCTTCTGAGACATGTACTTGTCATGGCAAAATATGGCAGCTGTAAGGAAAATCTTCTCCTCAAGCAATGAATTATGTTTGGGCATTCCCTGGACAGCGTCTGTTTATATTTTCTTGGGGGGATATGGAAGGCCACCCAAAACAAAGTTGTGTAATGTTATATTATTCCACTGCTTTACTACAAACAAGAGAAAACGCCAGATCCTCCTAATAGGGCTGTGCAACTTTTCCAGTTTTCTCCTCTGTTTTATGCTTCTCCTCAGGAAATCCACCCATGCTCATAAGTTTCTCCACCTGTTTGGAAATATGTTTGAATAGTTTCTGGTCCCTGTGAAGGATCATAAGCAAGGCCCTTAATGAGCAAATAAAGTTTGCCGATGCTTTGCACCCAAAATCGGAGCAAATGAATCATTCTGCAGATTCATCTTCTGCAACACCTAATATTGTTCGTGATTCATGTAGACATGTCAAAAAGGAACTGGTGGGAGAATGGGAAAACTGAGCCTTGATATCCCACTGCTGAGTCCAAATCCTTGTAATGTAACTCAACATTTTTATGTTCATGCTTTCAATAACTGCCCAAATGCGTGAATGTGCTCTGTATTTAAAGTACAACTGTTAAGACAAATTCTGTTCTGACACAGATTCATGCAAACACAGAATGCAAAATGCAATATTGGGATTTTGATTTTGCATTTATCTCAACTTATATTTAGAAAGGTGCAAAAAATTGTTACAACATACAAATATTCTTTTGTTGGGTGGCTGTAGCGCAGGTGGCAGAGCAGGTCAGCCACTAATCAGAAGGTTGGTGGTTCGATCCCAGGCTGCCTCCTGGCTGCATGCCAAATATCCTTGGGCAAGATATTAACCCCATGTTTGCCTACTGGTGGTGGTCAGAGGGCCCGGTGGCGCCAGTGTCCGGCAGCCTCGCCTCTGTCAGTGCGCCCCAGGGTGGCTGTGGCTACAATGTAGCTTGCCATCGCCAGTGTGTGTGAATGGGTGAATGACTGAATGTATTGTGATGCGCTTTGGGGTCCTTAGGGACTAGAAAAGTGCTATACAAATGCAGGCCATTTACCATTTTGTTTGGAAACAAATTTTTTTTTTTGTTAAACTTAAGTCCATGCACATGCCTGAAATTTTACTTGAGACTTGATTTCAAGGCAAGTTGGCCCAAAGTCTTAAATCAAAATTGCAAATAGCAGTCTGTTAACAAGAGGCCTGTGCAGAGCCCTACCATTTTTGGTAATGGATAGGTGAGCATGTTCTGTGGCTTTACCAAAATAAGTACAATTTCTAAATTCCTGCACAGTCCAAGAGAAGCCTTTTAAAAACCTCTGTTAACTGTACTTCTGCCAGCCAGGTTTAGTCCATGGGAGCAAAGTGGTTGCCTTAGCTATGCGATGTGGAGGGGTAGCAGAAGTATGTCTGACCAATGAAGAACAGGTGGCTTAACAGAATTGAATCAGTTGTAGAGAGAAGTGTAAATTGCTGGTAATAACTGAGGGCCTTCAAAGAGTAGGTAGGAGACAGCTGATATATATTCAAGGAAGGGCACAAGCTCCATCGATATTATATACAAGACAGTGAATCTGTTTGTGTTGACCATGATTCTTCACTCTCCCTTATATCCTCATAACCTCAGTGACCCAATGGGCTTTATGTTGTGTCACTGTAAATGATCAGTGAGTATAAAGAAACCCAACCTTAGCTGGTTATGCTGTCAGTGTCAAGAGAATGTCAGAGGGGGAAAAAAAGTGCCAGAGCTTTTTAGTGATCTGTTTGTTTGTTTTCTTTTTCGTTCATTTGTGGCACTTTTAAAGCTTTTGGTCATGGGATGATTCCGGCTGGCACCCCCCCCTTCCTCTCTACCGCACACCTTCCCTCTTGCCATCCGTAATTACCACACTGTTCGAGTACTAGCCTGTCCAAAAGCCACTGCAGGTTTGATGTTTTTGGCTTGGCTCCTCTCTGACATGCCTGGGAAGGGCAAGGAAAGGAAATGGGTGGACCAGTCGCTCTCCGTTCCCCCAAAGCAGGCCTGGGAGAAGCCAGCCCAGTGTTTTTCGACTCGGCTGAGCTTGTAAGGGAGCACAGCCCATCTGGTTCTAATAAATCCTCCATGCGGCTTTGCAACTGGAATTGCCTGATCTGTACGGGGATGTGATCAGTGATACAGTCATTTTGCAAAACAACAGGGAAGAGCTTGGGAACAGTTATGAATGTCATCATATTTGTGGTCCCCAAACAATCTTGTAATCTGCAGAAAACAAAGCTCATACTAAGCAAACCTCCCCAAAACCTAACATTGCTGGGTGATGGATGTGTGGTATAATGGGGACCGTGCTGTTACTATGAATTCCTGCCAACAGTGGGCAACGCATCACTGTTTTTTGTATCAAGACCCTTTGCACCTTATCAAACACGGGTCATGTTTAGACCAGCACTAATTTTTATAATGAGGCTATAATGAGTGCTCTATTAGCCAATTTGTAATTACCTTTGCTATCACACAAGTACAAGGTCGAGGACATCCTACTTGGCATGATATCTATAGCAAGCACAGAAAATGAAAACTGCTCCAAGTGGAGAAAAAATAAACTGAAATCCATCCTTTAAAAAAATCACTTGTACCTTCTATTACACCGGGGCAGTAAATCTATGTTGCATTGTGAATGAATGGTAGTATAGGCACACCAAAACAACACACTACGCCATCTATAGCCTGCCAGATCATTAGGTCATGCAGCGCTATGTTGGTAATGTCTGCCTCTCGATCCCAGGCATATATTTATGACCTGTTGGCTGCAAGAGTCCTACTGACTCGTGTGTATGAGGTCAAAGCCATCAAAGTGACCTCACCATCAGAGACAGCACAACATCTGTCCTCATCTTTCACACCTTCGGTGGCTGGGTTTCCTCAGACCTCCCTGCCTCTCGATGCCCTCACTTCCCTCTAATTAGAAAGAGTTTGATTCAGCACTGTGAACACTGTAGATAAAAATAACACGAGCCAAGCGCGTTAAGGCTTAACAGGGAAAATTTTACAGCAGCAGAGTTTACAAATGAATGTAATGCTCTCTACATTTAGCAGCTGAATCAAAAACTACTTAATGCACTCTTCACATGATATTAAAATAGAAGGAACAGCTGCTGTATATCCAATATAAGCCTTCCAACTTGGTTTGTTGACATTTAACTGCCAAAAGCTTTTGAGTAATAGGATTCAGTGGTAGCATCTTTCGCCCTATGATAACACACCGACCATACAGTAACACTACATGTCCGCTTTTTCACTACTGAAAAGGTATTCTAAAAGGGAAAACATGCGACTCTAACAACAGTCGCTTGTATATTAATAATATTAGCAACAATAATGATATAATATCCCACAGGTATTATCCTGTAATCAAAATGGGTGATAATAGGATTTGGGTTGGGGTGGGGTGGAGGGTAGGAGACCACACATGGGGTAAGCTTGTATTGTACATGATTAATCTGATTAAAACTTTAAATGTGATTATGAAAAAAGAGTGACACAGACTTGACAGGAATGTTAACATAAACCTGGATTGTTCTTACAGTCCCTCCTGACAGGGCAGGACTTTTCATTTCACTATAAGTCTCCTCTCAGAAATTTTCCGGAGGATTTACACTCAAGTGGGCTGAGAGAAACTTAGTGAGCTTATGGTGCAGATTTGCACACCTGGTAGAGAATCACTTATCATCCCAGTGTCTCAACTTTCAAATTTTCAGTCAGTAATGCAGCAGTGTGGTGACTCGGAAGGTACTCAAACACATTCGCGTTTGTGTTTTTTAGTCTGTGCCATTCAGTTATTTATACAACTTGTATAACTGTTTAAATTTGTGTTTTTGTACTTTGTTTCCACGAAATAAACCAGTGTGTTTTTTTTCTGTTACTTGCACTGATGGAAAAGTGTGTTGTGAGTAGGTTGTTTTTATAGTCAAACTAAACAATCATTTGTGTTCAGTAAAACATAACAAAGTATTAATTGACTTCATCTGTGCCTGATGAGGACTCAGCTTTGTTATTACAGATTTCTGGGGGTGAGTGAAAGTGGGCTGGTGTTTGCCGATACAAGGCCTTACATGTCTAATCGCGTAAACATGACCTTCATCGCACATCACATTATCAGTTTTTGTAAACAAACTTAAGTATACATATTTGATATATATAAAAAGTAATAGCTTATCGAAATTGTTCAGTAAAACAGCCGTGTACCTGAATATACAAAAAAAAGAGACCTTTATGCATAATGCATGCATGTCTGTTTATTATTGATGCCCTTCCAAAATTCCTTCCAAAATGCTGTTTGAGTTCGTTTTTTTTTCCATTTAGTTCATAGCAGCTTTTGTCCTCTGCAGGATGCAGGAAATTCATGCTTCTTTTTGTCTCTTTGTGGCCACAAACGGCACCATAATAAATTGCCTGAGCACGGTGGTAATAACAGTAACATCTGAGGACCACATGGGACGTAACAAATTCCTTTGCATCCTTTGCCTCTCAGACAAAGAAACTCAAATTCATTTCTGCCACAGTATAATACAATAAATATTAGTAGCGCATCAATAAGTTTGTTTTTTTCCACTAGGAAAGAAACCTTTATCTTGGGAAGTTCAGCTTGCAAAGTGTAACACCTGGTATGTATCAGTAAATTGAAGGGAGGAAAGGGAAAGCCATATGTCCACCTTCAGTCTTCAAAGGAGCTTGAATGTGTATCTAAGTGCATTTGAAGACTGAAAAAATCCAAAAAGGAAATTTATCACTGAGCTGAAATTTCTGGGCTCTTAAGGATTTAGTTTCATAAACATTGCATGCTGGATGTTTTTCAGCTCAGACTGATGCATGCCATTTGAGCTCAGACATCTACGACTGTCGGTATATTTTCAATGTATTTGCCAAGGCCGTTCATGTGTGTCTGCAATAGCTTTAGTAATGCCACATATATCATTCGTGTCTTTAAATGCACTCAAACAGACCAGATTCCTGTTAATATTTGCAGCCTTTTACTCAGAAAGTCATTTTTTCCTTCACAGAACACAAGCTGTTAAAGAAATTGTTTGACACTTTGGAAAACTGTTTTATTCAAATTGAGATTCAGATCCCACGAGTTAGGTGAGATGATTAGTATCAGTACAAAGTCTGTTTGATAGATATGAAAAAGGAGAAAGTTAGCTCATGTTTAACATTAAACCAGATTGCCAAAGCTAAAAATAAAATTCTAAAAATTCAATTAATATCTGCATATCATTCCCTTCGATTTTCATTAATAGCTGTTTTCATTAAAGTTTTTCAGAAATATTACATGAAATCATTATAATAATTTTATGGTCCACAGACCTCCATAAACATGCATCAGAAATTATAGCTGCCCAGTAGTCCTATCATAGTCACATTGCAGAACAAAGTTTAGTAGTGAGGTAATAGAGCCAGTAAGATATAATCTGTGTTAAATGTGTTTAATTTTACTGAGTAGTAGAAGTAAATAACAGTGTCTCACACATTCTTTGTTTATAGTTTGCAAAGTAGAGGAGTTAGGGAATGGTAGGCAGTGGACCAATCCATTGTGTGGTACATGAAGGGGAATCTATCTTTCAAAGCTTACCAATTAATTGTTGTACGTATGTCTATAATTAAACCAAAAATTTTCATTGCATGTAATATTTAAGATTGTTCTACATATAGCCATGGCTATACCTTCTTATCCATCCATCCATTCATCCCCGGTCTGGGTGGGTGGGGGCAGCAGTCTAAACAGAGATGCCCAAACCTTGCTTTTCCTAGCCACCTCCTCCAACTCTTCTATGTGTACACCCAGTCATTTCTAAATCACCATTCATTCATCTGCCCTTGAGGCATCCTCCTGCCACCAGGAGGTGCCCAAGAAGCATCAGTCAGATGCCTGAATCACCTCAGCTGCCTCCCTTTTATGTGGAGCTGAACTGAATGAGCTCTTCACCCTATCTTCATATGCACAGGTGGAGATGTTCATTTCCATCTCCTGCAGTTGCAGTCTCATTAGTTTAGTCAATATCCAAAGCGCACATCAGTAACAGAGGCCAGTAATGTGGATTACCCAGGAAACCAACAGCTTCACTCTCAGCTCTCTCTTCACCACAAGAGACCCGTACAGCAATCACACTCACTCATCATCTTGCCAAAGCTGGAGTACAAAGACTATGAATGCTATTGGCCCTATCAGAGTCCAAAACCCATTGACTGGATGAGTTACTAAAGCCAAAATTTTAAATAAATGATGTAAATAAATGTAAATCATTTATTTAAATGATTGTTTCGTTTAAATAAATGACATATTACGTGTTAGTAGAGTGTTACCAATTCAATTCAGTTTATTTATATAGAGCTACATCACAACAACAGTTACCTCCAGGCAATAAGGTTTCAAAATTAAACCTAGATCGCAGTGGTATAATCTGACTCTGAGAAGATTAATGTCAAACAAGATTTAGATGACTGAAAATAAAATCATGTCAAGTCAGGGATAAATGTTGGATTATATCACCATTATCTGGACTATCAATAAAGTACAAGAACTCACGACTTCTCGCTGGCTTCCCCTTTTCTTACTCTTAGTACACCGACTGCATCATGATGTTGATAGGTTTTTTAATGGTCTTCCTGTGTCTCATCCTGTGTCTCCGTGAATCATGCCCACTGCAGCGAGGCTCTCCGGACAGTGAGGTGTCATTTCATAATAAATAACATGCACTTGGGTGGGTGGAGATGGGAGCGTTGGATGATAAGCGGACAGAGAGAATCATCATTTACTCTGCTGGGAAAAACAAATACATATGGTAGTTAGATAAACTTCAAACAGGGTACAGACATCCTGAGACTAGAGAGCTGCTTTGCATGTCTCTTTGGACTAGAGAGGAAAGAGATTGAGGCTGTGTTTGGAAAGCAGAAGTCCCTCTTGATAAGATATTTGTTGTGTTTTGCAGCTTTGAATGACATAGTTATGTTTTGTCTTTTGAAAACCAGTGTTGCTCTTCAAATATTTATCATGCTAAATTTACAATCATTTTCACTTTAAAAATATTTAAGTTTTACTTGATTCGAGGCTTCGGCTATAACATCTATCCATGGGTCAGGAGGATATTATTATCCAATATTATTTTCTATTGCATGGCAAAGTACATGGCAATTTTTAGGCTATTTATTTTATGCTTCTATTGTACATTAGACAGATCACAGGAACTGATGGGAAAGAGTCATGGGGAAAGACATGCCACAAAAGCCTTGTACAGGATGTTGTGGTTCATGGTGTGTGCCTTAACCCCAGGCCACCAGAGTACCGTAAGATTGTCAAATTAGTTACTGTTTAAGCAATCCTAGTGTTGACATACTGCAAATATTTAACAGAAGTACTGTGAGTTCATACTTCAGTATGAGTTCATTTCGAATTGTATTAGTCAAAAGGAGTATTTGTTGTAATTATGCTGTTGCTGCTGCTGCTGCTGCTGTATAAAACCTTCAGAAAGATACTAACTAGAGGTAGTACACTGTAAAAAGAAATGTGTAAAAAAAAATGGATAAAAGCCCTGGTAGTTTTCTGCTTTTTAATTAATCTAAGTTTCCATAAATGGCAAAATTCACAATATAATGTCTGATTAAAAACTGCAGACCAACTTTTAAAATGGTATGATGTTTTCACAGATTATTTTTTACGTGGTGGGTGTAATTGTCTTAAAGAATGCTTCCACTTCCAACATCCAAAGCAATAAACAACATTCATTGGTAAACAAACACCCAAATAAGTTGATGGACAAACAGTCCCCACACAGTCTGCATTCAGTTGTTGTTTTTGCTTGATGTCATCTTTTACCTCCTGCTTAAACACCTTTCCTTGCATAACTGCCTTAAGGTCCCTTGTGGCCCTCCACCCTCACAGGATCTGTAGCCAAAATGTGTAGTACCTGTCAAGTTTACACCAACAGATAGCATCATTGCAGTCCTGACAGTGAGCGACAACTACCCCTGTATAGTATTTGGCCGCATAAACGGGAGTTTCCAAGGGACTGCATGTTTGTCTGCTACCTGCAGTCAAAATAAAACATAAATACATGTCTTGGGGATATTTAGACTTTTGAATGACCCCTATACATGGAAACATGGTGGAAAACAGCACATCACAGAACTTGGGATACCCTCAGAGCAACCATAGTAACATGATAAACATCGTGCCTGCCATTAGACGAAGAAAAGCAAATAAAGTGACTCACTGATTCTCATTTTTCATCCTTCTATCCATTCTGCATCAGCAACATATACACTAAAGAAAACAAGTGGGCCGAAAAGCGCTGGGTGGGTTTGTGCTTCAGTTTCAACTTCGGCTTTGCTGGCAAAAAGAACTGCTGGAGGAAAATGTGAGCTGACGATGGTCACGCCCAGCCAGCGTCAGGTGAGTCATTTTATGTGGCAGTTCAGGTTGCAGTCAGTCCAAACCACCCGCGTCTTCTTGTGGCCATCATAGGTCAAATGGTGGTTGGAAAGAAGGGAAAAATCGAGGTAGACTTAATTCATTCTGGGCTGTGACAGGTGTGTTTTTATTTGAGGTTTTTTTTTGGTTTTGTTTACCTAAATCTCTCTTTGCTAGACAGTCTCTTGCCCCCCAGATGACTGGATCTGTCATTTTGAGGCTTTCAAGGCATCATTAACTCCTGATTTAGACAACATGTTGAAATACTATTTAAGACAAAGTGGATTATATCAAAATTATGTTCCTTTACTACTCTCAAATTGGTGTAGTCAGAAAATACTAACAGATACAATCGGTTTTGACTTGTTAGCTGCATTACAGTTTTCTAGCAATTTAAAGTGGAAGGTAGAATTGCGTAATATGAGTTTTAACCAGTCTAAATGTCGAGGATATCGTTAGTCTACAGCCTCTACAATATGCCTTCAGGATTTATTTCAATCAAAAAGATGCAGTTATATTAAAAAGACACTTGGACCTTCATGAAGGCCTGCTGTAGTTCATTTGTGGACTTTTATTTATGCACGACTCTCTTTGGTCAGGTTGAGGTTAGGACTTTGACTGGGCCGTTGTCACACCTTGACCTTTTCTTTTTCAGCCATTCTGTTGTAGATCTACTGCAGTGATGTGGGATCATTGTCTCATTGCATGACCCAATTTCATCAAAGTTTTAGCTGTCAGAGAAATGGCTTCATATGTGACTCTAAAATAATTTGGCACACAGAGGAGCTCAAAGTCAACTCAGTGACTGTAAGGTGCCCTGGTTGTGTGGCTTTGAACAAGCCCATAACACCACTGTCCTTGCCAGTTGGTATGAGGTGTTTGTGCTGATCTGCTGTGTTTGGTTTTTGTCAGGCATGATGTTGTGCATTTGACCAAACATCCCCACTTTGGTCTCATCGGTCCAAAAGAAATTATTCCAGAAGTCATGTGTTCAGATACAACTTCGTATACTCAAGTTGTGCTGCCATGTTCATTTTAGAGCAAAAAACATCTACTTATGTAGAGGTACTCACACTAATGAGGTGAATTTATTAGAAAATTCTGGCTGCTATTTACACTTAAGTCCCATGGAAACAGCATACTTAGTTTTTTAGAGGATGCCATAGAATCCTGTGAAAATGTTCTTTTTATGACTTTGAAAGCAAAACACTACAGAGTAATGTTTTGAACTGACGTGCTCATGGCGTGGCACAAGGAAACTTCATTGTCTGGGAATGATGAGCATCTGAATGTTATATAAATCCTACCAAGAAAGTTGATATTACTGCAAGTGCATTTGATTAGCTGCAGTCCACTGGTAGTGCTGGAGAAAAAGTCCAGAGACCAAAAAAGTTTGTCAGCATCATCCACTGGGGACCATCAATTTTTTGGCAAATTATCGATAGGCTGGAACCAAAGACCAACAGACCAACATTGCCATCCCCAGAGCCACACTGTTAGTGCTGCTTAAACACTGATTGCAACAAATAGTGACTGTCCACTATCCAATTAGCTTCCAGCGGTGGATTAGCACCCCCCCCCCCCCCCCACACACACACACACACACAAAAAAACCTTTCCCACAACTATTAGAATAGGAAATATGCAATGTCTCACAGTAAGTCGTGGATTCAATTAGGCAAGAATTTCCATGCAGATGAACAAGTGCTTTTGCTTGAAACCAGGTGACGACCGTCATTTAAGAAGCGGGAGAAATGTTGGAGGGGTTTATTTCCATCCACGTGTTTTTGTTTTAGGAGAAATTTATAAAACCCTTTGTTTTAAAATCCAGGGGTTGACCTGTGCTATGCCTCCTCTTTCTCACCCTCTCCAATCTTGTTTAAGCCTTTAATCAAACGGACATCTGGATTGCATTGAGCGTTGCAGAGAAAGAGGCCTGATTGCCGTTAAGCAGACCACGCGATGATGTCACTTTTCATTAATAATGATGCTGCCCATAGCAGTCGCATTTATCTTCCTGTCTAACAATGCAGAGACTGGAGGCCGAGGACGCAACAATGACCGCGGACACTCGACTGAACAGCTGAGAAAACAGCACAGGCTGCGTGATCACTCTTTGGTCCAATTCATACAAGAAACACAACAATGTGATCATGACAGAGCTACTTAAAAAAAGACAATACCTTCATTGTCATTAAATTCACATGAGAAGCTATGCCAAAGGTTAATCTAGTGACTTGTAGCTAACAGATAACAAAGTACATCAGCAGGTTACTCTCTCAAAGTTTCGATTTACAAGCACTTTGAAGTGACAACAAGCAGTGAATCCAGAGCTGTTGGCATTTTCATAATAGGGAAAAAATCTCAAAAACATTCCAACTGGTAAAGTATTTCAGCATTAATGAAAGATGTTACACACATGGGAAAAAATTGAATGTCTTTTTTTTCCGTTTAAAACGAACAACCCAACAAAGTTCATTCCTAACACAGTTACTCTGTGAACTCTACAAGCCTTTCTTCTGAGCTCAAGTTTCATTTAGTTTTGACAGTCAGGGGTGGGCTCAGTTTTAAACCATTGTGTCCATAAATTTAATCTGTTACTGTTAAGTCTACACCCTTTTCCAAAAGCCTGTTATGACTGGCTGATATGCTGTGCAACAGCGTCAATACAGATCAAAAGCAAAATTTAAAAGAGGACAGCGGAAACAGGCCTTTTTCTTTTAGAAAAGAAGTTCTTCTCACAATACATTTTAAAGAGGACCCTGTTACGCTCATTTGTCTTTATTTTTTTTATTGTGGCTTTCAGAATTCAGAATAATTCTTATTTATTTATTATAGCCATAAAAGGTAACACAGTCCATGTTTTTTTAATTCAGTGAAGATCACATGTGTCACTTGCAGTGGGCAAGGACTTTATCACCAAATTCTTCTCTTTTTTTTTGTAATTTTCAAATTTATTTTATCTTCTGTGGATACTCTATTATTGTCCATTGTTTTGTTCTGAAGTAAATAAATATGTAGTTTATTAATTTTGATTATTTAAAATCCTCGTGCAAACATTCGACTCTCCACATCCAAAACAATCCAAGTTCCACAGAGTAGTGTTGTTGCTGAGATGAAGGGACACTTACTTTCAATATTAAATACATACATACTCAAAGCACTTTCTTACCACAAGCATCATTCCCCCACACATTCACACACCAATGCTCCAAGGGCAACTCCGGGTTTAGTATCTTGCCCAAGGATACTTCAACATGCAGACCAGAGGAGTCAGGGATTGTACCGCTGACCTTGTGTGTAATAGACAACCCTCCATCCTACTGAGCCACAGCCGCCCCTAAAATAAACTAAAATCTGTAGAGGCCTGTGATGTGAAGTCAAAGACTACCTTTACCTGCCTTTATCTCATATGCATACCCGTTCCAGCTACTACATGTGACAGACTCAAACAAAGCAAACCATGACATTTCAGAGGGACAGCATGAACTGGAGCAACTGGGGGCAGTTGTGGCCCAGGCTGCAGCACAGGTTGTCCACTAATAGGAAAATCAGTCATTAAGCTCCCAGCTTCTCTCGTCTGTATGATGAAGTGACCTTGGATACTGAAATACTGAAATGAAATCTGAATTGTCCTTGAAGTATCAGAATCAGAATCAGAATCAGAAAGGGGTTTATTGCCAAATGTTGAGCAGGTTTACAACATTAGGAAATTGCTGCGGTGCTTCAGTGCAATCCACTTGAGCGTGAGTGTGTGTATCAATATTAGAGAGTTATTTTAGAAATAAATAAAAGCACTAAACAAATGTGTGTGCGTGTGTATGTTTGAGTAGAAAACTAGTACATAAATATCAGTGTATAAGCACCTTGAGCTCTTCAGCATTTGATAAAACACAAATTAGTCCACAGTCAGAGTCACTTTAGGTTGGTTTTACTTATTCACATGAAAGTACACACAAGATATATTTTGCAAGCAGGAAATTATGACAGCAACAATCGAATCATCTTATAACATGTTGAATTATTTGTGTTAGTTTTGTAAACCTCACTGTCACTGCAGTCAGAGTGGAAGTGATTAAGAAGTAATGTATATCTTACACGGTGCTTTCTTTCAAAATGAACAGCTTATAGGTCTTCTCCTTCAGAATCGCCCATGTGAACTTGGACAAAGTACAAAAGTTTCATGAACTTTATTGAAAAAATGCAGTCCAGTTTGCCTAAAAATGTTTTTTCTCTTCCAAACTGAAAATACCTTTATAGTTTAAAGAGAACTGTCATATAACTGTTTACCTCTCAAGACTTTTTAGACAATTTTTATTATATTTGAATTATTAAGATACAAAACGTACTACATTTTTTTCCACACTGACAAAGTGTTTACAACTAGTCAGACAAGTAGAGCACATGTTTAAATACAACCACATGCTGTACTGTATTTCAGTCCTTCTGGATAACTGTAGAGGGTAATTGGAAACAGCGGGGAACCTCATGTTAGGTGTTTTCAATTTTACACCAGCCAGAGGTTTCGGACATTGAAAATTTTTTATGTGTGAATATTGAATATTTCACAGCTTTTTGCCCTGAAACCGACCCAATAGGGCGATAGTGGAAAGTGCAATTTCTGATTTTAACGGGAGACGCTTCTGCTTCATTCTTGCTGAATTATCAGACAGAAGGTACAAAAATGGTTTTGTAAAGTGATGAGGCATTTAAAAGAAAAATAGTGCATTATCCATGAATATTTATTTTAAGTGAAAGAGTAGAAGGAGTCTATATTTGGACATCTTCTTAGACATTTCACTGCCATCTGCTTTTGATAGTCATTAAGTTCTGTTTTCACTCTAAATTATGTCTTGCTGTTATGCTCCGTCTGTTATGAGGCTTAAAGTTATGTAAATTTAAACTAAAAAGGATTGTTTTATTCAAAAAATGTGAGTCTGCAGCTGTGATGTTCCTTTGTGTTTCTGACATGAAACATTTGAGAAGATAAAAGACTTTTTTTTTGCTTTTTTCATTTTCATCGCAGAAGCTCTGTTTTATGTCATTTCTGTCAAAGCCAAAATAACAGTTCGACTCTCTAATGAATTATTAAATCCCTTTGTTAATGGACAATGAAGCTTCAGCTTTTCAGAGTCATCAGCGCATGGATTATGTCCAGACTGACTCGGGTGCAAACAAGAATGCCCTGCTTCAAAGTTTAAGTGAACATTAATTAGGATATTATTTTTGAAAGTGTTTTGCTGATTATGTTTCTTATCCAAATGAGGAGTGGGACCTTTCAAAAGAGGAAGCCATTTATCTGTGCAGCGACAGCTGAGCTGGTCTGGAGAGCCTCACAGTGCTGCTCTTATCAAGAAAAACTTGCGGCGATTCAGTTCGTAATGGCACTCATTTGATCTCGATGGGGTGGTGGACTGTCTACTGTCAACTATGAGCCTATGAGTTTTATCCAGAATGTTTCACAACTCCACCAGTGTGATAAATCTGACAATGAGCATTTTGCAAGATCCACGTCTGAAATGGCAGGCAGATCAAGAAGCTCCAGAAGTCACGTGTCTTGCTGTGTCAACAATAGCGTGAAAGACTTTGAAAAGCAAAGAATATTTCCATGAAATATACTCCAGATTTAGAATATTAGTCCGCATGCCTATTCTGTCCTCGAGCAACCGCATGCTGTGATCATACGCAGGCTTTCTGTCAGTGCAGAAATCATTACTGAACTGTGCTTCTAAAAAAAGATGAAAGAGCGCATCTGGACTGGCAAGGTGGCCTCTAGCAGGTCTGGTGCACCATGGCGTGCTATCTGTGCCGTCTTCTGAAACCTCAAGGTGAAGGGGATGAACAGAAACACATGTGACCTGGGAGGGATTTCACACTGCAAAGCCAGGTCAGGTCAGTCTCCGTATTCCTTTGTTTCAGGTTGCTTCTTTGAATCGAAACCTGCTAACTCCATCATAAACACAACATGAATCTTCTGGTATGAGGGGCCAGAATATATCACAGGCTAATACTCAGATGTCCTTCCCTGTGTTCCACCTTATTTCTCAATGAAGCCTGTAGTCTGCTTTTTCTTTTTTTTTGTTAATTCAGCAGCAACATGTAGTACAAAGAACCAAATTATTGCTTGAGTGCTAAACCCAATGAATGTTACAAGTTGAAAAAGTACTGCTAGATGTGCTTCAGATTTTCTCTATGTTTTAAGACTTTGGAAGTAAACGAATTTGTGCCTGAAACCTTACCTCTGTTTCAGCTGCGCCTCCTCTGTACAATCAATAATGCCTGAGCAGAGAGAGTTCACATTCCAACTAAAAGTTGCATTTTTGGAAGTGTGTTGGCGGCAGTGGTAAAGCACAACTTTTACTTTGATCGTGAATGTTCTTCTTTTTCCAATTTGCATTGAGTAACCTGAGCCTGCACAGAGGTTTGGGCCTTCGGCGCAAACTATTGGGCAACTATAGTTTGCACCGAAGGAGTTTCGGTGCAGCACCCTCAATTTGCAACCTCTGACAGCCACTCGCCAGATGGTGGAGATATGCACATTTTTTCCCTAGCAACTAGAGGTTGCCTGGAGGTCGCCAACCAGTCTCTAACCAACTAGTGACTAAGGCCCTAAATAACTGAGTAATGTAATTTAATATAGGCAATACTGTTCTTTTCTAAGGCTGTGTAATGTCTGGCTGTTCTTTTCTGAGTTTAGAAAGTTCCAATTTGAACTTTGATCAGACGATGGACAAATTTCCCATAAGAACAAACAGCCAACTAAAGCATTTAGTGCGAAGTGTGCAAAGCATCTGCTACAACATGTTTATGTTCGTTTTCATATTTATTTTTAAGCCTGCGCTGTGACAGGACTTGAATTAAAAATCTTGCTCAACACGCAGGCCTGCCGGAAAAAATTGGGAGGTGTGCATGTGGGATTTTTTGTGAGCTTTTTCCCATCCATTGCTGCATAAATTCCACAGAGACATTTACGTCTATCCCAGGGAAGCACAATTCGAACATAACAGATGCAATTATAAGTGCACTTGGCGAGCACAGCCCTCCGCCAAGGCCAATGTCACAATTTTTAGGGACCAGGATCTGCATCAAAATATAAATGGATTTTCCTTCGCTCATGCATCACCCCTCCAGCAAGTTTCATGAAATTCAGCCTGTTATGTTTGGGATAATCGTGCTGACAGACAAAGAAATTAACAACTTGCCCCCCTCAAGACACACACTCACACACACACAGATGCCACACACAGTGTTCAGCACAGCTCCAATCAACGAAAATGAGTAAAAACACCTGTCCAGTGGGGACCATGTTGTATAGAGGTTTATGAATTGCCCGTCATTCCCTATTCTAAAATACGTCTTCTTACACATTACACAATATACTCCACAAATGATTTTTTCTGCAAATCAAACAAATCTCTGATGCATGTTCCTGCAGGACAAGAGCTCTTTTCATTTGCTCGTTATAACTAAATGACATTAGTCAGAATCAAAAGTCTTCTCGGCCTACAAATATTTATAATTTTCATTTGATAAATTACGTTGGCACTGAGGAGAAACCGTAATGTGTTTAGGAAAAGAGTGATTTGAGACTGGCTCTCTGCCTGCGTATCTCGTTTGCTGCCCTAGTATGTTTGACTTCACTACTTCACTTGCCTTCATCCACCGTATGTAATTGTGTTATCTCTCTCAAGCCCTTCCCTTCCCAGCTCATTGGCAGAAGCAAGCTGGTAACTGTTTGATGAAAGGCATTCAATTAAGAGGAAACATGTAGGTCCTGATGTCTACGTTTTTGTCCCGACGACGCTGGTGGTCATGGAGGCCCACTGTATCAGTCTCTCATAGTGTGGGAAGTCTGCATAACCCTTTGAGACATGGCCACAGCTCAGTATTAATTCCTTTAGTCATTAGTAGCATTTCACAAAGTCTTTCGTATATTGTTTTAATAGGGGAGCGGAGCTGACGTAAGGAGGGAGCAGTGTTCTGACTGCTCAAAAGGGAGGGGAGACCAAAAGGTTTCCATTGTCTCAAATTAAGTTGGCAGTGAAAGTGGTTTGCTTGGATTCTCCCTGCATGGTGTAATTTGTGAGTATTATATTGATAACCTGCATTCGGCTTCAGTTGTTTGTCTCTTCTCTGCTGTAATAAGAAATGATGGCATATGTAACCGAAGCCAAACGGAATAAGATTTCAGCCAGACGGTTAAGTGAATCACCAACTGTGTTGCATGTGAATTGTACATTTGCGTGACTTGTTGTTTATTGCCCACATTCAACTTCGTGACTCTCTTCCATATTTGTGCCAAGTCTGAGGCCACGTTCCTAAATCTCTCCAGTTTGTTGGTAGAGAAAGTGGCTCATTTTCCTCCCCTGGATTATTCTGGTACATTTCACATCCACTATATTTACTGGGACATGTATATTATACTATAAATATCCCGTGTGTGGCCTGTGTGTGGCATAAAGGATAAAAAAATTTATATTTTCGTGATTCTTATTCTTTCTATAGGAACTAATTCTTTTAAAGAGAGAATTTTAATGAATGTCAGCAGACTTGGATTAATTTAAACCTTTATGTTACTTGTTTTCGTGGCTTCACTCAGACACTCAGTACTGGCAGAATCAGAGGCCACATTTATAATGTAGTTACAGGCACATTTTCATAGACACTTTCATATAAGTATGTGCGGCAGCTCACCTCTATGGAAGAGGATTTGGGCCTTTTTTTTCTCAGAATGATAAAAAAAAATTACAATTTTGAGATAAATAAATAAATAAAAGCACATATAACAGAAATCTGAGAAAAAGTCCAAACCCTGAGTTAAGATCTCACATTTCTGATTTAAACTCAGAATCCTAACATTAATGAATTCAGATCTCTGACAAACACAAAAAGTAATGGCCCAAAAATACTTTTCTTAGTGGCCCCTATTCTCTTCTTTACAGCTCTTCTAAGGGACCTAAACATGGCAGCACTAGTTGCTCTTTTGATTTGACTGGTTGAGTACATGATGACCTGCTGACTCTACATGCTGTAGATGTGGTTTTGCCTTATTAAACTTCATGAAACATGCTGTACAATTTTCATCAGCAGGTGCAAAATGTCTTACTCCATCTGCCTGATTGTACATGAGCACACGAGTGCCAAAATGTGGGATTTATTTAACACTGACTCAAGCTAAACTGTTTTGATCCACTCTGATGTGTTTATTTCACAGGGAAAAAGAGTCTGGTGTGATTTGCATTCTGGAGATTCCAGTTTTCTAAAACAAAATGAGAGAGACTTTCTCCTGGGTCTCTGTGCTAATTTTATGCTTCACGTGCTTAGCATGCGTAACATATTTAAATGTTCAAAGGGTTGAGCTGTGCTAATAGATTGTTCCAAACGTCCGACAGTGCCAATCAAGTGTATAGGGAAGACCTGTGATCTAAAAATCTTACCTTTCCCAAAATTTTCTCAGCATTCTCGAGGGATTTGGATGGATCCCCGAACAATATGTTACCAATCCTGCATGTTGATTTCTTTTTTCTATATTCTTCTGTGTGCAGAGATGAACCGCATCTGCAAACCCTTGGATGCAGTAAATAGACAACAGTGGAACTGATGCGTGTGTTTTGCTCATGGACTGAATTTCTGTTGCCTCAAGTCAAAATGAATTTGAACCATTGATCAAAGTCTGCTGTAGTTTGTCTGAAGGGTTAATCTGCAAACGATGGCACGTTACCATGTCGGGAATAAGATGGAAAACATCACCATGTGAACTTTGTAATCATGAGCATGTTGGCATGCTGATTTTGCTCAAAGCAGTACCTTTGAACAGCTGTGTTGGGCCTGGACTTTTAAAGAGACAGTGCTGTTGGGTGTTAAAGGAATAATATGTGGATTTTGATAGTTCAGTAGCCTGAAGGACGGATAAAAGGTATCCAATCCGTTCGTTGTTCATTTATTCATTTAAAATTAACAAAAATCATTTTATCTGAATATCACTTCATTACAAGAATCTGTGAATTGTGCATAATTTTAAGCCAGATAAGATAATATGCAACTGATTGATATGGTCCTAAAATACAATTTTTATTTTGAGTTATAATTTAATATTTTGATTTTTGGGGAGAACAATCCATGTCTGATAGTGTTTCACATTTTGAGAAGAAACAGGTAAACAATTTAATATTAAACTTCATAAAGGTCAATATAGAGTAATGACAAAGTACAGTCTCTTTAAAGTCTAAGGTTTTGCATGTTAGGACATAATAAAAATCATCTGGTGCTTGGCTATTCTTAAAAAATTACCTAAATGTGAACTTAGATGACATACAAAACATGACATTTTACACATTCATTATGTATTTTTTTAAAAAAGTGAAGTTAAAATACAGAGGCAATGTGTGAGAAACTAAGTGTGCCTCTACTGCTTCCATATGAATTAAGAGGAGGTTAAGTAGAAGTCAGATGTTGATAATCACATGCACTTGATTAATTGATCATTAGCCAGAGTGAGCACATCTATAAAGCAGATTTGCAGGTTTGCAAAAAAAAAGATCAAGGTGCTGCAATGGCCCACTTAATGTCCAGACCTCAGCCTGAAAGAAATACTGTTGTTGAACCTTAAAAAATGAACTGATCCATCCATCCATCCATGAACTGATGCAACATTGTAAAAAAAAAAAAAGAGTAGGCCAGAAGTTAATGTCAGAGACTTTGAGTTAAAATTAGGTTAAATGATAAAAGTGGTTCTATAAGCTACCTAATGATACTGAATGGTGTACCTAATTTATACACTGTTTCTTAATAATGCCACAGTGTAACAGTCATGTGCTGTTTTTCATCTCAAGCTGTATTTAGCTAGTTTTCAGACCTGGTAAGGACTGGATCGTTTTTTTATATCCTGACTTACAGTTAACAGAGGGTGTACTTTCTTGTGACAGTAAATCTTCAAGCTAATCTTTAGTTATCTTTTTCATTCTGACTTGTTCGTCATAGCTGCATTTATCTGTCTGCATCTACAGTACTTTGTCTGAGAAACATGTAGTTACTGCATCAACCAAGGAACTTGGAGCACTCCAACAGCCTAATCAGGTTTGTCAGCCTACCAACTGCAGCGAATGTCTGGAGCTGAGGCACTGCTGCGCACATCAGCAGACGATTGTTAACAGCGTCAGCGAATTTCAGACGACAGTGTCTCTAAGACTGGGAGGAGGTGTTCAGACAGCGACAATTAGAGTCCCATCTGAAGGGTGATCATCATTTGAGTGCTTTTATATACTTTCCCACAGCCTGTCCCCATCCCACGGGGGACTGCTGATGCTATCTACTGCCAAATGTGTTTACCTAAAACGTTAAAAGAAAAACATCAAGAAGATTTAATAAGGCAGATGACATAAAATTTTGAAAAAATGACCCTGTGCCATGATGACACGATTATGTGTCATCTGCAAATTATCAGATGATCGAGTTTTCAAAATTAATTGAAGACAGCAGATTCTACACAAGTCCGTACTATCTACAAACTGATACAAGTGGAGCTAATCCAAACACTGGCCCACCCTGTGATTGAATTTAATTACAGATGGTCTTCCTGACAACTCATTCACTCAAGCAGCTGTTGCATCACAATTTGACTAAAGTTAAAAATCAGAATTTGCAAACAAGCTCTTTGTTTGGAGCTACTGCGTGTGGCTTTGATGATTTACCCTTTTCCTTTTTGAAGCATTTCGGCGTTGTTCATCAGCCCTGCCTGTCCAGGATTTTGAGGTAAGGTTGGGTTCAGCCTGGATCAGGAGGTCACATCCTTCAGTATTTGTCAAGTTGATATACTGCTGGCTGCATAATTGAAAGGCACGAGGTTGTCTGGCTGGCTGCACAAGCACTTTACAGAGTGTTGTTTTCTTTGGGCACATGGTGGATCTCCAACTGCATATTTTTCTTTTTCCTGTATGGATTTCACATTTGCATGGAAAAAATCTTTCTTGTGTGCTTGGATTTCCATTGTGTGGACAACATAAAGGGCGCTGGGATGGGATGTGGGAAAAGGGAGTGTGCAGTATGCCTAAGTGCATGTTTTGATGTCTATTTGACAGCCTTGGTCAGTGGCTGATGTCAGTACACACACAAAGTTAACGGCCATCCTCTTTCCTACTCTTAAATTCACTAAGGAAAGCCAGTGAAAAGGCTGCTACTGCAGATATCCCACATTATAAAAGTGTGGAACGTTTCCAGTAAATACAATGTTCAATCATTATGCTAAGCCTGGAGTACTTCAAACAACCCAAAAAATTAAACATCTGCGGTTGTGATGATATAAAAACGACTAGAAAGTTTAAAACTGATCAAGAATCTCTGTAATGTGGACTGTAACTGTGCTTGCCCTTTAATTTGAAAATAAGGGCTGATTTTCCCATTTCAGTGGTTCCTTAAACACTATTTTGAAAGGAAGTATCTCAGTCATATGATTTGTCCTGACAAATTGTGGTCACAGACCAATTGGGCAAACAATCACTGAGCAACTTTCACCGAAGTATTTTTTAAACTGGAAATGGGACGTCTGCTAAAAATGTATCCAATTTTTTTCCCTTGGTGTTAATTATTTGTTTAAAGCTCAAATGTTCCCATGACTGTTCTTGAGCTGAGAGCAGCAGACAGGGAAACAAATGTGGACACTGGCATTCATTTAAAATAAAATCAATACCTGTATTTTCTTTTGTAAGCACGCACATCTGTCTCCCTTAGTCATCTCTGAGCCTCAGCTCATGAAATCTGCCCGGTTTTACTGCGTTTGCTATGGCTGAGCCTCATGGAAGAAAAGGGAAGCCTTGCTGCTTCAGCTGAGCATGAGGAGTACCTGAGCACGTCATCAAGTCTGCTTCATGACCCTAGGTAAAGCCTTTGACCAATGCAGGGTGTTGCCTCCAGATTAAACTTCCTAAAAGACTGGCACACTTACTTTCCCCATTCTTCTCTGGGTTCCCCTCTTTATTGCTTTTTTCCGGCTTCTTTTTGTCGTACAAGTGTCCAGAGTGTGAGGTGTTTTAATAAGTGTCCACATTTCCTCTACAACAGGAAATAATAAATCCCAGCTCATTATTTCAATAAACAAAATGTACTACTGTCCCTCAACAACTAATGAGAGAAGTGTGTTTGGCACATGCACGAAACAATGATATGCCAGGTGCTGCCAATCTGTAACTGAGCTGTTCTGGCATAAACCAGGCTAGTCATAATTTTACTTGACACTTAGCAAGAGAGCGTGAGAGCCTTTTTTCTGGGTTATAATAGACTTTGACCCAGACCTGACCGTGTGGTCATCGTTCTGAAGTCACTGACTAAATATTGGTGCATGAGGTAAAGAATGTTTTATGCAAACCTCATCAATCGAGTTTTTCCATCATGACACAGATGTATCGCGCTACCTAGAGTCAGCTACACAGGCGTGAATGGAGGTAAAAGTCAACCACGACAACAGCAAAGGTATGAGGCTGTTGGCATGGGCCAGAGAAATGCCTTTCACGTCCCTGTGACTGATGTCACCTCAACAGGCTAAATAAAGCCTGCGGAGGTCTTGTTACACATGCAAGATATCTGAGCGATAAAACTTTATGCCACTCGGTGAAATGACACTATGTTAGACTGTTTAAAGCAAGTCAGTACAAGTCATTGTTAAATTTCAATAACATTATGCCAGTTCTTCCCCTAGGAATGTTACATTTTATTGCATTCGGTCACAATTTTACTTATCCAGTATAAATAGCAAATGTTCAACAAATTCAAAAATTAGTCTCCGACATTTGTTTTAGTTCTTGGCTCTCTTCATGGGAGGTCAGTGCAGATGATACTGTCATTCTAAAGTGTGATAAAGTGTCAGGGTGGATATTTGCCAAAATCTGGGTTTGGACCGGACTCCTCCAGTTCAAGGACAACTGTCTCCTTGCTCCCTCTGTTATCCTTTCTAACCACAGCACTCCACATGGGACGGAAAGACCATTCCTGACCCTTGTGTAAAAGACAATAGGAAATATGACGTGGGAACGTCTCAATTGTCAGGTTTTCCAACACTGAACACCACAAGTCAGACCGGGAAGGGGATCCCCAGTTCCAACCTGGGAGCCTTTAGTTAGTTGTGGGAACAATCTCTTATCCTGTTTTTCCTTCCGGTGCTGTGGGGTGCCCACGGCCAGGATTCCCCACAATTCTTGAAAGTGGAAAATGACCGTTTGTGCGGAGAGTGATTGACAGTCTCTCAGGATACTGCTAAGCAGTGGGGCCAAAGGAGTTTCCATGGAAAGCTCTGTTACAAGACTGAACCAAATGTGAAGACGTGGTCATGTAAGCTCACTTTTGAGGTGCTGACTCCTTCAAAACATCTCAGCTGTAGGAAAATTTGAATTCACGAGTGTCATGACTTATTTATTAAGTCAGTAGTGATATAAAAGTGTTATTATGCAACTAGCATTCTGTATTTAACACCATCCTGCCCTTGACTTCTAAAAAGTATGATGTCAGTACAGCATTCAAGTAATTTTCATTCATGTCTGTAGCATAACTGATGAAATGTGCTATTAGTTGATCTTATTTTAGTTTTTTACTCAAAGTTACATTAAATATTTCCACTGGATTTATGTATACAATATGGCTGCAGTAGTTAAAATTAGTAGCCAAATTCATGCCTTTACTCACCTTCCCAACAGCTGCATGAACTGGGTATGTGTTTGGATTGTCTATTTTGAAAAGGAAGCAGCCCCTCATGATTTCTAAACAAGGGGGGGTGTGGACGGTGTTAGATGATCTAACACACTCTTTTGCCCAAAACGAGGCCTTTATTTTTAGCTTCTGCCTTTGTAACCTTGTTAGGAAACATATATTTATTACTTACTGGTGTGGTCTTTGTTTCATTGTCACCTACCTCACTAATGCATATTTTGTCTAATCTTCTCGCCATCTATTTGTATTGGACTTATTTGGATTGCACTTTTCTGTAGAAATTAGCCAAATACAAGCAAAACTTTCATCATATCAGAGATCATTTCAATGGTCGGGTCATAAGGGTGGATACAAAAATCCCACCTCTTAAATCCAGTTCTTCTTCTCTCCCCTTGGACCAATACAAATCCCACACCCAGAAGCCCAACCACCACCACCACGGGCCCAAAATGTGTAATGCAGAAGCACAAAAAGGGGAAAGAGAGTTGCCTGACCAGTGAGGCTCTTTCTTTCGTTTAATTGAGTCTGGCATTCTTTCTCCCTGCCTGGACCTGCTCTGTACAACAAGGGTGCAGCTCCAGTGGCTTAGGCCACTGGTGGCACCTGTCTCCTCTTCAGCGCCAGGCCGGGGAGACTGCTCTACTGGTCTTGATCCCTGCGCTAATTATTTTCAAAGCAGCTGGGATTTATATCACTCTCATACAGGCGCCAGTGGCGCTACAGCTCCCCTAAGAAGCAGCTTTTCTGGCTGTTCTCTCTCGCTTGGTGGGCAGAGATTGCTGCCACGGACATAAGCACTCACTGCTCTGGCACCATCAGAGAGATCTGGCCAGCTGGGTGGATTTTGATGTTTTTCCAAATTCAAGTAGCTTCGTTTTTAGCAACAGAAATAATTTCACAGGTAGCACACTATCACAGTAGTTAGTGCTGTCACTTCCCCGGGCTTGTGACCCATGTGTGTGGAGTTGAATGAACCTGAACCGGTTTTCTCTGTGTAGTCACTCAAAATCAGTCACATTGATCTGAACCTCTCCAGGACATACCCCAATCCAGACCCTCCTCAACTTTTTAGATTAGCAAATCAGCAAATTAATGGATTGATATTATAAAACAAAAGACTATGAAACGTTTCAAAATAATAGGGACATGTTTTGACCTACCTTTAGAGGTGTATGGGGTCAAAAGCAGGGAAAAGAGCATGATTCTAGTAAATGGATTTGCAATATGCACTTTAATTATTATCTTTGTAAGCCAATAAAAAAATCAAAGCCTTTTCTATTATTTGGAACTTGCTCAGACTCTTCCCAAGCTGTTGCCACATCCAGGATGTGGAGCCTGCCCGTTTTTAAATAGGTGAAATATTTTGGTTCAACAGACCATAAAACACAAAGGAACTTGAACTGCAACCTTTCCACATACAGTAGTCTTTTCTCTCCTCTCTTTGTTTTGCGCAGAAGTCAGTCTGGATCATTAATTTTACAGGCTCCTCAGGGCTCTGTGCCTTCTTTGATGTTTTCTGATACACCGCACTTAACATTCCACATGTATTTCTCGCCACTCTCCAGCCTGACGTGACTGGCGAATAAGTTATATCCCAGGTACCACGTGCTTATCTAAATGCCGAGCAAAATAAGGAAAAGGCATGCATTCTTGGGCCCGTGCCAGCACACCATGTAGATCAAGTTTCCATTTGGTGATGTTTCTTGAAGCATGAAGCCAACTTAGTTAGGGTCAGAGTGCTCTTGCCTTGGGCAGCTCATATGCAGCAACACTTACAGAATATAATGGACCAAATGACAAATGTTCAGTTATCTGGTGCAAGAAAACTCCTTTTTGCTCTTTGAGAAATCTATAATACTTTTGTTTGATTTCATTTAAACTGAGCAGCCTGCACTCTTCTTAAAATCGCCAAAATCAGGACGTTAATATATAGAATAAAACATTTAAATAAATAAATTAAAGCAAAGTGAAGTTTAAAGATAAAATATTTGTTGAAACAGTCAGAGATGTTTGTCACAGTGAGCTTAAGGAGGAATGGAAATTCATCTTCTTTAAGCTTCCTGTGTTTTTCATTTAAAATTATAGCGCTTGTCTTAACTCAGTCTTGCTGGCCCATAAAGACGTTTGTTTCTAACCGACCGACTGGCAGGGGTGCTGTTGCTCCTTATTGGCGACAGGTAAAAAGTCTTAAAGTTATTCACTCTGAATCCCAAAGGGAACCTAGAAAAACAAACCACCATGTTTGACCTTTGCAGAGACTCTTGTAGCAACAGGCTCCTCTTACAACACATATCAGCTTCCATTGAATTACAAACAAAGGCTCAGTAATAGTAACCAAATAGACAAACGGAGCAGAAGTCTGGCATGGGCTGGGGAACATGAACACGAGGTGAATCCAAACTTTATATTATAATTATAACCAAGCCCATGGCAAGTATTTGGGGTCTTTTAGGATCACTAATTTGATATTTTTCATTAAAAGCTACCTTTTCTTTTCTTTTTTTGAGGGTACACTCTGATCACATTTGATGCCAAAAGTCACAACTTTCCACAGTAACTCAGGAGAGGATGGTACTGCCAGGGGAGTAGCCCATTACAACTGATTTTATAAATATTTAGGCTTAGTCACATTAAGCTGATTTTGGTACTTTACTCTGCTGGTCTGCTGTGAACACTTGAGTATAAATCAGCTTAATTTGTTCTGTGCCACTCCGCGCGAGTTTTACATTCTCCTGAGATAATGTGAATGCAGATTTTCCAGTTATGTCATAACGCGTTTCTACTTATTTAAGAAGAAATTACTCGATGTTTTGCGACTTAATGATTGACGACATTTGCGTAGAATTTGATCTGGTGTTTTTCGAGCCTCTGAATAGAAAGAAAGGCTTCCTTCATCGAATGGGAAAGTCAGAGCAGATTTGCGATCATAGATTTGGGAAGCAAAGACCCTAGCAATGCTGGCAGTTGCGAGTTCTGGGTGGGTAAGTATCCAATACCAGGTTATTGTGGTGAGACAGCGGAGATGTTGCGGTCCAGGGCTAGGCCAGGCTCTCTGGGTGAAGAGCAGTGATCCTTGCGGTTGACTGAAAGAACAATTACTGGAAGATTAAAAAGGCCTTCAAGAGAAAACATGATCAGCATTATAAAGAGCTGAAATAGAGATGTTTGTTTTTCCACTGAATCGTCTGCCCCGTTTTTAGATTTTAGACATTTTTGTGGAGCTCGATCAAAAACGAGGATGCAGACGAGAAGACTGTGGTTCATCTTTAACCCCTGGTCTCAAGGTGCTTGCTTTGACCACAAGGCAAACTTATAAAATTAACCCAAAAGGGTGTGTTTCATACCAAGAACCTGACATCAAGTACAGTAGATATTAAAATAAATTTCCCAGGGTAAGTTAAAACTTTGGCCTGGTCATGGCATTCAAGGTAAAAGCTAGATTCGATACTTTTGCATCTAAAGCATGGAAATCTGCATCAAAAGGCCGGACCAGCAAGCAGGTAGCCAGCCCAGCATCACTTTGCAATCAAATATTGCATGTTTGTCTTCCTGCAAAAAAAGGCAGCCAAAATATTTACAGTGATACCCATCAAAAGCCCTTCCTTTTCTGTGCATCAGTACTGTGATTTGATCTGCGGAGAGCCTATTAGCCTCGCTGCTCTCTCCCTCACTGAACCTACTATCTTGGGCAAAATTCTTAACACAGCCAATGACAAGCTGGTCACACAAGTATTATGTTTTATGTTTTCCCCATTGCTGTCTAATGTTTCACATTGAGGTTGGGACCATCAAGCAAACTACAGCTCACAAAAGAATGGGCCCATTGATTCTCAGAGGAATAATTTTAGTGGAGGGAGTATTTAGCACAGACCCAGCTAGAGAGACCTATTAGCTGCTTCTCCAGCGCTGTGATCCATGACTGGAGAGGCTCAGTGTGAGGAGAGAAAGAGGACCCTCGCTTGGCACGGCCTCTGCACTTGTTTCACCATGCAGCCACTTTGCTGAAGTCACGTTTCGTGGCTTATCTAAGTCATAAAAACATGGTTTCGGTTACATATTTTTTTTATCTGATTGCACAAATAAACATAGCTTTAAATTTCCAACATAATTTAAAAGCACTTTTATCTCTTGATATGATGGTAAAAGAAAAAAAAAATACTTGTAACGCTCTGTTGCACCTGAATAGCAAATTTGCATAGATATGAAATAAACACAGTTGTTGTTCAGGAAACCAGTTCTGCGCATAAACTGACCCTCTGAGATTGGGTCTGAATTCCTTGTTCTCAGGAGAAACCAAAGTGGTCCATCATTACTGCCTCCTCCCCTTTTCCCATTTCAGCACCACACTGAGCTAAGATATCAGCTAACACATTATCCTCTTAGCCCCGGAGACTGATAGCCAGCGAGGGCCTCGAGCCAGGAGCAGCCACACAGATCAGGGAATAAAACTGGCATTGCTGTTACGGCAACAGTAAATTTAACACAGATCAGATATTGCTCACTTGTTGATCTATTGAAAAGTTGCTTTAAAAAACCAAACAGATTCGTTTTCAGCCCCGTGTACTGTAAATACATCCCTCTTACAGTAAGAAAGTGAAAATTGGACTTTTGCGTTCAATAATAGCGCTTGGATTTATGAAAGCGGTAAAAATGCTCAGTTAGAAGTTAGCAGTGGGACTTTAAATGTAAAGCAGAAGCATTCATGCTGCAAAAAGTATTTTTCTAGTATTTACTCGTACACATGAGCCCCACCCTGCCCCTTGTAAGGTTACACTACCACAACAGAAAGACCATTAGTATCAGCGAGTAACATCAAACCATTATCCCAATATCACCGAATATCAAGTGACATTATCCTGTCTGCATTGCCCACCATGACTGGCTTTTTCAAGACCATTTGATTGTATTTCTTGGCCTCAGGCATCTCTGAGTCAACAAAGGAAGCCAAACCCACCAGGTTTTTACGATTAAGTGGACAAAGTCAGGAGGGTTTTATTCCAGAAAGGTTGCCAAGTCATTTTATATCAGTAAAACAAGCCAAAAACTGAACATATGAAATTACATTAATAGCTGTCAATGTAAAAGAAACAAAAGCTCGTAAGAGTTGAGGGATGTTTTACAGCAAATCCAGCATTTCTCAGGCACCGTGTTTTTATCATAGCTCAGAGGCATTTTATGTAATAGCTCAAGCCCTTAAACAGAGATGTCATGCAGCTAAAAAACATTACAGCAGCCACACATGCTGGCAGTGGCCCAAGATGCACCTGCATTGTCAATTACTCATCGAGTAGACTTCTCCCTGCTAGTCTAGACACCTGCTGCACATTAATCTGTAATGGTCTCCACTGCCGGATATTTCCAGTTAACAAGACAGCATTTGATTGCCACACCTTTCCCACCTGCCCCTCAGGACCACGCTGCTCTTTAAAGGGCCGCATGCTCAGCTTAACCAACTGATACTCATCACAGAGCGTGTGGTTCGGGGCTCTGAGGGGAAAAGCCAGGAAGGTGGCAGATCCGCTTCACGTGAATTTGCCTTTTTGGCAGCAGGATCGTCAGTTTGAATGAAACCGAACACCTCCATCCAGATTCACTGGAAGGTTACAGTGTTTCTGGAAGCGATCCATGGGTCTGGTCCTCGCCAGCCACCTTCTTCACCATCCACACAGTGATGTCATTATTCCATGTAGGCAAAACTGAGAGCTACAAATTAAAAGCAATCACAATCTGAACTGCATACTCATATTTTAATGACCTCCAGTTTTTAAATATCACTAAACTCAGCAGGTATTCAGGTTTTGCTCATATAATTCATATTAGCGGTTCCAAGCAAGTGAAGTTTACTTTTATAAAGCTGATCTATATATATATAATATATATGATTACACACACACACACACATATGTACATATAATATATAATATATTTCACTTCTTGTTTTAAAGGCATAAAAACTCTGCAGGGATACAGAGTTAGATAAAAAAAAAAGGAAGAAAACAAACTTAGAACAGCACACTGCTGAAGAACGTAAAGCTCAGCAAGATCTCAAGTGAACAGCTGTGCACTTTTACAGGAATCAACACATTACTCTATGCGACTTGTATGAGCATTTTACCCAAATGTCATAGGTCACTTTACAGAAAATACACCTGCTTTATAATTAATTGTATTTTTTGGCCACATGAACAAGTGGAGTGCCCGAAGCTTGCAGCATCAGCGAAATGTTTAATAGCTTTAAAAAAAAAATGTCTGACTCCGTTTCACTTCCCTGGACTTCCCTGAATCACAGTTGTAACGTCTGAGAGGATGCACTAATAAACAAATATACACATGCACACTGAACTAAACTAGCAGAATACTAATTGATCCGACTATATTAAAGTTCCAAGTCTCAGCTTTCATTTGAGAAGGTTTGTGCCACTATTGAAAGAATTTTGTGGGAAATATAGCCTTGGACGTAGCCTTGGCTCATGCACAACAGAGCTCATGTGTCTCAGAGCTGACTGAGACATGAAAGTTGCCCTTTAGAGTAAGGTGGAGTTGTCAGTAGGAAAAGTTTAAAGAGGTCATCGTACAAGTGAATAAGACAACAGCCAATTAAACCATTGCATTTGATTTCCACCACAAGGCTAAAAATGACGAGTTGCAGTGGAGTGCATGACTTGCATTTTAAGCATAAATACTGTAGAGATAGTGAAGATCGCTCTTTGTATTGTAGGCGTCCATGGCTTCTTGTCAATTCCAAGATCAATACGTCATGCACTCAAAAAAAAAAGATTCCTTGGACTCACAAACATGATGCAATAATTTGGAGTAAAGCGCATCTGAAATGTATCAAATAAAATGTTTATTTATTCAAATAAATAATCAATTAAGGCAAATATAAAATTTACATGTAATCAGATAACTTTAATATTTATGCATTTTGAGCAGAAATATTTTTGGGGGAGTTCGATGGTATCTCAAAAGATGCATACCTGTGGTATGTCTCAAAACCAGAATAAAAAGAAAATGAAAAAATGTTTTATGAGCTGATGAAACTACAAATCAAATTTTATTAAAATTACACAAAGAGGAAGCTGTGGAGAAAAAACAATGAACAGCTCATTACCCAAAGTGCCACCCAGTCTGTCAAAAACAGTGGCGACCTTGCTATAGCTTGGGTGTGTGTGGCAGCTCGAGGAAATAACAAATAGATGATATCACTAATGATGAAAGCAAAAGGGTGAATGCAGATCTACACAGAAGAATTTGGTCAAATTAATAAAAACTCACCCGGTTACATTGCATCATTATGTAGGAAAGCAGGCCCAAAACAAACAACCAGTACAAGAGAGGTGAAATATCACATGAGCTGTGAGCCTGACCGAGCTGACCAGAAGAGGCCACAGAACAAGCAAAAGCTGAAATGGTCTCTTATAATTATCATTTGGAAATGTGTGCCTTTAATGGGGAAAACTGGCTTGACCACATTGGCTTGACATACAAAAGGACAGTATCAGTGCTATTTTTCTAAAAATTATATTATTATGAATAAAAAATAAATGGTTTGCTTTTTTCCTATGAAATAAATGTAAATATAATAGTTGTTCAGTACAAGGGGATTAACAGAAAGTGATAAAGCTCAACATATAGACCTTCTTGTTCTTGACATAGTGTAATGTTGGCTCTCTAACGCCGCACAGAAAATAAGAGTGACTGGCATGAACATCTGACAGCAAAACCAGAGTTGGGATCATTACTCACAAAAGCAATTAATTAAACTATCTAAGTTACTTTTCACTCCCATGAGAAATAAATGTGTTGCACTTCTCATTACGTTACTTTTGCATTTTTTTTACATAGCCTTCGATGTGCTGCCATTTAAAAAATATCTTAGGGTACAGTTCTACAGAGGGAAAGGACGAAAAGCCTCTTTAATTTAGTGTGTAAGCAGTAAAACAAAGCTGGCAAAAAAATAGTCCAAAGAGTGTGTCACAGTAATCACTAAAGTGATTCTACTATAGAAACAGCCTGATTGCTGTTTTTGTTACCTGGAATCAGACTCCGGCTGCTTTGCTTGGGTCTGCATACACTCAGCTTTAAAATTATTACGGGTTCTTCACTCTTAGCTTGGTGTTAGTATGCTGTATTAGCAGATGCTTGCAAAGAGTCATTGTTGTGTTAGCAGCAGTTGTCTTTTGAGGCAGTAAAAATGAAAGAAACACCTACATCTGCACATCTCAAAAGTTGTAGAGTTCTCATGCATTTTCCTCCTCCATGTATACATAAGACCCTGATCACATAGGCCTGTGAGCAATTGCTGGCTGTTTCTGAGTGAAATCAATTGTAAAGAATGCTCTGTACCCAAAACCTCCTTGTGATTGTATATTGTGCTCGCATATTGCCACAGTCGCCCATAGTTTGCATGGTAGACACTGACTTGTCTGACTTGCTAACTTACCACTGACCAGTAGGGAAACTTGTAAAAATATATCACAAATGAGAAACAGAGAACATTGAAAGTTCTCTGAAACTTTGAACCAAAGTTTGGGCACCAGCTAGCAATTTGCCAGCAACCAAAGCAATCACAGAAAGTTTTGGTACACCACTGTGTATCTCTTTGCAACCAATTACACAGCAACTGCCAGCAACTGCTTGCCAAACCATTTGGGTGAATACACATTTATTCATGATGGCACTGATTTTAAGTCCTGTTCTTGCATAATTTGGCATTCCTCTGGCTTTTCTCCCCGTTTCCCTTCTTTAAAAGTGACTTCTTGATAGCTGCCCTTCCACTGAGATCATTTCTGATGAGATTTTCTCAAACAGGAGACGGACCAACTAAAAGGTCACAAATATCTCTCAGGTCCTGTGTGAGGTCTTTCCCCCCTTTTTTTGTAAAGAACTGTTCATCTCCTGCAGACAGTTTTCCAGGTTACTACTTTCTCTTTTGTCCTTCACTTTCCACAGATATTTTAAGCACACACTGCACACCATGTTGAGAAATGTTAAATTTCTGGCTAATAGCTCTTTCAAAATCTGCTTGCTGGTGCAAGAACAAATTGACTAAAGATCAGACATGGGCAGTTACAAGTAACGTGTTACTGTAGTCCGATTACTTTTTTCAAGTAACAAGTAATGTAAGGGATTACTATTTTCTGCTGCTTTATTTGCATCTATTTGAGTGAGTATAAACACAAAAAAATATTAAATTGTATATGCCAGAATATGCAGAAAATAGGTTTAAATGTTAAACAAATTTCTTCAAATCAAAGACTCTTGCATATAATTCAATTTTTGCTTGAGGCAATGTGCATAAAGTTAAAAGATTAAAACTCATAAAACAATTTTAAAAAATAGACTTTTTCACTTGATTACATTTTATATGATGGATTATGCAAAAGAATAGAATTGGGCTGAAAGGTCTATTGCTTTATTACCTATTCAGGTTGCGTATTATGTTTTTAAAAAGCAACTAAGTAACTAATTACTTTTGAAAATTAGTAATCAGTAATTAGTTATTAATTACTTTTTTTCAAGTAACTTGACCAACACTGCTAAAGATACAATTTAAAATTCACAGTTTTTTGCTAAGATGTCAGTTATGTGTAGAAACAATGCTGGTTTATCCCTTCACTGCAAAATCTCCAGTGTTAAATTGACACTAGAAAGTGTCTATATGTATCCACTCTTTTGAGTGTGAAATTAACACTTTTGACAGTGTTATATTTCTAACAGTAACCTAGTCAGTGTTAAAGATTAACAATGACTAACATTAGCAGTGTTGTTTTTCTAACACTGAAACATTACTAGCATTTTTAGTTATTTTCCAGTGATAGAAAATCAGCACTGCTCAGTGTTAGTCATTGTTAATCTTTAACACTGACTAGGTTACTGTTAGAAATATAACACTGTCAAAAGTGTTAATTTCACACTCAAAAGAGTTAATTTCACACTCAAAACAGTGGACACATAGACACTTTCTGGTGTCAATTTAACACTGGAGATTTTGCAGTGTTGAGTTAGGTGCCTTTTTTATGCTTGAATGACTCATGGGTCAGCGTTACGTGGTTTAACAAGCAAAAAGAAAGCAAAAAGAAATTCCTTTGAAAATAGTCAGTTTAAAGAACATGACTAAAAATGAGTGTAACAGCCAATGTCCAAAGACCTTCCAAATGCCTGGGGAACTATTGCTCAAGACTGCTTACAACAAAGCCTGGCTCCTTGGAAGCAAAACATAAAGTAACGAGTGGTGGTGCAAGACTTTTGCACAGTACTCTATATTTTCCTGCACTATTCCTTATAACTGCTTTTACCCATAAAATCAGATCTTCTAAGATTTGATAGACTGCGTTTTAGCTGCACTGTAAAACCGTCCACTGCATTCACTCAAAACATAGTAATGTGTAATTTAATACAACATATTTCATTGATGTAATTTTAAAGACGAACACCTTATCTTTCAACAGTAATTTAGACAAACTCCTCAGGTTCATGTTACATGGCTTGAGCAAACAAACAACTTTGCTTTTGTCACACAACAGTCTAGAAAAAAAATCAACTGGCTGGAGTAAATTAAACTTTTGTCTTTGGCCAACCAAAAAAAACCTTTTTTAAATCGATCTATTATTCGTGTCAGCAGGTGGATATCCATGTGGGCGTCTCACCCACAAATGAAAGCACATGAGATCTCCCTTAGTCAAAAGATTTAAAGCAGCCCGAGGCTTCTGCTTACATGGATTTCTTGCACATTTCCTACATTGTTTAAAACTTTAAAATGAGTATCCACCACTGGTTCCCGGGTCTGCCGTCCAACAAGATTCATACAAATATTTCTAACCACTACCTACATAAAGAGTCTGCTACTTTCTGCATTAAATGTTGGTGTTGGAATTATATCATAGGTGCCAAATTACAAAAGGATACGTGGGCATGTTTCTTGTGTCATTCAGCTGGTCAGGAGGAGAGGGGTGAACGATAAAGACTTGGGGTCAATGTGATTTGAGACTGCAAGGTGCAACCTTCTACCCTTGCTAGCTGCAGCCAAGTAATGGAGCACACACTGACAGCTGCAGCACAGTGTTGAATAAAGTGTATGCAAGGAAACACAGAGAGAAGGAGACAGTTGCTCAACCTGTCGACAGCTTCTCCATAATTCAATAAGTCAAGGTGGAGGACCATTCCTGAGAAGCTACAGCAGCTCCAGAAATAGCTGTCTAGTATGATGGGTGTTTTTTTTCCATGGTAATCTTGCTTGTCTCTCTCAACAAGACTGCTAAGATAATTGAAAACACACACGTGAAAAAAACACAAGTATCACTGACACCAGGAATGTTTCTTTGTCCTGAATGGTTCTGCTTTGACTGTCCTGTTTTAACATGTTCCAAGAATCTCTGAATCTGTCTACAGGTCAATATATTTGACAATGCAGCCCTTGTTCCATTATCTTTAAAATGAAATTATTCATCACTATTTTCATGCATGATGACAATGTGTCTCATGTTTGCATTGCCAACGAAATACTGGCCTGTCAGTGCGATATAAAGCAAAACATTTGTGTAAGATTTTTGGCGTTGATTGTGAAGTTTTTGCAATTTGTCTTTTCAATAAGTCTGCCTAAAAAATGTACATGTACTTCCAAATGTGGCTGGCTGTTTTGTATTTCTGTTGTGAAATATCAAAATATTACTAAAAGCAAATTACAAAGTTTAGTGTAGAAAAATTGTAAATGACTTTTTAAGAAACCTACCGCAGACTGTTGCTTCAATTTCCTCTTCAAATTCCCTCTTTTTGTCAAAGAAAAGCAGTATTTCAACTTTCCCACCATCTCCTCTCAATATATCTGCCCCGCTCCAATTGTGACTTAAGTCTCTGTTGGACCCCGGCCAGCATGTTAACTCCAGCTAAATCAGTGGATTAACAGTTTAGTCCAACCTCATCACACACACACACACACACACACACACACACACACACACACACACACACACACACACACACATGCACGCACCTTCAGCACCACCAATACTAATCTTAAGGAGCTGACCTCAGCCAACAAATGACCAAATTCACACAAAATGAAGACCCGCCCCCGTCACCAATATGGTCTTTCCTTTCTTCTGTCCTTATGAGAGGCTCCTATTGAAGCAGCCAACCACACTTGTTGAGATTGTGGTGACAGATCCTCAAGTGCCTCTCTCTTAAACTAAACCCCACTATCCTTTGGGATTCAATTTAGTTGGCAAATGCTTGTCACAAAAACAGCAAGGGTGGGAATCCAACTAAAGCAAACTATCTTGCATTTATAGACGGGATTACTATCTCCTTAGCTCATATTCCCACACCAAATTTGTCGTTTGTGGCATAACAGTTGAGGCGATGACTGAATGAATGATCGGCCTTTCCATATGCCTCGCACTTTTACCCTATTTGTGCTACTCTGTCTTAATTTGTATCCAATAGCAGCGGCTTCACCGCCTGCTGTTAGCAGGCTACGCTGGTTGTGACCCATGAGGTCAGCGTTACTGTTGAACCCGTGCCACAGCGTCTGGTACAGTCAAGCGGGCAATGTGCAGCTGTGTAGGACTCTGGGCTGGAGAGCCACTAACACACACCATGCTGTCACACTGTTTGTCATTCCACATGTCTGTCATACTGAGGTCTCTGAAGCCAACAGGAACACATTTTAGTAAGATGATGCAAAAGGAGAAGCACTGAGTCTTCCTGTGTCTGCATCAGTGTTTCCCATAGGCAAATACTCCAAGACCTACTCTAATGACACAGAATACATGCGGTTGGTTAGGCTTTATAGCACACGCAAAACCATTATGGCACCTGTTCTGACATAAACGGTAGTAACCAGACCAAAAAGCAGCGCACATTTCGGTGCTTTTTCGGTGCTTTTTTTTCCCTGAGATGTCATACACTTTGGATTCTAGCCAATCATTTTACCTTTACAAGGATAGTAGGCGGGCCCAGGTAGGTACGTTCTTTTAGAGCAGAGCTACAAATTAAAAATGCCCAAGGCGAAGCGGTCAGAAGTCTGGCTGTACTTCACAGCAAAAGATGCAAACTCAGCAGCCTGCAACAAGTGCTTTAAGGTGATACTGTGCAAAGGAGGTAAAACCTTGAATCTGACGACGAACCTGGCGACGTATAGCGTTTTGTTAAAAGCCAAGAAATGCAATGTATTTGATAGCTTGCTGCGAGACCTCACACCGGCACATCTACTGCGGGTGTGGTGCCTGTTATCGACCCGGAGTTAGCAACATCCCCCAAGAACCTGAAGAGTCCTGGCCCCTAGCCCTGCCAGTGTAGCAGAAATGATGACGGATGATGATGGCAGCAGCAGCCGTTCGTCTCTGCGTGAGTAGCTTAATGTTGTTCGAGTGTAATGAGTAGGCTAACCAGGTTATTAAATTAATGCCTGTAAGCTGAACTAGCAAACACCATCAACAACACCAGTTACATGTGGCTGTCTTCTTGTTTGTTGGCAGATACTCCCTTCACCCTGGCCAAAAAGGCTAAAATGACCAAGAAAAAGTGGAAAACAGCTAAACAGGTTTTTGGACAAAGTTTGAGTTTTATTTCCATTGTTTAAGCACTTCATCCAGCCAAGAGTGATACCATATATGCCCTATAGCTGCAGAAAAGGCTAACATTGTTATCTTTTTACAAAAAAGAGCTAAACATGAGAGGTTTTTGGACAAAGTTTGTGTTCTCCATTCTTTAACCACTGGTTCGAGCACCGTTTAAGCACCGGCACCGTTTCAAAAGTACCGGTTTGGCACCGGTATCGGATAAAACCTAAACGATACCCATCCCTACACATGACCTCCACAGTCATCTGATTTCAATCCAATGGAATGTGGTGGAACAGGAGAGTCTTATTATGGATGTGCAGCTGACAAATCAGTAGCAACTGTGTGCCGCTATCATGTAATTCTGGAACAAAATCTCTGAGGGATGTTTCCAACACCTTGTTGAATCTGTGCCTTAAAGAATTAAGGCAGTTCTGCAGCCAAAAGGGGGTCCGATCCATTATAGCAAGGTGACTGTATGGTTCTTAATTCTCTGATTCTTTCTTTAACTTTGCAATGAAGTAATATGATTTCAAAGTATACAATAGCAATTTTCATTACAGAACATCTCCATACAATACTAGTGAGCATAATTAGTCTGCTTTGTTAAAGTGGTCTGTATAAATGATCTTGTAATTAGAGGACGATGCATGAAGCTAGAAAAATAAATAGGAAATTGAAGCTCACTCGTACTTTGTAATCCATCCCTGATAAGAAAACATCCTAGAAAGCTAAAGCTAAACATGAAGTTTCTATCCATTCAGCAGCTGTGGATAATGATGCCAATTAAGCCAACACTCTATAGCACAAAGTGAATGAAACATCAAGATGAGTAAATAAAGTCCTGCTTCCTTGTTAAATTGTCATATTTGTTCTATTAACTGTGAAGTTAAATAACACATACAATCTCAACAGTACAACCAGCCTGTTCACTTCAATTAAATCGTATTTATAAAGCACCGATTCGCAACAACAGTCACCTCAAGGTGCTTTAAATCCTTTAAGCCCTACAATATCACAGAGAATCCTCCAACAATCAGTCGATCCCCTATGAGGTAGCACCTGGCAACAGTGGGAATCAAGAACTCTCTTTTAACAGGAAGAGACTTCTGGAAGAATGAGACTGAAAATGAAAGCAAACACTGAGTGCTAAAACCTTAAGTCATGTTTGTTTTGCCATCACCACTATGCCTCCTGGGTTGGTTGTTTTCTGTCTTTTGAAGAGGAAACCTTTCCATAAGTCATTTCAGGAATACTATTATTACTGGTTATTTAAGACGACAGGTACATATGACCTGAAAGATGGAGGCCTGATTGTGTTTTGGAGGTAAGCAAGTAAAATGAAGAAAGATGGGGGCAGCATGCAATTTAAGTCATCAGAATACAACCGCTGACTTTGCAGTTATCCAGGATCAGCATTATGCACTGGGTTATCAGAAAACCTTTGTTTTTATCATCATCACTCAACCCTTCTGGTAATTTAGCACATGTTCGTGTTGTGTTGCAATGGTGCAATAGCTAAGCCTTTAATACCTAAAGGTAGCAACAAACCCATGTTTTACGTTGGATGTTTTTGGCCTCCACAGCATCACCCGTCCATCCTTTTTCCTCCCATCTCATCTCATTCTGCATTCTCCGGGTCAGAGGCGCCTGGTCTAGCCACGGTGCCATGTATCCTAATCACATAAGCGCACAGGCTAATCCTTAGGACAGCTGGGGAATCTTTACTGCACAATTGAAGCATGAGCTGGACAGCAGCTTCATGGCCCATCTCTGTAAACCCCCACGCTTTCATTGGCCTGCCATTTTAACCCTCCATCCACCAACACACACATAGTCACCGCAAGTGCACCTAATTTCCCTAAATTACACACGCACAAATGAGTGTTTCGAAGGTCAGCGCAGCTGCTGATAGAAACTTCCAGATCTTCTTCAAATTGCAGTTGTACAACTTTCCCTTATGTGCTTATATAACATCAACATTTTGGGGGGAAAAACTAAACAGAATTTGTCCCAGTTGTTAATATTTCATACATCCCTGATGCACAAAACAGGTGGTGACCTGGTTAAAGGAAATTTCTCCTTCACAATTGTAAATGACTGTTCTATTCTGACATTTAATGTTATGTAGTTATGGTATTGAATATCCATTCACTGATCTCCAAAGTACTTACTGTCTAGGTGAATTGATGGACTGAGGAGTATATATCAATCGCATACATCCTACTGGTAATACATCAGAACACTGTCCTGTCTAGGATATCTACTTTGATGAACTGTTTTCCTGAAAACAGTCTCTGTTAGAGCAGTTAGCGCATCCATCTCCTCCGAGATTATGATGAATAAGGGAGTAATACGAGGAATTTCCTCAAGAATAAAATGTTTCTAACCCTGCACCTCTCCTGGCTAGCAATACAATTCTCCTGGTGCAACTGATGTCCAACCCCCCCTTCCCCCCCCCCCCCCCCCCAAAAAAAAAAACCAAAAAAAAAACCAGGCATCTCAACAGATCTATGTTTATCCCATCCCCCTAGAAACCCTGCTATGGGGTCTCTGGGGCTTTCCCTGGTCTTCAAGTATGTTTGCCAATGTAAGAAACATATGCTCCATTATTATTTATAGAACTATTTGTTTGTTTAGTATTCTATTTTTTCCAGAAGGTGAATGTCAACTCAGGTCTGCTCACTTTTTCTTTTTCTTTTTTCCTTTTTTTTTATTATTTACAATTTATGTGCCATATTAAATTCTTCATTTGTGCAGAGGTAGGAGTGGAGCATGTTATAACAGAAGGAGTGTTTTTTGACAAATGAGCTTAGTCATGTGAAGCTGACATTTTTATGATTGTGAGCAAGTGTTGAAAACCTCCCGAGCCAGTTATCATCATTATCCATCGCAGTTTGTGGAGAGGCCTCAGTCATGGTCTATGAGCTTTCCCCCTACTCACAGGTTTGAAAAAAAAAAAGCATGGGGACCTCCAGTACAGAGTGATTCATTCCAGTGAAAAAAACAACACTGATAGTTTTTACAGCAAATAGTATCACAAGACATATTAAAGATATATTACATGTCAGCGGTCATGATGGTGCTTAGTCATTTGTGCAGCCGGTTCATTTTCAGTGTTTTTTTTTTTTAATGTTTATCTGAATCTGAGTCACAGCTGCTTCCGGAGGGGATACTGAGGTGGTCCTAGGCCAGCAGAGCGATATCTCCAGCGAGTCTGTCCGGGGTCTATTCCAGTTGGTCCCGCCCTAAAAACCATACGATGAAGCTTCACAGACAGATACCCAAACTGTCTCACCTGGCTCCTGGATGCGGAAAGGCAGGAGCACTACTTTTGGTTCCTCCCGAATACCTAATCCCAAATCCTCACCCTGTCTCCAAGGTTTAGGCCAGACACCCCTCAGAGAAAACTAATTTCTGCAGCTTGTATCCACAGTCCTACTCTTTCAGTGTCCGCAGCTTACGGCCACAGGTGAAGGTAGGAACATAAATCCATGGGTAAAATAAAAGCTTCACCTTCAAGGTCACGTCTTCACCACAACAGAGCAGTGCTGCACTCTTGTGCAGGATTTGAATTCCTCCACTTCAGGCAAGAACTCATCCCTTACTCAGGTAGCAAATCCACAGTTTCATGACTTGACAACCTCATAGTTTAGATTGATTTTAAAACTAATTTGGTTACAGTTTTTACTGTAGAGCTCAGATCTGTGTTGTTTTTAAAACCTTTTGTATGACTGACCTCAACTTCCAGTGAAGAAAATTTTCCTGTGGTTGCACAGGTTTGTTAAATGTGCTGCTGATTGTAAAGGGTGAGTTGAAATCTTTTATCAGACTTGGTTCATTATATATGGAGTGTTAATCTTTATGTAAGCTGCCTTGCTTAAGGACACAGCCTCTCTAAACCTTTTCACTTGTCTTAACTGAAATTCTTCAAGCAATTCAACTAAAATCATCCTTGTACAAACAACAGATCTACACCACAAGATGTTCAGTACACATTATACTGAGTAATAATATTTTTCCATATTATGGTGCTTTTTTTTAAAAAAACCCATGTTTTGAGAGATTCTGAGCTCACATGTTTTTCCAGCATGAGGAACAAGCAGGAGCTTTGACAGGTGCTTAACAACAATCAAAAACAGTTATAAACAGGGTATGCTATTGGGCAGGGTGCAGGAAGAAGGCAAGAGGCACATACTCTTTAGACCCCTATCACACTTTCCAGAGAGGAACTCGCTTTTTCCCAACTTACTGAAAAAAAAAAAACAGAAATCTGTGAGTTGCTCAGACCGGAGCTATGAGCTAAGGTGTTTTCACAGTGCTCAGCACATATGTTAAAGCAATGTTTTGATGTTTATAAAGCTAATGCTTGAAGATTAACTAATTATAGTAAATCTCATATTCCTTTATGCACTGATTTCGAGTGCCTTTACCTTTTAAAGTACGATGAAACTGTTCAGAGTATGACTTTGTAGCCAATGCAGTTGACCCTTGTCTAAGGGTCAAACACTTTAATAATATTTTTAACGTCAACTTAAAATTAACTATTAAAAAAAAATTAAAATTAAAAAAAATGTACTTGGTGTTGCAAATTAGTTGCATATGGATACAACTTTGTGGAGAACGGGCTCTTAATATTGTGACTAAGGGTCACTATTTACGTCCAAATCTCAACAGTATTGATGTCAACGCTCTTATTGGTATTGGATTGATACATCACTATAGGATTGTTACTTTGTTTCTATCCTGAAGTTCAGTATGTAGCCCACTGAATTTGTTTTAGGGGGGGGGGGATTAGAAAATATACCTCAAACATCCACTATAAAAAATGTCTGAAACCTTTTGTGGTTTTTTATTTATAACCTATATCACATTTAAACAACAGAGGTTGACCCAAAGTACTTTAGAGGCAGGCGTATTTATATTTAAGGTCTCTAAAAACCCAGTTTTAAAATACATAAAGAGCTGAAAGCTGTTTTTTGTTGCATTAACTAATTATTGTGGAAAGTAAAATGGAAAGTGGAAAGTAGAATTTGCAAACTGATGATGAGAAGTGTTCTCTCCCTTATAAAAGTTGCCCTTATAGGTTATTGGCAATACTGGCCCTGTACTTATTTGGTATTGGATCGATACCAAAATTTGCATTATCACACATCACTTATTTGTGACGTTCGTATTTATTTATCCTATTTCTTTATCCATTAAAACCACTCCACAATCAACACCTTTTAGTTAAGCCCTTTCAAGGCAGCATAAATGCACCGTGTGCAGAGAGGTGATGCTGGAAAAACAACTCATCTGCCACTTTCAGCAGTTCAAAAATAGTCTCTGCCTTTCTGCTTGACAGCCACAACCAGAGCAGACTAGGAGGATGACAGTGGGAATGGTAGGTTGTCAGGAGGAGGTGGGGAATGACGCTCTTTTCTACTTTTTTTCCACCTTGTGCTTTAGTTGCACCCTCTTCCTTCATGCTAACAGCTGTCAAAACGTTTTTTTATTACAGCAGACCGCAGAGTTGCAGTTCATATTAGAGGCTGGTACAGGGCAGGAAGTTTGGAGGAGTCCAGCAAGCGGGGCACATTAAAGCTTCCTAGTTTCTCAAAGCAAAGCAGCTAGGACCCAGGGGACGAATTGCTAACACCAAGAAGGTACTGCTCCCACGCTAATTTAGGTACACATGTCAGACATGTCAAAGGCTTTTGCGCTGATGTTTTAGGTGTTAGAGCAGATACTCTCGTAATTGTGTTTTGTTTTCACTACTGTATGTGAAGCTTCTATTAGCCTAAGATCACAGAACCACTTTCCTCTTGGATTAATTGAGCTTTAAGACTTACATGATGAGGCCTCCACATATTTGAAAGATTGTTGAAAGAGAAAACTCTGAAATCTCCACTCTGCTCGGGGGATAGAGCCTGTTGAAATAATATGAGTTCGACACGGTGATTCCCCAGCTCATAGCAAATGTCCGAACACGGTAAATCCAAAACAGAAATGTTTATGTCTTGCATTCAATAGTTTTAATGGTTACATTGTTTGGAGTTGATGTAAAAACATCAGTGTTACGGTAATATACAGTGTAATATGTCAGAGGCTTTTATAATCAGTTTACACTAAATCAATATAAATTGTCATAGCAATGGGGGAGCGGGGGGATACAGCATGAAACAGTGACGATCCAGCAAGGTTTGCATCAGATTCCCCAAAACACCTAACCTCAACCGTCTTATTACGTAGCAAAATCACTTTTCTTATTTAAAAGGTTGGTCTCAGGGATTTTATTTTCCCAACATTTCCCAGATGGAGACCTTCTGTGTCTCACATGTTATTTGCTGTTGTAGAACAGAGGAAAAGCTCTCAATACCGGCTTGATTTTGACTACTCACAGATAATAATTATACCAAAAAAAAGCAAACAATTTATTGAATCTTTATTTCTTTTTTCTCTTTTTTCTCCATTTTTGGAAATTTAAGCCAATACCATTCATTTAAAGAAATCTTTATTGAAATTGCTACAATTTAATGCCCGAGAAAAGCCACCCACTCAAATGTAACTGAACATTTAAAATTAAAAATTGCACTCACCTTCCTAGGCATTGAGAACTGCCTTAATTCTTTGCGTCATAACATCAGTGAGGTACTAGAAACATTGCGCAGAGATTTTGGTCCATATTAAATGTGTGTGTAAAATATACACCATACCATTACACCACCATCAGCAGCCTGAAAAGAGATAGAAGGCAGGATAGATCCATGTGTTCATTTGATTTATGCCATAACTTAACACTACCATCTAAATGGCATAGAAGGAATTGAGGCTTATCAGAACAAGCAATGTTTTTTCAATCTTCTATTGTTAAATGTTGGTGATTGTGTGCAAATTGTAGCTTACGTTTCCTGTCCCTAGCTTACAAGAGTAGCACCCAGTGTGGTCTTCTGCTGCTGTAGACAGGCTTCAAAGTTCGACATGTTTTGACATGCATTCACAGATGCTGTTCTGTAATAAGTGGTTATTTGGGTTAGTACTGGCTTTCTACTGCCATTCTCCTTTGACCTCTGGAGGACTGCTGATCATGATCAACTACCAGAAGTTTTCTCTATTTTGAATTATCCATCCATCCATTCGCTTCCGCTTATCCTTATCAAGGTCGCGCAGGGCTGGAGCCTGACACGGCTACCATAAGGCAAGAGGTGGGGTACACCCTGGACAGCCAACGCAGAGAGACAGACAACCATGTAGGCAATTTAGAATAACCAATTAACTTAACCCCACTAACTGCATGTCTTTGAACTGCGGGAGGAAGTGGGGTACCTGAAGAGAACCCCCGCAGACAAACATGCAAACTCTACTGCTAGATGGTGGATTTGAACCCAGGTCTACTTTGGGCCATTCTCTGTAAACCCTAGAGATGGTTGTGTGGGTAAATCCCAGTTAATCAGCAGTTTATGAAATAGTCAGACCAGCCGGTCTGGCACCATGTCACCTTGTTTCAACTTCAGCACATTGTCTTGACTTGTTACGTGCCTAAATGCATTGAGCTGCTGCCATGTGATTGGCTGGTTACATATTTGCATTCATGAGCAGTTGAACATGTGTACCTAAGAAAGGAGCCAGGAATGAACATATTAATTTCTAGTGATGTGCGATACCACTGATTTCCTTTCCGATCCGATACCAAGTAAAATTCAGGGTGGTATCGACGATACTGATACGATACCGATACCCTATACAAAACGTATTTAATTTATTCTATCTCAAATTATAGCGTCATAATGATTTCAGGACATCAGATTACTTGTTCTTATCACTTAATAATGCAGAGTTCATCATATAGAAATAAAAAACTGAAGTTTTGCACTATTTGAACACCTTGCCTGCCTGCAGCACTAAAGGACTCAGTGAGAGACATCTGTCTCGCCCTAGCAGCACCTGTCCACTCCTCCTCTTCAGTTCGCCTCAACATATGCTCGTCATATTCTGTGATATGATTTACTCTGAGGTGTTTGACAAGGTCAGTGGTGTTGCCACAGCACCTCACTTTTTTGCCACATGTATCGTAAACCATGCCTCAGCTGTTTGTGGAGGTAAAATACGTCCGCACATGACTCCAATTACGCTCAGCCATTCTTGTGAGTGCGCACGCCAAGGGGCTGCGACACATTTATACAGCTATATTTCACACATGACTATGAAACCCGGAAGAGGAAGTTGTTCCTTCGAATGTAGACAATCCGAATGTTATAGTTTCTTTCCACTGTGTTCCTGTTAATGATAAACTACAAATTTACCCTAAATTACTAAAATATCGATATTTTAATGTGAGAATCGATTCTAGAACATAAATGATTGGTATCGGAGGAATCGATATTTCAGGATCGATCCGCACATCACTATTAATTTCACATTTTCAGAGGCTGAATCCAGCAAATATGTGTCATCAGTAATGGAAGAACTTTAAATTCAAGGCATGATATACTAATTAAACTTCAATGCTACCAAATAATGCACGTACATATTAAATAATTTAAAAATCCATTTATTATTTCAGATTTTTTCCGCCTTTGTTATACAAAGATGTTAAATAACTTAAATACATTCTTACCAGTCATTTGTGATCTGTTTAAACCTACAAGCTATACACATGAGGTAGAGGAAAATAATTTAGAGTTCCCATAAGACATGAATAAGTGAACATGGACAAAGCTTTGTTGGTGTAATATTATCACAAAGGACAATACATAGCTGGTGTATTTTATCTTTGTTTTACAAGCACAGCACAAATCCTAACAAAAAGTACATGTACATGTAAAGTGACCCTAAGGTGAACAAGTCCATACTGATCATCAGTCCTTTCACAAAACCGCTGATTATACAAGATTAAGTTCTATAAAATATTCTTGATAACTGTGATTTTCTTTGCATGCTTTCAGAAACTGCATTACCGCGAGTGAATTAAACCAACTAAAAGTGAGCTGATTTGAATTTTGTTAGGATTTGTTAGTGCTTAGATAACAATCTTGAGATATAAAATGAAATATGTTGATAGTATACACTGCTTCTCGAAGCCTCCACCCCAAAAGGAACAAACACCCAAAAAGAAAACAGAGTAAAAAATACAGGATATAAAATCAATTTAGACTTTGAAGTTATTTACACTAAACACATGCTCATAATATATTTAAAAAATAATTTATCTTTCTTTTCTCTACAACATAGAATTTTGTACATGATCCACTGATGACTAAACAGTGCAGAGTTTTGGATTTGAGAGCGTGGATGACTGTGACATCTAAAAACCCAGCGGACTGCTGCATCATGCTCCTCTTTTCTGGACTAAATTTCTACGCCTATGTACAATCTATAAACAAACAAAAATGCAATCTGTTTGCATTTCCTGTCGTGTCTGTTTTGAATCCGTTCAATGGTAGAGAACCTCACCATGTTTGGGCTGAGGCGGAGTGTGTGGCGCAAACACACACCAGAAGCTGTGGCAAGCAGGCATTTGTGCTTTGCGTCTCTGCATAGCTATTATGGTTTCCATGTAGCGTGCAAAGTTCTATGTATATGTTTTGACCAGTCTTTATTTGGCATGCCATCTCATATCAAAATGCTTGGAATTCATCTCCTTTAGACAAATAAGCCATGCACGGTTCTCTTCTTATCAGAGGGAGCTTTGATTTAAATCACTGTGAAACTCCTTTTTAAAAATGCACTGTGCAGCATTGATGATTGAAATCCGTAATCATCTCGTTTCAGCAGCTGTATGCCGTTTCAGCAAATGCTTCACTCATTTATTTAATTTCAATTTGTGTTTCAGATGCTTGTGAGAGTTGAACATGTGCCTCACTTTTGTCTCTATACCACAGGAGAAGAAACCTTTGCTATTTACATTTTTTAATAAAAAACAAGAAGAAAAAAAGATTCTGCACTGCACTGTATCCATAAATACAGATCTTTAAATACTTTAAAGGGCTTTTGGGCTTCAGTGCGTGAATGGTGCTATAATACAAAGCTGGGTCCCTCACTCAGTAGTTAATTCACACCAATCTAAAATATGGCCTATAAGGTCCTGTATTTGATAAAATATAATGTTTCTAAGCACTAAGTGCTGAGAATATGACAAAATTTTGTCTGCATTGTTTGCGTGCACAGAGGCATTTCTCATAAAACTGTAATGGAAACAATTTGCATGTTCTTCTTATCAGTCAGCTAGTTAGCTTTGCATAAACGCCGCAAACTTGGACACAGCGAGACTGAAATGTGCCCTAAGGTATCAAAAGCCACCTTTCAGTACCTTTAAGGTTCACTGATTAACAAGTTACATCCTGTCTGTTTAATATGTACAAAAAAGCGTAACAAAGACGAGGCGTGGTTTAACTTCCTGGATTAAACAAACAAGATATAGGAGGCCAAACAGTGAGTTTAGAGGTGCTGATGGGCAAATTTTGTTAAAAGTAGCAGTTTCCTCTGTTTCTTTATGATAGGCTAAGGAAAAACCAGACTGAAGTTTATTATTTCATACCACGCAGTACTTCCTGCAGTGTCAAACCGTCACTCTTGTATGGTGGGGTCAGCATGCTGCGTTGTGTTAACTGTGTCAAAAGGTGCTCAGCAATAAGATGAAAAGGTAAAGTTAACTTATAAAAACAACTTCACTGACTTCAGAAAGAAGACAGCCGATTAGTAAAACGTAGACATAAATTTGCGGAACAATTACACAAATATTAGTTTTATAATAGATCTTTATATTAGCTAAGAGGCTTGTGCTTTCATCTTCACTTGAACAAAAAGTCAGTCGCCCCATACTGTTTGAACTTCCACTGTACACACTGCGTGTCAATGTATTTCATATGGCTCAATCAAATTTGTGGAAGCAGAAGAGGAAGGAAGAATACGAAATGGCAGGGAGTTAAATTCCTCCAGTTCGCCACAGTTTTCTTTAGAACTACAAAGAAGATTTAAGCTTCACAAAGCTCTACACTTTTTGATCTGAGTCTCACGTGGGCCTTCTGCTGATCAAGAGATCACCTGTTGCTATGCTTTTGACTGTAATAACAAGGCCGCTGTCATCTCCACCTTGGATTCAGATGTTCTTTCTGGTTTAGTCAAACACATATAGTGGTTTAAGTTATTCCCTGAACACTGGCCGAGAATAGCCTAAACTGACTGGTTTAGTTATCTTCTGTTAATGTATGCACTAACAGCTTCATATTACAATATTACAAAAAAAGAAAAAATTAAAGATATTTTTGTTCCTCCTCATGAAGGAGTAGTCCCAAAGGATCTATAAATTATCCACAGAAAGATGTCAGACACAAGCGTGCTGCTTTCCAAAGGGCCTTGTCAACATGAATCAAAAAGAAAACTGAGCAAGAGCACACAAACAACAAAACATTTGTGTGGTTAGTGGTTTGTTTTAACATAGTTAGATAAGTGGCTTATATAATATCATTACAATATAACTGAATTTATGTACATATATATGCAAACACACAATGTGTGTGAGTGTAAATATGTGCGTGTAGAGTAATTCTTACACCCTGTCTTTTTCCTTTTTTTTTCAGTTTCCGTATATGGTTTTGAATCGCCATAAAAAGTCGTCACTTAATTTTTCCGCTCCCCCCCCCTCGCTATCTACCTCATGTTCACATGCTTACAAATACTGTACACACGTAAAAATTGACAAACACACACACACACCATTCCTCTTTGGGCAAAGCCCCAGAAATCAGTCTGTTGATGTAACTGTCCTTGTGTTGTATCCTCATTAACTGGGCGTTAATCGGTTTTCTTGTGAATTGATGACAAAGATTTTTGTTTTTCTTAAAGGAAAGTGAAAGCGTCTCTCTTCAAGGTAACGCTGTGATAAAGAGCTTGAGATGTTGACCCAGTTGTCTGAGAAAGTTTTTATTCTGCAGGACCTCTGAAACCCAACCCACAGAAATCCCTCAAAGTGCTTATTGCTTCTTGGCTCGCTCCTTTTTTGCTTGCAGAATGCTGCTCCGACACTGAAAGCAAAACTCTGCATGAGAAAAAAAAATGCTCCTCTTCAACACAACCACCTTCCTCAGACTGAAAGGGCTGAACGGTGCCCCGTTTACCCCTTGCAGGTGTAGACCTCCTCTCTCTGTGTGCACTGCTTGCATTCAACGTAGCAGCACCAGCGCACCTGGCATTGGCAAGGCCTGGTCACCTCCCTGCTTTGAGTGTTGTGGCCTCGCCCGCAACAGATAGCATCACAGTTTTTGTCCTTGTAGCATTTGCGGGCTGCGGTGCCCGGTGAATATTTGGTGGGTCTACAGAAACTGGGTGAGTCCTCGATGTGGAGCAAGTCCATAGTGCGGGGGATTTGATCGTTCAGGCCGGGCAGGGGCTGTTGTTGTTGCTGCTGCTGCTGCTGGTTGCGGCCCGTGGAGATCTCTCCCTCCCCGGTGGCCTCGTTGGTGGAGCTGCCGACCTTGACGGAGGTCTCGTAACGCTGCTTCAGCTGCTTGCCGATCTCATGGAAGGGCTGGAGCTGCCTCCAACAGGTCTGGACGGTGCAGGAGCCAGATACGCCGTGGCATTTGCAAGTGGTCTCCACTCCAGCCTTGATTACCTGGACCAGAGACAGAGCAATACTGTTAACCACTGAGAACCAGTGAAGGCACACAATGAAAGGTATGCAATTTAACAAGCTTTTGTTTAGCAAACAGAACTTGAAAGAGCCGATTCATTAAAGTATTCTCACAACTAGATGAACTGGGTGGAGTACGGCGGCTTGGGAAGGTTATAGACATATATTTTACATTCATTGCTCTCTTTCATATCATAATTAAAGGGGAAAAACTTCACTTATTGCTTGTGAACTAAAGGAGAACAATGGCGTCTGAGGCTTCTTGTATAAAAGAAAAAGAGAATTATAGTTTGTGGGAGGATTGATTTTGTTATAATAACCACAGATGAAATTTTGATTAAACAGTTGTGGTTATTATGATAAGTGAGGGGAGGTTATGGGTAAGAAGAAGCCACAAAACAATCCATTCAGTCAACTATGGGAACCCTTCATACCTCCTCCTGTACTGGGTACTTTACTAAAATGTGTTTTTTAAGCCCAGAGTTGATCAACCCAGCGCTATAATGCGGTCATTTTGGCATAACCCAGAGCAAAGTCACGCAAACGTTTGGGAAGAGAAAGAATATCGAAGAAACCGTTTTTTGTCTTACACAAAATCACACATAATTGCAAGTGAAACAGAGGAATTATCAGCTAAAGAGACCACAACACGTTACTTTAATATCACTTGACCCCCTAGCAGTCAGCCAGAGTTCATTTCTGCATCCACCACAATGTGTAAAGCAGAGTGTGTCCGCGAGAATCAATGACAATAACATATTGTCTTATACAGGGTTTGGAAACAATTTACAAATCTTTTCTCAGACTGTGAGCGAGATCGGGGAGCAGGAAGTGCATATTCATCACACCAGCAGGTCAAGAAAATTTGATAGGTCAGCCTTTAAAATGTCGGGGGGATGCAGAGGCTCGCACATTCCAATTTTGTCCTCGGCGTGGGAATTCATCCTGAGCGAATGCGATACACCTCGCTACATGTGCAAATTATGAAAAGAAAAAAACAAAGAAGGAGCCAAAACAATGTTGTAAATCTTTTATCACAAATAAAATCTCCAAGGAGGCTGGATTTAGGAGAGCCAAGTTGAAAAGGAAGAGCTCGCATTCGTTTGGGGGAGAGTTTTATATCTGTTAATATTTGGGAAGTGTGCTTTAGCTGTAATTCATTTTGAAACCAAAATGAAAAAGGCCACAACAGGCACAAAGCACAGTAAAAGAAATATATTCCAGACCATTAGTTTGCTTTGGCTTGACATATTAGGAGCATTTATTCTGCTATTAAAAACACTTCCAAGATGAAAAACCCGTATTTGCTCACCACAAACAATCACTGAATTCTACCAGAGCACAAATGAGACTCTTAGCCTATCTAATCTGAGAGAGAAAACCAAATATTGACTAATGAACACTTTCAGATTTCACTAAAATTTACAGCAGCATTACTCTGGGTTTCTTTTAAACTTGTGTGTTGGATTTTTGAAACACTTCACAATTTTCAATTGATTTTGCTCTCCCAAAATGCCCCAGTTAACATCATCCAGGTGTAGGGAAGTTCAGGTCCCATCTGGTGATCCTAATTACATATTTGGAGACAGTTAAGATGGAGCAGTTTGAGTCAAACAGCAGTGCTGTAATGTTTAAACTCCAGTACAAAAGCAAAAGCCAAGATATGGAAATGCAGTGTATCCGGGATATGGCGCAAAATGAATCGGTACTTCACATTGATGTTTGCCGACAAAAAGAACTCAGAGTATATTGTATTAATGCTATTTTCCCATCGTTTAAATGATTCATACAAGCAATTAGCAAACCTTTCTGTTTACATAATGTCTGTCTCGCCATATGAACTCTGACCCTCTTCAAACTGAAGTGTGTTTCCTAGTTAGATTCATGTGTATGGAATAACTCAAAGTCTGTAGAAATTGCAGCGTTAATAAAAGGCGAGTGAAGCTGACACTTTGGGTAAATATACTGCTATGAAATTAGAGTTTGATAAATCTTTCTTTTTCTTTGACTGTTACTCCTTAAAAGTTTTCCAACATCGCTGACATGTAGATGAATAACTGTCACAAATTAAAATGAAGTCGAATTTAATGTTTTCAATAAATTATTAGCTAATATTGTTGCTGTCACAGACCATCATATACCTCTAAGAGGCAACAATGTCGTAGAAGGAGTTGGAGATCTGAGATCAAAGCAGCAGATGTTGAGATATTTGCTTTTGTTGCGTCGGCTGACTTTTGGCTCGAAGCACGGGTCAAGCTCCAGAACGAATGAATCCCCCATTTCCCATGGTGCAGCTAGATCGCGTCATTGGATAGACCAAGTAAGTAAATAGTGCTATCGGTCGGTACGTCATGACCATTTGACGCACTTACCTTCATGCCCACGTTCGTATTGTGCATGTCCACACGTGCACGTAGATCCTTGTTCGAGCGTTTGCCCAGGAAGTCCTTGACAAACTTGTTTGCGTATTTGAGGTTGTCTCCGCAGCCTCCCCACTGCCACGCCTTACGGTTCTCCAGGTCGGGGGCCTCGTCGCATGTACAGCGCTCCATGCGTCCTGCGCTGCAAGCTTTGGCCATGGCATGAGTTAGACCCGCTGAGGAGATGGCGTACAAGAAGGCCGTCTCTTTAAATCCTAGAGAAGCCCGATGGAGAGTGGCAATTGGGAGACAGGAAAATAAAGGGTTTTCTAAAGAGTTGGCTCACTCACACATTAGGTTTTAAGTGCACAAGAATAAAATGCATATTCAAATGGGAAGAAAAGTAGTAATAATCACCTCTTTTTAATATGTTGGCTCGGTGGCGCCCCTCTAAGGTGCAGTTCCACCTCTCAAAGCGGAATTGGTACTGGCATTCTAGGGCGCTCATGGTGATGGCCTCTCTTAGAGTCTCCGCCACGCCCGGGTCTCGTCTGCACATCCTGCGCTGCTTCTTTTCTAGTTTGAGCCGGTCACACAGCTTGAAGTGGGCCCTGCCTATGCTCTCCTCTGGTAAAGAGTTCAGTGGCAGGACAGACAACGGTTCATTACCTGTCAACCTGGAAGAAAGCATCACAAGCCATTTGGAAACAGAAAGATACTGGGATTGTCTTGATAAAGTATTCAGACAGAACAACAGGATACTGACAAAGCTATACTGCATACACAGCACAGGAAGCACAGCTGCTCACATAATGCTCAAAAGTTTGGTTAATGTTCAAATGAATTCAGCTGTTCAGTGGTTAATGTTCAGGGGAATTCAACATTTGCTGGAGATTGAGATCAACTCTCGGTGGAGGTGTGTCTGAGTAAAGAGCAAATTCTCTGCAGTGGTGGAAAAGTCAGGTTTACCATGTAATTCTTTTGAATTTTGGATACCTAAAAATCCCGTTGTAGAACAATGGAGTTATAATTAGCTTTTGTTTTAAAGCAAAGGAGAAACAAATTATACTGTTAGCATTTTTGTGAGAAGTTTTTATCCACGGGGAAATTTAAAAGAAACGGGGCACTTAATGTAAGAGTGCCTCTGGAGTACTTTCAAAAAAGAAAATGTACTCAGTAACTTTTTATTTCAGAAGCAGGGAAATCAATATCTCTGCCCCTTACAATGTAAGTACACAGTATTATTAGTGGTGTGGGCTTTAAAAATACCTGTAGTTGTAATTAGTTTCTCCTCTCCTTTAAAACTGAAAAAAGGTTACTTACTATGTTTTTTTTACTGTAGTGACATTTTAAGTACCAGTAGGAACACAAGTCTTTGTACTGAAAATTGCAACCTATTCACAAAGATTTACATGGGCAACTGGACCGTAGGTTATGGGCTGTATATTGACGTTCTACCAAAGGTTCCTGAAATCAATTTTTTTTCCATTTTACAGCAATAAACTTACAGCATCAGCTGCATACTGAACACTTTAATACTGCAGTACGAGGTTATAATGTGCAGATGACAAGGCATTCAGTTAGTGTGGGGACATTTTAAACATTTGTACTCTGTGATCGTGTCTGTCGTGTTACAGTAAAACAGTAGCCAGCAAATGGTTGGTTAAATATTTATACCAGATCCTTCAGATGGGTGGCAGGTTGTACCTCGCTGTACAGATTTAAACATGGCACACAGTATTGCTGCTGTCATTATAAAAAGTCTTATATATCGTATAAAAGTCTTTACATCTGAAAATCTAGACTTTCTGTAGGGGACATAAAACGTGGTGATCTTTTTAGTTCTGTGTTTCTGTCCCACCTCACTCTGGGCTAAACTCTCATTTATGATGTCATCAAGGGGTTTCACTTAGGGGCAGACTGGAACAGCAATTTGACTCCATCCCACGCCACTCTGTTCATGCAAATTGTAATCGAGTACTACCTGGTCATCAGGCTTTTTACTACATAATTATTATGTCAAAAGATTATTGGACATCCACTTTGGAAACTGGAAAGTATGTTGATGGTGAAAGTGTCGGTATCTACAAAGAAAAAAATGAAATAAAATAAACTCTACAAAAGAACAACAAGTTAATTCATGTGCTCTTTTGTATTTTGTGATGTTGACATAATATCGTTATCTGATTTGACATAATGTCACAGTTATCATTAATTATGGTATGTAGCAAAACCCCGTCACTGAAACTGGCCCACTTATCTGGAATAAATGTTAACAACATTATAAACACAATGGGACCAACCAGCCAATCTCAACACTGAGGTTTTCAGGTATGCTAACAGTGCTCTCAAAATGCCCACAAAGAAAACCTTGAACTCTGCAGCTTTATTTTTTGACAAACAAAAGTATCAAACAAAATCCCCCGAAACTGAACTTAAGATACACCGCCACAAGAAGGGTGTGTGTTTAAGCTACAGTCCACCCAGACCCAGACCTTTTTTTTAACCTTTTATATTGAAGAAGACCTTCTTAACAGGTGTTACCTGTTAAGAAGCACTCCCTTGCAGAAAGTGAGAATGAGCAGATTCAAGTGCACATCTGTGCAAGTCTTTGGGGTGTGAACTCTGATGCTAAGCATGCTGTGGAGATGCATGCAGTCTGCGGGAGTCAAGGGTGTCTGAGAGGTCTTTCAACTCACTCCTGTTTGCTACATATAATGTAGCAAACTGTCAAGATGACTGTTCACAGTAGCCCAAAGTGGCCCTCAGGCTACTGGGAAATGACACGGTGCTCCAGACAGCCAATGGTTAAAGTTAATCCCAGCGCTCTTGATGAAGCGAGTACAAGTTAGAAATTATATTTTTAAATAATGCTTAAACAAAATTTGTTGTTTATTATTACGCTCAGCAACATTTATGAATCAAACAAAGGCAGACCATCAGGAATGAGCTTAAGACTCTAAGAACAACTGCATAAATGAGGCACCTGTATTCATCCTACAGCTGCAAAGTACTTTAAATACAGCAAGTAAGAATTTCAATTCTAAACATGGTATGGAGAACATGTGGCAGACTTGCACTCCTTTCGTCAGTTTATTTAAGGGATGCATATATAAAACACACAAAGCGGGGACTGCCACATAGCTGGCAAAACCTATAACCAGCGTTCTGAGGTTGTGATGGAGAGCGCAGGGCATTACTTTCATAAACACACACGGGGGACATGACTGTCAGCCTGTGACCATTTTGGTCACACCAACTGACAGGACTGGCACCCTAGTTGTTCATTATGTGTAATTTCTGGCCTCCTTTACACTGTTAAAGTGAAACTGAAGAATAAATGGATTTACTGAACTCACAAAATGCACAAGCTCTCTGGCCTGTGTGCTTTTTGCAGCCGGACTTCAGACTTTTGAAGGATACTCGTGCAAGGAGCGACACAGTATTTATCAATGAGATTATTTATCAATGATCTGGACTTCTGGCATTCAGTGTAGGCTGAATTTTCCAGTGCACTAAGGATTACAGCTTGCACATGTCAACACCAAGGCACAACATCTGAAAAAGCGTACTTGAGAGACAGTGAAGAATTATTTTATTTTGAAAAGAGAGCAATCGGAACTGCATTTATTTTTTGGGCCAATGTTTGCTGCTTTCAGCTGTGATGACAAAACATATTTAGCATTTAAGATTAACACTTTAATCCTTCATATTTCCACTATCACAGCACTAATATACCAACAGTCATAAATTGTTGTCCATCCGTTCCTGGTTGCTAAAAGTATGCATACAGCCAAACCAATTAAAAGAAGTCCAACTTTATAACTGTGAAGCGTAACCGCAGCAAATGGGAACGTTGCCTCACAGTTTACTACAGCCAAGCAGTCTGAAAAGAAGATGGAAATAAATTCTGCAATATTTTTGTAAAGGTGCAGAGCACCTGCTCACTGTCTACACCTGGTTAGTTAATGTACCAGAAGCGATGAGCGCTGATTCGCATTACTCACATTTTAGACTTCTTTATTATTTTTCAGAGAATATTCTGTCACCACTCATGATCACTTGAGTCACGAACAGAAGGTCACAGGATTTATTCAACACAAGATTTGTTTTATTAAGTCCAATAACCGACTGAAATGTTTCCCCTCGAGTGCTCAATTTAATATCAGTGAACTTAATAGTTCACAGATGTTATTTGATATTTTTCTTTACAATAAATTCATAGTCTGGTTGAGAATCCGTGTAGTCAAATCAAAAAAGGAGTCCTCGGGGTTTGCTTTCAGAATGGGTCGAACGGTTTTCTTTTTGCAAAGTGTGTTTGCCTATTCTTAACTTGTCTGACAGCAAGTTCAAATGGAAACCTGGCAAGCTGCGTCTTGACAGAGATCGCCCTCCCAACACACTTGGAGAATAAGAAAAATGTATGGTTTGAGGCGTACGCAGCGAGGCAAAGGGTGTCTTTCTCTGAACAACTGACATTTTCCTCTAAATTGTTTCACGCTTTGTTAAGACACTCTGATTGCAATGTCAAGGAAACAAACATAAAGTCTCTAAACAAACAAATCCAACGGGCCCGGCGTGTCGCGTACGATTGCCAACCTTTCCTCAGCACTTCTTTTGCAAGCGAATGTCAGGGATTGAATAACGCTGCAGAGCAAAGAACCTGTCATGTTAAAGAACATGTAAGACTTTTTTTAATGCACACAACATTTTGCTCATGCAAATGTCTGGAAATGAACACAGAGACATCGATTAAGTGTACTGCTTTGGAAAGACTGCTAATGGTAGCTGAAATATACGAATACCAATATGCTGTGGACATTCCTCAGAAAGACATGCACAGTAACACGTATCAGCTCAGACCTTCCCAAACCCCTACATGCCTGCAAGTATTAGAACGACAGGCCTCAGATGCCTCGGCAACGTCTACTTGTCTGAGACAAAAATGATGGTAAGCGTGAAGCTGGAGGGAAGCCAAAGATGACACGACACTGATCTCAGCACCATTGTCTCTTTTTCAAAGAAAGGTGGGGGGGGGGTTCTAGCTAGCTGCAAAGAAAGCCTGAAGGCAAAGCGAGGAGGAGAGGGACATTCGAGCAGAGAAATACTTCTTCACATCTCTGGAGAAGAAACTACTGGCCAAAGCTCACTCTTGTGCAATGTTTCCACTCTGTGGCAGACGAGAACGCAGTCAAATAGTATCGCAGATGTACCGTGCTTTATTTTCTTCTATATTTAAAAAAAAATGTTTACAAATGGATGCACTTTTTAATACTTGATGAGAGGAGCTGTTCATTTTAATCCGATTCAAATTCGCTGGATTCAAGATAATATTTTCCCTGGATGAAGGACAGTGACCCCTGCTATCACACAAAAGGGTCGCACACATTCCAATAAGATGATCTGAGAAAATAAATAAATAAATAAATCACACTGCTGTTTGCTGAAGAATGAACTCATTCAACTCGCTAAGAGGAAAAGAATTGGATAAGAGTTAACCTGGGTCAATCATAAAGTCGACTCTGAGACTCGGACAAAAAGGAATAACTGGAGTCTTCCTGCAACGGTGACAACAATCGCTCGCTCCATGAGAGCGTTTCTTAAAAAATATGGGACCACTTTTTCTAGAATAAATGTAATTCACAGAAAAGGTCAAAGGTGAACGACGCAAAGACAGCTGCTAATATACCGTGTAGATATCCAATTTTTTAAAGTTACCTATAATTAACCTTGTCAGATTCGTGTTCACATCAACACATCCAACAGTTTTCACTCCTACATGTCGTTTATATCACGTCCATTAAAAGCATCCATCCTGAATCCACGTGATTATCACGAAACGTGCGCGCTTCAAAGCAACGCGCATGCATCTTCGCAGTATCTTCCCCACAGTGAATAAGAAAGCACGAACATGTGTTTTCACATCACGGTCCATTTTCTGTCGTGTTTTTGTTTGAGGTGTTGGCACAGCAACACCAATTACACACGGAATATAACACCAACATATAAAACTCATTATTATCCCATGTGAGGTGGGATTCCTGCTGATGTTTGCTCAGCTTTGCTTTTTCCATTCACACTCTTGCCTCTACACACTGTGCAGACATCACTGACCTACTCTCACGCTGCACCTCCTCCACTGTCTTTCACTTGGTAACAGTGCAGTTTGTTTAGTCCTTTCTCTCCACCTGTCAGCACCTCCCATTGCCCGTGACATTTACTTTATATACATTTTCCAATGCAGCGGGTTCAGCGAAAACGGCCCATTTCACGCGGCGGAGCACGACAGTCAATCCTTCAAGGAAATCATTGACTAACTCTAAACTTTGCCATCATCACTCGCTCTCTGACTTTACATTGCACTCCTGGAAGTGACCCTCAGCTGGTAATTCTGCTCTTTCTTTATTAGTAAGGTATGTAGACAGCTAAGAATACCTACTATCTGTCATAGTCAGAAAAAAAATCCTATTACTTAAATGTGCTAGGCCTAAACAAATTCTTTCTCAGACTACAAACGCAGCTTGTTAATTACTCGTGGTGCTCATGTGCCCACAGAGACATATATTAACAGTCTCTGTATAGACATTAATCTCGAGAGTCTAAAGTTGAAAACCTTAGAAAAAGCAAATCTAAATCAAGCAAACACGCCAAACATCTGGTTGTTGAATAAGAGGTTATTTTCTCCTTTTTGTTAATGTGCGTTTGAATTTTGAACAGTTGGCGGCCAAACAGAAATTTTTGCTGACGATACATAAGAAGGGATGAGTCTTAAAGAATTAAGAGAACGTACAGGGCTTGAGCTGCGGCTCTGTATGGATGCTTTCTATGTTAGGATCTGCAGCCTCTGTAGGAGATATCCATATTCAGTAAACATGATATTACAGATTGCTGACCTAGTGTGTAATCACCCCCTGGAGATAAGAAAACCACCTGCCGAGCAATATCATTGAAAATATGTTTTCTTAAATAAAACAACAAGTTAATACAGTAAAACAAACAAAAAAAACTTTCAGTTTTCTGTTTTTTGGGGTAAGAATTCACGCAGCTACACGCATGGATCTATGTGCACACGCACGTGGAGTCTTACAACCTTAAGTCAACACCTACAAGTTGTGGCTAAATGCGCCCAGACAGGAAAAAAAAAAAAGCACAAAAGCCACAATTTCTCCATCAGCCTCAACTTGCAGGTTGTGTGGTCTACTGTCTCCTAGATCACAACCAACCCCCCTCCTTCTTCTCCTCCTTTTTTCCCCTTTTCTCCAAACTTCCCCTATTCCCACTGGTCAGTTAGTCTAAACGAATGTCAATCATTCCAACCCAGCTGTTGGCTCAAAACAAAACGGTCTCTAGACAAAACTATTGCCGTCTACGACCTTAACCTACACAAGACAATGATAGACGTGAACATGTGTCCTGGAAAAGTTTAACTGTGATGAAGACAAACTGCCGTGCTCACCTGATATTAATATGTGCAATGTAAGAAAGCATATTACTCTGAAATTCTGAGTTTTTGCAGTAAATTAGGCTTACCATCGGCGATCCCTTTTTCTTTTCCTTTCACTTTTTCCTGCTGCCATAACAGCATTTAAAAATCCTCCTTTTGGGGGGGGAGAAAGTTGTGTGCTTTTCTCAGAAATGTTGGATGAACTTCAGACCACCCTGCCCAAGTCCCATCTGGTGTATCCCAGGCCATGCCAGAGGTAGTAGGAATGTGAGCGTGTGTAGTGTTTTCCCACTGGCCCTCTCTAACCATTGCTGACAATCTGCTCCACAGCTTAGACATGAATAATTGGAGAAACCATGTATCAGTGTCGAATGACTCTCTGGTTGCTGTTGTTCACCTCCAAGAAGAAGTGTAAGAGAAGAAATCCTACACTGACCTCAGGCGTTTTCTCCATGGTGAAAGAAACTGTTAATTCCCCGAATCATTAAAACAAAAACAAAAAATGGGGGAAAGAGTAAACGATTGTGTATATGGCTAAGATAAGATAAGTCCCTAGTTGAAAGCGCTGGGTGTTGTGATTGCTTCTAACAAGCTGTGACTGACACAGTGCAGTAACACGACAAAACAAAGTGGTACTGGCCTGGGACTTAAGTAAGTCATTATTAGTTGAGTAATGAGCCTTTCTGCGTAGTGGGAATGTCGTGCAATGTCTAGAAGTACTGCTGTTCACAAAGCTAGGGGGGGAAGTCCGCTATCTTGTATGACTTAACAGGATATGACCCAAAGTTATGTCATCTGCTGTCGTTTCTGGTCATTTACAACCCACAGAGGGTATGTCAGACTACTCCCATAAAGTATCTGAAGGAGACAGGACTCTGATATTTTAAATGTATATGATACATACAAAAAATCTAGTGTCCAGCCTAACTTTTTAATCCACGACTGTGAATGTGGAAACTGGTAGCCGAGTGGCAGCACTATAGGATCTGGCCCTGGGAATGGGAGTGCGGGGCATGGTAAGAGGTTTAACTGCTATGTGAGAACTCGAGGCTTCTAAGGTCAGCAGCTCAGTTATAGTCACTGTGTGACTGGCACAGATTGGGCGTGCAGCAGTGTCCGCATGACTCCCCAGTTCTAGCCCACACCATGGCACAGAGTAGCCCTGTACCAGCGCACCGACACACCAAACACACTCAGGCACACATACTGTACTCGGCTCTCACCGATTCCACGTGCTGAACCACACTGTGGCTATTTGGTGAGACTTTAAGGTCAGAGAAATTCAGCAAAGCAGATACAAACACAGTACTTTTTTTTTCCACATATAACATGTTATTCCTTTAAATCTCATTTCAAATATTAAAGCCCAAATACCTTTTGTCACAGCATTTTTCAAAGTTAAAGACGCGAAGTGTCGATTAACCGCGTCTGACAACGATTTTTTCGGCTGTTTTTGTGCTCACTCGTGACTCGTATGTTAACGGGAGTGAGAAAAGTTTGACTCTTGACAAGTGCTTGATGATTTAAAAAGCAGCTGAACGTCATGCAAATGGGCCACTTTCAACGTGAAATGAAATCTGCCCCAGGGTGAATCGCAGAACGTCTTCCGTGCCTTGGCCTGTTCACATCAGTGTGTGTCTCACTGTGTCCATTCTCAAACTAATATTCTGCCTTTATGGATAAATAAGCCTTTTGGGAGAATCTTAGAGTATATAAGCACACCCATCCCAGTGAAGCATCTGAGTGCACATCAGCTTAGTCTTCTATATGATCGTGTTTATGCAAGATAAACTCAGGTTACCCTGCAAACAGGTGGATGATACTAAAAAAAGGGTTTTATGCTGACTGCTGCAGAAATAATCTGTTTGATTTTTTTTTTTAAAAGACACTAAATGTATCAAAATCTATTTTTCTTGGATGTGATAAAAGCAGATATTCTCTGGAAGGCCAAAGTTTTAAGTGAGGGTTTTGACAGTCTGCTAATCTTGTCACGTGTGAGGTGCCATGTCTCTTCTATCCCCACAAACTACGCAGAGAAAACTCGCCTGTGGTCAAGGATGGAAAACACAGGACATAGTGGTCACACTAACTAGCATCATCTCATCAATGCCTGACCACTAAAAGTATCTTGAGTCTATATTAGTTTTCCTGTTTTGCAAATTGCCCATGTCTCCAGCTCCATCTGCAAAGATCATCATATGTTTGCATTTTAACCAAGAAGATTTTCCTCTCCGTATCTTCAAGCAATCCATCAATGAAATGTACGCCTGGACCTGCTGCCCTTTTATAATCAAGCGTCTCTTAATTGTGGTCTGTTTGGCATCCTGATGACACGAGAACTGTACCTCCTTCAAATGTGAGCACGCCAAACGCATTTTGAAAGCCTCTCCAAACCATTCAATCTTCAAAAATATCCATCACAACCATGTTATTACACAGTATGAGCCCCATAACAGCCCACATCAGGGGCCACCGAGCTCTTCTTAACAAAGGTGAGTACCAAGCTCTGTAATTACTGATGGTTCAACCCATAAAATCAGCAGCTACACTATGCATCTTCCAGTTTAAAGACATGTAAATTTGTGCAAAAAAAAAAAAAAAGTACAGCTTTGCTCTATAAGCTTAAGTTCAAAGACATTTTGAACCCATCATGCAGGATGACCACAAGTGGGCATAAGCCAAGTAAATGTTGCACTACATTTACATTTAATGTTTTCACGTTTTGTCTCCTATTTATACACAAGAAAGACCTGATGGAAGACCATCCTGCACTCTCAGACAGTACTGCACCACCATGTGGTACCCACTAACATAGCAGGACTCCAGAAGGATGTAACAGGGTACAGAGCTCAAAGCAAAGCCTGGCTTAGCTCAAATCTGGATGTATCAAACAGAAATATAAAGAAAACAAAACTCTCTTTTAAGAGGGACGAGCGGTCAGCTATCTAAGCTTCCAGGTTCGCGTGATCTCACTACACTACACTGTCATGAGAATCCTATCTTCTTGGCTCATGCTAAAGTGATACCCTTTGAGGTGTGGCTTTGGCCACAGGATATCCTATGTAGTTGGGAAATCCCTCTATCAACGGTGCTCCCCGCCCTGCTGCACGTCAGGGCTAATCAGTCCTTAAGGCCTGGTAATGAGACGCTTGCCACCACTGTCTGCCAGGCAACGCCAGCCTGAGCCCGCACTAACTCTGCTCCTTCTAATGAGTGGTAATCACCCAGAAGCTCCCCACAAACCACTGCAGGGATGCCAGCACGCACATAAGGCAGGCAAGCCAGAAGACAGGAGGGTTGGGGGGGAGGAGGGAACCAAAGGAAATGGTTAGATGGAGCTGCTTAAAAAACAAATTTTAACATTTTTGCACTGTGCTCAAGAAGTAAGGCTCCTTTGAAACTTAAAAAAAATGCCGTTTGATACATGCCAGGAACTAAGTCAGCAAAATGATAAAATCCTCAGACGGGCTGCACACTGAAGAAAAAAGAAAAGAAACATCACTCCTCAATAAATTTACACACATCCCATTTGCTATCCTGTTGCTCTTGGCTTACTGCCTCACTTAATGGAGCGCTGAAAACAATAATTGCATCTGAAAGGAGCTCTACTCTTCAGGATCAAACCGATGATAGAGATTTTAAGGATATTGCAGCAATTAAATAGCAACCGCTATATTTGCTTCTTCCGGATGCTGCGGCGCGTCTGTGATAGTAAATCCCAGTTGCATGACTGTGGGCAGCCTTCCTGTATATGTCGCATGTGTGCTAAAGAAAAACAAACCCTTGACTCAGTGTAAGGACTCACATCCAGCACAGTTTACAAGACCGCAGAATGACAAGCCTTTTACCAAAACTTAAATTTAAACCAACAGAGTCGTCTCAGAGAGCACTCTAAGCCCTCACGGGGTCACCTGAGCAAACAAATCATCCCCTTTGCTGACAGTTAACGCCATATCTAATCAAGGTGCTGTAACCTTAAGGTAAGTAAGGCAAGCTCAGTGAGCATCTCCAATTCAAGCTCTAATGATAACGGATTTAGCAGAACCAGCACCTGCCACAACAGGCTGAGGGAAAGAAAATGAGTGTTCACATTCTTGTGGCAAAGGATGACAATTTAAGCGGGTGCTTGGCTACGCCAGGAATCCCACCCCACCCTCAGCTACAGCAGACTAGAGGCAGGAGAGATTGTGTTTATGTTACACTTATGCTCCACCGCACTTTGGATATTGGGTATGCAACATTGACCCTCTATTTTGAGTAAATCAGTACCCAGGGATGCCTCGTGCTCATGGAATACTTATTTGAACAGGTTTGTGTTAGTATGCCCCCTGGTCAAAGCTGAGCAAGACTGTGCTGGAGTGTCACCGGTGTCGAGTTTCTGGGAAGCCGGCCACGGGGCAGTCACATTTTGTGTCTGTGTCACCTGCGCAGGCTCTTTCAGTATGTTTCATGTTCCTCAGCAGCAAGGCTAAATCATTCACTGACACTCATTCATATTCCTTTCTCCCTGGGCCACAGAATAATAAATCTGGAGTATTGTAATACCACATGTCTCTCTGCACTACACATGCCACAGATAGAGAACAGACTGACATAGGTAATTGAAAGCAAGTGCTAACTGAATAAGTAAATATGCATTACCATTAGAACCATTAGGGCTGATTTTGGTGCCAATTTGGCACGTCATCTTTAATACAAGTGCCTGCCAAAGGGCGACACTGCAACAGGAGGGGAGACAGAAACAGAGAGCAGTGATACATTTGTCCTTCTAATGCAATTTTAGAAATGAATTGAAACCAAAGACCAAGAGGCAGAGAGAGAAACTACTTGATACGTGCATGAGTATTAGACATGATGATGCTTTGCTCAGAAGGGGCTGAGATATTTCCATCACACGGAACTACTGCAGGTGTCATACAACTTGCTTGCATCACCCAGTTTCCAAAATTAGTGCCAACACTTTGTGCAACACTCCACCCCCACCCCCCAACAAAGAAAAAAATATTACCCAGAGATCTGAAAAACAGTTACTGTGAGATACATAGCGTTTTACTACTTCCAAAACTTCTTTTGCCTTGACTCAATAGCAAATACATACTATTCAGATAACATTTGCCTCCAGGAGAATGTAAAACCCACTTCAACAGGTCGGCAGGTCTGACATACTAGGCTAATGGGCCCTTAGGGGACAGTTCTTGTGCTCTCTTGCAGATTCACATCAGTTCCCAGATCACCTAACACTCCTGGATCCTGCACAACACCCATACCTACCATAAATTTGACTCTGCTGGCAAAGCTTCAAGTGTCATCACTCTGCAGTCTACAACCGTTTGTCTCTGTGTGTCTGTGTGTGTGTCTACCCTGTAGGGGAGCACTAATAGCACCCATCAACAGAGATATTTGTAGATAATACAGAAAAGCACCAAGATCTTAAATGTGTTTAATGTGCATTTCCACTTGCACAGGTACATTCCAGTCTGTGGGTTTCTTTTCGGATTAAAACTCTCCAGCTCCAGGTGAAATATGGCTGCGGTCCCACCTGACATGCTGACCTCATTTGAATGACCTTGGCTTCCCAGCACTGTTAATGTTCTTCTGTAACTAAGACAGAAAAGGAAGCTAAGAGTGTAGAGTGTACGAGTAAGCAAAGTGCAGCATGAGTAGCCACTCTGAAGTGGAGGTCATAGTGGGCTACACCTAAAATCCAAGGCGTTCCCTGGGAATGACTTACTTTGAAATATACACCCGTGTGCGCTTTCTAAATGAAACAATGTTAAGTGCGGGACGCGATTCACGAAACGCTAAATTTTTCAGATTAGTTTCCTGACACGTGTTCCAGCTGTTTTCGTTTCTCCCGTTTTTATCTGATGGAGGTAGCAGAAGAAGAAAAAAACTGCCAAAGTTGTGTGATGTTTTTGCTGGATGGGGGGATTTTTTCTGTGCAAGCTGAGCAGACGTTTCGGCCACCAGTTCAGTCAGTCAGATCGCTTTATTGTTACCAGCTGTTGAGTCTGAGGCATATACACTCACCTTTCGGCTCCACGGCTGTTTTCAGAGTCGACTAAGGATATGATTTTACAAGTGTTTCAGCAAAATAACCCCTTGACCGCTACCTGCCACTCAAACGTGCTGCGCTCACTGAACAGTGGGCGCTGGCTCAATTGTCAGGGAAAGAATGGAGGGGAGGGGGCTCTCACCGGTCAAAAATCATACATACTTCCACCTATATTATATTAGATTATATTTGATTTAATGTCATTCTAAGATAACCAACACACTGCTACTTTTTTTTAATTAGCAGCACCTTCACTGAGGTAAATTCTTGAGCAGACAACCGGCTGCACACACCAGCTGTGAGGCCTCCAGGTGATACCTCGCTGACCCGAAATCAGTGCTTTAAAAAAATAAACTTCCTTATTCCACTTTCTAAACTCACTAAAGAGTTTTCAGTGACTTACGACATTAAAAAAAAATACCTGCTTTGAACCAATCAAATCAATGAAAAGTAGCATCATGGACTTAACAGTGCGTCTGTCATCTCTTACCCGAAATATGCTATGGTGGGTCCAGGCAAGTTGAGAAGATACACTATAACTGTGAACGATAACCATCCCAGGAGTAGGTGTCCATCCAGCATTTTGCTGCGGCTCCAGGGCAGATCATTTCGTTTCTCCTGAGTAGCTGTGTAAAATCCCTTGTTGAACGTTCAACACTTCTTATACAGAGAGGAGCTGCTCTGCGCTCCTCCCATCAGCGGAGAGAGAGGGGGGGGAGGGAGCAGCACCGCGATACATACAACCCAACTGATTCACAATTCCCCTCTCATGTTTCAGAAAGATTATTCATCTCAGTGCGTCTTAATTTATGATTGGTGTGACAGTTTCTCCTCTGTGGGCGTTTTAAGCACCACGCAGTCGGTGTTTGTGCAGATTGAAGTCGCTCTGAGCCGGACTGGACGGTGTGATAAAATACCTGCACTCAGTGACTGTTTATTTCCAGAATGGCAAACCAAGAATTGGTTTGAGTGCAGCACAAGCAGCACTGAAATATCGCAGCAGTGTTATTGTAGTCTATACACTGCCCTACATAGAAGTCCAGGTGTGTTTTTGTTTTGGATTTGGTGTTTTAAAATGTCTTTCATGTGCACGTGTTGGAAACTAGCTGAGGGTTATTGTTACAAGTACTCTACTCAGATACTCAAATACTATAAGTATACTTAAGTATGCACAGCTGATGAAAAACCCTTACCACAAGGGCACCGCTGACTACAGAGGAAGATCATGTGATTTTACTGAAAGCACCAGAGCAGCTTCTGGAGTAGTTTTTATTATTATTATTATTATTATTATTATTATTATTATTATTATTATTATTATTATTATTACAAGTGTATTTTGCATGGCAATTGTGTTATAAACTCATGTTTGATTTGTTTAGGTTAGAAGTTTTATATTGCTGTTATGGGCAATTCACTCACACTCATTTCTGATACTTTACAAGTATAATTTTACTCGTAGTATAATTTTACCTTAGAACTGAAGAAGCTTCTCGGATGAGAGGTGAAACGTCTTCAAGTAACTTAAAGAAGTCCAGACGCTTTTCTTTGCAAGCTCCTTTGACTATAATTTTACTCAGATTACTACTTACAATAATGTTGTTGTTGTTGTTTTGTTCTTTTTTGTATAAGAAAAAGATTGTGTGCATCCCTCTGTAGACATTTCTATCCTCCAAAGTGTGTCATACCTTGGTTCTGTAATCAGGATTTTGGGGTAGTTCACACATTTACAGCTTCCTGTTTTGTAGATCTTGCCTAAAGAGTGTCTACTGAAGTTAAATATCCGTCAGGTCTTGCCTTTTTGCAAGACGCGGTGATCAGTTCTGCTAAACCAGCTGCGCTGAGGTGAGTTCACCCGCAGTTCACAATGAAGTAAATTTGTCCGCAAATATAACTGTAGGCGATTTCACAAGAAATCTGAAAGTAGAAGATGAAACCTTTAATCGCTTTGCAAAATATCATATTGAGCATCATAAATCAATTGGCAAGCTATCAATCGTTCAAGGAAGTAATGTGAACCTTTTGGCAGGCCTGCTCCTGAAAAATATTTACTCTTCCTACGCACCGATTGCTCAAGATTTTGAGATTACCAAAAGTTTTGGTTATTGTCACAGAATGCCTTCTTTAACATGCGATCACCTCTGCCTCACTGGTGTTTGAAACATGTATGCTTGTAGAACATATATGGCCCATGAACATATACAACTGCAAAGCTTTATTTAATGAATGCACATTTTATCCTCTGATGATACACAATTAGGTTGTTATTTATTTTTCCCAGAAACACCCGGCTGATAAAACAGCAGCGTTCATAGATTTCTACACAATCAGTGCAATTACAGTGGGAGTGAGAAGCAGCACTGGTTGACATAGCTGACCTCTTGATTTGTAAATAATATCCACTTACTGTTTGCCAGCTGAGAATATCTTTAGGCAGGGACAACCCTTCTTAACTCCTGTGTAAACACCTTTCAATCGCTCAGCTACCAACTAACATCTTTTGTGTCCACACACACCTTGATTTTTGGCACGTAAACAGAGAGAGGGATCTGAACTTGGGACGAGTCCAGGTTTTGCTCAGCTACACCTGGGGAGCACTCCTGCCAGGATTCAAGATGAAGTCTATTCATTCCCAATCTCAAACAATATCCAGAGCATTCAGCGCAGATGGGCCAAGTGACTTCACCGAGCCAACTTTCTACTTACTGTGTGTAAACACAACAGCACCTCAAATTAAAGATTAAAGCCAGCAAGTTTTAAAATTATAATTGCACGCTCTGGGTGATATTGGATCTGTGCTGATCACTCCCCAAAAAGACACATCAGCAGTTATTAATCTTTCAAATTTTTTGTGCAATTAATCTTTCGTTCAGAGGTTTTAAGCACTGACTGAACTAGTGTGGAAAAGTATTTATGAGCAGAACTTTGGTATTTTGAGTTAAATGCTTATTAGCTTTCTAGGAGAATATGCAGCTGGTTACCTTAGCTGAACAGAATACAAGCTTAGCTTACATTTGGCTGACCAAAGGTTAAAAAAAAAAATTTAAATCCACCTACCAGCACCTCTAAATATCACATATTGGTTTAACAATCCATAGAAAAATCAAGGTAGTTTGACATTTTACATTGATTTATGTGTTGGAAGAACACCACCACAGTCCACAATAAAACTACGTGTTGATGTTTTTATACTCTAGTTTTTGCAATCAGCTAAAGCTTCAGAAAGAGAAGGAGATTGTGTTGTATTTAAAATATACCTCCCTGTTTCCACCCTTTTTATTTAGGCGATGCTGAATATAAAGATTAAAAGATCTTCTCATCTTACTGCCCATCTGAATGCATATTTCTAGTCACTTTGTCAAAGCAGGTTAATCAAGACAGCTCAAGCTGTAGTTCTTGCAAGTTTATTTTTTGCATGATTTCCCTTTCAGTTTGGACAGTGCTCAATATAATCTGAAAATTCGCACAGGTGAGCACATGAAAGCACAGGAATGCGCTTTTTTTTTCATCATTATAAGCTTGTCAGTCCTTCCTAAAGGGCAGTTATTCAAAAGCCTATAGGCCCCCTGTAAGGGCCTTGCTTCTTAATAACACCTGGTGTTAAGGAGATCAGCGGGAGGGTTTGTCAGTACATGACAAGAATGGACACTAATCCCAAGCAATACCCACTGGTCCTGCATGTCTCTTGAGTGGGATAATTGATTCCCACACCCTTCTTAAAACATGCTCGCCCCCTCTTCTCAGACCGAGCAACCGAGAAAACAGAGCTTGTTTCATTCTGGCGTCGAGGGAACACCGCTATGAGGACAAAAGCGTGTGCTTTTTCTTTTTCTTTTTTACTTTCTTTTTTCCCCCTAAAGCTCCTATGAGAGTTGAACTGAAGGCTGTCATAAGTGTTGTAGGTGGTAGTAGAAATTTGTTTGGTAATAGACCCTAATCTCTTCAGGTTGTCTGGAATATTCCTCTCTTTGCTGTTGCAGATCCCGTAGCTAGGCCTCCTCCTGCTTCACAGACCTTCTCTCAGAGGAAAACATGCATATAAGGGAACTAAATGCATTTTTTTAATAGATTAAGACAAGTAATACAATGCAGAAAAAGAAACAAAAGCACACAAAAAAATTCCACCAACTTTGTTTCAGCTCCAAGTGTGACCAGAATACTCATTTCAGATTAGAGTGTTAGACTGCAGTGTTACATTTCTTTGCAATTACAATGAGGTTCCCTTTGGGCTTTGAGGTTAGTCTGACCATTGAAATAAGTTGGAATGTAGTGTAGGATGTAAATCGAGTCTGGGGTATTTCCTTGAGAAGGCGAATGCATTCAAAACATCTCAGTGTTACGGCACATATTTTAAGAAACAGGGTATACAAGGCAAATTAGACAATAGGAGGTGATCTAGAAAGATGTAGGCAATTAGCTTAATTCAAGGCAGATTGCATCTCGTAAAAGGTATGCAAAGTTCACGCAGAAATATGGTTTTGCATTCTATATAAAATGTCATTTTGAGTAAAGAGCAAAGATTAGATTCCTCCTCCCTCTCCTCGGAGACTTGTGTATTAGCCTTGGTCTGACCTTGTCTTGATATCACATCCCTGGAGAGGAATGTAAATCGTATCCGTCCAATCCCAACCCAGTTACCACCAAACTCCTTGTTCTCACCACCTCTACTCCGCTGCAGGGCCACATGATCTTTTCCATGTACCAGACATAATTTGTGGCTTAGGTTTGGAGGCTGACGGTGCGTCTGCGCCACTCTGCTGTTTCAGGCAACCGGCGCACCATCTGCAGCAGTTCTCAGCATTCAGGATACATACAGGAAGAGTCCGTCTTCGTGGGCTATCACGAGAGCTCTGGAAACCTCCAATCGCATCCGAGACAGCAACAGTTTGGGGATTACTGATCAATACATTTAACATGTTTTTCTTCCACTAGGAAGATTTTTTTTGCAAGTTAAAAAATAAAGGAGCAAAAAGCCCCACTAAAAAACACGCCGCTCTTAATTTAGGAGACACCATGATTGTTGTCTAATTCTCACTCTTGGATTTCTTGTGCAAAAACAAAACAGTAGCTGCTCTCTCTGTTGTGGAACTTAATCCCAGTCCTTCATTTGTGGCAGTTAACCTATCATCCATGCACATTTTCTAGTGAAGTGTTATGACACACCTGAACCAAATTGTATGCGAGCGTGTTGTGGCCTGAAAATGTTTAAGTATGCACATCTAAGCCACTGCTGCCATGCAACTGCATAATGGATACTTTCCTTCCAAAAGGCATATTTTGGATTGTTTCATTGTATAACAAATTTGTTATGTAACAGCTGTATTAAAACAGTTTTGCTCACGCAAGCCTACATTATGCTTTCTTGTAAACAATGACATTAATATCAGACCGCAGGCTGCTATTGCCCAAGCAGCTTGAAACAATCCACCTCATGGTTTTCCAGCCACGTGTGAAACACCCAGCCTGAGAGGTGTTTGCAGAATTGCAGTTTTCTATTTGCCCTTGAACAAGCATTGCTATTCATCTAGGTTGACTTCATTCGACTGAAGAGAGCACCTAGAATGACACAAAGCAGTCTCAACAGTAAAAGCCAAGACATGTCAGCAGTTCTGTGCCAGGAAACTACAGGTTGCTGTACATAGACAGACGGGATGGTAAATGTATAGTGAATGGGTCGCGGTCCTGACCGGCAGGTGTTGTTGATGGAACGGTATGATCTGCTTTGCTTAGCATTAATGAAACAAGACAGAGTCCAGCCGAGCAGCTGCAGCCGGTGCAAGTCTCCCCCTCTGCTGATTGCAACCTGGGATGACCCCAGGAAAAAGTGTCAATGTGTGGGAAAAGATGAGTGAAGAAGATCAAGAAGACAGAGGAGAAATGAAGACTTTGTCGTTTTCTCAGCAGCTGATAAAAAGCACTGCTCCCTGATATGACATGCAAGGCTGTTCCTGTAACGAAAGCTGTTTTGTCTCTTCGTGCTTTCTGGCCCCCAGAGCTTCATCTCACTGCCCTAATGTGTGACTTCACCACTAAGACAATTATCTGAGTCACTCTGAGGAAAAATCTTATGACCAAAGACCTCCACCAAAGACTGATTTAGACTTGCTTTGACCCACACAGAGAGACAATCATCTATTTGCTTCTCAAGGTTTCAGATCGTGACCTCCTAGGGAGTTGTTTTATTACATTTAGATCTCATTCAGCTTGACTTTAACTCTATGTCTACATATGTGTGTAACAGAACCCTGTATATCCTCTAGTACCCCTTTCACCGATGTGTTTTTGTCTTTTAGGCAATTTTAGTATTAGATATGTTTCCCTTTTATGCTAATACTTCTCTAAAGGACTTCTCTTTGAAGCTCTAATAATGTCTTTTAGATAAACTAAGCAGTTAGTTTTAGATTTGTGACTCTACACTCAGTCAAAATCCTCAAACTTTGCAGCATGAACTTTCTGGGTGACATCTGATAACTAGAGTAATTTGAATTCATTTGAAGTTACTTGTCCAATTTTTCTCCAATTTGCAAAGCAGATTCCTCCCTCACTATATTTATAACTGGCTTCTAGGTTGAGATCTGGTGACTGAAGGCTATAACACACAGTATTCTCACTCATGTTTGCTTCTATTAGTTTATCCTTTCAAAAATGTCTTTAATCTTTTCGTTGCATCTGCTTGGCCCTCCATTCTACTGATCGGCTAAGATGCCATATTACAATAAATGACGTGCTTTAGGTGTGTAGTTAAACACAGCAAATGTGACGTCAACATGAGTTTGAAGTTCCTGATTTCCCTTATCAGGAGGCTTTTTACACCCTGTATTGCCAAGAGGCAAGCGGGGCAGATAGAAACGTCAACGCCTGTGGTAATGCCCATCCTGAAGATAAAGTCAAAGCAGGGGCAGAGCCTTAGCTTTGTTTCCCATGTCTGGAGATCGTCAGAGAAGCACAAGGGAAAGTGATGAGTTGTTTCCAGGTGTGAGCTCGTGGGGCGTGTCACATCTTATTGAGGCAGCACACAGCAAACATGTGGTATTGTTTTTAATGATCATTTACAGGAAAGAGCATTTGTGGTTGCGACACAGCACAACAGATGATGATGATGAGAGAGATCAGTGCAGGCTGTCGCAAATGCTCAGCTTACATCTGTTTTGTTTGTTTTCTTCTGTGCTCGCCAGAACAATCAGAAAACATTATCAAAGTGAACCACCACAGATCAAGTCTGATTTGATAGAAATATTCAATAATGTCAACGACGCAGCTACATAGCTCTTTATTTCCTGACGTTTAACTTGTATTTGTTATCTGTTACTGCATTTCCAACCAATTGGGGTTTTTTTAATCTAACTTTATTGAATAGATTTATCTTTGATTTTATCTTCTTTTATATTGCTTGACATCAACCTCCCTTCCTTAGAGATATAAAAGTGCTTGCCTTTTTTAAATTTCAGATCTTTACAAAAGCAACCAAAATGTGTGCATACACGCTTCAAATTTAGATTTTTTTTTCTATTAAAAGCTCAGCAGTGATAGAAGAGCGGATCACAATTCCACTACAGCGGTGACATCTAGTGGTGCTTTTGCATTTTCACGTAGCACAGACCTAGTTGAGTGCAGTAGCTGCATTAAATCCTTAAAATCCTTTAAATCCTTGTTGTATTTGTTACATCTTATGTAAACACTTTAGTGTAAGAATTAGCATTAACAGCTTCATGTTACACCAGGAAAATATTTGTGGAAAATTGAGTGAAGTAATGAAAATGTGATTAGTTCAGATATTTTTCTATGGCATGATGTTAGCGTGGCTGTGTTTTGTCAAACAGGGGGAGGCCGATGATGCAGAGCAATGACAAGACTCACTTGTCAGACACGACTCCCTTCTAAGGGTGCTTTTCTAAATGTCATCACCATCAGAGTGAGGTCACCATGGGCACACAGAGGTGCCCTGATGTCCTTCTGCTCGCTCCGGGGGAAAACCTGACTAGATGGGCTGCAGGGAATGAAGTAGAGCTGTGAAAGATGGAGAAAAGAAACTGAACACAACCTCATTTACGTTTTGTTAGTGAGCCGGTTATTATAAGAAGACATGTTGATCGTGTGACTATGTAGAAATAACAACATGTTTGCACTCAAATCTTTAAGGAGCTATTTCCACTTCCTGGTAAGTCTTCTATATTCAGGTGCCATAAGCTTAGCAGGCATCACATTTTTCTCATGTATTTAACATTCACTGGCTTGGCCTCAGTACCAGTGCTGACAGCTACTGACTCAGTCCATAGCTGCTCCAAATTCCAGATTTCCACCTCTGCGGTTGCCTAAAACCCACTGACTGTACAGTGCATTTCTCATTTTTATTTAGTGTTTGGTTTTATTTATTTATTAGCAAACAATTTATATTTATGGTAATAGTAGATGAGTTATTTAAAGCAGCAACAACGACAGTAGGATCCGCAACATTTATCTGACAGTTTGCCATCGTTTTGCTTTAAGAACTGCTTTAATTCTTCAAGGCATAGATTCAATAAGGTGCTGCAATCATACCTCAGAGATGTTCTATATTGATGTGATGACATCACACAGTTGCTGCAGATTGTTGGCTGTACATCCATGACATGAATTTCATTTTCCACCACTTCCCAGAGGTGTTTTATTGGACTGACATCTGGAGACTGTGGAGGTCATTTGAGGCTGTGGTGTTTAAACTGTGTTCACTTTGTACTAAGGGGCTTAAAGTTTGCCAAGAAAATATCCTCCAGACCATTGCACCACCACCAGCCTGAACCCTTGATGCAGGGCTGGATTTATCTGTGCTGTCTTGGTGTATATGCCAACTGTGTTTAAGAAAAATCCCAGTAGATCACCAGTTTCAGAAATACTGAAACCAGACAGCCTGGCAACAACAACGAAATCAGTAAGATCACCTTTCTTCACCATTTTGATGCTAGGTTTGAGCTTCAGCAGGTCAACTTGTCCGTGTCTACATGCACACAGTTGCTTGCAAAGTTGCATTAATGAGTGGTTGAACATAACAAAGTGACTAGTGAATACATACTGTAGACTAATGCTGCTACTATTATGACTAATGATACATAATAACAACATGATAATAGTAATAATCCGATTTTGATTAATGTCCAAGGAAATAGCAATCTTCAGTTACTGTGGGGAAATATATCCTCTGCTCTTGTTTAAGATTTTTACTTAACATGAGAAAGTTCTCCTGTAGTACATGTGTTGTAAGCAAGTACATGCGGTACTTAAAATAAAAAATAATAATAAATTTAAAAAAACTACTTCTTCTGTGGCATCATTCCTGTTTTAACTATAATAGCACATATACATACAAATCCATACACCAGTTAAGTCCAGGCAAGGAGTAAAAAGAACAAAAAAAAACCCAAAACGCAGAAACTGTATAAACTTCAGTGTCAGTAAAGAATGAATACTTTAGTAAAAGTAATTGTCTAATGATCATATTCAGGCAAAACATTTACAGACTTAACTGCATTCAAGTCATTTAAAGCTGCCTTACATTCATCAAGTGAGACTCGCTCCTTTAGTTTTAGATGATTCCAGGAGGAAGGAGCTAGGTGCAAATCTTAAGGCTGTTTTTCCAAATTCATTGTAGCAGATAGAAGGAATAACTCTTGGGTATATAAGACAATAAATTCCCACACTTATTGAATATAAGTCTGTAATTAAGATGGGAACAAACCAAGAATAGCCTTCTAAATAGGAATAAACCAGTGCTTGGGTCTATGACGCGACAATGCAGACAATCCAACCTAACGTGCAGTGGTGAGTAAGAGCTTTAAAGTTTGTACTGAATCTTAGTGCTCCGTGATAATGGTATTGCAGTTGATGTTGTAAAGTTAGTTTTATTTGAAAAGATGTGATTACCCTTTGCTTGACTTGCAATGTACAACGATGTCAACTAGATGGCGGTAACATCTAGTCTTCGACCCCATTAAAGGTGTTTTTTTCGTTCTGCGCTGGCTTTCAGCCTTCTGCGCCTTCGGTTTGCCAGCAACGTGAGGAAATTTGAAAATAATGGCAGGCAAAGCTGAGTGGCCACTATGTAGCCAATTAACGAGTCACTGAACCGGCCAGGGAACGGCAAAATGAACGCACCGGGTATACTTATTTTGCAGCAGACCAAGTATGACGGTGTGGAGACCGTAAGAAAGTGTGCAAGACGCACATGGAACAGCTGCATTTGTGCAGTAAAGCAAATAAAACCTTCACTTTGTGCAAGCGTATTTTCTGTACAGGGTAGTCACAGCTATCAAACAATCCATGGCTGGGCATGTGTTGATGCTGCTGCAGCTGAAGCTGCCGTACATTAATCCAGTTTTTTAATTTTTCCTGTTGTTGAACAAATTCCCCCCAAATTCCAAAAAAAGCAATAATAATGCATGTGGATGTTTACTGAAACTGAACTCACTACTCTCGTAGTTACGATCATCTTCATAGCAACGACAGGTGCTGACTAAAACACTGAAGTGACTGAACTTAACTAAAACTTGAAGTAGTGAATTTGTTCCCCCCTCTGTATCGCGTCACCAGCCTCTGATATTGCACAACAGGCAGCTTTTTCCTTTCTTCCTTTTTTAACTCCAACGACAAGCATCACTGCCTGTAGATAAAAGACCGGTCCACCTCATATCAGCTATCAACAGCCACTTGACACTGAGAAGGGAAAAACCGACAGTCAGCTTTTTAGAGACAGTGTTGCGGCCAATTTTATCGGATATTTTCGTTGGAATGGCAATCTGACAGCTCATCATACAGATAGTAATATTCTTAAGTGTGTAGCATTAGAAGTGGATGAAGTAATACCTTTTGAGAATAAAAGAAAATGTTGCTAATCAGTGGCTTTTAAACGCCAAGGTGCGCCTAATTTATCGGCTGATAAAATAGAAATAGAAAATAAATATATAATACAATTAGAGCATCGTTTTCACATTTTACAATTTCAGAAACTATATGCTGCTGACAGAAATCCTGAGGTTTTATATATTTTTCAGATTTTAAACTATATAAAAAGATATTAGCTGTTTATTTGTAGGGAATTTAAATAAAATTTTGTTTTTGCTATTTTTTTTTATTATGGCCAGATTTATTAAATTAAGCCAACCCTTCAGCTTGTTAGAAGCACTTCCAAACCTCTAATTTTACATTCATGACAAAGAGGCGCACATAAAGGACTGGAGAGGCTTAATTGTGGTCTGAAGCAATTCACACATATTTATTTCTGCATTTTAGAAGCTTCAAGCCAGGGAGTGAAATCCGGACAGGTTGTTATAGCTACGCAATCCACAGGGGTTCCGATGTCTATTTAAAAACCTTCAGACCCTCCCTCTCTCCTTTAAACAACATTATATATCACACACACGCTGCATGCTAATGCCGAGCAATTCTCAGTGAGCACTAAAACACATCTTAAAATTAGCTCATTCTGGTGTTTGAGTTCAAGCTCCCTGACATGGCAACAGAGGGAACATATAATCAGAATTCCCCCTTTGGCAATACCTGCTGATTGGGTCCTAAAAAAAAAAAAAAAAAAAAAAAAAAAAAAAAAGCAAGCGGCTTTTAACTTTTAATATTTGGCTCTGAGAGTTCTGCCACGAGCACTCGCGAAAGAGAGAGTTGCCTCTGATTTTTCTTCTTTCATTTTTTTTCTTTTGGAGAAGAGAAATAAAAAATTGCCAGTGCAGCTTCGTTTTCGTCTTTTGTTTTTCTTTTTTTTTTCTTAGCACTTCGGTTAAAATCCGTACGCGGATGAGTGCGCATGTAGGCATTCTGCTTGAGATGTTTTACGAAACTTTAAGGATGATATACCTTGGATGTTTCCTGTTGCTCTGTGGGCTTACGCATGTCATGGCAAGCTATCCTATCTGGTGGTAAGTTTAATTTTCATTATTTCCCGGACAAGAAGTGACACATTAAAAAACATGCGGGGATTGTGGATGACCTGTAATTTTGAGTTGTTATAGTTGTGACTGCTTGTCTGTCAGCTGCAGAGCTTTAGCGTGTGGTGACGGTGATCTTTTAACGTTACTTTTTATAATATTATAAGACATGCACAATGTGACTTTCTAATCGGGTCATTAAAATGACATTTAGTAACCCATGGAAACCGAAAGTATACAGGCGAAAGGATGGGCTGAATTGTAAACGCAAGAGATGAACGAAACGTGCAACTTTGCAAATCGGGAGCAATTTTGATCTCCAGAATGCAGCAGGTGCAAACTTTATGTGCTTGGAAGCGTGTGTCTATGTGTGCTCGTGCGTCCAGTGTGTGCGTGTGTCTGTGTGCGCGCGCGCGTGGTGATGGTGATGTTGTCATTGTATGTTGCCATGTGTTGTCATTTTTGCACTTAGCTTAATGTTTTCAGTCTTTCTGCCATGTAAATGCCAAAAAGAACCAAATGCGTGACGCTGACATTAATGAAGCAGAGCAGAGCTGCGTTAAAATTACGATAGTGTAATTAGTTTAAAAAAAACTACAGGATTATTGTATTTTGGTATGTTGTGCTGTTTTGTAATATTTCAGCTTCATCCATCAGTCTTAGCTGTTATCAAAGCACAGAAATATATATATATATATATATATATATGTATATATATATATATATATATATATATATATATATATATATATATATATATATATATATTTCTGCCTGATTTCTAATAAATCATTCAATATTTGGAGGACGCTTAATCTACTTTTCTTAATGGGTCCCCTGGTGGTAAGACTGATGAGAAACTAATTACATGCTCAGCTGGAAGGAAATCCTGATATAAAAGTGGGCCCTCTGGATGGAGCGATGGGGGGACTGCACAAACTACTTTTTTTTTTTTTTTTTTTTTTTTCCAGTGTAATTGAATGTTTGGTTTACTTTATTTACTTGATGCCAGTGCAAGATAAAGTTTTGCATTTTTTTTCTTGGTACTTTGGCAAACACAGCCAGGGAAAACCTTGAAATTCACCCTTCATAAGAGTTTTCTTTCTTCTTTTTTTTGTGGAGCTTGTTATGAATGACACAATGGAAGAACAGTTTTCCATTCTGTCATAGCTGAAACCCTGCAGCAAGCCCAGAGCTAACTTCTGTGTTGATTGTTTGATTTTGGAGGGTGCCAGTGATTGAAGGGTCTAACAACAGGGGTAAACATAATGGAAGCAAATTTTGCTGCATCACTCCCGCCTATACAAATAATGTCTAAGTGCAAAAGTAACTCATGAAATCACTTTTCAGTTCTTTCATTCCTGACACAATGCTGAACTTTTTTTTAACTTGAAAGATTACTTGAGTGATTTTTCTGTCTCATGGCAACTCATCCCAAGTCAAATAATGTGGTTCCTTTGGGATTGCACTTAGCATGCCTGCATTGTCTTTCCGTTTGCTAACAGCATGCCAGCCATCTATGATCTAGACCTTCTGTGAAAAGCAGCTTATGATGTTTTGCTGACAGAAGCTTGCCTTCAAGCAGCCATGGGAGCTGCATCACTCTCAACCCCTGCACCGCAGTCGTTCTTGGGGATACGGCTCTGCACTAAGACAGGTTCATGTCTGTCTATTCTCGACCTGCCATGACATAGCCTGGCTGCACCCGCCACCCCACCACCTTCTTCACTGGTCCACCCCACCTTAGAAGATAAATACCTGGAGGTGAAAGCTTGCCGCACATTCCTTTTCCCAAACATATTCTCTTGATGTCAAAGTCGGCTCCAAGGCCTCAGGGCCCACAAGTAAAGTGGTAATTCTAAGGCACCCTGCTTGGGCTTGCTGAAATATGCATTAAACCTGTACTGGATAAACTTAGATGAGTGGGGGAAACTTTGTACTGAGGCAAAAAGTCATATACATCGTATATATTTTGCTTAATTTATCTGTAACAGTTATCACTAAGGTGCTCCTTTGAAAACAATAGCCTTAAGAGCATGAGTGAATCCTGTGTTTCCTCATTAGTTGTACTAAACATCACATGTGCAACATCTCTGCAAAGCAGGAGAAAATCAGTGGATTTCTTTTTTTTTAGAAAGAATTAAAGAGATTAAAGTTGCCAAGACTCAATAAATACCTAAAATCTAAATAATACAGCAGGTATTTTAAAATAGTTGTTGGAATTAGTATCCAACAACACAGTCTTTTGTGCAATAACTTCTTAAAAAATCATAAATCATCCATGGTGAAACATGCCCCGCCGCCTCTCACGGGCCATTTCCTAACACAGAAAAGAGGTGGCAGGGATTACTCAGCCCCAATGAGACAGGCATGGAGACTCTTGAGCCAAGCAGCCTAAGCACACTGACTCACATTGAGCTTGTGGGGTACAGTTCAAGACAGTGACAGGCCAGAAATACCTCTGCTGACCCTCATTGGTGTGAGTACAAGGACCTTTAAAGTTGCTGGTTTTCCCAAGATGATATTGCCACTGACCTTCATGATTACCTGCTGTTGAGATGCACACTTGCCAAAAAAATTTGAATGCAGGTTCAAGAAGAGACAGAGAAAGAGCTACAACTGACAACTCCCTTCAAATCCATTAAAAAAAAGAGAGCTCTGCTCCTAACCTGAACATCTGTACCAGTTCTCTTTGGCTGATGAACTTTCACCAGTAAAAAAGAGGTCAATTGTAGTAGGAAACTGCCTTGTGTATTGTTGTTTGTAGCAGACAAAAGGCAGATAAATGCGATATGTTCTGAAGAGGTTTTTAGCATGCCATTGCTCACTTACTGGCTGTCTCATTTATGATGAATTAGGCTGGTGTAGTCTGTAGAAATTAGGCAAGAAATTCTGTTGAAACCAATGTGACTCATTGCTTTGATGTTTTCTTGGGAGAAATAACAGGAGTAACTCATTGGGTCAGTTCATGGCTCAGGAGCACCTTTGACACCTGGCAGACATCCTTAATAATTACAGAGAGCTGAAAATCAACCTTTGAATGTAAAACCTAATTGAGGTATTAAAGGTTGGTACGATGAAAGCCATCAGAAACCGTCAACATGTGGGGTCATTTGACTGTGAGGCTCTTTCTTTTCTTCAGGTTAAAAAAAACCCTGCCTGAGGGCCAAAGTCAGGAATTTGGTAATCTTGTTTTGATCAGCGATTAGTCCTTGAACAGCAGTGAACAGGTCAGCAGATAGTGAGCTAACTGCAAAGCAAAACACTGCACACCTGCTCTTAAGCTGCATTTATAGAGAATCTACATTAACCATTATGACTCCAGCATCGCCCAGGGGATGACAAACTGAACACTCCTTCCAGCGTTCAGTCCTTAATAGACAGTTGATGTAAATTAAGGGCTTGTCTTGATTGCCAGCAAGCTACTTTGTAGCTACTCCAAAAGGTATTTGCCAAAGATAACAGGAACTGTGCTATTCAGTAATTTGGCTGTTCTGTGCCATTATGAAAGAGTCAAAGTGCTGATTTGATAATTTACCATAGAAGGCAATTACTGCAGGCCAGTTATTCATGCATTAAAAGAAAAAATATCATTTTCATCCATCTGTTTTCCATCCATGCTTCTATCCAGCTTATCCCGGCCAATTTATTAATTTTTATAGATATATATATATATAATCAAATGTATTTAAATGGAGAGTTCAGAATCCAAATTCAAACCTGTTAACTGCTTTTATATTGGTAGAAGAGAAGAATTAGAAGCCGGAAGTAAATATTTGATTTGCTTTGGAAATCTGTTTTTTAAGTCATTGAGGGGCAGAGCTTTGCTGTTTTTAGGCTAAAGACAAATCGAATCAGCCTCCAACACTTTTTGCACTGCTTGATTAGAATTCTAAGAAAACTATATAAAATTTTAAACAAAATGGCATAAATCAGTATGCCTTTTGTGCAATGCGGAAATTCCAAAACATGGCCATGCAAGCACCCTGCAGTGTCTTTTTAAGTCCTTCTTAAAAATGGGTCATTCATAAAATGGATATCCAATATCTGTGATTACTACCTGCTAAAAGTCTTAATTGAGAGGACACAGAAAATAAAGACAAAGAGAAAGCAATACAGGCACAAAGAGAGCAAGAGAGAGAGAGAGAGAGATGTAATCAGTGAACCAAGTTTGCACTTGTTGTATCCCAGAATACCTTCCTCAAAAGAAAAAAGGAGGGGAGGTTCAGCGTTACTCTTAATACACTCTCTGAAGTTTCAGCGTAGGGTTTGCACTCTTATTACCCTAAGCTGAAGGCCTGTTAAGTGTGCGGACAGTTAATAACAAGGTGCAGTTTTCCAAGTTGTCAGCTTAAGGTCTATGAAGACCTCTGGATGCATAACGGACTTTCATCTTAAACAGAAACACTGCCTGCTTCTGAGACTGCAGGGCTGCAATTTCAATACACACAAAGGCCAGGTGCCTGGAGAGAGGGTAGTTGAAGGGATAAAGAATGGATGTCTAATGGTAGCATCTGATACAGAAAAATAAACACACACAATCAAACGTACTCAGACGTAAAATTACACTGCACCAGGAGGGAAATTAGTCCCCCACTTGAGTGGTGTTATATCAGTAGATAAAGATGCAGACAGATAAGATATAATTATCCAAATGCACTGACAACACGACTTCCTTTCTGCTTGTAGGTCACTAGCAGTCGGCCACCAGTACTCATCACTGGGCACTCAACCTATCCTTTGTGGCAGCATACCAGGCCTAGTGCCCAAGCAGCTGCGTTTCTGCCGGAACTATGTGGAAATCATGCCGAGTGTGGCTGAGGGGGTGAAGATTGGCATCCAGGAGTGTCAGCACCAGTTCAGAGGCCGACGCTGGAACTGCACCACGATCAATGACAGTCTGGCCATTTTTGGTCCAGTGTTAGATAAAGGTAATGTTACAAAGCACACAGAGTTTTCTTTCCTGCTACTTTTCTGTCAAAAAATAACAATTTGTAGAGTCCTTAAGTCTATAAAGATATTTTCTTGAAGAAATGCCACTTATCAGTAAAAAGTAGGCAACACTTTTTGCAGAAAGAAAAACAAACTATGCCTTTCTTTGACAGGAAAAGATGACCAGAGTAAAGTAGTATTATTAGCTTATGATGACTCCACTGTCTTTGAATATGTATTTGAGAATGTCTTAATCTCTGCAAAGTTCTTGGAAGTATTTAGCTCTTTAAACCGACTGAAAAAAAAAGAGCAATAAAAGTGACTTATCATGTCTCTCTCCTGATTAACTCTCCCATTAACAATTCTATATTCCCTTTGTCTTATATTTGCATTAGAAGAGCTGCACTCCCAGCATGCATCATTCATTATGCTGATTCAAATCCTTGTTTAAATAGACTTTAGACTGAACAAGTCTCAGGGGTCTGCATGCATGCAACGATGTACACGACTAGCCTAAGTCGAGTGAGTTCTGTCTTGTTGGAGTTTTCTTTAGGAGGGGATCCCCTGTGATTGCTGGTATTTTCTTCTGATGTACTTTACCCAAGAGATGAACTGAACTGAAGCATAGAGGTTTTCCAAAATACATTTTAGCTTATGCAGTGATAATTTTCAGGCATGTGTCTAATCATGAGCTCAGGCAAGAGAAATCCCCATTGCCCAGAAAACTAGCCATAAAACCAAGAAAGAAAGAAAGATGATATATGTGTATATTTAATAGTTAATGCAGTTGATCATAATAAAAATTTTAAAGAGTGAAATATTTCTTAGTAATTAATGAGGGGCTAGTGCAATATTTAGTGTGCAGACATAAGTGTGATCTTTTTACTTTATTCCATCTCCCAGCAGGAAAGCAAATGAGACTGTTTCCCAAAACATCAGATTCACACTTTGATTGGATAGATGAATTCTTCTTCCTGATTTCTGAAATGAGTTAAAATCAAGAATCCATGCAGGCCCCAGTGGCTGAGGGTCGTGATCCAAACTCGTCATCTAGTTTACGGAAGACTGATGTAAACACAAGGGGGCCGGGGGTCACGTAGGGCAATTGCTTTTAATAAACTCTTGAGCCAGTTGATAGAAGAGGCTGGAGTTGAAGTAGGTGGCTAACGATAGGGGTTCTCAATCCCACTGCTATTGTGGTGCAAAATGCCACCACGTCTTTCCCTCTGCATCCCCTCCCAGGCCTAAATTGCAGGGGTGCTGACTGGAAAGAGAAGGCGGCTACTGGGCTCTAGTAAATCATTTTGATTGGATTAAGGTCACTCAGGCCCTTAATAATGTGAGAGGTCAAAGTGGCTGGATTAAGTGCCTTTGTCAAAGGCTGAGGAGAGTAGCTCAGGGGCTCACAGGCCTTTGATAGGACTTAGTAGGAGAGAGCTTCCATTTCATTGGATTTGATTGATGCTAGTGTTTGTCCATGCAACCAGGCCATTGTCCTCACTGGTGTCAGTTTGTCTGAAATTCAGATTCTTGTTAGTCAGTTTCCTCCTTCCTTTTTGTTGCCAGATTTGAAAGGAAGAGTAGGCACCTTTATTTGCTACAGAGGCTTAGTTACTGTCAGTTCAGTGCATCACTGCCCGTGTCCACTTCAACTCCACTGAGAACATTAGAAGTTTGTTTTAAAGAAGTGGATTAAGAGGGACTAAAGGAGTAAAGCCTTTACAAAAAAGAAGGCAATGTAGTAAACGGAGTTGAACTACAACTAAAAAATCAATTGAAATGAACAGGTTGTGCATTTTGAAGATAAGTTTAATGGGTTACATTAAACTATATGCACATAAAAATGCTCTTACTCAATGTGAGCATACATTAGTTGACCACACAAACACTCATCTAAGAGTATTATTACTTTAGAAAAAAGCATATCTTATATCATGTTCTCTCCTTACACATGGTCTAAACCTCTTTTTTTCTCCACACCCCTGCCTCCAGGCTATGTCTGCGTCAGTGCTCATTAATTTACATTAACTAAAGTGTCAAAACATGCACCACTGGAATCTGCCTGTGATGAAAGGTAATAGAAAGCTGCACAGGTGTTCCTCAGTCTGCAGAGCCGATCCCAGAGCTATTTCGGCATTCTTGGTATTTACAGAAAACCTGAATGCTATATGGGTATAATCAGTCTCCAGTTTATGACTCATGTGATGGGATTAGGTTTCTTTGCTATAAAAAGTGGACAGTCACAGTTTCACAAGTCTTAACACCCGTACAGGAAGTCAATGCACCGTCATTTTTCTTTTTGAAGATAATGAAGTTCACTGGAAATTCCTATTATGTAATTTGTTAGCGATACTGAAAAGTTTGACACTATTGTAGCTCTAGCTTGTCTTCATTCACTGTGGGCACGTTTGCACTGGGCAGGATGCTTTGTTTGCCAGGAAATACAGATACCTAAATTGATCTAAATTATTAAGTTCCATCTAAACTAACCAGGAAAAGGCCAGGGGATGTGGGTTGTGACCTATGACCTGAGGATGAGAAAGAGTAACTATTTAGGATGAGCCAAAAGGTCCCTGCATTTCATGAGACGTATGTCTCTCCATGCTGGGGGAGGGAAGCTGGCTCACCAGTATATCATTAACTCTGTGCAAGAAAGAAAGAAGGGATGTGGTAAATGGAGTTGATGGGGGGACCTTAGCCCCACTCCCCGCTGGGCACTGCTCAGAGCACAATATCTTCGCAACCATGAGATTAAGCAGGAGAAAAAGTGCTTTTCCCCATTCACACGCCCTTTAGATTGTTTTATTAAACCATTTGAATAGGGATTTCCCTGTCTGCCGACAAGCAGGGTCCAGCCAATGCATAGTTCTCTGTTGCTATGACTTAACTTGGTCCCCACTAATCACTAGCCAGGGCAAATTTCATATAAAATATCTGGGGCTATTGTGGGACTAACACAGCGTGACAGTGGCAACACAATAGGGGATTCAACCCCCCAGCAGGTTGTAGGGACCGCTTGGCCTGCCAGAGTCTGGCAAAGTTTGGTGGAAAAGCATTGTCTGAGAAGAAATACCACAAATTGGTCATAAAACTAAGGAAAAGCAGTGGAGCTAATGTCACAGGTGGAGTTTCCAGGTACAGTGAATGCTGTCAGAGGTGGATTTAAATCCAAATGAAAACACGCGTTTAAAAAAAATGGGTGATTGTTCTGATTAAGTTTTCATTAGTACCTTCCAGTGAGTTTTTACTGTCATGTATAAATGGGCCACACACGAACAGTGATACCATACCATCGAAACTAAATTTAGAATGTGTTGTATGTTTATAGTCAATATCAACAAAAAAGGTAATCTGATGAATCAGAAGCTTGCAGGTGGGGCAAATGGGGCAAATTTTCAGCAAAGCTCTTCAAAAATTTAGAGATATTTCCATTTTCTTGAATGCTTATTCATTTGATAACACCAGGCTTTGTGAAGATCTTGTAAAGTAGCTTGTGAAAAATTGTAAATACTATATAAGAAATCTATTATTTCACACAGAAATGCCAGGATATTTTTCGTGTGCTTCAATCCTTCTCCACTGACTATTTTACCACAACATTGCACTCCCCTCACATAATTCTATGACAAGTTCACAGAATATCTATGCTGATGGCTGTGCGCTCTTTTTAGTAGCACAGAAGTATGTTCAAAGATATTTTCAGACACAAATGTTAGTTCCAAAATCCTTTTTCGGCATTTGAAATTAAATCTGTTTTCTAAGTCACTTCAGATTTAATGTAAGCCAAACACCTTAGATATTCACTCAAACTGAAAACACAAAGCTCATGCTCAGTCAGCTTTAGATGAAGCATGGTGATGTGTAATTAATCACTGTAGACAGTTCCTTCATGGCGCAGTCTTTGGCTACTTTGACTTTTCACGAAAATGAAACAACACCAAATAAAAAGAAACGTGTTGGATTCACAAAGTGGGATTTGAGGAAGGAGAGCATTAGTTCAAATGTATTTGAACATTAGTAACCTTGTGTGTATACAGTAGTGGTAATGAAATGGGTGGTGAGGGATGCCAGTAGACCTTTTCTCTTGCATCATTGTTTCTAATGCCCTTTAGTCCTGGAACTGGTTGGAACCTGCTGTAAGGGAGGAGCTCGTTCTCCCCTCAGCTTTATATGCCTTTACTTTTTTTCTTTTCTTTCTTTCTTTATCATTTTTTGTTCTTCAGACAGAAACGTGCACTGTTTCTATCAAACACATACTCAAACACATCTCACGCAGACAGCGCAAGATTTCAATATTGATCTTAAACCATTTCTTTTACTCTTTTTTTTATCTTTAGTGTGTTCAGTTCATGTTTACTCCTGAAGTTTCCACTTCATCCTGTCTCTTCTCCTTCTTTGTCTTTGCTTGTGTTTTTGCAAGACCATACAAGTACATATATTCAAAGCAAACACTCCGTCTAATGATTCATGTTAAAGCAGCTGACAAGGAAAGGATAGAAGGAAAGTCTTTCCCTTTTTGGAATGGTATATCTGTTCGCTAAAGACCCATCTCCATGTTGTGTCTATGAGCTGTCCCCTCAGTGTGAGGCTGTTTCCTAACCTTTCAAAAGCTTAATTGAGTCTCTTAATTATAGGCCTGTCAGGCCCGTCTCTTCCTCTCATCTCTCTGGAAGATCCTGATCCCTCTGACTCATCAGTTAGCTATGTCAGACAGAGACGTAGAGGCCTTGCTGGCCTTATTTAGAGACAGGACGATTGATGTCTGGTTAAATTAACCCACACACTGTTGCGATATAGTAGATACAACCCAAATACAAGCAGCAGACAGGAGTAAAGGTCTACTTAGTTTGTTTGATGCTTTCTTGTTTTGTTTGGTTGAAGATGTTTGCTGCCAGCATATCTTACATATTATTAAATTTACACATTGTATATATTATATATTATGTATTAAAGCTATATCTTTCTTATTCATTTTTATTTAAATTTAATATAAATTGAATTCTGGAAATACTCAAGAGATACATTATCCAAGTGATGCTTGTCTGTCTTTGTCTTTCCAGCCACTCGAGAGTCAGCTTTTGTTCACGCTATTGCCTCAGCGGGAGTGGCGTTTGCGGTGACCCGTGCCTGCGCCGAGGGTTCAGCCAACATCTGTGGATGTGATACACGTCACAAAGGCCCCCCTGGTGAGGGCTGGAAGTGGGGTGGCTGCAGTGAGGATTTGGAGTTTGGAAGCATGGTGTCCCGGGAGTTTGCTGATGCAAGAGAGAATCGGCCTGACGCACGCTCAGCAATGAACCGCCATAACAATGAAGCAGGGAGAGTGGTTAGTTCTCTTATTCATGTTTTTGCTGTGTCTGTGGTAGCAGTTCTTCTGCTTTTAAAAGTTATATTAACTAAACTTTATTTTTTTTAATCTGTAGTCTCTCAACGACAACATGTTTCTGAAGTGTAAGTGCCATGGACTCTCTGGCAGCTGCGAGGTCAAGACATGCTGGTGGTCTCAGCCTGACTTCCGAGTTGTTGGGGACTACATGAAGGACAAGTATGACAGCGCTTCTGAGATGGTGGTTGAGAAACATAAGGAGTCCCGTGGATGGGTGGAGACCCTGAGACCCAAGTACAACTACTTCAAACCCCCTACAGAGCGCGACCTGGTTTATTATGAAAGTTCACCCAATTTCTGTGACCCCAATCCTGAGACCGGCTCCTTTGGCACTCGGGATCGCATCTGCAACCTGACGTCCCACGGCATAGACGGGTGTGACCTCTTGTGCTGCGGCAGAGGTCACAACACGAGGACTGAGAAAAGAAAGGAGAAGTGTCACTGTATTTTCCACTGGTGCTGCTATGTCAGCTGTCAAGAGTGCGTGAGGGTGTACGATGTGCACACCTGCAAATAGAGAGGTTTTTGTCTTTTCTCACCAAAACATAATGACTTCACTGGGTTGAAGAAGAAATGCAGATTCCCACCTGCAAGACCAGAGAGACTGTAAAGCTCTGTGACATGTGCGCGGACAAAGACACAACTGCCTCGTGTTTTTGTTTTGATGCTACAAAGAGTGAGTCTCTGCCTAAATTAACTGAAACAGCTGAGTAGGTGTCAAAGTCCACGAACGTCACCCTGATGGATGGATAGTTGTGATGATGGCAATAATGTTGATATCCTTACCGAGCATGAAAAAGGTGTCCTGATGTAGGAAAGGAGAACTTGACAAACACCATATTGGTGATTTTTTTCCCAGTGTAGTTATTTTTAATCAAGAATAGTCCAGCACTACCAATGCTTTCAAATCTGCAAGGCAAAAAAAAAAAAAACATTAAAAAAAGGCATTTCGTTGAAAGTGAACGTTTCCTTCAGTGTGTAATCATCGCTTGTTTTTGCAGTGAAAAGTAACAAGAGTTGTGAGCAGGTCACATGATCAGACACTCAACAGCATGTTTTCTCCTCCTCGACATGACTACTTTATTTGCGTATTTTTGAACACTAACACGATCATTGTGTGCGTGAGTGTTTCTTTTACAAAGTGTTATATGTTACTGATGTTTGGGTAAGAATGCACTTGCACCTGAGTGAATGTAGTTGTTTGCTGTGATGTGTTTACATTCTCAATCTCTTAAGCTAACCAGTTAATATCTGCTTTAAACCACTAATTTTATTCGCGAGTAGAAAGGAAGCCACATCCAACAAGCGTCGGCAAAACGAGAATATAGTACGCAGTCTGCACATTTCCTGAAAGGCCAGAGAACACCTGGATCAAAAAAACCATCAAGAGTTATGACCAAAGACCAGAAAAGAGCCTCCCCATCCACCGCATGAGGCTGTGATAGTCAGTACCATTGATGAATATGAAGCATGTTCTCCTTATTCTTAACAGTATTAGTGATGTGCCACGTGACTCGGTGTGGGGAAAGCTGTTATTTATTAAAGGTGTATTCCCATATACACATATAATATAATATTTAATCAAATAGAAGCATACTCCCTGGTAAACACAGCACAAATGGTAATTTAAAAAAGCAAAAAAAGAAAGCAGACAAAGCTGTATTTTATAAGCTCTCAATATTGCAGTGTAATTTGCAGTAATGTGATGACCAAAACGTGTGTATGCGATCATCCTCAGCCGTGGCTTTTTGTTCCCAAACTAAACAACAAGCAGCATCACTGAAACTATCAATACTTCCTTTGTTTTAATGCTGCTACGATAATATGTGTACGTGTTTAGGTCCTTACACACAGTTTGTCCTCGTCTGTCTGTTTAATATGTGTATTCTTTGGCATGTATTGATTCTTTCTGTGAAAGAAATCTATTATAAGTAGTTTGGGTTAAAAAAAAAAGTGAAGTTTTACTAATTTTTGCATACAGTTTAACCAAATAGACCAGAATAGAGTTTAATATGTTATTTTAGTCATCTGTTACCTTGTAGTCATGCTAAAACACCAGGGCTAAGATGAAACACGTTGTGCTCTCTTAATTTGAGAAGAAATACAAAATAAAAATTCTTTTTTTACTTACGTGGAAAATATAAAACTACTGAAAGCTGAGACAGAAAGTTACATAAAGTTTATGAAAAGTGTGTTTCACTGATCGCCTCCACTGTGGAGGAGTGTGTAGAGTTTCTCATTAATGTTTACAGCTAATGTAATGCTACGTCTCAGGCGTGCGCGTTTAATTCAAAAATGCCCACCCAGGATTCGATAACGTCACGACTGAAAATATCAATAAACAGCCATAACCAGTTTCACATTTTAGATCATTTTTAGCAAACTACGCAACAACCAGCATTCATACTAAAAGAGCTGTTACAGTACACTTTTTCTGTGAGTGATCGCCTGTATGGATAATTTGGTTCGTTCTAATTTGTTTTTGTTAAGTCTTTAAATCCAAAGTTTTGTACAAACTAGTTCTGTGTTTTTATGAATTTCTAAAAGCCGATGTTTTTTTATAATTATTTATTTTATGCTATGTACATATTAGTAATTAAAAGTATATATTTGCGGAAATACATGTTTTGAAATGGTGTTGTGTGACTTGTAACTTGTAGCCTTTTTACCTCATCTCTGTTGTTCCACTGACTGGATACAGGTGTTTGTCCTACTGCCTGTAGTAGATTTCTAAACGTTAACTCTGTAACACCAAAATAAAATAAAAAATATTTTAAAAAAGAAAAAAAAGAGACAATGTTTCTTTTTCTGTGGTTGAAGATTTTTATTACAGTTTTTCTCAGTCGCTTTGGTGCGTTTCTCAGATCAGAATTGAAATTCTCATAACTATTAGTTCAACCTCCACAACACTCAGTCATTTGTGCACATCATAGTAGCAATTTCTCCTCTCTCTGAACAAACTTCAAATGATTTTGGACATGAATCAGTTGCTTCCATACATTTCCCTGCTGCTTTCTGACATTTCCATTTGCTTATGTCATGTCAGTCAAAAGTAATCATACCTATGGATGCTGAATAGTCGTTCCCAATAAAACTAATAGTCATACATCCATTGCTTGAGTCATCACACACAAAATTGTTGAACTAGTTATCACATGCCAAATATTGGCCATCTGTCAAGCAAATCCTATACCTTTCTGTATCATTGTTCCTGGAAATGTCTCCGAAATTGAACAATTGATCTCAGGTGAATTACAGCTGTCACTCATGAGGAGGCGTGTGAAAGTTTAGTTGTAACCAATGACAAACAACTTGTTCACTGTCAATTATGGATGAATCCTGTGAATCCCCAATTGGCAAGCATATATAAACTGCGCAGGAGCTAGTGTGTATCATTTCTACACTTCTGTGACACAAAATGGAAGGTCAGCACCGTGGAAGAGGGGTGAGGATGCGGGGAGGAAGGGGAAGAGGAAGAGGGAGAAGAGGCAGAAATAGGCGGATTCCTAATGAAATAAGGGCTACAATTGTGGACCATGTTGTCAATCACGGCCTCACCATGGAGGAGGCTGGTCGAAGGGTGCAACCCAATATTGGAAGAACTACTGTCAGTTCAATCATTCAAACATTCCGTAGGGAAAACAGGTATGCAAACAGTAATACACTGTACTGTACTGTGCCATCTCAGACACATCACATGTTACTGTACTGTATTTGCAATTTCACAAAAAGTTCACTCTGCACCATATAGGAATGTAAGATAACCTCGCGGAGGCGGAAGAGGGCCCCTTTTTACCCCACAGCAAGAAGAAGCCATTTGTGCAATGGTCATTGCAAACAATGCAATAAAGCTGAGAGACATACAAAGCGCTGTCATAGAGAATTACACGGTATTTGGCAATATTGAATCTGTTTCAATTTCAACAATTGACAGAGTACTCAAGAAAAATGAAATCCACATGAAGCAATTGTATAAAGTGCCATTTGAACGAAACAGTGACAGGGTGAAGGAGATCCGTCACCAGTATGTGCAGGTAAAGCTGGTCTTCTATGTTCTGCACTGCAAACTGTTTTACAGTACTTCGTAGTTTCATGCAGTACACTTGCAATTCCACAGCACATACTCTACAATGTGTTTTACTAAATGCATGCATTACTGTTTGTTACTGTGCACAGGCATATTGTGACATTGCATTTCTGTCTCTCTCTAAAGCGTGTACTGGAGCTGGAAGCCAGGGAAACACTGCACACATTCATATATGTTGATGAGGCAGGTTTCAATCTGGCCAAAGGCAGAAGGCGTGGAAGAAATCGCATTGGACAGAGGGCAACCACTGAAGTCCCTGGTCAGCGCGGAGGGAATATTACCATGTGTGCAGCCATCTCAGACAACGGCGTCCTCACCCATATCGCCCTTCTTGGTCCATACAATACCCAACATCTCCTGACATTTTTAGACACTCTTTACAGGGACCTAGTCCCTGAGAATGAGAGAGGTGGAGACCAACTCAGCAAGTATGTTGTTGTCTGGGATAATGTCCGTTTTCACCACTCCCATCAGGTCAGAGAGTGGTTTGCAGCACATGACAGAATTCTGGTTGAATATCTCCCTCCATATTCCCCATTCCTTAATCCAATAGAGGAGTTTTTCTCTGCCTGGAGGTGGAAAGTTTATGACCGGCATCCACATGAGCAAATGGCCCTGCTAGCAGCCATGGATGCAGCATGTGACGACATCACAGCAGGGTCCTGCAGAGGATGGATTCGCCACTCCAGGAGATACTTTCCTCGCTGCATTGCGAGGGATAACATCTGTTGTGATGTAGATGAAAATATGTGGCCAGACAGACAGGAACGTCTGGATGTGCCAGAATGATTTACTGTACTGTTACATGTGCTGTTTATTGTTCACATTAGTGCACAGCTCTACCAAATGGGTGATTTTATGTTTACATGTATTCTACAGTGAACAAGTGACTGTAGCATATTTTTCTTTTGCACAATTCTGTAGGATTACAAACACTTCTACACAATGGAAATGTGAAACGTACGTATTCAGTGTCTCAGTTACTCCCAAGACTCCCATAACATCTACAGTGACTTTACTGCACATTTCAGATGGCTGTACAGGTAGGCCATAGTGCTGTCGTCAGCATTTTCAGGTGTCACCAATTGTTTTTGCAATGGGAAACACTGAAATTATAAACTGTCATAGTGGAAACATGACAATGCCATTTGACTATCTTGTTCATAAAGATGGTGTCAAGACTTTTCATTTTGATGGCACTGACAGTTTCATTGACATGGATACTTGCTTTTGAGGTATGGATAATCAATTCTGTGCATGTGACGTGCTTTTGCAGGCTATCCACTAGGTTTTGCAGTTTGCACTAATTGTTTTGGGAAATGCACTAACTGCTGTGCAAATGTTAGTGGTGTTCTGAGGAACGCACCAAAGCGACTGAGAAAAACTGTAAAAACATGCACAACTGGTGTAGAGCACCCTGAATTACGTTGTACATGTACAACTACAATAAAGGCTATTCTATTCTAAAACAGGGGCGGCCAATTCATTTCCCCAAAGGGTCAGATTGGACTGGGACTCTCTAGATTAATTTTATCTCTTCATAGACTTATTGGGGCATGTGCTCATTTTGGCCCTTGGGAAAATGCCAACCCATTATCAAAGATAAAAGTGAAAGATAGATAGATAGATAGATAGATAGATAGATAGATAGATAGATAGATAGATAGATAGATAGATAGATAGATAGATAGATAGATAGATAGATAGATAGATAGATAGATAGATAGATAGATAGATAGATTTATCTTTTAAGCAGAAAATTAAAAATTGGTATGTTGAGTTAGTCATAAACACCAATAGATTCAGATCCTAATGCCCATGGATTTGTTGTGGGACAAAAGAAGAAAAAATAAGGCTGGACTCATAATTTGATTCCTTTGAGAAACTGCAGAGGCCAGCTGTGCTTTTTAAGAAACAATAATGGCAAAAAAAATTCTTAGTAATGAGAGTTTAGAATAAGATGGAGCTTTGTTGAGGAGAAAGACCTTATCTCAAGATAGATTAGGAGTTGGGTGTGAATAGAGCCCACCAGTGTTCCAGCTCAGCTGCTGGACCCCTGATAGTCTTTGAGCCCGGCAACAATGTCACCACCAGAGGCCAGGTCTCAGTGCTATCTAACCCTATTATCACACAGAAAGATTGATACACACCCCCTCCAGAGTGGAAGCACCACAAAAAAGTGATACCCTTCCGTTGTCATTCATGTGAATTTACTAGTGTGCTCACCTCCACATCGAGCTATATTTTAAGCTTTCTGTCCCAGTTTAACTCATTACGCGGGTGCACTCAGACACTCATTAGAGTGCTGCAGCTTCTAAACCCCTCCCCATGACTGAAAATGAATAAAGACAAGTTGAAAACTCTGTTGTGTATGAACCTGGGAGCCAGCCAGGTTCAGGAGTTATCTAACGGCCTGGAGGGTGTCGGCAGCTCATTCCACAATGCAACCTTTGACATTTTTCACACCAGCTCAATAGGCGAATGAGTAGAGAACATGAAACACATCACAGGATGAACAGAAACTCGGGCCCTGCAGCAACAGTGTGCTTTCGTTTAAGGAAATAGCCCCTTCAGTCAGACCCTCCTTGCTGCTTTGTCACACAAGTGAGATGAACATTGTTAGCAGATAGTTGTCAGAGGAGGCTGCAGAAGCTGCACTGAGTGAGATGGCATCCTGACTGTGAGAACTTTGACGCGACCAGACTGCAAGTGCCGCCACCCAATAACCATATAAATGGAAGACAATGGACCTAATTGCAATCAGTGTCCTCTTTTTAGTTTTTGTCCTTAGTTTCACCCTGGCATTCAGTCGAGACCGCTGCATGCATCTCAACAAAGCCATGTTGTTGTGAGGAGACCAGAGCGACATATATGCAGCGGAGCAGCGCAAAGGCCCACACTCTCATGACACAATGCAAATACTCCCACAGAAGTCACACTTTGGTTACAGCCAGTTTCTGTTTTCCTCATTCTGCATCTGTTTGATCTTTATTCCAACACAAGAATCACAAATGCTCAGCTATAAGTCGGGATTATTACTCCTTATTGTGATACGCTCAATTTGATCTTTGATCTGTCTTGAAATATATTTAAAGGTAGATTTAAATCTTAGAAACTTAGCAAATCAGAATTTGAACCTGAAATGTTCTGGGGCAAAGCTTGTCGCTTTAAAGAATGATTCTCAAAGCTGTTCTTTGTAGGCCGTACACAGCAGAGGTGACAGACCAAAATTGAGCTACAGAGAAGAGTGAAGTGTGTGGGCGCTTCATTATGTAACTGACTTTGAAGCCGGTCTTTTGATGTCTGGGTGTTCTTCTCTCTGGATTCAGATCACTCCCTTGGATTCATGCATTTAACATAGCAGCGCGTGCGGATGTAGAACAGACGTTAAACTATTTTATATGTATGGATATTAGAAACATTTGTGGTGTACTGCTACAGGGCCTGACAGCCAATGAATGAATTTAAGACACACATCATAAGTCTCGTCTTGATATCACAGACTATTGAAATGTATATTAAGTAATGTATTCATATGCCCTGGAGGTGATAATGGCTCTCACTTCTGTTTTCTAAATAAATAAACCCTGACAGCACTCACACCTCACCCAACACCTCACCCACTAAATTCTAAATAAAGATTTAACGTGTTGCGTATCACACAATAGCAGTCACTTTTTGCCACTTTTGGATAAACGTTCGAATCACGAGAAGAGAAAAATCATCTTTTACAGAAAAAAATGTGTTTTTGTTCCCATGCTGAAACATCCTAACATCAACACCCGAAGGGGAATGCGTGTCACCTGCATTCGATGAGGATGATGGCTTATCTGAGAGATTTCTAAAGAGGGCAGCCTTCACGAGAAGAGATGTGACAGCTGTAAAGCAGCCTCATCCCCTTTTGAAGTGCCTGTTTGTATTGTTGAAGCTCACAAAGGAATTTTGTCACCTCTGTTCTTACAAGAGAACATTAGTCAAGCTGGGCTGATAACATTGGGGGGGGGGGGGGGGGGATATGGGGAGACTAATGCACTACAGGCATGTGTATGCGATACCAACCCTGATCACTTTTGCCTCATCAGTGCTTGTCGAAGAAGCCACATGTGTTTAGATCTGCTTTTGTAAGATGAGTTGGTAATTGAGTGCTGAGCATCTAGGTTAACAAGGGGTCCAGATCAGCTTGAGCTGGAGGCCCACACAATCACTCATTAGTCCACCTTTCACCTCTTTGCAGCTCAAAGCAGTTCAGCAGGTAGGATGAGCGTCTCCAGCTGCAGGCTCAATCTTTCTCTCTGGCATTCATTTCTTTCTGGGGAATCATATTTTAAGATCTACAGCAGCATAGAAATCATTGCAGCATCATGGTTTTCAGTTATTGTCACTTTAAAGTCTGAAAGCTGTGATTTTAGTTAGTTGGTAAGTTAGTTGCTGCTTTCAGAGCATGCAAACTGTGAGAGTTGGTTCCTGCTTGTGTCGGGGTTTCAAACACGTGCCTTGAAAGTCTTTGAAATGAATGCAGACTTTCAGGATAGACTGTCATTTCTTGCAATGGTGGAAAAATAAAACCAGCTTACTTCCTGGTTCCAAGTAACACTGAGTATAATAATATCTGAATGTAAATCATGCCAAAAATGTTATTTCTGTTTCTTATTTGACTTCCTTTCCTTTTTTTGGGTGCATTTAATCATCAGTTTATCCTCCAGATAAATACTCACATTGGAGGGGTTTGAGATTTGCTCAGTGCAGTTTGAAGCAAAAATGGATAAAAGGTTCAGATTTTTCTGCATTATTGTGGACATGTCCCGGGTAAGTGAGATTGGGTATATCAATTACGAGGTGACCAGCAGGGGAGATGAGAGGGGTTATCATTAGCAGGGACTGGCGCTGGCCCCTGGTAGTTCCAGTAATTACCTCACAAAGGGTGGTGCTTGCCTTCCCACTGCTTTTCCCACACTGCACTGCAGGCTCAGAATTCCTGTCGGCCCCAGACCTGCAATCTCCTCAGTTTTAGACAGCAAATTACTGACAAGTCCCATTCTTCACAGCACTGTAATTGCTTTTTAGTGCTGTTTTTATTGAGGTAGCCACAACCCCCTTACCCTTCCCTCAATAAAGCAAAGTCAGGGAGGGGGCGAAGGGTTAATATAGATGACATTAGTCCCTAATTGGAAGGTCCCGAACCTCAGGAAAGTTTCATACAACTCATGTCTTCTTCTTCATTTGTTAAAGATCTCTTCACATTTCTTGAGTGCACATATTTGTGTGTCTGTACCAAATCTATTTTGTAGCAATTAACACAAGCTTTTTAAAATGTTTGTGACTTCCACATTGGTTACAAACTCTGTAATAATGCTTCTTTGAGTGTTTGCTCCACAGAAGTGATATTATTAAGGTTCTTCACATCTCATACAAAGCAAGAAGCTGAGCATCTTGGCTATTCTAGGACTTAAATCACTTTGTGTTGTCTTTCCCACCCCTGCGCATTACTCTCTCAATCTATTACTTTGTGGAAATCATTAGTCTCCATGTCAATACAAGCTCCAAGCAGAGAAAACATCTCATTATGGGACTTAAAGAGATCCGTAGCATTCTTGGCTCTGTCAAGCTGTTCTTCCTTTCTTCAGTATAGTTACTTTCCTTTCACTGAGAGGACAAATTCTCAACGTTCCAATGCCGGACAACCAAACAGTTACCATTTGAAATGAGAAAAAGAGAAAGAATGGAAAATGGCTGAGGGATTAGAGGATCTAAACAGGATAAAGGGATAGGAGATTCTTGGTGTGATCCAGTTTAGTTTGAAAGATGGAGGGTCTTAACAAGGATTTGAGACTTTAGAATTCATTGTGCCATTATTTCCATCCTGTGCAGTTTCAGCTAAATTGTTTGCCATTTTTTGGCCTTTACAAGTCTCTAGTTCTTCTACCGACATCTTTACATCTTAACATCTTAACATCTTTACAAATGCAAGTGTACACACAATATTTAACATTACTTGGTAGAATGTGTTGTTTTTGTCTTGTGCATTTTATAATAACATGCATTTGAGGGGAAAAAATGTCTAATGTCATTATCACTCAACTTGCAACCCTCTCAGATGTTGATACGGCCAAAAATTGTGCAATAGCCATCAAATATAATCATGAAGACATGATTATATAGACTGTACATGCCAAAACATGACCAGCTTTTATCCTATTTTCTGTAAATCAAACATGAATGCATCTTGGTTTGGCAGGGCAGTAAAGTGCCCTAGGGCAACAACCTCCAATTGACTCGGGCAGCAACCTGCGCCCTCGTGTGACCATCTCCCTGTCAGTCTGAGCATGCTGACACCCCTGACCCTGTCAAGAGTGTCAAATTGCTTGTCAGCGCCCTTCAGTAAAGCACAATGACAAGCCCTCTAATGTATTACCACACGAGTGCCAGCCAGAAATGAGAGGCTGTACCTCTACCTGCAGCCTCAAGGCAGACAGGTGCGCCGTCAAGCAGCACACACACCAAGCATACACACACGAGGAAGCCCTTTCTATCAACAAAAAAAAGTGACCAGACAAATGGTACGCTGGTAAGAGTCTCGATGCATGAGGAAGCATCAGTTGTCAAAAATATTAATTATGTTCCGCATGATTTCATTAATTGTAATGCCCATGCTTGAAGACTGTGTTAGAAATGCATCCAAGATCATTACTCATGCAGTTAAAGATGCTCTTTGGGGGGGCTTACAAAACTCTTGTCAGTAGCAATCAAAACATGCTGCCTGGACCACCTTGGTAGCATGTTAGGCCAAAGGGCCACTCATAATCAACTTGTCAAAGTCACAGATAGCTGAATGTCGGAGAACTGCAAATAATACCAGATCAACATGACAAGTAAAAAAAAAAGAAAAAATTAATTTCCAAATTTGGAAACTGCCTCGGTTCTGATGCCACAGATTTTGGTTGTTGCTGGTTGTCCTTCAGGCCCTGCTAGAACATGCTGTGCATTCCAACCAATTATCTACCCTGAGGTGCAACAGGTTCACACTCTAATCTTTGATGCCTCCTCACATGGGATATAGCTGGATTTAAACAGGGAACAAGGGTGGGACAACCCTTAAAAACTTGTATACATAGCAAACATGAATCAACTTCAAACCAACCCACTGAGGGAAACAAAAAAGTCTTTCAAAGAAATACTTTTATCCTCACTATTGTTTCATCTTGCAATGGCTCGTCATAGCCCATGTGGATGCTTAAGGTGAGTTTCAAAGAGAGCAGAAGAGGCAGCTTCAGATATTACATCCATCAAACTGCCCTTTGGCTTCACTGAAGGTGATGAAATGTCTGGTTCGAGGTAGGTCATCAGAAGGCGCTTAGAATTCGAAAAATGGACCATGGTAACCTCACGTCTGACCAAGTCATCCTTAACCAGGAAATCCAGTTCCCTGGCATGGACGTTGTGTTCTATGTGTATTCTTACACCTTGCCAGTATACCCACATACTCGAGCCAGCAATTTCCATTCTTATTACATCACCCTTACCACGCCAGAGGATTCATGTCCTTTCCGAGGAAGTGCGTCTTTAAAGAGCTTGTCTCAGCCATCTGTCACGGATGTCACCATCTCCCATCAACACCACTGGCTCCCACATATCCTGCACTAGTGGTAACTGAATGAATGAAAGGGTCACACTGGAAGTAAAACTAAAAGAATATTTTAAAAATAAAAGACCAAACTACAAATACTTTCTGACATCAAGAAGGAAGAATTCTGCACTGGGCAAGTCGTTTTATGGGAAAAAGATTTGATGTTTCCAAACCTGAGCTTTGATGCATTTCAGTCAAGCCACCTCCTTACCTTTGTTTCCAGAAACTGTGCCGTGAAATACTCAAACAACCTTAAAGTAGTATTGACTCAATATTGAATCGAACATTTACGTACATGCCCGGGGCGGAGTGCAAAATTTTATGTAAATCCCCTTAACGACCTTTTCAGGCCGCCGACAATCGCCATACAAAGGTGACTGGCAGGCGACACTGGTGCACATTTATCCTTTTGCCCCGGCCTGTCTCTCTCTGTGGCGCCCCCTACTGTGATAGGCGTGGGGTAAGGTGCCCAGTCGTACTTGCTGCCAATGGAAGAGGCCAGCATGGACCCTCTCATGGCAACGATGCAGGTCGTTGTAATAATGTTCGGTTTGTTTCCTGCTTCACACCCCCGTAATCCAGTACATGAGACGCAGAGGGAGGTATCCCATGCCTGTCCATCCGAGTTCCAACACTGCTTAGCCAAACCAACTCCTTTGTACGACTCACACAGCAGTCTATTGGTTGCCTCCGAGCCATTTCATAATGTGCGACTATTATCACAATTATTAAGATTAATGGAACCCCACAACACAAAACCCCAAGTCCAAAATAAGTTAGTTAACGCAATGCGAAGGCTCGTGAGATTACAAATAAAACATCTCTTGTGCATAGAAATGTATGCATGCTCACACCCATTCTTTTTTTCTGCCTGTTTCATACACACATACACACACACACACACTAGATCAGTGTTCCCAAGCCCCTTACTGAGCGTTTTTATCCTTGCTAGGCCTCGTCTCAGAGGGGAGTCAGGCCCCTACTGAGATTTTTACCCACTTCCTTGTGCAAAGCCTGTTTTGCCCCTTGGTAGCCATCTTCCATTCACTAACAGCAGACGAGCTCTGCTTTCTGTCTCATCAGCTTAAAATTACTTTGATTTGGAAATGACTGACTCAGGCGGAGATGGCCATAATGCTTCATAGGTGAAGACGTAGTCCATATTCCCATCACAGAAGTAAACATGAAGCATATTATCCTTCCAGACAGAGGCCATTTCTTGGAGTCCTACTGTATCTATCCCGTCTGAAGCCGTGGCCCCCCAGGAGGGCATAAGTCTTCTAGGGACACATTTAACATGAATAAAGAGGGGATTTTTGGGGGGCTATTTAAAAAAGAAGAAAAAAGAGTGCACATGTGTGTATGTGTGTGCGCAAGTTTGTGCATGTGTTGGAGAAAGCTGTTAAGCGTGATGATGCCATGAAAATTTGTTTGCGTTTGCGTGTTTGTGTGTGTGCTTTCGGGGAGGGGGTGTAACATATAAACCCCCTACTGTCCTGTCGTCTGTCCGCACATCACAGCTGTCAGTATCCAGTGAGATATGAAGACGAAAAGGAATACAGAGAAGAGCCCTTCAGTTGGATATTACCGCTGGCTTTCCCCGGGGAGTATGTTGGATTTAGCGTTTGCCTCTGGGATCTTTACTGTACTTTCGACTCCCTACATGGTACGTTGTAAATGCATATTATGATCAATCCAATAAATTCTGCTGCTTTTACTTAATATCCTCATTCAATAAAAGATAACACTGTATTATTATGATCCTTAAGTTTACAGATTATCTAGCTTTATTTCTGCCTATTTGTCTGCAGATGTTCACAGACAATATTGTTTTCAGCCCAAAGCTATAATTTTCCAGCGAAAGGGATTATCTCCAATTCCAGATATATGACTTGGCTAAATCCTGTGGGACAATATCTAGTTATAAAATATGAATTTGACAAGTTGCATTGTAACTTTTTGTGCTAATCTCAGTTGTCACATCTCAACAGCAGCACCTGCGCTGTGGTTGTGTGTAAAAAGTAAAACTGGGACTTGATTTTGTTTTGGGTTTTTCTTTAGTTCTATGGAGTACATTTGAAATAAAGAAAGCTTTAATGCTACTTTTTTTTTACTTCCACTCCAAACTTCTAGCAAACTTTTTGTGGGATGAGATGTGACATTTTTATAGTGAAAAAGTAGAGAATATTTGACAGATGAAGCTGACAAACTCACTGCACGAATAAAGCCTTATTCTCTACTCTCTTTTCTTTTTTCGCTCTCTGTTTTTCTTTGATTTAGGTATTGTGGTTTATCTTGGTCCAGATGGGACCAGTAAACGTAAATGGAAAGCCATTCAGATGGCTGCTTAATAATACAATTATATAATACAATAATACAATATTTTTCGTTCTCTTTCTTGTTTCTTTTTCATATCTTACTCTGTTGTTTGCCTTCTAAGTCATCCGGGTACAACAGTTCGCAACAAGTCTGCCTCAAAGTAAACATATCAAAAAGTAGTAAAAGTTCTGTTGCCGGAATTTAAGGAGGCAGTTGCTCAGATTATGGACAGATCTGCACAAATTATCTTCAGTGAAGGTTTTAATGTTGAGACTTTTGTGGATGTGTGAAGATTGTGGAGATTTAGCGATGGGTCACCATGAGGAAACTACTGTTGCAATTAATCACCTCCAGCCAGTGTTCATTTTCAGGGTGATTTATACAATAGTACAAGAAATCATAGAAATATAAGTCAGGATATGATAAAGGACAAGTATTTAGGTATGGATATTTCTCACTATCTGAGAAAAAAAACTTTGATGCACAACATGAAACTCTTTGAAATGAAATTCTTTATTCGTGCAAAGTTTTAAATAAAATGTTTCTTTTCCACAAGTGAAACCCATCAGCGGTGATGTCTGGAAGTGTAAAATTTTAAAGTGAATCTCTAAATCATCCTGATGATTTATCCTGAACAATTATTTAGCAGCAAAGTAAAGTAGTGCAAAAACACTGAGTCATTGTTTTGTTGCTGTGGAAAATGCAGAGAATAAAAATATACCGTACAGTGCAGACGTCTTGAGTCACCTTTCATTTCTTTATATTTTGATATGAAAACACGAGATAGGTGCAGCGAATCTTGGAAACACCTGCAAACACGCAAAGTGAAAGTCGATATTTAGTGTGACCCCCTTTATTCTTCAACACAACATGAACTCTCTTGTCCAAGCTTTCTTGTGATTTTTTTTATATAAAAGAAATCTCCAGGCTTTTGAAGGACATTCAAAGCTCTTCTTTGGATGCTGGCTGCCTTTTGTTCTGTCCTCTGTCAAGATGATCCCACACTGATTAAATAACGTTGAAGTCCAGGCACTGGGGAGGCCAATCCATGACTGATAGTGTTCCACTGTGTGTTTTTCTATCCAGCTGTGCTTTTACTGCACTGGCAGTGTGTTTGGGATCATTGTCATCCTGAAAAATGAAGACGTTGCCAATCTTATACTTTCCACATGGTATTTCATGCTGGATCAAAATCTGATAGTATTTTCCAGCATTAGTAATTCCTTCAAAGGATCCCCATTACCACTGGGTAAAATGCAGCCCCAAACCATAATAGAGCCTCCACCGTGTTTTCAGATGAATGTAGACACTCACTGTTGTACTCTCTGCTGACCTTCTCAATATTGACAAGCATTTGATTATGTATGCAGGCATTTGAAATCTGGATTCTTCGCCCCATAAGACCTGTTGCCAATTGTTTTTAGTCCAGTTAGTGTGTAATTTGCAATACCTCAGCCTTTTATTCCTTATCTTATTTCTTGACAGCCAACTTTCAGCTGAGATCGTTCCTGCTGAGGCTTCAGTAAACTGCAGATGGATGAACTAAAGTGCCAGATGCATCTCTCAGGTCATGTGTCAGGACTTTTTTTTCTCCTGTTCCTTCCTTTTCCTGACTTGCATACACTTTTCATCTTCTATAGAGAGCGTTTTGGGTCTGCTATCCCTTATTTTACTCTCGACTTGTCCACTTTCCTCCTTTAAGGCCACACTGCACACCACGCCAAGTTTTTTGGATAATAACTCTTGGAGAATCACTTGGTTGGTGAAGAAACTCTGTTTTATGCATGTCAGTCTCCATTATTTTTTTTCAGAGACTCATCTAAGGAAATGGGAAGCAATAATTTGTTTTTGTGACAGGCTGCTAGTAGCTAAACGACGAAAGATGCCATTTAAAATTTAAATTCTCTGGTAGGTGTAGATACTGCTTGATCGCTTGAGTTAGGTGTCTTTTGTATGCCTGAATGAATCATAGGTTAGTGTTAAGTGGTTCAATAAACAAAGGGGAAAAAACTGTTCATCTGAAAATGGTGAAGTACAAGGGCTGGATAAAAAAAAGGAGTGAAAAAGCAGCCCATGTCCAAAGAAAAAGTTTGAAAGTCCTTTGGAAAGATTAACGAACTATTTCTCAAGCCCACTATTACTTTTTGCCAAAAGAAACTGCAGTAGATTTCAGTAAGGGCTCTGTATAATAACAGTGCAATGCTGGCAACGCTAGCTGACAGTATTTGATTGTATTTTAACGAGAAAATTTGCAACAGTTTAAGCTTGTCTTGGGATTACAAAAAGGAGCTCTCTGTTATGGCATTAGATATCAATATTTTAATTGCACTCACTTCAGATGTTCATAATGACAGTACAGTGGGGAGAATGAAATGCTTTGTTATGCTTTCTAATCTTGTTAGTACTACACAAACGTGGACAAACCTCTAATTTACTCTACTAACTACAGGTAATAACAGACTGTACAGTGTTCATTCTTCGACAGAAAGACACATCCACAATGTGAGCACAGATGTTGTGGATACAAATGAGCATAGCAACTGTTATGATGTACACCACGTATTCTTTTGCCTTTAAAATGTTCTAAAAGTAAGAATGCCCGTTTACTCATCAGATTTATATCATTCATTTTCCTGCTTTTTTCCACGCCTTGTGTTATGAATTGAATTGGTCTTTTTCATTTTAGAAAAGCACAGATTACATCATCTTTACATATCTAAGAAAAGCGTGTCATTCAAAGCATGACAGTCATGCAAACTGGCACATGTCAGGATTTGTTTTTGAAAAACAGAAACTCTTGGCCTTTTTTTGTCACTTAGCAGCGTGTTTGCTTTGACAGAAACAGTTTGCAGTATACACTCTGCCAATATGCTCCCCCTCCCTGACTGTCTCAACAAAGTTCTCTGTGTGCTCTCTATCTCTAAAAGCAAACAAACAGAAACATAGTGGGGTCTTTGCTTCTTTCTAATAACTATATATAATAAAATGTATTTATTTTTCGTTTGTTTTGGATGGCAGCGTTGATTTTAAATGTCCGACAGCTTTCCGAAAAATGTAGGCCAAACTAAAAAGACAGTAACACTTTGCAGAAACTTTTAACTGCTGCTATGAAACACCTTCCACACCTTTAAAGAAGGACAACTGTTGCTTTGAAAATATGCTGAAAGCGATCTCTATGGCATTCTGCGGGGCAAAACCACAAATTACGGTGGCAGAGTGAATGGCATTATGAGACTTCAGTGTGTGGTCCTTCACTAGTCTCCCCTCCTGCTGTTCTCTCCTGGCCTTCTCCCCTCCTGCTGCCCCCTCTGCTGGGGTTAGCAGGCATAGTTGACCCTGGTTAAAATTCAACTGTCCCGGTAATAATATGGTTAGTTTGTCCCTTATTGGCTTGGTCATGGAACAAAAGGAAGTGGAAACTGCAAAATTAAAAAGGAAAGAAAAGAAAAGAAAAGAAAAGAAAAGAAAAGAAAAGAAAAGAAAAAGAAACTCAAATGAATCTGAATCAAAAAATTATGATAGACTATAGAAAATGATGCATGCTGCGGCAAGCTTTGGGTATAAACGCACATGTTTAAAATAATTAAAAAGGAAAAGTGAAGCAAAATTGCTCAGGCCTTAAATATAATTATGTGTGTCCTGGGTTTATACTGTGAGTACTCTGGATGCATTTACAGTTTTTAAATCCAGCAGTGAATCATTTACTTACATCGGGAGATAGTGGTTTTATCGTTAATCCTAAATTGCACCTCTTCTTTCTTACATCTTTACCTTGGTTTTTGTCCTCTTCAATTACAGTGTGTGGCATCCACTGGAAGCAATAGCAATAATAATAGTAATAATAGTAATAATAATGATAATTGGTATACAGACTGTTGGCAGTCGCTTTTAACCAAGTTCCATGTCTGAGCCTCCAGCAATCCACCCCCAGCATGAGTCAACTTTGGTGTGTGTGATTAATTTATCAGTATACCCCCCTTAAGGATAAACTAGTCACCATAATTAACTGCTGAATAAAGTGAAGCTCGTGGCTGCCACCATATTTTCAACAGAAAATCGTTTCCTGAGGTCATATCTAAACTGGGACGGTGGGTTGGCTTCAGATAGTCTTCATCAGACTTCTTTTTGCAGTCAGAAGAGCTGCCCACTGCTGGCCATCAGAGGTAACACAGGTCTAAGGCACTTTTGCATTGGCTTTGTTTTTCAGATGTGGAACCGAAGTCTATTAAAAATAGATACAGCCAGTGATTTTCAAAATATTTTTTTCTTTACTGATAATTAATTTACCACTGGAATGCACTACGAGTCAAAATTACTTGTTTTAATCAGTGCTTACAGTATAGACTGTATATAGAAGCTAGATGTAGGCACTGTGATGTCTGTTTTGAAGTTTCCAGTTGAGCATCTTGTCCAGCGCTGACATGGATTTTAAAAACTTTCCCAATATTCACAAGTGAAAAGGTGGATCAGATTTTCTCGTTTAATCTTAACTTAAAAGATGGAAACTTCAAAATGAATTATATATAACTTGCTCATAGAAGTAGGAAAGTCCAGTGGTCAGGTCTCTGCAGGACAAATTAGCTGTATTAATGGTGGCCATCGCAACAGATTCTGCCAAAGAGAAGCTGAAATGAGCTCATAAGACAGGGCTCTGACTTTTTTCCTTTCATATCTTATCAGTCAAGAAGAATATTATAAAGCTGAATGATTAACCACAAGTAACTTGTGGACTCAGATACATGAAGTGTTTCAGGTTTTGATTAGTGCGGTTGGAAAGGAGGTGAACCTCGAGCAACTAATAAGCTACTCCTGGGAACTTTAGCAGTTAGTGGGTCTTCAGCAGGGATAGGAATTTAAAAAAAAATTATGCCACTTGGGAACCGCTTCCAAGTTTTTCAAAGCATTGGAACTGTGTCTGAACTTATCAATTCTTTTATCAATCCCTGTAGCTGCTGGCAATGCACATTAATTTCAGATCAGCAATGTCATACATGCGTGTCTAGTGTTGCCATAAAAAAGAGTCATTGCAGGGAAGACGAATGATTACAAAGCATTGCTTCATGAAGACAGATGATAGCCGTGTTAGTTGTAATGTCTGTAACATAATTATTTCAAGCGGGGTGGAAACACCAGCAACATACGCAACATGGGATTCACTTCAAGGAGTGTCATGTATTTGATGTGCACCACAAGTGCTATCGCTACAGTTTCCCAACCGAGCAGCTCATCAATGCAGATGTGTAACAAAAATTTTATTTAACTAAGAAAGCCTGAAAGAAAATGAATGCCATACTAGTCTGCCTTTATTTACTCGATTTTATATGTTAACTGAGAGATTGATGTTACATCTAGAAATAGGCAGTAGTCTGTTTGGGATTTAAAATAAATTTAAAAAAAATCAGTTTTGATGACACTGAAAATCTGTTTATGTATAAAGGTGGATCAAGGATCAATAAGGGCTGGGCTGGTGAGCAGATGCAATGATTGCACTGGTATAAAAAAAACTTTATAAATTCCTATTCCTAGTTTTCAGGGAAATTTAAGATTCAATTTCAGTAGTAAATTAAAGTCAACAGGTCATAGACACAGCATGCTTATCGTGCATTTGTACTTGCCAGTACAAGGTAAAGCTATTTTTACTCTAAATAGTGCCATAACTTAAAAAAAAAAAAAAAAAAAAAAACTAAACTAAAAAAAAACTAACTAAAAGTGGAGGCTGTCATGTGTGCGTGTGTTTCTCCCCGCAACCACAGGGGGAGACACTTCTCCCGGCACGGTGAACGCAGGAGTTTTGCAGGAACCTCTGACGTGTCAGACTGTCGCCATTTTCCTAAGGAAGGAAACGCCTAGAGGGAACAAAACATTTCAACTGAGTAAGTGCAAGAGAGACTTTTTGTTAAAGAAAAAAGAAAAGGTAGCTTTTACAATATCTGAAGGTAAATGTACAAAACCCCATGTGTTGTCAAGCAAAATCGGCTTTAGTGTGTGCGATTCCGATCACCATAGTCAGAAAAATCTGACTTGCACCTTGTTAGCGGAATTATCTGAATCGACGAGTCTGTCCTTCCTTTCTGTGTGCGTGGGAGGTTTTTTTGTACTCTCTCGCACATGATTTCATATTCAGTGTAACTGGGAAACACATAAATAGAAATGCAATTGTTGTTTTTATTTCTCAAGTTGGTACTCTTAAAATCTGAGCGGGTCGGACGACTATTAGCGTTGCACCGTAACAAGCTAGCATCACCGTTTGTTTACCTGCTCTGAAAGTTTTTGCTCCGAGCTAAATATTGAAAATGCTCCAGTTAGCCGCGTAAAATATTCGGTTCCAAACTGCATAAACTGAAAAGACAAATACTGGTACAGGGTGACAGCTAGCGAGTTTCCTTATAATTTCATTTAGTAGCTTTCAGGAGTCACGGAGCGTTTAACGTCCCTTTTATCGAGGTTGGTGCTACCACGAGTTTCTGCCTTTAAGTAGAATTCAGAAGCTCATATATTGCATATAGTATACATCACACTGATTAATGCGAGTGCGATAACAGAAAACTGCTTACAGATAATTGTGTTTAGCACAACAGTAGCATCATACTGATTTCTGAGGATATTTAAAAATGTCCTAAAAGTGTCTAACAGCCTTTACAGTTGCACTCCCATGCTGCCCACGTGACTCAATAACAGCAAAATTTCAAACATTCACCTTTAATATTTTGACACAAGCAAATGTAGCTGTCTGTAAGATGATTTGATCACGCCGTAAGACCCATCTCACTGATTAGATGAGGCTAACAAAACTTTAGTCATGGACATAGACTTTATTTAATCCCACACAGAGGAAATTCACTTGTTACAATAGTATAAGGGACAGGAAGAAAAAGCAAGTTAGAGATATATATTAGAAAAATAAAAATTGAAAATAAAATAGTGTACAAAAAATACCAAATTGCTATATGCAGAAAAATGCACCACTGTTTTTTTTATATGTACATTAAGTGCAGTGGGAGTAATAATAATAGTAATACATATGTATTTTTTAAAACTGTATTTAAGTTGCACACAATATTTTTTGTTTAATGTATGGCGATATTGAAGTTTGTTCTAGCCTGGATGGTGTGATCAACACATACTCAGACCTTCAGTTTACTGTCACAGCAATCAGAGGCAGTGTGTCCGTCATTTGGGAGGTTGGAACACGGTTTGGTGTTTTCTTATGTTTACCAGCAGCACGTCTCTGTATTGGAGCTGAACAACTCCTCTCTTTCTTCACAGGTTTTCTTTTTGTTTTTTTGGCCTTTTTGGGTTCCTGTCACCAGCCGCCATGGGGAATATGTTTGCAGGACTGTTTAAAATGTTCGGGAAGAAGGAGATGAGGATACTCATGGTGGGTCTGGATGCTGCTGGAAAGACAACGATTTTGTACAAGCTTAAACTCGGAGAGATTGTGACTACCATCCCTACAATAGGTAATACAAAAACTGTTTTACATGACACAGGAAGGAAGCCTAAAGACTCGGTTTGTTTTTAATGTGAATATTTGTTTCATATCTACAGGTTTTAATGTGGAAACGGTAGAATACAAGAACATCAGTTTCACTGTATGGGATGTCGGCGGTCAAGACAAAATTCGACCGCTGTGGCGTCATTACTTTCAAAACACTCAGGGTAGGTTTTTTCCTCATCGCCTGATATTTGATGGCTCATGTTAGGACTGCTATTTGAACATGTCTTCTGGTTTGTATTTAGAAGATTTACACCCATTTATTTGATTGCACTTGCTCCAGGTCTTATCTTTGTCGTGGACAGCAATGATAGAGAGCGATGTGGAGAAGCTCGTGAAGAGCTCCTGAGAATGTTGGCAGAGGATGAGCTGCGTGACGCCGTGCTGCTAGTGTTTGCCAACAAACAAGTAAGTCATCAAGTCTTTTATATAAGCAGGTGTACATCATAAACACTTTTCACCTTTCCTTTGTCTAATGATTTCTCACCTTCTTTTTTTTATAGGACCTCCCAAATGCTATGAATGCAGCAGAACTCACAGACAAGCTCAATCTTCATTCCCTGCGCAACCGACAGTGGTACATCCAGGCGACCTGTGCCACCACCGGAGATGGCCTCTATGAAGGGCTGGACTGGTTGTCTAATCAACTCAAGAACCATTAATGATTACGGCATTTTAAAATCCAATCTCCTCCACCCCAATCTCTGACCTTGCTAAGATCTTGCTAAACTGAGTTATGTTGTACTGGAAGCTGTTATTACCACAAACATGCAGGCCAGTGGTGGGGGTGGGCTATTCTTGTAAAGCAGCTTTATTTTTATTTTTTTCACATTTTATGTAAGTGTAAATAAAGTTGGTAATGGGGCAGCTTGTTGCACGCTTTAAAATCCTACTGTGGTGATTTGTCTTTCTGGCTGTTGGGCAGCCATGTGTGCATTGAATAGAAAAACAAAGGCAGGGACTTTACCAGCAGATAAAGGTTACACGTACTGTAAGGACTGATTTTAATTTTTTATTAGAAACAATAAAGAATCATACACTGATTATGCACTACTTGCAACTACTACTGGTAATTTTTATCAGTAACTAGAAGTACCAGCGCCTCAAAATAAGTATAAACACTGGCATTGACTATATGTACTGACATTGCCCCCCCCACCTCCGTCACGCACAATCTGTGAACACCTACCAGCCTTTGTTGTTTTAAACTAAGAAATGTTGCATTGACCTCACATCTACCTGCTTTGGGGTAACAGGGAGGAGCCAGCCTCTTGAGCCTGCATTGAATTCTTGTATTTTAGAGTCTCAGGTTGAATATGTGCTGCCTTTGCAATGTACTTGTTAGCAAAACTGCATGATGTAGTCTGTTTGTCTTTAAGGGCATGCATTATTATCTACTGGGTGTTTACATCATACAGCTGCAAAGGAACTCTTAGCCCACTAATTACTATAGCCATACACTGTTAATTTGTTGTAAGGAGTGGCTTAGCATCCTCACTAAGGGCTCTATTAACGTTTGCCTTTTATTGAACTCAAACCTGGGAATTTGCATTGTGCAGCTATGACATTAGTGCCAATGTTTTCCTTTGCAGCACGTTGGGTTTTCTTTCGTAAACTGGCCGTCCATAAATGCCTTTTTTTTTTTTTTAATATGAGACACATCACTTCCCCCCCTCCCCCCAAAACTTATTTGTAAAGGGTGTGGCTGTTTTAACTGATTGCATCGTTTGATTTTTAGCTGCCTAAAATGTAATGTTATTCTCTTCTGGTTGTCTGTGTTCTTATGTAAAGCTTGATACTGCAATTGATTTTCATTTTGTTTCACACCATGTAATAAAATCTAAGTTTATGCTGCTTTTTGTAGGCTGTCCCTTGACATCAACTATTACAGAATTAAATGAAGTTTTAGACTATTTAGACAAAAGGATTAGGCATCACCTTGGCATTTTTCTGCTCAGCGAATCAATCTAAAACAGAATATGAGAACACGTATGTGCAGCAATTAATTGGCAATTGATTTTAGTTGCAGCATTAATAGAATTACTATTACAAAGGCCCCAAACTTGTGTCTGTGACTTCTTAAGGCTATCACCCCTTGACCTAGGAAGAAATATGTTGCCCCAAGGTGATGAAACCACCCAGTGCTTAGGTTAAAGCAGTTATGTGAAGAGCACACCCTGTTTCACATTGTGTAAGGGTGGCAATCTAGGACCACATTCTTGCAGGTTGATTAGGCTGCTACGGTTAATGCAGCCAAGCCTGTAAAACATGGCAGGAGAGTATGGTAGCGGTGGAAGAGGAGGTAGTTTGAGTCTTGGGTCCCTCATAGGGTGGCTTTGTCTAGCCTTCTCTCCTGCTGCTTCATCAGCTTGGTTTGTGTGTGGCGGTCTAACGGTACTCGGCCATATAAAAAAAAAAAAAAGGGCCAGCCTAGTTTTTTGCACTCTTCTTTATGAATGCCTTGCTCTTTTTTTAGTGTACCCCCCCAGGTGCCAGTCCACAGAATACCCTCTTTCAGACCAATTCAAGGCAAATGCAAACACTACTCTATTATGACCAGTAAAGAGCATTCCAATGGTATCGCACCAGTCGGAGCTGAACCTAGAATGACGAGGGATTACTTAGAAAGGAGAATGGCCAGTGTCTGAGTAGTAGGATGAGACGGAGATGTATAGATGGAAAAAAAGGTGTCAAGAAGCATCTTGAAGGAGCAAATGTTTAGGTTTTCCAATATGAAAATGTAATCAATAGAAGTTTGTGTTGAAGGATTTTTGCCGGCAAGTGCTTAGGCAGTCAGGTGAACGGCTCGAATAGAACTTTCACTCAAAAGAATGGGGTTCAAGTCTATGCATTTTATTTGTTTTGATATGGGGTTTTTCTCCCTGTCACTGTGTGGTTAGGCACCAAAACTACATGCTTAGATTCAAGAAAAGAAATACTTATTAACATACACTCTTTTACCAGTTTGATTATAATCGTAGAAGGCTTCTTTGGCAGCAAGCCCTTGAAGCTACATTCCTGTGCAAAAAGTGCCAGTTGCACCATGTCTTTATGGTAACCTTAAAAAAAATAAATAAATCAGACACGTTCATGTAAATAACTGAATGAGTCATGTCATGACAGGGTCATGTAAGAATTTCCATGAGGGATTATTGTGTGTGCTTGCAGTAACAATGATCAGGGTTGAACTAATGTTAAATAAAAGCTTTGAGGACAAGGAAGAAAATCATTCCACTAGCTTTGGAAAAAAAGTTTCTATATTTATCCAAGATAAAACCCCCAAAATACAAAGCTTAAAGCAATACAGAGTACTTGATATTTGATGATTAAATAACTCGACGTGATCAAAAACTGTCAAACCAAAACACCAGTGTCACATGAGCAACCTTCTGAATGAAGAAGTTAAAACCTGAGGCTAAAGTCTGTTACACTGATTAGAGTCCATCCACAGTCTGTTTGGCTGTTCAAGTAAATAAGGTCTTGAGGGTCTGTCAAACTGCTGTAGAGCACTCTGTCCACATTATGCATGTTTGAATCGGGGGTGGGGGTGGGCACGACATTAGTCGTCCGAGTCTGTGTCATGGCGCCGCCTGTGGCTTTGTGTGGCACCAGCAGGGGCCTTCTTGTGGCTGGCAGGGTTGCGAGGGACAGGAGATCCTCCATCAGAGGAGTCTGTGTCGTGCCGCTGCCTTCGATGATGGGGGTTGGAGCGCTGTCGCTCAGCCTTTGCTCCCCCCCTTGAGTGGCTGTCATGGGGTCTGGCTCCGCTCTGACTAACGTATGATGGATTATGATGATGGTGGTCCTTTCTGTGCCTAAAAAGTACAAGGAAACAAATAGTGTTGGGATTAATGCTGTGAGGGTATGGAAGAATAAACGGCACCTGCAAGTGGAAATAACTGGCTATTTTTTTTGTTTGATAAAATTGTGTTCAAGGTTATTGTTATTCTTTTCCTATCGCACAAGTTACTGAAGCACATAAATAACAATGTTTAATCTGCCTCTTCAAATATTGAAATATAAAGAAAGTCTTGTGACGCATGCACCCCATATATAACACAACAAGTGAAGTTGTTGCATGTAAGACAGTGCCTCACTGCCCTCTAGTGCTGACACAACAATTTGGCTCCCAACAAAAAGACTGCAATGTAATTTAAAAATATAAACAGGGCTGCACATAAGTGGTTCGCTATCAAAATAAAAGATCCGCACCAGATAAGTTGTAACGCACGTTTGCGTACATAAGATGTTCTGGAGGAGGACAGACATTTGTTTAGAACTACTAAAGATGTCGAAGAAGCAAGCTCCGTAAGCAAATACTTTGGTGTTTCTTAATGTAAACCTCGTTCACCCATTCACACACCTACTTGAGGAAGTGCTTTTTTTTCATGCCTAAGCACTTTTAACCTAATACACACACGCTCACATTCCGATGGACGCATTGAGGGCAGACTGGGGTTCTTTGCCCAAAGATACTTCCAATTAGAAGTGGGAGCAGCCAGGGATTGATCTACCTCCACAGCCCCCGTCTTTAAAAACACAATTCTAAAAACATATTTTGAGTTTGGTCCAGACTCACGCTGAATAGTGTTTGAACGTTAAATGCAGAAATAAACCAACCTCTTCCTGTTGTCCTCAGAATCGGAGGAGGATGAGTCTCTCCTTTTTCGTTTTTTCTTTTTTTCCTTTTTCTTTTTCTCCTTTTTGTTCTTTTTTTCTTTGTTTTTCTTATTACTGTCATGCCTTCAGAGAGGGAAAAGAAAGTAGTGAAGATTACATTTCAACAAATTACATTATTTTTTCATTTCAAATGTATTATTATCAGTATTATTATTATTTACGCATTCTCATTCATTTGTTCACTGGCTATTATTAAAAGAAAACTTAAGAAACTGGATACAGGGTCAGATTTTGTCCAGTAAATCTAAAAGTTTGTGTGTCTGCAACATTTTACAAGTAGTAATTATCCAGTCTCACCTCTGTTCCTCCACCTGTTTTACTGCACTCTCATTTGTTTTTGTTGCTGAAGCTTCTGTATGACCTTCAGTCCTGACGTGCTGGACAAAAAGCATTTCTTAATTTTTGCACAGAGTGTAAAATGCCTCAAAGCAGAGTAATGTCTAAGCACCACTACCCCAAAAAAGGTAATAACACAATCTTACTGTAAAAACCGGCAAGCCCATTTTAGCAACTTCCTTTTCTTTCTGGGACAGGACCATTCTCCGAGACCCTGCACTGCAGAAGGAAACATTGAAAACACAATAAGACACTTTAGAATCAAAACATTGAGAAAAGAAGCTCTTTTGACACCACTTTTTCCATGATGACAGTTTACATTTTTGCTGACTTATCAAATACACTAACTGGCCACTTTGCTAGGTACGCCCGTTCAACAAATATCTAATCAACCTGTCACAAGGCAGCAACTCAGTGCATTTAGATGTGTAGACATGTTTAAGAAAATGTGCTGAAATTTAAACTGAGCATCAGATTGGTGAAGAAAAGTGACACTGAGCAAGGCATTGGTGTTGGTCCCAGATGGGCTGGTCTGAGTTTTTCAGAAACTCCTGATATACTGGGTTTTTCCAACACAACAATCTCTAGCGTTTACAGAGAATAGTTTGTTTTGGGGGTTTTTAACTTAAAACATAAGATATCCAGTGAGGTACTATCATGCCAATATAGACCAAGATCTCTGAGGAATGTTTCCAGCATCTTGTTGAATCTATAACACGAAGAATTAAAGTATTTCTGAAGGCAAAATGGCGTTGAACCCTAATAACCCCCAACGAACTAGCAAGGGGGTACCTAATAAAGTGACCAGTGAGTGTATGATTAATTTAAAACAAGAGTCCCTGATAAAGATTAAACTACCTTCACCTTCAGGTTCTACCTTCACCTTAGTGATGCATACTGTCCTTTTAACAAATATTCATTTATTTTTATGTTGTTGCTTTTCTAGATTTATTTATTTTACTCCAAAAATAAAGCACCTTTAAACATCACTGTTTCATGTGGAAAAAGCAAACATAAAAAGAAGTCACCTGGAGCTTCCTAAACCAGAAACACGGTCAACATTTCTCTCGTCGCCATCAGCCTCGTCCCTCCTGCAAACCTCTACAAGGTCCTGCCATAGAAAGTCAAATAAAAATTCACATCACTAAGCTTTTGAACAATAGCAGATTTTTTTTTTTAAATCATTCATAATTTAAGTCACACACCTCTTTGGTTAGACCAGTCGGTTGTCTCTTTATATTCTTGTGCCCTCTAAATTGATAATGGAAAATGAGAAATTACTAAACTGGTCAGTTTAAACTTCCTGTTTTATCTCTTTTATGGGAAGTTGTACATACAGTGCAGCCATCAACGCTTCTTCCTCTGCTGCCTTGACAGCAGCAAGTTCCTCCTCTCTGGACAAAGGTGCACCACCCTTTTTGTCCTTTGCATACCATGTCAGATCTTTGCCTTTTTGCCAACGCCCCACTGGTGCCATCAAGGAGTTACCTGGAAACAGAGGAAGTGATGACACGTGATAAAGATTACGGATTCCAGAACATGATGTATGATAATTTCCTTTTCATTCTTAAGTAGGGCTGTGCGATATGACCATATCCAGATAAAAAACATCTATCGTCCGATAATGATATAAATAACAAAAATTTATCATTTTCTGTAAATTCTGTGAATCTCGGGTAGCTGAAGTGTTTCCAGCTGGGCGTCGTGTATCTGGAGTCGAGTGTTTTACCGATGCATGAAACTACACATTTTTAGACATAGGTTGTAACGACCGCCGTTTTCTTTGCGAGTATTTATTACAGGGCTGCTGCAGGGAAAAGCCTGTTCTAATGTTTAAGTCTGAGGTTTATTCAGTTTATTTTGAAAACTCTCAACAGGATCTTGAGCTTTATTGTGAAAGGTTTATGTTTTGGGCCATAGCATAACACTGAATGAAGCCAGTGTTACAGAAATCCAGATGGTGTCAACATTGTTTTTTCCCCAAATAGTCAAGAATTGTGCATTTTTGTTTTGAAATTATTTACAGTACGTATAGGAGGGTAAAGTCAATTAAAACAATGTCTTGTGTACACACGATAATTGTGTGTGTACAAAAATGTGCACAAACACAAACTTTAATGGATTTTAGGGGCCCCTCACTAAAACGACTTATTCATTAGTCATGGCAAAGATGATGTTGGTATTGTTAGTATTGTCCCTTTTTTAAGTTTCCTTATTATGTACAACTTAAAAGAAAAAATACTTTTTTTTTATCTTTCTATTAGCATCCTCCCCTCCACAGCCACGTGTTTAAACAATATATTTTAACATATGCTGATAACATCATCTATAATGAGGACCTTACTGTACAATAATATTAATGTGATGCTTTTCCATGAGTGCTTTTTAAAATGCACGTTCCTGAACAATTTAAGTAGGGTTACTTTTGGGAGTCCTATTTTTCATCGGTGGTGGCCGCTATGTAGGCTAGCTGCTGTTGGTTTGCTGGGCATGCTGGTAACTGTGTAGGCTCACATAACGGAGAGACTACGTGTCTGTGCTCAGGGGTGGGAGCAATGAAAGCTAGGACTTGCTTTGTGTAGACTGAAAGACAAGGCGAAAACCCAGCCATTAGACCCATCCAGACTTCGTGTAATGAGGGAAACGACAACAAAAGGTATGGGAGAGTTGCATGTGAGGCCGTGGTGTGCGTAGTTTAAGAGCTCAGTTAGAGCGATATGAGCAGCACCGCATCTGGTTGCTGCTGATAGCAGACAGATGGCTACGATCTCCTGTACTTACCGAGATAGTTTTCTCTGTGTTTGTCGACTTTCACTTCATTCCAGTTGAACTGGTCCTGACCTCCCCGTACACCTCCAGATCTCGAGGAACCGAACATTTTAATCGGGTATCTCTAAAAGTTAAGGCAAAAACAACGTCCTGTTAACGCGAAGAGCTAACTTTTAGCCACGTTAGCACATGACCCGCGCGACCGGCTAGGCCTTCAGCTAACACTCATCCGGGGAGTTTTTGTGGTAAGTTTAAATTCCCTATGGTTACTAGGACCTTTTGGTGAGAGGCTTGCTTCTTAGTGGTAATGCTTCCTTTGCCTAGAGGCAAACTGCTTCCAGTTTCCCCAAGTCTCCGCAGAGCGCAGGGGAAATAGTTTGTTTAAACGCTAGTTAGCTTAAAATCGTTAATATGCGTCTTTAGGTTATAGTAATTACTGCCAGCCCGCGCACATGTCGGTACTGCCGCTTTTGAAGAGGCTGCCTGATTCCAGTTGAAAGCATACATGCATTCACAATAATAATAGCTTTAAAATATCAGCGTCTTCGTCATTATTTGTTTGGCTAATGTTGCTAAAAGCCCTGCTTTTTCAGCATTCTCTCGCGCGCATTCTTGACGCTCGTGAACGTCACTTGTTGGTGTTTTGGCCTGTGGTGATGACGTAGGCAGCACGGGTATCTTTAATGGCTCTCGCGGTGAAGACTCGGAGCGCAGCAAGGGAGGGAGAAGACACGCAGGAGACGGTGCTTTAAGTTGTGGATTAACGCTATTCCTGTCCCATAATGAGACATTTTTCCAGGCTATTTTCAGGTAGGAATGAGGACGTTTGGTGGGGTTTTCTGCTCTCTCCAAATTGCGTGTTGTGTCACGATATCTGAGCGTGCCATTCATTCCTGGAGTCCCATAAGAGAAGAAGATGGTTCATGTGTTTACCAGAGTGTTTTAAATTAACATGGCTGACACAATGTTACCTGTGGTTTAATTGTTAGTAAGTCTGGTTTGGGATGTGTGATTCAGGCATGGAATAATGGTAGAAGTGCATTTAAGCCTATTTTAAATCCCCATTTCACTTCCAACAACTTTAACTTCTTATTACAATAATGTCAGTTTTTATATGATTATAACATACAGACTTTGCAGTTCCTGTGTGCTATATATTAACATCAAATGCATATGAGAAACAGATGACGAGGCCTCACTATGTGAAAAAGATACGAACTGTTTGTCCTCCTGATTAGAACAAAGCCACTGTTATCTTGATGTTACATAGTGTTAGGGCGACCAGATGTCCCCTCTTTTGTTCTCCTGCCTTTCACACATCTTGAGACAGCGTCCCACATTTTGGCTGGGTCTGCAGGACACACACTTTTCTAAACTCTGGGCCTTACCCAGTAAATATGAAGGGCAGGCTTCTTATTACAGTCAAATTAAGTAAACCATCTAATGTTGGGCCCATCAGCGAAAATTACAAATTACCCCCCCCCCCCCCCCCCCCCCCCCAAAAAAAAAAAAGCTTTAATGGAAAATACTATAGAGAAAACGAAGCAGCAGCTAAATTGTGTGTGTCATAATCGCCTAAAAACTGCTGAGAAAAATGTATACCAATTTGTGGATCCCTACAGAAACTGACAGACTGTTACCAGACAGAATAGAAGCTGAACTAAGAGAAGATACAGAAGTGTATATAAAGCTTTCACGTGGTGCAAAAGCTAACTTTAGCTGCCTTTTATCCTTATTGTGTTTACTTAGTAAGAGATTTGGAAAAGCTGCACTAATCTATTTGACTACCTCCCGTCATTGTTTTTCCCCACGTTTAGTTTGTTGTATCTGTTCACCCAACATCCTGTGTGTGGTATTACAGGATTGTTACAAGATGGACCAAAGCTTTGTAACTTATTTTTTCCAGCTACATTTTCCCAGTTCAATTAGACATCAATTAGATTTTTTTTTTCAATTCAGTTTTAATTTTATAGCACCAAATAACAACAGCAGTTACCTCAAGGTGATTTGTATTGACATACTCATTTTTGTTTTGTTTTGGGGCTTTTTAGAAAAATTCCAGAGACCAGGGATATTATTATAATGTCTTTTTAAGCCCATATAAGAACCAAATATGCAAAATATCAAGAAATATTTGCTTAAAAGGAGGCTGCATAAACTTTCTTTAAAGAAAAATATCCAGATTTTTATTTCTTGTAACGTTCACACTGAACATGAAGCGGATTGTCTCTGACTTTAAAAATGCAACATTGCATGTGATTTTCAAATCGCGCTTCAGGAAATGATTGCATTACATGCAATTTAGTGCACGTGGTTAAAGTCAGGCGCCATGCAGCTTCCAATAAATGCTGTGTGTTGATTATAAACTCACATGGCTCTCATTTCCTCTCATGCTGCTCAGTTTATTTTGGAAAGGTGTTCTGTGTTAATTATTTTAGTGTCTTGTGTTCTTACTTAAAGGGTGCACGCTATGCTCTTAACAGCTTGATAATTTCATACTTGGACTCCGCTAGAGTGGCTTTGCATGATTTACAGTCTCAGTCCAGCCCTGCTGGATTAAATAATCAAATATTAAACATAAAATCCTATAAATTATTTAAAAAATCCAGTTTTTATAAAAGGAACTCCTACATCCTTTTATTAGCCATGATTCTGTTTATGGGAAGCATTTGAAAGATGATGGAGGAAAACTGCTTGGAAATCAGAAACCTCATAATAATGTGAATTTTATTCTCTGCTCTTAAAAGATCACACGAGCATCCAAACATGCAGATCAGTTTACTTTTGCTTTCATTTTAAAAGATTGCTTAGACTTTATTGGGATTCAGACACCTCACCTTGACGTAGTAGTGTAGTTAAAACTAGTGTTTTAATGCCTTTTATTATGCTGTGTTATCTTCTTTACTAGGTTCAGTGTTTTTTTCGAGACACTTTGAGTGTCTTGTAATGAGAGGTTGTTTGAGCATTAGGGCTGAAACCAAAATGCATACATGGCTGCATTATAGCAAGTCACTACCAAGTCATAAGATATTTAAACTGAATCATAAGATGGAACTTTAAAAAAAAAACTAGTGCAGTAAAATTGGCCCTGCCCACTCCCCGTCTCTCCACCCATCTGCTTTTAAACACAATCTGCAGACACACAGTCGTTCCCTTCCTGTTGACTTGATTTTCCTGTCTGCGTCAGCTCTGTGTGTTTTGAGGTAAGGGGGTTAGGAGGAACGTGAGACTCATTGCTTAATTCTTTACTTTTGGTTGATAGTCAAGCAATTTGTAATAAAAGAAATGTGATGTAACAGGGAAGAAAAAGAGAGATGTAGAGAAACAAAGAACTCTGACTGCCTGCTCACAAGATGTTTGCACATTTTAGTTTGAAGGCTGATGAAGGTGTAGTTTGAGTAAATAAAAATATCTGTTAATTAAATTTAAGATAATTTCCTTTTCTTTCTGACACTCACAACCAGAGTTGGGTGCTTCAATTAGTAGTTGTTCCTCGACAGCACTATGGTAACTTCACAGCTTGCTTACCAGTTGATTGCTTTAGCTCTCCTGAGGGCTGTTTTGCTCTCATCATGGTTTTTTTTTTTTTTTTTTTTAAACATTGCTGGCTTAGCATTTTATGGCGTGTCCCTCACCTCGCCGAGGCTTCTCTTTACCTGCCTTTTACTAACAAAAGAAGCAAAAACCCTTGTGACTGCACAGAGTAAAGTTGGTCCAGTGATGACTCATATTGTGTGGTTACAGATTTGCTCTGCAGCCTCGCCCATTTGTTTCCTATAACAAACCACACTCTTCTTTTCCGCTGTTATTTCAGTTATGGCTGGACCCAGGCCCGTGGTGTGTAGTGGCCCATCAGGGGTGGGAAAGAGCACTCTGCTGAAGAAGCTCATGAAGGAATATGAAGGTGTCTTTGGCTTCAGCATCTCACGTAAGTGTGTCTATGTCCCTGTAAAGAATTTCACATTACTTTTAATATTTATTATTTTGCTGTTGAGGTTTGTTAGTCATGAGTAAAGCTTTTATTTTCTCCCTAAGCGAGTAACAAATTGTTGCAGCGCCAGATTTTTAAACTCTAGTGTGACAGAAGTGTCTTTTCCGTTCTCAGATACAACAAGAAAACCCCGACCTGGAGAGCAGAACGGCATAGGTACGGCATGTCACTGCTCTTTCACAACCAATGAACCTGAAAGCAGGCTGATTAAACAGTTGGATTTTTTTCTCAATTGTCCTTTTTTTGTGTACTTTCTTTCTTCTTCTTCTTTTTTCTTTTTTCCTCCCGGGTTTCAGATTACCATTATGTTACGCGGGATGTGATGCAGGCAGGCATCGACAATGGCGATTTTATTGAGAGTGCAGAGTTTTCCGGGAACCTGTATGGGACGAGTAAAGCAGCTGTCCAAGAGGTCCAATCCAAGAACCTCATCTGTTTATTAGACATTGATATGCAGGGTGTGAAGAACATCAAAAAGACAGACCTCAATCCAATGTTCATTTCCATCCAGCCACCATCCATGGAAATCCTGGTAAGCACATAAGATTTGAAGTGTACACAGCACGTGTCTGTAGTTTCCCATTTTTGCCACCAAACAAGTGGGTGTTGTCACCAGTTAAATTTTGCATCACAGGGATCAGGTAAAACGGGTTTTGGCTTCTGAATTGCTTCTGTAGGTTGAACCTGTTCTCTTGTTTCAGGAAAAGCGTCTAAGAGGCAGAAAAACAGAGTCGGAGGAGAGCCTCCAAAAGCGTTTACAGACAGCCAAAATCGAGATGGAGTTTAGTAAGTAGCTGTGATTTGCTCTCAACAGATCAAAGTTACAAACTATAAATCTGCACGTCATAACCGACCATGAATGGATCTCTTTCTAGGCAAAGAACCTGGTGCGTTTGATGTTATAATCATCAATGATAATTTGGACGATGCTTATGCGAAGTTGAAAGACGCTCTTAAGGAGGTGAGTTACGATTTCACAACACACACTTTCTATTTATTTTTTTGTTTTTTGCAATCTGTCAGTTTAAAGTTTGGCAATTAAAGTTTTAACATTAACTTTAAATGTTATGCCAGGAACACTTTTAATTATTCAATGTATTTTATTCTAAACTAAACATCCGAATAGGGATATTTACTCTGTCTTCAAAATGACAAAACTGTGATTTATAAACAGCAATAAGACGGAGATGTTCTGCAGTTGAATAGGAGCATGTCAGCAAGTGCATGCAATTTTTGTAACAAACAGGTGGAAAGTGCAAATCTGTTGCCATCTGCATACAAAGAAATTCACATTAAACAGAAATTTGATGTTAACTGTTCACATTCAGTCCACCAGGACCTCATGGAACCTCTGAAACAAAAAATCTATCTAAACTTTATGAATCTGATGGCAATCTAATCAAACTGTCACCAAATTGAGAATGACTGCAGTCATTACAGGTTTCAATCATTTCAGAGAGGTTTTAAATTTATAGTAAGCCCTCTGTACTAGTTGGACTTGTGTAAAATGCATTTAACCTTAGATGTTTGTCAGAAAGATGTTACTAAAAGTTGATGAAGAATAAACCTTTATTGAATCCCGTTAGCTCAAAGGATTTTCGTCCGGTATGACTGGTAGGTTATGGATAAGAAAAATATTGGAACCACATCCTATAAAAAACTACTTGCAGCCAGAGTGATTACTGTTCAGCAAACGTTGCATAGGCTTGCTTTCATGTTCTTAGTCTGTTCTTAGTTTCTTGCCACAGATCGATGTGTTCCCTGACTAATTATAAAACCTTTTTTTTTTTTTTTTTTTTTTTTCCTGCAGGAAATTCATAAGGTCAAGAAAGTGTCCTCATAGGAGAAAGCAGCATCATAGTCGTCGCTCAGCCACTCCACCGACACACAATTCCACTCTTGTACATTCCCTCAGATGGTGGTCTTTGAAACTAGGACAATTTCCTTCAGCAGATATACAAAAAGTTTTTTTTTTTTAGAAGTAGTTACTAATAAATAACTTAGTGTAAAGTGGGACATTTTTATTTAATTTTTTTTACAAACAAAGTGCTTTTCACATTTTATTTTTACACTGAAGAGGAGACACCCTGAGAACTCTTACTTGAAGTACAACTGGCATGATGAGCGGGAACAATTTGATGCAGACAGAAAATACTGTGTGCAACCGTATTCTTTTGCAGAAGTACAATTCATTGCATCATCTGGACAGACTGGTTTTTCAAGGATTAGGGTTTTTTTGTTTTTTTTTTGAGGGGGGTGGGGTTTCTTTCAGTCTTTTGCAACCAGCTACACTGTGTTGATGTTTAATGTCTTAGATGCAGTGAAATACACAAGTGATGGTCAGAGTTAGAGATTAAAACCAGCACTCGGGCCCCCTTTAAAATTTGGTAAGTAGGTTTGGGCAGTATCTTAGTATCGTGTGGTACCAGGCTTTTTTTTCTTTTTTTAGACAGAGTACTTTCTGTACTGTTAAAAATACAGACACTCCTTTGTGTTATGCTTATGTGATGTATTTAGGTCATATTGTAGTGCACAGCACTCGTCAGAGGGCAATTACTTCTGATTAACAGCTGAGCTGAGTGAGCTGTGAAACATGGCAGTTGCAAATGTTGGGGTGGATTTCGAGTTTAGTCTCATCTCCCTAAAGATAAACAGTTTGTCATAGTTCAAAGTGAGCACCACCTGCCTGTACTGAGTAGTGTTGCTACGCTCTGGCTGTGTAGTTAAGCCATTTATTCTGACACAACTGTGCATTGTTAAGATCAAAATAATCAGGAAAGCTGATTTTATTTTATTTTTAATTTGGCAGATAGCCGCTTAACCTAATCGTGAATCAGTGTTGTGTTCTGATAATGTTCATGAGTTTCATAAACTAATATTTTTGGTGCCAGCTAGCGAGGGTGAGAGAGATTAAGCATTCAGCCAGCTAATCTCTCACCCTCCTACCTGAAGTGTCATCTGTCATCATCAGCTTTTAGTTTATTTACACAAATGTAATCGTAGACTTGGTGAAATGTGAGGAAGGTAAGAAAGACTATTTTGGCCAAGCCTATCAGGAACATGTGGTGACTCTTTACTTTTAGGGGATATACCTTTGAAACAGTAACATTATTCCAGAGTTAGTAAACGCTTTATTTTTTTATTATGTTATATAACTTGCCAGGTAATGTCCTGGTTCCTTACACTTTGTTTGCTGGAAAACTAAATACTGCTGTGCTCATGTAGAATTGAATCCCATCACAGAGTTAGAAACAGTACAACTACATTGTATTCTTTTATAACACATGTTTATTTAATGTTGTACATTTGTGAAAACTTTATATTGTGTAAGTTTCAGCTTTAGCTGTACAGTAAAATGACAGCAAATTTGTTGCTTTTTTTTTTTATTGCTTAGAATTGAGAAAACAGTAAATATTTTAAAAATGTCCATTTTAGATTGGATAGCCAATTATGCCTAAATCGTTATATTCCTGTATCTTGTAACATTCATTCCTTTGCTCAGAGTACTTTATGTTCCTGATGCTACTATTTAAATTCAAGTCTCACAAATGTTACATCATGCTGAACAAATACACGAAGGCCTCTTTAAAACCAAACTAGCTGTTATAGGAATGTGCTTGTTGTAAACATGTACTCAGCACTATGACTTTTATGTTGAAACATCAGTAAATGTTACCATACAACAATGCAGAGTTTGTGCTATATAAAGAAATTACTACAGAAGCTAATTATGTGGCATATTTGCAGTACTTTTATTCAATTGAACACGTTGTACTCAACCATGTTTTGTCCAACACTACACATGTACAGTACAAGCAAGTACAATCAGTTTGTGATTTAAAATTATTACATAAAATCATCCTTTTAACAGACACCTTTTGATCAACACAAACACCACACATGTTTAATTAGGAAGTTACTCTAGTTACTTTTAAATTGCACTAAAAAGTTAGTAAATTTTGTCAGCTGAAGTACTTTGCATAAACATCTGCGCTCAATCAAATATAGGATGACAACTGGTTATTCTAGAGAAACACATCTGTCTTGGAGAAGCAAATACATGCAGTCACTCATCTACATATTTGTCACTTGCATAGGAATATCCCTGTAACAACCTGAGTTTACAGGCTGTTTCACCGCACTAGCAGACACAAATGCCAAAAAAGTTGAGTAAAAAATTCAGTTGATGGTAGGAACTTGGAAACAGGCATCTGTTCACCTACCAAATGATTTGCTCGCGCAAATGTCGTGTTTATAAACTGCTCACTAAGGAATCATTCACAACACCACAAAATAATGTAGTAGAGATTTGTGATTCTCCAATTTGATTAACTAACAGCTCCTGAAACACAACAGTCCCCAAGTTTACACTACTTTTATATTCAGTGTTGTTTACTTGAAACATGCATCTCATTACCTCCCAATATTTCCAGCTCCAGGAATCCAAAGTGCCATAGCATGACCTGAATGGTACCAAAGTAAAACCTGAAAAAATATAAATCCTATTCATGTATGTTGCAATGGACTAAGGATTACATCTGGATCAGTTAATACTGGGGAGTAAAGCTGATCATTCAGCGTAGGTACACTGTTAAACATCATTGTAATTTGTTATCTCTCAAAAATGCATTTTATACCCAATAAAGACCAATAAAAAATAGACACTAGATTTCTCTGCAGTCACAAATTAATTATAACAATCATGCAAGTAAATAACTGTAATATGGTATACCAGTGGATTAACCATCACAGAAACATAAAACTTGTTGGTAATCACCAGTACTGTTAATTTAGGGAGCTGTGACATAAACCTTACACTGGGGGTGGCAGTCTCATAAATTTGTCAATCACTGTATGTATAACCAAAAAACATTTATTTTATTTAAAGACTTCAACTCACCATTAGATATGAAGGTTTTAATCAGTAAATGTCAGACCTTTCTTAGCTTCTGCCCATCATGCATATTGTACATCACACAACATGTATATCCCTAGAGTTTCCATCTCATCTGTAAGAGACAGTAGAGTCTAACAGTCTGTCAAGAAAATATCTAAGGATGACACTATTATCTGATTGGCAGGCTAAAAATGGAATGGTTTGTCAAATGCAGTAAATGTTGCTCAGGTTACGATCTGTATTTTCATGTTTAGTGAATGTCCCTATTTAAGACTAAGAGGGTTTGTGATGCCAAATTAAATGTTTGCTTTTCACTGGTTCTGATAAAGGTCATCTCTAATTTGAAGAGTGACAGGATTGCCAACTGATGTGTAACCATAGGTCTGAGTTGACACTTTGGTTTTAAAACTCTGCTGCCTGCCCTCAACTCTCTGCACCTCTGAGCAGTACGAAGGCTTCACTTCCAGCTTTGCATGGCTCACTTGAATAGGCACATTCCTCTCCGCCCTGGACCGAGCCTCCCTGGCCTGCGGTGGGACAGCAGATGAGAAAAGGCTGCTGGAGAGATTCTCCCTGAACCGACTAAAGAAGCCAGTCCTTTGCCGGGGCACCACATCAGGCCGGCCCACGTTGAGAAGCACCGGCTGTCCCACTGTAGAACCGCCAATCTCTCTCTGAAGCACAGAGATCTCACAAGGCTTTTCGTTAACGTGTTGCGTGTGGGAGGAGCCATAAGTCTCTCCTTCCTCTGGGACGTAATCCTCCAAGTCCTCAAGGGTTAAAACACGATCTCCTTGTTTTAGGAACACAGGCTCTTGCTTTCTTGCAGATGTATCCTCCTCGTCATCGGGTTCAAAAATTACAGTTTGTTCATCATCCAGGTCGTCGTGATCTTCTCCAGCTGTAGCGAGAACAGAAGAGAGCTCGTGCGGCTCCCCAGAAGCAGACCCAGATGCAGCATCAGTCACCTCTTCCTCCCATGAGAGCGGCTGGCTGCTGATGTCTCCCTGCAGGTGGGCCTGTGCTTGCTCCACAAGCTTGTTGTTGGAATTGTTAGCATTTGGGTTTTCCACTGGAGACCTTTTGGGTCTCGAGGGTGTGCCTGCACGATCAGACCCTGCTGGCGAAATACCTCTCCTCCTGGACAACCTGGGAGACTTATTGACCTTATACTCGATGACCTCTTCTACTTCAACCCACCTGGGCTTGCTCTCTGTTCCCCTGGCTTCCGCCCCCTGGGGATCAGTAACATAGAGAGTTGGGATAGTGGTCTTTCTTGGAGTGGGCATCCTCCTTGTCCTGGCTGTAGGAAGCTCGGGGGTGGAAGTCTCAGAGCGGTGGACACCAGCAAGAGTCAAGCCAGGTGATCTGTGTCTTCTCATTCGAGGATTCTTCACCACGGTGGTTATAGTCTCCTCACTGGAATAAGAAGTGCATTAGGCCTATGTAAATAAAACCCACCTTGCTTGGAGTCTTGGATTTAAAAATAATATGATAGTAATAAGCTGCAGTAATTAGGCTGACAGTTGAAGTAGACAGCACCCTGATGAGAACAGCCCACCCTTTCATTATCCTTGTGATAGATTCCTTTTGCATCGAGGCTATAAATACTACACAATGCATACATGGAGCCAGAGAGGAAAAACACACACACACACACACACACACACATACAGAAAAATGCCCCAAAATGCCCTATGATGGGCAATGTTATCTAATGATAAAAGCAATACCTACACAGATACATGAACCCCAAAACTGCAGTGGAACTTTATCTTAAAAGAACCCCCTTAAAGATTCCTAAAATATATATTATATAGAAATTATTTTATTAAAGTATACTGTAGTGTTAAGTTAAGAAAATCCAAGATTATTCAACATCCAACTATTCGATCTTACTTTGATCGTACTTACATGATGATGGTTTTCTTTGGTATTTTCGTCTCCTGCTCGGTAACTGTGGGAGGAACATGGACAAAGCATGATGGTTATTTTGCATTGCTAAAGCTGCACTCAAAGCATTTTCTGCTCAACAAAAACCACAAAACGTCCGAAAAGAGTAAGACTGTATGGATAAAGCCAGACTTGCTACCTTCAATGGTGATGGCCTGCTCACCAGAGCGAGCCACAGCGAAGGGGAAGACCAAGTCAGCAGCACACTTTGCACTGCCCAGACGGTTCGACAACTGAAATCCAACAGATATATTTTTAGAGTCATAAATGTAACTCACTGCTGCTAATTAATATCAACTATCTTGAAACTAATTTATAGGCACAAAGGCAAATGCATGACCTGCATTAAAATCTCCCCTCATTGACCCTTAAAAATAAAGGAAATGTTATTTTTGTAATTATCTGAGATATTTTCTTGTATTGAGACCTCTTACTGTAGAGCTCCAAATTCTGAACAAATAGATCTTAATAGTTTTAATGATCCTAATATATTTGGAGTACTTATGTCAATCATTTAACATTAAGTGTACAAAACTCGAGGTTCACGAGTCTCCCTGTCTCACATATTATAACTGCCCTCCCAGAGCCTCTTCATGCCAGACATTTCTTCCTCTTAAATGTATTTATTTTACTGTTACTTGCAACAGGGCTTTCAAATTGTTATATCTCTCTATGTAATGCTGTATGGTCTTAACCTTACTAAGTGATTGCCCAGAGATTATGTACACTCTGAAATGTCACAAAACGAATACAGATAAATGGAAATGAATTAGTCTAGACCAACCTCGCACTCATAGTGTCCAAGGTCTCTCTCTGTCAGGTTTTTGATTACCAGAACCAGAACGCCACTCCGGAGCTCACTGTAGGTCTGATATTTCTGCTGGTCAGTCAGCAGCCTGCCATCCTTGAACCACCTTGAACAGGGACACATGCAGAGAGGAGACAAGATTAGAGGACGGGGTTGATATTCAAAAAAAATTGCAAAACTGAATCAAAATGAAGGAAAGAAGAAAACATAAGGAAGGTATCCATACCTCACTTTGGGCTTGGGGGCGCTTTGTATTACACAGGTGAACTGAGCGTCCTCACCGGCAACAAAGATGGCATTCCTTATTTTATTTACAAAACGAGGAGGTACTAAAAGAAACACATGACAGTGTTTTATGTTTTAGACTATTCATCATTGTTCACAAGAAAAGTGTAATGAAGCAGTAGAAAAGAATACTCTTAGGATCATCCTATATATAGGTATGATGTGCCACTTACCCTGAACTGTGATCTTTCCCAGAGTACTGGCATTGCCAGCTGGACTTGTGGCAAAGCACATGTACTGACCAGAATCATCTGCAGTCATATTGTCCAGGATTAGTGTGCAGGAACCATCAGGGTCCTCGATGATGATGTGATGTGGATCTGCCCCCACTGCGCGTCCACCTGCATCCAACAAGTAAACAAAACCACTCATGAAACAGTCTTTGAATGTCACTCCACATGGCTAATAACCATAGAGGAAATGCCTCACCCTTGTACCAGGTAACCGCAGGTTTGGGTACTCCAGTAACTTTGCAAGCCAGCTTAACAGTCTGGCCCAGCTCTGCTGTGCAGTTTGCCAGAATTTCATCAAAATCAGGGGAACCTAGAAAATAGTTTGGTATAAAAAGCTGTGCTAGAAATTCCAAGCAATAGGGAGGTAAAGAAAAAAGTAAAACTGCATGGAGTCCCACTCACTCCATGCAGGCATGCTGTATCGCTGCTGCAGTTCTCTGAGGTCTCTCAGCCACGAGTTCTTGATGGTAACAGTTCGGGCTTGTAAGGTGTACTTCCTCACAGAATCCTCGCGCTCATGCCAAATCTCAAAGGCACGGTCATCACCCTCCACTGTCTCATTCACATCAATGTTATTCAGCTGAAACAAGATAAAGAAACCAACAAACATCATTTAGGCCGCTGACCATGAAAGAAAAGATGAAACTAGATTATGTTAAAAACACTTACCTTCATCATGTTCTTGAAAATATATGCTTGTGTATCAGTGTTGCTGTCTCTCTTGGGCTTGCAGATAATGCAGTAGTTCTTAAAGAGGAAGACGTGACGGTGGTGACCTCTAGAGGACGTTCTAATTCCAGGAGCACCCTCCCACACTTGGAAAGGCCCCTGGTGGGAGAGAGTAAGCATATGCAGACAGTCAAATGCTTATGTGTAATCAAGACCCTGCACAGTCGGCAGCTACGTGGTACCTGTCTAATTGGTTCTCCAAGAACTTCGAGGGTGGCAGGATAGTTCTCAATCATGGAGACATGGTGGGTATTCTCAGAACGCTGAGGGAGTGCAGACACCATTGCAAAAGCTTCTTCCAGCAGGCAGCAGTTCTGACCATTTCTTGCTTTGTTTCGAATGAGCTCCTGAAGATGTTGCAGCAGAAATTTCAACAAAACTGAAGTTACACTGATCGTGTACATAATTTAAAGGCTCTAAAAGCAAATGACTGAAAAGTAAATAACTGACTCTAAGATGATTGTATGCATGCACTCTATTACCTTCAGGAAGGCCTTGTACTTCTGAATCCTCTCCAGTGGCTGTTGGAGATAGGCATTTATGCTTCTTACTGGTGGATCTGCAGGGTCTGAATTAGCCTGTGCTGTGTCAGTATATTCCTGTTTTTTGGAGTTTAAAAAAAAAGATTTTAACAGTTGGCACATTTGTAATTCATAGTATAGCAATAACAATTCTGCTGTTACCTTAAAGAAGCTGTGCACAGTCTTGTCACTGATGGCAGATTCAGCCTGACTATGACCTACAAGATACTGAAGGTACTTCTCAAAGCCCTCCTTGTTCTTCAGGAAACACATGGCTATGTCATCATCAGTGTCGCAGTCATTCAACTTCGGAAGGAATGCCCTAAAAAGAAAATCATAAGAATGATGCATACTGATTATACTAAAAAATGGCTGAAAATAACATTTAAGAGGTGAGCTCACTTGTTATGGAAGGATTTGATATCATCAATGTTTCTGAAAATAGCCTCTTTCTGGCTGGTGACGTCAGGCGGTGCATCAGAACTGTCTGCATGCTTCAGGTGATGGGAGGTGAAGAATTCCACCTCCTTGACAAACTCTGATTCTCCGTTTATCAGTTCCTGGATCAGTTGGCTAGAAGCACGAATTAATAGTTTGTTATGGTTCTTTGGTTGGTTTGCTTTGTCACGACAAACATGCTTCACTTACAATAATTTTCTCTTGTATTCTCCTTCAGACACCTCTTCCACACTTGTTTCTGGAAGATCGCCAGCATCAGCAGACAGCTGTAATAGAAATTTTAATTTTTTTAAAAAAAATATTACCCAATGCGTGCAACATGCAGTGGCGAGCTGGAAGCAATTGTCTTGAGACATACTTTGAGTTTTTTGTCCAGGTAGGCCGGTGAGACCCAGCCTTGGCGGGATGGTGTCGTTTTGGTGGGTTTGGTCCGAACTAACCACTTGAGCGGGTGAGCCGAGTCCAAAACCTCAACATACTGTCCCTCTTTTAGAGAGATGGAATCTTTGCTCGCCACGATGGGGTTGTAATCAGCTGTTGCTACATAGATATCAAACATCTATAAAAAAATATATATATATGTGTGTGTATTAATAACAGGATTGCAGGGGGACTGGAAGCTATCCCAGCTGTCAGAGGGTGAGAGACAGAATACCAATCTGCCCCAAGGCTAACACACAGAGACAGATAACCATTCACACCTGTCTATGTATAAAAAAAAAACTTAATTGAATTTCCCTTTATTTCTTCAAATAAACTGCACCATTAAAACTTTCATTTCCTTGTTTTATATAGTATCCTGCCATGGTGTGTCAGAATTTAATCGATGAAATTCTGATATAAAGGCCAAAAATTTATGAACATTATGAACTTAATGGAAATTTTTTTGTATCTCACCTCTCCCCTGGCGTCTCCTTCATCAGACTCAGAGGAGGAGTCAGCAATGAGGGAGGGAGGACGGGAGCGACCGTGATGAGGTGATGGAGAAGGTGTCTTGGTCTCATCATCACTGTCACCACCTGGTACGCGTAATGAAGCTGGAGCAGTAAGGAGGAAGTCAAAAGAGGACGGGTCAGTCGCACGGAAATGTCCAATTAGTATAATCTGTCCTTTAAACCTATGCAGTAGATATTAGTACCCACACTCACTCAGGTCCATCAGCTTAAATATATATTTAAAACCATAACTGTGTGCTAGCGTGTACCAGTGTTGTATTTACCTGGTCAATTTGAATTTTTCTGTATACTGAAGTAACGACATAGTTTTTACGATGCAAAAACAGAGGGGAGAAATCCACAGTGGTTAATCATTCTAATGCTCTAACATGTATTACTGTATTAGTATCATGACAACAGGCAGCTTCACTTCTATCTCAGCTCTCCACATACATGTCTGCTTGGTGAGCATGTATTCCACTTATACAGAAGCTTCATAGGTTATTGCAAAAACTATTTTAGTAACAAGAGAAAGGATGAGGAAACTCATTGAGGATGAGTAAGGAGATATAGAGGGCACTAATAGAAATAAAAGGGGATGGCTTAGCTGTTATTAAGCTGACACTGAAATAGAGTTGTTGTATGTATAACTAAATATTTCTTGTATGTAAAAGGAAATGTAAGGAAAACTGTTTTATAAAGTCATTATTAATAGATAGAAAATATTTCAGTGGAAAACTGCAGAGTATCTGTGATGCTGATGCACTTGGGATACATACTGGCAGATTTGGGCCAAGATTTCATCCACTGGAGCACTTCATGATTCTGTAAACTGTCTGAATAACAAATTAATCATTTAATGAGTATTTATTTAGTGGGAGTGATAAACTAATGGGTGTAAAGGTGGTTAGGAAATGATGTCTGTATGAAGGAATGGGAGATTTTATGTCATAAATGCATAAATAAACTAAAGCGTGCACTAGATAAGCACTAACATGGCACTAAGAAACATTCCTCGGTCAGGTTTGGTGTTCAGAAACAAAGGAAAGTGATAGCCAGTTCAGTATTTAAGCATTAAAGCATTCAGATTAAACATTTCTTAAACAGCCAGAATGAATTCAAAGAATTCAACCAAACCTGACAAGAAAATAACAGAGCAATGCAACAGAAGCACTGTATGCAACATAATCTATGATCCATACTTCAGTCTTCAGCATTAGTAACTACCAAATGCAGTCACTGCAGAGGGAATATGGATAGTTAACCTGCACATTTTTAGTACAACTACAGACACAAGGTAATTTAAGAGATTGAAGGTGTTGTGATCGTTCAAGTCATATAATTTAATGTTTGTTCTCCTGAGAATGTATGTTCTCTTGAGGTGAAACCTTTTGGGTTTTTTCTTTTTAATCTAAACTGTTTATGAGACTTGTTGAGAAGGAGCTAAAGTCCAATGCTAGCATAATCATTCATTTATCTTGGTTTAAACCAGACTTGAAGCCGGAATAGACCAGTTCTGAAATGCCTTATGGACATAAAGGTTTGTATTTTATAAAGTACGATGAACTCATTAGTCTCTGAATATTTAATGCAGAGCTATAATGGTCCACTTACCTTGGGTGATCTTGGCTGATACCATTTCAGTGATCTGAGAGGTGAGTTTCATGAGGAATTCCTCTGAACCTACTTCACCTAGGAAAGGCATTTTGCCCTCTTAAGGGTTGGCAAAAAGTAAAGAACACCATAAATATCTTAACATTTATTTTTATTCATTTATATATCTTATCAAAAATAAACATTACTGGGCCTGATGATTAGCTAGTACGTCTTACCTTTTCCTTTGCTAGTATCTTCCTGTGGAGGACTAACTGTAATCCCAAGAACCCTGAGCGGATTTCAGTATTAAAATTTGTCATGTATTTACATTTATATTAAATGTACTTACTACAGACATCTTTTTATGTGCAAGGCAATCAAAAGGTTTCAGAAATAACTTACTCTGAAGCCACTGTCTCTTTCTTGGGCTGAGGAGCTAGAGAGGAGGGAGAAAAAAAGCAGAAGGGTGGTTTGAAAAGTGCTCTGCTAAGTGTTTCTGATATAAGAAGACACTCATTTAACCTGTCATTTCAAAATAAAGTGTCTTGATGACGTTATTCTCCTTACTCTCATCCACCTCCAAGTGAGCAGTGCAGATGGACTGTCCAGCTTTATTTGTTGCAATGCAGGTGTAGGCACCAGTGTACTCTGTGCCCACGTCCATCAAGATGAGACTGTGGTGGCGCCCAGAGCTTGCTATTTTGTATCCTTTAGTGTCAGGCTTGATCCACAGGACATCCTCCAAAGATTCCTCCTTTAGCCAGTTGACCATGGGAGTAGGAGATCCTAAGAGAGAAGAAGGGTGATTATGGAGACTTTGTAATAATGATGCGTGGCAGATAGAGCCCAAAATCTAGACTTTCTTCTTATCTAGAAAAGTGTAGTAACGCACCTTCTACTTTCACAGACAGAGTGATGCTTGTTCCTTGTTTCACCTTCCTATTGCTGAACCTTTCAATAAAGCGGGGTGGCACCAGGGGCTCTTTAGGGTCTGTGAAAATAAAGTGTATAATGTGACATTTTGAATATATGGACATGTCTACTGAAAGTACATATACTTGTGCTGTGGTTTGTAGGATAAATGTTAAATTACCCTTTTTCTCTTGTGGTAAAATCTCCCCAGGACCTGTTGCAAAAAGTGTTGCAAATGTATAAAGTGTATCTCATCGTTTCATTTGAGATTTGTATTTTGTATTCAGGCACGTGTATACATACTCAATACTATCATCCGGGCAGAGGAGTAAGCAGAACCAGCTGCATTGCTGATGTAGACGGAGTACTCCCCCATATCCTCTTTTTTCACCTCCGTGATCTCCACGCCATGAACGTCTCTCTCTGCTAACAAATGAATTCTTTCTGAAGGTCGTAGAGGGTGGCCATCTTTGAACCAGTATATTCTGGGTTTCGGGAAACCTGGAAAACAACAAAAATTTGACAAACATTATTCTTAAATCATATGCAATGTTTTTAGAACACTGGGATGGATTAACAAATCTTTACTTTACCCTTTACTTTAAGCTGCATCTTTGCAATAGGTGAACCTGGACAGACGTGAACATCATGAAGCTCCTCCACAACCTGCGGTAGCTGATCATCTTCAGCTACAGACTCAAAGGTCTCAGTTTCCCTGTTGGAGGAGAGTAAAGCACAGCAGCTCCAGTATATCTATAACTGTATGTGAAGGCCTCAATATAAAGGTTTAGTTCATATAAATAAATAAATAAACATAAATAAATTTACCTGGACATGTATCCTTTGGCACTGACGTAAGAAGACGTCTCAGTGGCATCAGCAGCAGTGTCATAATCTGAGCTGCAAGACACTGATGGAGGAATTTTATTATAGTTTTATACAATGCTTAAGGTGTAAAGGGACTCTGCTTTTCTAAGATGTTGATTTATGGTTCGGAAATTAGCTTCATGCTTCAGTTAAATGCTACATCTGTATAGCTGTAGGTTTTGTGGGTTTGTTTTTGTTGTTTTTTTACCCCTGCCTAATATAAAGGCAGGGTGAGAAACCTGCCTTTATATTAGGGGAGGCTCAAGGTCCATCTCACATATTCTGCATGCTAGTTTTGCTCTGACTTTGTCTGAAGTTCTCTTCTGTTTTAAAAAAACAAGCTATACAGACGTTTGCATACATTTACGGGCATGAATATTGTAGTAATTTTGCCCTTTTAATAATAACAATAATAATGGATTGCATTTATATAGCCTTTTCGAGACCCTCAAAGCGCTTTACAATTCCACTCTCACATTCACACACTGGTGGAGGCAAGCTACAGCTGTAGCAGACTGACAGAAGCAAGGCTGCCATATCGCGCCATCGGCCCCTCTGGCCATCATCAGTAGGGCAGTAGGTCTGTGTCTTGTCCAAAACAGATAGAGCTGGAGATAGAGCTGGGGATCAAACCTTCTGGTTACAAGATAAGCTTCCCAACCCTCTGAACCACAGTCGCCACATTTCATGCTTTCTTTGAACTGTTCTTTTTCCAGGGTGGAATGATGTACAGCATACATCTCAATGACTTCAAAAAACAAGAATTTGGTGTCCAAAATAAATTCAAATTTGTGCACCAAATTCTCATTTTTTAAGTCATTAAAGATGTACAGATGCTGTACAGTTTGCCTAGTCAATTATCCCAGGACAGGTATTTAAAAAGCAAACGTGTGTTTCTTGTATCATCTGTTCACTTACTGTCAACCCTGAGTTCAGCTTTAGTAGATGCAATGCCACTGCTGTTTTCAGCTGTGCAGCGATAGACCCCCATATCAGTAGGCAACACAGTGGTGATGATAAGTTGGTGGCAGCCCTCCTGGTCTTCATTGATCATGTAATGGTCGTTCTCCTCCAGCAGCTTGCCATCCTTATACCAGCGAACAGTGGGAGGTGGCTTGCCAATCACAACACAGTCAAAGCTGACTGGATAACCGTCTGGAACATCCTGACTTTGTAGCTCGGTTAAGAAGACCGGTGCAGCTGGCAACAAGAGCAAACGGAAAGCAAATATAAAAATCCCACCCCTTACATAGAAATTGTTCTTGGTGTATTGAACTTGGTGCATTACTAACCAGACAAAATGTGTGTAAGAATAAAGAAAGTTATAATTAACAGAGAGCAAGCTGCTTCTTACCTGGAGCTCCAGTCATGAAAGCAGGAGGCTGTCTATCTTGTGTGGGCGTCTGTGTACCATCTTGTATGTAGCTCATCTTTTTAATTCGCAGCTCCACTTTGTGAGGTCCTGCAGGTAAGATTGTGGTCTCCACAGGAACCCCATGGACTGTAAACATCTCCTGAAATCTCATAGAGGCAACTTCAGCTTCTGTCCGTGAATCAAAACGAATGTAGATATAATTGTCATCTTCACGGTAAGATTGTGGGTCTGGGGCTCGCAAGTCTCCTTCATCTGCACTGACAAATGGTTCTTCCTCAACATCTGGTGGGAGACGCGTGCGCAACAGGCGCCGGAGGCGTCTGCTTGCCTGTCTCAGCGACTCATCCATCTCACTTCCGGAGGAGCTCTCAGGCTCACTGTCAGCACTGTAACCTACAGTAAGCGGCCGTCGGCCCGATGATTCTCTTACCGTTCCCACAGTCACCTTACCACTGTGAGAAGCTACCCCAAACTTGTTAGTGGCTTCACATGTGTAAACTCCAGTGTCCTTGGTGGTGATTGCAGTAATGACCAGTGAGCAGGTGCCATCATTATAGATATCAATATGATGATGCTTGCCATCCGTCAGTGGTTCTCCATCTTTCAGCCAGCGGACCTTATCAGGTTTACCTTCTGTCACACATTCCAGATGTATGGTGCCATTAGGTTCTTTAGTCTGGTCTTTGAAGACTTCTTTAAAAACAGGACGCATGTCCTTGCGGGCCTTGTAGCCCTTGAAGGCAGCTTGAATCTTAACAGCAGCTTCTCTGAGCTCAGGGTCATCCTCTTTACCGATCTCCATGATGCTAGTTTCCTCTGTAGACACGTGTTTTTCTTGGGTTTGCTGAACTACAGTTGTTTTCACTTCTGTCTGCTGCACAGTTTTCTGCTCTGACATTTGGAAATGTGCGAAGAACCTCTCAGTAGCTAGAGTATCTGCTTCCTTTGTCACTGTCTCAGTAGTCTTGCTGCTCTTTTTGAGGTAGGAAACAAGCGTCGAACGCCCAGAAACAGACTCGTCCTCAGAGCTGGTGCACAGGCTGGCTTCTGTCTGCTTCTTTGACACAATGGCCTGCTCCTTCTCTGTTGATTTGACTTCCACTTTCTCAGATTGTGGAAGCTGATTCTGGTCTAATTTGCTCTGACCCCTTTTGCCATCCTCCTCTGGTTGTTCAGAGATGGAGTCCAGAGTTGGCTCCCGACTCATGCGTCGTTTCTTGGCTGATGCTTCCCAAAGTTCATGGAGATCACCTTCTTCAGCAGCCTCAGGAGGAAGACTGGGCTGTCCCAGTGCCTCAGTTACTTCCTGTTTTGCATCTACACATATGACCACAATGGAGTTACAGTTATGGTCCATACAGCACCACACCCTCTTTAATTGGTGCTTAATCCTTACGTTTAACATTTATGTGCAGGGCTACATTAGGGCTACAGCAGAGCTTGTGGAGAAATACAAAAAGTACCACATATACAGCGTACAGTGACCTACCTGGAGTAATCGGTGGCAGAGGAGGTGCTTCTGTGTTTCAAGAAGAGAAGAAAAACAAATGATATTAAAGTTTATAAAATATCAAAATTCCTTGGTTTCTAGCATTACATCTTTGGCTAGAATGTTGCAGTTGCATAAAGCTTGATCTCATATCACCATGTGACATAAAACATGAACTGCAATTGCAATTATAAACACAACATCACAGAAAAAAGCAGCTACTTGTGTTAAGTGAAGCGTACATTCACTCACCAAGCTGAACAGTCTGAGGCAGCTCAACAGGCTCCCCTATCCCTGCTCTGTTGATGGCTGCCACTCTAAACCTGTAGGCACTGCCTGGACTGAGATTTTCAACCACAAATTCGGTGTTACGCACAGGCTCAGAATGACATGGAAGCCAGAGGGCACTGTCTACCATTCGGATCTCCACTCTGTAGCCCAGAATGGGACTTCCTCCATCATGCAAAGGTGTGAACCAAGAGAGGGTAACAGACTTTTTTGTCTTACTGAGGACCTCCGGATCCTCTGGAGGATCAGGCACAGCTATGGGGAAGGGAAAAAGAAAAACCGCCATTGGATATATTTATGAACACTAATTAAAAACCAAATACTCTACAGTGTTAATCTGTTATGAAAGTTATATGGAAGGTGTTCCAAATGCTCCAGAACTTTCCATGTTTTTGTTAGATAGCTTATCTTTTCTAAAGAATGTCTTAGGCCGCTGTAAATTTGCACAGGTTTGCTGCTTCTTCAAAGAGAAAGCTCTGTACTGTTTGGCTTCCAAAAAGCAGAAGTTAAGTAAGGACCTGATATTCTTAGAGATCACAGCACCATCTGGGATAAATATTTACTAAGCATAAATTACAATTAAGAGGAATCTATTACTCAGAAATTTGGTTACATATTTCCAGCAGCCTTTTTCAAAAAGATTGAATCAGAGGGCATTCCCACATAAAGTGGGAACAAAGATTCTTACATTTAATGCAAATGTTGAAAGTATTAGCGTTAACACAGCCTTGTTGGAGCAATGCATTGCCTATTTATCCATTTATATTGCTTTAGTTTGTGTTGGAACTTAAGACCACACTTCTGACCATTGTTTCTTGTTTACATAATATTTGAAATCTGTTCTCCATACTAGTGGCATGTAGTATGTTATGAAATGACACGTTGTACCTACTAGCAAACATGTTGTTGAAGACGGACACCAGGCCACTAGACTGTACAAATTTCAAAGTGAAATCTTCAGTGGTGGATAAAGGCAAGGCAAGGCAAGGCAAGGCAAGGCAAGTTTATTTGTATAGCACAATTCAACAACAAGGTGATTCAAAGTGCTTTACAGAGACATTAGAAACAAGAACAAATAAAAAGCATGATTTAAAATTGATTAAAACAAGCAAATAAACTAACTAACTAATTAACAAACAAACAAACAAACAAACAACAGTATATAAGATCAAAACAGATAAAATCAGAACAGTAGATAAAATCAGTAGTTAAAATGTAAGTTTTGAAATTTAAGCTTAAAGTGTGGATTTGGTGCTTTATTCAAATGCAGCTGAGAACAGGTGAGTCTTCAACCTGGATTTAAATAAACTGAGTGTTTCAGCTGATCTGAGGCTTTCTGGGAGTTTGTTCCAGATATAAGGAGCATAAAAGCTGAATGCAGCTTCTCCGTGTCTGGTTCTGACTCTGGGAACTGATAAAAGACCGGATCCAGATGACCTGAGGGATCTGGATGGTTCATACTGGGTCAGGAGGTCATTGATGTATTTTGGTCCTAAACCATTCAGAGCTTTATAGGCCAGCATCAGAACTTTAAAGTCTATCCTCTGACGGACAGGCAGCCAGTGTAAGGACCTCAGAGCTGGACTGATGTGGTCCACTTTTTTGGTCTTAGTGAGGACTCGAGCAGCAGAGTTCTGAATGAGCTGTAGTTGTCTGACTGATTTTTTAGGTAGACCTGTAAAGATGCTGTTACAGTAATCAAGCCTACTAAAGATGAATGCATGGACTAGTTTTTCCAGGTCCTGTTGAGACATCAGATCTTTTATCCTTGATATATTCTTGAGGTGATAGTAAGCTGACTTTGTTATTGTCTTAATGTGTTTTTCTAAGTTTAGGTCTGCATCCATCACTACACCCAAATTTCTCGCCTGGTTTGTGGTTTTTAGATGTATAGATTGAAGTTCTCTGGTGACCTGTAATCGTTTTTCTTTGGCGCCAAAGACTATTACCTCAGTTTTGTTTTTGTTTAGCTGGAGAAAATTGTGGCACAACCAGTCATTGATTTCCTCAATGCATTTACCAAGAGCCTGTACAGGGCCTCGGTCTCCTGGTGACATTGTGATATATATTTGTGTGTCATCTGCATAGCTGTGATAGTTTATTTTGTTGTTGTTTATAATCTGTGCCAGTGGGAGCATGTAGATGTTAAACAGAAGGGGTCCCAAGATGGAACCTTGGGGAACTCCACATGTGATACTTGTCTGCTCGGATGTGAAGTTACCTATTGATACAAAGTATTTCCTGTTTTCTACGTATGTTTTGAACCAGTTTAGTACAGTTCCTGAAAGACCTGTCCAGTTCTCCAGTCGTTTGAGTAATATGTTGTGGTCAACTGTATCAAATGCTGCACTGAGATCCAGTAAAACTAGGACTGACATTTTTCCACTGTCTGTATTCAGACATATGTCATTAAACACTTTGGTCAGAGCGGTTTCAGTGCTGTGGTTCTGTCTAAAACCTGACTGGAAGGCATCGTAGCAATTATTCTGTTTTAAGAAGTAACTGAGCTGTTGAGAAACTGCTTTTTCAATGATCTTACTTAAAAACGGGAGATTTGAGATCGGCCTGTAGTTGTTCATTTGTGTCTTGTCAAGATTGTCCTTTTTCAGTATAGGTTTGATTACAGCAGTTTTTAGTGATTCTGGAAACACATGGGGGACAAAAAGGGATTGGGACGGGGGGTAGATCTGAGCCCAGCATTGACCCGCTCCATCATCTCCTCAGTGAATTTCAGGTGTGGGGAGGAGGGAGAAAGGGAGGGGGAGGAGGGTGATGGCCTGTCAGGGGTTTGGGGGACTGGGGAAGGTCGTGGTCCCTTGTCCTGGTCGTTGGTGTTGTTGAGAGAGTTGGAGGCAAATAGGGACCCCTCTTCTTGCCTTAGATGTCTCTCCTTTCTGAGGCTCTTCCTCAGATGCCATGGATGTCTCTCCTTTCTGAGGCTCTTCCCGGGTGGGGGCAAATGGAGCTCCTCCTCAAGGTTTCTGCTGGGCTTTGTCTGTTCTTGGAGTACTGTTTGTTCCTCTTTATGAGATAACTCCTCGTTTATCTCAGCCTTGGCACCAAGCACGGATGGATGACGTATGGAATAAAACAAGTTGGAGGTGAACAGTTTCACCCCTGACTTGTTAAAATTAAATCCATTTGCTTTGAACAGATGCCTGCGTTCCCAAAAAATATTAAAGTTGTCGATAAAATGCACTGAGTGGTCAGCACATGCTGATATAAGCCATTTATTCAGTGTAAACAACCTGCTGAATCTCTCGTCTCCTCCTCTGACCGGCGGTACAGGTCCACTGATGAATACAGCTGCATTCAGAGAGTTTACAGTATTTAATAATCCAGTAAAGTCCCGTTTCAGAACCTCCGACTGTTGTTTGGACACATCGTTTGACCCTGTATGCAGAACAATGTTTGTCACAGTTGGATATTCATCTGCAATTTGAAGAATTCTCTCCTTCAGGTTGTTGACCATATCGTTAGGAAAGCAGAGGACTTTAGTGTTCTTACCGCACATCCTTTGTACATCCTTTACGGCAGAGTCACCCACAATCAGAGTTTCAGGCCTAGCCTTTAGCTTTCCCTGTGGCCTTTCACTTTTCAACAGATTTTCAGACCTTATTTCGCTGCTTTTAGATGGATGGTTGTCCGATATAGATCCAGGGTCCTTTGATAGTGGAGCAAATCTGTTCTGCAGTTTCACATTCAGTTGTTTTGGAGGTTTGTTGTTAACCTTCCTATTCACGGTTGTCCAGTCCTGTTTCCTCCCGTATACAGGGGTAGAAGAGCTTCTCTGTCTCGTAGGAAGTGAAGGCCAGTCGGTTTCAGAGATTTCAGCTCGCTGTGCCCTGCCTGTGATACGTCCTCCCCCTTCCAGGAGACATGATTTATGTCTTGGTTTTGCACCAAGACAGTCTAAGGGGGGATTATCACTTGAGGATTTATAATAATGCACAGAGTCTACTTTCTTGGTCATGTTATCTGTGCTCCTTAGCTGTGTACTAGCTTGCTCATCGCCATTGTTTTGAATCAAAGGCAAGGTTGTTTCATTTCCACACAGTCCATTTACCTCCACGTTTACTTCTAAGCGATGAATTTTTGTCTCCAGTACTGCAATCTTCTGCAGGAGGCTGTGGTAGTCATCTGTGGAGAGGGAAGGCATCTTGTTGCTAGTTAGCCTAGCGGTTAGCACCTTTCCAGGCTATTGAGGCTGCTCGGTGCTCAGACGCTGTAATCAGGCTTCAGCTGTGTCTAGGCCACAGACACACGGAGCGCTGAGGACAAGGTAACCATAAAATGTTGCTGTTTCTGTTAAGAACACTCTAGTCCTAATGATCTACAAGTGTCCAGAAGTTATCGCAGGTAAGCTCACACGGAAAAAAGGGAAAAAATCAGCATAAAAATCAATAAAAATCAATATAAGAAGCAAAGCATTCAAGAGCAAAGAGATGAAGCGTCCACACTCACAAAGGGGAGGAGCAAGACCTCCCCTTTGTGAGTGTGGATAAAGAAGAGAGCTTCAAACTACTACTGAACTGCCTAGCTAATATAAAACTTCACAGTTGGAGGTATTAAGAAGAAGCTTTGATGGTATGCCATACCTGCTCAATACTTCTTCAAAAGATTTTTATTACCTTAGCTTCCTACTATACCCTGAATTGTCCAAAATTTTAATTCTGGTTCTGCGCTCCCTGGTTGAAACTCAGAATTACAAAAAATTGGAGTAAACTCTATATACAGGTTTAAAGGGATATTTGTTAATCTTTTCATAGACATAGACATAGACATTAAACACTTACTGATGATGGTGAGCTTGGCCAGAGAGATAGCATCTCTGGCAGCAAATGTAATTTCCTGCTGGGGCAAAAGAGGCGCCTGTCTCAGGACAAGGCGGTAAGACCGACCATCGGCCCTCATAGCCCAGAGGTCACTGGGCTTCAGCTCAACTCCATTAGCATACCAGACCACTTCTGTCGTAGGGACCACCTCCGTGAGCTCAACACAGAACTCGACTTTCTCCCCCACTGCAGCCACTCTGTCCTCCAAACCCTTCACAATGGCCAACTGCCAACCTTACATGGGAAAAATCCACAAAAAAGTCGTAATTCACAGCTGACTAAAGTCAAGATCATAATATTACTACAGCTTCACTGTTGTACAGTCTTCATTTTGATGACTTACCTTTAACAGTGAGCTGGGCAGATGTGGACGCTGCGCCAGCTCTGAAAGTCACCGTGCAACTGTCTTTGACGCGCAGCTCTTTCAGCAGGAGCAGATGGCGACGACCGCTCTCAAATGATACAACCTCAGCATTCGGGGATTCTTTCAGTGGTTTACCATCAAGGAGCCACTGGCAGTTTTTGCTCTCAGGACGAGACAGGGCACACTCAAAGAGCGCTTCGCCTCCATCAAAAGTGTCCACATTCTCCAGGCCCTGAACAATGGTAATGGGTTTGGCTGTAGAAAGCAAGAAACCATGGTAACTTAATTATAATAGATTATAAAAGGACTGCAGTTCTCAAAGACAAAAGTAAAATAGTTAAGCCTTTGTCAACCAAGAGCAAAAATGCTGTGATGATGAGTAAAAGGCCTGTTTTGGGGTTTTTTTTCCAAAGACGTTTTTCTGGGAAGAAGCAGAGAAGATCCCCTAAAGCCTGGTGCTTTTTCCATGTGGAGGGAAGCTCACCTTCCACATGAAGTGAAGCGACCACGCAGGTCCCCTCTGCCTCACAGGAGTATGTGCCCCTGTCCTCAGCAGACACATGGCTAATGTACAAGCGAGCCACATTCCAGTCCTGCTCCACTACCACCCTTCGGCCATCAGGCTGCAAAGGCTGCCCATCTTTCTTCCACTGAGCCTTCACTGGTCTTGAGTACTGGCAGATGAACTCAGCCGGCTGGTTTTCAACCACCCGAAGGTCCTCCATCTCGCTCACCACTTCAACTGTGGGATCTGAGGTTGGGGTCAGGGGATCATAGGATCAAATCCTGGCCATGAGATGTAAGGATAAAAGCGGGCCATGCCGACTGACATAAGAGCTTTATAACCCCCAAAAGCATGTCTGAGTGTAAATATGTGAGTGATACTATTTTGAAATTACTGATTGTAAGGTACCAATACTCTATGTATATTTTTATGTATTTTCAAATCGTCCAATGCATTAACCTACATAAGCTCTCAGGGGGTCAAAAAGTCCAACAGTCAAAGTTCACAACCAAGGGTCAAGACTTACTGGCAGCTCATAGAGAAGAAGGGAGTGATAGTAGATAGAAATGCCAAACTCAAAGTGTATCTACAAGAGTTAGAGATTTTAATGCTGGAAGGTTAGAAGAAGGGTTTGGTAGGATGGGACAGAGGAGATGAATAGAGCATGACTATTTGAGAGCAGCCGGCCTGTATGGATGGGTGGAGCAGCACTTTCTTTCAAGCATTTCAATATTCTGGTTCACCATCTGTGAACTTTAACATGGCGGAAGCCAGATCTAGATTATGTTTGTTTTTTTTACTGAATCCAAACATCAAATAAGACAGGCTTCTTATTTATATTACTGAGGGATACTTACAGTTAGGGCTGCAGGTTAACATTGTAATAATCACGATCATGCTTAAAAAAAGCTTAAAATGAATGAAGAAATCCCAGATTGATGATGCTTGTTTTCAGCATTCTTGTATTAATTGGTCTTCCCTTCCCTGTTGTTGAAGGCATGGTTAAAAGGAGCTGCTTACAACTTTAATAGCTGTTTGGCTACAACATTTGCAGTCAGAATATGGATAATAGTATACTGTATAGATACGAGTGTAATTAAAGCTTGAATCTGGGCATATAACCTTAAATTGAGCATGAAAAAACCGGCAAGATGTTAAAGCAGGAAAATCAAACACAAAAAGTCACAGGATGTGGACCAGAAACACCACCCACCAGCCAAAAGGTCAGCTAGCCTGATAGCTAGACTGACTAAACCACAAGGGACTCACAATGAAGACTAAACTAATAAGAAGCACTCCGAGAGTCCAAACCTGGGCAGTATTTACTTTTCAAGAGAGTAGTACTGTATGTTGTATATATTCATTTTGTTTTCTAGAAGTACTTTTGGACACCTCCCTTGTTAAAATCCTTTTAACACACTTGATATAATTTTGAGAATAATTTTTCAAATTTCAGATGATATTTGGATGCAAACTATAATGTTGTATTTAAAAAATTTTATCCCCATATACCAGTATTATTTCCCAAATGTTGTCAATACAAACAAAGGCAGTAAAATTTAAAGCATACTTTTAAAGATAAAATACATTATTATCATTATTAAGTTTCAACATTATTTTATCTTGAAGAAGAACTCAATGCACACACATGCCCATATACTGACAATACAAATGATGGCAGTAAGAAACATAGTTTTAAATACCTCCATATATATCATTATTGTCACTTTAACCCTCAGATTGATCTACTGACCTTGTAGGAAACACACATGCACACTAATGCCTCTAAAAACATCACCTCCTTGGGAGAGGTTTTAGACCAGAGCATCACTCTGAATCAATCCTTTTGTGTTCTGTTTTACACCAGGCTCAAAGTGAGGTCTGTCTACTGTAGCTTGAATGTGAACAATATAAGGCTAGCATCATTAGAAAACTAGTGTTTATATCCGTTTGTAAAGGATTTTATCAACAAAACTGTCACAACGTTGCTAGATTTAGTCAGACCAGGTGTGGGGGCTTGTGTGATCCCATTGCAAGTTGCTCTCTAGTTGTCCTTTTCACTATTGTGTAATTATACTCATTGTTTACACGTCAATGATGATGCATCAGAAAGTACTTCTTAAGGTATAACAATGCTCCACAAAATTAGTAAATCTGATTGTGTTTCAAAGTGAGAAACATAACCGTGATTATTATTTTTCATCATTTCAGCAGCCCTACATTCAAAAGAAGAGCAGCATTTTTAATACTAGTTAATTGAGTCGAAAAGGTTCCCAAAGCTTTACTGTGGTGCTGCACCCAGTTGTATTTTTTAGATTATATCAAAGCATATTGCATAAAACATAACTTCTTATTATTAATGAAATGCAAACTACTGCTTCTCATGCATGATGGAGCACTAATATGTCAAATAGCTGGATGGAACCCTGCAGTAAAAAATATGATTATATATGAAATATGATTATATTTCATAGTATATAACCCCATATTCTTCACTAAGAATGGCACATTTTTTTGTAGTAAATGCCAGTTATTAGATAGAAAACATAAATATATTAGTTTCCTGCTTCTACTATTTAATTCAAAATAATAAGGAATACTGAAGTAGGAAAATTGACCCATTAAGATTTTAAATGTAGAATTAAAACACTGCAGGATCCTTAGAGATTGTATAAGACTAAAAGAGACTGTTTTATCTCAGTCTCTGGGAAAAAGCTTATCTCAGTCTGCAGTTAACATTTTCATGATACCTTTGACCAAGAGCTTGGCTGTTGATGTTAAACTGCCAGCTTTGAAGGTGACAGTGCCAGAGTCATCTGTGGCCAGGTTCTTTAAGGTGAGTGTGTGGATGTGGCCCTGGGCCAGCCCTATCTCACTAAAGGGGCTGTTCTCCAACAAGCTGCCATCCAGCCACCACTGCACCTTGCCGTGGGCTTTACCAGAGAGCTGGCAGGAGAAAGTTGCCCATTCGCCAACAAAAACATCGGTGGACTTAAGGCCAGAAACAATGAAGACTTCTTTTGCTGTTGAGTGGAAAATATGAATACATTGAGCCTTAAATGTACTCATAATCATCATAATGCCAACTCTAAACAAAAAACACACAACATATGAGCCAGATAGAAGTTTCACAATTAAGAAAAACTGCAACAGTACTGAATGGGAGGCTACCTTGCACTGCTAAAGAAGCTGTAGTGAGCTGGTCTCCTGCATCGCAGGTGTAGTAGCCACTGTCATCAGGCTCCAGATTCCATATACAGAGCTCTTGAATACACCCTGACTGTCTCATCTCATACTTCTTACCAGGCCGGAGGACTAATCCTCCTTTCCTCCACTCAACACAAACACACGGCTTAGAGAGCTCACAGTGCAGAGTAATATCATCACCCTCTATGGCATCCTGGTTCTTGAGCTCTGTCTGGAAGAAGACTGGGGCACCTGGTGAGAGTTTAAAGTAAGAAAAGTTGATATAACATATTGAGATGGCAAGTTCGATGTCAAATAGTGGAGATGATGAGAGAAACATCCCTGAGGGCTTCAGACTATACTGGGTGGTTGAAGGAGGTGGACGTTCAAGAATATTTTAGTTGTCCATTTCAATCCAATGTTTTTACCTTCCACAGTCAGCGTGACATCACACTGTGCATCCCCAGTGTCGCAGGTATACGTTCCGGCGTCCTCAGCCACCAGGTTGTGAATACGAAGCTGATGAAATGCTGCATTCTTCTTCAGGTCATACTTGAGACCCGCTTGGAGGGCCACATTGTTTTTGATCCATGTAACCTTACCACTGGGGTCAGAGATGGTGCAGGCCAAAGTGACCGTTTCACCTTCTAATGCAACAGTGTTGTGTGGCTTCTCTAATATTAGCACTGCAAATACAGGACAAGTAGCATTTATATGCAACCTTTTCCGTTCTGCACTGGCATTATGCTTTCATTCTTGATTTCTGTGCACTACTGTAACACAAATTATACATAAAATAATATGACAATTAAAAAAAACGTAGAATTATTGTGTTGTGTTTGTATGTTTCTAGCAAGCAGTCAAATTTACTTTAAATCCATGTCCAGCTAGACTAATAAACAAGCACAGGGATGAAAATTACATACAGAATTTAACGGCTGGGCACCAAAGACTAATGTAAGAAATGTATTACCTCACCAAATGGGAAATACAGTCACAATAATAACTATGCTGCAGAACTACATTATATATATCTGAAACTACCCAGTTTTAAAACATACAATTTACAGTAGTATTGCTTTGTTGAGCTAAAGTACCTCTATCAGCCCTTTAAAATTAATAAATACTATAAAATATATTTAATGAAAATACAAAAAATGTGAAATGCCAGTGGATTTGAAAAAGAATAATAATAATTTGTGATTTTTGATGAAAATGGCTCTGAGGGTGAAAACTCTCATCTCCTTTACCTTTGGGTTTCTCCTCCACCAGAAGACAGGCCACACTCTTCTCTTCTCCCACCACGAAGGCAACATCTCCAGATTCATCCGTGGTTACCATCTTGAGGACCAAGCGGTGCACTCTCCCTATAATGCTCATTTGATTCAGATCATTATTTTGAAGCAGGTTGTCTGAAAGCCACCATTCCCCATTGGTGACACCAGAGTGTGACAGCTCAACCTCAAAGACGGCGTCTTTCCCAGTGGTCACAGTAATGTCGCAGAGTTCTCGAATGATTCGCACATGCTCTGAGGGTGAATGGGATGATGGATGATGAGAGATCAGAGATCAGTTCTGTGCAGAGCTTCCAGACATCATGACTATGAGGGCATATGCTTACTCAACATGTCATTCCCAGATGTGGTGTTTTTTAACACCCTAGAGCTACTAAACTATCAACAATGCATATAAATAAAATCAGATAATTCCAGTAAAGCACTGGATTCTCTAAATCTGTGAATCCAAGAGAATTAGCTGTGAGTAGAGGATACACTTTTCTCCAGTACTTGATAATGCGGTGAATATGAACTTCAGGAAGGATGAAGACAAGAGGAAAGGAAATGAGAGACACAGACAGATGATAGATGAAGATGTGCTCTGTTACCTTTTACAGTCAGGGTAGCAGTGCTTTTCTGGTCTCCAGTATCACAGGTATATTCCCCACTATCCTCCATGATCAGTTTGTGTATGATCAGAATGTGAGTGGTTGCTTTTTGCTCCATGGTGTATTTCTCTCCCTGTGTGAGAAGAGTTGAGCCCTTCCACCAGGTCACCTTGTGATCAGGGCTTGATACCTCACAGGACAGAGAGGCTTCGCCACCTTCTTTGGCCTCTTGACTTTTCAGCTCCTTCTTGAATACTACAGGTGCAGCTGTCAGAGACACCAATTTCATTACGATGACAGACTTTAAAACTTTAGAACGTGAACACTGACACCAGAAAACACACTATAATCCACAGCGAGGCTGCACAGTCCTTCCAAAATTTACATACAATCAATCAATGTGCTCCAAGGAGACCTACAATCCACCCATTCATAAGTTTAAAGAAAGTCACAAATACAACTAATCAGAAAAAACTCAACAATCAGAACAGTTTTGCTGTTGGTGGTGCATGGTGCATGTCTTAAATCCTTAATCCAAGTAACCCCAAACATGAAAAAGTCAAAGACTCAACACTTCCAGCTTCAGCTTAACTGAAGAAAAGTAAAACAACAGTTATAACAGCATTCGGTGATGTACAAAAATTTACTGGATGAAAACACATTGATCAACAAGACCAATATGTAATTTTAGTACTAAAATGAAAAGTAAAAGAGTTTTATTAGTTCCAAGTTCAATGGAAAGTAAGGTAAGCATGCATGTACTCTGGAAATAGAAATGTAATGGAAAGTGAGAATTTTCTTTAGATGCCATAGCAAGATGAAAAGATAACAAGACAGTTGTTGCTTTTAAGAACTTCTGAAAAAATAGAGAGAAAGTATCCAAAAACAAGAAGACTGACAGCAAATGAGCAGAAGATAGTCCCAAAATTATTGTAGAAGCCAACTGGAAGATGTTCCCAAGGAATACATTGCCTACAATTCCCTTACCTCTGACTGTCAGAGAAGCTGTGGAAGTGTGGTTTCCCACAGTGAAAGTTACTGTCCCCGAATCAGCTGTAGTGACGCCTCTGAGTGTGAGGCTGTGCAGCCGGCCCTCAGCCTTGATCAGGTTCATTTCATTATTCTGCAGAGGGACATCCTGGAGTTTCCACAGTGTCATTGGTGCCTCCTCATGAGAAACCAGACACTCAAAGCAGACATCTTCACCCTCGTACACAACGCAGCTCTCCAAGAATTTCAGTACTTTAACCTCGACCTCTGTTTGACAAATACAGTTTAGAAGCACACAACGTTTGGTGAAGTTCAAGTTGATCATTTATGAAGATTTCTGCTGAGCTACAATTACCAGTGCCAAGTGAAGAAAACAGAGTAGTGTTTGTTAATATTTGTGAAGACAGAAATGTGAAAGGCTCAAATGGTGAAATCAGTGATTGAGCTCAAGAGAAAAGTGCATACAAATAACAAGAAGTGCACAAAAGAGTGAGGTGCTACGGAATATGAGACGAGCAAGTTTTCTTGAACACTGAAAACACTTCATGCTCAAGTGTTGCTCTGTGAGAAGATGGTCAATAAGAGGGAGTATGTTGGAAATGAAGGATGACTGGGCTCCAGCTCAAGAGAGTGCATGGGAGGAGGAGTCTTAAATAGAAAAAAATCCTACCCTTCACAGTGAGGACAGCTGAAGTCTTCTGCCTGCCTGTATCACAGGAGTACTCTCCTGAGTCAGTTCCTTGCAGTTTGTAGATAATAAGCTCAACTACAGTCCCTTCCTGCTTCAGGTGATACTTGCTGCTGGATGCCAGCACCCGATCACCACACCTCCAGACCACACTGACCCCCGGCTTTGTGATTTCACAACGAAGACAGGCGCTCTCTCCTGCTTGTCCTTCAAGGTTCTGTAGCTGGGTTTTGAAAAGGACAGGCTTGGCTGTAGAAAAGTGAGAAAAAATGAGGGAAATATTTTAGGAGAAATGAAAGAATGAATACACTTAGGCCAAGTTTTAGCCTTCAACTCGCACATGTGAAGAAGTAAGCAGCAGAAGTTGGAGTCAAAGCTACATACTTTAGTTTAGAGTTTAGAGTATTAACCCTAAGGTCAAGTCAGATATTTCGAGCAACATTCTAATAAAGATCAACCAAAAAGTCACTATTGCCACTATGTTTAAACTACTAACAACAGCATACCCTTCACAGCTAGCTGTGCAGTGCTACGACGATCACCGGCATCACATGTGTAACTCCCAGAATCCTCTGAGTCAACATCATGGATTATTAGTGTAGCCAGGTGTACTTTTTGTCTAATTTCATACTTTGCACAAGGACAAAGACCAAGTTCTCCCTTCCTCCACTCCAAAGGAACACCAGCTTTAGATAGTTCACAGTTCAGGGTGACACTGTCACCCTCATCAGCCGTTTGGCTTTCCAGCTCTTTTGTGAAAATAACTGGAAGAGCTGATGGACAAAAAAAAGGAAAACGGAGTAATTATGCAAAAAGGAACAGGGATGATGAAGAAAGGAGAAATGAAGTAACAAATGAAGGACTTGTTGGAAGAAGAAGAAAACATGCGATAGCTTCATCCTACCATTTACAACCAGAGATGCTGAGCTTATTGTATCCTCTAAAGAGCAGGAATAGCTTCCTGTATCTCCAGGCCTCAAATCAAGAATGTGCAGCTCATGACAGAATCCTTTTTGTTTTATCTGGTACTTTTCTCCACAGCTCAGGACTTCTGATCCTTTCTTCCACTCTACATGGACTACAGGTTTTGATAGCTCACAGTGCAGGGTAACACTACCTCCCTCTTCAGCTACTTGGCTCTCCAGGTCTCGAATGAATATGACTGGAAGAACTTGGGATTAAATAGATAAAATAATCTGTTGGTATGTATTATGGTAACCCATAGGATTTAATAACAAAAGATTAGTTTGGTATAAAAATATAATTTTTAACCTACTAAAAACAAAAATAGAAAATATAAAAAGCATCCAATATGGTAGCTCTATTGCACAAACACAAATAACACTGATACACAGTCAGGGCAGGTACACCTCTGCCTATTCGAAACATAGCACGTAAAAGTCTGTCAAATACAGCTCTCAACTATTCCTGTTTGAGAAGAACAAGAAGATAATTCTGCAAATCTGGTATTCAGAGGTAATAACAAGTGAGTAACAACCAATTCGGCTGAATAAAAACAAAACAAGGAGAATAAAGAAAGCACAGTGCCACTAATTTCATTCCAGCGCTCTGGTATCCAGCTGTAGCAGAGGGATGACATCAAAACCAGCAGGTTTACCTTCAGTCATAAACACAGTACCAAACAAACACAAGAAGAATGGTGATGTTTAGGATAAATAAGAGAAAATGCTTGTTAACAAACTAGTAAAATACAGAAGAAAGTCTATAAAAATCAACAGTGAATGATTTACAAATATCCAAAGTGCAACTTCAGACTTGAAGTTCTTTAGAAAAACTCAGACAACATCGAATTGTTTGCTTTTAAATTGACTTAACCTTAGAAATCAATTTAACTAACTTTAAAAAAGTCACACAGACAAGCTACAGTCAAACATATTTCAATCCGCCAAACAATGTGACGAAAACACAAGCATGCAGCAAAACTAACAATGAGAGTAATGTAGCAATAAAGTGTACTGTACAGCAAGAAACCTGCTGGTCAATGCAAAAGTCAAGTCTTTGCGTACCCGCGAGCTGCTCTTTGGTCCCCTGTCGCTGGGTAGCTGGTTTGTCAGTGGTTCCAGCAAAAGGCTTATCAGCTGGGATAAAACACAATAATCTTACAACTGGAGTTCTAGCGTAACTTTAACACAAGAGCCAGAATTAGAAAGGCACAGACACAAACACGAATGTCGCACATTCTTATGTGATCCGAAGTTCTCAGAGAGTACAAACCTCCACCAAGGCAGCACACTCTCTAGTCTCTATTTTAAGGGAATATTATTGTATTTTGTGTAATTTCATGTTGTTTTCTTTGTTCTTTTTAAAGCTACTTTAATAATCAGTGCAGTATAAATCAGATAAGGACAGCAGGACAGATGTTTACTCTGATTACACAAACACGTAGGGGTAGGTAGTGGAAATAAAGGAAGAGTAAATAACTGGACATTAATAATTTGACCTTATTTTATAATATCATCCTATTAGATAGTTATTATATTTCCAACTATCAAGGCAGCTCATTATCGTCCTCTTGACAGTATTGTCTTGAAAAATATAACACATCTTGGGGTCAACTTGAAATAAAGGTAAATGTGACACATAAAAGTGAGGTCAGAGGTCAAATGTGACACGACATTTGAATGCAAACTATAATGTGATTTACAATCCCCATATACGGGTATCATTTCCTAAATGTATACGATCCAAACAAAGTCATTAGAATTTTAAGCATAATTTTTAAAGATTTTTTGGTTATTTTCATAAAATGTATCCACATGTATTTCAGTTATTTTATTGTTATTTAGCCTTAAAAAGAGATCAGATGTAACACGATATTTAGGATCTCCATATATCATTCCCTATATGTTGTCAATAAAAACAATGACAGTAAGACGTTTAAACAGCTTTAAATAGCACTATATAGCATTATTATCACTTTGACATTCAGATCAATCGATTAATCTTGAAGTAGATTAATAGGAGTATGATACTTTAAATTCTTATTCTGTAAATTGACAATACACACCACACACACGGAGCCATAGTTTCTAAGATATGTTTTTTTGTCGATTACTGACCGATAAATGATTAAGCTCACATTAAAGGGTGCATGTAAGAGATTTTCAAAGGACTGATAACATGCCCCCACTCTACACCCTACACCCTACAAAGTTTTATCAGAATGCATTCAAAACTTTTCGAGCTATTGCGTTTACTAACAAATGACACACACACACACACAGAAGCACGCAAACAACTGCTACCAAAAACAAAACCTTCTTGGTGGAGGTAAAAATAATTCGGGGCGGTTGTGGGGGGTTAATATCTGTGATGACATGAAGCACTGAAATATTTCAAAATGAAAAAACCTACAAGCATCAACAAAAAACAAAAACACCTCAGACCATTATCTCAGTGATCCGACACAAAATGCGTCACAAACACAACAAAATGTTCCCTGTTTAACACACAACACAATGCAGCTGGCACAATAAAAACATACAACGAAAGCCAACTTCATTCTGTATTTTTGCCATTCACCTCACAGTACATATAGATGAGCACACACTGAAGCAAAGACTGACAGGACTGCGCACAACATTTTAAAAGACTGCAACTGAATTTTCTCACTGCTCTTGCAGTGTCCAGAAAAATCCATGCAAACACGCACTGCATTACCTTCACTTCCCACTTTAAGCTCTCTTGAATGTCCCTGAAAATCCTGTTTAGGAGTTTGTTCAGTTGTTGTCAATGTCCCCGCTAAAACGATTGAACACAACATTGGTCCCATCATTTGAATTTGTCACAGTAAAGCAGCAGAAACATGTAATTCAAGTCTCATCAAGAGCAGAAACACAAACAGCTAATGGAATCAAAGACAGCTTCATATCTTCATACTACGTCAGCCTCCATGCAACAAAATAATCTAGTGACCACACAAATCCACAGATGTGGAGACTGAAAATATTGCTGTTTTTTTTCTGCAAAAATAGCGCAAACCACAAAAACATGACAAAGACCAAAACATCAGTAAGTGCAAATCAACAGCAGTTTTCCAGCAGCAAATCAACAGCAGTCCCACAAAAAACAAAGCAAACTAAATAGAAATTACGCCAGAAAGCAACAAGACAATTTAAGCTAAGTCATGACCCAACAACTTTCTCTCTTTGGCAAAGGTCAGCAGCCAAACACAGAGGTACAAAGTCCCTAATGGCTTCATTTACTTAATTTGTGACTCCTTTCAACAAAGAGCTCCTGTGCATACACTGATTCACTGCAAAGGCACAATGGAAACAGGATAAACTAGCAAACAAGTCGAGACTATTGAAAATTACCTTCTACCATCTCATTTACAGTGGGGCAAAAAAGTATTTAGTCAGCCACCGATTGTGCAAGTTCCCCCACCTAAAATGATGACAGAGGTCAGTAATTTGCACCAGAGGTACACTTCAACTGTGAGAGACAGAATGTGAAAAAAAATCCATGAATCCACATGGTAGGATTTGTAAAGAATTTATTCGTAAATCAGGGTGGAAAATAAGTATTTGGTCAATAACAAAAATACAACTCAATACTTTGTAACATAACCTTTGTTGGCAATAACAGAGGTCAAACGTTTACTATAGGTCTTTACCAGGTTTGCACACACAGTAGCTGGTATTTTGGCCCATTCCTCCATGCAGATCTTCTCGAGAGCAGTGATGTTTTGGGGCTGTCGCCGAGCAACACGGACTTTCAACTCCCGCCACAGATTTTCTATGGGGTTGAGGTCTGGAGACTGGCTAGGCCACTCCAGGACTTTCAAATGCTTCTTACGGAGCCACTCCTTTGTTGCCCGGGCAGTGTGTTTTGGATCATTGTCATGTTGGAAGACCCAGCCTCGTTTCATCTTCAAAGTTCTCACTGATGGAAGGAGGTTTTGGCTCAAAATCTCACGATACATGGCCCCATTCATTCTGTCCTTAACACGGATCAGTCGTCCTGTCCCCTTGGCAGAAAAACAGCCCCATAGCATGATGTTTCCACCCCCATGCTTCACAGTAGGTATGGTGTTCTTGGGATGCAACTCAGTATTCTTCTTCCTCCAAACACGACGAGTTGAGTTTATACCAAAAAGTTCTACTTTGGTTTCATCTGACCACATGACATTCTCCCAATCCTCTGCTGTATCATCCATGTGCTCTCTGGCAAACTTCAGACGGGCCTGGACATGCACTGGCTTCAGCAGCGGAACACGTCTGGCACTGCGGGATTTGATTCCCTGCCGTTGTAGTGTGTTACTGATGGTGACCTTTGTTACTTTGGTCCCAGCTCTCTGCAGGTCATTCACCAGGTCCCCCCGTGTGGTTCTGGGATCTTTGCTCACCGTTCTCATGATCATTTTGACCCCACGGGATGAGATCTTGCGTGGAGCCCCAGCTCGAGGGAGATTATCAGTGGTCTTGTATGTCTTCCATTTTCTGATGATTGCTCCCACAGTTGATTTTTTCACACCAAGCTGCTTGCCTATTGTAGATTCACTCTTCCCAGTCTGGTGCAGGTCTACAATACTTTTCCTGGTGTCCTTCGAAAGCTCTTTGGTCTTGGCCATGGCGGAGTTTGGAGTCTGACTGTTTGAGGCTGTGGACAGGTGTCTTTGATACAGATGATGAGTTCAAACAGGTGCCATTCATACAGGTAACGAGTGGGGGACAGAAAAGCTTCTTACAGAAGACGTTACAGGTCTGTGAGAGCCAGAGATTTTCCTTGTTTGAGGTGACCAAATACTTATTTTCCACCCTGATTTACGAATAAATTCTTTACAAATCCTACCATGTGAATTCATGGATTTTTTTTTCACATTCTGTCTCTCACAGTTGAAGTGTACCTCTGGTGCAAATTACTGACCTCTGTCATCATTTTAGGTGGGGGAACTTGCACAATCGGTGGCTGACTAAATACTTTTTTGTCCCACTGTATCTCTTGCCTTTTGTGCTTGTCTTTAGCAACTACAGACAGAGATTCTGAAATACAAATATGATATAGATATTACGCATTGTAGCCTTAAGGGAAAGAGACCTAAATACTCTATTGTAAGACAGAAGGAATATTCGATACAGCCAAAATCTAGGAAACAGCATACTGACAAATATATCTATCATGCATTTTACAGGCCACAGCATACAGGTACAATTTAAAGGAGGATTGCAGATGGCAGCGCAGAGGCCATTATCAAGCTGGACAGGGCAACATAACACTGACAGTTATGTTATTACATCACCATCATCCTTTCATACCTTTTTCTTTGGTTTCCTGCCTCTTAGATTCTGTAGCAGCTGAAGGAGGAGCTGCCAGCTTCACAGCTGAGAGGAAATAATTTTGTTTCAGATCGCTGTACTTCACCAATATATCAATTGAAAACTATCATCTGACAAAAGGGAGTTTCAGGAATGATTAGACCCCATAAAACAGAGCCAATAACTGCAATATAACACGACAGAACAGATCAGATGAAATGTAGACAAGAGAGGTTTATAGACCAACATAAATATAAGATCCAGTGCCAAGACTACCACCGATGAAAACAACCAAAACTCACAAAAATGCAGCAACAAGTAAGGCTGCCTGAAATAGGTGAAGTGAAAAAGAAGAAGCAGTGAAATCTTCAAGGAAAAGTCAGACTGTCAAAACGCAGGTACACTGCAGAAAAGCAATTCAGACGAAGACTGGTTTCAACCTGATGATGCACTAAAATGTGACAGATAGAGTAACACCCACATGAATGACATTTCATTATCCATCAGAAACAGAACAACTAAATAAACAGACAGTCGGAGAAATTTCAAAGCAGAAGCAAGTGCCACAGTACAAGCGCTTCAGTTGAGATAAAATCAGTCAAATATAAGACAATCATCCACGCGGTTTAATCCAGGTATTATCATTGCATTTAAATGTAAACAACAGGTGTAGTGACAAAAAAGTCAGAGTCTGAAAAAACAAAAGGTGAGAACTGTTACTGCATTACAAAGAAAATTTGATATACTTTAAATACAGATTTAAATCACAAATCCTACCCTTGATATTGAGACTTGCTGTGGTCTTCTGGTCTCCACACACACAGCTGTAGTCTCCACTGTCTTCAGGCACCACTTTTTCTATCACAAGTTCATTCATTGAGGCCTTCTGCTTCATCTTGTACCTCTCCCCAGACTTCAGGACCTGTGTTCCTTTCTTCCACTCTACTGGGACTCCAACCTTAGAGAGCTCACAGCGCAAAGTAACACTGCCTCCCTCCTCGGCCTCCAGGCTCTCCAGCTTCTGTCTGAAGGTGACTGGTTGGGCTGAACATTTATTAGTTTATTAATAGTAAGTTATATCCCACAACATGACATATATTTTGGGGGGGGACAAAAGTGGTTTAAAACATAGAACACAAAAGGCAAACAGTGACAGCTTGAAATAAAAAAATAATAATACAAAAACAAAAATAAATAAATAAATACATCTTCTCTTACCCTTTATGCTCAGGCTAGCTGTGGTCTTCTGGTCTCCACACACACAGCTGTAGTCTCCACTGTCTTCAGGCACCACTTTTTCTATCACAAGTTCATTCACAGAGGCCTTCTGCTTCATCTGGTACCTCTCCCCAGACTTCAGGACCTGTGTTCCTTTCTTCCACTCTACTGGGACTCCAGCTTTAGAGAGCTCACAGCGCAGACTAATGTCAGCTCCCTCCTCAGCCTGCTGACTCTCCAGCTTCTGTTTGAAGGTGACTGGTTGGGCTGAGCATTTATTAGTGGGTTAGTAATCAGTGGCAGGGCATTACAGAAAACATAAATATCACATAACAAAAATACAAAATAACAAAGTGAGAAACAAGGATCCACAAGAACATGCAAATTTGAATCCACTGCACCAACTAACTGTGAAATTCCTTTTCCTACCCTTTATGCTCAGGCTAGCTTTGGTCTTCTGGTCTCCACACACACAGCTGTAGTCTCCACTGTCTTCAGGTACCACTTTGTTAATCACGAGTTCATTCACAGAGGCCTTCTGCTTCATCTGGAACTTTTCTCCAGACTTCAGGATCTGCGTTCCTTTCTTCCACTCTACTGGGACTCCAGCTTTAGAGAGCTCACAGTGCAGAATAATGTCAGCTCCCTCCTCGGCCTGCTGGCTCTCCAGCTTCTGTTTGAAGGTCACTGGTTGGGCTGAGCATTTATTGGTTCATTTCCAGTCAGTGATATGTCATGACATAAAATACAAATATACACATAAAATAAATACAACTATTAAATAACAAATACTGAGAAACCAGTGGCATGCTGACATAAACTATATGGAATAACTCTGTGAAAATCCTCTTCCTACCCTTGATATTGAGACTTGCTGTGGTCTTCTGGTCTCCACACACACAGCTGTAGTCTCCACTGTCTTCAGGCACCACTTTTTCTATCACAAGTTCATTCATTGAGGCCTTCTGCTTCATCTGGTACCTCTCCCCAGACTTCAGGACCTGTGTTCCTTTCTTCCACTCTACTGGGACTCCAACCTTAGAGAGCTCACAGCGCAAAGTAACACTGCCTCCCTCCTCGGCCTCCAGGCTCTCCAGCTTCTGTCTGAAGGTGACTGGTTGGGCTGAACATTTATTAGTTTATTAATAGTAAGTTATATCCCACAACATGACATATATTTTGGGGGGGACAAAAGTGGTTTAAAACATAGAACACAAAAGGCAAACAGTGACAGCTTGAAATAAAAAAATAATAATACAAAAACAAAAATAAATAAATAAATACATCTTCTCTTACCCTTTATGCTCAGGCTAGCTGTGGTCTTCTGGTCTCCACACACACAGCTGTAGTCTCCACTGTCTTCAGGCACCACTTTTTCTATCACAAGTTCATTCATTGAGGCCTTCTGCTTCATCTTGTACCTCTCCCCAGACTTCAGGACCTGCGTGCCCTTCTTCCACTCTACTGGGACTCCAACCTTAGAGAGCTCACAGCGCAAAGTAACACTGCCTCCCTCCTCAGCCTCCAGGCTCTCCAGCTTCTGTTTGAAGGTCACTGGTTGGGCTGAACATTTATTAGCAGATTAGAAAACAGTGCCAGTGTTTTACATAGAACATAAAAATACACACGAAAGATTCTGAGAAACACTGATTTGCAGTAACATGCAAACATAAAAACACTTTGCTGACTAACTGTGAAAATCCCCTTCCTACCCTTTATGCTAAGGCTGGCTGTGGTCTTCTGGTCTCCACACACACAGCTGTAGTCTCCACTGTCTTCAGGCACCACCTTCTTGATTACGAGTTCATTCACAGAGGCCTTCTGCTTCATCTGGTACTTTTCTCCAGACTTCAGGATCTGCGTTCCTTTCTTCCACTCTACTGGGACTCCAGCTTTAGAGAGCTCACAGTGCAGAATAATGTCAGCTCCCTCCTCGGCCTGCTGGCTCTCCAGCTTCTGCGTGAAGTTTGGTGGCAATGCTGCACAAGCATGTTTTCATTACTCATCACAATTAGGTCATACAAACAGTTTTAACAAGGCCACAGAATTGTCTCTTTGAAAATTCGCACACAAATGTTTCCAAAACTATGCTGGAAAAAACATCATGAATCCATACCAGTGACTTTCAAGGCTGCAAACGTCTTCTCGTCCCCGCATATGCATGTATACGCTCCACTATCTTCTATCTTCAAATTCAGAATCTGAAGTATACAAGAGCCCTCTGCCTGCTTCATGTCATACTTCTCTCCTGGTTTGAGAATTTCAGAGTCTTTTTTCCACTGAACGACAGCTGCAGGTTTTGATAGCTCACAGCGAAGTGTCACACTCTCCCCTTCTTTTTTCTCCTGGTTTTTGAGCTTCTCAATAAAAGTAGCAGGCAGGGCTAAAACAAAATGGAAAATTACTTTGAGTTTTGTTGGAGTTGAGGTGCTCCAGTTGTCCAACATTAGTCTTTGGAACAGTGCAGCTGATTCTGAACAGTGGATTAAAATCTAGGAGCAAAACCCAAACTTTACTGCACTAAAAAAATTTAAATTCTTAAATGAAAGGAGAATAATCCAATGAATTTGGGCAATGGTCACTCAGAAACGCCAATGCATGCTCATGAATGTCATTCACAGTTTGTGGATGTACAGACAATACCTCAAACACACATATACCAGACAAAGATATGAACGCCACTTAACACAAAAGCAAAGAATTCCTTGCAGTAACCTAAATGCTGCAAATGACTGTAGAAAAACACAGTAGAACTGTATAAATACATAAAGATAAAAATCCACAAGCTTGTAAACTCCTTGGATGGTATCAGCTGGTTTGGTACCAGTTGTTTGCATATGCGCTCTGATCTCCTGTGACTCCTCTTGAGTGACAGAGTGGACTTCCAAGGGTACAACACAATGTAACCACTGTCCGTGTGTTTTGAGAACAAAATGTAAAATTGTGATTTTTGGATTCAATTTATTAAAAAAATAAAATAAAATCTCAAAATTAAAAGAAAACTTAGCTCAAACCTTTCTGCAGTGTAGTAATGTAAGTAAGAACAAAACGTTGTCTCACCTTCATTCATGCTAAAGTTCTCACCTTTAACGGTCACCTTGGCCATGCTCTTGGCAGTGCCTACATCACAAGTGTAGATATCAGTATCGTTCTCCTCCAGTTGTTTGATCATGAGAGTTAAGACGCCATCTTTCTGAGACATCTCATATCGCCCTCCAGCCTTGAGCTCTGTGTGACCTTTAAGCCATACAACCGTGGATGGGATTTGTTCCGTCGTGCATTGCAGAGTCACGGAGCCCTTCTCGTCTGCTTCACTGTCCTTTAGCGTTTTAGTGAATTTATGGATTGGCTCTGCAAAAAGGAAACTTCGCTGTGACAATGTTTGCCACAGAATGAAACTACGGCACTAATCTATAGTTTAATTTTTTTTTAAAAAGACTCCAGAACATATTCTATGTCTAGCAAATATTTCAACTTGGAATATCATTACTAATTCCTGCACCTATACACACCTGAGCTGGCATACTGGAGAAAATGTAGAATGATTTTCTGCGTTAAACAGATTAAGTTTTCATGTAATGAAATGTGCTATATAAATACAATTGTCATTTTATCTTTACATACCTTTAACAGGGATATTTTCCAGATGAATTAAATCATCAACACAAATACTTTTTAAAGGTCCTCTTGCCAGCTAGTATAAAAACCACCACTAGGTGCTGCCTCCAGAAGGACTGACCCACAAGCACCTTTGTGTTACTTTACGTATGTGTGTGGTGTTTATTTGCTTGTGTGTGGAAAATCGAAAACAACGTAGAATAATCGTATCCCATCAAAGCTGAACTGTGAAATTAGACCAAGGCAATTTTTGAGTTTTCTTAGAGTCTTACCCTTGATTTCTAGCTTAGCTCTGGTGGTTGCACCTCCAATAACTTCACAGCTGTACTCTCCAGAGTCTTGAGCAGACACATTATGGATGGTCAGTTTCATGACTCTATCTTGCTGGCTGAGCTCATATTTCTGGCTCTTTTTGATGGCTTTACCATCCTTGGCCCACTTTACAGCAAAACTAGCCTGTGTCACCTCACAAGTAAAAACAGCATCTTCCCCTTGAATGACACAAATATTCTGCAGTCCTTTTGATACAGATGAAGCTTTACCTGCAACATAAGAGGACAAATGTTTATTTTATGATTTGAATCATTGCCAAAGCCTCTTAAAGACTGATATCAAGCTTACCTTCAACTGTCAATGTTGCTTTGGAGCTCAAGTCTTTGATACTGAAGACTACCTCACCAGCATCAGCAGGGGAGACATCTTTAATAGTGAGCATGTATTTGCGTCCTTTGGTGGAGATGTTAAAGCGGCCTCTGTTTGTAACAGCTTGGCCATTGACAGTCCAGGAGCACTCATCTGTGCTCTCACGAGACAGGATGCACTCAAAGCTGCATGTATCTCCCTCATTCACTTCAACTGATTTCAGCCATTTAGTTATTCCAATACCAATTTCTATGACAGAAACCAAATTGTGTATAAGTTAACTGTATATACGAAAAACAGTGTGTACAAATAAATATACAAAATGATAGAAAAACACACCTCTGACCGTAACCTTTGCCTTGGATACCTCAGTGCCAAGGTCACAGCTGTACTCCCCAGCATCATCTTTGGTGGCATCCTTGATGATCAGGCCCAAAGACTTGCCTGTGTGAAGGAGCTCATATTTTGGCCCAGCTTTTAAGACTTTACCCTCTTTTCTCCATGTGGGGGAAACTCTTGGCTTGGATGCCTCACATGCCAGAGTGATCATGCCTTTCTCTTCTCCAATAACATCGTCTAGTGACTTGAGGAACACAGCGCGCTTCTCTGCAGAAAGTAAAACAGTGATTGAGGGATAAATAAAAGCCTCATTTGTGAAATATCAAATAACTCTGGAACTGTATTTAATGCTCTCACCTTTAACCTTGAGTGTGACAGACTCTTTGACCTTGCGGACTTGAAAGGTGATTGTTCCTCCATCTTGAGGTGCCAGGTTCTTCAGTGTCAGCTTGTGAACCTTCCCCTCATGAGCGATGGTGTTAACTTCATTTGTGAAGAGCACCTTGTCATTCAGAAGCCACTGAGCTTCTTCATCAGCGTAGTTAATCTCACAGGTGAATACCGCATCGCTGTCTTCATCGACTTCTGTATTGGCCAAGTGCTTGGTGATTTTGATTTCACGCACTAGGCAGATGAATCGGGACAGCAGTTTCAGTTTGAAGAGCAATCACAAAATATTTCAAATCAGTTGTTTATGCTAGGGGAACTCTGTGATATTCAAACAGACTGTATAAAAGATGGATGTAGCTTCTCGATCTGAAATAAAAAGCAAACGTGGAAGTGCTGCATTTATTTTATTGGTTGCAAAGAGACTTCTGCTTGGATAAAAGTCTTTTGAGAATGATATTAGAATGACACTAATATCAATATTAACTATTATTGAAAATCTTTAGCCAAAGAGCGTGCAATGTCCTCGGTTTCTCAGTCAGATTCTCACATCTGGTTTCAAGGAACCAAAATGGATGGTGATAGTGAAAACACTGAGCTCGAGGCTTCACAATGGGGAACTAATAGGTGGCTGATGTCACGGTGGCTTCATCCATATTTTAAACACAGTCTTTTGACAATTTAAAGTTGGAAAACGTACCTTCAACAGTAAGTGTGCCTTTGGTCTCAGCAGGTCCAGACTGACAGCGGTACTCTCCACTGTCCTCCTCAGTCAGCCTGTGAATGGTAATTTGGGCACGTGTACCATCTTGCTTGATGTTGTACTTGTCTGAAGCTGCCAGAGGTACTCGACCTTTGAACCAGTTAACCTCTTTGGGTGGAGCAGAGAACTTGCAGCTGAGTATGGCTGAACTTTTCTCCTTCGCCTTAACATCTTTAATAACTTCTGCAATCTCAAGAGGGCGCTCTGAATGTGAGCAACAATGACTGATTAGACTCAGCTCAAATCTAATGGAAGTTTTCTGTGTATACATACAGAATTTTCTGTGTGAACACAACACTGAAAACTTTTACCTTTAACTGTGAGCTGGGCTAAAGATTTGCTCTTCCCAGCTGTAAACTGTACAGCTCCCGTCATTGATGCTTTAGTCTTTTTGAAAGTGAGACGGTGCATCGTGCCTTCTTTCTCCATTTCGACATCAGGCCCCTCCTGCAGAGCAACTCCATTCAAAGTCCATACAGGAGGTTTCACCAGTTCCATACTGATTTCCACTTCAAAAACAGCTGCAAAGGGTTCTGTGACTTCTACTGGACTAAGTTCCCGCACTATGCTGATGGACTGCTCTGGAGGGATCATAAAAAGAGAATGGATCAGTGAAAAGAATTCATCAACTGCAAATACTTCACATTCTTTCCCAGGGATTAAGAAATGACATCCATTTTTTGCATGAAAGTCATTTTACAAGAACTAAAGCGAGGGTGTCAAACATAAAGTCCAGGGGCCAGAATCAGCAATACGAAGACTCCAATCCAGCCCGTTGTTTAACATTGGAAAATGTAAAGAAGGATTGTATGTATGTTTTACAGTGTTTCCAGTTGACAAAGACCTCCCTGATGGCAACAAAGTAATTAAACAATAGAAATTATGTAATTTTACACATTTACTTACAATTTTAAGCCCAAAGAGTCGTGCTGACAGATTTATTTCATTTACTACAACAGCATGTCTATATCATGTAGAAAAACTGAGACATACTGTTGAAATTGTGCTTCTTTTTTATATTAAGATTATCTCATTGCTTAAATTTGTAGTTAATGTTCAATGAACTAAAAATTGAGGCCAACCCTGAGGCCACACTTAACAAGTGTAGCTTTAGATTGATGGAATTTAAGGTTGATAAGGATATCTGAGAGTTCAAAGGTCAAAACAAAATATAAGCAAACAATCTTGATAGGGATCCCTCAGATTTGTACTGTTTTAATGCTTGTTTATTTTTTAAACTTCACATTGAGAGATATGTTTGATGTGCAAATATATAACTTCATCAATATTCTCCCCAGACACGATTTGTTTATAGTATGTTCTCGTGATGCTTTCTGATGTATTCACCGTTAGGATTTATTGGTCTAGCCCTACACATTGTTTACTTGACTTGCTAAAATATGCACAACCGTCTGGATGATCTATTAGCATGTGTAAACATTCATCAATGATATTCAAATATGATATGACAGTTTAATGACCTTACACATATGACTGCTTATATGCTTGCCCATATTTAATGAAGTTGATATGTGAATTTTTAATGGTATAGCTCATATAAGGGATTTATTTTTTTTAAGGCTGTATGCAACTATTATCGCTACCAACTATTAGCAATGGGTTCGGAATTATAAATCTTACTTTATAGGATGGAAACACCACACATCATATGCAAAATAACTGTATTTAAGTATAAGACTTTCATTTATCCAGAGCAACGCATCTTCATACAGTGTATGAAGTCGTCCTGTGACTTCATACACTGTACCCCACACGGTGGTACATGCACAAAGGCCTTTTTTCTGTAATAACAGAAAATTCCCAACATAAAACTTCAACACATCAGCAAAACTAAAAACAGGTTGCACTAAAATTTAGTTACTCATTTAGATTAAGAAAAATCTTAAAATTTCAACCTCAATGTTAATTAATTTAGTAGGTTAGGCTTCTTATAGAACAACTGAGAGATAACATATTAACAACCTATTATACACATATTTCCCATTAGTACACTATTTCAGATTGGCATACACCTCATTGAATTGGACACTGATGGCTTGTTTTCTGAGGATATAATGAGAAAGTATTTACATTTACAGTGGCAGTAAGTTTAAAATGAACTATTGTCACAATCCACTGTTTTACCTTCCACAAGCAGTTTACAGGATGTCTTGTCATCAGTGGCATCACAGGTATACGTGTCTTCATCCCCAGAGTCCACATCAATAACGGTGAGCTTTCGGTACAGGTCTTCGCTTTTGATCTCGTACTTCTTGCTGGGTTTGATCTCCGTCTTGTTCTTGTACCACTTCACCTTTGCGCTGGCACGTGACACTTGGCATTCAAGATGACCACGATGCTTATACATCGCTATCTTATCCCTGAGTCGCTTCACAAACTTCACAGGCAGCTCTACAGTAACAATAACACTTAATCAATGAAAACTATTATGTGTGCTGCAAAGGGTTTGCCGGTGTCTATGCATAAGTTAAAGTAATTTCAGATGGTATATGAATTGTATTGCATATTAATGCTTTTGATGATATATTAATGCTTTCATTGAAATATAACATGTTTTGCAAAAGCTAAAGAAAAAAGAAAGAGTATATAATGGCAATAACATAAAATTAGCCCATATATGCAAGTTACAGCAACTGATACAAAACTAGACAGCTATTCTCTTTCAGGATCAAATGATCTTTTCATACTAATAGAAATCAGATGCACTAAATATCTTATCTTTATGGTGGCCGTGAGACACCAAACGGACCGCAACTTAAGAAAACACCAGCAATAACAAAAGCGCTGCAAAAGCACACAAAACACAACGGAAACAGGAAAAACAACAACGGAAATAGGAAAAAACAAAACAGAAATAGGAAAAACAACAACGGAAATAGGAAAAACAACAACGGAAATAGGAAAAAACAAAACAGAAATAGGAAAAACAACAACGGAAATAGGAAAAACAACAACGGAAATAGGAAAAAACAAAACAGAAATAGGAAAAACAACAACGGAAATAGGAAAAACAACAACGGAAATAGGAAAAAACAAAACAGAAATAGGAAAAATGACAATGGAAATAGGAAAAAACACAAGGGAAGTGTTTCTGGGGAGACAATAACCCGACGGACCAGTTGCAGGAACCCAAAACATTGTAGGTGTGCTTTATCATGATTCATATAATATTGATGACAGATTTTTAGGCTAATAGTCATCTTTTGTTTCCTCACAAAACCGATAGATCCTCCACATCTTTTAAGTGTCTCCCAGCGCAATTCTTAGCATATTTTGGTTCCTGCAACTGGTCCGTCGGGTTATTGTCTCCCCAGAAACCCTTTCCTTGTGCTTTTGGAAACCTGTTTTTTCCTATTTCCTTTGTCGTTTTTCCTATTTCCGTGCTTTTGCAGCATTTTTCTTATTGCTGGTGTTTTCTTAAGTTGCAGTCTGTTTGGCCTCTCAGGGCTACCGTACATCTTACTATAACACACAAAATCTGTTTGTTTGCCTACAAAATCCTCCTTCACAATCGATCAAAAAAAAATTGGCACAAATGCATCTTAGGCCCCTGAAGTCTTATCTACACCACATATTGTTGATGTCATAATGTTGCCTAGGCTGGAGCCTATCATAGGTGTCATAGGGCAGGAGGCTATCCTGTAGGTTTGTCCTGGGGCTAACACGGAGATATGGACAACCATTCACACCTGTGGGCACTTTAGAATCACCAGTTAACCCAATCCCACCAACTGCATGTCTTTGAACTGTGGGAGGAAGCCACACAGAGAGCATGCAAACTCCACACAGAAAGCCCACGGCCAGGTGGTGGATTCAAACCCAGGACCTTCATGCCATGAACTGCTCCACTGTGCTGCCCTAACAATATCTAATTTATAACCACAAAACATATATTATGGTGCCAGCATGTTGCCAAGAAATCACATAGCAATAGACTAAAACACTGGTGAAACAATACTGCATTGTGGGTACAAGTAATCTGTTTCACAATTAAATCACATTCTTGTACTGCTGGAGATTTTGAGATCCAATCTTCATAAGCCATCACACATTAAAAACGAAAAGAATGCTTTTCCTCTGGAATAAAATTATAAAACTGTAAAGCTGTGCTGTTGTTGAGTGCTCATTTTGCCATCAAGCTTCAATGAGGAGTGACAATGTGAATGTGAAGTTGCAAATGGATTTTATATCTTACCAATAGAAAGAATAAATATATGCAGAATGGCACAATGTGGTGACTCTCTTAGAATGATACTTCCTCAAGTTTTATTGTTTGTATCAGTAAATGATGTGGACGCATTCTGGGAGAATAACCGACTAACAGAAGTCAAGCTGTTCATCAAATTTAAACGTGTGTTTTATTGTTTGCAATTTTCTAAGAGCTCTTAACACAGTGAGAAGAAATAATCCATTTGCAGCCACACTGAACATCGCGGTGTGTAACAGCATTGGACTGATAAGCTATTACCATGCAACCATGCATTCAGTGTTATGCGATTTTAGTGCACAGAACACATATTCGTTTACCTTTCACTTTAAGTTTAGCAGTTGAAGATGCTTTCTCAGCTGTAAACTTAATTTCACCCATATCTTCTGGGGTAGCAGACTTGAAAAGCAGTACATAAGTTCTGCCTGGAATTAGAAACAGACATCATCGTGAAAACATCCTTATTATTCCCAATCTTTATTAAGGCAAATCCTGTAGCACTACATGCTTAGCTTAATTAAAATGGTTTTCCAATTTCTTGAGGCCTTACCCTCTTGCCTCATCTTTATGTTGTCAGTGGCTTTGAGTTTTGTGTTTCCTTTGTACCACTGGCACTCCACTTCATCGTGTGAGATTTCACAGACAAATTTAGCACTCTCCTTCTCCATTACCTCCAGATCTTCCAGCTTCTTGATGATCTTGATATCTCTGGCTGCAGGAAAAAGAGGCCAAGTACAGAAAACTTTACTGAACCTAGATTAATTGTACCTTACTGATTTCCTTACTTTGTTGCATAATTAGTAATTACCATGAACAGTGAGCTTGGCGGAGGTGTTATCATCAGTAGTACGGCAGATGTACGTGCCTCCATCTTCAGGGGAGCATTTGTTGATGGCCAAAGTGCGCTTTTGGCCCAATGAATGAATAGCAAAGTTCTTTCCCGGTTTTAGTTCTACCTCATCCTGCAGATTTGGTGTTATTCAAAATGTTACATGTGTACTGCACACATTTAAATCAGCAGACAGTAATAATTTCTCACCTTGAACCATCTAACATCTGCATTCGCTCTGGACACTTCACATTCAAACGTAACCTTCTCCTTCTCAGGAACACTCATATCCATAATAGGTTTGGAGATCATAGCAGGAGCTTCTGTAGAATCAGCACATTAGACTTTTTTTAGACTGGATTTTTTTTAGGAAACCTAGACCTCATCAGGACAAACATGAGCCCACCGTTACCTGTGACGATCAGTTTAGCTGAAGTATGCACTCCCTCTGCCTGGAAGGAAATCATTCCTGCATCCTCCTGCTTGAGACTGGACAACGTCAGGATGTGCTTCTTTCCCAGAGCTGTGATATGGCAGTTTGGCCCTGACTTTAATTTGACCCTGTCTCTGTTCCAGGAGCCTTCAACATTGACCTGACTGAGTTCTACCTCAAGTGTTACTGTCTCTGTTTCACGTGCCTTGGTTTCTGTTAGACCCTTTATTACCTGGATCTTCTTCACTGAAGGGAAAAGGAAAAGAGTGTTAACACGTAGGACTGATTTTGTGATAACAAGCGCCATGACAATGACATTCTTCTTCTTGTATGCTATGCACATCATATTCTGTATTTAAAACATTAATCTTGATGAGTCTTACTCTCCACGCTGAGCTTGGCCTGGGTCTTATCATCCAGAGTTTCGCAAGAGTAGATGCCACGGTCAGCATAAGTCACACTCTTGAAGACCAGAGCCTGCTTAGCTCCCTCTACCCGAATCTCCATGTTTCCTGCAGGTTGCAGCACTACACTGTTCTTCATCCACCTGACTTCATCCGATGCCTTACTGAGCTCCACTTCCATCCTCACTTCGCTTTGCTCCTCCACTGTCAGGTTTTCTAGCTTTTTCTTGAAAGTCACAGGTTCATCTGGAAGGGACACAAAGAATGTTAGATGGAAGTATGTGTTCATTTATATAAACAGTTAAACAATAATTCCCATTATTATCTTACGTTGCACTTGTAGAGTAGCTTTGCAGCTTTTGCCTTCTGCATCAAGACTTATCTCTCCTGCATCTTTCTGAGTGACTGAGGTGATGGTAAGTGAGTGGCTGCCACCACCTTGCTCAAGCTTATACTTCTGCCCAGAAACGATGAGGATACTGTTGTGGAACCATCTGACGCTGACGTCTGCTGGGCTGACGGCACACTTGAAAACGGCATCTTTTCGCTCCGTTGCAACCACGTTGTTCAGTTTGGTGACCAACCTCACTAATCTTGGTGCTGAAAGGAATAAAGCATAATTATATAAAAGAAAAGGCTTCCATCCTGGAAAGACGTTTTTTTAGTTAAACTAGTTAATTACCTTTAGAGGAGACTTTAGCAGATGTCTTGTCATTTCTACATTCACAGCTGTATTCTCCTTCATCTTCCTTGGTCATGCCAGTCACAGTGAGAATTCGCCTAGCACCATCTGCTCTGACACAGAACCTGCCTCCAGGTTTAATCTCACGGCCATTATGGTGCCATACAGCATCCCCTGAAGCTTGATTTAGTTCGCAAATCAGGCTTAGTGTACCTCCCAGTTCCACTGTGGCAGGTTTCAAAGGGAGAACAAACTTCAAAGCTGAATCTGAGAAGAAAGCATGAGAGGGAAAAGTTCAAAGAAAAATCTTGCATCTGCACATGCATGAGAGTTGTATTTAAGACTTTTCTATGACCTGCCTTTAACTTGAACTTTGAACTCCAGTTTATCATCCGCAGTTTGACAAGAGTACGTTCCACTGTCTTTCATTTCTGCAGATTTCACTATCAGGGTACGAGAAAGGCCCTCTTTTTTCATTTCATACTTGCTGCTCTCCTTGAGCTCCATGCTATCTCTAAACCATCTCACACTACCGCCCTCTGAGGTCAGTTCAGTGGATAAAACAATGCTTTCACTTGTTTGAACCACGCATGTGTCCTTGACAGATTTCTTCTGGAACTTTATGGCTAAATCTAGAAAGAAGAACTTATTTTCAGTACTTTGTACAAATAAGTGGTAATCCATTGGCAACATGTTATATTTAAAATAAATTTACCTGTTAGCTGCATCTTAAATACCAGCTTCTCTGTTCCAGCCTCACACGTATATTCTCCAGCATCCTTTTTCTCCACTTTTTCTATCACCAGCTCACGAGTTTTGCCCTTAGACTCCATGTGGGCTCCTTTGCTGGAAGTCAGCAGCTTGCCATCCTTGTACCACTTTACCTCTGTCTTGGAATCTGAAACCTCACAACTAAGCGTGGCTCTCTGTGAGAGATAAGTTTTCACTTCCTTCTGGACTGACTCCATGTTAGAGAAGCCAGCTGGGGCTTCTGACCAGCAAATGGACAAAAAAAAACATCAATCAATGTGAAATGCAAAAAAACTTTAAGCAACTATGACTCAACTTACTGGATACAAACGAGGCAATCTGGCAGAAATACTACACAACAAGACTATTTTAAAGCTCATTGACATACAGTAGGAAAGTACTAGAGACAACTTATTGAGCTTACCTAACACCTGTATCTTAAAGGGCAGCTTCTCAGACCCAGCCTCACAGATGTACTCCCCAGCATCCTTCTTATCCACACTGTTGATCACCAGCTGCCGACTCCTGCCTTTTGACTCTACATGAACTGTCTTGCTGGTGGTCAGAAGCTTGCCATCCTTGTACCATTTTACCTCTGTATTGATATCAGATACCTCACAGGTGAGAGTGGCTTTCTGAGAGAGAGTAGCTTTCACCTCCTTTTGGATAGACTCTTTGCTGGAGAAGGCAGACTTCACTTGGATCTCTGCAGAAATAACAGTGATTAATGTCATGGCAATGTAGCAAGTTTAAGTGTGATGTGAGATAAATATAACCTAGAAAATCAATTTTCATAGCAACAAAGTGGATAAATACATAGCAAAGCCAAAACCAGGGAACAATATTTAACAGCTAAAATCTAACGTGACCACAAAATATGCAAATATGTGAAAACATCTGCAATTCCACCAAACCAAAAACAAAAATTTCTAAATCTTTCATTGAGTTTCTGTTACAGTTTTACTCAATTCAGGTGTCAGGAAAATAAACCTAAACAAAGATTTCATAAAGTATTTAAAAAAATCTCTATAAATGTATAAATCTATGTAAATGACGAGTCAGATCAGCTGATTGACTATAATGTCTAAATTACAATTTTCACAACCAAAGAATATTATAAGAGCATGATTATTGTCATGTTTTTGCTTTGTGTTCCAGTACTCTCCTTTTTCTTACAACGTCTTTACAATGCCCCACCTGAAAGCTCCAAACTTAGTGCCCACCACCTTCAGCTCATCTCCACTCAGAGCAACACAAAGAGCCTAGACAATCATCTGTCTTGCAACAGTTTTTTCTATAAATTCAACATTGATGTATGATGCTTGATGATTCAGGAGTCAGTGAGTTACTGTAATATTCACTTTTAATAGTTACTAAAATAACAGCAATGACAATAACTATTACATAGTTTTTGTTATATAATTTGCATGTACTTCTCTTTTAGGTGTTAAAACACTTAACCTGTATGTTACATCCCCAATTTTCACTTGCTTTTAACATATAACCTCCAGCATCTTTCTTCTCTACATTGTCAATCACCATTTAAGTAATCCTGCCCTTTGAATCCATGTGATCTGCTTTGCTGGGATTTGGCAGCTTGTCATCTTTTTACCATTCCGCCTCTGTCTTGTTATCAACTATAATGGAGTAAGGTGACAGTACAATTACCTGTACAAAAACAACAGTTCAACTGAAATCACACAAAAACGCACAGCAAATGCATGATAACTCAGATAACTAGAACCTGGCAAATAACCAGCTAAAGATACCAGATCTTGTAACCAGAGACCAAAACATGGAGCTCAGCAGGTCATTTGAACAACATAACTCAATTTTCTACTCAAAGGCTGCAACAATTTTTTATCAAATTAAACCAAATACTACATCCCACAACTGAAGCAACCAACAATGTATTCAATGCAAACACAAAAACACTTTTTTGTGAAGAAGCCTTTGCATTAAACGATCTAAAATATGTTTTACACGTTACACTATATTATTATAAGTGTGACATCCATAGAGGCATACCTTGCACATGTATCTTAAAGGCCAGCTTTTCAGTCCCAGCCTCACAGATGTACTCTCCAGCATCCTTCTTCTCCACACTGTCAATCATCAGCTGACGATTCTTGCCCTTTGACTCAGTATGGATTGTCCTGCTGGAACTCAGCAGCTTGCCATCCTTGTACCACTTCACTTCTGTCTTGTTATCAGATACCTCACAGCTTAGAACAGCTTTCTGTGACAGGGTGGCTTTTACCTCCTTTTGGATTGACTCCTTATTAGAGAAAGCTGACTGGACCTGTGTGTCTGAGGAGACCATGAATATGGATGATAAATTTCTCTCTCTCTGCAGCACCTGCAAGCCCCATGAATCAAACCAGTTAGATCATTGCCCCTACCTGCCAACTGTAGTTTGAAGGCAAGCTTTTCAGTCCCAGCCTCACAGATGTACTCTCCAGCATCCTTCTTCTCCACATTGTCAATCACCAGCTGGCGATTCTTGGCCTTTGATTCAGTATGGATTGTCTTGGTGGAAGTCAGCAGCTTGCTATCCTTGTACCACTTCACTTCTGTCTTGGCGTCGGCTACTTCACAGCTCAGGACAGCCTTCTGGGAGATGGTGGCTTTCACTTCCTTCTTAACTGAATCCTTGTTAAAGAAGGCTGATTGGACATGTGTGTCTATGGAAACCATGAAAATAAATTCAAATTCTTTGCTGTCCAGAAACAAATAGGTTTAATATCTGTAAGGCGCATAACTCAAGAGGAAAAACTAGAAACCAGTTAGGGCACTGCCCCTACCTGCCACCTGCAGTTTGAAGGTGAGCTTTTCAGTCCCAGCCTCACAGATGTACTCTCCAGCATCCTTTTTCTCCACACTGTCAATCATCAGCTGACGATTCTTGCCCTTTGACTCAGTATGGATTGTCCTGCTGGAGCTCAGCAGCTTGGCATCTTTGTACCACTTCACTTCTGTCTTGTTATCAGATACCTCACAGCATAGAACAGCTTTCTGTGACAGGGTGGCTTTTACCTCCTTTTGGATTGACTCCTTATTAGAGAAAGCTGACTGGACCTGTGTGTCTGAGGAGACCATGAATATGGATGATAAATTTCTCTCTCTCTGCAGCACCTGCAAGCCCCATGAATCAAACCAGTTAGATCATTGCCCCTACCTGCCACCTGTAGTTTGAAGGCAAGCTTTTCAGTCCCAGCCTCACAGATGTACTCTCCAGCATCCTTCTTCTCCACATTGTCAATCACCAGCTGGCGATTCTTGGCCTTTGATTCAGTATGGATTGTCTTGGTGGAAGTCAGCAGCTTGCCATCCTTGTACCACTTCACTTCTGTCTTGGCGTCGGCTACTTCACAGCTCAGGACAGCCTTCTGGGAGATGGTGGCTTTCACTTCCTTCTTAACTGAATCCTTGTTAAAAAAGGCTGATTGGACATGTGTGTCTATGGAAACCATGAAAATAAATTCAAATTCTTTGCTGTCCAGAAACAAATAGGTTTAATATCTGTAAGGCGCATAACTCAAGAGGAAAAACTAGAAACCAGTTAGGGCACTGCCCCTACCTGCCACCTGTAGTTTGAAGGCAAGCTTTTCAGTCCCAGCTTCACAGATGTACTCTCCAGCATCCTTCTTCTCCACACTGTCGATCACCAGCTGACGATTCTTGCCCTTAGACTCTGTGTGGATAGTCTTGCTAGAGGACAGGAGCTTTCCATCTTTGTACCACTTCACCTCTGTCTTGGAATCAGAAACCTCACAGCTCAAAGTGGCCTTCTGGGACAAAGTGACTTTCACCTCCTTTTGTATAGAGTCCTTATTATAGAAGACTGATTGGGCCTCTGAACGAGGAGTCATGAAAGGAAAAAACATCAGATGATATTTATTCAAAATATAGAAACTAAGTAATGCTATGATTTCAAAAGATCTTACCTGCCACCTGCAGTTTGAAGGTGAGCTTTTCAGTCCCAGCCTCACAGATGTACTCTCCAGCATCCTTTTTCTCCACACTGTCAATCATCAGCTGACGATTCTTGCCCTTTGACTCAGTATGGATTGTCCTGCTGGAGCTCAGCAGCTTGGCATCTTTGTACCACTTCACTTCTGTCTTGTTATCAGATACCTCACAGCATAGAACAGCTTTCTGTGACAGGGTGGCTTTTACCTCCTTTTGGATTGACTCCTTATTAGAGAAAGCTGACTGGACCTGTGTGTCTGAGGAGACCATGAATATGGATGATAAATTTCTCTCTCTCTGCAGCACCTGCAAGCCCCATGAATCAAACCAGTTAGATCATTGCCCCTACCTGCCACCTGTAGTTTGAAGGCAAGCTTTTCAGTCCCAGCCTCACAGATGTACTCTCCAGCATCCTTCTTCTCCACACTGTCGATCACCAGCTGGCGATTCTTGGCCTTTGACTCAGTATGGATTGTCTTGGTGGAAGTCAGCAGCTTGCCATCCTTGTACCACTTCACCTCTGTCTTGGTATCGACCACCTCACAGCTCAACGTGGCTTTCTGGGAAAGCATGGCTTTAACCTCCTTCTGAATAGACTCCTTGTTGATGAAAGCTGACTGGGAATCTGAGGGTAACACAAGTAAGAAGAGCAGTGCTGTCATAAGCTTTAAAATCACAGATGATTGGAATAATTTAGAGGCAAAATATGAAACACACACTTAGCGCTTGATAGGATGATATGATAAATCTAAATATGTATATTTTTGGCACTTCAAGATAGTGGATGGTTTAGATGATTAAATGTACACCATGAGCATTACTATGAATTTTATACATTTATAAAGATTAAAAATCTTTAGATTTAAATGAATCAACCAGGCTGTCCCACCTGTGACAAATATCTTGAAGACTAGCTTGTCCCCTCCAGCTTCACAGGTATACTCTCCAGCATCACTCTTCTCCACCTTTTCAATCACCAGCTGGCGAGTGTTGCCTTTTGCTTCTGAGTATATGGTCCTACTGGATATCAACAGCTTGCCATCTTTGTACCATTTCACCTCTGTCTTGCTATCTGACACATTACAAGTAAGAGTTGCTTTTTGGGAGAGAGTGGCCTTCACTTCCTTTTGGACTGACTCTTTGTTGGAGAAGGCAGCTACAGCTGGAGTTTCTGTGAGGAAAAAAGAAGTTTCTGTGCCATCAAATACTCCCAAATCAACATAAAAAACCCAGCCTTGTGCCATCATGCAGTGTTACCTTTTATCTTAACCTGGAATGTGATTTTGTCAGCTGCTGTCTCACACGAATAATGTCCTTCATCAATCTTCTTGGCACTCTTGATAATGAGTTTCCTTTGAGTCCCTTTGGAGATGATGGTAGTTCTTTGGTCCTCAGTGATTTCCATTTGATCTTTTCTCCACACAACAGCAGCACTGGCAGATGAAACCTCACAGCTCAGCTCAAGATCTCCTTTGAGAGTCGATGACATTCCCATGGTACCTCTGGCTTTGTTTAGAAATTTGGCAGGTTCATCTTAGGGAGGGAAAAGCAATAAAAAGTTACCATGTGACTTATGTGTAATAATAAAATTAAATGTCTTTTTTAAAAGTTTGGTTGGATTGTTAACGCAGGAGCTCATGTTTAGGAAGAGGGTTGGCCACGGCCCAACCACTTCCAACAACAGGGGCAGCCTGAGAAGCAGTTTCTTCTCAGGATTTATTTTCAATTAATTTAAAATAAACATTTAAATAAACAAAAGGACTAAACATGTTTTCCTTTCCTTTCTAATAAAGTAAAAGGAAGCAGTTATTAAATTATCATACATGAATTCCAACCGATAGCAGCCACTTTACAGTGACCCGTTAAATATAAGAAAGCACATCACAGGTCAGAGGGTTGATCAGCAGAGGATGAAGAAACTTTCTTTAACTTTACTTTGAATTGTATAATGCTGTGGGTCCATATCATGTGACATGTGGATGATGTTCTTGTGTTTTTATGAGATATTTACATTAGAAAAAACTCATCTAAAACATGTCACCTGTAATTAATGGATGTTTTTTTCTTGCATTTAAATTTTTTAGGCTTTCACATTTTTATGGGGTTTTTTGTTTTTGTTTTTTTAATGGCAGGAATACTCGGGTAATGGGTTAGAGTGAGGATGAAGTCACTTAATGTGGAAATTCATTTACAGTTAAAAACAGAAAAATAAACAGAGAGCATACTTGAGTTAGAGCGGACCATTTCTGCCTGTTTTATTTTGTCCTTGAAAGCACGGGCAGTTTCTTTTGAGACAAGCTAATGAATCTGTTTGATGCCTCAAAGATAAAACCAATCAGAGCAGCTCACATTCCAGTAAATCATTTGAGGTGTTTTGCACCCTGAACCTAGTTCCTATTACAAAAATCCTCTCTGGAAAATCCTAATTGTGATTTGAAGCAACAAATGATGTAAAGTTAGCTGCAATTTTTACACATACCTTTAAGAGTGAGTTGCATGGACATCTTGTCATCAGGTAACACACAATCATAAATGCCCACATCTTCCTCAGTGACGTTGTGTACCATCAGGATCCTCTTGCGGTCATTAAGCACATATTCATACTTTTTGCCCATTTTTAGCTCCCGTCCGTTCTTCGTCCAAACCACCTGAAGAAAGAAATACAGAAATGCTTTCCAAATTAAACAGGTTAGGATCACACAAACACATACATGTGCTATTAATGTTAACTGGAATTACTCAAACACAAAAGTGTCTCATTTGCAGATTATTCAGAAAAGGGTGCACCAAGAGTGTAGCATTGGAGGACAAAGAACAAGGCGGTCACAGGAAATTTGAGTATTTAATGAAAAGTGAAAAGTTGTGTTACACAAGAGTTAAAACAGAATTTTGTGTTAGGTAAAATGAAAAAAATGTATACAGATGTAAAAGTTATAATCCTATTAAGTAATCTAATAGTGCACAAGTTGTATAGTCAAAATATAATTTGAGGTACCTAAAGTAAGCACATTAATCATGTCGAATTTGAATCAAAATATTGTAGAGTAGAAGCAGGAAGTAACACTACACAGAAGTGCTTAAATTAAAATACAAGTACATTAAACCAGTACTTAAGTAAATTACTCAAGTAAAGCTCTTTGTCTTTGTCAGGTCAATTCAATTTTATTTATACAGCGCCATATCACAACAGCAGCCGCCTCAAAGAGCTTTATATTGTAAGGTAGACCCTACAATAATAATATGTAGACGTAGAATTAGGATAATTAAATATCCTATTGACACATCTACAAAGCTCTTTCAAAAAGACGTTAAACGTTATATTAAAACAGCTGTTTTAATAGAGTCTGTAAAGGCAAAAACTAAAACAAATTATTTACATATTTCTATCACTAACCTGTGTGTCGTAATCTGACACCTCAACAGTCAGCTGAGCAGTGGCTTGGGCACTGCAGGTTACCACCTCTAGATGATCGGATTTGTTGGTGAACCTAACAGAAGGGGCTGAAAACAACGTGGCACTGTAAGAGGGTATTACTGATTGGAAGAAAAAAAAACACAAAAAAAGACACAAATTAATAGGACTGAGGTCATTTCTCTAGTATGTACCTTTCACATTGAGGATGCAACTGCTTTGTGAGCCTCCACCCACAAACTTGACTTCAGTTCCATTCATTTCCATGGTCACAACTCGGATGAGCAATGTGTGTATGTTTTTTGACCTGGTGATGAGGTAGTCAGCTCCGCTGCGCAAAAGGCGTCCGTTTAGGGACCAGAAGCCTGAGCAAACAGCAGACAGCTCGACAGAGATGGAGAATTCCTCACCGGAGACTGCAGTGCTGTTAATCAGACCTTTTCTGATTTCTGCAGTGGGTTCTGAAAAGAGGCCCGCAAACAGGATTTTAAGAAGGAAGAACAAAAACCAAACATAGACATAAATGACAACAATCACAGAGAATTCAGTCTTACCAAGGTAGAAGGTTCCAGGTACCTCCAGGTAGGCACTCTGCCCAAAGTCATTAATGGCAGAGATACGGAACTGGTAGCTAGCTTCTTCAGTGAAGTTGCAGATTGTAAACTCTGTTGTGACAATGGTTTCTTCAGCATTGCACCTCTGCCACATTTGGGTACCAACCTTCCTTCGCTCTACAACGTAGCCTTTGATGGGGACAGGGCGGTCACTGTCAGGAGGAGACCACTGAATGGTGATGGAGGACTCTGTTTTGTTCTGCACCACAGCGTCAACTGGGGGATCGGGAGGATGCTTCCGGGCAGCTAGAGAAAAATATTGTGATGTTATTTAGTTGGAGTACTAGTTTCAGTTCTTCTTTTGTATTTACGTAATATATGCTGATATTTGACCTAACAACAAGAAATATATCGAGATACACTGTTTTGTATAATTCAATAAATGTTTGGTTCATTATTGTACCAAAGGGTCCTGTCACCCTCCCCTCATCCCCAAAAGATTGCAGCAGATGGCTGGAGTTTTTCCTTCCCACTGTTGCCAAGTGTTTAGTCATAGGGGGTTGTCTGATTGTTGGGTTTTCTCTCTAATATTGTAGGATCTTTACCTTACAATAAAAATCGCCTTGAGGCAACTGTTGAAATGATTTTGCACTATATAAATAAAATAAATTGAATTTAAATCAATCGCCACAAGATATTTTGTATATATTTACTACAGATATCATTAGAATGTATCAAACAACATTTAACCCACCAGTAACTGAGAATCGGGTGGATGTCTTGCAGTCTCCAGCCACAAACGCCACTTCTCCAGAGTCCTCTGCCTGGCAATCTCTAATTGTGAGTGTGTACTGTCTAAGCACGCAGCCGATTGAAATACGTGAATCCTCTTTTAACTTCTCGCCATTGCGAGTCCAGTAGGCGTCTGGATAGGGATGTTCCAGCTCCACGCAGAAGATGACAGTGTCGCTAACAGGAACTACTGTCCTCCGAGGAAGCTTCTTAGTTATGTTACCTGAGATATAAGAAGAAACTGATTTGAGATGAAGAAAACAGAACTGAAAACTGCATTTTTCAAATAGATATAGCAGTAAATAATGGTCCAATGTAGTAAACATTCACAGACCAGGTCATGTCGCATTACGTATCCACATGAGATGCATGTAATATTTACATTAAACCCATATAGACAATTGTAATTACACTTGATAAGTGCACAAACACTGAAGAAGAACAGTGGAAAGAAAAAGAGTCTCTACCGTACCCAGGACTGTGAGCTCAGCCACAGTGCGACTGCCCTCTTTCATCTCGCATATATAAACTCCATCGTCGTTGGTGGTAACGTTGTGTATGGTGAGGCGACGGAGGGTGCCGTCCTGCTCCATGCGATATTTAGCATTTTGCTGCAGTCGCGTTTCCTCCATGAACCAGTTGGTATAAGTGGAACTAAGAGGCACCTCACACATGAGTGTGGCTGAGGTTTTTTCCTGCACCTCCACATCCTGCAGCTTTCTCCTGAATGGCACCTTGGGTTCTGGCACAAGGAAATATGACAGAATCTTTAACCAAAGCTGAACTACATCACACTTTCAACTTCTACATGTATTTACACACATATTCAAATATATGTCAGGCTAATGAAATATCAATAAAGTGAGAGAAACTAGAACATTTAAATTCAGGAATCAAGTGTAGAAAATCTGATTTAAGAAGTGAGATAAGTTCAACCTGAGCACTCAGTATAGCCAAATAAAATATTTAACATTTGCATTCATGTTTTCCAATATGTTTCCTAAACTGTGCTCTCCAAAGACTAAGTGAGTTAATTTCATCTTGCCATGCTGAATATTTTTGCTTCAAGCATGGTTGTAATAACATCCAAACAGGCACTGCAAAGATTCAAATACAGGATGGCTTCCAAAGCAAACATAAGATTACTTTTTATCACCAGAAGTGGCAATAAACTCCAAATCCAAGGGGCAGGTTACACCATGGACAGTCTGTCACATTTATAGAATACATAAGGTGCACTGATAGGAATGGGATCCTTTCTGTCAACATCTCTTATTCATCTCATATTCTTGTTCTTGTTCCAATCCACTGCCTTTATGTGTGAATTTTGCATGTTCTCCCCTTGCCTGTGTGGGTTCTCTCTCGGACACTACGGCTTACTCTCAAAGTTCAGAGTCATTTATTTTAAGTTAACTGGTGATTCTTGGTGTGAATGTAAGTGTGAATAGCTTTCTTTTTCTGTATGTTAGCCCTGTGGTAGACTGGCAACCTGTCTAGGGTGTATCCAGCTTATCCACCCATTGACAGCTGTGGTAGACTCCAGCTTAACTTCAACCCTAAACCCTAAACTGGACAAGTACTAAAGAAAATGGATGAGTATTAGCAAACTACTTCTCCAGTGCATATGTAAAGAATGGTATATAAAGACTATCATGCAGTTCATGTGCTGGATACTGTATTTGCCATTACACTACCATTTATTTTCTAGCCACATATAGTAAAACTTCTTTCCATTTCAAAGCTTTCTGCAAAACTCCAGCAAAGTACCAAATTGCTGGGAAAATATCACACAAAGAACCAATTTTCCTGCACTTTGAATTCAGCTGGTACATCGGCAGCTTGGCACTCGACATCGGACTGACTGGAAATTAATATCTGAAATTAAAATCTGCAACTCTACAGCTTCATATCCTGGACCAACATCTTCCTGAGGGAAGTCACATCAGCAGTGTGCCAAAGTGATCTACTGAGTGAGTGACCATCTTAGCAACTGTGAACTACTCATCGCCAGCAGAAAATAGCTGCAACACAACACCTTACTTCAGGACATGAGCCAGAATTCAGTCTTGTTGTTAAAAGGCAAACAACAACACCCAGAAGATTCAGAAGAGTAATTACAGTTCCCAGTAAGCACTGCTCTCAGTTTGTAACTATTAAAATATACAAATGAGTCACACTGGAGCATGGGGGACACGATATTTAAGTACAACGGATGCTGCAGATTATAGATACACCATGACAGTGTTATAAACAGTGTAATAAATTAATATGCAGCTCAAAATATCCTCATCAAATAAACCATTTACGTCTCCTAGAAAAGGATTCATGACTTCTAAACTATTAAATATGTACATAAGTATGAGCTTTTTATAAACATTTGTATCTTCAGAGGGTTAGGGTCTTTGACCTGAGTACTACAGACAGAAAGTGAGTTGAGATTTGTTAGCATTATCAAAAAGTAAGGTAAAGCCAGCCTTAATATTTCCCTGCATACTTATTAGAAGTATGCAAACATATCTTTACTAAAAACTTAATTCAGGAGGATTTTCTTAACTGCGATTGCTCAAAAATGGTAATAGCTTACCTTTGACTGTTACTAACACAGCGCTGTAGGTCTGCCCTGCCATATTGGTTGCATTGCAGGTGTAGAGGCCATTATCAGTCTGCTTGCAGTACAGGATTTTCAGGATGAAGTTCTCAGCTTGGTCCTCATAAATGACATGTCTGCGGCCCTCGCTGATGTTCATTCCATCCTTCCTCCAGATAGTGTGGGGTTTGGGGTGACCGGTCACAAAGCAGCTGAGTTTGGCATGTTTCCCCTCAGTCACGGTGCAGGTACGAGTGAATACACCTTTAGGAAGCTTCGCCAGGGCAGATGCTCGCAGATCGTGTTCCAGGCCCAGAGAACTGAAAGCATCCGTGATTTTGGCCGTGGAGGAGGAAGAAATGGAGGCGCTGCTTTCTTCATTGCGGTAGATGGAGATCTCCTCTTTGCGCTTCTGTAGGTGAGAGAGAAGGGAGCTGCTCTTATCTACAGCTTGGCGGTGGGAATCCTGAGCATCTACAACGAGGGCAGCCGCAGCTTGTGCGCGGCCGACAGTGTTCTGGGCCCTGCAGGTGTAAGTGCCGCTGTCCAGGTTTCGTACGCACTGGATCTTTAAAGTGCTGCCATCGCTCTCAGAAATGATCTTGATGCGACTGGTCTCCCCCAGGTAGCGCCCATCCTTTTCCCATTCAAAGTTGGCCTCAGGGTAAGCTGCAACTTGGCAGTGGAAAACAACATCACCGCCCAAAACAACACGTGCAGAGGCAGGCTTCACCATGAAAACAGGGGCCTTCTGAGACATCTCTGTCGGCAGCGCCACTTTGAGGGTTACAGCGGCGTAAGCTTCACCGACGCTGTTCTTAGCTCTGCACATGTACTGTCCACTGTCCTCCAGAGTTAAGTCATAGATGGTCAGGCGATAAGCGTCTCCATCTTCCACAGTCTTGAAGCGGCCTCCGGACGTCAGCTTCAGCTTGTCTTTTTCCCAGGTTATCAGTGGAGTTGGGCTGCCCACAATTGTGCAGCTGAGTGTGGCATCCTTGCCCACACACACTGAAAATGCCTTTGGGCGAGTGAGAAACCTGGGGGCCCCTCCAAACAAGTTTTGTTCCATCGTTTGTTCCTGTGATCAAACAAAGGGCAAATATTACACATCTTATAAGTCTTATTAATATCTTGGAACAGTTATTGAGTCCAAACTCAACTTTGAAGCAACATGTGTGCAAAAAATCTCCACACTGATAAAACCATTTGTTTCATCCTGCTTTTTTTAGTCTGTTTTATCCTTTTTATTTGGTGTCACGGTGTTGATTTCTGCCTCTCTCTCTTTTGTCCTTTCGCCCTACCCTCAACCTAACCCTGACCCCAATCAGTCATGGCAGATGGCTGCCCCTCCCTGAGCCTGATTCTGCCAGAGGCTTCTTCCTGTTAAGAGGGAGTTTTTCCTTCCCACTGTCACCACATGCTTGCTCATAGGGAGGCATCTGATTGTTGGGGTTTTCTCTCTATTACTGTAGAGTCTTTACAGTATAAAACACTTTGAGGTGACTGTTGCTGTGATTTGGTGCTATGTATATAAAATTGAATTGAACTGATATTTATCTGTGAAGGACAGAAAGGGCAGATTGGTGAGCCACGGCTGAGCTCAGCATCACTGTACACCACAATTATAGTGTCTGCTGGGCATGATTTTACTGGACAATTTGCTCCCTTTGCATAGTGACTTTCAGCTTCTCGTCCCAAAGTGCAAAACAATACGGTTTACAAAACAACTTTGTTCCAGCAGCCATTACTCAGATTAACCGAGCATAGCGTTGCTATCCTACATGATGCCAAGTGAATTCTCTGTAATTATAGTATAATTATTTCTTCAGTATTTTTTATTAAGCTTATATATTTTCTGTGTTTGCACTGACAAACATGGATGGAAGATGGATGACTCTCCACTCCAGACCAACTCTACCCATGGGTACAAATAAAGTAATTGAAACAATAAAAATATTAAATAAATAAATACAAAACTGATTTTATATATGTACAAGTTTAATAACCTTTATTAAAAACACCAATCTTCAACTGCAAGTATAAATAAACCAGGAAGTACAAATGTAAAAATTACAAAACTATATCAAGAAAAAATAAATACATTTACTATTATTTCCTGTAGATCATATTCCTCCACAAACACCTGTCAACTTTACACAAACCCATTGTAAAATCTGGCCTTCTGCTATGTGTTCTCTAAAATATGTTATGCTATGAAAATAGACATAAATCCAGAGTTAGGGTGGCATATTTATAGCTGACAGTTACAGTAGCTATATATCAGTCAACATATCCTTGACCTGCCGCAGCGGACATTCATCAATACAAAGACCTATTCAAAGGGAAAGAAGCTAAATAGCAAACAAATTCCCTCACAACAAGGTCAGAAAGAGCGCTTATGTGTCTTTCAAACAGTGACATTTACCAGCTTTGTCACCTCCGCCGCTTTAACTGCCTGTCCCAAAAATAACCTCAGCTGTCAGACTCCGTCTCTGTCCATTGCCATTTGTAGAAGCGAAAGGGACATCAGCTGTTTGATAAAGCTCCCACTTCACAAACATACTTCATTTCTAGCACTGTCCGTTTTCTACCAGCTGAGGAAAACTCGTAAAAAAAGACACTGGAATTTAATGAACGACTAAAAAAATCACGGAAAAAATTCGACAAAGGAGCTTGTGTTTACTTAAATATAACAGAAACTTCAGCTGGATGATGCGGTTAGCTAATGAACTCAAATCCGCCCCTGTAATAGTCACAGGTGAAAAATGACAGCTATCTACCTCTTTGAGCTGCACCTAAGCTCAAATTAACCAACAAAAAAAGGAAAAGAAATTCTAACTTCGACCAAGTTCCTATGTAAACTTTACTGTAAGAAAATGAGTTAACTGTTGTGTTACTGCTTCTTCACCTTGAGTCCTTAACCGCTCAGGAAATTCAGGCGCTGAATCATGTGGGCCAAACAATCAATAGCCCGTCAGGATTTCCGGATGATGGCCCTCTCCAACAGCGTTCAGGGGCTCCACATGGGGGGCAAGAAAAAGTCTTCTTTGACCTCAAATATATTTCAAAATGGTTGTAAATCCAAGATAGTGAAACATCCCCCCGTCTCCTGCAGTGGGCGGTTGAGCAGACTTACTTTTTCTTTCTTCTCTGGTGCCTCATGATGCCACATAGCTGACGTGCCTATTTTGGCGCAGCCTCCTTTCCAAAATAGACCTGTCATTTGGAGATAGGAGATAGCCTGATGGTGGCTTCGGGAAGGAGAGCAGGCTGGCCTGGCCTCTGCTGCTGCAGGCTGGAGACGGCAATACGGACACAAGTCATAAACAACTCATACTAGGTGTAAATGTGCCGCGTGTGGACGCGTCAAGCAGGAGCAGTTTATTGAGTTTCAGTTCAGTTCAGGTTTAGTTATATATCAGTCGCCTCAAGGCGCTTAATATTATAAGTTAAAGACCCAACAATAATACAGAGAAACACCAACAATCAGACGACCCACCCAATGAGCAAGCACCTTGGCGACAGCGGGAAGGAAAAACTCAAACCTCTGGCAGACAGGGGCGCTACCAAGGGAGAGCCGTGCCCCCACGCCCCCCCCCCCCCTCCCCGCCCTCACCCAGGTGTCACTTTATATATCCCTCACATTTCCCATCATCACATGCTGCACTGTTCATGTTTTTTTTTTTGGGTTTGCCACCCCAAGATTTTAGTGCCCCCCCCCCCCCCCCCCCCCCCCCCCCCTATAGTCAAGCCTATAAACAAATTCTGGTTCTGCCCCTGCCAGCAGAATCAGGCTCATGTAAATCGGCCCACAAAAAAGTTTTTTTTTACCACACAAGTTTAAACACCTATTAACTACTTCTGTTTTAATATCATTTTAACTGTATTCAAAACTTGTCAATTATCCCCTCCAATGTAAAGGAGGGCATATATTTTGGACTTACTGTATTTTCGTGGTTTTAGAGATTTTACTACTCCGAAACAAAAAATTCCCCCATGTCTATTCATGTAATGAAGTAACAGATAGAGTTTTATTCTTTTAAGTAATTAAATAACTTTACACATTTTTGTACTTTTAAATCCAAATTCTGCTTCTTTTTTCTCCTATTAAGATATCTCAAGGATTGAATGTTCAGTTAAACTTCTTTATCCTGACAGAAAGATGAGTTTCCTTTAAGATTTTTCACTTAAAAGTACATGTAAAATGAGTTTGATTTAAGTTCTGTACTTGGATAGTCAAGGTAATTGACACAAATTCACAGGCAGGGTATAATTCTGAAAACTATGTCCCGTAGGGGATTATTCATGATTTGAAGACTTAACAGAGCTGCAAACAAAACTGAACCTCCACTTCTTGGCTTGTTGTTGTTCACTTGTTTCAGACTTTCTTAGATGTGCAAATCTGAGATGCTCAAATCAATCTCTTGCCACCTCTGTCTCTACTTAATGAAAGTTTACCTCAGCTTACAACAGCTCAAGATGTGCCAGGTTAAATGTGAAGGTAATTAACACCAAGACATCATTAGATACTGCATCACAAATCCAGTCCCTGTCATCATATTACCAGTAACAGAATCCAGCCTGCACTCTGATATCATTGAACATTTGCAGTGGTGACAAAGGCACAAACAGCTTCCTCATTCTTCTGCTTATTTATAGAATTAAACCCTGCTCTGATCTCTGAACAAAAACATAAATCTATCAGTCTGCCTCTCTTGATAGTTCATTCATTTGCAGTAGTTGTAGTGAATAATAAATCCACTTAATCTGCTGAGAGGTTGACTGAGCTTGCAGCAGACTGTTTTCCACAACATCCACTGTGACAGCTGCTGTCCCCAGCTCATCAGGGCCAGAATGAAGTTATGACTTCATATTGTCCATATTGTGGAAAGGACTAGAATACAGTAATACTTTAAATGTATCCTTAGTGAAGTATTCACTTTGATTAAATCACTTGATAAAGCATGGCAACAAACCTCAGGTTGCAGTGCACATTTTTAATATAGACTCTCAATTTCCTTTTAGGAAAAAATCATTCTACTTGAAGTGACTAAAGCCAGTGTTAACCCTTTTGTCCCCAAACTTTGGCTTCCATGTTATTTTCTTACTCTTCCAGTGCGGGCTTTCCCCCCAGTGCCAGTGACTGACAGCAGCAGGTAGCCTGGACCCTGATTTAAACTCCCAGAAACTCTAGCAGACGGTAATCCACTGTTGCTGCTTTCCTCTGCTTCATCCTCTCCTGGCCACTGTGTTTAGTTTCCATACTCTAACTAGAGTATGTGTACTGAGGAAGAAAATAGTTTAGATAATGCTATCCTCTGTGTTGGCATGAAATACGTCCAAACCTTCTACTGCGGTACTGTGTCACAAATTAGCACAGGCTAGGTTCCTTGATTTCAAATCACTTAATATACCAAAACAACACCACGACATATTTCTGCAACTTTTTGCAGACAGTAACCACCCTCTCATGGCACCTGCCAACAGCCTGGCTATAATTTAGCAACCTAAATATTAAACACTAAGTAAAACATGTCTTTGTAATGAGACTTTTCTTTTTTTTTTTGCTAAATGGAAGCAATGCATACTCTCCAGTCCGGTCTCCGTGGCCTTCCACTTGACCTCACAGCCATTTCGAGAATAAGGTCATAGCTGTATCATGTTCACAGCTTGAAACACATGGGTGTTACCTTAAGAACAGTTACATGGCAGATGACAATCAAAGGAGCTTGCAAATAAAAGACTTCTTTAAGTTGCTTGAAGACGTTTCACCTCTCATCCGAGAAGCTTCTTCAGAACTGAAGAAGCTTCTCGGATGAGAGGTGAAACGATGGCAGATGACAAGTGAGACAAATTTTAGTTCTACCAAAGATTAAGATTACTAAGACTGAACAGCAGATGGCAGGCATGTCCTCCCCAAAACACTCAAGGGGCTTGGACAACATTAAAAACAAGCAATAAGGTGGGCAGGATCAAGTAGGCGTAAGCTTCATCCTACCCCTTTTGAAGCATGTAAATTGTATGGTAGAGCGATTCCTTTTTTTTGTATCCAATATTTTTTTTTATATTACTTATATGTTTGAAATAAAACAATTAAATAAAAAATGAGACAAACTAGCAAAAAAGAAGCACATCTTTATTTACAGTCTTGATAGTATTTACAGTATTATAGCAAGCACAGGACAATAGTGGGAACACGTGGCAGTGAGGTGCTGTTAAAGAAAACAACTCACCTTAATTATTCCATATGAAAAGTCCTGATTTACAAAAAAAAAAAGACTTGATCAACAGGTTACCCTAACACTGCCACTGAGCTCTTCTAGAAATGAGGGTCACTGAATGCGATTTATGCAGCTGTTGATGCTGTATGATGTAAAATGACGTTTAATCAATGGACCATGTATATGTGCTATTCCTTCATAAGTTCCAACAAGACTGTGAGCAGAATCAACTGGTTAGAAAGAGTCATAGAGCAAGTCAAAGGGGAGAAAGAGACAAAGGACAAAAGTACGGAAAACATATATATGACAGTAGTAACAAAATGTGAATAAGTCTGTATAAAACCTTTATATTCATTCAGAAGCTGTTCACTAAATACTTTCTTTTTTATTGTTATATAGATTTAGGTGTTATAGTTCAAACTTCTAGGCATCTATCTATCTATCTATCTATCTATCTATAATGTCTCTTGTCTACAGTTATTATTTAACCAAACAAATGGAAAACACAGTAGACTCCTTTGGTTGGAAAATGTGAGGGTAAAGAATCGAGTTGTTTAAGTATTTAAGTTTTTACAAGTTAAGTTACATGAAAAACTACTTCCAAGCAACAGCAAAAACAAAAACAAAGAAAATTAAACTTTATTCTTTTTTATTTTAAATAAACATTACATAATCAACCACACACAGAACGATTAAATACACTCAAAATTAGATGTATTTGCCTCTCTACTCAGTCTCTGAAAACAACACGTACTGTAAAGCTGTGCTGAAAACAAGTTCTTTTGGCATGTTTCATATTTCAGCTAATGCTGCTCAATTTACAGAACAAAAACATACAAACTTTTGTAACCACAAAAAAAAAAAAAAAGAAGAAGAAGAAGAAGAAGAAAACAAATTCACCATTTCAGGATGAAAACATAGCACCTTGTTCCAGTCACTGTGATCCTTCGACTGGTCTATATAGTGGATAAGAAACCATAGTATGATCAGAAGGTTTGCCATAATGGCATGCTCCCGTTTCTTCAGGATGTTAAAGACAGCGCAGTCCCATGACAAAAGATACACTGTCAGATACAACAGACTGACCTGTCAGCTAACAAGACACATCCACAGTTTCACTATATGCACTCGATGCTATACACAATGGCATGGAAATCAAAAATACTGTACATCCTATGTGCTGGTAAATATGTGAAAGCAAATCTGTTGGTTAACATGAGACGGCTTCTAAAAAGAGCAAATGCTAATCCTTATTACCAAGGCACTGCTTATAATAAAACGACTAACATTAGACACTACCATGGCGTGTAAATGTGGAGACTATCAAAACTCTGTGTTCAAAGCTGCGCTCCAGTGTCTCTACAACACAAACTCATCTCATATGGAAAAAAAACACCACAAATGAACTGCGACCACAAGAAATGCGTGTAAGCACATTTAAGGCCGTGTGAGGGAAACAGACATTTACTGACCAGCGGCAGAAGAAAAAAACAAAAAACAAACAAAACAAAAAACCCAGCAAAAAAACATTATGTGCTTGGCCACAGTGTTTCCTTTAGAGATGGACCGATCCGATCGGATATCGGAGAAAAATAAAAAAATTTAATCCGATCCATTAAATATCACGAAAGCACCTCACAAAACTTGCAACACGCCGTAACTCACCTCAGAACGTTAGCATGTCGGAGCAGTATGCATCACGTGATAGAGCGGCTGTGGCATGCGGGACCTGTCGGTGGTCTGGATAGCATGTGGAGCTTCGCTAGCAACCCGGCATTTCATCTCCGACAAAGTTATCCCCGAGAGAAGTAAAGCAAGTGTGTAAGTCCATCTCTGAATGTTTGTAAAGCATTCCTGCGTTAAGCTTACCAAACGATATATGGAGCGACTGCTTCTTCTGGCTGCTACTTCAATCATGAAACTGCTTAACGATCAGCTGATCGGCTTTTCTGTCGCGAGTCCGTCTCTCTGGTTTGTTTTTGGCCCACTTTGCACCAGAAAGAGGAAACCATCGGCTGAACAACAGCAGCACGTTTAAGCTTGATAAGCTGTTTGTTAGAATTTATTTATTATTACTTTCTACTCGAGGATCTTTTTCTACGTAGCTGACGGCTGGTAACTGTGCAGGGGCGGATCTAGCAAAGTTTAGCCAGGGGGGCCGATAGGGCATGAACAGGGAAAAGGGGGCACAAAGACATACTTTTCTTTCTTATTCTCATTTAAAATGTCTAGCTTTTAATAAATAATTATCCGAATCTTACACCCAAAGTTTTAATTTGATGTAAAATGAATAGAAGTCCATTACTGTATATAGTGACTATTAAGTCTAATATATATACCCTAGTAAGCTATAGTACTTTTTCCTTTGGGAAGGTACCATCTGTGCAGTCTGCAATTTTGTTGAAGAAAGATGTTGAATCTATTTAATATTTCTTGAAAAATAATTGATTTCTGTGCATTTTTTTTCACACTGCATCAAATTAAGGTTGATTAAGCATCATGAGGTGGAGTGTGAGGGGTGGTTCCCTATTTTTTATTTATTTATTTTTGTTGTTGCTGGGAGTTGGAACCCTATTAGTTAGGTTGCTTAATATTTACGCTAAGTACTCTTTAAAATACCAGAATAGGGAGGATGGTGTAGGTTTAAGTTTATTAGATTGATCAGTATTGCTGAACTATGAAATATTTTTTTTTTTTTGCATATAGGTATAACAGAATAGCTTTAGTATAGTTGTTGTTTTAAACTTGAGTATGAACTTATACAAAATGCAGCAAGATATTAAAAAAAAAAAAACAGTTTTGTTGATTAAAAAACATTATATCGGATTCATATCGGTATCGGCAGATATCCAAATTTATGATATCGGTATCGGTATCGGACATAAAAAAGTGGTATCGTGCCATCTCTAGTTTCCTTATAGTCTGCTGAGGACAAATGACAACACAAGACAGGCTGATGCAATGCTTATCTATAAAGTTAAATCAGGATGCAAGTACACACACACACACACACACACACACACACACACACACACACACACATTAAAAATGCTTTTCAATCAGTGCAAAAGTGTTAGCATAATTACGCAGATGTTAAAATGCATTCCCTCCACAGACGCATGCACGCTCAACGTGAGAGTGAAACAACTTCTAAACACACGAGAGGGTTAGGACACACTCTGAAGTCTTATAGAGGTGGAGGGCTCAATTTATATTCCTTTGCAGAATGCAATAAAACTGGGTTGATATTGTCATCACTAGATCAACTATGAGATTTTGTCCCAGTTTATTTCAGGGTTTACCGGCAATTGCATTCACCATCTTGCCGCTGGGCATGGCATCTTTGCAATAACACCAAAATTAAAGACAAAAACCACATTGTAAGAGGGGCCACACACCACCTCCATTCGTAAAAGTTTATGATTGTTTAATTTTTTTTTCCTAAATAAATTATATCTCTCTATATACCTGTATCAATTACATATGTGGGGAAATAAATATATATAATGATCTTACTTTGGAAAAATAAAGTCTTAGCAGAATTGCCGTCCTTAGCACGCACTCTGAAATCAGCCCTTATGATGAAGTTCCATTTTTATATGATCAGTTTGAGGGAAAGCACAAAAAATGGTAACAAGCACACAAAGTATTTGAAAAAAGTAACACCTTACTGTTTTGTTCTTTTAAAAATGGTTTCCACCTACACCTGCCATTAAAATCAAAATGCAGTCGAAAGATGCACCTCTAGAATGAAAAAAACGTTTATGTATAATAAATATTTACACAAGAGTAAATACACTACAGAGGTATCGATTTGTGTATTCGTTTTTTCTCCTCCACAACTGAGGTAATGCGGAAAACTAGGATTTAAATACATGTTTTTACATCGGTGTTAAGGCATAACGCTGGCTCTGTCCAGCTTAAACAGATTTCAATTACATCTTCTATCTGCATTGGGATTTCTAAGACAAGTGTACTTGGTGCCCATTACTACGGCTCTGCTTTTGAGGAAAAGCAACTGTCTTGACAGATGAGCCGCAGAAACAACAACACTGAACAAAAATCTGCATTTAGGACCACTAAACACAGACAGCAGCATCAAACCATGTGCATGCTTAGGCTCAAGGAACTCCCAGATACACATAGTGTTTTAGCAGTGCGGCTACTGTATATAGTGAACTTTTGAATCATTTCAATACTTGGTATATTTTGCAGGAATTGGATCTAGTAGTAAAAATGTGACCTTTGAAGGAACAAGCAAGATGCAAAAGTGTATTTACATTTTACAAGAGTCAAATAGCACAACTCTGAAATGCTTTTTTTCCCCCCAGATGACTAAAATTGTTCAGGCAAACAAGATACAATTTGAAGACTTCATGCTGTGGCACAGATTGAGACACTATTCTGTGGAAAACTTCAATTATACTTGCACCGTAATACCCTGTGATGCTCAAATACTCGATTTGTGCGCAGCAGAAGTTGTGATGAACCTTTCGCGTTTCGCGCCCATCGTCGCACGGTGGATCTATGATTACCCTACACCTCATCGATCTTTCTGTCATACGAGCTTCGGGAAAAGTTCCTACAAGTTGATAAGAAAATTGTGACAATGTGGACGGAAGACATATGGTTTCCCTGATGCCATAGTCTGCCTGATATGACAGGATGAGGCGTAGAGGTGCAGAGACTGTGGTTATTCAATGAGTCCCTCCTAAAAACGCTGAATGGTGTATTAAAGGTCCATGCTAAATTCTCCATGAAGATCATCTAAGGCCACAACTTTCGTTGAAGAAAGTAAAATGTAAACACTAAAAAACAAAAGAAAAGAAAACAAAAACACAAAAAAAGAAGAAGAGAAATGATCACGGCTTTGTAGCTTCAGGACAAACAATGCCCAAAAATACAGAACCACAGAGCATTGAAATGAGAGCGTATACCTTATGACAAAAGGCACTTCAACAACTACCCCCAGTGCCCTGTTTTGGAGTAGATCCACTATTAATCTCCTGATCGTCTTCTTCATCTTCTTCTACCTCTTGCCAGCCACCAAGATGGACAGTGGTGGGCACAGAAATGCTGGAACTGAGGCCGCTGTGTGCCTGGTAACCTGAGAATAAGGGTATAATATCTATTGGTTTGCTGTCTAATGATTTGTAATATCAGGGTATCCACATCAGAACCAGGATTTCAGCACAACAAGAATTTTTGTCACATTCATTTGATTCTGAACTGACACCAACAATATTTATAAAAGTCCTCTGCAAACTAATATTCATAATCTTTGGCTGAATTAAAAATAACAGGTTCTTAAAAATCAACACTTTCATTTACCAGTATGTGTGTGCAGATCTCTCATTGGCACTGGATTATGCCACTGGCCTGAAGTTCTTGGTGGGTGGGAGCTCTGCTGGTGGAGCTGAAGAGACAAACAGTTTTCAGTGTGCAGCAGAAACGGGTGCTAAACTTATGGTACTACAAAAGATACTAAAAGCATTACTCTGGCTCAAAATGTGCCTTTCGAGCATTAAATCTTTTAAGCAATACTAAAAATGAAACCATGAAGCTACGATGATACATGAGAGACCAAAGTAAAGATTTGCATGTCTATGTGCAAACATGGCACCTAAAATTTTGGAGGAACAGGAAATTACCTCATGCATGTAGATGGCATGGAGACTCATCTCGGCTGAGGCAAACTCTGACTGCAGTGCATTGCTCCGGACACGAGAGTCACTGTTAGACATACTGGGAAAAAAGCCAAACACTTTTTTTTCAACAAGCATTTGGATTTTGTTTGGTATAGTTTTGTTATAAATAAGCTCAGAATAGAAGTATATAAAATGTAATATTGGAAAATACCTGTCAATTACGGTGCGCTCACTGTGGTACATAGTAGTCTCAGGGTGGACGGAGGAGGGCAGGAGGCCGTGTGACCGGCCACGACTGGTATGCGCGAGCTGAGACGTGGACAAAGAGGCGAGAACGCTGGCTGCAGCAGAAGCAGCGGTGCTCGGTGGGATGAGTCGATGGTCTCGCCCTTGCAGTCCAGATGCAGTTATAACAGGGTGAGCCAGGACACTGGCCAAAAGATTATCAGCCTGGAAACAACAAATGTCAGAAAGTTACAAAAAACATAAAGGAAAAAAATTAATGAGAATAGAAATTACAACAATATATTTCATAATGAAGCCATTATCAGTAATCAAATTTCTAGTAGTTTAGGCATTAAGTATTTATAGGGAAAAACTGATGATCCTAATGGAAAGGGATGACTGCATTACTGAGTTTTCTTTGTACATTAGCTGCCTATATCATTTTTGAGCAAATAAGTAGTTCTTGCTGTTTGTGTTATCGACTTGGTTCCTACCCCAGTGCCAGACTCGTTGGACTGCAGCGAGGTGCAGAGAGGCGCCTCTGAGAGCAGCAGCTGAGTGGAGGGGCCGGCCTGTGCATCATGGTGCACCTTCTCCTTTAAATGGCTGATAAACACTGAGCTCTCCTGAGGGGGCTGCCACCGTGGATTCTTTATGGTGAAATGCATGAGGGACAGCTCCGTTTTGCCATTTTCAGCCTGCTGGTACACAGATGCCTCTGTCTGTCCTTCTGACAGCCACTGAAAAAACATCAATAGACAGATCACCTTTTTGATATCATTTTTTTTTCCACAGTCTTCATTCACTGAGACATTTGTTCATTCACTCCTGCCAGACAAAAGGAATGGGTCTTACTGTTGGGTTTCCATGGCGTCTGATGTCCATCTGGGCAAAGGAACAGATGTCACCAACTCCAACGACCTCCACGGTGAAGTTCCTGAAGAAGTCAATTATTTCTAGAGACTTGTTTCTCAAGAGGAAGATGAGAATGAAGGGTGTGACAATAGGACTGAGCAACTCCTCCAAGATGAACACCTGAGTGGACAGAGATGACATGAATTTCTGGTTCTGTACGTTTTATTTTATGTACACCCTATAAAAATATGACTGTGACCAATCTGACAGTTTTAGCATTACCCAGGTCCTAGATTAAAAACCCTCATCACAGCCAGAACAAGCACATAATTTCAGTCTGACTTGAGTGTGACAAGTGTGTTCCTATCCACTGAGTTTCTGCATTCCTCACCGCTTTGTACTGGAACAGCTGTGCCACCTCGTCACGGGTCTCACTCTTGTTAGCGTTGCCCCTCCAGTGGTCTGGCATATAGTGAATGTGTGCCAGCACACACTGCAGCAGCTGTTCTGGACACCACGCCATATGCTCATCTGGGATGAAAGACCTGGCGTGGGACAGGTACAAAATGTCAGCATTACAGCTGTGCATTACCTGCACATATGAGACAAATGGATAAGCAAAAGAGAAAAGCTTTATCATAAAAAGTTAAAAATTCAGATGGGAGTACCTGATGAAGAATATCTAATACTTGCTCATAGTTTTAATGTGAGTTATTTAAAGAATTACTTCACTGATTAGCTTTCAGCTGAATAAATGAAATAAAAATAGACAAATAATTTGTAACAGTGTATATTGTAGTTGTTTTTTGATGACTGACTGGGTGGGCTTGCTTTGAGGACTCACCTTGCGATAGTTATTGTCACCCCCAGCACAGTAATAGCAGTCAGAATGTGCTGCACTGTCAGAACATCCTCATCATAGACTGTAAGTACGATGAGAACAGCCAGCACTGAGCCTGAGAAGAAGGCAATGTTCTTAGCAATCACAGTCAGCAGTGGCGATGTAAACGAGTTCATGTACTTGGAAGTGGGTTTGTAGCCACGACCCAAACGCCCGTGCAGCTCATGGTCCAGCTCATTGAAGTGACGCAGGTATAAACGACCGTAGAGGGACCATCGACGTGCGCCCAAACTCCCAGGTTCTCTGCGGATCACTTCTGTGTAGCTGAAGAAAGCATAGAGCACCTGCCACACTAGGATGAAGGGACATAGCAGCAAATTGGCCAAACCCATCAGGAGGATGACCCTGCTGAGCTGCTGGGCAAGCTCCAGGCGGTTTCCACTGCGCTTGTACTTGGGGTGCAGATTCCACTTATTCTGAAAGAGTGAGCCAGGGCCCCAGAAAAGGATGAGTTCAAAGTTGTACTTCAGACCCTGGGTTAGAAAGACCACATTGCCCAGCAGGGGGAGCTGCAGGTGCACCGGCAGCAGGGATTTGTTTATCATAGCCACCATGTAGTTCTTAAAACGTAGGATCCGGTGATAAATATCAAGTTCTGTCAGCTCTTTCTTGTGAATGCACATTTGCTGTTCCCTCTGGAGGCTGATTAGACGGTCTTGGACTTCCTGCCATGTGTAGTTGCATAGTTCATCCTGGGAGAAAGACACAAGGAACCCACTCACATTGAGACAAAGCCACAATTTAAAACACTGAGATTTATCATCTCTCTGCATACCAATGAACATGAGTCAAAAAAATTTGTTTGAATGACCTTAATACTCATCTCAAGTTGGTGCACTCACCATTCTGATCTTCAGTGCTTTGATGTAGAACTGCCTGATCTCCCAGTAGTTCAAAAAGTTGCAAATGACCTTAATAAGACGATAGATCCAGAATATAGCAGCCATAATGAGAAGGAATATGATCCAGCTGTTCTCTTGAATCCTGAACAGAAACAAAAGCTCCTTTAAAACATGGCTAACTTCATGTATCAATTCATACATAGTAAACACTGTACATAATGTAGAGTCATTGTAAAATCTCTTACACAATGTCGGTCATACTTTATGGTTTTTAACTAACTTCATTTATACTTTTACTTGTTTTTTAATCACTGTTGTGTGTATAAAATCCCTGCACTATCTCAGTATAAGGCCCGTACTGGGCATCTGTGGCACTTTTATTTTAACTGTGTTGTTTATTTGTCATTTATTGTAGACAGTACTATTTTTACTCTTTATCATGCTGCAGTAATGGTAAATGGCCTGTATTTGTATAGCGCTTTTCTAGTCCCTAAGGACCCCAAAGCGCTTTACACAACCTGTCATCCACCCATTCACACACACATTCACACACTGTAACACAACAATTTCCCTTGTGGGATTAATAAAGTATTCATCTATCTATCTATCTATCTATCTATCTATCTACACACATTCCCCTCTCCTCTACTAATAATTTAAGTTGGCTCTTCATTATCTAATGACATAATATTTATATGAAGTATGCAACAGCTGATCTTAGATGGAGTAATCTAGTAAACTTCAGTTAACATGTTTTTGGTGGGGGGGGTGTTTGAAGTACAGTTTTGGATGTCTGCTCATTTTATTCTAAATTTAAGGAAACCCTTTAATGTTCCCATGTGTCTAAACAAACATTAGCAAATTTTAGTGCAACTGTAAAAGCTCTTTATGAGTTAACATTCAGATGTATTAAACAAAATACAATCTTGTTTTCAGTCCGAGCGTTTTAAAGCTGCTTTATGAGGGAAATTAGATATGGGGTATGAAGAGGACAGAGAGAGCCTAAACTGTGGGACAAGTTGTTCCCAAATTAGAAATCCAAGCGGACGTCATTGCCTTTGATATAAACAACTATTGAGCTGCAGTCAAGCTGAGTCTAGGTTACATGTTGTCAAAAAAAATGTGACAACACAGGAGTGGGAGGGGTAGGTGGGGGGCTTACTCCTGCAGTCAGCTTGTGAGGTGTCATGTGGTAGTCAGCTCGCTGTCCCAGCCAAGCTGTCAGCATCTCGGTTGGCTAGCTGTACCTCACCATAGCTATCAATTACATCGCTCTGTTCTCCAAAGCCAGGCTGAGCTCTCAAAACAAACACCTCCCTCCAAGTAACCATGAGTTGCAGAAATGTTGAAGCTACTAATCTCAGGGTGAATTAAACCAAAAATGAAAAAAACAAAAAAAAAAACCACAAAAAAAAAAAAACACTGAATGAAATATAGAAACCAGTCTAATTAATCTGATGACAAACCATTGCCTTGCATTACAAACACAAGTGAGTTCTAACAGATTTCTAGATTAAAGGAGAAAACATGCTGGTTACAGTTAAATAGTTTTCTTTTTTCTTTTCTCAGAGTATGTGACTGTATCTTGCACTCTTGCCAAATCGTTTACAGCCCATAAAGAGATTTAGTGTGAAAGTCTAATTGCGACTGTATTAAGTCAGAATAATGACATCCCTCTAAAGGCCTGTCTCTAATCCTGGACTCTGCTTGAGAACAAAGTGTCTAATCAAACTTCCTGGAATGTGCATGACTTTTCATGCCTGTACATTCTGTCAGATTAAGTCAACTCATCCTTTTCCCACCAGAAAAAAAAAAGAAAACGAATCTCCTTCAGACACCTAAACTGTCTGTAGGATTGTAATATGCCATCATTACCTTGCAGTGCACTCCTGAGTTGGTAGGATGGCATCTGGCAGTGTGACTTTGTTCCGGTCCAAAGGGTTCTGGATTGGCCCTGTGTGGTTGACCGCTCGATTGGCAAACAGGACATCGTATTCCACGCAGTTGACAAGGAACGTTGTGAATGTGACAACAAACAATAGCTGACTGTGAGAGTGAGATTTAAAAAAAAAAAAAAAAGAGAGTGATTAGGTTACACACTTAATGAAAATGCCAAGAAAACCAAAAGATAACAATGAAAAGTGTTTAATGTTTAACTGCTATAAATAATTAGGTTATAAACAATACACTACACTACACACTGTAGTTAAGTAAAGTCGCCCCATCTGATAAACACCAGGAATAACAAATGTCATACAGGCATGGCAGCAGCACAAACAGCAGGAGTATAAAAAATATGTTGCATTAACATGGCAGCTGGTGAAGGGATTAATCCTAACAGAAAAAGTCATAACAGAATAAATGACCATATTAAAAAAAGATACAAAATAACATTTAGAGACGGAATTGCTTTAAAAAAAAAGGGTATTGTCGTCAAAGGCTGGGGTGCACTTAACTCACAGACACATACACAAGGCCAAACAAATTTCCTCTTAGATCTGCAAACACACATCAACCTAATGTTTTGCATTCAATGTGTATCACCTGCTATGATGGTGCAATATTTTAGCCATCTCAACATGGTGAGTATTTCTGTGCAACTCAGTACTTACGCAAGTTCAAAGAACTCGGAAAACATCATACAGGCAAAGCCATTTTTTTGATGAAAGTGATATATGTGAACAACATGGTTAAGGAAAATTTTAAACAGCCCTACAACAGGTATGCAATTATTTTAACTATAAGTATTTAGGGTGTGGACATTCACTATAAGTAAGCTGACTGCACAGTGAAGTGATAACAATCAGTGTAACACAATGTCTAAATATTCATATTTGATCCCATAGCAGCAGCAGCAGAAGTGACATTCAAATGATGTAAAAGGGATCATTCTGGCTTTCGCCAGTTTGTTCACAGAGTTTAAAAGGATATCCTTGTAAAGAAGTTATCCAGGTTCTTGATATGGTGCCATGAGTCTGAAACAGAAATGAGACCATTGGAAAGGGAGAAGTCTTTTACAACTTACTTAACCTCTTATTTTGTTGCATCATTTGTCAGCAGATGGCCAGCCTTTTTAACCTTAACAAGTACAAACTTTAACATACATTAGAAACCACTTTTAACGTAAGCAATAATAATATGTTTACCTTTTAGGCCCTCAGGCACGTGCACCAGTAAATCCTCCTCTCCTGGTGGTGAGTCCTCCTCGTAGTCATCAATTCTCTGATACTCCTGGTAAGCTTCAAAGTTGGCCATTGTGCTTCACATTCTTCAGGTCACCCCTCCACAACTAACGAGCTACTTATACTAAAGACTATACGAAACGAAAGCAGACTAGCAACCACAACTACATCCTGCAGCTAGCTACTTAGCAGCTCGAGCACTTCAGGAAGAAAGGAGGTTAGCTACAGCTAACATTAGCCTGCTAACCTGCTCCACTAACGGACGGCGCTTGTGTAACCCTACACGACCATGATGACAAGTAAAATTCTGCGTTGGAGTTAACAATTCAGCACATGAAGCTTCCGTATAGTTAGTAATGAGCGTCCCTTACGTTAATAAAAGATTACTACCTGAGCCAAATGACTGTGCAGCGGCTGGCTAACCTGTGAATGATTCAGCCAGTCTTGTAGTCAGGGTGACACGGTTTGTTTTGTTCCCGTCTGCCGTCGGTTCATCTGCTGATCTTTATCCCTTTTTTAGTGTTTGCTGCTCAGTGTCCACCTCTTCACCACAGCTCGCTTATCTCACACAACTTCGTTTCAGTTACAACACGGCTGTCTTCGGTCGGTTCCGCGGTCCGTTACTTGATTTCCAAAAATACATCAACCTGTGCGTGTGCACTGTTTTTGTCTTTCGCAACAAATGTCAACAAAACGACTTTGACGTCACTTCTGATCACACTGACGCAATTTCCGAGTAGCAATTGTAGTTTTTTAAATAATTTTCACATGGCAGACCCTCTGTTGTCCGACTTTTTCGCTTTTAGCGTCGTCCAAATAGTCCCAAATATCGATATATAGCTTGCTGTGAAGTAAGCATTTATTCGTCTTGCTTGTGGGTTTCACAAAGAAAAAATCATCTTAAAGCAACGGTCCTAGCTTTCCAGCTGAAATGCATCCTGGGAGAGTTTGAACATGGCAACCTGCAGAGTTTCGCTGGATTACTGTAGAGCTTAAAGATTAGTTTGACCTCATGAGTTTATTATCACTGAAAAAGGAGTAAAGGATGCTTCAGTTGCTCAGTTGTAGAGCAAACATCGCTGCTGCACCATTGCGGCCATTGTCGTTGCACTGCCGGTGCAATAAAAGTGCAGATTTATGGAAGTTTTCACGGTAGGTTAAAGTGACCGGTAGCTAATTTAGCCAGTGACAGGCGACCTGTAGATTATACCAGCTGTATAATCCCATATATGTGGTTCTCCTCACTGTCACACTTGACCTACTTTGATTTCCTTTAGCACTGCCAGACTTATTCAGATCTTTTCTCTTAGAAAAAAGCAGTACTGTGACAGTAAAACAAATCAAAACAAAACCACTTTAAAAATATTAAATCATTAACACACAAATGTGAGATTTTTCTTTCTAACTTTTGAGATAACTGAAAATTTCGACTAGTTTTCCTGAATTTTTCCTGAACTGTAAGATAAATGTATAAAAACTTCAACATTTGCCCAAAAAATAGTGAAGTAGCATTAACATACTCAAGTAAATGCATTCTGTTAAATTAAACTTTGGCTTTTGGAAGAAAAAAACAACAATTTGCGGTTTATACTCAAATTCCCACGCAGATAAAGGCTCATCAATCGCTGTAATCACCGCACCTATTAACACGAGCCGTACGTAATCCTAACGCAATAGAGCAAATCCGTTGTATTTGCACATATTATCACTATATATATATATATATATATATAAACTGAAGAGAAAGTTTTATACTGGTTTTATACTTTATGCTTTCTTTTGTGTAACTGTGATTATAGTGCCACTTCGTTATAATTGTTAAATACAGGTTCTCTTAACATTGTTTGTTTTCTTGTTTTTTTCTGTCTCATTAATTTCTCAATTTATATATGTGTGTGTGTGTGTGTGTGTGTATATATATATATATATATATATATATATATATATGTGTGTATATTTTATTAATACGAAGTTGTCAATAAAATATATTTAAAACAAAAATGTTGTTTCAGTTGGGCCACATTTCCTTGTGCTACTCAACTGTAACACAGGGGAACGAATTCATTAAAATTGAGTAGCTGATAACGGCCAGGATTTTTGTTACATTAGTGTTGCAAAACCTTCATGATTTTGATTCCCTGATTTTATTTCTGTCCTGGTCTGTATCCAGGTGGTACACATCCCCAGGGTCTAATGCAAACAGCTCCTCACAGCAGCGTGGCGGTGCTGTCAGTCGCATTTGGAGCCTGACTCAGAGAGCTGTCCGTCAGTCCACCACCAGGACATCGAAACCCCCGGGAGTAGCTTTGAAGTTTATCCTGGGACCAGCAGTACTTACTGTTTCAGCTCGACTGTTTTGCCATGTAGCCCACTGTGAGGCAGATGTGAATAATAACACCCCCGTGGAAGTTGTAGCCAAAAACCCAGTGCCTGACTTCAAATGGCACGTTCTGTGGGAATTTGTAAAACCTCAGCTGTTCACTCTCGTCTGTGCTGTTGTGGTAAGACTGAATCTGTTTACTGATCAAAAATGTCAGTGAAGCAAAAGATTTTAGCCAGTTAGGACATTTATGCTTATCATTTAAAATGGATGTTTTGGGGGGGGGGCTGTTTTCCTCAGCTCGCTTTTGGTGCTGCTATCTTGAACATTCAAATCCCCTTGATGCTCGGTGATCTGGTAAATGTTGTGGCACGCTACCTGAGAGAAAATACTGGGAATTATGTTCATGAGATAAGAGGTCCAGCCCTGAAATTACTTGGACTGTATGGTATCCAGGTAAGTACACATGAAATCTCACTAGTTGCACAACTTACTTGTGAACATGAGTCAAGCACAAAATAAATACTACAATCATGAAGTTTGCAATTATCAGCTTTATAATGCAGTCATTCTAATGCTATAGTCAGTGCGTTTTCAGTTAACTATATTAAATTGTTGTGTAGCCGTATACACACACATTTTCTCTCATCTTACTCATTTGGCACTTAAAGATCTCACTGTATAATTTATTTATTTAATCTATTCAATGAAAATTGTTTATTTAACTGGTACTTAATTGCCTCCTTTGTGCAGGGACTGTTGACGAGTGGGTACATTGTTCTGCTCTCGAGGGTGGGGGAAAGAGTGGCGGCAGACATGAGAAAGACCCTTTTTGCATCCTTACTGAGGTACATACATACATATTGACACAAAGGGAAAAAAATCGATGTATACAATAAATGTTATGTATAGTTTGGTGCAGAAGTGTTTAGACCATGAGAAAAGTTTTGTAATTTGGGCTCTAAGTGCTCCCCACAGAGGATTTTAACTCAAAACATAAAGACTTCAGACTGAAATTTGCATTAACAAATTTATGTCTGTAATGTTTATTTACAGACATTTTTCTAACACAGTGACCCATTTTCAAAACATCAAAAGCAACTGGGCATTTTAAGTAATCCAATTACTATGTGTAAAATTGTCTTTCTAAGCAGTTAGTGCAAAATCTTTGATTAATGTTTTGAAAGTCTGCACTTTGATTGTCTAATTTAAAGTTTTTGTCGCGGTGTACAGAAGCACAACTGCAAAAACGGTGTCATAATCCAAATACACGTAACTCTGACTGTATGACATCCACTGTCTGGCAGGGATTCCCATAGTTCACATTGTCTTGTTTGCTTTCTTTCAATTCAGACAAGACGTAGCTTTCTTCGATGCTAATAAAACCGGGCAGCTGGTGAATCGTTTGACTGCTGACATTCAGGAGTTCAAGTCATCCTTTAAACTGGTTATTTCTCAGGTAATAACACAAGAACGATCCGGCAGTGATGATTTTGTTACTAAAGTTTTTCTGGTTTTACGCTTCTAATTCTTATTTTTTTGCACTTTTTTGGTATATTTTCAGGGTCTGCGGAGTATTACACAGACAGTCGGATGTTTTGTCTCCCTCTATGTCATTTCTCCAAAACTCACAGGTTTGACAGTACTTGTCCTCCCCTGTCTTGTGGGAGCAGGAGCTCTCATTGGCTCATTCCTTCGCAGACTATCCCGCTTGGCTCAAGAGCAGGTGTTGTACTATGCATGTTATATTTCATGTATTATAAGCATATAGCGGCTGTCTTAATAAATTCAAGATTTGTTCTAATTACTGCCAGCAGATGTTAGTTAAGTTTGAACTCCTATTTTGAAATGCAGTAAAATGTAAACGAATGCAGCAGTGCTTAATTTATTAGTACCACTGGCACTCAAAGCAACCAATAAAAAGCACTGCATGAGCTATTATTTGCAAAATTAGTATAATTTGCTGTCTGACTGTGTTTTTACTTCTTGCTGTCAAATGCAAGGTAGCAAAGGCGACAGGGGTGGCAGATGAGGCACTTGGTAATGTGCGCACAGTAAAAGCTTTTGCAATGGAGGAACGAGAGCTCCAGTAAGTGAGAATATTTTTTGTTATACTTCTACCCTTTGTACTTTCAGAAAAGCACTATGACAGAGATACAATGTTTTGATTTCCGTAATGTTTTTACACAGGTTATATGCATATGAAGTTGAAAAATCATGTGAAATGAATGAAAATCTTGGTACTGGGATTGCCATTTTCCAAGGGCTGTCAAACATAGCCCTGAACTGTGAGTGTCTTTTACAATGTTAATTAGTTGACACACTTTTTAGCAGGCTGTTAAACTACCAACATTATGCTAATGTTTTTGTGTCGTGTTAATACAGGCATTGTCCTTGGAACTATTTTTGCTGGAGGAACTTTAATTTCAAGCAATGAAATGTCTCCTGGAGACCTAATGTCCTTTTTGGTTGCCTCTCAGACTGTTCAGAGGTAAAAACACACAACTTGCTCCACGATGATTTCTCTTTTACTGTTAAATGTATTCTTTCAAAAGTAGTTAATTACAAGTCATGCATTCATTTTATGTTTAGGTCTTTGGCCAGTATCTCCATACTTTTCGGTCAAGTAAGTAAAAACTACGATTATCTGATTATCCAACCAGATTTGAAACCGGAGTATTATAATATGTGAACATTTCCAAATGCCTCAAATATTTTGCTGGCAATCTCTTAACATTTGTCGCAGGTGGTAAGAGGAATGAGCTCTGGGGCTCGGGTTTTTGAATACCTTGCTTTGCAGCCCACTATCCCCCTCTCTGGAGGAGGACGCATTCCATACCATTCACTCACAGGAAGAGTGGACTTCATGAATGTCTCGTTCAGGTTGAAATCCTTCTAATTCAGCTCCAAATCAAATATAAGTTTAAAACTACAACAGAGCACAGACATAAAAGAATGTTTTGTGAATGATGTATTGTTTTCTATTGATATGTTTCCAGTTATCCAACAAGACCAGGCCATCAAGTCTTGCAGAGGTTCAGTTTGACACTACCACCCAGTAAAACAGTCGCCATTGTTGGAGAATCTGGAGGAGGTAATTTCTGACATTTCATTTAGTAACTGTTCGACATTGAAACAATATTGGGTCATCTGATAAATGTTTAACCCTGTAGGAAAGTCCACAGTGGCGTCCCTGCTGGAGCGTTTCTATGACCCTACCAGCGGCGTAGTCATGTTGGACGGCCTCGACATTCGAACACTTGACCTTTGCTGGCTCAGGAGCCAAGTTATCGGATTCATCAATCAGGTCAAGGCTGCTGATCATTTCATGTTCAATTTTTAAAAAGTATTAGTTCCTAACAATTTTCACTGCAACTTTCTTTTTTTCCTCTTTCTCCTTTCTTTTAGGAGCCAGTTTTGTTTGGATCATCCGTCATGGAGAACATCCGTTTTGGGAAGCCTGAGGCTACAGATGCTGAGGTCATTAATGCAGCAAAGCAAGCCAATGCTCACGGCTTCATCACGGGTTTCCCAGACGGCTATAACACCGTGGTTGGTATGTGCTCCCATTTGAGCTTTCACGACTGTTAAGAAACGGTGCCGCTTGTTCATTCTAAACTCCAGATCTTTAAATCCAGGTGAGCGAGGTGTGACATTATCAGGTGGACAGAAACAACGCATTGCCATTTCCCGCGCTTTGATCAAGAACCCCAGTATTCTGGTGCTGGATGAAGCCACAAGTGCTCTGGATGCAGAATCAGAGCGAGTGGTGCAAGAGGCTCTGGACAGAGCCACAAGGGGTCGCACTGTGCTCATCATCGCCCACCGATTAAGCACCATTCAAAGGGCTGACTTGATCTGCGTGATGAGCAATGGTCGTATTGTGGAGGTGAGAAGGCTGAGTATTCAGAACATACTCTGACCTCCATTTAAATCCTCCAGCTAATTTACTCTAGCTTTTAATGTCAGAGATGTACTTTGAATTCTTTCAGTATTCAGTAATAAATATGGACATACTGGTAGCTTCCTTGTTGAGTTGATTGTGTTATATCAATTTTTATTATATCTAACACCTTTTTCTTTTTTGTTACAGGCTGGGACACATGTGGAACTGCTGAGCAAAGGAGGATATTATTCTGATCTCATCCGCAGGCAAAGAGCTGAGGGGCAAAAATGACCACACCCATATTTGTTTACAGTAGCTGTATAATACTGTATAATGGTGTTTATTTTGAAATGCATAGCAAGACATGTGTGGAAAATTAATTATTTAAAATGTACTGTAAATTTGCCAGCTCTGTGACTAGTTTTATGAGAACTTACAAATGTGTATGAACAAATGGACCAATGTGGATTGGCCTGTGATGAACAAATTACACTACTGTATGCGCTGTTATTTCCAATATTGTTGATAGAATGATAGATTATAATGTGCTGGGACAAAATATTAAAATTACTTAAATTAATTTAAAGTGTTTTTTATCTGTTTGTGGGTGACAATAAACCTTTCTTGTTACAAATTTGAAAGAAACTCAACACAGACCCTTACCAGTGATCAGTACTGACATTATTCTAAATTTAAACTCTGGGGAAGGAATTGCTGTTTTGGCATCATTCCTCTTTGCCTCCACATACATTTGTATATATAGTTTTACTACATCCAGGCCACATGTAAAGAAGAAACTTCACAGCCAGCACATATCCCTTGTGCTCTTAAAAGACTAAAGTTAGGTCCATAGTTTGTTAGACAAAGACACTTTTTGTAGTCTTCTGTCTGTACACTATCACAGTGGATTTTACATCTGACTTAAAGGTTCAAGACATTTAACAAAAATTTCATTAACTATTTACTGTACGAGTTACAGACATTTTTATACATAATGCCTCATTTTCAGAGGCTCAAGACTAGTTGGACAAACTAACAATTTTAAATATAAAGACATTGATTCTTGTAAAAACTCTTGGATTGCTTCTGCAGCATTCTTTGGATCACTGTTTGCATCGTGATGCTCACTCCACTCAGTTTACCCTGCTGAACCTGAGCAGAGTATAGCCCTGCACGCAATTCATCCTGCTAATTCTGTCAGCAATCACACTTTGTGGCGCATACCATGCCCATATTATAACATTGGCTCCATGTTATTATATGGGCACGATTATGGGCTTTTTCTTTTACTTAGCATTGTTCTGGTACAAGTTAATCTTGGTTTACGTGACTAAAGAATCTTTTGGCTCTTTAAAATGTTTTGTTGTTACACTCTGTTCTTGAATCCATGAATGTGTTTCTTGATTATAAACTTCAACAATAATACAGCATTATACATATGGGCAGGGATAGCTCAGTAGGTAGAGTGGTGGCCCCATGACCGGAAGGTCGGGGGTTCGACTCCACTGAACGTCTACCCTGAGGTGCCCCTGAGCAGGGTACCGTCCCTACACACTGCTCCCCGGGCGCTGCATTGATGGCTGCCCACTGCTTCACTGGGTGAATGGGTTAAATGCAGAGGAACTATTTCCCTATGGGGACTAACACACACACACACACAGCAATTTCCTAGAGAGTGTTCTTAACTTGGTAAGATGTTGTGAAGTTGTTTTTCTTAATCATAGAAATAATTTTGTCATCATCCACATTAGTTTTGCACTCACTCAGGCCTTTTGGTGTTGCTGAGCTGGTCATCCCATTCCTTATGTTTAATAATGAACCAGGTTATTGATTTGAAACACATTTTGGCATCTCTATAAGCTGCAAACAGAGAGATGCCAAACTGTGTTTCATTGTTCTTACATCAGTGACAATAAAGATTTATTCTATTCTATTGGCCTCCCCTAAAATTGATTTATTGTCCTTTTTAGCCTTATGATAGCCTTCTTCACTTGCACTAACATCTCTGAGTCTCATATTTTAAATTACAGCGAAAAGCTTTAAAATATAATCTCAAAACGTTTAATCAAGTTTGGATATTATGTCCTGTTCACTTATCATGACAGAACACGGGAACAGGCCTCACCTGGCTATGAAACTGCTTGTCAATCCATTGTCCAATTACTTTTAAGCCTCTGAAAATGGGTGACTATAGAGAATGCCTGTAATTAAACAGTGAATGCAAAACGTTTGTAAAAACTCCTTTAATTAAAGCGGGAAATATGCAGCTTGATTTTGATTGCTTGATTTAAAATCCACTGCTGTGGTGTATAGAGGAAACACCAAAAAATTGTTCTTTTGTTCAAAAAATTAAGGATTGCAGCTGTATGTGCTGACATATTCTTTTGTAATAATAAACAATAGCAATCAGTATTCCGAACAATGGGCTTGTTTGCTGATCACATCACAAAGGACATAAAATTAATCGCCTTAAAGTTGTGTTTACATCACTACACATATATATTAGGCCATATTGGAAGTCTACTGAAGAAATGAACAGTCTCACAACTTCCTAGAATACATTTGCACTTTAAGATTATGTTAGTAATGATCGCCCCAGATAATCACATCTCTACCATGTTCATATTATCACTTTGTCTGCAGCAACACCTCTGTGAATGAGCCATCTTTAATGAGCTTTAATGCTATTATGGATTACTTTACTTTTGTACATAAACTTGCGTTTTACACGATTTTCACAAATGATGTTTTTTAAGGACACGAAATTCTGCTTGTTAAAATGCTGTTCATTATAGCAGATTAGTTTCAAGGTTGCTGTAATTCGACTTTCAGCCTGTAGATGACAAACAAGACATGCTCGGCTGCAATCCGAAGAGCAGCAGCATAGTAGACAGATTTAAGCTAACGCTAGCTACAATAACATTTTCTTTTCACCCCAATTTGGGGTGTTGTCATTCGTTGGTTTTTTAACGTATTCGAGGCTGGCTTCACTGGCCAAACATGCAGAAATATGAAAAGCTTGAAAAAATCGGGGAGGGTAAGTTTCAGACTTTCGTTTTGGTTAATTTCGCAAGGTTGATATTAGTTAGCCTAGCATGCTAATGTAGCATTCATGCAGGTCGAAGGCTAAAGTTAGCTAATCTGTAAGCAATATGTATTCGTTGATGTATGCCCCAGTTAACCACATGGAAACATTGCGAGTTTTTACTCGCACTAGTATGTGCTAGTAACAGTGCCAGTCCGAAGAGCTCTGCCTTCCACTTTTACTATATTAACGCTAGCTAACGGTGGGCATGTAGCGAGCTAATATTAGGACCCCTTAGCTGTGCCCATTCATCGGGATATGTGGTTTAAATAAATTTTGTCTGCTCCATAGGTACGTATGGGACCGTTTTTAAGGCAAAAAACAGGGAAACCCATGAAATTGTGGCTTTGAAAAGGGTCAGGTTGGACGACGACGACGAGGTTTGTTCTTTATAAAATGATATGAGAGTCACAGTGTTTGTTAGCTAGTGGTTAGCAGGCTAGTACTAAATGGAAGCTGTTTGTTTTGTTTTATTAAATTTTAAAAATAATCTTTTAGGGGGTGCCTAGTTCTGCTCTGAGAGAAATTTGTCTTCTGAAGGAACTGAAACATAAAAACATTGTCAGGTAAGTCTGACAGAAGAGCTGAATGCCTCCAGTTTGCATGTAACCCTGATGTCAACAAACACCAACAGAATATTATTTTGCCTTTTTTAGACTACATGACGTTTTGCACAGTGACAAGAAGTTAACCTTGGTTTTTGAATACTGTGATCAGGTGAGTTGATCACCCCTAAAACGCACTATATCTTAATATGTACCTTCTGAGGCTAATATGTCTCTCTTCTCTGCTGCAGGATTTGAAGAAGTATTTCGACAGCTGCAACGGGGATCTAGATCCTGAAACTGTGAAGGTGAGACATAAACATGAAGAGCATTTAAACTATGTAAACCTGACTGCTTAAAAGCCTGATTTTGCTTAAAATTTCAAATTAACTCCATATTGTTGATGCTGTTTGTTTTCCTGTACAGTCATTCATGTACCAGCTGTTGAAAGGCCTTGCTTTCTGTCACAGTCGAAATGTTCTTCATAGAGATCTGAAGCCGCAGAATCTCCTCATCAACAGAGTGAGTGTTTAGGTGCATTTGGACTTGATGGCTGATAAACATTCATTGCTGTGTGGACTCCATCAGTATACTATTTCTTTAAAGTGAAAACTAAGTGAGATGAACACTGGTTTTCTTTGTGAAAACAAGCACCACTGAGTTTATCATTGAGATTCTGTGTAATATCTTTTGTTTTGAAGTTCATTCATTTGAGCACTGCAGCTTACTAGTGTCTTAGTTTACCACGTGTGATACAGAGATTGCATTCACGGGGCGACGATGAAATGATAATATACATAATATAATTCAAAAGCAGTGGGATTTAGAATAAATAAAAAAAAACAAAGGTTTTTATATCAAAATTTTGTTAGATTGACTCAGGGAGGTGATAATGTGGATACAGACATGTATCCATTTATATGCTTTGATAATTATAGTAAGAATTGTTTATCTGTCTGTAGAACGGAGAGCTGAAGCTGGCTGACTTTGGTTTGGCTCGAGCTTTTGGAATTCCTGTGAGGTGTTACTCAGCAGAGGTAGGTTATACATCATTAATGCAGAAGGTAATAACAGCTCACTGCTTTAAACTAAAGACATATGACCAGTGTTAAAAGCACAATTTTTGGCACCTGCTGTGTCTAAAGAGAGGACAACTTATTTTTAATGTTGTGTAAACTAATGGTGTAAGAATACTTTAAAGCTGGCTTTCCAAGAAGTATTGGTATCCAAAAGGTTAACAATCTTATGATGAAACATACTATCTCAGTTTTTAAAACAAAACCACTCTTCCTGAGTAAAATGAAAGCTTCCAGCTTTGTTTGAGAAGTGCACTGACCTAATTACCTTAAGATCTAAATATAAAAGGGAGCCAGAATATAGCACAGTATTTACATCTAACCAGTAGATTCCCTTCAACTTTTTCAGTGTTTTATTTCGTTTTTAAAATGTGCTTTCTTTGCAGTCTCTCATGTGCACACAGTTAAGGTCGTCAAGTTGTTTCTTTTATCTTCAAATTAATTTGTTTAATTAATGATGAAATGGAGTGACGCATGTCTCAGCATGTGGGTGTTTGATTTTTGTTATTGCTAAAGCTTTGAGAGAAATGACGGGCGAGGCTTACCTAAAAACCTGGCAAACGATTCTCATGGGGATTTTGACCCAGGTTGATGCTGCTGATCTGAAAATGTAATAAACAGAAAATCTAGTGGAGACCTGAGTTTGAAGCATTGAGATTTTAAAATATCATTTACATTTAAGAGGATGTATTGCTCTGTGGCTTCCACAGTTGCTTCTTGTTACATCGACATACTATATAATATACATAGTACGAGCAGCTTAAACGTAGTATAGGGTTTGTTTTGTTTTTTTTAAGTTTTTACTTTATCCACAATACTATTCAGCTAACCCTTATAAGCTTATAAGCCAGTTTTATCATATTTAGAAGCAAGGACTTAACAACACTGTACTTTTTTCATTTGTCGTAGTTGAAAAACTTGAAATCCTTTTCTAGCTGGAAGCTCTACAAGTATAAGTTTTATAAAAAGAAAAGTTAGTAGTTGTTTTGTAGCAGGTAGTCATGTTTAGTAATTTGCACAACAATTACTAAGGTGAACTTTTGCACTTTTTAAACTGAAGCATAGTCACTTGCAGTCAGCCCACACATTTGCTCTGAAAAGTGGAATTTTTCTATAATTGCATTTGATTTTCTTTTTTTTGTCCTTTTTACTCCTGCGGTGCCCTCCAGGCGACTCATTTTCATAAGTCCTTGGAAAAATTAGTGTGTGACACAGCAGCAGCTTTTTAAAATGCCAACAAGTTGTGGTGGAAAGCAGAGGGAGATTTAAATATGCCATTCAGTATTAGTAACAGTGTTGCCAAAGTAATTTCTTTGTGAAACACACCAAATGTAAAACCCACCTCAGAGAGCCATCATTATGCCCAACATTTATTTTAAGATTAGTCTGGTTGTGATAATATATTTTGTTTTGATTTGTTTTTAGGTGGTGACATTGTGGTATCGGCCTCCGGACGTGCTGTTTGGAGCCAAACTTTACTCTACCTCTATCGACATGTGGTCTGCTGGATGCATATTTGCAGGTCTGTGTGTGTGGTTTGTGGAATCAAATGAGGATAAAATTAAACAAGTAATCCAATAATTTGGTGCTGGGTGGTAAGACCACAAATGTATCTCTTTTTAGGATTCTGGTAGTTTCATATTATTTTACAGTATTATTAATATTTAAAGTATTACTTTTGAAGGTTCCAGTTCAGGTCACAGTGTGAGCAGGTGACCATAAGCTACAAAGTTAAATACAGCAGCCTGGATTCAACTCCAACCCAAAGGCCTTTGAAGTCTATGCAGAAATAGTGTCATTGTCCTTCGTACATATAAATAAACAGAATGTTTATATTGTACAATAAGAGGCTAATATGGATGGCTTGTTTTTTCCATTCATAAATAAAAATCAATATTTTAATAAGATAAAAATATCTTTACTTTACTATGTAAAGTAAAGCTCTTACTTTATCAATAAAGTAACAAAATAATTGATGTAATACTATATACAAGTAATAAATGTGCAAACAAAGATTTAAGTTAAAGAGTTGCCGCTTGTCCCTGCTCTCTCCCCCTGCTTTCTTGTCTAGTCTTCTTTAAAGTCACTCAACATTTAAGTAAACAGTCATATTGTGTAGTGGTTGAGGCCAGCATCTTTAAAGGATAGTTAGTTGGTTTTTTGTGTTCATGTTTTGAATGGTAACTTAATTTGATGCCATTTATTTAATTTTTTTTCCAGAGCTGGCTAATGCTGGAAGGCCTTTATTCCCCGGGAATGATGTGGATGACCAGTTGAAAAGAATTTTCAGATATCCTTTCCATGCTAATGCAGTACCTTCTGACGATATACAGTTTGGTGTGTGGGTCTCTGGTTTGTTCGGGCAGAACTACTCATATTTAAATTATTTATGAACAGCAAGTCTTAAAAGTAATGTTAAAAGTTTGTCTTTAACTGCTCTGTACATTGTTGGGAACACCAACTGAAGAACAGTGGCCAACAATGACAAAACTCCCAGATTACAAGGTAGTTTTTTTGATGTCATTTCTTTGTAAAACTTCCAGTGCATTGAGCTTTTACTGAATTGTTTTTATTCTTTACAAACTCTTTTTCTTCCTTTAGCCATATCCCATGTATCCTGCCACCACCTCACTGGTTAATGTGGTCCCTAAATTAAGTAGCACAGGACGGGATCTACTTCAGGTACTCTAAAACAAATTTGCGCAATATTTGAGTAGCTACAGTAAAATAATGGAAATCTGTTATTGTAGCTGGGTTATTCCATCTAAAATCATTGTGGGCCTTCTGCTCAGTCACCTCCGGTTTGCTGAAAAACTTTAGACAACTTTTAGTAAAGTTTTACTTGATAATTTTCAGATTGGTGTTTTGTGTGTGTGTGTGTGTGTGTTTTTGTGTTTTTGTTCTTGTTGTATTTTTTCCACCCCAATTTTGAAAAATGATTGGTCCAATTCTAGCATGTTTTTTTTTTTCTTTTCACATGTTGAAATATGTTGCAATATTTGGACGTGAATATGTTAACAAAAAAATGCAAAATTATATATATAAATATTGCAATTCTTACAATGGTCATCATGAGGATAGCATGATCCCTGTTTGCCTGTTGCAGTCACGGCTGGGTTAGAGGGTAAGGGTCTTGTATCAGACTACCCTAACCATATTGTTCCATGTGGACACAGCAACTTGGCCTTGCAAGGCTCCTCACATGAAATGAGCTATTAATCCCTTCTTTATCACTCCTAATTATGCTGCTATATTAATTTCTATGAACAAAATCTTTTGCAATTATAGTTTATGCATTTTTTATTGCCTCTTAGTACATTTTAAACTAAATCTGACTCCTTCATGGCAATGTGCATGCCTGCAAAGTGGGTTGCGAAAATGCAAAAATAAGCCTATATTTAACAAAATTATTTTCTCAGTTATAATTAGAGTACCCCCTGGAAACCCCAGAATTTTTTGTATTTAGATTAGACTGTCTAGTGACATTTTTGTGGTGTAACTTGTCACATTTGCTCGATGACAAAATTGGTTTATTTTTGTGACAAAAGAATTTCATGTTTATTTTCCATTACTGTGAAAAACATCTACATAACATTAAAAAATTGTCACTCGATGTCTTTTGCAATAATATATTTTTTAGTATATGCTCAAATATGATACCTTTTATTTTAATTTTGACTAGCAAATATTCAATAATTTGTTTTTATAGTAAAGGAGGCCAGTGAAAATTTTAAACTATTTGATAGTTTTTAGATATGTTAAAATGGCCTTGGATTCCAAAGTGTTGGGGGAAAAATGCAGGAAGTGGGTAGGCAGAATAATTAAAAAGAATAAATAAATAAAAAATGAAAAAAAAAAAAGCAAAAAATGTTTAAAAAATGTGATGATTTGAGATGGATTAGCCCAGCTAAAAGTTTTGCTGTAGGAAATCTGATGCTGCTAATCACTAATTTAAAATCTATCCTTTGATCTCACCCAGAACCTGTTGAAATGTAATCCTGTCCAGAGGATCTCTGCAGAAGAGGCCTTACAGCATCCTTACTTTGCTGATTTCTGCCCACCATAAATGCTTAACTGCCTCTCGATAAACGTCAGCTGCCAGAATCAACCATCCCCGCTCTCTTTTGGGACTTCAGGAAAAATTCAAAACAAGGCAAATCCCTCACTGGATTTTCAAACACTCCCCCTGCTATTCATTCTGTTGTGCCTCTGTGAGGAACAAAGTCCTAGTGTCGCTGCAAGGATTTATTAGCTTCTTTTAAGTTGAAAGCCTATTTTTAATTTGGCACATACACACTTTCCAGTTAATTGGCACAAATGTGGGACGACGTTGGACCGCATAAACCTTATACGTGTGAAAGCGGTATATCATAATTAAAAATGGCCCTTAGAATCTGTGGTAATCTCATTTGGTGAATTCACTTTGAATAACTACAATTTTAGTGCAGTACAGTAGCCCCTAAAAAGCCTTTGTAAATATATTGTTTCTATTATGTTTTTGTTTTCAAAGCAGATTTGAAGTCTTATCATTTGTAGAGGTTTTGATGCCAGTTCCAATATTTATATCTGAAAGTTTTCAATATGTGATGGTATATTGACCACCTGAATCTGGTTATTAAAACATATGGCTGAGACGTGTGGACAGACTAATTTAATGGTGGCGTTCTAAATGATCTCATACTCTTATGTGGCATGTCTGTACAGCTGTTTACCTATTAGCCATCATATATACATTTACTGATTTAATATTTTTAACACATTCCAGAGGCCACTGATGCTACAGAGCTTCCGTTTACGATTAGACTGCATTAATAGATTTGTGGGCTTTAGAGTCATGCTATTCATTTGAAAATGATTAAGGCATAAGTCAATGTTTTTGTAACACAAGCTTTCAAAAAGCTTCCGTGGGGGCTTCCTGAATATTAATATGTCATTTGGTAATAATCAAAGGGAAATGGGAATTCCCCCCAGTTAAAAGCTAAATTTAATTACCTTAATCACTCTTTTTACTCATTAGGTAATGCTAGCTGTTAATCAGACTTAACTGTAAGTGTATCTGTTGAATAAATGAGCCTTTTTTCCTACAGCTAGTACCAAATTAAAAACTGACTGGCAACAATGTAGAAAACAGTGAGACAATTAGAGACCGTTTTGATTACTTGGGCTGTACGCACTTTTGCGTTTTCTGATATTTTACATACCAACGCTAAAACTCATTTTCCAATTACCTATTACAAGATTTTTGGATAGCACGAGAGGCTAACTGATCATTTCTGTTTCTCAGGCTTTTATTCTCTCATTTTGTATTTATCTTTTGTGCACTTTGTGATAGTTTTATTTCCGATTGTTTAGTTGTCGTTACCTTAAAATACGTTGAACACTGACAGCCAGGATTATACCAATTAACAGTAAATGGGCTAATATATATGTGTGTTAATGACTAGTGGACCATTGTTGAACATTTTTATTTGTTTTTTACATTTCTATCACCATGACACTAACACTTTTCTCAAATGCTTTTCTAACAGTTGTTAAAAATGGAAAAACAAACCCAGATAATCTGCTGATAATCTGTATTTTTGCGTAATAACTGTTTTTGCACCATTAACTGTTTCCATTTCAGTTACTTAATAACATGGTTAACAGCTCGCAGTATTATTTTGCTTATGATTGTTACAGAGCTTCTAGTCATCCCATAGAAATCATCCATAATGAGCTGTGTTTGAAGTAGCTGTCTTAATAGGAAAGGGGTTCATTTTCTTTTCGCTGATGTAAAACAAAAAAATTGATGCATGTATTTATTAATGATGGAATATCCACTTTTTAATTATTATTATTTTTAAATGTAGCACACTTTCATTTAGTACAAAAACTCTTTGAATGAACTGAGTATGCTCCAGTCTGTGTTTTGCAGGCTATTTTTAGGATTTTCAAATGTTTGAAGGTTGTGTGGGCGTGTGGATTAAGTTATAATGAAAAAAACAAAACATGTTTTCACTCATCCACTTGTATTGACAGAACATTTGCAGAACATTTACCATTTAAACGGCTTAAAATTGAATTTGAACGATGAGTGGATTTTGCACTTTGTCTAGTCTCTGCTTTTGCTGGTAGACTGTGGGGCAAATGTTTTATGTATATTTCAGCTGATAAGACTCAGTATTCAGTAAAGTCAACATAAATACAAGTTTGCTTTGATTTAAAATGAATTTCCTGCTTGATTATTCAGTAATTTGGGGGGGAGGAGCATGTCATTTTGTGCACAGTTATTGACAGAGTGATCCTATAGCAGTGCACACCTTAGATGAGAAGACGTTACAATCATCTATAATGAAAATCACTGGACAGTAGAACTAAATACATGTTATTCAGTGCTGTATACTTCTCATGTTCTTCTGCTGCCACGCTTCTAATATATAGTCCAATAAATTTTGGAGGCAAATATGAAAGAACTCCAGCCTATATCAAAACCACACATTAATAATGCAATACTGCATTATACAATAAAATAATATTTTGCATAATCAGTGCCACTTAAGGTAAATTTGGTTATAATGCTGATGTTCGTAAAGGTTGAAATACATTTTGCAGTTTTTCTACATTTTCTTGTAGATTCCATGTGTTGAAACGGGTTTCTTTATGTCTCACCTTGTACATCACTGAGGTTTAAAAAGAGTGCAATTCCACCCTCCAGACACACGAATAATTATTTTTACTCTCCAAATAATTGTGATTGATTTCACACACAATGGACAGGAGTGTGGGTATAATAATTATACAGTAAGGTCCATAATTTCTTGGACAAACATAATTTTTGTAGTTTTGCCTCTTCACACCGTCACAGCGGCATCTAAATCAATCAATAAAGGCTCTCAGCTTTAATTCAAGTTGTTTTTTAAAGTTTTGCGTGAACTGTTTACGAATTACAGCTATTTTTATACACAGTCCCCATTTTTAGAGGGTGAAAATTAATTGGACAGTTGACTGACGAGCTGTTTCTTTGCCAGGTGAGGCCTGTTCACCTGTTATTTAAAGATAAAGGAAACAAACATGATATCAGTAGTTAATTTAAAGTTTTGTATCGTAGGTTACTGTAATTGTAAATCTGAAGCTCAAGTGAGGGACATCATCATTAGGCTGAAAAACAAACCTTTCAGAGAGACCAAATCAACAGTTAGCTATGTTCTTAAAACGAATGATTGGATTGGCCAACAAGGGTACAAACCATTGGTTACACTCAAGAACAAGAAGGCTAGATTAGGCTTTGCCAGAAAACCACTAGAGCCTGCACAGTTCCAGAAAACAACCTTTAATCACTTAAATCCAAGGTTAACTTGAACGTGAGATCTGATCTCAACCTAAGGGAGCATCCTTTTCAGTTATGAAATACAAAGAATGCAGAGAGATGCACAAACTGAATAAAACATAAATAAATGGCACAGACTAGACTTCAGGCAGTCACCGAATCCAGATGAGTTTCATCTAAGTGCTAAAAACAATCATTAAAATGATGATAGTGTGTGCAATTACTGATATCCTATGAAAAAACTAGGGTCTAAAAATGGCTGTAATTTCTCAACAGCTAATGTAAAACTTTTGTTGCAGAGAAAGTCTGCACTTCAATCACATATTATAACAGTTAATGGGGAAACTTTCTCTAAAATCCCTTGAATTAAAACTGGAAACTTCTATTGTGTGATTTAAAATGCACTGTGATAGAGTACAGAGGCAAAACAACTACTATCATATTACCACTAGTGGTAAAAAAAAAAACAAAAAACCCTCCTTTGCAGTATTTATTCTCCTTTGTTACCCGTTTAGAATATTCTGTTGTGCTTTAGCTTCACTGTAGACTTTATCAGGTTTATTTAAGCTGGATGTTACCTTTTTTTGCTGGCACATAACATCCTCTGTAAGTATTGTTTAAAAAGCAAACAAACATCCAATACAGTTTTATTTAAAACTGACTACGTTACACATAGTTAAGTGTGTTAACTATTTAATGTACAGCTTAGAGTTAAAATCACATATCTACAATAAAATGCACATATAGCATATAGAGCCAGATGAAACAACTTCTTGTTCTCCAGGTGTGTGTGTATGTGTGTGTGTGTCTATGTGTGTGTTGGCACAGGAAAATCTTTGTTACCTGTAAGAACCTGTCTTAAAGGCACATTTTAGTTTGATTTCAAGCCACACAGTTTAATCAAGCCACAAAAACTATTCTTCTGTGTATTGCACAGTCCCAAGCCTGGTTAGAGGAGGATTCTTACATCATAATGTAATCATAATATCCAGGACATTGTAGTGCAGGATGTGGAGAACGCTGTTTTGATTCATCTGACTCCAAAGAAAATACGCTTTGAACAGTACAAAGTGAATAGCATAGCTAATATTACATTAATAGATCAGAGATAATAGGAATACACATGCAAGGAAGAAAATGGGTGATGTGCTGTAAATTATTAGGATAAAATCAATCAAATTCAGGTATTTGGTGGCAGAAATATATAGTGAACTTTTTTTTCTACTTGGCCATAACTATGCTGTAAATATCCATGAAAGATTAGTTAATGAGAATAAATAGTTAAGGAATATTTTCTGCCAGCTCAGATACACTCTACTGCTTCTTTGACTGGTAGTAAGGCAGGGGGTGGGGCGAGAGAGAGGTAAAGCCTTCATATCTCCACAGTTTGCGGTAATGTTGGGTCACTTGTAGCCCAGCAGCATCACACACACACTCAAAATCATCATGGCAATACAGCATCAGAGGAGGATCATTGTGTAACATGAATTGGCATCTGCGTCTCTTATTGAGTTCATGATGGTTTATTTGTCATATCATACATCATTGTTGCAGGCGGCAGCTGCTCGGTTTACATCCATCGTAACTGTTTCATACATCACAAACTGATAATTTGGATCCTCAATCAATCTTTTTCTGGTCAGTTTGCTAACAGTGCTGTCTGATTCAGTGCATTTATTGCTCGTAACACAATGCCACTGACTAACCCTTTTTTTCTTAGTGTCTGCTTCCTGAAAGGCAAAAGTTCCATTTGGATTAAGTCCTTCCACAAGGTGCTCTCTGGCTCTGCTTAAATTACCAGTCTTGTTCCTGATAACGCCGGAGCTGTGAGCACACCACATAACAGTGTGTGTAGTTAAATCTAGAGCCACAAAAGGTAGTTACAACGATAGACGCCCAGTCATTGGCTTTCCAGTGATGGCTGATTTCCAAGGGTTTGTGCTTCACATCAACAGTCATCTAATACACAGACAACAGAGTAATAAAGCTACAGAGTTATGAACACCACTCACTTGACTGGCGTTATACATGAAAGTTTCACGAAAAAAAGGTTCCCAGTATTTATAGTACCTACAAATCATAACCGAAATATTTAAATAACACGCTCTGTGTTATTTAAACGAGAAAGGAAGTAGACTGACACGAAGGTTCGAAGAAAAGTTGTGTACATGAGGAGTAAGATGAGTAAATATAGAGTTTATTATACTTGATCATTTATACATCACAAACTGTTATTTGTGACTTATTACATATTCTGTAATCATAATAATAATAATCGTAATAATAATAGGTTACAATGGTAAAATTTTACAATGCATTTCTAATATAAATCAACTGAATGGGGCTGAGGTGCAGTGAGTTGTAGATGTATTGAGGCAAAGTCTCTTGCACCTAATAAAGTCTGCCATCCATGTTGTACTCAAAGACACTTGACGGTCCACCTAGATAGAAAGTCCAAATTCCTTGTGGTGTAAGAACGGATGAAGAAAGATTTTTTTTTGTATTTTAAATTTATATATCTATATTTATATGTATATATGACATGTTTCACATGAGCAATGTAGAATTTCTTCATGGCATTTGATTGTGGGTATTTACAAATTTCTGTCAAGTTTAGGAATGTCACCAGCAAGCCTTTTAAACTCACAGCATTTTCAATAGAGAATAGATTACTATCACAGGGGATTGTGCTGATGAATCTTTAAGACATTGTGATGAAAACAACTGAACTATTAGGAAAGGCAAAAGAAATTCAGATTGTTTCTGTTGGAGTGAATTCAACTGAAAACAGGGCCAGCTTTTATGGGGACAATTTCTGCAGCAACTATATAAAGAAATGGAAATATGACTGAAAATGAAATATAACAGTACAATCAACTGCCTTTTTTTGCCTTCTGACTTCTTTTTTTTTTTTACCCTCACTGTCTTAAAAAAAGCCTAAAGTCAACAAAACCATGTAATTCAGGAGTCTTAAAACAGCATATATACAAATCATCAAGTTCCTCTCGTGTTTCAAAGGTGGGTAAGCACACATGTCTAATTAAAGACAATTTAAAGCCCCATAGTAGCAAAAGGCAACATTCAACACTAGTCTAGTGTTTTAATTCATGTCAACAATCAGCTCATTAAAAGTGGAGCAGATGTCTAAAAGGCTCTTCCGTTAAAACGTGACTGCTATAAGGTCACTCAATACAGCATTGGTTAGATGCTGGAGGCATAACACTGATAAACGCTGCTACACATACAAATCCACATGCGTTTGTTGTTGCTTTTTTTTTAACTAGACTGATTGATGTACATCAATACTAGCACAGCAGTACCACATGACTCATCGCAACACAGTTCAGATTCCTCTTTTTGAACACGTTTATCCTCACGTATTGTATACTCGATAACATAAACAAATCTACTGAATGAAACATGAGTAAATTAACATGGATGCCTTGACATGGCAGTTAAACCTGAGTTGTGTTTTGGAAGTGGTCTCTTTTGTTTCTGATGATAGTATTCTATTTCTATTCAGGCATTGATAAACTGTACTACGCATTTTGTGAGCATACACTCAAGAGCCTTTCTCTGTTAAAATGATTTCACAGTTTGCTGTCAAGTACCCAGATGTTCCACCCCATCCCCAACCCCTGCTTTATGTTGTCAACAAGCAAACTCCTCAAAGTTGCCTATAGTCGGGTGACGAGGTAACATGTTCGGGGTGAATCCGAGACTGTCCGAGTGACTCCGGAGGGTGTCACAGGTGCTCTGCAAGAAACAGAGAGGAGGGGAGGAGGGGAGACGAGTTCAACCGGGTTAAGGGAGGAGCGATGCAGGGAGCGATGATGATGCCGATGATGGAGGAAATAAATGAGCCGCAGGTAAAAAGAGAGCAGCCAATACAATCGTAGAGGGATGCAGAGGGGAGAAAAAACAAACAATGTAACAAGGAGAAATTGATCAAAAACAGGAAAAAATGGGGGAATGATTGTGAATGAAAGGATAATGAATGACAGAAACATATGTGCACAATGATGAGGCAAAGAGTACAACAGATTCAGGGGTTTCGACATCAGCCACATTGCATATGTTTCATATGTAATGAGAAGATAAATTGAGGGGGTAAGATGATGAGGTAAGATGAATGAAAGGAGGGAGAAGAGAAAGAAAACAGCAGATTTTTAGTCCTGGTTTTACACTAGCATGTGTAATTCTGATAGTTATGCAAGTAGTAACATCCACATATGTCTGCATTTTTCGTCATGTACAAAGGCCCTTATTCAGCAGATAACTGCAGATATGTGGATAACAAACACCGGTAGTCCCATCGACAAAGAACCTATCTTTGTGCAAACTCACTGCATGCAGGCCTGCGATAACATCACAAAGTAATGCATCTAGTGATGTTATCTGGCTCGGACCTTCCAATGCATTGCCTCTAAATAGACCTTAGTGCTGCAGGGAAACAAATAGATCTCATGTTGTTCAGAGTTTTGTGCAATTCAATAAATATGTGATATGCTTTCACAGGAGTACACTTTATCCTACGAGGAGAAAAAAAGCATCATTATTCGGTGGAAGGAACAAGTTTTGCAGAGAATAAGATCTTTATGCACTTGGAGAATCCAACCAACTTCAGCCTTCCTTCGGCCCAGCACCCTTCTGTCAAAGCAGACAACAACTAACCTGTTCTTACACGGCGGCAGATATTAAAAGTGCTCGCTACGGCTGGATAATCACCCCTCTCTTTTGTTGACTGCCAACCAAATCATTTGTAACCATGGAGAAAATGATGAATGTGATGATCTCAAGTATGTATGAAAGAGAGGGACAGCATGGGAGGGAGCATCTATTATCAATGGGATGTGCTACCTGGGGGCATGATTAGGCGTGACACCAGGGCTGGTTGGGTTCTCTGGAAACTCCTGGAATAGACATGATGAAAAGAAAGATGGGTGAGGGTGACTGAAATGAAAATAAAATACAATGTAAATGCTATCAGTTAAACTCCCAAGGGAACACGGTGATATCATTAAAGCACTGAAGGAAGATGATCGTTCAAAATGAAATATGAGGGGGTTTCTTAATGAGCAGGGAAGGCTAAAGTCAGTGTCACCCAGAAGGATGTCTCTTGAACAATTAAAGCACTTCATTAACAGATTGTCTGAGTGGAGATGTGACAGTGAACTAGTTGAAAAAATATAATTAAATGTGAGAAAAAAGAAGTACAGAGGATGGTTTATTGTAACGAGGTGAACACATGACATGAATGGAGCAGAGTGCAGAAGAGAAAACACTATAAAAGCTTGAGTGCAGCCCACTAAATGAAAGCTTTCTTTCCTGCTGTTTTAGTATTTTTCTTAATAAAAAAACGACTAAACGAATCTCCTGATTGATATTTTTGTTTAAAATCTATAAACCTCCACTTTTGTAAAAGACATTAAACATATTTTTGATCGTTTCCTCTACAACAGCTAACAAACTCAATACTGACCCAAGCATGCAAGAGCACAGCCCTCATGCAGAAACAAAACCACAACTTTCAAACAGATTTGAAGACAGAATTGGCCACAACTTATTTTGCATGCTGTCTTTTTACCTCTAATAATGTATGACAGAGAGCACAGCTTTCATTTCCAGCATGAAGCCAAGGAATGCAAATTGGCAGATTGAATAAACTCAGGGACAAAAGGCAATTTCTGCACTTAACAAAAATCTGCTTAAATGCTTTTCATTATGACAGCACCAGAAAAGAAGAGATGTTGCAGGTAGGTATCTGATTTCATTAGCTAAAATACATAAACAACAGGTCCCTACCGTAACTAGGTAGTGTTTTTAGATGTTTTATATAATCGTTTTTAAGGGGCTGTTTTAAAAATTCCATTATCTAGGAAACCTGTTGAGCTAGCTCCTTCAAATTCTTTTAGTGCAACTACCTCTGTGAAGGTCGACTCTCTGTAGCTCAAGTTAACAGAAAGATAGATCCTTTATAATATTTGGATGCCCAATCTCTGACTGCATATTTTGAGGCCTGTAAAAACATTGTTTTGCAGGTAGGGGACAGATATTTTAGTTATGGCTTCTCTCATATACAGACAGAGCACATAAGATTATGCAGCACAGTCCAAATCAGATAAAGGGTTCCACACATATTAAAGCTTAAACATGGAAAAAACGCAATTTCACCAAAATTCATTGTAATATTTCCAAGACATGAACCAAAATCAGCCTCACATCTGGAAAACTGTAGTTTCTACCAGTCTCCGAAACTGCTGTCACAGATCAGGCATCCAGATATTTTAGGGACTTCAAGCACCCATCACTCAAGTTTACCTGAGCTACAGCCCTGAGATTCCACATTGAAAGTATCTGATATTTGCCTTAAAAATATCAAAGAACCTAGCTCAAGTAGCTTTATAGATAATGGAATTCTAAATATAAAGAAAAAATGATGATACTAAAAAATGTACACTATTTATACTCTTATACCAAGCTCTATTTTCAGTGAACGTTGAGTTTGAGAAAATGTGGATTTTTAAAAAATATTTTTGGCTACCATACTGCAAGCAGAAATATATCCGGTCAGCTAAAGTAGAAAGGTTGATACATTACATTTACTACTACTTTTGATTGTATATACTTTTCAGACAAGTTAATTTAACATGCAGTTCTCCTAAAGACTTCAACAATTTACTGAAGAAGCTTCCTGGCTATCAAAGAGGTAAAACTTAAACCAGTCCTGAGGTGTGCACTACAAAGTGAGACCCATGGCTTAGGGAGCTATGTCGAGCTAAAAGTCAGAGTTTTCTATGTCAAGTAGCTTTTTTTTACCTGCCTAAATCACCGTGGTAACATGGATAACAGCAGATTCTGAGTTTTCTTGGTTTAAAATATTTAGGCTGGCTGAGGAGCGTGTTTTAAGTGAACCGCATCTGCTGGTAAAATATATTTCATATGTGCAACTTGTTTAGCTAACATCACAAATGAAAGTGTAAAGTTGCTGCGATGCAAACTGTGCATCCCTTTGTCACTTGAATTTCCATGTTGCTGAAAGAGAAATAACGTTTTACAGGTGATCCTAATCTGCTGCTAAATCTCGTTTACAATGCTGGAACTGCAGCTGCAACACACCAAGAATACCTGTTCAGTCAATAAAGTTAATTTCACTTTGATCTATTGACAAACTAAAGCACTGAAGTCTCCTTTATTAGGCGATGGGACAGAAACCTTTAATGTTTAAACGTGTCTAGTTTAAAGCTTCAGAGCTCTAATGTGCTGCGGTCGCATTAGAAACAAACAGCAGCTGTTTATTTCAGTGGTAAAATGTTTATTTTATTGCTTTGTGCGTTAAATCACCAGTTTAACGATTTTCTGCAGCATTAGTCTTTTGTCTTATTTGCGACAGTGTTGCATTTTACTGTTATATTTTTATGTTCTTTATAGATATTTACCACTATATTATCATCATCATCATCTATTAACATCTCTGACAGGAGTAGGCAGCACTCATAGGGATCATTTTGTGTGCACAAAGTCTCGCTTGCCGTGTCAAACACCCCTTTTTATTTGAGGACACACAGAATGGTGCAGAATGCTCAGGTTAACAGAGAAAGCTGATAATCACTGGCGTTTTAAGTTCTGTCAAGCCAGCAAACACAAAGAAAGCTGGACTTTGTTGTATTTATACCTCTACCTTTTTAAAACTCTTTCAGAGTGGCATTACGCACAATATGATCAATAAAATCTATTTATAGCTTGACAGAAGGTATTTAGCACTTGTCAAATGCACTGATATTTTCACAGCGAGTGTTGGGAAGTAGTAAAGTACATGCAGTTAAACTATGTTATGCAATAATTTGTTGATTCAAGAATTTTGTTTAGATAAATATGAAAACCACCCACTATTTGCATGGGTGTAACTGTAGTGATTAAAATCTATCTTTCTATATGTTATAAGCCTTGATTTAACATTATGTCCTGAACAACAGCTCATTGCTAATCCTAAAACGATGTGTGTATGTTATTAATCATTTCCTAACTTGCATAACAGGAGGAGTGGAGATGCCTCTGGATGCAGCGTGCTAAACCACAGGGTTTGATGAAAATGCTGTTATTTAGGGCATGACTGAAACGCCTCGCAGTACTACAGTTTCCATTGCTTTGTTTTTACCATGTTAATGAAATCTCTTTAGAATTTTGGTGGTAAAACCCGGATAACAATAACAGCTCTGTAATAGTACAAAAGAGGGTGACGCTGAGAAGCTACTATATAGTGTGGAAATACTGAAAATTGGGTTAGTGTGTGGGATAAAATGAGATAACCTCTGACAATAAACAGAGTTTATGAGTCATGAATAAAATCCAATAAAACCAGGTCAAACTCTTTACTTCTACTTCTCCATGCACTGAGATTTAAGCGCACTAAGTGGCAAAACACTTGGGGAAAAAGCTTAAAAAGAAAAGGGGCACAAAGTCAATTTGTTCTTTTGGAATACTTATGTGCATCCCAGATTTTTTGTCATTACACGGAATAATTTATGCTGCTTCTCATCATGTAAAGAAAGTACTGTATGCGTCTAATACTACTCTAATTATGCATTCCCACTGTGCAGTAAAAATATGTGCGTATGATTAATGATTGTGTTTTCTAGAAAAATATTTTGTTTCTGCAGGGCTAATTGAAACTAATGATGGCATAATGCCTTTGCTTTCTCTCTGGTGCTGTTCATTAAAAGCATTTCAAGTGTGAGCAGATATTTTGATGTTGCTGTGACCATTGTTCCTGAGCTTATTTTGTACATCACATTCACTTCACTCAATCAAGTGTATTCTTAGGGACTAAAAAATTACCAGGTTGTCGCTCTGACAGCGCTGTGGCCGTTTCTTGCGAATGAAGTAACCCAAAAGCTTATCTTTAAACACCTAAAAAACATCAGAAAAGCATTATTTACAGATTCACACATCCAATAGTTTGCTTTCTTGGGGAGTGAAGAGGATCAATACTGAGGCTGACAGCATCTATAAAGATGAAGCATCGTATCTTGCACAAAAAAATTGCATAAAAGCTTGAAGTCTAAGATGTTTAGGTTAAGAATACTTTTGGGTATATTTTGAGTAGAATTATTTCCAATTTAACATTTTAACCCATACATACTGTTCACATCACATATGATGTGTTTCTGATAAACAAACATTTTATGTCTTTTCCTAAAGAGACCAAAATACACCAAAATGAAAATATCTTTTATACTGTTTTACATTTGTGCTCCGGGTCAAATCTGACCAGAATCTCTGCAGTTTAACTACATTTATTACATTATCCATGTTTGTAGTATCGTAACCTTACATTTGCTTGCCTTGAAGCAATTGTCGTTGTGACCTGGTGCTATATAAATAAAACTGAACTGAATTAAATCAAATCTACTGAGTTGGATCCACCAGCATGGGTCAAATATAGGAAAATGGTTGTTTTAGAAACCTGTGAAATTGTACATGACATTTCTTTGTGGGCACTGGTGACAGAGTTCAATGGGAATCTTGTCACTGTCATGAGAATTGTCTGTGTTTCTACAACATATACTGGGGAACCCAGAGAGACGGGTACTTTCTGGTCTCTGAGGGAATCCTGAAGGTCTCTGAACAGTCATGGGGGAATTTCAAAGTAGTAAATAGTAAAACTGCACCGGAGTGACAATATATTGGAACAGCGGTCATACAGGGGTCAGAGTGTGCCCTAACACAGACATTAAATCTGTAAAAGAGTGGATGTGGTTTGCACTGTCACCTCACAGCAAGAAGATTGTTGTGAGGTGAGATTGTCTATGTGGACTGTTGGATTTTAAATAGATCTGTAGTTTGTTATAAACACTTATTATGAGACCATTCTTGACCCAGACCATACTGTGCAGGCAGCTAATATGAACAGCATGTAAAGGTTAAGTAGCAGACACTTTATGCTTTATGCTAAGCTCTCCAGACTCCACAAGAAAGCCATAAGTTCTCTACTACTGAATTAAAAAATGTAAAGGTTACTAAAAATGAATTTAATGTGATCTAAAAACAGAAGAATTCATTTAGTTATTGCTTAGAAATCTTTAACAAAGATCATGACTTTACCTCATATAGGTAGTCGAATATTTCTAGTATTGTAAGAACACTGGCTCCAATAAATAGCCCCATCTGGCCTCCAATGTCACCTACAGAGGGAGAGATTAACAGATACGGGTAATTAAACAATGGTGCGTGAAACCATTCCCCCTTGCTGTCACATTGAATTCTGTATCTCTTTGAGGAATCTGAGCGTAATTGTCAAAACTGTCCAACCAGCCCCAACTTCACAAACGCAGCTGCCCTTGCAAGAGCATCAGATTATGAAAACATGCTCAGCCTGTTTCACGAGTTCAAAGAGGGAACCTCAAAGCACCAGGGATGAACACAATATGCGAAATATGCGGTGGGGGGGGGGGGGGGGGGGGGGGGGGGGGGGATGCCCGCCGAGGGTGCTGATTCTGAGGTCAGATTTATTTATTTATTTTTTCTCACAGTAAATATGAAACTGCAAGAATCTTACCGAGAAGTCCAGCAATTTCATAGGCCTTCTTCTGCTCAATCTTCTCATAATTCAGAGCTTCAAAGAAGATGTCCAACACCAGAATATTTTCTCTGGAGAGAGGACACACACGAGCACATCCATCAGATTTCCCCCAGGGCCATTTTCCCAACAGAACGAATGATAACTCACATCTCCTGCGTAACTATCATTCATTATTGTTACATTGAAGGTGAACGATGGAGACTCAGACCATGCTATACCACAGTACATCCATCCATCAACAGGAAAAGGAAAAAGAGGCCTTTATCTAAATAACTAGCTAATAATACTTACCCAATATATTGCTCAGTTTTGTTGAATTTCTTAGCCAGATATTTAGCAGATGCCTTACTGGGGATCTTAACCATGGACAGCTCCTTGCCATAGCGAGTCATGTTGCAGGGGGTCTGACAGACACAGTAATTGTTGTCTTTCTCTACCAAAAAGTCTGTGGATGATCAAAGTCATTTCAATTCATATTTCATTCATATTGCGATCACAATCAAACAAACCTGTATCCAGAGGCCCTGCTAAAAATATCCCACACAACGCACAACAGAGCTACATTCGCTGCCATCGTTCACTTTCCATGAAAGCAAATAATGACTGAAGCCATAAAACAGAGGAAGGGGGGAAAAAACTCAGCAGGATTTATTTGATATCAGCGAAGCACAGACACATCACAAATCTTCCTAATGGGATTTTTAAACAATGATTTTTACTTTATTGCTTTTGTTTCAGCACAATCTGGAATTAAAGTAATTTGAAGTTAAGGTTCACACAAGTAGTATCTACAGGATACAACAAGCTTGTGGCACCGCTGTTAATGCAAATACCTCACACTAATATTTTACACTTAATCCAATAAAAAAAAGTGTGTGCGCTCACCTAAAGCTGGATCAGCACAATCTTTGTACTGCTCAGGTGTGCAAACAGCTGTGTTTCCTGTTTGAACCAACATAAAAGTGAAAATGATTACTTATTTATAAATGCAACACGAGGGCACAGAGATTTATGGGGTTTTTTATTGGTCAAGTAACTCTCAGTTCATACCCGGCATGTGAACCATCCTGCAGTTACAGTTCTCCAGAAGGTACCGTGTTTCACAGTCGATGCGACATGCAGTGATGCTGTACGTGGAGAAGTAATCAGAGTCTATGGGAGTAGACTTGCAATCTCCCCAAGGTGGTGGGAGGTACTGAAGCTGAAAGAGTGAGCAGCACATGTTTTGCCCTCAGTGTATCAGCACACAGGATTACATCAAATACCATAATGCAAGCCCGGTGTAGCAGAATTTCAAAAAGGGAGACAACAAGCTGACAGAACCCAACACAAATGTCTTAAACATAAAAAAAAGAAAAGAAAATACAGAAGCACTTGAATGAAAATGTGCACTCAGACAATACTGGCATAAAACGTCCAGTCGGAACAACATCATCGCTCATGTGTAGCAGCAAGCAGACATCATGCATAACGTTACTGATGCAGGTCTAGGCCCCGGTAGAAAGCAGAGTACCATGGGGATAGAGACAAGCTTACGAGAAATCTGTAAAATATGTAGATACAGACAGGACACCACAATCAATGGACAAATTTTACAACCTTGAGAACGGAACTGAAAACAATCAACGGTTTACTGGAGGATTCATTGAATTTAAAAGACAACATACGGAGTTTTTTTTAAAGAAAAATTCTTATGGTAATAAGTAGTATATAACGGTAGGTTAACCTAAATAATCCAGTCAATGAAAGCTTTCTAAAGAGGTTTTACTGTTGATTAACAACCTATATTTTCTCATTGATGCCCGTGAGAGTTTATTACACAACTACCCTGAATATCCCTATGAATTTAGCAATCAGGAGGAGATGTAGTGTACACTCAGTTTGCGGTCTCATTAGTGGTAGAACTCTCATTATAAGGTGAGAGCAGGTCATTACATTTATGAATAACTCTGAGAATTCTAAATGAATCCATTAGGGAAGAATATTTAACAAGTGAATTTTAAGGACCCAATTCACACTTAACATTAGACCTCGCCATCCGTCTTGGAGCTGCAGCAGCGTGCCCCATTTTGTGTGAGATCTGCTTCGACGTTAAAGGGACTTCCTCTGTGGTGTGCTGCACAGCGTGGCCTCTAACCACCAACAAGACTTCCAGCCCCCCTTTTAAGTGTCTTGTTTTCTGCCTGCTACCTATTTTCATGACAAAAATAAGCCAATTATTTATGAAGGGCGGCGATGCTTGGGTAGTTGCGCATTCAGCCGCTAACTGCAGTGGGGAGCAAGCCAACAATCTCTGCCAAAGGCTTCTTCTTGGGAAATTTCTCAGAGAAATTACACCTCCATTGTCACATTAAGGTTCACTGTAATTCCCAATCATTTCCACCAGCTCTAACCAGGTGCTAACTCTGACAATGTAACTGTCATTTAGCCAATACAAAGTGACAGAGATAGAGTGTGATTCGCAGAAGAAGTGGATTTAAACTGGCAAACATGATTAAGCCTTTATTGAACTCCATTTCTAGCCCACAGACTCTCATAAGTGGAGATACACTGGAGATAAAACCCCCAATATAATCAAGACTATAAACTCATGCCAGAGTTCTCATGGGTAATAAAACCTAATGAATCACATTGTCTGGTCCCTGCAGATGAGATTAAGCAGAGGTCCAGTGGATCACCCCGATAACACATATAAGCAAAAACAAAATGCTTACAAAAGCAGATGTGGATGTGAAAGGGTAAAGCCAAACAACAGCTCTGATAAAGACACAGATTTGGATGAATGGCTCAAAGAAATAAAACACCTTTCCAGCTCTTTGCTGGTGAGGACAGAGAGCAGAGATGGCAACAAGGACAGACTGCAGATGCTGTTACATATCGTTGCTTCAGCCACACAGAGGAGGGGGTGGGGGGGATGGTGGGGGCACACATGGGTCCATTCCTTGGAGAGGGCGGGACCAGGAGATGAAAGTGTGGAAGTTAATGAGTATGTACAATACAGTATTTTGTGGCATGCAGCAAGCCCAGTCAGTCATACGCTACCCTCTGCTCTTGGGTGGAAACGAATGTTTGGAAGCCTGGGGCAACCCCGAAGCCCAGCTCGTGGAGGAAAGGAGGCTCTGACTGAGTGTGAAGCTGTACCTTTATGCCGGCCTCATAGGACGTCTCATCTAGGGGTAAGGGGTGAGGGAACACAGCCCACATCATTATCGAAATATAAGAGGAGATAAAGTAAGGCAAGGGGACAGAAAATGACCCCTCCAGACAAACATCCTGTTGTCAGAGTCCCAAGCAGGACTGGTAGGTTGTCATTCAGCCATTCTCTTCTTACTTTCACTCAGTCTTGAGCTACAGATCGCTTCTAACTGTTGGTGGTGGAGTATCGATGTCTCTCTTTGCTCACAAGTCAAAGTCTCTTATTAAAAATTAAACTCCTCCGACAGAAGATTTACAAATGTAAAGCCTCGAAATCACGAGTGCTATTATTCTTATTGCACTGAGAGCAATGTCACTCGTTGGACACTGAGTGAAACGAATGCAGGCCAGAGTTTATAATGACAATCTAATTAAGTCATCACATCGTTTAAGCCATAAACACGTCTTTCAGCTGTCAGTGGTGTGGGCGCTCATGTCATGATTGTAAATGGCAAACCATGCACTTTTGCCTCCTGGAGGAAACTCTGTGATGGTGAGTAACAGAGCAGGTTTATTTTTTTTTGGAAATGGCTGAATGATGATACACTCTGAGCACCAACAACATTTGCAGAGAGAAGGAGAGAAAAATGAGAGAAAGATACATTTCTATGCAAGTTCCCAAAAGTTACATTTGTCATCTCTTGTGGTGTCCATGTGTCTGTTTCACGAGACCAACCGTGCCTCAACCATCCCATGTTATTCTGCTAGCACGCTGAAGCTTGTGAGGTGAACGAGCCAATTCAATTTAGGAGCAAAATCATTTCAATTAGGCTTAATTAACTGCTAAAGAAACTAAGTTAAAGCGCTGCTCAGGCGTCCGTTACATCATGACTTCACAAGAACTGATTATACGGTGGAAATTTTTAAGGAGCCTGCGGCACAAATACACTTGATCTCAAAGGTAATCACTGCAAAAACCTAAAATCCTCTGTGGCACTGCCGCCATTTTCTTGGGATTTACACTGAGTGCTTCTCTGTTTGTCAGAGGATATTTCCTTATTCTGTCAGTGTTTCTGTTTGAAAATCAAAGACTTTTCTTTGTCTTTGTGAGCTACGCTAGTGTGGACAAAAGCAACAGAGTCTGAATTTGTTCTCCTGGCAGATCACATAAGTGCCGTATTGTTTCATTAGATTTGGATGGAAATTCCATGTGAGCTCAGCGTTATGACCTTGCACACGGGCTTTTCAATCAATTCGGGCTTAACTATAGTTATTGCTTTTCATCCTTCAGTGACGCCAGTGTCGTGGACTCGGTCAACAAACCGGCCACGGGCCATTTTGCTTCTCTTTTTACCGTGTCATCAAATCATAGCACATATTAAAATGTGTCTACAAAACAGCCGTGGGTCATCTTTCTCATCCAATAACGCATGCTTTTTCCATATTACTGGTGTTGGGAGAAAAAATAATGTAACGAGAAGTGCACCAGGCTCCTTTATATGGTCCAAACTGACATAAACAACATTATGATAGTTTTAGTAGATTTCCTTTAAGATATAGTCAGCTTTTAGCTAAATGCCGATCCCAACAGTTAGTCATAAGAAAACATTAAGTCTCTCTTTAAAAACTGTAAAGTGTGGGTTTCTAAAAAGAGTTAATCAGCGATAATGTCCGATGATTAAAGACTGCTGAAGTTGGCTGTGTGGATTAGTCCTCAATGTTTTTTGCTGGCTTCTGTTTTACTCTAGTGTCACTAGAGATGATTTTCAGTGCTGCAAATAAAAACCTGTTGTCCTTTTTCTTTCTCCTGAGCTCCAACTAATGAAGACTCAATATAAAAAAGTAAACTAAACACCCTGAGCTGCTATATATTTTTTGCATGCTGTGCAGTCTAAAGCTTTTTTGGCTCTGATAAGCGCAGTATGCTCATATTCCTGCATGCAATCATTACTCGGCCCTGCTCTATCAGTACTTCTTGGCGGCTATAACTAAGTTTCATTTACTCTAACCCAACTCATCGGCTGTCTATGTAACACATTAGACGCGCATCTCAACACAAAGGTAATACTAAGATCTGGATCTGATTTTGCTCCGCGCTCTGTGACACAGAGGTGATGGACACTGGCTGGCAAGGGTTTTTGAGACGAACACAGGATGAAGCAGAGCAAAAGACGCTGGGGTCGGAGAGGAGGCCGAACGTTAGGTACCAGTTGCTGCTGACATGACACAAAAGTTTGAAAACCAGGTGCCACACCAAATCCCAGTTGGTCAATGAAAGGAGGCTCGTCCTGGCTGTGGATCTGAACCTTGATGCCTGCTTCGTAGGAGGTCTCATCTGTGGATACAGCACGCCAGAAAATACAACAACATGTACGGTCATCGACGGAAACCAGTGCTGTTTAGCGATCCAGCAGTCACATTAATCCAGGGTTTCTACCCCTCCGCTTTCATCATATTAATGGAAGCTAATATAAGAAATAAACTCTTGTGTCAGTGTGCCGGTTCAATATCAAACAGATTTAGAACCAGAATTAATTACATGCTATTTATTTTATGAATATATGGTCCCATTATGTTGTGGTCCACCATAAATGAGAAACAATAAGTCAGTAAATGCAGTTTTATTGGGTCTGATGTCAGTTGTAGACCTGGAGAAACATATCAAGATGATAAGTGGTTAACCATGGTAGTGCATCACTTCTTTGTCTGCTTCAGTGTGGTGCAAAAAAATATATAGGCAAAGATTTATAGGTAAAGTGAAAGATGTACAACATTCCTCTGTGGAGCATCCATTTGTCATGGAGATGACAAAATACTGTGGCAGTTGTCAGGACTTCAGGGATAAACCAACAAGCTGATGAGATTTCCACATGGAAATCTGCGCAAATCAGATGTTACTGTAAAAATGCTTCACTGACCTGTCTCGCCCCAAACAGGCAAGTATTCATCCTGCTGAATATCCAACATGATCTCCAAGCCGTTCCCCGTGCCGCCCTTTAACGTGGTCAGCAAAGGGTTGCCATCTAATCCCGAGTTGAAAGTGTAGCATTTTCCATACCGTGTGTAAATCTGTAAGAAAAATAGGACACACACAGAGAAAAATAAGCACAAATAAAACGTTTGATCCTTTTCACGGTGCAGCAGCACGAGCTATATTACATGCCAGTCTCACATTGTGCAGGGCAGGTAATCATTCCAAAGATTTTGTGATTATCAGAGAAGACAGCGCAGGTCTTAAACAGGCACCTGGCTCTGATTTGAGGAAGTAATGAGTGCTCCTCAGTAGCAGCTGAGTGATTTAGACTGAATTTACTATTTTGCCATCACTTAATGAGAAACATATGAGGGGGAAGAATCTGGACACACAAGCACACATTTTTGTATTTTGCTTTATAAACTTCTTAATAGACCAAACCTCTGCCAGGAAAGCTTAGCAGGATTTAATGTTTGATGTGCAATCACTATAGTAGATTTTCTTCTATGTTTAAATAATTTAATTTCAGGTTCTGTGCCCCAGAGGGGATTTTTTTCTTTTTCAATTTTATGGCTTTTACCTATAATTGAAAAATTTCTATGTCATCTACCAAGCAAGTAAATATAAATCAGTCAAGAAGAATGAAAATGTAGAATTAAAATCATCGACTCTCCATAGATTTAAACAAACTATAAGCATTTCAAGATGTTCATCATCATGACGTGTGCAGCAACCTGCTGTTTGTGTTCACATCAACGGCTACACATTAAAATGCGATAAGTTATGGCTAAACAAGAGAATCATAGTACGGAAGCCAAAAGGGGACATAAATAAATAAATGTTCTTACTCTCAAAAACATTGCCAATTCAGAAGTATTAATTTAAATTTATGTTATCTAAGTTTCACTCTGTGATGTATAGTTTGCAATCTGTGCTTGTAAACTTTTGAATTACAATATTATTTTATGTAATGATGAATTGAAATCAATCTCAGGTAAAAGTGAAAGCTTACAGACCTTAAAGTCCTGTTTTAATGATCATAGCTGCCCTAATAGACTTCCTTTTCTCATCATCGTAACAAAAATGTGTGCTGCTAGCATGAGATTTTTGATGTGCAGGAAGGACTGAAGTTTGGATTCATTTCTACTGTGGTAAGGTCATAGAAAGAGGGCTGCTGGTTAAAACTCAGCCAGCATGGCAAAGCTGATCTCGAGAGATCAGATTCAGCGTTCAACATCCAGACCCAGACAGACTCACATCCATCTCACACAGATAAGTTTCCCCCCTCCCTGCTGGCTATATAATGAGGGAGTGCCTATACACATCATACAATTTATGACTGTTTTAAAATATTCATATTTATGTTTAGATCAAATGAGAGCATCAATCATCCATGCCGCAGACCCAATATGAGTTGCTCAAGAGCAACAAACAGACAGCAAAATGTAAATCCTGCATATCGCAAGCCATCAATCTGGCCAAAAACAGAGAATTTGAAGATTTTAAAGCCTCTCCGTTGCTATGAAGCCACCATGGGTAGCTGACCTCTTGCAGCCTGTAAGACTTCCCACTGTAAATGTCTCACATCAGCTGAAGCTGTCACAGTTACATGTTTGATTTTTATGACTTGGATCTAGCTGTTCAGACCCACCTCAGCAAAGGCAGGGAGCTAAATGTGACGCCTGTGACAGGTGAGGGTTTTATATCTGGATGTGTCTTGCCAGGTTTAAAATATTCTCAGTCCCTCTGCATGCAGGCTTACAACTGCAGAAACTTCCCCAGTCGCCCTTGCTAATATTTTCTAATGACGTTATAAGCTACCGGTTTGTGTGCGAATGTATTTACTCAAGATATCACCACGCGGAAGAGCGGGACTATGGTTTGCAAATGTCACTCACTTTCTCGCTTCAGTTATTCAGAGATGAATGGCTGTAATGGATCCACGTCTGGTGCGTTTAAATGGGAAACTCAGCTGCATATTTTGACGCATATCCTCCTCGTGCCCAACAGATGTTTAATTAGAGACGCTGAAATTTTAATTTGAACTGATTTATGACGTCTGAATTATTAATGCGCTCAATTTTCGCCCAAATGTTGTCATGTTATAAAGCAAAAACGACATTAGAGGGACTCAGGAAATAGCCAGTCAACATAGCCAAATACGAAACCTTTAAATACAGCAGACACTGAAGCCACATCATTGTGTTTGTGCTGTTGAGTGAATTTTAAGGAGACATGGGTTTTAATGAGGGAACAGCTGTCATGTCTTAAAGGCAAAAAGCAGGAGAGGCTTGTTTTGCAGCTCTGAAACATCAACGACTTAAAAGACCTGGAGAGAATGCCTGCTGTAGCTTTGTCAAATGCTAACATGAATTATTAATACCCCATATAAACAATGCTCACATCCACACCTGGCAAACACCATCTCTCTTTCTGTACATACAGTGCTGAAGTTTTTGTAGGTGCAGGTTTCCCCACGAAACCTGCACTCCAGCAGCATGTCCTCGAGCTGGTGACCGAGCCGACCCATCATCTCCGTGGTGTTGGTGTGATAATTGGGGGGTGGGGTGTAGCTGCTGAAGTCCAGGAGAGTGAGCAGACCCTGCTTGTGATTGTCTTTAAGGATAGACAGGCTCCTCTTTATGACTGTGTGATTATGATACAGGAGGTCCAACCAGTAGCCGCTGTGATACAGGTCATCTTTAGTCAGAGAGGATACCCGGAAAACATTTTTGTTGCAGAAGGTAACGGCTGGGAAGGACATGTTGTGAGCCCAGACCATGTAGATCTTGGTGACAGCGGGGTAGGACATCAAATAGAGGATTCGATTCCAGGACCAGGTGAAGAGGAGACTCAGACAAAGGAAGAAGGCCATGATCCAGATGACCCGCTGCGGTTTCGACTTGTCCGGAGAGAAGACAAACTTCAAACCGTGGATCTTGGTCCTCATTATGAAATCCACCGTGATCTCGTTCCATGTTGCTTTCAGCGAGCTGGACTGTGGGTTCTGAAGAGGGGGCTTCTGGGCATCACTTGATTTGTTTGGCTCCATGGAAACAGATTCGGATGTGGAGTCTTAAACCTTAATTGCGAGTCAAGGAAAGTGCTTCGTTGTCAAGTGCAGTTTCTCAGCTGCCCCCACTAGACTACAATTTACACATTTTCTCGACATGCACCTTAATATGTGTGTAACAGCGCGTGTGTGTATAAAAAAATCCAGGTAGCAGCAACTGGAGTCCTAACATGCAGCTGTCCCACTGTTCAGGCTTGAAAACACTTTGCCATGAAGATATAAACAAAGGAACTGTGCTCCTTGGGGGATGTAAAATTGATTTACATAATGATTCCTTTATGAGAAAAACAGCTGAATCACTCCATTAACAGAAACATCCAGCGTAACTATCCACACTCCTTCGTCAATAGACAAATGGACGTGATAATTGCAGATGTAAGCGACAGCTTCACTCCCAGAGGTAATCACTTTGAAAATTCGGAGAGGCTTACCCCTGTTGCTCAGATCTTTCACTCCTCCATCCCCCCTCTCCAGTGCCAGACAATACTTGCAGATTTCAGTGGTTTCTCTTTTTGTGCAGTAGCTGCCCAGAACCCAACTCCTCCCTTTTTCCACAGATTGAAGAGATGCTTTTTAGTGTGTTGACTTGAAGCCCGCAGAAAGGAATATAAAGCTTGTTGCCCCCCTACTCACTCCCTCTACAGTCGACTGGAGAATGAGGTGGAGCCACTGGATGAAATTGTTTTCCTCCGGTGATGAAGTGCACCTCCAATGGTATAGAGAGGAGGGGGTTGGTGGTGGTATTGATCAAAGTACAAATAATTGTGCTAAAGAAATTCCTCTAGAAAAAAAAAAAAGATGAAGTCTGAAGTTCTTTAATATTGAAGCATCGCTCGCTCATGGGTCGATATGTCTATATAATTGAAGACTGAAAGGGAGGCAGCAAGTTGGAGAAAAACAGCTAAATATCCTTTAAAATGTGTTAGAAAAATATGTCACAGTACAATCTGTGATCTTCTTTTGCTCCAGTTTCAAGTTTAATTTCACAAATGCAGAGTAATGAGGGCTGACATCCTGCTGCATGCAGATGTGGCTCTGGCTGATATTAAAGGTGCTTTGCTCCATTTAGTGAGACTATCAGAGGACTGTGTTTGGCAGAAAGTGATACTTTCCCCCCATTATTTTAGCTGGAATAATTTCAATCTGTAATGCGAGTATTGGCTGGGTAACCTGATCAAAGCTGAGGTGACAAATGGTTGTAAAAAATTATTGCGCAAAGTTAAAAATAGAAAGAAAAAATGTTTTATTACTGTGCAGACTTAGACCAGAGGGTGTCATCTGCAGGTTTGGATGGTGGGAGCTAATAAAAAATAATTGGAATGAACTTATTTTAATATAACACAAACGAGTGTAAATGACTCTCGGGCTTCGTAGAGTCTGGGTTTCACTGACTAAATGCCAGAGAGGATCTACCAACTGATTCTGTTAACACAATAATAACATATTCATGTAAATTATTTTAGTATTTGAGGGCATAAACCTGGCTTTTTGCAAAAAGGCTGAGATATTACAAATGAAGAATTCAAGTAACCGATCGGCTATTGTTTAATAATTTAAGCTAATTCCTGAAATTACAGCTGCTGTCCCTCTGCAGTGGACTTAAAGTATCCCACAGTGCCTTGTAATAAGTTGCATGCAACCAGTGGTCACCGTCCAACTGTTGGATACAATCATTAATCTTCCTAGAGATAAATAAAGAGAAGGGCGACAAGAGCAACAGGAGCGCTCAGCAACATAAACTACCATTTATGTTCATTTATTTGGGATAATGTGCATTTCACAGGCAGATTCATGTGCATAGAGATTAGTATTTGGGTAAATGCGAAGCACAGTTGGCTAGCCCTGCCCTGGCTGCTCAAGAATCCAGGAGGTTACCGCATCTGAAGAGATGTATTTACACCAAACAGAAATTTCTCAGGCCTTTTATGTTAATAAAACAAAAACAAAGCAAACTATTACACCTGACACTAAAATGATCCCCTTGATGAGCAGTAAACTGAGATCTGATGTACATATCATGGTCATTTTACTTCATCAGCTCAGAGCATCAGCCCTGAGCTGGGCAACAGTTTGTTTTAACGTTCTGCTTTTTCAGGTTGTAATTTCTAAGGAAGTATAGACAGTCTTTGGACAGCCAACTAAAATCTATCATCTATATAAATATGAAATGATTTCATTGTGATATTAAGAGTATTTTGTCATCTTTGGGCAGAGCCAGGCTAGCCTCACCTGATCTTTTAGGCTTTATGCTAAGCTAAGCTAACTGGCTCCAGCGTCATACTCAATCGTCAAACAATCCCTGCTTTAGTCCCAGAAGAAGCTAACCTCTTGGGGTTGTGTCAGGAAGGGAATCTGATGTTACTTCAAACACAGCTCCCCACTGTGGGACCCCTTGTGAAGAAGGGAGTAGCTAGATATAGCTTCTAAAACAGCATTTATAAAAAGCACTGACGAGGGCTGCGGATCAGTTACTGTTTTGTTTTTTTAAAGTGGTTACACTTTCCTACAAAGGAGTTCTTTACAACCTCTGTCTTTTCTGGGGAAGGGGCTAAGATAAACAACATAAACACAATTAAAAGAAACTGTTCCACATATTTTTGACACTGCCACCTGGCGGCAGTACAACGCTTCAACATATAGATGATGGTCTGCAAAACCCTGCATCACACCTAAGCAGATAAATGTCAAATTACCCCTGTAAGAGCAAAATGGGCTCAAAATAAATGCTTGCACGTAATCCACAGGAAAGTCTGATATGTCACATTGAATTAGACACATGGCACTTCAAGCAGCCCAGCAGCCATCAAATCTACTTTAAAGTGCCAAGAAACACCACTAATTTATTCGTGGTATCTCTTCTATTTTCACATGTCGTGTTATTAAATTATTGTGCTGTCTGTGGTGATCGCGTCAAGATATTCATCGGAAATTATTCTGTCTTGGTTTGTGCTGTCCTCAAAATCAGTGCTGACAGCAAAGTATACATTAGTGTAAGTGTGATTAGAAAAAAACAAAGCTTCTGACTAGTGCAGGATAAATATAGGTTGTTTATTAATCTTCAAAGAAGCAAAATGTGATTCAAAGAAAGAATTATATAAAAAGAATTTCTACCTAGCCATTTTATTAAAGCCAAATTTACAAATGCATTACAAAAATAAAGCAACACTGTTTCCTCTGTGTTCAAAAGTCGTGATATTAATAGTCTGATAAGATTAATGAATGCCTGGATACTGAAAAACAAAGAATAGAGAAGGTTAAAGCTTCAATACAGTAATAATGGTTACTTTCCCTCTGTGTCCTTTCTAGCTTTCCAGCAGCAAAACAAGTAAATTAATTGGCTGAATTTAGCTCTAACAGCTACTATATGTCATGTCTGCACCAACCATCCTTTTTGCCCTCCAGACACAACAGATGCCCAGTATTGCTTTTCTTTTAGCCTTATATCTGAACCACTTTATTCTATAAAAACAACTGGATAAGCGTTTAATTGGAGAAATAGGGTATCTTTAATAATAATAACTTTAATTAGAATAACTATTTGCATAGTGCTTTTCAAAACGCACAGTTATAAAGTGCTTCACAGTTTGTATAAAACTACACAACTACACAAAGTTTGTGAGCTTCAATCTCAAAATAATCACCTCTGGTTTCAAAATAAGAGCAACCGAGGGGCGAACCCCTGGAATACAAGTCTTACTGGAATTTCACTTGAAGCCAGTACTAGCTAATGGCTAATTTTTATTTGCAGTTTAGCAGAAAACAAGACTGGATGATCTTTGCTGGTCAAGAGTAGTAGCAATTTTTTGAGCAGATATTGCCAAATGATACTTGACAGAAAACTACAGTCAAGTATCATTAGCACAGCAACAGCAGCAGATTCCTTTGTAGCTATTTAGTAGATAATCCAGGAGTAGCATATGGAAAGAAAAGTGAACTGGACCAAGAACTGAGCCTTGGGAGACACCACATATCAGGGGTGCTGAGGAGGACATGTAGTTATAAAAATGAAATTTGAAAAAGAGAAGTGCCAGAGATACTGACCCAGAAACTCTATAATCTGTAAATAAAAATGAAGGGCGAATAAGTCAAGCAATACTCAAATGGAATACTTACCTTTATCTAAGCTCATAAGAATCTCATTAGTAATTTTAAGTATCGCTGTTCCAGTGCTATAATTTTGTTGAAAACCAGACTGGAATTTATCAACATATTGTTACCCTATTTCAAGTAGCTGATGAGCAACAGCTTTCTTGAGGATTTTAGAAATGAACAGCAATTTGTAAATTGGCCTATAATTGTCTAAAACAATGGGATACAGGGAGGGGTCTTAAAACAGACAAATGGTGACTGCTTTAAAGTATTCTGGCATGCAGCCAGATGATAGAGACTGACTGATAATAAAGCGAAGTGGGGGGGACCTCTAACAAATTTAGGATATGCACATATGAGAAAGTATACTCAGGGAAATCAGGAAGAAATTGAATTATAGAATTGGTTGAGAAACCTGTACAGGTTGGAAGGATCCAGGTTTAATGTGCCCCATCAATATCATAGGGCAAGCAACCCCCCCCCCCCCAAAATAAATAAATAAATAAATAAGTAAATGAATAAATAGATAGATAAATAAATAAATAAATAGATAGATAGATAGATAGATAGATAGATAGATAGATAGATAGATAGATAGATAGATAGATAGATAGATAGATAGATAGATAGATAGATAGATAGATAGATAGATAGATAGATAGATAGATAGATAGATAGATAGATAGATAGATAGATAGATAGATAGATAGATAGATAGATAGATAAATAAATGTCTCACATCGAGCAGACAACATGGCAGGAAAACCAGACTGACATGACGAGCTCTTTTCAGTGACAGCGATCCAGTCAAATTTTGATATTTGATTTGTACTGACACGACACTTGACAACCTCTGTTTCAGACCCAGTAAAGTCATCCAGGCAAAATAAGGAGAACAAGAATACTAATGCTGTATGGGTAGCAGCAGAGTAGGACACCCAACAATACCGTCTTATCTGCCTTGTTTCTCCATTTATTGACCAGCTGTACAGACTTCCTCTATTCTCATCGTCTTTGGAAAGATGCCAATAGATATGAAGCGCATTTAACTAGTAAGTTAATTGCTTGAGCTCATTTATTTTTGGAGGCGTGTGGCAGGCTGCTCCCGTGGTCTCAGAATCATCCCTCGTCAGCAGTTTGAACCAAAACGCAATTTCATTACTCTGATCTCCAGAGGTTACGCACTAGCAATACATGACAATCATCTTTACTCTCTTAACATGTGCTCTCTGTCTGACAGCGGCTATCCATCCTTTTTTCGATGTGGTATTTTCAAACAAAAGTAAACCGTGTACTTAAAAGGGACCTATTATGCTTCTTTCCGGCTAAAACTTTTTTTTATTCTTGGTCTCTACTAGATGGCTTTGCATGACTCACAGTTTGAAAATCTTATTTCATTTTTCATTCATGCAGATTTTTTTTTTTAGTTTTGCCACCCTCGCAATAAGTCAACTTCCTCTCTGATTGGCTGCCCCTTGCAAACAGAAGGTTTGAACAGCAGATTGGCGGAGCTGCTGTTCTCACAGTCAGAGCTCAGCCAAAAACACTAAAACTAGAGTCAGTTGATAATTCTGGGATTTTATAGTAGTAGGTATTGTAGCTTTAAAAGTAAATACTGGACAAATGTAACTATTCTTTGTATACATTTTTGTGTAAAATAATTATAGATTTCCTGAATTGAAGAGCAACATAATCGCATTAAAAAGGGGCTTTGTACTCCCGGGCTAACGACAAATATAAAGACAAAAGCTTTAAATCTGGTGTCAGACTGTAATCACAGCACTGCAATGATTTCAAACTTTTTTCTAATATGAAAAACTTTCATAACTCTGTTTGTTTGTCAACTCTTTCCCAAATCATTAATTTAATTAAAATATCCCCTCCAACACAGTGCTGCACTGACACAAGAATATATAGCACTCTGGGCAAAATGTAATGATTTTTCTTACCAATAAAATTGCTATCCTCCGTACTGAAAACAAACGTCTGCTGCTCACATACTGCTATTGTTATCATCCTTTGGATGAAAATGTATTTAAACTGTGTCTCAGTAAAGAAGCATGGTATAATAAGAAAAATTACCAAATTCAAATAAGCATCTCAAAGAAAAGCAGAACCATTTGAAATATCTATTCTTTCAGATTTTTGTATTACTAGCCCGACTTAAAGAGCAACTCGGTGATTCCTCAGGCTGTCAGGGAATGACACTAACCATCCTCTTTTATGTCAAAGCCGAGGCAAACCCCAGCGGTCTCATTAGAGGAGGAGCAGAGTTTTGACTGAGTAAAGGGGAGAGCTCCTTCAAGGGCCAGTGAGAATGTTCAACACCAAATGAAATCCTGGCAGCAATTAGATGCACATCACAACCTCACAGAGTGCAGCTGGGGAAGAGAAGAAGCTGGACACAAGACATGCCCAGCATTAATGTCCACTCACTATTAAAGCTTAGCTAATTAGCTGATTAGTCATTTAGGGTATTTATGAGCTGTTTAGGAAAATCTTAAGCAAAAATGCCAAACACTGTTTTCAGCTTTTCGTTATTTCTTAGTCTTCTATAACATATAGAGAGCGCAAACAGTTAACCAAGAAAATAACTTTCAGATTAATTAATAATGAAAATAATTAATTCATCTGTCCCAATGCCCTAATGCCTGCTTACTGAAAATGCACATAAAAAGGATGCTGCTATTATAGTACATGTATTATTAATCAGTCTGTTAAATAATCACATTATATATAGTTTTCCTTTAATTAAAAGATGTATTGATTAGATCATATAAAGTTCCCCCGCAGAGTTCGGGATCGTCTCCTTTATAATAACGCCAGTCAAATAACATATATTAAAGTCAGACACAAATCTAAACATTTGATAAGCTGAGATCAGAGAACATTTGTCAGCCTCGGAGAATCTAAACTGATCTAAAGCTTATCAAAACAGTCGCTTATTCAGTTGACAAAAGGATTAATGCATAAACAGAAATGACCCTGTGTTGGCTTTGAACTGCATTTTACACCGACTGCAACGTGTTTGATTTATTCCACTCAGCACATTTTCCGATCAGCAGGCCAAACCGCACTGACAGAAAAACAGTATTCAGTGTCAGCCTTGAAAGTTTTAAGATAAAAATTTATATTATTTAGAGCTTGAATAAATGAAGCCGGAGCACACTGAGTAGCATAACATTTTCTCTATGAGGTCAGGATTCCTCATTGCTATGCAGCATGTCAGACTCGGCGTTGCATGAAAACTTGAAAAACTCTCTGAGAATTTCCAAATTTTAGATTTAGGCCAGCTGAGAGACAGGCTGAGAGACACTGTGATTTAAAATGACCAAACAAATGCAAATCTGGACGAGACAGCCAGACAGAGCAGAAATGTTTGCAATCAGACTGTCACTCTGTTGGACGGGCAGCTTCTTTAGCAGAGGGAGACATCTTGTGGCCTGCCTCTAAATGAAACTAACCTCTCACACAGCCACTTTGTATGCTGCACCAGTCGTGCACGGAAACCCTGAGTGGATATTTTTGCTAGGAGAGGCTTATACTGTGAAATGCCTCATATAAAATTCATCAAAAGGAAGAAATATTGCCATACACTTTGTAGGAAAATTAATTAAACAAAAAATACACCAAAGCTGCTCAGAAGGAACATATTCAGTGTACATTTATTGGACATAAAAATGTTAGTCCTTGTTGTTTGTTACATTCCCCCCCCCCCCCCCCCCCCCCCCCCCCCCAAAAAAAAGTGCTGTTTTGTTGAGCTGAGGCAGCATGTTTTTTTCTGGTTCAGTTAAAAACGTGCCCTCCCATTACTTATTTAAAATGTAGAGTAATTACAAAGATCTCTGGCGCAGCATATGTACAGTATATCCTCCCAAGCAAACCAGGTGGAGGGCAGATGCAGTCTGTATCAATAAAACACAGATGCAGCTGGCTACACCTGCTGTCTTTCTCCCTTGTTCCATTCCAGGCAGAATCCAAGAAATGCTGTCACTCAAGCTTTCACTCTGCAGCCTGCAGTCACACTTTGATAAACTCACTCCTTGAATTTCCTCACCGGTACTTTTGCAGGGATAATGTCTTTTTTTCCACATCTTGTTTGCTCAGCTGGAGGCTTTTGGTACCCTGAATCCATTCAGGGATAAGCACTTGCCAGCAGTCTAAAATTGCCACAGTGTAACCCAGCATTCCATCAGGAACTTTTTTTGCCCTCCTCATGTATGTGTTAAGAATAAAAAGCATATCCTTAAACGTTCCTGAGGCTATACACCAAATCTCTCCCTCGCCAGCATTTAAAGGACTTTTATTACAGAATACAAATTTTGAAAGCCAATTACACGTTCATAGTTTAAAAATCACAACTGAAAAAACAAACAATGAAGTATATTATATGGGCAAAAGTACCTGGGCACCCACACATTACTCCTACAGGAGCTGCTTGGCCATGAAAACCCATGACACTAAGCTCCCGACACAGAATTTTTGTGCAGATGCCAGAGGATGCCAGAGTAGTTTTGGAGCTGTGCACTTACTGAGTTACCACAACATTGGTGCCTCAGTACTTTATGTGGTCTGACACTTGGTGGCTGACTTGCTGCAATTCATAATCACAACATAAAATCATGACATTCTTAGTCGTATGAGTTCTAAATTTAATTTTTCTGACAACCTTACAGAGATTGAAATCTTTGTAACTGAAAACAGTATGTTAATAATACTAATTAATCACTTATTCTAACCTATAAAACTATATTCGATTAATTTTTATTTTTATAGCACCAAATCACAGCAGCAGTCACCTCAAGGCACTTTATATAGTAAGGCTAAGACCCTATGTAAGTATGCATGTGTGTGTGTGTGTGATATAAATGAGTTACATAGTGTTTTGATGCATTCATATGCAGCATGTCACACTGCGTTTATAATATCTGACTGTGACAGGCTGAGTTGTTATTAACTCAGCATGTCACATTAATCGCTGAGTTGTTATTAATAATGAAAAAACATCCTTTCTAACCTCTCTAACACTCCACTTCAGTTAATATATAAATCATTCACCGCAGTCATGGGGCAGGTTTACAGATGTATGCTGACGATATGGTGATATATGTCTCAGACAAAAATGTCTCGTCTGTTTCTTTGCATCGTTTACATTCCATAGCAGCACGACTTTAAAACTCTCAGCATTAATAAAACAGTCAGTTTGCCTCTCTTCCAGGGCTCGGTACTGAAAGAAGCCCATAAGTTAAATTTAGAGGCAATTCACAGAACAGACCTCATTTAGATATTAGATTCTCTTTCATTTACCTTCAGAACCTTCAGGTGAACCCTGAAGCTACTCAGCTACTTTAAATCTTACTATACTGCAGTCTGAACAAATAAATACAAACATACAGTACATACAAAAATAAAAATCACTTAGTCATCTAGGAGGAAAGAAATCTCACAGAATCCAGTGAGCTCTTTAGAACGGCATAATCTTTCAAAATGTTTGTTAAGGCAGACTGCATTACTAGGTGCTTGACTGTATACAAGTTTAAGCTCGTGGCAGTGAAAACACCTGTATTGAAAGAGGTGTGGCCTAATAATAAGGCATTTCCAACAATAGGTGATGTCTAAGTGTTAAAAGTCCGCTTGTTCACTGTAGCTGGTTTATACTACGTTACCCATGATGCACCTCGGTATCTGTACTTCCGGTTGGGAACGTGTTCAGCGCAGCGCTGCACAGATGAGAGGTGTGTCGGAGGAGTAAGGTATTAACGTGCATTCGGTGTGAGTTAATACTGCGTGCGTGCTTACCATGTGAGTATTGTAAGATGAGAGTGAGGCTTGTTGACTTTATCTGTGTAATTTGCTATCGCTAAGAGGCTAGTCCCGTTGCTATCGCTAAGAGGCTAGTCTCGTTGCTATCGCTAAGAGGCTAGTCCCATGGCTATCGCTAAGATGCGTTTTGTTTGGCCTACTACAGGCAGCCTTGTGTTCAGCCCATATTTCATTCCATATACGACTTACTGTCAAGCATTGTGGTAGGTGGATGTAACTATTTACTATGTTTATTCTCTGAATCGTTGCAATCTGCAGAGGTCTGGTTTGCCAATGTATATACAAGCCAGAAATTCATTTATGGTCTTAGGGTGCCATCTAGTGGCCATGAGGTTATGGCAGATTGTATAACATTACGCTGGAAACCCACAGTACTGTATAAGGGGTACACTGCTATCCATAGTGGTTAATACAAATGTTTGTTCTTTCTGTTTACAGATGACCACACACACATACCCATATACACACTCACACCCCCGTTACCTGCATGTGAATACTGTAATGCCTCCCTACCAACGCTGTACATCCTGTTGATGTCATCTGCCACCTCTTTAGTAAAGTTATTTGAACTACATCACTGTGGAGTACCATTCCTTCTGACCGAGGACGACTCAGTTGAAGCGTGATCGGCAATCAGTGCAAACATACATTACAAGTGGTCCTTCGAGCCGGATTCGCCTTGGCTGAGTTAATGAGATGGCAAACCCTCAGGATAGAGGTGCATCGAGTAGCCCCCGTCCAACGCGGGAGAAGAAACTTCCAGTACATCTGGTGGACTATGAGCACAACCTAACTGAGCCATCTAGCGCTCCAAGTAGTTCAAGCAGCTCCGACTATGAAGAGGATGAGAGATGGCAGAAGATGGAATCAGTTTGGAGCAGTGTCCTCCAACACATGACTCAACTGCAAGTGTCTATGGAGGAAACTCGTGGGACACTACTGAAGCGGGTGGAGCGTTTGGAGCAAGCTTCTAAACCTGGCAGTCCTCTTCCCCCAGAAACAGGAGCGTTAGAACAACCCCAACATATTTCCTCCATAACAGAAGTTGCACCACTACAACCTAGCAATGAGGTGTTACATGACACCACAACACCGGCGAACATGCCGACGCCAGTGGAAACATCTGCTCCATCACCTCCCCGTAAAGCGAGCCTTCACATTCAGCCAGTGCTGCACCCTGCCACTTATGTAGCTGCAACGACGCCACTCAGGAGACCTGGGCGATGCACTGCTGAACCCTTCTCATATCAGCGATCGGAACATCAGCTCCTGATAAACAGGCCATGCCAGGTGCAGCTATTACATTCTGCATCCCCAGCTGATCAGCCACTACAACATGCTCATCTTTCAGTGCACCAGCTATCACAGGCTGTGGACCCAATGAGTCTGCAGCAGATGTCACATCCCGCTGCTCCTGTCTTCCAAGTCAGACATCCAGCTAATCCTGTGTACTTGCAGCAACCTTCACGTCCACCAGCGCCTGTGACCCAGCCATCACAGTGGACAGAAGCTCATCGCCCTGTGCCCACCATACTGCATCCTGAAGCTGTGCCTGATCCAGCTGGCAAGTACTATGTTCCTTATCCCTCAGGCAGTAACTATTCATCATCTTCCTCTGCTGAACACCATAATCCACAGGTTGCCACAACTCACCCAGCAGGAACGCCTCTACCAAACCTGATGGAGATGATGGTGGCATCTTCATACGGCATCCCAAAGCCTAAGCTGGTGATCTTCCGGTCGGGGAGAGAGAGTGACTTTGCCTTATTGAAGAAAGGGCTGGACAGCACCTTAGGGCCACATTCTCATCTGGGAGAAGATTACAAGTATCAGGTCCTACTAGATCATCTAGAGCATCCCAGCGCCCTACAGGTAGCCAAGCGCTACATTCACGACCGCACTCCCTACACTAGTGCAATGAGGGCGCTAGAGCAGAGGTATGGACAGCCAAGGCAGTTAGTCCAAAGTGAGCTTAGCACTATATTAAACTGCCCCCCTATTAGAGCCGGAGATTCTCAAGCTATTGAAGACCTCTCCCTCTCGGTGTCCAGCCTGGTTGGGCTTCTCAGTACCATGGATGAAGTAGCAGCCAGTGAGCTTCATTGTGGTTCACATGTGGACAGACTGCTTACTAAGCTCCCTCTGAACTACAGGGACAACTTCATCGAGTACTGTATCACCCGGGGGATCATCCGCAGTGGCAGCAGCCGAACATACAATATGTACGACTTCTCAGAATGGCTCGAACGGAAATCCCAAGTCCTTCAGCTATCCAGACAAGCCTCTCAAATGCCCCCGGACAAGCCACGTCCAGAGAAGAACCTACTCAAAGCCTCAGCAGGGCTCAAGCCACACAACAGATCTGCCTCCATCTACTACGGCCCAAATCTAGCCCAAGCCAAGCTAAACCAGGAGGGAGAATCTACAGCTCCAGATCCGACAATCCAACCTAAGAAGAAACAGAAGTTCAAACCTTATTGTCCATACTGCGAAGGGACAGAGCATTATCTGAATGGCTGTGATGGATTCAAAAGGCTAGACCTCAAAGCTATGGCTACCTGGATTACCGAGAAGGCCAAATGCTGGCGCTGTGGCCGTAAACATTCTCCAGAGCAGTGTACTCTGAAGAAGCCGTGCAGCACCTGTGGTGACCAGCATTTGTTGGTGCTCCATGACCTGGTTGAGGCCAAGAAGCGGGACCCTAACATACTAACTGTGAGTACTAGTATGGTCTACCTAGACTATTCAAGTCACTCAGGTCGTGTTATGCTTAAGGTAGTACCAATCCAACTACATCATGGGGGAAAATCACTGGATACATTTGCTGTGCTCGATGACGGCTCAGAGAAGACTGTTGTGCTTCCAGCGGCAGTTACATCTCTAGGTTTGGAACAGGAGGAAGCAACACTCTCACTGAGAACTATCCGTCGAGATGTAATCCAGATGAAGGGAGGCTTTGTCTCATTTCAGGTGTCACCAAGGGCTAAGCCCAAAGTGAGGTACAAAGTAACACATGCCTTCACAGCCCAACAACTGAGCCTAGCTACTCAGTCATGTCCAGCTGAACAGCTAAAGAAGAAGTATCTTCACTTACAGAAAGTCCAGATTGAGGGATTTAACCAGATCCAACCTTTGGTGCTGATTGGCTCAGATAACGCTCATCTCATCACCCCTGTCCGCCCCGTCCTTCAGGGGTCGTCCAAAGGGCCAGTAGCTATCTGCACCAAGCTCGGATGGGCCATCCAGGGGCCGGCCAGTAGTATGCCTACATCTGAGGGGGACCTGCAGTGCCTGAACATGTGCCTTTCTCCTGCAGAGGCCGTGCATCAAGATGTGAAGCGTTTGTGGCAACTAGATGCTCCCCCCTACAGGACAGAGAAGGAGGTCACACGGTCAAAGGAGGACAGAGAGGCGGTAGCTATGTTGGAGACAAAGACTATCAGAGTCCCAGTAGACGGTGTCGAGAGATACGCCACTCCGCTGCTGAGAAGAAGGGACTTTCCACGGATGTGTGTCTCTCCTGAAGCAGTAAAAGGCCTCCTCAGATCCACCGAACGTAAGCTGGCCAAGAATCCTGATCTGACCCTCACATACAGCCAGGAGATCCACAGGTTAGTAGATTCTGGTTATGTTGTTAAGCTGAGCCCAGATGAGACACATAGCCCTTCCGAGTCATGGTATGTACCCCACCACATGGTACATCACAATAATAAGGCTAGGGTGGTCTTCAACTGTTCGTTTGAGTTTCAGGGGGCCGTCCTGAACCACTACCTCTTACCAGGACCTCCCTTGGGGCCCACTCTGCTGGGGGTATTACTCCGCTTCCGCCAACACCCTGTAGCCGTGAGTGGAGATATCAAAGCCATGTTTCACCAGATTCGGCTGCTCCCAGAGGACTGTCCTCTACTACGGTTTCTGTGGAGGGATTGTGAAACTGACCGGCCCCCAGACGTATATGAGTGGAGAGTTTTGCCCTTCGGAACGACATGTAGCCCCTGTTGTGCTATTTACGCCCTACAGAGACATGCAAGGGAGCACGAAGACACCCACAAGGACATCTGTGACTCTGTCCACACAGCCTTCTATGTGGATAACTGTTTACAGTCCCTATCCAACCCAGAAGAGGCAAAGCAGCTCATCGACCGAATGAGAGATTTACTCATTCAAGGAGGATTCGAGATACGTCAGTGGGCGAGCAACGTGCCCGAAGTAGTTGCTCACCTGCCCGCTTCAGCTAGATCAGAGAGCTGCGAGCTTTGGCTGAACTTCAAAAGTCTCGACCCACAAGAGTCAACATTAGGACTCAGCTGGCACTGCCCGACAGATGTCCTGGGGTATAAGCACCGCCCTATAACCTACTCCACGGTCACGCTGCGCAACGTGTACAAGGTACTAGCTACCCAGTATGACCCCCTAGGTTATATTTGTCCCTACACTACAAGGGCCAAGCTGATTGTACAGGCCCTGTGGAGCACAGAGAGAGGATGGGATGAGCCCATCGAAGGGAATCTACTTCAGTCCTGGCTTGAGTGGGAAGGTGAACTGTCACACCTTCAGCATGTCACCATTCCCCGCTGCTACACTCCTTCTCACAACTCCAGCAATGTGACATACGAGGCTCACATATTCTGTGACGCATCAGAAAAGGCGTATGGGGCTGTGGCTTATCTCCGAGTAATCGATCAACAACTGCCCATCGCCACATCATTCCTGATGGCTCGCTCCAGAGTGGCCCCACGTAAACAGGTGTCAATACCCCGGCTGGAGCTTTGCGCAGCGCTCACAGGGGCCCAATTGGCCAAATTACTCCAGACAGAGCTCACCATCCTCCTGAAATCGATCTACCTGTGGACAGACTCCACAACGGTGCTGCAGTGGATCCAGTCTAGTTCCTGTCGCTATAAGGTATTTGTGGGGACTAGAATCTGTGAAATACAGGAGCTGACATCTCCTGAACAGTGGCGGTATGTGACCTCTGACCTCAATCCTGCTGATGACATCACCAGAGGGAAACATCTCGCTGACCTAACTGTCCGCAATCGTTGGTCACATGGTCCACCCTTTCTGTCACAAACTGCTGACACTTGGCCTAAGTTGCCAACAGAGTTCCCGGCATGCAGTGAGGCAGAGCTCAGGAAGACTGCATTCTGTGGGCACGTTTCTGCATCCCCGACTTTACCGGATCCAACACAGTATGCCACGCTAGATGAGCTGATTGCTGCTACCTACCAGACCCAACACGGGGCGGCTGACGCTCCTATTACAGCAGCGGAGCAACTAGAAACCAAAACCATGCTGCTTCGCTCGGCACAGACTGACAGCTTCTCAGAGGAGGCCCGAGCCCTCCAGATCGGGCACCCAGTCCGCTCAGACAGCCGTCTTAGCGTGCTGTCCCCTGAATATGACAGTCTTACCGGTCTCATCAGAGTCGGAGGCCGCCTCCGTTGAGCTGCCGACTTAGATCCAGACAGTATTCATCCCATTGTATTAGCAGCTGAACATCCCCTGACCAAGCTCATCATAAAAACTTATGATGACCAGCTCCTTCATCCAGGTGCAGAGAGGCTGTTTGCGGAAATACGGCGCACCTATTGGATTCTCAGAGGACGTCAAGCCATTAAGAAGCATCAGCACCAGTGTGTGGACTGTAGGAGATGGCGCGCCTCACCTTCTACACCCAAAATGGCTGACTTACCTTCATCGCGGCTGAGACTCTATAAGCGGCCGTTCTGGTCAACGGGCGTAGACTGTTTTGGGCCATACACGATAAAGATAGGTCGTAGAAGAGAGAAACGCTGGGGAATCATCTACAAGTGTCTTACAACCAGATGCGTGCACCTTGATCTCCTCCCTAGTCTTGACACCGATTCCTTCCTTATGTCATTACGCAGATTTATTGCACGCCGAGGAAAGCCGTACGAGATGTGGTCTGATCGAGGGACCAATTTCAGAGGTGGGCACAGAGAACTCCAAACGGCGTTTGAAAACATGGAGCCGGACCTCAAGCAGCAACTGGCTAAGCAGACTATCAACTTCTGCTTCAATCCCCCACACTCTCCTCATTTCGGAGGAGCATGGGAAAGGGAAATCAGAGCAGTGAAGTCAGCTCTGCAAGTGGTCCTGAAGGACCAAGTTGTGGTGGAAGAAGTCCTACTCACTGCTCTCATAGAGGTTGAGGGCATTTTGAACTCAAAGCCGCTTGGCTATGCATCGGCTGACATAGCTGACCCAGATCCCATCACACCAAATCTTCTCTTGATGGGGCGGCATGATTCGGCACTACCCCAGGCAGCTTACGGCCCCTCAGGCACTCTTTCTAACAGAAGATGGAGGCACAGTCAGGTCATCAGCGACCACTTCTGGAAGCGGTTCATACAGAACTACCTCCCAGGACTGCAACTCCGACAGAAATGGAGGAGGTCCACTGACAACATGGCTGTGGGACAAGCTGTTATGATTGTGGACTGTAACTTGCCTAGAGGCCTTTGGCCTGTGGGTACCATTGCCAAAGTTTTCCCAGGGATTGATGGCGTTGTTCGAGCTGCCGAGGTCAAGGTTAAAGACAGTACCTATGTTCGCCCGGTAACTAAGTTGGTGGAACTTCCCAAAGTTCCTGAGGACTCAAATGACACTGTTTCAAAATAGAAGGACTCTAGCGGGAGTGTATTTGCCTACAAATACAGGGGCGGCTGTTAAAAGTCCGCTTGTTCACTGTAGCTGGTTTATACTACGTTACCCATGATGCACCTCGGTATCTGTACTTCCGGTTGGGAACGTGTTCAGCGCAGCGCTGCACAGATGAGAGGTGTGTCGGAGGAGTAAGGTATTAACGTGCATTCGGTGTGAGTTAATACTGCGTGCGTGCTTACCATGTGAGTATTGTAAGATGAGAGTGAGGCTTGTTGACTTTATCTGTGTAATTTGCTATCGCTAAGAGGCTAGTCCCGTTGCTATCGCTAAGAGGCTAGTCTCGTTGCTATCGCTAAGAGGCTAGTCCCATGGCTATCGCTAAGATGCGTTTTGTTTGGCCTACTACAGGCAGCCTTGTGTTCAGCCCATATTTCATTCCATATACGACTTACTGTCAAGCATTGTGGTAGGTGGATGTAACTATTTACTATGTTTATTCTCTGAATCGTTGCAATCTGCAGAGGTCTGGTTTGCCAATGTATATACAAGCCAGAAATTCATTTATGGTCTTAGGGTGCCATCTAGTGGCCATGAGGTTATGGCAGATTGTATAACATTACCCTGGAAACCCACAGTACTGTATAAGGGGTACACTGCTATCCATAGTGGTTAATACAAATGTTTGTTCTTTCTGTTTACAGATGACCACACACACATACCCATATACACACTCACACCCCCGTTACCTGCATGTGAATACTGTAATGCCTCCCTACCAATGCTGTACATCCTGTTGATGTCATCTGCCATCTCTTTAGTAAAGTTATTTGAACTACATCACTGTGGAGTACCATTCCTTCTGACCGAGGACGACTCAGTTGAAGCGTGATCGGCAATCAGTGCAAACATACATTACACTAAGCTCTTCTGTCTAAAGGTGCAACGGGTTGAAAAATTAAGACGATGCAAAGTAACAAAAATAGCAGAAATGTAAACATGTTCACATGCTGGTACAAAAATGTATTTTGGTATTTATGGGTAATTTATTTCTTCAAGATGACTAAAAAAGGTGATAAATTATTTTATAGCTTTACTATTTAAACTGCATTAAGGCTTAAAGTTAGGCCATTTCCACTTTAACTCACTGGTAGGCTTAGTAGGCTTCACCCCTGTTAATTGACTGAACTGGATCTCTGCAGCATGTTTGTGGTGTTTTCAGATATTTTAGTGGATTTATCTGAAAGAAAAAAATAGATGGCCTGCTGTGCGGATCATTCATTTGCATGTTACTTAGCAATAATACCTGGTGATGGTGTCAGTTTAATGGAGCTATGCAGTATACTCCATTTGTCCATATATGATCAATTCTGCCTTAAAAACAACAACAACATGGCACAAACATGGCCAAATTACTAATGCTGATGTTTCACAACAAGGTATCACAAACCAGTGGGTTCATCTTTTATATACAGTCTATGATATTGACCAAATAGTCTTGAAGAGTAATCTCAGAAAGCAACTCCACACTTTGAAAGGTGCAGTGCATAACATATTGGCTAAGAGACCAGGATGTAGATCCCAGAGGCCATTAGTGGAGGAAAAAAAAAAAGCTAAATATGGCTTCTGAGGCAATCAAAAATCAAAAGAACTTGTGATATGAACCATTAGTCATTTGTGCTCCATCTGTGTTCAGTAGATTAGGAAAACTTGGGAGTACAATGCATGCTGTTGTTTGAATATCATGATGCCAGGAGGCTGATAATCTACAACAAAACATAATGGCTCTATTGGTTTTGGACAGAGCCATATTTGTGTCCGGTGTCTCCACCTAACAAGCCAATTAACTTAAGAGGTTCTGTCAACGGGCACCTCCGATGTCTGCCTATGGTCGTATGCCGGATGTGCAAGTCAGCATAAAGCACCCTCACACAGCATCCCCTCCATGAATTCCTTCAGTATTCCTCCTCAGTGCCATTGACTGGACTGCCAATGCTGCACTTAGAGTAACAGCGATTTTCACAGTAATCTTTTCTGATACTGAGTACTGGAATAAACACATTAAGTATTTGTAATCTGGCCTGTCATCTACGCTCGGTGCGTCAGATTTGTTTATTTCATTGTTTGCACTATACTCTATTTTATCTCTACTCTCCTTTTCATGCTCTAGGCAGCAGTGTAATTTTGTGCTCCTTCACACACCTTCTTCCTTTCATCTCTCCTAATGCTTCCAGTTGTGCATCGAGGCAGTGGCTCTGCTCCAAAGCAGGCTGAATCACAGTGATGGTGTCAGTGCTCAGCTGAGTCCCGGTCCCACCTCAATCTAAGCACAGCGCAGCCTCTTTTTCTGTTTTCTCTTTCTCATTTGTTTCCATTTTGTGTCAGCGCTCCCCTTCAGATCTATTTGTCGCTTTTCACCCTTTCCACCTCTCTCTGGTATAAGGAGCTATTCTTTTGTACTTTTCTCCACGTTGCCTATTTTCTCTCTCTGTCTGCATCTCTGACGCTCAATCCTGTCTTCTGCTTCTTTTACTCACCTTTTTCTTTTCTTTGACCTCCAAAGCCAACATCAGCCTCCAGACAATACTGCAGCGCATAAAGTAAAACACCAGCTCCTGGCTCTAGCTTTGGCAGGCAAGACTTAATGTAATATTAAAAAGGAAGTTTAAACCAAAGGTCCTTTGTTACAACATAATCTAATAGATCTACGGGAAGTTCAGTGACAACATAGAAGATCAAGCGTAACGGGATAAACATGTTAGGATCAGCTCTCTGCAGTGGCATGGGCCGGCTAAAGTGCTGAGCTGGTGATCGATTGAAATGATATTACACCAGCTTCGGCATGCATCCTGCATATACACGATGACAGATGATTTATTTGGTGTGAGCTAGTCTTGCAGGCTTAATCCACAGCAATGATTCAGGGTGTGTTGGGGTGCTTACGCTTTTGAGTATTAATGAGGTAATCAATCACACGCCACTTCACAGACAGTAAGGCACCAAGATGGAGGCATGAGATTAATTTGATAATGAAGTAAATCCTCCACCAAGACACTTATTTGGCAAATCATATATATTATAATCTAAAAATGGTTTTCTTTAATGTGATGTTGTGTCATATACAGCGTCCTAGCTACCAAAAACTGTAATCTGAGCACGGCTTGTTACCACAGACTGATCCAGGGACATTCAAGGCTATGTTTCTATGTATATTTAGAGCACCGCATGGGCAGAACATTCCCAGCCTCTACCATCTGCCAGCTTTTAAATATACGAGAGTCGTTCTCCACCAGCAAATTACAGCATCTCTCCCCCCAAAAAATATTTCATTACTTGATGCAAAGGGAGTGATTGCACTTGGGGGCGCTGATATTTCCCCTATGAGATTTCTCAATACGACTGCACCCATACCCAGCTCATTAGCTGAAACATCTGGTCTTTCCTGTCACTGTCAGGCATGCCAAGTTTCTCCAGCCACTGTTACTTTGTCTAAAATGCTACACATACGTACACGCATGCATGTACTGAAATAGATCCGAAAGGACATCTGAAAAATGTTATCAAACTAAAGTGAAGTATTAGTATGCTACAACTAATATGGTCGAATAGCTGCAAAACTTTGTACTAAGAGGTTTAAATAGGAAAATCGAGCCGTATGTTTATTCTAATGATGTCCTTTTAAAAGCCATACCAAAATGGATCAATTAAGTGCATCAGCAGAGGTATCTGAATGATTCAGTGCATATATTTTCTCAGGTTTTTCCACATACACAGAGCTAATTGTCGGATGTTGTCTAGACCTTGTGTGAGTCATTTTGTGTTGATGTTGCTGAAGTATATAATGGGTAATCTCAATTCCATCCCATCTTATCTCCTATGAGAGGACCTGCCTCTCAGCCTCCCACAGAAAGATCAGCAGGCCGAGGGAATCGAGGAAGGGGGAATTCAGGCAGCTCTATGAATCTTTAATTAGTCCCCTCTATACTTAGGCCCTCCGAGCATCTCCAGTTTCTGACATTTAGCTGAAATGTGCCCTTTGTATGCAGGGATGTGAAGAAGCCAAGGTCATCTGACTGATCACAGCGATATCAAAATGTATCTTTATTAGCTCATATGCGCTGTGTTGTTTTTGAGAATATGACTCAAACCTGATGAGTCATTTAAATGTGCAAGTCTTCATAGTAGGTGTCAGGTTTGGTTTGAGTTGAAAAGCCAAACCTTTTCTTTTAATGTGAATCACTGTCACTAACAAAAAAAGAAATAAATAGCAACAGTAGCGCTACATTAGAACAGCTAGGTAATTAGTATAAATCGTTTGCCTCTGTTTCACTGCTGGTTCCCAAAGAAACTGTGCAGCATGAGACACCCGTCTCAGGCTGGGTTTTCATCACTCAAATCAATGGCCCATTTCATCGAAATACAATCCTTCCCCTGTCTCTGCAGCAGGACGATTAAGTTCCGCTCAGATTCTGCTGACATAATTTTATTTCTTTCGTAAAGACCTGAAAATTGAGAAGGAAAAACTGGAGTTCACAAAAAAAAAAAAAAAAAAAAAATGAAGGCACACAAGTTAAGACAAATTACCTTTTCATCTCTACAATGACATTGTTCCTGTGACATTATGTGCTTTAGATTTTTGTGATCGGAGACAAATATTTAGAACATTTGGTGCCATTACTACGATGAAGACGACAATCCTTCTGAGGTATTTACAAAGAAAAACAGTAACGTGTTAAAAACCCTACTGGTCTTGAAAACAGCATATGCTTGCTTCATAATGCATGATGCATGATGCCAGCAGAGATTTGTTGAACCATATGGCACCTCAGTAGATTAAACGTTTCGGAGGACACTTTTAAGAAAGTAACTTTCATTTCTCCTTCAAGAAAAATTACAGCTAATAGCAGTCACAAAGTGAAGAACTGGACCCAGCATAAATATTGGCATCACTATAAAGGCGAACGAAACACATTCCTGCTTTGTAAACAGAGATAAAGTGCTGCTTTATTAGTATTCCTCAGAAACTTTTCCTCTTCCACCCACGTACCCATTGTTCTCCCTAAAGCTACTTTATCTTTTCACAAACATGTCATTTATACTAGTATTTTAAAAAATAAAGTAGGGATTATGTTAAGAAAAAAAAGCTAAATTACGCAGTGACAGCATAATTTGAATCAAAGTGATGTCTCCTCTACTAACGATATCTGATTTGAATGATTATGCTCATCATGACATCATGACAGTGCTCATTTTGGAAATGTAACGTCTTTGAGCAGATCTCCTGGTGTTTAGAAACATAAACAGACTCATTTTTCACTTCACCCCCGGGCAAAATGAAGCGCTGGAATCGTAGTTTTATAATGAATATTGAACAGCTCACAGTTGTTGGTATTTCTGCCTGAGGCTTTGTTTCTGTTCAAATTTTGCTTTCAAGCTTTCTATTAATAATTTCAAATTAAAGATTTTTAACACACGATTTGACACTTCCCATTAAATATTTTGTTTAAATAATAATGAATCAGCAATTAACCTGCTGAGACATTATGAAATATTGCAGAGAGAACATGTTCAACCTCTCATTGTGATCTTGTTTGGGATTTTTTGGTTTTAGCCCTAAATGATTGAGTGGCTACACTGATCACACAAGAGGTGACACCTACATGAGGAGCCTTACTTACTGTGGTGAAGTTCTCTGGACCACAGTCCTTGCCTCTGTATTTGCAGTCAAGCAGCATCTCCTCTATGTTATGACTAGTCCTCTGCACAAACTCCAGCATGTTGAAGGTCTTGCTGGGGAAAAACTTGGTGTTGCTGTCTGTGGGTTGCCCTATAGCGGCCATGAAATCATCAAAGTCTCCTTGTTCCACACCCAGGAGTCCAGCCATCCAGAAGATATCATTCCTCCGGAGCTGGGACTTTCGAAAGGTGTTGTAGTTGCAGAGGGTTATGGCTGGGAAATACATGACGGGACTGTCCATTTCATCCAGAATTGTAACATGGGGGTATTGATAATACTCGATCACACGGTCGGCCACTTGGAGCAGGAAGATGGAAAGCGAGGCGCTGAATGCAGCAGCCCAGAGCAACCGCCGGAAAGTCACTCCACCGGGCAGAAATATGTGGCTCAGGCCGTGGAGCGTACAGTTGGCCCCGAAAACAGTGATGTCTGATGGGGGACGTGGCGCTTCCTCCTCTGGAGCTCCCATTTTCTCCAAATTTTTCCTCAGTCAAGTTTTGCGGTTGTCAGATGTCGTGTGGCTGCAGCGGTGCCCTAACGAAAACTGATGGTAGCAGAGAGGTTTAGCCAACCAAGGGGAGGCTGGACAAGACAGTGTCTGGTTTCCCTTTCCCACCTGAGGGAGGGGAAAGGGTTGGATATCTGGAGCTGGGAAGCAGCAATGAACTGTAATATCAACCATTCCACAATAAGATCTTAGAGGGCACATTGAATGCAAGAGATAGAGTTTCAACGGGTAGCAGTGGATAGAGTCCAGATTGATGCAGCAGAAAGGCAAACGTGAAAGTGAAGCACATTACTGACCTCTGGTACTCAAATACTATTCTCTTCTGTTAAAATTCTTTTTCTAGTGGAAGCTTCCAGACATTTATTTGTGTTAACTTGTGAATACTTCCCTTTAACACTTGCATTGGGGACTTTTACTGTTTTATCTCAAACTGAATGATTCACTGTCATTTAATCAGTGGCAGCCGGTCAAAACCCTCGGAGACATCATAAATATGATGTCATGCAGATAAAAACATGGCTGTTTGACAGCCAGCTGACATTTTCAAGCTACAACAAGTGATGAATTCTCAATTAGCTTCACATTTAGCTTGAGATGCCACACACCTTAGAAGCTACACTGGAGTAATAATTTAGTGCTTTCTTTAATAGCACCTGCATAGGGATTGTTCTGAAAGGTCAAAGATTTGCTCCTTCATGGTTTTCAGTTAACTTTTAATTCCTCCTGACAGAATCTAAATATGACACCCGTGTTAATCATGTTATGAAGTGTGTAATTGGTAAGATTTTTTTTTTTTTTTTTTTTACATACAAAGCATTATGTTAGAGGGTAACATACATATCTGACTTATTTCTTTTAAACCATTGAAATGGGTTAAAATAAGTACACTAAGTTCTTGTCACTCAGTACACATGTACCTGATCCTTTAAGTTTAAAGCAAACATCTTCTTCTGTCCTGCCGCAGTCTCCTTATCATGAGTTTTGTAACTGCATCAATTATTAATGCGCCCTCCTGCATATTTTTTTACTCATGGACAGAGGTGTATATTTGCAGAATGTGAGCCTGAGGCTACTTCAGTTCACACTGGCGAGAATCTGTCTCGACTAGAATTGATCAGCTTAGAGGAGCATTCATTTAAAGCAAAGTTAATAAGGTAACTGATGCTGGGACCTCAGCCACAGCTTTAATGGCCTGCCTCAGACCAGCTTTCTTTCCCTACTAAGTAATCTCTTATATTTACTGATTTATATCTACTTCTTTGTGCTTTTTTGATGCTTCCATCTCACTTTATTGTTCCTTTTCTTTATTCAGCTATGTGCACTTACGTCCTTTAGTTGCTGCAAGTGACAGCTGACTTCTGTGAGTCGTATTGTCTTGTATTCATGATATGTGCATCTAAAAGTTTAAGCAACCCAGCAAAATTATTAGGTGACTTTTATTTGTCTCTTTGAGCACTTCAGCACTGTGTGCCAACATTATTAGATCGATCTATTCAAATCCTGTTCTGAATACTTCCACTTGTACGTCTATAACTTCACAAAATACCTAAAACTTGTGCACAGAGAAAATGACCTGAGTTCCATGCCAAGAATCTGCATGAGTGACGAGAGCTGGGTGGGAACCAAAACGATTGAGCCGAGGTCTGGCCCCAATCAGCCCAACAGCCTCCTCTGCAGTACGTGCCATTGTGTGCCCCCCTCATAGTGTATTAAAAAGGCAGGAGATTATTGGCTACTGTTAGATTATAATATTATTTTATGCCATGTTATACCCCTAATTAAAGATTGTGAATTATTATGTAGTTTTAGTTTGCATTATTCTCCTGAATTAGAAGAAGCTGATAACTATTGCATTAGTTAAACTGATTTGCATTACATTAAACTGCTGACTTGTTGTGAATGAATGATATTGTTTTATGATGCATTATACTGCTGAGTTATAAGAAATCTCATAAGATGAAGATCAGGGACCAACCCAGAAGTCACTGACACTTCACTAGCTGTAAACTATTGGTTTAGGAATAAGTGATGGCACTGAACTTTCTATTTCACAAAAGTCAATTTATTTAGGATATCTGAGGAAGTACTGATTTTATTTGGAGACACAAAGGAACATTTGGCACTTCCCTCATCTGACATCTGTTTCATTGTTGTACCCAATCATTCTACAACTGAAATGCCTTGGACTGCTAACCATTTCAGGCAAGTGGAGTGAACCATATTTTGCTAGACTCTCATCAGATTGGGGCTTCCTTTTATTGATCTTTGGAGAGAAGTCTTCATTACTGGTATTATTCAGGTCTTGTTCACATGTTTGTCCCAGGTTTCTCAGCTAAGAGGAGCTTAAACCCCAGATACTGTGAGTTCTTTTCACACATTGAGATCACTGATAACTCTCAGCAACGACGTGATCTCGTAGAAACAATTAGGTGTTATGGATTCAACTATAATTGCGACTCTTATTTTTTACTTTACTGGAAAAGATTTCTGCATTTTACCCATATTTTATTTTTAACTCAAAATCAAAATTCCAGATTCTACTACATGTTGGTTTTGCACCAGATAGGACGACAGATTTCAGGTGGCCCTGTGTCTTTCTCTATTACATCTGCCACTGCATCTCGATAATCTTTGTGTGGCTTCTAGTGGGTCCTGACCCTCTCATATTTTGAAAAATCTATGTTTGAATCTCCCTTAATAATTGTGTTAAGAATTCTCTCCGCCTTGGTCAAAAGTTGGGTATTAGGAAAAAGTGAAATAAATATAAATATAAAGTCCCAATGTGTAGAGCACACATTAATAAATTAGTCATGTTCCCTGTGAAAGTAAATGAGCCTAATTCTTAAAGACCCCTGAAATTATTTACTAGATGTTTATTTTTTGAATAAAATAAGAATCTGAGTTTAACAAAACATTTTAAATGTAAATATCAAGCTTACCTTTCTCTCTTCCATAAAATGTGCTTGTGGGCACGCCAGCCATTTTGAAAAGGTGGGAAAAACAATTGGCAAGGCCACACCCCCACACATGTGACATAATTTTAAAGGTACTGTTGTCCTCTCTAAGAAACATCAGAACTTAGAGGAGTGGCAAGTAGAGTATGAGAGCTACAAGCAAAAAACTAAATGTGTACTACAGTGTGCAAAAATGAATTACTGGGTCATCAGGGGGTCTTGAGGGACATTTATAAAAAAAAAAAATCCCACAAACCTTAAAAGTGCACTTGAAAAGCTCACACAAGAAGGTTAACCTAGCTTACCTAGAAGACCTCATCAGGGGGAGCACACTCCCCCTCTTTGAAGAGCTCACCCACTTAACTCGCATCCCAAGAAAATAGCTAACCCCAGATAAGGCAGCGTGATGTATCCCGAGATAACAGGACTGGGACATCTAAATAAAGGTGTGAAACAATCGCATGGAAAAGGTTATCAATTGACTTCAACCAAAATTAGGAACACTCGGTGCGGCAAGAATTAATAGCTATTAGTCTCAACACCCAAGGATAAGCAGAAGAGCATGATTGATATGATGGAACTGAGAGTTTGTTACACTTAACTTTTGCAAAACACAAATAAAACTAAATTGAAACTAAGGATTTTCAGAAAATAAAAACTAGACTAAACTAGCAAAGAATTGGTAAAAACTAATTACAACTGGCAAAAAATTGAAAATCTGGAGTCGAAACTAAATAAAAAATAAAACCTAATGAAAATGGCGAAAAGTTTAAAACCCTGGTGCAGAGATTGGCAAATCTGACCAGGAACGTTATAAAATGGATTGTCAGAACAGTCAGCGTTAAAGCCACATTTGACAGTCCATACTAGGATGGCATTGGACATCTTGGGGGTGGAAAGGGGTTGGTGTGACCAAGGTGTGGTTTGGCTTGTTGTATGTATATTTGAGATCATATGGCTCTGGATGGACCAGTTACCAGGGCATGGAAGGAGGACAGACTCATTAAAGGAGGAGAAGGCATTTCCTGGGATTGGAGATCCTCTGGGTGAGTGGTTGATTAAAAGCATGCATAAAATAGAAGTTATCTGTTGTTATTGATTGGTAATAGATTGATAATTGGCCACATTTACAGCTGTATTGACTTGTTGTGGACGTAGTCGACTTCAGGTTTAAACACTCTCATTAACAGGTTGAAAATAGCGACATTAAAGGAAGAGTATGCAGCGCCACCCTGTCAGACGCCAGTGATGGTGGAGCTCACTGATGAATCAGGTGAGCTGGATTCATGGCTGATTCAAAACTAAGATCCCCCTGCTGTGGTCAGTAAGGGGAGAAAAGGGGGAAATAAAATCAAGAATAAAAGAGGCACTTATAAACGTTTAGGTGTCAAGTGAAACGGGACAAAAGGGGGTGTTTTACTGTTATTTTAATGTCAGCATTATTATTGTATGAGAATCATGCAACAAGCATTGCATCGATGATCATTTATTGAAGCTTTTGACCTTATACTAACATCTGTGTTCCTGTGATTGTTATAACCTCTGATGAATCTTCTATTTACAGGTGTTAGGATAATGATATAATTTTTCATTGCAGGTGTAACCATGATCATTTTCATACATATTGCAACTTGTTGCTCATTGTAGAGTTGTGCTCAAGTTAATAAGGGTTAAAAGCTACAGTCAGCGCGAATGTCTGACTGATCTATGGAGGGAAAAGGCTTCGAGCATAGAGGGCTGCACGCGCTTACAAAACACTGATATCATGTTATTCTTTGTGATCTTTTCTTCAATTATGTCTTTAAGGTTAGTTTAAATAGTGGCAGTTAATTAAACGACATTTATTAAAATATTAAATACCTGAGTCAGAACGTTACACGCGGATCACCTTAAGAGTCTGGGAAACTTTGTAGCTGCCTAACTTTTTTTTTTTTTTGAATGTTCTAGCTCCGTTGATTTGACACATTGGAATGTGTCAAAAAAGGGGGGGAAGGTTGAGCTTTAACATCAAACAAGGATTATTTGAACAATTTATAACTTCATTTGTGTCTTTAATAATTTAGGAATGGTAAAGCTTAAGCTAATAGCGGTCCGAGAAGACGGACCTTTTAGAGAATCAGTGAAAAAGCATAAACTATCACTTTCATGTTTAATCATTACTCATTGAAATGAACTGAATAGCGCTTAGAAGATTTGTTAATTTCTTTGTCTTTTGTTAAAAAGAGCGGTTTCAATAATTTTCAGACACACCTTGCAAATGTGCTTATAACGAGTTGGCACTCGGCCTTTTGAAGGTCAGAAGCTTCGTTCGGCGTGACTGTCCGGACTGATAAAGTGTAGGAAACGCCTTGAGTGCAGAGGGCTAAATGCAAACACGCTTACACACACATAAGATATGATTAGAATAAGTCCCTGGGACATTCTGAATGTTTTAGACCAATTTTGAATCACTAGAAGGTCAGTAGATAACAACATTAGATTATTAGGGTTAGAAAGAGAGGTGTTTTGGTTTTCTGTCTCTTACAGAGAAAGGAACAGACACCAGACGAGGCCACAGAGATACGAGGGTCCTTCGCAGCAGAGACAGATACAGTGACTGCCGAGACACCAACTGGGTCCAAGGGTCATGGCGTTTGGGCTCCAGCTAGTCACTTCAAAAGGATGAATCCCATAAATACAGCAATAACCATGAAGGGGTTGACGGAAATCCGGAAACACCAGACCAACGAGGTTCGAGAGGCTCTTGGGCAAAAGGGGGACGCCTTCCTGTTCTTTTCTGGAGGATACACGGGAGACACAGGACCCGAGGATACACAGATCGTTGTTTGAAATAGGGGCAGAATAATCCCCTGATCTGTGTCACGACTGAAGGGTTGTCTAACCCCTGAGGTTGAAGTAAGAAGAACAGAGGATCACGCAACTGGACGACACTGGTAGCTGCAGCAATAAAATAAAGGTTAAGAGCTCTTCGGACAGAGGTTCTAGTCTACGTCTGAATGGTATAAGGGAACACCAAATAAAGCTGTGGGAGAACAGGGGAGTGTCATCTGGACCTGCTATCCTTGTAGTAATAGTTTGTCTTGCACCTGACTTGCGCAAACACAGAGGTCATCTTACATATGGTTTGCCCGTCAGGGGGACACAGGACCTCAGGAGTGAGAAGAGATGAACCCGGCCACACTGGGCTACAGGGTGTTTGTGAGGTCATTATTCTAATGACCTCATCAGGGGGAATTGTTAGATTATAATATTATTTTATGCCATGTTATACCCCTAATTAAAGATTGTGAATTATTATGTAGTTTTAGTTTGCATTATTCTCCTGAATTAGAAGAAGCTGATAACTATTGCATTAGTTAAACTGATTTGCATTACATTAAACTGCTGACTTGTTGTGAATGAATGATATTGTTTTATGATGCATTATACTGCTGAGTTATAAGAAATCTAATTTGTCTGAGTAGAAGAGAACAGAGTGTGCTGGAGTTTTCTGCCCCATTTCAGCAGGAGCAGATAAACAGGGAGCCAAGGTCGTAGCTTAGGCGCTGTGTGAGAGAAAGCATGTGAATGTTTAGGCTTTGTATGATAAGGTGGAGGCACCAGAGGCTATAAAAGTTTGAGCAATGCTCCACCATTTTGAGATTTTGAGGCTGTCTGCATCAGTGTCCATCTCCCACGTGTGTGATCATTAAATCATCGTTTGACTCAACCCGGCCGGACCAGTGTTGTTATTGTGGTTTTTCTCTTGTCTCCATCCCCAATACTTTGAACCTTAACACTACACCAACACAATCGTCACTCACCATCATATGTGGTGAAAACTGGACTTTAAGCAGCATGTGCAAAGGAGATGCAAAAGGAGACGACCTCACATGGGAGATCATCAAAAATTAAAAATTAAAATCAGATATGGTTTTTGCTTTTTGTGGGTGGAACAGCAGAACGTATTCATCACATCTAATAACAACCGTGTTACAAAGGATTTGCAACCAATTGGAAGTCCAATAGCAAGCTCCCTGTAAATTTTAAGATGTTGCTTCAACACATCTCTGACTCCAATTTTCCTTCTCACCTCTGTTTTGGTCCCCACCAACTCTCAGGAGAAATATCTGGTTCTTCACCTGAAAACAGTTTCACAATGTTCACCAGCTAGTTGCTAATTTTTGTTTCTCTGCAGTTTGGAGGCAGGCGAATCATTCTGAACCAGACTTTCATGAAAGAAAATCTGCCTCCTGATGCTTGTGAAAGCAGTGGAAATGAATGTGAAAGAAAAGGCTGTGGGCAATACGACCGAATGAATGAACTGAAGGCACTAAAACACTTTGAGGGTAAACTGCAGGGTGACTCTTGGTTACATTACGACAAACAACACAACAACATTGCTCATTACTCACCGTCATTTACTTCTCGGCTAATGTAAAAATATTGATCGGTGCAGCTTTAAGAGCTCTAACATTATTAATTAAGTTGTTACCTCCCCATATGCACTTAACACTGTCATAGCCCTAACTCTATCATTTAATGTGTGCCAGCCGGAAACGGACTGTACGTACACCATCAGTCATATGCAGTAAGTACTGATGGTACGTACTTTTGCATGCATAGTGCACATGCACTCATATTTATCATTTTATTTTGCATTTCTTTGATTAAAAAAGGTGTCCAGCACTACGCTTTTTGTCACGTTTTCTGTGATCAGTGTGACACAAACTGTAATGTCCATGAATATAAGGCTTGTCTGCAAACCCACTGGCTAGTCTGCTGACTTAACCTCTTGGGCCAACAGCTGATTTTTTTCAATTATTCCTGTGTAGCTGCACATATCCAGGGATAAACTTCCTGTTCACCCTTCGGTCATTGTTTATAGATGTACAGCATTATTTTTTGCCTTTTCTTGCCAACTATTTGTGTGTTTTAATCTTTCTCTCTCTTCTCTCCTTTCTCTCTCTTTCCCCTCACCCCTCAACTGGTTGTTGGTAGCTTTCTGTCCCTCCTTGAGGCTAGTTTTGTTTTGCTGGAGGTCTCTTCCTGTTAAAAGGGAGTTCTTCTTCACTACTGCTCCCAAGTGTTGCTCATAAGAGAGCCTCTGATTTTCTAATATAGTGGGCTCTTCACCTTACAATATAAAGGTGGAATAATTGCTTATTATTTTTTTAACCTTTAATAAAACTCTTGAGATTAAAAGGATTTTTTACAGTGTCCAGTCCAAGAAGGACAGCAGTACTGTCATAAGTTGCATAAATTAATATAAATTAATAGCACATAGATATATAAATCCATACACCAGTTAAGTACTGGCAAAATAAATACATGAATTAATTAATTAATAAACAAATTAAATAACCACAACCCAAATGTATAAACTTCAGTGTCAATATAGAACAAATGCCTTAGTAAAAGTAATGTTCTATTCAGGCAAAACATCTGCAGTCAGCACGTCAAGTCATTTAACATGGCCTTAAATTCAGTAAGTAATAAAATTTACTGAATTGAACAAAATGTTTCGAATTGACCGAATAGTTTTAGTGTTAACAAAACTAAACTGCAGTCAGAATGTGGTGTTTTTTCAGTCTCCAGATTAAGCTCAAGCCTACAAAGCAAACGACCAGCAGGAACCAAAAAGCTTTAAGTTGCGCGCATTCATATGCAAATATTTGTTTGTAGTGATTAAGGTCAAATAATGCGCTTAGTGAAAATTGCTAAAATATCCCTTTAATTTTTAAATCTATTCCTGAATTCAAAACAAACAATGTGATATTATAGGATGGTGTATGAATAGCATGCCGGTGGGGGCCCATTTCGCTCATTATTTTTACAAATAAATATTCTACAGACTAAAATAACACATAAAAGGTCAGAGTGTGGGTTCGTGACATGAAATGACGAGCAACACGCTATGTTGCAACATCAGGATGCAACAAAAACTAATCATTTGTTTGTTGTTTTCCCACCAAATGCCATTTAAAATTTGACACATGCAATAAAATAACAGACAAACAACCTCAAACCTCGATGGGAGTTCTTAAGAAATCAAGAAGTTCAGAAAATATTTTAAAGGTGTAGCACACTTTAGTCGAGCATTGACGTGTGTGTACATAAAAACAAAAAGGGAACCAGAAAGCTCTTAAACCTTGAAGATAGCCAACCAACAGGAGAAAAAAAAAAAAGCATAAAAATGTGAAACTATAAGGGTTCAGATAGAACAACTTAAAGAAGGTATCTTTAAACCATGACTTAATGTACAGGCAGTTTGCTGAGGCACTGAGACTTTCTGTTTGTGAATTCATTAGAGACTTCTTCATTATGCTTTCAGGAAAATCAGCACTGATGTTGTGTAAGTACCATCTCCGCTCTTCTTTATCATCTCTCGGGAAATGGAATTATCTTTCTTCAACTACAACAAACGCTAAAGTTGTCACAGTGTATTCGTGTAATTAATAGGTGCACTCTAAGTGAAGTGCAAGCCACTGCTCAATCAATACACTGTGGAGTTTTTCCAGCTGCTTTAAGTTAAGTGTACTGGTTAATGCGCTGCCGCAAGAAATCAGCAGTTCAGTACATCATGGCTTCTCTGTGGCCTGGGACCACCTTCTTTCACTCTACAGCAAGAAGAAAACGGAGCTGAGGCTGGATTCACACGTGTCATGGTTACTGATGTCAGATATCCAAGTCCTCCTTCTCATCAGCCACTTTGTATCCCGACCGTGTCGAGACTGTCAGTGCTGAATCTGACAAAGGGAATGTTATAGGTGACTACTGGAACATCTTTTGAAAAAGTATAAGGTTCGTTTAAATACTGACTGTGGAGGTAAAGTGTCAGACCTGCCCATCCGAAATCTTCCGAAAATCCTAATTAGCTTGCTATCTTTGTGGCAGGAAGGCCAGCAGTCACAGCTGGGAGGTACAATGTCCTGCATGAGTAGAATTCAAGCCACAGTGACTTTATGTAAGTGTTGCCCAACTGTCTTCCCTCATTCCTCTCATCACATGTCGACAAGTCCTTTCATGTATTTCCAAAATCAAAATATAGAAAAGGAGCCAAGTTTGAAAGTGCTGAGCTAACACATTAATGTGACGACACTTTTCACATCAATAAGCTTTACAGAGATAATGATGAACAAGTATGCAAATAGGCTCATTAAAATGCAGGGTGAGAGCTGGATGCTGGAATTCATCTCAAAATGTTTTAAACCTCAGACCCCCGAACCTTCTGGGAGTTAGGCTTTAGGGTTCGCCTAAGTGATGACGTCTTTTAGTGACCGGAGGGACTGAATGCTAAATAGCAAAAAACAAAAACAAAACAACAAAAAACAGAAGAAAACAAATAAGAAAAGCCACTCAATGATCTAAACTCATAGTCTGCTTTCTCTTCTTTCCCAGAACTTTTAACCATTGTCAATCTCATCAAAGTGTGCAAATGCAACTGCTGTGACTGACAGACTGTTGTTGGGTTGCACATAATGTTATTTCCATTAGATCCAATGATGTAAATCATAAAACATTAAACATTAAAAATGTCCATTACAATTTCCCAAGGCGTGTTGCAGGAAATGGCTTGTTCTGTCCAACAAAAGTCCATTATTCCAAAATATTTAATTCAGTTCAACTTCGGAATTTCAACAGACATTCACAGTTCAGGCCCGAAGCAGTGGATGTTTAATCTTTTTAAGCACTCAAATGATGACTTAATTATGTAAATAGTTTATCAGAACAGAGCAAAAATGAATGCAATTTGTGCAAATGTGCAAACAGACTGATCCTCAAAACCTTCTATTTGTTAGGGGCAGCCAGAATAAAAACAAGGAGCTGCAGTTTAACAAAAGAGGTCCCCTTTGACCAGCACTATTTTATTTTCTTTTTGCAATCAAAACACCTCATTTCCATGAGCTTCTATGGTGCAAAAACAATTTTAGATTTGCCTTTATTTCATTCTGCACGTATGCAGAAGTACTCACTGGTCATCTGAATAAGCCAGGACTACATACTACTCACACATTTTAATGCCAGTGCAGTATCTGCAGCTACCATCCGCTGGTCCACTTTCACATCATAAGAAGTGATCAGATTTTTAAATGGCAATAATCAGAGTCTGTGGCCTCAGTGAGTGTACAGCGCAGCTGCTTTCTCTTATGGCAAGCAGGAAATGGGCAGCGATTAATGAGGAAATTCAATATTTCAGTATTGACCCAAACACAGGAGAATCCTTGATAAAATGGCTGTCACATTAGCAAAAGGAAGGTGCTCGAATTGGCGCTTGCAAAGATGCAGTGGTGTACACTGTATCTTTGCTTCACATGCATTACGGCTTCAGAGGAGACAACGATCTTTGTATTTCGTAGTAATGACAGAAACCCTCCCCAGTTTGTTTTAATACCTAACTCCATGCTGACAGTTATTCATCAGGCACAAGCGGCGTTCTTCATACAGCTGCCAAAGTAATCACACTGAGTATGAAAGGCTGAAAAGCTTCACTGTGGGTACTTCAAAGAGCTTTCAAAAATACAGCAATTACTGTAGCTCTAAGCACAGTTAAGGGGAATAAAAGGTGACTTTTCCCTTATCCTTTTAAGAGAGCAGTTTGGAAACAACGCTCTCAAGAAGCAAATCTTAAAAAACAACAACAACAAAAAAAAAATCCATCTGATACATTTTTGTGCATGGTGCGAAGATCCGGCCTCTTCAAAGAGTGAACTTTTCAGAAATGTATAAAACTAATTTCACAGGTTTGTCTAAGGGTCAGAGAACACTGCTGTAGCATTTTATTCTCAAATAAGACAATATTCTATTTTTCTGAATAACTCCATTTTCCTCAAAGTCATACACGAGACAAGCCTGTAACCTGTGCTGTCATCACCAGACGACCTTTTAAGTCTGACGAATGACGGACTACTTCAGCTTCAAGAGAGGATAAGAAAAGTCCAGGTCACTTTCTAGGAAGCACTTTAATTCTCTAATCTTTGAGGATGAAACTTAAAATTAAACGTCCATCTTAAAATCGAATCAATGGTTACTTTTACCAGTATGTGAGGTGATCCTTAACCTGTGATAATAGACACTTTTCTCCAGGGCTATCTGGATAATGAAGGGGAGGATCTTAATTTGCTGACTTAGTGGAATTTGTGTTACATGGTATTGTTGGAGCTTTTATTTCTGAATCTGTTGCTCTTACCCCCCTGCCTGAACAAGGGCTCAGGTCTCCAGGAAATTACAGTGAATAGTCCATTGTTCAAAAGTTCACTGACTCCATGAACACAAGAAAAATATCCAGGAAGCTCCACTTGAAGCTCCACTTGATGAAATCACTGATAACATGGACACTCTAGGTCTGAGAGATGTTTCTAAATATAGCTTTCTCTGTCCTTTTCTTGGTTTCCAGCCAAATTTAGCAAAGTGCTGGCTCTAACTGAGTCCAAGTGTTGTACCTCTTATAGAGAAGAATGTTTATTGAAAATCCCATCAGGCTGAGTCAACCCAACTAGGAAAATTCCAAAATTTCGAAAGGGAAAGCTTTCATATATTCAATATCCATTACATACAACGTGAAATATTCCAATCTTTTTTGCTTTAATTTTCATCAGAAATATTTCAAATTATTAGAATATTTAATTTACAGTTTGAGTAAATTGTTTTTCACACAGTATACATGGCATGTATTTCTCTGCTTTGTTCAGTAAACGTAACAGCAATCATGGGGAAGGCTGCTAACTTGACAGTTGTCCAGATGACAATCAACAACATCCTCCATGAGGAGGTTAAGCCACAGAATGTTAGTACTGAAAAGTTTGCAGACTGCTTTATTAAAGCTTATTTAGATCATTGGAGGGGAAACGTCACAGGAAAAAGGTGTACAGGCAACACAGATGATCACAGCCTTGTAAAGATTGTAAAGAAAAGATTGTCCAAGGACTTGGACGTGAACTGAGGCCGATGTCAGTGCATCAAGAGCCACAATGCTCTTGTGGCTCTTGATTCAGGATGAGAGGAGCAAATATCACATTCCTAATCTGAAGCAACTTCTGAAACACAGACAGTGTCAGAAGCAGCTTATCCTGGTAAAGAGAAAAAGGAACTGGACTGTTCTGTGGTCTAAAGTCCTGGTTTCAGAAAGTAGGTTTTACATTTCACTTGTAAATCAAGGTCCTAGAATCTGCAGGACGAGTGAAGAGGCATATAATCCAGGGTGTTTAAAAGTGCAAGGTGACATTTCAAATTTTTAGTTTAATTCAATTCAATTTTATTTATATAGTGCCAAATCACAACAGCAGTTGCCTCAGGGTGCTTCACATTCTCAGGCAAAGACCCAACAATAATACAGAGAAAACCAGAAATCTACCAGATGCTTCCATCTGCTGACAAGCTTTATGGAGATGCTGATTTCCTATTACAGCAGGACTTAGCACCTCGCCACAGTGCCAAACCTAGTACCAAAAGGTTTGTTGACCATGTTATTAATGAGCATATTTGGCCAGTCAGCTCTCCTGGCCTGAACCCACGGAGAAGACCACGAGAAACACCTGACCTCAAAATACCATCAAAGCAGCCTGGGCTTCAGTCACGCCTCAGCAGTACCACAAGCTGATCACCTCCACAACACCGATGCAGGAGCTCATGAGGAAATGTAGCCCTAACCAAGTACTGAGTACATTACATTTCTGTATTGTAAATTCTTGTTTTGTGATTGCTCTTAGGCAATATACTAATAATCTGAGTTACTGGGGTTCTGGTTTTCATGGGCTATAAAACATAATCATCACAATTAAAACACCAAATTCCTGAAATGCTTCATTTTACATGTAATGAATAGAGAATATATGAAAGTTAATCTTTTGGAATTTCAATTATGAAAAAAAAGATCTTTTTTCAGATCCAGATATTCATTTTTTTTGAGACACACTAATATGAGGCATCAACATGGTATCTTACTGCAAAACAACTCACTGTAGGTTGGTCCAATAACGTAGGCAGGATCATAATTTTAAAAATCCATTTGGCAGCAAAAGCCCAGAACTCTGAAGCCAAGGACTTACAAGCCACCGTTAAGAGAGCAGTCTTTCTCTCATTGTAGGCTGGACAGTGACCACTTCTTTAAATAATCTGAGAAATCAAAGGAACCAAGGAAAGAAAGAAAACATGACAGTCGTGCTTGTTTTGCATGTTTGGTGAGTAACAGACAATATGAGAGACGTTCTTTTCGTTTGCTCTATAAGAAGGGAAAATAAGACACTTAGCATTGAAGGCTGCAGCTTTTTTCATCCTTCATGTTTTTGCAACAAAATTACAATTTTAAATCTTCATATGGGTCATGACGTTTCCATGCAACTCCAGCATCTTACAGAAAAAAATATGAGCAATGTTTATTATTGCCCCATTTAGTGTTGAGAAAGGCAATAAAGCAGGGGGAATGCTTTGTAACTGACAAGTCACTACCCACGTCTGTGCACTGTCTTTCTGCTTCTCAGTCAGATGCACTCTTTGTTTGTCTCGTTCCATTTCAAAACACCAAGGTAGCTACATGTACAGCAAAAATGCTCAGCTTGAGGCTTCATAACAAGACATCTATAATCAATGGGGAAAGGCAAGATGGCTACTTTTATATACAGTCTGTGCACCAGACAGGTAATGCATGTGTTGTGTGGTTAGGCAACGTGAAACTGTACAAACAAGAGAAACTTGCAAAGTCAAAGACTATTACACTCTTTTGTTTTCCACCCTTCAAAATATGTGGGAGGAAAAAAATATCCTTTGCAGCTATGCAATGTCATGACATTGCAGTTCTCAGTATGATCAAATGGCTGTCTGTGAATATCAAATAGTATTTCTACTTCGAATGAACCTTAAAAGTAAAGTAAAAAGTTAAGAGGACAGTCTTGAGCAGTCCATTGTTACTTTGACCATGGAAAGAGTAGTTTGACAAAATAAACTGAACTGAAGGTCTGCATTCTAATTCAATTTTATTGACATCACCAATCACAACAACAGTTGCCTCAAGGTACTTTATATTGTAAAGCAGAGAAAACCCCAACATTAATATGAGCCCCTACGAGTCAGCACTTTGGTGACAGTGGGAAGGAAAAACTCCCTTTTAACAGAAAGAAACCTCCGATAGAACCAGGCTCAGGGAGGGGCGGCCATCTGTCGCGACCGGTTTGGGGGTGAGCGGATGATGATGGGACAAAAGACATGCTGTGGAAGAGAGCCAGAGATTAATAATAACTAATAATTAAATGTAGAGAGGTAGTGAGTGAAAAAAGTGACTGAAGAAGAAACACTCAACGCATCATGGGAATTCCGCAGCAGCGTAGACCTATTGCAGTGTAACTAAGAGGGGATTCAGGGCCACCTGATCCAACTAACTATATGCTTTTTAAAAAAAAAAAAACGTTTTAAGCCTAATCTTAAAAGTGAGAGCGTGTCTGTCTCCCGAATCCAAACTGGAAGCTGGAAGCATCTTAGCAGATGAACTGTACTCTGTTGTTGTCACGTAAATAATTGGGGAACAGCGACAGCAGTCGATTTTACATTTTGGTAAATAGGCAGAGTTTAGACATTCTATTCAGTGGTGAAGACCGTGAGACGCTTTTGAACCCTGACTGAACAAATATTTTGGACAAGGCTCTTCTGTTCTGCCCCTCTATCAAGCAGAGAAACACGCTCATCCTGCTTCTTAATCGTAAAAAATTCATGAAGTATCTGTTGTGATGTTGACTGATGGAATCCATTTATCACTCATCATTATAGCTAAGTAGTTTGCTGTATTTAGTCAGTATGATATCTTTAAAGCAATGCTGATACCAGTAAATAGACTTGAGAATTTTGGCGGCCCCACAGTCTAATGTCCTCCGTGCCTGTCTTTGCACTGCGGTATAAGTCAGCTAACTGGATTAGCACTGACAATCAAAAAGAGGAATTGGACAGTGCACGTCAATAAAGAATTACTCCCTTTTCGCATTAATGCCTAGGCGTAAAGTTTGCATGGAGAGCGCAAGCTTGCTTGTGACTCACACCCACAGCCATTAATTATAGTGGCTATAAATTGCTTCAGACCAATTAATATACTACTGGAGGGAGCTTGATTGTTTTGATAGCTGTCTAACAGTTGTCTGGAAAATGAAACAGAGGAGAAAGACAGAATTACTGGAAAGGCTGATGACCATGAAGTGCTGCGTGGTTTTTGTCTGCTCACTTCTCTCTCGGGGAGACTGGCTAGAAGTCCTTCAGAGGGACGTGTGACACCTATGCTGGCTGGATGTTCGACTTTAAAGGCTGACAGAGGCAATCAGTCACTCCGTCCCTCCCCTGGTATTCATTATGTTGTTTCGGTTTAGACTTGTGTTTACTTCTTTCGCAAATTGTAACACATCCCCCACTGTGCCATTGGTTAGAGAAAGTAAATAAGAAGACGTGATGACATTTAATTCGGGTAAAAACAGACAAGGAGGACCTTTTGAATAGGCTTGTAAGGAACAACCTTTATAAATTGTCTTTATTTAGTGGACTTTCTTGTTAATTGCAAAATAACAAAAGGAAAAAAGTCTTAATTTCACTCTAATTTTGGAGGTTTGGGCATCTAATTTAATTTTATTGCTATTTTATTTTGATTGATGATTGATGTTTTTCACTCCACCAACAGCATTACCATTAATTTCCTTATGTATTTGTATTTTATAAGATCTAATTGTAATGAATCTTAAATGCTGATTTAATATTTTTGTACGCTTCTTAAAGTAATTTTAATTCTTTGATGTTTGAAAAGTGCTACATAAACAGATCTGCCCAGTCATCCGTGCACTGGATAAACTGCAGAAGTTACTTGTTTACATATTTAAATTTGTCTCCTGGTTTTGTTAATAAACCTTCAAAGACAAATGCGTGGTCTCCTCTGGTAAGCTGAGGCGTGACAGACAGACAATTACCTTCTTTTTGTATATCTGACAGGCACCTTTAAGCTGAGATAAAATAAATGAGGACATAAGTCCACTTGGGAATCAGGGGAATTAGAGTCAGTATTTTTACTGATTTCGAGAATCTTTCCTTATTACAGCTGATTGTTTGCTGTGGAAGAGAACTGTCAATGGGATGCAAGCTTGAGTTAACTAATCAGGCTATCTGCGACCCGTAATGGCTGTGTAAGCATGAGGAATTCAATTAAACTGGGCAAGTAAACATTCACTCAGCTACAACCTGTGACATTAATCCATGCGAACACCCCGCTGAACCCTTCTTCTCTTATTCCCCCGGGATTAACTAAATCAGTCTTTCTAGCGGTTAACCAAGCAGGACAGAAGCAAGCACATTGAGGCTTATAAATATGAAGCATTTCACCCTCAACAGCAATTTTCCAAAGGAATTCAAGCTGTAAACGCAAACGCTCTCCTTATTTAACTTAAACGAGTTCATTTTACTCAATTTATTCTAGTTGTTAAAGTTTATTTACTTCTTTTCGGTCGTCTGTATGTTTTGCCTTCATGGTGAAGAGTATATTTCTGCATAGTTGTTAATTTGCAAGCCAAGTCAAGAACACTTCAGCAATGACTTTGCAATTAATATTAAAAATAATTGCATTTATTTACAAATAATTTCACTAAACTGAGGTTGCATGAAGTTTATTTAAGTTAAAGTTAAGTGGATCGCCAATTTCTCAAATGTTATAGTGCACAGTGTCTGAAACATGTTTCGGAAACAACTGGAAATTGTTTTGGGCGATAAAAAAAAAAAAAAAAAAAAAGTAATAACACCAGACCTCTCCTGCTACCTCCAATTTTTTACAGCTTCACTGATATCTAGGTATCTCTGTCCCAATTTCGCCACTTTTGATATTACCTTGAGGGCGCAAAAAGCACCGGAGCTTATTGTATTGGGTGCACGTCTACTCTCAGAGCAGTATTTCGTGCGTGTGTCTGAGCCTTTTAACAGACAGTAAAGTGACAAGCTTCCATTATCCTTTTCAGCTGCCTCCTTAACGAGCTCTCCTGAGTGCCTCAGAGCTATCTGCTGCGCATCTCCACTGTTCATCCACCAAACGCTCGCCATCGTCACAGTCCCCACAAGCTGACTGCACCCCCTGGGTAGTACCGTCTTCAAGGCCTCAGCTGCTTCTCCAACAGAGATGGAGCTTTTACATTTAAACAACTGCACTGGCTGTGTATATCTGTAAAACACAAAGTAGAAAAGCTAAATGTTTGATGATATAGCTGAAGACACTTTTCTCCCTTTCAGTTAAGCAATCTGTTGGAGTATGACAGCAAAATTAAATGTCAGGCAGTGGACTGACATAGTGAATGGGGAAAAAAGCAATTCTTAGAAAAAATCTTTTTGTGCCATGTTTCAATTATTAAGGGCTGGCAGCAGGTGGCAATGTTTATTTAACCAGGGCCAAAACATAGTTTCTATTGTGTCTGAAATGAATGTGATAGGGAGAAGAAAAGTTTATTCTACATAATACACTCAGCGATCTCTTTATTTAGCTGCCTTGTAAAACCCAATGCAATAGCCCAGCCATAGTTTTTATCTCACAAAGACAATACTGTCCACATTTGCCTGACGCTGTCAGAGAACTATGAATTTCTGTATAATATTGAGGCTGCAGATTGCAATGATTTACACACATGAAAGGGAGGATATTACACATATTACTGAGGTTGTGATGCATTGTATTAAAGCCTTAGAAAAACGCACATATGTGAAGTAACATCCTGCAGAAACTAGTATTCATAAGCGTCAGTAAAGCAGAATACGGCTGTGCTTCTGTGCCAGAGTAAATTGGATTGCATTGGAAATGTGAATCTCATAAAGTTAAACACTGGGAAGCCATGGCTCAAATATTAAAGCTTGGTGGAAAGAAATTGCAGGGTTTGTGGTTTGATTCCCAGCTCCTTAATGTTCCAATGTGTCCTTGGGGAAGACACTTAGGCGGCTACCAGTGGCAGCTCAGTATCTTGCATAGTATTGGCATGTGAGTGTTTAGGTGTGAATGCATGATTGAGAAACAATAAAGCTGTTTGTAGAACTTGGCTGGCTACAAAGATGCTACATAATCACACCGTACTCGGTGTTTTTATTTAAAAACAACACAACATTAAAGGTACAGCATGTACATATCTGGCATATCGACTGGCTGAAATGAAAACACAACAATACACAAGTGTAATTCCAAAAATGTTGGGCTGCTGGGTGAAAAGTAAAGAAAAACAGAATGCATTCAATTATGGGTTATGAAACCCATAATTTGATCTCTATTGAACATAGAAAACATGTTTAAACAATTAGACAATCTACCATTTTAGGTAATAAACAAGATTTCTATTTTAATTTCCTGAGAGCAATGCATTAAAAAATGTTGGGACAGGGCCGTATTTACCACTGTGCAGCATCCACCCTTCTTTTTAACAGTCTGTAACGGGGACCTTGGGTGAGATGTTGTTTGAGTCTTCACTGTTGTCTTTGTCAGAACATACTGTTCAGTGACATGGTCTTTGTGACTGAACAGTATGTTCCTTTGTTCCTTAGTGTCTCTTTGGCCAGGACTAGTTCAGCCTTTCTGGATCTGCATTTGGGTCCTGGCTCACCACTTGACAAACTCATTAACATTTTACACAGCATGATAACTTCTTTAGAATTGGATTTGCATTAAACACAACATTCTAAAAACATATGATCCATCCTGGGAAACGAGGCAAATGAAGTAATTAACAGTGTGCTGGGAAATCCTACTAACTATACAGAGGGGCATACGCACACATGGGCTGTGTGCTTTCCATTACATAGTAACTACTGTGCCCCAAATCATTCAGTTAGTCCAAGCAAACAATCTATTTATCTGTCTTGGTCCAGATCTGCAGCAGAGACGAGCCTCCAGATTAAGGCTCAGTGAACACTTGTCTGTGTTCTGCGATATGTTATTTTATTTTTGTTCCCATTGACGACATATTCAGCTGCATTTATTTCAAAATGACTAAGGCGCACAACTATAAAAACACTTTATTCATATGATTGGATAACTGAACATCAATAAATGAGAGCTGTCATTCATTCATCTTCAGGCATCTAAGAAAGCTAGAAAATCATGCCTGTGAGCTCTTAAGAGTAGCATTGCAAAGAGGGCACTTATACATTTCTGACACCTGAGAATTTCAATTTAATTTAAGTTCACTCGTGTGAGAGATTACAGCGGGTTTGGGTGCCTCTGAGAAGTGCCGGGACACGGCAGTGGAAGAGGACTTGGCTTTCCACCTATTACTCTCAAGCTGCCATGACCAATAGCATACGGCAAGCAAGCCTGTCCACCCATGATAAATGCTCTTTGGGCAAATCTGTGGGTGACAGAAAAAAAACCTTGCCATGTGGTGCCATTTGTCATTATAAACACAGCCTACAAATTAAAGACAAATATTTTCTCTGACACAGTAATCACATCTGAATGTAAAGTGTGAAGGAACAGAAAAGAGAGAAGTGGTTTTACCTATATGCGTTTCAAGCCTGCATTGATTTACCTGTGTAATCAGGGCGGCTAAGTTACTGTTATGCACCCAATTATTAAAACCTACTCCTTTGAACATAGACCAGATGCTCAGTCAGTCATAGAAAGACTGTTAATTTTAATGATCAATTGGTCTTTAGATTTCCGTCCTCTCACACTGATTATGCAGTTTGTGTGCAGCCTTGTGTCATCAGGGCGTGAGGGAAACAGTATTAGGCCTATTTAATACAGACTGGTCCAATGATAGGCACGTTCTGATGGATGGGAAGGGAGGGCTTTGGTTTCAGGGCTGCAGCTTTTTAATTCGTGAAGGATCATTAGCTGGAGAAGGCTTCGGCTTGTAGCTCTGGGGGGTGCAGAATCAAATGGATGCGGCACAAAGAGATACCTCTTCATCTATCTCTTTGCTGTTGTAGCTCTCACAGCTGGTAAGAAGAGGATATTATTTATGCACCGTGATGCGATGTGGACCATCACTGTAGACAATAAGTTGGCACGTGGTGGGTATTGACATGAAAACTACCTTTCCGTGTGATTTATGTTAGTTTTGAAATACAGGAAGGAAGGAACGCCGAGTGAGCTTGACTCAAGCACTATGTATCTTGGGCTTGTCATCCTATCCCCCTCCTACACACACAGCAATGTGTGTAGGCTGGGGTCTCACTTACCGCTGTAATGTAGATTCATATATGCAAACGGTGTAGACAACAGATTCAGATTTGCCTACAGGGTAAAAAAATGGATGCTCCAAACTTGTCTGCTTACTACCGGTAACATGACTTCAGTGGAGATTTTTTTTGCCTCATCGTCAGGTTTATTTCACAAGTAATACAATGTAACAGGGGAAATTACCCAAACTCCCCAGTACCATAATATGATAACGTTTCGTATCTTTTATGTATCTTTAATTTGATTTTGCATTCCGTTCCTCTGCCTACCTCAGAGAAAAACCCACACTTAGTCACAAATACTGTAATTTTAAAATAGTTTTCACACCCCAAGGTGCTGCTTTCTGTTGTTTAGCAGGGGTTAAATGAGCCTTTTTTTCCCTTATACCTCCTGCATTTTAAACAATATCCACTCTGCAGCTGTAGATGTTGTTTATCCTTGTGCCTACTCATGTGGTACCTTTTGATATCCCATACTCCACTTACACCCCCCCCCCCACAGCCTGCCCCCCCCCCCCCCAAATCAATAGCAAAGAAACAATACAATCAAGTGCCTGCAGCAAAGCATTCATTCTATTGAACACATGTCTTCGTAGCGATTGCTCCAGGAGATTGAGTATAATCATAACACACCCCACATCTTCCCTCTTTCCCTTCCTTGCTTTAAAAAAAGGAAAGAAAGAAAAAGATTTACACTGAAACAAATGAAAAGGATAAAAATTATAGCCTTAGATATGCAGAGCATCTCAGAAAATACAAGAATAGCAACAAATATAGCAGTTAATCTACATGTTTTGGCCACTGTGCATGTTTTACTCTGAACAAATGTGATCGATCGATTACAGACACGTTTTGTCTCAGGTATCGCTTACCTTTCTTTCAAGAAAAAACAGTCAAATGTAACGGTAATATTTGCTCATGTCACATACTTTTGCCATCATCCCACCATCAGTGTATAAGTTATAACATCCTTTGGGCAATTATATGTCCATGGGCAGCTTGGTGATTTAAAGCGGTGCAGTACGTGGACCCTCAGTGAAGATTTATTACAGCTGTTACCAAATGGTTTTCTCTGCAAAGAGGAAATGGAGGGTTTTGCTGTGTCAGTCAAATTAGATGTAACAGAAAATCTGATTGCTGGGAGTAAGTAGGTAGTAAAGTTAAAAAATATATATGAATGAGGCATATGTTTTAATGGCTTTGGCCCCTGTGAATTTACAGGATGAGGAGGATTCATATGATACTAGATAATTAAGCTTTAAACAGAAGGTGTCTGAGCAGTTGTGTCACGGAGATGCTGTTTATTAATTAGTACGTCACATTACATTTCTTTGTACACTGATCAAAGGTTATTAATAAAAATATAACACATTTGTTATGATGGCACAGTCAACAATATGTCCATATGAAATATAAACAATGAGCAATTTAAAGCCTTTTCATAAATTTTAAGCTCCGCTTCTTACAGTCTGAATTAATCAAGAGGAATGCTCCTCTTGCCGATAACATTTCCATCTCTAAGTGATTATTTCATGATTCATTAAATTGACACCTCAATTTTCACTGCCCTTTGTCTTTGCTATGAACTGCCATTTCTTCCCTCTTCATCTTCTTAACTTATCAAGTTTATGCTATCTCTCACGTCCAAGGCAAGCGTATAAATGAGCATCTGATTTTGTCATCAGTAGCTTCATTTTTGTAATCGCTTGATCATAACCACCTGGATATGGATGGATTATAAACTGTAGATAATTAGTCACAACTGTGTGACTGCATAACTTAAACAGTCTCTGGCACTGCTGGCTGATTTTGCCTCTTTCACCTGACTGAACTTGGACTTGTGAAATGCCATGACTCAACAACACTCAACTGTTGTCAACTCAACTTATCAAAATGAAAATGGAGGAAGCACTGACTTGTTTGACATCCCACAGATCACTGCCTGAGCATGACCTGGCAAATGGAAACTCCCGCTTTAATATGAAAGCGAAGTGAATCTGATATCCCTCATGTTTTTAAATGAATACTTCATTAACCCATTACTACACACATTTTCCCCTTTTGTTGCTCCTTAAGTAGCCTTATGGTTGTTGAGAGACCTCAGGAGACACTACTTGTTATGAGGTTGAGCGCAAATGAACTCCCAGTTTAAGCCTGAACATGCCCCGTCCTGGTCTATTGACTAAAAAAGTTCATCTTTATACTTGTACTGGGGTGTGATGAGCACACAAGCCAACAGACTGGTTTAACACTGTTAAGTGGAGCCTTATAAACTACTCATGCAAAAAATAGCTTTCAGTTAACACAGTCGCACTTGTCCTAGGTGGCAATGCCATAGATTCTTAACACATTAAAACGATTAAGCACCAATAAGAGTCAAACTGGAAAACATTTGTTCGTACTGAGTGTGACAAACTGCATTCTTATAATAATACTAATGCATTTTGTTTTACTTTTTTTAATTTGCTGAACTATCTAGTAAGAAAAGTCTTGACCGATCACTCATTTATTTATATTTTACAGTTATAAGGAGGCAAAATCATTTTTTAAAGTGGTTTTGAGCAATAGTTCTTCAGTCTTCCTGAAGGTCTTTCCAGGTTTTTCTTTGGACATTGGCTGCTTTTTCACTCATTTTCAGTCCAATCCTGACCATCTTCAGAGGAATGCTTTTTTGGTTACTATCAATCATTCAAGCATCAAAAGGCACCTAACTCAACATAACAGAAAACTTGGTAAAGGATTTTGCAAAGTTAAATTGTTTCCCTAGGCACTGTGTTGCTAGCAGCCCATCACAAAAAACAATCTGTTCTCCATTCTTTAGTTGAATCAATAGAAAATGCTAAAGATAACACAGTTTGACAGGCATAAAATAGTATTTTTGAACCAAAAAGATGATTCCCAAAGAGCTATTAGCTGAAGAGCTGGCATGGTGTTCAGTGTGCCCTTAAAAAGGAGGAAACTGGACAAGCAGGGAACAAAAGAAGTGACAGGTCTAAAAAAATACAGCATTTGAAGAATATCTGAAAGTTATGTCCTAAGAATCACAAAAAAATTCACCAAAGACCTGACACAGAAGGTGAGAGATGCATCTGGCCTTTGATCCATCTACTGTTCACTGAAGCCTCATCAGAAATATTCTCAGTGGAAGGGTGGCTGTCAAGATGCCATTCTTCAGTAAAGGAAACAGGGACAGGTTTTACCGAATTACCCAAGAACTGGATGAAAATCAGTATTGCATAGGTGGATAGAAAAACATGCTGCAGAAGATCATCAGTCAATGATTTGTCTTCTCTGAACCTGGACCTGTGTGGAATCATCTTGATAGTGAACAGAACAAAAAGCAGCCAGCATCTAACAATCTTTGAATATCCTATAAAATTCAAGACTGTTAGAATTGAATAACTATGTTTTTGTCTCTCACTATATTTCCATGTACGCTTGCACATGTTTCAATAAATTACTACAGCTATTTCCCATTTTCCTACCAAAATACATATTTTTTAAATTAGGGGTGGCGCAAGACTTTTGCACTTAACCATAAAGTAGCTGTAATATTTGGACAAATTACTTTAAAGGCTTTTGGTATACACACTCCCCCTAACACTGTGTATATAAATAGTGAGTACTAAACATTCTGTTACTTATGGTTGTATGAGGTGGTTGTAGCTCAGGAGGTATGGCAGGTTATCTACTAATCAGAGGGTTGGTGGTTTGATCCTGCATCCCAAAGTATCCTTGGGCAAGATACTGAATCCCAAGTTGCATTCATTGGAGTGTGAATGTGTGTGAATGTTAGATACAAAGCATAAGCATAGAAAAAAGTGCTTATATGAATGAGTGGATAAAGCATGTCGTATATAAAGTGTTTTGAGTGCTTAGGTAGAGCAGAAAAGCGCTATATAGGGAGAATATTTACGTCTTGTTATCAGATATATAATATAGGATATTATTATGAATTATTCTAATTTAAGAAAGACAAGTATCTGGTTATTTGTTGAGCTATCCATAGATATACAGCTGATAATGTTTTGTTACAGTTTGTGACTTTCCTGCTATGTACCCCTGGATAATGACTGAAACTCTCCATCACAGAGTGCCACCTTACTCAGGGCATCTGATGGAAGGACATTTAGTATGCTTTCTTCTTTCTTTCCTCTTTTATAGAGGAGATGTTTATGTGTTTTAGAAGGTCTGTGATATTGCCACCATACCGCACAGACATCTGTAACATATTGTATTTGGCGTCATCTTGCTTTAGCAAAGTATCTCGAAATGATGCTTCACTTTCTTTTTTCCACTTGCCTGCTTTTAGTCTGTCTGGCTTTATCTGCCTGTGTGTTTCTCAGGGGGCTTGTGATAATTCTCATTACAGTCCATTCTGTCAAGAGCAAAAAGGTCATTACAAATGCCAACAAGCATTACTTTAAGGAAAACGCAAGATTGCTCACTCACTCCATACTGCACAATTTAAAGTTCCGATACCTTCTTGATACGAAAGGTTACAGTTTATGTAAATCAAACAGAATTATTTCATAATCTGGATTAAATCACCTGCAGCCTGCTGCAGCTGTCAACTCCTTTATTGTTTATTGCAAATGAGCAAAAAGACAGACTGACGAAAATCAACAAATGACGAATAGGAAATATTAAAATCAGGTGTTACTGAGGGTGGAATAAAAATGTATATTTTCTGTCATCAGTAATACAACTCATTAGCTTTCACTTAACGATGAGGTCTGGAGGAGCTCCTGTCTATCTGGAGTTTAAGCTCAGAGCAACTGCAATAATTTGGCCTTTGCATAGCTAATAAACACACATTAATTCAATACCTATATATTAAGGAAAACTCTATGGAAGGCGTTGCTATTATTTAAACCTCATTACAGTCATTACTTCAGCACCACTAGTGAAATTGTTTTTTTGAGCCCCTCCTAATTATAAGGCTGGCCTCGTTGCGTCTTGCAGACTCTCTCGGCATTCACGATTGAAGGTTCAGCAAAGAATGGAAGCACATTTTCTAATACAACCTAATATAGTGCATCCATTTGTTCTGTTGTATTCAGGGGGAAGCAGCGGTTTAATCAGGTCTTGTGTAATTAAATGTGGCAATTTAACATGTGGGAGAAAAAAGTATTTCATTTGTCTTTCTTCTTGCTGGAACAGAATAAGTCGAGGTCTGAGGTGTGTTGACAGGAAAACAAAAGTCCTGCATCAGTGGAGCAGAAATCCTAAGCCAGGAACTTCATCGCTCTTTACTGCAGGGATACATTTCTGGAATTTTCCACTCTCTGATTTTAAATGCACAGCTCTAAACAAGTAATTTAAGATACAATGACAACTTAATAGTAATAAACTCAACTATACTACTTTAATTTGTTCCAATAAAATTCTGAGAATGTGTTTGTAGATAATCACATGGCTCAAATTGTACTAACAAAAAAATGTTCCAGTGCACAGAAATTAAAATGTAAGCAATAACTACATTTTAAATTTTGCAATAAGCAAAGAAAAGCCATAACATGAAGAATTTTGGTACTACAGTTAGTTTATGAACAATTTTATATATTTTTTACTATAATTTTCTTTTAACAACCACCATGTGTCTGATGGGTCTTGCAGCACTTGGCTGAATATGAGAAGATAGCCCTGGACACTTCAAGCTTCATGCTGCTGCTTCTGTCCAGTGGCCTGGTTCCTCTGGCAGCTACACATGCCCATATTTCAGCAATTCCTCCACCATGTTTGCCAGACAATGTGCTATGCTTCACATCTTGAGGTGTTTCCCTCCTTCTCCACACTTTCCATACTTTTCTTATTGTAATGCCTTATTTACCATCTCAGATAAATCATCGCTTTCACGCCTCTAAGTAATGCAAAATGTTCCAGCCATACTCCTAACACACATTAGCAAGTGAGGTCACTTTACCCCCATTTTATTCTCTTTACATTAGCTCACAGTTGTTTAAAAATTCTCATGCCTACTTACGGAGCACTTGACAGACAGGCTCCAGACTATATATATCAGCTTCTTGTTAAACACACTGCTGCACACTCTCTTTGCTCACAAGCTCAAAACCTATTAGCTGTCCTTTGTACAAGACGGAAGACTAGAGAGTTAGAGCCTTTCAGTCTGTGGCACCGAGGCTCTGGAACAGTTTACTACAGATCCGTTTAGCTGTGAAGTCTTTAAAAAAAACTGTTAAAACTTTTCTGTTTAATCAGGCCTATCATTGACATTCTTCTATTATTTATGTTTTTATTTGTTTCTTTTCTGGTTTAATATGAATATTAATTAATATGAATAGATGACCAGATGACCAAATGATGACCTCACCAGTTAACTTTGCCTGTGATTTGGTGCTGTTAGGTAATCTAATCTAACCAATTACATAATTTGCTTTCTTTGAATTTGCTCCAATTTTCACATTAAGCTCGTTATCTCTCCTGCCATAAACAAATGTATTTATTTATGTATTTCTTTTTTTTTTACATGCTTTGGGAAAATGTAAAATGGCAGCATTTTTGCAGGCTTCTCAAAGATTAAATACCACTTATTCTCACTTGACTAATCTCATCAATGAGATTAATAATAAAAGAAGCAGCTATAGGTACTGACAATATGTCACATGATAATCTCCAACACCCCTGGTGACCCTAAATTGGATAAGCAGAAGAAAAAGGATGGATGGATAAACAGAGAGAAAATAGAGAGTTTCTTTTTTCAATAGCAACTAGGGCCATGTGAAATCCGCAATGAAGTACCACAACTATAACTGATTGATTTTTCACTCTTAGCCTTTGCAGAGATGAATGGTTATGAGTTGCAGGGGTTATAAGCGTCATGTGATTGTTCTGATTGTCTCAGTGAAGTACAGTATACATGTGACAAATTTAACACAAAGCCGGAAACAATTCACAATCATCAAAAACATCAGTAAAATAATGAAGCTTTGTTTACCCCACATATGTTAAACAGTCAGTCTAATACACATGGGCAGCAATCAGCTCTAGACTGAAGATTTACAGCTGGCCAACATGAAAGAAAAAAAATCACTTGTCAGAGTGCTCCAATGTGTGACTAACCGGCTCTGTTAAGAGGCTGTCCACAGAGAGGAGATCCACAGTCGATCTACTTGTTTTCAAGGGGTGAATGCTGAATCTTGCGCTGCGTATAAGGTGAAAATGATTCAATTAAATTGCTTAGGGAAAAAATATCAGTGAGGAGGAGGATGACTCAGCGCACCTTCCTGGATAATGATGCATAAATACAGGTCTTGACATGCAAATAAGGATAATCGTGAACATTCCGTTTAACTATAGATTGGTATTTCTTTGCAGTGATGTCATGGATTCACCCCTCTGTTCAGAAGCAAACACAGTATCTTCCATTTTTACAGTCAGGCATCAATGCCTCAAACTCCATCTTCATTGCAGGCTGCACTGCTACAACAAAAACAAAATGGACAGAATTAGATTAATCAATGTCTTTTGTGATATACTGAGTTAACCTGATACCTTTCAGTTTAAGCTGGGTGGAAAATGTCCCATAATGTCAACATCCAAAAGGGTTTAGGTCAACGTTTTTGATTGAAATGCTAAAAAAAAAGGAGCCCAAATGATTTGATATTTAGAGAAAAATACACATTCTAGGAATAATTTTTATAAGATCACATTACATTAGAAAAATCCTCATCTGCTCCTCAAACCAAGTTTCAAAAGTAGTAATCACTTATTTTCTGTGTGACTTGATCAGTCTGTCCCATGATTGTGGAGGAAATCTGGCCCACTCTGCTTTGACATCATTGTTTCAGTTTATTGAGCTTTATTGTTTTTGCACAGCTCTCTTAAGGGCCCACCACAGCATTGCAATCAGGTTAAGGACTAGATTTTGACTGAGCAAGACCCTGATTCTTTTCATTTTCAGCCATTATGTTGCACATTTGCTAATGTACTATAAATCATTGTCCTGTTATATGACCCAATTTCAGCTAAGATGCCTGAAATCAAACCAAAATCATCACTCATCCACCACCGTGCTCCATAGTTAGTATGACGGTTTTGTTCTGATATGATATGTGTGCTTTTTGCCATACATGGAACTGTGCACTATAGCCAGACTTTTCCACTTTTGTCTGGTCTGTCCAAAGGACATTGTTCCAGAGGTTTAGTGGTTTGGTCACATGCACCTTTGCAAAAAATAAGCCATGCTGCTGCGTTCTTTTTAGAGACAAGTACTTTTCACCTGAAAACTTTTCCAAGCAAGCCATGCTTGATCGGTATATTAGGCTACGTTCACACTGCAGGTCTTAATGCTCAATTCCGATTTTTTGATCAAATCCGATTTTTTTGTCTGCTCGTTCACACTACAAATAAAATGCGACAGCAAACGCGCTCTAGTGTGAACGCTCAAAGCGGCCCGCATGCGCAAAAGAAGACTTCACACACAACGCGCTCTGTTTAGACCCAGAGCAAACAGTATTGTTTGACTGATGGCCCTTAATATAAAGACTTCGGACTTTATGTTTCCCAATTTTTGCTTTAAGTTATTTTGTTGTTTACATAATAATGTAAATAACCTAATAATGATCCTTATTGCTGTTTTAGAGAGGAGCGGTGCTTCAAAGGATAGCTGCAGATTTCTGTCAGAATCTGCAGATTACACAGTACAAATAAAATGTTCACGTTTCTCCAACGTTGTCTTCCCAACAGTTTCACTGATATCTACACGGGATGGCCAGAGAAGCGTTCGCGATGTCTTCTCTGGCGCTTCTCTGGCACTGATAATTGGCGTCTGTCTTGTGTCAGTGACGTAAAAGACGGATTTAATGCGACCTGACTGTTCAAACAGCAGTCGCTTTCTAAAACATCGGATATGTATCGGATTCAGTACCACATACGAAAGTGACCCAGATCGGATTTGAAAATATCGGATTTGCGCCGTTCACACTGTCATAGCATGATCGGATATGGGTCGCATAGGGTCAAAAAAATCGGATTTGATGCGCTTTCGCCTGCAGTGTGAACGTAGCCTTAGATTATCACTTCTAGGCTGGACTATTGTAATTCATTATCAGGCTGTCCTTGAAAAGCCTTCAGCTAAACCAAACTGCCACAGCAAGAGTATTGACTGGACCTAGAAAGAGAGACCATATTCCTCTTATAATGCTTCTCTTCAGTGGCTCCCTGTTAAGTCCAGAATCAAATTAACATGGCAAGGGAATGGGAGGCAGAGGTTTTAGGATTCAGGCCCCTCTTCTGTGGAACCGGCTCCCAGTTTGCATTCAGAAGACAGACAGCCTCTCTACTTTGAAGATTAGGCCTTAAAGTTTTCATTTTAATAAAGCTTACAGTTAGGGCTGGATCAGGTGACCCTGAACTCTCTCTTGGTTATGCTGCAATAGGCCTAGACTTCTGGGGGCTTCTCATCATGCACTCAGTGTGTCTTCATCCTCAGTCTCTGTCTCTCTTCCACTGTGTGTCTTTGTTCCCCTCCCATCACCCCGGCCTGTTTCTTCCTGCAGTTTCTTCCTGTCAAAAGTGAGTTTCTCCTTCTCACTGTTGCCAAGTGCTTGTTCACAGGGGGTCGTCTAAATGTTTGGGGTTTTCTCTGTATAATTTTAGGGTGAATTTCTGTGAATCTCATGTATTTATATGCTACAATATAAAGCACCTTGAGGGAACTATTGCTATTTGGTGTCATATAAATACACTTGAATTGAAAATTGAATTAAAGAGTATTTTTCTTATTGTACTGTCTTGAACCATAAAATTTAACATGCCAACTGTGGCCTGTAGACTCTGACCTCGGGATGAATTCATTACATGACTCCGAGCTAACTGATAACTTGTGAGTCATCTTTCTCATGGTAGAATGATAGACAAAGTATTTGGCCTCAAACCTTTTGCAAAAAGCTAGCTAGCTTTGTATCTTTTATCTAGAAAAATCATGGATCAAAGGTCCCCAATTCAACTCAGATTCTTTGAGCCAAGCTGCTGTTTGTCACAAATGTTTTGCGCTATTATGTTAATGTAACTCCCTTCTTGTGAGAAGCAGCTGCAGCACATCGTGCACATTGACATCGATGAGTACCTATAATCAGCCATACAGCATCTGGGCATACATATGGTTCAATATAACACCCATCCAAATGTTTTGCATTATGTTTCTTGCCTGTAAGAAAGGAAATAAAGATCCAGTTTATACAAAGCTAGAGGAGGTATCAACATCTTCTTGCTTTAACTAAATGTTGATCCAAACAGAAATCGCTCTTGCTCTTGACGAAGGCGGTCGCACTTTTCTCCTCTCCTCCTCTCCCTTAGCTTTCCTGCTTAGCCTCTTATGTCCTTGTCTAGTCTTGTGTTTTTTGTATTACTTTTCCCTGGAACACTCTCTCACAGTCTGTTCTCTAAAACCTAAAAGAGGAATTATGGATTGGATCAACTGGTCCCTAAATGCAATTGACACCCCTTTCTCAACGAGAAGTTTGGGCTTGGGTGAGCCTGAGTGCTGAAGATATCTACCTATTCGGAACCATGGTAACAGGGTTCTGGCTGATCGGAGCTGGCTTGGCCCTGACTTATCGAAGAATTAAGAAAGTGGAACCGGCTGTTCAAACCCTCACAAGGCTGCCCGCTGGGATTGAAACGATGGGAGAGGCGTGAGTTTCTCAAAATGGGCTCATTGAGTGCAGCACGGATAAGATCTTGGAGAGGCTACGGCTGCTGTGAATACTCAGAATAAGATCTCTGAACAAAACAAGCTCCAGCGAACCGAGGGAATTGTCCAAAACAAAAACACATGCTGGAGTACGAGAACAAAACACAGTTCAGGAGGCCGGCCCGGAGGCTGACAACTCAGAAGTCCCGGACAGTTCATCTTCTGAGGCCGGCCACGTTGGCGACGCAGATCCATAAGCCGACCGTGCACACGGCAGCGGCGGCAACAGGGAAACCGCTCAGGGGGCCGACCGTGCGGACGGCAGCGGCGGCGATGACACAAGTCAGGCGGCCGACCGTGCGGACGGCGGCAACGGCGGCGATGACACAAGTCTGGAGGCCGACCGCGCGGAAGGCAGCGGCGGCGTCTAGGAGGTCGTCTATGTTGACGATGACGCTCCACCAGCGGCCTGGCAGATGACCGCCGATGTCGAGGCGGCAGTTTGGGACCCGAAGGTGGCGAGACCGAAGCAGCGGCTGGACCAGACGAGACCGAAGCAGCGGCTGGACCAGACGAGACCGCTGATGAGGATGCTGGAGCCGGACCAGGCGATGCTGACGAGGATGCTGGAGCCGGACCAGGCGAGGCTGAAGACACGAAGGCCGGAGCCGGACCAGGCGTGGGTGAAGCAGTAGCTGGACCAGGCGACGGCGTGGGTGAAGCAGTAGCCGGACCAGGCGACGGCGTGGGTGAAGACACAGAGGCCGCAGCTGGCGAGGATGGAGACACAGAGGCTGCAGCTGGTGGCGATGATGGGTCTTGGGGCTGGACGGGCTCCTCGGGCCCCCCAGCAGGCGAAGCAGGAGGCTGGACGGGCTCCTCGGGCCCCCCAGCAGGCGAAGCAGGAGGCTGGATGGGCTCCTCGGGCCCCCCAGCGAAAACTGTCTCTGGACCAGTGGGCACCGGGGCCCCTGGAACACACAGGTCAGAACCAGCAGGGGCACCGGGGCCCCTGGAACACACAGGTCAGAACCAGTGGGCGCACGGGCCTCTGGCAGGCACAGAACAGAACCAGCAGGCGCACGGGCCTCTGGCAGGCACAGAACAGAACCAGCAGGCGCACGGGCCTCTGGCAGGTACGGGTCAGATCCAGCAGGCGCACGGGCCTCTGGCAAACACAAGGCAGACTGCAGCTGCACAGAGCATTGACCCAGCTCAGGCAGCGACAGCCGGATGCAGTCCTCAGCTGGCTTCTTAATCTCCAGGGGTCCAGAGTCGGCCGGGGGCTGGGACCCAGCCTCTGGGGAGGCCCTGGAGTGCGTCACAGTCTCTGGGCTGGCCAGCTGTTGCGGACTGACAACTGCGTTATGTGGTGTGTCTCTCTGCTTGACATGAACAGGTGTAAAACAGTGCTTTTCCGGTTGGACGGACTGGACTTGTAGTACAGGCGGAGCTGGTGTAGATGGTGGCTGAATAGGTGGCTGAGCTGATAATAAAGCTGATGAGTCTCTTGCCAACTGAGCTATTGACTGAGCTATGGATTGTAACCAAGTGTCTAATAGGTCTGGCTGTGACTGTAATGGAGGTGGCGATTGAGTGGATAACAGAGCTAGTGGCTGCTGGGCGGCTAACTGAGCTACCTGCTGGGCAGCTGGCTCAACAAACACAGCCCCGGAATAAACAGTCATTCGAGCTGGCGAAACAGACGGAGTGTCTTTTCCACTCACCACAGCCGGCAGTTCCGAAGTCCTAATCTCCGGCTGTGGGGCGACGCGCCGACGGCGCGATCGTCGCTTCCTCCCGGGCAAAACCTCCGGCGGGCCGGGCAAAACCTCCGGCGGGCCGGGCAAAACCTCCACCGCCGGGCTGGGTTGGGAAGCGGTAGCGGCTGGTGGGTGAAGGTGCAGCTCATGAAGGAGGAAGTCCCGTGCCAGCGGGTGAAGCGAGTCTAGCAGCCAGGAGTGTGCAGAGAGTAGCTGCTGTAGCCTGGCTTCTACAGCGCGGTGGAACTCTTCTTCCTCCTGCTCGAGCCACAGGTTTACCAACCTTGCGACCGTGTCGGTTACCTCCTCCCGAAACTCCTGGGTAGGTGCGAATGCTGCTGGGTCCATGTTGGTCGGCTCGTACTGTCACGGCTGGCGGAGGGAGCCGTGTGGTGTGGAGGAAAAGGAGGACCCAAAATGCAGCAAACTGGGACCATACAAAGGGGTGCGGGGCAGAGAGACGCAGAGACAGGAACACCATAGAACGCAGATGAATGTAGATTAACGCAGTGATACATGGATGAACGCAGACGAGCCGACAACAAACACAGACCGACACCCACTAAATATACACACACAAGGTAATCAGGTAATCGCACACAGGAGGGAAGAACAGCTGATCTGAATACACATGATGACTGGAGGACACAAGCTGAACACAATGACAACAGACACAGACTTTCAGAACAAAACAGGAAATCTAGAACCCGAACCGGACACAAGGGGGGAGGACACAGAATAACTAGACAGAGGGAAATAATCACAAAACAAAACGCTGGGTCAACGACCCAGGACCATGACAATTACACTGCAAAGCAAGACACAAGTAGGCAAGCTTCTTCATGTTTCTCGTGCACGGGAGAGAACCGGACAGGCACCGTTCCTTCGCTTGACCCCAGTTGCTCTCGTCCGTTCTCCCGTACCACTGGTCTTTTATTGAGGTTACATGAATATGCATAAGTTCATTAACATATGACGTCTACATACACACAAAGAGTACCTTGCCTGTGTGTGTGTGTGTGTGTGTGTGTGTGTGTGTGTGTGTGTGTACTGCTGATCAAAGGGTCAAACATCCTTGGTCAGGAAGAGGGTAGCCTCCCCCTCACCCTAGATGGTTCATCCTAGATAACACGGTGAGGAAGTCCTGCAGTTCATCTAAACAAAGAGCACTTAGACTAGAACAGACGCAACTACGTTAATCCTACCATAAAACAATAAGACACGGTATGACCTCTCATGCTCCCAAAGTGCTGTCTAATACACACAAAGTTTGCAGACTATCAAGGATCAAAACCTCTACCAATCTACAACTAATTACAAAACTCAAGCATATATAAGTAAATATTTCTAAGCATAAATGACAATCAACAATACAAATCTAACACTCTCTCATATCCAAACTCCTGAGCTGTTATATAACCTTCCTCACCCTTATAGTAACATTCACTGCTGAATGCCAGAGACCACAGCAAAATGATTTTGCAGTGTCACATCCAGCTCCTCACAGAACAAAGTGGGAAGAAACGGAGAAGCTTGTTTAACTGTACCTGGAATGATTTTCTAGTGTTCTGTTTACGTTTTCTGGTTAGGACTGATAGTCCTGCCATGACATAATGCTCATTTGGATGTAAATTTAAATAAACATTGGCCAAGTCTTCAAATTCAGGATATGTAATGCCAAAGGAGCAGTTCCACACTGCATGAAAGATTAGAGTCTTGTTTTTCCAGGATATTCACAGTTACAATACTGACTGAACTGTGACAGTGAGGTTAAGCTGAAACTTATTATAAGACACTTGAAGTTTTTTCAAGCATTAAATGAACATAGAACAAAATCATTCACTCCAGTAATACCACTCCCCCATGCAAATGTTAAGTTGGATTCCTTAGTTTCCAATATAACTGTTAGAAAAATACATACTATATCCATATACTGTGCATATGTATATAATACATACACAAAAAGCTAGAATAGTACGACTACACTTTGACTTTAAAACCACGAGCCTGTCTGTCTGATTGAATCATTTTTCTTTACCGCACTGTATGCTTTTAAGCTGTATTCCTGTAAGAGATGACCCGGTAACCATGCACTGAAACAGCAGCTAAGGTTATAGTCAGGAAGCAGGTACAGGGTCAGGGTGACTTTCTCTGCTCAAAATGAGCAGATACATTTACCTCACTCAGACATCACTAAAGCATGAAATGAGCCATCCCTACGGAGGCGTCTTTACAGCAGGTAGCTCTATTTCTCACTGCACAATCCTTGCGTAAAGTGACTCCAAAGAGACAGCTGGTCTGCACTACCTACACTTATACAGACAAAGCTGGTCGGATGCTATTATTGTCAAACAACAACCATGTTACTATGGTTACAGGTAACTAATCTAAATCCAGTTGTAAATCCAGTTTTGCCACACCTTCTAAAAGCTAATTTTGCAAATAAAGCAAATAAACTAAAAATCTAAATGTATTTTTAAAAAATTGTTGTCTGTTAGCGTAATTTTAATGGTAGCGCAGATTATTAGTTTCCAAATGTACAAAAACATACCAGCCACTTCACAAGTTAAACATGGCTAGTACTGGGTTGGACCTGCTTCTGCCTTCAGAACTGCCTTAATTCTTTGCGGCATAGATTCAACAAGTTGCTGGAAACATTCCTCAGAGATTTTGGTCCATGACATGACAGCATCACACAGTTGCTGCAGATTTGACGGTGGCACAAGCATGATGCAGGTTGTCCACCTCTCCACCACATCCTAAAGGTGCTCTATTGGATTGAGATCTGCCAACTGTGAAGGGAATTTGAGTGAGTTCAGTGAATCAGTTTGAGACGATTTGAGCTTTGTGACCTGCATGCTGAAGCAGTCAAGAAAATATGAGTACACTGTGAGGGAGAGAGGCATAGTCAGCAACAATAGGCTCTGCTATTTAAAACTGCCAAGAAAATATCCCCTACATACAACTCTGACACCTGCACCACCCTGAACTGTTGATACAAGGCAGGATCTATTCTTTGTGTGCTTGTGCACCAAACTGACCTCACCAGTGGAATCTGCAGCAGAAATCGAGACTCATCAGATCAGGCACTTGTTGCCATCCTTGTTGCTCAAAGCAGTCTGACCATTCTCCTCTGACCTCTGTTATCAATAAGGCAGTTTTGCTTTTGCTTTCTTTAAGAGGTTAAAAGGACATGAGATTTCTTAGTGGTGGGTCTAATTGATAACAAAGTTAATATCAGCAGACACAACCCAATCTCTGAGCTCACCGCCTAATCTGCTGATTTAGCTCCTGAGGGCAACCACCATTTCTCTGAGAGATCTAATATGTGCTCATTTAATTTCATTTTGGCAAATGCAACCGCATATTTTTATTACCACACTGACTGTTTACTTGTGGCAACCAAAGCCTGCTCAAAGATGACTGGTCAAAACAACTCAGACAACAAAGGAAAACCAAAAGGCTTCTGGCAGCAAAAATCTTATCCCGTGCTTTCAAAATCTGCATATTCATATGAAGAGTACATGTTACTTATTACATAGACTAGTCCATGTGCAGAACAATTTAGGCAATATAAGATTTATATGTAATAAAGTTAAATGGCGAAAATCTCTTCAGAGTAAATTGAATACCCAGTCCACTTACAGCTATAGAATAGTGATACAGAATGACATTTGTCTTCCCTCTACCTGGCTGTAGAGAAAACTCAATTTTAGTATTTAGAGAATTAATATTCATGAGCTAAATCTGTCATAATATACCATCTGTGATGTGCTGTCATTTAAACCTTCAAAGGAATTAAAACTGAATTAAAAACTCAGCCACATATCTTAACCCATACCGACACAATACATCGCTGCATTCAGTCACCGGCACACCAGTAACAGTGGCTATAAACTACAGTGACATATTCATTCTCAGCACTCAGTCACTTCAAGTTTTTAAACGTGAATCTAAATTCTAGTGAGGTATCATCAAAAAGACTAACCTGAGGTAGAAAGCGGCTCAGTAAATCCTTCCATTTCCCTAAAGAGAAGCCACCAACACAAAAACCCCTCAAGTGATAATGAAGGGGAAAGATGTGATGGAAAAACAACTGCAAAGCCACTGTGCAAGCGAGGAACACAGGCCAGCTGCTCACTAGATCAGCTTCAGCAGGGGTATCTCACTCCATCACCACCGCATCAGTGAGCACATCGTGTAGACGGAGAAGGCCTGCATCAATCAAACACCACGCCACATGGAACCCAAGCTCTCAGCCCCTTGGGGAAAACTTGGGAGACAGAGCCAAAATGCAACAGAATATCAACAAATGAGCCTTTGGATACAGTGCATTTGGAGTGCAGAAATAAAAAAAAACAAGTCTTCAGACTCCCTGCTGATACCGATGGGCACACTTCCTAGGTAAACTCTGAAGAAGGAAAAAAATACACAGAAAGGGTGTGAATTTTTGCTTTGGTTAGTATCATGATACAAGATGAACCATTAACTCCGGCAACAATTGGCAGATAAGAAAAAGTGATCCAGTGTGTAAATGTGAACCCTGAAGTAGTAAAGAAAAAGCTGAAAGCGCACTCTAAAAAGAACTCCCTGTACCTGTAGCTTCATAAAATTGAGTCACAAAATGTGACGATGTGGCCTTCTTGGATCTGGTAATGAAGGTACTTGATACGACGCACCCTGTGAAAATAAACAGCAAATGTGACTGCTTCTCACCATATTGTGTTAAAACGCAGCTCAATAAGGAAGCAGCTCGACGCCGCAACTGTCTGTGCTCTGATGTGAGAAAAAAGACACAATAAAGAAGAGTAGAGGGCAACGTGCCAAATGTTGAGGCTACAATGGGTAAGGAGACGTGAGCTGCATGGGCTGTTTGTTCTGCAGAGAGGTGGCAAAAATAATGAAGTCCAATCAAACCAGCAGGCTACACCGGCTCTTTCCTGATGTTTATACTAATACAGAGAAAGTTTTCCCTCCCATCTGCTGCCCACTGTTCTCCTTTTTTGTTTTCTCTCAGCAGAGAGTATTGTAGCTTTCTGCTAACAAAATTCAAACTAGTTTGGAAATCTCAAACTGTCTGAGGGGCTCAAAAAGTAGTTTTGTACCTCGATCTGCTTTAATCTAAAAAACAGCTCCAAAGTTAAACTGGATTTTCATTTCAAATGCTTTTTTATTTTTATTTTTTAGCATATTTACTTTACTTCCTTAAAAGTTAAACTTACATTTGTGCTAACAAACCAGACACTTATGCCATCCTAGCTGCTCAAAGCAGTCTGCCCATTCAAAACTGTCTCATTGGATATTTTGTCTTTTTCAGATCGTTCTTTTTAAACCCCAGAGTTAGTTCTGGGAGAAAATCCCAGCAGATTAGCAGTTTGTGAAATACTCAAACCAGTCCATCTGGCACCAACAAACATGGTCAAAGTCACTTAAATCCTCTTTTTTCCCAATTCTGATGCTCAGTTTGAACCTCGGCTTCTAAAATGCATGGATATTTGCACTAACTAGCAGTTCAATAGGTATTCCTAATCAAGTGGCTGGTGAGCGTATGTCAGGGTCTTTGTGTCCCCTCCCAATTTTCTAAGCACTAAATAGTGAATCTTCCTTTAAAAGCCATGCTTTATTTAAGAGGTTAAAATGAAGAACATGAGAGTTTTTAGTGGTAGGTCAGCAGACACAAACCAATCTGCTGATTTAGCCCCTGGGGGCAACAACCCAAGCACAAAAATATCTGAGGGGCTCAAAAAGCAGTTTTGTGTGCTCCAATCTAAAGACCAGCTGCAAAGTCATATTGGATTTTAATTTCATTTTTTTATATATATTTTTTTCAGCATATTTACTTTACTTTAAAACTTAAAACTTTAATCTTGAGTGGTTGTGGCTTTTATCATGGCTGCAAATGACTGACAACTGGAGCAGCTAGAAGATGGTACGTTACTATTTGCAGCATTGTTTGCTAGCCTGGATTTGTTTTTTAACAGCAAGGCTGACACAGCTACAGGAATTACATGGCCAGAGAAACCCATGAAGCCATGCCACAAAGCTCTCAGTACAGTTTTTGTGCTGATGTTAATGCCAGAGGAGGTGTGGAGCTATGCAGTTACTGAGCCAGCAGAGCATTGGTGACTTTTGCGCTCCATCTGCCACAGCACTCGGCAACCCCGCTCTGTAAACACTTGTACGATCGACTGTAAGTTGAATTCAGTGAGTGCTTTAGAATGATCCATTCTTTCACAAATGTTTATGTCTATGTGCTTGATTTTATAAACATGTGGTAATGGGACACCCTTTTTTAAAAAACCTGATGTGATGAGCAACAAGTGCACATGACTGAGATATCAAAGGATGCTGCAGCCTCATATGGGTATAGCAGGTAAATGACATTAAATAACACACAGCTTTTTCATCAACTTAGTTCTAATTGGGAGCATAATTTACAAAGTTAACAATATGCTTTATTCAAAATAAAGAGTAATTTAAAACCCCGAAGAAGAAGCAAAGCATCTCTGGAAGGATCCCCACACATCATCAACACCTACCTCCAGTGCACTGAAGAAGTAAAATGATAAATGAGGCCCATTCAACATAAGACACCAGTTGTTTCACACTCAGTAAAAAGATATTCAGCTGAGACCTATTACTGTTCGTACCAAATCAAGACATATTGTGTTGTTTGTCAGCTATGTAGCCTAATAAGCTACATAAAGGCATTTAATATAGCACAATACCACTAAAGCACACTGTGAAAAGAGTTCGGGGTATAATGCACCTGAGCATAAAGACTTTGTCAGAGCCAGTAGAATAATATTTGACATTCACAAAATGTACTAAAATCCCCTTTCCACTCAGTGGGGACATAAAACAAATGCTCCCTGAAATGGTCCGAGTTCAAACTACTGAACTGAGCTCATATTTAACCAACTTTAAACATAAGGATTTATGGCATACAGTGGGGCAAAAAAGTATTTAGTCAGCCACCGATTGTGCAAGTTCCCCCACTTAAAATGATGACAGAGGTCAGTAATTTGCACCAGAGGTACACTTCAACTGTGAGAGACAGAATGTGAAAAAAAAATCCATGAATTCACATGGTAGGATTTGTAAAGAATTTATTCGTAAATCAGGGTGGAAAATAAGCATTTGGTCACCTCAAACAAGGAAGATCTCTGGCTCTCACAGACCTGTAACGTCTTCTGTAAGAAGCTTTTCTGTCCCCCACTCGTTACCTGTATGAATGGCACCTGTTTGAACTCATCATCTGTGTAAAAGACACCTGTCCACAGCCTCAAACAGTCAGACTCCAAACTCCGCCATGGCCAAGACCAAAGAGCTTTCGAAGGACACCAGGAAAAGTATTGTAGACCTGCACCAGACTGGGAAGAGTGAATCTACAATATGCAAGCAGCTTGGTGTGAAAAAATCAACTGTGGGAGCAATCATCAGAAAATGGAAGACATACAAGACCACTGATAATCTCCCTCGATCTGGGGCTCCACGCAAGATCTCATCCCGTGGGGTCAAAATGATCATGAGAACGGTGAGCAAAGATCCCAGAACCACACGGGGGGACCTGGTGAATGACCTGCAGAGAGCTGGGACCAAAGTAACAAAGGTCACCATCAGTAACACACTACAACGGCAGGGAATCAAATCCCGCAGTGCCAGACGTGTTCCGCTGCTGAAGCCAGTGCATGTCCAGGCCCGTCTGAAGTTTGCCAGAGAGCACATGGATGATACAGCAGAGGATTGGGAGAATGTCATGTGGTCAGATGAAACCAAAGTAGAACTTTTTGGTATAAACTCAACTCGTCGTGTTTGGAGGAAGAAGAATACTGAGTTGCATCCCAAGAACACCATACCTACTGTGAAGCATGGGGGTGGAAACATCATGCTATGGGGCTGTTTTTCTGCCAAGGGGACAGGACGACTGATCCGTGTTAAGGACAGAATGAATGGGGCCATGTATCGTGAGATTTTGAGCCAAAACCTCCTTCCATCAGTGAGAACTTTGAAGATGAAACGAGGCTGGGTCTTCCAACATGACAATGATCCAAAACACACCGCCCGGGCAACAAAGGAGTGGCTCCGTAAGAAGCATTTGAAAGTCCTGGAGTGGCCTAGCCAGTCTCCAGACCTCAACCCCATAGAAAATCTGTGGCGGGAGTTGAAAGTCCGTGTTGCTCGGCGACAGCCCCAAAACATCACTGCTCTCGAGAAGATCTGCATGGAGGAATGGGCCAAAATACCAGCTACTGTGTGTGCAAACCTGGTAAAGACCTATAGTAAACGTTTGACCTCTGTTATTGCCAACAAAGGTTATGTTGCAAAGTATTGAGTTGTATTTTTGTTATTGACCAAATACTTATTTTCCACCCTGATTTACGAATAAATTCTTTACAAATCCTACCATGTGGATTCATGGATTTTTTTTTTCACATTCTGTCTCTCACAGTTGAAGTGTACCTCTGGTGCAAATTACTGACCTCTGTCATCATTTTAGGTGGGGGAACTTGCACAATCGGTGGCTGACTAAATACTTTTTTGCCCCACTGTACATCACTATCCCACCATTATCAGGCATGTGCACACGTACTAAAATTGTCTCATAAAATAATTAAAGGAGATAATGAAAGTACAGGCCCGCCCACTAAATTTACTTCCCTCGTTTATTTTGTAATGACTGGCCAATCTTTCTTTTAACTTGCAAGGAGAAAAAAGTGAAGGATCAAAATGCTCTCTAATGCAGACTTAAAAGACAGGTTGGATTTTCATGTAAACACTTGGAACATGACGTGTATATGTGTGTGTGTGTGTGTGTGTGTGTAACAATCCCTATGCCGTGTGCATATATATGTGTGGGAGGCTGCATTGTGTATTTGTGTGTTTCTGCGTGTACAAACCAGTGGGTGGATACGTGCATGCATGGGAATGTGCCTCTCTGTGTCAGTGTGAGTGAGTATACACAAACATTTATTTGCTCTCCCAGGTCTTGTCTTGAATGTACACCAGCTGAATTTGACCTTTTGCTATCAACTAAAGCACCAACAAGGCTAAAGATCATAAAAACTGTGACAGAGATCAATTCTCTCATTTCCCCTCTTATGCATCCCTGGGGGTTCTTCAGTCTAAAACAGAATAAGTTGACCTCCTGCATGGAGAAACTTCTATGAAAACTTTACAGTGTCGTCAAAGGTATAATTAAGAGAGTAATAATGAATTAATTCAGCCCTTCCTGTGCTAGTGCTACAGGCCTCTGCCAAGTAGATAATGCTCATCTGTATCTGAATGACGAGGTCATGCTTCACTGCTTGTGGCTGTGCTCAGAGAAAATACTTTGTGACACAGCACAGCTGAGGTAAATAAGCAAACCTGTCTGTATCTTCGAATATACAGAAACTGTATCCTTAATGACTTCTTGAGGGAGATTTAAAAAAGAAAAAGATAAGGGGGTAGGTGGAGTATTGGATGTCTAAAACCTTGATTATCCTTTAAAGGTCCATAAGTCCACCAGGGTCCACTTGGGCCTGACTGGCACAAATTTCATCATCAGAAGGTGAGCACGAGGGTAGGACCTCCGAGTGCCTGTCTGTTTTTCGTGACTACAAGGGTCTTGTCTGTGGAGAATTTACATAACAATGCACCAAATGCACATACGCTGCACTTGAAGTCAGGACTTCAAAGAGGTCTAACAGGATCACTCAACTGTCCGTGTCCACGACGAGGTATAATCAAGACATAAGACTTTCATCCAAAAGTCCAAACCTTGTGCTAGTTCAACTATTTTTTTCTGCACCATTTAATTCCATCCATCCGTCATTATCTGCCGCTTATCTGAGTTTGGGTCACAGGGGCAGCAGACTAAGCAGCGACACCCTGACCTCCCCGGCCATCTCCTCCAGCTTATCTGAGAGGACACGTTGGGAATTTGATCTTCCCAAGCCAGCCGAAATGCATAGTATCTCAAGCGTGCCCTGGGTTTGCCCTGTGGCCCCTTCGTGCTAGGACATGCCTGAAACACCTCACCTAGATAGTGTCTAGGATGCATCCTAGTCAGATGTCTGAACCACCTCAACAGGAGGAGAAGGGATTCTACTCTGAGCTCTTCCTGAATGAGCCCTTCTCCTCACTCTGTCTCTAAGGGAAAGCTCAGCCACCCTTTGAAGGAGATTTATTTCTACCATTTGTAGCTACAATCTCATTTTTTCTGTATCTAACCAGAGCTCATGTCCAAAGGTGAGGGTAGGATAAGATCAACCAGTAAAAACAGAGCTTTGCTTTCACGCTCAGCTCTCTCTTTACCAAAAGAAACCAGCATAGTCTGCATCACTGCAGACACCGTCAATCCGTTACTCTCCCACTCCACTCTAACTTCACTCTAAACAAGACCCTGAGATATTTGAATTCTTCCACCTGGGGCAGCAACTCATTCCTGACCCGGAGTTGGCAATCACCCTTTTCCAGCTGAGAAACATGATCTCAGATTTGAAGGTGCTGATTCTGATTCGCACTTCACATAAACCACCCTAGTGCATACTGGAGGTTATTTGATTTTTGTGTTGCTTTGCTTGCTGTTTTCTTTGATTTAGGCATTTGGGAAGTCTAAATTGGAAGGGACACTCATGCAATCTTAGTGTAAATATCTATCTAACTGGAATGTTGCTTCACCATTGCAAAACTCAAATAAAGTGGCCTGTGGTGGAGTGTGCTTTATGGCTCTGCTGCAGGGAAGGAGTAGAGTAGTGGGTTCAGGGTGTGGTGCCAAGCGAGGCTGACCAACACAGCTGACCTCCATCATCTAATCATGCCTCCCTTATTTGAGTAGGATACCGGGACCTGAGCTGTGTGTGGTGTGGAGCTGAAGAAGGCAGCTGGAAAGCTACGCAAGCAAAGAGCGAACAACCGCTGTAAATAAACATCCACTTATCTTGCAACGCTGTGTGAATCGGGTCCTTTGTCACAGTCCTACTGTAACAGTGAGTAGCCAGTAGCCATGTTCAGTTCAATTATATTCCTGAAATGTCACAAGTAAATATAATGAAGAAAGTTTGTTTTCCTTGAAAGGTAAATGATAATTAGCTGTGTGGGAACAGTTCTTTAGGTACAATACAAGTATTTCTTCAACCCTCCTTTTTGTACGACCCTGAATTTACATCAGAATGCCCTCTCTCTCTCTCTCTCTCTCTCTCTCTCTCATATACACACACACACACACACACACACACACACACACACACACACACACACACATATATATATATATATAGCCCCATTTTTTTTATTTTTTTTATTTATTTTTTTTATTTCAAAAACAATTGATTGTTAACAAATGCAGATTCTGAGTGGGTATGTTTGTCACTTTTTTTCTTTTACGAATGCAAAAATGTTAATAAGCAACTGCTCTCTGATTTAGTGAAAAAAAAAAATCACAAACATCCCAGAGCCAAGCATGTTTGTGATGTTTGGCTGCAGTTTGTTTTCAGGCCTCTGAATCTCTGCCCATATCCAAGATGTGTTTCAGTGATTCGGGTACATCTGGTGCTGCGGCACTTGGATAAACAACTGAGCCAATCAGAATTTTGAAGGCGTGATTAAAAAGGGGAAAGTCTTGTTTTTGTGCCTCAGCATAAAAAAATACCAAATGGGGAAAAAAAAATGGGAATGAGTTTGTATGAGACTGAATAAACAATCAAAGTTATTTAGAGTACAAAAATAACTTTAAAGTCGTATGAGAAAAGTTGAATGCTGGATGTTCACAGCCAACATTACTGTGGCTTTGTTCTGACTGACACAAACAAGACCAAAATATCACCGATGACTGATGAGAGGGCGAAAAAACAAATGAGTAAAACTCAATAATGTGGTGAAAACTAATTCAATTAAGAACTGAAACAAACAGTTGATTGACAGAAATTTAATTAGCTGCCATTTTTATAATTAATCCTAATGTAATTGCACTTTCCTGAATGTGAATATTTTCTGCTTGTTGTCTTCTATTAAAACACCCCAAATTTATTTTGGTTTGGTGTCTGAATAAAAAACAAAATCTGAACTAGAGAATTATGACTTTATTACAGAGAAAAAACAGATAAATAGTAGAAACAATCCTGCTTGTCTCAGTCAGCTTTAACTGTTCATCACTTTTTACACTCTGTCTTTTATTATATTGTCAGTTCACCAATTATTTAAAGGTAATCACAGCAGTAAGTCTGATAGAGCAACAGACATAAAAGACATTATTGTATAACACTTGGACAACAGCATCCAGAAACAACAAATTAACTGTTATGAGTACTCATAAAGTATGATCACAAGCTCACCGCTTGTTAGTACTTTGAATTTGGCTGCAAACCGACATAGCAATAAATATTACTTAGCAAAATGTGCTGATGCAAATATGAAACAAAAAATACTATTCCCTCCTTCCTTGGCACATCACAGCAGCACTACTGTGTGTGAGGTTGGCTACGACTGTGACAGTTAACGCCGCCTCGGTGAAACATGTATGCATCAATAATAAACTCACTGCACCTTTACCCTTCCCCATCAGGTGTTCATTGAGTTACAGAGGACGAACAAACCTCAGTCAGTCTACACACATGACCTTTTCAACTTCAACTATGTATCAGCAAAGAAGCTGCACCTCTGGCTCATTGAACAGGGTGATATTTTTAAGCACCAGAAAACCTTTGGCCAAGGACACATTAAATGATTCAGTCTAAGTCTTTTAATACCTAAGCCGTTTGCAAAGGCATCCATCAATATTCTGGCTGGCTTTATCAAAACCCCCGAACGTCACAAAATCTGGACACGGGAATCATCAGGTCACAAGCCCTTGCAACAAAACAGATTTCCTCAGTTACCTCTCTATATTCCAAGGTAAGAGCTGGAAAAAGGAGACGTAATCCCTCACACAGTTATTAAAACTAGCCAAATGGATCTCTGAGCACATGCAGACAAATCTTTTCTCAGCTGTCAATCAGGTGCCGTGAGGGAAACGGTAATAACAAATGCATTTCTTATCAAACCTTTTCTGAATTTCCTTGCAGCAGTGCCACAAAATAACAACCAAATTTTGTGTTTTTCCATGGTCTGCTGGGCTGAAGCTGCCCCGTCAGCAGTTTTGTCTGCAAGAGCACGAGACAGCCGTGTCCCAAAAACAGAGGAACCAAGAAGATACAATTGGCAATGACATTGGCTGCCACAGAAGTAATTGATTTCCTGATATGTTTCAAAACAATAGCAAAGAATAAATACAGTAACATCACAAAGCTATCTGAGCAAATGATCTAAAGAAAGGGTTCTTCTTAAGACTGGCTGGCAAGTCTGTGAATGGATTGTAGTTCTTTTATCTTTAGCAAATGTTCTTTTTTGTTTTGTTTTGTTTATGAGACACAGTATGTATGCCACTTCTCTCCAGCTTAAAAGTAAAATCTATTTTAGTTATCCTTAAATATGTCACTAAATAAAAAGCACATGAAGCTTTTAAGTTACAGACATTTGCAGTGGCAAGAAAAGATCCTCTTAATTCACAAAGTTTAATAGATGGAAATGGGACGGAAACCACTCCTCTGACATTGCATGGCCTTGCAACAGTAAAACTACTTAATATCATATAAATAAACTTCGTCTATAATTTGGTCATTTTCAGTCTAGTTCCTCACCAAATCAAATTAAGAATGGTAATGTAATCTTTGTGATACACAGCAAAACTACCCACACTGTGACTTCAGTAGAAACAAGATGCTCCGATAACAGTTGTAAATACAAATAAGAGCCTTTCACATTGTTTTATTGTTGCAGAATTTACCTTCAGTATCATCGATTCAACAAGTAAATATCACCTTACACTGAAGAGTCCTTCACCCCACGTCCCATGTTTCCTCCACCCATAGAGCATCGTAAAAATATCTCTAATATAAAATAAAGTCCTCTTCCACAAGAACTACTGCATCTTTTTCTCAACAAACTGCCTTAATGCCATAAACTATTGCCGGTTAAATCTGAGAAAAGGCCTTTGCCAATAGGGCTTATACATGTGTGTCTACACAGTTTTTGAGCTTTAACTGTATATCTTTGTTATTAGAGTTTCCATTTCAAAGCAGTGAATCGTCTTTTAGAGGACAGGCCGTACATGTTCATTTGTCTGTTTCTGCCTCTTTAAGTTTACCTCTCTTCCTGTGTCTGCATCAAAGCTTTGATGTGTAAACTGTATATTCATTATGTTAACAACCCATATTTTAAACAGTGGCTGTAACTTTAACTATAGTGAGAAAAATATAAATAAATATTTAAAAATGGGCAGCTAACAGGGTAATGCTCATTCTTTCTCTTCACACAGAGTCTTCACACAAGCAAGTCAAGGAGGTAATAGGAAACAGACTTGACTCTTTAACTCAGTGTAATCTGTGACTGACACTGGAAATTATGGTCATACAGATACAAGGTATGTTGATAAGGGCTTACCATAACAGCTAAAGGCCTTTTTTAGATGCACTGCAGCTACACTGCCTATTTCACCTTGGGGTATACAATGCTCGAACAGGACATATTTGTATGTTTACTGTATGTTGCAGATGTACAGTTTATTATTATTAAACTCTTAAGACGAGTGTTTATGTGTACAAACACTGCCATATTCTCATATTAATCACACCATCTGTCCACAGTAATCAAAAGGTTTGTCTAGCCCGCAACCACCCATGAAATACTCATGAAATACTACCACTTGACATAAATGCTCCTCACTCACAGGACTGGAGGAACATCCCTGAAATCAAAACAAAAACCCTCCTGACAAACTCGAGTCACTGACTCAAATCGTGTCACTGTGTTCAGCGAACAGAGGAAACCCTCAGGTCAGGCTCAAAGAACAGTCTGGGTGTGTCACAACCTCACATAAATATTTCCACTGCACCACAGTCTGATGGGAGTGTGTATAGAAAGCATAAACTGCAGTAAAATAAGACTTGGCTTTATTTGGCTTCCTCACAATACAAGTAACCGCTCGTCCACAACGCAGATACACGCAGAGACGCACAGAATAACCACAAATGCTGGGTTTCACCTCACCTATTGTATTCACTTTTGCAGTCTATGCTATTTTAATTCAGTTTGTAAACCCACCTATTGAGGTTAAGGTAATTACATCCTGTGTTCAACACCATTTCACAATGCAATGATGCAAGAGACTGAAAAAAAAAAATCTAATCTCCTGCAGCTTTGTGCACTTTGTCTGTTTGTGCTTCAGAAAAGAATGAAGGGGCAATGCAGTTGCCTCGTCATTTGTTCGCTCATGTTGCCTTCTTTCCAGCAATGTTTGGGGACAAAGGCAGCATGCAGATCCCGTGTGGTGTTAGGTTGGCTTTGAGCTTTGGGCACAGTGGATTTAGCTGCATATTGATTTCTACAATAATGCAGTTGTGCTTTGTTAATCAAGCACTCTGGCAGTAAAACTTATTTTAAGCTTGATTTTAGGCTTGTTAACGGTGTAACAAGATCACTTGGCTGGGTTAAAAATTTTGATTATTCTACAGAACAGAGTCAGGAAAAAACACACAAAACACACACAAAAAAGGAGTTTTACCCCTACAAAATGTGATTCGGTACAATTTGTTTGAAATGTAAGGTACATAAAGACTTTCATTTGACACTCAACTACTCTATTAATCAAGGTAGATGGCTTTCCTTGTACCTATTTAGCTGAGGCTGGCCAGAGCTCATCATGGTGACTCTGTGATGGATTGTGTGTATGCTTGAGTAAGAAACAGTGCTCTCTGGGTCAGGCTAGCCGCAGTGGCACACAGCCATGAGGAATTAGCTGAGTTTGCCCCACATTTCTTTGCACTGACATGAGTCTGTAGATTCACTCTGGTCAATAAAACACAGTCTGGGGTGGGAGGAAGAGGGTGACTCATCATTCCACTTTGTATGTATATTTGGCAGAGTAAAACTGTGGAGTAACATGTTTGTTATCATGCAGAAATCATAACCTATAACTAATTTTGCTTTCAGAAAAGAAAAAAAGGAATGTCCCCATGAAGTCAAGGTGACGGAGGGAACGCAAATGTGATTTTTATCTACCACATTTCTGAATCAATCCAGAGAGTCCAAAAACTGATTTTGTTAGTTGCTGATAAAATCGCAGGCGGTGTGTGGGTGTAGTCGTAAGCACTGTCTCTTCATAGCAAGAATTCTCTTTCTGAGTTTGCATGTTCCCATTGTGTCTGCAAGAATTTTCTCTTGGTGCTTCAGCTTCCTCCCACAGTCCAAAGAGATGCATGTTAGGTTAATTGATGATGTACGGTTGGCTGTCTCTTTATGTTAGTTCTGCAAAGAACTGGCAGGAGTATGCCCCGCCTCTTCCCAAATGGCAGTTAGAATCGGCTCCCCCAGCAACCCTTTACAGGATAAAGTGGGTATAACTCATGAGTGAACAATATTAATATGGTTTTTTAACGTTAAGAATTAAAAATGTAGAACAATAATTTGGAAATTGTCCCTCCACACACAGACTTAAACTTTTGTCAGCTTCTTCCTGTAACGCACCAAATATCAGTGTGATTCCTCCTACATAAACAGGAGTTGTGCAACCAAAACTGGCACACAGGTATATATTAGGTTCTTATCTATATCCAGTATTATGATGTCGTTACATTACCTAGCAACAACCTACCAACAGGCTAAAATGATCCATTTTATAAATTTATGCCCATATAGCACCATATAAAATTATCATATCATTTGAACTTAATGTGAACAACATATAATTTATATCCAAGAACTTGAATATTATGATATAAATGATATATTATAGCAGCATCACATTGCCTGGCAACCACCTATTTTTTTAATAATTCAATTCAATGTGCTTGAATTACAGAGTTTCAACACAATGGCCCCAAAAAGGAAAGGTTCTTCATTATCCCACAGCACTGAAGGTGCTTCACGGAAGAAGAAGAAGAAAAATAGGTACACTGAATTTCAATATGAAAGAGAATATTTTCTAATATTTATTCATATAAAGAAGATCTACCACCCATTTTTTTTTTTTTTTTACTTTTCTCAGCGTGATTAAATAAATGAATATCCCAATGGCGCAACAACACCAAATAAAGTGTAACTTACTGACAAAACAGAGGTTGGCATTAGAGATGGACCGATCCGATATTACGTATCGGTATCGGTCCGATACTGACCTAAATTACTGGATCGGATATCGGAGAAAAATAAAAAATGTAATCCGATCCATTAAATATCACGAAAGCACCTCACAAAACTTGCAACACGCTGTAACTCACCTCAGGTTAGCACGTCGGAGCAGTATGCATCACGTGATAGAGCGGCTGTGGCATGCAGGACCTGTCGGTGGTCTGGATAGCATGTGGAGCTTCGCTAGCAACCCGGCATTTCATCTCCGACAAAGTTATCCCGAGAGAAGTAAAGCAAGTGTGTAAGTCCATCTCTGAATGTTTGTAAAGCATTCCTGCGTTAAGCTTAACAAGCGACTGCCTCTTCTTGCTGCTACTTCAATCATGAAACTGCTTAACGATCAGCTGATCGGCTTTTCTGTCGCGAGTCCGTGTCTCTAGTTTGCTTTTGGCCCACTTTGCACCAGAAAGAGGAAACCAGCGGCTGAACAACAGCAGCACGTTTAAGCTTGATCAGCTGTTGTTAGAATTTATTTAATATTACTTTCTACTCGAGGATCTTTTTCTACGTAGCTGACAGCTGGTAACTGTGCAGGGGCGGATCTAGCAAAGTTTAGCCAGGGGGGCCGATAGGGCATGAACAGGGAAAAGGGGGCACAAAGACATACTTTTCTTTCTTATTCTCATTTAAAATGTCTAGCTTTTAATAAATAATTATCTGACAGCCAAAGTTTTAATTTGATGCAAAATGAATAGAAGTCCATTACTGTATATAGTAACTATTAAGTCTAATTTATATACCCTAGTAAGCTATAGTACTTTTTCCTTTGGGAAGGTACCATCTGTGCAGTCTGCAATTTTGTTGAAGAAAGATGTTGAATCTATTTAATATTTCTTGAAAAATAATTGATTTCTGTGCATTTTTTTTCCACACTGCATCAAATTAAGGTTGATTACGTCGATTAAGCATCATGAGGTGGAGCGTGAGGGGTGGTTCCCTATTTTTTATTTATTTATTTTTGTTGTTGCTGGGAGTTGGAACCCTATTAGTTAGGTTGCTTAATATTTATGCTAAGTACTCTTTAAAATACCAGAATAGGGAGGATGGTGTAGGTTTAAGTTTATTAGATTGATCAGTATTGCTGTACTATGAAATATTTTTTTTTGCATACAGGTATAACAGAATAGCTTTAGTGTAGTTGTTGTTTTAAACTTGAGTATGAACTTATACAAAATGCAGCAAGATATTTAAAAAACAGTTTTGTTGATTAAAAAACACCATATCGGATTCATATCGGTATCGGCAGATATCCAAATTTATGATATCGGTATCGGTATCGGACATAAAAAAGTGGTATCGTGCCATCTCTAGTTGGCATTATATTTTATCTCATAAAATTAGCAAAGCAGAACCCTCATCTACTCCAAGTAGTGTTGGTGGTTGAGGTGGGGGAGATTAAACTAATATCAAAACAAAGAGGGTGCTGGCTAAATGTTTGTAAAACTCAGAGGAAAAAGTACACACATCTTTAACTGAAACGAAACTAATGTATGACTTGGGCAGTGAAAATAATTTTCATGTAAGGGAAACATTCAGAATGTAACTAAAGTCTACTAATATTATCATCAAATTATACCTGAAGGACTAAAAACAAAAGCAGTCATTGTGCAAAATGATACGTCTAGTTTTTTGTTGTTTTTTTTACCTGAAGCACCATTAATGAACTAATGGGATAGCTTCACTTTAATTGTCTAACTTTAATTGAAATTAACAAATAGCATAAGCTGTCAAATGAACATAGTAAAGTAAATGAAGTTTTCCCTCGAAAATATACTAGCATGTTAAGAAAAATACAATAGAAATGCTCATGCAAGTTTCAAGACTGCTGGTAAAACACCACACACCAGCGTCTTTGTCTGCATGACACAGCTAACAGCATCGGTGGGGAATATTGTTCATTAAAGAACACTGTAATATATTACTGTAATATATTTTCAGTAAATTGCATTTAGCCTTTTTTAAACAAACAAGCTGCTTTCATTCAGGGACCTTTATCACCACCAATTAGCTTAACTGCCAGCTAAAAACATGAGTGCACAGTGTGTAAAGTGTTTACTGGAACTATGCTGTGTACAGTCAACTGGAGATCAAATTTCTGAAACAAATCTAATTGTGGCATTACAAAAGGCTCTGTCCTCCATTTTATTAATTCAATTCAGTTCAATCAACTCCAAATCACAACAACAGTCACCTCAAGCCACTTTATATTGTAAGGTAAAGATCCTGCTGTAACATAGAGAAAACCCCAACAATCAAACAACCTTCTTTGAGTTAGCTCTTGGCTACAGTGTGAAGGAAAAACTCCCTTTTAACAGGAAGAAACCTCAAATAGAGCCAGGCTCGCCGGGGGGGAGACGACGACACCACTTCTACATTATTGCTTGACTTAATAAGTGTAGATCAGCTATTTCAATTAAATAATTAAATCAAGGAACATGTCAACATGCTGGTAGTACTTGTTAAAACATTAAAACTGTACAACAGTAAGTACCTGCCAGACTTTAAGCATAGCTTTAAAAATAAAAGACATTTTATGAAACTATGAAACCTTTTTTGATATTTCGATATTAATCCCCATATATAATTCCCTATATGCCTATATGTTGTCAATACTAACAATAGCAATATGAAACATAGCTTTAAATAGCTTAGGCTTTTTGTCAATTTTTTACCAATAAATATTTGGTAAATGGCCTGTATTTGTATAGCGCTTTTCTAGTCCCTAAGGACCCCAAAGCGCTTTTCACAACCAGTCATCCACCCATTCACACACTGGTGATGGCAAGCTACATTGTAGCCACAGCCATCCTGGGGCGCACTGACAGAGGCGAGGCTGCCGAACACTGGCGCCACCGGGGCCTCTGACCACCACCAGTAGGCAACAGGTGAAGTGTCTTGCCCAAGGACACAACGACCGAGAGTGTTGGAGCCAGGGCTCGAACCGGCAACCTTCCGATTACAATGCGAACGCCCAACTCTTGAGCCACAATCGCCCTGTTAGCCACGATCGCCCTGTTATTTAAGAAGACCTGAGTGGATTTAAGCCGAATTTTAAAGGATTGTTAACAGGACTCAACACCCAGAATTCATTCAAAACTTTCAAGCTATCATGTTTGCAGACAGAGAGAATGACAAGCATGCACACAGCGGAGAATTAATAAAACACCTGTAAACTTTTGCAGCTGTACCTTGCACAGCTGTAGTCTATACTCAGAAAGACAGACTGGCACATAAATGAGTGCCACACTGGTATTAGCTAACAGCTCATATTGGCCTATTAAAGCAAGATCAGCACTGGTTGTCTGATGTGCACGGATGTGAAAACTTTTTTTCTTTACAGAAAATAAAGCAGATAATGATGCTTCAGATAATTTGGAAATGGTGACATTATGAGCAGAGCAGACGGTGGTGGGAAGTCAAGCAGTGTCTTCACAGTAGGTTGCTAACTAGTTTGTGAAATACATTGCTGGAAATTTAATAAAGAACGATCCCACCATTATCTCTTTTTAATTTAACTGTACAATAATATGATATTGGGCTATATACTGATATATATGTATATTAATATCAGAATGCTTTTAACATGCTGCTGATGAAGGAAACCTGCTTCGGGCAATGACTGTTTGATTCAGGCAAATGTTATGGCTGTTTAAATATCAAGTACAATTTGTATTCACTATTCACAAACCCCTCAAAAAGAGGGGGAAAATGCTGGGCAGAGGGGAGGCGAGCGGGGAGGCGAGCGGGGAGCCTCCGTGAAACCCCCTGGTGCTTGACGTTTGCTGAATCAATGAGATAAACATAAGGGCTCTGAATGTCAGAGTTTACATCTACAAGATTGAAGACTTAAATTTGGTCACTGGCGACTGCTCTTAGGGAAAATTCCATTTAAAAAGGTCAGCCTCAGCTCTCCTCATACTAAATAACTAAATGTCTGGGGTCTGGGTCCCTGTACGGCTCTGGCCTCCTGTATCAAAAGCATGCAAACGAATTAAATACATTTGCCTTTGTTTCTTCTTCTTTTTCCTTTTTTTTTTTAAACACCCATTCTTGAAAACAGACATTTGTTATACCAACATAAATGTCACTTCTTATAGTGTAATTCCTCCATCTGAACTACTAAATCTACAATGACACGGACCTTTGAATTTAATATGTTGTCCTACCATATGTGCAGTACTCTCCATCAGTGACTACCTTAATTGGCCGACACATTTGAGAGGACAACAATTAATTTTCTGCTTATTCAATCCTCTAATTCAATCACACCTAAACAAAGATTAGCTAAACACTTGGCACTGATGCTCGCTTATTCATACAAGTCGCTGCCAGGGTCCTTGCTGAGGTCTGATGGTGGGACTACAGCTTCATAAGAAAAACCTGGCGGCCTTATGGATGGGTCTCTGGCTGGGATTAGACTTACAACAGAAGACCAGGTGGCTGTGCAGTAGGAGGCTCTTGGCAGGAGGCACTTTTGTGAGACTGGAGGGGAGGAGAATGTTATCCTGCTGGCTGAGGGAGCTGTTTCTCACCCCCCTGGTACAAGCCGAGCACCATTCTGCCAGAACACGCCTGTGGCGTGTGGGACTTTCACCAAGTCTTGAAGGGAGAAGCTGAATGTCAGTTCACTACTAAGATTTTACAACTTCATTTTCTCTTTTATTTGGAGCTTAATTTTGTTGTCACTCCTAAAAAAGGTTATTGCTATTGTACAGATTAAACTTAACACACAAAGCTTGGAGTGGCAAAGGTTAAAAATCTCAACATGTTATAGATGCTACATTACTAGCGCCAACTGCTTGAAGTGCATCACAGCATAGCCCTCTGTATACATAACCAACATGTGTAAATAGAGAAAAATTAAGAACAATACATTTTTGGTCATTTTACATTATAAAACTGGAATACCAAAACACCACAGCAGAAATAGCATAACATCAAAGATGCAAACACATCAAAGCATCCCTCTGCCAACCACTTTTAATGTGGAGCCAGAGTCAGTATTGTTATACTGTTATCACAATTATATGCAGTGTTCACCTCACCAAACATGTCAGCAACCTAACATGAATAAAAGACAAGAGCATGGCATTTTTTACATTGGCTCTGGTTTGCAGGCAAGAGAGGAAATTGGTCTGGTAAATGAGATTGGGGTGGGTGCTGAAGGCGAAGGAGGCAGGAGGCACAAGTTTCAATGAAATCCTCTTTACAAGGATAGCCTGTGAAAGCCTGAATGAGTACAAACCTAAACCTGGAAAATGAGGAGTAACAGCAGCCTAAGTGAGTTTTCCCCCGGCTCTCTCATCCCTCTGATGATAGGTTAAAAAAAAAAAAAGCAACAAATCACTTCTTAAATATAAAATGCATAGCAACTGAGTGGTGCTGTGGGAAAATCTGCAGCAAGCTTTATTTATAAAACTGTTTTTTCTTTCTTTTTGTTTCGTTTTCCTCGTTGAAACAACCACAGAAAGTCATTTGTCTTTGAGAATTTATTCAGCAGTGAGAATCTGTCTAAACCAGTGTGAAGCACTCTTAACCCTTCCATGTGTGATTTCTCCTAAAAATCCCCCTTTTGAATCACTATCACAACTGTTGTTCCCAAACTCGATGTGGGCACAATTCACATGGATCTAGCTAATCTTGTCACATGTTCTGTTCTTCTGGTTCTGCTAATTCCATCGCTTTTTACATTTTTTTTTTTTTGTAAATGGATATGTAAGAGAAGGCGACTGAGCAGACGAAGGCAACACTTGTGAAAATGCAATCACAACCACATCGACAATGACCAAAAATAGAAATTAAAAGTGCAGTGCCAATAAGTATGGCTGTCTCGTTACAGAATGTTACACAGATTCTTGTATCAACACATACTGAAAACAAACTCAGAGAAATATCACTTGCCAACAGCTTCCAATCAGTTGCTCCAACTGAGGAGAATTATCAGACCCATAATGAGTTCATTAGGATAATGAAACAGCCTAGGCTGATTTTCTATTCTGCATCTTAAACTGTTGTATTAGCTTCTCCACTAGCAATTTAGATTAGCAAAGCAAAACAGACTCAAAAAAATGTATTGAGCAGATAAGATGTTGCAGAATGCACAATGGTTATGAAATATTTTGCATCTCAAATGACTGCCGCTGAGAAAGTATAAGTATGATCTAAATGAACACAGCTGTGTCTGCTTGTAAACTGATGTTTTGCACTCAAACATGCAGCTTTACAAAAATATCCTTGACCTATGTGGGATTTTTGAAGCCAGTAATAATATATGATATTGGATATTTGTGGTAACAACATAGATTAGTTTCGCAATATTAATACTTATACTTATATGCGCAATAAATGCATGCCCTAAAGCAATCATTCAAACACACCACAGACAGAATACAGATACTATGTTAACAGTAGCTGTCAAAACAAACAGCAGCTGTTTATCTGAAGTTCTTTTAAAGTTTTCTTTATTAACCCACTTAAAATTGACCTATGAAACATTCAAGCATAAAGAAATCACCTAACTTGGGGGATGAACGAGTGTCATGTCTACACATAACAAACAACTTAGAAAAGGAACAATTTTAAATTGTATCTTTAGGCACTTCTTTACTTGCAGCCTGTCATAAAATTCACATAATTGGTTCCCAATTCTTGAGTTGAATCTATGAAAAATGTCAAAGATAATGTAGTTTGACAGCCATAAAAATTGTATTTCTGCACCAACAAGGTAATTCCCAAAGAGCTATTAGCCGAAAACTTGGCATATCTCAGCAATGTGTGCAGTGTATCCTTAAAAATTTTAAGGAAACTGGAAAAGTGGAAGACAAAGAAGAAGTGGCAGGTTTAAAAACCCATCTGCACCAGTTGAAGCATATCTGAAAGTCATGTCCTTAAGAAACTGGAAAAAGAAAAAATCTAAGGACCCGAGAGATGTATCTGGCCCTTCAGTTGATCCATCTGCTGCTCCCTGAAGCTTCATTAGAATTGGTCTCAGTTGCTTAGAAAGGTGGCTGTCAAGAAGCCATCCTTAAAGGAAATAGGCAAAAAAAGGCTGAGAATGAAAAATTACACAAAAACTGGACTGAACTGGACCAAATTTTAAAATTTCGTCATCAGAATGTACACAGGAGGTCAGGATAGTGTATATCTATAGGTGTATGTAAAAAATTGTGGAGGCTTTGCCACCGTTTGGGGCTACATTTCAGGTAAAGGTGTTGGAGATTTTGTCAAAATTGATGAAACTGCAAAGAAAAGAACAATCAGATTTGGATTTAGCATGGAACAGTATGTGGCTTCATTTTTCACCATGATAATGATCCCACACTCCCAATGCAATGAAAACATACCTGCAGCCAACATACAAGGAAGAGCTTTGAATGTCCTTCAAGAAGCCTGTTCCTGCAGACTACTTAAAGAAATGACGTGAAACCTGAAAGAGAGTTCAGGCTGTGTTGAAGAATAAAGGCGGTCACACAAAACATCGACCTTTAAGCTTGTTAGAATTATACAAACTCTGTTTTTGCTTTATATACTTTATTTCCATGTATGTTTCCCCACAAACTCTCTGCACCTATTCTCATCTTGGTCCCATTTTCTAGCAAATTACAAAGACCAGACAGTAATCCTAAATTGACACTGTCTCAGTTTTGGTTGTGAAACCATTATAAATGTCAACTCTAAACCTCTTCAGCATCAAAGTCAGAGCTATTGCCACAATTTATTTAGCCATCTTTCATTTGTCACCTCCCCCAAAACATACATCAAACATTGTGATTAGTATGCTCCCTGTCTATCCACATTTCCTCTATATAATTTCACTGTCAAGCTCAATAAAAGGACAAACGAAACAAATGATATTGGAAAAGAAATCCTGGATATTTGGCCATAAAACTCACTACTGCTGTATTTTCTGCAAACTGAGGGACTAAATACAATAAGGGATCCTAATCCTACATTTTTCAAATGTATGGATCTGAACACCTTAATAATAACTTATTCTATTTACACGTATTTTATTATCTTGTAGAGTGCCAGTGTACAGTCACTAATCCCTACACGAGGGAAACATGCTACATACAAGTTTCTTTGTAACTATCTTTTTTTGTTAAAATAAAACTCAGGTATCAAAGTATTTGGACATTTAATCATCGGTTTTTGGCTTCCTCAATAGGTCCCTACAACAGGTGCATACCTGGATTTGTGCAGTTTTGCTATTCATCCCAGTAGATCCTCTTAAGCTCTGTCATATTGGATTGAAAGTGTCTTTGAACTGCCATCTTTAGATCTCTGCAAAGATGTTCTCTAGGATTTAAGTCTCGACTTTAGCTGGACCACTCAAGGACAGTTTGAGATTTGTCCTAAAACCACTTCTGCACTGCTGTAGCTGTATGCTTTGGGTCATTGTTGAAAGAAAAGAATAACTGACACTGGAAACACATAACACCAGTTCTGGCTTCACTCCAGCGGCTTCCCGTACATTACATGATTGATTTTAAAATGTTGCTACTGGTTTTTAAGGGTCTTACTGGTCTTGCCCTGTCATATTGAAAGGACCTTGTGAAACACCATACATCCACAAGAACACTAAGGTCAAACAATCAATTGCTCTCAGGCCAAATCAGAAAAGTAGAGGTGACCGTCCATCTCAGCCCCGTCCATCTCAGGCTTTTGAATTAAATAAAGCTTGATATCTTAAAAATTTCTATTCTTTTCATTATTTTTGTATTTCTTTTTAAATGAATGAATTATTTTATTCATTATTTTATTCATGTCTTCTGTGTTTTTCTTCTTTTTTTCCTATCAATTTTTTGGGTGTTTTTGCTGTGCAGCACTTTGGTGGAACTATTAAGTGATATATAAATAAAGTTGACATTGACACTGTCCTCAGTCCCGGGTTAAAGCTGCACCCCTATAACATGAACAATCCACCTATTGTTCACCTGATTATCCCTTCACTAGTGGGCTTTTCTTCTTCATGATTTCAGAGTCCTGTAAAAGCTCCATGCAAGCTATCAAGCTGCGTTTTTCTTAAGAGTGGCTCCATCGAACCACTCTACTCAAAAGGGCTGATGGAGGCTGTACTGCTAAGATAGCCATCCTTTTGGCAGGTTGTTGTTTTTCTGCTGAGAACATCTGAAGTTCAGCTTTGCCAATCCATCAACTTTAGGAAAAGTAGAACTGGCTCCAAATGTCTTTCACTTCACAGTTGATGTCAGAACCACAGGTGGACACCAGTAACATCTCACAGAAAATAAAAGTAAACTGGGAGAACTAAATGCAGCATTTTCGATTTTTTGTAAAATTGAACATTTAAAAATACACTGATGCACAGACATCATCCATCTATCCATTTTCTTTCTCTTATTCAACCCAAGGGCCCATCCCAGCTGCCACATGTCAAACGGCAAGGCATTTAAAAAGGTCGGTAGTCTGTCACAAGTGCAAAGATGTTACTTATCTTTTATTAGCTAAGTTCAGAATCCTATATATCTACTGACAATAATGAAAAACAAATACAAATGTGTCATCATTAGAGTATGTGAGCTAATTACTATATGACTAAGCCCTTGAACACATCCTTATTGAACACAAACCCCCCAAAAAATTACTGGTTGAAAAATAAAGCCTTTGGTAAGATCCGTGAATCAGTGTGAGTCAGAATTTGTCTTTTCAAAATGAAGCACACACATGTAGTCCCTCATGTACGGACTGTAAACAAATAAACTGTAATAAAAGCCTGACAAAAACAGAATGGCGATGAATCACTGATCATTTATTTGCAGCACTTCCCATAAATTATGACGATGGTCGTTACTCGTCCTCAGCTTGAGGCATGAGAAAAGGGTCGACGCTCCAGTCATTAGCCTCTGTGAAACGAGCACCACCCCTCAGTGAGAAGTTTGATACAGCACTCGGCAGCACAGCACATAATAAAGCATGGACAAGGCTATCTGCTTTAATTTATATGCAGGCAGAGAGTGATCTGCCCCGGGTGTGTTTGGCCTGACTAAGCAGAGCGAGTGAGACACTGACTTGTCTGCAAAGAGCCTTCCCACGATCCACTGAAGAGAAACTGGCCTCCATCGGCTCACTGCAACAGCATTACATCGATGCATGGATACTCCGGTGTCTACGCAACAGCTGCTTAACATGATGTTGACCAGACCTCACAGTTTCCATATGGCATCAGCGTGTAAACAGCAAAACAGGGACGAAAGAACCTTGACGACTCCAGCATTTTCAGGGGAGTACGACTGAGGAGTGCGTAGCCTTAAACCAGCCATCAGTGAGAGAGCTAGTTCAGCTACCAAAGCAGCAGTTTCCTAATAGCAATTACTGTTTTAAGTGTTCAGAGTAAAGTGTCTTCTAAAAGGAATGTCCCCCTGTGGCTGTCACACAGAGACACCTAATAGACTTTATCAGCTGATATGACAGAGATGCTGAGACAGAGAGGAAGCGTGAGACAAACTAAAGAAGAGATGAGGAAATAATAAGGAGACAGAAGCAAAGATTCACTTGCTTTCCATGGTACACAATTTAGTTTTTGTTAAATGAAAACTGGATACTGTAATAAGTGCAGTGCTACATTATTTTAGTAATTACCACATTCAAAGGCTCCCAGTAATGACTGAAACAATGGCTCTTTTGGGAGTGGGATTTTCAACACAAAGCTACTCAAACCATAGGTATTACAGTCAAAGGAGTCGAGAAGGGTCTGTTTGAGCTCATACTGATGCAACAGCTAAAAACAAGCACATGGAACACCCACAGGTTTTTAACAAACTCTAACACGGGCGTTACGTATACACCTCACATGTTCAAATGAACCATTTTATGCTCAAAACACTGTGAGCTGTGGATTGTGTCGTAATGGGCAAAGTGTGAATCAGCAGCAGCAAAGGTTCACTAATCCGCAGAATCAGAGGCAGGGACGGGAGACAGGAAGGTACAAACTGTGCTGCAGAATAGAGACACTTTGAGATAAGCACAGTTACAGAAAATGCAAACTAGATGAGTCACCACTCCTCCTTGCACGTATCAGAACAACATATTTCAGGTAAGGTCATTACAATTACAGATAACAATACAGTACCAGAATTCAGTGCCGCGCCAACTGCGTGATTTTGTTTCACTATCTCTTGCAGGTTTGCAGCCCTGTCAACGTCCTCCCAATAACCCTTCCAGCTCACTCGGTGGGAGGTTTGGACCTCATTTATAGAGCTATTGTTGAAACCACTGCAAATCTAAAGACAGGCATTGTGGTGATACAGACACTGTCTGATTCATAGAGCTCACTCATTATTAGCAGGAGTGCAAACTGTGAGAATACATTCTCAACACCTCCAGTGCATTTCTGGCTGTGCTCTTTCAACAACACAATGTCCACTTTTTGACTGACCTCCATTAAAATCTACAGGTGGCATGACAGCTCCCAATCAAACCCATTAATAAATGAACACCACTGTAATTCTGAATTACCCCAAACTATGAGCTCAGCCTGAGTCACATTTGGATATCCATGACAACAGTCACTTTAGCACTTTTGAAGGGTGTGACCACGAGTACACACAATTGGCATTTCAGTGTCTGAACTGCAACAGTCCAGCATCTTAACGAAACTAAACAAGGAAACACACAAGCTGGAAACTTCCCATTCCAAAAACAGGTTTCTGGTGACACTCGCATCCCCAGTGAAACCATTATTTTATATCCTCGAGATCCAGAGTCATAATGAGTCTCAGGGGAGTACATTGTCATAACAAGCATCTCTCCAAAATACAAACAAGGACAGGAGAGGCCAACATACTGAAACTTGTTACAGTTGTCACACTGTGGCTTTATCACATTAGAAGGAAACTTTATCTAGCAATATACTCTGGCTGTGAGTTTTTCCCAAATCAACTTTGAGCAACTGAAAATTAACACATATCTCATTCACATAACTACAAACACAACCCACATAGCAACTGCAGTTTTACAGAAAGCAAGGTAATGCAAATAATGAAAAGCAGCACTGATTCTTACCAAGCAGCAAGCTTGATCTTTAGAACTGCATCCAAACATAAAGAGCAGAGAGAGTAAAGTGGCATGAATTCATAAAACTAAAGGGCTAATTTATCAGCTAAGCCAGATGAGTGATGCCAGGATAAATATCTCTACATTAATTCAAATTTTGTGTCCCAAACCCTGTCACTGGTTCTTTTTCTTTCTTTTCTTTTTAAGTCTTGATGTCGTTTAGTACAGATAGAAATTGGATTGCTTTTTACTCCTCCTGCCCATTTGAAAGACGTGGGTACGCTGCCAATGATCTGGCCAGGACTAACTTCCCTGTCATTAGACTACATCTTTCTATTAGTTTTAGATATCTTAACACACGTTAGCAGGTACCCTTTCCACTGGTATGTTAACAAATTGCCCTCAACTTGAGTAGTGCTATCATTTCATTAACCTGTCCCTCCTCTTTACTCCATGCTAGGCTGTAATCCTCCTATCACAGAAGGGGAGGTGGAGAGGAGATGAATTACAGATCTAGCTCTAACTGGTGTCATCCAGTTTCAAAAGACCAAGGTGGCCACAGCCAAAATGGTCAACTTGAGGCTTTAAACGGGACTTCAGTGACAAATGGTTTGTGTTCCAGTGGGTACAATTATCTTTTATACAAAAAAGATCAAAACAGAGATTTCTTTTTTATATAAAGAACTTCAACCCATTACACACGTGCATCGGGAGCAATTTGCAATTCAGTATCTTACCCTAAGTCGCTATCCTAAAACAAGGATAGAAGAGCCACAGAGCAAACCTCTGAATTTCAGACTGGTGGATGACCTTCCATGTCTTCAGTATGGAAGGTGAGTAGTTTGAGCCCCAGCTCCAGTTCACATGTAAAACTAAGCATCCTGCAATGAATCTTTGACTCATGTAAAATATACTATAGCCATCAATTTTCTTAACTACTTATCCAATTCAAGGGCACAGGGGCCTGGAGCTACCTTCTTATGAGGCATGAGGTGGAGTAGACCCTAAACAGCTTACCAGTCTATTGCAGAGAGACAGACGATTGTTCACGCTCATCTTCACACCTATGGCCAATTCAGTGTTACCAGATAGCCTAAGAAGCATGTCTTTGGACTGTAGGAGGAAGCCCAAGTACTCAGAGCGAACCCATGCAGTCTTAGCTGGAGAGCAAGCTCAAACCAGGTACCTTCTCTCTGTGAGATGAAAGTGCCACCTGTAAAATATTATTTAATGTTATATGACTCAAACTCGCACACTGAGTCTGTTGTGCCTCTATAGTGTCAGGAAGTCTGTCTGGTGTAAAAGCAAAACAAAAAAAAACAACAACTGCCATGTGGAGCTACCCACTGTGGCTACCACCTAAACAAAGGAGTTGAAAGTACCATTTTCTTTACATATTGATTCATTTGAGTGAAATCTACACTTACTTTAAGGCTCCCTTATGTAATAAATTGATCAGCACTCAATTCTGATGTAATTTTACTGCCTGCAGGGTCACATGTTGATCACCCATGGGACGTTCCACTCAGGGGTACAACTACAGAGCAAATACAGCAGGCAAAGGCAACATGATATTTGGTTCAACTCTGCATCACGCCCCATGTTAACCATCAGAAGAGTTCCAGCTAGGGCTGCTCAATTAATCGAATTTTAATCACGATTACGATCTGGGCTTTCAACGATCATTAAAAATGACTGAGCCGATTATTAGCCCCTCCCTCATGCTTTACTCTCGCGCTGCTCCGTGTGGCAAATCAAGCGCACTGCTCTGCATTTCGAACACGCGTCACAACAATTAAGAGGACCCGAGGGAAGCTCGGAGAGCTAAGCAGAAGTTATTTGGAGAGGAGTGGACTGCCGTTGGTTGAAAAGAGAGGTAAAAAAAAAACAAAAAAAAAAACTTCAGTGGTGTGGAAACATTATGGGTTCGTGGAGTCAGACGTGGATCAAGTAGACACAGTGTGTAAACTTTGCTATGGTGTCGTAGCTGCACCACAGAGCAACACTGCAAAGTTTACATTTTTCATTTATTTCTTATATTGCAAACATTTGCACTGTTATCAGTATTTGCACACTATTTTATATTATTTTTTAAAGTCATTATTCAATACATTGTTATTGTTAACCCTTTAAAGCCGGTCAGAGCAGCATGCTCGTTTTGTATAACTATTTTTAAATCCCTGTAGAACCTGAACCGCTAAGCTAGCACAATAAAATTTTTTCCATATGAAACCAGAGGAGTTGTATTTACATCTTATGCCCTCAGCTTGTCCTAGGTCACGGTTTCCTTCCACATATAGCTTTGCAAAAATTGCATAAAAAGTGCTTGCAGGAACAAAAACATAATATTCCAGAAACACGCTTTGCCGATCTGATCAGCTGTTCTTAACACTTCCCACATTGAAAAAGACATCAACACGAACTATCGCAAGTGACGTCATTTTCGCGGAAAATGTAGTTTTTTACTTGTAGGCCTTAGAACTCGAATTGCGCTGCTGGAAATAGTTTATTTTGATGCACATGCTTTGCAAATTTGCATCATAGGATTGTTTTTTTTGTTTTTCCTGCAGTATATAAAAATTGCTGTATCTCCAAAAATAAAACTATGAAGACACTCAAAATAAATTTCCTGTTGTTGTAAACTATTTTTTGCAACTTTTTTGTATTTAAAGTTTTGAGGGATAAACCTCTTAAATTTCTCCAAGTAGAAATATATGTAAAAAAAACAAAACAAAAATGATTTTCAATTTTTTTGTAGTTTATTGCACTTTTTTGCAATTAATGTAGTTACTATGGACTTAATACATACACATTTTTAAAATATGGGCTATAACAGTTGTATTGATGTATAGCAACTTAAAATGCTCCCACAAATGGCACTACAACATTTAAAAAAAAAAAAAAAAAGCTCTGGCGGACTTGGTTCTATAGTAGGTCTTAAAGGGTTAAATAAATATCGTCAAATAATCGTGATCTCAATTTCAGTGAAAATAATCGTGATTATCATTTTTGCCATAATCGAGCAGCCCTAGTTCCAGCTGCACCTTAAAAGCTGGTTAGATAAGTCGGGTAATTGTGCAGAATGTTGAGTAATGCAATTCCTGATACCAGCATAGGAACATGCCTCACAGATGACTGCCATGGCAACAGACTGCCCCAAGGTAACATAGGGCTCGAATGAATTTCACTTCACCCTGAAAAGGAAAAAAACACATTTATCATCAACCAAAATATCGAGCTCTGGTCTAATGGATCCAGACTGAAGGTTTAATAAAAGTAGGTTATCAACACTGATTAGACACAGATAGAATGAATTGGTATTCAACTGCTAATGGTGTTTTAGTCATTACAGATAGAACCTAGAACACATACTAAATTTAGTTTTGTTTTTCATCCATTACTGGCAGGCATGTGGAATAAAAATCCAGACAATTGGTCACAAAAAGCATCTGTTCATCAGCAGCCTCGTGTAATGTAATTAACAACTATTCAATAACAACAACTTTAAATTCAAGATATTCATTAGCTTGTTATACTGCAGCAGATACAATGGTATATATGATGGCCTAGAAACTGTTTAAATTGTTTCTGATAGAATAGCCTTTATTGTCACTGTACAGAGTACAACGAAATTGGAGTGCCACTCCCTTGGTGCAAGTTTCAATAATAAATATAAATGTAAAATATAAAAAGTACAAAAAAAACAATCGTAAGTACTCAAACAATAGTATGTACAATATATACAGGATAGCAGCATTAATATAATGACAGTGACGGTATGGAATAGGTTCAATTGTTTTTGTGCTTATTTAAGATAAGACCTTGGCTGGACCCAGTAAAGGGAGACAAAGATAATTATGATTAAACAAGCTTTCAAAAGGCACACACTGTGCTCCCTTGTCAATGCAACAACTTTCCCTTTGGCCACATCTTTTGAAATCTTGGAGTTAACCACCACAGAGAGACATTTGGAAAAAAAAATGTGCAGGGAAGGACTGCTGAATCGCAAGAGACTATATTTAAAACACTGCTGAAAGCTGGAATAATAATTCACACTTAAATATGCTTAAACTTCTATTCTAGAGCTCGTTAGAGCCAAAATTATTAGGTAATTTATCTGTTATGTGAAAAAATGTGGAAACCAATCAATTCATCACTTCATACATTTTTAAAGAAAAATTTGCAAAAAAAAATATTCTGACATGGATTTTGAAATGTTAAGTGAATAAAAAGCAATTTCACTTTATGTCTTAATCTAAGATACACATTTTTCTTATATTTCATAAATCTATCTATCTATCTATCTATCTATCTATCTATCTATCTATCTATCTATCTATCTATCTATCGATCGATACAGCATGCAAATTAAATGTTCAGACGTTCAGCTCAGATAGTTTCCCACATGGGAAAGGCGTAATAAATGCTGGACTCGTCTGTTACTCCCAAAGCAGAGGTGTGACCTTCTGTCTAGCCATTGACCGTGTGAGCTATCACTTCATCTAACAGCTTCGTTTCCATAACTGCACCATGTACTGTGAGTGCAGACTCTAGCAGCATATAGAAATAAACCCACTGCAAAGCCTATTTGTGACAGTGTCTTCATTTCTGGCTAAAACACTTGCAGAGTGGATTTTTTTTATCTTTGCTAAAGTGTTTGAGAACCACTGATCTACTACAGCATGCATTACTCAACATATTGCCACTGCAGCAGCAGTGATACTACACAATATGTACCACATGAGCTGTAGAAATAAGAATAAATCGCATAATGCATTGCCACCCATGGAAAGCCCTCATGTGAAGTGAAGAGATACTCTGGATTTGGTATTATCCACACAAATATAATAGTATTGGCCTTGGTTGTTACAGGACAAATAAAAGGGACAAGTCATGACAGAGCACATTATATACCGAAGGCAAAATAAGTGGATTTAATGAGAGAAAAAAGAAGAAGAAAAAATCGACAACAAAAAACAAAACAAAACACAAGAGCCAGTGTAGAGCTTAGAGGCACATAGCAACCTAAGATTAATTTCATTAAACAGCAATTCAAAACTCCAAGCTATCTCATATCAAAGTAAAGCAGAGAAGAAACTCCAACTTTTTTATTACTAGGACAAAATATTCTCTTTTTGTGGGGGGGAAGTGAAGATGTTCTGTTATTTGTATGCATTTATTATACTCTGTCATAAACCAGGCTTGTACAAAACAGACAAGACATGTTGACATCTTGGTCCTTATAAACAGTAATCCGGTTTAGGAAAAGATAAACAAACCACAACAGCCCATGAATGTAAATGAGCAAGGAAATGCAGCCCTGTGGTGCAGCACAGGTCACAATCACAGTAATGACAGCTGTAATGACTTCTAGCACAATTCTGGTTCACTGATGGACTGTAATGTAATGTAATGTAAGGGACTAAAGGAGTAGCCTATTTTCAACCTCTGGGCCAAATGTGGTGGAAATTAATAAAGATTCTGAACTTGAAGGAGGCAAAAATCAATTTACGCAGAGACATACTCATTTGTCCTTTCTCATTGTGTTGCTGCATGTTAATGGAAAATAAAGCACTCACGCAAAAAGAAGGTGCAAAATGCTCATTGTGTTTATGCAATGCCAAAAGTATAGAAGTTCTCATTTTTAAAAAGAAACATCTTCCTCTGTGTATCTGTTGTTCAGTACAGCCAAGTTATATTGTAAACTAAACTAGATTACCCTTTGCTTTTTGTATAAATGATTGTACTCTCTGCAGTAATAACACACAGTCCTACAAATAATTTAATTAAGTGATAATACTTTACCTAGGGTCACATGGATCAAAAGTTCATGACAATAACAGCCTCAAGCAAACTGAATGAGTCGTGTTCTTTTCCATTTGCAGATATAATGGCGCAACACATAGCTTCAAGGTGTAAGCTGTTGTTCTGGTGGTGTCATCTTTCTCAGGGGGAGTGATACTCGAACAAATACCCATTTTCACGTTTCAGAGCACAGATATAAATTTTCTGTTGAGAAATCTCTTTAATGTAAATGTTAATTCACGACACTGGTCAATTTTATAGAAAGAAGTAGGGCCTGGGATGCCACTTCAAGACTTTTATAAAATAGAAGTTTCATGTTCTACTGCATAACAAACCTAAATACAAAAAGTAGCAGATATCAAACAAACGCTATTTATTTAGCACATTTAAAAATGACAATGTGGCAAAATGCTGTGCACACCATTCATAAATATGTGCTGAAATATAAGGATAAAAGAATGAAATTTGTAAAAGAAACAAATATAAGATACTAAAAAACTAATCAAACTGAATGAATGTATCACTGGAGGGGAAATGTTCGATTGAAAGCTGAAGGCTATTCCAAAGCTGCCACTGTCATGTCCCTTATCCACTAGCCTCAACTGTGGTTAAATGAAAGCAAATGATTAGCGCATCTAAGAAGCCTGGATTATTTCCTAACAAAGTACATTGGTGTCGTGTACAGGTTTGAAAATAAATATAAGAATCAGGGCCAGTTCAGGGCCACTCATATCGCTGTAATGCAGTCTGTTTTTCTGTTAGGAGTGTTGCTGCAGCATTTTAGACCAGCTCTGATTAGACCAGACAACTGGGACTGGCCAATACTCTGATACAGTTGCAAAGCCTTAACGAGCTGCGACCATAAAAATTTTCATATCGCTGACAGAGATTACTTCATCTTAGCAACACGCCTCAGTAACAGAACACAGAGGTCATTTGTTTGTGAGATTACAGTGTCGATCAACAATGACAGCAAGTTTAAAAAGAAAAAAAGAAAATGTACCGCTACGCAGCCACCCAGGTTGGATTCAAGAGTAACAATTTTGGGGGAAAACAAAACCACCAAGTCAATTTATTTTCGTCTTGCTGTCATTCAGCTTTCTTGCATTTTTTGTGATTCTGATGGCAGAAGACAGAGCCTAAAGGTATATATTTATAAAGGCAATTTAATGGGGCCTAAACTAAAGCCATGAGGTACTCCATAAGTGACTGGGACAGTAAACACAAAGGAAAGGGCATGTGATGGCCAGAGACAACTCTTCCTGATCGGATGCTGCAAAATTATCCAGAAGACGAGATTTATGAAGCTGTCAGCCATTTAAATTGCTTTGGAGTGTGTATACCTGTCTCCTAATATTTGTTCTAACAAGCCATGGCATTATTTAGCCTTGGCTATGACAAAGAAAAGCTTTTATGCTTGCATTGCTTTTATTATTTTATTTGCTTCTTTATTAAAGAAGCAAATATCTTTCAGTTCACTTCTGAGAAGTTCTCATTGTTAAAGTCTCCAAGAAGAATGCCAGCCTTTATCGTATCAACATCAGCATTTTATATATGATAACTGCAACTTACCAGAAGTTCTCGGCTTGGTATTTCAGCTTCTGTTTATCTCAATTTATCTAAACTAGTGCTGAAGTACTGCCTCTAGATGAAGTGAACATTTCTATCAACAAAACTAGAAATACTCCTATTCCTTTTGTGTGTTTCAACATTATACTGAGGACTGAATAGAACAAATCACTTTCAGATGATCCAAGTCTAATTTAGCATCATCTTAGTCTAAATAACCAAAACTGTTTCATTATAATCATCTGGTAAAAATGCAGCAATCATGACTGTAAACACAACAGTTTCTATCAGAGATCACCTTTCGTGTAATCTAAAGTCACTAAGAAGAAACTTTTGATTAATAAGAGCATTACACAGAATATTACAGCACACGTGACATTTGGTTGCAGAAGCTGTAGGCTGTCATAACTAACGTTATCTGCTGATGCCAAATGCGAGCTTTGACACGAGGCAATCTCGGCAGACATTAAGCTCAGCGAACGGACCGACTGGAATGCAGACAAGAATAGCCATCGTCGGTGGGAGAAGTGACAAAAACTGCATCCAGGCTAGACAGTTTCAGCCTTCCTGAGACAACACTGCCAAACGTTTGTCATATTGAAAAATGTCACTGCTGATGTTTCAAAAGAAAATAATGTGTTTATCTCATATGAATAAAGCCTATTTATATTGGGACAGTATAATGTTTAAAAAAAAACTAACAAAAACTGGTAATTATGAAAAAACCAAAGCCAGGGTCAAAGACGTCCCAGGATGGATTCGCCTGCAGTCAGAGCTGTGCCGGTGTCTTTGTAGCTGGACGTGCTATCTGCTTCATTTCTGTCAGAATCAGAATCAGAATCAGAATCAGAATCAGAAAGGGGTTTATTGCCAAATGTTGAGCAGGTTTACAACATTAGGAAATTGCTGCGGTGCTTCAGTGCAAACATAGTGTCATAAATAGCACTTAAATAGTGTCATAAATAGCACTTAAATAGACATGAAAAAATAAAAGTAGGGATAAGAATTAAAAGTGCTACGTAGAAAGATATGTGCATGAGCTATACATGAGATATATACATGAGAATAAGAATTAAGAGTGCTACGTAGAAAGATATATACATGAGTGCAGGTGGTGATCATTGTGCATTTGCACAATTAGCCTGATGTCAGCGTTTCATCTAGTTCTATAGTATTCCATAAAGCTTACAGGTTAGGGGAGACAGAAGGTAACTGTACTTGTGCTTGTACACTGAGCTTATCCTCAGGACAGTGCTTCTGTACAGAATAGCACACTGCACTGCTTTAAAGGACAAAATTAGGGAATCATTGTCTCCAATGAGCAGTTAACTCCCTATATTAAATGTGCAATTGTGCTACTACTGGCTACATCTTTTCTCTCCAAGATACACACTGATGATAAATATGTCTATTTTTAGGGCGGTAGACAGTAAGCCCCTCTGCCTGGAGGCAGGTAAAGCCTTTGTAACACCTCTGCCTGTTGTGAATTTCAGGAGATGCTTCAAACTGCTGAACATTAATGAACTCTAAAGTAAATGCCTCACATGTAATGATATTTCTTTTTCTTATGGCCTGTCAATTTTTTTCTTTTCTTTTTTTTCAAGGTATCATGGATTTATTCTTAGATCTGGGTTGTTACTTTTATATAATTGAGGGGGAAAAAGGCCTATACTTCTTCCTGTAACTGCTTCCTTCCTGAAATACTGTTGTTCATCAAACACGATGTAGAAGCCAATGTTAAAGTGACGTTAAATTGCACACTAGTTGAAACTTTACTTCTTTGACCACTAGTCCCAGCAACTCATCTTTACTTTCATGAAGCCGAGCATGTGCACAGACTTTTGACTTGACTTTATCCCCACATAAGCTTCCAATTAGGCTTGCTGTAGAAAATATGCCCATGTGCCATTCTGCGTATTTCTTGGTGACTGTGGCGTATTTGAAAAAGTACACGTGGCTGATATTTGACCCTAAAAATAATAACTCTTAGCACATTTCCTTGTGTGTATCCACATGAGGAACCGGCACATCACAGTGACATGAGGATCGCTTTAACGTGGAAATGTGTTAAATCCCACAAACTTCTGTCTAAAAAGGGGAAGAATATATTCTATTTTGTCAGCTCTGAGAATCACAGTGGCACTCACAGATTTTTCTTTGAAAAAATGCACGGCACCTTAGCCATATTTGAACATCAATTTATCTTACTTTTCAGACATGCCCATGTTCTGATTTTTCCCATCTCCATCTTCTCCTGAGTTTATACAGAGTGTGTCTGCTACACTCTGATAAGTTTTCATAACTCAACACCTCTTATAAAACTCATGAAACATTACTCAGTGGAGCGTCTTGTTTTCTTCTTTCCTGACACTGCCGCTTCGCCGTCACATATCAGCTGCTGTTGCTGAGCAGCAAGTGGCACAGCGTGGAGACACACATTTAGTTTTTTTCCCCCTTCTAAAACCAATTGGCTTAATGATGCAGATTTAAAGACTGCTCGTTCTGTCCAGCTGAAGAGTGAGGATAGCTTTGTTCCACACAGTCAGCCCACATACCCACTTAACAAAAAGACTACAGGAGGTCTACTCGGTGGCTGCTGGAGCAGCTTGATATTTTACTGCTAAAATTTGTACTTTACGGGAAGCAGTTTTGTGAAGCGTTGTTGCTTGCTCTCTGTGTGTGTACGTAAGGCTTCCTGTGGTAGTGTCAGCTGCCATGTTTCTGACTGCAGACAAGCCCCTGTGTTTATGTGCATGTACATACGGTAAGAAGATAAGCAAATAAAATTCTGAGCATGCACACTGATTTAAGCCTGTCTGGTGCTGGATTTTAGCAATCAATACAAATATTTTGGAGCCCAAAAGTCACATCGACAGCAGGCACAGCAGGAAAAGCAGTGATGTAATGTTCAGTTACAAAGCTATACTAATGAAAAATCTTATAATGGATTCAAGGACTGTGTGTAATAATTAAGCAGAATGCATAGTAATGAATCACATAATTATCACCCTTCACCGTTATGTTTGTGTACTCATACTGCTGTCATCAGCACCGTTTCTAGCTACACTGGCAGTTGTTTTTAATGAAAAAGCTCCAATAAATAGATTGTAAGAGCATTTAACAATAGACAGAAACAAATATAAATGATAGAATCATACACAGATTTAAAAGCTGGGACATTTTTCTTAAATACAGTAAGGTCCAAAATGTGTTGGACAAAGACACATTTTTTGTGGTTTTGCCTCTGTGCACCACAGTGGATTTTAAATGGAAAAAAATCATCATCTAACTGAAGTGCAGATTTTCAGCTTTAACTCAAGGGGGTCTCAAAAATTATTGCAGTAGCTATTTAGGAATTATAGCCATTTTTATACATGGCACCCCCTTTTCAAAGGCTCCAAATTAATTGGGCAATTGACTGACAAGGAGTTTCATGTCCAGATGAGGCAGATTCCCCTGTTATTTCATGACAAGTGAAGCAGACATAAGATCAGATTCAAAGTGCTGAATTAGTTTTTTTTTTTTTTACTTTTTTACTCTTATTTTAAATATGAAATCTAAAGTGGTGTCAGTGCAAGTGAGCGGGGCCATCATTAGGCTGAAAAACTACAATAAAGATAGCAAAATCAACAATCTAGTTCTTTTTTTAATGAGTGCGATGGCAAACTCAGCAACACCAAAGAGCTCAGGAAGTCCACAGAAGACAAAAATGGATGATAACAGAATTACCTTAAAAAAACGACTTCACAACATCTAATGATGCCAGTCTTGTGAAGCTAGTGTATCACTACCAAAGTCTACAATCAAGAAATGCCTTCATGGAAATAAAGACTGTTTACAACAAGGTAAAACCTCTGGCTACACTCAAGAACAGGAAGACCAGATTAAGGCTAAAAGAGTCTGGCTCTTTAAAGAAACCTGTATGGGCCAATGAAACCAAAATGTTCTTGTACCAGAGCGATGGGAGGTGAAAAGCATACCGAATTATCTGCCAAACATGGTATTAGACATGCGTGGACATGTATGACTGGCAGTGGAACTGTGTCACTAGTGTTTATTGATAAGAGAGCTGGCTGTATAAATTGTGAAGTGTGCAGGGCTACACTCAGATGAAGTTCAGCCAAATGCTGAATGCAAAGAGCTTCACAGAGCAAATGGATAATGACCCAAAGCAAAATCAAAACCAATCCAAGAGTTTCTCATTCTTCAGTACAAGATTAACTAGTCACTTAATCTAAACCCAATAAAGCACACATTTCGTGTTAAATACAAATAAATACAGTCCTGGTTACATACATAAATATGTTAGGATGTTCAATTAATTTTTAGCCTCTGAAAATGGGAGACCATGTATAAAAAAAATGACTGTAATTCTTGAACAGCTAATGGATTGTTTTGGGTTTTTTTTGTCTTCTTGGTTAAACCTCTTGAAATAAAGCTGAAAGTCTGCACTTCAATCATAACTTGATTGTTTAATTTAAAATCCACTTTGGTAGTGAACAGAGGTGTAAAATAAATTCAATTTTGGACCTAATTGTAACAGGAACATTTGTTAGACAAGAAGACACAGCTAGTCAATGTTAGATAATCATGTATGAAAGTCAGAAACAACATTTATTAGGAGAAAACATGTCAGTGTTATGTTTTCAGTTTGCTTCCTTTTCATGATATATAAAAAAAAATGAAATATTGATATTTTTTAGGTTGTTAAACAGTTGGGACAAAGACACACATTGCCGCGTTTTTATAGCTAATCATTAGTTATTAGTAACAGAATCTGCATCACCATCTGCTGAACTGTGATATTTTACTCCGCCAACTCAGCTGTCGCAGAGTACTGTAAACAAAAGAACCTGCTCAACAAACAGGGAAATAATGACTGTTTTTAAATGACTTCAAGTTGGTTTTATGACACTTGAACCCATCAGCCAATATAAACACAAAAGCTGACATACAGCGCACATATATTCCAACAATGCAACAGCCTGAAAATACTGTCTGTCTCCAGCATCAGGCTGTTCATAGGCAGAAAATTAGACTCTCTCTTCCAAATTTTTAGACCCACAAGTCATATAGTGTCAGCCTGGCCGTGTTTTATACCCTTGGCACCCACTGTCATCGGGATTATAAGATGAAAGACAACTCACATCTTAAAGACTGAGCTTCAGCAGAATGTGATGATGAATACAGATTTCACACACTCTGTAAGAAATTGACAGAAATGTAGCCCATGGGGACTTGTCATAACCTGTCAGGACTTAAGAATGGAGCACTACATCCACACCATCAGATTATGATAATCAACTTCTTGCTCACTAGCTGCAGTGTATCATCGACCAAGGTTCCATTTACATAGTGTTAGTCATAGGTCTTACAGAGTCACAGCAACTCAATAAATGCATTTCGAAAAAGGTCACTTTCTTGAACACACCTTTTTAAACTCAATTAGAAATATAACTCTGCTATACAAATAAATATAGACATAAATAAGTCCCAGTTTGTTAAATTAAACTTTAAAAGGGAATTTCTCTTTAGATATGATTGCATATTAAATCACTTTAGGAGGTGGGATTTATAATGAGAATGTTTTTACTTCACTTTACAATGAATTTAAGCACGAGACTCAAGGTTGCAGATACTCAAAGTGCACAATACTTCCAAAGAAACTGAAACTTCCCTGAATTTCAAACTAAAAAAGCTTGTCAGTGTTGCAGCAGCTATTTTAAATTTTAAATGCAGGAAACAATGAAATAAGAAGAATCCAAATTCTTTGCAAAACTGTTAATATATGCCTCGTAAAATCATTACAAGGGATTAAAGTTTTTAATAGTATTCAAAATACAAATTACCATTCTCCTCTTGCCCATCAATCCATTACAATGCAAAACATCTTGAATGCTTTGTTTCCCAACTGCATCATCACCGGGACTTAATGGGATTCTTCCTTCATTTATTCAAGGTCAAAGCTCATCACTCCCACTGTCCTTTGCATTGTAAATCTGCTTCTCAACATGTCTGTGGGGGGAATTTGAATATAAGCTACAGCCACCACAATACTGATTTTTAAAAAGAAAAAAACAAATAAATTCAATGATGATATATTATGATATCAAGCCAGCCTAATCAAACCTGCTTTATGAGTTTGATGATTAATTTGGGTCTTTTCACAGCATCCAGTGCACTGAAGCAGGTTATGAACTTAGTCACTCTATTAGTGAGCAGGAAGCAGTTTCTGCACTTACTTGTGAGAGATGATTCTAAGATACAGCAACAAACACTCTGCTAGATGGGTATGGCATACTGTCACCCATCCAAGTCCTGACAGACCACTCAGAGCACAGCCGAGGGCTGTTGCACTGCTTTGACCGGTCCATCCAAACAACATACAAAAGTGATTAATGGATACAAATAAGACTGCTTAAATATGGCACACCTATCCTCAGCCAAGTGGAAGTTTACTGTTGGATCAGCCGTACTTACCTGGCAACGAAAAACCAACGTGCAGCATAACCAAAGTTATTAAATTTTTCTAACAGCTCATTTGATGCCGCAAGCATTTTCAATCAACCCGTACAACAGCAATTAGCTTCCCATGAACGATTTGCTTCTCAAGACACTCTTGAGTGCTGCTCAGAAACAAACATGTAAATGGAGACATTCCCAGTTCGCAATATTTGCGACATAAATTGAAAAGAAGCAAGCCTGAAAGGCAATATTACATTTGGGTTTTATCTCCTCCTTCAGCAGAGAAGAAGTATGATTGACTCTGAAGATAGTGCCATCACTCACTTAAAAACTGGACATCTTGAAGGGAGGGGGTTATTTCAGGGTTGATTAAAGATACAACATAGATAAGCAATCATATTTTTCCGAGTGGATAGATTCAACTGAAAGATTAGCAAGTTCAGTGTAAGTTAAGTATTACTCTATCAAACCTGCACTGCAAGAGATGGAATAAAGGACACGGGCACTCTGAGAATAGTAAAATACCTTAAAATAAGGAAATGGGAGTGAAACAGAGACAGCTAATATTGCAGCTTATCCCTAGGCTGCACCTATTTGTTTATTTATTCACTGGCCCATGTACAGAAGTCTACTTTATATCAAATAATGGCTACACCAGACCAAGCCAAGGTTTCCCTGCTGCTTTTTGGGTCTGTTTTTCACTCAGACAAAATGAGCTAATAACAATTAAACAGGCTGATTAAGCTTGAAATTGCATCAACGCACTAGACAACAGCAAACAGGGAGATCACAGGTTGCCTTATATGGAAAATGCTTAGAGCATAATATTAATCACAATAATAAATTGGGATTCCAGTAAACCACAATGAAAAACAGTAAGAACACATTGCCTGTGCAGGAGTCACTCTTTAAGAACATGCAGACACATTTCACAGTGTAACGCAGCTGCAGTCCTTGGGTGTGTTCAGATCTTTGAGGAGACATCATTGCATCAGCTGATGCCAGACAAAACTGCCTACTTGTTCCACTCTTACAATTTATTTCCAGTCAACTCGATTCACCTGACAGATTTAAACATCTGGACAAGGCAATTATTTCATATTACCTGGATCCAGGTCTCTGCTTTAAATAATTAAGTCTGTCACTCTAAATGGCTGAACCAAGCATATGTACTGTAAATGACTTTCCAATTGTTCCCTTTCCTACCAACTATACACAATGTTTTAAATGAATGAGGGTCTCCTATTACCACACAAGCAGAAGGGCACTTTACAGTTTAGTGAATTTCATTCATACCGAATAGTAAATGAAGAGTTTGTGTGTGACTGCCAAATGGAGTGTGGAATGAATCAAAGCACAGAGTATGGATGCTTGGTGATAGCTCGGCATCAGAACACCTCTCCTGAACAACTTCTCAAATTAAACAAAAATAAATCTGTTACATTGCATTGTTTTAAGTGACAATTGAGAAATTACTTGTTGAAAACAGATCACTCAGAGCAACAACAGAGAACATTTGAATACAAAACAGCTGCAAAATAATAATCAGTTAGGAGGCTTAATTTCAACACTGTGACTAAAGTGTCTGATTTGCACAAACAAAGGTTTACGTGCACTTAAACTGTGTATCTGACCTCAATGAACCCCATAATAAAAAATATAGGTTCCTTCAAGATGAACACACACACACACACTACATATGTTTTCTGTATTCTTGGAAATCAAACTGTCTTCTGAGATCACTGAGCAAGTAATAGCAGTATCTCACCTCAGGACCTTATCCTTATTAAAGATATAATTCATAACATTATAGAGCAGTAAAAACACAAATTAAGCAAGACATCTGTTCCAAGTAAACTGCAAAGTCACATTGAAACTGGGTCTAAACTTATCCAGATTCAAAATAAAGCGGCAGACTATCAAAACGAGCAGGAAACGAGATAGGATTACAGCAGCTTAAAGGACAAGCACAAGAACCCCTGGCTACTTACTGTGGTGAAGTTCCCCGGGTGGCAGTCCTCTCCTCGAAAGGTGCACTGCAGCAGCATGTCACTGATGTCATGACCAGTTCGGTTATAGAAATCAGTCATGTTGAACAGTTTTGGCTTAAAGTTCAGGAAGTTTGCCTTATCCTTTAAGGCGGCCAGAACTTCAGGCTCAGCCAGGTGCGGGTTGGCTATTTGGTAGTTATTATTAAGGAGGGCCAGGAGCTCTCCCACATGATAGAGGTCATTCTTGGTGATTTTGGAGAAGCGGAACTCATTGAGGTTGCAGAAGGTAACTGCTGGGAAGGTGAGGTTTGTTGCCGCCACCTCGTCCAGCTTAGTGACGTGAGGATACTCCAGATAATATGACACCCGATCCATGCAGACCAGCATCAATAAGCCCAGTGAACCCAAGAAAGAAAGCGTCCAAAGAAATTGGCGGAATGTCATGTGCCCATAAGCGAATATGTGACTCATGCCATGTAGGGTGGACATGTTAGCAAAAGCTTGCAGGTTGGAGGGCCTGACGCTCTCTATGCTTTCCTCTGAGCTTCCCTTCATGGCTGTAGAGTGATGCTCAGCACTGTCACCCCAAGAACTTCAGGTTAGAGACTTTGCTTAGCAACAAGAATAGCAGAAACCAACCAGCAGTGTTGGTTTGCCACACTGCTTCTTTATTCCCTCAAGAAGTGGTAACGGTCTCAATAAATAGCCACCTTTAAAAGGGTTGCCAGTCTCTGTAACAGTTTTCTTTTCATGACAGTTCGCATTCCACTGAGCTGTTCTTGTAGTCCCAGGTCTCCCCTGTTCTTTCAGGCTTCTGTTTTATTATCTCCAAAGCTGTCTCTCACACTCCCTGCTCAGCTGTCCTTTGTAACGGCACCAAACACAATGACAGAAACAGCCACTTCTACCCAAACGCAATGCCTCCTGATTCCTGAGTCGTGTGAAAAGGAAGAATACGAGGGACAAGAAAAGAAAGAACAGAGAATATAGCAGGCGTAAGGATAGAGGCGAGAGATGAGGGGGGGGCACTGCAATGAAAAGGGCTAGCGTTTGGAGAGAGGTGCTAAGCCTGAGCAGTCAATGGGACCCTTCCTCCTCCAATCGGAGAGAATGCCTCTACATCGCTATGATAATGGGATGCAATGGTTTTGTGAATGAAGGTAATAAAGAGAGAAATGGCTCACTGGTCCCTCGCTGCCACCTTGCTTTTTTGCGCTTCTCCTTTCTTCCAGAAATGAAAATGAGGGGGTCAGAGACCTCCCACCAGCCCACCAGTGTGCTTGACAACCGGCGTTCACAGATTCCACGGGTTCCACTTCCTTATTTGCACAGATCTTCAGTTAATAGGGATGACCACCTCTTGACGCTTTACGATCACCCCCCACCAGCATAACCGCTAAAGCCGCTCCAAGACCCCAAGCTTTAGTCCTGTTAACATACAGATTTATATTCTGCCGTGTGGAGCCTTTCACTCTCTTTCTCGCATCCTCTCTCTCCCTCTCTCTCTCCCACCACTCCCCCATTTCTTGCTCTCTCTCTCTCGCTCTCTCTCCTCCTCTTTAGTAGTCAGGATCCATTCCACTGCTGAATGGCTGCTTTGTTTGTGTCTCTGTGCTCACAGGGGGAGTCTCTCAATCTGGACATCACCATCACTGTGTTATTATTTCTTAATCTGCTCCTACCTACTGTCCAGTCACGGTGTCATCAACCATTTTCTCAAACAATGCCACAGGTTGTTTACTGCATCGATGCACATATTAAGAGTTCAATGGTGTTCCAGAAGTTTCCACATGTTAACCTTTTTATAACGATGTCAACAAGTAAAGTGTGAAAAAATGGCTTCCAAGCCACCTAATATAATTATAACTGAGTATTAATCCAGTCATCGATGAGATTTCCATTTTGTCTTTTATATATAAAAAATAAAACAAAAATTTTAAAAAGTTATTTTAAAAATGAACAAAAAGACATATATATATATATATATATATATATATATATATATATATATATATATATATATATATATATATATATATATATATATATACACACACACACATACATACATATATAGCACATATATACATTTTCTTTTTGCTTCAAGCAATACAAAAATCCCAAAGCATTTCAGAGTCTTTCTGCAGCAGTCCTGGAACATTTATTTGTTGTGTGTATAATTACAGTTTAGGCTTGACCAGTAATGAAATTGGTGATTTTTCTTGTGGGGTCAAAAGTTCACCTCACCATTCTGACAAGCCCTTCAATTTCTCCTGGAACCAAACAAGACGATCACTCATTGGCTACTCAGGGATCACTTATTATCTTAACAATAGGTGGACTGCCAGGGATGAGACCACAGCCCTTTAGGCATCAATATCCTGTCCTGGCAACCGTGGAGCCCATAGGAACCTATAGCCAGAGTACTACAGAGGTATACATTTCACATAAACCCACAAAAAAAGACATTTGTCAAAGCTGAGATGGAATTTTAAAAATGCTCGCAGAAGGAAATGGAACATGATGCCTGAAGTGACAGGCTGTTGCACTTTTAAAATCTACCCATCACAACACAGGCTTTGAACATGTCTACCAAAACAAAATCTACAATATAACAATTTCCAAACTACAAGACAGTTGCATTTTTTTTCCCACCACAATATAAGAGCAAGATTAAGCCACTTTAATAACTCATAACATCATGACACGTCTGTATTTGTCTCATTTTATCCCTTGTCAAAATGTCATTAGCTTGATTAAGATGTTTGGATAAAGAAGCGGTTTGTGCTTGTCTCAATATTTGAAAATGAATACGATTCAGCTGCGCCCCTTTGCATTCACAGTGAGAACTGATAATGATTAATGTGCTAAAAAACACATTGATGGATGGTGCTTTAGCATTAGAGACCTTCACTGAGTTTAAATATGGCTTCACTCACAGAGCAGGGTTAGGCAACTCAATGACTGCAAGGTGAGAGTCACTAACAAACTAAAAAATCCTTCACCGAGGCGTCAAATTACTGCCTGAAACAGAAATCAAGTAGGAATTTGGCTAAATGCTTCTGGTACTTTATACATATTTGTGTAAAGTGACAGGAAAGCATTAAATCATAATGGATGCAGGGAGCATTAGATGTGGCAGTCCCTGCACTAAAAACAGCCAATTCTGCTGTTTGCTGATAAGACAATATGTAGAAAAACACATGTTCAGCAACAACACCCAACCTCCTCTGCAAGGGCTGGGCTTTTGTTAATGTGATGAAATGTTACTAGAAAAAATGCAATACATTAGAACTGTGATTCTTATTTTCTGTGATTGTGAGTTAATTCCCAAACACCAAAAAAACAACAAAAACAAAGAAAAAAAAAACCCTTGTTCAAATAAACAAGGTGGAAAAGCAATATTTTAAAATGAATTTGGGACTATTTCACATTTAATGACTTCATAATTAACTGTGCAAATAGTTACATTTCGTAAACATTTCACAGCAATGACAGATTAGTGGAGAAGGGCACTGAACTTGAGCACTACCTAATGAAACAATCTGTCGAACACAAACTGATGCACTTAAAAAAAAAAAACTCCCACAAACTGTGACAAGCAAAAAAAACCCAAAACAAAAACTGTCTATATATTGTGTTTTGCTTCAAAAGCCCTGCATCTGCACGCCTTTTGGATAATGATGGCTTTCCCTAAGTACCTATGCAGAAGAAGAGAAGCTGTTGTCCACTAGCAGAGAAAGAACATTGACAGAACAGCATCCGCTTTTTTCCCCTGATTCTTCATGTACCCAAACCCAGGACAAGTTTCAGCTGTCAGAGAGACGGCTTCATGTTTGACTCTAGAATACTTTGGTATACAGAGGAGTCAGTGACTGCAAGGTGCCCAGGTCCTGTGGCTGCAAATCAAATCATCACAAAATCATCACCCCTCCATCATTGTGCTCGACAGCTGGTAGGAGGTTTTTGTGCTGATATGCTGCGTTTGGTTTTCGCCAAATGTGGCACTGTGCATACATCTCAAACATCTTCATTTTGGTCTTGTCTCCCCAAAGGACATTGTTCCAGAAGTCTTATTATTTGTTCAGATGCAACTTTGCAAACTTAAGCCCTGCTGTCATGATCTTAGAGAGAAAGGGCTTTCTCCTAGCCATCCTTTCACAGAAGCAATACGTTTTTTTCTAAATGTACTGTCATGTAGAGCATAGGGTCCTATGCTCTACATGACATGAAGTATCCTTTTGAATCGAGATGTGACTCTGAATGAAATCACGGCACTAACAAATCAAATCAGATCATTAGATTGTTGAAGATCTGCACCACTGCTACCTTCACTCACTTGTATTAGAAAAACAGAAAACATTAAAGTGAAACTTTTGTGACAACAATACTGACATATTTTCACTATAACCAAACAATCATTTAAAACCTCAATAGATTTAAATCCTCTTGATTAGAATTTAAAGTAGATGAATCACCCTTAATGGAATAAACATAGAAACATTCGTACACACCTCAATAAATATTCAGTATTTATCTTATAGTGATTTTCATCATCACTTTTGCATACATCTGCATTCTCTTTTCGACGTACACTCAGAAAATGCAAATGCTTTTCACACTGTATTTATTTCCATTTTCTATATTTTGATAACATCATCCTGTGTTAACATTAACAAACCTAAATTCACACTAGCAGGTAAGCCTGTTGTTGCAGTTGCAGCATGAAAGTGGGAGACTTTTCAGCAGTAATTGGCTTTCAAGTGGATGGTAGAATGCACAGCATAATGCAGTGAATATTAATTAGGAAGAGTAATATTTAAGGCACTACTAAGCACTGTACTCTCTTTGAAGGAGCCTTTGAATTTGACTTTAAACTATTAACTAATGTTCTGTAAAATTTCCAGGCCCCAAGCACCTCTGGGCTTTGGACTATGTACCATAAGGGACACAATATAATGTGTCTGTGTCATAAACACTGCTTACTAGCGATCACGAGAACCTGTTTTCTCATTATATACAAACAATGATGAAGTAATGTGTGATACAATTAAGCTTTAAGTCATAATCTATATTCCTCCATTTTTCTATATACGGTAGAATACTTCATTCAAATGGTAGATATCCAGTTTACAGTTCCATATATTGTTTTTTGTTTTTGTGGACTCAAACCGAATGTGTTGTATATTCGTCCATAAAAGCTTGCAGCACTGCCAGAAATGTGACCAAATGCATCCGCCTGGAAGACTTACTGAAAATAGTTTCTATTATTTGTGCTCTGACTGTAACAGATCACTGGGATGATTGTAAGAGTTTAGATTAAAATGTATACACAGTCACAAACACTGATTCATTCTCATTCATGAGAACGAGGCTGCAAAACCTTTGGCAATCTTCAGAGTACTCTTAACACAGCTTTACCTGGTCTGACAATAAATGTGAAAACAGCACGTGATTACAGCTACCACTTTATGTGACTCTAAACGGTGCTGGACATTAAGTAATGAGCTATAATTACGACAGTTCAGCAAAAAATTCCCATGACAAGCAAACCGCCCTGATATGATGCAGAGCTAAAAAAAAGAGCAATTACAGCAAGTCCTTCTATGCAGTGCCCAAGTTATGGAGATTTGGCAAGCACCTCTGAGAACAGATTACCCTGTTAGCAACTGGACACGGTATTAAAGCAGATGACATTTAAGAGCGCATATATCATTAAGTAAAGAATGAGAAGCAAAGATGCAACACTGCACTGGAGGGGGCAGTGCCAGGATGAAGACATAATAACAGACCCTGAACTATTGATTAGATTAAAAGTGTGATCCCAGCCTCTAAGCACTTTGTTTTCCAATATACAGTTTTCGAAAGTTGGCACAAGCACATTTGTAACAATGTTACTGTGACTATAAGAACAAAGTCAATAAATGTAACAGAGTTAGTTTTTTTGGCTAAAAATAGTTAAACAGCCAAAAAGTGCAAAAGCAGATTGGTGCTTCAGTTGTTAAAACATGTGATTGAAACCTAATATGTTAAAGAGCCAAACTCTTTGTCACAACACTGCAGAATATGGAGTAACCGCTTTTTCATCCCCGCAGGAACAGATGCTACATTTAAATGCTGGGCTTCTTAAGGGCTTGGAAAGATTTAAGATCTCTATCATCCAAACTCTGATGTTATCATGTCTTTTCAATAACCGAGACGCATTTTTAATCTGAATAGAAAGCATTTTTCACTTTCTACAGCTGCAAAGCTTTATAGAGCTTCAACATAATTCACATACTGGATCTCCACTAACACCTGCTGAAAATGTCACAACAGAGGGCTGTTTAAAAGAAGGAATCGCATCACAATTTTATAATCTGCTCTTTCATACCAGAGTTCACAATCTAAGCTGAATGCATGGAACGAAGATTTGGAAACTGAAATCTCTGCAAAGGATTGGAAATCAACTTGTGGTGGAACTGATACTCGGCTGGTGAACCATTGCCTCAGATCAACACACTAAGAGGTCAAAATGAATCTAAGGCTCTCTTGTCCATCCCTCCCTGTAGCTTTTACAAAAAACAGAATCACATGATTATGAAAAACACCCTCTTAAATTTGCTGAACCTCAATTACAGCAGGCAGTATGGATGTAGGCACATAAAATCTTCTTTAGTCCCTCTAACTATGAATTTTACAAAAAAGTAATGGAGGAAAACAGAGGATTTCACAGTGTTTGGACACATTTATTTGCTCACACTGGCTGCTGGTCTGCTTGATCTGCAGTTGGAAAATGAAACTGAAACTTTCATATTGTTTGTTTACTTTTAGTATCTTCAGAGGTATCGTACTGCTAATCGCTCTACTGGATATCAAACCAGCCTCCTTTTCATTTGATTAACTACAAAGTAGCTCTAGAGCTTTGGCAAAGTCACTCTAAACAGGACATTTTTCCTCCACTTCACAACAGTTCTCATCTTTACGTAATAAAAAGTACACAATTTTAGTTATTGTTGTTCTATAATTTCATAAATGCAGCAGAAATATGGTGTTACTGTAACCATCTAATGATAAATAGCCCACTGCAGAGCAGACACATGAGTAATGTTGGAAATTATCCTTCTACTTCAGGCTATGTACTCTTCATTAAGACAAGATAAGAGAAGAGTTATTCAAAGCTAGGACATTTCTTGTTACAGCAAATAAAAGTTAAAAAAGTTAAAGTTGAAAAAACAAATAAGTTAATCACAACAAACCTATAAAAATAGCTTAAATAAGTAGGCACTGTAAGATTCAGTATTTACTGGGTCTCCATTCACATTTTTTATCTCAATAATTTAATAAGCCTGGTACAGTTCCTTTAATAGCACTAAACCTAAAACTATTCGCACTTTGTTTGTGTAAAACAAACCCCCCCTCACCCACCCACAACACACACACCTCCACATGTTACCCAGAGGTTACCCATTAGATAAGACAAATTATGTCAAAACGTTTGAACTTTTTTTCTAGTCTTGCCTTTTTCAGGGTGGGGGTTAAGACTTTATAACCAATGTTAAGCACAATGCTGTGTTGTTATCAAGGCTTTGGACTGCTCATTCAATGACTGCAAAATGAAAGTGTGGGCATGCTCACAGAAACAGATGTATTTGTATACATCATTGAGACACAACATGAGCTGTAATAACTGCAGATATCGAGCCGAGTTTCATTCTAAGGGGCAACAAACTCTATAGAAAAGAATACAATAAAACAAATATGTTTCAAAGCCTTAAGCAACATTAAACTGTGAAGAAGAAGAAGAAAAAAGAACAACATCTCACTTTTTGTATGTGACAGTCAGACAGATTCACCTTTTTTTCTCATCTTTTCTTCTGAGTTGCAAAAGTTCAGCAGCAAAAATCTGTCAAACAACAGAAACAAAAAGATGGCCTTCTCATCCAATGGCTGCTACTTAATCGGTGACAGTTGCTGCAAATGACCTTGCATAAATGCTATTCTGAGATAAAAGCCGATTCATATGTAAGCTACTGCTCAATGTGTGCTTGCGACAGGAAAAGACAAATTCCTGGACTCTGGAATAAGTACTGGCATAATGCAGCACTATGAAGAAATTTGGCTCTGTTCAAACACTTTGTGTTAACACTGAGAATTCACTGATTAACACAAATGTGCAAATTTCAAACAGAAAAAGAAAGACAGACAATTTTAAATCTACGACAGCTGTTCAGTGATAAAGAGTAAATCCTTAAGCTCAGTTCAATTCAATTTTAATTCAGTTCACTTCAGTTTTATTTGTAGCACGATCAAATCACAACAGTTGCCTCAAGTTGTTTTATATAGTAAGGTAAAGATCTAAAATAATACAGAGAAAACCTCAACAATCGGATGACCCCCTATCAGCAAGCATTTGGCGACAGTGGAAAGAAAAAACTTCCTTTTAACAGGAAGAAACTTCTGGTAGGACCAGATACAGGGAGGGGCAGCTACCTGCCACACCCAGTTGGGGGTGAAGTTAAATAGTATGGATTTTTTTTTTTCTGCAATACACTTTTTTTCCATATTGCATAATACTGTCTAATTTCCACCAGAACAGCTTGGGCACAGGACACTAGACCTCTGGGCGTCTCCTGTAGTGTGGCTGTGAAGTGGGCCCTCTGTGAAACCTGTCATCATTATCATCATCATCGTCATTAGAGCATCGTATGGAAGCTCAATCAAGTTGGATCTTTTGGAGCTGGATGCTTTGCAGCTTTTGCTGTGAGGTGCAAACCCAGTATCGTGCAGGGGGAGGCTGCTGCTACCTGGGAGCGCTTTTGCCATAGAGGCATGCTTGGTCTGCAGCAATATTTAGGTGGGTAGTCAGTCGCATCCACACAAATGCTCATTGTTTTCTAGCAGACAATGCAATGCAATGTTACATCATCTATCGGTGACTTTAATGTTTTAGCTGAACGCTATATATAAATTATGTATGCTTTTTGATGAGCAGATACCACTTGACAGAACTGCAGATTCAAGTTTTTTAAAAAGTAGTCCAGAGTTTTCAAGCATTAGAGAATTCAGTTGCCTTAAGCAACCTAAAGTGCCTATTTCAGAAAAGCAAATTTACCTACATTTTGTAGACACCTATAAGGAAATAAATTGTATGTATTTCAAATGTCACTTCAAACATGTTTAAGGCTGTAGAAAGCTTTGTTATGATGGAAATGAATGAGCATAACACGGTGCTACGCCGTTTAGAGAGATTTGTATGTGAATCATTTGTATTCAGTTTACTTCCTGTACCTTGGAGCTCATCGATCAAACAGATAAACTGCTGTTGATACAGAAGCTAAGACCTCCAGTATGCACAAACGGATCAGACAAGATTGATAAAGCTTTCGACTGCAATTTTGTCTAACACGTTCACTAGCGTGCCAGTGCTAGGAAATATCTTATTGCTATATGGAGAAAATATTTTCCAACTAAAATCATAAAGATGCAACAATGCTGAGAATTTCAAAGAATAAAAAAAGTAACCGCACTGCTTTAAAGACAAAGTCAAATGCTGATATGTTTTTATAATCACGTTGGCTCTAACTCGTCCTTGAATATCCTATTTAATGAATAGATCACATGCTGAAGGCCAATTTGGACGGTAAACTTTTCATTCCAGATAAAACAACAACAACAATACCTGGAATAAATACAGGCCTGGAGCATAAACATTTAATCTTAATCATCAGCATGAAAAGCTTACATGTATCGGGGATGGAAAGAGCCCAGGATCAAACACAAGCTTAGAGATGTAAACACGGCACTACTAAGCAAACAGCCACAATCACACATTTACACCAGCCCAGACTGAAATATACAGGGAGTGCAGAATTATTAGGCAAGTTGTATTTTTGAGGAATAATGCTATTATTGAACAACAACCATGTTCTCAGTGAACCCAAAAAACTCATTAATATCAAAGCTGAATGTTTTTGGAAGTAGTTTTTAGTTTTAGCTATTTTAGGGGGATATCTGTGTGTGCAGGTGACTATTACTGTGCATAATTATTAGGCAACTTAACAAAAAACAATTATATACCCATTTCAATTATTTATTTTTACCAGTGAAACCAATATAACATCTCCACATTCACAAATATACATTTCTGACATTCAAAAACAAAACAAAAACAAATCAGCGACCAATATAGCCACCTTTCTTTGCAAGGACACTCAAAAGCCTGCCATCCATGGATTCTGTCAGTGTTTTGATCTGTTCACCATCAACATTGCGTGCAGCAGCAACCACAGCCTCCCAGACACTGTTCAGAGAGGTGTACTGTTTTCCCTCCTTGTAAATCTCACATTTGATGATGGACCACAGGTTCTCAATGGGGTTCAGATCAGGTGAACAAGGTGGCCATGTCATTAGTTTTTCTTCTTTTATGCCCTTTCTTGCCAGCCACGCTGTGGAGTACTTGGACGCGTGTGATGGAGCATTGTCCTGCATGAAAATCATGTTTTTCTTGAAGGATGCAGACTTCTTCCTGTACCACTGCTTGAAGAAGGTGTCTTCCAGACAGTAGGCAGTAGGACTGGGAGTTGAGCTTGACTCCATCCTCAACCTGAAAAGGCCCCACAAGCTCATCTTTGATGATACCAGCCCAAACCAGTACTCCACCTCCACCTTGCTGGCGTCTGAGTCGGACTGGAGCTCTCTGCCCTTTACCAATGAAGCCACGGGCCCATCCATCTGGCCCATCAAGACTCACTCTCATTTCATCAGTCCATAAAACCTTAGAAAAACCAGTCTTGAGATATTTCTTGGCCCAGTCTTGACGTTTCAGTTTGTGTGTCTTGTTCAGTGGTGGTCGTCTTTCAGCCTTTCTTACCTTGGCCATGTCTCTGAGTATTGCACACCTTGTGCTTTTGGGCACTCCAGTGATGTTGCAGCTCTGAAATATGGCCAAACTGGTGGCAAGTGGCATCTTGGCAGCTGCACGCTTGACTTCTCTCAGTTCATGGGCAGTTATTTTGCACCTTGGTTTTTCCACACGCTTCTTGCGACCCTGTTGACTGAAACGCTTGATTGTTCGATGATCACGCTTCAGAAGCTTTGCAATTTTGAGACTGCTGCATCCCTCTGCAAGATATCTCACTATTTTTGACTTTTCTGAGCCTGTCAGGTCCTTCTTTTGACCCATTTTGCCAAAGGAAAGGACGTTGCCTAATAATTATGCACACCTGATATAGGGTGTTGATGTCATTAGACCACACCCCTTCTCATTACAGAGATGCACATCACCTAATATGCTTAATTGGTAGTAGGCTTTCAATCCTATACAGCTTGGAGTAAGACAACATGCATGAAGAGGATGATGTGGACAAAATACTCATTTGCCTAATAATTCTGCACTCCCTGTATTCAGTATTTAACATTAAAAGAGAAGAGTGAAAAACCTATGGGCTCACTTCTATTACCTGCTACCATTAATTTGTCCTTACTTCTGGCAGTAATAGTCGTATTACTCCTCAAATGAAAAGTTTTCCATTTCAAGTTTTTCAAAATAAACACAAAGAAAAAGGAAATTTCAACAGTTAGTACAGCAGTCTATATTTAAACACGTGATTTCTGTTTGCTAATGAGAGCAGTAATCATGAAAATCATCATAAATAATGTAAGTTTTGCATTTGTAAAAGTTCAGCTGAAGCATAAATTCTGACATGTGAAAGGGGACATGTCCGGAGAGGTCAAAAGGATGGATGGGTGGATGGATGTGGCAGGAAACAATCATTAGCATCACACTGAATTTTTTTTTTTTTTCAATCTATCCATTCACTCTGCTCTATTATCTTTAAAGCACTGGTGGAGTACAGCCACAAAGAGACTGGGCAACTAAGAGTCACCAGTAAACCTCCATCCATCCATTTGCTTCTGCTTACCCTTTTCAGGGTTGCGAGGGGCGCTGGAGCCTATCCCAGCTGTCATAGGGCGAGAGGCAGGGTACACCCTGGACAGGTCGCCAGTCTGTCGCAGGGCCAACACACAGGGACAGACAACCATTCGCACTCACATTCACTCACACCTAGTGACAATTTGGATTATCCAATTAACCTATCCCCACAAGCTGCATGTCTTTGGACGGTGGGAGGAAGCCGGAGTACCCGGAGGGAACCCACACAAGCACGGGGAGAACATGCAAACTCCACACAGAAAGACCCTGGCCTGATGGTGGAATTGAACTCAGGACCTTCTTGCTGTGCGGCAACAGTGCTAACCACCGTGCCGCACCAGTAAACCTAACTTGCATATTTTGGACTGTGGGAGGAGAGTGGTGCGGTTAGGGGAAACCTTCACAGGTACAAGGAGATGGCAAAAAGACTGCCAGCTGGCCACCTGGGGTTACCGAGCCTTCTTGCAGCAGTCCAATCCTCTGCACCACTGTGCCCCATTAAGAGTGCAGAGTTAATTTTGTCACACTAAAAAATACTACTGTGAACAAAATGAACTCTGGGCTTTGGGGCTGGGGTTAAAGCTTTAATTCAACCTTGCGCATAATGGCATGCATTTTTAATAAACACAGTGCGCATTAATCTATCGGAAAACCGTATAACCTTACATGTCTGGCTGATTGTCACCTAAACACTGGATATGACTGCAAATGGAACTCAGAGGTGTTGTTGATAAATGTTATGATGCTTAATAGCATCCACATGTTTGGTACATTTAATGACCCACGAGGCAGAAGGAAGATTAAAGTGGATTGCAATTAAATCAAAAGCAAGTATAGAAATCCGCTTTCAAGCGCATGTCGAGTCTTTAAAACTAATGCAAGTCCGCCACCCAGTGGACACCATTGTTAGGCGCAACATCCTAAATATAGAAATCTACTTCCACTTGCAATAAAAAATGTAAAACTAAATAAATAAAGCCACTAAAACACAGAATACGAAGGAAAAAAGGAATAATACTATTGTGATAAATAACCGTTCTCATGGTCAGTATTTGGCTATACTTTGATGTCTATCAGTCTAGCCTAGAGAAGCAAACCAGGTGAAGTAAATTAATGACTAATTAAGGCACGCTACATAAGCAGCTGCCCGTCAGCCAAGCTTTGGGATAACCGCTCCTGAATAAGTGGATATAGCAGTTTTGACTAGTTAACATGACTAACGACGTATCCAAAAAGAAGGGGAAGAGTTCAACTGAGAAAAAAGCCAAAAGAAAAGCCAAAAGAAGAGAGACTTACGCGATGTACATCTATAAAGTTTTGAAACAGGTGGGTGAAGAAGAAGAAAGGCGCAACGAACCTTACGGCTGCCTCGGTTTTCTTTGTCCTCTAATTAAGTTGCATGGCAACCCTTCTTCCTGCCCTCAGGTTCATCCGGACACGGGGATTTCGAGCAGAGCCATGAGCATCATGAACTCCTTCGTCAATGACCTGTTCGAGAGGATTGCCACAGAAGCGTCCCGCCTGGCTCAGTACAACAAGCGCTCCACCATCACCAGCAGAGAGGTGCAAACTGCGGTGAGGCTGCTGCTGCCCGGGGAGCTGGCTAAACACGCCGTGTCTGAGGGAACCAAGGCCGTCACCAAGTACACCAGCTCCAAGTGAAAACTTCCAGTGCGTTATGTTGAGGAATTTAAACTTGAGAGTTGGCAGATTTGTAAGCTGGTCATTAAAATATTTCACAAAGCCATGATCTTCTATTTTCTTTCCCCCCCCCCTCCCCCAATAAAGTAAAGCCATCGTGGCTGGTGTCGCCACTAGATGGGGTAATTGGATCTATCTCGTTCAGATGCACCTTCAAAGGGGACTTGTGCATTTCATCCTTGCATAAGTTGTATACCGCAGTGTGATGGCAAACTAGAAATTACTCATTTGGAAGCCAGTAGCACTCCGCATTTAAACATTAACATTCCTTTCACCGGCTTGATAACTTTTATAAAAGCCAATAAAGTCAATACAACAGCAATAACCCTTTAGAAATTCTACCTTAGCAACCCATTAGTGCACTGAATGCTATCATGTTTTGTCGGGGAGCTTGAATATTTCTATATATCAAGAATGTCCAAATTAAGCTCCATTAGCGAATTTTCTCTTACCACAATGAGCGAACATGGTGTGGTAGAGGTCTGCCATATTTCACCGGTACAGTCTAATGTATGGATCTATATGTCTGCTGGATGCCGTCCATAACAAACCTATTGAAAACATGGTTCTGATTAAAACATGACATCACACTTTCTTTCTGATTACAGATGCAGATTACAACAGCAGCAGACACAGGTGGGCACTTAAACAGGTGTCTCCAGTTTCACCATGTAAACTTGAACCTGATCACTGCCAGGTAATATCGCCTTGATTTTTTTAACGTATACTTTCTATTATGATTCGAGACCTCATAGTCTGTACGACCACAAATAATAGTCTCTTTTTCACTTCAGACATCGTCATCGTCATAACAGTTTTGATATTATCAGAAGCACCTGAGCGGTTGTAACTATGAAAAGTGACGTTAGAAAATTAGCTAAACTATAGCTTAGCTAGCTAGCAAGTCATCCTGTTAACCCTGACGACGATGAAAGAATGAAGGGAGGTTTATTTAACATGTGTGAGTGTATGCTGACTTATGCCATGTACTGAAACAAAAAAAGTGTCTTTGGTTTTGGTCACTAATCATTTGAACTCATTTCCGGATTGTCTGTCCAGCTACGAGAAAATAGAAGAAAAAAAAGTAAAAGAAATAATTTTTAAAAGTTATTTCTGAAATTTTGTCCATCATGATAATGGAAAAAATGAGATGATAATTTTATAAAATAAAAGCAATTACTTAATTGAAGGAAAACTTAGTGGTGTTTATAAGTTTCGAAGTTTGGTATGTTGTCAACATTTGTTTTGTGTTGTTTTTGACTAAATACACACTAGCCCTCTGTTTACTTATATTTTAAAATACAGCAATCTTTTCACTTATGATGAAGTTCATGCAAACCTCTGCAAGATCTTTATCTGGCTAGGTCATCCTTAAAATTGAAATATTTATAAACTAACAGAGGAGATAAAGCAACACTGTGTCCTTGTTATGCATTATAATCAGGTTTTTAAGAGACGGCACCATCAGCTGAATGCTACTTGATTACAGGATAATGACACTAGCGTTTGCACCAGTTCAATCTGCATAAAGCGGAGGAACTGATAAAGGTCTCTCTAATTAGGATGGTGTTTACATCGGGCTTTACATACACCTATTAGACTGCACTTATCAACGTCCCACAAAGCCAGACTTACTGTGATAATGCAGGTTGCCACTGACTGTTATTGTTGAGATACCATCTCAGATATTTCCTAGTATTCTTGGTAATGATATGACATCTAGAGACGTTATTATGAGGGTGATACGGCCTTTAATGGCAGTGACTTTGTTCATAATAATCGTGGCCATTTAGGTTTTGTGTCTTGCACTCTTCCCCATATCCCCTCTTATGCCCATGCCTAGTAGTAGTCATCGCTGTCTCCTTTAGGCAGACTGCTATGAACACATTATGGATGGGTGCATTAGTGAGTGATGCAGAGCCTGGGATGACTTGCCTTGTTTTCATGTGAGAGTGCATCATTAGAAAATGTTCCACTTGGCAGGGAAGCGCGTATTAACTGCAACCGCAATGAAATGAGGTTGTGATAGATGGTTAAAGTTATACAGGACTATTAGGTTGAAATATGAACCTCTCAATTGTCATGATGAAACAGAGGGCTATTTGCGTGGTGATCAGTGCATTGAGAGACAATTGGAATCTGCAAAGACCCATACAATACATTATAGGTAGTGGGCTAAGGGCTGAAAGAATACAGAAAAAGTAATCATGCTTCCACTGAATGGTCTGGGGCTACTGTTCAATTCAAGGCTCTATAAATTCATTTAGGTTCTTCACCAACATCTCAAGCATTGTGATGAGATTTGAGGAAAATTTGCAAACAGGAAACCTCACCTAAGCCCAGTTGTAGACTTTTATGTGTCACATGTATAGAAGCAAAGCATTGCTGATTAGTTATCCAAGATGTTTAATGGTATGAAATATGCAAAGCAGATTGTGTGTGCCTAGCTTAATACAACTGGATGAACTATAGTATGATACAAGGAAAATTAGAACAAGTGAGCCCGGATTAAAATCGGAAAATACATACAGTAAGTGCAACAGCTAGCTTGTCTTTAGATAATGTCAATAGCCAATTAAACTTGCCTATCATCTCTTATCAGTTGTTCCACGACCTGAATGCAAACTTCATGGCAGGCATGTGCTGAAATGTGTATCTAGCGTATTAACCAGCACAGAGTTGCTCAGGCACTGATCTCGCTTTTTCTGATAGGAATAACATGAAATAACACATAAACCACTAAGATAAGAAACACCTGATGGATAATTGATCCATGTCTAAACTTGGACGGTCTTTCTGACTCTCTTAAGCTAACAGCAGAGCCAATTGCAAACACATTAGCATTTAATATTACTGTAATTACTGTGTACATTTCATTATGTTCCCAGTATATTAAATGACTGCTCAGTGTGGAGGGAGGGCTCTAGTTTAATTTCTTTCTGTAGTACTGTGGCACACAGTACTCAAAATAGCATTAAGAGCCTCATAATCAGAGGGAACTAATTGCCTATGATTGCATAAATGAAGTGCCTCGCGCTCATCAGGGCCGTTGCTGATGTCCAGCCTCTTACTGACTGCCTTGGGATAGGAAGGTGGTTGACCACAATGCAGAAAGCCTTGGAGAGGCAGCTACTGGTGGGTAATGTGAGGAAACCATAGATTTAATATGTCCACAGGGGGCTGTGAGGGCAGGGGGTGTTACTGCTGCTGATGTTTTTTTGTTATCATCAGAGTTGCCTCCGCTTCACAGAGAGAGAAAAGGGGGGAAAAAAGGAAACACGAATGCCCACCATTTGAGAAATGAATTTATCGAAGTGGCTGTCTTTTTCCCCATTAGTAAGTGTTTAGTTCAGCGTTTTAAATAATTGCGTTACCAGGAATGATATTTAAAATACATTTGGGAGTCAATGAGGCGGGAAAGTGCCTACATGTTTTGCTGATGACACCCGGGCCATTTGGAAGACATCAAAGTAGAGAGGAGGTAGCCCAGATGCATATTATAAACTCATTATGTATATCATTTAAAAGGATGTACTCCAGCCGCAAAAACAATATTCCTAGTCTCTCTCTGGTAATGTGTGTTTTCAAAGTTGAAACTCTTACTCGCCTTCAGTTTAATGTGGCATCTATTACCAACTGTAACATAAAATAAATGACCTTGATTTCCATACCAGAACAGTCGTTAAGGTATAGATGAGATGCGGCTCTGCCTCTGTGTTTTCGAGTAGAAAAGAAGGTAAAACCTCTTCGCCAATATCGTGTATTTCTCCACCTGTGGCGCAAACTTTGTTTTCCGCAGAGCTTGCAGGCATCTTAATAGACTCCAACATGAAGGCGGATAAATACACCTTAAAAAGTGTGTTTTTGATACGCAATGTATCAAATACTGCTAAAATTAGATGGTGATGGTGTCAAATTGAAGGTCACCCTTCCATCCTTGGTGTCTACAGAGCTGTGAGATCTGTTTTGTTATGGGTTTTTTGTTTTGTTTAGTTTTTTTCTGCTGGGTAGAATTTCTACTACTGGAAAATGGTTGTTCATCAGTCAAAAGAGATGTTTGTCAGATGCCTAGCGAGTAGGCTTAAGAGGCTTAATTATGTGCCGTCCCTCCGCCATCAGAACACTACACGTGGGGCAGAGTGACACAGCGGTTGCCAGTCATTCAGCCTAATGTTCTAATGCAGGGAGCCATGTGGATACATAAAATCCATTAAAGCTCTTGGAAAAAAAATACTGAGCTGAAAAAGGCATTCTGCTAGCTACTCAGGGGCATTCTTATTTGCTCTTCCTCTAAGAAAAATGTCATGGCAAAATCTGACCTTATAGGTCTGGAGATTTTTTATTTTTTAACATGTTTTTTTTTTTTTTTGTTAAAACAGTGAAGGTGAACAGTGGACAAAAAGGTTCACATCCACTGACTTTTCAGACTTATTATGCTCAATAGATTTAAAGTAGGAAAAGTTGAAAGAACCACACTGAAAATCAGTAGTTTTTAAGCCTCCTTTTGGTAAAGTTTTGCTAAATTACATGTAATTTTAGTAAACATTGTATTACTTTTAAAACAGCATGCACTGGGTTTAATACTAGCAGCCTAACAGAGAGACTTTATAACTTTGCTGGAGGCAAACAGGAGAGGTTTGAGTGGCTGCGTGTGAGACATAAAAATAGCATTTACTTGTCACGCTGCAGGGAGGGTCTCATGCCGAATATCAAAACAACTCGGTGAATCAACCCTGTGAACAGCCGGCGGGTACAAAGTGGACATCAGCCAGAGAGAGTGAAATAACAACAGAAACAGAGAGAAGGGACTTGTTAGACATAATCATACACATATCGCACAACAAGCATGTCGAGAGGCAGCTTTGTCTTCACTTCCATGGCCTTGCGTTCTCTTGAACTTGACAAGGACACGCTAGAGAGATACAAGTACAGCAGGCAACTTGCCTCTCATAATCTGAGTAGCTATATGCTGAAGAAGGAGGCCAACAACAGAGCACTGCTGAAGTCCCTGCCACCAGCTGTCTGCCACGATGTGGTCATCCACAATGCTTTGTATACAGGAGACCTGGAGGCTATGCAGCACTTTTTTCCTAGAGGATCCACAGCAAACCTCATCATTGAGCCACAGGGAGGGGAAATGCGCTGGGCTGCCAGAGGGGAAGGTAAGAGACAACATCTGTCTTCATCAGTGATCTAAGAAGTCACATGAATCGGACCGTATTTTCTCGAGATTGGCATCCAAAATCAGAATGGTTTGAACACAACCGATATTTCCTGTGATTTCACGAAAAAACTAAAGGCAAAAACATATAAAGAAATCACTGCTGTGCATTGCTGAGCAACGTGCATCTGGCGCCTCTCGCTCAATAAATCAATGCAATATTTATAGCCACAGAACCCGAAGAGCTATTTATAGAAACCATCATATGCCCACCACATAATCAGACCTGCGAGTCATCTGTTTGTTCTGTGCAACAGGACAATCCATTAGATTCAGTTGTGACCCTTCCATTAAAGACTGAGTCAGTGTCCGTTTTCAATAACTTGTTTCGTCACTGGCAAAACATCATGAAGGACTTTTTTGTTGTTGCGAAATAATGTGTCACTTCTAATTTCTTAGACTGCAAAACTGTATTAGCTGGATAATTAGGCAGGTTACATGCAATGCAGTCATTGGCTCTCATCCCACTGGTTCAAAGGGTCAAGCACAATATCACATAACACCTCCCTGAAATAGCCCTGTCTGCACAAACAACCTGCATAAGTGGTGCTTCAGGAGAAACCTCACAACTAATACATTTTAAAAACAAATTAGCTCGCTGTAATATGGCTTACGTAGCACCTAGAGTGAAGTGGCGCAAACAAAAGAAATACAGAGAAGATGTGATCGCCACAGCCAAGGCTACAGGTTGTATCCTGCAGTTCTGGAACTCTTTGCTCGTGGGCGATGAGCTGACTATCCTCGGTATCGTGGATGATGATGAGTATGGCTACCTTATTGATGCAATTTATGACACCAGCAACTTGGAGGAGTGGAAGAACTTTAGATTTAACTACAGAGGCCTGAGTAGGTCCTTAATTTTTATGTTTAATCTTGCATCAGCAAGGTTAAACTAGATTTTGATGAAACATGTTATGAGTACATTAAAATGTTACGCTGTATACCAGGGATGCCAAATTACATTGAGGGTTACATACAGTCCACTTTGATTTTAAGTGGGCGAGACGGGTGAAACTCAACTTTGTCAGTGTAAGGATGTTTAACCAAACATCTGATCCCAGAGGTACCTTAATATAAGATAAAGAAGTGTAGTTTCAACATGACATCTCAGTTTTTCCCGCATGATAAATGTGTAAAAGTACAAAAAAATGCCTGGTAGCTCAGACTATCATGTATTTAAAAACCTAAGGTTTTTGTTCCACTGAAAGTTTTATGTTTTAACCAAGAAAAACAGGTACTTCTCTGTCATTTCATTCTTTATCTATTACTTAACTATGTCTATTAGTTTATAGCGGGAAAAGCTGTAAAACATATAAAAATACAGTTGAATTTCCAAAAATGTTTTCCCTATCTAATGTTTTCCAAAAGCCATCCCCTGGGCTGGATTGAAGCCTTGCCATACCTATTCTGGCCCCCAGGCCTTATTTTTGTCACCCCTGCTGTATACTATATCTGCTGAAGCATATATGTGACATATATACTTTATGGCTTGAGTTCAATGTTGGCTTCATGACACTTTTGCTCCCTGTTGGCAGGACTGTGGTCACTGACTTATGAGCAGGAGCTGACGACACCGCTTCACATCACAGCTGGCCGAGGCTTCGCGGACTGCCTGAGGCTCCTGCTGCAGCGCGGCGCAGATGTTGACCTAGCACCTGGCGGCACCACTGCGCTGCACGAGGCTTGTGAAAACTGCCAACCAGAGTGTGCCAAACTCTTGCTGATGCACGGTGCCAATGCCAATGCTGTCTCAGAGGACGGCCTTCTGCCTTTGCATGTTTGTACAAGCCCTGAATCCCTTGAGTAAGTGAAATCCAGTAAAACTATGTAAGGGTATTTTCATTCCTCATCTAGTTCAGTCACTCTTAAGCACCAGTACTTGAACTTGTATCCTTGTAGCTGCAAGGTTATATAAAAGCAAACAAAACCCCTGAGTATATTTACCTGAGCAAAAGGTGTATTTATTGCAGAGTAAACATTCTGTTGTTTCTGTCATTTCCTCCTTCAGGAGTTACATATTCCAGGAGCAGGAGGTGAAGCTACAAGTGACAGTAAAATATATTAAATTTGGGACTGCTGCTGCCCCTAGTTGTAAATTTTGCTGTAATATAAACAGCTGACAAAAAGCATAATGCATTAAAATGCCTTTGAATCTGAAAGGGAAAAAAAATCTAAAGTGTAGGAACAACTGATCTACCTGATTCTATTAATCCTGTCTGCAGATGTGCCAAGTATCTCCTTCAGTATGGAGCTGCAATCAACGGCTGCACTGTAGATGAATATGACACTCCTCTCCATGTGGCTGCCAGGAATGGCCTCCCAGACCACACTGAGCTGTACCTGCGTCATGGAGCTGCTGTGGACAAACAGAACTATGAGGGTCTCACCTCCATCAATTCTGCTTGCTCACAGCCCCAGGAGGCACAGGATCTCCGTAATTATTTCAAGGTGTGTCAGATACTGATAAACGCAGGGGCCAACATCCACACTGAGGAACAGGACAAACGCACTCCTTTGCACATGGCCTGTAAGAATGCGAACCCAGACATAGTGGATCTGCTGCTGGAAAATGGGGCCTGTGTTAACAACATGGACTATGGAGGTGAAGCTCCAATGCACAACATCCTGAAGGTGGTGGCCTACAAGATTTCCCATAGTCCTGAGAAGATTGTCCGCTCTCTGCTCAACCACGGCTCCATTCGGGTGTGGCCCGGTGCTCTTCCGAAGGTAGGGACCTAAATGCTTGAATATTACATGGAATCAGAATAAAACGTGTGGAGAAGCATGCTATCACGGCTACAGCCAATTATTCATCAAGGTGGCTCATTTTGCATAATTAGCAAGTACTGCACATGTAACACCTTGACTAAGATTTCTTTGAAACACTACACTGTTCCTTGCGATATTCCAGACTTCACAACTTCACATTCAAATCATTACCATCTCATGGCACAACATGAAGTGTTGCACTCTCAGCGGGAAACAGACTACAACTATCAGTGAACCCACGTGCACTACACAAAATGCCTGGTTCCTAATTAGGCAAGTGTTAATAGGAGATTAATTAGCACTAATTGCATAATTTCCAGTTAAACCCCTGGAGGGAAGACCAATCTGTTCATTTCACAAGTGTTTAATTACTTTATTTCTTCAGTTCTATGGAGTCACATGCTTGCTCGTGAACTTAAATGTTGATTGTTTAAATCGTACTGCTTTGCTCTGAGTTGTGATGCACCTTGCAGGTTTTGATGCACTGCTCCAAATCGCCACGCACTGTTGAGGTTCTCCTGAATGCCTACAGTCACCTCAAAGTCACGGACACCTGGGTTGAGTCCGTGTCAGAGGAGGTGTTTAAGGCAAGCTTTTTAAATGTGAAATTATGAATTAGGTTTACCATTTTTTAATTATTATTATTATTATTATTATGTTTAGTTAAATGTTTTAGTCTTCATTGTCTTTAAATTAATACTTTTAAAGTGACCCATCTCAACCCATCTTAGGTAGAGAAAAATATTGTAGTTTCTTATAAATATGAGGGCTTTTAAAAATGAAAAGAACATTAAGTAATTTATCATTATTTTATATTCAGAAAGCTATTTTTTAATCATTCATTTTTAAATATAAGCTGATTGCAAAACTAAACTCAGAATATCAAAGCATCAATATAGAGCCATCAATCTAGTATCAGTTCATCAGTTAAATCTATTTTTTGTGTGTTTCTGTCCAAAAAAGGAACACAAAGAATTTTATGAGTCAGTCTTCTCCCTGGAAATGACTCCTCGCTCGTTGCAACACTTGGCTCGCTGCAGTCTCAGGAGATTCCTGGAAGGCCGGGTACACAAAGTGGTCCCAAAGCTCGATCTGCCCAAGTTCATCAAGAACTATCTTCTCCTGGATTTCAGAGGATACATTCACTAAAAGTCCAATCTGAGTGTGAATATTTGTACCAAATATCGATGGTGAGAAAAGTCCAACAATGTGAATCAATACACAGATTTTTTTTAGGTTGCGTGCTGCCATACATAAGATTTTCAGGAGGCAGACGCAGAGTCGTTTCCTGTCATGTTTTGATCCATGTCTCAGCGCAGAAACACGTTTGATGTTGCACCACAAGAGGGCGCTACAGACTAGAATTATTAAATTATGCAGTGGGGCTGCAGCTATATTGGTTTATATTTTCTTTACTTTTTTGATCACTTTTTCTTTTCTTTTTCTCTTACTTTTACACTTTAATTTAAAAAGGACGACTTGCTTTAAATTGTATACATAGTTATTATCATAGGTCAGCGCTAGGGAGCATAGTAATTATGTTTTGCACATCGAGTATTGCTATCAAAATATTTGCATTAATCGTTTGAGATGCCTGTAATTATATGAATATATGATTAAAACAGGCTTTAAATGAAAATAAAGTTTTCCACTACTGCTGCATGATCTGGTCATTGTTCTTTTCATGTTTCGTGTTTTTATATTTTTCTGTCATGTTTTTGCTTGTAGTCATTTTTCTCTGTGTGTGTTTACTGGCTGTTTTGTCATTGCCGCGTTTTTCTGGAAATTACTCATTTATAACACAAAAATATTTTAGGAAGCACCGGTATCCAATCCAGTATGCCCTCAAAAATTTAAAATTGAAATCAAATTAAGCAGAAATATGTTGAATAACTTTTAGAGATATTTGAATGTGTGTTGTGAAATTATTTTTAGATTTGGTTTTTGAGGTTAGAACAACACAGGCGAAAAAAAGAGCGCTTCTTCTGTTCCATTACTTACTGGGTGGAAAAGTTTAGATGGAGACGATCTGGACCTTTTTAAAATTATTACACGGGGGGAAAACAGCTTTAATGTGAATTTACAGACAGCAGATAGAGGTTCGGTATCATTTTTATATCCCTGCCGTATAAAACTTTGTTTTTAGTCATAAAGAGGTTGAGAACACAGGCCCTATTTTAACACAGTGTTAATTGGTCTTTAAGAAATGAAACAGGCAATCAGAATTTCGTTCACAAAGCGCGCAAAGAGCAGCAACGTAAACTCAGAATAACCCGAAAAAGAAAGGAAGACGAGCTCGGCAAATGGTTTCAGTAGATCAAAGCGAGGTGCTGCTGAAGTCACTTGCAATTATAAGAATTAGCCTTCCCTGGCCCTCCACTGCTAATCAGAGTCGGTGGTGATATGTTTATGTCCTCATGCAATCAGACGACCAGTTGGAGAGCCCGGGCACCCAGGACTCAATAGGGCTAATCATCATCAGTTCCCATTGCCATTTAAAAGGTGAGATGATCTGCGATTAAACCAGTGCTTAAGAAAAGAGATTTTTTTTCTTCCCACCCTATGCGACTTTGATCAGGGACAAATTACTTTTCCAAAAGCGCACAGTAAAATTAGTGCTTTATTTAGTTTCTAAAAAAAGAAAGACAGAAAAAAGCACACGTTGTTTTAATTGGCATATGGCCAGCAAAAGAGATTAAAGTTTATAGATTTATAGATTTAGATTTGGGGATTACCGGTAGTAACTTTAGCCACTGTGAGTCTGTGTCCACACTGAAGTTGACCTTACAAACGGCTTTTATCTGAATCTAATTTCGCAAGCAGCATCTCTCTCTCTCGCTCTCTCTCTACCTCGCTTGCTCTCTCTCCGGGGAGCGATTGTCGTGGCACTTCTTCTTTCTGAAGCCAAACGCATTGTTTTTAGCCGCGGAGAATGGGAGAAACATCTGCCTCTCCTCCCTCCCGACTCTGATGCCCATCGGTCCCAATATTTCAACAAAAGCCACCGTTGTTTTATGCTGTCCCTTGAATCCAGAGTAATTACTTATCATCAATCAAAATTAATAATAGCTGATTGGGTTGGTGTGGTCAACGATTATAGAAGGGGAAGGGCTGGAACAGTCTCTCACACCGTTTTGCAGTCAATGGTGAACCTGGCAAAAGGGGAGGAGGGCTTGAGGAGGGGTGGATGAGGGGGGTGACTCGTCTATTTGGTCTCCACTGGGAAACTACCGCCTCTCAAGACGGCCAAAAAGTCAGAGGCTGAATAAGGAAATGAAGCGTAATTTGAGGAAGATGGATGAGCCCCCAGGGAAACACCCCCTTTTCATTCTTCTTGTATTGCAGATGATAACCAATGCGCTCTCGCCCTCTCTTTCCTCGCGCACACACACACTGTGCATCAGAGAGGGGTGAAGGGAGGAGTTGGAAAGAGGGGACAGATAGAAAGAGGGAGCGTGTGTTTATGTCTCAGTGTGTGACAAATAAGAGGGAAAGGGTAGCGCTGGTGCACACAACAAAGCGTCCGACTGACTGAAGCATTTAGAGCGCAGATATCCGAAGAAGAGGTCTACTTCCAGGGATGACAACACAGCAGAGGATCTACTTTCAATTCACGCTCTCTTTAAACTGAAAGTTTTGCTCGTCGTCGACGGAAGGACATTTGCTTTCAAGTTTTCACCGAACAAAAGTGTTTGCCTGCAAAATGCAGCGACCAGGCGGGCAAGGGACGGCGTTTTCAATCGATTCCCTGATAGGGACCCCTCAGCCCAGACCGGGACACCTGCTCTACACGGGCTATCCTATGTTCATGCCATACAGACCTTTGGTTATCCCACAAGCTTTATCCCATTCTCCTTTATCGTCTGGTATACCTCCACTCGCGCCATTGGCTTCTTTTGCGGGACGACTCACCAACACGTTCTGTGCCAGTTTGGGACAGGGGGTGCCGTCCATGGTTGCGCTCACAACAACGATGCCAAGTTTCTCGGATCCCCCGGACAGTTTCTATCCACCACAAGAGCTGCCTGGTCCACGTTTAAGCGCTGCCGACCCGGGAGCGAGAAGGCAAGAAAGCCCACACTCCGAGGAGCTGCACAGCCGGGACAAGAGCTCTGAGATGCTCAACTTCTCGGAAACTTTTCAGACAATATCAGGTAGGCTCAACCACTTCTACAAGTCATTCTCTTTCATTATATTTAAGCCTCGGGGGCTGCCGCGTAAAAGTGACCACTGTGCGTAAAATGCGATAAAGCGGAGATTAGTGGCCTCTTGGGTGAAGATGAATTAGCAGGTATAGTGTATAGTTCTAGTTAATCTCATCTTTTCACATTTAGAGCTCTTGATTAAAATGCATTTTACTAAATCCCGAGTATGCAGCATAAAGCGAAGCTTTATGAGGGAACTGCCGTTTCAGGCACGTTTGCTATTTTAAAAGGCCGTATTTGGAATGATTTCTGAACCAGTCTTTATTAAAGCATAAAACAGAGCTAAATGCCAAGAACTCCAGTCTATATGTGGATGCAGCATTTTCTAAGTTTCTCAGTTGCGGTGGAAACTTATGGAACAACTGAGTGACCACAAACAAACCGCTGATGATTCAGCATGACTGATCTGATTTTTTTCTGAAATTTTTTTCTGAAAAAAGTTCTTTCACATGATCTCTGCCAGCCTTTTTTCCCCAAAACACACCAAGTGTCGTCCAACGTTGTGAGACATCTGCAGCTGTCACCGCTGATTTGCGGGATCATAAACTATAAAATCACTAAATGCGTATGTTTGCGTGTGTTCTTTGTTTATCTTCGCATTTTAGGCGAGACCAAACTCTACAGTTCAGACGACGAGAAGCTGGACCTAAAATCAGCAGACACAGTTTGCAGCGACCGAGAGGACAGCTCCGCGGACAGCGAGAACGAAAGTTTCTCGGACGGCAACAACTGCGGCGCCCTGTCCCAGAAGAGCAAACTAAAAACGGGCTCGCAGGAGGCGCTACCGACCGGCAGCTCAGCAGGGAAGAGCCGGAGGAGACGAACAGCTTTTACCAGCGAGCAGCTACTCGAACTCGAAAAGGAGTTTCACTGTAAAAAATACCTTTCTCTGACTGAACGCTCCCAGATCGCACACGCACTCAAACTGAGCGAGGTGCAGGTGAAGATCTGGTTTCAGAACCGTAGGGCCAAGTGGAAACGGATCAAAGCGGGCAACGTCAACAACCGGTCGGGAGAACCGGTGAGAAATCCCAAAATTGTGGTCCCCATCCCGGTGCACGTCAACAGGTTCGCTGTGAGGAGTCAGCATCAACAAATAGAGCAAGGGACCAGGCCATGAACTGAGATGAAAATCCAAAAAAAAGAATATTATTAGAAACACTTGACTCTAGGTTCCACTGATTTGTTGAACGCATGAAGCACAAAAAGGATGTTCCAATTATTTTGTCTGAGGGAGAAGAGGATTTACTCACAGACAGACCAATTATTTGGCAATATGCTCTCATTTTTATTTATTGTTTCTGTTAATATGTAAATATAAATGGGTAAAAACTGGTACAAATGAGCACTATGAGATGCGACTGTAAAGATTTTTTTAAGTATTTATATGTAGGGCCAAACTGTTTTGTTGGTTATGTGCATGTCCTCATTTGATGAAGCTATTCTGGATTTATTTTTTTGTTTGTTTGTTTTGTGTTTCGTACAATTTGTTGGAGACATTTGCATGTAACTTAAGGCGTTTTTTGTTTGGCAAGTGTAGAAACCACCTTTTAAAGCTATTTGTGGAAGAACAAAAAAAATGTGAAGGAATTAACGACCAAACAAGAGACAACTGTAAAGTATATTGACCTAATAAATCGCTTTATACGAAAGCTGGAATCCAGGTTGAATCATTGTTATTAAAATGTAGAGCAACAGCTGTTGAAATCATTTGATTACGCTAAAATGAAAACAAAGGTGGCCTTTACTGTTTAAACATCACGAAAGATTATTGAACAAGTTCATTTAAAAAAAAAAAACTACGGTCAGGCGGCTGTTTTGACTAAAAATATATCCTGATGAAACGTTGAAATTTTATCATAAAAAATATTTCTGTTCATTTTTTTTGGACTTAGAAGACCTTTTTAAAGCATTTTTTAGAGAGTTTCAGTGAGGCGTTAGAAGCACATTAATGTCTGTTTTTGTGTAATTTCATAGCTTCTGCTGCACATCTGTTAGTCTTAATTTCCTGAAGTTGCAAATTCTTTTAGAATCTATTAATTATTTATTTTATTTTATTTTTATTTTATTTTAGATACATCAAGGACCTGAGACGTGGAACAGTCTTTTTTAAGGTAGCAGCAGCAGTGATTGATTTCTCTTTAGGAGGCCATGTTGTCTCAACTGAACTGATGGATCCTCATTAGGCTGAGCACATTCAACACTCTGTAATGAACTTCTCTATCAGCCACTGCACCGACACAAACAGACATCAGCTCTTTAATCTCGTGGCGCTAAAAATGTTTTTTTGTAAATCGATCCAAAAAGAACTAAATATGAACAAGAAGTCATTTAATAGGACGCATTAAAGTCCGCTTTGAAGGCATAATTTATTGGTGCTGTGTCACCTAATAGATACGAGATACTTTATGCATCATTTTAATACAACTAACATCCCTCAGAAATGTCCACATCTTTCGAGATTTACTAAAATATGAAGTATTTCATCTTTTGTTTCAATGGCCGAAGTAGACGATATTTATAAGTTTGATTTCTAATGAATGTTATGATTGTAAGAAGCTATGTTGCTCCTAAAACGCGGATTTTCTTCAGGATACATACACAGACCTGTAGCTAGTAAATGCAGTTACTCGTCTTGTACTTACAGAAACAGACCTGAGCGAATAAAAGCGGTACTAAATGAAATCAAATCGGAAATTGTACTCTACATGCCAGCAGTATTAACATAATCTCTAACCAGAAACAGCTACCCTATTACAGGAGGAAGGCTTGGTGTTTTTGTGAAAACTTTCATCACGGTCCTCGGTTTACACGCTGTCTCTGAGCTGCTTGCACAAAACCTTATGTTGGATTTTTTTTTAACTTTATATCAGATGGTCTTCGTGATTCCAGAAAGATTCAGTAGACGTCAGATCACGTTTATTTATTTATCATTTGAAATATGATAATGGGGCAGGATTCCTCAGATAATTAATATTTCATGAAACTAAACTTTTGCCACAATAAGGTGGGTTTGGGTTTTTTTTAAAAAAAACTAATCTCAAATAGCAACAGACATCTATAATAATCTTTACATTTAATTTTCCTCACGCCTCTGTTGAATACAGGCTTGACCTCAGAGCATAAACAGACACTTCATGACCCGGGCACCCATGAGTAGTAAACTTTATTTCACCGTCCACCTCATGCATTAAGATTGTGACACTCACATGGGGATTCAAGGAGTGATGATCGTGTGAAGGTGCAGTGGAAGTTTGATTATGGTCCAAGAGCTGACTAACATAGTTGGTTATTTCCACGTCACTGTGCCAGAGTGCCGCAGCTATTTCAGACCCCATGCATGCGCTGCATGGAGGGACTGACGATGAGGAGCCATGACAAAACTCATGATAGGCACTGGCTGTTATCACTGAGATCCTGCAGGTTTAGAGCTGTTAGTGTGGAAAGAAATAATATTGCTGTTATTATTAATGAATTATTAACGTGCAGAAGCTTTCTGGAGGAGAGTAATGTGTAGCAGACTTGAGTTTCTCGGGTTACTGTGTTAATCCATTCAAAGTTTCTAACAGTCTGTTCTTTTTAAGCCGCACATTCAGTAAACACTTCAATCTCGAGACTCCATATTCTGCCATTGTGCTACTTGAATCACAAATTGAAATATCAGAAGTTCTTTCCAGTAAAGACGTGTAACTATTCCCTCATTCCCACCTGCAGAGAGAGAGAGAGAGAGAAAGGGAGGGAGGAAAGCGAGGGAGCTCATTACTGGCTTGGTTGTGTGAGTGTGCAGGCTGCTCAGCGCCGACTGGAGGCCTGACTTCTTGGGAGGGTCCGGACGGTCGTGGCTACAGTGATGTATGGGCAGATGCATCAAATCGCACAAGATAAACAAGCGATGAGTTTCATCAGGGCCATCATAGCTTTAATTTGGCTGCCTAATGAGTCAGATCTAGTGGCGGAGATAAGAGTTGTCAGAGGCCCGGCTCTAATGAATTTCTTGCCACTTGTAATCAAGGTTGCCTGTCTGAGGGGGGATGATTAATGGAACCCTGGAGGATTCCCTCGGCCCTCAGCCTTCATTACAGCTAATGCATTCTCAGGCAAATTAACAGCAAAATGCAGGCAAAAGCCAACGGGGAAGGGGAGAAAAAGTAAGGGAAGAAGGAGGGAAAGGGAGAGAGTGATGGGAACAGAGCGTTTATATAAGACAAAGGAGTGAGAGGAGGGTGAAGAGGAAGATGGCACGGTGGGTATGAAGCAGCCAGGTTGGGCAGCAAGTAGGGAAAGAGAGGTCGATCACTGAGAGGATGGGGAAATGAGTATGGAGACGTGGGGCAGTCAGGAAGGGCAGGGTGCAACATGGATGTACTGCTCAGACATGATGGAGCTGGAATTGATAATGGATGTTTAAGTCTGTGGGGGATTCAGGAGAGGAGAGAGGGTCAGGGCAAGAGAGGATATAATTACTGGTTAAAGAGACTGCAAGATTGAAAAGAGGAGGAAAAACAGGGAGCAACAGAACACATCCACATCAGGACAGGCAGCAAGGAACATGTAAGATAAACATTTGTTCAGTGCCACCTTGATGCAGCATTCATATCAGGACTGGGTGCATCACTCACTGCCGGTGACCTGCGGCCAAGCAGCTTCTGCATAAGGGAAGTATGGATTTAATGTTTGCAAATATGGTCTCGTCAGGTCTTTGTGTGCCCATCCATCAGCCTCAGACCCACCTCTGCAATCTCGGAGGCAATTTGTCTGAGAAGAGGTGGGCGGCAGAGAGCCCTCCTCACTGTTTAGCAAGCCCTGATGAAATATCAAAACACACGGCGGTGCAAACAAGCGCTCCAGTCTCACCACAACAAACACAAGTGGCCGGGGTCTGCCAAGACACGAGGCATGGTAATAAATTACAAGACCTTTTTTTTTCTCCCTAGGTAAGAACAGACAAGCACTAGTTTAGATATGTGCGAGTAAACCCTTTAAATTTTGACATTAAAGACCTTGAAGGTTTATAAATCTTAAATCTACAATTATTATTATTAAACAAAACACAAGAGTGTTACCTGATCTTGCAATAGTCCCACAGACTACCTTTAAAGGTTCATTTGATATCATTTTTTTACATTCCCTGGGTTTCATGGCCTGCTACCTTAATCTGAGTTAACTCTCAGCTCTTTGTAAGCTGAACTTTTCCTCCAAATAGTTGCTCATTGCTATCAAAAGCCAAACAGGAGGAATTGTTAGATATATATCTCATGATTAGTGCATAGAGGCCAAAAAGAGAAGGAGTATAAACGAAAATAAGTTCAAAGGAATGTGAGATGGATTTGATTTTTCATGACAGCAACCGAACACCTCCCATCTAATGCTGCTAAAGGATAGCTGGTGATAATGTTATTCTAAATTAGCCCTATTAATTTCCTCCCTCTGAGGAGACTCCAGAGGAAGGTCACTAATCCGCAAGGTGAAGTAAGCAAAGACAATACTACCCAATTACTAATAAGGAAGTTGGTTGAGAAAATTTGTTTTTAAGAGCTTTAAAGCGTGACATGGGGGAGTCAGTCTCCATTTCAAGGCAGCGCAGAGGGAGGAAGAGGAGAAACTAAAGAGAAACCAGGTGATAAAGAGCAAACAATGCTGGCCAACAGAAAGAGGAAGGGGATGAAGATATGCTGAGACAAGATTAGCAGGAAATAAGAAGTGGATTAGTGAGGGCTTGACTCCTCTGAACACAGTTTTCCCCACAGTGTTGTGCTGCCTGACACTAAGCCCAGCTCTTTATCTTAATCCTCTTTCAGCAACTGTTGGGGGTCCCTCGAGCAGGAAGTGAAGAGGGTGGTTCACTTACCTCGAGGCAGGCCTGGCTGAGTTGTTTCGGACACGAAGTTTGATGAAGGGACACGCAAAAGAGGAAACGCGACTTCTAATTTGAAAGAAAGCCTCACCTTCACCGTTAAGGCACAGCAAGACAAGAGATGGGAGAGACAGGAGTGTGATGGATAATGAGTGAGCGACACACACACACACACACATACACAAGACAAATGCGTTGATTTCCCTAAATCCAGGGAAGGCTACATCGTTTTTATTTGAGTGTTTATTAATAGGTCAACTGTCAGCCAAGCATCCAAGCATACAACAAGTTATTCTTTAGCTTTTGATTCACGTTCTGAATGTAAAGGAATTACAATAGGAAAATGAGCAAAAAACAAAACAAAAACAAGAAAATATATTTACATACTGCATTATAAATATGTTAAATGTACATCATTATACACAAGTACCAAAGATGGTCGGATAACGGCAAGACCAAACAGAAGTACCTTAAAAAAATATGCCAAAGAAGAAACAAACAAACAAAACAAAACATATCAAAATACGGTTTGTTGGTCAGGAAGACCGAAAACCATTTCAGTTCAGGAGTTTGTCTTCAGATAAAAGCATTAAGCTAATATTTACACTTCATCTTGTTTTCAGGGGAAAAACAGGCAGATTTCTAGTGTTTTTTTTAAATCATCTACAGTATGTAAATAAGGGTAATCACTGTACACGCTTAACTCCTCTTACTGATCCCCTTGGACAACAAAATGCACTCAATGAAACAGGTTGGTCAAGTAAAGATCAGAAATAAGGCCAGTATCACATTACAGTACTAGTAAATTCAAAGAAGTCAGTTTGATTTCTTTTGGGGATGTCTTCAAAGATTAATTTGACATTTTATTAAATATGCTTATGCGCCTCTTGCTGGGAGGAAGACAGGAAGATCGATACGACTGTTAGGTGTGCATAAACTCCAGAGCAAGAAACCCCAGAAATATAGGGACGTATGGAGTAACTTCTTTATTAAGCCTAGTTCCATCGTGGTAACGGCTCTGTAAACAAGGTGCAATGTACCTAAGTAGAACCTTTACCAAATGTGGTTGATAACTACTTCATATGGCTGCTCTGGAAAAACATCTGTACACAATCTTCCCATCAAGAAAGCAAATAAGCATATATTTTTTTTAAATGTCAAAACTTTCCTTTACAGTATCTCCATCGCCTGGATGAACAAAACCCTCTTTTGACCCCATGGTCATTTTCAGTAGGCTCTGAAAACAGGAATACTGTAACGCAACAACGAAACCATGTAGATAAGGTACCAAGTTCATAACTTGCTCTGTAAACAAACATTCTGCCTATGTAAACACGTAAAATCAAGATGTTTTAAAACCTCACAAATGGCAGTTTAATAAAAGGAGAAATACACCCACATTGTGCCGACTCCATCTAAAGTCATTTTTACGTCCGAGTCCCACTTACTCTAAATGAGCTGGCTTATCACGTCTGTGGAATACTGTACATTTGTAATAATGCAAACTAATTATACTCGTCTCTCTATATATATGAACATCTTTGCTCATTTGAATCCCTAAATGTCTCACGTCAGTCACGTGAATGCGCGTTGTTAGCTCCCTGCTTTCGGGCTGACAGGTTCTCAGGGGGAGAGCACAGAGGTTTAAGGAGAAGGTAAAAGGCTGCTTCTCATCAACTAAGTTCAAACTTCTTATAAGGAATAAGGCAAAGGAAGAAGAACTACTTTTTACAGTGGTCTGTACATTGTTACACAGTTATGATCCCAAATCGTCACTGACAGTTTCTGTCTCCTCTCTGGCGTCCTTTCAACAACAGAAATGCCCACGAACACGCGAGCACAGACGTATCGTAGCGTTGTGTACGGACGCACGCGCGCGCGCACACACACACAGTACCAGTATATGCATTTCACAGCAACAACAGAGGAAGTCTTCTTTAGAGTACCAAATACGACAGCCTTCGGCCCCAGGAGGCGAGTGGATATTCCAGGACGCTCACGGGATGAAATTGCGCGAATCTGTGTCAATTATCAACACAATCTTGTCATTTGGGAAATTACTCCAACAAAAAGATTGTAATGGCACAATTTCACTGCTTTAATCAAACCTTTGAATCTGAATGAATTCTGATTGAAGAGGAACGCGTACAAAGCCATGTGGCTCACTGGTCATAAAACATTATGCCCTTTAATTCCTTTGTAGTCACGGACACTTTTACCCGAGCATCACAATAAGGGTGGCGAAGGAAATGACTCAATTTCACCCGATAGGAATTGTGCAATCAACTCCTTTATGATGATCTGAATCCATTTCCCTGTAAATTAAGTATCTAAATCATTTGGACTCTTTAACTATAATTGCTTTGCCTTTGTATATGAATAGTATGTCAAGAGTTTGATAGCTGTGTTGAAGACATGCATCATTACGAAAGCCTGCAACAGCCACTGATATCAAGAGAGATTTAGTTTCTTTCCCACATCAGTGTTTTGTCACTTCTAAAACTATTCTTTACAGTTTTATGTTATTACACTTAGGATTGGAAATTTGAAGGAAGTTTCTCATTCACACTGTATAATCAGTTCACATCGCAGAAGGGGAAGACATAAAAAGGAAATGTTCAAGCATTAAGGAAATGCTTTTCGTAGAGTAGGTATGAATGCCAAAGTAAGTCATTTGTTTGGTTGACGCTTAAAAAACAAAAAAGCTTAAAGCTCATCGTGATCACTTCAGACCGAGATTGAATAAATTTAACAAACAACAGGAATAAAAAATAATAATATAAAATAAACAATGTACAATGTCCGAAACCCCAAACGCTCCCGCTTCTGTCAGCGCGGTGGAATATCTGCAGTAGGTCCGTCACTCCTGATACCTATCCGTGCGTACTGGTTTTGGGTTACACAGTGTGAGAAACAGAGGAGGAAGTACTGGGAGGAGACACGGGTGGGTTTAGGTGGGTGCTCGTCTGCAGCTGCTTTCTGGCTCCTACATGATGCTGATACTGCGGTTGAGCTCACACTGGGCGTTGTTGTTGTTGATGTTGGGGTTGCGGCGGCTCATGTTGGGTGTGGGCACGGAGGTCAGGCTGCTGGTGTCGTTGGGGCAACCGTGTTGGAGTAATATGTCCGCGCACTCCTGGCTCACAGCCCGCCGAGCGTAGGACAGCGGCGTTTGGCCGCGGGCATCTCGGCTTTTCACATCCACACCGTACTGTGGGAGAGAATGGTTGGCAAGAAAAGAACAAAGGCCAAATTTAGGACATAAGCATAAAGTACAAGTAACTACACGTTATTTTTGGCACGTCCTCTGGAATTAATGCTTATGATTTAGGTTCATTGATTAGATTTAGTAATAATGTGATACGTTTTTGATTTCCCTGAAAGCACTCTGTGAAAAGCCCTTTTTTGGTGCGGTGGTACAGTACTGTGCAGTCTTGAGCCATCCTCCACCCCCCATTTCTTTGTATTTTGCTAAGAAAGTTGGAAATACAGCATATAAGAAAGACGTTGTTACATCTGAACAAGCACAAAAGCCAACATTTGGTATGAACACCTGTATGTATGACACAGCCTCTATTAGGCAAGCTTTGTACATTGTAATGACCTCCTTATGTACTGAGACCTGTTAGGGCTGATTTTCAGTCCAGTTCTTGTATACACTGTTTTCTCCTTATCTCCTCTGTACATAGTGATGATGACTAATTAAAAAATGGTTCTTTGCTAAGTTGTGAGTGCCGTTTTTATACTTGAATATACTATAATATACTTGAAAATACTAATATTCTATAATATTTTGCCTCCTACATTTGCCTTCCCCCAAGGTTCTCCTCTTTTTTTCCACATTGCCAAATGAATTCTTCCATGTTGTGAAATTATGCCCAGTTACTCACTGAAATACCTCTGTTGTCCATCCAATTCAAAATGCCACCTAATACTAAGTACTTAAGTGCTACTATTTATACCAAAACATACAATGAAACAGTAGTTTGTGTAGATTTCCAGATAATTTCCCCTAAAATCCCTTTTGAATTACTTTAAAATCATTTAATAAGTAAATTTAAAAATAATTTTTCCATGACTGACAGTTGCAAATGCTCTGCTGTGAAAGCAGAATTCACTGCTTCAAATGTTCATCCACCTTTAACAATGCTCCCAACAACGCTCAGTGGAGCCCACTCACCCAGATGAGCAGCTGTGTGATGACTACATTGGCCATAGCGCACGAGAGGTGCAGAGCGGTGCGTCCATCTCCATCCCCGTAGGTCTCATTAACCTCCTCCTTGGTGCCATGGGCCAGCAGCAGCACCACCAACCTTAGGTCATCCTCCACCACCGCCCGAAGCAGCTGCTGCCCCAGAGGCACATCTGACTGGGGCAGTCCCACCAGGAACAGCTTCTGCTCGTACTTGGCTCGGATCCAGCGCTCCTTCTCTTCCCTGGAGGGAAGGAAATGACAGGGGCAACGCAGGTCAGGCAGGGTGAAACATGACGAACACGCTATGAGCAATTTCGCACCCAAGTTAAAGAACTTTCTCGAAACGTATCTCATAATTCAGAGGCCTTGACGTAAAGGCAAAGACATGTACAAAAGGAGAAATGCAGACACACAGGGGAAATATTAGAGTAATTGGCCTAAGAGACTCACCGGAGTGCAGTGACATTTCTAAATTATTAGAGCACAGGAAAGTGACTAGCCTTCACTATCACAGTGGGAAATAATACAGCAAGATGTGCTGGAAAGATGAGAGAATGCCAAAGGGTGTGACGCTTTGGGCAATATTCCAGTTTCTAGTGATTATGGTCGTCAGCATGACCGTTAAAGCCTGGCCAGCTTTCTAAAGGTTACACATCCTGAACAGCATGTCTGCTGTGGACAATACGGGAAGGCGGGGGACGTATTTTTATCAGCACTGTCGGCTGTCAGTCTGAACTGGTGGATCCCCTCCACAAAAGAGGCAGTGTGTCTCAGAGCCCCAGTCTCCCTTGGGGTGGCTGGGCCCTGAGTCAGATCGATGGGGCTGAATGGCAGCCAGAAAGGGACAGTGGGATGTGGGGCTCCTTCACTCCAGCCCGCAGCAGAGAATAGAGGATGAGGGAAGGCTCCATCCTCTATCACCAGGCAGAATTCTATCTATTGCTCTCCATCTTGACCCCCCATTTCATTCTGTGCCCACATACAAACTGTACAAATAGGAAAGGGGGAGAAAAAAAAATCAATATCAATACGCGAATGACTGAGCATGCCCAGTGTGGTACTAACCTGGTGACCCTGTCAGTCGGTGTGATAAGAGGAGCAAAAAGAGGCTGTTGTTTGGATTTGTGGGTGAGTGACAGAACGGGGAAGGTTTGTAAGGATAAGTTAAAGCAGCAACGCTGGCTAGAGTGACAAGGCTCTCGTGGGACTCTCTATCAGCGGGTCGAGGCATAGCAGCAAGTACAAACGGACACTCTAACTCAATTCAACTGTATTTCATCATCAAATAATGGCCAGCTTTCATCATCATTTATTAAAAAATTACCTTTGGATGAGAAGTGGAAGAATCTGTCTCTACACAGTGAATAACATTGTGTATGTATCAGCTTACTATAAAGACCTGGTTTACACAAATGAAGTAAGTCAGTTCTACATGCTCTGGTTTAAGCTACCCATCATGTAAGATTACATTTGTGAGTTTTGTTAGTTTATCTGTTAATATTTTCCACTCTGTAGGTCCCTCGCCAATTTCCCCACAAACTGAAATGCCCAAACATAGCTCACAAATATTTTTTTTTCTTTCCGAACAGCTGGATATTTCTTGGACAGATTAAAAATCTGTGGGTTAATAATAATAATAATAATAATATTTTTATTTGTATAGCACTTTTCAAAAAAATAGGGTGCTTCACAGTATTAATAAAACTTACGCAGTGAAGATAAGTACATATATTGAAACATACAGACACGTAAACAGACTTACGGTCAGACACACATACGTGAAAATAGTTGCAAAAAAATGGCCGAAAATAAAAGGGGAAAAGTTTAAGGGAGCGCTAACCAATAAAAAGTCAATTAAAGCAAATAATAAACTTTTGAAGCACACACTAATTTATATCAGCAGAAGTGCATTCCCTGTGTTCATCATAGGAAAGGAACGTTTATACAAAGTGTTTTCCATCAACAGTGCAGCTCTATGGTATGGTCAAATTTTTGGCTACGCAGATACTGAAAAGGATAATTTCACTGTTGTTTTTAATCTATTCACAGTATTTTAGCAACAGATCCTGTTAGCGACATCTCAATCAGAAACAACCATTTTAAAAACAGCAACCAAACTTCGCCACTACTTTTTATTGCCTTAGCAGCCCGGTGTCGAGGCTGCCGACTTACCGCAGACAGCAACTGTGTTCAGACTCATATGTCAGCTGCCAGGCTTACTTCACAAAGCAGTCAGTCTTGCACAGAGCAGCCTGGCACCCGCCCTAACTACAGGAGTTAAGGATGTGATGAAAAAGGGGCAAGTCTTCTTCTATCAGCACCCAAGCAGAGATTGATTAACTGCAAAAAAACCCAGCAGCTCATAAAGCTACTTAGCCCGCATCTCAAAACAGCCTTAAAGTAATTGCTCCTATAGACACATGGGTACATTTTTTTTTCATTATGACCTCAAAGGGAATGTGGTAATGTAATGTAATGCAGCAATGACGGAGAAAGCCCCCCCCCCCCCCCCCCCCCGCTACAGCATAAGCAAATCTTTTCTTTAGGCAGAGGGTATTCTGTGAACAACAATACAGCCCTAATAGCAGGCAATTGCTGTGGCTCAGTTTTATGGTGTAAGACCTCCATCAATCCCTACTCAGTCATTATGTGGGGACAAGCCGGTTAGCAAATCAATTGGCCTCAGAATCGGTGGTCTGCTCAGAACAGGAAGGGGCCGTCCTGCCGTCCACCATTATTTCCCTTCTTTACAGCCAAAGACATTTAAGTTTGTCAGAAATCTGACTGACTGGCTGTAATCCCGAAGGCAAACTCTACAACCTTTAACAAAAATCCGAGCAGGGTTAAAAACAACCTGTTGTCCAAAGTTTGCTTCAGAGAGCTGGACGCTGAATGAGATGCTGAATCCGTAAAGCCCAGTGAATTGATATGAGCTAAATGAGGCAGAAAGTTAGCACCAAGATGTGAAAACAAAAAGGCTGAGGAGAGCCATTAGGAAGACGTCAACAACTCAGAAAGGAGCCCTGAGGGCACTTTGTTAGCCCTCACTACGAAATCAGCCCTGGAGACCTGCAGAAAAAGGCCTCGCTCACTGCTGATGCTGTGCTTTAAATTCAGCAAGAATAGACAGACCAGAAAAAAGAGCTAGAACAGCCAGGCAGTGGTTTAAAAACAAAAAAAACCTCAGCTGCTGCCACTTGAAAGAGTGTGAAAGGAAGTGAAATGGTAATCCCGCCTCTGTCTTTTGTTTGAAATTGAAAAACAATCCAAACAGAGGCAGGGTTTAGACAGTCGGGGGGGGGGGGGGGGGGAACTGAGACCCTTGAAAAGGACACTTCCTCACCGCAGGAGGAAGAAAAATAAAATCAGCAGATTTCGCATGTCAAAGTGCCAGGACAGAGTAGCAGGGGAGGTAAAGAGGGAAAGGAGAGTGAGCTTCACAGCATGGGGGGGAATTTTGAAAATTGAACTGATGGTTAGTTCTCTATATACGAGCAGACATCTAAGCACACAGACACTAATTTCCCCACCCAGGCTCGAGTACATAGTTGTTCTAAATTTCTCTGTCGCTTAGGGATTAGAGGGGATCTTAAGGTTCCCAATAAAAATGCCTGCGCCTCCAACCAAAAAAAGAAGAGGTGTTTGCTTCGCCGCAAACTTCCTCCGTCATCCAGAGTTATCTCACGGCCGATCACTGCTGTTTAACTTTCTTTCGCTGGCTTTGATTCCAATGTAATCTTTGGGCAAACATCAAAACACTTACTGACTCTAAAGTGGAAATGGGATTCCTGCTTAGAGCTGGTGTCCCCTTTCATTTTCCTATGCGAAGCCCACCTAGATAAAAGCAGCCTTAACAGTGGAGAAAGGCCTCTTTTATAATTCTATTAGAGCTCCGTCCCTCCAGCTCTCCGTTGAGCAATGGATTCTGACCCTGACTTAATTAAGTGGCAAATGGCAGAATGATTCTCCTAAATCCAGCCCACGGAGTCAAGAACACATGACTGAATTCAAATAAAGAGGAACAAACAAGGATAATTAGTCAAGCCTGAAAGACAAAGGCAAGCAGGAATTTATAGGAAGGGAAGGGAAACTGAGACAAAGCGGGTGGAGCCAACGGTGGAGGAGCCACAGGAATGACCAATCTGAGTGCCTGCAATAGTGGTGCCTTGGCCTGGAGGAACAGGAGGATGGCCATCGCACATCTTTCACATGCCGAGTCCTCCTAAACTATCAAAGCGTCTAAGCTCCTCCCACTCGTCCATGATCATCCAGAGTCACTGTGGATACATCAAACAGATGCACTGAAGGGTGGAAATGGCAGAGGGAAGGGTCTTTGGGTTTGACCAGCCTGAACAGACTTCACAGTGGGGGTGGGCGACTTGTATGGGACCAATTCCCATGCAGCCAGCAGCTTCACTTCCACAAACCGAGGGGTGGGTGTGTGTGTGTGTGAGGGGAGAGTGAGGAAGAGGGGCAGCAGCAGAAAGACAGAGAGGGGGCTCAGAGGGAAACTACTGAGATGAACAAAAAAAAAAAAAAAGAGCACACAACAGGGAAAGAAAGCTGGGCCCCAAAGCATCAAAGGTTGCTAAGGGCAAGAAATGAAGGAGCAACACAGTAAACGCCACAGCAAGAGTGCTAAATAAGGCCTCCTATGGTCCAGCGGGTTACACTGTAGACATGGTGTGCTCTGCTCTGAGAATAACAACACAAAAGAATTAAGACAAATATTTTACAAGTGGAATTGATGCTGCTTCTCTCGCTTCAAGAGTGCGGTCTGAACAGATGACCAGAATTCAAAAGGTTGTTGTGTTGGGCTCTAAAGAAAGGCCAGTGGAAAAGCATCTGGCTGCTGTAGGCAGGCAGAGGGATGAGTTGAATATATTGTGACATTAATGAGGTTGTCAGCCTCCTCATGATGGAGTGGCTGTGTTTTTGTGCCAGCAAGACTAACACCCTTAAATGCTCATGCTGTTAACCCCTGCTGAACCCTCGCCTCACATACAAAGCTGAGGGGACGACGAGCACATGCCCCCCTTAAGTGTGCGTCCCAGTGCACGCAGGTTTTAAAAAAAAAATCTCGATCACATAAAGCAGTTGGGTTGGATTCTTTTTCTTTATTAGTCTTTATTTTTTAATGCTAACAATATTGAATCTTAATTTCATGGCTTAGGCCCCTTCTTCAATGAAGCAGTCCTTCCTCTATGTCCACCTGGCCCTGAAACCCGGTGGCATGTGGGCAATTAGTGACTACAGTACCACTTCTCCCACACAGGGCTAATTACTGACCTGTGGGTTTCATTTAGAGAGAAACAGAGGCAGAGGACATGGTAAGGCCCAGTCATTCATTTGTCTTAATTAATTACCCTTTCCTCCACCGGGGCTCCTGGCAAGGCCAACTATTCTAAAATCTCTCTGGTGAGTTGGTGTTCCCGCACTCGTAACCTGTGAGTAGCCTGGAAGCTTTGCTCCATGTTTTGGGAACTAATATGCAGCACAGAGGCCAATCTGGTGAGATCCTAAAACAGAAGTTTATGGCTGATATTATTATTATTATTTAAAGCAGCAATAAAGAACTTGGCAGGGCACGCCAAGGTGGCACTGCTGGAGCAGAAGGGGTTAAAAAAGGCAACGGGGCCAGGTTTGGAGAGGTTAGCGGTGTGATTCATTTTTATTACCACGCAGCCCCTGCAGGCGGCAGGAGTGGCAAATTATTTCTGAAACAAAGTGGAGGGCTCTCATCAGAGCTATTACCTGCCTGTGGCCGAGGGCAGCGCGGAGCCTACAGAGGGTGACAGTGAGAGGCCCACGTCAGTGAGGGATAGCCGTCCACATCCGTCCACGCTCCAGGACATCTCCCCCAAATGAGTCTTGGTGTCTTGTGTATGTGTTTCATTTTTTTGTGTGTGTGTGTGCGCGGCAAAGGATAGGGGTAAAGTTAACCGCGAGACCTCTCCCACAGTTTCCGTAAAAATAATCTGTAGTGTTTTTCTATCACAAACATGCCACGCAATTAGAGGTGACATGCAAAACACAACGACTCCCAGGTGCTAATTAAAAGAACAACTCCCCTGCAATATGCTGACTGCAGAGATCAGCCACAATGCACAGCTCCCGCAGATTTATTATCACACATTTAACTGTATCCTGGCCAGATCTGACTTCTGCTGTTAGCATGTTGGCACTACTTGATACTGAAGAAGCTTTACCGCTCTACCAATAAATAATTATTTATAAATCTGCTGGCTGTAAGGCGTTAGCACAAGAGCAGTTTAGTTAATCGAACTGCTTTCCTTGTTTCGTTCTGGGAAGAGATCCTATAAGATGAGGACTAAAAAAACTGAAGAGAACACGAAAACCAGCAGACTTGGTGGCTCATTAGAACCTGAAAGCCCTGAGCATTTATTGGTGGATCAATAGCAGTTATAACTGCATTATAACAAGCCAAAGAGACTTTGTCTAACATGCCTATTCCAAAAATATTCAAATTTAACACCAACTTAGAAAACATTGAGAAATATTTATCTAATGATAACAAAAATCCTTTAAATGCACGCATACTGGTGCGTGGGTATTTATTTGTGAATTACATTAATTGCATTATTCTCACACGGACAAAAAAGTCTAGTTAATAGCTCATGCTTAAAAAAACAAAACTACAGCAAATAAATTACTACCATTGCAAATGATGCTTTATTGGTACCTTGCATTCTTCTGCAAAAGCAGGTAATCCTACGTACATATCCATGCATATTAACACGCTTTCTATTATGATGTCTGTAATCATTCTGTTCTACGCCAGCAATTGCACTGCTGTGCAGATCCGCGTACGACAAATCTATATATTGTGTTCTTTCGCACCCGAATATCATAAGCTAAAACAATCTTGTGGATGAGTGCTTTTAAGTTAAATCTCAAAAATGCAAAAGGGGTAAAACTAGTCTTGCAGGAGACATTCTATCAGACGCCGACTTGATATTCAGGTAGTTACTGAATCGTTTAGATTAGGTGTCACTAATGTTTAGTAGAAGTCAGGAGCCATACACCGCCTGCCTGGGTGCCATCACAAAGCTGCTGCATGTCACCGGTGTGACACAATTAAAATTCTCCCTTATGCGCGGTGCTCAATTTAAGAGAAGCACCCACAGAAGTGGCGTCAGAATTCAATAAAAATAATAAAAGAAACCGCATCCCTTTAAATTGGTTTGAATTCATCATTCAGGATAAAGCAAAATAGTCCGATGCAAAGCAGAGCAGAAAGTCCAGAGCATCTAAATGACCGGTGTCCATATATGATATTTCCAAGTTCTGTTTTTTGGCTAAAGATTAGTTATCCTGCAAATGAGATTTATTGTTTGACAGTGAAAACTAATGGAGATGCTGCTCCGGGATAAGATCGGATTTTTTAGACAATGAAGAACCTTCCTGCTCGAGGCGACGTGCGACTGACAGCGGTAGGGAGAGAAATCAACATCAATAATCTTTCATCAAGTCCACAGTGGAGCACTTTCACACAGATACCATTCAATAAACAACTGTAGGCCATCATTCAGGTCTGAACTGGCCGGAGAGTCAGAGAATGAATCCAAGAGGAAAAATAACTGAAAACTTGCTCAATGTTGCACAGATCATTTTATGTGGGCCAACTGTGAGCAGAAAAATATGCATTTCCTAAAGAAAGTAGTTCATAAAGGATACAATTTGCAGTTTTACAGCCTTATGCTGCTTTCTTATTAAGAGATCTAAGCTATAATAAGTGATTTCAAAGGTTAAACTCACAGGAAAAAAATACTATGAATTAGCAGCAATGGAGGTTACACTCATAATTAATGAAACTCCAACAGTAAGTTTTGGCATGTAGCAACAATATGTTATAAGTGTAATATTAACTGTTTATATGCAACTTTTGGCTTGTAAATAGCACCACTGTAAACAAAGTGTGCACTGGCCTAAAATGCACACATCAATCAAGCCATAGTATCACCCGAAGGTTGGAATTAGGCCGGGAACTGATGACCGTTTCCACTCATAATCACTCAAGTGCTTATTAGAGTTAGAGGTTTCAACCGATTAACCTATTTGTAGTCCAAAATACTACAAAAATAAATGACCAGCTCATCAAGCTTTCATAGCCCAACGTGACATCTTCCTAATACATTCTCTTCCACACCAACAGTTTGAATTTCACTAAACGGTTCAGGTACTTATATCGTGCTTTAGTTGAGCACTCAAACCACTTTCTACTGCAATTCACCCTCTTAGTGCTTTTATGTAACATTTACACACTCAGACTCAGGGTTCAGTAGTTTGCCTGAGTATATGTCGACACATGAATTGTAGGAGCTGTGGAATCGAACCTCTGACCTTCCAACCAGCAAAAGACCCGGTCTATCTCCTGAGCAACAGCTGCCCCAGTGCAATAGTCCTTTCATGTTACAAAGTAGGACCATTATAAAGTGAGAGCGGTTCATTTATGTTTAACACATTCTTGCTATTTAACATATTATACTGTCTTAATCTACTAAGCATTGGCTTAAAATGACAAAACAAAGATGTTACACCTCTACCATGTTAAAGTCTGTTACATTAAAATTTTAAACCTAACCACTATTTATGTTTCATTATAAGACAGGTTGGCCACATTGATTGGATACTATCAAAATACATCTACGTTATCAAGTTGGTATGAAAAATGTTTTCTAATTAGTTTGCAATAAAAAGGGTCCCTGTAATGCCATATTGTTTTAATTTTATTATATATTTAATTAAAATTTGGAAAGATTTTAGTCTCTGAAATGTAAAAACAAAGGTACTAGCAAAGAAAGTAACCAGACGTCCTGCTTTCTTAAAGTTACAAAGCTGTGATGTTAAACAGTCTAATGCCACCAGGGAGACCCTACAGACAGTCTCTGTGTGACAGACAGAGTGATGACCCAGGCCTGTATGATGGATATGTGACAGGGCAGCTTGGGACCTGAGGGCTTGTCTCTCAGGGTGGGGTTTAGCCCTAATGGTGTGCTTAATTACCTGCACAGCCACACAGCAGATCATTAGTCAGGCGGGAACGCTAGGCCTCACCTGTCACCAAGAGATAAACAATCCTCCTACCAGATCTCAGAAGAAAGGGAAAAGGTATTTGTCGGGGTGGGTTAGGTTAGGACAGGCGTTCACAAGGTGAATGGAAAAGTGTCATTTAAGAAAAACATATTAACAAGAGCCGCTCGCCAGGATCTAAAGTAAAACACACTGGCTTTGCAAACAGTGCTGAGAAAGTCCCAGACTTATCGGCACATGCTGGATCTTAAAAGAAAGCCTGAACAGAGAGCTGTTTCAGATGTGGTTTTGGTTTGCTAATTTTCTCTTGATTAGTACTTACATATCAAATGACAAACATGATGGATATGAAGCTAGTCAGAGCATTTATCAGGCAAGTGCAAAATGATGTCACATTCCTCTGGTGAAATATGGTTTTCCAGTGGACAGAGGGTCAGAAGCATAACAGAGACTGTTGATAACAACAAAGCAGTGACTGATACAAGAGAAGCACAGCGATCAGTGTGTACAGGATGGACTGACGCTCAGACATAAAATACTGTGTTTTTGGCTCAATAGGCTGACATTTATGGACCCCTGGTGCTTCTTATGGAGCATTTTGCGATGTGAATTGCCTCTGTTCAAATGTGGGTGGCTAATAAATGGCAGCTAATGGAGAGAAGACAGCGCTGCCTTCTCATTCTATAATCTCTGCACGCTTCATTAAGCAGCACCTTTATTTGTAGAAGTATGCTAACCTGGTGCTGTCGCTCCCTGGCTTGGTGTACCCCTCCAAAGCGCCTTCCCACACACTGTTGGCCATTGCGTTACCGATGGCAGTCATCACCATGCTGAGCTCCACCGGCCAGTCGTCCAAGTCAAGAGAGCGCACGCGAGACAGGTGGGTCCCCAGGTTCCTGTGGATGCCTGAGCATTCGATGCACATCAAGGCACCCAAGTTCAAACTGGCCCAGTCAGGGTCTGCGTGACAGAAGATAGGAATTAATAAAAAAATTAAAAGTATTAACAAGAGATGCTTTGAAAGCCTCACCAGGAAATTTGTGATGAACCTATTTTGAGTATGGTTTAATGTTGGTAACCTCTTCAGGGAAAAAAACCCAGTACAATTAAATTAGTCAGACAAGAATAATCAGTATCTGCCAAAACTGCAAGATGCAGTACTTCTAACAGTGCTGAATACTAGTTCTAACTTGAGAAAAGCTGGTAGAAATGACTCGATATCAAATAAAACCTTTGCAGTTGCTGTTTGGTCCCCAAAATGTAGTTTTTTGCACCTTCCCAAATGTAGCAGCACCTCCAAATGCAAACCCAACCCACTTTTATTATCTAATAATATGACGTCATAATTTTCATATAGCATTACCAACTCTCCTACAAAGTGTTTAATGTTCTAAGTGGACTTTTTTGTGCCCTGTTGCACTGTAGGTGCATTGTATGGAAAGTTTTTAAAGTATTTTTTGACAAAACTAAGGAATCTGGTTACAGGAGTATGAAAACTGAAGTTTTTTTTTTGTTTGTTTGCTTTTACGCACGACGTGATAAATTAAAGATTAAAAAACCCTCTCAAAATCTTGACCTCTACTACCTTTTGTTATGTCACCAAAAGAGGGGAAGAATGTTGGGTTTTTTGTCTTTAATCTGTTCCTTTAATATCTGTATTTCATATGTAATAGACAATGTGTTCAGATGTGTTTTAACCGTAGAGAGTTATACTCACTTGGTGCGTCACAGTCCACACAGAAGCTATTCCCCCTCATGTTTCGTATGGACTGAATGGCCATTGCATCACTTTGGCTGCCCAACCGAGACTGTGAGAAATGAAGGTGAGAATAAATCAACGGGAACTAATTATTTCACTGGCGATCACGAGAAAGCAAACAATTATAGCTGGACTCAAATTATAGACAACAAGCAAAGGGAGAGAGAAAAGGTTTTTCAAAGTCTCGGGAAAAGACACAAGCAGAGAAAATATGAATATGAAAATTAGGATGTGTCTCCCCAGTATGCTGACACAAGCCGTGTTCTATCTCTGATGTCTGTCACTTCTAATAAGAGATCCCCCACACTGCGGTGCACCTGTCTGACAACCTCCCACATGTGACAGCTTGAAGTGGGGGAAGAGAGGAGGGTGAAGGCGTGATAAAGGTTGGAAAGAAGGAGAAAAAGAGGAATGTAAATTAAGTGGGAGAAATGTAGCACGATGATGACGATCACGACGATGTTTTGATTAGATGATAATCGCCAACCCTGTCCAGTTCCTCTGATATTCTTTATACTTCATGACAAACTGTACCTTGTTCTTTATGCTTTCACAAGACTGCAGGCTGGCAAAAATCTGGCTCTCGATAGCTTGGACCCACAGTTCCCTCTCCTCATACGTGGACGCTTCAAAGTTCCACGTCTGACCCGTCAACGACACAATCACGAACTCAAAGGAATCCTCTTGCTCTGGAAAACAAAACAAAAAAGACACACAATATATTAGTATTGATTAGATAATTAGATGCTTGGTAAGAATGTGTATAAAACATCTTTTGGTCATTTTAGCCTCTTTTAACAATAAATAGTACAGATAGACAAGAATTATTGTATGAGAGTGACGTGCTGCAAAGTTGACCAGCTAATATATTAGCTTGACTTGACACTGATAGTCATGAATTAGACCTAAAACAGATGATTTGAAGTTCAGCTCAGAAATCGGTGACACATCCAACGTTAAACAGAAAAATTGTGTTGGTGGTTCAACTGGAAACACATTGCTAAAAGACAATCAGAAACCACTGGAGACTCAGAAAAAATACTTATACCGCATCAGGGTCACAGTCACTGCAAAGTTAGCTTTATAACCTGTAGAGTCTCGAGCATTATCTGCTTGAGGTTGCTAAAGTCAAGGTCACCAACTTTCACCTCCCCTATTTGAGCTCTACAGAAGCTATCTGTGCAAACACATCGATAGACATTGCTTATTCTTTGAGTCGTCAACCCTTCTGTAATCAAAGATGCAACTAAATGATGCTTTATCAGAGGCAATCTCACCAGCAGACACATTTGTTCTCTTAAAACTCTGGGATTGGTCAACTCTTGCCTATGTCTTACCAGAAAGACTAGTCTGGGAGGCAATTGTCCTCTACAGTTTTTGATATGAGGCTCTGGCACTGGTCAGGTTAGTTAGAGCAGAGCACCAGAAGAATGGCATTACAGCTCATGTTCTTACTTCTTAAAGCAGAGGCTGCTTTGTTGACAGTTACAGAGTTCATTGCTTAAAGCTGACAATGTGCATTTGATAAAATGATGTTTGTACAGCTCTCACTTCAATATGATAGCCCAAGATTAGCTCTCGATCTTTATTAAGCATCCTCTGGATCAAAACAAAAAGTAGAGGAGGAAAAATATCAATCCTGCTCCTTTTCTTAATTTATGTGTTTTAAACTTAACTTTAAAAAATGCTTCCCATGATAATATAAAATATATCTATAATCATCTGTGGATTCACTTTAATTATATTATTTAGCTATGATTCACTACACGAATGTAAACAATGAAGCAGACAAACAGTGGCAGTATCAGATGTGATGCTTAACATTTTGTTGCAAGTTTTTTGTGCTATATTTGTTTTTCCTTTTGAGCATTTTAAAGCTAATGTGGTACTGCTTTCCACGTGTGTTCTTTCAGGAGGCTTACTAATTGTCAACAAATGTCCGATATATTTATGGATGTGGAGTAAGCAGCCGCTCCAAACCAAATGCGACATCTAACTCGTGGACACAGTCAGAATTTTGCATTTCATGGCTTTGATTTGAATAACTTAAGCAGTGACTTGACTTGCTCAACTCATAGAAGAGACTATCTTGGTTCTCACCATAGGAATTTGATACTTACTTTGACTAATCGCACTACAACTTTAATGGCACACGCAACTTTGCCCAGTTCTTTTTTGGAAATGGTAATCTAATTGTTTGTGTGTGTGTGTGTATATAAATATTATTTTAATTAACACACCATTTTGGTAAGTTTTTATAAACAGAAACTGAAAGGCACTGCCTCAGATCTGTCACTTTAGCCCCAGTCACAGAGGGAACCACTAGTCAATAAGCAATAATGTGTGGGAGCACCACTTACATTTAATTCCTGTGACACACCTGCCATTCATTAGAGTGATTTTGCACAGTATTATAGCAGGACTTAAATTAAATCTTAGACAGCTTAAAAATGTGTCTAGAATTGAAGATTTAGACTGTCGGAACACCAAATAAGGCCAGATTTGGGTTTTCATGCAGAGTATACCATTACTAGCTTTCAAAGAGTTTTTGTAGATGTTTTGTATTGTTTGTAAATTAACTGCCACATCTCCAGCAACAGTTATTAGTCCAAGATAAGCAGGTGCTTATAAATATTTGTGTCATATATCCTTAAAAATTATTTTATGAATCGACTGAATGCTAAAATCTACTACCAAAAATTTAATCCTTTATCCCCCAATTTTTCCTCCTCGTCATAACACACAGATACATTTTTAAACCAAGCTGCTTTGAATCCATTTTTCCATCCATTCACTGTGTTTAACTAAGATTTATGAAAATGTCACCTGTCGTTTGCAAAGAAGAGGTCTGACACAACATATGTTCCAACACATGCTGTAATGATTCTGCTGTTCAGCAGCAATTCATTAACTCTGTACTGTACCCGTGTAACGTCTCTGGTCTCTGCACATGCTTGAGCTCATAGCCAAATGATTTGTAATTACCTAATTATGTCTATGCAAATAGTCATCTCATTTGCATAAACCATGCTTGGAGGACTGGAGGCAAATAGACACAAGAGGAAGGGTTTTTTCTTCTTCTCCTCCTATGTAGCTTTTATCCAATGGAAATAGTTCTACTGATAAGCTATCTGTGCTGCTGTTTACTGCCAAACGTGTTGACATAATTTACCATTAAATAAGTTTAAAAGTTTTTTAATTGCACAGATGCATTGATGCTTTTACTGCAATCCATTCCGAAATCTGAACACAAGGAGATGCTTAACAATAAACGGCTTCTGTATGAGTTATAAAATGAGGGCTATCACATGGCGATAAGATTGTCAGGCAAATCATCTAATCAAAGAAATTACTACTTTTTCCCCCATTCATAATCAATTCACCCTCCTTGCTGTGAGACACGAGCCTGTGCTGTTAAATGACAGATGTCTGATGGACGCCACTAATGTAGCGATCCCTGTGCCGCGGCGGAGAGCCATCTCTTCAGGGGGAAAGCAATAATCCAATTAGCTCGACGCCGACTTCAATTATCTGATTTAGTTTGTGGAATCGACTTCAGGTCACAGAGAATCAATAAAGACTTGGAAGCCTCTTTATTTAGACTTATAGTAGAAAAAGTCTTTATGTTGGTGTGACATAAGAAAACACTGATGGGATTACAATATTTTTTAAAAAGATAGAAGCCTACCATTAAAGATAAAGAAGCAAATAGGTGAAAGAAAATAAAAGAAAATTACATTTAGAAAAAAGAATAATTGCAATACCCACAGTAGAAATCCATTTTTCTTGTCAAATATACCTTCAGGTACAATAACTAATGCATCTGATTATAATTTGTGATTTTCAGACTCAAATGTTGTTGTACTTGTGTTTTCATCTTTTTAAAAACCTGAACAAAGCTAATTATTCTGTTGGCTGCCCAGGCAATAAATTGGAGGCATTAAAACACTTTCATTATGGAGATTAAAAAAGCGACGGATGGCTGGTTTCTTAAACTGATGAGTATACAAGACAAAACAAATCCAATTCTCCATGCATAGTAATGCACACACGTGAAACATGGTGTAACCACGGAGGTAGCACACGATTGTATGCAGCAGGAATCTTTATGTGTGACCCATGTACGGTCATTACATGCAGCTCCACTACACAGTGCAGCAATTCAGCTCCACGTGAGCCGAGGTCAGAGTGTTTCAGTAAATCTGAGCGTGAACCGAGTGTCAAAGGTATCGCTGCTATCTCGCAGGCACCTGCAATGATGAGCTTGTACAAGCACCATTAGCGCTTCTGTTATTACTCAATTGTTGCGGTTAGCACACGGCTAACAGAGGAACCATCACCTTCTCACATTAACATAAGCATTAACCTCCTGACCATATCAATCTGGGAGCCTAAGGTCAACAAGTTCTTGCCAATTAGAAGTAAATTACCACAGCTCTGCGAGTGGGCGGACGAGGAAGAACACAATTTAAAGCCAATGGAGGCACAAACTGTGAGGAATGACCAAACTATGATTTCCCTCAATTAGCATGGCATAATAAAAAAGAAATTATAGTGTGATGGCCATAAAGCTAAAGAGGAAGGAACAGATAAAGATACACATCTTCGTCCGACATTAAATGCATCATAAAACTGTTCAGTCACAGGTTCATTCGCAACTTGATGGCACCTCGCAGCAACACAAAAGCACTTTAATTAGCAAAACATTTCTTCAAGATACAAAAATAGATGGCAAATAGTTGTTGTTTTTTTACATATTAACTACACTGGACTTACATGAGTTCAGATTTTTTAAGTACCTCTGCTTAAGTAGTTACATTGTGTAATTACAATGTAATTACAAAGGAAGATACTGTACCCCCCCTCCCCCTTTTTGATTTCATATTTAAGTTATATGTTAATGTGAACAAGTGAAGTTATAAGACAGACTGTGAGCAACCATCATTCATCTTAGAGAGACGGCTGTTTTTCTGACTTGTTATGATCCTGAAAAACGTGTTCAGGCATTCATCTGTGGCAGGCTCGACTACCGCAGTAATGTAGTCCAGTAAATATTCTTCCAAAAACATTAGAGGAAGGCTGCAGCTTTTCCATACCACTGCTACAAGGTTATTAATCACATTTAATGATGGAAAGCACATGATGCCAGTTTTCTCAGAAGTACACTGCTTCTCACATTCAGCCTGAAATGACCAAGTTACACTGATGCCAGTCGCTTTATGTGCCAAACTGTTCAATACCAAACTGTCAGACATGCATTATTCCTCACAGAGACAAATTAATTAGGGATACAGCAGTTATTGTCAGTTCCGCCCAAGCTTCAACTTGCTACGTTCTAATTTTAAATTGTAGAAAAGCAACCAGTACGGCTCGTTGCGTTATACTTTTAAAGACACACCTCTTCAATCTGACACTAGAATTGCTAAATAATAATAGCCACATCTAGAGTCACTGAAGCATATGATCATTTAATCAACATTACATCTTGGGAATACAAGTGTAGAATAAGACAAATTTAGGGTTTCAGTCAGAAAATTGTGTTTCTGTCACTCATATAAAAAGTGTGCTTTGCTGTGACGTGACATGTGTCTCGTAACGTGTAACTGCAACTCGCACAGATATAAATGCTGCCGATGGAGTCGGCCACTAGCACAGGCTGCGTCATAGGCTCTGCATAGATTCAGCGCAGGAGCATGATTCAGGCGTTACTCTGTCCAACGATTTCACAATGGTGGAGGGAAATATTCATTATGTAGATGCACTGAGAGTCATATGGAAGTCTATTCGCCCCTCCATTTCTCTCTCCTTCCTCTCTGTTCCTTTCTTTACAGTTTTATATTTCTATATAACAGAAACTTTAATATAACAGTTTCTTTTTCATGTTTTAATATGTTTGTGCTTTGCCTGTTTTCAGCAGCGCTTCAAGTCCTGCTCTCTATGTTAAACATTAAATTTTTGGATAGTGATCTACTACAAATTCTAAGTGGAGCTCTGTGTTATGTTAAGATATATATTTTGTTTGCTTTATTATTTATTTTAGTATACTGTCTTCTACACTTTGTACGCAGGAGTTTCTAGACCTGAATCCACTATTCACACATAATGCTTTAAGTGCATTTAGGGGATAGCTGTCTCCTTTGTGTTATTGTACCGATGTTATTGAGTACTTCCTTTATTATTGACTGGTTGCCATTAAAAATATTTACTTGATGTGCAAAAATCAAATTGAAACCTCACAGACAAGACAGTGACTCGAGGATGGTGCTTCCTCTATAGCTGTGCATGTGCAGCAGATGTACCATCGAGAACCTGTGGACCAGATTAGCACCTCAGGGGGTTTGGTGCTGAGCCCAGCTGTGCTGTCTAAAACGCAGTCTGCAACCCTGGATCTATCTGTCTAAGCCCTTCAAAGACCTCTGGAGACCGGTGTCACAAACCCTTTGAGATGACTTAGCAAACAGCTCTTCACCTTGAGGACTCTTTATTTCATCTATTTGCGTGAGCGCTTCACTGAAATGACAAGGTGCAGAGGTACATAAGGTGAGCGATTGTTTTGGTGTGTAGGATGTGCTGTTTTGTGTCGTATGCATGCATCAGGCAGTCACTTAAAGAAGTGCTTGCCGTTCCCGTGAATTAACGAGCAGTTGGGAAGAACAGGCCAAGGCGGTGCCATCTGTAAATGTCACAGGCACTGCTTGCTCATTTTACACATCATTAAAGCCAATATTCCTAACCTGTATCAGAGCAATCAGGAGCAGGCCATTACTGCGACAGGGGCCCCAGGGGAACCACGACCAAACTCCGAAAGAAAAAAGCAGAGAGGAAGAGAGAGATAGAGCACACTCTTTATCTATCTGACACACACAATTCTGCACACTTTTACACGCACACACTCGTGCTCAAACAAACGAGGAGCACACCTTCCAACAATAAACAAACACATGAAATCAGCACCAATACCACTACCCTAATAGCTAGTGCATTTAACAACAGAGCAGAATGAAAACAGGGCCAATTATACATGTATCTGTGGGCAGTGTGTATAGAGCCCAAATGAGAATCTTGTTATTCCTTTCCCTCTGTACTGTGGCGCTCAGAAAGCTAAGCCATTACAAGAGTGGAGGCTCCAGGGACAGCTTTCGGAAATGAGAGCGAGTCAGGGAGTGACAAAACAAAGTATTGAGATAAACACCCACCATTAGCACAGGCAGTTAAACCTCCATTTCCTAATCCCCAGCTGGACTCCAGAGGATATTAACCCTTACTTTACTAAGGTGCAGGACAACAGAATACTGGATTACAGCCGGACTCTCAATATAAGCAAAACTTTAGCTTACTATCGACTGGCCTGGGTTAGGGAACATAGTCCAAAAAAGTTTTGATGAATGAATATTATAAATGTTATAAAGGCAGTTAAACATTTTGCAGCAGGCACTTAAATATATTGTGTTACTAGTTGGGTTGGTGCACTGTATGCTAGGCGTTCTCATTTAACATCACTGCAAATTGGTTTTGTTTCTTTGTCCAGTTGCTAGCAGGTAAATATGTCATTAATTCCAGATTATTACACTTATCACACTCCTAATCCGCATCCAGTGGTAAGCTTCTTCAGTCCATTTATACCTCTTCCTTAGCCACAGTAAAGATGATCTGAAACGTGCTACATTGGTATTAAAGCCCATTTAGTTTTCAGTGTTTGCTTATTTAAGTCCGTTTGAGTTCTTCATGTTCATATATAAAGTAAAATGATTCCACTGGGTCGACTGTGGCAGACTGACAACATCAAATTTAGTTTAAATGGTTTTTAAATGAAAGATGATCTACAGTTTTCAACCAAAGTGAAGTTCCCATCAGCATCAGCATTCTGGCCACGATCTTCAAACTGATTCAATTTAACCTTTCCAGTAATTTAACAAGGGCGGTTACCATTATGATTCTGAGAGTCCACACTTTTACAAACACAGAAATAATTTCCCCGATTCTCCTTTAACTGCTGATAAAATTACATCGAGTGCTTTCAGCCACTTTAAACTCAATCAGCTCAAATTTTAAATGAAACTACTCAAAGATTTAAAGTGATTATCCCGTTTCTGCACTTTTTTTAATTCAAAAATTAATTTGTGAAACAGAGTACACTGAATCCAATTCTGCTCTGTCACAAACAAACGCTTTATTCTGAATGCCTCCAACTGAGAAAAAAAGGAAGATGTTATCTTGCATTTATGTCTTCTTATCATATATTATGACTTAATATGTCATATTAATGTGAAATGTTATGAATGGTTTTTAACTATTATCATGTCTGAGTGCTTTAATAATTTTAGATTCAGTAGGTTATACTGAGGGTCTCCTATTTGTTGATGTTTAGATGCAGATTTATATTACATTACATTTACACCTAGAATTCATCATATTCATTTTTTCTGGAATTTTTACGTCTTTTTGTTACTGACAGTTACTTTGATAGACAATAAAACACAAATTCACATTCAAATTGCATCTATTACTACGATTTCTAATCAGGCAGCTAAGCATTTACTTATAAATATTAGGAGTGTAAGTCACATCAAATCTAAAATTATATTTATAATATGCATCGCTTTCGTGGAAGTGTTTGATTTTGACGCTGCAACTAACCTTTAATCACTCTTGCAAGAGCTACATTCAGACACTCCTTTGACTTCATCGCCCGAGTTTTTGATCTGTTACGGTTTGTGTTTTTTCTATGTGTTTTATGGGTAAGTAGATGCACTGAAGTCTCAAAAATGACAAAAACAATGACTCAAATTAAACGTTAAACTCCTACTTATAGAACAAAAAAGTTGTCAAAATGGCACGTTAGTTGATGATCTCATACCGTAATCTTTTCTAAATCTAATAGCAGATATTATACATCTTAAATTTGACTTATAGAAGTTTTAAATAATAAAAATGTTCTAGTGTCTGAAGCAAGTTCCCTAAGTCTTCAAAAATGGACGTGCAGTTTGACGGCCTTTGTTTGACTGGACGTCTGCAGATCTCGTTATCGTCTGCACATCAAACACATTCTTATTTTCTTTTAATTTCTGCCACTTTAGCAAGAATAAATATCTCCACCTATAAAACTGGAAGCATCAGCAAGGAAGGTCTCGTCACAGTTTACCTCCGTCCCGACACCCCCCACCCCAGCTCACAAGCTAAACTCCCCAAAACAATGAGCATTTGATACACTTTCTTTAAAAGAGAAATACATTAATGATGCTCCCTGACAGTCTGCATTAATCAGAGGGGGCTCCCCCTGAACACAACTCTTTATCGGCCATCGATTTTCCAGTGGGTTTATGGCGAGCGACACATCGAGAGAGCTCGTCGCCGGGCGGCTGCTGGGAAACACATTACGGGGCTGTCAGTTGTCTCGCCATGCATCCTGCATCATTCTTTAAGCACATGAGAAGTTCATTACACCGCACAGCTCTGACAGTGCATAGGATATTAGGGACTGTGTCCCTTGTGCCTATTCTTGGTGCAAGTGCAGCGCATTAGACGTAACAGAGAGTTTTGACTTTATCCAAATATGGCTTCAAATTGATTGTGGAAACATGGCCTTGCATTAATTTGAAATAAAATCATTTTGAAGCACAATAAAAGCTAAATTACAAGAGAGTACAACGGATGACTCAAACCCATTTGAAAGTATGAGCCCATCTGCCGAGTGTTTAGCCTGTAATCTTCATACTAATGAACTTAGTTTTAACATAAGTCTAAATTTCTCTCCACTTTAGCAGTGATTTGGAGAAGCCTCGCTAACTACTGTAGTGCCATATTTGGAAATTATGTTGCAGCGACTGTCTCTCCAGGCTCCCATGTACATCCCACACGTCCCATGTTGACCAAAATGATTTCTCACCTTAAGACGCTCACGCTGTTTTGATTTATGATGCTTCACAACTACTAAAATTCAATTTCAGCCTGCATTGCATGCTTCTGATTTGCCCCGTAAATGAGATAAACTGATAGCAATTTATTCAAGGATCCCACCTCATCTCTCCTCTCTCTCTTTCCTGTTCTTTTAACAGGAGACACAACTCACATCCCAGACTTGGGTGAATCCAATATTTAAGCGATACGTCTGTATTCCAGAGCATTCAGCAGAACAGACAAGCTGATGCTAATAGAAAAGCTTGCAGAGAACAATGAGAGAGACAGAAAACAATGTGCATGTTTGATGATGTGAGAAACATTGAGAATCTGCCTCCTCCTGTCTGATTACTCTTATACTTCGGTCTCTGAAGTAAACCTTGCACCGTGTGGTACACTTATTGCCGAGATATAAAGGGGTTCGATAATACCAGCCATCGCTAAGTGAAGACTTTAATGTGACTGTGTAATTCTGTCAGGAGATATACATTAAGATCTAAGTAATGTCAAATAAAACTGAAGAAACGGGTGCCTTGGAAAAAAAAAAAGGATGCTTGATTAGATACACAGCAGCTCATCCCATTTCTTGGAAGCTGGATCGCTGTTTAGAATGTAAATAAAAACAGAATGCACTGCTTTGGAAATCACTTTAAGGCTGAAAATAGTCTGTTGAAACTGCTAGATTTTACTGCTTTTGAAAAGTATATAATCATTTTGAATTTGATCCCAAGTACATGGTTCAAAAAAATTGGGGCATGCGTCATGGAAGACAATCTGCTCGCAGATAATTAGGTTAATTGGGAACGTTATTGAATATACATCTCCAAGAGACGAGACGGAAAGACTTCGTGGGCATATAGTTCAATAAATTAAGAGCATAAAAATGCAAGGAAGGTGGGATTTCATCACCATGGTACACAGTTTGTAATTTATTTAGCAAATCGTGGATGTGGCATTATCGATATAATAAAGCTAACCTCAGTGATAGCACTGATAACTTATATATCTGTGAAGGCACCATAATGCTTAATGATAAATACAGGTTTTAGAGCAGAATGGCTGCCATCCAGACAACGAGACCATGCCACGTGTTAAGACAGCGCGGCAGACACACTGAAAATATAGTGACCATTATAAAAAAATAATATATAAATGTATTACAAAATCAAATTGAAATATATTATTTCAAAAAACAGCAAAATGTCTCAATTTCAACATTTCTATTCTGAATTTAACAAATCTTCAAATGACTGCAAATCAATTCGATACAACGTCCCAACTATTTTGGAAACAGCGATGTCTGTTCTGAAGGCTAACTCAGAATATTTTAAGAGTGCCAGACTACCACTACAGAAGCCGATGTCACCACACACTACCCTAGCAATAAAAAGGGCACCACTTATCTCATACCACTTATCTATGTGATGCTGATGATGTTCCCTCTATATAACAATGTGGTCAGCAGACCCATTCAGACTTTAAAGAGAAGCTGTCAGAGACCATGATAAAAAAGTATAATGATTATAAATGCTAAGCCCCATTTAGGAGGCGTCAATGCCATTGTTGTTGTTATCCAGCGTATCAATCTTGTTGATTGATCATCCCGTTCTGGTGACATCAGTTTTATGGCCTCTGAAATGCGCCACAGTGTTTTCACAATGCCATCCAATTAGACTAGTCCATTCATCATTGGACTGAAGAATCATTATTAATTGGGTGGAGAGTTGACTGCCACTCCCCTGCTGAGGAGGGCCACATTCGCTATTCACGCAACAGTAAAATAAATGGAGGCTTTGAGGGTGAACTGTGCAGGGGGCCACAGGGAGATACAAAACTACACACCTTTATGTGTATCATAGGCCACATTCAGCCAAAATAAAGAAGATTACATGCACTTATTCCATGACGACTATAAGGAGTCATTTTAAATCTGATCACTGAATAGCACATATGTTAATAAAAACAGTAAAAGGATGCAAAGAAGTTTCTATAGTTTTTGTCTGTATACATTCATGCCTACCAGTTAGGGCTACTGTTTAGATCTGTGCAACTTTATGTATCTGTGTGTGTGTGCAGAGCAACCAATAACCAAAACTTTGAAGGAGAAAGAATTAGATGGCATATCTGGTAAATTTGGTGCTGTGTGTTAAACATAGAAACACAAACTGTACATGTACAATCGCAATTTTTTTTGTGTGTTTGCTCCACAAAATGAAACTGAGTCTCTATAATAGTAGGTGAGTATTTTGCCAGTCAGTCCCCTGTGCAGCACTTGAAAGATTTATATATTTTTGTTCATTCTGCAACTTTTATCATCTAGCTAATGTAGCATTGTAACTTTTCATACCTTCATTGCCTGCGGATAAGCCATCTGGCTTTGTGATGCCTGTGCTCTTTTTCCGTCTGTGTTTCTTGCGGTTTGCGTGTGGCGAGGGAGGTGGCTCAAGTTTAGGACTCGTTGCACTGCCCACACTCGAACCGGTCAGATCACTCGTCCCGTTAGCTGTGGGAAAAAAAGCATAAAAGGGGAAACAGTTACTGTTTTTGAACAGCGAAAGAAAACACACTCTGGATTTTCAGCCTTATCTTTAAGTTTAATTTTTACTATATGATCATCAGCTTGATGATCGTAGTTCTGACTACTAACTGGCATCAAACCTCACCAAACAAATAAAGTATGACAGGTATGTTTATTAATTTTAGCTCGTTTTAAACCTGATTAAATGCAGCTGTCCCATTGGTGGATCACTCATAGAAATGTGTAGAATAAGGTTCTGCTTTTTTAGACAGAATCAATTCTAGTCAAGATAATATTTCCAAACAATAGAAAAAAAACATCATGATTTATTCAAGAACTGTGAGGATGAACTTTGTTTTAGATTTGACATGTTGGGAAAAAAAATTGACATTATGATTTTCTTCTGGAGCTTCTGCAGGCAACGAATACACAGAGTAATGACTTCACGACTACTGAAGGAAAAATTTGACGGAGACAGTGAAGAAAAACAAGGTCATGCGGGATTTTCTGTCTTTTGCTATGATGATGCGTGATACATTTAGAAAAAGAGATGCAGAATATGGATGAAAAAGGGAATGCTGGGTTAAAAAATTTAAAATGACTTCATATGTATCCATAAATGACTTTTCCCTTGCAGATCAATATCATCAAGGTGACTTTGTGTGGACAATGTAGACTTAATATTTTGCAGATATACACATGTCTCAAAACTCTTACGTTAGTGGCACAGCAAGCGTTAACGCAATGAGTTACAAAAACAGAGATTGAAGCTAAAATAATAATAATCATTTTATCACATGTCCTAAAAAGGGTGAAAAAGTATGTTTGCACCATGTTAATTCCTGTGAAATGACAGCTGAGTGTTTACAATATTGAAAATATCATGAAAAGTAAATGTAGACTTGTCACAATCCAGTATTGCATCTACAGTAGGAGGAGTTCAAAATGGCTACGAGAGCTCTAAAAGTAACTGTGTAACAACTCCAGCTTTAGATGGTCTGAAGGACAGGTATGGGGCTATCACTGAACAAATGGTTACCTAAGTTGGCCTGCGGCAAAGCTCTTTATATGACTGTCTGAGAGTGACAGGGGGCTAAGAGTCGGCTTTGTTTCTTGTAAGTGATTTTATAAATGTGATATTAACCTGTGCTACCGTTGGGCAAAGGGATAGGAGGGATGGGACGATAGGAGGGGGATGTCAGCTTGCCATCTTTCTGATTTCCTGACATTTGACATCACTTTCCCTTCTTTCCCCCTCCGGATGCCATTATGAATCTGGGAGCGGGGGCCAGGGGCCTGGGGGAAGCAGGGAGGGAGGGCCAGTAGATGGGCCCCATATTGCTCTCATCTTACCACCCTGTGTGGTGCTGGCAGCCTCCTCCATTGTCTCCCATCAAAAGCTCATTGTAGTGTGGCAAACTCCATTCATTTCCCTGTGCACCGTCCCAGCCCCAGGGGTGGAGTGCAGGAGGACAAGGGGCTCAGGGATTATTGCTGTTGTCGTTGCCAGTTGCACATGCTATAATGTGCGGCACTGTGCCATTAGCCAGTGTACAACATTAGGCCTAATTCGGTCATTACCTTTGGGGAGATGGGGCTGTCTTGGAGGAGTAAGATGGGCTCAGCGGGGGACTGAAGATGCCTGAGCGGGGGTGGGGGGAGCTCAGAGGATCGGGGATACACTGCTCGAGTGTGGGCAAAATATAGGAAACGACACCTGAGACGAACATCATTATGCCTGCCCTCCAAATTATTCTTGATGAGAGTTAATGTATACAAACCGTAAAGTCATTACTGGGAAAAATTAACAAATTCATTAAAACGATCTCTAAGTTGTTTGAAAACAGGAGAAGTGTCTTTAAAGGTAATCTTAATATTTCAGCATAAATAGCAATGTATTGATTATATGCCATCACATTAATAAACATAACATTAGTGCATGAGCTGGAGCCCATATATTAGGCTCTCTGGTGTTTTGAATGGCAGCGCGCAGCCACACATGTAGCAGCTCCTAGTCAAGGCGTCTGTTTCAATTTCCCTGCTCTCTTACAACAGCCCCCCTGAGACGAGTCATTAGCTGGCTCAGACAGCTGGGGGCACAGGGGTCCTCCAATGTGCCCCCCACCCCCCACCCTCTGTTTCCTCCTCCCTCTCCATACCAGCGTCTGTCCCGCCAGCACAGCTCCGTATGGCGGGTGGAAGACTCGAGCTCCAACCTGCCTCCAAAGTGACAGCCAGCATTTGTTTAATGTCGCTTGAGGTTAAAGGGGAGGGCTGCCCCTCAGGGGGGCCCAACCGTGTCATAAACACCTCTAATTATCAATTTCTGCCCTTAATGTTGTGGAAAATGACCCCGGCACAGCTCGCTCTGCACCTGAAACATATATATATGTAAAAAGGTATACACACCCCTTTGTTTGCATCCACTGGGCTTTAAGAAGTTTGTGATATTCAGGTGTAGGAGCAGGACATTTAAAACTACAGCACACATCACTAAGCAACAATAGCAAAGCGTGTGAGATATAATAGTTTTATATAAAGCCCCTGAGTGGTTCTCAGCTCTAAATGATGCATGGCAGGTTAATTAAAATTTGTTAAGTTGACAATTATGAAGTTGAAAGCAAACTGCAAGCGAGGAATTCACCGTGGCATTATTAGCTGGCTGTTAGCGTGCATGAGGGCCATCAGGACCAAGCTGGGTAATGAAGCACGCTGGGGACCAGAAGTCTCTTTACCCACTCAGCCAAGATCACCTGGGCAGCAGAGTAGGTACGAGGCTAACCTGTGATTACAGTGTATTGCACTCCCAGCACTGAGATGACAGCTCCAGAACGGAGGCCATGGGTGAGACAGAGGGCGCTGCTAACATCTTTACCAACGCTACGCTCAAAATGAATAAGAATGAAAAATGGTGAGAGAGTGAGCAGCAGGGGGGAGAGGGTGAAGAGAATTGGGGGGGGGGGAGTCATTTCATTGTTATTCAAGAGGCTCCGGGTAAGGAGCACTATGATTCCGCCAGGCCCCTTGACATGGCAGCCCTGCCTGTCCTCAATCAAAGCCAACGGCTGCAATTAATGGCAAAAATTAGAAACAATCACCGCCTCCCCCTTATTATCCTCAATTAGAGCGTACTAATCAAGGCCTGATCGCGCTCTGCTGCTCTCTCCAAACTAAATGTCAAACTTCATTACGGCCTGGCGTAGAAATCAAACGCCCCACATGCCATCACCCTCGCATTGGGAGGCCAAGGTGTAAAACACAGTGCCACAGGAAAAGGCTATCTGTGCATTAAGTACCTGTGTGCTGATGTGCAAACTCAGAAGAGAGAAAAAAAACACTCTTATATAAATAAATTAGCAATGGTGCAAAAATAAATTGGAGCACAAGGGATTAAAAAAAGGGAAGCGATGCAAACTTTGCATGGACTAAGGTTTTGATAATCAGCACAGCATTGTCAAAAAATTCATATTTTCATATTGGCATGAAAACTGACACGGCTCACAAGCCCTTCTGCAATTAACAATTATTTCAATTATTACAGGTTAACCTGATAAATACTTCTTAATTAATCAACTCTTTGTTCCACGTAAGCATCACTTATTTCTGACAAAACAATTTTATACATTTAACGTAAATAAAATGTGATAAAATATAACTAGAAATATTATTATCAACCAAAAATATATCAGAAAACATGAAAAGATAACCTTTGAATGATGTAAAGTTTTACTTAATCAATTTCCCCTGTTTTAAGACCTGGCTCAAGGCATCGGTGACACTGAAAGGCAGAAGTCTTTTGACTTTGACTTTCACTCACGCATTGACAAAGACTTAAGTTACTGTCATCAGCCAGCCTATCAATTGACTGTTTGAGCCTCTTGCTTTTAATTCAGGCTCAAAGATTGAGGTGCGTGAAGGAGACCAGGATCTAAACAAGCATCCAGTGCATTAAGAATGGGTGTCTTTATGAATGCAAGCAATAGAAAAATTGGGCCGGGATTTAATCAAAAATCTGCGCTCAATATTCAAGAGATGCTACTACCTTGGCTTCTGCCTTCGTTCAATAGGTTTACAAATGAGGACATTCTTTAAATAATATGGAAATGGTTACCTGGCTAAGATGCATTCATTCTCCAGTGAATCATCAATCTGCTGTTTTTGCATCTCAGAATCACATTTTATGTTAACCTGCAACCTTCACCAAGGATAATGGAGTGATTGGGCATGGTTGGAGTCAATTCACATGGCAAAACATGAGCAGCCGTTACTGCGGAACACCCTCTATTGATTATTGAAGACACATTAGGAAGGAAGATAAGAGGGTTGCGTTTCAATCAAGTTTGTGTTGTGACAGCCCGGCATCACTTTACATTGCAGATCTGCTCCGCTACTTTAATTCACGTCCTTAAACTGTAAGGAGACATTAACGGCAAGATATTCAGCAAAGTTTCTGATGCTGCGTTCAGCGTAAGCCTTTAACTGTCTGCACTGACTATGCACTGATTACAGAGACACTTCTCTTCCTCTAACATAATCTATCATTTGACACATCGCTTCTGCTATTATTTTCAGCTCATTTGCCTCATTCAAGCTCATTTGTGGTTACCTTAAAAGTAGCATGAAAATAATTGAAGAAAATAAAATAATGGAGCAAATTGTATCTGATTTAGTTGAAGACTGGATGCTGGTTAATGAGCTATGTTAATATTAAAGGCTTTACAGTTTACCAAACATGAAAATAGGAAATTCTAGCCTCCTTATTTCCAATAGCACAATGTTTAGGAAGTCGTATTTGTTCTCTGCAGTTCGGTCGCCCAACCCGCATTCACAAACATCCCCACAGACGCACACACACACACATTATAATGCAAACACGCTCTGTGGAAAACAAAATCACATACAAACAGCCACTCACAAAAATTCTGCAAGAACACATACAGAATATATATACACACACACACACACACATGCAAACACACGAACACACACACACACACTCATGCTCATTTATTTGAGGACCCCACGAATCTAAGTAATTCTGCTTTGGGCATGCTGCTGATGGGAGACAGGGGTAGGGGGTGATGGAAGTGCCTGCGTCCAGGCAGAATTGATCGTTTGGCAGCTCCAAATGAGAGACAGGCTTGTCTGCGGAACCACGAGGGCCGTGCAGTTGGACTCCAGCAGCGCTCGTAAAGTGCGCTCTTTAAACTGCCGGGGCCCCTGGGAGCCCATGGGGAGGGGGGGAGCCGCCGCCGTGCTAATGAGAACTACCAGAGTGCAAACATGCATGGAAATGACTGTTATTCTGTTGATGTGCATTTAAGTGCTTTTTTACTGCCAACCACAAAGAGAGGGAAATAACTGGTGATGAATGGTACCCCCGAAAAGCATTCATTTTCCTCTTCGGAAGAAAAAGAGAGGAAAACAGAAGGAGGAGGGGGGGCAGAGAGTAAGATGGAAGGTAAAGACAGGATGGGATTTGGGGGGGGGCAGCAGACATGGTGAATATATTTTCTTACTTCACTCAAGTACAGTGACAGGGCGAAATGTGACAAAGAGGCAGCAAGAGGAGATGCATCGATGGCGGAAAGTTAACCTTCACCGTTCCTCTCCTCTGAACATGCTGCTTCTATCAAAGAGCAGCAGCCAAAAAGGTCACAGCGATCACAGCTCTAATCAGCTAATTATGAAAATGAGGCTTGTTTCACCTGCCGAAGAAGCTCAGCAAATGGCAGCTCCATCACTCCACAACTCAGGATCAGGTCCCCTTAAGTTTATTTTAATACATTCTGTTCTTTGTGGCAATAATGAATTATATGCGAATTATAAGAACTCGGGAGGCGAGTGAGGATGTAGAAAGCGTAGGTGGAGGGCTTACGGGCTCCGCTGCTTGTACTGGTGTTGATGGCTTCATTCCACTGGTCGGCGCTGGACACAGAGAAGGAGCGCTGGTGCATGCCATCTTTACTGCCGCCAAACGCCGACCCGCCCGTTTGGAGGGATGTGCTGCTGTTGGAGTGAGAAGCGCCTGGAAAATAAAAAAAAATTAAAAATTAATGCTCGTTTCTTATTTTGCATACAGCTGTTTGAATTCTTTACTTGCAGGATTGTTTTCTTCAAGCTCAGAGGATAATGATGTAATTGAGTTAACAGTTTTAGGTAGTTTCTACTGCACTGCAACACTGCTGCCACCCTATTTGTGCACATATCTCTGTCAACCAACCCCCCACGCACACACACACACGCGCGCACACACACACACAAAACCCTTCTCCCTCCGCCTCTGCCTCTAATTAGCCCTTAATTAACAAGATACACTCTGAACGCTAATTATCTCGCCTCATCCCTCTGACTGCCACATCGATCTCCACTGGCGTCAGCAGGCGTTCTCCCCCTAACTTCCAATCAGGCAAGCCACGGACGCCTGGCTCTCTTTACTAATTCATGGGCTAGGCTGAACCATGTGGGGTCCTTCCCTCCTGCTCGTGAGTAGCTCCTACAACACGTCCTAACTACTCTGAAAAACTCATCGATATGCTTCCAGTCATGTGAGCGGAATCAGATTAACTGTCGGAGGTGGAAAATACAGCTCCGACAGTTAATCTGATGAATGGGAATCTCTCATGTGACATGAAAATATGTTCTAAAAAATAAATAATAAATAAAAGTAACGGAAAGTAAGTGCTACTTAAAAGTAGCGTGGGCGTCTACACACACACACACACACACATGCTGCATGACATTGTAAAAACAAGTCAGTTTAATAAGGCCAATAGATATCACACTGGCACTTAGAAGGTTAAAACATCAGAGGTTTTGTTATGGAAATCAACACAATTTTCTGATTTTCTTGACAAAGCTTCCTCATCTTACAGGTAACACACATCAAGGCCCTTTATTTAATAATTACAAGAGAATATCAGTTTCTGATTGAGGTGACAATAACAGAAAATATAGTGTGTGGCTCGTGTGTAAAGTAAACTAAGCGGCACGGGTGCTTGTTAGGATAATATGTCCTACTCATTATCTAGAGTAATAAGTGTATCAAATTCACATAATCATGTCTAATTAGTATCAGTAATTATCTTGTTGGGCCCAGGAATATTAATCTTCAGGTCCCAGAGGGGAGGGAGCAGAATCGCAGCAAGAATAGGAGAGAGAGCGAGGGAATCATGCTGAGGAGCACCGACTAAATTAGCATGCTGAAATCAGAGCGGAGGAGGAGGAGGGGGGGAGGAGGGGAGGGGGAGAGCCTTGGAGTAGGAGAATTGAAAAGAAAATGTGAAACTTTGTTTTCCAAAAACGTGCCGCATAAATTATATAGTTTTTTTTTAAAAAGCTCTGACTTCTATACATTTGCTCTTGGTAAGTGTTTTTTTTATTATTATGTGATTTTGGACAGCAGTGCACCACTGCATGTTATTTCCCAGAGCCAACGTTAGTGTTACTGTTTAAAGTTAGAGGCATTCGTAACAGAAAATCCATTTTTCCACTATTCAAAATGTGTTTTAATTCACAGAGTGCAAAGTTTCACTCTGTGATACCTTAAAATAGAGAGGAGAGGGGGGGGGAAGGATTAGATAACTCCAAGGCAACTTCGATTGATATTTAAAATTCAACAATCATGTCTAATTGTCAAATTGGATGCTAATGATTAATGAATTATACATGGCTGTATCCATTAGTCCCCAGAGACCACTCCTGCATAAAGGGGAGGATAATGTAATTACAGTGGAGAAATAATCAGCTTGTGGCATTAAAAGAACACTGTACTCAAAGCTCCAGCCAGGCCCGACTCCTTTACATTTTATAGATTTAACAGTGGCACTACGGTGGACTGACAATGACGAAACATTATGACTCAAACTGAGATTCAAGGGATTAATACTCAATTGGAAATCTCTCACACGGATTTTGGTGTCATAGACAATACAAAATATTAGTAATTAATGATTATTGACAATATAACTGGATTTATTTTGAATTGTGGGTGAACCAAAACCCCAGTTTGAGGCCTCATTCTGTCCAGTCGCTGTTTAAGTCTCTATGAAAAACCATTGCAGCCATTTATGTTGACATTACATGAAATATAAACAGTAAAATAAGCAAATCCGGATGAACAAAGACTGCTTAGTTCTAAATATTAGACTACTGGGATGTTACATTTTTTGCCCAGCTTTATTTGTTTGACAGCTTTCCTCATTAAGCTTAGAATAATAGCATTTCTATAGATTAAACCACCCTTCTGCACAGTCATTAAAAATACTGTGCTATGTACCATAATGATCTACTTATATTATTACATTATAATTTAATTTGTAATGGGGCATTATTATACTGGAATATTGCTATCTGTTAGACTATAATTCTTTTACCACTGCATCTACTTATTAAAAAAATATCACCAAAAAACAAAACAAATTGCTACTTTTCTTCAACACATTCTGACACTGATTCTCTTATAAAGAAAGCACGCTAAACATTTAACTTTTGTTCATTTCCTGCTTAAACTCTTCACAGAAAAAAACCCACTGTGGACTTTATTGTCATGTGTAAAAAGAGATAACAAAAGCCATATAGTTTCTACTGCAGGCGATCCAAGGCTCGGGTGTTAAGTACAGGCGATGGATTAGCGGGGAGCAGCTCTGCCTTGCTTCTCATTTCTCTTTAGGCCGGGCCGTCAGTGGGCTGATGAGCCGTGACGAGGCCTGACCCCTCCGTGGAGTTGTTCCCATTATGTACAAGTAGTGAGATAATGAAGCATTCATGCTAATGTGGGCCGAGCAACATATCATCTGCGGCTGTGTAATCCACCACCACCATCATCATCATGACCAACGCCCAGACGTCCCCCTTCGCCTCTCATACTGCGGCTCCTAATCCAATCACAAGTCACTACAGCATTTGCATTCAGACTTATGCATTTTATACAATGATTTCTTAAACTGTACGCAACAAATTAACATTAAAATATTGATTTTAGCCCTTGTGTATGAAAGTACAGCCTGTATTATCTTTGGAAATAGACATTTTTACGGATGCTTTCTTCTCCATTTCAGCTCCTTTTCAGATTCCATCTGATGACGTCTATTTCTATTGACAAAACAGATCTCGATACGAACAATTAACTCTCTCAGTGGATCTCAGAGGGATCCCCAGCAGCACTTCCGTGTTGCAATAAAGCAACTTTAGAGAAACAACATTCACTTTTAGATAATTAAGCTAAGCACATTTGGAATATGGGAGATGGTTTTCGCTTACCCAACAGGGTTGAGGGATTCAGACTGAAGAGATTGGGAAATATTTCAACTTGCCGAAGTTGTTACTGGCCTGTTAGTTAGGGAGTGTGTGGTTCTTAGTTCTGTAGCACTATATAAGCTGGAGACAAATCATGGCGCAGAGCTGGGAGGGAATGGGCGAAACACTTTTCTCCTTTTCCTCCCTTGTGGTGAGCGCATCTCTCCCTCCCAGAGGATTGATTAAAAGTGACTGGGCCCATTAATACTTTGATACAATGTATCTGTCGCTGGTGACACGGCAGGACGCATGTTAACAGGGAGGATCATATTTAAAATGGTTCCGCTCAGCACCCAGCAAAGGAATTAAACCTGGCCGCTTGGCAAACTCGCGGGCGCGTGCGTTCCCACATTTACTCTCTGTCTTCTCAACCTCTCCTCTTCATCTTCCTATCTCCCCCCATCCACTCTGCCCCTCCTTCTCCCGGTTGCTATCCCTCTTCTCCCAGTGATTATAAAGGTCTTTAGATCTAAGGAATGAATGAATTACCAAAGGCAAAGACAAGGCTTGTGATTTGGACGCTGTGAATGAAAAATTACCCCTTTGTTCCCTTCATCAATTGCATGTCTAATGAAATCAAAATCCCGATCGCATAATCAGAAGAGGGTCCTCCACCCGGAGAGAGACCTGATGTGATTTGTAACCTTTCTTTTCCTAAGTGGAGATTAAGGCAAATCTCTCTCACATTGTTCCCTGATGCAGACATAGATGAAAACTGAAAATGTTGGGAATTTATCATTGATGAGTCTTTTCCAAGAAATGATTATCAGGTGAAAACAACACTTTTGCGTTAACAACAAGAAAGAAAACAACCCAGTTGGTGGTGGGTTTTATTCTCCCCAAAACCTTATCTGGCCTGATTTTCACCGCCCTTCGTCCACTCAGACGACTCTCCTCAACCCTGCACTCAAGGTCAACACTTTGCAGGATGACACAACCTTGATCTCCTGTCCTGCGCTCTGTAAACTCCTACATCTTTCTGCTTGTGACTGATTAACTCATTCAGCTGTGGCAGCACCTTGGCCACATTTGAAAGTAACCTGCCCGGACAGTCCTAACGGTCCCTGGTGGCCCATCTTTGGCACTGAACCCACTCTCAGCCAGTTAGCTTTAGCCTGAATGATGGAAACACTGTGCCCATTTCACAGCTGACGAAGGACCCCACCTCCCTTCGGGGATCACTCTGCTAATTAGTATTAATTACTCTTAATCCTAACCCCTAAATCCAATCACGGGCTTCCTCTCTATACGGCTGCCAGACTCTCAGCAGCCTCCAGTGGTACTGCTTGCTGAGAGAAGAGCTCTATTTTTAAGCCTGAAGGTGGAAAAATCCTGGCACGATGCTCAGGACTAAACTGCTTGCTGTCTCTGTGACCACTACAGTACCACAGAGGATGGAGAATAAGTAGGTCAGTGACTTAAAAGACAACGATAAACAACTGTTTCTTAAACATGGTTGCAGCATTTACTTGAACACAACTTGCGATTCCCTGTTCAGTAATATAGAGAAGTAATAGATTTGTCATAGATGCTCATTAAGTCATCAGTGTGTATACTACACGGCAGCTAATTTGCATATATGAAACATACAGAAAGATAATTAACCTGTTGGGAGCCATTTTTGTGATTAATCGCAAACAGAGGGCAATATAAAATTAGTAATGTAATAAAAGCCTAATTGAGTAACCATTACATATTCAAGGTATGATTTATTTCTTCTAAGAGCCTGAAATGTATATATATGATCTCTCTTAACTTAAAAGTGTCCATGCTTTTAAATTTACCAGCATAAGTGAGTGTTATAAATGTGGCACTAGCCTCAATACCACGGCTAAAATTGCAACTTTTATGATTAAGCTGGATCAGTAGATTATATAAATATACAAATCATTTCCCAATAGACTACATTTTGGACACTCCGAAGTCCAAAGGATGAAGTGAAGGTTGTACTATGGCAACAACAAAATAAAAATACTTGATGACTAGAACATGTTTTTTGAGATTTGTCCAAAACCACAATGATGTAAAAAAAGTCATAATACAATTTTTTTTAAAAAGCTTGCACCACCATATTTGTAGTCTATCTAAGGGTGTTTTCACATGTGCAGTCCTACACTTTGCTCTAGTTTATTTGAGCCCAAAGCTGAGAGAACGGTGCAGGTTTAGATCTAGATGAGCAGAATGCATCAGGTGTGCCAGCTAACTATACCAAAACTGCAAAGTGTGCCTCTCTTGATACATTAACATTAACATTACTAAGCTGTATAAAGTTTTTAAACATAAAATATTAAATCTGAAATCTGCAAAGCTGAGCAAACTATGAGCTCCTCAAATAATTAGACTTTGCTCACATTTGTGCTCTTTGTACAAAAGTGCAGTGTGATGTAAGTGTAGTGGACGCAGAGCAGGGAGGAAGAGGGTGATACCGTCATTCATGTTGTGACACAGCACCCTAAAATTATTAATCCTATCGTATCATAACTGTTTATGTGAAAAAAGAGCAGAAATTCTGCCCATTGGACAAATAATGAAGCAGGGATTCTGACCTGTGTTTCCTATGCCCAGCTGCAAAGTGCTGCGGTCCTTGGTCAGCCCGTTGGTTTTGGGACTAGCAGTGGGGGCGACGGTGGCCACTGCTCTGGGCGGTCGCTTCCCAGGCACCTTAACTGTTGTCCTCAGCAGGTCTATCTCTTTTCCGTGCACGTTCTGCATGTAGTCCTACAGGAAGTAATAAATAAGAGCATGACAATTGTATCAAGCAGCCTTCACCCTACACAAGCTCGTATTTCCAGATATATCCCACAATTTACCTACTTGATTACAGTCTGTGGACCAACAAGAATCCAGGAATTATAGAAGAAAAACAAATTAAAAGACTATTCAATTTCCATCCCCATTAGTCACAACCCATCTTAGACCTTCCACTACGGCTGCGTGATAGTGGGAAAATGATTGTAAAGCCATTATACATCACCTGTGCCCACGCCGTCTCTCCAAATAGCGAGATGGTAGGCTTAATGAATGCAAACTGTCTCATTCTCTTTCAATTTGGTCATTTGATTTGGTTTAAAGCGACTGCCGCCCAAATGTGGGAAGCCAAGGTGAAAATCATTGGGCTCAGCAGAAAAAGATCCAGATAGAGGCGAGCTCGGCCTTTGCCGTCCCCCCACCGGCTCCTCTGCTTTATTACCGTGTCATAAAGCACTCATTTCTTTCCCAAGCCTCCTCGCTAATTACCCAGTGAGCGCTCTCATTTCATTTTATTGCTGGAATTAACAGCCAGATCGAAGCGTGCAAAGCTATTAAGATGTGTGATTAAGCCACATTCAATTAGTTTCTACAAACAATTTAATTGATGTAGCAGATAGAATTAACAGAAGGTGATTGTGTGGATGGCTTGGCTGACTGCGAAATTAAAGGTTCCCCTCTTTCACTCTCAGGCTGCCTCCCTCCCTCGCGCCTTTCCTCAATCTCTCTCTTCCCCCCTTTTTTCCCCTCCTTTTCTTACTCCTTCTCTGCTCCACTGCTCAAAATGAGCTTGAGCTAATGTAACTGTCAGCCTTATTTCACCTCCCTCTGTAAGTCAACAGATTCATAGATTCATAGATTGCCCCGATGACCTGTAATAGCTGTAATGATCAAGAGATAGCCTGTTCAGTCAATTACATACATCACTTTAGCCTGGCACCGCTCTACTAATAACTGCTTGTAAATTAAACCACTAACACAATGTCAGAGTAAAAAAGACCACACACAGGGTTCATGTCTAACCACTGGGCCCATTTTCAAAGTTTGAGTTGTCTCATTAGAGACAAGATGCTGAAAATATCGCTCATTTCATGTGGCCGAATGATCTAGACATGCCGAACGCAAGGCTGGAAGAATCAGAGAGTGATGGAGGGAATCCGAGGGCAGAGACGGGCATTTCTGAGTGGAGCACCGGGCTCTTCAGCTGTCTGCTGCCAGCCAGCCGAGTGTTTAAGAGGTATTAGCAGCCCAGCGGGACTCTGACAAAGATGGATGTGGGAGGCTGGTCAGGCTCTGCTGCCATGCGGTGAGAACCATTATAAATACAAGCCAGCGTGAGGCCTGGGCGCGGCAGGCACGCAGCAGCACAGCCATGTCTCCATTAGCAGACACCGTGGATTGGCACCACAGGGTGGGCAGAGATGACCACTAGGACACCCCGTTTTTTAATACTAAGCTCAAAGTCCCAGGGTTTGCTAATATGGCCGTTACGTTACACACAGCAATAAGTCTCTGTTGACATCGTGTGCATATGTGGTTGCAATCCAGTTTCCTACAGCAATGGTGGCAAATGTAATCGCATCAAGAGAATCGTGCTCAGCGGTTACAAAAGACCTGCATTAAAAAAATCCAGCAGCACCCACGAGTACAAACAGTGGTGTAACAAACCCATAAAGCCGAGTGGAAAAGAAATAGCAAAGGAAGGAGCAAAAGTCTGTGTGTGGAGGTGGGGGGGACTCACATGTAAACTGGGGTGGTAAGTGAGGACGCCATTATCACACAGTGTGACATATTTCTTTTTCCACTCCTTGTTGAGGGATTTGCCACTTCGCTTCAGAAGGATTCCCTGTAAGAGACAAGCCATCACGGTGAGCATATGCTCCTCTCAGAGCAGCGCGGTCGATGATATGAGCCATTATGGATGTTAAATACCATAAAACAGTGCTGTTATTGTTATTACAGATTTGTTATTGCGCTTTCATGGAGAATTTTCTTGGAGGTACACCATAAAGCAAACAAAGATCATATTAAATGACAATTATGAAACAGTATGGAAGTAATTACATTAAAAACAGTTTGGCAATTACCTAACAATTGCAATTAATCTCTTTCTGTTATAGCTCGGCGGCTGACAGGTTTAATGAAATGCTGCTTTTGCTTCTGCGCCCTTTTGAACCTACAAAGCTGGACAAGTTCCTCTGCTATAGGGACCATTCAGAAACAGAGACAATCCAATTTGCCAGACCTCCTCCCTGCATTCATGCACATAACATGCTGAACTCTGGAAGACCCCTCAATCCTGGGATTAGAGAGTGTGATCTACCCTCTTCAAAGCCCACTCATCTCTTATTCTATTCAACTTTATCTTCTGGGGCCTTTTAAGGCCTCACAAGGTTTCCTTATCTGTTTAGTAAATCCACTAGTAAACAATAGAGTTCCACTGCTGGAGGTGACCAAAGGCTGCTGAGTGCAAGGGCCAGGAGGCTCTCTCTGAGGTTAAATAGTGAGGAGGGGCCTGCTTAATTAGGGGATTAAGTCGGGGCAATGTTTGTGCTTTTACAGCCCGGCCCTGTGTGTGTGTGTGTGTGTGTGTGTGTGTGTGTGTGTGTGTGTGTGTGTGTGAGCTGAAAAAAGGGGGGTCAAAGGGGTAGTGTTTTGCTAGTAAGGACCATCCCGCAGGCTTTAATCCTGATTAACACATCAGGAAGAGCTGACCCTCGGTGACCTGGGCACCAGGCTGTTTGCCGACAATCATTTTAATCCAGACCCTGATTCATCTGCCACGACCCTCCACCCCCCACAAATGAATCCTGACTGTCCTGACAACTGGGCTGTACGCTGGTGCTCATAAGTACAGGCTTCATATCCTATCAACAAATCTGCATCTGAAATAATTGAATTTTACTTTACAGAGTAGAAATAACATTTTTATAATGAAAAAAAGAAAATCCAAATGTAAGCTTTGAAAAATGAGGGAGCAGGCCGGCTCTGTCAGATCCCGTACCACTGGGTACAGCCTGTTGTTTATTAAGATGAAGTATTGCTGAATTACTTGTACTGGAATACATTTAAGAACCCATAAGTTTTCAGACAAGATGAATCAAAAATGAGAACAATATTTTGAAACCATTTAAAGTTTTGATGGAAAATGAGGACAGGGAAAACACAGGCCATTAAATTAGAATTTAAACTATATATATTTTTTAATATTCAAAAGCCACTGTTAACCCTTTTGTAACTATTCATACTTGAAGAGGATTTTTTGTCCAGGAAGAAACTTGTGTCCTTTTGATCGATTAGTTGCTGACTGCCCGGGCTCTCTCTCAATATGGTCAATAAAAGAACTGTAAACACTTTTTAAACGTGTCTTTAATCATACAAAGTAAATGATGCAGTCAGAGGGCCTCTAGCAACTTTATAATGCATGTTTTACAAGCAAATATGTTCCTCATCTTGTGGCCTTACTGAACCATACACAAATCTATACACGCAATCAGTGTGGAGCTTCAAATTATTCATCAGAGCCGTGAAGCAGATCGATAAAGATGCTAAGGCAATTATGCGAAAATCTACGCATGCACACTAATTCTTCTGTTATTTTATGTGAACAGTTGCCCATTACGACTGTGATAAATATCATCATAGATCAGGTCACTTTCAATAACTGGAAGCCTGACATACGATTTAATTGAATTAATCATCGGGGCTCTGTCTCAGATTAGAAAATGGGATAGTGTGACATCACGAGGAGAGGTGCGGAGTCCAGCGCTTCCCCTCGACACTGACGCACACATGAGGGTGCGCGCGCGCACACAAAAGGATGAGTGTGTCAAGCTTGTGCGAAACAAGGAAACGGGCCAGTTGTCAGACGCGCTCTCTGTGTCCACACAATTGTGATATCTACACAGAGGAGATAGTGTCTTTCTCTCCTTTTGTCAGATTACCAGGAGGAAAGCTGCAAACTGCCACTGTGGCTGACTGATAGGCCGGCCCTTTGTGACACACCAGGAGAAGGGAAAAAAGTGTGTGTGCTGGTGTGTGGGGGGTGAAGAGCTGCTGACGGCTCCTCAGCAGTGAGTGCATTGTTATCCTCACTCACTATTTTTATAGATAGAAAGTGTGTGTGTGTGTGTGTGGGGGGGGGGCATGCAATGTGTAATTTGGCCTGATGGTGTGAGGGTGAGGGGTGGGGGCGCGGGGAGTAGTGGTAATTAAGCTCGCATTGATGCTTTGATCTCCTTGATTGTGCATTTCACTGGCCTGGAGATCAGCTAGTCAGTCCCCCTCCACATGCCTCCCCCACCACCACCACACACACACACACACACACACACACACAAAAACACTCCATCTGTCCCTCCACATCTGTATGTGAACTGCATCCCTACCCATCCAAAAGAAGGAGTGTTTTTTTTTCTTTAGATAAAGCATCGGTTCTGATCTTGCCAAAAGTGGCTGCGATACTCAGGGAAATTGGCTGCGCACTTTAGAAAGGAGGTCCCACTAATGCACGGGCTAAGACTGAAAGAGTTTACACTAAAGATTGCTCTGAGGGGGATTTCGTTTAATCTGTGAAAATCAAACTCCTGATCACCTGTGGACTAACGAGCATCTGCAGGGAATTACACAGATCTACAAAAACGCAGCCACTTCGCTGAGACCTAAATTACATCTTTGTAGAACAGCCATCATGAAGTATTAAACATTTTTAAAGGAGTTTTTAGCTGTTCTCAAGCTGCTGTTCTCAGACTCATAATTTGAACTCGTATTGCTGAATAAAAAAATAAATAAAAAGCCTTATCCATTACACAAACAACTATCGTTGCCCACGGAGTGATCACCTCATAGCCAACTATTTCTACTTTAAACACAAAGGAACGTTTTTGATTAAGAAAGCATCACCCTGCCATTATTTCAGCTAGACCCAAAGCCTTGGCAATTTTCTCCCACAGGGAACGAGGAGGTCTGGCAAAACATTTTCGAAAGAAAGGACAGTGTCCTCTATCAGCTGCAGGTAAAGATGATAATACAGGAATGCTGACCTATTTTCAAAAGCCCTCATATAATCAGGAGTGATTACTAATGAATGTACCATTTACTCCTCCTTACAGTCGGACCTTTAGAAAGGATTTAGAAAACGCTTTATTCGGTGGTTTGCTGCTGTGCATCTGTTCCATTCACTGCAGCGTGTGACTAAAACAAATATAATATAGGGAAACAATAAAGAAACACAGGTACAAAAAAAAATCAATAAATAATGACAAGATTTTTTAAAACAAACCAATATTAGACTAATATTCCAGCAGTGTTTGTGTAATAATCATTACCATTAAAGCTGTAGCATTTTTACCATGGCTCAAAAAAATCAAATAAAATGCCTATTGGGACAATATATAGATATGAATGAATGAACTAAATATTAGTTCAGCACAATCAGGAGGAGTCAGTGGTTCAACTACAAGATGAGACTGACCCTAAATAATGTTCTGAGATCCCGTAAATATTTGTTTAGTAGCCACAGTCAAAACAAGATATATCCTTTAAGGAACAGCTGAGGAAAAACACAAAAATCTTTATTATCCACTAACAAGCCTTAAACTGTGACTGGAAAATTGCAGTACACAAAGTTGGATGTTTTTTTAAATATAATCTATAAATTTATAGTTGCTGCTCAGAAAAATCACACATCAAATATTAATGTTGATTTCTTTTTTTCCTGACAGATCGTGTCATTTGCTGAGAACAAAATGACCCAACAATGGTCAAAGGTAACCAAACTCATCAGTTCTCCAGGGTTTAAAATTTCCGCCTTAGTTTTTTGGAAGTGTACACTTTGATAGGTGTGTGTGTGTGTGTGTGTGTGTGTGTGTGTGTGTGTGTGTGTGATTTCCATATCATAGTGGTAGTGGTGCCTGCTTGTAAAGCATTTATTACATTGGGTTGTGCTGCCATCTAGTGGATTTTGTAGCATACGGCTTTTCTCCAAAATCACTGAATATAAAATTACTTTAAACCTCTACTCAGACCAAAGAAGCCATACTTACCACAGGAACTGTGGGAAATGTAGTTAAAAAGGGTTAGTAAGACTGCTTACCTGTTTGATAGGTATGGCCCTTCCACTGCCTATGCTGTCTGTTTTACTGTCAACGCTCTTTGCTTGTTCATTGGCTTTCCGTGACTGCAAGGAAACAAGAAAGTCAGTCAGACACCGAAGCGACGCACAGAGCACGAGATGGGAGCCGTGGGGGTATGAGGAGAATTTGGGTGGGGTCGTGCGTGTTGGGGCGTGTGTGCGTGAGGGCAAGAGACTGGGGGTCAGAGGGTGTTTGGAACATTTGCTGTAAACTAAGCGTTGCAAAATAAAAAATAGTCTCAAAAGAAGCCTCAAATTAACAGACAAGCAGACCAGCGGAACAAACAGCATTAACACCGACGTGCAAGTCAAAAAAAAATGAAAATAAGAAATTTAAAGAAAAATAGAGACCAAACCAAGACCACACTGGACACATCTCAACACAGAGGAGACCAGAGACGACCACACATTGAGTCATGACTCAGCCCTGAAACCCTTTGGTAGATCCTTCCCTCTGTCTGAGACCCAGAGCGGGCCCTTAGTGGACCTGCAGACCACCTGCTGCTGTACCCACTGCAGCATCAGCTGTGCCTTTCACATAGTCAAATAATAAGTGCTTGTATAGCACGATCAATATGTTAAACGTCATAACAGGTTAGAAAGGAAAGAAAGGAGAGTGGTTATTTTTCTTTCTCTCTTTAAAAAAAAAAAAAAAAAAGGCTTTGGTAGTATTTCTTCCTCCAGCCTGCAAAACCTAGAAGGACACAAAATCAATCTGCCAAAGTCAGACAATTTAAGTGTAAGAGAAGTTAAAATACATCAGCATTAAAACTCCCGGGAATGCCTGTGGAGAGGGGGGGGAAAACCCAGTGGTACAGCGACTGAAACTTGACATGAAACAGTTTAATCATAACCTTCCCACCCCAACACAAATAAAGAGATGAGGTACAGGTAGGGACAGACATGAGTGTGTATGGTCTCACTCAGAACATGAGAGATGTCCAGTCACCAATGGAAAAGAGGTAGTCTGAGTTCAAGTAAACCAACTCTGGCGTTTATATTTTTTTCCAACATTTTATTTTTTTTTATGATGACTTGTTTAGCTTCTATACAGACACCATACAAAGCAAGTCACAAAGTCACTTCAAAATATTCAACAGATTGAGCCAAACATTGCAGTTCCCACAAAATATAGGATGGACAGTTATTTCATATATTCCTTATATGTATGTACTTTTTATAGAGTACCATTGTAAATAAAATACAATACAAGATATACAGCAGTCTATATTTTTGTCAATCCATTCATGATAGAAAAGCGATTATGCAAGAGTTCATAATCTCTGTACCAAACCTAAACCGAGGAAAATGAAAATAAATTAAAAAATAAATTAAAATTGAATCTGCAAAAAAAAAAAAAAAAAAAAAAAAAAAACCCCAACCCAATAAATTAAAAATAAATAAAAGGAAAATAACTGTTAAGTTTAACTACATTCATACAAGTCGGTGCAACCCAGTTTCATTTGTTTTTCGTATATTATGCCTCTGTATTACCTCAACACCCTGACGATCTACACTAGTTTTTATGAAGGCCTTCATAAAATTTACCCCAAACTGCTTTAATCTAAAATACCTCTGCGCTAATACCTTTAGATCACATTTTCAACATCCATTCAGTACTTCAAAACGTCCTGGAAAAGGAGAGCGAGTCAAATAAAAACAGACCAAATGAATCGAGGAAAATCTAAAAGGAAAAAAACAACAACAACAAACAAACAAAAAAAGAACAACAACTTGGCACCTCTAGTCCTTGAGTCCTCATTTATGGCAAAAGGCAGCGTGATGTCATGTAAGGAAAAGGTTGTGTCCTTTAGGTGGCTGGGTAACAGTTCCAAAAGTGACTCGACTGTACAGCATGTTTTTTGTTTTTTTGTGTGGCGTGTCTGAATGAGAGCACGGGGTAGTGAGTAGAGGGTGGGGCAGGGCAAAAAAGGGGGTGGATGGGGCATTTCCACAAGAGTCCCTACAGTTTGTCTCATGCTGTGATATTAGACGGTCTACTCTGAGTGCACTCAAACACTTGAGTGGACTCGACTTTAGGTTGCATTTGACGCAAAGTCCTACGTTTTCCACACGTTCTACGCATTACCCGAAATGCAATAGGGCACTGAGGGTAAAGCAGCAACAAGCTGAAAGTCCTCAACCAATAATTTCCTCTCTATCAGGACTGGCAAAGCAGGGGGACTCTTTTTTTTTTTCTTTCTTTTTTTAACCATCATGCTCTTCTAATTCGGAAGGAGTTGGAAAGCCCTTTTTGTTGAAGAAAGGTTGGAAACAGAAGCACAAATCTGCAAATATTAAAAAACAGTGTCAAATGAATATTGTTTGTGTTGTTGTTGGAGTTTTGTTTCACACGAGAAACAAGTTCAGGGACTGAAATACAGAATGGAGAAACACTGAATGGCGGACATTAATAAATGGGTCGAATGAATGATGGAATTAAGTATAAAAATGCTGTAATATTCATTTATATTCCTCAATAGTGTGCTTTTCAACACAAAAAGGGGACAGACAACCTGAAGACCTCAGGAAACCACAGACAGACTACAAAACACATTGTTTAGTTATTGACTATGGAAGCACTAGGAAAGAATAATGTGTACTGTGCTGACACCTAGTGGCCAATGACAGTTATGGTGGAAACTGGCTTGAAATGATTGTGGTTTGGTGATTTGTGAGGGTGGTGAAAAGACGGAGTGATAAGATCTTCTGATGTAAAGCTTTGAGTTTTATTTACTTACTTTAAAAAAAATCTAAATGTATTAATGCAAAGCACTGATCTATTTCAAGGGGCTTTTTCTTTTTACGTAAACCATATCTGGTATATTTGGAGCAGTATTATCTAAGTAAACTGCACAATGCAAAGGATTTTTCTTCATTTTTAAGAGTCCCAATGCCAGTGCCATGATTGTTACATGTGTTACTATTATCTCAGATTTATAACAGGACCGGACCTCGTATGTAGTGACTAAAGAGAGTCTATTGTTGATCTGCCAGAGCTCGTCTATCAATGACATTAAGGCATTTTTCTGGAGACCTTCTCTTGAGGCCTTCTGAGATCTGCTTTACAATCTACTCACCTACTTTCGAGATTGTGCCTGGCAACCTGCGATCTACCAGCAGAACTTTTTGTGAACTTGTAACACAGATACCAATTTCTTTTTTAAGACGTGCAAAGCTAGGAAAGGAACATCCTCGGCATTGTTGTGTTGATGAAATATTTTCTCTTTCTGCTGTTTTTCGTAAAATGGCAAGGAGGTTTTTGCAAAGCAAGTCTTCCTCTCCTGAGCCCATTGCTCTCTTCGAGTGTCACTGAAGAAATGTCGACATCGCCCCGTCAACTTTCCGTCCCTTCCTCCTCCTCCTCCTCCCTCCCCCTCCCTCCTCCCTCCTCCCTCCCTCGGCTCGCTGCTCCTCAGAAGGTCATGAGCTGAAACTCCCGCTCGGCTTGCCACTCTGGCACCCACACTGGGTAGGTGGCGTGCTTCGGCATCTCCATGACGCGGACTGGGAGAGGCTCATTTCTCTGGTGGACATGGTTAGTCACTACCTAGCGGGGGGGAAGGGAGACAACAAGGGGAGCTAGCACACAGCCTGTACTGCTCGGTGGCCACAAAACCTGCGGCTCCCCAGCAGCTGGGGCAACAAGATGAAGGCGGTAGGACAAATAGAGGAGGGGAAGGGATAGATCGGGGAGGGTTAGAGAAGGAGTTGGTTAGAAAGAGAGGAGAGAGGAAATAGGAATGAGATGGGAAACAGGTGACAGCAAGAGGTGAGAGGGAGGTAGATTGGTGAAAGAAAGGGGATATGACTGGGAGGGAGAGGGAAAGGGGTAATCTCACATAGCCTGATCTGTCTCATAAAGCTCAAAAAGTTCTGCAGAGAAAAAATTTAAAACTTGGATACAAAGATGGCATGTGAATGAGACACTGGTTTCGCAGGGGAATTTGTTTTTCCCCAACCAGGGAACTTTAGAGAATTGTTTGTACTGATTTTAAAGCTTGCTGATTTGTACTTTTTTTGCAGACCTCCCTGAGCTTAAGGAGGCCCAGGTCCGGCTAAGCGAGTTTAGGAAAGGCTTAGCAGCAAAGAAGAAGGCTGGGAAGAGAAAAGGGGGAGAAGGGGAACAGGCTGGGTAGAAAAACATGGCAGAGGCTACAAGTAAAAGACAAGCTTAGGACAGCTAAGGAAATTAGAGTGGTTAGTGCACATATACGCTATCGGTTAGGGCAAAGGGCAAATGTGACAGGACATGGGGTAAAGAGCAGGCAGACAGGGGTGTCGGGATACTGGTGTGGTAGTTAATCTTAGCGATCGAAATCAAATGTAAAATGGGGACTCAGCAAGTTGATTAGTGGCCAGTTAGAGCACTTTCTGTCTGAAGCAGGGGTGCTAAGGGTGCCAGCATGCATTATTAGCAGCGTGTAAACGGGCCACAGGTTGGCTGGGATTTTAAAGTTTAGCTTGATCGGGGCAGGAGAAGTGGCATTGGCGGTTTTGTCGCTGCCGTCTCTCCCCCAAAAGGGAAGTCACTGCAAAGAAAGGATCTAGCAAAAATAAGAGGGGTAGGGGGAGGGAGGTCAAAGATTTAGACAGCGCAGAGGGCCCAGTTTGTTATGGGTGAGATGAGGAACTTAATTCATGTGCACTCACTACATCCAATTAGAAAAGAAAAAGGACATGAAAAGAGTTAATGTTTTTCTTCCACAGTGTTTATCTTTGATATTTGCTTTAAGGTTTCATTTTATTTCTTTATTTTTTTTATTTTTTGGTGCATTTCAGGGATTTAATGAGATTTATTTTGTCTTTTTCTCCTTTGCCCATTGTGCTGTGTGAACAAGACACTGTCTTTGCCTGCATTGAAGGCAGGAGAGGTGGCTTTTTTTATGCATTTTGAGCTACCTGTCTCCCTCTGGTGGAAAAAGTGCGCTCGGCAACATGCCTCCTAGTAGTGTGAGTGGGTGTTGCTTTGCATCAGCTGTCGCATACTTACTGTGAAAATGTTGGAGCGGCGCTTTGACTGCTTGCGGATGGGCGTGGGCGTGTTGGAGGCAGCGATGGTCTCAATGCGCATCTCCCGCTGACTTATGCTGGGGGTGGAGGGAACGGAGGAGGAGTAGTCGCTGAATGCACCCCCACCATTGGCCGCCTGGGGAGCGAGAGGGATTAACACGAACCGACAGAATCAGAGGAAAAGTGGGAGGAAAGAAGAGGAGAGAGGATAGTAAAAAGAAAAAAGGAAAAGAAAAAACAACAACAGGGGAGACAGAACCAGGTCAATTTAGGAAAAATATGATGTGGACAAAATTACCCACTCACTAACAATACAACCAATCACCATGAGAAGAATTACATAAACTGGAGATTTTTTACATATTCACGTGGAGGATTTAAGTGTGGGCTGTGAATATCTGGATCTTACCTGGTTAATGTGAACAGAGGGGATCGATGCAGCGGGGACTGATGAGTGGCTGGGAGAGTTTGGGAGTGATTTGCATGGACCAATAGAGAGCTGCTGCTTTTTCCTCATGGCCACAACCTTCTGGGCAACTGGAGGCAAACACACAGCAAGATACGGTCAACTAGTCCGGTCAGCCAACCTTGGGAGAGTTTTTAGGGATTTAGTGGGTTACACTTTGAGAATGTGAAACCCAGGATCACGTGTGATGATGCAGAGTAGCTCGGTTGCTGAGCAACAGTGGGAAACCTCAATGAATTCCTAGACAGAGAATTCCCGTTCTTCAACTTCAGGTTTAACAGGTGGTCTCTGCGACAGTCCAGAATAAATATGCCATTTAAGCCAAAAAATATAATGTTCATGGGAGTAAAAACAGAAATAAAATGAATTTTTATTATGTTTACCATTTATGGAGTTTAGGTTTTAGTAAAACACTTTAAGTTTTAGGGACATAACAGAACCAAAAGCCTCTTTCTGGACCCATAGCGCTCCCTTTTGAGCTTTTGTGTCAGCTGTTTCTGACACAAAAGTTTTTGTTTTAGTTCAGTGGTTTTAGTTCAGATGTCTGTTATGGTCACTGAACAAAACTGAGTGCCATCGAGGGAATGCGTCGGCTGATAGGTTGGTTACAATATTTACAACCAATCAGCACACGTCAGCGGCATCCTTGTGTTTTACAGACAAAAACTGACAAATAAAACTGACTGTTTTTATTTCGATTCAGACATCAAATCAAACACAAAAATATTATATTTATTAAAATTGAAGAACACTTTGGGGTTTTAGCTCAGTTCACTCACTATGAATCTCCTGAGACTCGAGCTCTTGTCTGAGATGCTTTTTTAAATTTCTCCCAGTTATTTAAGTAGTTGGACCTGATAAGTACAAAAACCAACTTCCTCTTTGAACAGGAAGCTGTTACTTCATTATAGATCCTCTTGTTATTAAAAAAAAAAAAAAAGAGTATGTCCTCATATTGGCACAATGGGTATCTTTTACAGCATAACACAATAAAGTCATTGCTCAACAAAGTGCGAAAGTAAAAGGTGCAGAAAAGACTAGATCTAATCTCCCCATATGAGTGCACAGGGTCTAAAAGAGATTCAGGAGTGCCCAAATAGACTGTCCAAAACAGTACAATAAGATTAACAGGAATTGGCTCTGGCAAGCTACCAGTCTTAGACATGACTGTAAGAATGTGTTTCAGGTATAAACCAGCTACAGAATTATAAAAAGTTAGAGAAACAGTTCCACTTTGGGATATGCTAGTAGCAGACATAATTTTCTATTAGTTATAGTAAATAGCAGATTGATGCGTTTACTTGCATAGCTTTCTTTCAAAAGCTATTAAAGGTCGCATGTATGTAAAATTCTCCACTCTTTCTTGACAGCATTAGAGCAAGAGATAGAAGAAAAACTACATCAGGCATCTCACCTTGTGACTGCTGTAGATTTGGACTACAGCATCACAACATTCAGTCTTAATGCAATTCAAATGCCAAAAAAAGTCTTTGTAGAGCGCTAAAAGCAATGAAAGAAAACTAGCACTCCCAACTACGCACATTATCTAGACCTCCTCGGGCCATTTGTTTTCCAGGCAGGTAATAAGGAACATACTGCTTATGCATGTCTCCTGGGACAATAAGGTTACCAAGAAAAGTAATCATACAAAATGACTTGCTTTAATTTTTTTCTGTCATTCATGGAGCTCTATAGTGTGATGTTAGCCAAATGGAACTATTGTGTCACAGCCTGATTGGCTATGCTGGTGGTGGCGTAAACCGTTAATTTGCTGCACACGCGACTGGGTTGAGCGCGAGGCGTCGAAGGAGGGAGGTGATGTTCGGGGCTGCGTGACGTGAATTAGCATTGAGGGAAGGGGAGATGATCTGAAGTCGTGCTGACAGCTGGGACCATAACGCCCGGCTGCCTGCTGCAGCATGGCAAATACAGAAAGAGGGTGCGAGTGATACTGGGCGACTTCTCCAGACAGCCAGCGCTCCCTTCATCTCTTTTAATTATTTCAAATTGAGCTTCAGGAAGCAATTAAGGCAGGGGGGGGGGAAGACAACGTGCCTGCGCATCAACAGTCAGTTAAATGCAAAGTGAACACAGCGTTACATATTCAGATGTTTTCTGAAGGGATGACAGCCTTTCAAAGGAGCTGCCGCCCGAGGGGAAAATGTGCCAGAGTTGAAGCAGCCGAGTTTCCAAATAACAGTTTCATGACTTCAATTATGGATTCAGGGAAAAACTCAAGAGTTTCCAGAAAGTTGAAAAAGAGACAATATACAAGATGGTGCTTTTCCGCCATTTATGCCGAACTGAATGAAGTCCACATTTACATGCGAGCCTTGATCATGAATCTAACTTCCACAATGACTAATTGCAGTACTGACAATCATATGTTACTGAATGTGAAATATTATAGTACTTTGCATGTAGCCTGAGGTAAAGAGAAACAGAGAAACAACTGTCATTATGGAAATTTCGACACAAATTCTTCTCGTTTTTACAAAGTTACACGGGAAAGCAAGGAAAATGTTGATCCAAGTTTATTGAGTTGATCCAACATTTTCCCATGTGAGGGAGCGGCATCACACAGTGGAGGCTGTGCATCAGGGGGAAACTGGCTGACATTGGCAGACTGGCAGCTGGACCTTCCAGGCTATAAAAATGTGCTTATTCCCTCAAACCTCCTGTTCCCTTCATTTTTTTTGCACCTTTCAGCACCTCCACAGCAAACAGGACACTAATAACTAACACTAATAATGCCGACTTGTGAGTTTCAGCTTTATTAAGTTACATTGGTTTTGAGAAAAACTCTTCTGTGAATGCCCTCCCTGCCAGTTTGAGCCAGTTCCAGAGGGTGTAATATAAGGGTTACACTAATTACTAGGCTCATAGTTTTGCAAATACAAGTTATACCAAATTGGACCGTGTTTCCTAAAATTGGAAGGAGGTGACAAGATTGCATATCTTAGTCGGATTCACACAAAATCCGGTATTTGAAAAACTGCAATTTAAATGTTTCTTCAAGAAACTGTCAAGAAATCCTAAGTGGAAGTCTGAGAGTGGAATTGAAATGAGGCTAATTTAAATGTTTTGCCTGCAATGGAACCTGGGAATAAGGCAATTTAGATGAAGGTCATTACAAACAGCAAAAATGTAAAATGCCTATCCAAAGTTTGCAACATTGTTCCTAAGCATATATCCTTACATTTGAAGAACTAGTTTATTCTAAAATTAGCAAATGCTGACAAGTGTTTGCTCTTTCGACTGACTGAAGCGTTGCAGGATAAACAACCTACTAAGTATATCGAACATTTACATTCAAGCTACGCTTTACACCTTCCTGTTTAACCTATCTGCACTTTTAAAACACCCCCTCTCACCGTCCTGGAAGACTCTCTCCACATTCAGGCCGTAGGTGGAGCAGGTCTCGTAGTACGTGCAGCGCTTCAGGTCATTTGACAACTTTCTGGCCCGTGAGTCATCAATCACTCTGGGGTTGGCAGCACTGATTGCATCTAGCAGAAGAGAGCAATAAAAAAAAAAAGATGTGGATCAAACATTTAATTCCATGAATGAAGCTGGCAATACCCAGTGTCAACAGCTTTCACCAAAAACCCCCACAGAGAAGTCCCGAATATATACTTGGAATCTGAAAGACGCCTACATATTTCCATATTTCCAAAACTGATGGGTACTGATGTGCAACAGCGTGCTTTGCTGGTGTGTTTTAATGATGTGTGGACAGCAACAGAGGTCCGTTTTGCACAAAAACAAATCGGCACTCAAACCACAAAAACTGTTTTGGTCTTCTCCTGACTTTTGTTGACATTAAGATATAAATTCAATATACCTCACTTATTAAAGAATAGCATATAACAGCTATAGTTTCATTATGTAAGAGGCAATAAAGAACATTTGTATATACATATCAGATGCAGGGCAAGCACCTTGTGTTCCAACGAGGACCATGGGGACCTCTGCTGTGTTCCTGTAGCTGGAAAGGCGCAAGAAGTAATTGTAGACCGTCTGGAAACTGATCTCATCCTCCAGGCTGAAAACGAAAACCACTGCATCCACCCAGGCAGCAAACTGAGGGCAGAGCAGAGGTAATGTGTTAAAGAAAAAAGCTACCACAAGAACATTTGCACAAATTAACGTTTGCATTATTATCGCTGATGCACTGACCACAAAAATATACTATTTTTTTTATTTTAAAAGGGATAATGGGAGACAGGGATGGAAACCATTATTTGTTTTAGCTTTTATGAATACATTTTACCTTATAATAGGTTGCAGCACTTTTACTGTTATTGTACTTCATGTATATCTACACAAGGGGGCAGTGTAGCAACAATCTTAGGACACTGAAACATGTTTTTAGGCAAGATACCAGACCAAGGTGAACAGACTGAATGAATAATGATTACTACTGAATGCGTATCTGCTTTCTTTATCCCCACAGCTACCATAATACAGGAAAATGTGTATTTTCTGTGTCATCTCTATATATGTCAGAATTTCTGGATAGTTTATGATCCAACAGGGAGCAGAGCGAATCAATCTGATTCAACATCCACAGCAGGAAATAGGCTAAGCTGACTCCACAGTACTAGTAACGGTGACAATCAAGTGACAAACTATTCTCCTGTAATGCCCTCTTCTTTATTCAGCTTTTACGTTTGCCCAGACCCCCACAGGGACTGAATGGCAAATCGAGCTTCCAAACCACAACTGTGCTCAGCCTCCTGCGAGTGGGAACATAATGGAGGCCTTTAATTATGCCAGTAATTATACAGGCAGCTGACAACTGAGCTGCACTCATTTCTATTCCCTAATCTCGCCGAGCGTAATGCAAGCGTAAATCGGAGCTTTGCCAAGCCAGGCATCACTAGCCGCTAAAACAACTGCAGGGTAAATACACCGGAAACACTGAACCCTGTGAATGAAGCCACAAGCAAGTTTGTCTATATTCTCCGGGGCTGGTGGTTTTGATACTTGGGCCTTTAATTGAATCCGATTATTACATTTGAATCTTTTTAAATCCCTCATCAAATCTATGTAAGCTTAGCAACAGAAAATATTAATAACATTGCAGTTAGAAGAAAGACTCACGTGAGAGAGTTTATTTACTTTAAGGGTGCAAAGTAACTGAGTACATATTACTCAGTGTATAAAAAGATGTTGTGACTAGCCAACTTGGGGCCAATAAGTATAACCTGTGAACATAAAAAGTCAATTAATTTGTTTCTGATCACCAGGCAAATGGGTCCTGTTTCATATAAAGCCTTCTACCTGCTAAATGTGCCCCTGTGTGTTTGTTGCTAACACTGCTCAACTGGTGTTTAGTGCTGGGCTGTTTAGTATACACTGGGCTTATCACAGATTCTGCTTAAAACAGCTGCCTGCTGCAGCTGGAAACCATGCTGGTGAGAATGGGAAGAGTGAATCCTAATGTCTAAGAAGTGGGCAGTAGAACCAACGTTAAATCTGTGAGTTTGTAATTATGGGTGACCACAAAGCATGTATTAACTTTGTAACGCCAAGTGTATCACATCTGACACGTGTTTTTTAGACCTTTACATCAGTGTGATTTTTTTCTAACCCTAACCCCTTTTATATGTTGTTATTGGTTTAAGACAGGAGTGTCAAACAGAAATCTGGGGGCCAGAATCAGCCCGGTGAACACTTCAATCCCGTCCATTAGATGACTTTTGGAAGATGTTAAGTACATATGAAGTACAAATGTTAAGGAGGACATAAAGTTTGGACTTTTTATTATTCTGTTGTATTATTATTATTTAAAAATTAGTTAGATGGGTTAGCCAGAAGTTGGCCATCTCTGTGTGCAAATGTGGCATATCAGGGCACTTTAAGAAAGTCATCAAATTTCAAGCTAAAAAAATGACCTTTATGGTATTTTTACTGCTGTCAAATGGAAAAAAAACATAAATAAGGGTTAACTTTACTTTTTTTCTTATCTCACTAAAATTTAAGGAATCTATATTTGTTCTTTGTCCATGTCATCAAACACTGTTTCAAGCTTGTGTTGCTGGAAGCCCGACTTTGTACAGTAAGGAGTGTGACGACCCCTGCCCCTTGTTTTCCCAACCCTTCCTTCATGTGTTCGAGAGCTTACGGCCGCTAGGCGACAAAAAGGTACCGTAGATGTCGTCACATTCCTCTGTGACCTCATGAGGAAGTCATCAGTTCAGATAAGTTTATAAGTAAAGCTCCGCCAGCTTTGAATGAGTCAAGCTCTTTGGACGTGTTCATTGGCCGGACATTACGTCATGAAACAACAGTTTTTCAGTTACAAAAACAGGTGTCCCATGAGTGCCAATTAGCCAATCACTGACATGGGCTGTAGTCAAGCTTTGTGCCACAACAGCGATATTAAATTTAAACGGCCAGTGCATGTTTGTTGTTGGCACCCCTGAGGCACAGCAGTTAAACGAAGGAACAGGCTAAACTCACGGTTTATGCAGCTGTATAACAGTGTGGTGCCATTAGCATGCATCAAGGTGGACTTGAAATTAGGTTACATTCATGGGGTGGGGAGGGGGGGGGGGCACGTTAGTCTCTCATGATTGGTTATGGGAAACTGAATCCTCCCATCTATGGAAATCGGTCTGAGTAGAGCCTTGTAGGAGTGAAGGTAGGGTGTAACAAGGAGATTTGTCAGATATCATGCTTTGCTGACACAAACAGTGCCAGTGATCACAGGCACTCCCATAATTAAGTGGATTTACTTATTCTACTTCAAGTATAAATAATAAAGTAGCATGACAATGTTCTTCTTACTTCTCTACTACATTTCTAACATCGTGCTTTACAAAGGAAAGCATTTTGATCATGATGATTGTTTGCCAGTGGTGCTATTTTCCTTTTGCAAATGTACTCTTGGGGAAAGCTGGGGAAACCTGCAGTCAGCTAAGACTGAAGAAGTCACGCGGATGAGCGATGAAATGTTTCTCCCACCGAAAATGCTACGTCCAGATGAACAGAATAAACTTTTTGGGGTTTCCTTACCTGGATGATTGATCAAGACATTGATGCTTCAGCTTCATAGTTTCTTAGACTGGATAAAGTATATAAATTGGAGACAGCCAATGTCACAAAGTCCTGCAGTAGCTCAAAATTGGGCCCTCCGTTGTTCACAAATAATCGAAGATAAGATTTTGATGGCTGCACTGTCATAACACGTGTCACAACATCACATTTTCTCCTAAAAATTAACCATAACTCTTCAGATTTCGCATACTAATAAGATAATTAGGCGTTGTTTCTTTGACCACAAAAATCATCTCGACTTGGCTTTTGCATCGATCCGTTGTTGCTTTTGTTAGAACACCCACAGAGTTCTGTCTGCTCCAAACAGTCCTGTAGAGAAGTAATGGTCTGTCTCTAAGCAGGCTCTGTCAGCTTGACAGTTTCTACCCAGCAGCTTTTGATTAAAGAGACCTTTTTAAGGATCCTACCTGCAATTCTGGAGGCCCCCCTTCATCTCTGATCAGAAGTAAGTAGCTCTGTCCATCCACCACAATTTCTTTCTTGAAACGTCCACCTAAAGGAAGAGATGTTTATTCCAAGAGTTTACTCCACAGCCAGTCAATTAATCAAAGTGTAAATTGTCTGTTAGAACGTAAACCAACCACCAGGGGGTTGTCAAAAAAAAGGAAAGACAGCAGACACATTTCATACCCACTGATAATTTAAAAAAGAAGAAGAAGAAGAAAGCAATTGAAATGTATGGCTCTTAAAAGTTTGTTGATATGCATCTGAATTTAAGTGCAGCTTCTCAATTTAGACCTGCTGAACACGGTGTTGCCTGGATCACATGCTGACAGGAAACCAGGTCTCTCTGGAGCCAATTATGTGGGCGAGAAATTGCCATTTAGCGTGTCAAATGCACAGCTGCTGAGGGAACCAGTTCAGCGCCACTATCACTGCACTTCCATGAGTCACGAAAAGGCCCGACTTTTGCTTCACAAACACTCTCCGGCTAATTGTAATAAATGATATCTTAAGACAAATAGACTTCATTTTAGAAAAGATGATAAAAGGATGGAAAGGAAGCAATGGGAGATAAACATCAGAATCCAGTAAATGTGTCGTGACTCCGAAACTGTTCTGCTTTAAGTCACATCCCAGAAAAATTGGTGGAAAGTTAAGAACGTAGCATCCATACTGCCTTGAGTTTCTCTCCCCTTTTCTTCATTTCTTTTGTAGCCCAAATAGATTTTCCTTGCCGTTAGCAAAGCTGGCTGCAGATAAAGACTACACCAATGGGAGAACCACGCTGTAAATTAGATTTTGCATATCATTTGAATGGTTCTCGATCCTGTGGAGATTAAAAACATTGAAATGAGAAAGTTGTGAGGCTAGAGATGTCCCTGGGAGTGAAAACGATGTCTCATGAATACAAAAAAATATGCCAAAAGCCGTTTCAAAAACTGAATAAGGCACACATTTAAAAAGGTCTACGAATGATCGTGAAATGTATCCCCCCCCCCCGAAAAAAAAAGGAAAATTATGTTGAAGGCAGCAGATGTGTGCACTCCTGGAACGACTGAGTAAGAACAAGTTGGAAATCGTGTTGTTAAACCAGCCCACAGAACTAAAGATCACACATCAGAGGAGCTGTAAGTGGGCGGGGCCCCAGATTTTTTCTTTTTAATAGTCGGACACTATTCCTGTGTCAGCGTGCACTTGAGCCACACTTCCACGCTTTTAAGTCGATTTTAGCCCGCTCTGCAAATCGGGGATTCTCCCAGCCTTTTGCACGGGCTCTCAAAGCCTGCTGGATGCTGGTTGCATAACATGCAGAGAGAGAGAGAGATTCATAAACCACCAGTCAGCTTTTTATTTATTTATATTTTCTACTGAAGTCAAAGCGCTTTGCAGATTCCGACAAAGCACTGAGAAACTATGCATCTGTATGTGTGAATGCTGATTGCATCAGAGCAAACCAAAGATTTATCAGAGAAAAGGGTTTGCATGGAAGCTGGCAACATGTTCGTACTCCAGAACGGATTATGGAGGAGACTCTCAGAAACCAGTATCTGTAATGAAAGCATACGGCTCTGGAGAAAACATGGATGGAAATTCAAAGCAAACATCTCAGTTACATAATCATCCAGAATGTCGTCGTCTCTATTTAGAGCCTGAATAAGCCAATGCTGTGAATAAATGAGGCAGACTACCTCACTCTCTCTTCCTGGAGTGATGAAGACTAATTATGAATAATGTGAATTTGTGCTCAACGTCTCATAAAGGAGAAAAAAAAACAGGCGAGTGATAACATTGCACACACAGCCTACAGAGAGACGGTGAGTTGGTAGGCATGGTTAACACGCAGTAAGCATACTCTGCTTACACGGAGGCTTAGACCTTGACACAGAGCCACAATCCAACGGAGCTCCATCCGGCGTTGCCATAGTAACACACCCCAGTACCTTTTTTCAGATATCATAGCAAAAGCCCAGGAACAAAACAGTGAAGAAACAGCCACGGATGAACCTTCCCTCTGCTGGGTGAAGCTTCTCTGCAATGTTAATAGTCAGTCTGGAGTGAAGCCAGTGTTGAAGCGCAAGAAACAATGAGGTGCCCGGTGTTCGCCAGACAGGTACGTCGTATCAGAGCAACGATATGAAGGGACACGGACATATATGAGCCGATACATTTCCCTGATTAAAGCAACAAGGGTCGATCTGGGGTTTTTTTCCTCCCCCAGCATTTCAGCCATTGATTTCTCAAGGACTAATTAAGCTATGAGGATTTTTTTCCTTCTCCCATGGTGCAGCAAAATGCCAGAAACTAATTATGCGCTTCATGTCTCATCCTCACTATAATTACACTAAAATGAAACACTGCAAACCCCTCAAAGATCATCAGTTAACTCTGGGTTTGCCAACATCTTGCTGGAATTTGTAGAGGACGCAGTCTTCAGGCCAGAGGGGGGCATTCTTGGTTTATATATGTGTGTGTGTGTGTGTGTGTGTGTGTGTGTGTGTGTGTGTGTGTGTGTGTGTGTGTGTGTGTGTATATATATATATATATATATATATATATATATATATATATATATATATATATATATATATATATATATATATATATATATATATATATATATATATATATATATATATATATATACACACACATAAAAGGATTCCTTTCATATCAAGTGCTTTAAATGTGTAAAAAGCACCTGAGTGTGACAAAAACCTTCATTTACAGTGCCACTTTTACTTGCATGTTTTAGTAATGAGCTTCAAATTACTAGAAATGTTACATTTTGTCATTTTCCCTCCATTTTCAGTGAAGGGAGAAATAGAACTGAGCCAGTTATCAATCTCGCCATTTGGAAGCTTAACAAAATCCAAAACAAAACAGTTTAATGGAAGTTAATTATAAAAATACGCACAGAAGCGGCAAAAAAAACAAAAAACAGTGCTGTTCTTCATTATTTAAATATCCTATTACACTCTTCCAAATATGGTCACCCAACCGTCCCATCCTAACAGAAAGCTGACAAAACCAGCTTTTCACACATCGTCAACAATGTAATACATATGACAGGCTGCGGCAGCTGAGGCGCTGAGGTCAAAAGAGCCACGGTAAACATGCTGCATTTAATCTGCAATGCTCTGATCTTTGTGCTGGGCATCATGTTTGTAATCCACCTCCTGACCCACGCTTTCTTCAGCAGGCTCTTACCTTCAGGCGATTCCTCTTGCACATATGTCCCTGTCAAATATCGATGAACCAAGGCAGACTTCCCGCTGGACAGGTTTCCCACAATCCCCTGCAAGTCCAAGAGCAAAAAGCTATGAGATGATGTACAGGTTCAAGTGACCTGACAGAGAAAAAGAAAAAAAATCCTACCACAAAGGCACTGAAATTGCATAAGTCGTGCTGTTTTGAGTTTTATTTTTTTATATTTTCTTTCCAAAAAACTGAAGCTTCAACCTCAATCATAAAGGCTTTGCAAGTTTTCAGCCCAGTGTGTGCAAATTGTGTGTGGCAAAAAGGAAAACACTGCATCAAGGTCAATAATATCAGAAATAAAACCATCTCCACATCTTATTTAATTCCTAATCTTTAGTTATGCTGCTAAGTCTTAAATCCTAGCTGTATGAGTCACTAAAGTTTTAGAGATTATTCTTTCTACAGAGACATACCATCAGAACTCAACTGAAAAATCAAAGACTGACGTTCTGGGCATTTTTATTGCGCATATATTTCAATGTGTGTGCATTTAAGAACATAAGTAAAAAAGAAGAAGTGCTGCATTTAAGGCATCTTTGAAAAGACTAACTCTTTTTTTTTTTTTTACCAGTATGCAAGTTTCTTGTTCAAAAAATGAAAAATGTAGTTTTGTGGGTGTGATTTTTCTATTATTATTTTTTTTTACTCTTAAAATTGGTCAAGGTGTAATTATTTGAAAAAGTAATGAAACTTTCACACTAAACCTAAAGGTGACTCCATTTTTTAGCTTCTCTGCTAAGTAGATTTTTATTACACACTGGCCTGAAGTGAAAACAAGTGTTGGCTAGGTGGAAGAAAATCAAATTAAAAACTTTAGAAGGTAGTAGGCAGTAAAAGAAACTCCATATGGTTTGTGTTCAAGGGGGTAAAGGTCCCTTTCGTAGGGCATGTGAGTTTGAAATATTGTCCAAGTGCCTCTGATTTACACCCGACTTTGGTTGTAGTCTGTCCTGTTCTACCTCTCCCTGCCGTCTAGACCAGACCAAACTGCAGTGCCTTCGGGGTGATGCATGGCTGAGGGTGGGCTGACGATGCCAGCATGTCTGGGAAGAACAAAGACTGCAACATGCCTCATCTCCTCCCTCTCCAGCTCCTCCTCTACCCACCATCGCCCTCTCCTTCCACAGATCATTAGTGGGTGTTAAAGCAGGTATGGTTCTAATTATAGGGACGTTTGAGGCACAAGAGAAAAGGTGTGTTCAAGGTCTTTTCCTAGTCTAGCTTCTTTATAACTGAAGTATGTATATCATGAGGTACCCAGAAGAATAAGCTATGAATAAATTCAAAGTTAGCAAAAAGTTGTGGTGCTGTAAAAGCTGTGAGTCAAAAAAAAAAGGCTTTGAATGTGCCACAGAACCAGCATTCTCCTGCTGTTTAACTGCTGGGCTTTGTGGCCCGCTGGTATATAGGATTTATGATCTCGAAATGCTGTATCAGCATTATGCTACTACAGAACCTTCACTCTTCTTTGTAGACGTTTAGCTCTGATGTGAGATGATCAAAAGATGACAATAAAACAGGATTTAACCACAGTCAAGTCACCAGCACGAAATCAACAGTACCAGAGTACAGCTCACTGTTGCGGCAGAAAAAAATTAGAGGTTTTCTCACATGGTTTTAATCGTTTTAATTCATCTACAGGAATTGTTTTGACCCCTATTACTGTGGTATCAAAGAGGAAGAAAGCAAAACCTGCTTTTTTCCCCCCTATCGTTTTTAAAAGCTTCTGAGAGTTGTAACCAACTTCCTTTCAGCACGACCTTGTCGCTGCACGGTAACTCTGTGAAAGTTTTGAAAAGAATGATTACTATTTTTGCGACACTTAATTTAGTCTTACCGGGTCCATTTAACAAACCCCCGCATGGAAGCTGCCAATTAACACCTTAGAAACATAAAAAGCAACAGACGCATTTAAAAGTGTTTGAAGCCAATAAAGGAAGTTTGTCTTTGTGCTTGCTGTGAATCCCCCCATTGAAGTTTCCCCTTCTTCGAGGTGCCACAACAATGAATTCACCTAACACTGAAAATATCATATCCACTGGGAGAACGGCAGACCGGAGCCTTCCAAGGCTGCTAGTCTTTATGTGGGTATGGCATTAAATCATGTGAGGATGTTAGTAGTGCATTTGGCAGAGGTTGTGCGTGTGCTTCACTGGCGGGTGGGAGCGGACCCAGGATGTGTCACCGGCCTAGCCCAAAACTGTCACTCATCCTGTGTCTTGCTGCAAAACCACCCTGTATCGCCATGCCAACGCATCTCATTAAAAATCACCCACTATGTGCCAGGGAAAAAGTCCAGCCAATTTCTCAAATGTTCCCTCTCATGTGAAATGCAAAACTAGTATTACATGGAGAGAACATGCTTTCCCACTGACATTTAAATCTGTTAGTAAGATGAAACCTCTGAGGGCAAATTAACACCAGGATTGTCAAAAACAACAAAAAAAAGTTACTCACCACTTTCAGCTCCGGCACTGATCGACTCAATGTCCATTCCTGGCTGTTGACAAAAGAGTCTAAAAAGAAAAAGACAAATGAAGACGTAAATGACAAAAGCAAAAAGTACTAAGCGATAATATGCGTTCTGTTCTATTTGACCCCCAGCTATAATATGGCACCGACAGCTTTTGCTAGCGGCTGAATTTAAAGAGTCTGCAATAAGTTTTATGCTGAATGCTACACCAGTCACATCAAGCATTTCGACTTACACAGCAGTCAATTACAGTAAAACATTTTTAAAGGAATTGTGGGGTTGTTGCCCTTTTTAAAAAAAAGATTTCCTGCACACATGTTAACCAGAACCACTGAATCAAAGTTTTATGGCAGATAGATAGAGCCAACTTTAGTGAAAAAGTTGTGTAGTTATGAATATATAGCCATTTGGCCTGTCGTGTTCTAATGTTTGTCCTTTTATTTTTACCTTTTTCCTATTTTCCCTCATTGTTCTTTTATCTTTCTTTAATTTCCCCCCTTCTTCTCTTTACCACTTCAACCCCTCCCTGCTTGTCAGCTTTGGCATTGCTAAATTACACATATCCTATGTGAATAATAATACAAATATATGAATTATTAAAACATTATTTATAGAGTTTAGGCAAACCAAATTTGTATGGCAAACAGTGAATTCAGATCATAATTATGATAATAAATGCTGTTGGACAAGACAGGTAAAAAAAAAAAAAAACTTTAAAAAAGTAGAATTTTTAAATAAGTAAAAAGAAAAAGATACAGTCATGCTGTGTTCTTGACTGGTGACCAATAGGACAGCCTCACATATGTCTGATTATGCATGTGCAACATGTGCACAGCAGCACAGGCTAATAGTTGCTCACAGCCATTACTGAGCTCTGAGGGAGACACAAAGTTGGCCAAAGTAAACCATGGAGGAACCGCCATGAAATGTTAAACCTAATGAGACACTTAAATCACCCTCACCCAGCTGAACATGGACATTTTAAAGAGGCTAATAAAGGAAGAGTGGCTAAAGCTAAAGCTATCCAGAGCTCAGTATCTACAGACTCGGTATGAGCAAGGGCTCAAAGCAGGAACAAAAGAAAAAAAATTGTTTAGCCAAGTAAAAAAAAAAAAAAAAAGAGCAAAGGTTCCACGTGCTGCTATCTGATGAAGTTATAAACATAATTATTATATTATTTATGTAACTTGCATTTGTGTTGATATATAAATCTGATAAACCTGCTTTTGTTTGGTAGGGTAAAATATGTCAAGTAAAGGCAAATGTATAGAAACCCATTTTAGCTAATTATCTGTAGCTTTATTCTCAGTTCTTTCAGTGAGAGTCTATCATGTCCAGTTTGTGGGAAATTAAGAAACGTAATAATTTATTTTAGTGTAAAAATATCCCACATAGAAAAAAAAAGTTGATTTTTTTGTATAAGCTGTCCCTTATAGAGCTTAGAAAACTGGAATAAGCAAAAATAAAATTAAATAAATAACTAAATGAATAAATCAGTAGATAAATAAATAAATAAGAAATAAAAATCAGCCAAGAAAATTACAATCAGTGCATCTCATATTTCTGTGATAATAATTTGCATAAAGTAGGATTTTTTTTATAATCCTCCAGAAACATATCTGCATATGAATGAGCTGAATTCGAACCTTCTGGTGATTTCTAGTGCTGGAAGCTTTCTGGTTTCAGTCTATAGTCCGCTCCTAGTTCAAATTCAATCGACCAATCAAATCCAAGCAGGCCTTAGCTGCATGCAGGTCCCCTCAAAAGTGGAACCCCGTTTACTGAAATGCAATCTTAAATTCATCAGCTAACATCTGAAGACGAATTAACTTTTTAAAAAGTTTATCTCCATTTGTAAACATCACAAAATACCTTGGACCAGGTATCTGCTGGTTACAACGGATACCTGGAAAAACTGTTCCCTGCATTCAGAGTATAAGGAATCTTAAGGTGCCAGTTTTTCAGGCTTAGTTCAATGATAGAAGCACTTTGATTAAAGCAACTTAAACCAAAAACTAACGGCGATATTAGATGAAGCCCCAAGAGCCACTACCCTGCTTGTCAGCTAATGTCAGCTGGCTCCAGCCCCCAGATTCTGATTTGAATAAGTGGTTAAGAAAATGCATGGATGGATGGATCGATCCCCACGATTTTCAATCTGTCCGACTCTTCTGTTTCCTCTAGATTTGTTTATTTGTACACAACACAAGTGTGAAGAAGTAGTTAATGCAGTCTGTGAAGGCCATTTCAATGTACAGCCCAATCTTAGGAGGGGATTTTGCTAATCTGTTTTAAAAGGCAGTTATTATCAGGCTTGATTCAGCATGGTAGGTTTACCAGTGACATTTGGAGACATTGACTAGATAATAGAGCTCTGAAAAAGGGCAGAACACTATAAAGTACAATGTGAACCCTCAGAACTAAAAACACAAATGACAGCTCCACAAGGTGTGCCCATTTCCCACAGAGATGGAGTACAGCTATGTGTCATAACATCTATTAGAACAAAGACCACCTTCCTGTTTTGGATCAAGGCTTTCTTGCCATCTGAACCTCCCAAATAAGATACCATCTCTAATACAGGAGCCTACATGCCGCCTTGCACAGGTAACCCCCTCCACATCTCTAAACCATAACAATTAAACTACTCGTACACCATCATTACACAGCTATGGCGGTTTTTCTTTTTGCTGCAGGCGATGCCAATATGAAAAGACACAAAGCATAAACAGTAAGGACCCCAGTGTCATTATAGGACATGTTTCAGGGTTTTTTTTCCAAAATATGCTAAAAGCATAAATGACTCATAGACGGGGAGACATGAGCCAAAAATTCCCCTTGACTTGTCCATTAAAAAAAAAACCCACAAAAACAAAAATCAGTTAAAATCTTGACTTTTTCTCCAATCCATTTACAAAGAGCGTCACTCTGCTGTGGATGTCTCACTTGTTGTGGGAGAGGAGAGTGCATCCCGAACACAGGGGCCTTTCACCAACCATTGTTTGGAGCAGAGGAGTCTTTAAACAGCACGCCTCCAGTTAAGCCCTCTCAGTGTGGGTTTGACATGTCAGAACATGAGCGGAGACATCCAAACTGCCTCAGTTTTTAAGTGCAGGAAACTCAATGCAGGTCACGGCTCTCTGGGGCGATCTCCGATAAGGCTGCCGCCCCATTTTATTACAGTTCCTGTTTCTTGTTATTGAAAGGTCAACCAGCGGTAATGCTCAAAAATAGCAATTACATGAACCCATCTTAAGGTGCCAGTCTTTCAGGCTTTGTTAACAGCTCACCCAAAATCAAACTTTCTGTATGTTCCTCTGGGCTGCATTGCTATTTATCTGACTAGATTGTGAGTCATTTATACTGGCTGTAGTAATATCTGCTTTCTCTTGAATATAATGGAACTCAACGCAGCTTTTTTTGTTGTACTTAAAGTGCCAACAAATATGTTTTTGTCAAACGTGGTATCATGACCTTGTTACTAGAATGGTCCGGCACTTTCATATAGGAACTATTTTCTTTCTACTGTCTCATCACAGCCCATCTAATGTTTACATCCTGTTACTGTATCATTAGCACAAGCCTGCCATCATGGGTACATAGATGCTTTCGTCAGTACAGTAATATAATTAGCAAGTAGTTCCTAGATTGTCCTTTTAATGAAGAACTGGTTATTAGTGAAATAAAGCAGAATGAATAAAGAATAATATTTGATAAATGAAGCCCCCAAAAAACATGATTTTCAGATTTTAAACAAGGAGTATTTTAAACTCAACCCAACTAACGTGTAGCCATGAAGGGAAATTTTGGGTCATCGCAGGTCAATGCAGAAATTGTGTTGTTGGCCACTGACAATCGCTTCATCTCTGGAGCACCGCATTGACTACCGGAAAACAGCACCACTTATTCTTTCACAGACAATAATAACAACAAAAGGAAGCAATAGAAAATGAGTGCCTTTCACTAAAATAATATTGAAATCAAGAACACAACAAAGAAACAGCATCATGGTGAAGATGCCTGAAATTTGCCATCCCGAAAGAGATAAAGTGGAACCGAACTGTTCCCCCACTAAAAGAAAAACCCCTAATTGAATCCATGTGGTCAGCATTACGTCATTCTTTAAATATGACCATCCCCATATCGCTGTGTCCCAGAATGCCTATGGAAACAAGGGAGCCCCGGGACTCGCGATGCCTACAGAGGACACCAGTGTCTTTGTCTCTGTGAGGGTAAAACTGTTGGCAGCATGTTTGTCAGGTCTTTCACTTCACTGCTCACGTCTGCTCAGATAAAAATGACCACTCAGTCTGAGGGTAGCGAAGCACAAGCGAAGCCCCAACTTATTCCATGAGAAAAGAAAATCTAATGTGAGCAGCAAGTCCGTGCGTATGCACATGCATGCATGCGTGCCAATGTGCAGTGAATCTGAAGTGGTTTTTTGGGGAACGAGAGAGGACAACCTTGAGATCTAAACTTCCACTCTTACTCTGACCAACTTTCCAACCATACTTTCCTTCCGTCATGAATTACAGAGTGAGAATTTAGCTAGCAATTAGTGTTTCTACTCTGATGATTCACCAACTGACATTCCCTGTCTGGCTACTTTTATCATGCATGTCATGACAAAGACGGTCCTGCAGCATCTTCTTTCTGTAGCTCTACAAAAAAAAAAAAAAAAGAAAGAAATTACAGAAAAAAACAAGCATAAGAGCTCTTACTTTTCTTCTGCTGAGCTCCCAAGCACAAGCCAGTCATTTCCATCAAATTAGGTAAGTGACAAACACAGTCACCAGAGAACAAGGGGAAAATCTTTACCCCGAGCTCGTCTAATGCAACCTGGATGGTCTGGCCTACTTAAAGCTCCCAGAGCCTTGTGTTGTCTGCAGAAAGGCATTGATCACTTCCCCTTAAAATAAATTGGACATCCCAATTCACATTTAACATGAGATTTGCAAATTGGGTTTTCAAGAAGCCTTGCAGTGGAATGCCCAGGCTGACGGACTCAGTTTGTCAAATTAAGAAGGGAATGTGCCAGAGGTTATCGTTGCAGCTACAAAAAGGAATAATAAAAAAAGAACAAAAACCAAAGGAATCAGTCATGCATGAATGAAACTGAAAGCAAAGTTAGAGAAGATCCACAAATTGCAGCTTTTTTGGCAAATGGTTGGTAGACCTCTTGGTGAAACAGCAGGATCCTGCTTCAAATGAGCCACAGTTCTGAAAAACACAATGTACTGGAGCTGAGATTTGCAGTGGCAGCTGCTCATATACAAGTTACATTCAGTTATTAACAGATTTCCCTCTGCTCCTAACCAGACTGTCTGCGATTCAGTGGTTTTTCAATATCTTGCCGTCTCCCTATGTGTCCTGCTGCAGCTGAGAGGGCATTATCGCTGTGTCACTGTTTATTCAACTTCCCCTGAAAGTGTATTTATCTTGAACATAGCTACCTGCTGGGGACTCAACTACACCTGCTGATATGAACGCCAAAAACAAAAGCATTTTTTTCTAATTATTTTTCCCTCTGCAGGTTTTAAAGTAAGGCCCACTCCATCTGAAAGGTAAAGCACATACAGGAAGCACCACATGAATTAATATCGAAGGAGGCAAAGCGAAAGGGAAACAAAGGGAATTCCATCCTCATGAATATATTTTGTGTTAGATTTAAGATAAATGAGTCTGGATTTCACCTTCGTGGGGGGGATTTTCTTCTCTAAAAGGTAACTCCAAAAAGTACCCATCACTGAGTGTTTTCCTGTCTGCAAGCTACATTGACAGGTTAGAGTACAGGTTACTGTAGAGTTCTATCTGCAGCACCACTGCAGTATTTCAACCTCTGCTACACATGTGCACCGCTGACCACCTACACTGCTTCTCCGACCCCAGAGACCACACCCCACTCCCCATTTCAGCACACAGTTCACTGGCCACTCCTGGATCCAACAGGATGGCTTTGTTTACTCGACAGGTGGGGGTGGGGACACCTCAAACTCTTCCCCCTGTTAAACTCCCTTCCTCCACCCAAACGTCATACACACACTCAAGTACAGCCTGAGTGTATGCAAGCGTTCAGTCACAGAAGAGTTGGGCTTCGGCTTTTCTGGATTTAATTTACTTTAAGACCAACAGTTAGGCAGGTAGCAACAAGCGCAGAGTCCCGCCCAGGGCATTGAACACCCAGCTTAACTGAAGCTGATCGGCACACCTACATTCCTGAAGCTTGACTGACTGACTGACTGCAGTGGAAGAAATGGACAAATACCACTTGACTCTGGAAAACAAATCAATAGGTATCCTTGGTAACGTGTCATGGGAGAATACAAACAGACAAGAGATTAACAAGTCTGACCTCAGCCCCTTCATGAGTCTCAATTTAACATGAAAATTAAAACAAAAGAAATGTTTTGCTGGTTCAAAAGTTGCGAATATATACATGACATGTGCAACTTGACATCGGGGGAAGTTATTAGGTTGTCACAGACGACTAATTAGGTCTCTTTGAAAAGGTGTGAAATTGGAGCTTGACGCACAAAACGCAGCAAATCACAGCCATTAATTCAGATAGTTACAAATATTTGCCTCTCTGCCTGCTCTTCCAGGCAACTGGACAAACACACTTCACTGTCAGAGTTAACCTTTAAACACAGCGCTTAAGTCGTTTGCTCCTCTCCCCATCATTACAGTATGTAAGCCCTCTTAATTTAGCATTGCGAGACTGCCAAATGCATCCCCATTACAGCCACTAACTGCTTTAATGCTACTTCTTTAAGCTGCGTCTCTGAGAGACCAATAAGCAGGCCTGGGTCAGGATAACACAGAGATAGCACGGGGACTGTGTTATGCCACAGCCGCCCCTCTGTAAAACAAACTGTTATCATGTGTTCTTTGCAGTCACTGGTGATTTCACTTCACCTACTTTTTGACTGAACTACAAAAACCTCAAAGAAGGCAAAGTAATTGCTGTGCATGTGCACACGAACTGAGGTTCACACATGAAAAACACTGGAGAAATAAAATACCCGAAATAGAAATTCCAAAAGGACTCTTTGGACTTTTTTTGAATGCCATCCAAACTCACAATTCCCCCACATGTTTTTCATTTGCTTGGCCTAAAAAAAGTGCACTTCCTTATTTCTATCGAGCTGTAACTTTCTGTGCAGTGAGCAAGAGGGGGTATATAAAATGGAGCACTGAGCTGAGAAATAAATCAGCAGTCTTGCAGGTCTTACCTTGACCTTTGTGGGAGTCAATGCCTGCCAGAGTCTCTATGGTGACAGGCTGTGACTTATTATTCCCAGTCTGGGGATATTGACCACTGTCTTTGCTTTGGGACTGCTGAATTTCACTTTTGCCACTGCTTGGCTGGTCTTTCCTCCTGAAACGGTTTGCTATGAGCTGCCATATACTTTGTTCTTCCTGAACTGGTTTGGAAGTCAGTTTTGGTGGATGGAGAGGTACCTCCATTACCTTGACCTTCCCCCTGCTGTGATACTGAATGTACTGCATGCCTCCATCTTCCGTCTGATCACTGGAAGTTGAAATCTTTCTTCCTGTGAGGTACGAGAAGGGTTGAGGAGGCATCGTTGCCTCTTCAGCAGTACTTTTAGTCTGAGAGTACTCCTTTGACTCTACCCCAGGACCCAAATCCCTAGGACGAGTCCTCCTGATTCGCAGACTAAGACTCCGTCTTAAAGAGCTCAGTGTACTTCTTGAAGTATCAGATTTGTTGTTTTTGGGGGAAATTTTAGCATCTTTGTCATTTTGCTTTTCCTTGTTCTTCTCTTGAGAGGTTTTGCCAAACAGTTTCCGTCGTAAGCCTCCTTTGAAAAATCCCTCTCCTTCGCCACCTCTGTGGCTGCCACTCCTCTCGCTGTTTATCTCATCATCAGAGCCCCTCTTTTTTAGTTCCAGTACTGTCATACTGACGGGCCTGGGCTTCCAGCTCCTCTGGCGGACCCTAAGGTTCACCTCCGCAGGGCCTGATGGCCGTTGAGCCACAACAGGATTGAGGCCATCCACTGCTCTTAGCTCAGCCTTCCTGCTCCTGTGCTGGTGGCTGTCTAAACTTCCTGTCCATTTGCAGGATTCCTGGGCTTGGGGCTCTGGCAGAACTGCGACTGCGCCTGGAAGCATGCAAACGCTCCTGGGCCTTAGCAGCCGTCGTTCTTGTTCGGGCTGACGATCTCTTTGGACCTTGACCGGACCGTCATACATGCTCATCGTCCTTCTGCCGAGCAGGGCTTCATCCTGATGTGACCTTCGTAGCAGGGCCCAAGGCAGAGACCTTCTTCCTGGTGCACTGTCATGATTCCCATGAACAAGTCCTTTAGCCTGGATGGTGGCAGAGCACGATGTTGAGCTCTGAATGAGCTGCTCCTTGGCGTCTGGTTGAGCTGTTAGCAGTAAGGAGTTTCCTGTGTATTTTGAAGGTGGTTTAAAAAACTTGTCTGTCTTCATTTTTCCCGCAATCACCTCCTCCAACTCCTCCTCATCCTCCTCCACCACTACCTCCTCTCTATGCCTCCCGGCGCTACTGAGGGAGAGCCACCTGCTGAGCTCGTGCTGTGCCTTGCCCAACCTCGGGCTTTTCTCCATTTGGACTATACAAGTCATTTCTCCATTTGGCTGACAATTCCCAACCAGGGTGTGAGTGACCTGGCCCATTTCCAGCTCTGACACCGGTGCATCTGTATGTGTTTCTTTCAAGATTACAGAGACTTGGTATACAGTTATCTCCTGCTGCTGCTGTTCTATAGCTGTACTCCTTGGGGTCACATCCACGTTCCCACTGCTAAGGAAAAGCATCACACTTCATTCAGACGGATTCACACAATCATCCTCATTAACACACTGAAACCAGTGTGTTACATTCTGCCAGAGAGTTGAGATTCAGCTCATGAAGTCCTTCATTTGAAGACTAAATTCCTCTGCCAGGTATAATCTTTCACCTTTGACATGAGGAAAGAAAAAAAAAAAACAACTTCAAACAAGTTAGTTCAAAGCCTCGCTGCCACCTGCATCCTCTGGCTCCTTTCCTCAGCAGAATCAAACAGGCATTTAGATGGTAGCTGCTTTTTGCTCCGCTCTATTCTACCTGTCTCGAGCAAGTAGATGCACAGAAGAAAAACAAAACTTTAACTGCTGATTTTGCAACAAAGGCATATCTGTAACAGACACAAAAGTTACAGCTCAAAAAAACTGAATCATCCTTCTTCTTTGGCAAGTTGCAAACTGCGAGCAATCCCTGTTGTTGGCGGTGCAGAGAAACCCCTTAATCTCTGAGCTCTTGCCATGTAGAGCATGAGGGAGTGTGTCTCTGTTTGAACTTTCAGCTGCCTTCCAACCCCCGGGACACATGGAAAACAAGGAGTGGATCCCAAGGACACTGAACACGCCCTCATGATTTCACCAGAGTTGCTAACAGCCCCCGGAGGTATAAACAGACAAAAGTGAACACACAGGATCGAGATAAGACTCTGCTGATTACACACTGATATATACAGACTACAAGCCACAAGAAACAGCCATAAGTGGGCATTTTATTTGGATTGACCAATGGTAGAAGAAAAGAATAAACTATAAACTTTCTCGTATTTATTTAGACACTTGACTGATTCACCTAAACACATCAGCTTTGGGGATACGCTGCTTAGGTTTTAAACACTTTTACGGGGACGCAGAAGTCAAAATGTCTCCCTCGCTCCAGGATCTATGAGAATACTAATGCAGCACAGCCACGGAGTAACATGGGAGTACCCACACAACCACACACCAACCTTCCAGTGGCTCCCACTATACAGCCTACATTCAATGGGAGAGCTTAACTTAATTCCAAGATTGGCTGACAGCTATTTTTGTTGAGGAACTTGTTCTTTTTAAAGCACTAATGGTTACCATGGCAGAAAGCAGTACATTGGACATTATGTAAAATGGCATTCTCTGAATCTAAACATAATTACACATTCACTGCGTGGGCAGTCCTGCATCTAACTTCATTGAGAAAATTAGCACATTGAGCTACTGAGAACGCTGGCATTCGATTAAATGCAGAGAATAAAAAGACTGAGCAGCCTTACGTGGCCTATTCAATCTTCTGGTGCATTAGTGCAGCGTAATGGGCAGAGCTCATTTAGACAGCCATGCACCACAAAGAATCAAGGCAGATTTTACCCCCACAACTCTGCAGCACCCAGTGTGGTTAAGACTGGAACACTGCCCCTTTGTGGTCAACAAGAGAAAGCACACTGGAAGGGAAAATGTTCACTGGGCATGTACTGTTATCGGCTGGATAACCATTCAAAGCTGGTGTGATTTGCCTGGACAAAAAACATATATCTAAAACAGATGCATAATCAGAAGTTAACAACACTGCTTATGAGGAAAGAAGAATAACAACAACAACAACAACAAGTGGCCATTCCTTGAGTGCATCACTGTGGGGAAACCAGAATAACCGGGAGGCAGAAAGTTACAGCCCAACTGCTGCAGTTTGTGCCAAACGCTAAATCTCAACAGCATTTGACTTGAACTGATTTTGTTTTTTCGTAACGTCTCCCTAAAGTCCTCCAATTGCTATTGCCGTTGTGTGCCATCTACAGTACGTTTGATATTCCTGATATTTGAAGTGTTTCTTGGCACATTTCTTTCTCCCTTATGTCTCTTTATCAACTGACTCAGCGGTGTTAGAATGAAAACAATCAAAAGCATTTTAGATATTGTTACAGGAAACTCTAACCAAGCGCGTGCACCGCCAGAAAAATCTGAAGTGAGCAAGTACAGCAGCAAAGTTGAATCCCATATCAGGCTGTCAGAGGTTGTAATTTCGGCCTTTACCTGTGTCTAGGAAGCAGGGGTTTGAAAGGATGTGGGTCTCATCGTCGAGTAAACGGTCCTTTTCACTCCACTGGATCTCGTGCCGGTCTCGAGTTTGCTTGCGACTCCCGAAGCACATCAACATATTCTAGCTATAACCTCAGAGGCACTTTTCCGTGATATAACCAAAAAGAAACAAAGATATTTAGGTGCCTGAATCCACGTTCAGATTATTGATCATCTTTGATTCATTGCGCCACTCCTGGGTTTTTATCTTCCTTTGCTTCTTTCAGACATTTCTGTTGACATCTGCAGCTCAGTTAGTCCCCAGTTTTTTTCTGTCCAGCATAGAAACCAAAAAAAACCTATTTTGTCATTTCTGGCACGCACTCCATGCCAGCCTGATATTGTGGTAACAAGCAGAAGCCGGAGCGGCTAATGGACAGTCCGAGGAGGCGGCCCAGAAAGGCCATGTGGTATCGCTCCCTTTGAGTCCTTTCCTTAATGCAGGTGTTGGTTAGCAGGGTCCTACATAGGAAGTCCTGATAGGATTAAAGTTAATCCACTATCCTGTTGTCTTTGTTGTGGTCCGGTCCAAAGGAAACCTGTGCTGCGGTAAATCCTGGCATTTCAAAGTGCTGACCAGGTAACAGAGCCTCTCTTGTGTTTAACCCTGTCCTGCAGCTAAATATTTCTCCGTCTTGAAACTATATCTTGATGGAAGGTGGAGGGAAAACCTTTTCTGAAAAACTGGATTGGCATGTTCTGAGGTTTCAGAATTACCCTCTGCGTCTGTATCTCCCTGTGTGTATGTGTACACATCTGCCTGATTGTAAGCGGAGGTCATACTGTGTGTGTTGGCCGTTTATCTCATTTCTGTGCGTCACCTTGTCAAACACAGGCGTAGCTGTTTTGCCAACACCCCGACCTGAGTTTCTCTTTCAATTTTTCTTAGGCTACATTCCTTAGTCGTTCAGCAACAGAAAGGTACGCTCTGTACTTTTGCAAGACAATTTTCTCGCCATGCGATTATTATCTCATCTATAAGCTACGTTTGGAATCTTTCTTTGTCAGGTTAACATCCCAAAAAACCCCTTTGGTACTTTTCCAGCATCCCATAAGACGACATTATATTTTAAATGTGTCACAAATACAGCGTGCACATCATCTCTACAGTACTTTCATTTTTGTTATTATGGCGGCATCAGAATTTAATTCAAAGCAGGCATCATTATAAAATTTGACTGGACAATCTCGTCAAATCCCTAATTAGACTGCCTGTTGGGGTTTTCGCCTTCACTTTCTAATCGAATTCAATCAAGGCTTTTGCCAGTCAGCAGTATTTCTCTTCATATTAGATCATTTGACACAATATACCACATTTCCAGTGGGGGGCAGTCACGTCGCTAAGGAATTGCATCCTAATTATAACATTATATCAGTTACATTAAAATAACAAAGTATTTCATAACACAAAGAAAACTTTCAAAACTAAGAAGCTTCACTCAGACTGGTCTCTGTGGCCCTGTAAGCCCGGGGTAACTAAGAGGCTGAATTGGGAAGGCCTTTTTTTTTTTTTTTTTACAGCAACATCACTTATCTGGAAGACTCAAGCAGTTTTGGGGCTTGTGATGATGTCTGGATAACCATTAGCTGGAAACACACACAGACTCACACACACATAACGGAAATGTCTCAACAGCAGACATAGCAGACAGTCAGAACTAGTGTGTTTATATAAGACGCAGACACTATGTGCGACAAACACTGGTGCTGTCTAGCAGATTGCATGATGCATTCAAGCCACATGAGTAAAGCTTACTAACTCCTCGTCAGTATTAGAACATGAGTCAGTGTGAGGAAGACGGCCGCGTACATATGTAAACTCCTTGGCGGAGACGGTTTGCTTCCTCCGGCAAACAGGGTGACAGGAAGAGAGACTGAAGGCGGCCTCCCGACTTATTATAATTAGCACTCGGCAGGTAGCAGGCTGTAGCCCAACTCTTCTCGAATATGGTTTTTTGCTGACCTCATTCACACATCAGCACAGCTCAAGCCTCAGGCATCCGGTATTCTCCAGCATTACGTATGAGGGGAGAAAGGAGAAAAAAAAACAAAACTCCAGTGTTGTTTGCTTTCTAAAAAACACAAATACATTTATTCAGAACTTTTCAAACTGAGCTCTGTGTGACAAATTGGTGGCAAAGTTTGCCACAGTGACTAACAAGCTTTAATGAGAACAGAAATGTTCATGACTTTTCATAGGTGTTGATGTCACGCTTTAAATATAGCCTCGTGTGAACATGTGAATGTAATATATTGCTCAGGAAGCGCAGCATGGAGAAACAGGAGAAAATTACTCAGAGCTATCAGAAATACCCCTTGATTGAAGAGATGTTTGCCCTCACTGGAGAGAGTCAGGTACTGTGATTATCATCATCATCATCATCATCATCATCATCATCATCACAGACGAAACACAGGAGCTCGGGATTGCTAATTGACCTCATGCAAGACTGCCTGAGGCTCTAATAACAAAGGAATCCTGGTGGCATCTTCTGGATTTCCAAAAAATGCAAGAAAAAGTGCTGTGCTCTTTTGATAGAGAAAAGGGAGAAGGTTGGGGTGTAGTTTGGGTTAATACAAAAAACAATTCTCAGAGCACTCGTCAGAATAACGCCATCACCGGACACTTTATTAGGTACACCTCACAAATAGGGAGGACTCCTGTTTTGCCTTCAGAACTGCTTTAGTTCTTCATGGCATAAATCCTGGAAACACTCGTCAGACATTCTGATCATATCAACATGATAGCTTCCCACAGTTGCTTCAGATTTGTCAGTTGTACATCCCTAAGATGCTCCATTGGCTTGAGATCTGATGTCTGTGGAGGCCATTTGAGTACATCGAACTCATCGTTATGTTTAAGAAACTTGTTTGAGATCATTCGAGTTTTGTGACACTGCGTGTTATCCTGACCAGAAGCAGCCATGAGAAAATGGGTACACTGTGGTCATAAAGGGATGGACATGATCAGCAACAATACTCAGGTAGACTGTGGTGGTGAAAAGATGCTCATTTGGTACTAAGGGGCCAAAAGTGCACCAGGAGAATATCCCCACACCATTACACCACCAGCCTGAACCATTGATACAAAGCAGGATGGATCCATGCTTTCATGCTATTTAATTCTGACCCCACCATCTGAATGACACAATGAGATCCATCAGGCCAAACAACAAATTTGTAATCTGTCATTTTCCAATTTTGGTGAGCTCATGTAAACTGCTGCCTCGGTTTCCTATTCTTTGCTGACAGAAGTGGAACCCGTGTGGCTTCCTTCAAGATCTTAGTGATAACTGTATTCAAATCAGCTTAGCTGAAGCTTTAGCATTTAAACGTAACGTGCTGCCAGTTGACCTGGTTCAGAAAAAAGAAAAAAAAGACTGAACATGGCAAGACTGGTTGGAACAGTTTCCAAGCGACCACTTGTTTTAAAAAATATAAGGCTGAACAAGGATTTATTAAAACATGGGAAACTTAAGGTTGATAACACCAATTTTAATCTTTAATAAAATTGGATGATTGCATTTTAAACTATGTAGCTCCTTAAGCGTATACACAGGGCAGACAAAGCATGTAAACCTGAACTGAACTCTGTGCCTGTAAGGTGAATCTTCTGTAATATTACAGAAGCAGAAACCAGAAATCAGTACATAGTGACTGAAGTCAATTGTCTTTAAATTCCCTGGCTGACTCTCAAGTAAACCAACCCGTTTAAAATCTGGGCTTTACCTCAGTGATCATGAAAACAAGATTTTAGCTGGCAAGAATGTGTCAGTAAAAACAAGCAATTTTGTTGGTTTTAACCTGGAGCTTTAGGTGGAGATGAGAAATGAGAACAGGTTCCAAATTGCCCAATCCTTCAAAATTATGTCCTTCCAAGCTTATCAGCTCCGTTAATCATCACTGGCATGATTTCCAGACAGTTGCATATTGCAAAATAATGATGCCAAACTCATAGCAGTCAGTTTTCACACAGCTGCACGTCTTTCTTTCTACTGTTTCCACGCTGTATTTAGATCTAGAGATAATAACAGTTGTGCTAACACTAAAAAACCCCTCTGTAGACCCAATTTTGCTCTACACAGACCAGGAGTCAGTAGGGCAACTGGGGGAGAAAATGGGAACTATATCAGTAACATCTCACATATATAACCTTTACTGGCTATGCAAAACTCACTACTATATGAGATTTGCAGAGCAATCAAATAATCTGGAAAGCAATCAGGAGATAATACAGCCTTGAGATCACAGGAATCAGTATCCAGGGAAGGTATGGGGGGATTTATTCAAGCATGAGTGAAAATGAAAACCAGTAATCATAGTGTAACTGTTATTTTTAAGATTGCTTCGGTGCATGCTCTCACATTCTTTTAATGCAACAGATCTTTTTAATACAGAAGTATTTCCTGACTGATTATGCCACTCTTGCACAAGGACAAGTAAGCGAAACCGAAAAATTAAATGAAAAAAAATCTGTCCCTCGAATTAATTATTGCCTTAACAGTCTTAAGGGGGAATTATTCTGGAGTGTGAATATTCAGGTCTCTGTGTGGCACATTCAGCACTCGGTGGCTTCCCTCAAAAACCACAAATAAGATCTGCAAATCCTCAACAAACATCTGCAGAACATCTAATAAAACCTACACAGAAACACAGGTGAATACTGCATACAGCTCAGGACTAAAACAACGTGTTCCTCCCCTAAAAAAATATTGTGCAACAGTATTTATTCCCAAGCAAGAATCAGCCACGGACACAATGTAAACAAACAGTTTGAGAGGGATATAAGCCGATCTGTGCACGTAAAAACACACAAACCTCCGGGCACAAGAAAAAAAACATATATCTATATATATATGCAAACAAGCGCTTCGCCCAGGTGATTACACAGTGCTGCTAATTACACAATGACCTGCCAATTTTGAAAAAGACATAAATTTACCAGACCACTTTCACCCCACCACTCCTCTTTTCCCCACATCGATGCTGAATTAATATCTGCAAATGAATTAAGTCAAGAGAATCACACACAGAAGGGGCTACAGACAGCAAGGAAAGTTTATGATAATTATGCTTGCAGTAGTGGTATTGAGCGTGGGTGGAGAGCTTTTTAAAATTCAGCTGCACTAGCGACGAGCATACGTCACCATTGCTCCACTGCAGAGAAAATGATAGGTTCGAGGACGTCTGTGGGAGGCTGTGAAAAAATTCCAGACGCTTCTGTCTCTAAAATTCAGGTTTTGAGAGCGAGCGCTTGTGCGTTTGTATAGCGTGTGTGTGAGAGAACGACGGAGACAGAGAATGCAACAAGATTGAATGGGGGAGAGAGGGACAGTGACAAGAGTGTGTATTAGTTGCGTAACCTAAGCTGTATAAGCCCTAATTAAAATGTTTGACATCCAAGCTGCTCACTGCTAATTTTCTTGTTCCCTTTGACAGAAAATAAAACAGTACCAGGGATCAGTGTTTGTTTGCTGTGTGTTTATGTTTTGTATCTGCAAGTCTACTGTATGTGCATGGGGGCATGAATAGGCGGGAGACTTGACTTTTTGAGTTTCGTGTCATGTAATCATCACAGCCGCCCCTGCCAGCTAACATACTACTGGCCATGTGATGCCACAGGGAGTAATTCACTGTGCAGAAAAGATGAGGTTTGCACACTTGGCAGAAGAGAATGAAACAAGTGCGTGCAGGAAAGGTCAGCCTGGAATTCACTAACTGGGCATGAGCAGGGAAACACGGAGGCAACATACTGGTTTGCAGAAGATGACAAAATGACCACTAAGAAGACGTAGGAGGAAGCTGTAGAGAGATGCACATTTTTTGTTGTTTTTTGTTGTTTTGTTTTGTTTTTTACAGGCAGATCTGTGTGGGCTGGTGGCTCCCAGTCCTCCTCCTCTCCACATTAGTTTGCAAACCCCCGCTTACTTCTGGTATCATCTTTTCATACTTGCCTTCGAACTTGCTTTTATCTAATAGCTTTGATGTGCTATTGCACATATTGTGTAATCTTTATTGAAATGTGCAAGCAGCAGCAATATAAGCATTATTTGGAGTGTTATTACATAAAGGCGATCCTCAATGATCTTTTTTGCGAAGCTGATAAGAGATATGCTCGCTTTTAGTGAATTAATCCACTCAAAATAGCGAGCCGCGATGGCTAGGATGTGCAATGATTCGCTGACATCTGTGTGAGCTAAACTGTTGCTTAATAAAAAAGAGGTCAGAGGTAGGGCACGGTTTGTGAGAAGCAATTTAAACAGAAAGAAATCCTTTTAATCAAGCTGTGTGGTCTTTTTTTTAAACTTGGAGTTGGACTATATTTGGATCATCACTGGATCATCTTTTCCCTCAGTTTTTTTTTTCTTTTTCTACTAGCAGCAAAATGTAATTTGTCATGCACCATCTGGCTTTCAGCTTCATTCTTGTATCTCACTGGCATCCTGTTGCAGCAACCCTGCAGTTGGAAAAATAAATGGAGCAGCCAATCGCAGCTGTCATCTTGCTAAAGCACAGTAAAGCAACTCGAAACTATTAGGAGACTTTTACTTTAGTTCCGATTGCAATATAACTGTTTTCTTTATCTTTCCATCTTCACAAGCTAGTAATTGTGCAAAATACGTAAGTGGGCCATATTTCTTTCTGCTGCGTTACCACAGAATCTACAGTATATTGTCTGATTCTGTCGAGTCTTTTCACTCCTTTTCAAGGTTTTTCTTCCTGTGCTGTTCCAAAAAGAGGGCCAAGAATAGCGACACATTCGGGCACAAGCTCCCATGTAATTTCCCACGCCTTTTGTCTCCGTTCCTGTGCCGCCCATGCATGCTGAAACAATAAGCTGGGAGCTTCGTTATGAAGCTGACAACAGCGCCTTTAAAAAACATAATTAATTAAAAAAAAAACAACAACAACCAAGAAGTCAGGAAGGATACAATCATACCTACAAGTGACCCGTCCTCATGCACGCCTGTGAAGCAGCTAATAGGGGCATTTATTTGTTTTGAATTGAGTTCATGAACCCCAGGTTTGCAAAATAAAAGCTGCATGTGAATAGATTCGGTGCTGCTGGCTTACAGCATACAGTTACGCAATTTGTTTTCAACAGATAACGGCTCCAGAATTCTGACGCACCGTCGATTTCTGCATTCAGTGTGGGATTAATTGTTGTTATGTTCGCCTAACTAGCATATCTGTGACTGATGAGAATCTCATATCTTCAGCCTGTGGAAAAGCCATGGGAGACAAACTTCTACAGGTGACTGAAAATTAATTCCCACTCCAGCGGCTCCAGTTTAATGGCACTCAGTCGAGTGAATGCCATTGAAACATGCTTACTAACATCCATCAAAGGCAGTAAACGTTTTGAACCTCTATCAGAAATGACAGACATTCAGTATTCTGGAGGAGAACGCGTCCTCACCCAGACAGCCAGACACAGAGGCTTAGTTCCAGCTCAGCTGCTATCTACAGGGGCTGAATGACAAAGAAGTTGAGGACACCAGTGAAAACATCTGTATCGTACTTGGTGAAGTTTCGTGACAGCTCTATTAGTGCAAGTCAATATGGAGCTGTGCATCTCCTTGTGACATTTTTAGGTCCCCTTAACATAATGGCCTATCATCTTGTCCCCGACAGGTACACTGAAGGAGGAAACACTTCGCTGTGCTATTTGCTTCTGTCCAGCATGGTGTGGGCACGAGCAGCAGGCCGAAATGAATCACAAAACCTGACCTGATTAGACTTGACATGGAGACACTGAGTAATGGTGCCCAAACAGTGTTTCCTGCAATTTGGCTCTCCAAAAAACTGAGGCCTGCTGGAGGGCTTTTGTTACAATGTAAGCCAAATCTGAAAATGGCAGGAGAGTAATGGACTAGCTAGGACACGCACAACGGCTTTGCTTAATCACGGAAACAACGGTAATATGTCGCACACACATAAGCTCAGCACTTTCCCCCCCGTTTGTCAACTTCTGACGGTTCTCATGACCGCAGAGAGCTCGATGCGAAGCTTCTGTGCCTCCATCTGATATTTTACCGCAGCGCCTTTGTCGGGTATTGACACAGACGAGGTGGAACAAAAACACGTAAAAGCTTGAACGAGAGACCTTTTAAAAATCACCGTCAAATGAGCGAAACAGAAAGTGCACAGAAGCAGCACTGATCAGTTTTTTTATTACTTTGATTTTTTGGGGGGGGATTTTCTTTTTAAGAGGGGCAAAAGGCTTGTGAGATATCATGTGAACAGACCTGCGGGCAAAATATAAAATGTACTTGGAATTTATATTAACTGATCACACTTCTTCGGGCTTACATCCAAACCACAGATTGGATTCTTTAAAATGCTGACAAGTGGTCTTTATTAGACATGGGGGACTTCTCTCTTCTGGATGTGTCACAATCTAGTCAGTTTAATGGAGGAACATACTGTAGCTGCTGTACCAAAGAGATTAATTTAATAACTTCTGCACTTCTGTGGAGAGTGTCCAGGCAGACAGCTGCCACAGAAGTACAGTTGAGACCTTGAAACATCCATGGGAATGATGCAGTCATCATCTCTCCGCTTTCACTGCTGAGACGTCAACATCGTGTTCTTCGCCAAGCCAGACTGCTACTGACGTTAGGCGTAGCCTGCCCTAATATCAGTAACTGAGCCATTTGCTGAAAATTTTAGCGCCCTCTCACCTGTAACAAATTATTAAAAGCCAAGAAAATTGCATCTAAATTGCAATAAATGGCCATTTAATGAGCAAGAGTGAACAATGTTGCACTTGAGATGCCGATCTAACCCGTTTTAAACATTTCATTTTCCAGAGTCCTCTTGAATCCATTTAACAGAAAGCACCTTGTATGCAGAGCATGTACAGTGTGCATTATTATTCAACACTATGGCCTCATTGAGATTTGAAGTGTCATAACCTCCTACACCTCCAATCCATGCTAACTTTTCAGCAATTGATTTTTTTTCCTTGCCACTAAGGTTTAATGTGTTTCGATATGATAAACACACTGCCACACATACACACTCCACACGCACGCCACATCTTCCTTTCTGTACTCCAAAGTGAAATAAGCAGGCTAATGAGCTGTGAATTTTAGGTTTAGGCTACAGGAACACAATCCTCAGCAGCAGAAATGACACAAGAATGTGATCTCCTTCTGGTTCTTCTCCACCTCCTCCTCCTCTCTCCTTCTGCATCTCTTCATCCTTAACTCAGTCCTATCCGCCCACAATCCTCCATCCCCCTCTTGTGCTTGCTGAACACTGCATCAGCAGAGTCCCTAGCAGAAGGGAGACCTGTTCTTTAACTGGACCATTACAAATACCTGCTACCTCAAACCCTCCAAGATGCATCAGCCTCATCCGCACTTCTGGGAAGATGCAGCTCTTTAATGCGATTCTCTGTTATGCAATCCTGCGTGATAAATAACTGCAGACACTCTGAGATTAATGAAATTCAGGGGAAGCCCCCCCACACCACCCCACACACACACAGCCTGATCTCCAGTATTAGCAGAAGATGACGGCTCTGCTATTTTTACTCAGGCATCTCCATAGGTAGTTTCTGAGGTCACATGGCGGCCCACCCCTAGGAGAAGCACACTGCTGCAGTGCACTATTTCTGGGCTCCCAGCAGGAAGAATCAGGTATGAGAGAAACCTGCTGAAAGGTGCCATAGCACACCACTGTTTCAGGGCCGATGATGGAAAGCTACCACATGGTGCAAAAAAATAACAGAGATCCCAAGCCTCATTCCCTTCCTGTCTTACCTCTGCAGCAACAAAGGCAGTTTAAACAGTTGGGAGTCAAGGTCAGTGCTTGGGGATCAAAAGGTAAAGGCGCGTGAAGCCTGCTGTCGCTTTTCTCTGATAGGCCCTTTTGTCTGTACTGAGTCTGAACCGACTGCCTGGTCACTGCTGGTGCATGCCAATGAGATGAGCACAGCCGCAGTGTCAGGTTTTGCGCCTCTTCAGAGTGACAGCTGCAGGATGGCTGGCATATCGCTCGCTTTTGCCTCATCTACAGTTTTGTTGTAAAGACACAGGGCTGGTAACGTTCAGAGAGCTGGTGAAGCTGGTCAGGAATAACAATAGAAAAGGAGAGAAGGCAGCGAACTACTGAGTAGATGTGTATTGTGACAGATATCAAAAACAGTGTGGTTTACTGTTAAATGCTAACCATTACTTCAGTCATATGCTATGCTTTTTGGGGGGGGGTTGTCACTGACTTCCTGTCCCTTTGGCTTGTGGCCACTTAAAAAGAAGGTATGGCTAATTGCAAAACCTTGTGACCAGTTGCTGTGTAGCAGTTGTGACCAGCTCAACAACTGTTTATCCCCATGCTGCCAATCACATCTGAGCCTAAAATTGTGGCCTAAAATTAAGTTAAAAACTTAATTAAGTTAAAAACTTAATTTTAGGCCACGATTCTTGTATAAGATATATGCTTGTACAAGTTTTCGAATAGAAAGCCTTGATTGTTTGAGTCAGTAACAGATTCTGTGACCCACTGTGGATAAATTGAGTGCAAAAAGTCTGTTTCTTTCTTTCAGGCAAATTCCTGTCAAAGATATAAGCAAACTAAAAAGCATGCAGTCTTGGAATTTAGGACATTTGAGGAAATGATGCAACAGGAAAGAAAACATACTCAAAATTAAATGAGCTCCACTGAAATTATTATAAGCTACAACACAAAAAACTGGGTTTCCCAAGGAGTGTGTAACAAACAAGTCCACATCCTTTGATGTTCTTCCTTTGTGTTGGTATGTAGTCAGGCACGCTGACGCAGACTACCTAATGGAAAGAGCGCCATCAAACAGATGATTAAAGCACCTGAAAGCCAATAAAACTGCTGACGCTCTAATAGAAAACAAGCTGAAAGCGTGCATTTTCATATCAGTTGTGGCAAGTGAATGAGAAGAACGATGGTTTCCATTAACTGATGTGCATTTCATTGATGATCGGTAGGAACCACGCGGCCCTCAGCGTATTTCATCATTATCCAACCTCCCAGTGAACATCTACATGCATGCATGCAGGTGACATCACTGCTTTCATCTTGCACTGCCATCGGGTGATTATCTCCACGCTGCTGCTGTCAAAATGAATGATTATTTTAGTGATGGTCATTTTTATGTGCTACACCAAGGCACGGGGTGATCAGAGAGATTTAAAATTGATTTTATTGTTATGCATAAATTCAAGAAGTGATGATCTTGTGGGTTCACAGCGGCCGATATGAGTTTTCTCATGAATCACCCTGACACAGTCCGCTGCAGTCGCAAATTAAATTCCATCTATTCAAAGAATTATCTTGGTGTCCGGCGTGGAAATTATAAAAAACAAAGATACACAGTGCAATTAACGTAAATGAAAATCAGAATGGTGCGTATATGTGTGTGTGTTTGTGTGTGTGTGTGTGTGTGAGGGAATCAGCAGCACAGAAAATATTTACATGAACCAAGAAACTGTATATGGCGTCGATCTCTATGGCGCTCGAATGGCAAATCATCATCATCCTGTGTAAACTGTCTAAGGAGGTAAATACATGTTTGCACATGAAATACTTGACAGATAAGCAGCTGCTCTCGGGATTCAGTCTCATTTGTGCTGGCTTTCACTTTCTCTGTGCTAAGTAGACTTTGCTTTCAAAGCACACACTGAAAAAGTCATGACACACGCACATTCGGCATGAAACAAACACCACAGAGAATGCATTACTTGCACAGAGGCCGTACTTGCCGGCATCCTGTGGGGCACTGACCGCAAATAAACTCTCTTGACTATTCTGAAGTCTATTCTATTAATAAAAATATGTGGGAGAAGCGCTGCTAATTATCCTCTTTACATATAAACAGCTGCTCAGTGCACTGTAATCCTATCGGTGTGTCCATATCTCCTAATGGTCCGGCAATGACTCATGCTAGAACACATCTACGGCTTATCCATCTATCAAAGTATTCATGAACCTCACTTTACTTGCATGTCAGGCGCCTTTATACATGTTAGGACTCGGATACTCTGACTTATTTTATGCCTTATCATCAGAGGAGACGGTCACATGATTCAGAGCTGCTGTGAAGACCATCAGCGGTGCAATGCCGTGAATGCTGTGAAGATGTAATGATGTTTTAATTGATTTCTTCACTCTGTCTGTCCCTATATGCCTTCTGACTTCTCAATGAGCATCTCAGCCATCAAAATGCAGGGCGTCTTGAGGCAAAGTCAGCACAGTCATTTAAAGCTCCTGTCATAAATGCTGAATTACCAGAGAAAATGGCTGAAAAACTTCCGGATCCGGAAAATTCCAGATTCCAGAATATTAAAAGGTTGGAAAAGGATGTTCCCATTCATTCAACCAACCAAACCTACATGGTAAAAAAGGCAATTTAGCCAGACGAGTGATAAAGGGAATTATTGTAACAGACTCTTCTTTTTTTTTTTTTGAGGAGGGTACTCCATCGCCTGCTAGATCCAGAGATAATAACCCGAACACAATAATGCCTTTGCACTGCGTCTGGAGAAGGGACAGCTGCAGAGTAAATAAATGGCTAATCTGACTTTAGCCAACGACTGAGCGCAGCCTTGACACAATAAACGAAAGAGATTGATGTCAATCCCAGCATAAGCTCTGCCCACTTAGTGCAGGGCACAACACAACAGACACCCTCATTTTCTGCAAACCCCCCACCCCGGTGCTGGTGGGTAATACTGCTTGTTGCAGTGATTCTGCTGCAGTCTGGCTTCACTTTGTCCTTTATTTCTCTGTGAGATGAAATGTGAAAAGAGCGCTTTCACACCAAAGGTCAAAACCTGCCTCAGTTGTTGTGTATGTGGTGACAGAGCCTCACCACAGGGGGCCACTGTTGCTATATAAAAACCAAATACACTAGACAGACTATAATAAAAAATATATATATATTTAAAGGCCCTTTTAACCCAGAGTGACAGGAGATACAGAAAGAAACAAAGATGACCTCTGACACACATGGCATATTTTTTACTGCATGTGTGTATTAGGGTAAACCCATCTGAATCTACCTAAAAGAAATTCCAGATTCCTGTGCAGCTACTATATTACACATGCATGGGTGAGATATGTTAAATGTGTCCACACAAGAGTGAAATCTGCCAGGTCGCGCTGACTGTGGACAATCCACCACCAGTGTGCACTGAGAGGTTGGAAGACGGATATTACATAAGGAGCTCATCAGTGGGGTAGTGGCCCACGCACAATGCATCCTCAGTGGAATCTCTCACTGTTGATCAGCCTCTCACTCAAAGTAAGAACAAAATGGCTGAGGTGACAGCCTGAGGGGGAAAAAACAGTGCAGAGGCTAGAAATTCATGTGAATAATTAGCTCCTAAAAAGAGGCTACTTAATGCAAATGACCTGGGTGGCTGTATGATTGAGGAGAAATGGCTGCTGACATCCCCATAAGCTAAATGTATTTATACAGACGAGATGCTATCAGGAGGGAATACTAATTAGGCTCTTACTGCAAACAAAAACAACACTTATGCACTGGAATAACAAATATATACCCGTGAAAATAGCTGTTTATTTCATGCTAAACCACTACCTGTCTTATAGCTAAGGGTATCATTTTGCAACACAACTGTAAATAAACACCAGAGTGGGGGTCAGTGGAGTCCTCGCTGCGGTTAGAGCGCACAGTAATGTGCAAACCACAAGACCTCTGACCTTTAATAGGGAGCTTTGAATTTCTATTCAGTGGTTTTTGCTGGAAACACTGCTGCATGCCTAGGTTGTCAACACTGAAAGTGGTGAGACTACTGCAAGGCAATTCAAGGCTGATTATTCTCCAGTGTGAGGATTTGTTGTTTTCATTGTCTCACTTTACAGTAAACCAGAGCTGCAAATATTAGCTGATTACATAGCTTTTCAAACAATAGAAGACTCATTAGCTTTGCCAGATGTGTGTAATGTGTTGCCTTTGCTGCAAGTAGGTGATGATCTGATGCTTTTGTATGTCATCTCTGAAGAGGTTTTAGATCACAGGACTTCATTGGAGATCAATAGGTTTCAATATTGCCAGGATAATCTTGACATTAGTTTGGAATATGGACCAGTAATCAAAAAATAAATAAGCATTTCTTATTCTGTTTTCTAGCTCAAGCTCATGACTAAAAAGTCTGATGTTAAGAGGCGCAGTACGTGACTTTTTAAAGCTGCATCCAGAGAACGCGGCAATCAAAAAAAATCGAGGGGAGGGAGTCCCCATGACTGTGCCATTTTCACAAACAGCTGTTGTGGGATACAAAGGCAAAGGTGTGGACTCCCAGGATGCCGCGCTGCCGTGACCCTCCTCATTTCTCTGCAGATGGACGCGGGTAGACACCACTGTCAGATGATGAGCTCTGCTTTAAGCCCCCGTGCTGCATGTGCTGTGTGCCAATCGGCTGCCTCCGCTCTCGCCGGCCCACAAACCCCTATTGACTCCACGCCCACTTGCCCATCCATCGCACAGGCAACCAGTTGCCTAGGCAACCTCAAAGCCCTCGTGCCTGTTTAAGTGTCAAGACAAATTCTGTTTTACATTTTACTTGCACAACACTTCATTTTTCATTCATCCGTTCATTCATGATTTTATTTCCACATCTGCCTGTTGCTTTTTGTAAGCAAAACCTGGTGCTCAGACTTTAACCCCACAGCATCCTGATAAAAGTGAAGAGAATTTTTGAAACAGCCAATTAGATGCTGACTTATATCAGTCATGAGATGATAAGAACTAAAAAAAAAGTGGCAGCCTTTAGTCTTTACAAAGTAGGCCATGAGCAGCGAAAAAAAATGATTAAGATCATCTTGAAATAGCTCAGATGGATGAGTATAATCTGAATTCCAATTACTATGTGCTTGTTTCCATCAAAGCAATTATTATATGTGCAAAAATGAAGCTGGAGTGAAACACAGCCAAAGTCATGATCAAAATCAATTATCAAACAAAAACAACTAAGCAGGCAGATATTGGCATAATTGCAGTTACATAACAGGAGTCTGATTTTTTTTTTTTTTCTTTTGAAAGAGGGCGTCTTATTGAGCTCTTAAGTATTGGAAATAAAACCACTCAAACCAAGAGTTTGCTGTAGACTATACACTCTAACAACTTGCCGTAAAAAATAAAATAAAGGAATTCTGGGCATTACCATTCCCAGTTAACACAGTTCAATTCTTTCAGCTCCTACATCATGTGGGAAAAATCACATTGCATCATATTTGAATGACTTAAGTCACACACAGAAGCAGAATGTCCTGGTTTAAATGTGACCCTGACACAATCTGTGCAAGTTTGTAATTAGTACTTCTTGTCAACTGTTGATGGACAGATGATGAGCTAAAAATATAAAGTAGTATCACAATGGTTCAGTTCCAATCTTAATGCTGCATTTAAACTGTGACTGTTCTGGATGTGTGACGTGATTTCTAAGAAGTTACAAAGAAAGAGTCCAATTAATCATGTCAGGCTCAGGTGTACAAATGTTCACATGTTGAATGCAGGAGCATTCCCATAAGGTTAAGTGTTTAAGAGCAAGGGAGCCAAAAGCTCATTGTCGTGACAATACCGGCCTTAATTTTTAACATGAACTAAAAATATCTAGATATCATTGCTACAGCAATGCCACACATTTAACTCCCCTTCCAACAACAAGACAACAAGACAAGCCCGGGCATGTCTGAGAGCAAGAGCTGTGTCACACTGCCATTACAATTTAATACCTAAAATGGGAGCTACTAAATATAATGGCGTGTCATTACTGTTGCACTATAATGCTGCTGCTGCATGTGCTAACATCTTGTTTCAATAGATTCACACTTCAAATTATGTGATGCATCATCAATGACAGAAACTGACTGGAAAAAAAGGATGGAAAATACTCTTAATTTACTGACACTTTTAAATACTGGTGCAAGCATCAATAAAATGCACATTTTCCTGAACTATCTTGATATAATATTTAGGCTACAACGCCCACAAGTTCAGGGTACTCGGACAAAGCCGAGGCACCGTGTTTGCATAGTTCCAGATTACTTTAGTACATCAATAAAAATAAACAGTTTTTTTGTTGTTGTTATTTTTTCACATTACAGCAAGAACAGTAAATAACATTATGAAACCAAGATAATAGCACAGTACTGTATTGGAATAAGATAGGTGCACAGTAAAATAACAGTTTAACACCAGAAAATCTAGCTGCCAGTGTTTTACCATAATGCAATGGGGAATTACAGTTTAATGCTTTCCATAAACTTGTACACATGATAAATGAGATTCTCTGGCTAGCTATTTACATTTAAATGACCTTCTAATGTCTAAAATCTAAGAACATTAAAAGAGTATTAGGTTAAATTTCAATTCACATTTAATCCACTCTGCTGCGATTTCTGCACAGTCACCCATCAACTAGCTCCCCACTGCAGCCTTTGCTCCACACCCAGTTTGACTGCTGTGCAGCCATCCAACTAATCAACACCATTTCCCCTCTCTCTATCAGAAACTAAAGTGTGTCAAGAAATTGGAAAAACGTCTTTCTGCTGTTTGACTTTGGGTGAGACCAAAAGAACAAAAGAGCAGGCAGAAAAGATACACAATCACAAGCAACATTCAGCTCAGCCCAGCTGCAATTGCATTCATCAATGCCATCGCACTGTCAAGAGGGGCGTGACACAAATAGAAAAACTCACTATGAGGCACATGCACAGACAACCACACACAAAACCCCAACTACACACACACACACACACACACTGCTGGAGGCTGATGCTGTGCTCATCAGTGTCACTGTTGCTGAGCCCCTCGCTGAACAATTCACAGCAGGAGCGCAGACGATGGAAGAAAAAGGATGCTTACATAAAGGCGAACATAGAAACAAAGGCTTTATGGGATGCAAACATCCCCTGGCATGAACAAACAAAATATACAGCATGACAGAGAAAATCACGAACACACTCAAACTAGAAATTGGCCCACAAACACAGCATCGATTAAAAAAACAAACTTCACGTTCAAATTTTTTAAAATAAAATAAAATAGAATGGAAAGTCTCGCAATCCACCTTTTTCCCTAAACGTGGACATACTACAAAACAAAAACCACAAAATGGCGCTGCAACTATCGGCTCAACAATTGCACATCCACTGCCCTAAAGACAAACAAGCACCATTATCAAGACTGTCTCAGTGTTTCCATGGGTGCTGGATTTCTTTATTCCTCATTTCAAGTCTACATTCAACAGAGCACTGCTGTCATGCTCTGTACAGCCGCCCACGTTCAACCTTGCAGAGTGCGAGAGAGAGAGAGATAGAGAGGGAGGGAGTTAGAGTAGGAGGGAGTACAGGAGAAAACCTTGCTTTCACAGTAAGACACCAACAATACATTATGGGAGGACAAACCATATTGCTCCATGCTGTTTTTCTTACAAACGACTACACGAACAAACAATACGCTCGCATATTATACACATCGAAGGCGGCGTGCCAGGCCTTGATTACTATCGCCCCGTTTGAGCGGCTGACTAGAGCCAGAAGGGAAATACGCAAACTCTAAATGTGTTCACCAATAGGTTATGTTTATGTTTTGTTTTTGGGGTTTTTTATGTATATACAGCGGGGAACACATTTGTCCTTCCTGAACTTCAGCAATTTTCTGGTTAATTAAATTAAAGGAAAAAGGAAACTCATTTTGTTTGAAATCCACTTCAACAGACTCAGGTACTGTTTATCCCTCAGGTCAGAACAACATTGATTTTCACGGGGGGGAAAGCGAACAACTCCAGCTTCCATGTTTTTCTAACGTAGCAATGCTCAAGAAACGCTGCTTTTTCTGTCTAGACAGAATTCAAACTCAGAATACTGCAGCAAGATTATGAAATCTGTTTGTGAAACGCGGCTTTCATAATTAAGAAGCAGCAACGGGGGAAACAAAGTGCGGTCGTGTTATGCAAGGCTATTTATTTTCCATATTAAAAATCTTAAAAGATCATAAACTGGTCTGATGGTGCAAATGGGGACATGAACTGTAGCTGCTACTGATGATAACAGCAAGGTTACATTCTAGTTTAGAGGAGGAGCCATGCGCTGATTATCACCTTAATCAAAAACTAAAAGTATGCCTCCACCATCGAGTCAGCTTGCACTTTACATCCATGCCTGTTCAGTCTTGACCTTTGACCTTTTTAGATATAAAATGTCATCAAATTGTCATTTTAGACTATTAGTGGATACATTCTGTAGATGTGAGGTCACAGTGAGCAAATCGGTTCATGATTAAGTCCAAGTAAATTAATTTACATTTGCCAACCAACCTAAAATGCATTTCTTTGGACTACGACAAGAAAACCAATTAGCATGACAGAACTCACAAAATATACAAACACTAGATAAAAAGGCCCCACCCAGGTAGTGGATTAAAACCCAGTCCTAACCAATGCACGACCGTAGGAACTGCGGGTCAGATAGGAGCAAACAATGCTAAGCTACCATTGTGACTGAACACCTTCAAGTTCAAATCCTGCATAGACGCAGTGATACTATAGTGCTGTGGATCTTTATTTGTCTCAGACAGTCGACCCCGGACAGTGAAGTGTGCCTTTAGGGATGGCTAAAGAGTGGTCTCGCACTCATGTTTAAAAGAAATTGTAACAAAAGACCTCAATACAAAATGACATTTAGAAAAAAAATCCCCCGATATGAAAACTATTTAAGCTTTTTTTAGTGTTTAGGGTCTTTGCTGCCAGCAATCAAAACTTCAGCATTTCCAAAATCAGTACAAACAGTACAAACCACTTACATCAAAATCCTAGCAGTCTAAGTGAAACGGGAATCATGTTGGACTTGATCTGTATTATCATTTGAAGATCCCTCATGATTGTGACCCATATTACTGCAGGGGGAGGGAATCTATCAGAGGCAGTTCATCAGCGAGGATGAGCTCCTCTCGTGGCTCATAGTCAAGGCCGCTCATTTGTGAACACACACAAACATTGGCGCTGTACCCCTGCCTCAAACGACCTATTATAACTTCCTGTCCTCGTCTCGTCTCTCGGCAGACCACTGAGCTGTCAGGATATGAAAGGTGAAAGCAAAGCAGTGACCACCAGGTTATTAAAGCTAGTTTGACTGGTAGCGATGAAGGAGAGGAGGTGCAGAAAGAGGAGATAATCAGACATTTTGGCAGTGGCAGTCCACTGAATGAACTAAAATTATTCCTCCATGCAGCCTCAATTCCATCTGGCTTACTAACCATGCTGACAGAGACAAAATGTTCCTTATTGTGGCCTGCTGTAAGCATAAAACCTGGGTAACCATGGAGAGGGGTTTACTTCACTCTGCATCTCTGCTCACATCACCAATTAGCCAACTTGCACCGATTCAAAAGACAAGAGGGTCAGAATTGATGATATCTGATGGGCTCCCCATTTTTCAAAGCAAATAAAGCATTATTTATAGAACGTACAGCAAACACCAGAAACATCTGAACACATCCTCAGTGCATCTTTGCACTCATTATTTTTGCTAAAACTCTCATTATTTGGCAAAAGACAGCTTTCTACAGTTCGGTGATCTCCAGGGGAGTAGAGCTCAAACGATAGGCACCTCTACCACAAATTTAACCTTGCAACTGCTTTGAATTAGACAGTTGCTACAAAGGAGGGTTTGGGGAAAGCATAAAAGAGGCTTTGATTACAGATAGCTACAGTGATCTTGTGTGCAGCTTGATTTCAATACACCTTAAACTCATGCTTCTTTGCAGAGAATGACTAATCCACAATCAAGGGTTTTGCTCTTATGAGCATGTTTTGGGTGCCAGATGAGCTAGATGTTGTCTTGTTGAGATGCCGGGCAGCCTACGTCAGCACAATAGGCTGCTGTCCAATTCCACAGAGCAAGGACGCAGGACAGACAAGCGTGAACAGCAAAAAGGCCCTTTCCCTCTAGGATTTTCTTCTCAAGCCTGGCAGCGCTCCGAGCCCGTGAGTCTAATTCTGCCACCAGGCCAGTCCCTGGCATCCTCTCCAGATGGTGGTGAACAGGGGGGTGAACAGGGAGATTAGGAAGAGAGTGATGACTGGTTCCTGACTACACATCCGGCGGCTGAGTCCCATTCTCCTCCTTTTTCTATCACATGCCAGCCATGGCCATGGATACCGGATGCTCCCCGGTCTCTGTACTTCAGCGAGGTGTTAAACTGTTTATTATGAACATAACGTGATTCTGTGGGAGTGCTGGAAGGTCAAAGCAGTACAAGCTCTTTAGAGAGGCCACATATTTTTTTACATAAAAGTTTAACTACAATCATCATCTGATCAAACCTGATCTTTGACCTATGGACATTAAAGATCATCACTATTACTTTATCATTAAAAACTAATTTTCTAATATGAATTTTCCAAGTTGTGCCTGAAAGCATGTGTTGCGACATCTTTGACCTCCCATGTTAGATGTTCATGCTCCAGTTCAAGTAAACATTTGTGCCAAATCTGAAGAAATTCCCTTCCAACGTTCCTGGGATATCATGTTCACAATAATGGGATGGATGACAGGTGGAATCACTTAAAAATATAATGCCTACACTCACTACTCACTTACAGTATATGAACAAAAGTACTGGGCCACATCCACCTTACACCTACAGGAGTCACTCAGTCATGAAAATCCAAGCCACGAAGCTCCCGGCCCACAGTTACTGTGCCGACGTTAATGCCAGAGGAAGTTTGGAGCTCAGCAGTTATTGAGTCAGCAGGATGTTGACTATACCATTAGGTGACCTCGCTCTGTAACTTTACATGGTCTGCTAGTTTGCTCAAATTTTGCCAAAATACCACATTCAGTTGTTGGAATAGCTAGGAGGGAAGAAATTCCATGCACTTACTTGTAGCAGTGTTGGCATCTTATTACACTATGACACTCAAATTCAGTGAACTCTTTAGTATGGCAGACTGCACAGCTACACCTGTGGGAATAGCACTGAGGCCATTTGAATACAAAGATTAAGAGGTGTGGTCCAAAAAATTTTTATCCACAAAGAGCATAAAACTTGTGTTTCTGCAAAAAAGAAGATACCTAGTAGTAACCAGTTTGGTTTTTTTGTTTTTTTTATGATTCTTTAGGATTTTATTTTAAATCGGTCTTTTATGCACCTCTGTATTTTTATTCAATAGAGTCCATCAGAGTAGTTTTGTATGATTCACAGTTCAAAATAACCTTTACTTATTCCAAACTAGGCCTTGCGCTGTGTGCCTGACATGACCACATTAGAAATAATGTTAGTGTTGGTGAATTCATCACAAACCAGGTGTCGAAATAAACTGTTGGAATCTGAGTATTTACAGCAATCTGAAGACTGAGCTTTGTTCTCATGTGGATTTCTTACACATACGCTGACCTCATTCATTTTAAATGAATGACCATGTTTATTATATATGAGCATCCACCTCTAAAACAGTATTTATCGGAAAGAAAAAAAGAGGAAGACGGTCATTTTAAAACAGAAGTGAAATCTAAAACTTAATTAAACTTACGGCTTTAATAGAGATAAATCTGTTCAAAAAGAGTGTGTAACTGCAACTGAATTACCTGAATGAAAACGTTAAATTCAACTATGGGTGAAAAAAGTTGCATCAGCTTCTGTTTTTTCAGAGTTTTGGAAGACGTTCAAGAGATGCTCGTGCCAAAATCCTGCAACTTGGTGCTGAAACAGTAAGCAAAAAACAATCTCAGACTTCCTTCTTTGTTCAGGAAAGTTGATGAGACAGGAAAAGTGGCAATTCAGGCAAAAAAAAGTGTGCCTATAATTTAGTGTGCCTTTAAAGGACACTGCAGTGAAGAAGTGTGAAAGAGGTGGGGACATGACAAAGGATAAGAAAATTTTCACATGAATTGCTGTCATTAACCACACAAATACTGAAAGACTCTCAGAAAAAGAACAATGAAGTTATTTATTTATTTGTTATCTGTTATCTCCTCCAGATTGGATAAAGAGAGCGAGCAGAGGGGAAACGAAGCAGAAGAGATGAAGAGCACTCAGAGCAACTCAGACACAAAGTTGCTGCGTTGCTGTGACTGCGCTGTTTGATTTATGACTCTCCTCTTTAAGTGTGATGCTGCAGATCTTGCGTAACCCCCTTCAACTGGAGAAGCTGTGAACTACACCACAGGGTGTCATTGAATGATTCCTGTGCTGCCTGTACCCAGTGTCCAGTGCCTTGATTTGTACAGAAACACAACAGGAAATGCAAAAAATAAATAAAAATAAGGGGCCTAAGCCGCATGGATCACATAAAACCTGCCATCATCACCAGGTGCTGTTGTCCGGCCGCAGGTCTTCAAACCAATTACAACACAAACAGTATCCAATGTTACAAAAAGCACCAAAAAAAGCACCTAAAGGCATACTTAAAGCAATTTTCTCCCTTGATCTGGCTCAGTTGTAGTCTGATGTGTATTTAAGTAAATGAGGTAATTTTCACAAATAGTGTCTGAGGAGCTAAAACAGAATTATAAATGACATGTGATTATAGGCAGTGAGGTGTGGACATAAACAGGTTTCTTTCAATTTGGGATCAAAAGAGCAAAATGACGCTTAGTCATCCAGCAAGCCTGAAATAAATAATGAGGAATCAGATCTGTAACCATGCTCGTGATGACCCATTACGCTAATATTGATTTTTTTAAAAAATCATTATTTCTGAGGTGAGTGCTGCGTGTTGTGGGTTCGGACAAAAAGATGAGGCTAAGCCAATCAGTGGGCTTTGATCAATTCCACTTAGATTTGTCCTGAAAAAAAGTTTCTACTGAGTGAAGCCTTGCGTATCAGAGTCACTCACTGGACCACTTTTTTTCACTTGCCTTTTTATTTATTTAGTCTAGTTCTCCTAAAATTTGCCACTGCAGCCAACACGCTTAAAAGCATGCAAGGTATACTTTGAAGGTGAACTGTCTCTCTTTATCCATGTCCTTGTTCCCTTTTCATTGAACAAGTTGGATAATGGAACAAGTGGATGCTTTGAAGCGTGGGACTGTATTGCTTATTTTCATTCAATGCGACAAAATCACAGGCAAAGCATTAACAGGGTTTAGGCAGCATTGGCTATTGAAGAACAACTCATACACGTCAATATGCATTTACATTAGCACAAGAAGACAATAGGAAGAGGAAATATGCTCTAAACGAGCATTTTTTATTCTACAACATGGACAACAGAAGCAGATCGTGCGTGGGGAAAATCATGAGTGTAGCTATAAGAATAATGGAAATGGAATGACATTTATATCACACTTTTTCTAGTCTTACTGACCACTCAAAGTGCTTTGGACTAGCCGTACATTTATAAAGTGCTTTATTCAATGCACTTTAAGCACTTTATATACCTCACATCCTCAGAGCATTTAAAATCACCAGTTAACCAAACAAACATATCTTTAGACTGCGGAAGAAGCCAGAAGAACCCGGAGGAAAGGCACACAGGAATGGGAAGAGCATCCAAACTCCACACATAAAGGAAATATACAGTTGTGTGCAAAAGTCTTAAGTCACCTATAACTGCTTTGTTGATTCCCAAAGAGGTACTGGCTGAAAATATGGCAATTTCAACATGGTGTTCAATGTTTCCTTAAAAAGAGGAAACTGCACAACTGGAGGACAAAAGAAGAAGTGGCAGGCTTAAAACCTATCTGAAGCAGATGAGAAGAATCTGATATCCTTAAGAAATACGGGGGGGGAAATCCAGCAAAGATCTGACATAGGACCTCAGAGATCCTGGCCTTTTAACTTATCCATCTATTGTCCACTGAAGCCTCATCAAAAATGTTCAAGAAGCCATTCTTAGAGACAGGAAACGAAGAGGAAAGGCTGAGTAACGCCAAGATACACAAGAACTGGACTGAAACTCAGTGGCAACAGGTCATTTTTCAGCAAGTCAGTGATCTCAAACACACTGCCAACGCACTAAAAGCATAACTAGATAGAAAAACATACCATGGAACACCTTACCAGGCCTTACCAGAGCCCTGACCTCAACATTATTGAAGCAGTGTGGGATCATTTTTAAAAGAGAACAGAACAAAAGGCAGCCAACATCCAAAGAAGGGCTTCGAATGTCCTTCAGGATGTCTGGAGGACTAGTCCTGAAAACTACATAAGGAAAAAACAAGAGACAGTTCCCACTGTGTTGAAGAATAAAGGTCATATCTAATGTTGACTTTTAAGCTCATTAGAATGAATTCCCTTATATCCTGTATTTCCTGTATGTATATCCATATGGTTCAATAAATCACTCCACCTATTTTTAATTTTCCAAGCAAAATATAAAGAAATGAGGAGGAGCTCAAGACTTTTGCACAGCACTGTATTAAAGACGTCACAAATTCTGACAGAAAATTCTTTTCCATGAACACTGAACCATCAACTATCAGCTACAAGTACAGAAGGCTTTGCTGCCAAGTACCATTTACACACAGAGCTAAATCACTGAAAAACAAAGTTTACACTGGAACTGGTGATAGGTTTTCTGTTTTGTCTTTCACAAATGCAAATGCTGAATAACCTAATATTAGAAACACCAGTTACTGAACGAGTTGAGTGATAAAATCTGCTCTGACAGTTTAATTTGTTTTAGTTAGTTGTTTTTTTTAAGGGAAATTACTCTGCAGGTCTCATAGATAAATACACATTTGATATTGTTACATATCAAAGCCCTACAAGTTAGGCTATTCGATTTTTATTGCACAGAAACCTTTAGATGTTGTTTATGTAGCCACCTAGTGCCAAAACCATGCGGTCCATGTCGATATGTTTACAGCAAGTAGAGAAGTAAACAGAAACTCCTAATCAATCTGCAACTGTCAGCTGGAGCGTTCAGAAACCAAACCACAGACTCCAACTTCAGACACAATTTAAAATTGGGAACCAATGGAAGAGTAGGGAGTTGACTCCACTTATTTGCAAGTTTATGTTTAAAAATTTATGGAGAATTGGGGTCATCACAATAACTACAGATGATGAATTTTATGGTAGTTATAGATTAATTTGACTTGTAGCACAATAATATTTTTTTAACAACTGTTTTGTTTTTTTCCCTTTTTCCCACCAGATTTTCAATAGAAATCATCACAACACTGTTACCATTTTTTTTTTCAGCAACATGAACCTCTGATATCAGGGCAGCCACTGTAAGAACATTTAAAAAATATTCTCTTAAGCTCTTGAACTACTTCATAAACAGAATTCCTCCAATAAATCAAAGGCTATTGCTGCATGTTACACCACACACACCAAAGTTGTCCTTCAGGTCAGGACTGACTTACTACTGAACTCACAGGACACCAATTTCAGCTGCATCTTCACAGCAGCAGACACCAAAGCTGTATTCCCAACCAAGACCTGTTATTGAGCTAATACTGAATGGCTTCACGTGCGTTATCATGCAGGTGACTGAAAAAGAAAATAGCTGTAGCACACTGTACTTAAGTCCCACTATATTATGTCCCACAGCTCTGTGGTGTTACACAGTGATGTGGATTGGGGTGTTTTTTTCTTTCTTTTTACCTAAGACATAACAGCATCACTGTTAGAAACACGTTTTCTGCTGTCATTCCTGCCACTCCTGCCATGCCGGAGCTCTAACCACAATCACTCAAAGTACAGCGTCCAAACCGTATGGAAATTGTTCATGCAGCAAGATGAATGTCTTCCACTGCAGCAAGGCTAAAATGTACACAATAATTACATGGCTGGCTTAGCAGGACAAGTGGTGAAGGCGGATTGCACAAATTGCTATGTGCGACGAGTGGCAGGGAAGTAGGCCAGCTGAAAGGATGGCATCCCCATCTGGGATCGTCTCTGGAGGTTATCACTGTGAGAATCCCCCGTGCTCTAAAAGAATCTGAGATTCCCAAAACCCCTTTGTTCCTAAGACCTCTAAATAAATCACCACCACTGTCCTGCTTATGATCTAGCCTGGCCTATGTTCCTTACCTTTCATGGAGCATATGCTGGAAATAAAAACACTGGATTCAAATCTATTCAGCACAAATCTATTCACAAATCTATTCAAATCTATTCACCAAGGCTAAAACCCCTCTTCCCCTTTTTTACTCCTTCATCAGATTAGAACAAACAATCCACCTACGTAATATATTAGAAGGCTTATGGGTGGATAAACTAGCTCCAACTTTAGAAAAGGCTCTTATATAAAGTCAGAAAGTAAACCCTTTTAAGCATTTAAGCGCATGGAAAGCAAATGTTTTTATACTTCTCTGGCTCTTATTTAGACCTGTGACTGGCAGGGTACCCATTGACAATCACTATGACCAGTTGTCAGATGGCCACTAAGCACAGTTAATGATACAAAGGTACACTCAACAGCTGGTTCCATGACTACAGAGGGGAAGTCTTCTTTGAGAGCCACAGATGGTGTCAGAAAGCCCAGTCTATGAATCTACGAATTCACCCAGGGGTTTTCAAAATTAACCTTCTAAAAAATGATGGTGTTTAACAATATAGCCATTCCCGTCGTGTGTTGATATTATTCAGTATTTGTGGGGCTTACCTGCAGAGTTAAATGTGTCCGAGTCCGTGGAGATGGGCCAAAGGCATCAGGGGCATGAGGGAGAAGAAGCAAAGAAAATCAGTGAAAAGTCCAATAGATGTGAAGTTAAAAATAAATCACTCCAAACTTCAGTGGGTTACTCAATAAGGCAACATCTTCCATTATGAATCAATCATATCTATTGACTCTATGTACACTCTAATGAGACACCACATGACCCGTGAGCCTTCTTACTTATCTGCCCTATAAATACTGACTTCAAAACACAATTCATAAAGTATGAAATTTGTGGAAGGCTGAGAGCTACCTCATAAGACCTACCACCCATGCTATCAAATGCATGCATCGATTTGATAGCATGTATCTTGTGTAATGATCTAAAGTTTGCCAGTGTTCACATTAAACTCTCAACCTGCCACCCGATGAGTTCTCTTTCATTAAAGGAAATAATCTTCACTGATAGTTTAGTTTGCTGACAGTTTGCTGATACTTCCTTGCAAAACTTACGCAAGCTGTCTAATGGAGCTCAGCAACAGCATAGAATAATGTATCTGAAAATAATGAGTGAATAATTCATGAAAATCGTCGCAAACAGACACAGTTCATCAGGGTATGCTTCATCCAGTGAGACGCTCTATCTGGATGGCATTTTCATTATGTCTTTGAAGCAAGCATAGGTTAAAGTGGGATTTTTTTAATAGCAGTGTAAAATACTGTTTGCAAGCTTAATCTTTGACAGATATTTATCAGATGGCAAGATAACAGCCCAGCTCAGTGACATCTCATCAAAACATCTGTTGGCATCAGAGATATTTACATTATCTTTGCTTGTGCTCTTCAATCTCCAGTCCTTAAATCAACTAGTTAATTCTGCATGTAAGCCATCTACTTATCTACCACCCATGGTTCACCTGATCTGATGAAACTGCACAAAAAGAACTGCCCTGCATTATTTGACATAATTTCTTCTTCAACAGGAGCCATCTGAAGACCCGGTAGCGCTTGAGGGTAAGCCTAAAAATCAGTATGCAGGCCCCTGGTGAGCCATGAATGCACAGTGAAGTTCGACACTAGCATACGGATGCCCGTCCCTGTGCCTGGTTCTGCCAGGAGGTTTCTTCCTGTCAAAAAGGAGCTCTCCTTCCCACTGTCACCAAGTGCTTGCTCATAGAGAGTCATCATAGCGACTTGGGGCAATTGTTGTTGTGATTTTAGGATGTATAAATAAAACTGAAATGAACTGAATCAAAAATAAAAAGGAAGAAGTACTTTTATTATGCCTCAAGTGTTGATTAGAGCTGTGACTGAAGAAGGCCACGTTGGATTTTCAGATTTCAAATTAGTCTGGGAATGGCTTATCTAAACAATTTCCACAGAAGCTCACATGTAAAAAGGACAGAAGGATTGTGGCAAAAAATATTTGTGTCTAAACTCAGTTACCAATAACAGTAAAGATAACAATAAAACTCAAAAGGAAATATATTTAAATTGAACTGTATCTGTCAAAGGTATTACAGGGAATGAGTTTGGGCTTTTGGTGGGTAGGGGTGGGGAGTGGGGGCACTCTATTTATCACAGAAAACCCTAACAAAGAAAATTATTGCAAACAGAAGTCAAACTCGAAATTGAAACTATAGCTTGATTAAAATGCCCAGACCAATTCCCTACTGCATGAATATACAGACACAGTGGGAAGACGATAAAATACTAAACATTTTATAATATTCTAAGCACGGACTATTTCAATTTTACAGCATTTAAGCAATAAAACGGTCCTCATAAACAAAGGATCCAACAAGAATGTTAGAGTAGGTGTTATTCTCTCTAGATGGACACAAGAGGAAAGATATTCCAGTAAAGCTCCATAGCAACAACCAGACAAACTGTTCCCATCTTGAGAAAAAAAAAAATAATTTTATATATATATATCTATATCTATATATATATATATATATATATATATATATATATATATATATATATATATATACACACATATGCCCCTCCTGGTTCCAGTGTATGTCCAATAACTCAATAACTCACAGTCATCTAAACCACTCCATGTTTGGATTTGCATAGCTTCCCTCGTCCTTGAGTCAGTGCAGACTGAGGCGTTGCATTGCTCAGCACGGATCATATGCAGCAAGAAGAATTTTCAATGAGTCATCAGCACGCCAGTTAATTCACACAGTGCATCATATAATAGCCTGCTCGGTTCCTCCTGCAGTCAAGTAGCTGTGTTGTGAGACACAGTGACCAACAAAATACATGAAGTGGAAAAATTCAAGCAACGACCCATGAAAGGAAAGTAATTAACAGAAAGTGGAGGTGTCTGTAAATCACTTTATACATAATTTAGAGCACAAAATGGTTTGCAAGGATCTTATATCCTAACGCTGTTTCAAAACCATAACGAGAAGGGGATTTATTGATTATCAAGATGTTAAGAGATTATTTTGTGTTATTTGGCTCATCAACTATCATGCAGATCAACTGGACCAAAAACTGCCTGCAGCCAGTGTGAATCTGGCTGTCTGGAATATGTGGTCGTCCAGTGACAGCCAGGTTGCATTTCTAAGCATTTCCCTGCTCATTACCCAGTGCTCCATCCGCCTGTGACCTTAAACAGAAGTAAATGGATATAGAAGGCGAATGATTGAATGCATGTTTAGGGTTGACTGAAAGGTTAAAATATCTCTCATGTGTGATTGCACAAAGAGTACGGCTGCAAATAAACCAGTGTGGATGTTTTAGAGAACAAATACTGTGCTGAATTATATCGTCTATCCAAATATACCAGACCAGCAGCACAGGCTCAGACAACCACAGGTCAACCTACCCTCAGGGCACTCTATCTGATGAGATCTGATTCTTTCTTTGTCAGAAATGAGGATGTCTAGTCATGGACTGGCTGCAAACAAAAGGGGTCTGAGGCAGCAGCAGCAGGGGCAATTATCTGCACTGAGGCTATAGAAGTATTGAGAGCGTGGAGTAAAAAAAGGAAATGGTTATAATCTTGAAAAAATGGTGCAGACTGATTCTTGCAGACAAGCTCTCTGAAAGGGCTTCCTAGACGGCAGTCTAACCCCTACAACAACAACTCCTGACCTTCTGCTAGAATATGACACTACTCTAGCACCTTGTCACTACTCCTCAGCAAAACTCCAAACACATCCATCTCCTCAGGCTATTGAATTCAACAGACACCCCTCCAGGTTCAGTGGCAAAGGCTCGCGTGCGGGGAAATTCACACATCCAACAAAAAAGAAAAGAAAAGAAAACACCAGAGGGACACCACAAACACACACTCTCATGCAGACCTACTCCAGCCACCTACTTGTGTTGCGTAACGCATGCCACTGCCTACCCATGCACCAGCCGATCTGCACTACACTCAGCCACCGACGTAGATGCATCATCAGAGCTCGTACACTGCTAAAGCAATATAGATGACTTCTTTGTCTCTCTTTAGAAGACTCATTTTACAAACTAATACAGGCCCGCACTGCTGCTGATGCTTAATGACCTGTGCCCGTCCTGTCGGTGTAAGCTGAGATTTCAGTCAGATGGACTCTTCCCAAACGTGACATCTGACAATCCGCAAGGGTGAGTCTGGCCAAAGGATTTATCTTCAAAGTGGATCACTAATCATGCCCAGGCTCTCACTCACCAGCCCACTAAAGGTAGGGTCCTATTTACTAAAAGCCCTATTGGCATGAAGAGACCACAGAAAGATTTGTTTTATTGTGTTAACAGACAAAATGGAGCTTTGAATTAGTCTAGGCTGCGATTAGCTGCCAGTTTTTTTAAGACCAAATCTAGATTTCATGCCAGATTCTGACACAACAATAGAAACCTTTTTTTTTAACCGCAGAAGGTCTCTTGAAGCCAAATATGTGAAAAGCCACAGTTTAGTAGAGTGAAGGCCTTCAGAGACACAAACATTAGTAACACATATCCACTGGCCTAAACATATTTTGTGCAAGTGCTTGCAATTGGGCAAATAACACAGAGCCTGCAAATCAGCGGTGCTAAGAAAGAGGTGTGCAAAGGAAATAAAAGCCTTGTAAATGTCTTACAGAATTGACACAAATTGCTCACTATGCTTTAATACGGAGGCAGGGTGCATCTCTAGACACCAGTTGGTCCAATTTCACAACAGAATGGGCCCAAGAGCACAGCAGGGCGTGAGATATACTGCATGACAACACGAGTGTCATAATTCTTCCTTTTTACCAGTGCAGTATTTTATTTGGGGCCAGCAGTTCGTTCCAGAACGCGATCACAAAATCGAGGGAGAGCTCATCTTCAGAAGGAAAAAAAGAAGGAGAAAAAAACGAGTGCCAGGCTGCTGAACAGTGCACTTTTCACGCCAGACTCCTCAATGAGGAAAATCTCATCATCCAAACCGAAGCTATTGAGAAGCTGCACTGACACAGCCCTGAGCGAGACTCTGAATGGCTTATTTCAAATGGGCACTGCAGAGTGTCTCTTCGCAGAGAGGACGATACAGTCACTCCGTCTGCAGCACTGTCTCGTATCAGAAACGCTGCATTTTTAAGAACTGACCAAATGGTGCTCGGCAAACACTGTAGCATTCTGGTAATTCTGGTCTTCTTTCTCCAAATCTCCATAGAAACATTGGTCCTAACTGGCAGCTTATTAAGAATATGACACTTATGAATGATTTCTTCATATTTTACTCGCTCTTCCCATCTGCTGTTTGGCATCGGCCTCTCGTGTCCTGGCATCTTGCGGCCTTCCATAATTCGATTGAACCCTGAGATAAATATGCCAGCTTTCTGCCAGTAACTCTACTTTTTTCACATAGGGAAAATCTCCTACCACTTATTTTCATGATTTATGTATATGGATGGAGAATGCTGCAGCCAAGAAATCATTAGGTTCCAAGCACACAAAGAGATATTAACTCTTTACCCTCTGGACACGCCTGTAAATCGAAGGCTTAGCGCGTAATTATGACCTTAAATCCACACATGTAGAACGCATTAAGGTTACTACTTTTGTTCACCACAAGTCATTATTTACTTCTGAAATGGAAAAACTTTCAGACTCCAGTTTTCCAGAGAGTTCCACAGGAAGTAGATGTTTGCCGCTTGGATGTCATCTCTTATGCCAAATGGTGCTGACTCGGGAGTAGACTGCGATTGTGTTCCTAAAGCGGCTGCAGCACATGTAGCGCACATACTGTACCACATGACATGAGCACAGGTCATAGCCGGAGGGACCCAGCAGTGGAACAACTAGCAGGAAGCGGGGATATAAACAGTAAATAGGGGCTGGGGGGGTCACATTACACTTCCTCCCCAGTTATTCCCACAGACTAAAACATCCTTTCACAACAAACAGCTCTGCAAAATTTTGTTATGATTCACAAAACAAGTGACCAAAATATCCGAGCTGATCCAGACTTAAGCTGAGTAACAGATGCTTCAGAACAGATGAATACTTTATCAAAACCAACTGTCCACTGGAGCATTTTTCTATTTATTTATTTAATTTTTTTTTTTTTGCAATTGTGGGAAAACACAAAGCCAAAGTCATATTTGAAACAATCAGCAGCAGAACAAACTAGAAAACAAACACCTGGCACGTTGCCTGCCTGGGCTGTTTGAAGACAGGGAAGACGAGGCCAGAGGACATGTTGGAACACCCTCAAAACACTGACATCTACAAAAGGAATGTAGGACCTGGGTGATAACCCTTAGCTGGCGCATGTTAAACAAGCTGTACTGACAGGAGGACTCACATCAGAAAAACTAGCGCTGATAAGGTTTTCCCAACTACTATAAGTTCAATAAGAAATACAGTGAGGAAAAGTGATATATAAGGATATTCCATTTACAGCAAATGTCACAGTGCCACACACACATCCTTCCTTAACCACTACAAATGTGCCTCGTGATCCTATTTTAATGGTTGCTAAGGCAAGAGTTAAGTATTGTCATAGAGAGCGGATTTTAAAAGTAAAAACTGGTTTCTTTGTCCGTTTTAAAGGGATATTTATGAGGAGGATTTGCAGGCTTTCAGGCATAATGAGTAGCAATAGCAGTAGATAACAACACAGCCCTTCCCCTCCTTGCTCAGTGGGATCCATTCACACCACAGTAACTTTCATGAATAACCCAACCTGCCTCATGTGGAAACAAACAAACTGTCCTTGAAGACTGACTTAGACAGAAAAACTGTGACACGTCCCTGAGCTATTAAGGGAATTACATTGAATTTCCACTGCCCTGCTGCCTTTAAATAGTCTGCACATTGTCAATTACGTGACTCTCCAAGAGGAGTAACTAACTTATAATTCCAGAGCTGTCTTTGTAGCTCTGTGCATGCAATCATACACTGCACATTCACAGCATCACATACTGTGTGGAGCCACACTTCCGTTATCCAGCATTGTCCTCAGTAAAGAAACTGGGCTCCCCGGAGGCCAGAAAAGTCCCTGTATCACATTTCCCTTCAAAGGAGAAAAGGCGACTGGGTCTAATTTCCTAAAATATCACGATAACTAAAACAAGACTCTGCTTAACATATCTCCGCTGGCTAAACTGATGCTGCAGCCCAGGTTGACTCAATTTGATTTGATGCCACGATTCTCTATTCATCCCCTATTAAATGGGATCTGAATCCTGCCACAGTTGAATTTCCAGAGACAAACTGGTCTTTTATTCTAAGGACACTTCATTCTTCTCCATGATCCTCTCTCCATCCCAACCTGGATGAGGACAGAATCTTCCCACAGTTAGTCACGGGACTGTTGGCAAGCTGAGGGGACTTGGAGGCATATGCGTCTTTCCATCTGTTGCTCACTCACTGCTTTCCAAACCCCTTCCTCTGTCAGCAGCCATCTGCTTCCAGCCCTACCCCACTGGCAGGAAACATGAGCACTTCCACCATAGGATATGGCTGCTGCACAAATTCAAAAAAAAAAAAGAAAGAAAGAAAAAAAAAAAAGCAATAGCCTATGGCTAATTTCATTGGCCAACATCTCAAGCTTGAAAAATAATGTTAAATGGCAAAATTATAGCCATCCAGAAGCAATTTAAGGGTAGTTGTAGGGGTCCAGCTTATTTTTATTATCTATTTATTGGCTCTTAATCTCTGAATCAAAAGTTTAATCCATGAAAAATCAGAAAAATGAAATATGAGGTGAAATATCCCTTTACAATATCCTAAAGCAAAAGCTGACATGATGATGATGCTTGTTTTCCCTTATCAATACTACAAACTCAAGGCAGCATATTCTCAAGATTTCAGTGTAGGAAAATGGAAAGTGCCTTTTTATGTTATTTCCTCAAAACGACTTTATCGATTAATCAATCGTGAAAATAGTTATTTGACTGTGAAATAACAAAACCGCTTCAAATCTCTGGGGATAAAATGACTACAAACTTTGGTGAATGCGAGGGTATTGCTCTTTGTTGTAGTCTGTCATCTGAAATTTAACTGAAAAAGTCACATCTTCACAATTACACAATATCCCTGAAGCAATAAAAAAAAAAAACAACCATACTGATCACCATATATCCTAAGAAAATTGGTAATTTTCTCCACTATGTTACATCTAAATCTAATAAAGCTCACTGCTGAACAACTGCAGATTCGTGCTTGGCTGGGAAAAGCGCATCTCTTATTCCGTACCGAAAACCTAGTTATTCAAAATGAACTCAGCTAAGAGATTCAATGGCTTTTCCCTTCAATAAAACATTAAATCAGAACCGACAATGTCACGGTTCGACAGAGGGGGGAAAAAACAGAGGGAGAAAAACATCTCTTATAAACTCTCTATTTACAAGAGATTGTGTTGAGTAGATTCCAAATTTTTTATTTAAAAGATTTTTTTTTTTAAACTGACCAGCTTAGTCTTTTTTTTTTTTAAAAAGGCGTCCATCAACAGGAGAGAGAGAACCTTTGTTCAATGGCACAATGGAGGACATTCTGCTGTAGAGGATAGCGTCACATTCAATAAGCTATGGTGTGGCAGCACAGAGGGGAGAGCAGGGCTGATACAGAAATGGCACTCTGACCCCACAGACCCACCGAGCCCTCTGACCAAGCCTCTGTTTACAGCTTACCAGTTGAGCTCATCTCTGCTGACCTGCGGTCAGGAGTCGAGTGCAGCATTATTGTGAATTTTAATGGGGCTGTCATGAGCGTTTTGAGGCTGCACATGACAGAAATCGTAAAGGCCAATCCCGCACAGAGAGCCGTTTGAGTCTGAGGCATGTGCAAACCCTGTTATCTGGTGAGCATCTGTCGGGGAGGGGGGAGTCTGTTACTACTACACTCTGAAGAATAAACCTGTGACGTATATTTGACGAGAAGTGTTGCTCGAGGATTAAATATGCTTGAAACCTGATACTTGCCGTGCACAGGGGTGGTTCGGTTCAATTTCTGCAGATCTGACAATGTCTTCAAGTGAATGGGAAATCAAAAGAAGAATACTTTATTAATCCCCACTTGGGCGACTGACATGGGAGCTTCATGCACAATTGAAGCGTTCAGATCCTCATTACATCACACCAACAGACTTGAGTGAAAGTTTGACAGTGGTGTTGTAGGCCGCTGAGACACGAGTTACAGCAAAAGAGTCCTTTCTATCTACAGTCGCTGGCTTGCTCTTTCATCCAGCACAGATGTTTCTGATGTCTCTCTCTCTTGATTTGAGAAAGATTCCCTGCAGTATCAACATACATCAGATGTAAAGTGCAATTTGGACATTTAAGCCAGTATGACCCCAAAAGTAAGAGTGTGATGCTTGGTTTAGCTTACCATTCCTTGCCCCACTTAAAGAGGTGAACTGGGGCTGGTTACCAAGCTTAAACATGTAAGGAGAACACAGCAGCATCCATGAAGCAATATCAAAGAATTAAAGAATCAATAAATTTCCATTTTCTCTTTTATTTTCATGAATCTTACTATAATAAACAAACTGTGTTCGTCAGCTAAATTCGACAATAGGAGTTTAGCAATCAAACATAGCACACAGGTATATCTTAGGCCCCAGAAAGGGGGGGTCTTATCTATATCAGATATGTTGCATAGCAACCACCTGGCTAAATGCACCTGAACACCTCAGAACTCTTTAATAGCGCAACAGTAACATCTAATTTGTATCTACTAATTATGTGTGATTATATTATGACATCATCATTTTCCATAGCAACCACCTAAAAATGGACTAACATCGCAGACCTAACAATACTGTAGCATGGGCATGTGCTAGTAGAATGAATAGACAAGATAAAATGTGTTGTAAGCTTTGGAGAGGCTGGCTGGTTGCTTCTACAATAAGGTGGGCTAATCGCCCCCAGGCTTCAGCTCTATACTTGACAAGACAGGCATGAGAATAGCTATCAATCTTTTGATCTTACTTTCACTAAGAAGGCAAGAGATTCCTATTTTTTCCTACAAGAAATAATAATAAGGCTCCTCAAATACTTAAGCGTCAGCAGCAATTGGATTAATCTGCTATCCCACCTGCAAAAGCAGTAAAAGCTTCATTGTGCTGCTCTGACATATTTTAATGACTATGCTTAGTGGTTTGGTTTTTTCTTTTTCTTTTTAATTTATAGGCTAATTGCAAATCTGTGATATATTTATTTGAACAAGTGTGAAATTCTGATAATTTATATAAGACCCGAGTTTTGCTGTGCAGTTTATTTGTACAGATATTTGTGGATCTCTTGGCTGGATCATAAAAGTTTTATCTAATTCATTTTAACACCACATCCTAGAGACAAAGTTTTCTTTTTCTAATAGCAGCTGATCAATTTGTGTTTCGAGAGAGGGAAGTGGAAAACGGGGCCACGGCTGAATTTATTCCACGCTTCACAGATGTATTTATGCGAGGGTTTTATTTAGGCACAAGATCTACAACTAGTAAATACTTACTGAGCTACTCTATAAACAACAGCATTCCACTTTAACAGAAATTTACACTGACGTAGAGCGTAAGAGTCCCAGCTGCCGTTATTGACTGACATTTTCCAACTCTATGAAAGTTTCTTATTCATATTCACAGATATGGTTTTGAAATATAATGAGCACATTGTGGAGATTTCACTTGCCAAATGTAGCAGCAGCATTCGCCTGACACAGATGGCCCACTGCCCAGTTCACCCAGTTGAATAACACAAACCCCGCAACCACACACACACCTTACACTTTAAACCTCTGCTGAGCCGCATTTTCATGTTTATTTAATGACCCTGTGACATATCATGATTCTCGAATTAAATGACAAAAACAGTGTCATCCATAACTCACTACAGGATGGCATCTTGCAGTCAATGGAAACAGTGTTAGTTATGATTTTACTGTTTTACATGTCAGTGATCAGGAGGCAAGATTTATTATTTTCATTCTCTGCTTGTGATTAGCGGATGAGCTCTATGCTCGTGCTCTTCTTGGTGATTGACTACAAGAGAGAAGCAGTGTGTACTGGGGAGATGCTTAGGTGCCACACAATGCCAACAGAGAGCTCTGAGGCTTCAGTCTGTGTGCTTTTTGTATCTCTCTGTGTCATCCCTATTGCTATTTGAGCACACAATAACCCATTGTGCAAGCTTATTAGTCCTTTTCTTGAAATCCCAAGCACCCCTCTTGAGTAGCAATAGATTTAGGTGGCTGCCCTTGCTCTGACATTGGACTGCCAGTTGGAAATATGCTATATGAGCTTTTCCAGTTTTATGAAATCCACTTATAATTCGAGATATAGAATAATGTAAGGACATTCTAGCACTTGACCCAAGGAAATCCCCCAGTAATACACACGGGACATTGCCCCTAAATCATAACGTGCTACTCAGAAAGTGCAACGCCACCGTGAGGTTAAAAAAGCAGGAAGGAGTCAGACCACTCTGCTCCGTCTTTCACTGATCTGTGCAATTCTTGTCAGTCTAGAGGTGATATTTAAATTTTACAAACCTCCATAATTTTTACCCTGCAACTGTCCTTAGAAAACAAAGCCCTTATACAAGATAGATTCGATTAAAATGTAAATTAGCATCAATCAGCATTTCCTTTACGAGTAACACTAAAGATAATATTTCTAGGGCAGAGCTTTAACTGAATTTCCCTCTACACTCGCACGAATACCTAAAATCATCACATGACAGATATCATCTCTGCAGCTACATCTCCATATATCAGAATTATATTCTTCTTATAAGTCCAAAAACATGATTTATTCCCTTAACAAACCTAAACCTAATGTTTCTCAAGGTCCTGGTTCACTGTTGACTCGGTAGAAACTACATTTACAAACATAAGTTTGTCCTATGTTGTCTTGACTTGCTACATCAAACAAATAATTTTAGCTCAAATTCAGTTTCATGCCAGATGCCTGATTTGGTATTCACAGGCATGTTAGCTGAATTATCACTGGTGCATTAAGAAGAATAAAAGCAACATTTAACAGAAATACAGGATGCAATTATGGCTACAAGTTAACAGTACATATTTTGTATGACTCCGTGTTTTGTTTAGCCTGCAATCAGCTGACCAATGCAGTGGTGCAATCATCGGTCTGCAAACAGCTGTTGTACGCAGTGAGGCTTTGAGGCGATCACTGGCAGGAGGACAGCCTATGATGATCATCATTGTGATTATAGATGAAAAGATCCATATACTCCTCTGTATAAAAGATACTCAATAAAATGTTAATAATTAGGCTGTGATGTGATAAGTCACCTTTTCACTGTAGAGTAGGCTTATACGTATGTAACAGCAATGAATCGATTACTGCAGACAGTGTGCAAATCTTTACTTCGCTGTAAATATGAGCTTGGCAGTCAGTGTGCTTGCCTTTGAAAAAAATACTCCACGTTTCATGTCATAACAGTTCAAAGCTGGGTAATTTATCCTCAACTGAAAACAGTTTAACCGACACAAATGCTAAAAACATTTTAGGGATTACGCACAGTAATCACTCACCAAATTGATAAAGATTGGGTTTTCCACACTAGGAGCCTCACCGTCATCATTTTAGCATTAATCAATGAAGGCCAACAGTAACTGCGGTTTGGGTTGCAGACAATTTATCCACAGGGGGCCCAGAAATCCCAGGTTCTCCATTTGTTACGGCTCTTTTGTGTCATTTCACACTACAAATTTGTTAGTAAATTTGCACCTCTAAAATACATCTAGGCTCTGTATTAGTGTATTATATATAATCGCTACTGATGATGTTTTCCTACAAAAGCTGGAATTCATCAAGTTACCACAAACCTATTGATAAACAGAGAGCCTTGAGCCAGATACTATTTCAATATAGGAACCCCTCTGTGGTTGTCTGTGAAAAATGTAAGGAAGCTGCGTATGTGTATCAGTACAAATGTTTTCCCCCAGGCTCTCCAAACTGGATTCCCGGCCATGTTTATTCCTGTGTCTCGGATTAACAGCGTAGCGTCTTCAAGATTTTCCAACTACTAGTGCTCACAGCCATTTTGCTTGCATGTATTCCCTGGTAAATTGTCCTAGCTCATCATATATTTCCTACTAATTCTAATTCAGATCAACTTCAGTTGCGATGTTCAAACACGGCTCTTTAAAATAACAAAAAAAGGTAGAAGAGGAAAAAAAAATTGAATGGTAATCATAGCAACTGTAATGTGAAATGGCTTCCAGAAAGCAAGCAGCACCCTAAATATCAATCACCGCAAAAGTATCACCATGCATGGCGAGACATCATCACATAAAGGCCTTATTAATCAACAAAACAACAGGGAGACCTTAGTATCGATGGGAATTCATTTTGTAAGGGGTGTAATTTCTATTCACTCTTTTTTCAGCTAAATGCACGAGCCACTGGTTCCTTAGCAACAGACTCTGCAATGATGCAAGATTGAAGAGGAACAGATCTGCAGTTTCACAGTGCAGGTGAAGAGAAGTCAACCAATGTCTCCTGTTGCAGGTTTTCAAAGCTCCTTAAAGTTGTGGTTATTAGGGCGACCGTATCTTATTTAAGAGAATGACAAAGCACCATCAGACCACTGCAGTGTCTCATCAGAGGGATGCCAAAAACGCCTTTTTGCTTCTAGTGCATGCTGAGAGACATCAGTTCACTACAGTTCTGTATGAACAAAAGACAGTTAATCCTAAAAATGCTAACAATGTGCTACGTTAATTGATAACTAATAAGCCGAAGGGAAACATTCAGTTAATATCTGTGCATATTCTGTTGTTAGGTGTCAGATATTCACAAATGTCTAAACATATTATCCCAGTTTATCATTTGGAATATGACAATTTCCCTTCTAAAGCATCAGCACTAGGCTTCTAGTCAAACATGCAGTGCATCATAATGATAAAGCTTTAGAAAGCATGCTTCAATACAACTGAAACATGCACTGTACATTAATGCAGCCCATATGGCATGTTTTGAGAACAACAGAAAGGTAGAACCAATGTGCATAAACTGGTCGGCCGCATTTAGTTAAATGCAAACATCCTCTCTTAAATTTACATCACATTTGAAAGCCTTGTTATTTTCCAGAGGATGGTTTAATTGCATCAAATCAAATCAAATCAAATCAAATCAAATCAAATCACTTTTTATTGTCACATCACATGTGCAGGCACACTGGCACAGCACATGCGAGTGAAATTCTTGTGTGCGAGCCCCACAAGCAACAGAGATGTGCATCATAGGAAAAGCAGACTTTCTTTAGCTGAAGGAAACACACCAACTTGAGAGAGAACAAATCCACAACAAAAGTTGTGCTCTGCACCACAAAATTGTCCCTTGAATGCTTTCCATATTTATGACAGCCAACAGGGAAACAGCACTGAAACTGCCTGGCTTGTTTTGCTTTGGGTCAAGTGTTCGCTTGCCTTTTTAGGAAAAAGAAACAAAACATTTGTATGATAACTGACATCTGAATAGCCTTTTTTGACTTGTAAAAAAGGTACATCTGAGAGGTAACTCGTTAAAGGCTCCAGTGTTGTCCCATCAAACAGAATAAAGGCATGTCTACATTGAAAAAAAAAAGAGAAAATTATGTAACCATCCCAAAGCAACAGAAAAATTAAGAATATCATCCTTTCCTCAAAAGGCTGAAATGAGGCAAGACAGGCCAACCAATTAATTTTCCATTTTCACATGGAGATGATTTTCCATTTTCACACTGAACCTGCTCTAAAAACCAGACACGCCGTATAATGTTCTGATCCTGCTTTCATTTTTATGGCAGTGACCAGTGCCGTGTAGTGAAAATCCAGGTCAAAACCCCCAAAAAGTTTGTGCAAACACATTAATCCATCCATAGATTGGCCTGTGCTTCTAATTAAACTACACATATATCATAGCTTAATGGTGAGTTCACAAAACTTAATGGGAACTGTAGTTGTGTCATGCTGTGTCATAACCACGGCTATATTTGTGTTTTAATGAAAAACTCCAGTCAAATATGAACAATAACAATGTTGTAGGATTAGCTTCCATTTGCAGTTGTTCTCTCTTCATGATTTCTGCCTTAAACTAATTTCACAAATTCTTCATACTCTTTTTCCTATTCTAGAAACAGAATTTTAAAAGCACTATTGGGTTTTTATTTTTATATTATGTATTTGTTGATTCATTGTTAATTCAGCCTGTATTTTGATTCTTTATTTTTAATCATAAGGAATGAGTCCAAATCCAAAAGAAATGTGCACTTTCAGAGACTTGATCTTCCAGGCCTCTGAGTTTTGATTCACAGCGATTTGATAAACGGTCGTGTGAGAAGGTGGAGAAGCGCTTAAGAATCTGCTATCATCATTTCAGATGTTTATATCTGACAGTGCATCTTCTTCAGTCGATTTTGTCATGATGTGGTTGATTCCCACATACAAGGCAGCTATGTTTTACAGCCTCTGTCATCCTTGCTTTGGCAGCTCACAAGATTTGGAATTGACTTCCAGTGCGACAAGGAATATGCCCAGGAGAGGCTTTATAACCAACCCAATCATGTCTATCACCATCTGTAGTGGTGCATCATAATGTGTTCTCTCCTTTTTTACCCTGACTGCATGTGAGTGTTGAATTTTGCCTCTGCATTGTTGAGGACAATTACTACTTTCACAGGACACGTGATCTCACATTTGGAAGCCTCTTTTTCACGTGAACTCAATATTAAAAGAAAGAAAAAAAATCTCAGCCCATTACTGGAGGTCAGCATCAGATGGAAAACAAGGTACCCTTTGGCAAATGCCATTAAGCAGCAGAACTAATTTTGGGGGGCTAATTACATTTGCACAGGCTGTCTCTTGTGAGAGCAATTGAAGAGTTTATTGTTAACACTGCAGTTCATGGGTGCAGTTCAAACCGCAAACAGGACTATGAGATCAGCTACGCCCCCAGCCTCAAAGTGTGATTGTTGACACTAGGCTATGCACCCAGGGCAATGTTACCAATGTGCATAAAAGAAAGGAAATGAGGACCCCCCCCACCTTCCCCACCCCCCACTTCAAAAAAAAGAATGGGGGAAAAAAGGAAAACACACGCATACACTACACCCCCTTTCCCTGAATCTCAATGAATGAAAAGCACTAGTCGAAATAGGAAGAAAAAAAAACAAAAACAACAGTCATTCCTCCTTTACTCACCTTCAATGGAAATTACGTGTTCTCTGATCTGGTTCTGCAGTGCCAGGTCATCGATGCGCTCGATCAGGTCGTAGATTGCGTAAATGTTCGGGTGGACAGACTCGAACCGATGGATCTCTGCCCGGATGGCCGCTGAGTTGGACAAAACAAACTGCGAGCCGGCCGGGCCGGACTGTGCAGCCTGGCCCGAAACAGTCCCCGAACCGAACTGACCAGCCCCTGAGCTTGCAGACGATCCGGATCCGAACTGGGACGGGATAGACTGGGGCACTGGGACGGGAACAGGCGCCGGGACCGTTCCTGGAGTGGGCATGGCTGGCTGAGACTGCTGCGAGATACCGGACACGGGGACGTTCGCCTGAAAATTCATCTTCTTCTTCTCTCTCGCTCTCTCTCGCTCACTCTCTCTCTCTTTAGAGCTACTAACTCTTTTACAGCGGCAACACAAATAAGAAGCAGACTATAATTTGGGATAAAAGCGATGCGAACAAAAGAAGTCCGCGCGATTTGATGGTCTGGAAAACGATCGGCGCAGAAGCATCAATAGTTGGTCGCCTATTGCAACAAAACGCGGCTCATATTATTAAAACTTGACTGTGATTCATTTTCCGTTATTGGCCAGATCTGTCCAGGGCCCCTTTTCTGTTGCTAACAAACCCGCAATGCCTACCACTTGGACACTCCTATGGGCAATAGCGCTGTTTTGGTCAAAGCCGATTTTCCTTAGTTGCTATGTTTGAGGCAGACAATGGGCTAGGCTTCAGCGCGGCGCCCTGGTCCACTGCCTTGAACGCGTTGTTTCTGCGCCGAAATGAAATAGTGTTTAGTCCTCTTTGGTCCAAGTGGTCCCTGCCCAGAGCCCTCCTCCGCATGCTGAAACGTCACCCATCACGTAATTGTACTTGAGAATGGGGGAGGGTGTGATTGGATACGGTGAAGGGAGAAAATCGCAACGTGCACATCATCGTAATAACCTACCTGACAGTTATGCAAGCCCCACACTCCCCCCCCCAATATAATTTTCTTTACCCAGGGTTAGTGCAAGATGTGAAAGTAGATTCCGTATTTACATTAGCAGTCACATTGCGGTTAGTTAGTTTGGGTTTTCTTTCGCATGAAGACCTCAATCTATTTTATTCCCATGCAGACCTACACATTCACACGTTCACACTTGTGTGCGCGAACGTGGACACTCAGACACACACAAGATGTTATTTTAGACTATAGGACTTCTTTGCACCATTCTCACACTTATGTTACATAGTAATGTTTACTGGCTTGTAATTCCAAAATACCGTTTTTTCTTTTCAGTTTTACGGATTGCAACAAAAGCAAGTTTCAAAAACACAAGGGAGAACAGGCCCGAACACCACAAGCCTATAGTTTATCTTTTGCAGTTGCTGCAGTCCCATATTGTTGACATACCTATGCAGCCATATAAGGCAACAACAACAAATCTTTTTTAAAAAATCATAAGTAAAAAATCCTTCATCTTATCCCATGATCTGCATGTTTTCTGTTGTTTATATCACTTCCATTATAGAATTAGATGAGGTGCTCTTATATGGCTCACAGTTGTGATTTCTTCCCCAGTAAGAGGAAGAGGCAGAGTCACCTGCTGGCCTGAACGCACACTACAACAACAGCTGTTCAAGGCCAGATGACTGTCACTGCCAGTCAAGGTCCTAATGTTGTTGCAGCAGTGTGGTGCTGCTGATAAGGATTGACTGAGCACTGCTAAAAACAAAGGGCATGGATGCAATCTGGGTGACATCGCACGTGTATGTCAAGTGTTTTAGGTTTTTGATGCAGGGAAGAAAAACTGTTGAAAACTGAAATTATATATCTAAAAGTAAATGTAAAGCTATTCGAATATAATACAGGAAACATTAAAGTATTTCAGTCTCTCAGCTTCCAGGAAGCATGCAGCAGTGCAGCTCTTTTTCCATGTCATTAATAATACACACTGCAGTAATCATCCTTTGTTATTTTCCCAGTGTGGCAACTGAAAACATGTATTCGGACTAGAGATTAATATTGCTTTTGAATCAAGTTATGTTAAAGAGACATAACTGCATATAATCCAGAAAATACCAATATCACAATTTTTTGTTCAGTAGTATGAAGCTCTAATAGTTTCTCATGCAAGCCAAAAGGTTGGCATTTACTTAATGAAAACCATGCTTGGGATGTTTTTTTTCACCTGATCATGTATATTTCATGTATTATGTAACCAAACCTGTTGTATGATAATGCACATCAATGAACAGCTGCAGTATGACACATAACTTTTTGTTCTTCGCAGCAGCAGGATCATGTCTCAGAAATTATAAATTCAACAGCGAGAGCAACCTGCTGTTTTGAAGATTAGGATCATTATTATGAGTTTCATGAGGAATTATGTTTTTCCAACAGAACAACTTGCTTCAGCTGGGTCCTCACATTGATGAGGAAAACCTCAGTAAATTTTAAGAATCCCTCTAAAGATACTAACAGTATTTCTCAGAAATCCGCTGTAATAGATTATAATACATGATTAAAATGAGGCGGGGCGGGGGGGTAAAAGCCTAGATGCTTCTTTTTACTGCACATGTGTTATCTTCAGCCTTCTGCCACCATCTGTTGACCAAATATGGAACTCCTCAGCACACATTACTATGCCCATCCTGTTACACTCCATTTTGGTGTAAACGACATTTATAGCAACAATGATTGTTTAATCTACTTGTCACTCGTCGGTTCATTTCATAACAATGTTCCGTTTCCGCATTAGCATAATGATGACAATTACCTGCCCTGCTTGTTGATAAGCACTTTTGATAAATATAAAGCAGCAGGGAGCAACATGTTAAATTTGGTGGAACTGAAAATAGATTGATATTCACTCAGCACTATGCAGTTGGCTACTTCCCTTTTTGATTACATGAATTATGCAGGTAACTCTTTGGCTTAGAATGTTTGGACTCACTCTGTGGCTGGCACTGCTAATCGCCTTGCATCTTTTCATCCGAGCAATTTGTGTTATAAGGGCGATGACACAAGAACAAGCCTCCTGCAGGGCTTTCCTTTTTGGCAAAAGTCTACTTAATAATAACTGCATTACACAACAGGGCACCAAGTGTGTCTTATTAAACAGCGAGGCCATTTCTCACAATCAGAATGTGAAAAATGTAAACATTTACAGCAATATCTCTGCATTTTACTTCCTTTATTTCATTAATTTAATCTTTATTGACTGTTATGCAAGTTCAGGGTGAGCAGAAGCACAAATATCCACCTATAGTACACAAATAAAGATTAAGAGGAATAGAAACTCAGTGTATAACACTACCCATGACCTTTTTTCAGTTTGAATAAAGCCATTTTATGGAATTAGTTAAATATTAACTTTAAATTGTTTCACAGTACTGCATAAGTTGAACTGATTAGATAAATCCCCTCGCTGAATTCCTTCATTTCTCACTCCAAATGATCTGCAAGAGTCTCAGAGAGCTGCCCCACTGCAATTGGAGCTACCGTGAATATTAGAATAGTCAAGCTCTATGTATAAAACCTTCTGAATTATTGATTTTCATTTTTACTTGCAAGATTAGGATCTAATTTTTTGCTTCCAGCTATGTTTCACCCACATCAGTAAGAAGTTCTTGTGGTCTAAACCGTAGGGTTTAGATCTAAAACCACGTAGCTATAAAACTATTTCAGAGCTTGCACAGGAATGCTGATCAATTTGTTGACAAGACAAGATGGAGCCACTTTTAAATGAGCACTATAAAACATTTTCTAGCAATGCACCATGCACACTGTAATGAAGTTATATTAATATTGATCACATAATATACCCATTGTTTTACATACTGCAGATAGCAGCTGTGCTGTGGAGTCATAACATCCTGCTAGCTAAATGCAGGGAAGCTTTCATACTTATTAGCTAAATAATTTCAGTCACTGATTTCCTGCATATTTTTGCAGAAATATTTTATATTTCTGCATACACAGTATAAATAGATATTGTGTAATTTAGTAAGTTCAAATGTCAAAATGCATGAAGCAATGATAAATTTGTGTTAAGTCTGAGTGTGAAGTGCCAGTCACACCCCTCATTCAACCTTCATTCATGATGTGGTGTGACATAAAACCATTGTGGTCACGTATAAGCCAAATACGTCATACTGAACTTTGTTTCTATCTTAGCTGGTTATCTGTGTTCTGACCTGGCATCTCCTCTGTGAAAAATAAATACACACCATGATTCAGTATCTTATTGATCCACCTTCAGCAGAAATAACTTTGAGTAATCATTTTCTGTATAACTTTATCAGACTCTCACACTGACACTGAGGGTTTTTGTAGGTATTCATTTATGCACAGCTATCTTAAGATCCCAGCACAGTGTTTTATTCAGGTTGAGGTCTGGATTTTAATAATGGAACATCTTGATTCTTTTTCTGTTTTTTCCCCACCCATCAATAAGGTGTTTGTGCTGATAGGCTGTGTTTGGTTTTCTCCAAACATGGCGCTGTGCATTAAGGCCAAACATCTCATTTCGGTCTTGTCTCTTCTGTTGAAAGAACATTATTCCCGAAATCTCATGGTTTGTTCAGATACAACTTTGCAAATTTAAGCTTTATTGCTATGTTGTATTTAGAGAGAAGAAGCTTAACATTTAACTTGCTGATTCGGGTTTGTAGAGTCTGAAATGTAGGTCTTGGGTTTTTGAAGCATTGTACAGTCTGAGTGTTATGGTCCCTCAGTCCTCCCTGGCTTTCTGTCTCTCTCCCTTGGTTTTCTCTAGTCTCTTCTTTATCTGTCCTCGTTTGTTTCTGTCTGTGTTGTGGATGGGACTCATTGCGGGTTTCTTGCTTTGGCCAATCACATCTGTGACGATGATCTCATGAAGCAGCTACTACTTAAGGTAGTGGTTAAGGGTCATTGTTTGCTAGATTGTTGAACTACCTAGTTAGGTCTTTGCTCTTGAGTCTCTGGCTACTGTGGATCCTCTGTACAGACTCCTGGATTCCTTTCGCTGGAGTGTGGTGATCCTAACTCTGAGATTAAGAGTGTATTGCCTGTAAATGTTGGATGAATGGATTCCCCTCCTTCCTGGACCCCCCTGAAGGGCTATTCCACTTCTGCATTGTGTAAATATCTATCCAATATAAATAAACGCGTTTAACTGTGATCTTCCAAGTCCTGTGCCTGAGTCCAACCTGCCTGTTAGCCTTGACTGACCTTACTGTGATGTCAACTTCAGGGAACAGTGCAGCATTGTTAAAGCACACTTGAATGCTAAAACCTTTGCTTTTATAAAAGTTCTCACAGTTGCTGATAATTGGATAATGAAGTTGATTTCATTAGCAGCACTTGGCTGATACTTGCCCTCTAGTCACCCTAATTCCAATGAAAGCAGTTACGTTGAACAGAACCACACACACACAAAAACAGAACAAATAAAAGTTATGAATTGATTTTTATGTCATTGAGTCAAATATTTGGTTCCCTGCAACCAAGCCAGAGACAGATTGACTGTCTGCCTGATCTCAACTCATTAGGTGTATAAACCAAAGCTGTCCACAGAATCACTTTCTTCCATTGCAACCTCTCCACCACTATGGGCAAGATGAAAATCCTATTAAAGGATGTCAGGGACAAGATTGTAGACCTGCACAATGCTGGAATAGCTATGAGACAATCATCAGGAAACTCGGAGAGAAGGTGACACTGTTGGTGTGATTATTCAGAAAGAAGAAATATAAAATAACCATCAAACAACCTCAGTCTGGAGCTCCATGCAAGATCTTGCCTCATGAGGGGTGAGTGTGATCATAAGAAAGTTAGTGGATTAGCTCAAAACTAAATGGGAGAAGCTTGTTGAATATCTGAAGGCAGTTGGGACCACAGTCACCAAGAACATACTGATAACACACCTAATTGCAATAGATTGAAATCTTGCAGCACTCCTGCTCAAGAAATCTACACGCCTGCTTTAACTTTGCCAGTGAACATCTAAATGACTCAGAGAAAGTGCTGCGGTCAGATGAAACCAAAATCTAGCTGCTGTGTTTGGAGAAAGACAAATGACTCAAAGTACAGTCAAGCACAGAGGCATAAACATTATGTTTTGGGGCTGTTTTTCTGTTTAGGGTACAGGATGACTTCACAGTATTGAGGGGCCAGTGAATGGGGTCATGTACCATAAAATCTTGGACAAGAACCTTTTCCCCTCATCCAGAATACTAAAGATGGATTGTGGATGATCATCCAGCATGACAATGACCCAAAACATACCACGGATGGAATAAAGGAGTGTCTAAATAATAAAAACATTAAGGTCATGGAATAGCCTAGGTAGTCTCCAAACCTCATAGTGTTAGGGATGGCTGTGTGGCAGGCAGGGTTGGACCCAAATGTAGGACTCAAAACACATGAATGAGCTTTATTGCTAAGCCTCAGGGGAAAAACTTGGAATACGAATACAAACTAAGAAACAATGGAACTTCGCATTGAAATACTAAACTACACTATGGGCAAAGAGAGACCGAGACAGTCTATACACAGATTGATGAGGGATCATAGACTAAAGAGACAGAGGAAGCAAAACTGAACAAAATGCACAGGACAAGGGACCACCAAAATAAAACAGGAAGGAACAAACACCGAGACCAAGATAAAGACACACAAGCTTCACATAGAGAGAGAAAACAAAACACAGAGAGAAGACCAAGGGAACAGAAAGGGAACACAAACGGAGATAAACAACCTCTAATCAATTGAAGGCACAGAACATAATCATAATTCTATAACACAAAGCCAGGATGTCAACAACACTAAATAGAGAAGTGTAATACAAAAATAATCAAAACTACAAAACCCTTAAACCTCGCCAAAACTCAAAACGACCATGACACATAGAGATGGTTTGACATCACACTGAAATGAATACAAATAACATCACAGACATCATGAATCTTTCACGTGAATTTCTATAGAGAAGAGAGGGAATTTGAATGCACAGCTTAATGAGTTATTAGTATGCACATGACTTGACATCATTTCATGAGCTAATTGAAGTAATTGCTGGAGAAAGACGTGACTCTCATTTAAGTTTTGACCTTCTTGGGTGCCATCCAAACACATCAGTTTTAACTACCATCTAAGGATGTAACCAGTGGAGCGAAGACATCGTCTGGCCTTGCTGAGCATGTGCCTCGCAGAGATTTAAGATAGTTCAGCTTGGACCAGCACAATGACCTTGCTGGATATTTTGGAGGATTCTTTTTTTTTATTCCAGTGCAAGTTATAAAAACCATTTCAAACACAGTAATTAACACCAATGAATGAAGGTCATAATTTTAATAGAGTTTATTTACAACAACAAAAAAATCCTAACTTGGTATTAAATTGTTTTGCCAGTCAGCACATTTGGGCTACAAGAAGAAGCTTTCTAATGAGTATTTCTATAAAAAATATAAATGTATTTAAAATCCTGGTTTCATGTTGCAGCACATAAATCTGTCTGTTTTCTTATAGCATGTGGTGACACCTAATGTAACACACTTTAATTTGAGAAAACGTCAAGATGATTCTGTAATATGTAGGAGCAATAATCTATAAAAGCATGCAGTAGGCACAATGGCAGAATGGTTAGCACTGTTGCCTCGCAGGACGAAGGTCCTGGGTTTGAATCAATCATCTGGCCTGGGCGTTTCTGTGTGGAGTTTTCATGTTCTCCCTATTTTTGTGTGGAATCTCTGTATACTCCCTCTTCCTCTTACAGTACAAAAATGCAGTTAGGTAACTGGTTATTCTAAATGGCCAACAGTTGTGAATAGTTGTCTGTCTCTCTATGCTAGCCCTACAACAGCAACCTGTCCCGGGTGTGCCCTCTCTCTTGCCCTATGGCAGCTGGGATAGGCTCCTGCCACTCTGAACTGGAAGCAGAACAAAATGGATTGATGATTTTATGGTTGTTGTAATGCTTTTAAAAAGTTTTTACTAACAAAATTAATTTCTGTAAATCTGAGAAACTTGTGTGTTTGTACATTACTGTAACCCAAACTTCTGTTTGGCATTTTCAAAAGGCCTGGGATCATGTGCTTTTATTTGTTTTATTTGGACATTGATATTTACCTTAGAATAATAATATAAAACAATGTAAAAATGATGTCTATGCTCATTTTTAATGTTTTTCAATTTTAGCAAATAACCAGACTTGGTTTAGGTGGGTTAAGTCATTCCCATATAAAAAAAAATCTCTATTGTCAAAACTTGTAATGTTAAACAGTACAAATAACTGTGTCTCATTTACACTGGAGAAATTCTGCTCACCATTAAAGTGTATAGTCATTATCTGAGGTTATGATGGTCTGCAGGGAGAAAACCTGATTTAAACTGAAGCACTGTGTGGCAGTGTGAAAGGTGATAACATGTTTTCAACATATTGTTTGGTTGAAAAAAAGTCCTGTGATATGGCGACCCCTAGTGGGCGTTTGTCTTAAAAACGTCACAGAGATTACAGAGTTTATTCTTCAAAATTAGAATTTATACATTTAAAAAAAATGTAACAGAAATGATGCAGCGCAGTTTGGTTGGAGGTGCCTGTATCAGATTTTTTTAATGCATACTGTCAACCAATTTCAATAAACCTTTGCTTATATTGTGGATCACTGACTGTTAGCATGAAACAAGGACTACTGTTAGCTGAATAACTCAAATATCTTTGTGAAATGAACAGAAATTGTGTACTTATATAAGGCTTTCATCTCATCATCATTGGAGAGTAAAAATGTTAAACATTGCATAACTAATATGTCTTCTTTTTATTATGGTTGTTTTAAAAATAAAAGAAATTGGGTAAAGATAGAAAATGCGATGAATCATCACAGACTGCTGTCCACAGAGTGCGATCAGCAGATACGCAATCAAGGAAAAAACGATTTGACTAAATGTCGGACAAAGTCCGTTCCTTTGCTTTTTCTTTTCCCGCTTCTTAAAGGCGCATAAAAACAAGCTGTGTTTACTGTATTATTTATTGATTTTCTGATTATGTTCAGATGTTATGTAAGACGGTGTTCTATAAAGTCTTATCTTCCATCAGAGTTGGTGATAAACTTAATCCCCAAACTACCTTTTCTTTGCAGCAGTATCATGCACACACTGCAGCCTTAACCACACCCCTTCTCATGTTGCAGCAGATTGGGTTTTTTTTCCTCGTTTTTTCCCAGAATACACCTGGAAAAGTGCAGTGACGAATGCATACTGATGGAAAATTTAGCAGTAGGTTGAGAGCATACTTTATAAAACTATTCAGTAAAAATGCACATTTTGGTTTATTCATTCGTTCATTTTATTAATTCCATATAAATATAGAAATATATACCTAACTTGAAATTTTGAGACAATAAATTACATTTTTGACTCGCCTCTGCCTGACAATTATTTATTTATTGAATTATTTATTTATTTAAGTGGTGGAAACAAGTAAAATCTTGCATTAAAAACAGCACAATAAAGTAATTAAATAGTAAAACTGTATTTATAAAACTTATTAAAAAAGTTATAAAACTTTTTTTCTTTAAAACTTTTGATAGCATGATTTTACAACAAAAAAGACAGCATGGTAAGCCAAACATAAGTAAATACACAAAAGAAATGAAGCAAAAGTTCCTCATCATTTCAAATTTAAATATGAAAAAATTAAACTTTGAAAATTATAGAAAAAATACACAAGAAGTACTGTGATAAGGCCAGTGAATAAGTTACTTTAAGAAAAAGTTTATCTTTGTGCTGAAAATACTACTGTGGTGATAATAAAATGTTCAGTTTTAGTATAAATTTGTCAAAGGTAATAGTAATAATAATAATTATTATTAATTTATTATTTAAAAAGAGTCGGTCCTCAGTCTGAAACAGGAGTTACTCGGCTTGTGACTGAACTCTGAATGCTTTGAGTCGTAACGGATGAACGAGTCGTTCGCGGACTTCCCATCCGCAGATGACAACAACAAAACAAGCACAGCTACTAGAGAGGGTGTTAGCGTAGGTAGCCACCTGAGATAAACAACTAGTGGTTTAGTCCGTGTGCTACACCATTACGGCTGGAGTTTGCCAAATTAGAACGTTATTATACTGAAGCATGCTTACTTTGTGGAACTAATTATGACTGTCAGTTATTCTACTCTGGTTTAGTATACCCAACATTAGCTGAGGGGCTTGCTAAGCTAGCTCTATGTATGCCAATCCAAAACGGGTTAGCTAGCTAGCTAGAGTGCTAGCTTTTTAGCTAGCCAGCTCGCCAAGGCGAAGCCAAGAGCGAGAAGAGGGAGATGAGCAAAGTGAGGTAAGACTAAAGACATCGTTTATTTTAAAAATCCGACATGATATCTCATTCTCATAAATTATAAATCCAAACTAATGATTGTAACTCCTCTAGTTTATGGTTCTAAATTTGTCGACGTTAGTGTTGACTATCCTGCGCTAGCTCGTTTTAGCTAATAGCCAGTTAGTCAACGGGTTATTATTGACTAGCTAGCCTGCTAGCAGCTGTTGGTGACCACTTCTTCGGTGTTTATGATGACGGACTGGAGGCCTGGAGGTTATTAACAGCGGTTGAGTGTTTTCAGTAGACATAAAAATGGCAAACATGAACCCCGGTACCGGAGTATGCCTAAAGGATTGGAGGCCCCGCAGATATACAAACCGTTAACGTTGTTAAAGACAATTAACAGACAAGCAATTCAGAAAGCAGTGTGGCTTTTAAGTTGTTTATCGTTGTAACGGCTAACATAGCGCTAACTGTTTTGTTCTATCTTCAACTTTAATTAGCGCAGCCCATTTTGCATTATTAATTTCAGAATAAACGCAAACCCGTGTGAAGAATCTACTACTTCAGGTAGTTTCAAAAGACAGATTGTGTCTTTGGTTAGAATAATATGTTGGGTCACTATCTGGTTACCAAACAACTAGCTAATAGCCCAGCCTACCGTGTAGTGACTCAGCTACCAGGCTAATTATTCGGTAGGAAACAATGCACGGGCTGTCTTTGGAAAAGTAAAATGTAGTTATATTGCCTTTTTGTTGTTGAGTTAATTTAAATGACTGTACTGCATAAGCACACTCTATAGACTCTGTAAAGTATATTGTTATAACTACTTATAACATGCGGTGTAACAGTATAATATCAGTATAATATAAATATTACTCAAGTAGTTTTGTGCTCTGAATAAATGGCACCATTACTTGTCTTCAGAATAGAATAGAATAGCCCTTTGTTGTCATTGTACATGCACAACAAAATTATGGGTGCTCCACACCAACTTTGCAGGGATAAAATATTAATGGTAAGACAGCAGGAATAAATAATAAACAGGAGAAATAAATACAATCAAGAGGAATATATAATTCAATTTAATGATTTCAGGGATGTTTTTATTGTCTGTTCTCAACTACATTTTTTGCGTTATTGTGTAATTTTGCAGGGTTGTGGTGAGTGACTAAATGAACAAGACAGGCAAGAGGGAAAAACTCTGGGAGATCAAACATGAAGTTGTATGTGTTCCAGGTCAACAATGGCAGCACACTGACATTTGATACTGACCTTGCTGTCCAAACGTAAGAAGCTGGCATTGTAATATTAATCTGAAACAGTGGTCAGTACGCCTTGCTTAGTGTGACCTAAAAAGTGTTTTCCCTCTTCTCAGTGTACAGGAGCTCAAACATGCCATCCAAGCCAAATATAAAATTGCAATTCCACATCAAGTCCTCGTTGTTAATGGAGGAGAATGTATGGCTGCAGAGAGACGGGTCTGCAGCTACAGTGCTGGCACTGTGAGTTTTTCAGTTTGTTAGGTGTTGATTTTATTTCCTTGAATATATATAATGCTCTAAACACTGTTATTTTTATCTATAGGAAACCAACCCTATATTCCTGTTCAACAAAGAGATGATCTTGTCTGACCGGGATCCAACGATCCCTAAAACCACCTTCTCAATTGAGAGTGAGATTCAGGTCAAGGTGGAGGAGTCTCTTTTGATGCCAGCTGTCTTTCACACTGTTGCCTCTCGAACACAACTTGCTCTGGTAGTTAACAACATTTTTTTAAACCTTGGCCTGAAAAAAGTTTTTGAATGTATTTGCCATGAAATGTTTTTCAACTGAATTTCTTTACAAGAAATAATAACTAATCAATCATCTGTAGAATACTCTGAAAATGTTCTAATGTTGAGTTAAATATTTGTTAATCCCTCCAGGAAATGTTTGAAGTTGCCAACAAACTTTGCTCTTTCTGTGAACGTTTGGTTCATGATGAACACCTTCAACACCAAGGCTGGGCTGCTATAATGGCGAATCTGGATGACTGCACCCTATCTTATCAGAAGTTGCTTATAAAATTCAACACAGCTTATACAAATTATCAGCATGATCTGGAGGAAATCAAAGTGAAACTTACAAAGTAAGTGTTACTGTGTAACTGTGTAATGTAAGTAAGTGTTGGTTTGCTGATCTTTTTCAATAAGTTTAAACCTAAAATGCAAAATATTGTGTTTTTATTGGTAAATAAGTCTACAGAGAATATGCTAGAGGAACCATTTTAAATAATGTAGTTATAATGTTATTTTTTTAAAACAAATAAAATAGTAAAGAAATTGAACCAGTCTCAACTCACAAGAAGGTTGATTCTGATCATCTGGATGTAGTGTTTTCAGTCGGAGAAATGTTTCGTCACTCATACAAGTGCCTTCTTCAGTCTCAGCTGACTGCAGGTTTCTCCAACCTTATAAACAGTAAATTTGCACAAAGACTGAAACTAGAATCAACCTTTTAGGATTTACTTACCTGGATGAGCATGCATCAAGACAAGTCTCAACTCATCTTTTGTTATAATTGCAGGTTAGGGACAGCAGTTTCAGTAATGGCCAAGATACCTCTGCTGGAATGTTTAACACGTCAGAGTTACAGAGAGAGCATGGAGAAGTCCAGCTCAACCCCTGCAAAGGATTCAGATGAGACGGAAGAAGAAAAATCGACTGACTCTGTGCTCTGCACAACTGAAACACAGATGCCCTCTAAGTCATCCGCATCCTTCTCCGCTTCAGGGACAGCCACTTGTGAGCCAGCTGAGGACCAGGAATCAAATGAAATGACTGACAGTGGTGGCCTGAGAGCTGCACTATTAGATGATGACACACCAGAGCTCACCAACCCGTCCGTGTTCAATGTTACATTATTAGATTGGATCAACGTCCAGGACAGGCCCAATGATGTGGAATCGGTTGTAAGGAAATGTTTTGACTCCATCAATAGGGTAAGTCATTGATCTATTTTTAAAAAGGTCTTGGTGGATTTTTAAATGTGCTGTGTTAAATTGGAATAAGAGGTTTGACTTTGATTTTGTGTCTTTCAGCTTGACCCGCGGACCATTCAGCCTTTCCTAACAGAATGTCATGACACAATTTCCAAGCTAGATAATCAAAACATGAAATCCATCAAAGGGCTTGAAGACAGGTTGTATGCTCTAGACCAAATGCTTGCAAGCTGCAAGAAGTTGGTGAATGAACAGAAAGAACTTGCTCAGGTATGCAAAGAAAAGCAGTATTAAATAGTTTTCTCTGCTTTTTGTTGTGTTATGAATTGTGCTCACATGTTTTTGCTTCCAGGGATTTTTGGCCAATCAGAAGCGGGCTGAAAACCTGAAGGATACATCTGTTCTGCCTGATTTGTGTATGAGTCACACCAACCAGCTGATGATCATGCTGAACAACCACAGAAAGCTGCTGGAAATTAAAAAGAAGTGCACCACTGCCAAACAAGAGCTAGCAAACAACCTTCAAGTCAGACTTAAGTAAAACCGGAAACCATTTCTTTTTCCATATTAATTGCTGATCCTGACTAGGGCTGTGCGATATGACCAAAATCTCATATAAGACATCTATCGTCTGATAACAACATAAATTACAAAAATTTTACATTTTCTGTAAATTCTGTGAATCTCGGGCAGCTCGACTTCCGTGAAGTGTTTCCAGCTGGGTGTCGCGTACCTGGAGTCAGGTGTTTTAATTTTAGACATAAGTTGTAGCGGCTGCCGTTTTCTTTGTGAGTGTTTATTACACAGCATGCTGCGGGGAAAAGCCTGCTCTAACGTTTGAGTCTAAGGTTTATTTTTTTAGCACCTGACGGCTCTTTTTTTACTTCTCATCTGTGAATACTCTGCATACTCTTTCACGTGATTCAGTTTATTTTGAAAAGTCTCAACAGGAGCTTGAGCTTTATTGTGAAAGGTTGTGGAAAATAAACAAGCGGACACGCGATGGTTTTACTGTTGTTGTTGCTAATGACAGCGCATAAAAACAGGCACTTGTCCGTCTGTAGTGTGGTTATATTAAATATAAGAGAAAGAGAGAACTTTAAGAAATTAATATAGCCACTACAGTGACCATCAAAATAATGAAAAAATATTGCAGTAAACAGTTTATTTTGTGACACCATGAAACAAACAATAGCATAAAATGAAATGATAGACGTTTTAATATCGTCATCCAATATATATCGTTATATCGTACAGCCCTAATCCTATGTTTAATAAATTGTACCTTGCTGTATTTAATATATGTTTAAAAAAATGTGATTATGAGAATTATGTTTTCAAATTCTAATGATTGGAATAATTTTAGATGGTGCTGCTACGTGATGCTTCATGCAGACCAGGATGCAGAGAAGCTTCAGGCTCTATTCAGACTTCTAACCGAGCTAATGGAAAGAGTGAGGGTGGTGGAGGCCCTCAGTACCGTGCCCCAGATGTACTGCTTGGCAGTCGTAGAGGTAGTCAGGAGAAAAATGTTCATGCGCCACTACAGAGAGGTCAGTACTGTTATTAGAAACTAATCATGCATTCAGATGTAGCAATTTAACAAAAACAGTCATCTCAATAAGATTTACAGAAATGACAATGTACAGTATGAAATCATATAATGAAAAATAGTATAAAGTACATAAAACCACATATATAGCCTAAAGAAAGGGTTTCTTTTAAGAAGATTCTGTGTGGGTTCCATCTGGGTATTTACACTTCCTAAAAAGTTATCTCTTTATATTAATTGGTTATTCAAAATTATAAAGATGTGAATGGTGGTCTGTCACTGTGTGTTAGCCCTGCAATGGACTGATGACCCAATCCTGAATTAAATAAGATGAGGGAAATGAATGGATGGATGGTCTTTGGGGGTTTTGTTGTGAGAATTCAGCTCTGTTTCAAGTGTGTAAGAAATAACATTATCAACACAAAGTTGCAACCATTAGGAAGCCTGTGCTAACAGGGGGAATTAAGTTACTGTAATCAGCTATGAAGTGTCTAGATGTGTCCAATTTTCTAACATCTGGCCATTTGTGGTGTGCTGTGTTGGCAGCAGCAGAAAAGAAAATAATGCCTAATTTGTGATATGTTATGACAGCTAAAGGTGTGTGACTTGTGTCTAAGCAATGTACGGTCTATGGTAAAGGTGCAAAAAGGGTGCTTAGCTCTGAGAAGGTTTGACTAATAAGACAGATTTTTGATGATTTTGATGAAACTTTCCTTTATTTGAGCTTAATTTTTTGGTCTTTATTATTTCACAGTCACAAGAAAGAATAGAAGTTAACACTTTGTGTTTTGGGAATTGCTTGAAAGATGGCTCCTCTGATTGATGTAGTTTTTGGCAAAAAATGTAACTGCTCGTTTTGACGGACGCTGCATACATATTGGCTTTTTTTGAAGAGTGCCTGCAAGCCTTCCATTAAGTTATGTCTAAATGCTCAAATCTAAATAACATTAAAACGATGTTAAGGAATGTAATCTTCTTGTGAAAATGTTTTTGAAACATAATTATTAATTTATTGCATAATCTTAATTAAATTTTTCTTAAATCTTTTCAGTGGGCCAATGCACTTGTCAAGGATGGAAAACAACTTTATGAGGCAGAGAAATTTAAACGGGAATCCTTTGGGAAACTCTTTCGTAAGTGTTTTTGAGAAACTCTGATTAAATAACACACCAATTCCACGTAAGAACAGAATTTTGACCCAGTTACTGTTTTATTTATTATTTAGGAAAGTCTTTTCTCCGAAATCGGTTGTTTAGAGGACTTGATTCATGGCCTCCAACATCATTTTGTGTAAGTTTGATTGAATTATCGTGTGTATCACTTTTTCTTTGTTAGCACTATTGTTTCACACTGTTTGACAGTCTATTTTTTTCATGGTTCTTAATTGGCTATAGACACGAAGGCCAAGAAGGTTTGATGATGAACTTCCAGACATCTCACTTGAGGACCTGCAGTACTTGAAATCTTGTTGTCCTGTTGAGGTGCAGCCTTTCCTCATGTAAGTCACTGTCTTGAATCATTAGTGGTTTTAAATATCATTAAATGGGGTTTTTTGAGAAAAAATGGAAAAACTATTCGTTAACTACCAATAGTTAACATAACCGAATTTATGGTTTGTTATCAAAATAAGCTGTTTAGTGTTCAACCAGGTCCCTGGCACTGTTTGTTGGTTTATTTAAATGCATTTATCTTTGGTTTATTTAAATAAATAAAACAATAAAGATATAAAAAGCTTTAGATATGTAAGAAACTGAATAATGAATAAATCATGGGACATGTTGTGGTTGGTCTTACTTGGGGACCAAGTATGTCATAGTTGGAGTTGTTTATAGTTCTTTATGATGGAGATTATGTGAATAATCTGAATATAGTCTGAATGTGGTCTTACAACATTTTATGCAGATTGCACTTTGAAATGCAGGCTCTCTAACGCTGTAGAGCAAAATATTTCAGTTTAAACTAGATATTAAAAAGTTAATTTAAAAAGTCAGACTATAATTAAGTGCTAATAACCAGAATCATTATAACTTGGTAAGACTATAAAGTAAAGGTCCGATATGATCATCTATAAGTAAACGATCTAAAGTATTGTTTGAGCTTTATTTTTATTTTCAGTTGCCGTCAGTTGCATTTGTCACTGCAGTGATGCATAGTTTCATGTATCACATAGTTCACAGTTTTAATTCTACTGAATTAAGGCTTTGCTCTTTATTTACCCATTACTGTGGTGATCATGGTCTCAGAACTCTGTTAATTATGCCTTTTCTTTTTCATTCGCCATGTACTCTCTTAACTAAAAGGGAACATACTTGGAGTTGATCAGCCAAACTTTGTTAACAACTGTTTAATCCTTGATTAAGTTAATCAATTCAAGAAATAAGTTTCAGCTTTAGACTCAGTTTGCTTTCTTGAACAGATTCTTGGTGTGAAAAGTGGCCTAAATTTATTCTGTTATCTCTTAATTGCATCAAATTGAAGACCTTCTAAGCAATCTTTTTAAACTGAAGAAATTCACAACATAGTTTTTACCAATATGTCCGTGTTTGTTTAGTTTAAAAAAATCTTTTTCTGCAGGCTTCCCACAGTGTGCAACTTTGAGCCCTTAAATCACCACATAGAGACACTTCACCAGCTGGTCCAAGCTGCGCAGAGCGTGGACGAGATGTCACAGACGATTACTGACCTGCTAAGTGAACAAAGGGTAATGATTTACCTTGGTTATATTACACATATATGTATTTGCTGTCCTAGTCTGAAATGAACACATAACTTAGAACAACTATCAAAAAGCAAACAATACTGAGGTATAACTTTAGGTCAAGCATTTTCTAATTTTTTTCTTTCTTTTTTTGTAATACTGTTTAATTTCTCTTTTCGTATTAAGATTAAACTCCAACTTGAAGAATATATTTATTTATTCTTGGGTGTTTTGTTTTTTTCTCCCTAGGCATCTTGTAGTCAGAGTGCCCACAGATCAACTACATTGTCTCCTCAGTCTGAAATGCCTGCTACCACAACAGCGGTGTCGCCCAAAACTCCTTCCTCTCTCAGCCTTCAGGGCCCCAGCTGCCAACCCCTTCATGTTCCTGTCCCAGCTCCTCTAGAGGACTTATCGCCAGACAGCATTGATGCACAAACATTTGACTTTGAAACCATTGGCCATCCAAACATGGATCCAGTCCTACAGCAGGGATCCCTTGATTTAGATTCTCTGGCAGAAAGCCCTGAATCAGACTTCATGTCTGCTGTAAACGAGTTTGTGATTGAAGAGAACTTGACCTCTCCAAACCCTATCAGTGATCCTATTAGCCCTGAAATGATGGTGGAATCTTTGTATTCTTCAGTCATTAACGCTATTGATAACAAGCGAATGCAAGATACCACAATACTAGAGAGAGAGAACTCAAAGATCGCTGTTCTTCAGCAAGTTATTGAGAGGTATCGAAGTGCTGCAGAGGAGTCCCATTCCAGCTTAAGAAATGCAAAGGATGACCTGTGTCATTTACGAGGTCTAGTATTAAAAGAACAACATGACTTTGGCTTTGTTCTGCGTAGTATGAGCACAGAGGTGCACAATATTGTGGATAGCATCTGTCAGACCCATGAACAAGCGTTGAAGGAGCAGCATCAAAGTGAGCTTCTGGCCATACGGCAGGACTTTGAGAAGGAGGTAAAGACACTAACCAAGGAAAACCAAGTAAACCAGAATATTGTTAGAGATGTTCAGCGTGCAATGCTGGAGCTCGAAGGGCTTATGGAGCGCAAGGAGAAGGAACTGACTCAGCTTGAGAATGAGAGAGAGCGATGGATTCAAACGGATGGTATTCAGACTGATAAGATCACCAACCTGGAGCAGATTATCAGTGATCAAGCTGAAGAAAATAAGAAGCTTGCAGCCTCAAGAGACTCTTTGGCCACTCAGCTTGAGAATCTGCACTTTGAGATTGAACGCAGTCAGCAGAAGATCCGACAGGAGCTGGAAGTTGTTGCACAGACCAATTTAAAAGAGTTGGAGGACAGAATGAAGCATGAACACAAGGCAGAAATGGAGACACTGACCAAGGGTAACCACGAGGCTCTGGAAAATCTTGCTGTTGAAAATAGTGTTAAGTTAAGCGAGGCAGCTGATCACCATGCCACTGCTATAAAAGAGAAGGACAGTCAGGTCAAGGACTTGGAGGCTCGGATAGCTGAGCTTGCAGAACTCCGCTGCAAGTTAGAGGTGGAGTTAGCCCTCAAAGAATCAGAGACAGAAGAGTTAAAGCGCTTGTTTGAAGACTCCAGGATACAGCAGGAAGAGGCTGTCAAATCCCAAATAGAGGCGGAGACCAAAGTTCTTGGTGAAGAACTGGCAGTTGTCAAAAAAGAGCTTCAGCTAAAGAATGAAGAGTATGAAGTGGACCTAGCAGAGCTCAGGACTCTCATGAGGATTGAGAAGGACCACTGCATCTCAGAGCTTGTTGACAGACACGAAGAGGAGACTATTTTGTTGAGCAACAAGCTCTCTTCCCTGCAGCAGCAAGCCCAGGAGGCTGAGAGGAACCACGCTGAGCAGCATCGGAAACTTAAAGAGGAATTAGATCAGCAACTGGCTGCTGTCTGTGAAGAAAAAGAAAAGCAACTGAATAGTTTCCAAGAACAGGAGCAGGAGTTGAGGACTGTTATCAGCAGTTTGCAGCAAGAAAATGACCTGCTTTCGCAAAAAGTAGAGCAGGACAGACTTGCATTTGAGAAACATTTAGAGAAAGAAAAGGCCACTGAGGCTGCAGCACCAGATGTCTTTAAAGACTTAGAGCAGAAAGAGGAGATGGAGAAGAGACTCTTAGGCAAGATTAGACAACTTGAAAATGAGCTTCATGAGGTCCGGTCCTCAAAAAGGTAAATGTTTAATCCAAAACAAGTTTGCTCTTCATGTTTCTTCACATTATTTTCACAGTTACAGGTTCATCACTTGGCTGATTAATGTTTTTGTTAGAGGTATTATGATTTTGCATTTTCTGTAAGTTGTTTTTAGTTTTAAATTTGGGTTTTCAGTTTAGTTTCCACAGTTTCCTGTGCTTAGGTTAGTTTAACATTCCTTTTAGTATTAACTTTAATATTATTATTATTATTATTATTATTATTATTATTATTATTATTATTACATGGGTCGTTTTTTCAGAATTTAAGATGTAATAAGTTAGGAAAAGTACAGTAATAAAGTGTAATATTGAGGCCATACATCGTAGCTTCTGGATTTCTATTATCTATTTTTATTTCAGTTAAAGTGTTTTTCATGGTTAGTTTTAAGTAGTTTAAGTTGATAACTTTGTTTGCTATGTGCCTTTCAGTGATGAAGGGTTGTCCCTGCATGCTGACGGACGTGCAGATGCTGGAGCACCTCTGTCTCTAGACTCAGCACTACAAGAGCGTCTGCAACAGGAAAGGGCCTCTCTGCAACAGGAAAGGGCCTCTCTGCAGGCACAGATGGAGCTCATGGAGAAAAAGAAGAATGAGGAGATACAGAACATCAAAACATCACTTATTGCAGAGCAACAGGTTTGTATTTGCTCTTGTTAGCTTATTTTAGGGTTCTGCTTTTGTTGATATTTGTCTTTTGTTGATATTTGAGTGCGGACCTATGCTAACATACTTGTGTGCAGTCTTCCAAAAACCCAACCGCATGTGACTGAACGTGGATGATGCTGTGCATAGGTTGAATGCCTGCTGGTTGAAAACAAGCTGGAACAGAAAAGAGAGCAACAGCGGAGTTCATAATAAACGGGGGAACTGTGGGGGAAAAAAACCATCAAAGATCATCACGCACCGACAGTCACTGCATTGGACACAGCAGAATTTATGTAACACAATTCAGCTCTCTTGTATTTTCTAACTTTGCTCCTCTCTATGTGGTCTTTAAGTCTGACGTTATTAGGCGTTTCTGGGTCCAAACTCGTCAGTGATTAAAGTCAAACAAACACTGCGGCATCACTAAGAGATTAAAAACTGTCTAAATTATTTCATCTGTAATAAAATGATTAGTGTGGCTGCTCTACCAGGTGTAACAATTAAGTTTAACATCCAGGCATCCATAAAAACAGAATTTCTGAAATTTAATGGAGTTAGAAGTTAGCAGGGAGTTAGCTCGCTAGTTTCCATTTAAATATAATATACCAGGTTCTGACTGAGAGATTTCTGAAACAAATTAAGATGTACAGCTCTGCTATCACTTCTGACATAAATGAAGACAGAAAACTAAACAGCAGTGATGTTTGTAGTGTTACTGAAGTTGAACTAGCTTGTATATAATGATGTGCTACGTGAATGCTAGCAACACAGCTATGTTAGCATAATATAAACACAGTGAATCCAGAGGATGAATGCTAACTTTTTTCCAGTCGATAAAAATTAACGCAATGGTTAGGGACAAATGTGATTGCATGGCAGGATGCTGTCAGAAGAACAACTGAGATAATCCATCCACAATATGAGGTTGGTTAATAATATACTGCTGTATGAGCTGGGCAGTAGTTACATTGTATGATTTTAAAAACTGAGCGTTAAAATGAATAGTGGTAATAAAACCTGAGAGAGAGGCCGACAGTGATCACTGCCCTTTTTTTAGGGGCTTGTCCAGATTAAATAGAAAAAGATACAAGGAATTAAAACATGTTAAAAACGCAACAGCCTTAATAAACGCAGAGTAGTTTGGACCTAGAAGCAGGGTTCATACGTCATCACTTAAAGACCAGATAGTTGGCTAAAGACCAGATAGTTGGCTGAAGACCAACAAGAGCATTACCAAGAGTAGCCCACAGACCGCTTGTTTGTGACACTGCCCCCAGGTGACAGCAAACAGCTATAACATGTAGCAAACGATCTGCAAAACTGTTCATAGACTCTGTGTATGTCGATGAATGGGAATAGTAGTAGTAGCACTAACGTGTTTCCTTGGCCATAGGAGAGTGAATGCAATTAGCAGTGGCCATCTTCATTTAGTCAGTCATAAAGTGTGTTGTAAATGGAAAAAGCTGTTTGTGAAGGGGATAAGACCTAAACTAACTCAGCTGGAAGCAGCATACACACAGGAAGAAACTAGCGGCAATTTGATTACCAGAGACTTGCAGCACTGACAGGCTAAATAACCTTTAGCTGTGCAAAGAGGGGTGGATGCCTATTTAAACTACTGTCAGTTTTGAGGAGAGCAATTATTGCTGCAAACAGTGGGAGCAAAGAGATACCATTGACTGACATGACAGTGCGGGGGATGTATAAGAGGGTTACCAGTGAACCTTAGCCTAAAATGTCCACTATAGTGTCCAGCTGTCAGCTACAAGCGATGCACGGTGACCCAATTTCTTTATATATGCACAACGCTTCTTGTTTGGCAGCAAAGATTTTAGCATGGCAGGCTGCCATGGAGAAATATTAGCAGTAGAAAAAGTGCTTGTCAGTATAGCGTTATGGTAGTGTGAAATATTTTAAATACAGTTCATCCTCCCTATAGACAAAAGCCTTCAACATGCCATCAAAAGTTTCAGTGTTGACCTTACAACCCTTGTGTACTGAGTATTCAGTACTTAAGGGTCAGATCTCATCCATTTTATAAAACCTACCTTTAGTTTTCTGTCTTTTTTCCCACCTTCCTAAGTAAAAGTAGGGATGACTAATACATTGGCAACTGGATGAATGACACCGTTTACATATTACAGGTCATAAAATATTTTTCAGGATCACCTAGGGAACCAGAGTCTGGATTTTCCTCTAGGGACCAACTAGCTACAATGCTATGGACGATGAGCAGATCGCTTCATATGTGGACAGACATTTATTTTACTGTGCTATAGATTTTGTATTATTTCATTTACTGTTTACGAAAAAAAAATTGAGGACATCTCACCTTACTTTGCTACATCTCCCTTTGTAGTTGAACCTGATGAGACTTGCAACAAACAGAATTGTTAGGAGCACATACAGTTTGATTTCTTTTGTTATTTATTGTCTGGTGTAATACATGGATGTACGATACAAAAATATCAAAATACTAGGAGTAAAAGCTAACAAAACAACTGTAACTCCCATGGCTGCATGCTGATCTGTGTCCTCAGAAATTGGCAATTAAAAATGAAATAATTAATGCTTTGATATAAATGCTCTGTTCTCACTAAAATGGTTGTTAAGCTTGTCAAAATTTTTAAAATGTTAATAATAATAATTATTAATCTTTTTATCCAGACAAATTTCAACACAGTTCTAACACGAGAGAAAATGAAAAAGGAGCAGATCATCAGTGATCTCACGGAGAAGTTGCATAAAGTTACCCAGCAGCAGGAGAAAGATAAAGGTGAGTGTGTACTGTCCACATTGAACACTGTTTTTCTTACAGTTTTGGAAATGAGACATCATGGTAGCACCTCATGAATATTCATTACTTGTCCTGTTCGCTTGTTCTCACTGCCATAATATTCATTTTTAGGCTTTTGTCAAAAATAATGTTATTTTGTGTTTGTCAGTGGTTTTTATTTATACTTTTATTCCAGCTCTGATAGAGAAACTGTCTGAGGACCGGGCTAGTGTGATGCAGGAAAAGAAACATTTGGAAGAGGAGCTCAACCGTTTCCGCAGCACTGCACTGGTGTCCTCTGCCTTCTTCAACCCTAACCCCTCAGCTCAAGATGCCTCAGAAGCCGGAGCAGCAGCAGCTAGAGCTCTGCCCGTTGCTGGGGCTTGTTCTTCTGAGCCCCTCACTGAAACTGATAGATTGGCCTCTGTGGCAGCCATTCGAGATGACGAACATGTTGATTCAGCAGTGGAAGCCAGCATGGTGACCGTCCAGTAAGCATCTACTCTAAAATAAACATTGTGTTTAGAGTCTGAAATACGTCCACGTGATTATGTGCCTGACACTATTACTGTTCATGGGGAAAGAAAAATCAGAGCAGCACACATTAGCAGCACGGTTAGGACAAGTATCCTAACCAGTTATCCTATCCTAACCTCACCTGGTTAACAACTATGTGGGCTGCATTTGGACAATGTGTTTATCCTTACTCCACACTTTATATTTCAAACAACATTTGCAAAATACGTAAGAAACCTTCTCACCTGCGCATGATCTTGTAGCCACAGTTTATAGAGAGGTCCATGTAAAAGGAATGCACAGAATTTTGGTTATTCTATACATAATAGTTTTTGTGGAATCTGTGATGCACAATGTAATGTAAGTCCAAAAGTTTGGATAAACCATCACTGGTTAAAATTTTAACAGTATATCCCCTTCAAGGTCATCTCCTGGCGTAGTGATGCATAGCTTGCAGCTCCTGCTTCACTGAGATTGCTCCCTGGATGGCCGTTCTGACCACTTTTATGTGTGCATTTTTTATTTCATCATTGAGCTCACATTTACTTTGAAAGCAGACAGTAACGTCTGCATCAAACTGGCCATACCTCACAAGGCTCATTACTATTAATGACAACCGGTGCGCAAATGACATGACAGATGAATCTGCACTATCTAAACTCAAAGTCCATAAAGTCAGGGGAATGACAGTATTCACAAGAATGTACACAGTAAAATCCTCCCATATTGTCAGGCGCAGTTGATCAGAGTAGCTCCTACAATGAACAATCCCTACAGGTGCAAGAGGGCAGGGAACAATGTAGAGCTTCACAAAAGGGCCGTAATGGAACTTGAGGACAGTTTTTGCCTTTTTATAGGTTGGGTAGTGGGATCTCTTTGACTGCACCTTGGATTAAGATTTTAGTTACAGTTTAAGTTGGACAAGGAAACTACGAGAATCTGAGTGTGTTCATTTCTGTGCATTCGCAGTGCTGCAGTACGTGGATTTTATTGCGCCAACATGTTAATCTCAAACAAATTCATAGTGAAACCTAAAAAGGTTTCCTTCATAGACAGTAAGTTTTGTTTAGATGCCGTCAAATCGATTGCGAGCCAGAGAAACAGACTTTTGTGTTGTGTTTCGAGAGCCAACTGTATAAACTAGCCAAAAATGGACGAACAGAAGAGACATTTGACAGTCCAAGGAAGGGAGGCTAGGAACCGAGAGTGTAAGTTAAAATAAATAAATAATTTTTTAAATTCTTAATATTAAGAAGCGCCAAGTGGTCACAAGTCAAAAAATGTTATGATTTATTTATTTAGTTTTACCTTTTGTATACTGCATCTTGTTAATTTTTGTTGTTGTTGTTTTTGTAGTGATACTATGATGTCAGAGGAGAAACAGCGGATAATCTTACTTGAGAGGGTAATTAGACATGCTGCATCTTTATCATTGCATCTGACTGGATAAGAGTTTGTTTGTGTAGGCATGTCTGACTAATTCATTTAATATATGTTGCAGACTTTGCACATGAAGGAAGAAGAAAACAAGCGTCTCAGTCAAAGACTGGTCAGTTTATCATTTTCATTATAGGCTATGAAACAATTTCTCCACCAGGTGGCACTAGCATCAAAGAGTAGAATCCTGACCCAGGAGGCCAGCGAGCTCAGTGAATAAAAATGAGTCTTTAGGAAGAGGATCATTGAAATGTACAAGGGGTGAATTTTAGTGAAGCACAAACTTGTATACTAATACAAATGTCAAAAATGTACTTTTCTGGTGTGAAAAGATTTAGTCAATACTAATATTGCATAACTCGAAGACTGGTATAGTTTAGATTATGATATAATTCTGTTAGGTGGTAAAAGTATAAGAGTTCAAAGCCTATGTCACAGACAAATGATTTAATAATCCCCAGTGGAAGTCAGTTCTTGTTAATATTATTAATTTTGCTTTGATAACGTGAGTAATGTTGCCCTTCTCTTCTGTGTAGATGTCTCAGAGCATGTCGTCTGTGTCATCACGGCATTCAGACAAAATCGCCATCAGAGAGTAAGTGAATTTTAAAAAACGAAACACACAGGGCCTTAACATGTCCTTGCTGATGTGTGTGTGGTTTTTCTGTCATTATTGTGTACATTATTATGTATGTAGGTATAATTATACACATATGATTACCGTTAATGTATTTTCTTTTGTGTTTTCATTTTGCAATTCGGTTTCATCATCATTTGGTCTCTTTATTGGTCTTTTTTTATGTTTCAGTTTCCAGGTAGGCGATTTGGTTCTAATCATCTTGGATGAAAGGCATGACAACTACGTGCTCTTCACAGTTGGTCCCACCCTCTACTTCCTCCATTCTGAGTCTCTTACTGCACTGGACCTCAAACCAGGTCAGCTTCATCAAACCCTTTTGAGTTTAGCGTTGTGTCATTGAAATTTATTTTACACATTTCTTTTTTAATAATAAAATAAAAAGGCACGACTGATTGTTTTCTGATTTTTTATTTATTTATATATATATATATATATATATATATATATATATATATATATTAATCAAACATGAGAGCTTTGTGTGTTGTGTGTACATGGGTGCTAAAATAAAATGTAGTTTAATCTTTGTTCTTGCTACTGATGCTTGTTGGCTTTATTTTACACATAGAATTGGTGAACATTTTCTTAAGTTTATTTAACGATGCGATTTGTTTTCTTGTTTAGCATCAGGGACCTCAAGACGGCCGTGGGTGCTTGGAAAGGTGATGGAGAAGGAGTATTGCCAGGCAAAAAAGGTACTTAAGTACTAAAAATACTTTGTTTACATATTCGATTAACATTTAACCCTGTTTTACTTACAGTTTCAACTGTAGGCCTATAAGTGTCTTTTTTTTTTTTTAATATATTTTTTTTAAATCAGAGTTGGATTTTTTTTAAAGTCATGTCAGTAATGTTCTTACAATTAAGTACAAAGTTTGAACCTTCATTGTTTCTTGTAATGATCTCTCTCTCCTTCTCTTCCTCTCCTTTTTCAGGCCCAAAACAGATTCAAGGTTCCTTTAGGAACCAAGTTCTACAGAGTGAAAGCTGTTCCATGGAATAGAAAAGTATAATAGCCAAGTAATGAGCTAAAATGTATATTTATATAGTTTAATTTTTGAACAGAAACATCACATAATAACTCATAACTTGAAAATCGAAAGACCTAAAAAATGGAAAGAATTAAGATCGCCATCATATGGTTTTGCATTTTATTTTAAAATCCCACCTGCTATCACTTTTTTTGTTCTTTTAAACCCAGATTTGTTATTGTGGACCAAATGCTATTAAACTTATTAGGGCAATGCCCTATACACTGTGGCATAATGCCATCTGACCTGTATGTAAACTTAAACGAAATTTGGATGTTCAATATTAGTTCTCATTATCAGCATTTGTCCTTTTGTGGAAAATACTGTCATTATCAGCATAATTAAATGAAAAATATACATTTATTATAAATGTTTATGGAGGAATGTTCATGGCATGCATATTGATATATTTTCTTTGATTTACTTATCCAGATAAATGTTGTAGTTGGAAATGTAGTTAATGCTGTTTGTTACTCACAAAACAGTATGGCCCTGTGTCAATACTGAAATGTACATTATGACTGACTAATGGAAACAGTCGTCTTTGCAATCCTTGAAATGCACTTTCAAAACAATGCTTTTGTTGATTTGAAAAGGGAAGTTAATTGAGCTGTCAGAACTAAGTAAATATATCAGCACAAACTTCTCACTATCATAGAATATTGATATGTAGAAAGGAATACTTTGTGACTGTGTTTCATTATCGGGAGACATTGTATATTACCCATCAAATCACATGTAACAATAAATTACTGTATTGTAAAAGCTAGAGTTTTGAAACAATAAAGGACTGATCCCAAATGGATTCAATAGTTTTTTTTCTTTCCTTTTCATTCTTTCCTCTGATGCAGAAATGTAACAAATACTTATGTGCACATTAATATTACAGGTGAGATATTTTATGTTTCATTGGGGAGGAGAAAGCCGACAATTATTATTTTTCACTGACACGTCATTCTAACCATTTTGTATAAAACAAAAACAGCAGAAGCTTTTAAGGCATATATAGTAAATGGCACCTATAATGATGATTTTTAAAATTTTCCTGGGGGAAATTCAGGAGTCAATGTGGAATAGCATAGTATAGTGTATTCATTTGATTTAGCATTTTTGCTTTTGTGGAAACATTAATGTTGGCACGGTGCTGCAGGAAACAGACTTCAAAAAGGCTTCAAATCGGGGCCCAAGAACGATGCGGCCCTCATGGAGAAGGAAGCCCACCAACATCACTTTCCCAGTTCACAGCGGGGAGCATAGCAGCTCTCCGCCGAGCACTCTCTACCATGTGGGTCTAGGGGTGTTTTAACAATGTTTAGCTCTATTTTCTCCATTTAGCATAAGCCTGTTGTCACATTTGGATGGCTCCTTCATAAATTGATGGTGTGATTCCTACAATTTCGGGACAGGCCTGAATGACAAAATATGCAACACAACATTCGATACCGAGGTGCCTGGCAAGCACCAACCATGTGCACTGGACAGGCTCTTAGTGTAAATGTTTACAACCCCCCACTGAGCTCAGTGCTGCTGGGAGTCACTCTCATCAGGCTGAATGGGATTTAACACTGCCATGTGTAGTCTCAAGCTAGTCTAGTCTCAAGACTTTTTTTCGTAACATTTTTGAGTTCTTATCTTTAGTAATGAATGTGAAATTTGGCTGCATGCTTAGTAAGTCATAGTGTAGTGTCTGTATTTAAATGTCACCAGTTTAATTTATTTATATCTTTAACACGCACACACATACATAATGAGCTTTAATGAAATGACAATTAGCAAAAATTATGTAGACTACATCTGATATATATATATATATATATATATATATATATATATATATATATATATATACACGTATGTGTGTATATATGATCAACCAGGTCATTTAAATTTAATTTGATTGAATATGAAAATCTGATTTCATAATAAAAGGATTTAAATAGAAATTACTGTAGTCTGAGTTAATCAGGTAGTTCCTTCTGCAGTTTGGACAGTTACACTTTAAAAACCAATTTTAATCGAGAGGTATAACAATGAGAAAAAAATTTCTTCCAACTTGCACTTGGTTATTTAAGAAAAATAAAATTGCAAGACTTGATATTTCTTTCACATCTTTGTTAGTAAACACTGAAACTAGGTTACTGTATACGGAACATTGTAAAGAACACTAGGAAAACAGTCCCCTTGCAAAACATTAGGAACAGGCTATAGCTTTTCATGCACAGGCTGAAATTGTATTTCATTTATAACTAGCATGAAAAAGTAAAAAACTTGTTAATATTCTGAAGCACTCGGAAGATTCATTACAAATATACTCAGGTAATTGTGTAAGGACAGGTATATTAATGCAGCGCTCTAATGCCATCAGCTAAAAGTCAAAGACACATTATAAATGCCTTTGTTTGCATGTCAACATATGCCAGAGGCACTAAATGAAGGTTTAGATGAGTAAATGTGAAATATCAAAATGATGTCAAAGACGACTCACAAATAATGTCTTACAGTCTGAGATCTTGCGCTTTGTTGCTGATATATTCTGTATTTGAAGATAATACACAAGTTGTATTTGATTTTCCAATATCTCTGACACTATACTAGATAGATGGTGCTGCAAATAAACAAGCATTATTTGTAGAGTAAATATATGCATGAACTTCAAATGATGGATAAATGAAAATAAATAGGAAAGCCTTAACGTAACATTTATATTTTAGAAATCTAAATGGAGCGAGTGTGTTGAAGAAGAGCCAAGAGGCATTAAGGCTGAAACTGCAAACCAAGGAGTAAATCGACTTAATGCCATCACATTTCCACCCTATTCATGCCTAAGAAAAGGGTTAGGGAAAGAGATTAGGTTATATATCTGCTGTCAGGGACTGAAGAGACCAAGTAGAGAACTTCACCTAAACAGAATGATGATCAAACAGACATGCTTTAACAGACATGCTTCATAATCTCATCCGTTATTGTCCTCTCTCTGCCTTGACTACAGGTTCAGTAGAAAATCTTAGACAGGGGCAGATTAAATGTGTGATGAAATGTCTGAGAAATATGTGAGTATGTGAGAATATAAGGATGGTTGATTTTCTACCCACATGACGAACATAATCACTATTAGTAACACATATCTACATAAATATGATAATTCAAAATTTAAACACATTTATTGGGTTCATATTGGAAATCATAACCATCTGATGGCATAGTTTTATGGATAATTACCGTTATAGAGATAATGCAGCATGTGAAAGAAAAGCTTTGAGGCTTCTCCACTCACTGGGAGGAGAGTGCGTAGGTTTAGTTGTGCATCGGAGCTGTACCCAAAAGGCAAATATGTGGAAAGTTTGGTGACAAGCATCCAGGCGTGTGGTTAACAAGATTGCATCTGGTGAGCAGAAAGTGTAGGATATAGCTTAACTATGTATTTAAAAGGCAAATTATTTTCACATTAAGTTCAATGCCATCAGTAATCCTTCCAAATATAGATAGAACTATTTCATTTTCAGTAGAAAATAATTATTCAAATACCCTATAGTGCAAATCCCTTTAATTTAGTGCATGACACAGTTTTTGATTTCCTACCACAGAACAAAAACGGAGAAGAATCCAGTAAACATTAAAATCTGTTGTCTTATTTTGGTAATCTGGCTGCTTACTGACAAGTAAATAATCAATACAAATAGTTCCGAAGTGTCTGAAAATAGACAGGCGATTTAAACTGTAACTAACAGCCATGCATTTTCCAGCTGCAGTGCAGTGTTGAGGAAATGACACCAGCTTTGATGGGCTGTATAGCTTTTGAGATGAGCCTCTTTATGCCGCTTGCAGTTCCATTATGGCTTTGTTCGAAAGCTTGTTTACCTGCTGATAACATACACTGGTGGATTCAGGAGCACCGATCCAAAATCTGCTGCCAAAGTCACTCAAGTCTCATTGTACTGCAGGAGGGGAAGAATGAAATGTTTATGTGGAGGGGAATGCAAATGCTAAATGTGAAATCAAACTATGGGACCAATAAGGGATCAGAATAACTTTGCCAGGTTTTATTTTTAGCCCAGTTGCAATGCTAGCTTTGTGGAACACTCTTCACTTTAGCCTCTGTGCATCTGTGTGCTTAGGTTTTGCTCAGTGCAAAACTGCTGCTCTAATTTTACAAATAAATTAACTGTAAGTTGTTGTTGTTGTTTTTTTTTTAAAAAGGGGAGGTTAATCTGCTTCCATCACACGACACATGACTCTGATTTAACTGAAATATCCTACCTGACTAAAGACAGCCTGAATATGTTGTTGTTTGTCTGTGATAAGGCTTAATATCAAACAGCCAGCAGATCAAAAACGGTTCATCGAATCTCATCGTTGTACATCACTTGAATATTTTTGGATTTCACTGTTAGAAAAGCTACGGTCTTGGGTCAAAGGAATAGCCCCTTGGTTTGCATATTAAAGAGGATTTACTAGACCTCTGTTAGCCATGCATCCCCATGCAGGCCAGTCTCCAGGGGGCCAGCAGGGCCCCACAGACGGGCAACTAGGGGGCCAGGTGACCCTGTCTCTGAGGTTAGCAGGAAACACTAAAGAGGGATGGGCAGGGAGCTGAGGAGCCACTGAGTGCGAGTGTGCAAGGCTGGTGATGGCAGCTGTCAATGGTTTGGAAGGAGAAGCAGACAGATTGTGCGTTCTGTTGGTGCAGCCAGTTCGCCACCTGGCAGGCTTTTCCTTGTTAGAACTTCTTGCTGTTTCTGTTCTCATCAGAGAAATGTTTTTCCTCTTATCCTCTGTGTTCATGGGAAGTTAAATTTGTCAGAATGTTTAAAGATGTTTAATGAAAAGCAATTGTTTAAAGTATGCTCTGTGCATTGTACAGAATGGCTGCCGCTCATGTTTGCGATGAAATGCAGTCAGGAAGCCCGATTTATTAATGTAAACCTTCCATTTTTGTGATAAACTGTATTTTTTTAAAGAAATTAAATTACGGATGAAGAGAATGTATGTATGAACGCAGTATGCCTTCTCGGGGTTGACCTTAGCTGTATTATTTGAGTGTTCTTTAAGAAAAGAAGGTGTAGGATTTGCTTAGAAAAAAATAATCTGTAACTTTCAAATCCCATCATAGCCATAAATACTGCACCATGATGCTCAGTTGTTATGAAAAAATGCAAGCAGAAACCATGAAAAGCTTAAAAGTACATTTAAAAATCAAATTTGGCAGTGAGTCCTTGTTCCAACAGGATTAAAAAAAAAGTCTTTCATTTGATATAAATATATGCAAAGAGAGTGGTGTGGTGATCTGGGTGCCAGAGGTGGCGCTTTACTCTGGATATTCTGGCTTGGGCCGGTAAGGGACATAAATTAACATGAATTAACACATGCATGCAATAAGAAAATAATTAATTCAAGTTATCAGTCACCTCTTCCATTCCAGGAATCTGATTGACAAGATAAAGTAATGTGCAAACTGCTTTTCAAAGCTAACAGCCTGGAGCACCCCTCCTATTAGTTAGTCATTCCCTCAGTATCACACCCGGAATCTGTCATTTCACAATTTTCTCCTATAATGCATATGTGCCGCTCTCACCACTCCACTACAGCAACTGCCATCTAACAAGTTGACACAGAGAATGATACAATTCACGTCCAGTATTCAGTTCCATATACAGCAAGCATCTGAGGCAGACGGGTCAAGAATATGGTACATTCTGTTCTCTCTCAAAATTGCTTTTCCAGGACTCTAGAGAAGGTAGATAAAGCTCCCGTGATATCCTCCAGACACCTAAGGGAAGTTTTTAGGGTTAAAAAGTCTCGTCAGGTGTAAAAATAGGTTGTAGCGATGAAATTATGGGATATTTCGTCTTAAAAGACTCGTGCCTGCATAATTTTCATAGAACGTGATTCTTGGTAGGCATTTAAGTGTCTATATACACTCTATAAAAACAGCAATCCTCCTAAGAATTGTTAACTCAAACTCACAAAGCACATAAAACAATCACACAACAAATCTAAAATGCATACATCCTTTATATATAATTCACAGTAATAGCTTTATTTTTAAAATTATTCAAGAAACATGTTTAAAATGTGGCATTTTAGTGTTTTCAAATACCAGATTATTGCAAACACATTTTGCACAGCAAAAAAAAATAGTTTTGTACCAGGGGTCCCGGTGCTACAGCAAGTATAATACCATTTCCAAGAAGTTGAAATTCTGTTTAAAATGTGGATAAAAATACCAAGTCCGATGTTTATCAAATCATTTAAACCTTTTATTTTATTAATAATTGTACAAAGACAGCAGAAAGTACACCATAAGAGTACTAAGACAAACCCTTAAAAAAGAGAGCATGAACAGGGGCATGTTTACTGCTGGGTTGCATCATCTCTCCTTTTAACAACACTGTGTTTGGCAAATGAGGAGACCAACTGCTGTAGTCTTTAAAGCAAATGTTTTCCTGTACTTGCAGTATTTCAGCAGCTCAACAGTTCAGGACTTTCAGTGTTATATTTTTCATTTTATAATGTTTCTTTCAGTGAGGGACAGATCTTGAGTGCAGGTGAGCTAGCCTGAATAAATTACCACAGCGTCATGTTTTGTACAGGGTTAGATGGACATTGTTTTGCTGATATTAGCAAGGCCTTCCCTGAAAAAGACGTACGGCATTAATGGTGCCTTCACATGTGCGAGTTAACCCACGTACATGTTGTTTATATGTTTGTTTGTTTTTTTGTAGATGTTGGACTTTCTGACTAACTTGTATTTGTGGATGCGGGGACTAAGTGTGCTTTCTGTTTTCAGTGTTTTTGAGCTCTTGACTGATCTCTACTACAGAATAATGTCCATTTTTAAAGCAGCTATCTCAGGGCTCAAAGATCAGTGACCCTCAAAAATTATTTTTAAATTGAACTATCTGCTGAAATAGCTGTAGCTCACCATGTGAAGTACAGAAAAACCCATGCTCTCTAGAATGTGTTTTTTAATACTCCATGTCGGAGTATTAAAAAACCTAATTAACCCGGGTGCTTTTTGTTTAACTTTTCCAGCGTTGTCCTTATGCCTGCCAGCTTCTAACTTCACTAAAATTGCTGTCTTTGCACTATTTCTAATATTAATAATAATAATACAGGGTGTCAGTGATATGCATACAATTATATTCTACTTTTATTTATAGTTTATACAGCATTCCACAGAACATGTAGGCTACATGTTACAGACACGTTACAGTAGGTTACATGATACAGAAAAGTCCAGGGTTGTTCATCTTTGTGTAGATATAATGCTTTTCTCAGCCCCTCGTCAGAAAAAGCGTATCAGTTTCAGCACAGGCCATTTAAAACATCCTTATCCCTTAACTTGTTGTCTGTTACCTTCCAAACATACTTTTGATAGTACATCAGTTACCCAAGCATCTCAGTCTGTGAACGTTGCCTGCTGTGCTGGCTAGTTTAACTTGGTGTTTAAGTGCCCCCTACCTAGTTGCTTTATTCATGCTACCAGCAATTAAAAATGTTTTAAGCCTTGCTTCATTTTTCTCAATTTTTATTCAACCAGTCTAGTTACCCTGGTAAGAGCGCTGCTTAAAAGAGCTCTGGTGAAATTTGTCTGCTCACAAATAGTAAGTCTGAATAAGTCGAATAGCATCAGAATTTCTGTTCACCCACAATTTGCGAGTTTTTAGCTTTGCAACATGTTTTATTTTTTAATGTCAATCATATTATATTCTTTAAAGAATATAATCTTAAAATCAAATTTTTTACCAGACAGTTTTTTGCTTTTTAAATTTGTCAGCAGTCTGAGGGCAATGAGGTAGAGCAAGCTATAAACCAAAAAGCCTGGTTGTCCAATTTTGGGTGACAGAAAAAAAAAGTCTCCAAAGGACGATAGTGCGCACAAAAGTTGTTCTGTTGGCTGTGAGTGTGGTGTCAGCCGGTCCCAGTCCCTGTGGCCCTCACCGTGCACTGTGCAGGCCTGATGGGAAACTGACTGCAGCACAGGACATGGCCTCGTTTGTTCACGGTCCCCCCTCTCTGAAAAGAGTTATGCTGTCTGTTTTGAATGGACAGCGTTTTTCTTTGTGTGCTCGATCAAAACACAGGGCAAAGTTAGTCAGCAAGTTGCATAGCTTCTGCATTCTGATTCTTCAAGCCTCTTTTGTATGAAGTTTAGCACAATGTTTTACACTGTGTTTGACCTGAATGGCATGCTGAAGGTAGGAACATTTTTTAAAAACTATCAAATAGAAAGGAGTAGAAAGTCATTTTCGTATGCAGTTTATTTTCTCACTCATTTCTCTGTGATAGAACAAAGTAAGTAACACGATCATATGGGGTTAAAAAAGCTCTGCTGTAATACAGGAAATGACAGAGTGCAGTGTTGCTGAAATATTTATATGCTTTTATCTGATCTATTTCCTAACCACAAGGTATTTGCCTGTGAATCCCTGGCACTTTTGATATTACCTGAAGGCAAATGGTATATAGATTTATACAAGTTATTTACAACAACAGCCAAGCCATTCCTCTGGAAACTAGGCTGCAGATCAAAGGATTGTTTTGATCTCTACTTAGCATATTTGTTTAACCTAGCCAGTGATTCTGAAAAGTGCACAAGCTTTTCGGTGATATGCAGAGCACCCTTTATCCGTCTTTTTCTTCTGTTAGCTCTGGATTTAAGTACTTTCTGTATTTAGGAGACAACTGGATTTGCCAGCTTTTGAAATTTAGTTGCCCACTGCTAGCAGTCTTGGCACTCAGAAATAGATAACTAGGTATGTTCCACTGCTAATCCTGATCGGCCTTGTAATAGTATTTGTGGACTGTACAGCACTCAATTAGGGCATAATGTGCTATTTTTATTTCCTTTAAGTTGGATTAAATATGAAAACATGTTTGTTTGGTTTTTTTTTTCAGCTTCCATCTACTGTTTACTGTGTGGGTACTTTGCAAAGTATTGTTTTATACTGTTTCAATCAGTACGACTCTCTCCACACAGGATTGCAAAATGTCAGGAGAAAAACAATGTCCAAGCGCTCTCTCTACAAAAGATGCCAGGGCAATCAGGAAATTTTCTGGAATGCTTAAGAGAATGCATATGCACACAATGCCCTAATTCTCTCTTACTTTGGGTTTGGAAAAGATGAGCCCAGGTTTATTGAGAGCCAAAAAAGGGGGCAGATGGCTCACAAGAGGGATAAACCTGGGAAGTCATGCTGTAAATGTGTTTTACAGAAAACAATGAAAGGAGCGGACAAAGCGATTGTGGCAAAGTCCTTTGGAAAATGGAAAAGCAGCTCTCTAAGGTCCAGGACCATGGAGAAGCCGGATGAGCCGTCCGAGGAGAGTAAGGAGAAGAGCCTTTCCAACTGCACCTGTGAAGCCCCCCAACTCGGCAAGAAACCAGTTGGTAAAAGTACACTATTTTCTTATTTCTAGTCTATTCATACTAATGTGTCTATCCACTTGTTTTTCTTGTGGCAATTTTAATTATTACTGCAGTGACTTGGGTTTTTTTGTGTGTGTGTTTTTTTTTTCATTTGACTCTCTGGCCTGCCATATCCGGTGAACAAACAAACCACATTGTTGGGCAAGAGAATTCCTTTTGAGGGAAAGTGTGTCTCCGATGATACAGTGTTGCCAGAAAAAGACAAAGCAAAAAATAGCAAACACAAAAACAGTCACAGGTGCATGGGAAAAAGAGAGAACCGAGTGAATGGTCACTGCGGTCCCCAGGAGGTCTTTCAGTGTTAGCCAGTGCGGTGGGTGGACTTCTGACAAGGACGCTGGTTAGCAGCCAGGTGGAGTGTGTAACTGAGAATGCTCCTGTTTATTCTTTTCACATGCTAATGCAGCTCCTGTGTGACTTTAATGCGGCAAAACTTTTTCTTGGAGTTAACATTTTTGTTGTTTCAATACCTGCTCTTGTATCACAGCAGTGGACCGATTCAAAAGCTCCACACTCTTTTATAAAGGATTGGGACTGTGCCAGGGAGAGAGATACATTAAGTATGGGCTACATGGGGGGGGGGGGGAAATACACTGGTTGAATATTTTCAATGCAAACAGGTACCGACATTTTACTTTAAAATAGGCAGTCATTATTTGTGTTAAAATTATAAACATGGACAATATTTTCAAGTTAAAGTGTCTAAATGGACAGCAGAAAGTGTCCATATGGGCTCTTTTGGTTTCGCTTATCTTGATTGCAGCATATTATCTCCCATACACTGAGTGTTTACATGCAGTATTATGGAGTTTCATCTACCCAAAAAATAAAAAATAGATACCAGCTTTCCAAAACTCTGTAATGAAGGACTGCATGAGGACCCACGTTTTGAGCAAATGCACCCCTATGTGGTCAAACTAAGAATTTGAAAGAAACACACAGGCCGTGCAGGCATTACCAAGCTTTTGTAGCCATGATATCTAACGTGCTCTATCAGTATTGCTCTAAATATTCAAAATCACATCTTAAGCTTTTATTAGTGCTTTATTAGTATACAGCCAACACAATATCTAATTGAGGAGCACAAAAAAGCAATATGGCTTCACACTATGGGTCTTTCCATACCTTGTAGTGTACAATCTGTAAATAGCTTCAAAGGCACTGCATCTGCCATCTGCACTTCTAGGAACTCTTCTGCATAACCATTAAAACAAGCTGTCTCAGAGGACATCATTCGTATTTCAGCCTCAACCCTGAATTACAGTGTGTTCATTATAATTATAAGGGAGGAGTGTTGCCAGGCTAGCCTGCAGAATGCCAGGTGCACACTTCCATAATCTACCATTTTAAACAACTCGGAGCATTAACAACAGTATCTACATGCTATTCAGCCATTAGTTCTCTTTGGCTTTCATGCTCAAACTCACATCATGCATCTGAGCATTTTGTATTCTGCAACAGACATACGAGCAGAAGAAAGTGCAATACTTTGTAGTGTTCCATTTTTCCTAAGCCTGCTTAGGTTATGTGACTGAGCCATGCCGCTGTGTGAAATTTTATCCCGATACTGGCACTGTATCCTTGTGAGGGAGTCTTGTAAAATAGGTTTACTTAGCGCCTTTGCTGGCATTTTCCGAAGATAGCAAATGCACACACACTGTCCGTGATCGGATTAACTCTTCAACAAAATGATGTAACTCTTTGTCTTTCTTGTGTGGCATAGGTTTCTGTGCTTAAGTTTAGTGGTCATCCGGTAGAGAATAGAAACACTTGAAATCCAGTCACAGCATTATAATCCATATATTATATATATAATAGATGACAGCCTTGGTTAATCATTCTTTGTCAGCCAAATGTGATATGTCACTGCCCAGAGTGAGTCATTCACCAAAAAAAGAAGAAGAAAAAAATATCCCTAGATTTTTTTCAGATACTGCCTCAAACCGCACAGCCACAATCCTTAATTAAAAGCAAATTCTAATTTGTAAAGCATTTATATTTGAACTTTGCCTGGTGTTCCTCTGTCATGTTGAGGCACAGGATTTAAATTTCATGTGATAAGTGTGAACGATTTTTTAAGCCTCCAATACAGTAAAAAGTATGCGATGCCAAGTACACGGAGAACATGAATTTGCACCTGAGGACATATAGCTTTACATCCGGAGTCGCAAGGTGTGTCAAGACAAAATGTTAATTGCACAATTTATGAGAGAAATCAGTTGAAATATCTCCACGGATCCCATTTATTTACATTTTAATTACTACTATTACTTATTCTTATTTTTTGGATGTGACCATAGCAAGCCCAATTCCTCCCCTACACTAGAAAGAAGCAGAATGACTGTTTTCCACTGGAGGTTTAGATGCTTGTTTATCACTTTTAAATACCATCATCTTTGCTGAAATCCCCTCTCAAAAGAACCTTTCACTTGCTGGAATAAATTCAAATTAAAATTTAAATCCCTCTTTGCATTTCTTCAGCCTTTTTTAAAATAGCTGCCTCCTTTTAGAAAGCTGTTTATGTAGTGATCTGTTCATAATCCAGTTTGTTTCTCAACAGCGAAAAACACAGAAATCGTATTATCACTATCTTGGAGAGATGATGCGAGAAATCAGGAAGTATAAATGTCTGGATCTGTGGAAGTTTTCAAAGTTGTAAAGCTGAAGAATATGGCAAAAGCCTTTAAATAAAGTAGTCAGTAACACTCCAATTTGACTTGTAAATATGCTGCAAGTAAATTGTGCCGCAATATCTCAAACATATTTCCCCAACCTTTAGCAAAGCTAATATAAGTGTGCTCATTCAGTGAATACAAAATGTTTTAGCATGTTTCAGACAACAGATGAACAACATTTCTCTTACAACTTAGATAGATTTGATATCAGAAATCTTGATATGTGTTACAAACAGCTACTGAAGAGAGAACTGGGGGATTAACCCCTGGCACTGTAGCTGACAAGTCATGCAGATCTCTGTAAACAGCTCTTTCTAATCTTAGGAAGTGCTCACCTTCCAGTATACCGAGAAAAACAATATCTAATCAAAAATGTAACAAATATAAACAGAAACAGCAGACATTTACATGCAATGCCTTTTGATAACAATCCATTTCAGATGTAAAATGACGCAGAAGAGGCCATAGGGAAATTTAATTTGCTCAAGCTAGATTGGATTTATTGTTTGGAAACAAATTATAATTGTGTCTCCAGAAAGTTAACCAAGATCTAAACAAAAGGAAATCAATGACCCACCCCCATTAATCACTCAAAGCCAGCTACTTGTGCTGTAGAAACTTACTTCATAATCAATTTCTTTGTTTTGCTCAAAGGGCATTTGCATTTTCGTTCATGTCAGCAAGCTTCCTGTATCTGGCGCAATCAAAAATTGCAAGCCATCCACATTAATGGAGTTTTTTTTTCTATTTATTCAAGTGCATATCTCTGAATACTCAAGATGATTTTAGCTTATTATGCAAACAGCCCTGCAAATATTTTGTTGAGTGATAAAGTAAACTTTTCTGATACCTAATTTTTCCAGTGTCATGGAAAAAAATCTTTTATTTTAGTAGCCTACATACATCTGACACATTTTTCCTTTAGTTTTAATGACCAACAATCTCTAATGAATATCTTATCCTTAGGATCTTGCTACGGAGCACCTCTAGGACTTCTGAGACCAGACACAAATGCCTCTTGTTAGTTGTGTCTAGACATACTATTACAGCCACCAAGGTCATTATCAAAGCATGCATTATACACACCTGTTACCATTGTGTAGATGCTCGTTTTTGGCTGAACATCCAAGCTCCTATCTCGCCATTTATAGGCGTGTCTGCTTCATTGTCTGCCTGCCTGAGTGAAAAAGATGGGCACTCATATCTGGACCTAACCTCTCAATGACACAACAAAGTGAGTCTACAGGCCTTTGAAAAAGAAGACATCGACTGACCAATCAAGTGCTGATTTATTAAATGTAACCAATCAGACACTCTCAGTTTAGGCTGGTAAATGTAAGAACCAGTTGTGATTGTTGCCACTGATACTTATAGATGTAAATATATTTAAACCAAACTCTTATTTTGTTATTATTTTGTTTCTATGACTGCACTTTATAGATGTGAAAATAATGTTTGCTTGATTACCTGCCCCGTTTTGTAAAATCTGATCAACATGGGAAAAAGAGAAAGAGGACAAACAATCGCTGACTAATGAGGCTTTTCACTGAAATTGCTAAATACATTATATAGATAATTGTGGACTCTTTGTGTTCTCACTTTTACATTGTTTGGGCTTAAGCTTACAATGGTAAAACGTCTTGGTAAATAGCAAATTGTGAGCTATGCCATATAAAACATAAAATAAAATGGAATCAATTAGAATTGTGATGCAGTCTTAACAATCACCGTGGTTTCTGGATTTTATGATCCCGTGTGCAGCTTTTCTGCCATACAAACCTTAAAGTTTGGCTCTTTGGTTAATTCATCAGTCAGATAAATGCAAAGCTAATAATAAAAGCTCCTTTTCATTTTGAATGTACTGGATGTATGGATGCTAATGCCACTGTAATTATGTTAAACAACATTTCTTCCTATGTAGTTTCAGTAAACATTTGCAAGTGACATACAAGCTCACCTATAACCCTTTTCACCTCAAAAGTTTGGTCACCTGTTTCTTTTTTAAAAAACAGAAATTTGGCTACAGAGTAATTTGTATTAGTTCATTAAAAAGAGTATTTCACACCCTACTAGAGGAGGATTTATCAAGTTTGGAGAAACTTTTTCAAACTCAAATATAACCGTGGCCCTACAGTAGCTCCAAAGGCATTGGTTCAATGAAGAGATAAATAAAACCAACCTACATTTGTTCACAAAACATTCCAAATGTTATTGAAGTCTCTTCAAAGGACACTGAATAAACATATTGTAAGGTTGCCCACGGTCACACATAAATCGCCCAAAAGGGGATTGCTGGGAAGTAATCTAATCATTTCCTTTAACTGAGACACACTGACATGCAGTGTAGATAATGATCCCCATGAAAAATGCACTGTATTTTCAAAAGAATATTCCCTGTCTGTTGACATTAACATAAAGATAGTTCTACATCCTGGAGCCATATCAACAACATGTACTTATGTTTGGTTACCCATATTTGCATATGCAAATAATTTATTTAAAATTTAATTCAGTCCTTTTATGTGACTTTGTGGCGATGAACAAGCGGCATCAAGTGGTTGCACAATGAGGGTTCAGTACCACCAAGAAATACCATTTGTGTCATTTTAGACCGAGCTTGAAGCATTACAGCCGAAATTAACCACAGTTCAATATAGATTTCTACGTGTCTATCACATTCAATGGGACAGTGAATATGCATTGTTGTTTGGCTGTACGGGCTGCCACGCAAAATTAGTCGTGTTGCTTTGTTGAAATTACAGGGCGGGGTGTTGAGTGAGGGGGTTTGTTGAAGTTATACCGCTGACATTTTGATCCTGCAGTACATTAGAAGAATTCAGTTAAACATATTTGTGTAGGTTTCACAGGAGGAAGGTATAGTGCTCAAAACAACAGGGTGCTGTGACACTTCACTTTGCTTACATAATTTGCAGCAGAATGCAAAAAGCTTTTAGACACAGATGTGACCCATTGTAATACCTTTCTAAATGCAATCAAACACTTTCTACAAATATGAGCAGGACTTTTTAAATGTGAACCCTTGTTTGACATGTAATTTTGTCCAACCCACTCCTCTTTCATTTCTCCATCAGCTCTCTCCAGTTATGCCCACATTTTCAGTTGATGAAATAGCTTGACAAAACACTAGTTTATGTTGCATGTTGCCTCTGAATGAGTTCTCTCTTTTTCGAGATCCGAACAGATGTTATGGGCAAAAGAAAATGTTACATTTTCGTAAATGGTGTTGTTGCGCGGTCTTCAATATGCTCTCACAATTTGCCGGGACTGCTTAACACGAGTTGATTGTTTTTGTGTTTTCTTCAAACAAAGCTGATGTCTGGTCGTGGACATGAAATAATCATCCCTTAGAACAAGCTTGCCATGGCCTCACAGTGAGATTGTCTACATCAGGAATGAGAGAACATGCCATGTGATGAGATGCTTACATAGATGATCCTTTACTTTCATATATTTGTACGATTATCAGGTACAAATTGTGGAAAAAAGAGGGTAAAACAGAGCATGTCTGCTCTCTTTGTATGTCTCTTTCACAGTGTACCATGAATTGGCTCTTGAAGACAGTTAGAAATTAGACTTTCAAATGAGGCATTAAACAAGGTGATGATCAACTGCCAAACCTTAAGTAATGATATTCTCCATCCTCAAGTCCCCAGCCTTGCATAACCAAATGCACAAATCACAGGAAAAAGAACTGAAAATTCATTATTATTACATATTGTGTTCACACGTCAGTCCCTGGGGACTGGGGGGACATCACCATCAGATAAGCGTGTTTGGGTGGCCCCTACCATCAGCTGGGGAAGGGCTAGGCTTGGATCTTGAGGGGGGGCCCCCTCATGGGTATCACTTATTTTAAATCCTGAGCCTCACCAACCCACCCCCCTCTTTTGCCCCCCTCGCCCCAGGCTCCACCCAGAAGTGTGGTTGCCTTTGTCATTGTAATCTGGCCCTGTTTGCTAAATGCTTCCACTGTTTACTCTCTGCTATGGGGGCTTGTATGAACAGGAGTCAGCAGGATGCAGGGTGACATCACTTTGGCTGGGGGGTGGTGGTGGTGGTTTGAAAAGCTGCATTTGTGATTTCTCGGGGCCCCTTTCTTCTTTTATTCTTCCCTGTCTCTATCCAGGCCTGTCGAACGCATGAGCTAACTCAGGAGGCTAACATGGACTACAGGGAGGAATTACACCTAATTACTTGAATAACTGCTAGGCAGCAGCTTTCCGTAGTCACCAAAAATCATTTCCAGGTCTGTGCCTTTTAGTGATAGGCAGACTTCTGATGACAGAAAAACCTCAGACAAAGCTTTTACATTGAAATGGTCCAAGAGAAACGAAACAGGCTGACAGGTACAAACACTAAAAAGGAGGAGAATCAAATTAACAGACAAGGATTTCATATCATCTATTTTTGTTGTTGCCGTAGCGATAAAGTCGCAGACATTGAAACTGGTCTGTTCAGCCATTGTTATCATCCCTGGCCATCTGCTGCTGAGGAGTGACATTCCCTCTCATTTGCATGATGAGTGATGTATGAGGAGCTTGGGAGGGCATATGCCCTGGTCTTATGACAAACCAAGGGAAAGTTTTTTGTTTTTTTAAACACATAAAACGAGGATCAATATATGAATAAGTCTGGATGAAGGAGTTAAAAAAAAGAAAAAGGAATAAATCATCTGTGAGTGCACCGTGAGTGTATATGTGTCCACATGTGTGTTTGCCTGCATGTAGGCTGCATCCTCAGTAAGCGCACACAAATCTGTGGTGCCTGCGTGTGTGTCTGTGTGAGAGTACGCGCGCATGAGTAGAGCCCAGTGCGCGCATCTGCCTTCTTGTGTGCCTGTTTGTGTGTTTTGCGGATGTGGGAGTAGAGCGAGGAGGGGGGTTGGTGGCTGTTGATGTGCAAATGTGCATCATGTTGAAGGGCTGTGAATGGGGAGGTGTGACGTAAAAAGGGACCCGAACGCAGGTGCTTATCTCGAGGCTGTCAAAGGCACAGTATGTCATATTCCTGGGGACTACCTTTCAAAGCCACAGCACCAGCTAAGCTATCAAGAGACTGGGAGAAAATCAAACTTTTTGGATCACAGCACTAGGTTGGTGTCAAAGTTCTTTTTATTTAATATACTGTCAGTTTGGTCAGCATTTGTCATCAGTGATATGCTGTATCGCAAATGTGAACGACAAGGCTTTTAGCTCACGCTGTTAGATGCTGTCCTGTGCGATCCAAAGCAGCAGCTGAAACGCACAAGTGTTAGAAACTTATTTAGATTTACACTTAGATTTTTGAATTTTGATTTTTTTTACTCGGCTGCGGAACTCGCCTCGTCCAGAATTTGCATGACTATGTGAAAAAGAATTGTGCTGGCAGTTGTTTTTAACTGTGTCAGGGAGTGTTTGTTGTAGAAAATGTTGCACAGATGAACATGAACACTGCTTTCCTGATACAAATCAGTGTTCTTAAAATCTTTGCTGGAAAGCGAGCGCAGCTTCTGTCCAGGTTTCAGACAGTTTGAGAGGAGATTAAATGGCTCAAACTGCTTTTTGAGAGGCATGACCTATTTTTGATCATCCAGATAGCATGAGATACTGTCTACCTAGATTAAGTTCACAGCATTTGTGTAGAGTATAAGCTTGTCTTAGGAATAACACATGTTCGTATTGTGTGTAGAGACAAAGCATTGTCAGGTTGCCTGTGGCTTTGACAGTGACAGCTGTACATACAAGACCACTGAGCCTAATGCACTTAAACATTGACTCTGTGTTCCAATAACGTGTTTGAGCAGTCAGTCAAGTATTTTATTGCATCCTGTCCTGGCTTTCTGTAATTTGTATTACAAGTCTGAAAAAGATATGTTAATAGTGATCATAGTTTGACAAAAAAAATAAAAATCCACAAATCAGCTTTTGTGTTATTGTCTGAGGACAAATCTCAGATTTAGACAAATTCACAGGGCCGAAGCGCTACAGTCTGTTTTGAATTTATGTTATCATTTGCATCATAACTGTGGCAAAGTTACAAAACTATATGCTAATGCCAAATGTAGTGAGACAGTAACACAGTCCACTAGCGAACTTTTGTGGTAGACGTGGGCAAGACTTAGCTTTGACCAAATTGTAAGGGGTCAAAGCACTCAACAGTCTCCAGAGCAACTATTGATTTAAGAGGATGGATGCTGGTTGGAAAAGTTCATCATTTACTAGTAAGTTGGAGCACACTAATGCCTCAGAATCTGCTTGTATGACCCATCTTCAAGCTGATCCCTGTTTTTTTATTTTTTTTATTTTTTTTAATTTAAGGAGCATTTTCTTTTAAATGAGAGTCAAGAGTAGATTAGTGTATGAATTATTAAAACGTGAATATTATTTCTCTTTTTTTCAGCAAAAAAAAATCTAAATGATATAAGCTAAATACTTCAGTATTTCTATACAACTTATATAAATGTAAACTAAATCTCTTATATTTGCCAGTGATTTTTATTTTTGTGAGGGAAATGATTCTTTCTGTCATTGTTACATTAGAAGAATTCCCACTGATATGACTCAGTGGTAAAATATATTAAATGCCACTTGTCATTGTGCCTGTTTGTCTCCATTTGATCACAAGTTTTGTCATCATCTCATGACAGGCAGCACTCATCTCTTAATAAACATGAAAAAGACATCAGATGATACAGTATTGTGTAACACATCTGAGTAATCCTTTGAAAAGTTTGCCCCGTTATACAGAGATTAAAACATATGAGGAGAGCGAAGTTACAAAGTTGCACCTCCACACTTTGTTTTAATTATAAAAGCAGCAGAGTCTGTGGTAGGGCTGTGTGCTAAAGCAGTGATAAGTAAGAGGCATTATTCCTCTCTGCTCCACACCCTCCTCTTCAAAGCACAGGGAAGTTAGTTGCTACACAACACATTAACGTAACCTCTGTTTGCCTCCAGGAACTGTCCATGGTACCTGCTGCTCAACAAAACTGGATTCACAAACCCATTCACATAGCTGAAATACACTTTAAATGACCGTGATGGCAAATTTGTTTTGTACCTATTTTCATGTATTTAGCACACAACTAAATGAATGTTATTTAACTTCTGGCCTCCTTTAAAAAAAACACGAAGAGCTTGTCTTAATTATAAACAAATTGCCGTCGGGTCTTCACATTGTCAAGTATAAAATACATTTCAGACGAATACACAATGTGTTACCTGTTTTTCCACTGCTCAAACTTTCAGTTAGTTAATCCAGGAAAATGAATTATGTGGATTTAATTCAACAAGGTCTCAGAAATGATCCATCTGCTGTTGAGCAGCTGGTGAAAGGATAAATGTAATTAATTACTTAACTTTTGAAGAGTATTCCAGAAAAAAACAGTGATGTTTGTTTGTCCTGCTGGAGAAAAATGTAAAGCAACAGTGTTAACAGTACCTTTCAATATTATTATTTATTTCTCTGAACATTTGAATATAATTTGCCTGCAGTCTGAAAGTATTGTTTAAATATGCTCTTTTATAAATGTAAAAAGCCACAGTTTGTCACAGTGGAAATATGTCCCTTAAATTAAAAGAGGTGATATTGCATTGATTCAAATTGAGCCAGTAATAAATTCAATATTATAATATTTAATGAGTTGTGCATAATTACTGATAAAGGCAATTTATGTTATATAAATTAAAACAGGTTTGAGCTGTATTTTTACTGATTGGTGCTTTAAAAGTGGAATGATTCTAACCAAAGCACTGTAACTGGGCATTTATTCCAAATCTTAATAAAATATTTGGAGCTGCTTATAATGTCACACATGTTTTTAAGCTTGTTGGTAGCATACAATAAAATGATCTAAAAACGTTAATGTTGAATCAGGTGGGATTTTCCTGAAAAGACAATAAAAGACAAGAGAAAAAAAGGAGGTTTAAGTGAATACATATATTTGCCTGACAGGGGCAAGACTATGAAATGTTCCCAATTATTACTACATGGGATTTTTTTTAAATGCCTTTCTTTCCTTCTTTTTTTTTCCCTTCTAAATATATTTCAGAATTTACCTTGATTGTAATGTACCTCATTGGCTGTGGTTTTGTTTGTTGGCCTAACTATAAAGGATCTGCTTATACCCTTGTGGGTTGGGAAGAATTAGGATTTATGAATTTATTTCCTCTGTTGTATTGTTTAAACAGCTTTGGTTTAGTTTTGATCCCTTCCTCTTGCCTTTGAGGCTGTTCCACGGTGTCAGCTGTTGACTGATAGTAAGAGAACTGCCTCACAGTGTGAATGAAAGAAAACTAGCGGTTGGTAAACACTGATAAGGGATAAATAGAAAGCGGTCAGGCAGAGATAGTTCTGTGGGAGCCCAGATTGTGTGCGGTCTGTTAAAATGAGATTCTGAGCCTGTCCTTTTTATTCTTCCTCCCCTCCCCTCCCCTCCCCTGTGCGGCGTTTGTCTGGAAAATCTCCAGTGACCCGGCTCGGCAGTCCCAGGCTGCAGTATTCTCTTTTTTGTATTTGTTTTGTTTTCTAACAAGGGTCAAGTTGGCCAATAGACATGTCCCTGATGCTTATAGACAGCTGTCATGACTTCAAGTACTTACAATAGTTACATTTTACATGCATTCAGGGTTCGGCAACAACACACCAGCAAGCGAAGTGTTAAATAACTAAAGCTGTACCCAGTTTTAAGACATCTATTTCTTTTTTATTCAACTATGGTCATATAATTAATCTCGACAGTCCTCTTAAGTTTTTTTCCCCCCTTTAAGTTGGAGCACAAATTCTAATGCATACTGTATGTATACCGTCAAGTATCATCATTCACTTTTGTTACAGTAAAACCACTCTAAATGACTCTTGCGTTTAATTATTTCAGTTTATTTTTATTATCCATTTTTTCCCCATTTTATTAATTATTTTATATATTTTTGTATTTATTTATTTATTTATGGGCTATCTACCTTTCTTTGGTTTAGAAAAAGACCTTCAGAGGTCTTACCTTGAAGATCACCATGTGGTGTATTTATACAGAAAATAATTCAGACCATTGTAGCCCAGCAGCTAATGAGATTGGTTGTTAAGTGAATGACACAAAGGCTACAAAAAAAGAGGGGGGAAAAAAGCTTAGCGTTTCGGGTGAATATCACAGTGTCCCTGCACACACGCACGCACACACAACACACACACATACACACACACAAACCCCAACCAAACACACTCTCCTCAGCAGCGAGACTCTGGACTACCCTGTACCCCACCTCGGTATCCTTCTGCTCCGTCTACCTCCCCGATGTCCCCGAGAGATGCAAAACAAAGGCTAAAGGGGGCATGGTAAGTCGAGCTCGCGATTCTGCCCTGTCGGACATGTTAACACGAGTGCATTTAGATGCAGAAGACAAGTGATTGTGGCTGTGTGAGGATGCGATGTGCTGTGTAAGCCTCGGGCTCAGATAAGTAGATTCATGGCCGGGTCAATAACAGTGATGCTGTTTTATGTGGCTCAGAGTAAGATCACCACATTTCACTTCACCATTCTTAACTTCTCAATTCCTGCTCAAACTTTTTTTTCGTCTCTTTCCATTCGCCACAAGGCTGCTTGAACTTTATGTTAGTTTACATCGGAGCTATGACTTGGTTGTTATTCACGAAAAAATAGAGATGTTTATATTTGTGAAGGTTCTCAGTCATCAGAGATGTTTATACATATAATGGTTCATTTATTTTTGCGATGGTCAGATATCTTAATGTTGTTGTTTTGCTCGGTTTTGCCTAAAATGCATTGAGTGTTTAACGTAAAAAAGAGGCAGGACAGCACGAGAGAGGCTCGGTTGGTATCGACTGCTTTACTGCTTAGCTCGTTCAAAGTGAACGGACGTTTCAGTGCAAACACGCACATCTGAGCGCCGTGCAGATATCGTTTACCTTTCCTCCGACTCCTTATTTTGATCTTCACAATAGTAGCAGGCAGCGTCAGTAGTGGCTGCTGTAATACGAAATTTGAAGTGCATTAGCTTATCGTGCTCTTCTGTCAGGCTGGGAAGTGGGTGAAAGTCCATCTTGTATATTAAACCCTGGACTTAAGTCAAATTTACATTTTGTTAAAGATTACTCCTTTTATTGATGCATATAATCATATTCATGGACCATCTGCTGATTTGGCAAGCGTGGATCAAACTCACAAAACAGCCCTGCTAACCTTTTAAGTACAAAATAGTCTGGCTTAACTCTGCTATCCCAGAAGTCTGTGTGTGTGTGTGAGTGCGAGAGATTGTATGGATATTGGATAATACTTAATTTAGATCCTCCAGGCTGCTCATGCCATATTTTATTTTATCATGATCGCTTTGGTAGCAGACCAGGACTTGTGTTTGAACAACTGAGCAAATAATGTTTGCCTGACAATAAGCAAAGCAAAAGCTTGGAGTGAGGAATCTGATTAAACTCTTGACCACAGTGTACAGCTCTGAGTTTATATCTCTCACCATGGTTATGTGGATTTCACAGTGCAGCACTGCACACTTCCACCTGGATGCGAGCGGCCATACGGGTCTCACCTTTTGACCGTACTAAAGCACAGCTTCAGGCTTTTCTAGTTGTTCTGATGACTGATTTAGTCCTGAACTGTGTCCCAGTGTGTGTTTCACAGAAATAGGAATTCACCACTGGGCATCCTTACTGCATGAAATACTTATGTTCGACTCATTCCAAACAAAGCTTACGCAGATTGAGAATTCATATGCCAGAGGTAAATCCGAGTTAACACGGATTTATACTGGCATGAGTTAAAGGACTAGAGTTTGTAATCCAGGTGGCCGAGGGATTTTACCATACAGTGGCAAAAATCACTTAAAACTCCCCCAACATCCTGAGCCACTGAGCCCAGTGAGTAGACAGATTGTTCAGAATTGATGACAGCACAACTATTACAGAGCTGGACTCTGTCTCTGTGTGTGCATGTATGTGTATCCGCATGTTTCTGTGTATGTACGTATGCTCGTGTTTGTGTGTGCGCATATGTGACCATGTTTGCTTCCTATATGTGCTCAATTAATACTAAAGGGTCTGTTTAGAATAAGACCTTGACAGATTGGTCTTATTTTTCCTCAGCAGGGTAGGGGAGGTGTGTTGGGACTACTGCCTTCTATCTGCATAAACATCCATAGCATAAATAAAAATACAGCAACCTCCATTTCTGTGGCCACGACTGACTTGCAGTTCGACCAAAGTCACTTTAATATCTAAATAATGTTTTAACACTCTTTGATCACCGTACACAATGCACTAAATATAATGGGTAAGAAAAACAAAGGGGCATGTCCGTGTGCGTGTGGCGCAGTGTCAGTGTGTGCGTGACCGTGCACACCCGTGTGCACTTGTGCACATGTGTGAGGAGGACAGAGGAGCAGAGATAGAGTGGAGTTGTTTAATGACAGGAACAGCTGACTCATTTAGAGAGAGCAGTGAAAGGTAATTAACCCTGGGAAAACTACAGCTGCCATGCGAGCTGTTCACTTGAGCGCAATCTGATTAGGAATCACTGCTCGAGTCCTGACTCCTTTCAGACACTATGTGTTCAAGGTAAACTTTTCCCTCTGCCCCGGAGAGGCCCAGAGCGCCGGAGACCTGCCTTTTGTGACGGGGGATTAGCTGGAACGGTTACTACGTTTCTCCAAATTGCAGACCACCTGGTAGCATTCATGCAACCTCCTTCATGAAAGGGGCTCCTTGGGCAGGAACAATGAGCAGGATTACTCTGCTCATTGTTACACCGGGGCTGGAACTTCTCTCTCCCCAAACACCTGTCCCCAAATTAGACAGGTTTGAAAAACCATGTACATGACAGAATTCAAAGATTCAAACTAACATGAGAGCGGTTTGGCAGGCTGGAGACTTGCCAATGGATGAATTGTTTGCCGCTCCATTTATTATCCTATTGATGGATAGTGCAGTGAAAGGAGATACTAATTTTATTTGTCTCAATATTTTGGTGTCCGTAATTGGATTGAAATTCACAAATAAAATAGCATATCATCTAGCCTTTCATACGATGAGGGAACTAAAAGCAGCAGAAATTTGGTCAAAAACAAAAATTGGCTCTTTGATGTCAGAAGAAACAATCTGGACTTGGTGCCTCTGTGTGGTCCGGCTCCAGATGAACTCAATTTAGAGGGAAGGCTTTGGGATGACTTTGGAAAGCGATTACAAGATTCATAAATCACCTCGGCAAAGGTGTCACCATCTGACTCTTTTATGGGACTCTTGCTAACTCTGTCCAATAACAAGTTTCCCCTGTAGTTATGCCATCATAACAAATCATTGAAGCGTTAGTGGCTAGCCAGGCTCCTAATTGTCTGTTAAGAATTCTGTGAGCTGTGTTCTTTTATTGAAGCATCTCTGTCTTGGAGAAGTGATAAGATGCCAATACGCTTCTCTATAAAAGTACTCTTTGGCAAAAGGCACAAACACTTTGCTTGGCCGTCAGGGTAGCTGTGAGGCTGTTATATCTGAAATCGCAGTTGACTTCAAGATTTTGACTGTGTCTGCATGAATCCAGAAACCTCCATTACACAGAGGAATGCTCATAAATTGCTGGCAGATTCTTTCTTTTTTAAGATACAGTATTTTTTTGCACATACATACTGCACATGTAAAAAAGCCTAATACTTTTCTTTTTCTGAGCTCTTAAAGTAGAGTTGTGCAAAATATTTTTTTGTTAATATAAGGGGAAATGCAAGACTGTTCATCCTCTTTTGTCCCTAGATTCAGGTGAAAATATGTAATAATATTATGAACAGAGCAAATCTGCCAGCGCCGTGAAGTGTTGATAAACTGTCAATTTTACTATGAAGGTAACTGACAATTACACATTGTGAAATGTTAAAAAAAAACAAACCTATAAATTGCACTTCTAAAAATTATGATCACTTCACCTTCTAAATTACATATTTTTTCTTGTGTTCATGGAAATCTCTCAAAAAGACATAAAAAGTCGCTTTGAACAGAAGTTTATCCATTTTCCATCTGACATAATTAAAAAACAACAACAACAAAATCTGTCATTTTAGCTGTGCATACAGTTTTACCTGCTTCTACAGAGATGATGGGATCACTTTCCAAGCAGGTAGCTCACCCTTTAGCTTCAGCTAGGCAGGCTGTATGTCTGGCTGGTTCTCAAACCTCCTATAGGGTCAGTATGAACTGAGATCAGTTCACAATTTCCTCGCAGAAATTCATTACAAGAAAATATGAAAGTAAAAGGTGCTATCGCCTGCCGTTCACTCTTTATTATACACAAACAGAAAACACTTAGCATGTAAAATTAATGTGAAAATTATTCCCGGGGTAAACTATAAACACAGAAGTTACCCCGCACATTTACCCTTTTTTTCTCCTTCCCCTAGATCAGAGTGTAATTGCCAGTAATCAGGTCTGTTTGCTGCTGATAAAACCACTCTGAATGCGAGGAACCCTCTTTGTGTGATGACTCAATTATGCCAGAAGTGGCTCATCAAACCTGGCCCATCAGCTGCTTTAATAAATAAGGAGGAAAACTTGCTGCAGGCGCATTATAATTCCATTCATTCCATAATTAAATCCATTCCAGTTTTAACCCTTCACTCAGTGTGCTTCTGGAAGAGGAAACAAAAACAGGGAGCGATGGGAGGAGGGGGGGGGGGGAGTACACACCAGACAGTGACCTTGCACAGAGCACCCATCCGTTCCCTATAATTCAAAATGATACTGTTGAAGAAAGGTTAAGAGAAAAAGACTCGCGGAGAAAAGGATGGGAATCAGTTAAGACGCTGCTCCTGTGTTTTATGTATGCATTGTTTCCACACACGCACAGCCTTAGACAGTAATTATATTAAAAGAGTAATCTAATCATAACAGTTGGTTGGTTGGTTGAGTGTGCAGCACTGACATTTTGAAATCTTATTTTGTGTAATCTCATTTGCCTCTATCATCTCGCCTGTACCCCCCTATCTAAAGGAAATGTAAATAATGTAATTAATTTTATGGTCTCCAGAATCTTACTTTGCTACTCTGGCCCGCTTTATTGGTTTCAAGATGAGGTATCTGCTCAGAGTTTTTTTTTTTTTTTTTTTACTCCATCACAATAATGTCTGCGTTAATTACACGAGAGCGTCCCAAGTGCACAGATAAGCTGGGAACAAGGGGACACAAAGACTCAAGGTCAGTGATGAATATCCACAGCAGCTGCACAGTATTAATAAGGCATTATTTGAAAATAATAATAATAGCATCACTTACAACAAAATGCGAGAGTGCGGTTTGAGTAACGTCAGGAGCGTTGGGGTGTTTTACAGACATTTGCTCTCCACCATCTCAGCTTGGATCCAGCCTCTCTGATAATGGTGCGAGGCAATGGTTATTCATGATTGCTGGACTGGGAAGGTCTCTCTCTTTTTCTATCCCCAGTCGCAGCCCATTCTCTCCTCTGTGGTGGGAATGCTAGCAGATGGGGTTAGGGGGGAATGGGCTGGGCTCAAGGACAGCTAGCAGCCAGATTAACACATAGAAAATCTCATGGACCCTCAGCATCAGGCTGCCTCCTTTCCCCCTGAGAAATCTGCCCTAGACGCAGGGAAACCATCCTCTGAGAAGCATTATTTATGTTGGACTTGGGGTGTGTGTGTGTGTGTGTGTGTGTGTGTGTGTGTGTGTGTGTGTGTGTGTGTGTGTGTGTGTGCGGGGGGCATAAATATGATTCAGCAGATGACGAACAAGCCCGAATAGTAGTGAGTCTTTTTCATATGCTAATGAAACTGAGTGAATAACCCCCACCCCCCTACTTTTTCCCCCAGTTTTGTTTTTCCGGGGAAACGCTCTGTGAGCTATAATTAAGAAGATGTTTTTTTCTTTTTTTCAAAGCTAACAGAAATAAATAATTCCATAATAAGATCTGTGAAGTGAAGAGGCTTAATGTACTCATTGTGTTCATCCTTGTTTTCCCTCTTGGATGTTTTGTATTAATTAGAAGCAAGCAATTTGATCCCTGTCAAGCAATCAATTTGCATCGTGTTCCTTATTCCATGTGAGATGTTAATATGCTCTTTCCACCTGTTTTCTGAATACATGTTCATGTTCACACAACAATTTAAAAATTTATGAATACAAACCCTCCAAAAGTTGGTTTTGGGATATGTGAAAAAGTTACAGATTGTGGGGTAAGATTTTAAACTTGTACTTATGTCTTTATTTTTTCTTCATAGATAATGAATTACATGATCATTTCCTGAAAGATAACAAGCGTGAAATCATCGACCAGGGTGAACAGTGTGGATCTGGCATCTTAGTCTACAGAGTGCTTGGGAAACTACAATCAAAGGTAAATAATCTGTCACAGACGTGGCACAGACAGAGCCTAGAGTGTAAACACAAAGTAAAAAATAAGTTTTGTTAGGGACAGAAAGGGATAAATGCTTGTGTAACAGTGTTTTGGATAAGTAGCATGCTAAGTGGTGGAGTGCCACTGCCCCTTTGACCACGGTGATCATAAAGTGAGATTGGTTTTTACTTATGCAGGGCTGTGGGTGGCTGGCAGATACTATACTCTTTACAGGCTATTGCTGAATCCGCTTTTTGTTAAGTGATGATTGCCTTTTATATGTCAGGTTGTCTCAACTGGATTTGTAGCCTAGTAGAAAGTTTAGAGAGAGATTTACTCAGCACTATTTCAGTGCAAGGACTTTAAAGACACACTAGTGTTTCACCAACATTAAAGTATGCAAAATGTTGATCACTTGCTCTTTTCCTTTTTGTGCTGCTTTTTAGTGTGTAGGTGTGGAACTCACAAATATATCAGTAAAGATAAATCAGTGACTTCATATAGACAAAATATAAATACAGTAAAAGCTTATTAAGCTTTAAAATTTACTGTTGTCGTTATTCTTTCCTATATTCTGTTCTAATCTGAGTGCATTTACAGCAATCCCATTTATTCCTCTATATTGTGTGCACCGTTGGAAGAAATTAAAAAAAGAAAGAAAATATATATATATATGTGTGTGTGTGTGTGTGTGTGTGTGTGTGTGTGTGTGTGTGTGTGTGCGTGCGTGTGTGTGAGTGTGTGCGTGCGTGCGTGCGTGCGTGCGTGCGTGCGTGTGTGTGTGATATAACTCTCTATATATTTATCTTTCTTTATAGATTTTTATTTTTAGATTTAGATCAGTGATCTAAACTTTTTCTGACTTGCACACCTTGAAAATCTGAAAAAAAAGTCTCACCACCTACTTTACAATTTTTACAAAGTGGATTTTTTCATGAATTTAAGATCAGCAGAATAACTTAAACAAATTATATTTATTTAACTTGGTTCGACTGAATATCACTGACCAATTAATTTGATTTTTAGCAGATAATTACGGTGGTTAATATGTTAGAATTAGAATATTATACAGTAAAAATATGCATATTTTAAATTCCAGCGGTAAAATTTTATATTAACCTGTCCCTTTAACATTTTTAAGGACAGTCTATGTTTGCTAACATAAGATGTTTGTGAACAATTGTGACTTTTCCTCTCAGTACAGACAAGACATTATTACACCTGCCTGTCTTTGTGAGTGTAGAGGGTTTGGGGCTGTACTTCCTGACAAATATAAATGATAAATTACATAAATGTGCAAAATGTTGTTTATAAATGCCATATGTGGAGGTTTGATATAGATTATTATTATTACCCTGTACACCACATCACCATCACCATCACAAGTCACCCTGTAAAATGTATAATCCACTAACGAGAAGAACTGTCATAGGAGAAAAAAAATGAAAAGGTAACTTACATAATGATTTTAGCCAGATTGTTTAGGGGATGTCAATAAAAGCTCCCATTTGACCCTGATTGTATCTATTTGTTCTGCTTTTGTAAACACTCCACATCACATGTTTACCCATGTTGTTGCCATGCCAGGAATACCTGTTAGGAAACCACAGATACCTAACAAGGCCTTCCTTGTTTTATTGTTACGTGTCACTCCTTGTTATATGGATTTGATACAAACTGTACTGTGTCACGACGACTGCTAACAGTGCGTCAGAAATGCCTGTGTGTCTCCATTTCGGAGCAGCGCTCACAAACAGACTCAGACTTCTATACGTGAAACTGATTGATTGAAAAAGAAGCTCTAGTTAAATATACAAAACAGCCACTAAAACTATTTATATCAAAATAGTTTTTACTGGTTAGGCTCACAATACTTACCATCTATTATTCTTATTATTCCTATTAATATAATCATTAATGTCATGAAGCTTGCTTACTTCACGTACATAACACACAATACTCTTGACTGATCAGAGAAAATGTAGATACTATAAAATAATATAAGAAAGTTATGTAAATATTTACATAAGATAGGCACATCTAAAATGTCACATAAAGAAAGGGGGGGAAAAACACCCTGGTAACATTATGAGTCAGCTGTGATATTTCAGTGCACTGATAACATCATTTGAACTTTGATTAATGTCCATGTTATAATCTCAGGTTGCATGATGCAAGACCAACATTTTGCCTTCAGAGCAACACATTTATACAAAATGTTAAAGCATGTCTGTGTGGAAAAGTGTTACAAACTAATGAGGTACATTCATTTTTACAGAATGTAATCTATAGTGTTTGGGAGTTGTTTGTCTCAATAGGCTCTAGTAATCAAAAGTAATGAACCTATTATGAGCAGGACCTCTGAGGGCCCGGCGTGGCATTAAGAGTGTGGCACATAAAAGGTTTATTAAAGGAAATTAAGGTCCATCACTGCCACACCTGCTCCCCTATTATAAATGTATGACAGGTCAGTGCCTTCAATCACAACAGCAAACGAGAGAGAGGAGTCATGTTTCCCATTACCAGGGAAAAGTAACAGCATATCCTATGACTCACAGATTTCACTGGCCTGTGACCACTATACGCCACCATCAGCCTGGAATAATTATGTTTAATAGGTTTTATTTGGGACCCACAAGCAACAGCCAGCGAGAGTGGATGGATTTTAGCAACTATTTTTGTCTAAACACACTCTCTGAGGTGCTGTCCGTACTTTAATGTCATTATTTAGTGTCATTACATTTTTACTCACCTTTGAAACTTTTTTTTCCTGGCATTATACTTTAAGTGTTTGCATATTACTGGTGTTTTTAGAGCTCTTTGTGATGTTGCCCCCCCGCAAAAAAAAAAAAAAAAGATTTTGAGGCTCAGTGGCTCTGGTTACCCTGCTTACCTGCCAAACAAGGCAAAAAAAAAAAAAAGCACATTAATCTATTAAGTATTTAAGCCTTTTGTAATTTAAGAGAATTTAATTAATACACATTAAATGGATTAAAAAGGCTCTTTTAGTTGCTCATCTGTACATTTAATGGTTTATTGCAGATGGATTCTGAAGGTGAGGAGCAAACCTTGAAAACATGTGACAGTAACACAGGTGAGTGCAGCTTTCAGGTTTAGTTTGCTTTTAAATATGTGCACACACACACATACACAGATATGCACGCACACACACACACGCATTCCACTTATCACCATGGGCTAGGGGTATCAGTTCAACAATCCAACTTTATAACTGTCAATTTTATGTATTATCTTACCGGTCTGAAGAGCACTGCACCGCCATTTCATTATTCAGAGGGGAATAACTTCATTAAATTGGAACACTGGCTCAAATTAGTTAAGGAGTGTGTATATATTGTGTGATTGAAAACCTCTAGACTGGATATGTCATTATGCAAGTGTTCAGGGCCTCTGAGGCCTTCCTGCTCACGCTGGAGCTATTACTACAACTGGGAAAATTCATGAAAAGTGTTATTATTGGTCGTGCTTCATGGGAGTAGGGGTAGAACTTGTGAATGAGATTTATGCAGGCCTCTGGGAAAATTGATTTACCCTTTTAGATCATGTTGTCAACACTGTCAAAAGATGAGCTACTGTTGGTTTCCCAGAGAATGAGCAGACTGAATGAAAAGCTTTTCAGATCAATGAAGAGACCACTTCTACATCCTTATGCTGATTATACCCGATGGCATTGTAAAAGGGAGTAAAAAATCTATGCTAAAAGCTTGGATAAAGCGCGGGTAGCCCATGTGGTATCACCCCTAAAACATTATCTACAAAACAAATATTTACAGTATGTTGTAAAATTTCGTGACTAATAGCCCAAAAGTAGTCAGTTGCCTTAAACCCTTAGATGAAAAACATGTTGACAGATGCTGTGCTGCTGCAGTGGAAATGTAAACACAACTTTTTTTTATCTGTTATTTCTTGGCCTTTATTTTTCACAGGGCTGGCTGACTCCATCACTGAGACTCACAGGTAAGCATTTTATGAAGTGCGCGCACATTTTCGCCTTTAAGCCAGAAAGGAATCACGTTCTTCCCAAATCTTAGATGTGATTGCTAAAAAAAAACTGTAGTCTGAAGTTTAAAATAGGCCAACTGAGGCCTCCGCTGACCCTGCTGGGTTTTTCCTCTATTCCCTTGTTCCCCTCCAGCCCATATGGGTCCATGGCGAGGAAGAGGAGTGCTCAGGAAGGGGTGCAGGGTGCCCCCATCAACAAGAGAAAGTCCCTGCTGATGAAGCCCCGCCACTACAGCCCCAGCGAGGCATGTGAAGAGGAGAGTGAGGACCTGGCACCGCCACAGGACAAAGAAGAGCTGAGGAACATTGACACTCCAGCAGGTAAACAGATGTCCTGTTGTTTTGTCTGTTTTGATGAACAATTGACGCTGAATTTTAAAATCCCATCTGTTGCATTCATATTTCCCTCCCTCTACCATCAGCCAGCAGCCGCAGTCATTGTGCAGTGGAAGTGAAAGACTACACTGCTGGGTCCACATTAGTTGTGTCTCACATCCACAAATTGAAGTTTTGACAGCTGATCTGCCATGATATTTTTGGCGTGGCTTTACCCTCTTTTGATGAGGCCAAATTTCAGACCCCTCATCTGTCCTTTTTCAATAGCCAGTCCAAATCAATTGAATCCATAGAATGAGAAACTGAATGGAGGCGTGCACCAGTTCACTTTGATTTAAATTAAACTTCCTCCATTCTTTTCTACAAAATTTTTATTGAAGTTGCCTTTTGTGAAAAACAGATGAGCTGTCACCGCTGCTTGGCTGGCGTTCCGCTGTTTTACTCTCTTTTTTTTTGTTTTATTTCTTTTTCTTGTTTTTTTTTTTTTACTTACCCGCAGGGACACTTCATCTGCAGCAGTTAAAAATTGTTGATTTTCACTTATGCCGCCGTCCTTCTCACAAGCAAAAATGTTTTCTTTTTTCCTAATAAATTGAATTTTGTGCATTTTGGCAACAATGCTCGTGGTGTACATGTGCATTCTCGCCCACTATAATCTGCACTGATTTGGTATATTTTTAACGATGTAACTAAGCAACAAACGTAATTGTCCCTTTCAAAAGCTTTTGTTAGGCCCTCTAACACAGTCTAATACATAATTAGGCATAATGTCTACAGCTCATTATAGTACACATGTGTGTAGTTAAATGGACCAGGAGAGTAGCTCACTAAATTGTGTGGATTCATTGGAAATGGAATTTATTTGTTTCCTGGGTTCATATTACATTACAATTATCTAAGTTATTCACTGTGCATCACCAGTGTTTCCTTTTGTTGTTGTGTATTCCAGATACTTTTTCTATTTATCATTGATTGACTGCTTTATATATTTTTTTCCCCTTATTTGAACCTGATATTCACTAAAACAAAACAAAATCAAGCCAGAATTTTTTTAAAAACTAAAAAAAATCTGAATGTGTCAAAAGAACACGAATATTGATAAACATATTCAGAACATATTTTGCTGTGATTGTCAGATGTGGGGGCTATTTTCCTGTGGTAAAAACAAAAATTGGAAAAGTGGACTGGAGGCAGTAAGAATTTTTGCAGAAGGGAGCTGGTCATATCTGCATTTTAACAAAAAGGGAGAAAAATAAGCCTCTCGTTTGGTTGAGCCACACTGTGTTCAACTCCAGCCAACTGCAGCCCTGCTGCAGAGTGCTGGTAATGGCTATTCTGGAGTACAAACTGTTCACCTGTTCCAACACACAAACCACCGGAGGGATCCAAGTTTTTTTCCTCCGTGTCTTTCCTTTTTTCATTGCACTGCTGTGTATGTGTGTGTGTGTGCATATATATACGTGTGTTTGTGTGTGTGGATGTCTGTGTGCTTGTCTGACTGTATGCGGCTGTGTCAGGCCTGGGAGTCCATCTGGATGAAAAACAAAACCCTTGTTGCTTGCCTCATAAATGTAAATATGTGTAACTGGCTTTAATTTTTCATTCAACAGGGTTTGTCTTTAGATGCCTCTTTCGAAATATTTTTCACAGCAGGGAACAGATAGTAACACACCGTAATGTCGCCTGAGCAAAAATGCATGTAAAAGCACAGACATGTCAAACCAGACATGTGCACTTAACAATGCAGGAAATCGTATATTTAGCTTTTTTTTTTTCATTAGTGCCACATAATTTCTGTCGTTTTTTAAAGCTGTTTTGGCAAGGATTAGGTTTTTGTGTCGCTCCCATTAATGAGTCGCAGCTGTCTGATAATGCCTGTATCTGTACCGTCCTCTGCACTGTGTGATCTGATTCTCACAATCCATCTCTATCTATCTTCTCAATCTATTGAATCCTACTTTTTGGTTTGGCCTCTAATGTGTGGCTACTTAAGAGGATATAGACTTCCCGTGCAGCCTACTGAAAGTAAAACCCCTCACAGTCCAAAGAGCTTTAATAGCGCATAAGTTTGTATGATTTTCGAGGATCAAGAGAGATTTTGTTGAATCAATCCAGATGATAGCTTTCCATTGTTAATCACTGACCATGACTTAATATGATCAGTGGCGTTAATAAAACGTTGTCTCAGATGCATTTTGAGGGATAACCCTAACCCTCTTTGTCTGTTCCACTGATCAGACTTTCAGTGCATAAGGTTTCACACAATCTTGTGGCTTTCTGTGCGTATGACTGGGATTTTTGGATTTATTCAAAAAGATGGCAGGCCAAAGGTCGGTGCAAATTGAATTATTTAGAGCACTCAGCAAAATAAGCCGGAAAAAAGAGATTATATATAAGAAGACATGCGTGCATATTTTATTCATCTGCACTTGAAACATTATATGTGGTTTCTTTAACACCCACATAGGATACAGAATGCCAAAAGCTAAACACTGAGTAATTTGCTTGATTTAATAAAAATCTGAATTTGTTGAAGAGCTTTTATTCGTTAAAACTTTTTCGTAATGAATCTACCTCCTACTGCAGTATCCCGCCTTTGATTTTAATCTCAAATAATATTATATGTGGTTCAGCTTCCCAGTAAGCAGCAAATATGTCGAGGCAAAAAAAAAAAAATAAAGATCTTAATAAGCTCATTATATTACATGCACAAATTCAGGCAGCAAATAGCATGTAGAACATAGGAAAGGCTCGTATCAGCAGCTATTCTGTGCTCCGCATACAGTACACAATCACACATTGGACATGTAATTTCAATATTTCACAAACACCTGTTTTAATTTAACAGTTTCAGTCAAATTTACTTGTAAAAGCTTGATAATTTTTTTATTTTCAGTTCAGCTTTTGACACTTTGACAACCATTAATTTTCCATGTAAATGCCCTGAAAATTATTATTATTAAGTGCTGTAATGGCTCTTTTTTTTTTAATCTAATCAAATTAAGCCAAAGATTTCATATTTTCAGCAAGTTTGGGTCAAGTTCACTAAGTCTCTCATTTTTGTGGGCAAAGCGGGCTCCCGTTTGTACCCAACAAATATTATCATCAGTTTTGTGAGTGCGGTGTATGGCTGGCTTTTCCTAAATCAGGTTCTGCCACACACACAGCACCATCTTACAGAGATTTGTCTCTTTTATCTATTTTCTCTATTCTCTGTTTGCAGGAATCCTCTTCACTTTTCTTGCTCTTATCCCTCGAAACAAGATGTACATTATGTTTTTCAAATCGGTTTTTCGGATGACAACATGTTGCTGCTTGGCTTGCACTTTAAAATACACATAACTAATTATAAACTGATGTTTTCCACCCAACACTGTGTAAATCCTTTCATAATCTTGTCCTAAATCTATATTGGGTTGTTGCTCCAATTGGAAACAACAACAAAGTGAAAAAACAATTGTCTTCCTCATGTCTGGGTTTCATGTTGAACTAGCAGAATGAAGGTTTATGTATGTTATCTAAAATATGCTTGAGGAATTGCTTGGAAATCTGACAACCTTGTGATTATCTTTCCAGTGCATCATGTACTCTTTTAAATCCCATAAATGGTTATAAAAACATGTTTTTCGCAAGATATTTTTCATAGAAAAGTAACACAAAATCTAAAACCTTAAAAGGATTTACAGAAGATTACCATGGGCGCACAATTCCTATCATGCTATGTGACTAAAGGGTCACAAATGAGCAAGTTCAGCATGCAAAGACTTGAACGTGTAGAATAATCAGTGTTGTCTTATTGTTTTAGATGGAAACTTAAACACAGTCAATGGAGTGACTAACAAAAATGGCTGCCATGATGTGGCAGCAAAGTCCAGCAGTTCCCTTGGCTGGTCTGAAGTTACGTCTGTTGGCTCGCCACAGTGTGAGCCGGACACATCTGAACCTCTGATGGATGAAGATGACGAGGAGTTTCTTAATAATGAAGAAGACCAAAGTCACGACAGGATGAGCAGTACGTCCTCGCCACAGAGTCAATATGGAGACATGAGGGAAGCCGAGTGGGAGCCTCTGGCTCTGTCTGCCAAGGTGAACAGCTCAGACTGCAGTCCTTCCAGACTCTCTGAAGATGTTACAGGCAGGAATGGGCACGTGAAAGAAGAGCCTCACTTAGAATTAGGTGGTCCACTGGGCAGAGCGAACATTTTTCAGGCTGAAGCTTTACGATACAGGCTGCTCCCCACGGAGGCGGACAGTGAAGGGGAAGCAGAGGCAGATAGGCCGCCTCGGCTAGACGCCTGGGCTCTGGGCCTCCACGAGAGAGGCCTTGAAATGAGCCGAGGGAGGGTAAACCTGAGCCTGCTGGAGCAGGCCATAGCTCTGCAGACAGAGCAAAGGCAGGTCCTGCACCATGCCTACAGAGAGATGGACCGGTTCCTCATGGAGCAGATGACCACCGAGAGGAGGCACCACAGAATGATGGAGATGGACGGCAGACTCACCTATCATGGAGGAAAAGGTAATAAGAAATAAAAAGGTTGATCTAAAGAAAAATCCAGTTTCATCCAGTTTAAATCAGATGGACCACTTGTGATTTGGATGATTGGGCGCTCAGAAAACATTAAAAGGAATAAAAGAAGCATTTTCTTTTAGGGGGGTGGGGTAATCAGAGGGAGGAAATCCTCTTAAAGACTAAAAACATTTTGGCAACAAGTGAAGTAATAAATAAACAGTCTAAAATAAAAAAAGAACAAAATTTTCTGATGGAATTGCGTCTACTCAGAATATTGGATTTTGATAGGAATCAACTGGATATTTAACCATGACCATAAGTCTTAAATCCTCCTAAAGTACCTCTCATGTTTCCCTCTGATTCTTCAAATGACTGCAGCTAAATGTGTAATCCTAGATGTAATCTTTCGATGGGTGGGCATTAAGAAGTGAATGCTCTCCGTTAAACTGCAGCCATAACTAAAATGACAGATTAATAGATGGTATTGTGAAAAAAAGAGAGGCTGACTTTGCATGATATTTCAGTTTCTTTACCTTTGTGTAATATGCATTCAGAACAATATATACAATATAATATGACACTCATATTTCTTTAGTTCTACTCTTAAAGACAGCGTAGCTGCATTCATTTTGCCATCACTTAGTGGTTATGGTGTTTTCTTTATTGTAAAATCTTTCTTTATTGACTCTACAGATTCTCCACGGGCAGATAAAAAGGATATAAAGTGTCCAACTCCTGGCTGTGATGGCACTGGTCACGCCACCGGCCTGTACCCTCATCACAGGAGTCTGTCTGGGTGTCCTCATAAAGTCCGAGTCCCCCCAGAGAGTAAGTCACTAAGCGGTTCTGTGTGTGCAAACAGTGTAATGGATGGTTTACACTCACAAAAACGACCAGTTTTACATTTTACAATCAGCCGACGGTAATTGAAATCCTCTTAGCACGAGCCCAAAACAAGAAAGGCCTGCTTATACGTTTAGCTGAATTCAAAGACGTGCACAAAACTTTTCAAATAAACTTAAAGGATTTTCTCTCTCCCCCTCCCTCTTTTTCTCGTAATGTGTTGTAATGTGTGAATATTGAATTCTTTTTTTTTTTTCCCCCCGCATTGGCGATTGTTAAGTCATTTCAATGTAACTCAACAAACATTCAACATTAAACAGTAATGTTACAAAAGGAACAGAAAAAGTAATTAACTTTTTCAAAAAAGCACATGCTCTTAGACTGGAGGCCGTATTTGCAAATCAAAGGGCTAGCTAACGCAGTATTCAAAAATAAATAGACAACTCCAACAAACTAATTGGAGGATATGTACAGAAAAGAAGTTTCTAAGGATACAGAGCGGACCTTTAACGACGTGTTTGTTTTGAAGAATATAATCAGCTGTCTTGTTACGCTCTCTCTTTGCACTAAGCTATTTACATTTCAGCCACATTACAGCATTCCTCACAATGAGAAAAGCCGTTTGTGTGTGCGTGTGTGTTTTTTCTTCTTCTTCTGTCTCTGTAGGATCTTTGCTGTGTAGGCTCTAATGTGCCGGTTATATAAATCTTCACTTAATGCAGGAAAATGTATTTGTTTTATTTCCAAAATGCTCGGCATATATATACGTTGTGTGTTTACCATCCTAATCTTTAAGCTTGATTATGTCTCGCATGTTGCTAATTTAGAAATGTTTATCTTTGCTTATCTGAGCTTATGTCATGTCTGTCTGTTCTTTGTCATCCCCTCAGTCCTGGCGATGCACGAGAACGTCCTCAAATGTCCTACGCCTGGGTGCACAGGAAGAGGCCATGTCAACAGCAACCGTAGCACCCACCGGAGGTACATCCACAGGAGAAATCCATTAGAAACTCTGCACCCTGTTTATACATGAGTTACAGTATTAGGCTAATGTGTTTGATTTCCTCCCCAACCAGTCTCTCAGGCTGCCCCATCGCTGCTGCAGTGAAAGTCTCCAAACCTCAGGATGAGAGCCTGAAATGCAGACAAACACCTGACCGCTCACCGAGGTATTATGCCACATGACGTTTTCAGTGCTCTCAGTGTGGTCACATGCAGGAAAATAATTACAGCGAGCTCTGTAGTGGACTGAAGTTCTACAGACATAACTGAGGTTATGCAAAAAAGTGATAAACACTATTACTGTTAAGGGCGGTGTAGAATATTTTTATTCAGCAATCCCAGCAGAACATGCCTATTTTGAGCTTTCCAAGCAGACATAAGCAATGGTTGCTGGTCCCTGTGAGTTCCTCTCTATTAGAGATGATAAAAGAGCAGAACTCTTTGTTCCCTGTGGATATATCATGGGCAGGATGCCCACTCCTACTATATTAATTAGTCTGGCAACCTGGCTGTGGATCTACAACACACATCAGATCCCAGACTCTGAGTGTACAAAAGCACTGGCATCCCTCAATGGTTAAAAACAATGTCTGCTCTTTACTGCTTTATATTAACTTTCTAAGCACCTTTCTCACAAGTTCCTAGGCGATTCTTTACCACAGTAAAGCATTTTATTGTCATCTGTTTTCCTCCTCGTAGAGCCCTCGGCCTAATAAAGAAATTCGAGATGAACCAGCTGAACTATAGGCTCTCTCACCCGGTAGCAGCCTTACAAACTAGCCTCACAAAAGACATGGACAAGTACAGCAGAATTCGCTTTGATTACGCCAGCTTTGATGCACAAGTCTTCGGCAAGCAGCCTCTGATGGGGACCAACCAGGACCCAGAAATGATGCATTACCCTGATTGTAAGTTTCACACATTTTTTGAAAAAAACAAACAAAAAAACACTTGTAAATAAGGATGTTGGATAAATGTGGATGCTTTTTTTTAGCCACTAATTACAACCTCTATCTACAAACGACACAGATCTACATTGTATATATTTGCAAAGACTGCCCTTTATTTAAATATCTGTGATTGATGCTAAAACAACAACAAAAAATCTCCTCTTTTTTCTGGGTACTTTTAAGTTTGGGTTGAACACCTGGTGTCTCAATATCTAAATGATTTGCTAATTATTTGTCTTTTAGCCCCTCAGCAGTATCCTGGCTTCCTTGGTGCTCCAGGTGGCCGCCTGCCCACCTCTGGTCAACACAGCCCGCCGAGTCAATTCAAAAAAGAAGACGGTCTCCAAGCCGCAGCAGCGACAGCCGCCATCCTTAACCTCTCCACCCGCTACCGGAAGAACATGGAGGCTGTCGCCGACCGGCCCTTGGCAACCTCCACAAAGGTAATCAAATTAGACCACTTGGAAAGGTATTTAATGTGGTCATTTTTAAAGGAACTCTGATTTGTGTATAAAAAGGGAAGACATCAAAAGACTGGATTTGGCAAAGAGAGCCTGGCACTCTGGTGGCACAAAAACAAGGAGGTTTCCACTCTATAAAGCTTTAATGTACACAAATGAAAATTTGTGTAATCACATCAAAAGAAGAAGTACAATCAGCCTTCTTTCTCAATTACAACTACTCGCCTTTTTTTTTAATAAAACATGTGGTATTGTATTTTGTTTCGACATCAGCTGGCATGTAAAAACCTTGAACTGTTGTCTGAGAATGCATCTTGCCCGCTGCAGATGGCAGAGGATATTTTGCTTAGTTATATGATCCAGCATAGGCTGTGTGTCTACACCAGATAGTCTTTAAAAGCATTTGAGTGGATTAAGCCCATCAGATAAAGGAGTTAACATAGCAAAAGTTTAATTCACACAAAATCCAAACTCTTTTTGGAGAAGAGCATAGATCCAAAATCTCTTCTGCTGTCATTATCTGTAATATGGCATTGTAGTCAACTTTTTTTCCAAGTCACTTCATGATTAATATTGATCGCATTCTGTGGGTTACATACATGCACACTGTACTGTAGATGATTCAAGGTTTCCACACCTACACAGCACAGATCCTTGTCTCCCAGCTTGTTGAGCTGAGAATGTGGCCCTGTACCAGGTACCAGCCCACTGAATGAATAAAACAGTGTTAGCAAGTTAATCATCTGTTCTCGTTTACAGCTTAGTTGTCTTGGAGAGACGTACAAAATAAAGAACAGCTTTCAAGTCTGAAAAAAAGGGGGCCATATTTAGAGTGTGATATGTCGTCTGGTGCTTTAACTTATACGCTTTGAAATATCAAATGCAGAAAAACGCTCGCTGAAAACGGAATAATTTTGCACGTTTAAAGGCCGTATTTACATGTCAGTTATATGGAAAAAAACACATATAGATTTAGAGTCTTTGTTTTTAGCTCCAGCTGACGTTAGAGGGAAAATAAATCACAAAAAGTCTGCGCATCCTTTAGTTTTACAGTGATGTTATTTTGATTAGGTACACACACCATCAAATGGCTGGATAATTAAACTGGACGGCCTCATCCAGTGTTCATGAAAATTATCCCCTTTAATTAATTTGAAAGATCTCACACACACACACTTCTCTTTGTTACAAAAAATAATGATGTATAGGGTCTAATGAAACATATGGATTGAATAATTGGTTCCATTTATGGGAAAGGATTTTAACATCTAATGAGGTACAACTTTTAATACCATAAAACAGCCATAAGTCATCATGCTATTGCGTTTCAGCACAAAAACGACAAACACATCTGTCAGCGGGGAAACTTATGCCACATTAAGCTTTTTAATTTTTGCTATAATAATGATGACCTAAAACCAGCAGCCACCCCCCAGCTGCCATCTTGGTTGTGTGTCCCAGAAAACAGATGACACAGCTGTCACTGAAAAACTACACACCAGTGATTATATTTTTTTTTGTGTTCAGCAGAATTAACGCTGGCTTAGTTTGGTACTTTGTCTGGTGTGAGATAACCACCGTATGTATTATTTAAATACACTGTTTGTTTGCGCTGCTTTTCAAGTCAGTTTTCGTGTTTACAGAGAAATGTTACTGGGGTTCAAGTCTGCCATATTGCCTCATTGTCATATTAATGAGGTATTGTGCTGTCTTATTTACATTCCTGAGGCTGTAATTAGAGAATGCCTTTTAATTTTATCCTCTGGCTTATTTGTTTTCATAAGCCACATCCGATTTATTGTACTCTTCTGTAGCACATCAGATTTTGTGCATTTCACCTTTGTTGTCTTTAGGACATGCTCATAGAGGTGGATGAAAACGGCACCCTGGACCTGAGCATGAAGAAGTGCAAGGAAAACGTAAAAGCCCAGAGCAGGACGCCTCCCGACGACCTGCTGTCTCCCCCTGAGTCCGCTGTGGCCAAAGGTGGGAGTGTGCTCATCAGCCCCGCCTTCTACCAGCCGCTGTGTGAGAGAGACAGCTGGGAGAGCCCCATCCCTGTCAACTTCAGCAAAGCTCGCGTTTTACAGGACAAAGAGGTAAAAAAAGAAGTAAAATAAACAAGATTTGGATTATCCAAATCAGAAATGTTCGGGTCAAACGATGAATTTATATGCGAGACAAAATATAAATAAGAAAATAAACCAAATAAGTTAATGCCTGAACTCCCTCCAGGACTAATTAGGTTCTTTTTTTGTGTGTGTTTTATTCATGTATTTAGCTATTAAATATACCGTCTGCAGTCATTTCCCAAAATCTACCCGCTGAATTCTTAATTCTTCAGTTTCTCTGTCATTGTCACCAGATTACACAGATCTTGTAAGGAAACTGGGGGGAAAAATGAATTTTCAGGAATTTAGTATCCTGATATGTGTTACCATTTCATTTTCACCTTGATTGTTGTTTCATAGCATTTCCTTACCGACAGGAATTAAAACAAACAAAAAATGTATCAGTGCTGCCAGATTTACTCAGTTTTGCTCAATAGTTTGACTAAAAATAAACTTAAACCTACCTAAAAAAATTTAAAAAAATCCAAGTGTAGACCTCGCCCCCAGGCTGAATGACATGCAGTGTTTCTAAGAGCATTTATGGAGACATGTTCTTAGGCCAAGCAGAAGCTCGAGCCAAATCTGTTAATCTATAAGATGTATGAATTATATTTACACTGAGGATGTGCTTATCTATTGCCCGAGGGTCTGAATGAGTCTAATCTGGGCTCTAAAGGTTTCGTTTCTTTTGATCTCACAGGTGGTATTCATTTGTACCACGTATTAAGAGTTGTCAAATTTGCCCTGCTTTTACATCACACACAACATCTGGTGATGGCACAGAAAAGAAGGCCCATACGTCAAGTTTGTACATCACAAACAACACGTGGATTAAATATGACTTTAAATGGATGTGTGGTTTACTACTGCAAGTGTAATCTCGTCTGCGTCGTGCACCGCAACCCCCAGGACTTGTTTTAAGAGTATTATTCAGGGATTTTGTTAATTATTCACTTTCAGGTCATTGCAGAGTGATGTCTGATACTTCGGACAGTTAAGGTCATGCTGTTATTTTATTTCTGCCTCAGCAGGAGGATTATGATCAGGTCTCCTTGGAAGACCAACACTACCAGGGAGATAGCAGCATGTTAAGCTCCAAGGCCAAGCTGCCATTACGGGATTCGAAGAAAGAGCTTCTGAGGTATGTGGGATTAAACAGCAAAACATCTCGCAGCAGCTTTATCGAGCCAGACACGTGTGATGTGATCATTCCTTTTAGCTGGCAGATGGTCAGTATTAATAAGAAAAAGTGTCACTCCAAACCATACATTTGTTCCAATAGTGGGTCAAAACACTGGAATGAAACTCACTGTTACATATGATTGTAACTGGTATGTCTGCAGGTTCATGTGGAGAAGAAATGTATCTATTTAAAAAGTGAGTTTTCTCCCCGTATGTCCGACCTAAGCTTAACACAACTCTTGACTCTTTGTAGTTAGAGTGCATGCTCTGCTGGGTCTCCTCACGAGAAACGTAGGATCCTCTAGTTTCCGCAGCACAGCACCCCCCCCCCACCAGATCCCCTCCCCTGTGACATTCAGAGACATTATTAAACTGAATGTTGAGCAATGTAATGAAAAATTTCTACTAAACTTTCCGCTGTACTAACTCTTTTTTTCTCTCTAATGAACATAAAAAGGTTCCCCCTGTATAAGAAAGATTCAGTTCAAGCTTGGGAAAGTCTGTGGGAAGTGGAGTAATCTGCGTATTAAATGCTTTGTGTTCTCATGCAGCTGTCCGACCCCAGGCTGTGACGGCAGTGGCCATGTGACGGGGAATTATGCATCACATCGGAGGTACTGTAATTAATTACACTCTCATTAGTACCAGCTAGCAGATATATAGACAAGGGAAACAATGCTTATTGTTTAATTATGTTGATTATTACAAGTGAAAACTTGTCACTTGTAGCTCGTAGGGTTTTTTGCAGCATATGTCATGTGCTAAAAATGTGATGACACAAAAAAGCTTTCTCGTGACGAACAAGCAGAATTGTGTTTTTTTAAAGTAATTTTGTATAAATATGCAGTGCATTGTATTAAGATTATTTAATTCAGTCGTGATCAAAGAGTGAATTAAAATGACTGTTAGCTCTTTATCCTCTCTAGTGTGTCTGGATGTCCCCTCGCTGACAAAACACTCAAATCACTGATGGCAGCCAACTCTCAGGAACTAAAGTATGTGTTCTGAAAACTGTTATTGTTGCTAAAGGATTTTTCACATTAAACTAGGCAGCTTGTTTTTGCTTCAGCTTGGGTCATCTTGTTTTCCTTCCTTTCCTTTTCCTTTCCCTTTTCACTTCACATTATGCATGATTTCCATTTACTCAACATGAAGTTGTTTTCTATTTGTGCTACTTTTCTGCATATTAGCATGAATCCCCAGCTCTGCTCCCAGTCTTTTGCTGTAAAAAGCACCTGGTCTCTGTGTCTCTCAACCTGCAGGTGCCCAACACCTGGTTGTGATGGATCTGGACATGTGACTGGGAACTATGCTTCGCACAGAAGGTAGCTGAGAGAAATCATCACAACTGAGCATGAAATACATTTGTCAGATGCATGGCATTCAAACAGATGGTGAAAGTCTCACTTTAAAAACACGCTGCACTTTTTGATTTCTTGTTTTTCTCGATTCATTTGACTGCCTTTTTATCTGTCTATCCATCTATAGGCACATTTCAGCTACATATGTGCTAATGCAGTAAAACTTATCTTTTTTTTTTTTTAAAAACATGAAAAAATTGCAACTTCCTAAACCTCACGGCTGCCTGTACAATTCCAGCCTTTATTGTACCTCATGAATAGATTCTTTCAAGTTAACTCACTGTCTCCAACCATTTTCAGCTTGTCAGGATGTCCACGTGCCAGAAAAGGAGGTTTGAAGCTCACACCAAACAAGGATGACAAAGATGAGCAAGAGCTTAAGTACGATTTTTTCTTCTTTCTTTTTTCTTTTTTGCTCATCCTATGCTGTCATGTTTGTTTGTTTTTTGTTTGCTTTTTTTTCTGTTTTAAAAATAAAACAACAGAAAACATTGGGAAAATGCGTCATGCTTTTGTGCCCGGGGGTATAGTACCTGGAGGCCATTAAGTTAAACAAAGAAAATAATACTTCTCTTGTCCTAACATTAGTGAATTATTTTCAAAGGATTAGTAACATGTTTTTTTTTCTGCAGGATTTCACCAGGGTTTTTATATTTTTTTTCTATTTTCTGAATGGGATATCTGGCTTATCACTCTTCACAGAGTGCTTTCTTTATAATTATAGTATATTAAGAAAATGTTGAATTGCCGGCTGTGATGGCATTGCACTCATTTGGAGCTTAATCACTGTTGTCTGTTAAAGTGTTATTGGAAAAAAAATATAATGGAATTGATTTGCAGCTTAAATCCAAAGTCTGATATATGAGCCCTTGTTTACTTATACATCTGGACACTGATTTTTTTTTTTTTTTTAATTACTAATGCAAGGGCACGAGCTTAGGAATTAAACTGGAATAGATCTCATACACATTAAGAGAGAAAGGAAGAGAAAGGGGGAGGGTAGCAAATGTCCCTAGATTATTGTAAATAGTGGGCCATATGGCATGCCTCCATTGTCCGGGTGCCTTGCATCAAGCTACCTACCTGTGGTAGATGTAAGTAATGGGACCGGTGTTGTTTTGTCCTCTAAGTGCTGCTTTGCTGTTGAGTAACAAAATGCTGAAACAGGCTTTTTGCAGCAGCACTCCACAGCATGTGTGCCATTTGTATCATCTCAGGTGACCTTTCACCTTTATCAATAAGGGAAAGGGTTAGCCACCTCCAAATTACATTCTTTCGCATGAGGGGATACATGACAATTATCTGTAATTCATGTCACTCCATTACTGACCTGCAGAAAACAGGCCTGAAAATGCAACTGACAAACTCTTAATGATATTCAATGTGAGTTGTGCTTATGTTTTCAAACACAAATACCATCCACCTGGAAATGTATACAGTGAACAGAGGGCCCATTCAAACTCAAGTTTAGAGGATTAGTTACTTACAGTTAATGTGATTTTTCATAGCCCATCTCTAGTTTTTGGCGACTTCATTTTTTAATCAGCATTTAGATGGATTAATCAACTTAATGGTTAACAAATCTTCCGGTCTAGTTATTGAAAGAGATTTTTTTTTATTTTAATGGTCCCAGAGATTTTTTTTTTTTTTTTTTTTTTTGCAGTTTGACAATAAAGCAGTTGCTGTTGTTTTTGCGCAGCTGGATGGATTTTGTTCAGTGGGTACCACAAAAAATAACAAATGTTATTAAATGCAAGCTAGTTAGATTTTTCCGTAGTGTATGCATGTTTTCAGCGCCTCATCCTCTTTGTTTGTCACTACGGTAGGTGTCCGGTAATTGGATGTGACGGACAGGGCCATATATCGGGAAAATACACATCCCACCGCAGTGCAGGCAGTTGTCCACTCGCTGCCAAAAGACAGAAGGAGTCGTCCATCAATGGGATGCCCTTTGCCTGGAAGTCCAATAAACAGGAACTGCCCCATTGTCCCTTGCCTGGCTGCAATGGCCTTGGACATGCCAATAATGTGTTTGCCACTCACAGAAGGTGAGGCCGCCTGTCCTCCATTTTATCTCTAAACAATACCGCTAGTCGACATGTTGCAGTCTTACTCTATCCACAGTCTTGAAGATGTTAAAGTTTAGTAGTTTCGGTGATTTTCTCCTGTCTAAAATTGTCATTTATGGCCTGCTGAACTAGTTTGTCCGGTTGCCCGCTGAACGCACAAAATATCAAGAAAAAGTACTCCGAGGAAGAGATGATGACTATCAAATTTAAAGCCAGCAGTGGTAAGCTACTCTGACATTTTGTGTGGCATGGCAAGTTTTTTTCTATTAGTGACACATATACTGGTACAAAAAAACCCAGTGAATGAATAAAATAAGAAAATCTGTGATCTCTGCTGGAACATGATAAATTAGACTATCTCCTCTAACCAAGGTGTTGAAAACAAAGATGATATTCAACATCTGGATCATGAAATAAAAGAACTGAACGAATCCAACATGAAAATAGAAGCAGACATGATGCAGCTCCAAACCCAGGTAAGTATTTACTCTCACAAAAATCATTGGTTAAAATAAAGGCGCGAGATCTTTGCCCGCTCAATTTGATGAGATCCCTGTTGTTTTGTACCCGAAAGCAGATCTCCTCTATGGAATGTAACCTGAAGACAATTGAAGAGGAAAACAAGATGATCGAACAGCACAACGATAGCCTACTGAAGGAGCTGGCTCACCTAAGCCAAGCTCTTATTAACAGTCTAACAGACATTCAGCTGCCTCAAATGGTACAGTAAGCCTTGACCACAGTATCCACTCCAGCTCACAGTGTTTAACCTGTCCAGAAAAAAATAAATAATCATTTTCCTGAAATTGTCATTTCTGCTGTGCTGTTTTCACTAATAGTCAAACATGTTTTTGTTGCAGGGGCCCATCGGTGAGCATAATTTTGAAGCCTATGTGAACACATTAACTGATATGTACAACAACTCGGAGCATGAATACTCTCCAGAGTGCAAGGCCCTCTTGGATAATATCAAACAGGCTATTAAGGGCATCCATGTTTAAGCTGTGGAGCTACCAAGAGGTTTCTTTGACTTGGGATAATGACACTAGATAGCTCTATTTTACTGAAGAGTGCTGGCTTGGCTGCATGTATAAGACAAGGCTTTCGGAAATGTGTTTGGCATTTTCTGGTAAATACACTGCACTGAGAAAATTACCAGCCAGATTTGTAATGCTTCTACTGTTTCTGCATTCACTCGATATGTTTATCCTGGTGAGATTTGTTTTTTTAACCCCTCTTGCACTTAATTATTTTGTATGGTTTGCTTGATTTTAATCTGTATGTGTTCATGTCACTCTTATATTATTGCTATTTATTACTATATTTGTTCATCAGTGTATTTATTTCCTCGATTTTTATTTATTTCTAAAAACTGTAAATGCGTAATATTTGAGAAATCAGTTTGACTTTCTGCACATTGTAAATTACATAGAAGCACATTCCAATTTCATGGCATACTTTCGCCACCTAGTGTTGAAAAACCTATATTATTGTTAGTATTATTATTATTATTATCATTATTATTATTATTATTAGAACATAAGTTGAATCTCCCTTCAAAGTGAAAACCTACCAAAACTACTAAGCATCAATGTTTTTAAGCATTGCTTTCTTTCCTTATTGGAGACTGAATGTATGGTAAGACAAAGTGAACACCAAGATTTAAAAGAAAAAAAAGAAATTGCAATGCAAATGTACTGTACCTTTTTCTACTCAACCAATAACAGCTGAATGCAATGAGGAGGTGACACTGAGCAAAAATGCAACATCATTCTGTGAACTGAATGTCGGATACTGCTTTGCATAGTGTGACCACAAAAAGAGTGCAACAAAAATCAAAACGATCACTTTGTCAAGATGTCTTTCTTTTTTTTAAAAAACAAAACGAAAAAATATAGATATTAAACTGCCTTCTGTGCACACTTTTAGTGTGCATATAGTATGTGCCTAAATGTATATGAATCCATAAAAATATACAAGTACTATGTTTTGTGGTAGGACAGTATTATGTGAATGGTGTCTGATTTAATATACAGTACAATTATTTTCATAGGCGGAAACGTTCCTGATGACTGTTTGAAAGCCGTTGTCTCAGTAGCTGTAATCTCAGAGTCAGGTTTTGAAATATCATGACTGAGATTGAAAGTCTGGTGTTAATTTGTTTTGTTTTGTTTTCTTTGATAGCGCAGAGAGGGGGCAAATAAGAAGGAGTGGATATCTCTTATCTGCTTAAAGGCCTTAACATTTCAGCCAGTCTTACAGTTTGAACATCCTTGGGCAGATTTGAATAGTAGCTATTTCAAAACCGAGCTGACGACCACTGCAACCTGCATTTTAGTTTCAATCATTACAAGCAAAAAAATAAAAAAAATATAGAAAAATGATAGTTGTTGGCTAATCAGTTGTTTGTTTGCATCAATTGCACTTTTGTATATGAGTTATTTTGTGTTTTTAGTTGCCCATACTGACCTTTGATAAAAGAAAAGGACCGGCTGGTTAATCCCCAGATAATAAAAAAAAAAAAGAGCTATCCATTTCAGCAATACATTTCTTTTAATTTCTGCAAAAAGACATCAACAACATGTAGCCTAGGACATTTTGAAGATGAAAATGTAACAGCAGAAGAGCCAAATTACAGAAAAACAAGACCCTGTTTTATCCAAATACTCGACACATTTTAAACAATTTTAATCTTTTAAAAACTGAATCACAGTCTTTAAATCTAACGATCTTTTTCTTTGTAACTTCTTATATGTAATTCCTATACCACACATTGTTTGCTCAGGAAGTTTTGTGAATAATATTTATTTTTTTCCCTGTTAGTATTTGATGTTTTGTAATGTGAAATGCTTTTTTGTGGAACGATATTAGTATGATATGAAATTGTACTGTATTTTTCTTTTCTTTTACATTAAAATGTAATGCTTTTTTCAGTTAAGGTAGTTTGTAAATTTAAACTTCCTATTACTTTTAATATTTCATAATAAAGATATGCGCTGTGTTGTACAGTTTGTGTATGGTAGAAATAAACTTTTCAAATGGTTGTGTGGTTTCTCAAACGTTTTGAGTCCACCGTGAATTGACTGCATCCCGTTTTCCTCCCCAATAAGTCAGCAGGCGTCAGCTTTCACGATGCATTAGCATCACCTAGTGGTGAAAAACAGGGACTGGATCAGCAGACGCTGGCAGTTCTCTGTGTGCAGTTTTTGTGCCATTTGGGGCTAAAATGAAAATAAAGGGATATCATGGCTTTAGAGCTTTTAGCTGTTGACTGCCACAGGTTCAAGTACAGATATGTATCTTTGCTACATGCCAATCCTACCAATGAAAAACACTGTAGACCTCAATAATGTCCCATATGTTCAGCTTAGAGATGCAACTAGTGATCATTATTGAAGAAACGCCCCCAATATTCAATTATTTGTTTAGTATAGTGTATAAAATGTAAAAACAAAAACAGGTGAAAAATGCATTTCCTTTAACCAAATGTGACATCATCCATTGCTTTTATTGTCTGACCAACAATCCAAAGCACAAAAACACACATCTTCACACTTCATAACTTACATTAATTCAGTTTTACTTTAAAAACAACATAAAAGGCCAATCAATTATCGAAATAGCCAGCTACACAAAAAAAAGGAAAATATCAAGGTTATCCATCTGGACCAAGAGTCAGCCTTTTATTAAACAGAGATGTAATTATTTTAATAGAGTTGTGTCATTGCTGTGACAGCCCTCCTGTTGTCTCAATGAAAGTCCTGGCCTGTTTATAATGGTGAGTGGCTGGCATAGGGGAGACCTCAGCTAATGCAACCCGCCTGGGCTTTCCAGGTTATAACACCTGGATCAGAAAAACTGGTCAATCTCGCTCTTCCACTGCACTTGGCATCCACCCCATTTGATGTTTTATGTCTTGGTTAGCTTATGTTTAAACAATTATCTATTGTTCAAGTAAACCTTTTGTGTGGATCCCCTTTTTGTCACATAAATGCGACATTATGAAAGTTGTTATGGTCCACTGAAACAGTGTAAAATGTTTTGTGGACTTCAGGAAGAATACCTGCTGGATTGCTGTAATTAAAAGGCTATCATAGGGTGAGAGGCTGGGTACATCTTGGACACGTTGCCAGTCTGTCACAGGTCCAACATAGACAGACAGACAACCCTTCATGCTTACATTCACACAGTATCCCCGTTTAGCCTAACATGCATGTCTTTAGACTGTGGGAAAACCCAGAGACAACATCAGCTTTCTTTGAACACAAGATTTTCTTACAGTGAGGTGACAGTGCTAACCAGTGCACCGTCGTGCCACCCTAAACAGAAAACTCTTCAATTAAAAATAATAATAATAATGATAACAAAACAAAAACAAAAACAAAATGCAACTTTAATGAAATAATGTACATTTAAGAATGTCACTTTTTTGATTACTAAAAACAAGACAAAGAGGAAGGCCTTGAGACCGAAATAGGACCTGATCATTCCTAAAAACTTTAATCATTCAACAGAAAAATAAAAATATAAGTAAGTAAAAAGTAAAATAGGCAAGTAAAAAAAAAAAATTAAAATGACAAAATCACTGTCACTATTTTTCAACTTCAGTGTCAATATTATTGGACTTTACTTTTAAATTTTACCCAAACCATCATCATCACTATTATTATTTTATTTTCTATTGCTAAAGTAAAGTTAATTCCAGCATTTAGGCACAGGAGACAAAGCGGGTTGTCTACCGTCAGAAGGTCAATGGTTCGATTCCCAGCTACTCTAGTCTGTCCCTGTAGTGTTGTTCTGCAAGATACTGAACCCCAAGCTGCTCCTTATGCATCCATTGCAGTGTAAGCGGGTAAGAAGGTGCTTAGGTAGAGAAAAAAGTCCTTGTATGAAAGTGTGGATGAGGCTTGTAGTTAAAAACACTTTGGGTGCTCAGTTATAGTAGAAACGCGCTAAATAAGTACCAGTCCATTTACTGTTTACTGTGATTACTATCAGTTAGATGGATCAGAGTTTATATCTAAAATGCCTTCCATATTGAAATGTCCTTGTTTAAAAATAAAAACCATCATATGTACGCTTATGCTGCACCAGTAAAAGAAATATGAGCTAAAGTATAAAACCAAAGTTCAATATGTGGTGGGAGAAAACCACATACAAAGTTTGAGGTAGGCATGCAGACAGACACACACACACAGTGCATGCAAACACATTTCCTGTCACACCACACAAGGCGCCGTCTTCCTGTAAAGGACATGTTGTGTGTAAACTGCGAGAACGTGGCAGATATCTAAAGCCTCTTGATGGCTACGTACACTACAGTCGGTTTGAAGTGAGTATAAAATTTACAAGGATTGTGTGTATGTGGAGAAGACGTGTGGGAACACTGTTGCTAGTAAACACTTTCTAGGATGATCACACTGCTGTGCACAGTATCACTAAAATCGCGAGCTGCAGACACAAATCATGATGCTAAAAACATGCTCTTAATGGAAACATTGTTTGATTTACTAGTCAGGCCTATTTAGTGGCCCATGAGTGACATGACTAATGATCCTGTATGAGGTATTCAATTACTAAAGACCCTCGAATGAACCCAAATTAGAGACTCAGCTTCCTTGTGTATTTTGTACTTTTAATAATTTGTGGTTGTGTAATTGGAGATCAATACCTCCTGCTATATAATTAAATCACTGACTGAGAAAGTACACAATTTCTACACAAAAGACGAGCATCTGCAGGAGTGAAGGAGCTTGCACCACAGTAACAGAAAGTAAATTCAGCAGAGTCCAACCAGATCATGTCTTTAAATATATTCTGTTATTTTTTATTTCTATTTTATGTAAAATCAGGGGAAATCTACTATTTTTTTCATGGTTCCAGGTCTTTGACCCAGTGTTTGGTATTCTGGACTTTGTGAATCTTATTAATTTATTATTGCTTTGATCGTGAAGAGTGGGTTACATTTTCTAGTTTAGTTTTTTCTTATGAGTTTTCTCATTATGCTATTTATCTGATTCAGGGTTATTTTAGGTTCTTCGGTTTCCTTTAGCGCTCCCCTCTTTCTGTCGTTTCCTCAGAGTCTCGTCTCTGTTTATTTACCTTCCTGTGTCGCTCTCTCTCTCTCTCTGTCCCTTGCTCTCTGTCCATCTCTCTCGCCCTCTCTTGTGCCCTCTCACTCTTTCCCTGCATCAAGTTGTGTGTCTTAGTCTGCATTTCAGTGCGTTTCCTGTTTTATTTTGATAGTCCTTGTCTCTTGTGTTTTACGATCAGTTTCCTTCTCTTACTTGTTATGTCTAATTTGTTCCCACTGTGTTTCCCAGCTTGTGTATATATTGTCTCAGTCTCTCCGTGTCCCTTGTCGGAGTGTCTACTCGTTTGCCCTTGTGTCTCTCAAGTTTCGTATTTTTAGTATTTCCCACTTTAGGTTCTCAGTTCATTTTGGTTTTTCCTTGTTTTGTATCAACTTTAATAAATGGTTCGTTTTTGTTTACTGGTTCCTGTTGTCCTGCGTAATCTGATATTGGGTTCTCTCTCTTCCTCACACGACCTGCGGCCGCAGATATTGCCACTTTTTGCTTACTGTTAATTGAAAAATAAACAAACAGGTGGATCCCAGCCTGAGCAAAGACAATAAAAACATAGAGTTAAGCCCAAAAGTGAAACAACAATTTTTAGGTCAAGGGGTCTAAGAAATGCACTGCATTAACTGTTTAAGTTCCCATGTTCAGAGGCTCAAATATAAATGGACAGTGGTGTCATGGTCAGGTGAGCGCTGGTCTTCCAATATTTTATGTAAATTAAAGCAGAAATAATATTTGAAGATAATGTGTCAAACTTGTGTTTTGTAGCTCTTCACTGGAATTCTTAACAGGAAACCCAAAGTGATATAAGTGATGGAGATCATCATTAGGTTGAAAAATTAAAATAAACCTACCACAGAGAGAGCAACAACTTCAGAAGTGGCCAAATCAACTATCTGGTTCAGTCTCGACAAGAATGAATTCACTGACCAGCTCAGCAGTGCCAAAAGATCTGAAAGATGACAGAAGACAACTGAAGTGGATGATGACAGATTATTTCCTTTGTTAAGAAAAACAATTTTACATCAACTTTGTTGATCTGACTGCATGCTTTCCACAGTCTAAAACATTACAAAGAGACAAGCATCCTACTATGGGAAGTAAAACCTTAGTACAATACAAAGCGTGTTTAGAGAGAGCAGACTTTAGACTCATGTGTGTCTGCTGACCACAACTGCTTCCTTATTAAACCTGAGGACCTTCCACTCCCACACACTTCCCCAACAGGCCAGAAACCATCTGCAGGCTAAATTTAGGCCTGCATATTAAGGGAGCTCCTCTTAAGGGAGCTGTGTGAGGTTAGAAGGTGTGTGGAGCTTTCCAGGATCTTTCTAAGTTTAGATTCTTCCGTTAAAGTCACGGTAATGAACAAGAACAGTGTATCATGAGTGTAACTTACATGCTTTAAGATCAAAACATCGATGGAAATTATATTGCTGTAATGCACATTAGGCTATGGGATGTAGCTTACAGTAAGTTTCTTATGTAATAGAAAGTATATCTCATATATTACACGAGCATCTTATCTGGTTTTGAAAATTTAAAGCTGAAAAGAAAAAAGAAGTTATAACCAATTTAACATGAGTGATGGCGATAATTAGTGATGATAAGGGGAAAAGCTCATTTTCGCGAGGTGTAATAAATGATAGATTTCTTGCTGTCTGGGGCAAAGAAGTGTGTCAGACTTTTTAGATAATAGATTTTTTTCTATCGACTTTGATATCTGATTCCTTTTATAAGGGCACGAGGAGAGGAATATATATATATATATATATATATATATATATATATATATATATATATATATATATATATATATATATATATATATATATCAGTTTCCTATAATGTTGGAGCCTGGCTATGATTGGAGGCTTTAGGACTCTTTCTATGAAGTCCTTGGTATAATCTACCAATTATACAACACCTGAGTCTGAAACACCTCCAGAAACTACATACACAGACACTTGTGAAAACACTACAGGCAGCTACATAGAACTAATTAAAAAATAAACATTGAAGGTGATTAGTTTTCTTTGTCACGTAAAAAGGATAAAAGTCATTTTAATATAAAGCATGACGGATCTGGGGAAAACAGTGTTTTCTTACTTGGACATGGAATACTTTCCAGAAAGATCCGTTGATTTTCATAACCATAAATCCATCCAGCCGTTCATTTTCTGAACAGCCTCTCCATTCGGGGTCACGGGGGTGGGTCTGCAGCCTGTCTCTGTCGTCAAAGGGCGAATGGCAGGGTTCACCATTTACAGGTCGCTAATCTATTACAGAGCCAACACAGAGGGACAGACAGTTTAGCATTACCAATTAAACTAGCATGCATGCACCTCGATTGTGGGAGGAAGGTATAGTAGCCGGAGAGAATCCACACAAGGTCCAGGTAAAACCTGAACCCTCCACCCAGAAAAGCCTCAGCCAAGAATCCTCTAGCTGTTTGGTGACCGTGCCAACCACTGCACCATAATGCCACGATTTCAAATAGACCTAACCTTAGATATGTTTTGCTTATATCTATTAGTGAATTTAAAGGCATCATAATCAGTGTGGTGATTGTTTTTGTCAGGTGTATTTGTGCATTACTAGTGCATCTAAATAAGTTCTTTTTTCCTAATTTATTTCTAAAAGATAAACTTTAATATGTTTTATATTTATTGCATGTAAATGTAAACATTTCAACCTTTTTTGCTTTAAATTTAATTTGATTATTATGGTTTGTAGCTCAAGATATTTAGCTATATTTCTTAAGATAGATCAAAAAAAGATTTAGAATAGAACTTCCGGAAAGCATGCTCATTTTATATGCTCAATACTTGATTATGACCTCTTTGATGAAGTGCTGCATCAATGAGGCGTAGCGTGGAGGGGATCAGGTTCCAGCACTGCTGAGGTGTTGGTCTGATAGCAGCCTTGAGATCCTGTGTTTTTCTGGGCTGGGTGATTCTCATCATCGGTACTCACAGTACTCAACAGAAATCATAGATTCTCTGTGGGATTCAGGTCAGAAAAGTTGGCTGCCCAATCAGACATGCCACACCATTTATTACTAGTTTTGGCACTGTGGGCAGGTGCTAAGTCCAGTTGGAAAAGGAAATCATCATCTCCATAAATGTTGTCAGCAGATGGAAGCGAGAAGTGGTCTGAAAGCTCTTGGTAGAGGGCTGTGTTGACTTTGGACTTGATAAAACACAGTTGACCAACCATCACCACCACCAGCAGGTGACACGGCACCCCTAATCATCACAGATTGCAGAAATGTCACACTGGACTTAAAACACCTTGGATTCTGTCCCAGTCTTCCTCCAGACTCTAAATTGTGTTTAAAACTTACTTTCATCTGAAACCTTTGGACCACTGGGCAGCAGTCCAGTTCTTTCTCTCCTCACCAGGGTCAGATGCTGCTGCTGATGTCACTGGTTCAGCCATGGCCTGATATTAGGAATGCAACATTGGATATCCTTTCCTGCAGATGTCTGTGCGTGGTAGCGCTTGATGCACTGACAACAGCCTCAGTCCACTCCTTGTAAAGCCCAAGCTCTTCAGTTGACTTGTCCTGACAATTCTCTCTGGGCTGCGATCATCTCTGTTACTATCACACTTTTCCCTTCCAGGCAACCTTCTATTATTACGCTTCAATACATCACACTGCAAACAGCTAGCCTCTTCAGCACTGACCTTCTGTGGCCTAACCTCTTTGTGGAGGTTGTTGTGGATTTTCATCTTGACAACTGTCAATCAGCAGTCTTCCCTATGATTGTGGTTGTGTCTAATAAACTAAACTGAAAGACACAAAGCAAAACTCCAGTGTCACCTCTCATTTCTTTAAATTTAAGATCTTTTATATTTTTATATTATATTAAGAAAATGGGAAATAGGTGCTGGGATTTATTGAAACATGTACAAACAAACATGGAAATACAGCATTTAAGACAAAAACGGAGGTTGTACAATTCTAATGAGCTTGAACATCAATAATTAGTATGACCACATTTATTCTTCAACACAGCCTAAACTCTGTCAAGATGATCCCGCCTCCATCATGTTTTACAGATGATTGTAGATACTGTTTTATCTCTACCTGACTTCCTTTGTACATATTGATGACAATTTGAACCAAAACATTTAAATTTGGATTCTTATTTTCAGATCAGTTCTCATGTGATCTGGCATATAACAGCATTTTCTCCCCTTTCCCCTCATTGAGAATGGCTTCTTGACAGCCATTCTTGAAATGAGACCATTTCTGAGCGGGCTTCAGTGAACTGGAACAGCTGAATGAACAGCTGCACCCCAGAAGGGGTGTCTGTAGCTCAAGAGGTAGAGCAGGACACCGACTAACTGGAAGGGTTGTGGTCCAGTCCTTGGCTGCTCCAGTCTGCATGCCCAAGTATCCTTGGGGAAGATACTGAACCTCAAGTTGCTCTCTGATATATTACTTATATAAAAGTATCAATGTGTGTAATTGTTAGATGGAAAGTCAGAAGTGTTAAGGAAAAAAGCACATGTGTCAATGAGTGCATGTTGTGTAAAGCACTAAGTGCTAGAGCAGAAAAGTGCTGTACAAGAATCATTGACTGGAAGACTACATTTACCATCTCTGAGGTGCTGTGTCTTTGCTAATTGTTTTTTTTTTTTTTTTTTAAGCACACGACTTTCAGACACTCTGATGCATTTTTTAGGCCTGTTACTTCTTTTGTTCTCGACATGTCCAGTTTCCTCAATATTTTAGGGAGGCATTGCACACCATGCTAAGATATGCCAAGTTTTCTGCACATAGCACTTTGGGATTCACCTTGTTGGTGCAAAAATGATAACAAAATTTGACACAGTTTATCTCTGGCATTTTCCATAGATTCAACTAAAGAAATTTGAACAAACGATTTTTGTGACAAGCTGCTAGCAACAAAATGCCTAAAAATGCCATTTAAAATTGTTTATTTGCTAAGTCATCTGTTATGTGTAAACAACACCGGTTCTTCCCTTTGGTAAGGTACTTTTTAATGCTTGGTTCATAGGTCAGGGTCAAGCGACTCAACAAAGAAACAAAAAACAAAAAATATTCTTCTTAAAATTATGCTTGTTTAAAGTTTGGAAGACCTCTAGAAAACCCAAAGAACTGTTATTTAAAATCAGCCTTTTGGAAGTAAAATACAAAGAAAGGTGAAAAGTGACTCAAAACCTTTGCACACTACTTTTTGCTCAAAACCATGATGAAATATTCTAAAAATCTGAGATACTGAATTTCTGAGTTTCACCAGCCATAATATTTAAAATTAAAACAGCAAAAACTTTAAAATACTCTGCTTTATATGTATTAAATATAGACTTTTTTTTTAAAATAAAAATGTGAAGCAAAACAACTTTTTTCACGACATTCTACATTTGTGAGATGCACTAGGAGATTTGATGTTGTGTATCTTGCATAAGTTGTATTTTGTTGCATTTATAATATACTAAATTTGTGCTGCTACTATACCTCGAATACGTCTCTCTTCTAGAAGAACTTTGATTTGAGCGCAACGTCCTGGTGAAATAAAGGTAAACAAACATAATTTAAACGCGCACACAAACACTAATAAAACAAAATCCCAGTTGGTTTTGCAAAGATAAACAGATAGCATAGATAGCAGCGAGAGCAACAGTGCTTCCTTCTAACGACGTTTTAAAACCACGTGACCTGTGTTTACATCCTCTTCTCAGCTGTTTCTTTCTTCTTCCACTTCGACACAACTGCTTGCTGTTGCTACTTTATCTCTCCAACCAACCAGCTGGTTAGTTAGCGCAGTAAACTAGTACTTAACCAATTGAAGAAGCTGCTGGTGTGTGAAAGTAGCTGTCACTGACCGTCGCACTGAACAGCACTTTACGAGGAATGAGTAAATGCGACACGGCATTGTGAGTATTTCTTATTTGGATTTCGTTATTTAGCCAGCGGCTGTTTGTGTAAGAGTTACACGCTTTGTGTTGTCGTTGGCAGCTGTATTAGCTTTTCGTGGTGTGACACTGTTAAGTAGCTGCGCTGTGTGTTTGCTAACTGTGTAACGGCAGGATAAAGAGGCGAGCTTACCTAACCTGCTTTGTCTGTTTTTAGTGATGGCGCACTCAGGCCCACAAAAAGCTAACGTTAGCCCGCTTTAACTGCAACTCGCATAGCGTTGTGTTGCACTGAATGATAACTCAAACCCTCAGGTTCTACCTGGAACACATAATTTCACATCTAAATTCGTATTCTGCTTTATTTCTATGTTGAGGAGCGCACACGCTAAAGCTGTGAGTGGGCCTGGGGTGACTTTTCTAACAGAAGTGCGAGCTTTCTCGGGCGAAATTATACTCCGAAAGATCTCTGATTTATGATCGTTTTTTTTCCTGTGAGAATATTTCTGTTATGCTACACGAGTCTGATAATTTATCCTCTCCTTACCAAACCGGTTTAGCTAGTTGCTGTTAAAGACTGGGGTTAATCGCACTGCAGAGAGCTGGCCAGCAACTGCGTTTTGGTCGACAAGTGGGAACAAAAGCTGCATGAAAGCCTCAAACACACCACAGCCTCTCGCTGTTTGACAGCTGCTTTAATAAGTGCTTGGCGTATGTTTCTCACAGGTGCGGACGGCTTTGATTGAGGGTGAGCCGTGATTAATAACGCTTGACAGGGTTTCATGAAAACGCCGTTGTTGTTGTTTTGCCCCATCGTCACACGCAGTGCGAAGAAAGTCTGACTGGCCGCTGATTGGCTGACGAGCTGCGGTCTGTGTGGCAACCGCGAACACGTGACCAGGTTGCGCGCGGATTGGCTTCACCAGGTGTCAGTTGTGGTAATTTGGGGAACATCTGTGTACACCATTGCATGTAAAAACCGAGAGACCAGAAAACGGCGCAAACCTGGGGACTGCATTCCTCCCATAAACAGCACCTCGCTGGGGAGGTGTCACTGATCATATCTTAGTCCATTCAACAGGCTAAAAAAACCAAATATATGTAGGTTGTGATACCTATATAGATATACAAGCACCACAACTTAAAAACTAAAGTATTTTTTCTGAATTCTGATGAGTATGACTGCAACTATCTTATCAAATAACCTCATGATTATTAACTTAATACTTATATGAGCAAGGGACCAGAAAATGGAAACCTTTAGGCTAAGCCCTTGCCATAAACCTCATCTTATTTCATCGGCGTAACTTTGTGCTGAACATTGGGGGGTCAAGATCTCTGTCTAAATAAATAAATAAATCTGGGTAAATTCCCAGATGATTAAACATGCATAAATAGTCTGTTGATTTTCTTCACTCATTTCAGTTATTACCAGCAAAATAATTGCAAGATAATTCATAATTTTATTGGGAGGGGGTTATATTGGTTGGGTCTGATTATTGGGGGGAGGGGGGGTCATAACCCCCCTGGAAATTACGCCCCTGTCTTATTTTAAAGTTGTGGTCAGAAGTTTGCATACAGGTGCGACTGTTAAAAATAATTTGGGGCTTTTAGTGATTTCTTTCAACTGTTCTTTTTCCAGGATGGAGCGATTGCACAGCGCACATGTAACAACTTAAAAAAAAAAACACAAATTGGTTTACATTTGTTTTTAATTTTCTCTTATCCATAAGGTCAGAAGTATACACACAGCTTAAATATAAATACACTATAACATACCCTCGATATAGTTGTTTTGGTCCGCAACGAAGTGCGATTACTGAGTTCACACCTGCACCAAGGATGAAAATGTACCAGTGTTGCTGCGATGAGAGGAAATAGGTTAGGGTTTTCAGGAACAACCCAGGAACCACCAAGGATGCAGCCTGTCACAAACTGGAAACTGCTCAAACCCGAGTGTCACTGTCCACAGTGAAATGAGTTTTACATCATCAATGGACGGAGAGGGTGCAGACCAAGAAAGAAGCCCCTACTCTAAAATCAACACCTTCAAGCTTGACTGAAATTTGCAGCTGCCCACATCGACAAGGCAAATGCTTGGAGAAAAGTTTTATGGTCAGATAAAACAAAGATTCAAGTATTTGATCACCACGACAAGAGGCATGTTTGGAGAAGTAAAAGTGACGCTTTCAAACCTAAGAACACTGTAGCAACTGTCAAGCACGGTGGTGGTAACATCATGTTCTGCGGTTGTCTTGCTGCCAGTGGTACTTGTACATTGCACAAGGTAGATGGAATAATGAAGGACTACAAAAGTTTGAACTTCACCTTAACTGTACCAGCAGGCCATCGCTCAGTATCTGCATTTGCGCTTGAAGCCATTTATAATTCTTAACTTGTTTGATGTGCTGCTTACCACAACAAGCACAAGCATAAACTTTGGTCTTTTAACTGTATTTTCATAAGTTTTACACCTTTTCCTACTAATGAAAACCTCCCTAATGGCCATTAATGCTACACAAAGTAATTAAACAATAAACCTGTTCCACTCCAATGCCCCTGGTACCAGAGGCGAGAGGGAGAACTCTGGTTTAACTCGATGTACCGCCAGATCTGTTACTTGAATATAGACATGGGTGGTATCCACTGAAACATCAGGATCTCAAAGCCCACAAAACCACTCTGACTAAAATTCACTGAACTAGCAGCAAAAGAAGACCGAAACTACGCTTCACGTTTAAAAACAAACAACAAACAAACAAAAAAAAAAAACCCACTGACTATAGTGATTTTTCTGTTACTTTTGCTTTCACCACGATAAAATCGTACTTCCTGCACTGCTTTCTCTCTGTGTACTTTGAGACCTGTAGTTTCCCATTTAAAAAATCTATTTGCTGCATTATTCGCTTTCTTATTTCGGACCAATCTACCATTGCTATAGAAATCTTTTATAACGACTAGTTAAAAAAAACCACAAAAGAAAACTGGACAGTCTGAGCAATGAGCTACCTGCTTAAGATCAAAGTGGGCATGATGTGGCCCGCGGTGGAAAATGAGTTGGACACAGTTAGATGTTCCAACAGGACAATGATCCCAAACACACATCAGAACTGGTCTTCAGTAAAATGAAATCAATAAAGCAGGCTAACATTAATATTCTGGAATAGTTTTCCTAAAGCCCTAACCTCAACCTTATTAAAAATGTGTTCACTATGCTTAAAAGCTGGGTGCGCACCAGAAAACCAATCGATTTTAATGGACTCCACCAATTCTGCCAAGATGAGTGGTCAAATATTCAGCCAGAGTTATGCCTGAAGCTTGTTGATGGCTACCAAGGTCGAGGTGCAACTCGGTAAGAGACATTAAACTACTCAAATATTTACAAGGGTGTATTTATAACTTTGAGCCTGTATGCATGTATACTCAACAGTTCAAAGAAATCATTGGAAGCCCAACATTGCCATGACACTCATGGTGAGTGTATTTAAAAATCTGTCCACAAATGTAGCTATATGACAGGTGCACAATAGTCCACAGGACTAACACAGAGCCAAAGCAGACAAGAACGATGAGTAGACAATAGCTGGATGCCAGAAGCAGGGAGTTCTTATGTTTCTGGATACTAAAAATTAGGTCTGCAGACATGACCCATAACTATCCACGCATTTAGTGTGACTGTGAGATGCACCACCATGCACGCTTACACTGAAATTCATAAATGCCGTTGTGATCCCTTTTTTTTTTTTGTTGCCTGTCCCATTTGGTTCTTTAGCCATCAGAATTGTTGTCTGAAGACCAACAAGGATACCCAATGGATTTATTTTGCCAAATGGATCATCATGGCCTTGCCGTATTGGTCCATTTGATCGACCTTTGTTTTTATTATTTATTTTATTTTATTTTCAATTGTTACAGACATGAGTGAGGGATAGGAAAGGGAGAAAGAAAGAGGAAGGAAAAGAAAAACAGAAGGGGAGAGGGACAGTGGAAAAAGGGAAAAAAATCTCCTGGATCACCTGTTGAGAGAGAAAGAATAGAAAACAAGCAAAAAAAACCAAAGCAACATACTAAACACAACACCATCGCATTAATCTAGCTAAGTGCAAACAGCAGTAAATACTAAATATTCAATGTTGTTGTGCAGCATGCAGGACAGACAGCGCACAATGTGCTTTGAAGTAGCAGCCAAGAAAGGTGTAATTTAAGTCTACGAACAGTGAACATCCGTGTGGATCAGCGCGCTTGTATTCAAATGGTTTCCACATGTAATGGTCTGCAAGAGGATGTAGAGAATCATAGCCATGTCCCCCAGGGCATGAAGCAGGTATGGAGGAGATCCAGGCCCCAGACATCCAGAGGCCCCAGACATCCAGAGGCCCCAGAGTGCGAGAGCCCAAGGAGGACCACCGGAGGGGCATCCGTGCCACCCTCATGGGAAGGGCTGAGGATCCCCAGACGAGGGGTCACCCAGTAGCCACCGAGCAGAAGCTAGAGGGGGCTGCAGTGGCGTGCCCGCCGGCTATGGCGGCCACCAGCTGTGCCAGAGTGAACCGAGCCGGAGGCCCGAGGGCCCCCCGCGCCCCGGAAGAGGCCTGGCGCCTGTTGCTCGGCCACCAATGCACCGACCCCTGAGGGCATCAGTCAACGGCAGGGAGTGTGGTGAGGGGAGATAGCCCTCCACACTTTGGAGGTCCTGGGAGTTCCCAGAGAGGTGGAGTCTAAGACCCGACCTGACATATAGACACAGACAAACAGGCACACACAGACACAAACATGCATTCCCACCCTCGTGCACACATATACAAACACTCAGCACTCACCCAACGTAAGGATTGACATAAATGGACACGTACACACAATCACACTCCCCAAACATACTCTATATCCCGAGTCCAGGTACCCTCGCCCCCAGAGGGGGGGAAACAGCACCCAGACCCAAGAGATGTTACCCTTCCCCCCGGGGTGGAGGCAAGCAGACCGTCCCAGGCTCTGCAGCAGCAGGGAGGCCAATCGGACAGCCAACATCTCCTCCCAGCCCCCCCCCGCCCCGATGGCTAGTAGAGAACGGGGGTGTGTGAAGACCCCATACCTCCCTCCTCCCGCTCATGTGTAGTGTTGCTGCGTGTTGCTCTAAAGTGCATTTAAAACAAGGGAGAGCATGGTGCTGCTGCCAGAGAGCAGCAGGGGTTAGCACGGCCCCTCCCGAGAACCCAAATAACATCAATGTAACTAAAGACAATGCAGCACCTGATCCATTTATTAATTTCACACAGATACATACAGGTCATTTCCTAAAAAAGGGAAATGTACTATTAACATTCTATTACATGTATGTGATTATTACAGATGTAATTCATATTTCAGAGTAGCAATTGCAAATTACTTTGTGTAATCAAGATGAGAGACCACGGCTATAAAAGCGAAGGTGGATTTGGGAAGCCTGTCGCAGCCATGTCCTGTCCGTATACGCGAGCCACCCATTGCGGAAGGTGCAAGATTGATAAGGAGAGTTTTCAGAATTCAGCGTATATTGCGGGACAGACAGGATCCTTTAGCTCAGCGCGACAGTGTGCTCATAGAGAGATATCGATTTTCCCGTGAGGATATTATTTACTTAACCAACTTGTTGACGAGGGGGTGCAGGACCACCACCTGTCTTTTTTTTGCTCTGCCCTTTTCTTGGTTGCTGTTATAAACAAACAGATTATTCCAGGGTCTCTTTCCAAGAGACGAAAAGCAATAGAAGTGATAAATATTACCATTCTGTAGAATATTCTTATATTTCACTTTTACCTGTTCCCATGTTCTAGTGGGTCCTGTTGTGGCTCTAATGTGAAAGGGGATATAATATAACATATTATAATGTAATATAATATTGGATAATATAGTGTAATATAATAAATCTACCCTACCGCCTACTGGTGTTGGCCAGAGGGGCCGATGGCGCGATATGGCAGCCTCGCTTCTGTCAGTCTGCCCCAGGGCAGCTGTGGCTACAACTGTAGCTTGCCTCCACCAGTGTGTGAATGTGAGAGTGACTGAATAGTGGCATTGTAAAGCGCTTTGGGTGCCTTGAAAAGCACTATATCAATCCAATCCATTATTATTATTATTATTATTATTATTATTATTATTAAATTACTTACGAGCCCTCTCTCCTTGCTTTTGCAGCCTTTGCAGTGTTCCCTTGCGTTCTGATTAAACTCTGAAACTCCTGAAATCCCTCACTCAAGAGTTCTTGCTCTGCTGCCGAAAAATACCGACATTTTCGCCGACCAATCAGAGGGTTGCCGATCAATGTTTCCACTATCGATGCGTAGCCCCTTTTACGACACCCAGTGATGTCACATTACTGCGTCCAGCTGTACTAATCGTCAACAGCAGGTGTGTTCGGGGAACCGGATTAGCGAGCTCACGGTTAGCGCGATGGTTTGGTCTTGGATGTGTCATTTGATCTTGGATGTAGTGAGCGACGTACGAAGAACGGGCCCCAGGTGGCCAGAAGGGGACAGGGGGGGGATGTCTCCCCTGCACCCTGGTGACACACCCGCACCCCAAGGCCCTACCTGTGTGGGTGGGTGTGGTGGAGCGGGAAGAGGGAGGTAGCCGGGGATGGGGAGGAAAAGAAGGGAGGGGAGGATGCCCCTCCCTAGGGCCAGCTCCCCCTCTGACCCCAGTAGGCACCCCCGTCCTCTGGTACCCACCAAGGCAAGGGAGCCCAGGCCCATCCAGACCGGGGCCTACGGCAGCAGCACTGCCAAGCCCCACAGGACCTGGGGCAGCCCACCCTACCCCACCGCAGAGGAAACTGTACCCACCCCAACATTCAATCATCTCCCAGACTACACAAGACAACAGACATCCAGGTTAAGTTTATTCTCCACCTCTCCTATGTCTCTCCCCCACCTGCAGAGTGGACTCCTGCAAGGATGGAACAACCTCCCTGCCAGTTGAAGAGCCCCCCAGTTAAGCCGATGCACAAGAGGCCCCCTGTGCCAGGGCTGAGCCCCTGTGCACCCACCCGCCCACAACCTCGGTGCCACACCGACGAGGACCGAAGCCCCCAAGGCCCAGCCAGAGCCCCAGCACGGAGGCGAAGCACCCCCGAACCCCAAACCCCCACGCCTGCCCCGGATCCACACAGGAACACAACCCCCGGGTTAAGCCCTCCAGGGATAACGTCTCTAGGGGTCCTCCAGGCGCCCTAAGCCCGTCCCAACTCCACATCAACCACAATAGCTAAGGCGGGACCAAACCACGACCCCCTACCCCCGCTAGGTGATGGAGCCGATCAAAGGAGCCCAGAGGGATTGATCTAATGTGGTGGCAGAGGCTATATCGAGACTAATGTGATCTATTAGATGGTTTCTATATTGGCTAGAATTTAAGATTATTTTTTATTTTTCCAGTTCATGAGGACCGTTTTCTTGGCGATGCATAGGGCAGTAAAAACCATGTGGACTGTATTAGTTTCTGTAGTGACATCATCCAATTTTCCTGTGCCGTTGTGTTCAATATAGTTGTTGATACAGTCATAAAAACAGACAGCAGTACTGTGTTCCAGGCTGATGGACCATCAAAAAGTCTGTGTTCGGGGTCCTGACCAGTGGTAAAGCTGCCTGTTGATGTTATTGCAATTAAGGTTTAAGCTCCACTGACCTGGAAAAAAATTAAAAAAGAAATATCTTGAAACAAAAGTAGAAAAACATCATTTCAGAGTATAATAGGAGCAGTTACAAAACCAGGTGTATTCCAAACCAACAATGGTAAATGCTGATAGTTCGACAACAGCAAGTTGCAGTCATAGTTATCTATTGATTACATTCTTATGTTTGAGTAAAAATCTATAGATTTCCAGAAAATATCCTTGAATATCTTGTATTTTTTTTGCTCTCAAACTGCTATTTTAAATGTGTTGTTTAGGAAACTGTTTAATGGATTTCAAAGGCAACATACAAATAACTTCATTTTAACTTCTTTTTTTCATCTAGCACCAAACTGAGATAAAGTAATTCCTACTTGAGTAAAAACATTGCTTTGATTTTGACCCAGAAATTCACTCTTGTCGTGGAACTGTGTGACTCCTAATCATAAGTACACAAAGACGGCAGGGGCAAAAATTAGAGGATTCAAGTAAAAATAGCTGGTGGATTTTAAAAAATATATATTAATAAATCTGAGCGGGTTCGCACGAACGAAGAGTCGGCCCCTGTTGTTAGTCTGGTACAACACACACCTTTACTGTCATGTCCTCTCGCTGTTTGTGGCTAATTAACACAGAATCCCGTGGTGAAATTTAGACACGTAACAAAAACACTTTTTATTTGATTGCTACCACCACTAGCCTGATGGTGGAGCCATAGGAAAAGCTTCTCCATGACCTGCATGTGCGCGGGTTGTACATTGGTCAGCAGGTCGTCATGGTGAGCAGCACACTGGACTCCAGGATCTTAGTTTGTCATGCAAATAAAAGATTAAATCTTAAAGAGCGATTACCATTTGCACCATTTAGTGTAGAAATGCTTAGATCTGGCCTTTTCAGTACAACACGAACAGGCTCAAATCAAAAGTAATCCTAAATGAAAATTCTCTCACCATCATTGCAGCTTCTCATGGGACTTGTGCAGATCTTGCAATGAAATGTATTTACTGTATCGTTAGGTAAACTTCACATGAACTAAGCAGATACAGACATGGATATGACACAATTAGGTTGAATCTTATTGGGTGCACTCTTTAAAATGGAAAGGTCCTGACATTGGAGTGCATTGGTGGTCTGCAGGTCAGAAATATCATAAGAGAGATGTGGCAAATTAAACAATCCTGGCATTAAATCTAGGGGAGACATGACAATGATGGTGGTAGAAGTGCAATTTCCCAGCGGGGGAAAAAGATTTTTATTGCCTTTTTATTTTGGGGAAAAATTGACTGATTTTATACGTGTAGTTCTGTATTGGAGACCACTGAAATTAAGTGCATCTTGCTTCCAGGAGGACTTTGTGCAGATGCTACGAAGCAAACCTCCATTTACATGCTGTAGTTATGTCTGACCTGGAGTCAAGTATGTTGAACGACCAGTAACGTAAGAGATCAGCTCATGCCACAGGGAAGATGGTAGTCATCCTATAGTGAAGTGAAACTCAGTGGAAAGACTGTAAACTGTTCACTGTAGCCAGTTTAATGTGGGTTTTTTTTTTTCTTCTTCCTTGCACTTCCACTGTTGCTTTTTTTCCCTCCTGTTCAAGCCAACTTTGTAAACTAATCAGCATTCAACCTATGCACAGCATCATTACTGTTGGGCAACGTGCTGTTAGCTTTGTGGAGGGCTGCATGCAAGTCCAGCCTCTGCCTTTGGTTGAATTCCAAAAATCTCTCTCTGCAGAGCAAAACAGACATCAACATTGTACTAATAATTACTTACATTAATTATTACATAAACACACAAAACGGGGCAGTAGACGTTTGATCCTAACTTTTTCTGCTGCAGTAAAATTGAGACACAACTATCATAAATTTGCCTCAAGAAACTTAAATTAAAACAAAAGTTGAATCATGAATGTCCTCATCTGTCACCAGTACAAATGAAGTACTCGAATACAGCTTCTTATGCAGGTTTAAAGTCCAGCTTTACAAGGTAAATAATTATGTAGTTACATAGTGACCTTGAAGTTGGACTGCATTGTTGTCGAATTTCCCAGAGGAACCCACCCGAGGGATTAATAAAGTTCTATCTTATCTTATCTTTTATGTCCAACTTTAGGAGCTGGTAGAAATTCAGTAAACGGGTAATAGAATTAACTTCACTATGAGTGTCAGCGAGCCTTAACATTATAGGTATCATAAAAGTAGACTTTATAGGTGAACAGCTTTAAGTCCTCCTATTGAACCTTGTATTTATTTTCATTGCTTGAATCCTAGCTTTACAGCATCAGAATGACTCCGGCCTGCTCTTTATAGCACAATTGAGACTAGTTTCTGTACCTTTCTTACAAGATTTACCGATTAGTTTTCTGCAAATACAAATTCTGTTGGAAAAGTGCCGCGGTATTAAGCCACAGGCACATAGGCATTTAGTTTCTTGTTTTTTGCCAACAAGGCTGTAAATTGTCTGAGTTTACACACTAAATGCTATTAACCATCGGGATTATCAGTTTACCTCACATTGTCTGCTGATCGGTCGAGTGCTTGTGCTGGTGCACTGCCTAAACAGGCCTGTCGTATTTGGTTGCAGCTCCAGAGCTGATCCTGTGTTGCTGGAGGATCTGTTACACGTTCAGTGAGGTGTTTATAACCGGGTCAAGCAGACACTCATGACCTGATACGCTGACGCACTTTCAGTTTGTGGGGGGCCCAACTCGGGACGTCATGTGTGTGTTTACCAGTGAATACTTGTTACAAAGAGGTATTTTTCTTTGCTTAAAATAAGCTTATTGCCTGGCTGGTCTTTCTTGATTTGTCTTTAAAGGACTTTGTTAATAATCAGAGGTTTGAGTGTACAGCAGTGCCCAAAAGCACTTTTCTTGAATACCTCCACTGACCCATTTTTCTGGATTTTCTTTCAATGCTTACAGAGTGAAAAGGAGGATTAAAAAAAAAAAAAATACACCGCTGTGCATCAAGTGATGGTGAGCGAATCAATGGTTCCTTTTTTGCCAATGGAAAATTACCTTACTAGGCCTCCCACTACAAAGTCACCTCTGAATTTAATCTTTATTAGCTGAGTCAGATGTGGAGATGCTGAGGAGGCAGAGAAGGAATTCAGAACCTGTCTCCGTCGGCTGCATCACAGGGTGTGAAGGGTTTGATATTTTTTGTCATCAAAGCATTTATAAAATGATGAGAAACTGGCACATGTCAGGAGTTTTCTCTTTACAGCTACTGTGCTGTATTACATAGGAAATCCATCAGGTCATTATTTGTAATGTAAGCACCAAAACAGCAGTTCATATTTCAGCTGAAGCTCAGCCTTAAATGGCAGGTTTCACAGCTGTTTGACATCTTTCCTTCCTTATTCCTTTTTTTGACACCTCATCTTTAGTCTGAGCTTAGTTGTAAGAAGTTCAAATAAACAGCAGTTTTATTTGTGTAATTGTGTTAAGTGGCCAGAAGCAGCTTAAGTATCTGGTCAATCAACAGTAATAAAATATTTAAAGAAATTAAAATTAGAGCTGTTTTTTTTTTTTTTTTTTTGTCTTTCTTTCTAAAGGGAAAACACTCCCACTTAATTTGATTCAAACTTGAGATACAAATATTTAAAACTATTGACTCTTTGTGTTTGATATGCTGGTCCTGTTGTGTCTTCACAAACTTCTTGAAACACTTTTGTTTTGCTTAATTATTTGACTTTTACCTTTTTCGTGGGCATAGAATCTCAGTCGTCTTGGCTAATGCTGATTGTAACCTGCTCAATGGTGACTGGGTGATGCATTTTAGGGCAGGGCAAAGATGCACCTGTACAAAAGATTTAGAAGACAAAAAATCCCTCCATAATATAACTGAAAATAAAAGTGGATCATAGGCAACATAACTGTATTATGTGCACATTCTTGCTTACAACTAAAATATTTTTATAGCCCGACTGATAGGCCGATATTATCAGTCGATATTGGCTATTTGTTTATGATTTATCTACATAGAAATTTAAGTAAGTTTAAGTAAAGATATGACAGGATTTGATGCTGTGTAGAGGGCGCATGCACAACCTCTTGATCCAAGCAAAGTCAGGGAGAACAAGTGAATGAATAACTCCACACACGTTTAAAATTCTATATTGGTTGAGCTCTAAATGGCTATGTTTACAATGTCTGTCTTTGTAGATATCCATCCATTCTTGTTTGTTTATCCTTGTTAGGGTCACCGGGGGCTGGAGCCTATCCCAGCTACCATAGGGTGAGAGATGGGGTACACCCTCGACAGATCGCCAACCTGATGCAGGGCTAACACAAAGAGACAGACAACCATTTGCACTCACATTCACACTTATGGGCAATTTAGATTCTCCAACTAACCTAACTACTAACTGCATGTCTCTGAACTGTGGGAAGAAGCTGGAAGCCTTTGTAGATATCTCTTATCATAATCTATCATAAACAAACCTGTAATTTAATTAGCATCAGGCTAGTCTTTGGGCTTTGACATTTTGGTGATGTACAAACTGATAACTCTCACATTGCAGATTTTGCTGGAATGGTTGCATTAGGGAAGTTGTGTTTGGTTTTTTTTCTTTGAGATTTCTCAGCGTGCAGGCTTGTATAGCCAGTGCTGAGGATCAGGAAGTCTTGCACAAGATTTGGATATTATTTTTGGCTTGGGAAGGAAAAAAACCTCAAACTGTTGTGTTTTCTCATAGGGCTTTGGAGTTGACGTCACGCCGCAATGTATTGTGGGAGCGCGGCACCATTTTCGGGGTCTACGAATCAAAACAAACACACTGTGTTGGAACGACGATTACACGATGCTTAAAAGCAGCTCAAAAGAGAATGGACTGTATAGAGACCGATTGCGTCCAGAGGCGAAGCAGCGGTACTTGCAGAAAATAGCGTGCATCGGAAATGTGGACCCGTATGAAATACGGCTGTTTTAATGCTGTTTCTAGGAACTTTCATATGTGCTGTGATGGAAGCTTGTGTCCATCTTGCCCTCCTCTAATGTCAGCTTTCTGTTACATCACTCCACATCTGCCCTGTGGACATAACAGACTGCACAGTAGAATATGACATGACATTGGGGGCACAGAGTCTCAGCTGCAAATGCCTCGCAGCAGGTTTTTATTGTGAAAATATCTGAAAGTCAAAGGATCCAATGTGATTCTGAAAATATTGGTGATTATTTTTACTATTGATTTACTGGCAATTCTTTCTGTCCAGCACATTTTTGCAGGGCTCTAACAGTTTATAAATAGCATTTAAAACCTTAAATGATGAACTGTTGGCATTTGTCTTTTGGCAACAGCGAGCCATGTGTTATTCCACAGCCTCTGTAACAAAATTTAATTTAGGGTCACTAACTGTATTTGTGCTGTGACATGCCTGATATGTGTTGGGGAAAAGGGTCTACATACATTAGATAAAGCATAAACCACCAGTAGAGGGGAAGCCTGCTTGTCACTGTACTACTGGATTTGTTTCATCATTACAGCTTGATGGCCATTCTTTCACAAAGGCACTGCAGATTTAATACTTTGTAAATCTGTTTCATCCTGAAGGGATACTTAAAAAAATGGTAGTAAAATACATGTTTCATTCTTTTAGTCCCTTTCTCTCACTCATCAATTTTTCATCATAAGACAATCCCAGTTGTGGATTAATAAAACTGTTTTTATCAGCACTTTAAATCTGCACTTCACTTGTAGATTTAACCAGACACTGCTCCCTCACAGGCGTTAATGTCATAGTGTGTTCATCTCACTTTTTTGTGTTTCTCAGGTCACTTGCTGCCTGGACATGAACTCTGTCTGAACTGACACACGAGGAGCCACAGCGGCAGCACAGCCGTTCATCTCCATGCACCTCTGAGGACGAAACAGTCATCCTGAATACGAGTTCGCCCCTTAGGGTTCCTCTGCTCTTTTCACCATGGGGGGAGCTGTGAGCGCCGGAGAGGACAATGACGACCTAATTGATAACCTGAAGGAGGCTCAGTATATCCGCACAGAAAAAGTCGAGCAGGCTTTTCGGGCCATAGACCGCGGTGACTACTATTTGGACGGCTATCGGGACAATGCCTACAAAGATTTGGCCTGGAAGCACGGTAACATACACCTGTCTGCTCCGTGTATATACTCCGAGGTGATGGAGGCACTGAAACTGCAGCCGGGACTTTCTTTCCTTAATCTGGGCAGTGGAACCGGCTACCTGAGCACAATGGTTGGCCTCATCATAGGTAATCTTGGCTTACCCTTATTGTGGGAGGTGTTTAGATGTTCTCTAAAGTCTACATGGACAAATTTAGAGGAAATGATTAAGTAACTTCAATAAATGACATCACTGATGCTACTGAATATGGTCTTCATCGATCAATTGGTTTATAATACGTTCCCCAAAAATAGCACTAAAAACCTAATAAATGTCAGATAAGCAGTGTATATTTGCATATGTTCAGATTTGAGAAGCAGAAATCAGCAAGAATTGGGCTTTTTTTTTGCTTAACAGAGGCCATGAATTAATATGCCACATTTTTGTCCCCCCCCTCCCCCTTAGGGCCATTTGGTGTAAACCATGGAGTTGAGCTCCACAAAGATGTCGTTGAATATGCCAGAGAGAAACTGGATGACTTCATAAAGAATAGCGACAGCTTTGATAAGTGAGTATATGCTTATGTTTTTTTAAGCTCACTTTCTGACTACACATTCACCTGAATCGCTGGTGGTTGCCTGGTGAACGGCTCTCGGCAGGAAACCGCTATGCACATGACCGCCTGTAAAACGACGAGTAAGTGTTCAGGCAGTTTTTAGGCTGACGTTAGCCCTGCACCCAAAAAGCAGCCTTCTCATTCATTTAAACGAAGCCAGTGAGTCAGTGCAGCGGGGTGCCAAAAAAAAGGACTCCAGCAAAACAAGTCATTTGGCACAAAAAAAAAAAAGTTGAACCAAGCTCAACTTTTGCTGCAAAGCATTGTCCTTGGCAAGGTGCCGCACTGGTTCCTCTCAGTATGCAAGTGCTCATCCCTGGTAGATTTCTGCCTTACTGAAATACGGAATTTCTGTTTGTGATGCACCAATTTATCTGTCAAACATCAGAGTTGGCCAATTTAGTCTTATTGACTGCTGCTTGCAAAGAAGATTGAATACATTTATGCTTATTCAAAGATGGTAAGTTGAGGCACTAAAAGAGTCATGCAGTTATTTTGGTTTTTGGTGTGTGGGGGCGTTATAGTGCAGACTTCTTTGATCTTTTTTTTTCTTACAGAAAAATAGATTTTAAAAAACCCAAGTTTTATTCATTGCACATAATTTACTTATAATAGTTGTGGCTTTTCACAGTTTTTGAATGCTGTGTGTGACTTTTACAAAGTGCTCTGCTCTGTTGTGGCATCTCATAAGCCTTTAAATGCATTAATCTGTTACTAATTGTCACACCGGTGCAATAAATGGGTTAGCTGTGCTAACCACCTGCTGGCTCCAGCTGCATATTTATCATAAAGACATGAGAGTGAGAGTCAATCCTCTTATCTAACGCCCTGCCAAAAAAAAAAGCTAATAAATGTATCCCCCAAAACATAAAGTGTCCTCTTGAAAAAGAAGTAGCTGTTACTGAATAGGAGGCACTAGTGACCGTTTGCCGTCTTAAATAAGTAATCTCTCATGTATATTTCTGCCACAATCTACAAATGTGATGGGCTTTGCAAAAAAACCCCAAAAACATGATTTTATTCCTTACCTGTCTGATTATTTCTTTCACAGGTTTGAGTTCTGTGAACCTGTCTTTGTGGTGGGGAATTGCCTTGAAATCTCCACAGACAGCCACCAGTACGATCGCATTTATTGTGGCGCTGGAGTGCAAAAGGACCATGAAAATTACATGAAAGTACTGCTCAAAATTGGAGGCATTCTGGTGATGCCTATAGAGGATCAGGTAAGTGCTGCAAGTCACCGGACTGATACGAAATCAACACATTGTGATTGCTGCTCAAAATGCTAACGCACAAGGGAAAACAAGGGAAAATGGCTTTGACCTAGTAGGCTTAGTTATGAAACTTTCCCATGCATTATTGAGCCGCGGCTGCACCTGGATTTAAGCAGCCGTGTACAGAGTACACACAGTGCTGTATAAATAAATGTTTTATTTAAAAAGTACGACAGGTGAGTGTGGACAGTCTGCAGGGCATGTGAGAGGGCACTGAGGATATTTCGGGATGTTGGTGGGGAAACGGTTGACAGCAACCTTTTCCAGTAAGAAGTTTAAAGATTGTGACGGATTCATGGTCAGTGCGTTTGGGCCATAAAAGGAACTGAAGTAAAGCGAAGCTTGGACTTGATAAGATATCGTGACCCAAGGGTTGAATGTTTTATGTTAGTAGTTATACAGGATGGCACTCTGAAGTCAGACCATAGAGGGAAAACATGCTTAAAGGAAATCAATCAGATTTTATACTTTTTTTTTTTTTTTTTAAATAAAGTAAAAAGGGAGGGGAGAGGGGAGCAGCAAAGTTATTAATCATGGCAGAGAAAATAATTAACACAATTCTGATCTAACAGCTTGAAAGCACTAAAGCCCCAGATTTACCCAGGCCATGTTCACACTGATGTGGATAATTTTCAAAATGCATCTTTTTTCCTCTGTTGTGGCCTTTCATCAGCACCAAGCTGACATCCCCCATCTCCATCTCCTCTGGAGCTTTTTGAAATTACTCCCCAGAGTGGACAAATATGAAACACCCATTCAGTAACCGGAAAGGCGGTGTGGAGCTTTCTGAAAATGACACCCTTCAGCACTGTTCAGATATTATGCTGTGCGGAAGCAGCATTGAGAAACTTTATTATCTGTATCCATCCACCCCCCACTCATTTTATACATTGACACAAGGAAGTGAATTTTATGGATGTCCAAAGCAAACCATAAAAATCTTCATGCGTTCATTTGGGAATTACTGTTAGACTTGGAAAAATGTCAGAGTAAAGCCAAAGACTGCTCGGTTATGGCAAAAATACAGACATTGGGAAAATTGTGGATTTATTATGCTATCATAAAGAAGATGGTTGTCTTAAGCACACAGAGACTTTGCAGTATGTCTGTGCCCCTTACAGATGGCTATGAATGGATGGACTTCACAGCCTCTTCTTTATCAGCCCCCCTCCAAGCCTCATCACACCTCCCCCTGCGAAGTTCTAACAGTGCACACTGAGTCAGCAACTTCAAATGACTTTAAACGTGTTTTGAGAACTGTCACAGTGCAGACTCGTTATGACCCGAGCCAACATAATGGGTGATTGATGTCTCATGTAATCATTTATATCTCTTGGATTAATCTTCTGTCTTTTCATATTGATATGTCATGAAGCAAAAGGACAAAGACTTTAAGGCTTTTAGCTTTTCAGATGCAAAATGTTACTGTTTCAATTTTATCTTTCACATTAGAACCCGGCTGATTTATCAGCAGGTCGATGTTATCGGATGATGTCAGCTATGTGCTGCTACAGCACTTACAGTAGCCAATACATAAAATTTGGAAAAGTGTCAGGAGAAACTGTTCAACCAGTTTTGACATTGAATAGTTTGTCCACTAGAGGGCACGCCGCAACTTTCCTGTTGGCAGTACTTGTTTGGAACAAGCAGCTGAACCTAGCAGAGTCGTCAGATCGTAATCAAGTAAATATGTTAGCGAAATCTGTTTGTGTGTCATGTGTCTGCAAGAAGGTAGAAAGTAAGTATAGGCTTATACATCGGATTTTAAATTGACAAATATTGGTATCGGCCAGATTCTAGTAAGAGCAGCAGTGGAGTGCTTGCATTGTGGCAGGCTGTATATTGCTGCTTCTTTTCTCTACTTAACTCTTCTTTTGCAAAAGAGATCTGATTAAAATAATTAATTAATAATTAAGAATTGAATTTTCTGTGTGTTAAATGTCTTTTTTCAGGAGTTTAAATGCACCAGATTAGCGGTTGCTTTTAAATAGCCAAACAATTTTATGCAATGCTCAGACATTTTTGAGTCTTTGCTGGAAGCTAATTGTATTTGGAAACTTTCATGTTAAATTTTTTCTTCTGTTTATTTAAAAAAAAAAAAAAGTATGGCAATGAAGTTTAACCCACAATGTAAGTCCATTAATAGCTCATTGGAAATAAATGCTAAAAGTCATAAAACTAAATGATGTTTCTGGCTTGAATACACTGGGTAAAGGTGAGAAAGAACGAGGAGCGCAGACAGAAGTCGTCTCCTTGGTCCTCTGATTTTTATTCAGCGCCTGCAGGTTATAGCCGCTAGAGAAAGAGATTTGGGGCAGGGATGTCTAAGCCTGCAGCTAAGTTTACAAGAATAAGCCAAATTTGGAAGGTATATGCAAAATGAAGCTACCTTTAGCTTGTCTGTTCAATTCAAATGAGCCTAACAAGCATGCTGTGGTTGTGTAAGACTTGGCGCGTGTGGATGGAAGCAGTTAGAAGGATGACTTTTCCCCATGGTGGTGTGATAGAGGCCTCTTATTGGATTGGGATTTATTACACCCACAGTAACAGGTGTACATGTCGACTCGAGTAAAAGTCATCTTTTGATTCACCTGATTCCACTCCTTGCTAAATATGAAGCATTTGATGTTTTTCAGTGTAAAGTTCAGTTTTTGTCTCTTTATACAGCTGACCCAGATAACCAGGACTGGCCAGAGCACGTGGGAAAGCAAAAACATCTTGGCGGTGTCCTTTGCCCCCTTGGTCCAGCAGAGCAGAGCTGATGGAGAGAAGCCCGACACTGTCCATCTGCGTAAGTTCCCACGCCTCATCAAACAAACAAACAAAAAAAAACCCTCCCAGTTTTTGTGTTTCATTATCTCTAACTCATCTTGAAATGCAAAGCAGGCAATATTTTAAATTCAACGCGTGATGTGTCGAGTCCTGTAGCGATATTGGCTTTGACATATGAAGCTCGCCCCGAGGCCGCTTCCTAGACCCAGTTATTCCTCTCCTTGAAATACCGAGACACTTTTCTCTTTCACGTCCTCGCTCGTTTATGCTGACCTAGTTGAAGGACTGGTGCGGCTGTATGGATTATTCTTATTTGTGTGGCGCACCGCCCTGAAGCACCGTGTCATCTCTCTTTGTCCTCAGCCCCAGTGACTGTCCGCAGCCTTCAGGATCTCTCTCGGATCTACATACGCCGCACTCTCCGAAACCTGGCCAACGAGGACAGCCAGGGAAAGGGGACGACGCAGAGAGTCCCCCAGAAGCGCAAACGCAGGCGCTGTCGCAGGCGACGCATCAACACTTACGTTTTTGTAGGCAACCAGCTGATCCCGCGGATGGTGGAGAGCGAAGAGGAGGAGCACACCGAGGAAGAGCACAAAGAGGTGGAGGAAGAGGAGGACAGAGACATTGGCGACATTGAAATCCTCAAGCAAGTGAACGTGTTGAGAGACCAAATAATGGCTTTACCGCTGCCTGAGTCACTGAAGGCATATTTGCTGTATTACAGAGAGAAATGACTTATTCACTTGATATCCCTTCTTAATGGGTGCAGCGAAATGCTGAAATGCTTTTCTTCATCTTTTTTCAGTACAAATGTAGCATTATTTCCACTTAATCTTGATGGCAAAACTGTAACGGAAAGAGACGTCACAGATAATATTGGATAATAATGTTATGATTGTCCTGAGTGTTAATTTTTTTCGTTGACATGTTTGTTTGTTTGTTTTTCTTTTGGTTTATAAATGGAAAAAAATATAAAGTAAATGAAAATAGTTTCAAAAATCAATTTTGGGATTCAGATTTTATCGCAATGTCAGAATTTCTGCAGAAATGTGCAGATTAAAAATTGTATTAAAAAAGAGTTCTTACTATATTTGTTAAAATACGATCATGCTAAGTTGAAGACTTTTATTGCACCTTTTTTAGAAGCTTTAACTTACTTTCAGTGTGTGATGATTTAATGATACTGAGAGGAGACACTGAAAGGCAAATAAAGCCACTTTCTCCCATTTTTTTTTTTCTTTTTCTTTTTTTTTTTTTTTTGTTAAAGAGAGTTAAAGAGTAAGATGTTCGATAAGCCCGAATGGGGCACGTGTGTCATTACTCTTCTTGGTATTTCATTTCAGGTTAATGTGTTTTATAACTTCCTATTACAAGAGTTCACTGAAAGACCAGAGTGGTTCATAATTTTTTCTACAGGGCACCTTTTAATGAAACTTTTTCTACAGGGTGCTGACATTCTTGTTTCCTCACTACTACCTGATCTGATTGGCTGTCGCGGGCCTCCTTCTCTCTTTTTATTTTGCCCTGTTCTGGATTCTTATAATATAATGATGTAATTCTTAGTATTTGAATAAACCACATCAGAGGTTTAAAATAAGGGTGACATGGATACGATGGTGATTTAAATATTCACCTAATTTCGAGGGGAACTGGTGAAGGCATGATGTTCATCCATAATGAATACATGCATGAATATATTGTATATGGGTGTTCCTGACTTTGCTCCTTGTGATTGGTCACTGGAGGTGATGTCCCAAGTGATCAAACTTTGAAATGTTTCTTTACAAATGACAACAAAAAAGGTTTCAAGATGGTGAACCAGATTGATGGCCTTGACACAAATCTCAAATTCTGTATAGTACTTTTCTTTTTTTCTTTTTTCTTTTTTTAAACAAAATCAACGACAATGCAAAATCTGACGCCTTTTGTATCACGGACAACAAAGCACCTTAATCTGCAGTCCTCAAGACAGAGAAAAAAGGAAAAAAAATAAAAATAAAAAGATGACTTTTTTTGGGCTTCATTTGTATTGTGGACTGGACTTAATGTAATGTAAATCCTCTTTAAGTACAATTTGCTTGCAGAACCTTCCTGATAGTGATGACTTTTAAGTGCCAACATCCCTCGCCCCATCACATTAGGACTTCTGTGAGTTTTCCAGCACAGTAAATTTCCCCCATAAAGGATGATATATTTCTACAAAAACATTCCACAGTGAAAAAAACAAAAAACAAAGAAAAAAACCAACAAAAAAAAAAAAAACAAAGAAGAAAAAAAAGGGGGGGAAAACCCTAAAAACAAAACGGCACATCACTGATCCGACAGGTCACCGTTTTTCTTCACGCTTTACCATCACAGCATTTGGAAAGTTCCTTCATCTTACTTTGAATGCATAAATTTAGTATTCCAAAAGCTGAGTTGAATGTTGTTGATATTAATTCTATTCAATATTAAAGTGATATATCTATATATGTATTGTTATCATATGATTCTGCATACAGTTGAATTAAGTTGCAGTTGATTTGTTGTAGCGCCCTCTTGCTGTACTGTATCTTGACACTGGGAACTCTGTAGATCAAATCTCCACTGCTGTCTGTTAAATAGATAAGATATATTAGTGCTGTAGGTCTTCATTTTGTTCTGGTGTAATGACGAATATTTTGTTTGAAAACGGGGCTGGTTATTCTATTTAGTAGTTTTTGTGTGTGAAGAGGTAACATTTATTTTCTGTAAGGCTTTTTTTTTTTTTTTAATAGATTAATTCATTGCAGAGCTGTGCAAGTAAGCAATAATGGAATAATTTCTCAGCTTATAATTACCAATAACAACATAGTCCCATTTTATTTGCCTGGTATCCATTAAAATTCACATGACCAATTACAGCCATGCAACAGTTTATATACCATTATCGAAAATGTAATTGCTAATTAGCGAGCACATTAAGTATTGAAAGCAGGGGACCTACAACCTCGACTCTCAGGTCGCGCCTTGCACCAAAGTTAATGGGACTGCTGTGATTACATTTAATGTGGATGAGATTCGACTACAAAAATGGCAGCCGGTAAATACCAAGTCATAACCAATTATGTGCTCTTATATTAAGATCATTTGTTCAGAGCCAAAAGAGTTCTATTCCTGTTTTTTTGTTAGCTTTTTTTTTTTTTCTTCAGGCATAGGTTGATTACTCATAGTGTGTGCAGTTCATTTTGAAAATGTGGTGTTTCTCCGTAACGTTTGGCACAAAAATAAAGGTCACGATCACATTATGTGTCTTCTAATCATTCTAATTACTCTGCTTTTCCAATCTTATTTATTTACCAATGATGTCTAAATGTTGTCTGTTAGTTACAATTTTTTTTTTCTCCTCGTTAGATTTCTTGCCGCTGCTCTTGTGTCACATTGTAGTTGTGGAGTGAATAATATCTGATGACCCACTGGACCATGGTATATTTAAGCTAAGTCGGCTAATGTTGGGTTTAATGGACTTTGGAAAGTTCGGTAAATTTATTGGCAGCAAATTTATGAATGTGAAATTTATGAAACTGTAAACTCTGCAATTAAAAAAAAAAGTGACATGAAAAAGATCCATCCATCCATTCTCTTCACCTTATCCTTATCAGGGACTGGAGCCTATCCCAGCTACCGCAGGGCAGGGAACACTGTCGCAGGGCTAACACAGAGAGACAACCATTCACATTCACACACCTATGACCAGTTTATAATGACCTATAAACCTCCAGTTTCCAGTTAGATTTCACTGTCACATATGACTCCAGAATACTTGCAGAGCAGTTCGTGGTCAACTGAATGACTGCAAGGTGTCCAGATCCTGTGGATGCAAAACAAACACAAATAATTACCCCTTCACCAAAGTGCTTGACATGTGGTATAAAATTTGTGCTAACGTGTCGTGTTCGGTTTCTACTAAGCATGGCGCTGTGCATTATGGCCAAACATCTCTGCTTTAGTCTCACCTGTTCAAAAGAAATTGATCAGGCAAGTCATGCAGTTAGTTCAGATGTAACACTGGAAACTCAACTTTGCTGCCATGTTCTTTTTATAGAGAAGAAGCTTTTCTCAGAGACCCTCCTAAACAAGCTATCCTTGTTTAGTGTTTTTCTATCATATGTGACTGAGGCCTTTAAAGTCTATGATGTACTAGAGCTCTTGGGTGATTTTTGCAGCTTCACTGAGCATTGTACAATCTGACCTTGGAGTGAATTTGCTGGGATTGTGGTGTTGTATTAAAACACAACTAAATGCTCCAGAGGGGCAGCACGGTGGCACAGTGGTTAGCACTGTTGCCTCCCAGCAAGAAGGTCCGCCATCTGTGTAGAGTTTGCATGTTCTCCCTGTGTTTGTGTGGGTTATCTCTGGGTACTCTGGCTTTCTCCCACATTCCAAAGATATGCAGTTAGTTGGGATAGGTTAATTGGCAACTCTAAATTGCCCATAGGTGCAAATCGTTGTCTGTCTCTATGTGTTAGCCCTGCAGCAGATTGGCGGCCTGTCCAGGGTGTATCCTGCCTCTAAGACAGCTCTAATAATATAATAATGTCTATATTTAAAATATGTGTTAATATAATGTGTTTAGCACATTATAGTTGACATTAATAGTAGAAAGTAATGTGGATTTGGCTGCCCAGTTTAATTATGCAGCATCACAGTGCTGCTTGTTAAGAAAATGTACACTTTATGAATCTGCTTTACCCAAGGATTTTTATATCTAAGTAACACTAGGCCAAAAACAGTGTGGAAAACTGTTTTGGTTAACCAAAATAAAGGAGTTTAAAGAGAAAAATGAGAAGTGTATTCCCAAGACTAAAGTATAAATATGTACAAAGTGCCCTCAGTTGTGTGTGTTTGTCCCATAATACCTGATGTAAACGTCTCAAACTTTGGGTCTGACATACACCATCTGCATTATAATAACGAAAAGCTAAAGCTAACAATGGAGCAATGTGAAAGAATAAAAACTAAAGTAAATGTGAGCTGAACTGAACTGAGAACAAAAGTTTAAAATAAACTAAAACTACTGAAAAAAAAGTCAAGTATATACCATTTGTTTAAAACTGATTTTTTAATTTGCACAAATATGAAAAAAAGGCTTCTCTGACTTTAAAGGGAGCTCAGCGGCGCACTGTGGGGACAGACAAAAGGCAGACACAAAGAAGAATATGTGAAAATGGAGCAGCGGCAGAGAAATCTTGACTTTGAGTACTCAATGGCATCTTTTATTCAGTGTTAAAAGTTTTTTATGAACCTCAGCAAAGATGAGTATAATGACATTTGCTGACATATTGCTGACAAAAAAAAGGAGAGTTGACAAAATTGCTGTATGCTGCGGATATGTACTAGAATTTTAAAATACAACTTTGAGGACTTCTCAAGAAAAGTAAAGTGAGTTCTCTTCGTAAAATCAGCGGCGTAGCCAGAAACTGTAAAAAAGTAAAGCCGACCACAAGTGAGCCATGATATAAAAGGTCTCATTTATTCATTTATTACACAGGATATTTGTTAATAAAACATCTGCAAAAAATAAAATCAACCTCACTCTGTAGATCTCGTGTTATAAGGGTATATGCGACCAGGATAATTTTAAAGCACAAAAGCTCAGACTTTCTTTGCATAGACTGCACCACCATTAGTTCCCATCAAACACTCGTATCAGCTTAACAAGGCCGCACAGTACAAAGCACTGACCCCGTTTAATTCGCAATCCTCTAGAGTTTACTTACCAACGGGCCCCTTGTGTTTGGATTCCTCTTTGTAAATGGAAGGTAAGAGCATCACTAATTGCGCTAATTGACCTGAACTCTTTTTGACTATGATAGTTTAGCTGTCGCTCTGCAGCATTACAAACAGTTTGTGCAGAGTTTAAAGGGGTGTCTGGAACATCTGGAGGCAACGGTGCTACATATTTCTATTTTCCTCCTACTTTTTTCTGATTTGTGAATGTAAAGTTCCTCTTTGTTTTATTTACAGGTCAAAAAAACAAAGGTAAAATATTTTCAAAAATACACCATAGCTGATTTTATTCCTCTAAATTGGTCCATAGAGTAAATGATGAAGAGAGCACAAGGTTATGAGCTATCTACCTAGTTGTCTAGGGTGCACATCAAATTAACAAATGCCTTAATCCCTACAAGTAATCCCTCAAGTAATCACCATAATTCATAATTCTTTGAGTTCATTTGAATGTCAGTGTTTATTTACATAATCAGGTTTGGGGGTAAAAAATCAAAAGTGCTATAAACATCGTGGAAGGTGTTTCTAATCATGTTTCGAGTGTTTTCGTCCCTTTATGGCTGAGCTGATGGTGAAGCTGATCATCAAAGTGCCTTCATAGTCAGTAATCCAAGACATAGACATATTCTTACCTCACACAGGTATATAAAGAAAAGAGGAAATTAATATAAAGAAATCCATTTCATCCAGCAACGCTGCCAGCGAACATCTGTGTAATTACATTTTGTCAAAATTAAACTGATTTTGTGTTATAAGACCAGACTGATGTTGCCATTTAGCTTTTAGTTAGACTCTAATCTGAAAAATGGTTTTTCTTTCAGCAAATTGAATTATGGATAAAAGTTTCCACCTCAAAAACACACCAAAAAAAGAAAACGTAAGGTATCAAGTATCACAAATTACACACCATACCATCATATCCAGTGTCCACGCTTTACCTTGCAGAAATTCAAGTGATGTACCATCTGAAGTGGGGAAAAGGCTAGAATCTATGTTGCTTAAACTGCAAGTGGTCAATAAAATTACATAGAAAAGCAGACTGGCTTGGGAAAAGAACTGCATTTTCTTTTGTAATTGATTATAAGGATGTCTGAGACAAAATCACATTTAAAAAAAAACCCTTTTGAGTCACACCTTATGTGTCCATTGAGTCTTTCTGTGAAGTTTCAGCCCACAGTTGTTCCAGAAATCTGAGAAATCTGCAGACACGTCAAGTAATCTCTCACAAAGAGGTCTTTTATTCCAGCAGTGCGCACAGCTGCCCCCCATAATGTCCGAGTTTGTACGTGTTCCAGGTCTCCTGTCCACCATCGACACAGGCCACATTCATGATTAAGTGCAGCGTCCTTTTTTAAAAGGGGTCAGTGAAAGCAGCACCTGTCAAGTGGCGTATTTCAGCTTAGGTGTCTGTGAATTACAGGAGAGACTGGAAAGAGAAGCGATCCCAGTGGTGGTCGCGGTGCCTTGGCTCTCCACAAACATCGGGTCCAGGCAAGCGACTTTGGCAGCGAAAAAAGCGTGAATACAGTGAAGCACTGCGAAGAGGTTTGAGAACTCCAGCTCCTGAGAGAGACAGAAAATCAATCCTCAAATCACACACGAGCGATTAATTTTTATAGAGCCGTGCTGCTTTGAAAATCTTGTTGACTTATTTTCTGGCATGCAACATTAAACATCCGTCAAATTTAATTACCTTTGCTTCGATAGATTTGGAGTCTTGATTTTGGAATAAAAACTTGATCTTGCTTTTCCCGTCGTCAGACGACCCTTTTAGTTGGGAGAACTTGTATCTCCACAGCACTGCCTGAAACGCAAACGCAACAACATAACTAAAGCAAAAACAATATGTCTTTATTTTCCGCGCTCAGATTTGTGAATCATTTCTGGTGTCACTTTTTTCATGAATAAGTCACGTTAAAATCCACGCGGATCCGGTGAGAAATGGGGCACGTCAGCAGATCAACCAGAAACTGGAGTGTTATTTTTACCACTGGGGAAATTTAACCAGCCACAGTAATTTCACCTGCATAGCAGAGCTTCGGTGATTCAATTAATGCCGAACCGAATAAACAAAAGCTGTGCATTGACTCAGTTTCATGGCTCCTCTTGTAGACAGCTAGCCAAGTTATTTGCACATTCCTATACTGTTGAAACAACTCCCACCAGCCTAATTAAAACTGCAACATCAGTCTGATTAAATCTTTTAGCCCTGCAATACAGATGAACATTTTTCATTTAACTTAAAGCAGATATTCACGAAGCATTTTCGGTGTGCAGCCACAGAAGTGTCACCTCTCCTCTGCTTTGCCTTTAAAATTCAATCTGGCTCCCGCTAACCTTGTCAGAGGTGCCGATATCACCATCTCCTTCATGTCAATCACTGCATTTCATATTCTGTATCTTTCTTGCATGAAAGATAAAGAACAAAATCAGCTTCCTCCTAAAGCCACACCCGACCAGTGCAATGCTCATTTTTATTCCTGCTTTTACTTTTCCTCTATTTTGTACCACAAAATCAACACATTAATTTGCAGTTCATTTACAGATGAAAAGAAAGAAGTAAATATTGATACTCTGATATGATTAAATTACCACAAATCCTGAACTAAATCAAAGCATCTCCATTTTGACTGCATGAAGCATTGAACCAAGGCTTGCACATTACTGTGTCAGTATTACAATCCAAAATATAGCAGTACGAGTGCTTAATGACCTGTATAATGAGAATGTTTGTAACAATCATTTATATTGCTTATTTGTTTTAAATATTCAGTTTATTGAAATCAGATATTATTTTTCATTCACAGGGCAACTGTAATGCTAGATAAGGAAAAGCTGCTTGCGATGAGTAGGTCATATACAGACTATATGAAAACCTATCATTTCAGTCTTGCTGTTCATTTCAGGGACAAATGATCTAATTAACTGCAAAATAACTCACCGCCCACTTTATTAGGCGAGTGTATACCCTCCTAGTTCCTTTCAGTATTGCACTAATTCCTCAGAGATTTGGTCTGTATTCACATGACATCATCACACAGTTCGGCAGAGTTGTCGGCTGCGCATCCATGATGTGAATCTGCCGTTCCACCGCCATCCAAATGTGCTCTATTGGATTGCGATCTAGTGACTGTGTTGTGGCCATTTGAGTACAGAGAACTCACTGTCATGTTCAAGAAACCAGTTTGAGCTTGTTTGAGCTCATGGTGTGTTATCCTGCTGAATCGATCAGAAGATGAATAGACTGTAGTTATAAAGGGATTGACAGGTTTAGCAACATTACCCAGGAAGGGTTTGGTGAGTAAATGATCAGTTGATATTAAGGAATCCAAAATGTGCTGAGAAAATACCCCCCAGACCATCAACACCACTACCACCAGCCTGAACGACTGATACAAGGAAGCATGGATCAATGCGTTCATATTGTTTACGTCAAATTCTGTAGCCTCAGTTTCATGTTCTTAGCTGACAGGAGTGACACCTGGCGTGCTCTTCTGCACGCTGGTTGTAACGCGTAGTTATTTGAGCTACTGTTCCTGCTGCATCTGCTGCATCCTTTGATGCTCTTTACCCCAAAGAACTGCCGCTCACTGGATATTTTCCTCTTTTTTGGACCTTGTACTATAATCTCTAGAGACAGTTCTGTGGGAAAATCCAGGTTTTTGAAATACTCAGAGCAGCCAATGCTCAAAGTCACTGAAATCACCTTCCTTTCCTATTCTGATACTCAGTTTGAACTTCTGCAGATCCTGTTATGGGCTGATTAGATATTTTAGCTACCAAACAGCTGAATCTAATTAAGTGGCCGGAGAAACAGAACAAAATAAACAGCAAGAAGATTTTAAAGATGTGATGTTTTCAACGTTTCTCATTGATTGCATACTTTGTCTCCAGTAACCAAAGTTATCTAACATAGTGACCTAGTGCTTGGTATTTGCTCTGATTATTTTCTATTGTTTTGTATAGGTTAAACAGCACTATAAGTGCCTCAGTTTTTTTTCTCCAAAAATAAGCACCAGAGTGACTGCATCAGTCATCAGTTTAACAAGAGAAAGAGTGTCAGCGGGAGCCATGATTTCTTTGTTTCCTATATAAATCACTGTTACAACTGTTTCTTCCAGGGTGTACTTCTTTTTTATGATACACGAGTGGCCCTTTGATTTAAAATCTCCAAAAAAAAACAACCATCAAGAAAAAAATGATGTTTTTTTCTCATGTGTTTTTTTCACTCAGCCTGCAAAAGTGGAGGATGTGAATATTTGTGTTGCATGAGTGTAATAGTGCACTGTAGGCTGAAAAGAGACTGTCTTACACACAAGTTCTAGCCACATTTACATTATACATGTTCCTGTGTTTGCCATATTGTCTCCATATCTTATCTTATCTACTGTACTGATATCATACTGATAGCTTTCACCTTTTAATTGTATGTTTCATTAAGATTTTTTATGGAAAGGCAAATTCTGATGAATAAACACCTCAGTTATATTCCTGCCTTTTTTCTTCCTCACTGAAATTCACATTAACCCGGTTTTTAAATCCTGCCTTTTCCAGCTTTCAATCATGGAGTAATTCTGCTCCATGTATTTGTCTGCACTTGCAGTTTACATTTGGATTGTAATTTGTGCATTTCTGCCTGTAAACATTATTCTGGCAACATTTTTTATCATCCCTGGGGGACACTGGAGCTTCATATTGCAGGAATTAGGGCCAAAATCTTACAGAACAATATGTCAGTGCTTGTGTCCTGCTCATCCACATAATGTGCACCAGTTGAGTAGTCTGCTCTAAGACCTGGTGAAAGGCCAAAATGAACTGCAGGCAGGAGTGAGACGTTTGAGCTTGGGGGAACCAGCTGTCAAAACGAATGTGCTCAAACTCAAAATGCACACAGTGCAGAATAAGTTAGCAGCACCATAAAAAGGAAAAGGGGAAGCTGGGGTGCCGTGATTAGGTTCATCAAACTGGGTAAAATAATGAATCTCCTATTGTAAGTGTCCCATTTTTGTATTGATGACAAAACACTGTCCTTCACTCACCTTTGACGCAGCATCAAAGCACACAAAGCCCATGCCGAAGTCAATAGTGAGTCCCATAAGGTGGCTTTCCATAATACAGGCGTACGTTTTACACTGCATAACAAGAAAAGAAGATGTCAACCACAGGAGTTACATAAGGACACAAGAGCATCTTTGCTCTTCTGCTAAAAGTCATGTGGGCGTTATCAATCTCTGCACTAAAACAACTGAGAAGGAACCGCATGCAAGATTTAAACTGTCACAATTCCCGGTACATTTCCTGCCGTTCAGGCGCAGACCTGTATCCTCTCCACCTCCAGGAAAGTGGCCATCTGGAAAGCTTTCTCCCAGATCAGCAGCTCACACTCCAGCTCCACGCTGAAGAACATGTCCTCCCCACTCTCTGTCTGAACACTGAAGCAGTGCTTCCTCTTGTCCAGAAGGTCACTGTCCTAAAATAAGTACAGCAAGGCAGTCTGCTGAAGCGAATTACTAAAGCATTTTAGCAGACAATGTTTTCCTCTTATGGGTCTTTGCATAGCTTTACATAACCTAAATTGTACAGGCAGTCTAAGGTCAGCCTACTGTATATCTGATTGAATATGTGAATCTATATGAATTAGGTTTGCCATAATGAGTTTCTAGATAATGAACTCAAGATAAATTCCCACTATGAAATTCAAAGTGACCTCGAACCTGGAGAGAATGAACAATGAAATGTGAACCTTGAGTGTCTCTGTGGGACTGGAAAAGAACACATGCAAATTAATAAGTGAGTTATATAAGGGCATTCCTCAGATTCAGTTTGCTACTTAGTATTCTCAGTGTATCCGATCTGAGAGATGCTTCTGTAAATGTTCAGGGAAGCAGATTAAAAGAAGGACCGACATACCTTTAAAATCTTGCACATTATCTCGTACACAGTAAAGCTTTTCTCTGCTCTCGTCCAGTCCCATGTTGTCACCTGAAAATGTCACATCCAATTTTCAAATTTTATTTGATGAATGTATTTGTTTTGGTAGAAATACTTTTAAATAATATTGCAATTATTTGCAACAAAAAAAAACAAAACAATGTCAGGACAACATAAAGATAAGTTTGTGTTTCATTCTTGAAATATAAAATCAAATAAAGAGCCGCTATATTTACTATAAACTCCAAAAACTGCAGTTCCTCTAATGACCACTTGAGGCTATCTCCAAAAGAGGGGCCAATCCCCATAGAAAGTTTACAACAGAAAGACACATGGATATTGACTTGGCCATTTTTCAGCCATCCTGTATTAGATTTGCTGATGTGATTGGGATCCCTGTCCTGTTACATGATCCAGTGTAACAGGACAAACTTTAGCTTCCAGAGTCAGACTGACATTCACGATGACTCAGTGACTGCAGGGTACCCAAATCATCACCCCTCCACCACCGTGCTTGACAGTCAGTATGAGGTGTTTGTGCTGATATGCTGTGATGTTGCACATTGTGGGTAACGTCTCCACTTTGGACATTGTCCCAGAAGTCTTGGAGTTTGTTCAAATGCAACTTTGCAAACCTAAAGCTGCCATGTTCTTTTAGAGAACAGAGGCTCTCTCCTTTCATACTTACTGAGTCTTTTTCTATTTGTATTATCATGAACATTTTTTGCAGTTTCTCTGAGCATTGCATGGTCTTATCATGTAGTAAATTTGCAGGGGCATCCACTCCTGGGAAGACTGGAATTGCTGATGATCAGTTCATTGTTTAGCAGCACCTGGCTCCTACCTATTCTATAGATTCCTACAGTGATACTAATAGGTAATATCATGCTGGCTCTAAAAAGTTTATATAGTCTGTTGTACTGAGCAAGAATTGTTTTTACTGTAATCTTTTACCCACTGATATAAAACAGTTGGTTAATGTTATGTAATTTAGAACAAATCCGAGGTTACACTGTAAGTAATAACACAACAGATAAACTCATTTATTAATCTTTTACACTTTAACGTTTACATTTTTGGTTTTGAAAAGTCTACAGAAAAGAAGCCACCAACCTATACTCTTTATAGTTTCATAGAAATGTTTGAAATCCAAAGCCCTCAAGGCTTGCCGTGCCCATCCACAGATTTCTAAAACATGACTGTACAATAGCCATTTGTGTCCACAGTTATTGATGAATGGTTGTCGGACTCAGCTGTCTCCTTGCCACGTGAATGGAAATATTTGTCACAGGTAACTTCAACAATAAAGAATCTGGTCGTCACTGCTGAATAGGCAGGCTCCTACATCCCACCATCTATTCACATTAGCATTTTCCATTTATATCAGCACATTCACATTGAGAAGGCAATTTCAGTTATCTATCAATCTTTTCTCATCTCCCGGACCATCGACAGCTTATCCCTCTTGTCATAATCACCTAAGTGGCTGGCAGAATGTAAACAGATTTAATGATCGCCATCAATCAAGTGAAAGATCAATGCAGCACAAATGATTATGAGTGAGCTGCTTCCTTTTTGCCTAAGCATTTTCTCCCTAAACAATACATTAGCATCAAATGAAAATCTCCCGATGGAGCTGAATGACATCCATTCAAATGCAGACGCTGGCAGGAAAACTTACAGGAGGTGCTGAAAACTTGAAGAGGGAGGAACCCCTCAAAGCGAGGAACTTTGGTGAATACATTCGGTCCTGAACGGAGTCCTGCTCCTTCTCGTCAACCCAGCCCATGTAGATAATCTATCAGAGGGTAAAGACAACAAAGGCATGTTATTTTATGCCACTCTGTAAAATCTAATGAATAGTTGTTGAAAAGCTCTAAAAACAGACTTTAGTCAGTTTAGTTTAGTGGTTATTCGGTGCTGCTATATTTGACCGAGTACAAATGGCTTGTACGGTAGTCATAAAAGCAGTGCACTGTAGTCTTTAAGAGAAATACTGATCTAATATTAAAGTTGAATAAACTTTATGGGTTTTATGATCCTTTAATAACAAAAGATTTAAATTAAAATCTATTTTCCATCGAGTTCAGATGTCTCAAACGTGTGGCTCCATGGCTACATACAGCTCTTTTTCCCATCTGCCTTTGGTTTCCTGTGGCTTTCACAAAAAATTAGATGAAAGGGAAAATAGCAGAGTTAATTGTTTAAAATTGTATTTCTCATCAAAGTAAAAAAAAAAAAACTATAAAAAAAACTTTTAAAAAACTTAAAAAAGTATGTCTATATTCAAGGGTGTGTCCAGAACCCCACCATGGGGTGGCACCAGCCCCCCTGGATTACTTGGTGTATCCTTCCCACCAAAGCACTAGATCAGAGTACTGTTAATCTTGTGATCTCCAACACCATTAGAATGGAGCATATTAGCTCTTTAACGAGTACTTCAACGAGGTTTTATTTCCACGTTATTCTGCTTTTATTTTGAAAGCTTTAATTACTTGTTGTTTCGTTGTTAAAATGTATCATAACAGATCAACAACAATATAAGTGATTAAAATCAGACATCAACAGCAGCAATATGAAGATTTACATGTCAGTAATTCAATATTCAGTAAATATTACGTATATGGCCCAGAAAGCGGTCATTCCACCTAATGAAAACATTTACTTTAGCTACTTTAAATATATTTTGAATATGTGACCTGTGCACTATTAAGCTACGTAAGTAGGATTGTAGCTTTTCTTATTATTATTATTATCTAAATACAGTTTTTTCACTTTACAAAACAATTTCCCAACACAAAATTATATTTAAACCCTTGTGCAGTGCCACTTTTCACATAATAATACATTTTTAATATGTCACAGAGATGACCGGGGGGGGCTGTTTCTACACTGACTCAGTTTAAATACTCGGATTTCCTGTGGGCCCCCCTGCTAACTGAAACAGCCCCTGCCTTTAAATTAATTTGTTTTGCTAACATAAATTTATTTGCTGGCTTAGTGCATCTGTCGCTGGGTTTTAGTCAAAATGCGATTAAAACTGGCTAACCCCACCTAACCCCCCTTTTACTATTTTAAAGCTATTATATGTTTTATGCTATATATTTTATTTTTGAGCATTATTGATTATTATTGAGTCGTTTATACAAACACGTGCAGGACTCATTGAAGGAGTACACCCTGAACCTAGAGTTGCCAACGTCTCACAAAGCTAACTCTATAATTTCTTAAAAGCAAATAGAACATGTTATTATTCTAATAAAAATCCAAAGATAAAGTACCAAATTATCAATTATTATAAATAACCCAGTTCAGAATTTCCAAATTGGCCAAGATCAGTGAACAAACTGGTGACTGGTTTTCAGGGTCCCTGCATTTTGGACCCTGAGCTCTTTCTGAGTTCATGATTTGTTTTGGTTTTAAGAGATGATTTATCAGGTCTCTCCACTCTGCCTTCTTCCCTCATGTGTGTATTTAAGTCCTCAGTTCTTTGTCACGTCGTCCTCTTGAGCTGCATGTTCCCTTTTACCTGTTTTCTCTTAGATTCTGAGTCTCCTGCATTTTTGACTCCAGCTATCTTAGTTTTTGCATTTTAGTTTTCCTGTGAGTTTTCCAGCAGTAAAGCTGTTTTGAGTTTAGTTCTGCTTCTAAATCCTGCAATTGGGTCCACACTCTGCCTGGTGCTGACCAGTGTTGTGTGTGTGACACGTAATTCTCGCGAAAGACGCTGGCTTGTTGTTTTACACTGTGGTTTTTTTTGGAAAGATTAAACACATAAGCTACAAGTAGAGCTGGGCGATAGAACGATAACGATATGTATCGCGATATAACTTTTACTCGATAGAGAAATTAAGCTATCGCGATAGACTCGCCGCTCTTGTCCTCAAAAAAAAAAAAAAAAAAAAAAAAAAGGTCAGCCAATCCAAATTAAGTAGCGCGGAGCCGAACCAATCACAGCCGCAGCGTCACGTCGCGTGACTTGTTACTATATAGCACAAGTGCCAAGCCGCACGTGTGTTTGTTTGGGAAGCAGCCAGCGGGTAATGGAGGAAATGAGTGTGCCGACTAGAAAAATCAACCGAGCGTGACCGAAGAGAAAACAGATGATGGTTCCAATGCCGGAGAGATTGTCGAACGGAAGAGCCAAAGAAGTTCCGTAGTGTGAAGGTATTTTGGCTATTTCAAGTCTGACAAAAAAACAGAGTAGCGTGCACTGTAAATTGTGCCGAAAGCAAGTCTGGAAATACAATAAACTGGTGCATGCGTCACACTGTGCGCCGCGTTATTGTTTTGGTGAAATGAATTTCTACAATACTGTTACTGTTAATTCTACTCTGCAGTGTTTAAATGCTTACATATACACACAGTTACTGTCCCTCCACACACACGACTCGGTTCTGCTTCTATGCCCCAGCTTTGTTTACTTTTTCCCACCGAGGCTTCTAGACTTCTGATTGGCCAACATTTCTGCACGGTTAGGAATCTAGCGCCACCTGCTGCTTTGGCATGTTCCTAGCAGCGTTTTCCTTCATTTCTGCCTTTATGTGTGGACGGGATTATTTTTTAAAACGAAAACGGAAAATCTCAGTTTTCAAAAATACCCGTGTACGTGTGGACGTAGCCTCAGTCTCTGACTGGAAGCGCTAATTCGTCATTCGGCTTTTGTCAGACTAAAGTAACTGTTAAAACTGTTTGAAAAGCTCAGCTATACAACAAGGAGAGATTGAGAATTTCCTTTTAGTTCTCAGTTTATTTGATATTGACAAAAGTTAGTCAGTTTTGTCTGATCTTCTGTAAAACAAACTAAGATTTATTTTTAGAATTAATATTTTGTTTCTAAGTGGAATTGACAATTTAGTCTGTTTCGTTTGTTCTATTTTGAAACTTAAACGCTTTAGCGGCTGCCTTTTGTGTAGTTTGCAATATTTGCCTTTATCTATCTGAAAAAGTCTCATGTTCCTTAAGTACATCTACCCTGTTGAACTTATTATGGGAAATAAATATTTAAATAAAAACAAGCTGCTGATTATTTCACATTTTACTTGTGAGCAACGGCACATTTAAATCTTACAAATATAGTTATTTGGCTTATATCGTGATAGATATCGTTATTGCCTGAAATGAAAAAAACATATCGTGATATGAAAAAATCTCATATCGCCCAGCTCTAGCTACAAGGTATTAATCATTAAGCTTTAGGGATGTTGTAGGATTTTGTTATTTTTGGAAAGACTATCCTTTTCCCAATTTCCTGTCTCAACGCTGAGGGTGGTAGCTTCACGTTTAGCACAGAGAGTGAAATCAGAGTCTCAGAAAGGACAGCGAATAAGTGAATTTACTAAAATTACAAACTTTTCGTTTAGGATTGGAACTCAGTAGTCTTTCTTTTTTTCCAACAGATTGAAAAACCTGATAAATTAAGGTCACAAAGTAAACATAAAAACACAAGAAAGCAACAGTTTATTAGATTTGCCCACAAAGGTTTACAATGCCTATAGGTGTTTAATACTGCAGTATGACAGGTTTAGTTACCTATTAAGCTTTTAAAAACAGCATTTAATAAATAGTTTATAGCATTTTGTCCCATTGCTTTAAGCAGACAAGACTTTTTTTAGGGGTTATATTTAATAAGGGGCCATCATTGAGCTTTTGTAGTGACCTACTGCAGGTGTTAGTTGTCGTGGCCCCTGTTGTTAACCTAATTTGCCTTGTAGGACAATAAACTATTGAATTGAACTGAGCTGAAATATATATTTGACCATAGCTTCATATCACCTGTAAAGCTATAGTGACTAGTATTTGATTGTATTAGTGCATTTTTTCTTCTCTGATGCATTAGTTTAAAGTTTATTAATGTGAGTCAAAAAATTAACCCGAAAGTTTCATTTCTCACACTTTACGGATCTGTTTATGTGTCCAATTACACAAGTACACCTTTTCAGTCCTTTATATTGTAGTCTGACCAAAACAATTACATGTGATGTGTATGGGTGAGGAAAGTTACAGAGAAAACTGACACTGATTCATGATGACACACGGCCATCAGCCACGAGATTAAAACCACCTACCACCTGCTACGGTGCAGCGTTCTGCTCGGAAAGTTTGGTGCCTGACATTCATGTGATGTTACTTTGTCTGTTTTAATGTTGTGGCTGATGTGTGTACTTCATTCTTTTGCGTACCCCAGCAAACGCTTTGTAATTTAGCACTCGCAGCAAGGACAAGCAGCTAGACAGACGGGGAAATGAAGAAAAAGAAAGCAAAGCCTCAATCGGCAGTGCTGCAAGACATCAGTTCAGATATTAAAGATATCATAGCATCACTCTTCAGGAAGCCACAGGTTGACTGTGCCAAGAGAAAATTATTTGTTTGCTTTTCTTTTTGCAGGTTTTTGTTTGTTTATTTGGGTTTTTTTAAAGAATTTGCAAGCAAGTGAAAAATTTGGGACAGGCACGTCTCACGCTGTTTCATTTCTTGAATGAATTGTCAAGTGGATTCATGTCTCTTTGTGGGTCAGAAAACCAGATTGAAAAAGTAACAAAGAAGAGCCTCGCTGTGGTTTTTTTAAATGAAAGATGACGCTCTGCGAGTTAACTGGCTGAAAGCGCTTAAACAGTTTTCTGATCATGTCTCAGTGGACGGACAAAAATGATGCAAACGCTCCTCTTGTGCTGCAATAGATGGCTTCTTTTTAATTTATTTATTTTTCTTGACTGGTTATATTCACTTCTGATTGTCAGGATAAGGATGAAATGAATGCCCGACAACGCAAAATGAAGATCTTAAGACGCAACCGCTGCAGGAGGAAAAACATCTTACCTGCTGGTTAACTGGAAAATTCCGGTTAATCTTCTTCACCTGTGAAATTTTGTGAGAATGTCAGTAACTCATTAAAATATCTCCTGCTAACAATCAGACACAGCTGACAAGGTCGACATATTTGCAGGAGCCCACGAGGCCCGCCAATCAGTGACAAAGCTTCCAAGAATAAATAAACATGAATTACAGTTTCCGTGCTAACATACTAACCACGGCACTGAAGGAAAACGGTTTGAGATACTTCATTTAGTCAAAGCATGCAAATTTCAAAATGAGATAGAGTTATTTCCACAAGGACCCGAGGCTGTTCCTAAAAGAAATCCTTTTTTTAAAATCCATTCTCTCTGTGGTAATAAAAGCGGGGGGACTACAGAGTGAGCAGTCAGCCTTTAAATTAAAACATTCTCCTCAGATCACAGGTATCGCTTGCACCTAATCCACACTTTACTATCAAAATAACTCTTCCTTAGGAGCTGAACACCAAATTAAGCTGTCCGGTCCTCATGCCGTCCTCCTATAGAAGGAGGAAAATGTCGCAGCAGCTTACTGTGAGATGTAGCTGAAGTTTGGGTCCAGAGAGAAAACAAGATTTTTGGGGTTTTTTTCCAGAAGATGAACTGTCAGGATGTGAGCCGGGTTTGAATATATGTGAGCGGTGACGGTGGGTTTGTTCAGATGGCAGGTCTATCCTGTTCTAACACAAATTAGGAAATTCTGAAGGGTCCGGTTTTTCAAGTTTTGCAGGAGCTTGTGCACATTTCACCGTATCTAAAAATACAAACAGGAGAAGTTTGACTGAAGTTTGTGGGCGCCCTGGAGGTGGCGTTTTCACACCTATAGTTTGTTCATTCTGCTTCCAATGAGTTGATGAGCTTGTGAACTTGCAGATTTTCCTCATTGTTTGGTTTCTTTTTGCACAAAGAAAACTCCAAGTGAGCTCCAAGTGAACCAACATGCGTCACGAATAACCAGTCTGCTTACAGTCCGGATGTGTCTGAGGCAGGAGCCATAAAAGTAAACACAGGAAGAAGGAACCATATTCTGGATTAGTGGAAAACATGGATAATTTACTCCTAATGAGTTTTTATTTATCTGTGTGATTTTTCAGGCACCCGAGGCAAAACAAACAAACTGCTCTGGAGTTTGCACTCTGAGAACTGAGAACACCTTCAAACGGACTCAGTACAGTTTTTCTGGTCTTTACCTGAGTATGATTACTGTGCCCACATCTGTACAAATGAACCACACCAAGGGGGAAAACAAAGCAATGTTTAAAGAGGCTAAAAACACCCTACGTCACAACAGGAGCTGGCAGTGGTGAAAGGAGTACTTGGACCCTTTCTTTGAGGGCATTTTCACACCTGCAATTTAAATCAGCTGATCAGTTTGTAAAGTTGCAGGTTTTTCTTGTGGGTTGGTTTCTTTTCACACAGAGAAAACTCTCAAAAGTGAATCAAAATGTGTCACTACACACCACATGAGAACGCTCAAGTCCTGTTATTGGGCAGATCTGTCTCAGGCGGGAGCAGCAAAAGTAAGTACAGGAAGAAGGTGCTGTGTTCTGGACTAGCAGATATCAAATGAGCCCTTGGTTCATTTTACACAGCTATGATACTTTTCCACATCTGGAAAGAATACCTGGCAACAGGATAGCGTACACCTGGTAGTTGGGTTGGATCAGGCTTTGATCACATTCTCACCTGAAATAAACCACTTTGGAGTTTGTTTGTAACCGCACAAAGACAACCCTCCTCCAAAGGGTCTTTTGGTGGTTGCTTGGTCCACAAATGAGTGCAAGTGCTGCACAAATGAACTGCACCAAAGGCTAACGAGCCCAGTAGCAAAAACACCCTATATTCATATAGTTATATAGTATAACTGCACAAATTTAGCCAGTAAGTGTAAAAATAAAAGTTATGATGAATTTACTGGATTACACATTACACAGGATTGCACTTCATAGTAGAAGAAGAATAGTATCCACTGGGTACCAGACTCTCCAACAGGTGATATATGCCAGTATATGATAAATATCAGGGGTTTTTAATAAATCTATATAATAAGCATCACTGTTCAGCAGAAGTGAAAAAAACACCTTTTTTTCTTCCTTGTTGATATCTTCTAATTTACTTATTTGAAATCTTAAAGTTAACAGCTGCAGTTAAAACCTTTAAATGAATAAATATTGTTTAGTTCAAATGAAAATCATCAGAGAAAATATAAATAACTTTATATTTAAACACAGTACTTGTATAAATATACTTCGGTGCTTCCCACCACTGGGAGCTTGTGCTTTATTCGGTTGTTTCTAGAAACTAAATAACAGAGCAATTCAGTCTTCGGCTGTTATAAAAACAACTAAATTGCCTTCCAATTTAAGAAAATTGGCCTCAAAATTCATGACAGCACACTGTAAACCAAACAACTGCATAATGAAAGGTGAACAGCTCGCTGACAGAGGTGGACAGACACTTAACAGTGGAGCTGCTCAATGCCACTGAGCTACAGCTTTGAAAATTGCCTCGGAATCGAATCAGCACCTCTGAGCCCAAGTCTCGGCAGAAAATACTGGAACGAGCTGGAAAACCTGAAGCACAGCTGTGCTAAAGAAACCACAAGGTCAAGGCACAAAGACATAACCTGGTGTGGGGAGCAGTAAACAAGAAAGAAATGAGTCATGACGAATGAGTCACGATTCAAGCTCATTCTTACTTCTGATTTGATTCACAATTACATTTGGAAGGGAGGCGGCAGGACGAGTTCAGCCTACGATATCTGTTGCTTCGCTGTGCAGCTGACTAGTGGGAGTTGTTAGAAGCAATGGAGTAAAAAAAACTTCCCTTCCTAATGTTTCCACACTCCTTCAAATGATGCCTTAAAGTGCGCTGCTAAATAAATTAAAGAGTGGTTTCATGAACACTGGGATGGCCTCTCCAGTCACCAGACCTGAACATCACGGAGTCTTTATGGGGATTTGTGCAGTGCTGAGTGGATTTCCTCCTCCATCATCGCCCAGAGAACTGGAGGCACTTTTTTCGTGACGAATGCTTCAGTGTTTGAGTACAAACAGATCAGCTGAAATGTAAGCGAGCGAAGGATGACCCCCGGCCCCCATTAGAGCCTTAATTTTAATATATCTCTATCTCGTTTCCATGATTTTCTCCGGTTCTTAAGTCACTCTATTAACATTTACTTTGAGCTCACGATGCAAAGCCACAAATAAGTTTGGCGGTTTTATGGTGTTTTTAAAATCTTTGTAGGACAATTTGTGGCTGATGTGCAGCACAATCAAGCAATCAATAAATCCTTTATTTGTCTCTGGAGCGTAATCAGTTTTATAGTGGTGGAATAACAACAGGATGAAACCACAAAGCACATTAGCATGTAATATAAATACAATTATTATGCAAATTCTAAAATATGCCAGACCCTGACTGGTTAAAGTGTATCTGGACTCACAATGTAGCTGGAAAACGCAAATTAAATAGTTATGTAATACTCTCTAATACTTACAGTATGTGTGGTTAGCTACACTGTGCAGACATGTTGGTCTGGTGATTTGCTCCAGACTAAAATATCTCAACATCTGCATCTGGATTTAGATTTTGGACAGATTTGTGATTCCCAAACATGCATGGAAGGAGTCGCCATGATGTCACCTAAAGCTTTATGTTCAACAGTTTCAAAGCACTAGCAGGAGGAGCCTTGATTTCTCCCATAAGACAATTTTTTTGATTTGGATCATTTTTAAATATATTTTCAATGTAGTAATTCAACAGCATAGTGGTTTACACATGTGCCAACCATGGTTTGATGCTGTGAGGAGACACAAATTCCTTTGGGGTTGCGTCAGGAAGGGCATCAAATAGTCCTTTCACCATCACACTGCTTACTCAAAGGGGGCTGTTTATTGTTGGAGGGTCTTAACCTTACAACATAAAGCATCTTGAGACAACTGTTGTTATAAATTTGAAGCCATAATAATTAAAATTGTACTGAATTCAATTGAAAATATGCAGAGCTACCCACTGCAGTGACTCCTTCTGAATAGGGGACTAGAAGAAAGTGTTCTTGGGTTCAGTGAGTAGTGGGCTACTTTTCTTGTAGCCCTACTGCAACCTTCTCCTTTTTGTAATCAGATGAGTCGCCTCCTGCTGGCCATTAGAAAGAATGCAGCTTCCACTAGCTTTACCGTTCAGACCTCGAGGCTATATCTTTCAGTTAGTATAACAGATTTGTAAATCCCAAGAAAACAGAGTGCAATTTTAAGACAGGGAACCTCTGACATTTTTTCAAAGCCCATCTTCATCTTCTGACATTTGTGTTAACAACTGGACAGCTTGCACTCTCAGCCTTTTAGTCATCATCCTCTCATCATGAACTGTAATCACATTGATGATCGCATAGTTTTAAATGTGGAGTTTTAATTTATTTGTGTGCAATATTTCACTGCATTTTCCTCAATCTGCTCACTCCTACAACAGTGAAAGGTTGTAAATGATGCAGTGTAAACAACAACAATGCAGTTTGTGACCATGGTGAGTGGTGAATGGATGTGTATTTGTGTAACACTTTCTAGTCTTGCTGACCACTTAAAGCATTTTTACACTGCGAGCCACATTTAGCCATCCACACATCATACAGTGCTTTTTTCCAAGCACTTAAGCTATCACAGCAGCTCACACACCGGCGGAAATATCCAGGGCAATCTGGGGCTTAGTATCTCGCTCAAGGACACAAGGCCACCACCAGCAGTACCGCTGAAGTCGGTGATGCTTCATGAACAAATCAGTGCAGAAAAAAAACCCCCATCTCACATGGAATATTACACTGCATCTGGACATTCACTGCATTCACATGCAATTCACATGCTGATGTGAATTACTCAGTCACATCAGCATGTGACCAAAAGACAAGTGACAAGCTGCAAAATGAACCGTAAGATCACTTTCTGATGAGTGAAGTCAAAATAAACATTTTTTTAAAATGTCATGCAATAAGACACATTTTATTTCAGCAAATCCATCTACTGTATGTTACCAGCTCACTCACATCCTTCACTAAGTACTCAGGCCAGAACAGGAATACATTCTCAACTGTTAAAACTGCTGGCAGTGAGTCATCAGTGTTATGTTTAGTATGTCCCTCACTTCGTCCACTCTAATTAATCAGGGCTCCATTATCCCCCCAAGACACTCTCTCTCTCTCTCTCTCTCACACACACACACACACACACACACACACACACACGATAATTACAAATCCCTGATTTTTACTGCTGCTCAGTCGGTCCCGTGTTTTTATCTATCTAGTAATTCCCAAAAAATACCAGAAGTTTCTACATGGAAATGAATGAAAATAAACCAAAATACAAAATGTTAAATGTATCAATTTTTCATATATGAGCAATGATGTGCAGCAATGGAGCTTGTTAAGCAGTATTGGTATTTCAGACCCCTGCCGAGCATGACCACTCATCTGAAAACACATAAACAGGTTTTCCACAAAGCTGAAGTAGAGCTTGGAAAATTGTATTCACAATAAGAGAAAGAATACAACGCAGTCATTTCTTTGTTTCTTTCTGCCTTGTGGTTTCATTTTAATGCAATATTTTTGGATGAATTATAGATAATATGAGTGCATACTGGCAGCTGGAAGGAATAAGTGTAGTACAGCGAGGCTGCTGTTATTGTGACTTCGAGCACTCAGGAATAAAATTTAACTTTATTCGTAGTGAGAAGGCCCACTAGTACGTGTCTACGGCCCTTAATGTTGTGACATTCAGAAAGGAACTGTTAGATAATCCACAAACTGCAAGCGTGTTGCATGAACACCCAAACCAATTTCCTGCTGGTTTACATGTGGGACCACGAGAGCTAACAACTGTTATTGCTTCTTACTCACATTGTGCTTGGTGAGGCTGGAAATGTTGCTTGCAATTGCCTGAAGCCAGTCCAAGCATTCTTCTGCTGTGGGAAACTGTATAACTCCACTGCAAACACCATCCACTGCTATGACCTGGAAAGCATTTTTCCTGAAAGAGTAAAAGAAACACAAGCCAAAGATCAGGGGAGGATTTCAAATATTTTACACATTCATATTTAGTTTCTGTTTTTATTTTAAAAGGGGATTAGAGACAGTTCATTGCATCCCAGCATTGGAAACTCTTCCTCTGGGATTCCTGTGATAACAAACTAAGCAAAACTGACTGTGGTGAAAAATGCTGCTGTTTAATAACTTGAAAAACTGAGCGTCCAATTTTCCAAGATTAATTAATTTAGCAACGTAAGCTAAGTGCAAGCTCACTAATTAGTTACTTTGCTTGTTTAGGCGATCCACATGCATAATATGAAAACAGATTTGGGGGAATTTATATTTCTTTCTCTCTTTTAATTTTTTTGAATACTGCACTACTTTTGGAACAGGCTGGTCAGGTGATGAAAAACCTCAAAATATTAAATGTTCACTTCTTTTTTTAATATAATCCAAAAGCTGTGCCTGCAATATGAAAAATAAATGCAAAAACATATTCAGCAATATGCAGTTATTGAGATAAAACCAGAACAGTTACATACAGTGGGGCAAAAAAGTATTTAGTCAGCCACTGATTGTGCAAGTTCCCCCACCTAAAATGATGACAGAGGTCAGTAATTTGCACCAGAGGTACACTTCAACTGTGAGAGACAGAATGTGAAAAAAAAAAAAAATCCATGAATTCACATGGTAGGATTTGTAAAGAATTTATTCCTAAATTAGGTCTGAGTGACTCAGGTGAGGTGGAGATGGGGAGGAGGTTGGTTGCACAAATGAGAGCCTGAAAGGAAGAATGACAGAGAAAACAGACTTAAACCATATAGAGTAGAGGCTGATTGGCTCCAAGAAGGTGATGTTGGCATTGAGTTTGATAGTGTGTGAAAGTGGCAGTGATGTAATGAACAGACTGGCAGCCTAGGAAAGCGGCTCGGTTCACTCTGGCACAGCTGGCTGCCGGCAGAGCCGGCGGGCACGCCACTGCAGCCCCCTCTGGCTTCTGCTTCGGTGGCTACTGGGTGACCCCTCATCTGGGGCTCTCCTCAGCTCTTCTCAGAAGGGTGGAACGAATGTCCCTCCGGTGGTCCGACTTGGGCTCTCTCACTCTGGGGCCTCTGGATGTCTGGAGGCTGGATCTCCTCCATGCCTGCTTCATGCCCTGGGGGACAGGGTTATGGCTCTCTACATCCTCTAGCAGACCATTACACAGGGAAACCTTTTGAATACAAGCGCACTGATCCACACAGGTGTGCACACGGGTGTTCACTGTTCATAGACATAAACTACACCTTTATTGGCTGCTATTTCTAAGCACATTATGCGCTGTCGGTCCTGCTTGCTACACAACAACATTCAATATTTAGTATTTACTGCTGTTTACACTTAGCTAGATTAACGTGATGGTGTTGTGTTTAGTATGTTGCTCTGGTTTTTTTTTTTTTTGCTTGTTTTCTCTTCTTTTTCTCTCAACAGGTGATCCAGGAGATCTTCTTTTCTTCTTTCTCTTTTTAAGTGCCCTTTCTCACTGTCCCTCTTCCCTTCTGTTTTTCTTTTCCTTCCTCTTTCTTTCTCCCTTTCCTATCCCTCAGTCATGTCTGTCCCGTCTGTAACAACTGAAAATAAAATAAAATAAACAATAACAACAAAGGTTGATCAAATGGACCAATACGGCAATGCCGTGATGATCCATTTGGCAAAGTAAATCCATTGGGTATCCTTGTTGGTCTTCAGACAACAATTCTGACGGCTAAAGAACCAAATGGGACAGGCAAAAAAAAAAAAAATTTTTTTAAAAAGCAGGCTGCTCAGTGATTACAGATCTTCCTTATTGAAGTTATATATATAGAGCTTTTCTGCTCTAACTGAGCACTTAATACAAGCTTTGGGTGCACACAATCTGGGGTTCAGTATCTTCCACAAGAGTACTTTAAGGTGTATTTAACAGCAGCCAGGGAATTGATCCACCAACCTTCCGACTGGTAGATGATCTGTTCTACCTCCTGAGTCACAGGTGGCACCGGGTGTTTCCTACAGGGACTGTATGATTGTGGGAGTTCATGCTAATACTGCAGGGTTTTACTTTACACTGTAAAGCACCATCGGACAGCTGTTGTGAACTGGAACTACAAATACAGTGTATGTACTACTGTGTATATAAAATCGTTTCTTTTGCTTTGTGGTAAACTTCACTATCATGTCCCTTTTCTGTTCCAGACAGGCGCCAGGCAACGAACTATTGGCTTTTTGGTTCAGTTACTATAATCCTTTTCTCTGCGTATCCAAAGAGTTGTCCAAACTGACACGAGCAGAGGAACATAAATCTGGCTTTACTCACTAACCCAACCAAATCACAAGACACCAGTGAGGCATAAGTTAAAGTGTTAACCCAGCCAAATACTGATCGTGTGTTTAATGGTACACTCTACACAGTCTATTTATAGATGGAGCATTGCAGTGTGCTCTATTTGAAAATCCCCAAGCATTTAAAATGTAAGAGATCTCTGCACTAACATCTTAAGAAGAAAGAAACTGATACTTCAGCACGAAGTCCCAGAGCTCACCTGGAAACGTCACAGCCGGGGATATACTGTGACAAGCGTGAGTGTAGCAGAGGAATAAGGCGCAGGTCCACCCATCTCTTCTCCCAGCGAAGCCCTGGGGACGTGGGCCAGGACGAGCAGGACAGGGTGTCCTGCAGAAGTGTGAAACCGAAGTTAGAAGAGATAGCCCCTTCCCACCTCCAGCATTTGAAGCTGTTCCCATGTCAAAGAGCCCGAGTCCTGCTGCAACTATACGGTTGTTGCGGATGCACAGACAGCACAAGCTGCAGATTAAAAGTGATTTGCCGTCCTCAAAAGATAAAGATAGAACATCCTAGCTATCAGCAAGCAGTGACAGTTGCATGGAAACAACTTTCTGGCATCTGCTGCTGCGTAGTTACAAAAGGACAGCTACTAAATCAGCCAATCAAAAGAAAGGCTAATGAAAAAGTACCGTGTTGTTAGGATGGTAGTTCAAGTGCAGGCCACTATCACACAGAGGAGAGGAGGTCCCACTACTCTGGTCACTGGGGATGCCTGCAGCATACAGGAAAACAACAATAAACCCACAGCTACACCCCCGTCTATTTCAAGGTTTCTAGCAGCAATGAATCACAGCCATCATCTAAAGCGTGTTACTTTGTTCTGCTGCTCAAGTCGGCTCCAGCTCTCTGCCAATTTGTATTCCGTTGACTGGCTGGATGGCCAGTCAACCTGCCCTATATACGCAAATGAAAGGATTTCATGAAATGCTTTCATGTCTCACAATAAAGCTCTGACATACGAGAGCAATCAATCCTGAGATTTTGTTAATTACTGCAGTTTAGTCTTTAGCATCTTTTCTGAAGCTTGAGATGGGTTTACTCCTCAAAGCAGCATCTTTACTCAGTGCTTAACAAGACAGGAAGTCCAAAATAAATGGAGCAGGAGCTGGGCGTATTTTTCTTTATTTCTCTCAAGTCGACTCAAATTTATTGTTTCCAGGGCGACCAATTCTAGACAGGAAAAAAAACCCCCACCAGCTATAAATACTCTTGGCCAATTATTTTCCACAGCGGTAATAGTGATTATGTACTTAGACCTAATACCGGGGTGAATGAGAGGGTTCTCACATGTACAGTCCTCACAAAGGGGCAGTTTCAAAAAGGCTGGAGTCTTCTTTAAGAAAGAGACCGTGAGAGTCACTTCTTCACCAGCATTTCTTAAAACCTGGACCTGGAAAGCAGAAAAACAAACAAACCTTGGGAATATTTTTTTTTTTTTGGTCTTCTTTACAGAAGCTGTAAACTGTGAGGTTTTTCTCGCTGAATGCTTGCTGTGATGAAACATGGTGTGCCAAAGCCTCGCTAAGAATGGAAATCCAAGATAAGGGATTTACAGAGTGCAACTTTTATGCTCCTTACTCACACATATTGCTTACAGATGAATTTAGGCAGGAATGAAAGAGAAAAAAATGGCTTTACATGTCAGAAAGATACAAATCATGAAGTGAGACAAGATAAGCTGTTGAAAGAGTTGTTGCAGCGGTGAGAAACTATGAGATATGAGCTGACAGCTTACCACTTCCTCGTGGCGATAGCTCCTGACATTTATTCCATTTATCTGGAAACAACAATAACACGGTTAGCCTAAATGATACTGCTGGCATCATATCACTGTAGCTTTATCTTCAAAATGATTAATGGGGCCAGCATAATAATTGTTATGACATCTGCGGCAAAAACTGTTGCCATGTGGGAGATTTTCTTTAATCGATTTATTTATTTATTTTGGCTGAAAGAGATGCAACAAATTAAAGACCTTTATTAGCCTATAGGGACGCATAATTACGCCACACAGTTTTATGGACATGTGGCGCATGAATTATTAAAGAACGAGGAAACGTGTTAGCTCGCGGTGTGGGATGAGATGTGTAAACGCGCATTAATGCGGCGTGTTACCTGAAGGATGCCGTCTCCGATGAAAAGCAGCCCAGACAGTTCAGCTGGAAAGAGAACAGTCGCTTTAACGCAAACAAACAAGAGGAGGGGGAAAATGACGGGAAGTGGGGAGAAAAAACCCTGACGTTATACCTTTCTGCTCCTTTGATATTTTTGATATCACAACAGGGATTTTGTGCTCTGCTCCACCCTACAGAGAGAAATCAAAAAGAATTGGATTACGAAGGTATCACAAATGGAGAACAAGACTCTTGAGATCAACATCCTTGGCTGACACAGTTGTTGCACATTGACAAGGAAATAATCAATGCCACTTGTTCAGACTTAATTCTAGGAGCTTGGGAGGAGCGGCCCTAATCTGCTGGGATCTAAATTACCTTGATGCTCAGACCGAACCCTCCAATCGTCTGTCTCCTGATCGTTACAGTCCTCTCCTGCAGTTAGAAAGACGAGTTTAGACTGCAGGACATGATTTCAAGCTGTGGAAATGTGGAATTAAAACGATCTAACTCCTGAAGCTTTTCTTTAACTGTTTTAATGATTACAACATTTTTTAATACAAAACAGGAAGGTGGTTTATTGATTTCAGCATAAGTTTGAGCATTTTACAAATATTTGCCTTCTTTTGGTACTTTTTGTTGCATTGGGTGTGTTTTCTTTTCTCAGGTGTAGTTTATGGATTTTCTTTTACAGTGCCTTACTGGCCACTTTAGTAGGTACACCGGTTCAACTCTTCGTTAATGCAAATATCTAATCAGCCAATCACATGGCAGCAACTCAGTGTCTTTAAGGATGCAGAAATAGTCAAGACGAGCTGCTGAAGTGCAAAATGAGCATCAGAATGCAGGGGAAAAGGTGATTTTGAAGTAGTCTTGATGTAGTGTGGTTGTTTGTGCTCAGAAACATGTTTCAGAAACTGCTGATCTACTGGGATTTTCAAACACAGCCATCTCTAGGGTTTACAGAATGGTCAGAAAAAAGTAAAAATATCCAGTGAGTGCTGGGTGAAAATGCCAGGTCTGAGGAGAATGGACAGACTGCTTCCAGCAGATGGAAAGGCAAATATCAGCTAGTTACAATCAAGAACATTGAAAGACGTAGACTACAGCAGCATAAGACAACACCAGGTGATATTCCTGTCAGCTACAAGCAGGAAACCGAGGATACAGTTCATGTTCTTAGCGGGCAGGAGATTGGAAAACGTTGCCTGGTCTAATGAGTCTCAATTTCTGCTGCAACATTCAGATGGCAGGGACAGAATCTGGCAGAAACATCATGAAAGCGTGGATCCATCCTGACCTGTGTAAACATTTCAGACTGCTAGTGGTGGTGTAATAGTGTGGGGGATATTTTCTGTGTTTTTAAACACCACAGTCTACCTGAACACTGCCACACAGAAGACCACATCCATCCCTTTATGACCACAGTGTACCCATCTTCTAGTGGCTGCTTCCAGCAGGATAACGCAGCAGGTCACAAAGCTCAAGTCAGACTGACAGACAATAAGTTCACTGCAGTCAAATGGCCCCCACAGTCTCAGTAGAGCACCTCTGGGTTGTGCTGAACAGGAGAGTCACATCGTGGATGTGCAGCCAACAAACCCGCCGCAACTGTGTGACGCTGTCGTGTCAACATGGTCCAAAAGATGATCTCTGAGGCAATGTTTCCAGCACCTTATTCAATCGATGCCATGAGAATTTAAAGAAGTGTAGGTGAAGGTGTACCTACCGTACTAACGTCACCAGTGAGTGTATTTTATGTTTTGCAACAACTTTTGAAGTTAAAAGTTGTCTCGGGTGGGCTCTGATACATTTTTCAATGACAGTCAGGTTTGTATGGCATCGAATATGAACACTCTGTTGCTCAAGGTGCATGCATGCAGCGTATTCAGCAATTTCTTAAATGAAATGTAAAATTCAATCCAAATATTCAACTGAACTTGGTCACCAGCACTTGGACTGATACGTTGCAGTTGTATTTGCATACCGGTGCCTTTGCCCTTTTCGCTGATTATTAATGATGTTTCACAGGACACAAACCTCCATTTGTCATTTGAGGATTTTTATCCAGGAAAATGTTATTGAATGAATAATTCCATTTTGGGAAAGGTCACGGTCTCGGGTCTCAGCTGAATATTTTTTTTCGCACAAGAAACCCGCGCAATAATTAATGTGAAGGAAAAGTTGTCAGGGGTGATGACAAGCGAGAGCTAAATGTTAAACTCAGTAGGTGAATTATTATTTAATGACTACACTTGATTTATGAGGAATAGATTCACTCATGTAGGCTTTCCATTAACACAGACACTGAGCTGTGTTCTCAGCACTTTTGTGTTGTAACCTTCATTACCCCGCGCTGCTGTATACGTTACTGATTTCAGCGTCTGTAATTATGACTGGGTTACTTACGCTCGAATAGAAAGGCTCTCCTGACACACAGATGACATCTTGCTCTTGAATGGTCAGAATATCTTTGGCCAAGTGTAGTCGAATATTAAACGGCTCCTCATTACCTTCTTGCATCAAATAAATCCCAGTCTTTGTCTGTGAACAGTCAGAGAGATAAAATCATTCATCATCCCTCCATGACTAAATTAACTGGCCATGAAATGAAATGTCATTGAGAATACTCGCTGCAGAATGAACATGGAAATTAGGAAACAGGGTTTTGGTGTCTATTATTTTCTTCTTTTTTTTAAATTACTCTTCTTGTTAAGGCTAATGTCGGACCAAATAACCACAATAGCAGCTCTGAGTAATAAACAACCAATTTGGATAACAAAATATACAAGAAAACAATTGATATATGGCTTATAAGCCGCATTCTGCGAGTCCAAATAACACTTTTGTACCCTCTGTTCCACGCTGAGACACAGAAACCCAAATTATATCATCACATTGTATTATTATATCAAATGGTGACAAATTAAGAAGCTGTGAAATTCAGTGGCTCAAATCAAATCGACCTCTGCATTTGAATCTCCCTGCTTTCCACGAGCGAGTGTGAGAGCGGCGTGTGTGTTTCCAGTGAACCGTTTAAAACACGCTAATCTGCATGCATTTGCATTCTGCGTATCCTTCCTCATCCCCAGCTAATTGTGATGCCTGTCCTGTCCTTGACTTAAAAAGGTCTACATGAAAGGAGCACCTTCACCTGACAAGACTGCTAATAGAAGAAAGCCACCAGTGTCAGCATCCTTGTCGCCCAGGATACGCCACTCATCGGTTCACAAGACAGGCTGGTTGCATGACTGCTATTCTCAGACAGAGAGACAGCGAGAGTATCTCTCAAAATTGCGGGTCGAACTTGAATCAAAGTCAGTTTGCGGAGCATATTATCTTTCACCCTAAATGAGGAACGTGAAGAGCCAAGCCCTCGCCTGCAGCTGCAGCGTGAGAAATGAAATGAGGGAGCCATTAATTCACGTTATTTGAGGTAATGCGTGTCTGTGTGAAAGTCATTAGCCAAGCGAAATGAGGGTAGTAGTGTTTGTATATTAGCCGGGTCAGACAGCATCTCAGGTGACTGAGCATTATTTGACCCGCTGCAGTGCTTGTATTGCACATAATGAACCTCATCCTTTATCCTATTTTATAATTCACTATAATTCACACCAACCTCCGAAACACCCCACCATTATCAGCTGTAGTCTGCTGGCGTGCATGTGGCAAACTATGAGGGAATCTTCTTTTAATCAAGGACCATTACAGCGAACGCCAAACGAGATTAATTTTTTTTTTAAAGGAAAATAAATTTTTCTGATGTTTCCTATCAAGAGGACCTGCAGTGAACTTTGTTGCATTTTGAAAAAAGACGGTCGAGGAGCAAAAACGGACAACCAGCTTGTCAACATCGCGTGCCTCACATCTCAGCATCTCCCAGCAGTGAGATGCGATGCAAGGCAGAGATGTGAGGAAGCTGCCCAAAGAGAAATCCTCGGTTCCTCGGGTCAGTCTTTAGCAGCATCAGTTACTTGTGATGTGCTGCAAAACTGTCAACCCCAGCTGGTACGAGTGCCCAAAGAGCCTCTTCTCTAACATAAAAAAGAGGTCTTTATTCGTTTCGATGCACACTTTGATCAACATGGCTGCTCTGTAACAGCAGAATCACTGTTAATGATTTAGTTATCATTGAACATTCCTTTTAATCTTCTAAGTCAGTGTTGCTGGGGTGGTTTTTTTTGTTATGATTTCTGAGCTATTTATTTACTCGCAGCACCATCTGCACAATGATGCACCATACAGCAGCGTCAGATTGCAAATTCAAAAAATAGATAAATAAAAAGCTGTGGCTTTGATGATCTGTATATTTTACATTTCCTCATTCATCCATTAAGCGAGTGAAAAAAGCTGCGACTCTGTGACGCCAACACATTTAGCAAGTAATCAGCCTGTATATTCTGAACTGTCAAGATTGATCACCCTCCCATGAGTGTGTACTGTGTTGCATCACAACTGCAACTTTGTTCTGTCATAGGCGCTGCAAGAAAAAACTTGCAGCATGTATACATCATTCCAGCATATAAAAGACTTCAGCACAGGGTACACCTGTGTTTCCTCACTCTTACTCATCCAGAAGCCTCCACTCACCGTGCATTTTCCAGGTCAGGGAAGGAGAGAGGATGCAAGTAAGCAGAAGTTAGCATGATGAAAAGCACAGAGGGTTTCGGTGTGCCTTTGTGCCGGCATGTTACATGGCTAGCCTCGCTAATTTATGATAGCTGGGTGATAAATGAAGCGGCTATGGTCTCTGCTTGAGAAACGCTATCAGAGAGTAAATCAGCTGCAGATCCATCATCACCACCTTCCCTTGTTGCTCAGGATGTCAGATAAGATGAGCTCATGAAGTGAAAGCTAAAAGACATTAAGTGGTGTGTTTTGTTGTGTAGCTTTACTTGGTTTTTTTTGTGGGGGGAGTTTGCAGTTGACAGATTAAAGGGGGATAAAGGGGGCCCAGTGAGACTGCACATGCACAAACTGCACTGTATGTGCCCCGCTGCTGTTGTAGCCACAGGCCCTCAGATACCTTGCATGCTTTAACACTGTTTCCAAGTGCCTGAAAATGCCTCGCCGCTTTCTATAATCTTGCTCAATTGTTACATTGATTGAATTCTACCAACCTCTTCATTTGAAGTCTTGAAATCCATGTGCTACTATGCAGTGAGGGATACTGCAATAGAGAAAAACAAGACTGAGTTAGTCGGAGGAGACAAATGCTTAAAGACACGACTGGCCTGCTGCAGCAAAACCACAGAGCTGATTTAAACCAGCATTGTTAGCGGGATGCCTATTCTCATTATAGTCTCATACAAAACACAGACAAAGGAGAGAAATGTTTTTTTCATCGAAACGTGCCTCTTCTAAGCGACAAGAACGAAAGAAAATCCTCACTGAGCAATGTCAGGAGACAACCGGAGACCATTAAGGGTTAATGAATAATTGATTACAAAGGTGAGAGCCCAGGTATCCTAATAAATGTTTCAATATCGAATCCAGTGCTCCCAGAAATGAACCGTGTTACTGGTGGAAGCAGAAGACTGTGGAAAGTGCTACTACAAAACTACTACAGATTATGTGTTTAGAAAGTAAAAGTGCGCTCCGCCCAAAATAACATGCACGCATTTTTAAATTATCTGACTGCTTCCATACAGACGCAAGTAGTCTTTGAGTAATGTTGTGAGAAAGCCGCATTTACATAAACCGGTTCCACTCAGTTATAATCAGACATGACTGCCACTTGACTCAACAAAACGAGCGCAGAGCAAAAATGGCTCATACTTGAATTATAGAACCTGTGCTGCAGAGGGAGTCGGAGACTTACCTCAGCAGAAAGGCCCCCAGCTCTTTGTACGTTCAGCCCTAGCCATCGAGCAGTGAGTTGATCCCCGATCTGAGTCGTAGCAGAGGGCCTTCCCGGATCATGGCTGTCAGACTTGGGTGGTGGGGGAGCAATGCTGTCACCTCTCCTGCTACTCTGTAAGTGCTGCAGGATTATTCCCAGAGGAGCCGGTGCTGGAGAGCAAAAAGAGGCTATCGTGAAGTGAGGTTTCTCTCCTCGAGGTCCCTTATCGGTGGTCGTGCTGCAGTAACAGGAGGAGGATGTGGCTATGGTATCATCCCGATCCTAGAACCACTCGAGAGCTGAAACAAACAAAGAAAAGAAAAGAAAATGCAAGTCTTCAAGTAATGCTCTGAAACAAGGCTGACTGTTGATTACATGCTTTTGGCTACGACTCAAAAGATGTAATCTTAATACAGACAAGTGTGTTTTCACTGCAAATGCTGCGTTTATGTGGGATGTTGAATCAGAAGCAAATTCACAGCTTTTTTTTTTAAAATAACCACCTGGTTAAAAAAAACAAACAAAAAAAAGCAGAGATGCAAACACAAACTCACAACTGTGAATCTCGTTTCTCAGTCTAAGATGAAGGATGCACTCAAACACCCCACTGTCGATTCATGAACGCAAATGCCGAAATGCAATTAACTCATATTCTTCGCCTTTCTTGTGTTTTTCGTATGCTAAGCACACATGACTATCTCAACACGTTTATTAACTTCCAATTGCTCATCCTTGAGAAACCCTCCTCGTTAGTATGTATTTTTGGCTCGTTGCCACCCTTTTGTTGAGTTGCAGCGTTGCTACTTTGATCATTGTTCCGCGCGATTAAAAGAACTCACAGTATATGCATTTGAGGCCACATTTCATGCATAAATCACTGACTTCTGATTATACTGTAAAAGTAGACTTAGTGAAACTTGCAAATGTTTGTTAATCACTGGAGAACAGAGAAGGGAACAAGAGCGCGAGCACCTTTAAGGAATATGGGCTGAATCGAAACAGAAGAAATTTTCAGAAAACTCTCAAATACTAATATTATGTCAGAATCAGCGCAAGAACTCAATATAGCTGTGTGATATCATTATTCTTTTAAAAAATGATCAGTCTCAACAGATCTCCAGCTGCTGATTCAAGCTGTTGGACAGAAGTATTGGGCCTCACCTCTTACTTGAGTCTGGGAAAGAACGGATCATATTAAAAGGCTTAACATAATCGAGTGTGGTAGTGTAGGACGCCACCAGTGCAACAAATGAGTCTGAGAAATCTTCTCTCCTAGATGGTCAGCTATCAACTTTAAGAGGTTTTATTGCCAAGTGGAAGAGTTTAGATAAGCACCTCAGCAGACCACGTAATGTCACAGAGCAGGGTCGCTGGTTTTGGGTCCCAAAAACCTCCTCTGACATTAACAGCAGAACAAAAACTGTGCGCTGGGAGCTTCGTGGGATGGGTTTCAATGGATGAGCAGCTCCTACGGGTGCAGCGTCGATCTTTTAGTCAGTTTCTTTTAAACTTTCTTTCTCATGCTGTGTTGCATTTTGGAAACTTGAATGTTGAACTCTTTAAAATGAATAATGTCTGTTTAGTGTTGATTCTTTTTTACTATAGCTTAGCTACACAATTTTCTTTCACCTTTCATTGTGATGATGTGAGAATGTTTTTCTGTTACATGAGTGGACACACAAACAGGTAAAGGCAAAGTAATCCTGAAGAAACAATCATTTACTGAGTATCTACTGAGCAAGATGCTTTATTATCTGAGGCGGCGTGAAAACAGTAGCTGATAATTAAAATAAGTAGCGGATCATTATGATCTAATTATTAGCTAATGACTCACCGATATCTCCTCGCTTGGTCTTCCCTTAGAAAGTGTTTCCAACACAGAACAATCAATACACCTAAAATAGATTAAATACCAGCTAACACAGTGTAATAAAGCCCACAGTGACAGTTTCAGTATTTGTTTTCTGTTGAATGTGATTCAAAAAGGTGTTGATTTAACCTCTCCCAGGAGAGAGGAAAAGTCCTCACACAAAGTCTGAACTGGTGACGACTGATTTCCAGCATTAAGCACCTTAATGCTGGAATGAGCTGCAACACAGCTTGAAGCTGTGAAGACGTTCATTTCTCTGGGTAGCTGTAAAACTTTACTGGCCCATATTTCTCATACATTGTGTGTGTGTGTGTGTGTGTGTGTGTGTGTGTGTGTAGCGGATTATATTACTATAGAGGTTTTGTGTGCAAAAGAGGTCTTCATCTCAGTGGGATGTCCTGCATAAATAATCCTTCACTAACTAACTATAAATGAGGTGGATTTTTATTCACCTCTTGTTTGTGTACATGGGCCCAAATTAGCCTGTGTTTATAACACAGTCAGCATAGCTTTGAGTCTTTCAACGGGAAGCATGTTTCCAGCCTGAAACATGTATGTTGTGTGGTCTTCATAGTTACCCTGGCAACCGAGAAAGTGGAGATTTGAAAAAGTGGCAATCATTTTTGGACCTTTCGTTGTTTATTTGAAATTATAATTAAGTACTATTTTTCTTTTGCAAATGTTTTATTTGGAAATTTTTAAAAACAAAAAACAAAACAAAACAAAAATCCTTGTAGTCCTAGCTGGTTCCCATGAGCTGTGAAATGATTTAAGCCACTTCCAAAGAGGACTTTTCCTCTTTTAAAGGTGGGAAATCTTCAATTCAAGTTCATGGACATGAATGAATGAATAAAGCACTGATCTGATGCAAACTCATGCTCAGGTTAACAAAAATAAGGAGGTAAGATTCCCGTCCAGTAACATGAATCACACGTTCAGGCTGTTTCACAAACTGCAGTGAGAATCAGAATCAGAATCAGAATCAGAATGGGTTTATTGCCAGATGTTGAGGTTTACAACATTAGGAATTTGCTGCGGTGCTTCAGTGCAGACAATAAGAATTAAAGTGCTATGTAGAAAGAAAGATATGTGCATGAGATATACATGAGATATATACATGAGAATAAGAATTAAGAGTGCTACGTAGAAAGATATATACATGAGTGCAGGTGGTGATCAGTGCCAGACATGAAATGATGCAGTGACACAGCGTAGGGTCATGTGTTAGTGGCGGGGACAGTCATGTGGTTATTGTTCATGTGTCCAACAGCAGAGGGGAAGAAACTGTTCTTGTGGCGAGAGGTTCTGGTGCGAATGGACCGGAGCCTCCTGCCTGAGGGGAGCAGGTCAAACAGACTGTGTCCAGGGTGAGAAGGGTCAGCTGAGATCCGGGCTGCACGCCGCAGTGTCCTGGAGGTGTACAGGTCCTGCAGAGATGGGAGTCTGCAGCCAATCACCTTCTCAGCAGAGCGCACAACACGCTGCAGTCTCTGTTTGTCCCTGATAGTTGCTCCAGCGTACCACACGGTGATGGAGGAGGTGAGGATGGACTCGATGATTGCAGTGTAGAATTGCATCATCTTCCTGAGGCAGGTTGAATTTCTTCAGCTGCCTCAGGAAGTACATCCTCTGCTGGGCTTTCTTGATGACGGAGGTGATGGTGGGCTCCCACTTCAGGTCCTGGGTGATGGTGGTACCCAGGAAGCGGAATGAGTCCACAGAGGTGATGGGGGTGTCAGTCAGGATGATGGGGGGGAGTGGGGCTGTGTGCTTCCTGAAGTCCACAATAATCTCCACTGTCTTCTGGGCATTCAGCACCAGGTTGTTGTGGCTGCACCAGGACACCAGACGTTCAACCTCCCTCCTGTAGGCAGACTCATCCCCGTCAGAGATGAGCCCAATGACGGTGGTGTCATCTGCGAACTTGATTAGCTTGACAGACTGGTGGGTGGAGGTGCAGCAGTTGGTGTACAGGGAGAAGAGCAGAGGAGAAAGAACACAGCCCTGAGGGGAGCCGGTGCTGATGGTCCGGGAGTCCGAGACATTCTTCCCCAGCCTCACGTGCTGCTTCCTGTCCGTCAGGAAGTCAGTGATCCACCGGCAGATGGGATCAGGCACATTCATCTGGGAAAGCTTGCCTCGGAGATGGTCTGGAAGGATGGTGTTGAAGGCAGAGCTGAAGTCCACAAACAGGATCCTGGCGTAGGTTCCTGGGGAGTCCAGATGCTGCAGGATGAAGTGTAGGGCCATGTTGATGGCGTCGTCTACAGACCTGTTGGCTCTATATGCAAACTGCAGGGGGTCCAGGAGGGGGGCCGTGAGGGTCTTGAGATGGGAGAGAACTAGGCGCTCAAATGACTTCATGACCACAGATGTCAGAGCCACGGGTCTGTAGTCATTTAGTCCAGTGATCCTAGGTTTCTTGGGGACAGGGATTATGGTAGAGGACTTGAAGCAGGCAGGCACATGACATGCCTGCAGTGAGGAGTTGAAGATGCCAGAAAACACTGGGGCCAGCTCGTTTGCACAGTGTCTGAGACTGTGTTGCATGAGAATATACTGCACTACATTTGCTTTAACAATATGTTCTTAATAAACTGGCATCTGACTGTAGTCTGAAACTGTTCTTTACAGTGTAGCGTGAACTGTATTGCATTATAGTACCACTACTAGTTAATAAGAAGGATTTATCTTTACCAACTTTGATTCGATTTTTTTAATTCCATCATTTAATGATTTTTGTGCTTTTCTCTATGTTTTCCAAAAATAAATTGATTATTGGTAAGATTGAATGAATGTTTATTAAGATAAAACCAGCTTAAATATGCAAAACCTGGATCTTGTGACTCCCAATATTAGAAATTTCCTGATGCAGTAAACTGAAAGGATGAGTGGGAGATATGGAAAGCAGTAGTAAAGGTTGTAGTAAATTAGATTTTAGCATCTATGACATGAACTGTCCTGTTTATTTCTGATTATTATTACAGAAGAATAAATGTTGTTTTTTTTTACCTATGACATGTTTTTTTTCTAAATTTGTGAAAGTGTGTTAGTTTCACTGATATACTGATTGTGCTAAGCGCTGTTGCTAACTTTAAAGGTTGAACTTTTTAAGGCTTTTGCCTCCACTTGCTCTCCAAACTGTCAGAGTCAGGCCGGCTGTGTGTAACGGATGTAAGAAAAATCCTGACATCATTTGCAGGCCTGCTTTAAAAATGAATGCCTTCACATGGTCAGCTGAAAAATGTGTCTGCAGCTCTGATATGAGCACTTTGTCTTCACAGGTGCCCTCCTGTATATCCTGTCAGATGCCAGTGCTTCTCCAAAGATGAAATAGGCCAAACCTTTTGTGCCTTTTAAGTCGAGTCAGCAGAACTCCTTTTACAACCACGCCATCAGATATTTTCAGTCCTACCAATTTGCCAAGCAATGTTTTTCAAATAACGCTCTTGTGTCTGACACAATGGCTGAAAACACAGCAAGAGAGCAGCGTGAGATTAGCTAGATGGTGTGGAGATTGTAACATGACATCTCCATCTCGTAGACCTGAGGACAGCTGTGGCCCATACAGGATGATAAATGGCCGTTTGTGCGTAGGTGGAGCAGCTGTCTGCAGAGTGCTCCGCCACACGTAGCTTTCCCTCTCGAAAATTGAGATGGGTTTCACTTACTGTATGTTCATTTGTTCTGCAACCTGGAACATATGGTGCCTGAGAGTGCAGCTTTTTTAATTTGGAGAGCGATGATAGGAGGTATTATGTTACTCAAATATTATGGCGTCTCAGAAGCAGTTCCACTCAACAGCAACGGCATTGCACTGATGAGATTTCACAAGATCTGCCAGTTCACGTGAGAAAACAATGACACTTCTGTTATGAGCTGGCAGCTTCATCTAATGCCTGATATGTTTACCTTCTGAATCCAGCCTATAACTTTTAAAGCTGTAGAGTCAACGTGGGCAAAGTATGAATTATATTTAGCTGCTTTGTAAAGAAATTTACATCATCATATCATCATCCTCCAACAGTTATTTCTGATCTGTGATCATAACTGTTTATCATTACAGACAAGCAAGCAAGAAACATGACTTGTCTTGTTTTTTAGCAAGGTAGAGTCATTCATTACCACCAGCATTACAAAATAATATTTGGATTTAAGAACGTCGCTGCAGCACAGTCATGGAAACCGTCTTGTCAGTGCTCTGTGCGTTGAATATTTAGCAAGTGACAAAAACACGACACTACAAGTTTTATAGTTTTATTCATGTTTACATTCACTGCTGCTGTCTTGAATTGTTGGCTCAGGGTTAGTGGAGCAGCTCTGGCTTTCTGAGAAGGAAATCCGAGGTTAAGGGGGCACCAGAGAGGTAAAAACTGACTTAATCTGGAAAGCACCAATATTCTGATATACTGCCAGATTTATATTTATTTCAGATTCTTGAAAGCTAAACAGTTTTTTCTAGCATTTGTTACGTGTGGTTATTTAATGACTCCTTTACGCTTACAACTGCTCGGATCAGTTGGTTGTTGTAATTGTGGCACTCCAAACACGTGTGGCCAAAAGGGAAGTTACAGATTGCCATTTGGTGGGCAAACTATGCAACATTAACAGTGATAAGATATAGTCCTTTTCCACTAGAACCTTCTCTGCTCGGCTCGGTTCGTTCCACCGATCGGCCAGTCAATAACATCACTCGATGGATCATGAGAGCGACTCCTTAAAACCGCCAAACCCGGCAATAAAGCAAATGCGTGCACACAAATCACGGGTAACCAAATCTGACAAACGCCATACACAGGTATACCATCACCTCCTCGTCCTCCATTGTTGTGTTGTGTTTGAGTCGCATACAATGACATAACGGGACTTTTGCTCACACTGCTATAACCAGGGGTGCACATACGTGGTCCGCAGGTGCGCATTCGCTGTCAAAATAAAAGACGCGCACCAGATAAGCAGTTGCAACGCGCGTTTGCGTACATACGATTTTCTGGAGGAGTACAGACATTTTTTTAGAGCACATAAAGAAAACCTTCACCTTACTACACTTGACTTTATAGCTATAATTTTCTTATAAAATACAAAAATTAAAATACAAAAAGCACTGAAGTTTCTGGGATCGATGATCCATCACCCAAATAAATTCCATTTTCTACCAAAGAAGACCAAAAATGCAGCAACAATTACATTTAAGAAGGTAAAATCTACGAATTGTGATCATCTGTGAATCAGCTGTTACTTTCATAATAACAGCAGGCAGCTCGAAGCAGTAACAACAAATGGACACAACTCTGAAGCCAGAATAATTCTCTGCTGACTGATTATTTGGTTTTGACACGAAGAATTGTGCTAAAACTGTTGTGTGCTGGCTTGTCTGCTGCTGACGCTAATAAGCTCACCCCTCAGCCTTACTCCAGGAGTGAACAGGCTCATGTCAAGAGGCAGCTGTTTGAACAGTTGCGTATTTACAGAGTACATCTTGTATTCAACAGGGCCTGTTTTAGTGTAACGCTGGAGGTGCTACACTTCTTTCTTTTTTCTCTGATTACGTTGGAGATCGATCATTGGGGCGAGATGTAAAGAGCATCTCCCCACGTTTTCAGTTCTTTTAGCGTATTTGTCAAAAAAAAAAACAACGTATTTTATTACCTCGTAAGTCGATACCTGAGATCTCCAGTTATAGCCAGCGGCACTCTTCATGCCAGATGCTCGTGAATGATAGGCAGAGGAGTAAATTAGTGATAGACACATTTATAGACTGAGCTCATGACCTTCCTGACTATGATTTATGTTTTTTGGCAGCAGGGCGCCACCAGATATCAGGTAGGTGCCAACTTAAATCAGTGAGAATCATCTCACAAACTGGTTCCCTATTACATCGCTGGATATCTGGGGGCAGAAACAGGCACACGATGGATAACAAACTCTAAACTAAACCGATCCCGCAGCATGTTTGCTGCTGACAGGTTCTTTAATTGAATTGCATTTTTTTAATATATATTACACATGACATTATGATGCAATGCCTAAGGATAAACAGGCTGGGCAATTCAAGCATGATATCGTACACGAGGGTCTTAATTGGGTTCATCAAATGAATGCCACAGCTTTTATACCACACTGAATAATAGAATTCACTCTCCTAATTATGAACAGATCCTAAATATATATACAATGTGCATGTCATCATTTTTAGATTTTAACCAATGAAGCCTGGAGTGCCTCACAGGGGAGGACTTTGGGGCCTGGAAATGGCACCATGCTGTGTGTTGAGTACATGAAAGGATTAAAAAGCTCAGCATATTGCTGAAGGCTGGGCTACGCTGAAATGATGCTACACAGTCGAGGGACGCAGCTGTTCACTTACTAAATATAAAGTAGAAAAGTATAGAGCCATCTCTCAAACGCTTGGACAAATTATTTATAAACTCATAATGTGTGATGTGAAAATTACTATCCTGGGATCGGGTAGGGGGATTGATGAGCGTATATGTATGTTGTGCATGGGTAAATCTTCTGTTTGGAAGATTTTTATATGAATTAATACAGGAAAAAGCCACAGAGATATGAATGATTCCTCTGTGGTCATTTGATCTGCAACATATTTACCAGAAAACTGCTCTTAAAAAATCCCTTTGCATTATCCACAAACATTTAATTCTATATAATATGGGGAAATAGTTTAAAATGCTCATCAGAGTAATATCTTCAAAAATGCATTAAAGTCAACATGATTTAAAACACAAGAAGAAAACAGTAAATCCTCACAATCGAGAAGCTGTAGCAGTATTAAAGCTTGATTTTTTTTGGTGATGTCTCACTACTCTGGAGAGATCTATAAGGCTCATGCTTGGTGGAGCCTTTGCAGGAGTGCAATGATCTAACCTTGAGGTCTCTGCTGAGGCATCTTTAATCAGTAGGTACCAAAGACCAGCCAGGCTTCCAGGCTGCTTATTATGTAATTTTAGAGAACCTATATGTTCTTCCTTTTCTGCTCTTTGTGGAAGGATGTACTCGAGAACCGGATGAAAGTCCCTAATTTTCCCCTTTGATATCACGTATTCCAGTAATAAATGTATCTATATTTTATCATTTACAGCTGCTGAAGCTCTTGAAGTTATTCCTGCATGAGTGGACGCCACGGTGTTTCATGGCTTAAATAAAATAACTTTGGCTGACTAGCTGCTTCACCCAGACATAAACTTGTGGTGCGCACCGATCCACAGTTGTTTAAGTTGGGCCCATAAAATTGTTCCACAACTGTAAGTAAAAACTGTGCAGCTGAGGGCTGTTTTACTATGTTTGCCCTATTTTACTATTCACATGTTGAATGAACTGCAAATCATTCACAAGGAAACACAACACCGCAGTTTACAGTGCACAGGATCTGCTTCCACTGAGGCTGATTTGCGACTCTGGCGTGCTGTCAGGGCAGCAGTGCTTAATGAACAAGCAGATTCTCCACATTAATCAAATGTGACCTAAAATTGTCCAGCCTGGGCTCCTTACAGGTTGTAAAGCACAAAGGAAACACTGCTCACCCTCAACAGAAATCCACTCGTGCCGGTATAAAGGTTCTCTACACTGGGTTTTGTTACTTCCAGCATGCTTGTCTCATTTTATCATTATTGGTATTATAAGTTCTTATTGGTTTTCTCAAAGCAGTCATCATCTAGGTGTAGCTTTCAGTGAGTTAAGTCTACATTGCAGTCTCAAAGCTCTAAATCAGATGGGCTGGTATATGAGGTGCATATAAATGAGAGTTGTGTCTTCTGTCTTCCCCGCCATGAAGAGTTTGGTGCGCATTTGCTTCATTAGCCATCAGTCTCCGCTAAGCCAGACTAATAGTTTTCCTGTTGCATGACAGTGACTTTGTGGCACAGCCCACTAATATATTTTCCCCGCACGCTCCCTTGGAGAGAAATATATACAGTTCTCTTTTTATTTGCGCTGCTCATACATCACGCTGCAAATAAAAGCATATGGCTCCTCCTCTATGGATTCAACATCTGGAGCAGTTCGTATGGATGGCTGGACAAACAGTTGCTGTAAAAGCCCCACAGACACATCAGGTGTGATACATTTTTCCTCTCTGCTTTTTGGGCTCTGGGGCTAGATTGTAATGAAGATGTCCGGCCTTTCAAATGCCTTTCAGATAGAACAACTGCTGGAGGTAAAATGTCAGAAGGACTAAAACACTTCCTTTAAATGTTTTCATTTTCACCTTCTATTTTCCTTACCCTGGCTGCCACTATCTGAGTTTCCTCTGCCACCGTTGTCAAGAAATTTGTGCTACGTTTTCAGCCCGGCACTCATTTTTATGATCAAAATAGGTCACTGAATAAAGCCATGTGGCATTTTAAAGAAATGAACTTCTGCCTCGCTTAGAGTACAGAAAGTGGAACCCTTGAATATGCAGAGTAACTCTTATTACATATCAAGCTGCTGGCTAATGCTGGGGGAGTATAACAGCACTTCGAATGTGTTAACATGTATAATTAATGGCAATGTGTACATTCCCTGCTTCTAGTGATGCCTTAGAACGGCTTCTCCCACTTGTGTATTTCAAGACGTTTAACTAGTCCCAATTTTTAAATGACCCAGTGGGATACAGCTGCAGGAGGAACAGCAGATTATTGATTAGTGTGTGGAGGAACACTTGGTTGTGCAGTGCAGACATTGTTTCCAAATCAATCAACAGTGTGTGTATATGTGTGAAGGTTTTAGATCATGATTTTGTTGGGTACTACTCAGTGTCTAGTCTCCAGTTATCAGCAGATCCGGAGAGCAACACAGCAGCGTGGAGGATTCAAACAACTTGTCCCTGGCTATCTCGCGCCTGACATATGGACCAGACATGAGCGACAGCGTTTCACTCAGGCCCGATTTCCTGACAGTGTACCTCTGCCGCCTTGATCCAACACCTTTTTGATTTAGAACATCAGCACAAACGGGATGGGAGGGAGGCATGTGCTAGGACATAAAATCATCAATGACATGTCAATGTGTGTGTCCCCTCCGTAAGAAGTGAGACCCACAGTATATCAAACAGATTGCACCTGACCTATGACCAGGGAATGGAGCAGCTCAGCTCAATATGCCTGTACGAGCAGCGAGCTGGACACACTGAGGCTACAAGCCTGAAAGCACTGAGGTGAAGCCTGATTTCTACATCTCAGTGAGCTCCATAGATGCACACTGCACTGACTGTCTGTCAGCCCATAATGGATTAAAAGCAAGCCTTCCTTGTAAGCACCCTGCCACACCAGCTTATAGCGAGAGAGGCATCGTAAATTTTGTGAAACACTCAGGGATTCAAGAGTTTTCTGCGAAGCTAATAAAGCACACAGGGCCAGCAGCATCATCCTCATCATCAGCAGCAGCAGCAGCAGCAGGCTGAAATACTCCTCAGGTTTACCACAGATGGACGTTTGCCTTGATGCTTTCTGTAAGAAGCAGAAGCTGGGAAGGCTCGAGAAAGAGGATACAGGGATGATGATGGATTTGTGAATAGTTGAGTGACGTTTGAGCTGTAAAAATGGCCTTTTTTTAAAAAGAAAAGTGGGAATGTTGTCGATTACTGGCATCCAGGGCAAAGAGACTACTTTAACGCAGCTGAATAGCACTATGGAGGTCTGCTGCCACTGCACTGGCTGGAGGAACTGCGGGTGCTGCCTGTGTACCTGCACCGAGCCAATGTTAAAGGTTTCTACAAGCCCATATATCGCATGCATGTCATCTATTAAGGAAACTGATTTATCACGAGGCCCATCGCAAGTTCCGCTAACTGCATCACACAAACGTAACTATTGGTGGATGCCACGGTTTATTATCCATTACACCATAGGTGACTGACAGATACATCTCAGCGCACCATTAACGCAAATAACATCTCCACCAAGAAAAAGTGCATTGCGCGTGGGTTAATGCTTCATTTCAGAGATGCTGGACATTATAATTAAGTACCAATGCTCGTCATGGGCTGTGAATGTAAAAGCGACAAAAAGGTATGTGAGGCTTACCTGGTTTTCTAGTAACAGGTGGTGATGTCCTATTAGATTCCTTTGGACTCCAATCAATCAATCAATCAATCATGTGATTGTTTTTTTCTCCTTCTTCTTCTTCTTATTTTAATTTATGCATCGGTTGCTAAAACATCTCTGCGAAATCACAACGTATCCCTTGTGGCAGCATCGCCCACACGGCATCCTGGTCCACTACACTGTAGCAATATGCAAAAACCGACAGAAAACAGCCCGCACTCGCACGCCGAACCAGATTTGTCCATATTTCCTGGGCAGCGGTGGTTTCAGGGATTCCTCTCCGTCGACATCTCTGGCAGAAGGTCCGCTTTCATAGCTCCGCGTCTGTCTCTCTCTCTCCCTCTCTCTCTGTCTCTCTCGCATCGCGCTGCCAAAATGACTGAGGCTGGAGATCACATGCGGCTGGTTCAACTCGCGCGTCAATCGCCTTCGTTTACCCAAGGCACCCGCACAACTCCGGATCCATAAATATTACATGATTCTACTTTTTTCTTTGCTGTTTTCAGGGACGCCCGTCGCTCTGTCCCACATTACACACACTAATATATCACAAAGCATTTTTTAAATTATTTCTACCAATCACATTTGCGTGCACTGCGGTCCTCTGTGCTTGCGTGTGCTTGTGAGCTCGTACGTCTATCTTTGTTAGGACCGGTTTGAATTTTAGACCTTGGGATGTGAGGACATTTGTGAAATGTGAGGACAACGTGGCCGTTGCTCACTTTTAAAATAGGGGGTGGGGGGGTTAGTATTTGGTTCATTATTTGGAAACTACAATCCAAAAGTGTGTGTTTATTAGTATTGCACATGTTGTGCAGACATAAATCTGTCCAAACTGTCACATTGTGGGGATCTGGCTAAGATTTGCAAGCCCCTTTGACATGAATCACTGATTTTTTTAGATTGAAGCTGTGGTCAGGATAGGGTTAGGCTTAGATTAAAGGGTCAGGTTTCTGATAGATTTTTCTACCAAGCTATGCCCTGGTGCAGATGACCAAAAGAAAAACATAATTTCATGTCTGCTTACATGTTTAGACCATTCTTAAAAATGATTGGCGCACGTGAGTTACAATGCTCTGAGCTGAATGGTTTATAAAAGGGAAAAAAGGCATGGGTGGATTTTCTCAGTCTTGCACAGTCAGACACTGACTCAGTTTTTGCTGTCAGTGAGCACATGCACATACACACGCACTGTATATGCATTCAGTCACTTGGTAGTATTTGGATTCTCTCCCTCAGGCCCTCTCGTGAGCAGCTGCGCAGGCTGACCAGGTGCTCCTTATTTTCCATGCTGTCATCATGCCAGCTGAAAGATCCCGCTGTTTCCCCACATGAAGCAAGTTGACTCCTCTGACGTTTCAAGCTGCCTTCTCGGGCAGCACTTACTCATAAACTGTGCAGCCCTTGTACCACATTCCAGTCTGAAGTCCACATATACCGGATTTCCAGCCTGTTAATTAAGGCTTGTTAATTAAGGGTCAAAACCTGCTGCACTGGACGGCACAGTACTGCTGCAGCAACCTGCAGCTGCTCTCTTGGTTCTCTATGCCAAGGGGAGACGTGTGATTGGGAGATAATAAATGGAAGTGCTCACTGACTTCACACTTCACTATACAACAGCAGCCTCTATAGGTGTCTTCAGCAGTAAGGCTGTCCTCCTCAAAAGCTCAACTGTGATCCATTATCACCAAAGCTAATTCACACCTTTACTAATGTTGTTATATATTCCTCAGGTAGGTCCCAACAGAAGCCTTGGAGATATTTTGACCTCATTACAACTTTAATCTATTTGACTTACAGTTTCTTTGGCTATGTCATTAAAAATTCAGACTTTCCACCATCACTTGCAGTAATTCTGTCATAACTATTATGGCAGCTGACTCAGCTTTACTGCTTTAGCAGGCAGGCCATACAAGTTATTTCAATGTATGCCACTCCCTAAAGACTTTAAAATCAAGAAAAATTGGCCGCTGTGTCAGATTAATCTGCATTTTAGGTACACCATCAAAAACTGGACTGTAAAAAAACAACAACAACAACAAAGGTGGAGCAATGGATCTATACCCATTTTCTTAATCAGCTTCTTACTATGAGCGATGAGGGTCTGCACGAACAGACAGTTATGTGCCAAAACGAGGACAGCTGCAGTTATTTCACATGAGAGGTTTCTGTGCGTGCGTACGTGTTCTCGTCTGTGCTCTCCTCATTGGTCCAAAGTGGGAAAGGCTCATTAGGAAAATGGTGATAACATATTCATGCATTGGTTGGAAATTGAATTTGAATTCAAATGTGATGAGAGTCATTGATCGTTTCCTATTTGCTGGGGAAAATTCTTTGGTTGTGATATGAAAACGTGACACTGGGAAAACAGTTTGAACCTGCACTGTCCTGATGGATCGCACTCAACTGCAATGAAAAACATGACTGTGTGGCAGAAAACACCTGTGCTTGACCACACGGTCCTGTTCACATTTTAACCGAGCACATTTAATTATTTATTTATTTTGCTGGCGTTACACTGTCCTGATTTGACATAATGTAGGGCCAAGGATTCAAGGCTTCCTCTCCGTTAATTAATTTTAGAGCTCATGAAGTACAGCCTCTGCTTTTCAGAATTAGCGATATGATTTCAGTTGAGCCCCGAGCTTCTGCCCACCCTCCTTCATTACTGTCAGTAGAACAGCATCCTCATGCTCTGAATGCAGAGAACATAACTGAAGCATGAAAACTGCAAGGAGACACTTTTCACCTAAGCATGCACGCAGTGCTTCACTTGCTTGCTGGGTAATATTGATTTCAAAGCATTACCTTCTACAGTGCACAATGTTTTCTGCTGGATCACCACCAAACACCACCATTTCTCACCCATCCTACGTGCCTACAGAGTGCTGAATGTGTGACAGTAGCCGGGAGTTATTATGCACAGATAACCTTCCCTTCCCTTTATAATCCAAGCAGGCACAAAGGGAAACTATTCATGATCTGCAATTATGTTTTCTAGATAAGATAAGCAGTTCACAATTAACTTAAGGCTTGCCCCAGACATAAGGAGCTTTTCATATCTGCTGACCCAGCCAATCAAAGTGCTCCAGGAGCTGCTTTTCAATATCACCATAGCTAAGCCTTTGCCTTTGTGGCTTTCTTTTTTTTCCTGCCCTGTTAGTTTAGATGTAAGACTCACACCCTGTCTCTTAGAACTGACTCCAACACAAGGGGGCGTACACTGCTAAGTTTGCCTCTCCCTCTCCAGTTCAGCAGCAGCAGGGATAAATTTGATTATGGTATGATGCTGACCTTGAGAGGGAACTACACTTAAATTTACATTTAAAGGATGAATGCCTTATTGCATTATTGGCAAGGAAATGTGTGGCTTTCCCCGCAGAAAACTGCATTAGAAAGGGACCACTCTTTGCCTTAGCCAGTGAATGAGAATGTGGATGGCAGCATGCAGTTTTGCCATTCGATGGTTTGCACTCTCCTGGAGTCACTTGCCTGGTTAATAAACATGTATATATAAATATGTGTGTGCACTATAAACCTCCCCTTTCCCTTCAAGCCATTTATTATCATCATCAACATTATTATGCATGCTGGTGTTGGTGGGAGCTTCCCCCAATTCAAGCATGCCACCCATAAAGGATAATCAAGTCCCCAGAGGTTTATAACACAACAATCATCAGTGACACTGTGCACACTCCGTGCAGTGATTGCATTAGCGATGGCATTTTAAGTAGCTAATCTATGTCACCCTGAAGTCCTAATTCCTTTTCTTTCGTTACTTCGATATTTTAAAAAAAATACTCTGCTCCTTTTCCTCATCTCACTGCACTTAACTAACCCACTTGCACGCTTGAATCACAACCAAGTTTTTGCAGATCTATGCACAAAGCACCTGTCTTACTGGAATAAATGGCACTAGCCCAGCCCCTTAGGGGTGTGCAAGCACTACCATAGGCTACACGCGCATTTTGCAGTTCAGCGGTACACACGAAATGTAATTGGTTTGAGCTTCCAGTTTATGTAAATAGCAGTCGGTGGCTCCTCCCATGCACCTGATAGGCAGTATTTACAGCTCTTTACAGCTACACTGTTTCCAAGTGCGCAGCGACGCAGGATGACACTCCACTGGACTTAAGCAATAAGGATTTCCGTCTTCGCGCAGCAAACTGACACTCATCTCCTTTTTACTAAGAACTAAAAAAAAAAAAGTTTGCCAAAAGTTGACTTCTTGTTTTCCAAGATGCCACGCTCCTTTCTGGTCAAGAAACACATAAACTCCGCAAAGAAGCCAAATTATAGTGAGTTGGAAAGCCCAGCAGGTAAAGTTTCGTTTGATGTTTTTTTGTTTTTAGAAATAAAGCAGCAGTGTTCACTTTCTAAAAAGTTTAAAAAGTTGTGTTTCCCACAGGCAGACGCGTTTCATGTTTTTTTTGGTTTTTTTTTAACTTTGCAGAAGTTAGTTTCGTTTCAAACTCACTGGACTACCTGCTTTGAAATCTGTGCTTTTCACTGAAGTCATGACAGTCTCATAACCCTCGCTGTCTTTTTTTTTTCCAGTGTTCATCACACCGCACATCTACAAGGCTCTTCCCCTGTCAGTCATCCCCCAGCCAGAGATCCTGAGCCCGGCGGCGTACAGCCCCATCACAGTGTGGACTACCAGCAACTTGCCGCTATCTCCGCTCCCCAGTGACCTCTCTCCCATCTCTGGATACCCCTCATCGCTCTCCGACACCTCCTCTAAAGACCACAGCGGCTCCGAGAGCCCGAGGAGCGATGAAGACGAGCAGATGCTGCCCAAGCTAACAGACCCTCACGGAGTTGAGGCAGAGAAATTCCAGTGCAGTTTGTGTAGTAAATCCTACTCCACGTACTCTGGACTGCTCAAGCACAAGCAGCTGCACTGCGACGCCCAAACGAGGAAATCCTTTAGCTGTAAATACTGCGAGAAGGAGTACGTTAGCCTGGGGGCTCTCAAAATGCACATCAGGACTCACACCTTGCCTTGTGTTTGCAAAATATGCGGGAAAGCTTTCTCCAGACCGTGGCTGCTCCAGGGACACATCAGGACGCACACTGGTGAGTTGACTTGGTGATAAGAGTGGGGCCTGCTGTGTGAAGAAGCAGCTTTAGATTCATCAGGATCAACATGCTGATATATGATGTAGTGGTTCTAACAGCTCCCCACTGTGTTGTAGTGAGACTGAACTCTCAGACTGATATTCTTTTTTATTTTCTTTTTCTCCTTTTGAGTCATCAGCAGTGCTTGCCTTCTAAACTGTGTTGCAACCATTACAAAAATATATAGTCCACAATGTCTCTGTGTGTGCAATCACTGACAAACTTCTTCCCTCATTTCTACTCCAACAGGAGAGAAGCCCTTCTCCTGCCCTCACTGCAACAGGGCGTTTGCGGACAGGTCCAATCTCAGGGCTCACCTACAGACCCATTCGGATGTGAAAAAATACCAATGCAAGAACTGCTCCAAAACCTTCTCCAGGATGTCTCTTCTGCACAAACATGAGGAATCTGGTTGTTGTGTAGCACACTGAACTGGGATACCTTTTCCACCACCACCAAAAAAACAAACGAAAGAGAAAAAACACCCTCCTCTCTTTCTTCTTTATTGTTTTTTTTTGCCCAAACCCAGGAGAACTGTCAGGGAATCACACCAAAGTGGGTTTGTTCACAAATTTACAGACTTTTTTTTTTTTCTTCTACTACCGGCCGATTTCATTTCAGAGTGCGAAATAGCTCAGTGCTCGCAAGCCTCTCGTTTCAAGCAGTGTTTCTGTGATTGCAATCAGTGTCGAGCTTTGTCAAACCATGTACTCACCTACCTGTGCTATTCATGCACTTTTCTGCATGTCTAGAAGTTTTATATGCCTTCACAATGTTATCTACAGTGTTTGTACCAATGTCTCTCTCAATGGCTGTTAAGCAGTTTATTATTGTTTTTTTTTAATACAAGCAATACCAAAAGGTGCATTTGGAATGAATGGCAGTATAACCAGAGGAATATGGAAGCCATTGCTAGATAGGGAACAAGTGCAAACTTAGACTTAGGGTGAATTTATTATAACTTTTGCACAGTCTTTAGAAACAGTTCGCCAGCACTCAGAAAGCAATAGAAGTGCCTCAGATTTACTCAGCAATAATATGCATTTTCCAGCGACAGGTTCCTTTTTCTATTTTTATATATTGAATGTAAGTGTGACTGAGATGATTGTATATTAACAGTGAAAACTGTGATGCTAAATGATTTTTGATATTTTCATATTATCATGACACTTTTGAAAATAAAGTTTCATGACATTTTGTATAATTCCTTTGGCATCGTGCATGAGTTGCTTTTTCCTCTGTCAAGCCTTCTTTGATTTACGAGCAGCTCCTTAGACTGATCGTCGCACGCTTCAAATGGAATAACGTCCACAAAAGTAAATGATATATAATCCGGCTTGCGCCATCCCGTGCTATGAAGATGTACAAAAAGGGAAAAAATGAGGAGAGAGGTGACTCAGCTCTGAATCAGGCCTGAACCTGTTCCCTGTGAACCTGTCCAGGCATCAAACAATCTTGAAATTTAACACATACTGGCTATATTGATCTGCACTCACTTGTTATACCCTCCGAGGGCCCGCGACACCCTCTTTGCCCGAGTTTGTGTAAGCTGTAACTGTGAGGGGAGTTGTTCTTATAGAAAGCCGTCCTCGCTTTTGAAACCCGTGCCATCAAAGTAGATAAACCAAAGCAAAGTTGTCTTTCTTTTATGTTCCTGCTCAATCACAACAATCACTGCAGGGTGCCAGGGCATACCGATCTCCAGGTTCTAATATGTTTTTGCAGAAAGATCAAATTTGCATCTGCTTTGACGACCTCCTTGAATTCTGGGATGCTTGCCATAAAGGATTAAATAGACTTCCCCGGGCTACGTTTTGTTGTCTTTTACCATATGCCGTCTTGAAGCAGATAGAGATTAGAGCCCGAAAAAAGAAAGTGCAATGCCTTCAGGGATACAGTCAAAGCTGAACTCTTTCTAACAAACCCCAGAGTGTGCTCCCATTTGCCCTAATGCCCCAAACTTGCGGACCAGAAAGATGTGATCTGACAAACAGACACTTGTTTTTCTAGCTGCGAGTGGCTGAACTCCCCTGTAGGTAGATTCTCCTCGCTCTGAGTCATCGTCAAGCTATTCCAGGTGCTCGCTGCAGCTCTTTGGACTGGGCCAGGTGGCTCCAGGGCTCTTCAACCTCACTGAAAAGCAGGTGCAGCTAGAAGGACATTAAACTGCAGTCACCACAGGTCTGCTGATACTGTAGAAACCACAGCCATGACCTAATGTGCAAACGTTACAAGCGGCGGGCCCTGTTATTCAGATCATTTGCCTCATAAAAGGAAAGTGCCATCAAGAGGGCACTCTAAACTATCACAAACACCGCCTGTCCTCGCTTTTCTTTGGAGAACCTAATATCTTCTTTCCATAGGCAACACTTTATCATTCTGGTGTCAGCTAGGAGAGGGGAGGGGGGAAAAAAACGATGCTTGCATAATGACTATTAGCTTCATAATCTTGCAAGATTTTCCTTTTACAACAACAATTAACTGCATGACTGATTTCTCAGATAACAACAACGTGTTAAGCGCTTTCCCCTCCAACACGAATATTTGATTCAGCTGCTGTGATAGTAGTGGGTGGAGATGGGGAGGAGAACGAGCAGGAACTCATTTGTTCCAAAGCATATGGCTATTAGAAGATGTGCTAAAGGATGTGATATCAAGTATTTGTTAGGTGTGGAGACCGTTACTAGGCGCGCTAGTCTGTTTTAAGCTGCAAATCTACTGAGGATAAATGCAGGTAGATACCCTGTGGGTGTTTTTGCGGGTAGATTCAAAGGGAAATGAAAAAAATGTAATGTTTTGAAGGATAAACTAGAATAGTCATTTCTTCCCGGTCTGTTCTTCTTTAGCTTTCACTCAGTTTGGCCGTGTACTGCTTTCATTTGTTTCCCCAAAAAATCGAATAAAATGAAGAATTTAATTAGGCAATTTAGCACATTTAAAGCAACCTATTAGCCCCATTTAGTACAAATCAAGGCTGCAACTGGCAATTGCATCATGTTTTATTAATTAATCTGTTGCGTCTTTTATTAATGGATTTTTTTTTCAAAAAACCTAAAACTAAATAATTTTCCTTTAGCCCAAGGTGATGTATTCAAATGGTTTGCTTTCATGGACCAAAGCCTCAAATCAAAACGTATTTAATTACTTTGATAAAGGACAAAGAAAAGCATAAAATCCACATATTTGAGAAGCTGTCACCAGAAAATCTTTTTTCCTTGAGAAATGACTAAAATGATTAACTGGATATCAAAACATCTGTAGCAATGGATTCATCGGCTAATCCTAAAATAAGATTTTGCCACTCCTTTTCTTCAGATGTTATTTAATTATCACTTCCCGTCGTTTTCATCATTGACCACCTTTAAAGCCTGCATTCATAAGGCTGTTTATTTCATCGCAGGCATTAAATCACACATAAAATAAATGTCCTCACTCTGTGGATTTACGCACCCACAGCGACATATTAAAGAAGCCTCAGAGAACAGTTGTGCTGAATGCAAAGCGGGGCATGACTCCCCCCCCCAAAAAAAGTCTGCTGACTTTATGGTGAATCGGGGAGTGTGATTCCTTTATGACAATCAAGTGGAACAAATACAGTTGAGGGCGTCCTCTGAGCTCCAACTGCGTTGGCCGGAAAGTGATCCCCAGCCCTCCTCTCTAACCCCAGCACATCAGAAAGGAGATGATTGTGTATTCCCCTTCGCTCCGACTGCCTCAAGGAAGGTTTGCCTGCTTATTGAGCTCCCGCGTCTTGTTAAAGACTATTCTCTTTTATTTCCGTTGCCTCCTCAAGTGACTGGGTAGCTATTTAGAATGATTCTGCTTTCTTTTAGCGCATTCTCCAGATAATACCGTTTTCCTCTAATTGTATATTGTCCTTTGTGTTTGTTGATAAATTAGATTCATGTGGATCAAGCCAGCGTGATTTAATCAGCAGGGAAGATGAATTCTTTTGAATTTCTTTTTCGCTTTCTTTCAGTTTTGTCTTTATCTCGTTAAAGTAAAATAATTAATTCAAACAGTTGTTTAAAGACTGAAGAAATTGGATTATAGTTTGATGGAATAAGGATCAGACTGCCTGTTTGATGTGCGCCAGGCTTGAGTCTTGCACCGAGGGATGGCAGCTGACCCTCCATGTAGGTCATAAATGATTTTTTTTCTTCGGTACGTCATTACGAGCAGTGAAGTGTAGAGTCCAGCAGAGACAAACGGCGCTCTGTTGTCTTAATCAATAGCTCTGTGGCCTCTTTTTGTTGCCTTCTTCTCGAGCAGAGGTCAGCTGTCAGAGAATCCTGTGATCATATTTACTTGATTGTGTTTCCTCCTTAATGTTTAGCACTAAACCCCATGACCACAGCTGTAAAAGAACATCACTGTAAACAACACGGCCCTTTGTGACCACAAAATGATCTGAAAGGCTTCAGGGTGCCCTTTTTTTCACTCTCTAACAGTTTTCGCAACTCACATGTTAAACTCTCAGATTCTCAGTTTCTTGCAGCATTTAAGCAGTAAACAAACCAGCAATAAATGATTTAAAAACACAGACGCATTGTAAGGCAGAGATAAGAGTTTATTCTTTGATCCATTAGAGACGATCCACAAAGTAGGGGAGCTCACTGTTTCGGTCCCTGCTTCACAGATTAATCTATTCTCTAAGTATTTTTAAGTAAACACATCTGGAGGGTAAATAAATCACAATAGACTGCAGCCTTGTTGTTGGAAAAGAAAACCAGCTTCACCCATGACTCAAGAAGATGTCTTACCACCAGCTTATCGTGTCACTTAAGACCGTTACTGACGAAGTATTTCTGCATGTGATGTTTGCACTTTAACTGCAGCATAGAATTATTTTTCGAGTTAATTTTAAACAGATGGGTTTATAATTCTGTTATAAATCAGCATGCATGTTAGAACAACCATTAAAATCACGGTGTAAAGAATTCAAGTGTGCTAGAGCAAGTTAAGATTACTAGTTGTAAAATTATCATAGTATAAAGCCTGACAGTTAGCATTTTAGACTGGTATTAATACACTTTATACACTTACAGGCCTATACTTTCTGAGGAATGTAATTCCAGCAGTGATGGAGCCAGACAGTTTTATTGGAGTGGACAGGTTGAAGCCATTACTTACACTGGGGTGGCACGGGGAAAATTGGGACAGGTAAATGGCTCTGTAAAAGGTTCTGCTATAAAAATAGCAGTTATTGCATAAAACTTCAGTTTTAAGTTGGTGCACACCCTCCGAGCTCCTCCCCTAATGGGCTTTACTATTGGTCACCTGTGGTGGAGCATGACTAGCCTCTGACCACCTGTTTGCTTGACCCCTGAATACCAGCAAGGCTGTTTTTGTTCTGATTCTCGTGGCTTCTGGATGAACAAGATACAGTTTAATACATTTCAAAATTAGATTCACTGTAGAGATTCACAGCAAAGTGCATAATTTTTACTAGAGTCAAAAACCGAGGGTAGTTATAAAGCTACATTGTGCTGAATTTAGCTGTGGCTTTGATCATGTTGTTGACTGTCTTGATGCTAGTGGAGAACCAAACAAAAATCATTAAAAATTATATTTTTTATTCATCAATAGAATATGGTTTAGAATTAAGCATTAGCTATCTGAGTAGCTCTGTTCTTTTAATGCCATGGGGGTTTTTCAAGCTCACAAGCTGAACAACTGCATCGCACGATCATACCTCAGCTCTGGGAAACTACCCTGACCGGCCACTTCACTAGTTACAAGTCGAGTACACTAGGTTGGAAACAAACATCCCTCATAGACTTTGTTCCATACTGACATGGCATCATCAGACATTGCTGCAGATTTGTTGGCTGCATGTCTGTGATATGAAGCTCTCCTTCCAGTACATCTCAAAGGTAATGCATTGGATTGATATGATTGTGGAGGCCATTTGACTGCAGTGAACTCACCATAATGTTCAAGAAACCAGTTTGAGATGATTTGTGCTTTGTGATCTGGTGCGTTATCCTGCAGAAGATACACTGTGGTCATAATGGGATGGACATGGTCAGCAGTGATACTCAGGTAGGCTGTGGTGTTTAAATGATCCTTGGCCTGAGCTCAGAGACTAAAAGTGTGCTAAGAAATATATCCCCCATACCATTACAGCATCAGCATTCTGAACCATTCATATAAAGCTAAATGAAATAAATGAGCTAAAATTGATCCATTATTTTATACATCAAATATTCTATTCAGTTTGTTGAATCCATCTGAATTATAGCCTCAGTTTCCTGCTCTTATCCGACAGGAGTGACACCCAGTATGGCCTTTTGCTTTAAAGTTTAATGTGCTGTCTGTTCAGAGATGCTCTTCTGCATACCTTGGTTATAAAAAGTGGTTATTTGAGTTACTGTTGCCTGACTATCAGCTCCAAGCAGACTGGTGGTTCTTCTCTGACCTTTGACCTCCCCCAGAGAACTGAGCCTGGTTCTCCTGGAGGTTTCTTCCTATTAAAAGGGAGCTTTTCCTTACCGCTGATGGGGTTTTCTCTGTATTATTGTAGGGTCTTTACCTTACAAAATAAAGTGCCTTCAAGTGCTATATAAATAAAATTCAATTGAATTGACCAAAACTCAAGTATTCATACCACCCTGCCTGTCACCAACAACCATGCCACTTTCAGCAGGTCATGTTGACCATGTCTACATGTCTAAATACACTGAGTTGCTGCCCTGTGTTTGGCTGTTTCAGAACTGGGTGTAGCTTTTTAGTTTAAGACACTGAGTAGGTTTGTTTATGAGTGTAGATGAATATCATTCAAGATTATTCTATTTTAACAGTGTAACAAATGAAACTGCTGGGTTAACAGTTAAGGATGTTTCAGAGGCTGCTAATGTAATTGATAAATAAACCCATGATCACAAATGCCTCTTTATCTCTGCAAAACTACATTACAGTGTGTTAATAACAACTGATTGAGTTTGCACACTTGTTAGCTTGAAAATAATGCTCTGCTGCAGTATTTTGTATGGCATCACTCCATTGTGAAGTCACTCTGAGAAACTACTTTTCTGTCATCTGTCGCTGCACCGACTCGACTTGTTAAACCTACAAAGAGCTTAAAAGCTTGTAGTGTTTTGGTGGCTAAATTACAGCCCTATACCTTTTAAATTCGGCAAGTTTTCAATACAGTTGTGCGAAATTCTCCACGACAACCTGTTCTTCATGCAGCTCAGTCCACTTCCTTTCCATCCTACAGGAATAGAGACCATCTAGGAGTCTCCTCTACTGAGTTTTAGGACGAAGTAATACTGGATGTCCGTCAGATGGAGAAAATTATAAACCCACAGATCCTCCTTGAATGGTTGTCAGTTTCACAATGTGGTGCAGGAGACTGGTGGTTTGACGTAAATCTGCTGTCACACTAAGTGGGGTGAGCCTGCTTTTAATTTGAATAATGATGATGACATTTTTTGAAAAGCGGATGCAGCAAATTGCTCATTTTTAATCCTTTTAGTACTCAGAGCTGCCTTTGACACCGTTGATCATCCAATTTAAATTTGAATGCCGTAAGCACTGGGTGGTATCACCTGTCCTGTGCTTGACTGATTCATCTCCCTATATAACAGAAACTTTTATATTACATATGGGAACTCGTCTTTCTCTTCAGTGAACATGATATTTGGAGTTCCTCGGGGCCTGTGCTCGGGCCAGCCCTCCTTTCATTCATGCTTTATTCAATTTGCAAACACAATGTTTGATTTTGTTTTCCACATGTTCTTTTAAAGCCTCCTAATCCAAATATTGGTGACATTTAAGTCCCATAACTGCATCTGGCAGCAGATCTGTGCAGATGTTTTAGCACCCTCTGAGCTTCGAGGTCAGCAGAAGCCGAATTTTGCTTACTTTGTTGATCCATTAAATTTTTCCTCTAGCGCTACCATGAAGTTCATGTGAGATTAAGAGTGAAATGACTTGATAGCCTTTGGATGGATTCAATGGAATTTGCTTCAGAGATTGGTGCTCCCATCAGAGTGAATAATAAAAACTTGATTTCAGTTTTAAAAGTGTATAAAGATGGTGTCCTGAAGGCCAAAAGACCTGCTCTTGTAATTTGTCCAATACTACTTACATGTCACTTATAAGCAAAAACCTGCACAGCTCATGCCTTTTGGATCAGCCCCAATAGTTTGTGATTGATGCCAAATGAAAAAAATCTGTAAGCTAACTTATTAAAGTTTCATTAAACTCATTAAAGCAGTTTTTAACTGACATGCCATCCATCTGTATTTAAGGAGATTTTAAGCATGCTAGTATGCTAAAAAATATCACAGAACCATATATGTGGCCAGAGTCATTGTAAAACAAATATTAGACCTCATTCACAGAAGCCGTAAGACTGGTCGGCAACCATCCAGCACTCACTGGTCATGACAGAAAATCTGTATTCGCTGACTGGTTGGCGAGCGGTTGCTGAGGTGAAATCATCCACAAAGAAGACACTGCACAAAAATATTCCTTGTGATTGCTGTGGTTGCTCACAGTTTACATAAGAGACACCAACTTGACTGCAAGTTGCTAACTACTGGGTTAGTGGTAGTAAAACTTGAAAAATCATTCAGAAAAAGTTGTGTCTCACTGCTACAGCCGACACATTGCAACAAGTTTTCCATCTTTGATTTGCATCATATTTTTCATAGGTGGTTACCACTCAGAGCAACTGTAGGAATCTGCTAGTGACCAAAGCAATCACAAGGAAGTTTTTTGTCCAGCACTGTATACCTCTTTGCAACTGGTTTCAACTTGTGAGTGCCAGCAACCTCCAGCAACCACTGGTTTTCAGTGGGTTGCTGATCAGTCTATAGGCCTGTATGGCTGGGGCGTAATGGCTTAGTCACATTAGAATAAAAATAGGATGACAAGCCATTTGCAACTAGGAAAAGTTGGTGATTGTCCAAACTGAAGCTTTTCGTATTAGGCGAATGACTGAAAATAAGTTGCAGTGACCAACTTCGGCACAGGTCACCCATCGGGGGGCAATGCATATCCAACCAATCGCAGACAGATTCATAAACACAGAGAGATTACAAACACATTTCAATCAGTCTCAGCCAGTCTGTTGCGATGAGCATCACGTGTCTCTTTGCAGTAGGGGATCTGACTTAACTGGTTGCCAACTGCTTGTATTCCTGTTATATTCTATGTAAAACCAAGGTTGCTGATTTGCAGTTAAATCGCCAGCCTGCAACACTTACATAACTAAATTTATGTTTCAAATTTATGAGGTTCTGGCTGGACTCTAAATAAGCTTTCAAACAACCATTCAAAGGCAACAGAACATAAGTTTATTGCGCATGCTCGCAATATATTTGGTCATGCTGTGGTCTCCAACCACTGTTTTCTCCAGTGTAACTGCAGCATAATCAGGGCATAAAACAGACTGAAGGTTTGAGGAAGAAAACAATCACAAGCTGCATCATCAGTTTAATTGTATTGCATAGCATTTCATTTATCTTTTCTTGTTCGGCTGAGACCGGGATATTTATTGCTGACCTTTGAAACAAACGTTGACAAAAAGATCTCACCACAAGTTTCATGTAGCTGTTCGGGACCTTTTTGATTATCACTTCTCCTGTGAATGGAGCTGAATTTAGATTTAAAATAAATTGAAAAGTTCCTCTCATCTGCAGAAACAAAACAGTGCTGATTAAATGTCTTTTTAAAAAGCTGCGTAACTATAAAAGAGTTCACGTGATTGAACCATCGGGAAAAAGGGATACACCAGAAGTTTTCTTTGCAAGGTGTATTTTTTAAAAAGTCTGGTTAATTCTCTCTGTTTACCATTTTTTAACTAAGATTTTCCCAGTCTATATATATTGTCACTATCTGTATGCCACTTGTTTCATTTCAACACTATAAATAGATCATGTGGAGGTGTTTTGTTTCGCATTCGCATCTCAAAGAAGGTTTTGATCGTTATTTTCAGCAACAGAATTCTCAAAAACATGAAATATTAATATTTTCTTCATTTACTAAGCCAAAGCAAAACTTGGCATGCCTCTTCCAGAGGATGTTTTGACAGCGATCGGAAGCTACAAGTAAAGTGATCCCACTGGAGCTTCACATACAGTCTGTTCACACAGAATGGTAGGTTCACAGTAATTGGTTATCACAATAAATTTCAAGCGCTGGCTGTTTTGTCTTCCACCAAACTCAAAAAAGCTTAAACACTAAAAGGTAGGAGACAGGTAATAACGAAGGTAGTTCAACGGTTAAATGACAAATCAGGAGAACAATAGCGTGGGTTTTATGAAAGAAAGAAAAAAGCTTCAGCTGTAAATAAGCTGGTAAATGTTTATTGTGAAAGCACATGTGGGTGTTTGCCCTTTGGGATCTTAACTCAATCCAGCTAGAAGAACCAAATCTTGGCTCTCCACTTTCAGACGTGATTATACAATTTTACAATCAACTCTGCTCTGAGCAACAAATTAACGGTGGGAAGGTCCGAGCCAGTTGCATATTTACCAGCTGTTTGTGTCCAATAGCAACTGGGGCTGCATTCATTCGCATCCAGATAAGGAGGGAAAATGAGAGAATAGAAACAGACAGACTTTAGAAGACAAATGGAAACAGGATGTCCTCTCTAATTGTACAGCTGTGTCCCGAGTCACTTATTGAAATTACTGTCCTCGCTGTTGTGGGCCACATGTTGCATGCCAGTGCGTTTATTTTTCAATCTATCTGTGAATAGATAGATAGAAAATCTCACAGGGCGCTTCTCATAAAATCCACTGATGAGGAGACACATAGTAAAAGCTATTATCCTACATTGATTCCAATCTCCAAATCCATAATAATCACACCGGAGAAGACTGAAACGCGGAGGACGAGATGGCGTCATAAGACAACAGTGGCACTAAATAGAGGGTTGCAGGTAAGAGGAAGATTACTGCGCATTCATTGTGTCTTATTTTTATCACTGATTATTTCTGAGCGCTGTAGACGGGGCACAGCGGTGTATGTGAGGGTATGAACGCGAGATGATCCCTGAGAGGCCAACAGACAGAGCCAGTGACCTAATTATGATGAATCAGGGCTGGGAGAAGCTGTCTAGCCACCAGCCGTGTCTAAGTGGTTGCGCACGCGACACCAAAGGGATGCACGGCCTCCACACACCAGCAAAACACAACAGAGATGTACTCAGCACCACAGAGGTGATCAGGGAAGTTTCATGACACTTACTGTTATTATTGAGCACAGGAAATGCAATGAAGGAGACGTGAGGTGATATTTTGGTGACACTTTTTTATAAGAGTAAGCGAGAAACAGAATTCCAATTTTGTGCAAATATGAAACAAGCAGTGGCTCATTTGCTTACTATAAAGCCTGGAAACAATTGCAAACAGCTAGCCAGACTGTGTGACAAAATCCACTTAGCAGCACCTGTAAAGTGCACCAAAGGCCCATGTTCAAGACTCCCTCTTGGCTGGGTGCAGTGATGTTCTCTGTTGTAGCCTGCAGTGGTCATCTGGCAAATTCATAGCAAGAACAAGACTCCAGAAAGCCACCGATCCCATTGGAAGATAGACATTGTTACCATGATGTCACCCACTGGTCTGTGAAGCTTCAGCAGTCTTAGGATTTTGGTCACTTCTATGTTTGTTTGTGTTTTTTAACAACAGAGTGGACCACATCTGGAGAGGGTGGAATGAGTGAAGTTTTCAGCTAATCCTAGAAAGCTTGTGTTTTGACTTTCAAACCTGTCGTGTCTGCAGTTTTTGTAATCAGAATCATGATCTAAATGCTGTTGTGCCAGAAGTATTCGCTTTGTCAAGACAAGCTCTCTAAACTCTTAATAGGCTCGTGTTATTAGTGTTTATCTTTTCTGTATTTATCTATTCATTTTTATTATTATTCATACGAGTAAACAGTCGACCCCGCCTATTCACGGTTCGGTATATATAGCATATCTAAAATATTCACTAATTGCTTCCAATAGGATGACAGTTTAAGGTATATTTAGTGTTTGAACTATTAAAATAGGCAGCTATATCCGTTTTTAGAGAGAGTCTCAAGTATTTGTGGATATCAGCTAATCGCAGGCTGTTGTCATCACTAACCTCGACTGTATAGCAATGTCTAATATAGCAATGCCAGAGCAGCATTGCATGGGTGCAAAACAAAGCAAAATTATTATTTCACCCACCAAAACTGGAGCACACACTATGTGGACAGGCTGTAAGTATAGTTAAACATAATGCCATGTTACTTTGTAGTAATAAAAATGGCATCAACACCACAACAAGGCTGAAGCGGTCTAATTAAGTGAGTTGAGGTTAGCATCAAACTGTCATATAAAAGATGTATGTAGCTACCTTGACCGTTTAAAACAGTTTAAAACAAAATCCTTAGTGATTATTCTGAACTATTTCATATTTGCTTTGTAAAGCAGCTTCTACTTCATATTTGCGTTTAGCCTTCTCATTTTGGAAAGGTGCAATACAAATATAAAATAACATAAAATGTTTGTATTATTGTATTCTTGTTTTATAATCATTGTCGTCTTATTTTTTAAATTGATTAATTCATTATTTTTATTTATTTGGTTTTGAGTCACCAGGATAAGCAACAGGGCTCATACCATGCCGTAAGCATGCCCAGCTAAAGAAGTGACTATCCTCTTATTTATTTAACTTTCAACTAAAAAGTAAAAAGTAAAGTTAAACTTTTCACTTTTACTCTTTATTTTTAACTATAAATGGTTGGACTTTACAAAATATAATTTAGTTTTAAATAAATCTCAAAAGTAGCAACTGAGACATTAAACTTCCCCCTGCTGGCCATTAAAAATAATGCAGTCTTACCCTTTACTCTACGTCCATCTTCCATATACAGTTAATGTCCTGACATGTGAACTTTTTAGACGTTTGCCTCTCTTTTCTGTCTTTTTGCTAACCTAAACAAACTGTAACTTCAAATTTAAGAAATACCTGAGTTGATCTTGTCATCAGACTTTTGACAACATGATAAATAAATGCATTTACAAAAACATCAAACTATTCCTTAAAGACAAAGAAAAGATCATATTGGTCCAAATACTGTGAGCTTGTGACTGGAATATACCTATGCCCATTGAGTCCTCGGTAGCAACATCAAAGAGCAGCTGTTCAGGGACACACACATTACCGCATGACCTCTCTTAACTTAGAAGTAAATAGTGAAACTGAATCTTCTTGGGGTCTTGAGAAAGGCCCTCTCTGTAGTTTGGCATGACATTGGGCCCCTGAGAGGTATTAAGAAAAAATCCACATGATATTTAGGCCTTGAAAGTGTTCTTTTGGATTTCTTAGCTGGATCTTTTAGCCCTAAAGCACGATGCAGTATGAAATCATACTATAATATCCACTATGACACATTCTGCAAAGAGCCAGTGGCAGCTAAGGCTTCTCTGGAGATGGTTTGGATTTTTTTTCCACTCTCCTTTTACTCGTTATCTGATCATCTGTGGAGGGAAAAGGTGAGTATGGAGTGTGAACAAAAGGTGCTTGAATAAACTAGCTCCCGGCCACATTATTCAGACTCCGGGTATTGTACTCGGCTGACAAGCCTCAACAAGACACGTACCTCCAGAGAAGCTTCTCTAGGGATGAGTGCGACTCCTTTGCTTGGAGATCTCAGTGGATTAAGAGGGAAAAAAGTGTGTAGATGATCTGTATCTTTAGTTCCACATAATCACAACTGTTGTAGTACATTAAAAAAAAAAACTACCTCGAGGATGTTATACAACTTCACACAGCAGCCTTGAAGTAAATACTTTCCATTAAGCTGTTACTAACAAAGCTGCTGTGCGTTGACTTAGCGGTGTGTCAGTTTGGACGGTTGCCTTCGATTATGTATAGGTGTTACGCTTTAAACTACAACAATGTAATTAAAACAGATATAACTAATCTAGACATTTAAATGGGCCAGTAGCGCTTTGCAACCTTTTTGGTTGGAGTTAAAAGGAAGCCAACAGGTAAAATCAGCCAGGAAAGCACAGGTGAGTGTAAAACTGTAAGCAACTTTGTTCTGTGTCTGTGTTTTTCCTCTTTTTCTATCACCTTGTTATTCCTCAGATTTACTTTGCAACCCACTAATTGCAGCGACCCCTTGACCTTTCCTCATGCCTAGCTTCACATTTACACAAGCCAACGCCTCAAACGCACTGTAACACTTTCAGTTCCCAGCCAGGAAATTAATTTGGTGTTTGATGTCTGTTATTAGAGCGTTAATGAGTCGATGAGGCCTTTAATAGTCTGAACCTTGTTATCGCTTACAGAAAAGAGCCTCGTTGTTTTCAGTCTTCCTTTTTACTTCCTTTTGGTGTGTTTTTATGTACACGGCTGCGTGGAGCAGAATTTGCCCCTTTCTGATTTCTTTGTTTTTTGTCCCAATAACACGTTTGTGATCATCAAACAAATTTTGATATTAGACAAAGATAGCCTGAGTAAACACAAAATGCAATAGGTATCCAAACATAGCTGGCCCTGTGTGAAAAAGTAAAATTAAAAACTGGTTGTGCCAACCTTGGCAGTAATAACTGGCAATCTTTTGCAGAATTGTTTTAATTATCCACATTGAAGGGTTTTCAAGCTTGAGCGGACTTTGACGAGGCCAATCTAAAACCTTCATTTTGTTCTTTTGAGCCATTCAGAGGTAGATCGCTGTGGTGCGGCACAACCCATGTTTTTAGTTTCTTTAGCTCGTGGCTCGATATGTTGAGATCTTTTAACTTGCTTCACTTTGTCAGACAGGTTCTGTTTAAGTGATTTCTTGATTCCACAGGTCTGGTAATAATCAGACCTGGATGTGGTTGGTGAAAGTGAACTCAGCTTTCCAAGAAGCGTGGTTAATCACAGTTAATTCATGATTTAAAAGGGGCAGCTTTTTTCCCTTAACAATGGCATTTTTTATTTACTCGGTTTGTATTTGTCTACTAGTGAAATTGGTTTGATGATCTGAAACAAGTGTGACAAATGTGTGAAAAATGTAATTAAAATAAATAGGAAATCAGGGAGGAGGCAAATGCTTTTTCACAGCGCTGTACAGATCATATTTTATTTTTTAAAGATTTATGGACTGAGCGCTTGTACTTCTCTGCCACGTTTAACAAAACTGTTGGTTACATAATCACAAAAAGACAACTTCAGTATGTGTTTTTTTTTCTTTTTAACACAGATCTCTCTGTGATCACTGGAACAGAATAGACATAACAATGTTTACAGCCGCATCCAATAAAACTGCCCACGGTGAAGTGTAAACTCCTCAGGGACTGCCGGTTTTTATTTATGCTGAACAAAACTTGCTTTTGTTATTTTCCTCTTTTTTCAAGAGGGATCGGAAATATTTCAGCAGTCTAAGATTTCAAACACAACCCAGCAAGCAGCTGAATATTTGTATGGAGCGATGTTTTGCAATTATGAGTCTTATAAACACTGCATCAATATTACAATCCCCCTCCGAGAAACAGATTGTTTGTCTTTCCAAGCTAGTAGTCACAGCCTTCCCTGCCATAAATATCTTCTGTCTTTGGTGCATTCCTCTGCTCTCACCGCAGCCTTTGAGTATTTTCGGAGATTGTCTGGTCTGCACCAATGCTCTCATTCCAGTGGACTGATCACAAGAGACCAGATCCAGCTGTGTCATGAGCCGCAAAGAAAACCACAGCTGATAAGAGACAGAGAAGACGCGGAGTGATGTGGGATAAGGCGTGCCTTTAAAGGCAACGAGCATTTGGATTGCATTAGGAGATAGGGCTAATGACGTTCAGATTAAAACAAATTTAGGCCGGTGTGATTGAAGTAACACTAAATCAACCAATGGCTGGAGATCACTGATGATAGCGTCGACATGAGACATGCCGCTGAGCACAGGAATGGATATGGATCGAGGGCCTGCAGGGGCAGAAACGTCATCGTTGAACAACAGCAGCGCTGGTTGCCACAGACAGCTGGAATGTTCCACCGGGATGACAGAAGGTGTGTCCAATCACAAAAACATCCCCCCCAATCTCTCTCAACACCACCCTTTCCCATCAACATGCCTCCTGGTTGACCCACACCCCCAGGCTCTAATCCCTCAGTCTGAGGTAACTGGTCAGTCGAGACAAATGGCGAGAAGCTGCCTAGTAGTGAAGACGCAGCAGGTGCTGCGCTGTCAAAAAGCCACTTCACACTTCTTCTCTCTCTCTCTCACATCTTCACCACTATCAGCCCTCTGCAAGCCCTGGCCACCCTCACCACAGGAGGGAAGAGCAGGGCTCTCCAGGGTTTAGTTTGTTATCAGCGTACTCCAGCTTTGAAGTGAGCTGGGACAAAATCTGGACTGTGTTTACTTGAAGCCATCTCCCTTGTTGTGTGTGTCAGCCCGAGGTAATTACAGCTCAGCGAGTTGCCCTGACCGTGATGACACGGTGTGGTAGGTGTGGAGAAGTAGGCAGGGCTCAGTGTACATCAGCGTCTGGAGCTGCTCTTACTCACTAGGATGTGGTTTAGACAAGAAAGCTTCCAGAGGGGGGTGGACGATTTGTTAAAAAAGACGACCATGGCCAATATTGTCCTATAATTGTATTGTTATCATCGAGTGCAGGCCTGCTGTGATTTTTTTTTGACTCTGTAGGGTGTCACATCAAAGCAGTAAACTGGAAAGTGCCATTTTTGTTGCATAATTTAAAGGGGCACAGTGTTAAAGTGGTTGTTTTGGCATACTGATGTTTGGTAAAGCACTTTTAACTCATTCTATTTCACTGTTGGACTCTTACATTTTGAAATCTTATTAAGCTTCTTACTTGACTTCATACCAAGAGTAAGTTTGTCATGCAAAATACAAAACTGATGGGAAACAGACAGGTTTTGTGTACGCTGCGCGCTGTTTATGTGCAGTTTATGCATCCGAAACTTTTAAATAAACTACATTTTTCTAACAAACACTGAAATATCGGAAAGTCCAGTTGTTCTTGATTGCATCACTGCTTAGTTGTTCATGTGCGCAGCTGGGAGTCTCCGTCTGTGTCTTTTTGTGTGCTGAGTCACATATATGCTGAATATATTTTACATGTGTCTAATACTTGCTGATCTTTCAGCTCCAGGTCTAGAAAACACAGAAGCTTTAAAAGAGAGTCATAAAAATAGACAAGTGACACATTAAATAAAAATCCTGCATCTTTGACCTCTACAATGAGGTCACCAACTAGGGTTTGTCCTGGTTTGCGTGCACTTATTTCCCTTTGAGAGTGGAGGATCATTGCAAACAGCCATCGTGTTATGATGAAACACATTTCTATCCTGATAGGCGGGGTCTCGTCTAACATCCACGGAGCACAAAGGGTCACTGAGCGGTCTGAGTGTGAAAAATGGTCAAATCTCAACCCAACTTAACAGCCGTGTCAGATTTTGGACTGATAACTACGACTGTGCTCTACCAAACAAAAAAAAGCAAATCTAAACACGTTTAACATAATGAAAGAGCAGGTTTTAGAGTTTTTCTGACAGTAATTTAGGAGAAATACGTGGCAGTATAAGGGCTTCTAATTACGCAGGCAAAACTTGCTGGTTTTGCTCAATTAATAGGATTGTTGCAAAAAATACACCCGTTACTATTCTTCACTTGGAGCTTCAGCTGCATCACAAGCGTCCTGTGAGATTATTTTTGCATTTCAGCAGCTCTATTTCTAATAAAGGACTCAAAAAGACAAGCCAGATCTATCAGCGTTATTCCAAATACACTGGGCACACACTGCTCAGGCTCTCTAGTGAGTGTTATATGATAATGAGGTTTTCCTCCCTTCAGCCTGTTTAGTAGCCAAGACATGATCTTGGTAGCTCTCAGAATACCAATTAACTGCAGAAGCCTTCAGAGCTGTTGGGGGGCAAAAAAAAAGGAGAAAAAAGAAGAAGTGAATATGTATATTAGAGTAGTCAGGTTTAAATGTCACAGCATGCGCTACGATACAGGTTTTTATCATCGATTGTGCTGTACAATCTTGTTTCCCCGACTCCAAACATGCTGATGATGTCACTGTTAGCATGAAGTCAAAGGTCAGATTCCACATAATGCTGCTGAAGCCTCGCAGAAGGGCGGACTCGCAGACCCAGGCGCACGGACTCTGTAATCTGGAACTAAAGTGCTGCTGGAGCTTGGTGCATTGCAAAAGGCCAGATATCCCCCTGCAGTCCTAATGCAGTTGTCAGAGAAGATGTGTAAGCGCTCCGTCACAGTAATACCACAGAAAATAAGTCTTGCATCATCTGTAATATCCTGTGAGGTAGATTCTTCTAACCTCGTGCATCATTTGAGCATATTACAGGGTGACATGTTATGAAATCCTGTCCTCTTTGTGCTGGCTGAAGATTTCACTTTATTTTGCTGGTGCACGTATAAAAAAGAAAAGAAAAATCTGAGCACAGTTAGGATATTTATCTTGTCACTCTCTTTCTTTTTTATCTTGCTACAATAAATTTTGATTGTTATCCCGATTTAATAGATTGTTCTCACATCTGAAAGACTAATCGTCCTTCTGCTCTGAACAGCGCTGCAGCACACGGCTAATTTGAAGAAAAACGTAAATGAAAATCTCTTTACCGAATAAAAGCTTTCATTTTAACGACGTGCGTGCACACAGGTGACGAATCGCACATGGCAGGTGATTTAATGTGACAGTGAAAGCTTTTCTCTTTTTTTTTACTTTCAAAGTGAGTACACACACAGATTAGGGAGGATCTACAAAGTGTATCGCAATCTGATAAGACTTGTGGTGTTTTCATTGGTGAGTGTCCCTGCTTTTATCTCCCACAACTGCCGAGTTTCTCTTATCATGTGCAGCACAGTCTGGAATTCCAGCCTCTGATAATTGTCTTGTAATCTTTGGTCAGCCGAGCAGAGAGTTAAACTATTGAGGACTGTAAAACACTTCAAAAAAACAGATCAGTGAGTCACTAAATTTACCACGAGGGATCTCTCACTAATACAATCTTTGCATTTTGTTGTTTTCCCCAGACCCCTCAGCTAGATCTTCTGGTTATGATCAGCTGAGGAATGCAATTGAGTTTGGCTGTAAAGGAGCAGCAGAAGATAAAGATGCTGCAGAGGGAGGCTCTGCGTACGTACAGCCTGAGCTTTAAGGCTTGTTTCGGTTCGACGTGCTTCGCTGACTGCTTTTCTCTAAAGTGAAAGAACATTTTAGGGATAAACATCATTACATCTATTATAATAATCACAAGATCATAAGTAAATCCTTTCTGTGCTGGAAGAGGTGGCCGATCATATGCTGCGCCTTTTGAAGTCTGTTCATTGCTAGCAATTTTGATAATCAATTCTTTGAACTAAATTTATCAAATAAGAATATCAAACAGTTGCTATTTTCCAGTTTCCCTCACAAAAGGATTGATGCCACTCACGTACGCAGCTTAGTTTCCGATTAGCGCAGACTATGATAACTAATCTGCCTTCCAGCACCTCTAAAGCCTCCTAATGAACATGCTGCATGTATTTCATGGATTTATTTGATCCATATACAAAACTAAAATGTGAAGACAACATGTTCCGCTTCAGCTAACTCACCTGCTGCAGGCTCTAGCTACACAGAAAATACAGATATAAGAGAGCTATTGGTCTTCTCATCTAAGTGAATAACCTTGACCATGTCATTACAATGTTCTGCTAGGAAATCTTGGGTCTTGTCATTTCTGTGGATGTTACTTGACACATAACATCCACCTGAACATTATTGTAGACCAAGCACACCCCCCCCCCCAACCCCACCCCACCCCTCCCAGTGGCAAAGGCACTCACCCGACAGAGGCTCTGTACCGCAGCAGGACAGTGTCCCCATCCACATCGCAAAAACTGATCAGAAACGACTCGAGGAACACGACAGAGCGCCCGAGGTGTTTGCTTAGTCTCCAAACTCCCCGGATCCCAATCCGATCAAGTGTCCCATGGATGCTTTCTGAAACAGCCAGAGCCACATGTGGCCCAAAGTCAAACACTACAGGAAGGCTCCAGTGGTCCCTGTCAGGTCAGAGCATACACAGTACCAGGCAGGTGGTTTTAATGTTGTGGCTGATCTACAGTGATTAAAGACTACAGTGATTTCATATGTTGTACTCCTTGTGATCTTTGAACCTGCTGCCAGTGTATTGTTATGTTTTGCCAATAAAAAAAAAGTCTCTAATAAGAGTTGGAAAATATGTATTTCATAAAGTGTTTTTTGCAACATGTTTTTAAGGCTGGTTAGATTTTCGATCTCCCGCTGCAAAATAAACCCGCTAACAAGAAGCCCGGAGGAATACAGCTTGAGCGTGAGGTAAAGCTCCTCTGCCTTGATGCCAAGAGAAAGCCGAGGCAATGGCTGACCTTGTCCTTCTTTGCTGTTGGTCTGTGGGTTTGGGCCAGGGACAGGAACTCCCTGTACAGACACTGTGTCTGCGATTGCTAAAACTACTCCACAGTAGAACGCTTTGTTCACTGCCACCAAGGAAAACCTAGACAACAAAAACACACACACTCTGGAAAAATGAGCACTTGAGAGGGGCCGTTTTCTCCCCAAAATGTCTTGCTTGGGTTTCAGTGGTCAATAGTATTCCCTTCAGAAGGGGAAAATTCATGCAGCTTTTTCTTTCTTTTTTTAAAGGAATACCTCAAGATAATGCATATAAGACCTGTTGTTATCAAACCATTAATCCATCTTTACAAGTGTTGAAGGGCTGTGATTGCATGTGTTAAAAAAGAGCGCATAACCGCACAAGACTCAAGTTGTTTAACTGCGGGGGGAGTGTGACTTGAGGGGAAACTTATAACTGATACGGTTTGGGGGTCATGTGGTTATTTGTATCACTTATCTTAGCGATCTTAGCGTGAGCCAGCCAAAGGAAATAACAGCATAGCAGTAGAGTTTATTAGATAATTAGATTGTATGCACAAATATAATCTAATACTGGCTCGGCAACTCTTGTGACAGTATATTTAAACACCAGATATTTGGCAACCGCACGCTAAAATAAATATTAATGTTACAGCAACAGTTGGTGCTGTGCGGGCATTCAGCATTTGTCATTCACTTCCAATCCAGCTGACCAAATATCGCTGGCAAATAGTGTCATTTCAATCACAGTGCCCTCAAAGCTGATAGGTTATCCAATTATGTGTGTTGATGCATTTCCTGTGAAGCTAGGACATTGCTCATGACCTTTTCTTGATAGAAATGAAATTTTCTCCCCCTCAGGCTAAGCAAAATCTCACAGCACTCCACCCTTTGAGTGAGTCATGCTGGGATAGTCAAACAAGCCTACACGATGATGAATCTGCAGACGTTACTCCTGGAGAAGAGCTGTTTAGAAATCAGCCACCGTGCTCTTCGATGTGTCGCATGGCTCTCTTTCCGCACTGGCGTGTCTCGGGGCGTTAGAGAGTTGTCGACTTTGGGGGGGTGGCGGCGGCAGCGAAGGTGGTGGTGGCGGAAAGTCCTTGCCACTCTTTGCTCAGCGTCTTAGAGCAGGTTATCTCTCCCTGCAGCAAGCCGCCACGCGCCTGTTGCACCTGATTGTCTCATCGGCACATTCCAGGTGAGGAGGCCTGACAAGCCAGGACAGAGCACCCAGACAGTGATACACTTGTTCAGCAGCCGCAGGTGTAGCTGTCCTCTTTTTCTCAGCTCTCCCAGAGGTGTTTGGCGTCGCGGAGGAGTGAGAGTAATTTGAAGCCAAGACAGGGAAAAACCAGTGACAAATTACTTTTTTTCTATGAAGCACAGTAAGAAAAGAGCAGCCATTTTTTATGTGGTCATCTTATTGACCCACATGCCCATCCATCACTCAAAGTAGAGTCTGGAGTAAAAAAAAATAGTAATAAAAAATACAATAATTGACTGAGTTCAGAAAACATCCGCTGCGAGAGGGAAATTTTCAATGTGCACATTCATTCTGCAACTGGGTCGAGCATTATGACATTGTTCAGTCAAGAATTTGAGTGCAGCAGACTATAGGGGCAAAATAATAGGAACACCTTATAACACGGTAAAATCCAAGCGGGAGTTAGCTTGAGCTCGCTGTTCTATATTTTTTTAGTCAAATTAATAAAATAGCTGTAATTTTCATGCACAAAAGCAGCCACCTCGGCTTACGAGACTTATTCAGATAATATAAGTGGGAACAAGAATTTGTGTCAACCACATCTACAAAAAAGAAAACCAATAAAATACCAGAAATCAACTCAGGATGGCCCTTTAACAGCACGCCAGTCCCCTTGTTCTGATGTTCTAAACCGTGACCGCTCAGTGATCACCAGTACTTCATGACATCAGCAGTCGTGAGTCAAACCACACATGTATTCACACTCAGCGTTCATCTGCAGCTCAGCTAACGACCTGTTTTGTGTCTGTGTCCTGCACATCTTTGACGCTGTGTTGTTTAAAATCTGTCGTAGACAAACACCTGCCAAGGTACTAAAAACCACCTTTTGTGGTTGTTCCCACTACAAAACATCATCATGACACACACACACACACACATATATATTCACAAGCTGGAAACAATACCAGCCACGTTGCCATGGCTGCTAATTATTCAGGCCTCCCTGTTGACAGAAAACAACCGTAAATTATACATCGTATAATTATATCATTAAAAACATCATAAGAAAAACTAATAATGAGCCCATCTTCTTTTACAGGTTTGTGAGAGAACAAAAAAGTAGGTTTCGATATTTACACTAGAATATTTCAGAGGTTTTGTAATTATTTTTTTATTTTTCCATACTTAGTGTGGCCTTTATATCATATATCTGTCTGCAGTGGAAGCTCTGTTTAATCTTCTTGTGGTTTGTTGTTTTTGTATTCTTCCAAAGTTGTGTTAAAACAATTACTTGTGACGTCAATAAGTAGGAAAAGCACCAGCAATTTTCATCGTGATTTCATTACCTTATTTATCAAGTAAAAATGTCCAACATTTGCTGTCTGCTTTAAAATTAATAGATCGAGTTATAATATTCATATCTGTAGGGTGTTGCATATTAAAGGTGATAGGTTTGTAATAAGCTAAAAAAGATTTATTAATGAAATCTGTGAACTTAATTCTCTAACAAAGCATCAACAAAAACATGAGCATATTATACACCCCTATTATCTTTTATATAACGGTAAGGTGTTCCTGTGGTACCACTCCTCTACTCCTGCACCTAAAATAGTTTCTGATTAGAAATTTTATTCCACCCCTCCGAAACCAAATAACGATCCTACGCTGTGTCCTCCCCCCCAACATTAATAACGTCTGTTCATCCCCACTGGTACGTGCACCTTCTAAATTTAGGACTTCATGGGTCTGTTCGGCCGTCGCTGAGGGGCGATCAGCCATTCAGGAGGAGGGAGGAAACAGGAACTGAAGCATTCTGATGATGTAATTGGCAGCAGATGTGGGGGAAGACAGAGATAAAGGAGAAGGAATTCAAAATAATATCTGTTTGGGCATGCATGAGGGAGTTATCATGAGCGCAGTGGGATCGTGTTTTGACTTTTGTTTCACTGATTCAGTGTTGCCCAAGTGCTTTCATTTTACAGTGGTCTGAGCTGTGGAAATTTGACATTTCAGTCCAGAAACAGCAGTGGAAAGATACCGAAAGAGCCCTTAATGAAAACATAGCTATACTTCACTGATCAGCGCGCACAGAGGGCCTGGAAGAAATAAAGTGTATATACTAATACTTGTTTTGAGCTGTCGGGGAGCTATAACATCAACTGAAAGGAGGATTTTAAAACCTGGCTTCCTAATGCAGGAAACAAGCAAAAAATAAGCTCGCATGTGAAAGTCACGGCAAAGACAGCGACTGAAGAGGGTCAAGTAGCCACTTTTTTCTGCCTTCCTTGTGGTCTGACAATGAGGCGGTGAGAACAACAAGACAGGACTGAGTAAGAGGATGCAGAGGGGGGCGGATGCAGGCTGGGACCTGCTTCGGCATTAAGTTATGCCTTTGTAAGGCAGAAGCACTTGCCTGTGGCAGGTGCAGGTAGCAGACGTGACGCTGCTGAGGTGTTTCTATTGAGAAGTACCCAACCTGCTGAGTTGTCGGGACAAGTTAGAGGACTCAGTCACCACCCTGCTAGAAAAAACTAACCAGATCCGCACACTATGACTTGCACTTCTAAAGATGCGACGGAGGAACTGGAAAATCCCAGGGCTTGAACGTAAAATTATAGGATTGTTGCGACGCTTGTCATGGAAGCTAATGTGGAAGATAATACATCATAACAGCAATTACAATCTCAGGGATTGTCTCTTTTATGTACCACCCAAAAAAAGCACTAAAGGCAGATTTAAATAAAGGCATATATCATCCACGAAGTGCTCAGCAGTTATATTTAAAATTCGAAATGTTAGCTTTTATGGGAGTGGACTAATCCTAAAGCTTGGGTTTAGAGGGATACATAATAACCAGGGCACTTCTGAAGCTTTCCAGGAGAGGATTCACATTTTCCACTGAAGTCCCAGTCAGAAATGTTTCTTAATAAAAACCCATCCTTCCTGTTTATCGGGGCCCTCGCGGTTATTCGTCCTTCTGGCTCTGTGTGCGAGGATGATTAAAACTCAGCCTCCCCTGTATTCAAGCCACAGAGAGGCACCTGTAGCTGCCGTCATACACTGCAGCGGATCGCCAACAAATGGAAGCTTGCAAGCCTAGCCATGTCAGGTGGGATTCCTGTCATCGCGGCGCAACAGTAATCATCGTCACAGAGGAGTCTGAGTGAGGGAAAAAACAGGAATGAAAAGGTTCAGTGTGTTAAAAAAATGCAAAGAAGAAGCTTCTGAAGAAGACGTGACTCACCATGTGCAGCACTTGCTCAAAACATTTTCTTGTTGTAGGAGTGGCAATGAAAAGCCCGACGCAATCGTTTCTCATCAAAGATGCTGCTTGCAAACTTGTTTCTGACATACTGCAGAGAGAGAGAGAGTGGGGGGGAGGGTTTCCTTGATGTGATGGTGTTTAGCTATAACTTATCAAAATTCCATATCAGGATGTTTGCAGTTGAATCTGAGCTCTGATATTTAAGATTCAGAGCCTGTTTCAGCCTGTGTTGAAAAAAAGAGAGAGAAATCCCCCCAGAGAGATGATGTGAAAGATTTTTAGCCCTCATGCTGGTTTAGAGAATCAAAGATCACATCAATGCCCACCAACACAGAGTCACAGGAATTTAAATTTACCTCTTTAAGCCCTCTTTAAGCCCCACAGCCTTGAGCATTTTATCAGCAGGGAAGTTCAGTCTGGACTTAACACAATATGCTGGTATTTAAAAATTGTCTTAGTCCCTATAACTAATGGGGCAAATGCGATGATATCCATCTAAAAGCACAAAGTTTAGGGGCAATTACTGTGGACACCTGAAGGAGTGGAGGGTTTTAACAATGAGAGCAAAGTAAGCAAAAGGATCCGCCTTTCCCTCCCCTGTTTGCTTTGCCTGAATGAATAGCAGATCCACCAGCATGGCAGTGTCAGAATAGATTAGCGCCATGGTCCATCTCCCTGCCTTCACAAAATAAAATCCTCTTAAAAGCAGAGGATGTCACTCAATCTCCCGAGACGCATTTGCTTGGTGGACTCGGAAGCTCTCGCTTCTGGGAAATATACCTGCACAAATAGAGGAAGTTTAAACTGAAAATGAGCTGCCAAAGAGGAATTTGCCAAAGTATAAATCTCCCACACTGACTGTATTTCCTCAGACAGGAATACACGCGCTATTAAAGTTACTAATTTTTAAGGCAGCCGTGTATACTCATGCATTATGGAAGTGCAAACAGTCATTAACTTCAACAAATGATGCCCACTTAATCTTTCGTTTTAAAGAGAATACATTTAGGTGGCCATCTTTAAAGGATCTATACGCTGCCTGCAGCTATCTTTTATTTTATAAACATAGCCCAGGGCTGCAAGTAAAAGGAGGATTTTCCAAACCGTTCTGTGCTTTCAGTGCGTGTAACTAAGAAAACAACAGGAAGTTCCTCTATGAGAGCCCAAAGGCAGAGGTTAAGAGTTCAGCACTCGCAAACCACTCTGCTGCTTTCCTTACAAAATAAAAGCCTTTATTTATTCAAAATAAGAAACTTGCAGGATAATGAATTTACAAAAAGCGAAGCATGAAGATGAAAAAAAAAACACTTAACTAATAAAACACACAAGGTGATATAAAGAAAAAGTGCAATTCTAAATATGCCCACATTGTGAATTACGCAGAGTATAAGATGGAAAAATCTTAGGCTTAGGGTGATGGCATGCTTCTCCATAGTGATTTGCACAGTCTGAGACTAGGAGGAGGCACAAAGTCCTTGGGGCTTGCATTATGAAGGGCATCTAAAAGAAACAAATTTGTGGAGCTACCTTCTGTGGTGACCTCTTGTAAATAAGGGAGCAGCTGAAAGTGGCACACAGTCTGTTCATTCAGGCAATTTTTTACATTTTCCCTACAAGGGCACCTAAAAGCAGAATAGTACTATTGGCATGGTCCCGGCAGGCCTGCTCCTTTTGCTCTCCCTTGTCTCTCCCTCTCTCTGCTCTCAGGTGGAGTTGGGCAGGCCTTGGTGCCTTGCCCCCTTGGGTGGAGCATTTCTGCCTTTAGTCCAGCCAGCACACCTTTCTTCCATTAACTCATTATCTCCTGGGAATAAAAGGCTAACTGAAACCACGCTTTGCCCGATTGTCATCACCTTTATGGTGGTAATCAGCCTATAGGTGGGTTTAGGGGTTTTTTTTGTTTATACCTGACCCTGTTCTCTAGTCTTTAATCCTAGTTTCCTCCCTGTGTGTGTCTTGACTGGACTCAAGTAACTTGCAATCTGAAAGTCTCACTTACTGTTCACCCAAAAAGCAAGGATATACCTGCAAACCCAAAGCTAGCCACCTCTCATTATGACTTACCTAGAAACTTCACGTGCCTCCCCCACCTGTACATCACAAAGGGAAAAAAAAGTCAAAGTTTCACTGGTTGTGGCAGCTTCAACACCAACCTGCCAACTCCTCTCTGGCACTTCCTTCTGCCCCCTTCCCCTGAGTTGGTGCACGCTCAGAAAGACCACTTACCTGAGATTAACTTACCAATGCCCTTGCTTTTAAATCCTGTTGACATAAAAACATTTAAAGCTTGCATTGATCTCAGTTGTTCTGCTTTTAAGTCAGTTTGTTCCTGTAACTGTGAAAAATATAATTTTAATCAAATTAAAACCAGTTTTAAAGTCATATTAGTCACAGTGTTAATTGATACTGTGCTTGTTCGTTTTTAAGGTTATGGTTCATGCAGTTTGAATGTATTATATTAACAAATGCATTTAAAATTAAATTAGGAATTGGCTTTTATAAAAAAAAAGGGGGGGGGGGGGAAATATTCCACATATTACATATATGTACATACTAAGCAATAAATAGGCCCAACACATGTTAGCTAAGAGCATCTCAAAAAAGAGTCGATGAAGGACTAATTAAGTTGGTGGGTGATATTTCCTTGATATTTCATATTTTTTAAATAATGTGAAAACTTTAAATAGACTGTGGGATAGACTGATAAATATGCAGAAACATACAGGGCTGAACACACTGATTCCACCACCTGTCGTAAAAACAAGAAAACACAAATATTTTCGCAATCTGTCAAAAACTTGTTTAAATTTGAGGCACACTGGACTTCAAAGAGAGTCCGAAATTAATCAGCTATAACATGCAAACACTCTTCAGCAAAGCAAGTAAATATGTTTAGCATCTTACAGAATGAAAAAATAATAATCTGCTTTTTTCAGCTTTTTTGTAAAACTGGATAACATTAATAACAACAATAATTCTGTTTTAGCATTAAAAATATTTTAAATAAGTTAAAGCACTTGCACATACTGTAGTGGTGGACTAACCAGGTGGTGGTCTATATGTTGAACTGCACATTATGTATTATTTATACTGTACTCAGACATAGTCCCGGTATAAGTATCTGATGTAATAGTTGCTATGCCACACAATTTTGAAATAACTCCTGTGTTTTGTGTTTTTGTTACCTACCCCAAAATTACAAAAAATCCAAAACAATAAAACAAACTTTTATAAAATGTAGAACAAATATGAAATTAGTGCTGACTTTATCTTGGCTACAAACACTATGAATCCTGGGTAATATTTAACATTAATCTCCACTAGAAAATATTTATAAATAAAAGAGTTGTTCAGCTGTTATAAAGATTTAGATTTATATGTTTATTTTGAGTTTTTAGCCCCATGCCTGCTTCTTGCTTTGAACCCCACAGACCTGAAAGATTCATGCACTCCATACTTTCTATTCATCTTCATCTTCCAAGGCTTTTCTCTCCTGTAAAATACTTTCTAAGGTTCTCTGGCCAGAATTTTTTTTTTATCAAACAGATGATTGGGATAAGATACATGCACTCGAAGCTCTTTATTTGTTATCGTCATAATTTGACAGCACAGTGTGAGGAAATGATGATTCAGATGTTTTGACTACATGCACACACAAAAAACCCATCCTGCAATCCATTTTATACAAGTCACACACAGACACTATAAAGGGGAAGGTGTGCAGGAAAATGCAACAGCCGACTGGTTTTCTGTGCTTGATATGTACGATGTTACAACCTTTACTGTGTGTGTGTGTGTGTGTGTGTGTGTGTGTGTGTGTGTGTGTGTGTGTGTGTAGTTTAACACACTACAGAGTGTAAGGTGTGCAGGAATAGCAGGCAGGTTCTCAGTGCAATGTTATGTCGAGTGTCAGCCTGAAATGTTTTTTTCATTACAGTCAGCATCACTTTCAAACTAATGCACTGCAACTGGAAGAATGTTTTCTGCCTGCACGATGTATGTTTTTGAAACTTCCCTGAGGGGGACGCGTCACACTGGCAACCAAGAAAAGGCAGCTTTAAGTTTTTTAAAGATTCCTGCAGTTTGATCACAACTATTACCAAATAGCTGAAGGCCTGTAATTAACCAAGCAGGTTTGATGCCTAAATCTCACCGATTGTTGCCCCTAAACTCAACCAAACAGCACGTGGAAACAAAAGTAAGCAACAAATGAAATGTAATCCAAGAGAAACTGTTAATAAATAAAAGCCTGCAGACTGTGGTGTGAGCGGGAATTCATTAAAAGGTAGAAACAATATCAGTACACAAAGGTTGGTGTTCATGTATACATGAACTGCCATGAGCATCTGTGTGTACGTGGTGCACAGAGGAGCTGGGAGGACTATTTTATTTTTGCCACATTTTATTGTTTTCATGTACAATCATTTCCACACTTATTTCTTATTATTGCATTTTACTCTCAGGTCCAGTGAACCTGACTGTGTAGGGAATATACAATCAGTTTCTTTCAGTGTTCTCAGTAAATATATTGGTGGTTTTTTTTACAAGTAAATTTATTAATTTTTCTTTTAATAAAGACTGAGAACACCACACAGGGTTGAATGGCTAATCTGCTGTATGAATCATTTTCTAACCAGATAATTCAATCAAACTACAGCGAGCTGGATCAAAATTAAAAGGAAAAAAACAAGCTTAATGAATTCGAAGAAATTCAGTGAGTCAATACTCTTCCTCTCAGTCTGCTGCTGTGCTGCTGTCAGAAATGTTGATCTGCTGTGTTGCACACTGCAAAAACATATTTATTTATTTATTTATTTATTTTATTTTATTTTTTGTGTCCCGTTTGGATCTTTAGCCATCAGAATTGTTGTCTTAAGGCCAAGAAAGATGCCAAGCGGATTTATTTTACCAAGTGGATCATCATGGCCTTGCCATATTGGTCCATTTGATTGACCTTTATTATAATTATATATTTATTTTATTTTCAGTTGCTACAAACGGGACAGACATGACACACCACATCTAACAATAGCCTTCACTGACTTCCTAGCTCACGTTACAGGATGTGATACAATGGTTAAGCTAGAAATCAGTTTTAAAATATACGTTCTGCACACAAGGCTGAGTAAAAATGTATTATTGTTGTTCTGGTAGAGACATGGCATTTCATTCAGTATATATTTCGCCATGTATTTCTGTGTAATGTTTGTTTAGATTTGATCAAACATAAACGTGTCTGCCAAGCACGATAGCAGCAAGTACAGAAAAATGTCTGCAGTGTAACTCTCAAGGAGCAAATTAAGCTAAAGCAGCAGCAAAAAGTGCAGTTCCTCTGGTGGCCACTTGAGGCTGGCTCCAAAAAAGAAAATTTGTCTCAATACAATCCGATGTTAAAATGCCTGAAGTTACTGCATTAAAAAAAGCGTGCTTAAGGCTACAGCTGTGTAACATCATATCCACAATAATACCTGTATACATTTTTAAGTATCATTATCATTGCTGTAATAACATCATGTGTTTCTGTTCCCTAGTACAAGAAAAAAATGAAACAAGTCTGGGCAACTCAGGGAGTGAAAGCAGCACATCAGCCTAAGATGACAATTTAGCACCTTAAAAGGTGCAACTTCCACAACCTCCAATAAGATACGACAGTACTTTGCTACAAGAAAACTCTTCCTGTCGAAGGCTACGATGGAGGAGATATTAGCAACTGGTGATGTGTGACCCAAATGTCAACAAATGACTCTACCAAGCCTTGCTGGAGCACTCCCTAGCTGCACTCCATATGACAGGAAGAGCAAACAGTGGATGGAAATTACTGATGTTGTTCCACAGTGGAAAAACAAGACTTTAAGCAGCTGGTTAAAAATCCAAACCCAAGTTATAACATCCCAAGTAGAAACTATTTTTCTGTCTTGTTATGCAACAGCATTGTGCATCTCCTGGCGAGTTACACGGTTACGTTACTTTACTTAAACTAAAGTGTTCCAGGGGAAACACTAGCTAGATAGGCTACTTTGGTGCTTACATTTAAATGACACTGCGTCACTACAACTGTGCTGCTGGTACACCTGTAAATAATGCTTCCTGCAAGCATCAATAAAACATTGTTCATTCTGTATTTTTGAAGCTATATAACCCACACCCCACTTTTAGCCTGTTGCAAAATATAATTTTTACCTCTGTGGAGAGTTAACCTGCATGGGCAGAATCTTTTGATTGGTGTCTGCTAGTCCTTATCCCCAACTTTGAGTCAATATACTGGACCTCTTCATTGTCTGCTGATATATCTGGTGCCTTCCTGTGAAGTAGACGCATGTGCTTCAGTTTTGGTGGAGCAAGGCAGAGCCAATGTTAATAACCATTATTTGGTGCTTAGCTTAGCCAGGTCAGTGCTCTGTTTATGACTTATTTACTTACTATGACATAGTCAGAAATATCAAACCATGGTTAAGCAGTTTTACTCATGTTCGCTGCTGCCATCCCAGTTGGCGAATCAGAGTTGGTGGAGCTCCAACTTTCTGGGTTGGAGATTAAACTTGAGAGCGGCTTTCTGTCTGAGAATTCCTGATTTCCAACTTTCCACTTCAAATGGGACACAGCATAAAGAGCTGATATGTCTGTATTTGCGTTGCATAGAGTTTGAGACAGATTGCCAACCAAACTAGCATTAGCTGGTTAATTAGCATTCCACCTTTTCATCCTAATACCATGTTGATTTTTGGGGGCTTCTGTCTCAAAAAAACACAACATGGTGGGCAAGACACTAATCCTGAAGCTTAAATGAAGATTCCAAAACGAGTAAGGAGCATCACTACCATTTTTTTAACCGTCTCTGTCTCAGTATAGTGATTGAAATACCAAGTTAACATAAATCTATGCACAAACCTAGCTGATCTACTCCACTAAGTTAAATATACTACTAATAGTCATACCTTACTGTTTGTACAAAGCTGTTTTGTTAGCATTGTAGCTCTGTATACAAACTTGTTTAAGCACTAGCCTAGATCAGTTGACGACCATTTGGCAACCAACATTCACACAGGGTAAATATGTATATTCCACGAGTGGTAGGTTGCAGGCCATCAATGTGAAAATGACTGCAAACATCCCAGTCACGCAAGGGCTGGGGCATAATTAATATAACAGTTAGCATTATGAGCTTTATTTTAAAAAGACCATTTGAAACTCTGTTTGGTTATTTTTCGGCAATGAGGTTATTCACACGTAATTATGATTAATATAAATGGCCTGTATTTGTATAGCACTTTACTTAGTCCCTATGGACCCCAAAGGGCTTTACACTACATTCAGTCATCCACCCATTGGTGATGGCAAGCTACATTGTGGCCACAGCTGCCATGGGGGGCACTGACAGAGGTGAGGCTGTCCGACACTGGTGCCACTGGGCCCTCTGACCACCACCAGTAGGCAACGGGTGAAGTGCCTTGCCCAAGGACACAACGACCGAGACTGTCGGAGCCAGGGCTCGAACCGGCAACCTTCTGACTAGAAGACGAACTGCCAACTCTTGAGCCACGATTGCCCCACAATATAATAGAACAGATTTATTTTATAAGCTGTTGAAACTGTTATTAATGCAATACTGAATAAGGTAAGAAAAATGCTAGTTCTCTCACCTCATGATGCCACAGACTGCCCCCTGAGATATCCGGGGACAGTGACCTGTAAGGTGGATTATCTGCCTGGGAAGGAGACACACTGCTGGCCTGTCAACCTGATGCCTACAGCAACATCCAGAGTCTGTCAAAATGATCAAGTCACTGCAAACCCAGGCTCACAAATTATGTAGAAGCACACATCAGATCTACACACTCACAGTGTAAACATTTCATCACCGTCCACGGTTTTTGTTTGATGTGTGGAAAACGGTTTTGGTCTGCGGTTTAGCTCCTTCTCATGAGCTACGGAGAAGTCAGATTTATTTTTCCTTTTTTCTGAGCTTCTAAGTAGGATCAGCTGTCATTTGAGGCAAGGACGTAATAGTCTACATTTTCAGCAGAGCAGCGTTTCTCTCTTCAAATTGATTGGAATCACTTTCTGTACCGCAACAAGAATCCTCTCCCGTTCTCCTCCTTTTCATCTCTTAGTCTCACTGATCATTGGTGCTACTGAGATACAGAGTACAGGTGTGATCATCATCCTAATGCATCTTTGAGCATGCGTGCGTGTGTGTACGTGTGTGTGTGTGTGTTGCACAGATAACATTTCAATAGTGCGATCTGAAACTACAATAAATGAATGTTGACACAGCATCCGTAGTCATCCATAATTTATATCAGTTCAAAAAACTTTGCAGAGCTTTTTGAATGTTGATTTCCATCATCCCATTGAATATAATGTTGTAACAATTTGGTGCTCAAAAATAGGCTGAATCGTGCTGGAGGAAGTGGACAGCGCAGTACGTACACGTGTTTATGTGCTCCTGTGCCTGCATGCATATGTGTGTGTGTGTGTGTTTCAAACCTGGCATAATGATAGACTGACGCTGAGACCGACAGCACCACCCCAAGCAAGTAGAAAAGCCCTGCATTCCTGGGCTGCGAGCTGTGAAGCACATATTGCAAGTTAAAACATGCAGCCCGGAGCCACCTATGTTTTAGTAAATAGTTTTAGAGGTAGAGCTTAGAAATCATAGCTTCAGGTCAAGGCTGAGATTGATTGAATGTTTTGTGGTTGTCCACTTTTATGGAGAAGTGTAAAATAAAGGGCTGGATATTCAATGTTTTCTGATGCTTTGAAGTTGTACTGAATGTAGTTGTGTCAGGAAAAAAGGCACTTTCCTTTTTATACAGCAATCGGAAGATAAAATTTTTGTGATTTTCATGTGTGCGCTGTATGATGCTACACACAGCACCCTATTAGCGTGGTTTAGCAATAGAAACTGAAAGCAAGGAGAAACAGCCAACCTACTTCTGTCCAAACATGATCTGGCCTCCTCCTGAAGCTTCTTATTAAACTGGACGTGAATGTGACATCAACGCGCTCATCGAATTCTTCACTAAAATAAACATTTCAGAAAGTGGTGAAATACGCCGTGCTAAAATAAAGTGTAAAAGCAAGTTTGTCCTTTTTTAAAACATGTCTTTAACTCATACATGTGTGCAAGTGGCTTAGAAACTGGATGGGTGGAGTTTCATTGATAAGTGCTTTAAAGTGGCTCTGTTTGTATTCCAGCATGCTGTAATAAGAAATCCTGTTTTCATGGAGTGGCTCACTCTAGTCGCATTCATCTGCATAGATCACCACCTGTCACTCAAATCTGAAACACCTGTATTCTCCCAGCATCCACAACAGTTGGCTCTCTGCAGAAAAACCCTAAAATAGCCATAAAAAAATGACTGACTGAGCCCAGAAACAGAGCCTGATCATTTAAGCTCATAAATGTAGATAAGACTATCTCACAGCTCTTGCTTATCCCCCAATTTTCTAATATTTATTCCCTCTCTATGTGCTGTTTGTTCTTCTTTCATTCCAGCAGCCCGGGGGGTGCTTGAGCTATGAGAAGAACTTTCTGAGTTCCCTTCCAACATAATCAAATAGAAGACAGTCACAATAATAATACCCACTCATGGCATCTACTCCCTAACCTTTTCCCCTTTGTCTTTAATTGACACATTAATCAAACAGACACGTTAGTTAGATTGTGCCGCGTTCGATATTGCCAGACTATAACGAGGAGGAATGGTGATTGCACATCAGCGTGCTTTACAGTTAGATGGCGGGAAGCTGATCAAGCTTCACGCTTGGAGGCCACATATAGGAAGGAGGATCCACTCCACCTGCAGGATTTCACTGGACACAACAGAGTTTATTTCCCTTCAGCTGTATTGGCTCATCCCAGCATGCTCTGCTGATTCCTTTCGACTTGACTTGATAACGAGTGTATTTGGCCTCCTGGTTCGTGTGTCTGCCTCGCTGATTTTCTCATTGTAATTCACTGCCGTTCTGCAGAATTCTGACCCGCTCTGTTGCATATGATTGTGTCTGATCCGTGGGGCTCCTTTGAACGCTTTTCACATCTTCGGGCCTCTTCCTTGACAATTTTCGAAGCTTCTTATCACCTAGTTTTCATTCTTTTGTCTGATCTCTGGTGGAAAAAGCAATGAGATACTTTCGTTCAGGAAAGAGAGCAAAAATTCAGTGCAGAAGTATTCTATTACTAGAAAAATGACAGTTATAAATACATTTAGTTATAATTAATAGAGGCTCAGGAGAGCTGATATCTTTAGTATGAATTGTGAGTATTAAAAGCAAATTAAATTAATATTATATTCAGTATAAATGTCACTCAGGCACAGTTTGCTGTTTTGTCTCTTTTCAAAAAAGATAAATATAGAAATACTCCAGCTTATAACATGTAAAGATGGACTACTACTGATCCAAAAGAAAAACACTTTGAAAATGTCCTTTATTGCTGTGAAAAAACTGTGAATGTCATCTCTAAATACTTTCAGTTAGAAAAAACTTTTACATTTTCATTTACTCCTTAGACTGATAAACTGCTTGTTAACCCAAATATTTAATCAGCCAGTCACATGAATCACATGACAAATAAATAAATATCTAGTAAAGAGCAGTTGAGACAACTCAAATAACCACAAGGCATGCAGAAAAGCATCTCTGCGTGCCCTATATTGACACTATATTGACACTATATTGACACTCACACTATACTGAACCTTGAATCAGTTGAGCTACAGCCACAGAAGACCACACCAGATGCCACTAATGTCAGCTGAGAACATTAAACTGAGGCTACAGTTCAACAAAATTAGACAATAGAAGTATATAAAAATGCTGCTTGGTCTGATGAGTCTTGATTTCTTCTGCGACATTCGGATGATAGGATCAGAATTTGGTGTAAACAACATGACAGCATGGATCCATCCTGCCTTGTGTTAACAGTTCATGCTGCTGTCATGATGTAATGGTGTAGGGGATATTTTCATGACTCACTTTAGGCCCCTTATGAGCATCATTTAAACTTTCTTGCTTGCTGTCAACCACGTCCGTCCCTTAAAGACCACAGTAGTTCAGTGAACTCAAATGGCCTCCACAGTCACCAAATCTCAGTCCAACAGAAAACCTTTGGGATGCAATGAAATGGGAAAATTACATCATGGATGTGCAACTGAGGAGTCTGCTGTAACTCTGTGATGCTATCATGTCTATATGGACCAAACTTTCTGGCGAATCTTTCCAGCACTTTGTTGAATCTGTGATGGCAGGAAGGTGTTTAACGTGACACTAGTATGGTGTACCTAATGAAGAGGCTCTGTGTGTGTGTGCATGTGTGGTTGAGAAGATTTATTCATAATAAGAGAGAAATATATATTGTATATAAATACACCTTCCTACTTTACATTGTGTAAGACACACATTATATATAGTGAAAACAGGTTTATAGGATGCTATATGTGGCGTTTTGCTTTTTTATTGTTAGAGCGACTGTTATTTAATGAAAGAATTGATGGAATAAATCCCTCCAGCTTGAACAGTCAAAATCCTGCTTGCTGTTTGTCAGACAAAGCTGCTTCAGCTTGTCCAATTTGAATGACGCAAGCAGAGTGGAGGATTTCCAGAACCTGCTTCAAACTTGAACTCACTGGACGTTTTTCAGCCATTGTTTATAGATAGATGTCAATTTAGTCCAAGTCAAGTAGTGATGCATTCAGTCCTCAAAATTGCTGGTTAGAAACGACTATTTTGTTGGGGGGAAAGGCAGTAAGTTTAACAGTTTAATGAAAAACAATGTCAGCATTAGCATTAATTTATCCCAATGTGAGCAGAATTGCTGTAATGAGGCTATTTAGCTCACCAAATGGAGGTTAAACAAATTAATTTAACTGATTATAGTATTTTTGTTCTCTTGGTAACTTTTTTCTATTTTTTAACTAAATGAGAAACACTTTGAGGCTATTAAAAAACACAAAGGGACATTTAACATTTAAATCGCTAAAGGTAGACTTATTGAGTTGGGATCGTGTGCTGTAGAGTAAAAAGAAATCCTCCCATTTTAACTGCAGTGTGTAGGAGTGTAAAGTGTTTGTTGTACCCGATGAAGTGAGGGCCTGTTGCCACCAGCTGGAGCAGAGCTGCAGTGCAGCATCACCTGCAGGGAACACCTGGATCCAAACAGACAGGTGTGTTCAGTCATCCTAATAAGCATGTGTTGTTTATACACACATAAGCATTTGTTTGGTCAGAGTGCCATGTTGATGAGAAAAGGTGAAATTAATGTGGGAAATTTGTCTGAATTCTAGAGAGGCTGCTTATTATAGGCAAAAAACAAGCTTTTTAATTAACAGCAATCTCCACACAACCGCGGCTGTGATGTGTTTAGCGCTCTGTGTGAAACTGATGAGCATGGCAGCTTACTGATAACATTTCACATGAAACCTGGCACACATTATTGCATGTCACTGAAAAATAGTTGAAAAGGTAGGGAGCAAGGCCTGCTGAGTGCCGTGAGCGATGATTCGCATGGTTTTTAGTGATGAAAAGGAGGAGGATTCGTTAGAAGTAGTGGTGGAAGAAGTATCCAGAATCTTTGCTTAAATGGAAGTGGCAATTATTTAGCATGCAAACGCTCAATTACAACTAAAAACTAATTCAAAGTATTCCCATAATTAGGTAAAGCATGTAAATGTTATCATAGAATGCTGATGCTTAAAGTGATGTATCAGCAATATCTTCAAACTGATATTTTTAATGGTACATCAATTATTGATACTGCGTGGGATTGTACAAAATATTTAAAAGAAGTCAGAAATATTCACGATGATCACAAACAATATCCGACATATGAGCAATACATTAGCGATGAGACCTACTGTCACTCCCAGCATGCCACAGAGTGATGCCTGGTTGGGATATTTGGAATCGCTGTAGTGTAATTTTTAACACACGGGCAGTTCCTTGGACTTTAAGGGTGTTTCTGTCACAGGCTGACATTTAAACCATAGTGTGAGCTCTTATTAGTTCTGAAGCCAAAAACGTACCGAACAATAACAGAAAAAGGAAAAGTCAAAAAAAGGAAGTGTAAAAATAGCATTCCTAGCAGCGAGCTGAACTCCTTTTTTCTAGGAAGAAACTGTGAGGTGTGATTATCCCACCGGCAGCCCACCAGCCACTCTATTCAGTTCAGTTCAGCTTTATTTATATAGCACCAAATCACAGCAGCAGTCATCTCAAGGCTCTTTATTTAGCAAGGTGGAATATTCGAGAGAAAACCAAATCAATGAGGGTATCCCCTACGAGCAAGCTCTTGGCAACAGTGGAAAGGAAGAACTCCAGTTTAATAAGAAAAGACCTCTGGCAGAATCAGGCTCAGGGAGGGGCCCCCAGACATGGGGTGATGGGAAAAAGAAGAGAAAGAGAGTGCACACAGAGACAAAGACAACAAACAAACCCTTGGAGGAAAGAGAAAACAAACGTTAATGACACACAGTAGCAGCATGTACAGTAAACGCATCAGGGGTCAAAAGAGGGGAGTGGAGAAGACAAGCTCAGTGCACCATGGGAAGTCTATTCCAGCATGGTTCAGGGTGACCTTATCCAACACCCAACTTTATAAGCTTTACAAAAAGAAACATTTTAAGCCTATTCATAAAAATAGAGAGGATGTCTGTCTCCCGAATCCAAACTGGGATCTGGTTCCACAGGAGAGGACCTGATAGCTGAAGGTTCTGCCTCCCATTCTACCTTTAGAAACTCTGGGAACCACAAGCAAGCCTTCAGTCTGAGAAGCAATTGCTCTGCTGGGCTCTGTTGGCATTTTCCCCCATTCAGCAAAGTGTTATTCTGCAGCAGTTCCCTGCATGCTGTAAAATTACTCTAAAAGGGTACCTGGAGTGTTAAAATGGGACGAGAAGGGGTTGTGACCAAGCATCAGTACATTATTGACTTAGGAGTAGGAATGTGTTGATCAAACACACTTCATCTCCATTTCCTGACACTGTGCATCAGTCAGGCATGGATAAAGGTAAGCCCTGAGATGCAGTGAAACAGTAAATGCATGATTAAATTTCTCTTTCATTCAGGGTTCAGTGGAAATAAAGAAGAGTGAATATTTGCAGAAAGGAAGTGTGCATCCTAAGTACATCCATAAATGGGGTTTTACTTACTGATTAGATCTCTCCTTGGGAAAGCAAAGACATGTGCAAACTGCTCTTGACTGACATTACTTTTACCCTGTGATTGGTTTTGTTCTATCTGTTCTACACTGTCAAACTTACACCAGACAGTTTTAAAGATGTAATAAAAATCAATTCAGCAGAAGCGGACATATAAATCCCTAATCAAAATCTGGCTTCTGCATTACCCACAATAAAACTCAGCCTGTTATGATACCAACAGCTAATGGAGCCTTAAGACATGAGGAGCACATTTGAGTTAGGTCACCTCTTTCTACGATGATTTTTAAACCATTTACAAGCAGGTAATCTTTACAAAGTCCTCAATAGCTGTCAGCAGACGTGGCAATTTCAGCCACTCCCTTATTTACCAAAGGGTCGCCACAGCAGATAGATCCCCCTTATTTGATTTGACACATTTGCCTTTGCTGACACAACCTTCCCATTTACCCAGGTTTGGGACCCTCACAAGGAGTAATAATAACAATAATAATGGTAATAAAAACCTTTATTCATGTAGCACTTTTCTTTTCACCTTTTTGTCAAACTACTGTTAGCAGTGCTCTACGTAAACTACGCCTGACAACAACAGTAGATGTAAACATTAAAAAAAGTATTCAGTAACTATATCCTTCCAATAAATATATATTTGTCTTTTACATGTAGATATATTTGCACACCTCCAAATAATGAATTAATGTCTTTGCCCATAAGTACAGTGTTGAGCAACTGCACTTGTTACTTCACGCCACTGGTGAGGAGGGCTGGACTGTCAATGGGAGCAAATCTCCAAAGATCAATGGCCAGTGAAACAATGGCATTGGGAGTGAATGCAGCAAGTGGCTCTGAATCAAATTCCCGTTTGCACAGGAAGCTGTAGAAAACCAGGAAAGACACTGCCCTCGCTCTTCCTTTGGTACGTCAAAAATACTCCAGCTCACGGCACCAGACGCTGCCCGATCAGGATCCTGTTTTCACTCTTTCGTTTTTGTTTTTTTTTCTTCTGTTCAGCATTTCTAGCTTCCAAACAGGAGAAGGGTCAAGATATCATTAGCTCTGTGCCATACATGTGACTCCTACTATAAGGGAAGTTATAATATCCTAGCAAGGCATCTAATTTTAGTGGATACATATGACCGAGTTGGCTGATATCTAACTGTACTGTAGTCTAAAGACATTGAAAGATTTGAAGAGTTTGTTCGGTTTGAGGAAGTGATTACTGCAGCACTGCAATGATTCACTGAGCTATTTCTAACTCATGAATACTAGTCACATTATTAAAGTGACAGTGATTCACAAGTCACTTGACATTATTAAAAACTGCTCGTGAAAACTCGAGCTTTTCTCTCTGACCTTTAAGATGTCAGATGTCCAGTGTTGGAGTTGTTGCTTATTTTCTCTCCAAAGAGGGTAACCTGGTAATAAGCACGACACATTACACAACATGGTCTAAGATGTTTGCAACACAACATAAATGGCTAGACTGCACTTCATTAGATATACTTTTCTAGTACCACGCCTTCAACAAGGTGCAGTTAGTCCAGATTTTATAATTGCACCACATCCCAAAAATACTCTATTGCCTGGAGACCTGCTGACTCTGGAGGCCATTTGAATACAGTGAGCTCATTGTCGTGTTCAAGAAACCAGTTTGAGATCAGTTGAGCTTTCAGACATGGTGTGTTATCTTGCTGAAAGCAGCCATCTGAAGATAGGTTCACTGATGGTCAGCAACAATACTCCGGTAGGGTGTTGTGTTTAAATAATGTTTAGTCGGTACTAAGGAGCTCAAAGTGTGCCAAGCCTGAACTGTTGATGCAAGGTAGGATGGATCCATGCTTCCAGGTTGTTTACACCAAAGAAATCAAGAATAATAATCTTCTGTTTGGTAAGCCTGGTTGAATTGTAGAGTTTTCTGTTGTTAGCTGACAGAAGTGGCACCTGGTGGGGGCTTCTGCAAGATTTGACATGTTTTGCTTTTAAAGATGCTCTTCTGAATACCTCTACCTGTTGTGTCCGGTGGTTATTTGACTTACTGTTGCCTTCCTTGAAACAGACTGACCAGTCTCCAGTCACCCATCGACTCACACATTCACTCAGTGCTTCTGTCTGTCACACACACACTGAAATGAGGACTGAAGGAACTGGAACTGCACCACTAAGCTGCCTGCTAGCATACAGCACAAATCCTTACCTTTACAAGGATATACACAAGATGCTAAATCTCACACTCTAGTCGTTTCACACAGCAAATTAGAAGTACTGTGAACGCCAGAATTTAAATACGCTTGACACAAGATCTCGTAATTATGAGGTGCATATGTGCTCCTTGGTAAATCCTGTGCACTTTTGCATTGCTAAGCATTAGTGTTTTGTTTTTGCTTGTAGCTTCCTAAAGAAAGCTCTATACTGTAGTCTTACATCTCAGGAGTGTCAGAGTCACCAAAGACTTAAAATTTTTAAAAAAGCACCAAGTACAGTTTATTTTTTTAATGCTTTGAATGGGTCTGACCCTTCAAAGCATAAACAAGCTTCATCCATCGGTATTAAAAGTTATTTTCAGCAATAGTTTAGCATTTGATGCTTTGAGCACTTGTTATTGACAAATGTGCTACTTGCAATGAAATATTTCTACGTCTGAGTACCTTCTGCACCGCTGGAAGCACAGCAGCAGCTTGGCATACAACACAAGTAATGAAACAGAAATGGGAAAGTACCATGTAATGTAGTATCTGCATTCAATCTCCATCTCCTTCCTTGTTAAACTATAGCTGTGCTGCACTCCTGCTAAGCACAGAGGCTGAACTTCCAGCTGGAAATGTTCTATTGGGCTTTGGGCCCATTTCCTATAATCTTTGCTTATTAAAAGCAGCCCCTCCTGCTTTATTCACATGCTCTGTGCGACAGAATACTATAAATCCTTGTAAAAGACTGAATGTATGAGAGAGACCAAAAGACAGAGAGAGAAGGAGGGAGAACAAGAGAGTGAAAATGAAAGAGAAAGAGGAATGGGCAGAGCAATTATTCACCATCATTATTACCATCTTGATCCATTATCCTACTAATTACTGGCTCTCCAAAGCAGGACAGGGGACAATACTTTAGAGTGAACTCAGCATGCATGATTCTTCATTTGTTCCACTTCTTTTAATGACAGAATGTATTACCTTATGAATAATTTGCAAACTGCTGGACAAACACTACGACAAAAAGGTGATTCGTGCAAGTTTTTATTACCTGATGTATGGTTTTGATATTTGCCAGTGATGAATGCGAACAGGACATCTATAATCAGATCTCTGCATAATCAGGTTTTTGGGGCTTTTATGTTGGACTGAATGGAAAATGACAAATTAATAAGACCTTTCTAATAGGAAAAATATGCAGTTTTAATTAATCGTTTGGGGTATATTATTGATACCGATCGTGCTTCACTGCACAGACATCAATTTGCAACACACTGAGGAAAACTTTTTTTCTTCTTCTTCTTTTTGGAAAATTAGTTTCAGACTTTTAGTTTGTTTTAGGGTGCATAAATTTCGTTGCAAATCAATGCTAATAAAGTGAATCCATTTAATTAGAATTTAATCAAATGTTTGCATAAACTCCAGGGCTTGTTTTTCAAATTACCAGGCGCAATATCACATGTCAGGACAATCTTCTTACAGCGAGCTGGGAGGATCCAAGTGATACACATGTTCAGCCACGATCCGAAGGGACCTCCACGTCATTCCCAGCTCCTAAAATTAAAATCAAGATTCCTTTGAACTTCCAGGCTTCTCGAGCAGTTAGAGATTTTTTTTTAAAAGGTTATTTCTGGCGAAGAAGAAAACAAAGATTATCGAGCAAAAGATTTTTTTGATCTTTTCCTCTTATTGTTTTTTTTAAGGGCATTTTCTAAATTTAGATTTTTTTTTTTTCATATGTTTCAGCTTCATTGGCATGAGTCAACATGCGGACAGGGGCTGTGGCAGCATGCTTCCTTAAAATAAAAACAGGGGTGCAAGTCACTCCATGAACAACACAAAGAGATCAATAAATTGCGTTTGTTTGTGCGTGTGGGTGGTTTTGTGTGTCCCTCTGTGTGTCGTGGGTGGGGAAAAGTCATAAATGCACACACACAAAAAAGAGACTGCGGATGAAAAGCTACATAATCCTGAAAGTGTAAGCGCACGCGTGTGTGTGGCGTTTTGTGTAGTACTGAGTTTGCATTTTCTCTAACAAGGGTCTGGCGTCCCCACAGCCGTCAGTGGGATCCACGCTGGGCCCTTTCGCAGTAATCAGCCAGACTGTCTTGCTCTAATTGTTTCCAGATTTGTGTGGGAGGTCAGAGCCCCAGAGTGCTGATCCTTGCCAAGTTTATAAACAGAGCAGTGTTTCCAGATGGCCACTGGCTCCAGACTGGCTAGCAGGTTGATTGGGACCAGAATAATAACAGGTGGAGAACAGACAATGAATTCCTTGACACTTTTTACCTCGCGCACACACACACAAACGCAGACACGCTCGCAGACGCACCGACACTGTCTCAAACGCACAGTAACACGCTTTCAGTACGGTGAGCAGGAGACGCTGCCTTTGTGGTTCGACCTCAGCCGAAAGAAGGTCTGAGAGAAATCCACAGCAGCCTATTTGAATATTTTATACACAAGAAAACGAAGAAAAACGAATGATTTTAACATTTTTAGCTCTGAATTTGAAGATTTAGTCCGTTTTAATCTTGCGCTGTTACAAGAAATGACTTCTTGAACTACATTCAAAAAAGAAACCAGTTGCAGATTTGACTTCTCTTTTGTGTTGAGCGATGTGTGACGTGGTTTTTGTTTTTTTATTTCTTACAGTGTCATTTTCCGGACTTGGCCTTGTCTCAGCTTTATGAAACCTTTCCTTTTTGTGAGGAACAATGTCAGCCGTGAATTGCAAAAGACGAGATTACAAAATATCAGGTTCCTCCAGGAAACCATCTGCTTTCCTATGTTGTTACTGGATACCATGTCAGTTTGTGAAATGATTTCAAACCTGCAAAGCTTCCAGTCATTCATGTTTTTACATTGCAATCATATATATTTAAATATATTTATACACACACACACATACTGTAAAATCTATGTATAATTCAAATCTCTCCCTCAGTATTTTTCCCTTTATAGTTGCCACTTTTCAAAGTCTTCATGTTGCAAACTTTGTCAAAGCTGAAGGTTCACTGTGTTCATACACACACACACACACACACACACGCAGTCACACTTTCAAAGTGGAGACTTCAGCAGCTCCGGTGAAGACATTCCCACCACAATCACATCATTAGCTCCAGCATGTCTCTTAATGCTTCTCTCAAGTTTTTGTTTACAAAATCCAGTCCTTCCAAGGTCTTTATAATAGCTTGAGAGATCTGCACTCTGAAGAGAAGGGGGGGGTTGAGGATGTGTGTCTGTGTGTGCGGAGGGGCTGCCTTTCATCGGCTTTGCTCGGCTACACTTGTTTGGGCCAAGGTTGGCCCCTGTTTTTCAGTAAGCGTACTCCACTCCAGATGTGCGGCGGCTCCAGAGTGGCTGCCATGTACAGTAAATCGGCATCTGAGGGCTCGTCAATCTGTGGGGTAGAGCGCTGCGGTGTCGTCAGCCCCAGCCACTGGTATAAACGGAAATTTGTACTGCTGAGCTCCCACGAGGCCCCGGGGGAGGTGGAGGTGGTGGTGTTGCAGGGGAAAAGGAGAAAAGGGGGGTATTTGGAAGTGAGAAGACCAAACTGCAACTGATGAGTAGCGAGGGACGGGGATTGTTAACATGCACAAAAGATGCAGCAAATGTCTGAATATTCTCATCCAAAAGGGATAATGAGCTCAGCTGGCTCAGCCGCGGGTCGCTAAATGAGCAGAAGAGGATGACGTCGATGGGAGACTAAATGATGACTTTTGCAGAGAACTTTATCCACCGCTGAAATAGGAGACATGAGTGTGGAAGCAGGTCACAGTCGGGGTATTTCAGGGCGCTTTCAATCAAATCTTCCAGCTCCAAGTAGATAAAATGATACAAGTTCATAAAGCGAGGAAACAAGAGCGTTCAGCAAGCAAAACCAAATAAAACCTGATTGTGCAGGAGGATTTTACAGAGCTGCACTGTAGCTGTTCTTGTGAGTGGAAGTGTCTGAGCCAAGCGATAAATACAGAAAAATGGAGGTTATTAAACAATACAATATGACTGAGTTAATGTAAATACACAAGGCTTGAGTCATAGTCAGACTTGAGTGAGGACACAGAGCAGACTCTGGAGTGTCATCAGGGTAGACAGCATTTCCCCCGCACATTCCTCTCTTTACATTTTCCCATGCTCTGAGCTCAGGCCCTGAGTCAGCGCCATTATCGCTGAGACCAAGTCATCGGAAAGCTGCTGATGACTTGCAGAGTGAAGCCCTCATGTCCAGACTAATGTTTTAGCTCCACGTTCGATGTGGTTTCCTCCCGCCTGATGTTACTGATGTTAGTGAAGGTCAGCCGCGCTGCAGTGTGAGGCATGAGAACGCTACAGCTATGAAAGGAATTAAGTGGATAAGCCACTGATTGTGTCTGGACTATTACCTGAGTAAAAGCTTTATTAGAACAATCAGCGTGTTTGTGTACACTCAGATGACTGGGTTATGGCTTTTGTATGCTGTGTAATTTTGGGCTGACGGCAAATTTAACACCAAACTTTTCACTGTGAAATTTAGAACAAAGATCAGTGCGCTCCAAGTTTTGCCAGACAGTAAGTGGTCAGCTCCACATCTTTAATGATATGAACAGATGCAATCTAATGAATAATTTTTAAAGATATTTAATATCATTCTTGATGCAGAACTTCAGTCAAATTTCTCATAAGCAAGATATATACAATTAGTAGGAATGCAATCTTGTTATTGTTGAAATTGCTTAAATATGTTACAAAATATTTTGTTTTTGATCACCTAATTAAATATCTGTGGCAAAACTTAAAATCCCAGTGCTGCTGCTCCCCTTGTAGAATTAGTTTTTTTCTCTAGCTTATGGATCGTTTTCTCTACTTACTGTTTCATCAAGCAGACAGATAGATAGATAGATAGATAGATAGATAGATAGATAGATAGATAGATAGATAGATAGATAGATAGATAGATAGATAGATAGATAGATAGATAGATAGATAGATAGATAGATAGATAGATAGATAGAGAGATAGAGAGAGAGAGAGAGAGAGAGAGAGAAGTGCCCAAAAGGCAGACTTTCTGAATAAATGATATATGAATTATGAATTAATGATTTGAATTAATGGATGATATAAATTTATAATAACGATTTCTTTAATAGGATCTATGGGCTTAGGTGACTAGAGAAATCTCCTTTCAGCAGCTAGATTGAATAACCACGTAACCATGTTTCTAATCTCGTTCTAACATCTACATGTACAAGACCAAACGTGGGTGACTGCAAAGTAATGGATCGTCAAAGCTGCTGGATACCGAGTGCATATCTTAATTGTTGCTCAGTTGTTATCGTTGTGTAGGAATGCCCACATCATGACCTTTTCCTCTTTGAAAGACAGACTCACTGCCCAAAGTCTGTCCCAGCTTTCCTCTGGGATCCCCCACACTCAACTTTGGGTTCCCTCCCCTCCCTGCCCGGTAACGAGGCAAGGCGTCAGAGGCCTGATTATTTGCACTGACCCGGGTCTGTCTCCTCAGGGCGGCTGCCTCGGCACAGTTGCACTGGATCCCATTGACACGGTGAGAGGGAGAAGACGGGGGGAAGAAAACAGGACCTGGCTCCAGTCAGTCGGCCCTCCTCGGCAGGTTGATGAATGTCCAGGACTTCACGAACTTTGCCACCCAAGCCAGTGGAGTCAGGCTACAATGAGTTACAGTCTCTAGGTTAGAAAACCCTCCTGCCTGCCACCAACACCACCACTAACCCCCACTGCCCCACCCCCGTCAGCCAACCCACGAGCCCCACAGTCCCCCCAGAACCCGAGCTGGCTGGCCTCCCTCCCTGCACAAACACTGGAGGTCTATCCTTGACTGCACCGCGCCGCACTCCTGCCACCACCTCCCTCGTCCTTTGCGCGTTTCTATCGGGTAGCACGCACACACTCGCAGGTACAACCACACAAGTTTGCCCCAGCGTGCCACTTGGAGCTGCTTATGGCTGCATTCATGAATCTGACACCTGACTGTGACTGAAAACATACCTTCAAGTTAATTGTAGTTTTCCCATGACGGAAACTGCAAAAAGAACATTTTGTCCCCCTGAGGGTGACACACATCGCCACCAGCTGAAATATACTAAATAATAAATGAGATACATATTTTTTAAACCCTCCGCCTTTCTTTGCTCCTTACATCACAATGCGTCTACCTAGTAAATGCAAAACAGAGGCAAAAACGTGTGCCTGGGATGGCCATAAAACTAAAACCGCAATGGCAAGAGGAAAACAACAGCATTGTTAAGATCAGCCCCCTGCTGCTACAGCTAATTGTGTTTCAGTCACAGGCTATTCAGAGTCACAGCTACAGTAGCTGGAGGCACGAATCAACTGACTAAGAAATTCTCGCTCAAGTGTTTCTTCCATCATTTGCGCTTTAATAATGAAGAATGGGCTGATGATAGTGGCTCTGCAGAAGGATGAATGTAATCACAGCCTCATACAACTGCTGTAATGTTTCGTGACACTCGCTGTCTCGTGTGAATGCAGTCTCCGAACATGTTTGTGTCAGTAGGCTGAAACTTTGCTGATAAGCTGAAATCATTGGAATGAAAGGGGGGGGAAAACAGCGGGTGGTATGATGCAACACCACAGAGCTGAAGGCAAATATGCCATGCTATTAGAATTGCAATTATTCATTATTACAGCAAAGCACACTCATTATGTTACCCTACAATTGAGACTGGCAACATTCGCGGTAATTTGATGACGCACAAGTCCTGATGCTTTTGGCTGAAGCGAGTCCGAGTCTGAGTGTTTAACGCCATTTTTCCATCTTTAGCCAGAAATCCAGACTGACCTCTTTTAATCACCGCAGATTTTTCCCTCTTTCTGACTCGTTGGCCTACTGGGGATTTGTTTAATGTGAAAACATTAGAATAATTCCACCAAGTTCTGACAACGTTGTTTCTCTGAGAACTTTATTCATTTGTTAACTCAAACCCTATGAGACATTGTTGGGGGAGCACTGAGTCAGCACTTGACTTGAATCTAGAAGCAGGTTAAAGTTTGTCTTGTATGAATACGTGTTGTTCACGCAGACATTTGTATATATGCCTCTCGTCTAAATCAATGCATGCATGTACCCTCATATCAGGGTTAAATGAACCTGTATATGTCACGAAACCATTCATTTATGAAGATTTGGGGTAGATTGATATATCAATCATGACTCTTTGAGGATGGAAAGTTTTAACCCTATAAACTCTAAACCATGAAAAAAAATCTCTAGCAAAATTTTTGAAAATAGATTGTTTATAGAAACTTCTGACAAATTAATTTAAAAAAGAAATTGAATATTCATTTGCTTTTATGGATTTTAATTTGGACCAAATTTTCTACATCCGGCATTTTTTTATTTTTATTTATTTATTTGCAATTTAATGTTTAAAAAAGTATCATGGAATTTATTTAGGCTTTTTGGGGGTAAATGATGTAGAGGATTTAAAAAACTCACAAACACGTGCACGTCAAATATGGTGTTAAAGGGTTCATTTTTTTAAGTTTCACTGACCTGAATACAGTTTGCGTTATTCAAACCACTCTGAATTCCCTAAAAGTTCAATTAGATAATTTCAGGTTTGTCTTGTCTTCCAATTTACACGCAGTACAAAAACTTCAGCAAACGTTTGAGCTGTCACTCGAGAAAGGATCGTGCCAAAAACAACAGAAATCAGTTTTGACTTGAGAAAAAGAATAATTGAAGAATAATTGCTCACAAAGCAGGAGATGGATATACAGCATATATCACAGCGTTTCCAAGTGTCAAGAACTGTAGTGAGAAGTGTCATCAAGAAATTCAAAAAGAGCGACACAGTACAGAACAAGCCTGGCAGAGGTACGAAGCAAAAAATGTCAAAGTCTTTGGAAAGAAAACTAATGAGAGATGTATCTAAAGACCCAAGAACAACTGGCAAGACAAAAATGAATGACTTAGCCAAGTCACCAATTGTAGTCTCAAGAACATAATCACTAGAAGACAGCACAGGAATGAACTGCAAGGTTGCAGACCAAGAAAAAACCCAAAGAACAGCATCCCCAGTGAAACACAGTGGTGGTAGCATTATGCTGCGGGGATGCTTCGGGGCATCTGGAATTGGGAATGTTATCAAGGTGGAAGGACTCATAAAGAAAGAAGAATAAGTGAAGATTTTAAGAGAAAACCTCAAATAGTCAGCAGCAAAACTGGGTCTGGATCATTGCTTTGTCTTCCAACAAGACAATGATCCAAAACATACATGAAGGACTGGCCTGCAGAAAACCCCGTCTTGAATCTCTCTGAAATCCAGTGAGGTGAACTGAAGATCAAGGTCCATGCCGCAAGACTATGAAAGGACTATGAGGAGCTTAAGAGCTTGAGAAGAAGAATGGGCTGGGATTGGTTAGGAGACATGTGTGAGACTTGTTGCAAACTACAACAAACAACTGCAGCCTGTTACCCAGCAAAAAGAATACGCAATTGTCTATTAGCATCAAGGGTCGTAATAATTTTCGCCCTGGTAGTTTTTGGTTTTTGTGAAAAGTTTCAAGTACAAAATAAAATAATGTAAGCAAACTAGGCTGTTTCCTCCCTTGAGATACTCTGCCAGGCTTTTTCTTTTAGTTGCTGCTTTAGCTGCTCCCTGCCTTCAGTCTGGTATTTAATAACTGAAGAGCATGCTCAGTTGGGTTGAGATTAGGTGACTGACTTCACCACTGAAAAATATCCAATTTCTTTGCATTGAGAAACTCTTGGGTTGCTTTCGGGTCATTATCCATTTGTTCCGTGAAGCTCTGTTCAATCAGTTTTTGGTCTTTCATGCCTTTTGGTGTTGCTGAGCTGGCCGGTGCATTCATTCTTTTTAAAATTGGCCCAAAATTGTTGATTTGGCCACTTGTAGCGTTTTTTGTATCTCTCGAAAGGTTTATTTTGGCTTTTGAGTCTAATGATTGTCTCCTTCACTTGGATCAACATCTCTTTGAACCTCATGTTGAGAGTTTCGATAAACAACTACAAAATGTTACTTCGGCACTTGATTTTCAACTTGATTTGTCATGAAATAACAAGAGAACGGGCCTCGTTTGGCCATGAAGCTGCTTTTCAGTCAATTGACTAATTAATTTTGAGCCTCTGAAAAAATCCTACAATCACATGTGAACTCTTTGATTTAAAATCTACTGTTGTTGAGTATAGAGGCAAAGTTATGAAAAACAACAACATCCTTAACATTCCTCAAAATATAGTGATGTAGAGGAGTTCTCCAGAAGGAAGTAGTAATGGAGAAATTATTAGAAGTTATTAGTTTTGGTCCTTAACTGGATTGGAGGACTAAACAGGCAGACAATGTCAATATAACACTGCGGTGTCTGTGAGGCTGAAGTGTTTCTTCACATCAGAGAAAACAGCCAAAGGACTTGTAATCAGCTGACAAAGTCTCTGTCAAAGGACTCTTTGAATGGCTGTTCAAAGGAAACACTGTCCGCACACGGTTCATCCGTCTGTTCCCTTTAAACCATGTAACTTCCGCTCAGCTGCCCCCCCTCTGGTGCAGGAGACATTCCTCACAAGACGGTTGAATGGCAGTCCTGTTGCAGGTCAGCCTAGGCGGCAACAACAGGCGATTTACAGGGTCCCTGCTGTGCAGAGCTGTGACCCGGCCTCAGAGCAGTGCTCCCAGGTGACAAATAAAACACTGGCCCTCACAGTGGCTGACTTCAGGCTCCACAATGCTAATACAACATAATGTGTCTAATTGTAGCCTATTCCAGAGTGGCTAGCAAGATCCTATGCCAGCCATTCAGAGGATTACTGCTAATTGGGAAATAAATGTGTAGTAAAAGAGTCCGGGAAGAGGTAGTTTATGTGGAGCCATCTTAATGGACACTTAGAGCTTATTAGGTTCATTCACAGAAAGTATTGTTTGATCAGAAAGGCACAATTATTTTCTCTTCATGGGTTCCTTGAGATTTGGGATGCAAATTGTTTTGGTAGGCGCCACCAAAAGGCAGCAGCAAAGATGTTAAGTACGGTAATGTTGCTGCTAAATATCAGTTCAGCTATCTAGTCAATTTCATGCCATGCATTAAAGCATAAGAAGTCATGAAAAAGTGTATTTTAGTAACAGACATGAGCTGCTATAGATACGGACTGGTCATTAACCAATCCAGAGACCAGACGGCTGCAGCTTATCGTTGATGGCTTTATTTGATATTTTGTGGAGCAGCTAATGTGAGAGCAGAAACTATGGACTCTACCAGTCCTTTAAGCGTATGCCAGCATTTGCACAACATGATCTAGAAATCAGTAGGTAGGAAAGCCTCTTTTAAAGGGGTGGCTGTAGCTCAGATGGTAGAGTAGTTCCCCTACTAGTTGGGAGGTTGGTGGTTCGGTCCCCGTCTGCTCTAGTCTGCATGCTGCTAACCCCAATTTACATCATGGAACCATGCTCTTAAAAACTGGCATAGATGTAGTGCTTTGAGAACATGTGCAGGGACTCACCCTACGCAGCTGAGATGGGTTCTGGCTCCTTTGTAACCCTGAACTAGATAGGTGGAAAAAGATGGATTTTCCCACATAGGTTCAAGAAAACATTCAAACTTTAGGTGATGCTCTGTTAGGATTCTCCTTAATGTTTGTTAATGCTGCACTGAAAGCACTTGCATGAGTTAATTGATGGCTGAGAGCTGCTTTGCCGTCTCAGGTAGGTGTTTTTATTTTTGTGGCTGATCAGTGTAAATCTGTAACTGTGATAAATCTCAAAGTGATTTAGCTCATATAAAATTACACAGTCTTAAAATTGCTGTTATTTCTTTCTATATATCAACAGGTGAAAAAAGCTTGAGATCTATGATCTTATTTCTGTGTTCTGTGTTTTGACTTCAAATGATTTATTGCTTCAAATTTATGTATTTTTTAAAATAGACAGTTTCCAGTCTGACCCAGAAGGTGTTTTGACCTAGAAATAGCTGCCCTATATGTTGGTAATATAAAATTGCTATCATTTCGGAGGCAGTGCTTTAAAATAACACCTATCTGCTGTGCCCTCAATTTCAAGTTTGGAACATCAAATTGAGGGCTTAGGTAGTTTGGGTCATCAATAAGACATATGGTCTATAAAGCGAGACTCACTCTGAAACATTGCTGCATCCCATTTGTTTCAGCCAACAGCACAATGTTGTTTCCTTCTCAATTAAGGGCATGAAGATGGCCCTGAAAGCAAATTGAAACTGAGTGTTAACTGTGTAGGGATTAAGCTGAAAGTCTGTGGGGTAAGAAAATACCAGAACTGGGCCCTGACCAGATATGCTGTTGTTTCAGTGGCTGATGAGGCTCTTATTTATTTGTTTCCATTCACTTGTTGCATCAGTAGCTTCAATTATTCAGTGGACCTCAGCAGACTGCAGGATAATATTTTGGTAATTACCTGCGTGACAAGAAGAAATCCACAAATATGAACCCAATATGTTTAAAACATGTTCAGCACATGGCACAGGAAGCCTGTTGTCTCCATGCAGGAGACTGTTCATGTAACACCTACATCTTGTAACTTTCACTGACCTTTTGCATTTTTAATAAACTGCGTCTCTGGTTTACTCAAAAGGTCACGCTGGTGCTTTTGCATAATTTCGCCAATTCAGTAGAAGTCACATATACTTTGCATTTCGCTGACCAATTTCCTAAAGCAAACTAGAGCTTTTAATACATTTATCATTTTAAAACAGCTGCAGTCAACTGCTAAACAGCAAACGTTGTGATTAGAGTAGTTTCCAAATTCAATTACTGTCAAATGAGGCTTTTCATAAGAACCACATTTGGCTTTTGTTTGTGGAAAGAATTTAGAAAAATAAAACTTATTTTCATTCAAAATGTCTGCACTGCATTATGTCATAAAAGCAACGTCACAATGATAAATGCACTCGCCGGTCACGTTATCAGGCGCATCGGTTCAGCTGCTCATTAACAAATATCTAATCAGCCAATCACAACTCAGTGCATTTAGGCATGTAGAATGGGGAAGGAAGGTGATTTAAATTACTTTGAACCTGGTGTGGTTGTTGGTCCGAGTGTTTCAGAAAATGCCTGTCTGCTGAGATTTTCCCACACAAGCATCTCTAGGATTTGCACAGAATAGTCAGAAAAATGGAAGTCGTCTAGTGAAAACGTCTCAGACTGCACTGAGCTAAACACTGTTTAAACACCACCGCCTGCTTGAGTATTGTTGCTAATCATATCAAACCCCTATGACAACAGTGTGCCCATCTCATGATGGCTACCTCCAGCATATCACAAAACTCAGATTATCTTAAACTGGTTTCTCAGTACTCAAATGGCTTTCCAACTTCAACAGATCACAGTCCAGTAGAGCATCTTTGAGATCTGATGGTACAGTAGATTCTCATAGATGTGCAGCCATCATGCCATTTGCATCAACTTTGTGATGCTTTCACGTTAATAACATTTTCCAAGGAATGTTTCAAACACTTTATTATAAGGTAAAAGGGTTTCCAACCAGGTACTAAAAGGTGTACCCAATAAATAAGTGTAAATGAAACATGTTGCTTATTCTTGTATTCAGTTGATTTTAATTCTCTTTTATATCAGTTATACACTATATACCTGTCATAAAACAGTAAGTATTACACCATTACATCGAGTCTTTTGTCATCATGAAGTCATGTGACCATGTGTCAGGTTTTATAAGCATCAAGTAATAAAGGGTTTATTAATGATTAATCAAGAATTTTATATAGCTCTCACAAGCTCTTAATGTCATCTCCTGGCTCATTTCTGGGTTGTACAACATTCCTTTGTGTTTGGTTTTATTGCTTTTCAAACAAGGACCCTTACCAAATGTACGATTATGGACTGGATTTTTTAAAAACATAAAAAAATATTTTTTTCTGATGACCTATAAAAACTCATGTGCATTTATTAATAAATTACCAACAATTATTCTTGAAATATTGTCATATTTTGAAGCTAGATAGGTTTTTATTAATAATATAACATGAATGTATAATAAATAACAATTATTATATGCCCAAGAGAAACAAACTTTAGCACTAATAGCTATTTCTGTCTTCCTTGAACCATTTTTTTCAGTAAATTGACCTGCACTTGCCTCTAGTGTGAAGAAACTGAATCTTGAGGATTGTAAATCTCATTTTGATATGCAGAATGAGTCGCCTCTAGATCACCTACCACTGAGATATCCAAGAAAGCCTCCCACAGAGCAGCCTGCATTAAAAAGAAATAAAATCCTCTTTTGGTATATAGGACAATGAGTCTGTGACCTAAAATTGCTAGTTTACATATCAAACTTGTTCCTGACTTTTGAATTAAACTTGACTTTTAAATGTGTCCTTTATGTGTCAGGTTTTTTTTTTTTAATATAGACACATAAAGACACATGTTTTTATTGTTGGTTAAACACACTTTAGTTTAAAGGTTGGATATTAGTGTGGATTTGTATGAAAGAAGACCAAACATGTGCATACTTATCTATAGGATTATAAATGAACTTTCTGATATAATCAAGTGGAAGACGCTGGTTGTAAAACAGTCCCAAGCAGGCTGTTTCTGGGATCAAATGGGCAGGTTCTCAGCATGCTATCAGCACTGTTAACATTGGCTGTAAACCAAACCTCCCTGAAGGTCAAAGGTCGAAATGTTTGGGCTTCAGAGAGACGCCACAGCTTGAGCATGGCCAGGATTTAATATGAAGTATGACACACAGTTACTGCCTGTGAATAAGTGACCCTCACATTCACTCTCATATATGGAGCAAGACAGTGAGGAAGTCCAGATGTACATCATTCAGGCATTATATGTGTTATATAAACATATAAAACATATAAACATATAATATGCATTGTGATATATAATTATACATACTTCTTCACAATATTGTTTGTTTTTTAGCAACGTGGCAACACTCTGTGGATCATGTTGTTGCTGTATAACAACTGAGGTTATTATAGTTACTACAGCTAAACTAAAAACTAAAAGTAGATGTCAGAAGTAAATGTCAGAAAAATGTGTTTTTTCTTTGTGTGCTTACAAAACTAAGTGAAGTATAATAAAAATGTGATCCCTTCTGTTTTAGTGTTTGTGCATGCGGTTGAAAACAACAAGTGTTTGTGGGGCAATACCCACTCTGAACTTCACCTAACACAACAACTAATAAAACTTCTAAAATAAAGAAACATGTTTCAAATAATAAAAAACAAGAGAACTCACTGGAAATTGACTGAAATTAAATTTGAAAATGAAAAGTCAAAATCAAATAAAATTTCAAACTAAAAATTTAACCTATTGAAAAAACTGTAACTGTAACCACTGTAACATCTCGGTGGGTTCCTGAAGGAAATAAGTGTGTAAAAGTTCTTAATAAATATTGAATTGATCATCATTAGGTTTAATGCGTTTGTCCATCTTCCCCAGTGGGAAAAACTGTAACACTCCTTTTCCCTGTTTAGGGCCAGTTAGCAAATGTTAGCATGTTAACATAATAAACAAAGAAAATAAATATGGTAAATTCTTCACCTGCCACGTTAGCATTGTTATTATTGGTATATTAGCATGCTAACATTAGCATTTAGCTTTAAGTTGTTACTGTGGCTAAGATCAGGTGTTAAAGTTGGCCAGAACAATCCGGAATGGCCTATTCTCGTTTAATAAACAATTACATCTGATAGGAAGGTTAACACTTAATTCTGTCAAATACGTTAATCATCAAGTGCTTCCACTTACACACACAATACATACTTTTGTCTTCTCACCCCTCACAGTAATAAAATAAAATCCATAAAAATATGTTACAGTTTACTATTTTAAAATGAAAGAATTTTCTTTAACAATTTTTTAAGAATTTTTAACCACATATTGACATTTACCACTTACAGAAACTTCAGAGGAAAAAATGATAATGTACTGACAGAAAGTTACCATTACATTTTGTTTGTTTGTTTGTTTGTTCTTTTACTTGACCCCCACTAAGTAGGATGTTGTAAGAAAGAGATGACAGTAGAGGAATTATTTCAAAGGTAAGGATTGCTCAACAAGTGAAATTTCATAAAGGGCAAATTTTAAGTTCCTAAATAATTTAGAGCTTTTTAATCACATGATGTGCATGATGCGTGGCTGAAATAGTTTTTCCATGTTGTGAAATGTCTTTTAAAGCAAACTGAAGCATACAAATTTTGTGTTATTCAAAGGCCCCGTGAGGCAGTTGAGTTGAGGATAAACTGGTTAGTTTGCAATACTGAGGTGAAGTCTATAGTAATGCATTATGTCAGACTGGTGCAGAGCAGGCTATGGTGTTCATGGTCAGTGAAAGGTTATATTGAGGATAGTGGACAGTAATTCAAATTTGAGGTGATGATGCTGATTAGATTCACTCACCTTCATACTAGATGTAGTTTACCCTATGTGGGTTGAAAATCTATGGAAGCTTGTTTCCACCACTGAAAAAGAAAAGGTTAATTCAAAATTTCAAGTTATTATCTAAAGAATTTGACTTACCTGAGTAGTATGAATTTCAAGTACCTAACTCAAAAGTTTGAGTTATTAAACCAAAATTTCAACGTATGAACCTAAACTTTTGACTTTTGAAATCAGCTATGGCCGCTGATTTAACATCTGCTTTTGTCTTGTTCAGTTCAGCTGTTTAAATACACAAAAATGTACTGGAACTCAGATTTCAAATTATCATACAACTTATTTCTTTCCAATTTCCAATCTTAGGATTCCCTCACCTGCCAAATCCTACTTTAGCACCTGGCTATGATTGTTTTTCGTCATATTAACAACTATATTTCCATCCACCAACTTAAGTTTGTTATCATTGTTCTATATATTTTGTGTTTCAGGGGGTGGATCAGTTGTCTTCTGGTATAATTTATTAATCACATGTTAAGCTTCTTCTCCAAATAACCCCTGTTCATACTATTTAATTAATAATAATCCATTACAGAGAATAGGCTAATGTAGAAAAGTCAAAAATATACAAGTACACAAAGAGAATAAAAAACAAATGATTAGCAAACAAAACCTATGCTGTTGTAATTATAATCATGGGGAATTTACACCTCTTTCCCTTGACACAACAGGAGAGAAATTAATAATAGTGTACCTCATAGTTGCTGGACCTCGTAAAACACGATGATACATTCAGTCTGGTGAGTGTGCAGCACTCAGTGGTGGTGCTGGATGATTAAACATGATACCACATCAGGAATCTGGAAACTTGTGTGTGGTGTGCATTTAGATTAACCCCGTTCACGTAGACTGGAGCAAGTGTGTCATGACGAGCTGTCCCGTGACACATTCAGGTGAATTTTCTTGTGGTTCTTTTGATTTCATTGTTTAGTCGGTCACCTAAAAGAGAATTTCTTTCGAGTGGTTTTAAACTTGGGTTTTTGTTTTCTGATATTATCTGTAAATTTCCATCACAGCTGTTTCTGGTTACAACTAAAAGGCTAAAAGTTGCTTCCATTGTGAGAATAGACAGAAGCAGCAGTGTAAATACTTATGCAACAGACATAAACAAGGTGGGGGAGTTGTTTCATAAATACTAAGTGACAACATGGACAGTGAAAAAGATAAGCAGTAAGCCCCCAAGCTTGTAATTCATTTTCATAGGTTCAAAGGCTCCATTAAGTTAAACAGGAACTTCACCAGATAGAAAAGCAGTTTGTTGAGAGGACGAGGTTAATTTAAACACAATAGTTTTTTCCCCCTCTCTGAGATGCTTATACGATAAGGCAGATAGTGAAAGTGCTTCGACAACACGGCCAAAAAAGCTACACTTCTACGTGCACTGCCTAATTGAAGGTTGCTTCAAATGAATTATTTCTTTAAAGAAATTTCAGTAACATCCCAGATAAGAGACTTAGAGCACTCTTGCCTGCTTCCCATGCTTGCTCTTAATTTGGAACGCATTTTGGCAGCCACCTCAATGCACTGCGCTCCAGGCTGGTGCAGATGATAAAGGGAGAGGAAGAGGGGGGCAGGGAGAAGGACATCCTCACGATGGGGAGAAGAGAAGGAAGGGAAAGTGGTCTGTTATCAGCAGCTGGGAGCAGGAGCTTTTACCTGAGACGTGCACCTGCTGGTTCAGCGGGTGTACTTGCAGAGGACAAACCTCCCACCGTGCTACATCTGGACACACTTGGAACGTGGAGCCTAATTACCAAGAGTATTAAAGCGTCCTGTGACTGGTATCACAGAGATTTGTACGCACAGCACTCTGCAATGGCACAAAGCCTAATTTTCACACATTTGGAGGTCAACCAAACTGAGCACAAGACATCCAACTACATGCGCACAAACCATGGAGACATGATAAATGAGAATAAAGTACTACAATAGTTTGGTGGAGTACGTGTTTTCAAGAGGAAAACTTACAGCACTCTTATATCTGAAAAGAGCTAGGAGCTCATTTTTTATCAAACTAAAGGTTGTATCTAGTTTGGTCTTTGGGCCATGTTTGTTTGTATTTTGATGTGAGAGTGCTAGGTTAACAACTAACCCTTACTAGCCTTGTTTGCAAGCGGGGTTAACCACACTTACCTGCTAATTAGTGCATATGTGCACTCATCAGCAACTTCCTTAGGTACACCTGTTCATCTGGTCATTAAGTCAATCACATGGCAGCAGTTGAATGCATTTAAGCATGTAGACATGGTTAATACGGTCTACTGTTTCAAACCGAGTATCAGAATGGGGAACGAGGGGGATTTTAGTGACTCTGGCATGGTTGTTGGTGCCAGTGTTGGTGGTCTGATTTTCCCACACTAGAAAATGTCTTGTTTATGCTAGAGGTCAGAGGAGAGTGGCTGGATTGTTTTGAGCTGATAGGAAGGCAACAGTAACTCAAATAACCACTTATTACAGCCAAAGTGTGTAGAAGAGCATCTGAGAATTCACCACTTGTGAAACCTTGAATCAGATGGGCTACAGAAGGCCACTCCTGTCCAGTGTTGGTCAAGTTACTTGAAAAAAGTAATCAGATTACAGTAACGCGTTACAAGTAACACGTTACTGCCCATCTCTGCTCCTGTCAGCTAAGAACAGGCTCAAAAAACAGGCTTTGCCTGGTCTGTAGAGTCTTGATTTCTGCTACAACCTCTTTATGACCACACTGTACCCATCTTCTGATGGATGCCTCCACCATGATAACTGATTTTTTGAACATGACCATGAGTTCTATGTACTTAAATGACATCCAAAGTCAGCATAACTCAGTCCAATGGAGTACCTTTGGGATGTGCAGCCAACAATTCTGCAGTAACTACTCGATACTATCATGACAACATGGACCAAAACCTCTGAGTAATGTTTCCAAGACCTTGTTGAATCTTTGCCATGAAGATGTACAAGCCTCAGTGGCTTTTGGCTTCATTTTCCCACCTTGGAGGGAGATTCCACCTTGGCCTGACTCTAGATGAAGGCAACACAATCCATCTATCATAAAGCTTATTTATGGAATGGATATCACATTAATATATATAAAACCCAAAGCGTAACAATCACACCATTGTATAAGATTAACACCATCTTGTGGCTTGATTTTTAAATCAAGCCACAGCTAGCAGTTGGTCCAGCTAGCAGCTGGTTAGCTTAACTAAGCAGGAAGTCTGGAAAGTAAACAGGGTGGAGATCTAGCCTGGCTCAGGATCAAAACTTATTTTTATATCAGCATGCTTAAAGCTCAGTAATTAACATCTCGTATCTCAATTGTTTGATCATTTTCCAGCTCGATTTTTTAATATGGATTTAACAAACATGATATAGTGGGTTAACTGGTGAGCTTTAGAGGTGCTCATACATGGATTATGTTATCTTTGGACAGAGCTCGGCGAGCCATTTCCTCCTGTTTCCATGCCAGGCTAAGTTAGCCAGCTGATTGCTGCAGCTACATATTTATTTTTAATGGTATCACACTTCTTTGGCAAGAAGCTAACTATTTGTATTGTGTTATCTTGTTGTCAGCTTTACTCATAAAAGCTAATCAGTTGTTTCTTCATTTGTGTCTTTGTGAGGGGCTGATTACCCTCCTGTCCCTCCTGTGTGACTGAGCCCAAGATGAGAGCTATTGTAGGGCGCGCTAATACAAACCAGATGTTAAACTTGTGTCCTCAAAATGAATGGGTCTATTGGGAAACCAAAGCGAGTCTCGGGGGACATTCCACTGGAGGCTAAGCTGATTGGTTCATATTGAAACAACATGGCCAAGATAAACTGGGATTTCAAGAACGGGGGTCTCTGGACGCTGGAGTCTAAAATAAATCGTTAGGGCTAAAGGAGGAGCTTAGCTCATCCTCTAAGGAAAACAGTGAGTTTTGCAAGTGACTGACACACATGATGACTGTGGCGCCAGGCAACCTCAGTCTACAGCCCAGTTGTGGGCTGCATGGGAAGTGGAGAGCATCAGGGGCCATGCTTCTTTTGTGCTGATGTCACAAAGCTGTGGGGTATTACTTTTTCCAAATTGTTGTATTTATTTTCCCCTCATGACTTGACTGTTTTTGGCAAGAAGAAAACTATGGCTCAAGTGGTCTTGTAAAGACAAAGATTGCCCTTTTAATCATAAATTTAAACACTGCTCATTTGTTTAATCTTGCATAAAGACATCAAAGGTATCATGTGTGACTTCATAACTTTGGAGACAGAGCTCTGTCTTAATCTGCTCACTTTAACACAGTTACTTAATTCATAAAACGGATATAATGAAGAGCAGAAAACCATTTAACGGTCTATTTTACCTCTCCAGTTGATTATCATTTCAAATCCTTTGCTTTTCATGTCTTCATCATTTAAAGATTTGGCTGACACACAGCCATACAGAGTACAGTGTTCACTGATATATGTGTGAAAGACTGAGACCTACATACAAAGACAAAAAAAGAACATTTTAGAAGTAGAAATTTAGCAAAACTTTAAAAAATATGTTATCATAGATGCGTAACTGCTGCTGGCTCCAGTCTTGTTTTCGTGTCAGGAGGTCATTTGCCGAAACATTAAAACCATTTAAAACACATTTTATGATTTAGGGTTTAACCCTTTTGCAGATTGCATCGAAGGTAAGTAAGTGTGCACTGCATACTTTTATTGGTAAGTGGGAGCGCTATATTTAAGTGCCACCATGTGTAATGGTCTGCTTTTCTTGCGTGGACTGATGTTGTCTCTTGTTTGTAATCCGGCTATCTTCATATTCTTGACTTACTAGACTGCATTTTTTTTCTCCAGGAGTTTTCCTACTAATTAATCTATAACTGAGATCACCAGATACTTTTCTTTTCTCGGCTTCTTCTTCAGTGAGCGTTTCGGTTCCACATTCGGTGCAATTAAGCTTTTTCTTTGACGTTGCCTCATTTGCCCTGCGTGAAAACTTGAGGTGCAATCAGCAGTTTCTTATGCAAATGATAAAAAGGGGAGTTTCTGCATCAGGTGAAAACAAGCTCGTGCGTATCCCTAAAAATTTCAGGTTGATTGAGATTTATGAAAGAGGACTGCATGCGTGCACAGCTTGATAAGCGTGAAGAAAAGAATGCATATGCACTCCTCAGTTTTAGTCATGAAATGAGCTGCATGCATCTGGGCCCTGGACTGTTATGACCCTTCGTTGGCATTTCCTGTTCTTCTTCTTCTGTCTGCTGCTCCCTTTGGGGGTCGCAGCAGCAGATCATCTGGCTTCATCTTACCCTATCCCTACCATCCTCCTCTGTCACACCAACCCTTTGCGTGTTCTCCTTCACTACCTCCATGAACCATCTCTGTTTGTAAACCATATTTTCTATTTTAATCATTCCACATAAAAAAACCTAAAAAAAAACCTCTACAAATGTGAATATTTTCGTCAAAACTGAATAACACCTCAGGGTGCTTTTTCCTAATTAAAACATAGAGTTTGGGCGGCTTATCAAGGAAGCATGTGCACAGGAGTGTTAACAGCAATTAAGCTGATGATGTAATAGCGTCATTGTGCCCCCTGCTACATATATCCACCATAGAGCTTCATACATTAAAAAAATGTAAAAGAAATCACACAGATACCAATTATAAGAGGTATTTTATGCCAGTGAGTTTGTGGATTCTCATTATAGCATTTCAGCATCAGTGGTGCGAGCAGTTTTGTAGCCATGTGGTCGTCACAGTGCTACCACAGCTTGCTTCCTTTAGACTTTTTTTTTAACCTTTATTTAACAAAAATTGAAAATACAAAGAATAAAAGACCAACGTATCTTCCAGGTCTGAAAAGTGAAGTCCTTGAAACCTGTATTCTGTTTAATGGCCACCAGGAGCAACTATTCCTCTGGTTTCCCAAAAGGCACTTGGTCTTATTGAGGTTTTGTAGACACAGGACCACTAACCAACGGACGTTAACTTGCCCACCGTTTTGGACGTGTCACAATCACGGTGACGGTGTAGGATCAAGTGAACAAGGCCGCAGTCACGCAGGCTTAGAGAGCCTGACACCCAGCGGTCAATAAGGATACATTTGTATTCCCCATCTGGTTGTGAATGGTAGCTTTGAAAATTATTTCTAGCCCCAGTCACACAGACTCATCATTGGCCCCCTGACAACCACCTGTCACGGGAGAAAAGTATGCATTTCCCAACCAACCTGTTGGCAAAAACCTCCTTGTGACTGATTTGGCTGTTAGCATGTTGTTGTGGTCGTAGTTTGAATGGAAGTGACACATTTGTCTGAGCAGTATTTGAACTTTGAAAAGTGCAACGCAAACTGGAAATGTTTACCGTCAAAGTAAAGAAGTTGCACCTTCTGAAGCAGGATGGCTGCAGCTTTGAAGCACAACTTGTACTTTAAAGTCGAACCTTCTCCAATTCTAGTTTGTGTCTCTCTTTTTCAAATTGTATTGCTGCTGAGCTAGTAGTTAGCAAGTGCTTATAGACAAACAACAAAAACTACATGCAACAATGGCAATCTGCTAGCAACCAAAGCAATCACTAGGAGGTTTTTGGTGCAGCGGTGCAGAAACTTCTTTGCAACTAATGTCCCCCATTGACAGCCAGCAACCTCCAGGAACTACTGACAACCACTCGGAGAATACATGGTTTTCCCTAGCAACCAGAGGTTGTATCACGTCCAATATGGCAGATGCCCATGATGTCACGTGACAAACCTCAGTGGAAGTCGGTGAGAAAAAAGCCCTCACCAAAGTGGATATTATACATAGTTATGCTCAGGATATGTTGGCCAATTTCCACTGGAAATGCCTGTTGGTTAAACAGCAAGGAATTTGCATTTGCACTGTTAAATTTTTATGTAGCTTTAATGCACATAAAAACAGCTGCTTGTTTAAGTGAAAATACACTCAGTGGGGTTTTTTGCACTAATAAAGTTGTGGAGTTGTAAAGTATTTTGTCTCGCTTCAATTATATCATCAGTTATATCATTCTTGCAAATTTTCAAATATATATCGTGATAAATATTTTGGGCCATATTGCCCTGCCCCACCATGAACTCATCAGGTAAATCTTTACTGAGGTCATGGACTTTGGTACTAGTTTTGAGTTCATTTTGTAAACTTTGGTTGTTCTAATGGCCGAAAGCAGGATTATACAGGGAGGGTGTGCTGACTGGGTAATAATTTGTGACTGACAAGTGTTTAGCCAACGAGTATGCAGTTAGATCCACCTTTTGCTTATCACGTCCGCTTTCAAAACATCAAGGCCGTGACGGCAAAAACATTCAGCTCGAGGGTTGGAAAAAAGACTTTGTCAACCAATGTGTTACATCACAGTGGCAACGTCAATATTTTATACTCTCTCTGAGAGTAAAACCATTGAGATAAATAATCTCTTTTCTCCTGAGCTATTAAAGCTATCAGGTTATCCTGGCAGGTTTTTGGCGGTGGGAGGAAACTTGTGCAAGTACGGAGAAAACTTGCAACAGCTCACCGGAGCTTGGGACACTCTTACTGTAAGGCAACAATGCTAACCAGTGAGTCACCGTATTCCTGTGTGCTGCCCAGAAAGGTTGCGATATAAAAATAATAATAAAATTCTCAAGGTCACAACAGTGGCATTTAATTACCATCAGTCAGTCATGGAGGTAATTGCTGGTGCCATGTCCTCCAGTACTCTGAGATGTCAGACTTCACAAAGAAAGATCTAAAAAGAGAAGCACGCTTCCACACAATAGCTGGAAAGCGGGAGTGCGGCGGTGCTTTCCTCTGTCAGTGAGCCGGCTGGCCTGTTTTGTAAGCACTTCCATCCTGTGAAAGCCCCCTGGTAGACCTCCACCTGCTAGCTCGCCACTAGTCTGCTGCGACTTCTCAGAGAGAACTGAGCCAGCCTCTCCCCCTCATTTCACTGGCGCCAGTGCTCAATGGGCCCTGCACTTTGATTATTTGTGTTAACAGTTAATTTAGCACCACAGACACATGTGCCAAAGCTGGCTTCACTTCCTCATGCATCACCAACAAATGTGACTTTTATGAGTTCCTTTTCACAGGGCCACCCCCCCACCCCCCTCGGCTAAGTTCTCGCTTCTCGGCTCAGTCTCCCCCCACCCACCTCTCACCCTGCGCACACATACGTACGTTCACCCGTGCAGACACCATCTCCTCACCTCCTCCTCCATCTCATTTTCCAACCTCCTGCCTCCACTCACTTATTTCTTTGGTTCAGTCTTAATCTCTTCCACATCTTGCCTGGAAGAGTTATTTCTGGCTCCCCGGTTCCCGATGTTTGCATTATCAGGAATACATTTCATGTCAATTTATTCATTGGTTAAATACCACAAGAGAGTGGCTCTCTGGGAGATTTGAACTGCAGTCGAGAAGAATGATTATTCCCCCAAAAGAGGGTCCTCTAAACATTTTGTGACTGCTCTTTCCACTTGGATCAGATCTTGCAAAAATAACTACTCGGGAGGAATGAAAGAAAAAACAATTTTGTACAGTAAGCTCACTTAAAAAGACATCGCAAACCACAAAGCATGCACGCTTTATTCCGATTGATGATAAATGTGGCTGTCCTCCAGAACACTGGCTGAGAATAGCCACTATTGAGCAAAGTGTACCAGATATTAAGTAAAACCTGAGAAGTTGACCTGCACTTTTCACTATTAGGTAACGCAACGATATAATCTGCCTTTATGAAGACCTCTAGCCTCAATACCAAGTGGAGCCACAGTCTGGAGGGGAGTGGGAAAGGGAGCACAGAGGACTTTGTCAATGCCTAGTTAGCACTGACATTGATACTTACAGACTGGGAAAGAACTGTGCTGAGGGAGCACAAACTAGCCGCACACCGATGAGCTCATGCCAGGACTATGCAAGCAGAAGGCCACAGGAGCCATGGAAATATTTGGACATCTTTTTTGCTCCCCCGCTTGTCTGTAGTGCAACCCAGTGCATCATCTTTTGTGGTCGAGAGACACGTTTTCAAGTGGCCAGAGGCAGAACCTTAAAAGGTCGGGCTTGCATTTTTTTTATTTATTTTTTTTTTTATTGTGCGACTGCATTTCAGCCACTCAGCAGGAGCAATTTGCAACCACATCACGACACCAGATTCTTCTTCATTAATTCCCCATCCGTGCCATGTAGTCTATCACTGCTTGAGCGCTGATTCATGCCCAGTGATCTGTAATAGCTTAGCTCGGCCACTGTAACGCCCTGTTTTCAGTCAGACGAACACGGTCGCTGCTTGTATCCTGAAGCGGTGTTATATGTGACGAAACAGGTTGTGGAAACACGAGAAACTCACACGTAATCGCTGCTGCTTTAACATGTTCACAAAGGGTCACTGACATAAATTAAGCTACATTTCAGTATGGATTCAAATGTCATTCGAATTTCCCGTATCGAGAGGAACAAAAAAAGTCTTGACTTCAACTATCAGCATTCATTCAACCAACATATTTATTTTTATGATTATTTTATGCAAATATTTACTACATGGGCATACGGTGTTGTATTAGCAAGTATTTCTAGCTGTGGCTAGCTTGGTTAGCAAGATGCATTCATAATTGTCTGTTACATCATAAGGAATCCTGGTTTAGAGTTGTGAAAAACAGGATTTAAACAAAATGCACTTACTCTAGAAACAGCTGACTGCTCAGAGTAAAGGCAGATTATGCACTTTTCTCCCAGAGCTGTTCACAAATTCACCTCACATACAGTCAGGTGAAAAAGCAAGCTTTCACTTTGACAAAAAGAAAGTTATTCAGGCCTGTGAAAAACTAAGTACACGCTGTAACAGCAGTCTGGCGAGGAAGGAGCGGCTAGCCGGTCCAGCGGGCATGTGGTGTGGAGGTTAGCCGGATAACACGGAACCAGTCGGTTAAATCCAATAACAGACCTTTATTCGCCGTCAGCAACATTACACTTTATAAGCCAGGTCTCCTCGGCTGTACTCGTCCGAACCTACATGCGCGGGGATTGGTACCACCAGCGCCAGCTTGTCACAACAGTAAGTAAGGTGCTTTCTTGGAGCATGGAACATGAGCAGCATGAAATGGCTGCCGCTAACAACTCACACACCCACTAGGAGACCCCCACAGCTACTACAATAGTTGGGCAACCCCCCCTAGTGGTGCTATAACCCAAAAGGTTTGTTACATCACCCCCCCGGCAATTCGCAGGCTGTCCTCAGCCGGACCCAGGTGACCCTCCTCCCGCTACCCTTCTTCACTATACATAGTTACATTAGGTACTAAGCAGGTTGTGGAGGAATTGTTAGACACCCTTACCTTATAGCATTGGTACAGTCAATAAACAAAATTAGTGCTTGAAGCAAACAATATAGAACATGCAGTATTACTGCCAATCCATCTTCCAGAGATGGTCATAGACAAGGGAAACAGTCAGACATACAACACAACCGGTCACTCAAATCAGTATAACAGAAAACCAAACAAAGGCTCTCACGGGCCACGATTACCAGGGCTCAGTGGAACAGAACAAGTAATCACCCCTTATGAACAGAACAATTACAGCATGTACATGTATGAAACCAACCCTCAGTCAACATTGAGTCTGTCCGTATGATGACGGTTAGTCCACCTGGTAGCAGTCCAACCCTCAGTGATTCTGGGGCACCGGCGGGGTCTCAAATGATATTGTTCCCCCTTGGCCGGTGGCGACTCAGAGGCGCCCTCAGCGGGGTGCCCGCCTGCTCCGATATCCCCTGAACTCGGGAATGAGGGCTGTTCCCCCGTTTCAGTCTCATCCAGGCTCTCCTGGGACGAAGTCTGGTGCCCTGAAGGAGATGTGGAGTCCCAGGAGTAAAATGGCTGAACGTTCACGACGTGGAAGACTCCTGCGTCTTCACCAGTGTCAATCTTGGCTAATCTGTAGTTGACCTCCCCAAGCTTCTGAGTAACCCGGAGGGGCCCTGTAAACAAGGGTGCCAGCTTGGCCGTGAAGCAAGATTGAGCGTCCGATCGATGATGAGCTTTGACTTTCACCAAGTCTCCGACTGCATAGGTCATCGGCCGGCGTCTCAGGTCGTAGTAGCGTTTCTGCCTAGCATGGCTGCGAGCCAGTGTCTCCCTGGCTCGATCGTGGGCCTCCTGAAGCGACGCTTTAAGGGTCTCCGGATAGGGCATGGATGACTCCTCGCTCTCTCCAGACGGCTTAGTAAGCAAGTCAAGAGGTGTCTCCAGCTCCCTACCATACAACATCATAGCAGGGCTGAGTCCTGTACTCTCATGGGGGGCTGAGCGCAGCGCGAAACAGATTTGGGACATGAACTTATCCCACGACGCGTGCTTATCGCCCACGTATGCACGGATGGCCGTTTTGAGAGTTCTGTTCACTCTTTCGGTCGCATTAGTTTGCGGATGATACGCCGTCGTGAGGCGGTGGGTGGACCCAAGAGTGGAGAGAACAGAATCAAACAGCTCACTGACAAAAGGTGAGCCCCTGTCCGAAATAAGGTACCTAGGGGCCCCATGCCTAGCAAATACCTCGTTAATGAACTTACTGGCTGCCACTCGAGCCGTCGCATCCCGAACCGCACACACTTCGATCCACTTCGAGAAATAGTCTACGAAGACCAGTATGTACGAGTTCCCCGAAGCGGTGCGAGGTAGTGGTCCGACAAAATCGACCCCTGCGTATTCCCAGGGTCGCTGGGGCGAAATGGGGACCATGAAGCCCGCTGGCTTTCTTTGACTGGGTTTTGTGAGTTGACATACTGGGCACGACAAGACGTAGCGTTTAACTTCCGATGCCATCTTGGGCCAGTAAAACCTAGACTGCATTCTCGCTAGTGTCTTAGCAATCCCCAGGTGACCTGCTGTAGGGTGGTCATGATAATAACCGCACAGGGTACCCCGGAGAGCCGTAGGAGCATACAGCTTCAGCTCCTCCTGGGGCCGAAGACTGCGCTTATGTTTCGGGCCTCGGTAATAGAGTAGGCCGTCATTGACCACCAAGGACGGTGAAGGACTGGCGTCCGAACCCAGATTGGGGGAACACTCCAGGTCTCGGAGCCTTGGACCTGCACCTGGGTCATCTAACTGCAGCTGCCTTAGTTGTGTTCGGTCCTCTAACAAAAGGGGAGGCTGGGCACGAAGATCCATGCCCCACATGACAGCATGCTCCGGCAAGATTTCAATAGGAGGACCCTCTGGTGCAGGCAGTGGGTTGCGAGACAGAGCGTCTGGCACCCTGTTGTGTACCCCCGCCTTGTGTACGATGGTAAAGTCAAAGTCCTGCAAGCGCAGGGACCACCGCGCCAACCGGCCAGTAGGGTTTGGGCGTGACATCAGCCACTTAAGGCTGTTGTGGTCAGTCAAGACCGTCACATGAAGCCCTTCCACATAGGGACGAAAGTGTTCTAAAGCCCAAATCACAGCCAGACACTCCTTTTCTGGCGTAGAGTATGGTTTCTCTGCCTTGTGAAGAGCTCGACTTGCGTAAGCGACCGCTACTTCCCTACCCTCTGCATCCTTCTGCATTAAGGCCGCCCCCAAGCCAAGGTCACATGCATCCGTATGGATGAAGAAAGGCCGGGAAAAGTCAGGGAGTGACAGGACAGGCGCTGTCGCAATGCTCTGTTTCAGGAAGTCCATGGACTCCTGACACCTGTCATCCCACTGAAAGGTAACATCCTTCCTTGTCAGGGCGTGCAGAGGTTCTGCATGGCGAGCATATTCCTTTACGAATCTGCGGTAGTATCCCGTCAGACCGAGAAACTGCCGCACCTGTTTCATTGAGGACGGAGTTCTGAACTGCATCACAGCCTTGATTTTGTCATCGTCCGGTTTAATGCCATCCGGGGTAACCCGGTAGCCCAGGAAGGTGAGCTCCTTCAGGCAGAACTGGCATTTCTTAAGCTTCAATGAGAGACCCGCAGACCTAAGTCTCTCAAGGACCTCCCGCAGGTCCAACAAATGCTGTTCGAAGGTAGGGGACACAACCACAATGTCGTCCAGATATACAGCACATGTCTTGTAAACAAGGCCGCTGAGGACGTTGTGCATCAGCCTCTGAAAGGTGGCTGGTGCGTTGCAGAGGCCGAAAGGGAGCACGCGAAACTGAAACAGCCCACAATGGGAAACAAAGGCTGTTTTAGGACGTGAGTCCCCTGAGACCGGCACCTGCCAGTAACCCCTCGCCAGGTCCAATGTTGAAATGAATCGACCTCTCGCTAGGAAGTCGAGAGACTCATCGACCCGCGGTAAGGGGTATGAGTCCTTCCGAGTCACCTGGTTCAGCCCCCTAAAGTCCACACAGAACCGTGGGTCAGCGCCCAACCTGTTAACGATCACGACAGGTGCGGCCCAGGGGCTCATGGACGGTTCAATTATGCCATCTTCCAGCATTTTCTGGACCTGCTCTTCAATGAGTTGTTTCTTTGCAGGGGAGGTGCGGTATGGGGGGAGGTTAATAGGCCTCGCATCTCCCGTGTCGATCACATGTTCAGTTAAAGACGTGCGGCCCAAATGACCATCAAACATGCAGCTAAATTGTTCAAGGAGGACAACTAATAGTTCTCTCTGACTATCTGTTAGGTTTGCCTCCAGAGCTTTGGTCTCCAGCGAGGGCTCTACCATGTCAAGCGTCATAATGACATTATCATCGCTCAACAGATCAACTGAGCAACCCTCCTCTTCATCCGCGCCTGGGCATGGACTGTCGTCCATAACTACGGTTCTCGAGGGGATGTGGATTGTCAAAGAGGCCCTGCTCATAAAGTCCATCCCTAAGACAAAGGGGGACGACAAGTTGCGGATGACAGCAAACCGGTGATAAAACCTTTTGTTCAAGAACCCTATGAGCAGCCATGTAACACCCTCCGGGAGACAGCGAGCACTGTCTACTAGGCTCACCGGTGGACCCATCCACTGGTGGGTCCTGCTGGGAGACAAGTTGTTCTCCAAAATGAGTTCAGCCCGCACAGCAGACAGGGATGCCCCTGTATCTAGCGTAGCGTTCACTGCCACTGAGTTGAAGTTAATTTTGGCTTTCAGTGGGGTGTTCCAGTGTGCTCCAGACTCTACATCTTCCATGTGCCCCACAATGCCTTGCACAATCTGGTGGGCATCATGCGGGCGAGGCATACTTTGTGAATGGGGGGAGGGCTGCCTCATTAAAATGTCCTCCCCCCCCCCGGGGGTTTCCCGACTGCTGACTGGCCGCACGAGCTGCCGGCAGTGAATCCAGCCCCTCAGCATCGGCCAGTTCCAGGCCCGGTGGTGGTCCTGGAAGAGGTCGGTGGGAGGTTGCCCTGGGTCTGGCAGCACCTCGTTCTTTTGGGGCAACCCAGGTGCAACTTGGGCACGTGCGTGTGGTAAACCCTGGGCGGGAGCATTTAAAACAATGTGGTTCTCTCGCGCTTGCAACACTAGGAGATGAAGTAGGGGTTGAGCGGCCAACTGGACCTAAGGCTGTGTGGAGCTCGTGCGCGCGAAGCAGTAGGTCCATAACCGACGGGACCGGCGTACCGTACAACGCAACCCGATATTTCTCCAATGAATGTTTACATATGAGCTCGATCTGTTCATGCTCCGGCGGCGGGCACCTTAGCTTATTAAACTCACCGAGCATGTGAGCTACAAACGTTGGGAGGGGCTCCTCTAGTGATTGGACGCGATCGAGGATGCCCCGCCAAACGTGCTCTTGGTTATCAGCTGACACAAACACTGATTCAAAAAGTTGGTAAAAATGTGCCCATGTAGTAATGTGAGAGCTGAGGGCCCTAAACCATTTACTGGGCTCTCCCTTGAGGAAGTGAGGGAGCTCACTCAGAACCTGCGAGTCGGTTAGGCGCAGCGACGATCTGTAGCTATCCACTGATTGGAGCCACTCCTCCGGTGACACTCCGCCGTCACCAGCGAACACTGGGGGCTCCAGCTTGGCCTGGTGCAGCGCTGCGGCGATCATCCTCGATGTATTGCAGAGTTCCGCTGACTGACGCTGGAGAAGCGGAGGGGGCTCTGTGTTAATCCCTTTCTGCGTGAATGGCGTGGAAAAAGCCACTGGGTTGGGGGTTCTCTGAGGAGGTGTTTGCTCCCCCGGTTCCCCTCTCGCGCCACCATCCAAGTGCTTCAGAAGGCTCTTTTGTAGCTCCAGCGAATCGTGCAAGCAGACTCGCAGTTTCTCCACCTCTTCTTGCAAGCTTTCCACCTTAAGATTGAGGTCATGAGGGGTAGAGCGAGGGATGATGTACTTAGTCAGGCTGGGAGCTTCAGCATCTGAGTCGCAGCCGTCTCCCTCGCTGCCTGTGTCTGGGTGGGACGCCATTTCAAAAGTATGGCCGAAACCACTCTCTCTCTCACAAAAGTTATGGCAAAGTGAAAGAGCGTTCCCACAGAGTACCTAAGCGTTAATATCCATCAGACAGAGAGCGTCCGTGCACACTCTGATGCTTCACACAAAACAAAACGTCCCTCTGGATGAACACTGAGTCAAAGTCACTGTAGCGTTAGCCTTAGCTTTAGCACCGCCGATGTCGTAACGGTACAATAGCACTGAGTTAGCGGTCCGACGGACCGTACAGTTACTCACGGAGTACTCCCCCTCGCAGGCGAGCGTGTCAAGCGATGGGTCGGCGCTCTTCCATGCCTGCAAATGTCGTTGAAATCCCGGGGGGTCGGCTCCTTCACGGGGTCCTATCGGCCCGGCCAATACAGCCAGACGAAGAGAAAAAAAAACACGCCACCTCAGCCGAAGTGTCGATCGTTGAAAAACACGGGAAAAACATCCGAGCCCACCGTCTGTCGGTCCGGATGACGATGAAGATCCAGAGAACAATGTTCGGGCGCCACTTTGTAACAGCAGTCTGGCGAGGAAGGAGCGGCTAGCCGGTCCAGCGGGCATGTGGTGTGGAGGTTAGCCGGATAACACGGAACCAGTCGGTTAAATCCAATAACAGACCTTTATTCGCCGTCAGCAACATTACACTTTATAAGCCAGGTCTCCTCGGCTGTACTCGTCCGAACCTACATGCGCGGGGATTGGTACCACCAGCGCCAGCTTGTCACAACAGTAAGTAAGGTGCTTTCTTGGAGCATGGAACATGAGCAGCATGAAATGGCTGCCGCTAACAACTCACACACCCACTAGGAGACCCCCACAGCTACTACAATAGTTGGGCAACCCCCCCTAGTGGTGCTATAACCCAAAAGGTTTGTTACAACGCCATGATTAAAGAGCTTACAGAGCCAGTCGCTCAGGTGGTTTTGGAGGAACTTTGGCCCACTCTTCTTTACAACACTGCTTCAGTTCAGTGATATCCTTGGTCATTTGTTTATTCTGTCTTAAGGTCCCCCCACAGCATTTCAGTGAGATGCCTGAAGGTGCCTGAATCATCGCCCCTCCACCACTGAGGTGTTTGTGCTGATATGCAGTGTTAATGTTTCTCCAAACATGGTACTTTGCATTATAGTCAAACATTTCCGGTTTGGTCTCATCTTTCCAAATGTATTTCGTCACCCTGTATTCATGCATGTGTAATGACAATAAAGTTGAATCCTAATCCAAAGGACACTGTTACAGAAATATTGTGGTTTGTTCAAATGCACCTTTGCAAACCTGTGAGTCCCATAAAATCTTTCCGATTCCACAACTATGAAATGTCAGGAATTGTGAAATTAGCTAACAAAAGTGGCTTTCATTTCTGCTGGGAGTCTATGGGGATGGACTTACTTTTGGAGTCAGCCTCAAGTGGTCATTTGAGAAACTGCACCTCTATGTTGGCTTCGTATTTTAGCACCAGAGGTTTCTGCTGGTTTTAAGTCTAAAAACATATAAAGTACCATTTCTACATTGCTCCCTCTGCTGATGTAAGTAAACTTGAAAGGGAGTTTTTCAAAAATTATTATCATAAATGAACCTGGATGCTACAAATATCTCATTTTAAACACATTAAACTTAAAGTTTTGGGCCAAATCATGAAGCCAGCATGGGCCTACCTCTATTAATAACAAAACCATGAATTGCACAAGTGTAGGAAGTGTGAGTCAATATGTCCATTGTCCTCGGTCTACATTAGTGTCATAAACCACTTGTTAAGAGGTTCAATGTTGCGTATAAATGCTAAATACGGGCATTTAAATAAAGCTTCTGAAGCCAACCAAGTGATGGGAACACCTAAATTAAAAATGAATAATACCGCAAAGTAGCTGGACAAGAAGCAATCTGTAGTCTCGTTCCTTGGCCATGCAAAATGCAGAGGATGACAAAGTCTATCCTCCGGGGAAGTGGGGTTGGAGGGTGTCACAGGGGAGTGCTCTCACAGACACCCGGCTGACCGGGCTTCTGCACACAGCTCCGGGATTCCCTCCTCTTCCTTCCCAGTATTGTCTCACATCCTGCAGGGCCACATCTCCTCTCCTCTGTGGCCAGCGCTGCCACAATAGCATCAGCGGGCACCGGGCATTGAGGGGTGACCAGAGGGACACCAGCAGTCAGCCTGACAGGATGTGACACACTTCTCTCAACAATTAATGAGTACAAAAGGAGCAGCTGACACGACATGACAGCTTAGCGTGGCACTTCAGGCCCTAATGGCTCTCTGAGTGGCAACTTCACACGCGGCCATCGCGCTCCGAAACAGAAATGGCCAGCGATGGAAAAAAAACACGATAAAATGTTAAACTCGACAGGAGGTCGTGCTCTTGTAAGGGAGAAAAAAAATGACACAGCATTAGGAAATCGGTGACAAAGCTCATGCTCACTGGTAAAAAACAAGTGCACTTGTGGATAATTGTATGTAGACATTATGATTTAGAGCCAGAAATGTCTTAATAAACTGCACCGGGTTGCTTAAAACACAGAATACTGCATGCATAGTGATGCCCTGGCAATAATAACCCAATTTTATAACACTTACAGCCAGCTGCCTAATGAATATTTAGACTTTTAATACTTAAAGTACAACTTGCTGCTCAATCTGCACTTTTATTTCCTGCAACAAAGCTCTTTCCTAGCAGCAGCTTTAAGTAAAATCCCTTCACCTTCTCCAAAGCCATTAAATAGTAAAGAACAAAACCTTGGCCCTCACCGAACTTAAAGCAAAGACAGTTATTTGTTGTTATATCTGTCAGGAAGAAGCCTGAAAAGGCGCCAAGATAAAAACCTTCAGCAAACTAGTATTGATATCTTCTTTCCCCAGTGACTTCTCTGGCCTCCGTAAATGAGCATCAGAGCTGAATTACTGCCTCCTTTTGGCATCTGCTGCCTGTGAACAGCAGCTTTCTCAATATTAATAATAATATTACCGATGGCAGCGCTGAAATAAAAAAAAAAAAAAGAGGGATTAGCGCTCATACTGCTGGATGAGAAGTCACTGCCTGGCTGGTATACGTGTGGGGATTTGATTTGACTTTTCTTTAAACACAGCGAACGGGAAGCCAAAAATCTTTTTCATTTAAGAGCAATTAAGTGGATCCCAGAATCACTGGCTCCAGCACGCCGCCGAGGCCTTTTTTTTCCCCCTGGTTTTATTACCCATTTCCTCTCCCTTGCGCCAGCAGAAGGAATGCTCACTTTTCTCTCACAAAGCCACATTTCCAGCGTCAGAATCACACAGGGACCACCATGATTAAGTGCAAACCAGTGCTTCCCTAAACATGTGAGACATTACGCCCCCCTCCTCCTCAAAACACTGGAGAAGTGTTGTGTTCCAACATTTATGTGAAGTAATTAAAAACATCCACCAGTAATTTAATAGTTCTCACCAAGCAGAGACATGAAGTCTACACAGTTTTTTTCTTTTTTTCACTCTGTATAAATAACCTGGAATGCAGTGAGTACACAGACAGACGATTTGGTCATTTTCTCCCCCCACCCCTCCCTCCTTCCTGCTTTTTGCAACATTTTGTAAGAAGCCCTGTTCTGTGTCACTTTGACCCGCGATGAGGTTGTTCACTTACAAGCAACACGCTCGGCTTGACTTTTAAATTCATGTTCCCGATAGCGTACGTCCATACATCATACGCTGACGGGAGATTCAAATCAAAGCTTCCCTATAAACTGCAGGCTGTCACTCTGCGAGTCTCTCTCGACATCAGCGAGCATAGAAATGACCTCGAGCTCTCGGCGTTGCATCCGAATGTGGACGGCTGTGTGAAGTGCATGTCAATAGCCCAGGGAGCAGTGCAACACGACATGTGGTTCCAATCTGTCTCCTTTCTCACAGCAAGAGTGGGAGCGTTCATTTATCTCACTGTAAGTACAGCACTTAAACACTTATGCACACACGTTTCCAAGCCCCCAAATACTGTCTGTGTGTGTTTGATTAGCTTATGCGAGCAATGTCACTGTGTTTTTTACCCCATTCTTTGCCACCATTTAAATGTATTATTTGAATCTGTTTAATGTTTGGATGCAAAACTCTGTTCCACATTAAATCCTCTGTTTGTTAGATGGGGTGAGGTAACTGTGGCCCAGGAGGAGGTGAACAACCGGACTCCTTCTTCCCGCCTGTTACGACCCGGTTATATTTTCTTATCAATTAAGAAAATATAACTTAATTGATAAAGGAAGTTGAATTTTCTCGTTTAGGGTTGCTGCGACTATCCACCTGTTTGTGATTAAAAGGTGCAAGAGAAGAAGAAAAAAGCCTGATTAAGCTGGCTGTTTTGTTTTCATGGCACATGTGTTTGCTTTAGCCACAGCAGGGCAAAAAGCTTGGATAAAAGTCGATATGGGACCCGATCAGTACTGCTGATCCCAGTGGAAGGTCTGGCAGCTTTGCAGTGTCATATTTCCAAGAAGCAACCTGAGGAGCTTAAAGTGCAAGAACCTGCATTTCCTCTAGTGGCCACTTGAGGCTGACTTCAAAAGTGAGTCAACCTCTATAAAGTGCCATGTTTAAACATCCACTATACAGAAGTCACAGCTGGGTGTCACATCTCTCCAGTTAACCTTGTTCCAGTAGCTTTTATCGCTATTTCATGTCTATTGTGTGTGTTGTGTATAGATACACCTGTAATTTTTACACCTGCCCGGTATTTTCTAGAATTGCTTTAAGCTTTCCACAGAGATTAGTATTACAGAAGATATTCTAAGCACTTCCCTTAGTCACCATGCATATATAGAGAGGGCCATCTCTCTGGAACAGTTTACCTAAATCATTAACAGTAGCTACATTATCGCTGTTTGAGAAACATCCAAAAATGTTTACAATTAAACACTTTTTAAATCATATTTTATATGTTTGTCAACATATCTCTTATCTAAATGTAATTTTGTTGGTTCTTTTAATTTAAAAGCTCTCTTCCACAGTGTGTCTTTTGTCCCATCTCCCTCATCTCACTCCCAACCAGTCGCTACAGACAGCGTCCCTGCCTGATCCTGATTCTGCCAAAAGCTTCTTCAAGTTAAAAGGGAGTTTTTCCTTCCCATTATCGCCAAGCGCTTTCTCACAGGGGGTCGTCTCGTTGCTTTCTATTATTGTAGGGTCTTTACCTTACAATATAAAGTCTCTTGAGCTGATTGTTGTCATGTGGTGTTATATAAACAAAATTGAATTGAACTGAATAAACTCTTACTGTTGCCTGTGTTGATATTTAGAAAGGTGGTGTCGTAGTGCGTCTCTTTTGTCTTCTAACCTTCGTCCTATTTTATTTTACTTTTACAATGAGTTTATTTCTTTTTATATAATGCACAGATAAACTACAGTAGTAGTTGGGAAAATGCCCTTTGTTCTCCTCTAAGCAAGGCAGAGTCACTCAGCTATCAGCAGCAATACAACAAACACAAAGCAATGCCAGTGTTTTTACACCTAAAAGTGCTGCAGCAGCACGTTTGCAGATAGAGCCTGGCTCTTTCTGTGTGTGACTTGTTTACTGAGTCACAAACACAATACAGTGGTAGTACAGATTACAAGTTTTGCAGTTTTACTGCTCATGCTCACTGGTGCCATCTTGGATTGCAAAGTTGGGGTTGGCGTGGCTTCTTCAACTTCTTGAGTGAGAAAGCTGCCTTGTGGGCCCTTTCCAGATAAAAATTTCCACCATCCCACTTCAAATGGAACGCAGGATAAAAAGCATGGACTCTGTGGATAGTTTACACTATCAAAACAACTCTAGGTGAGGTACAGCTTTTATAGCTCATTCATCTAGATACAGGAGCAAGAGCTTTAAATGATAGGGGTGCCTGTGAACAGGCAACTGGTGGCTGAGGTGACCTCACATTTGCTTCACTGAACTGTGCTGTTGGTGCCTTTTTTCAGTGGACTTTATGTTTTGTGCAGTCCATCCTCACAAAAACAGTGCTTCAGTTTTTGTGAGTAAGATTTTAGTCTTTTCTTAGTCTGTTACTGTTTGTGGAGTCAGTAAGCATTAGCTGATATCTTAGCACTCCGCCCTTTTGTCCAGATAACTTAAGCTAACATGAGACTGGAAATTATAGAGTCTATATAGGATTCCCTCAGCACCAGGTGGCGACCAAAATAGAGAAAAATCAGAATCACATACAGGATCTAGATTCAGGGTGCTACAAATTACAATAAAACTTAACTAAAGCAGGTTAGCTTGGAATAAGTAAGTCAACATGTTGCTAAATGGGTCAAGGATGCAGTTTTCTACAATTTTACAAAGTGCTGTTCTTCATATTCACAGGTGATCCTCTGGTTCTCATCATGCAGGATCTATGATATTCTGCACGTTCAAAGGAGCCAGTTAAGGTGGGTCGGGCATCTGGGTAGGAGGTTTTCTGGGCCAAATGATCTATCTTGTCTGGCCTGGGATCACCTTGGAATGTTCCAGGGAGGAACTGGAACGTGTGGCTGGGAAGTAGGATGTCTGGAATACCCTGCTTAGGCTGCTGCCACCAAGACCCCACTTTGGATAAGCGGGAGACGATGGATGGATGGTACAACACATGTTCAAAGAACCTCAGTGCAAAATCTAAAATGTGTCTGACGCCAATATCAATATTTTAGAGAAATCTGACATTCTGCATTAGTGAAACACATGAATAATTTCTACACATGGGTACATTTTTTTCATATTTATATCCTGTTCATAGCCTGTACATACTTATAGTTATAGCATATTCATAACATACTTCATACCGTGTACATTATAACATACCATAATAGACCCATTTCTGTAATATACTTACATATCTATATTATTGCTAATATATATTGTAATACATCTATATCACTAAAGCACTTCTGGATGGATGCAAAGTGCATTTCGTTGCCCTGTACCTGTGACATGTGCAATGACAATAAAGTTGAATTCTATTCTATTCTATGTGCAAAAAGCCAGTATCTGTTAGCTGCAGATACTATAGATATTTATGACTTAATTACAGGGGACTGTTGGGAGTATGAGGTTACCCTGAATAATGGAGATTAGAAAGGCGCTCTTCGCTTTAAGACTCAAAATGTAAGTGCATGGGGAACAAGTAGGGTTTCCCAGGAAGAAGGACAGTCTCTTTTTAGTGGACATAAAGAAGACAAAGCTTTTTACAGTATCAACAGACACAAGACGCGCCCTTTTGGCCCCTCGGGGCAAAAGGTGAGAGCTCTGGGAGCAGAGGCCTGGTTCCAGCAGTCTGCCGGCAGACGAGACGTATGTCCTCCTCACCGCATTCCTTCCCATCTTAGATCACTGAACAGCTCTCTCCGGCTTTGTGCCTCGAGTCCCCTCCAACCCAGAGCAATATAACTCTTTATTTTTGCCGGGTTGGCACCTTAAAAAGAAACTAAAATAGCACAGTTGGTACAAGTGTAATAAGCTCAGTTGGCTTCCAGTGCTGCTTCAGATGGTGCTTTTGTGCAGGTGCCTGAGTCTAAAATTCAGATTAGTCTGTTGGGACTGGAGGTTAAATAGTCAAGCAAGGATTTCCTACCTCCATTCAAATGAGATTCCCCCCCAAAAAAGAAAAAAGTGGGTCAGAGAAGTCTACTCTAAAAATTCATGTGGTGAATAAAGGACTAAGCCTGTGTAACCTGGGGCTCTGCCTTTTATATATATGGGATGGCTGAGCCGCTGAGTGAACTGGCTGCAACACAAGCCACTTCTGATTTCATATTCATGACTTCCAAGGGGACAAGAGGGAGGAAAACAAACAAACAACAAGCAGGGAGAGTATAGCTGATGGAGGCTAGGCCCATACACTAACTGTCACATCCAGAAAGTCCAATCCCGTCTTGCACAGACTGAGGATGAGCGAGGTCATCCTCCGCAGCAAACACTGACTCATCTCACACCCACATGCACGCACACCAAGTCGAAACAGGAACATTTGCCAGCTTTCAGATATCCATTGGCTTTATAGTAGAAATGCTAGTTAAATGTGCACAACCTCAGCTACTTTTATAAAGACACATGGGGACACCAGCTAGGAGCCTCTGCACAGCAGCGGGGCTTCAGCTCCCTGAGCAAAGTAAAACACATCATGTTTCTAAAAAGTAATGACAGCATGCACAAATGGAGCCTGGAAGCATCGCTGCCTTTTCAGACAAGCCATGTCCTCTAAACACAAGTCCCTTCTCAGGGCACTGCTAGGGACATACGTGAGTTTGGAGCGCCCTCTAGGGGACAGAGCTCTGATTTGAGAGGACACAGTGTGGCCAAGCACACAGACACACATAAAAGCTTATTCTTTGCAAACAAATTAGGAAACAAGTTACTCAATCATGTCTTGTTTTTCTATAAATGATGCTTTCTCAATTATGCAAATGTGTAATTTCCTGCCATGTAATTAAAAGATTCCTTTGTAATTCTATTCACATTCAGTTCACCTGTTTTTTAAGTAGCGTATTTATTTAACATGTGGCTTAAGTCAAAAGGCAGGGTTTTACCAGCTATTTAACAAGCTGCAGACATGGCAGACAGGTGTGCATTCATCTCAGCCCCGAGACGAGACAAGCTGCCCACAGGCCACAGCGAAGGAGATATACAGCTGGGAGGTCACACAGGTTGATCTAGGACCACTGCTCATCATTTTTAGAGGTCACACGCTCACTTGGGGCCTGATTAATAAAGAGCTATGGTAATTTAGAAAAGTGGCCTTGCACTTTTTAAAATTCAGCATTCATCGTTGCAGCCCAGTGTCTCACCTCCACATAAAGGAAGAGTTATGAAGACATTAAATGTCATTTTCACTGGGATGTAACTTTGTGTGAATGGGCCAATATTAATCCTTTCAAAACACGTTCAGCCTGCTTCTTGTTGATTGTGGGAATTTAATTCAGCAGAAATAATGCAAACTGCAGTGTTAACCCTTCTTTCACAACCCAACACCCTCAGAGGAATAAAGGCTGCAGTCTTATTCAATCTTCCTGGTAATTAAAGTTTCAATATTAAGATTCAGACACCTCACTGCACAGTTTGACAGATAAACTTAATCTGCTACATATACACTCACTGGCCACTTCAGTAGTCCTACATTGTTAGTACCAGGTGAGGCCAACTTTCACCTTCATAGGTGCCTTAATTCTTTGTGGCATAGATTCAACAAGGTGCTGAAACTTTCCTCAGAGATTTTGGTTCATATTAGCATGAAACGTTGCACAGTTGCAGCAGATTTACATCCCAAAGATGCTCTATTGGGTTGAGATCTGGTGACGGTGAAGGTCATTCGTCGTCATGTTCAAGAAACCAGTGAGATAATCTGAGCTTGACATGGTCCTGCTGGAAGCAACCATCAGAAGATGTGTACACTGTGGTCACACAGATGGGCGCAGTCAGCAGCAATAACGAGGTGGGCTGTGGCGTTTAAAAGATGCACAGTTGGTACTGTGGAGCCAAAAGTGCACCAAGATAATATCCCTCACACCATTACACCACTATCAGCCTGAGTCATTGCTACAGGGCAGGATGGATCCATGCTTTCATGTTGTTTCTGACACCATCATCTGATTATTGAAGCAGCAGTTGAAACTCATTAGACCAGGCATTTCCAGCTGTCCAGTTTTGGTGAGTCTGCTTCACGAGTCCATCTGCTACAAGGTTTGACATGTTGTGCTTTCAAAGACCCTCTTCTGCATACCTCGTTTCTACTGAGTAATTGCTGCCTTCCCATCAGCTCAAAACAGCCTGGCCCTTCTCATCTGACATCAACAAGTCGTTTTCACCCAGAGAACAGCAGCTCACTGGAAATTTCCTTCTTCAGACCATTCTCTGTAAACCCTACAGATGATTTTGCAGGAAACTGCCAGTAGCTCAGCCGTTTCTGAACTACCAATCACCATGTCACATCTAAACTGAAATTACTTTTCCTCCCGATTGTGATGCTGTTTGAAACTTCAGGTCCTCTTGACCTCATCTCCTTCTAATAGCACCAAGCTGCTGATTAAATATTTGAATTAACAAGCAGCCTAATAAAGAGGCCTGTGCGCGTAGATGATCACAGCATCTTCTTTAAACACTCCGATATGCTCATTTGGTTTATTAAACTTTACGGCTAATCCCACAGCTGCACAGAGGAAACCTTGCTTCTGCTTCTCAGAACAGATAAAAAGCTTTTTATTATTCTAACTGGCACAAGTGACTGCAGCGTGGTTTGAACCGGCTTTCCCACGGCATAATCCACGAACTGTGTATGTATCCGGCTGTTTAGAGGAAGCCTATTTGTCTGGCAGGGCCCTCTGGTGGAAAAAATAAAAAACACTAGGTGTGGGAGTCAAATACACGACGAGCCTTTTTTTGCAGACAGTGATTTAATTTGAGAAAAATCACAAATTCATACACCTGCCATTTCCACTAGAAGTTAAATGCAAGGGTTTCAGAACCGAACAGGCTTCAACGTCTGTTACATGTCAAAGAGCCGCAGAACAGAAACATATTGGTATCGTGTCAAATACAGATATATATATATATTTATATATATTTATAAAAAAAAAATCTTTCTTACCTTGTGACACTACTTTTAGACTACAGCCACAGTATTCAATATTCAGCGATCTGCATGATATTTCAAAGAACCTGCTAAATTTTACTAACATCTCAAAAATGTGGCTTCTCTTTGACTAGGTATTAGTTACAGAACATGCCTTCATACCCTTCCCCCCAATCTTGCCTTTTACTTCAAGCCATTTAAACAAAAGTACTGGGACTCTGGTACAGCCTCAATGTGGCATCATGCTTCCCTCTTCAAGCCTACTCAAGCTGGAACCGGTCAAAACACAAAAGTCATTGTCAAAGAAACTTTATTATAGGCAGATAAGTGTGGTCTTGTAGTCTTTTTACTATCTATTCAGTGCTTAACTGCAGGGACTTTTTTTCCATTTTTTTGAATGAGCTATGTAATAAGAAAGTCCAATCTTGCTCTTGCAGACGATACTGTTGATGTGCGAAGTGAGCCTCATGATGATTTTACACAATATTTCTAAGAGAGTAAGGTTTAAGACAGAGGGTCGAAACAATCCATTACGATTAAGTGCTGTAGGTCTGTCCTTCTGGTGGTTGTGGAAGCTTCATATTTTCTTTGGACATCATTAGACGCCTTAACTCTTGAAGAACAATTTTAATGGTATAAGAATTCTGCCATTTTGCTAATATTGGTATGCTACGTGAATCCACCTGCGAGACAAAAGGGGAGAAACAAAAAAAAACAAACAAACAGAATCAGTCATTGTGACAAGACTGCTGACAGTGAGTTATTGCACGGCTCGCATCACAAAGCTGCGAAACAATTTCACAACTCCCGAAATGATAGAGAAGATAGCGAAAGCCATACATAACCTTGACAGATCTGTGATGACACTCACCGTCCCGTTGGAATTATTTATCCCATTCATGCTAATTTTTGTTACAAATCTAACGGTCGGCGCTGTCTCTGGGTATCTAGGTCCACATTCCACTTTCAGACTGTATATCCTGTTCTCGTAATTGGTCTGAGGAAAGAAAAGAACAGAATGGCTTTGGTTACGGTGTCTAATATGAATAGCGGGCAGTGTGTTCATTCACGAGATTCCCGTGCTTACTCTCGCTGGTCCGATGATCATGCCTGTCCATCGTGTGAGAGTCATGTCTTCGTCATCCTCCAGGCCCCAGCTGACTGTGCCGTCGCCTTCGCCCTTCTGGCCCTCTTCAAGCTCTTCCAACAAGCGAAAATTGCGTGGGACTTTAACTCCTAAAATAACAGAGGAACGAAGAGAATATGAGGATCGATTTAAAGGTGTTTGCATGGCCAAAAAAGACAAAAACTAGCCATTCTTTAATGGGTTGAAGAGATTATGAAACTCTCGGCTGATAACAGGACTTAAAATAATTTGTCTATTGGTCGATGGCATTCGTTTTCTTGGGCTATTTTACTTAGACAAACACAAAATCCCCATTGAATCTTTCAGCTCTTCATCGTGCCATCTGTGAACAGCAAAAACACATCAGCCAACGCAATAAAGTTGCGTCAAAAGAAGCAACCATGTGGCAACCAGAGGCCACATGAAGTCAATGACATTCAGCAACGTCAGCCAATGACAGGCAAAATAACTGCTGGCAAAGTGAAATGTACATTCCCGAGTTACATCAGCAACTTTTTTTTTTTTTAATAAACACTGTCTACCAGCGAGGACGAATGATACTACTCACTGATGTATGACAGTGTGTCAAATAACGTGGAGGGTTACCCAGGCAACTACTGCCTAGAACAAGCCCTAGCAACAGCTACAAAACCACTACAGTGAGACGTCAAGGGACACATTTTTATAACTCATCCAGCTGGATACTATTTAAAAAAATAAATAAATAGTCGCGCATAAGACAAAATTTAAGGTCATTGCCTAAAAAATGTCCTCAGATTTTGAGTCAAAAAGGCAAGAATTTTGAGATATGCGACTCAAAATTTGGAGTTGGATGTCCCCGTTTGTCCTCGCTTTTTCAGGAATGCATTAACTCAGGAGTGACGTTATTCCCAAGTCGAACATCAGAGTTCCGAGGTATCCTGAACAATAACCTGAGCGATAGCGGCGTGGCTGCTCTAAATGACACATGTCCAGAGCCAATCAGCGTCGCCAGGCCTCATCCACTACTTCAGAGTCATTAAACTAAAACTCTCCACAGCATTGGTGCCTTTTGCAGTAACGTATTATCTGACTAATATTAAGGCTTGCTGCATGCATAACTGGATCGTTTATCACACATATCCTCAGGAGGCAGTGATCTTAGGACTAGAAATCGCTAACAGGAGAGCAAACAGTAGTGAGGCTCAATGAAGTCATTGTTTTCTATAAGTTTAGCTTTCACGAGATTTGTTACTAAAGAAAAAACTAAAATATTCATAAAGTATAAACAGATGTGTCCATAACAGCTGGTTTAGAGCTGTAATGATCACCTGGTTTTATGGGAAAGCTGCATTTTGTTATGTAACATTTGTCACCTACTGAAAATCCTACCAGTCTGAATTTGCCTTTTGCTGCTTGGATGCAAATCACTTTTGTTGACAAAACAGTTTTAAAATGCCGATCTGAAAACGATTTTCACTGTATGACAATCTACAGGTCAAAAGATCAATTGCCTGACTGAATATATGGCAAATTAATTGGTACAGCGCACGAAGCTGAAACAATTAGCTGACCGGCAGGAAAATATTCAGCAGCCACCACTCTGATAATCTGCGGTCTGCTTTTTTCCGTTGCTAGTGTTTCATGAAAATTTGACTTCACACTTCGGATCAAAACATGCAATCCATGTACAAGAGTGAAGCAGTTAAATGTGCGTAAAACAGGACAAGCTGATACAAAAAAATAGCTCAGCAGACCGCGGCTCACAGTATGTCACGTTCACCTTCTGTGCCTCGAATTTGATACCTTGATCAGAAGTCACTCGCTGAAGACATGCGATGCCGCGTTAACACTGAAGCTTGAAATATATCGGCGCTTTGACAGCTGTTTGGAAATGGTCACGAGAGCTGAAGCACATGGGCCTATACTGCTGATTTTTAACACCTGATTCAGAGTAAAATCCATCTTATGACCAGCGTCTTAATATCTGGGCCGATGAGAACATCGCTCAAAACTCTTCAACCCAATGTTTGGCTGCTCGGAGAGGAGGGTATTCGTAGGGGGGCTGATAAGTTGGCATAAAACACATAGCCTGACAGGCACTCAGCAGACTGTAAATGATGAACTTCTTAGAGGAGCGGTGGCTGCGCATACGTGAAACTACTGGTATTCATAAGTATGATCCTAAAGACAAACCAGCAGAAAGGGAAGTGAAGGGAGTTATTTTCTTCAAAAAAGAAAAAAAAGAAAAAAAAGACCACATGCCTGGAGCGGAAGGCGAAGAAATGTAATCTTTCATTTCACCTCATGGTCAGACTTCAGAGATAAGTTTTAAAGAAAAAAAAATATCAGCCCTTCATCTGAGACTGCAATGGCTGACTCTTAAAATGTCTCTGCTCCCTAGAAACTGTTGAAAGATTTCAGTCATTGCAGAGACACCGATGTCAACAGGACTGTCTGTAATAGGGCTGTGTGATATGACCAAAATCTCATATCCTGATATAAGACATCTATCATCCCGATAACAATATAAATCACACAAATCTAACATTTTCTGTAAATTCTGTGAATCTCAGGCAGCTCGACTTGCGTGAAGTGTTTCCAGCTGGGCGTCGCGTACCTGGAGTCGAATGTTTTAACCGATGCATGATACTATACATTTTTAGACATAAGTTGTAACGGCCGCCGTTTTCTTTGTGAGTATTTATTACACGGTGTGCTGCGGGGAAAAGCCTGTTCTAACGTCTGAGTCTAAGGTTTATTTTTTAGCACCCGATGGCTCTTTTTCGCTTCTCATCCATAAATACTCTGCATACTCTTTCACGTGATTCAGTTTATTTTGAAAAGTCTCAACAGGATCTTGAGCTTTATTGTGAAAGGTTTATGTGGAAAATAAGTAAGCCACACGCAGGGATTTTACCGTCGTTGTTGCTAAAGACAACGCATAAAAACAGGCGCTTGTCCATCTGTAGTGTGGTTATATTAAATATAAGAGAAAGAAAGAACTTTAAGAAATTAATATAGCCACTACAGTGACCATCAAAACGATGAAAAAATATTGCCGTAAACAGTTTATTTTGCGACACCACGAAACAAACGATAGCATAAAATGAAACGATAGACGTTTTTATATCGTCATCCGATATATATTGTTATATCAAACATCCCTAGTCTGTAATAGCAACATTATAACTGATTGAGAAAATAAATGACAAGTTAATTGACTAATAACGGAGTTGAAGATCGTCAAAAGATGCTCAGAAATTCTAATGTAAGACGAGGAAAAAAGCAAGACTTTACATTACATTTATATTCACTGTGAATGGCTTTTTTTGTGCAATTTGTTTTATTAAACAAAAATTATTTATACCTTTCTGTAAATACTTAGCTAATTACAAAGTTTTAGCTCTGGGAAAGAAATTAAATTCCCAATGGGAAATTTGTTGTTTGCGTTTTCTGGTAATGGTCTGTTTTTCAAATGGAAGATGAGCCACTAAGTGCAAGGTTTTGGTCATAAAACATACTTTGTTTGTTTGCAAAAATTCAGCAATTAAAAATGTAAAATACTGATTTATCAGTCAATATTATCTACATATACACACACCAGGGTAAAGTTTAAGTGAAAGAAAGATTAAGTAATAGAGCACAGGAGCGATCTTGAAATGTCAGCTGTGCTAAAAACAGTCAAGAGGAGCAAAAGAAGAGGCTCGAAACCAGTTACCAGCATTTTTGTCTGTATTGCTAATTAAAGATTATTCATTAACACATAGATACGGACACAAATGCGACTGGTTAATATCAGCAGACTGATTCATCAGCTGGTCTCCACAACAGCACGAGCCGAGTTGGTGACTGTTGGTTGGTGCAAAGGCCACAGAATAAAGGATCGGCTTAGTAATGAGTGTGTTCGCCACATCCATCACTGTCCAAACTGAATGCTAGTTTTGTTGCCCTCACCTGTCTGACAAGTATTATCAGTTGCAGTCACGGTTAAAGGTAGTGCTGCAATTCAAATTAAGAACTCGACTGGAAGACATCTAAACAGCTCCCCACGTCCCCACATGTGTGTCGTTAATGGGGCAACTTAAATCTTTCTCTACTTCGCTCCCTTTTGCCGTTTCGTCTCCGTTATGGTTGCTTAAGATCTGCACAAAAATAAAAGCCGTTTGCTGCGACTTGCTATTATTCATTTGTTTTGTCGTTCAGGGCGTTTATTTTGCAAGTTTGAAAAGCCACGCTTCCTGTTGGAGCGCTGAAGGCAAGCACGGGCCCCGACTACTTGCTGAAACAAAGCGTGCCCACTACAGCGGTTGTAGTTAATCGATCTGGTGCTCGACTATCTTCCCCGCCCTACACCTGCAAATACCCACCTCGTGTAAATACAATACATTTTTTACCTAATGGAAAACGGGTTAAACAAAGGCGTTAAGCGTGCCACAACAATAGCGAGCAGCGTGCTAATGAAAGCAGAGGCGGAACTGCTCCCCACATTAAAACATTTCCGATACCATTATGTGTACTGCCGTGTGTGATGCTTCATGGAGAAGCTATACAAAATTTCTCATAAAGCATGTTTAACTGTTCGGTTATTGTGCTTTTGTTGCTATTTAATCACAAAATACGCGTTTACGACATTCATATGCGATAAGAATATTCCGATCAAGCTAGCTGGACAAAATGGGAGTGAGTGCCGCGCGGTGCTGGAATATTCTAGTCGCTAAGTTAGCTTCACTAGCTAATGCCATCTATGGTTGTTTGCGAAACACATTAACAGAAACCTACAAACCAAATCAAAAATTTATACTGGATTTTTATAGCTAACGTTTGTTTCACATGCACGGTGTCCGTATGGGCCACAGCGAAGACCACCTTAAGCTATTTCAGCTAACTCACGGGGCCAGCTAGTCACTCCTTCGCTATATAGCTAGGGTTAGCCAACACACCAGTTCCGTGACATAGATGGCTCCCGTGAGGCTCACTGCTTCATCGACTGCAGTAAATTACAAATCAAAGCGATTTCATAAACCTCTCTCCTAAGTAAAAAGTCTCAGTGTCGTGACTGAAATAACATCGAGGCCTCGACTTGTGCTGCACATTGCGTCGCTGTATATGTTAGTTTGAAGACACACAAACCTGAGGAGGCCGCCATCTTCTTCAGCCGAGTCCAGAAGCACACAGATGTGTGACATCACGGCGGTTAAAAATCGGGCGAGCAGCATCACACCGGCGGAGAGCGGCATTGCACGCTGCTGACAGGCTGTTCGCACCTGTCCACTCTCACTCTCGTTCCATTCTTTCATGTTTCATATCGTCAAACTAATTTCAGTGTTAGACAAAGGTAAACACAGCAAATAAAAAGTAGTTTTTAAATGATGATTCCATTCATTAAGGTTACAAAGTTACTCAAACCTGCCTGGACTTAATCCTGATTACTGGTTGTGGCACCCTTGGCAGTAAGAACTGCAACCAAGCATTTGTAGATACTGGTAATGAGTCTTTGACATTGCTATGGAGGAATTTTGGCCCACTATTCTTTGCAGAATTGTTTTAATTTAGCCATACTGTAACCTTTTCATGTATAAACAGCCTGTTTAACATCATGCCAAATCTGGACTTGGTCACTCCAAAACCTTCATTCAGATCTTCATCCTGCTGCATAATCCAAGTACACTTGAGCTCCGGGAGACAAACAGATGACTGAACAGTCTCCTCCAGGCTTTTTTAGTAGCGTTGTTTCTGAAGTACCATAGTAGCCCCAGACCATCACACTACCACCACCATGTTTGACTGTTAGTGTGATGTTATTTTCTTTGTTAGTTTGTAACAAAGAAAATGTAACAAAAGCTTCCCAGAAGTTCAGCTTTTGTCTCATCAGTCCGCATAACATTTCCTCAAAGGTCTTGGGAATAGTCACCATGTTTTTTTGGCAAATGTGAGACGAGCCTTTGTGTTCTGTCAGTTATTTGATTGTATCGTCAGAAGACGGCTGCATTTATTTGTTAACTTGCTTCGTGTGGTTCCGATTCTGTGCTCTTACAGTAGGCCTTTAACTTGCTTGGTACCATCCTTGGCCAACTGGGGCTGAGGGGCATTAACGAGTGGAAGTGTTTTTACATTCAGCATATAAAAGAGGGGCACAGCTGGAGTTTGCAAACCAAAGCAGTGGCAGGACTTGATTTAGAGTCATGAGTTAACCTAACTGGTCACAGTCCAAACTCCATGTGTTTGGACTGTGAGAGGAAGCCATGCAGGGATGGGGATCATGGAAACTCCACACAAAGCGGCCCCAGCCAGCCAATGCATTCAAACCCAGGACCCCTTTGTTGTGAGGCAGCAGTGCTAACCACTGCGTCACCATGCTGAAATTAAAGTTAAGACTAAGTCAGTGCAGCTTCTTTTTGATTAGGATTAGAGCCTTAACAACTTCACTAACAGATTTAATATAAATATGTGCAGGCTGTATTAGTTTTCTATCATACCCCCATACTTTGGACATTATGACCGACAAAAACTATCATCTTTTTCTGGTAAATTTCAGCCTGGTTTCAGCTGACAGCTCGGCAGGTTAGGATTTTGCACACGTGACACATCACCGTTCAAAATTAAGCGAGCATCTCCCAAATTGTCGGGCTTTTGACCTTCTTAGACAAAACCTCGTCTGCTGATTTGTAGAGTTCAGTTACATTTAAAACAGGATGAGAAGGGTCGGATATTTCACAAAACAAAAGATTTATTTTATTTTTGAAACTTTAAACACACTTTTGTGGATAATACAGGTGTCCATTCCAGGTCCAGAATTTATGCAGGTTGCACTGTTAGAAGGAAAGAAACAGTTAAGCTATCAAGAGCAGAGATCTGAGAGATTCGAGACACATCTGGCTTAACTGCATCTTTTCAGTGGTCAGGTTATTGGATAATTTAAGCTTACAGATCTGGATTAAAGGTTTTTCTCCCTCCAATATCTTATCCATTTATTTGGCTAATGTCAGACCTGATAAAATTGGACTACAATAAAAATACAATAGCAAAAAACACACTTTTTACATTTATAATCAGGCCAGAGATTAACTGCTAGAGAATGTGCAGCAGATTTGGGAAGCAGATGAAGTGTGGTCACAGATAAGACAAAATGGTGGATGTAGCTGGTCAAGTCACCCACTCTCATCGCTGACTCGGATTGCTGCCATGTAGCTGTAGTTGCTATAGCAACACATCATTCTGGCTCCAGCTGCAGGTGTACAAACTCCGGGGTCTCCGCCATAATCTGAGATAAAGCCACAAAAAAGAGCCGCTTGGCACGTCCGTTTAAGCATGATTTTATACGACAGCAGGCTCTCGCGCTCATGTTTTACCACTTCAAACCCCCCCCCCCCCCCCCTGCTGAGTAGGTCAAACTAACTTTTTTTAAATTCATGGCTCCGATTGCTTCACAGATATTGAGCTAAGCCAGTGTGAGTGAAGGACTGCACCAAAGTGCCAGGGAGCACAAAAGCAACAGTACACTGAACACTGGGACAGAGAGTCTGACTACATTTATTCTAGTTTGGGTCAAGATAAATGAAAAATGGTTGGTTGGTTCTAGTTTTGATGATATGGCACAATGCTACCAAGACCAACAGTTCTTAATTGAAAGCAGAAATGACTATCATACATTTTGACCTTTGGGGAAAAAATGACCTAAAATAGCCACTCTTTCTGAACTAGCCATCTAGTTTTGATTAAATTGGACTCTCCTGAATAATCAAAGTATGAAAGTCAAATTAAAATGAAATTATGATTTTGACCCTTTGACCTCAATTCTGACCTTGGACCTTGACCTTCTGGGAAATGTCTGGGAAACTCAGAAATGCTTGGAGAGTATATTTTTGAAGTTGTTTTAAACCATACTCAATTATTCATGCACCAGTGAAATGCTTTCAACATTTGCATTTCCTCTGCTCGAGCCCTACATTGTTAAATGATAAAACGGGTTTGGTAGTGGAGACCATCATAGACAAGTAGACACATGACGAGACCAGCATGTCTACATGTCATTATTTAATGGTTCACAATAAGTCTCTGTATACTTTTATCACTTGTTACATAATGGAGGAAAACTGCATTACTGTGTAGAGTGGCCACACACTGATCATCAGAACAAGGAAGAGAGATGCCTCAAGTGACTTGTAATGTGGTGTGGTTGTTAATACCGTTTCAAAAACTGCTGGTTACGAGGATTTTCCCACACAGCCATCTGTAGAGTGTACAGAGAACGGTCCAGAAGAGAAAACATGCAGTTCTCTGGGTAAAAATACCTTGTTGATACCAGAGGAGACAGCTTTGAACTAATAGGAAGGCAACAATAACTTACATGATCACTCCTTACAACTGAGGTATGCAGAAGAGCATCTCCAGACCCATGGGCTATAGCAGAAGACCACATCAGGTACAATTAAGAAAGAAATTAAATTGGAAAAACATGTAATAAGTCAGTTTCTGACATGTGACTTGGATGATGGGGTCAGTATCAGTGTAAACACGAAAGCTTGGATCCACCCTGCCTTGTTTCAATCATTAATCACTGGCTCACCTGCACATCAGAAGCATATTTGGCCAGGATACTGGAAACTGGAACAAATCTCAGTCCATTTACTACCAAGATTTACCCAGTAAAGTCAGCAGTAGGCTCTTCCGCATAGATGATACAGCTAGCAAACAACTTAACATAGAGAAACTGGTGAAATATGCAGGTCAGAAGTAAGAAACCTTTAGTGAACATCATTTTATTTATTCTCTATAAACAAATAGTCAACATGAGCTACTCAATCCAAAAGAAAAAACACAAAATAAGTTCAAGCTTGCTTTAACAGTTTCTTGAAGACAAAGTCTGCGATTATAATGTACAAGTTATCCAAAGAGCTTTTTAATCACAGCACAAAACAAGTTAACAAAGAAAATAAGTACTTTCAAATATGAGCTCTTTAAGTCAACACTGGATGCAGTTTTTACACATTCCTATAAAAACTGCAACAGGAAACCAGCGTTTAATGAGTCATTGGGTCCTTCTGAATCACCAATCTGGGGTGCTATAAACATCTAATACACCCAGATATTCAGCACATGCTGGTTCGGTTAAACAAATACGTTTTTTTACAGCACGAGTAAAGAAGTCGACATGGGATAGGATTTAAAATTAAGGACTGTACATAATTGCAGGGTGTGCCTCAAGCAAGGAGACGAACAGTCTTTCCAGTGACTGTCAAGTAATCCTCGTCAGCCAGAGCTCGCAACGCCTCGTCGAACAGCTCCTTAGTAATCGCCTGCAAACGGGGCAAGACAGGAGGAAGCCATTAGAGAGGAAGTGATGCAAAATACTCAGAGAGTGCAAACGTGTCGACGGCTACTCTGGCTGAATTTTGTGATATTTCAGAGGATACGGAGAAATGTTAGAGCTTAGCTTTTGTTCAGTCTAATGAGGAACGAGTGCCATGCTACAGCCATAGCGATCGCCATCTGAAGAGCTGAAATCAAACTGATATTTGAGCTTTGACTTCATGCTGGCTTAATAAAAATAAAGATTTAAAAGACTCACAGTTTCAGACTGTCCTCTGAGGTCATCGAGCAGCTGCTGGTATTTCATGGCTGGCGTCTTCCCTTTGGCCTGGATCAGCTTCTTCAGGGCCTGGGCTACCTCCTCCTTGCGCTTGCGTGCTGTGGCGCTCATGCCTGTAATCAAGCAAAGAACAATGCATTGAAATGCAACTGCAGGACTGAACCTAGAGGTTATTTGCATAATTAATCTGGGGTTAAAAAGTTGTCCTATAAAGAGGCCGGAAAAGCCCAAGTGGCACCTTCACAATGGAGAAAATGGAACTAGTATTTCAAAGCAAGGCCATTGTAAAATGAGCCTGACCCTCATAAAGTGCATCTTTAATTTCTCATGTCAGCACCTTTAGAAATACATTCACTGTCTTCCGTACCTGTTGTCAGAATAGAGATGTCTACAAATCCTGTTCTAGGATCTGTGGCCGACTGTTTCAAGGCCTCTCGGTGCAGCCGCTTGGCCTCCTCCACGTCAATGGTCTCCACTTTCTCGGAGAAGCGTACCTTGGCGTGGGCCTCTGCCAAGCGGATCAGGGACTCCAGCTGTCTGGGGTAGGCGGACACCATCCCACGGCCGCTGCCTATCTTTCTCATGTCAACATAGGCCTGCGGATGAACGTAAACAAGGTCAGCTACATAGAACTCTAAGAATCGACTAAAATGTTTGCTAAAAGGGTTAAATTAAGCCACAGAGTTTCCACAGACCTCAATGAGGGCCTGGCTGGCTTCTTCGCTCAGTCTTGGGTTGATGTACGTTCGCGCGTACGCGATGTAGTCCTTCAGCACGGCCATGTCCAGGAACTCTTCCTCCATCTGCTCCTCGGTCTGGTAGTAGAGAGACACCAGGTGGTGAGCCAGCCTGCGGTCGTAAGCCTCATCCTGGGGATCCAGCATCAGGAAAATGAGGTCGAATCTGACGGCGCAACAAACACAAAGTTACGTTTAGTTTGCAACACAGCAACATGTGGATCGGTGCATCGGGAGTTTCAATGCAGTGATGTTCACCTGGACAGGAGAGTGTGAGGCAGCTGGATGTTCTCGATTGTGGTCTTTTTGGGGTTCCACTGGGATTCCACTGGGTTGGCAGCAGCCAGCACGGCAGTGCGGGCGTTCAGCTGGCAGATGATTCCAGCCTGAGGGCACGAAAACACAAACGCCGTGAGACCGAAAGCTCCTTCCGTTTGCGTACTTCCAAACGATTACGTATTAAATGTGGTGACATATACCTTTGCAATGGAGAGGGTCTGCTGCTCCATGACCTCGTGCAGCACGGAGCGCGTGTTGTCGCTCATCTTGTCGAACTCGTCGATGCAGCAGATGCCGTTGTCGCTCAGGACCAGCGCGCCGGTCTGCAGCACCAGCTGCCTGGTCTCTGGGTCCTTCATCACATAGGCGGTCAGACCCACAGCGCTGGAGCCCTTTCCTGACGTGTACTGGCCGCGGGGCACCAGGTTGTAGACGTACTGCAGCAGCTGGGACTTGCTGGTGCCGGGGTCTCCGCAAAGCAGGATGTTCACCTCGGCACGGAAGTTCCCGCGGCCGGTCTGACTGAAGTCCTTTCGAGTGCCCCCAAACAGCTGGAGCAAGATGCCCTGGTACCAGGAGACGGAGAAAGAGACACAATCGAATCACAACTTTAATCTAAATTCATCTTCAACCAAAACTTTTATTAGGGCATTTCTGCATTTCACCTCTGCTTAAAATGTTCTTTTTTTAAAAGCTGCAGCAGAGTGACCGATATGCAGGAAAGAGGGCGTGGCTGTTGTGGGCCTTTTTGGCTATGTGATAGCCAAGTGTTTCCACCTTAACAAGTAGCCTTTGGTCTTACCTTTTTGATGTCTTCATGTTCGTAGATGCTCGGTGCAAGGGCAGAGGAGAGGCGTTCGTAGACGTCCGGCTTGGCTGCGAGCTCCTTCAGGGTCTGCACGCGGTCTTCGGTGAAGAGCTTCTGCTCGGCCTCTTCGTCCAAACCGTGCAGGCGCTTTTCGTCTGTCTTGCGGAAGTGGATGGCATCTATGTGAGTCTTGTAAACCGACTTCACGTTGCTCTGGCGTGGGTTAACGCGCATTGGGACGGCTCTGTAGATACCTGCACAGATGACAAAGGCTGTTAGTGATCCGACCACAACGTGACCTTCAACGACCACCTTGCAAATTTTTTTTTTTAAAAATGCTTTAATTTCATGCCAAACACTTTAAATCCACCTGATGACTTTCTGCAGCCAGGAGCTGCCCCCTGCTGGTCATTAGAAATATTGCAGCTCAGCTCTTGCTTCCATTTTCAGCCCCATCTTTTACTCTTCATACAGGTCAACATGAAATTAATATTATCAAGATATTAAAGAAATCTCACCAGTGATGTTCACCCTGTCTCCTGGCTGCACTTTGTCAACTAGATCGTTGTGAGCGTAAACGATAGTCGTGTGAGGCGTCTGACCGGCCGGCATGTCTTCGGGAGATTCCTGAATTTTTATCTGTTGCGAAAGGAAGAACGGTAAACAAACAGTCGCCATGACCTCCGCAGCAACACATCGGCGATTACCATCCGTGTATTCTGAGATAAGGTGTCGCTGACTATGAGCAAACTCTCACCATCTGTTTGTCTGAGAAGACAGAGCGATTGTGAATCAACGCCAGGCTGTGGGTGGTGTTGCAGTGGCGACACACAGCCGGCTCGGCGATGCGCCCGCGATCCACCTCCACGCGGGTGCTGTAGGCGCACACCTGGCACTGGAAGAACGCCTCCTGCATCTCAGGGATGAGCTGCGAGGTGCGGATCACCATGCCGCTGATGGTGATCAGCTGATCGATGTCTGTGGAAGAAACACAGAAGTTGACACCTCACTGTTTACAAAAAACAGAAGACAACATGGGTCCCGTAACACGTGTGACGTCAGTTCAAACCTTCTGGGTTCAGGCTCCTCATGCTTTTGGTTTTCACGGCGTTGTAGGGGCGTACTTGAATCTGATACTCAAGGAAAGAGTCGGGGAAACGCTCGAAGAAAAGCTCGTTGACCGCCATGTCAAAAGTTGGGATGACTTCCTGAAAACGACATAGTTAAGTCCATTAATACGCAGCCAAATTCCACAGAATTTCTTCCACGGAAACAGGGAACGATTTAATCTTTAACAGAGTGCAGATGCCAGTGGTCCTGTGGATAAAGTGACTAATAATATTATAGATGGATATAACAATAAAAATGTAAATAAACCCCTCATAGAACAAAAAGTAAAATTTGCTTCTGTATTTGTCTTTGGATTCATTCACCTATCCATTTGTTTTCTATATAACCTTGTTTGCGTCACATTACACATCACTTCTCCCTTTGCATTTGCATCCACTTATTTTAGTTTTATTTATTCAAGACATCACCGTATGGCATTACTTCATTATAAAAATCAGAAGGCCGCCATTTCACTCATCAGGGGCTCAAGGTTTCATCCTCTGTTTAATCCGTACTCACGAATACACCTAATGACGTAATAAAAACAACAGCAATGAAAAAAAATAAACAAATGATGGCAGATGAAGCGAGCTTTACCTGTGGGTAGCAGGTGAGCTGTCTGTAAAGTTCTGCATCAAAGGACTGCACGTGGCGGCAGTTCACGTTCATCACAGGATCGCCGACGACGCTGATCTGTGGGACGAGAGGAGAAACATTGATATTACGTCTTTGAATGCAATCCCGCGCAACCGCCTCCTCCTGTATTGTCTCATTTCTTGGCTGTTGTTCATCATTCAGAAACACCACCGTGCAGTGCGAGTCTGACTTAAAAACATTTGGAGCAGCAAACAATAAAAATTGCACCTCCTCCAGCTTCTGCATGTATAACGGCTCGTTCAGGTCCAGACCAGCGTTCTCATCTTCAGTGGAGGTCGGGTCAACAAACCTCTGGAGAAACCTCTGGAAGCAGCGAAACGCAAAGCATGCCGATGTTAACTCATGGACTCCCTACAGGACATTTATTATGGGATCTAGCTGACTCGGCTTCATACCTGAAACTTTTCCTTGCAGGTGCCGACATTCACATCAGTCCCCCAGATCACCAGCCTCTGCCCGGCGTTCGACTCGCTGGCCACGGCGCCATCTGCGCTCGGCTGAGAGAAGATAGCGAATAGTTAACTTCTGAGGGTTCAGGCTTCATGTGAGCTCAATACATGACAAACACAAGGTTACTGACCGGCTCAGAGTGAAGATCAACTTGGGGAGCCTTCCTGACTGATCCCAGATCAGGACGCTGCCTGGCTGGTGTGCCCCGCACTCCGCTCCGTGGGGTTCCCTCAATCCTGGAGCTGGGAGTCCCGTACATCAAGGGGGAGCTCATGTCCACCTCGTTAGGAGGCACTGTTAAAAGGAGGCAGATTTATAAAACAATTTAAGAATCCAAACTTGAGTCCACAAGACCACAACAACTCAAACATGTCATACCTGAAGGTCGGGGGCTGGAGAGCAGAGACGTGTCCTGGGGTGCTGCAGGACTGAGAATGTCCGTGGCTGGGGAGGTGGGCATCGGCATCAGGTCCCCGGTGGAGGAGTCCTGACCTCTGCGCCGCTGAGAGGGAGGCGAGGTGGGGTCCTCACTGCTGGCTAAAATCGCACAGACACGAAGAAAAGTAGGCAACGGTCATCATACAATCACAGGAGGTCCATATGCAAAAGGATGGAGCAGGTGGGGAACTTACGTGTAGGTGGATTGGTGTTCCTTCCACGCTTACGGCCACCAGGGGTTGAAGCTGGAGAAGACATTGCTGCTGGGAAATCAACAAAAGGTGACACTCAGTAACGGAAATGTAATAACACTTACATACTGTCGCTCTGGCTGTAGGACATCACTGATGGCTTCAAGTTTGACTGAGCATTTAGAAAACTGACATTCACATATGTGGCTGGCTGAAAAACTTTAACTATTTCCTTTTTGTTTTATTAGATCTTTTTTCAGTTTTGTGGAGAAAATGACATGAGATGGATATAAACTGAGCAGCCTGCCTTTCGCTGCCTCGTTAACAGCCCGATTACATTTACATGCAATGAGGTAATATTTGATGTAGCACAAATAACCTTGTGTAACAATTAGTCCAAGGTTGGGGCATGAAACAAACCAACTGTTTTTCCTTACATTTGGTACTTGGATCTATGTTATGAATGCGTGCTTGAATCGCTTCCAGATATCAGTCAAACAGCACGAAAAGTTCACTTAACTATACAAACAACACTTCCGGCGCGCTGATGTGCTACACTGCGTGTCTTTTTTAGATGTTTTGAAGTGTCTTATTTTCACTAAAGCACTAACTGCATTAAACCCTCGACCTCCATTTGACATGTGGCTGCAGAGCACACAATAAGCTGATCCTCGACTGCGACGATTTAACATTAAACGTCAGCGTAAAACAACAAAACACCTTCGTGCACGTTTAAGTCAACCTGATTAACGTGTCACGCTTTCACGAAACCACCAAAACTACAGATGTAATAAGCTAAAAAATATCATTATATACGTCTCTTCTTACCTCTTCTTGTGTATACGTCCGAGCGGAGAAGATGTGGCGCGAAACTGCGGGTGACGTTATTTTCGCGGGGAACTTTGGGCCAATGAGAGGCTGGGATTGACTTTCTTTTCTTTCCGGTCGATCCCTTCACCGAAAAAGGGGGGTTCTTGTTCAGCGTTTACTTATCCGGCTTCAGTTTAGCATCTTGTAGACTCAATAAACAAACAGATTAAATAGGAAATAAATAAATAAATTTACTTTTAATTTTTGATATGTCAAATACGATCTGCGTTTCCTGTGCGCTCATGTGCTCCATCAAACCCTCAATCGATTTGGTTTGGCCCAGCAGTAAGAGACTTTTTTTTTTGCCCCTGCCCTAATCTTTATTGTAACGATGCAAACGACACGCAAGTGTGAAACCGCCTCCCAAATACTAAATGACAGCAAATCCGTGACAGGCTACGGATGTAAAGATGTAACATTTGAATTAATACAACAGCAGAAGCTAACCGGGAAGTACTATTCACCCTCTTTTCCTACTCTACATGTAGGATGTATGTTCACCCGGTTATGTTACAGCGGTGGTTGTAGTGGTTTCACTACAGGTAGAGGTACTCATGTATGCCAGTGGGTGAGAAGAAACAGCTCTCAGTATGATGAGGTCCAGCGCATCCCATATTTCTGTGTTCACAGTAATGCACAGAAGTTTGTGTACACTCATTGTGGCCATGACTGTCATGATGATTTGGGGGTTTTATTGATTTCTTTAACTGATTTTTTTCCCCGTGTGTTGAATGATTGTACAGCACAACTCTTTAATGGCTCCACATGCAATCACTTAAATCTTTTTATAACTGGTGCTGAAGGTTCTGCAGTGTCTTTTGACTCAACAAGGAAAGGGCGTATTAATTTCCCATTGTCGATTATGATCGACTATAAGTAGTTCATCTCTCCCAGCATTAAATTGATTTATTTAACAGCACTCATTGGATTGACCAATACTCAGAACAATAGGAAAGTCCAAGGAACTCAGTGAAAATCCAAGAATGAGATTTGCAGATTTCCACAAGTTGTGAAGGCTTATTGGAGCCATTTCCAAACAACTGCAGATTCCAGGGTCATCAGTTCAAACTATTGTAAATAAGTATGTGTTATTCAGATGTGTCAGTTCACCAAGGTCTAGAAGAAAACCCTTAATTGTCACCCCCAGATTACAGGAAATTGGTTAAGATTTTCAGGAACAACCCAGAAACCACTAAACGTCAAGCCTGCCAGCATTACTGCCCACAGTGAAGAGATTTTTACATCAGCATCAGAGACAATGCTGACCAACAGAGAATCATTGATGGCTACCAAAAGCATCTGGGTGAGATGCAACTTGACATTTGACCAAATATTAGTAGGGCTGTATAGTATATCTGAGTCTGTATATATACATTGGACCCTGGAAAATGAACAACTCAGAAATCATTAAAAAACTCAAATTCACCATGACATCAATGCCCATGATGAGCATGTGCAAACTTCTGACCACAGTTGAGACTCGTGGATGTAGAGAAGGAGGAAATGCAGAGGTTCGGCGTGACAGAGGAAGATGCTAGGGACAGGGGGAGATGGAGGCTGATGATTCACCGTGGTGACCCCTAAAGGGAGCAGCAAAAAAAAGAGAAGCCTAAAAATAATTTGAATAATTTTACATGAGTTTAATACATTAAGTCATGTCATATAAAACCAACGACTACAAAGCATCTGCACTTTTTGAGCTGGTTAAGCAAGTTTATGGCTTTGATCATATTAGCACTCTCACCTGTATCCTCTCCATGAAGCACAGATTCAGATGCATTCACGTAGCTTTGATCTGCTTCACCCACAGTGAAACAGGTGGTGTACTCTGCACTGAATCAGCTCCACCCTGACCAAGGAGAGGCAGAACTCCATTCTTCAGAGACATGCCCCACCCTCTGGTTTGCACAACATGCAGCAAAATAACGACCCCAGAAACACCTCAAACTCTACGAGAAGTACTTGCACACTAAAGTGTAAAGTTGAGGATTTTGCTCCACAATCACCTGAACAAAACAAAGTTTCACTCACAATTTCAGAGCTTTGAACCCCACTCTTCCCCCTTTCAAAAGAATCCTGAACAGAGATATTTGAAAAGTAAGAGGACCAAATGTTTGTCCAACTTCAAGAATGACTTTGCCACCTACAATACTATGTAAACCTCTCAAGTCATCTCTTTTTTTCCCCTCCAAGGATCCAAACATGTGGTCTGGAGCAGCATTTCTCCAGGCTTTCTGGAAGTCAGCGAAGGTTTTTCTTTGTATTTGGGCTACTTTTTCACTTATTCTCAGTAATCCCAGGTTTGAGGTTCACCTCATTTTGAGTCAAGTTATCGTACATCATGACCACAGTTTGCTCATTGGAGATGCCATTCCTGTGGACAGTCTGGTAGGGATGGTAAGCACTGGTCGGCGCCTGTAGTTGTACCAGCTGTTTGAGTTGGCCACTGCTTTGCGGTGCCTTCCTCCTGGGTGGGAAACCCATTAACAAGCCCAAAAGTAAGACAGAGCAGAATAGGACAGACCAACACATCTCCTTGCCTTCTGTGGTATTCGTTTTCTAAAACAACACAGGTGGCTCTGGCTCAGGTGGTAGAATGGGTCATTTACCTCTCGGAAGGCTGGTAAATCAATCCCTGCCTTCTCCATCCTGCAGATACTGAACCTCAAGCTGCCCCCAACAACATTCACATTTTCCAACATTCACAAACACACTCACACTGGGTGTGTTTGTGAATGTTGGAAAGTGCTCATGTATAGATAAAAGGGCTGTATGAATGTGGGTGTGGTTGGGTGAATGCGAGTTGCAATTGAAAATGTTTTGATCGCTCAACTGAGTAGGAAGGTGCTATAAAACTACCACCCCATTTATCATTTAAGTCCAGTCTTTGTACCTGAACATTTTCAGAGGAATGCTTTTTGTTTGTTTGTCTGTTAAGCGTCTTCACACTGATCTATGAATCATTCATGCGTGGAAAAAAAACCCTAATTCAAGAGATGAATGAGTGTCGTGCCTACATATAACAGACAACTTAGTAAAGATTACATTTTCATTTGTATCTTTAAGCACTTTGTTAAAAGTAGCTTGTCTAATTTCTTCCCATTTGTTTGAATTAATCTATGAAAAATAACATAGCTTGACAATGTGATTCATAAAGAACTATAAGCTGAAAGCCCTGCGGTGTGCAATGCGTCCTTCAAAAAATCTGAGGAAACTGGATGAGTGGAGGACAAAAGAAGAAATGGAAGGCCTAAGGAATATATATATCAGGTGAAGAGTTTCTCAAAGTTAAGTCCTGAAATAGAGAAAAAGACCTAACACAGGACCTGAGAGATCCAGCTCTTCAGTTGATCCATCTACTGTTCACTGATGGCTCGTCAGAAGCTTTCTCAGAAGCCATTCTTGAGGAAGGGAAACGGGGAGAAAAGGCTGAGGTATGCCAAAATACACAAGAACTGGACTGAAAATCAGAGGCGACGGGTTGTTCAAGTAGATGCAGCAAATATTAGCAAATATTAAAGATTTGTTTCAAATCATCAGTAGAGGTCAGCAGAGAGCTACAAGACTGAGTCTCTGCAGTTATCTGTAAAACACAGTGGAGGCTCTTTCAGTCAGTGGTGTTGGAAATCTTGTGAAAAGTGACAGAATTATCAACGTAGAAAATTTCTGTCAGATTTTGATCCACCATACAACAACATCTGGCAAGCACCTGATTAGCAACGGCTTGATTTTCATCATTACCCTAATGATCCCAAACACACTCCCAATGCAGTAAAAACATAGCTCACAGACAAACACACAAGGAAACACTATCAGTCATGGACTGGCCTTCCCAGAACCTGGACCTCAACATCATTGAAGCAGTGTGGGATCATCTCAACAGAGGACAGAACAGAAGTCAGCCAACATCCAAAGAAGAGCTTTGAATGTCCTCCAGGAAGCCTGGAGAACTATACCCGAAAGCCAACCAAGAGAGTTCAGCTGTGTTGAGGAATAAAGGTGGTGATACTAAATGTCGACTTTCAAGCCTGTTAGAATTGTACAAACTTTGTTTTTTCTTATATGCTGTATTCCATTTATGCTTGCACGTTTCTGTAAAGTACCACAAGTGTGATTTCCCATTTTCCTAGCAAACTATGAAGAAGTGAGGAGAGACTCAATACTTTTTCACAATTCCTGTTAAATCCAGAATCTAATTTAAAATCCCTCTCCTCACATACATCCTCTTTAAGAATCAGAGCCCATCTTATCTTAGAGATCTCATGGTACTGAATCACCAATAGAGCTCTTTGTTCTCACGCTGCTGGCTCACTTGTTCCTAGGATATTCAAAAGTAGAATGGGAGGCAGAGCCTTCCGGTTTCAGGCCCCTCTTCTATGGAAGAGGGGCCAAAATCCCAGTTTGGATTTGGCCTCTCTGCTTTTAAGATTAGGCTTACAAATTTTCTTTGATAAAGCATATAGTTAGGGCTGGATCAAGTGATCCCGAATCCTCCCTTAGTTATGTTGTAATGGGTTTAGACCACTGGGAGCTTCCCATAATGCACTGAATATTCCTTCGTCACTCACCTTTTTCACTCACTATGTGTTTACACACTACTCTGCATTTACTCATTAGTTATTATCAATCTCTGTCACTCTTCTACAGCATATCTTTTATCCTGTCTCCCTGCCGTTAAAAGGGAGTTTTTCCTTCCCACTGTTGCCAAGTGCTTGCTCATCAGATTACTTGTGTATTATTATGGGTTCTTTATCTTACAATATAAAGCACCATGAAAGCACTGTTTCTGGGACTAATAAGAGTGTGTGAGGGTGACAATAAGTGTTACTTAAAATATCTGCAGGTGCAAACGGTGACCAGCGTGTGGCACTGTTTCCATTTCAGAAAGGCCAATGAAAGAGGACAAATACTGCAAACTTCCGAAGCGAAAAACATTGGAACAATTCCCAGAAGTATCGCAGTAGATATTTGATTTATGGATAATATTCAAAATATATCTATATATGTAGAGACAGTTGAAAAAAAAAAAGCTTTAAAAGTTTCGGCACATCTAATTCGAGGCTTTCTCGTTCACTATAAGAGCTGAATGAGTGCTTTACAATGTAAAACTATTTGAAGCATGTTTAGCTCCAAACCAGCGCTGACTCTGAGAGCTGCTGGGAACTGGTTTGTGTCAGAAAGTTGACTCAACTTTTGAAAAGTGATTAGAGACGTGTGCTCCCCCTTGTAGTTTCAAATAATTGTTACATGAGTTGCCACACATCTTTATGATGTAACAGCATATAACTACTGCCACTGCAGATTGTGAATGAATGTCTGTAGGATAAATGGGTGTAAGGAAGGCAGCCTGTGGCCTTCGGTTTCTGCTGGTTTCCCCTCCTCTATAACACCTTTTGTTAACTTGATCCCAGAATCGAAACTTAATCGCAAATTAGAAATGACGTGATATAAAAACTGAACTATGAATCTGAACTATTATGAAAGTCTATTTAAAGCTAACTAGAGAAAAATAGGACTGTAAGATTGTTTGTTTCAGTGAAATTTCTCCCACTTTTACACTGTTATTACCTATTATTAAACTACCCAACATTATAAATAGTAGCTAAACTGAGCTTTACTATAAAAATAAAGCATCGATTAAGAATCCAATCATACATGATATTAATATTGATATTATGTATTGTTACTTTCATTAAATACTTTAATTACAGTGTCCGGGTACTTGCAGTATGTTTTAACATGCTATGGAGTATTTTTCTTGCTTCTTATACTTCAGTAATATTCTGAGCACTTCCTGCGCCACTTTTTATCTCTGCTGTGAAATGAGTGCTGGTCCCAAACAGCCAGAGCCGAGCCTTCACTATGTAAACAACTCTGCACCATTCATACATCATAGTAAGAAGTGGGTGGCACGAGCAGCACGCCCCTCGCTCCTCAAATGGGAAGTTACGGTGCACCACGTGACAGCCTTCTGGACTTGACTGGCTCGTGAAAGGGCGGCGTGTGTGACGTCAACTGGTGCAGACGATACAAAACACTGCGCGAAAGTAGAGCCGCTTCAGAGAAGTGACAAGAGGTGTGTTAGGGTTGAAAGGGACGGGAGCCTGACAGTCAGCACCCAGGGATAAAAAGCCAAAAAGTTTTTTAATATCGCAAAAAGGGAGAAAAGCGCCTGCGCAGAAAGAGAAGCCGCAGCAGGATTATCGCGCTGCAGAGCTGTCACACCTGAGGGGTATCTCTATAAGAAAAAAGTTTATTTTCTCTCTAAAACCCACGTGGGACAAGTCAGCAGGGTTCATGTGTGACATATACAGCCTGGACTCGCACTGCGTGTCTCCACAATGCAACATGAGCTGGTCCATGGAGCCTGCTAACTTCTACGACAGCACCAAGCTGGGGGGTCCGCAGCAGGGGGTCTGCAAGCCGGGCAACAGGAGTGACGGCCCGGCGGAGGACGGCACCATGGTGGAGCTGAGCACCACCCCCGCCATGTACGACGACGAAAGCGCCATCGACTTCAGCCAGTACATCGAGTCCATGACAACCGTGCCAAACTTGGAGCTGTGCAACGATGAGCTCTTCCTCGACCTGTTCAACACCGTCAAGCAGGAGAAGGCGGATTTCCACAACATGCAAAGCTCCGGTCTGCCCGGTGGCATGCAGCAGCTGTCAAACGCCTACACAGCAGAGAGGAAGACGGACGGCGCGCTGGGGAAGAGCGCCTTCAGCGCACCCATCAAGCAAGAGTCCGATTGGAGTGACAGCGACATGTCTTCATCCCTGCCTTCCCAGATCGAGACCTGCGCGCAGACCTCCGTCAGCCTCCCCACGGGGCAACCGACCCCGCCGACCACCCCGGAGCCAGTCTCCGCCGTCAGCTCGGCCAAATCCTCGCCGCGTAAGCTGGGCAGGGAAAGGGGGAAGAAGGCGGTGGACAGGTTCAGCTTGGAGTACCGACAGAGGCGAGAGAGGAATAACATTGCAGTGAGGAAAAGCAGGGACAAAGCCAAAAGGCGCAACATGGAGATGCAGCAGAAGCTGATTGAACTGAGCGCCGAGAACGACAGGCTTCACAAAACCATCGAGCAGCTAACTAGAGAACTCACCGGCCTCAGAGAGTTCTTCAAGCAGATGCCCAGCTCCAGCTTTGCGGGCTCCACGAGTGCAGAGAGCCGGTGACAAATTCTCGAACTGCTTTGAACTGAACTTTCAAGAGACATACCTCAACAGACACTTGTTTTTTGTTTTTCTTACCATCTGTACCAGATGTATTAAGCTTACCATAATGGCACTGGAAAATATGATGCTGCCATATTTTTGTGGGATTTTTCCCCTGTATTAAATTATTTTACCACTGCATTTATGTGTTGTTATACCTGATATGGTACCTTTTTTTTATAATTCCAAACTTTCTATAAGAGCCAGAGCATGATCTTTTATATAGTTTGTATGAAACCTTGAAAAGTTTGTTTTTGTTATCTGTAATAAAAACATTGCTGGAAAAATTGCAGAACTGCCTGGTCTGTGGGTAATCTTTGTGTGTCATGATTTATGCTTGAGGAAACTGACACAAGAAGTGCAACAGGAAACAGAAAGTAAGGTCAGCAAAAATGAGCCTTTTATTGACACAAAGCGAGTTAATCTTAAACACAGAAAGGATGAAAAAGTTAAAAAAAAGACAACATTTAAACCCAGAAATCTGAAGTTAATGAACCCACGTGGGCTCCTTTTGACAGCCTGCATGCCACTGCTCTACCCTTGGGCTGTCAACCCCTGGCTGGTTAGATCACATATCATTAACACAAACAGGACCTTGTCTCTTCACAGCCTGTTCCCTTCAGCAGAGCCTCAAGCTGTCAGGGGGAGGCCTTCAGAGGGAGGGAGGAGGATAAACTGGCTCGGACCGAGGCCCAGCGTGCAGATCCTTGGAGCCAGCTGAAGCCTGAGGATTGATCTCATTAGTTCCTTGCCCTGACAGCCTCAGAGGCAGATTTCTTCCAGGCCCATCCACAGGGCAGGCTTCCTAGTGATGACTCGGACATAAACGGGGATGGGGCCCACCTCTTTTCCCAACACGGCCTCCACATCGTATCCTGGGAACTGAAACAGCGAGGTTAAATCACTTGGCAGTGTTAGAGCGTTCAGAAAGCAATCAACACTTAAAATAGCTCCCTCCTATATCTCCCATACATAAAAAAAAAAAGTTTGACAGTAATATGCAAGCATCCTTAAGCCCCCTGACCTCTGCACTCTGGCTCAGCAGTAATTCTAGTGATCTAAGTCTGAAAGCGCACATTGCATTTGTATGTTAAAAATAGCTCCAACAGCACCAGTGGGTTCTTGAGGTTAGTAAAAGCCAAAAAATGATAATCAGGCCGTGAAAAAGAGTGTGTCAATATTTTGGAAACCAATTCCTTCAAACATATCAATGAACAGCACGTTTTTTGTTTTGTTTTTTTCACCTCAGCAGAGAAAACTTAATGCTGACTCATGACATATTGACAAAAGATCAATGCGCTCTTCAGATGAGCTCAGAGTTATGTAACAGCTTGATAAGCACACCTACCTCACCCCCTTCCACCTCTGCGGCATTCAGGATGGTCATGATCGTCCTCTGCTGCAGCTGATTTTTAAAAAAAAAAAAGAAGACGTGGACACAGTAATGACTTTTTAATCATCACCTCAGTGCAGTAAATCCAAAACCAATGCTGCACCAGGGAACTGTGCCCTCCGCTTAGTGACAGCTCTCAAGGGTTAATGTATCAGCCGTTCGATAAGAACAACTCTGATAACTTTATCAGTTTGGCTTGCTTAGCTTTCTGATTGCAAAGTCACACACCAGCCTTTCCACAATAAAATATCTTTATGCAGATGTGCTCAGCCTTTAACTGTGCAGAATGTGGTTTTTATCTTTATGAGTCTTGCTGTAAAAGAAGACCAAGGCAGCGCGGGATGATCCACTGTCCTCAAGGATGGACACCTGATCTATTTTAAATTCTGTTATTTAATTTTTTTTTTTTTAAAGTGTTGCTTAAATCAACAGCTCAGCACCTAAAACATCCATTCATTTATCTTCTTATCGCTGTCACACCTGTGTAGTCAATATGAGGCTAGGCTAGATTAACTTTTCACTTGTTTGTGCAGTGCAAATAGCTACCTGTCTCTGTCCAAAGGACCTTTCTGATTATATTTTGTGCACGTGTAGCTCAGTTTTTCTGTACTTTGAAGGTCCAGCTAAAGTTGGGCATTGCAAAGTAGCTTGGGCTACAAATGCTGCGGTTTGTGGCATGGTTCAGGAGACTAATTAAGACTTTATATCTGATGATCTGCTGTTCAGAGAATAAGAGAAGTCACTACGTGTGTCATTACGCAGACTTGGACAAAAAGTGACACCAATTTTCACATTAAAAAAAGTGTTTCTGCGATAAGTGGTCATAAATGTTTCTAATTTCTAATCTGGCAATCGGATGAGGAAGTGCTTTCAGTATCAGATTTAATATGACTGCTGTTGTAGCTCTGTTGCTTTCATAGCATTAAAGAACATAACAGACAAAAAGTTGAGGAAGTGGCCGTCTTATGGTGGGCAACAACAACTGCTGACTGCTACAGAGGGACTTTTCTGTTGGGGGACTGAATTTCTCCTTTTTGAAAGACCTCATATTACAGATATTGACCAGAAAGTTACTGTCCCAACCCAGAAGAACCGTAGCACATCATTCCCTGTAAAATACTGAACTGTCTTTTCAAATCTCAGGTTTGTGTGGACTGAACAGACCAGATAATCTGTCTAAATCAGTGGCCTGGTAGGTGGATTCACTTACGACTCAACCTCCTTGCAACTAGTTAAAACTCATAGTTGCCTGGCGACTGCATTAAATTTTTTTTCCTGTTGGAGACCGATTTCAAGTGGTGCAGCCAACTACTCCTTGGCCATTGCATGCAATTCATTTGTGGTAATACGATCATTAACTGTGATAAACAACTGAAAGATGCAAATCCGTTGATGTCTACGTACACAGAAATTCACATAACTACTTAAAACTAATACAAAATATTTACAAATAACTGACTGTAAAATGACATGAGTGCTTGTTAACCTGCTATAAAATAAGACAACCAGAGTACAACCAGTTGGCAGCCAGCTGAGTCAAGTCCCCAACTGCAAAGAAGATGAGTTGCAGACAAACTGTGTTCATTGATGTGCACCAACTCAAATTTATTGCAACATGCTGGCAGTCAGTGTTTATAAATTAGCAATTATTAGCAAACCTTCGCCAATCTGTGTAGGAGTGACTGCAGTCAGTGCGAGTCAAAATTGTGATTGTTTTGAGACAGGTTGCCTCCCACCAGGCGATCTGTGCAATCGCCTTGCAGTCGAAAGGTTGCTGGTATTGCAATATGCATTGGTGAGCTTAACTGGTTGTATTCTCGTTATATCTTTTTATGGCAGGGTTACCACGCACCTTTATTATTTTGCAGTTGGTTATGAGCTTCTGGCTGAAATCTGAATCGAAGCATTTGAGGTTAATCACCATATTACCACAAAGAAAGTGCACGCAGTGGCCAACTTGATCATATTCAGTTGCAAACTCACATCAGACTGAATTGGTCTTATTGTTGCTTTATCACCATCTTGAAGAACAAAAGCTGCTTTGAAGAAGAAGGCAACTGACTGTGAGTGCTTGCACACCTATCACTCTTTTCCCTTGTGTGACTGTAGCATTAGTTCAGAGCCAGGCTGATGCTAAGCTAACTGTCTTCAGGTTGTTCTGTCATGCACGAGTGGTAGTGATCTTCTTATCGAACGGGGCAAAGAAGTACAGTGCTTAACAAATTCATTAGACCACCTGTCACAAAAACAAGAAAACGCCAATGTTTTTAGAAATGTTACGGCCCTAGCAGGGCCTCTCTCTCTCCTGAGGGTGCCTGTGTGGGCGTGTCCCACTACCTCCTGCCTGAGGTGCCACCTTTCCCTCCTGTACAGCTGACTCCCATCAGCAATTAAGGGTATTTAAGCCCAGAGCAGGGTGAGCTCTGGGCCAGAGTGCCATTTTGTGTGGGTACAGCTAGTGAGCTGAGTGTTTGCGGTAGTTTCCAGCTAGTGAGCTGTGTTGTCCAGCTAGTGAGCTGTGTTGTCCAGCTAGTGAGCTGTGTAGTGTGTTGTCCAGCTAGTGAGCTGTGTAGTGTGTTGTCCAGCTAGTGAGCTGTGTAGTGTGGTTTCCAGCTAGTGAGCTGCGCTTTCCTTTTGACTTTTTGCTTTATTTGACCAACGCCTGTGTTTTGTTGGTGTTTTATGGTGATAACGGCTTGTCCGTCTCTTTTAGTTGACTTACTTCAATAAAACTGTTTTATTTAAACTGTTTCGCCTCCTTGACTCCTTTTTCTGGCCCGGTCACTTTTGTTACTTCCCCCTCACCGCCTAGACCCCCCCCAGGGGAACGTAACAAGAAATCTGTCAGAAACTCTGAGCCGGCACAGTGGACTTCTCTGAGAAGTCGAAAAATTCATCAGGGTGTGTTGATTAACCATCACAGAAACATAAAATGTGAAGAAGTAATAAACAATATATTTTTTAAATATTACACTATTCTTTTAAGTACAGCTCTGAAACACTTGGATTTCTTAAAGCCTGCGATGCTGTTCTCACCTTCACCTTCATGGTGCAGTTACTTAATAAAGAAGAAGTCAGGAAGACTTCCAGCTGAGTCTTTGTGTGCGGCTTATCCACGGCAGACTTACAAGAAACACAGTGGAACTTCTGACTGCAGAAGAACACAAATATGATGTGATACATCTGCCAGGATGACAAACATGAAGCTAGTTTGCTTAATTGTGAGGACCTACGGCCTTTCAGCTGAAAGCTCTAAGTTGTCACTTCCACAAAGATTACAGGCAGGCCACGAGTACGCCGTGCTCTCATCCACACCGACAACCACGCCTGCAGACAGAAACAAAACCATTAGAAATGACAGGGGGGGACATTCATGCATGCTGCACAGCTCTGCAAGACTTTAGTTTCTGTTTTTAACCGGTTCTTTTTCATTTCTTGATATTTTTAGCCAAAGGAACAGTGATAAATGTTCGACGCACAAGTTTGAAAATGTGTGCATGCTGGTGACAGGGTGTAAGCGATAAACACATCCCTTTCAATTTTTATCTGAGATTGTCATGATAAATGCAGCAAAGACGCACTCCCTGCCTAAACATCATCACACTTGACAACCACAGTTGCAGCCCCACGACTTTGTATCCTTACACAGGATACTAAATTCAAACCTGATAATAACTTCTTGTACTTTCCATTTTGGGCCTTTTTTTTCCACTGGTGATTTCCAGAAGGTGTGAGTGCAAGACACAAGCTTGTTTTATTTTCATTCAGCCATCTGACCAAACATGTAGAGCAACAGAGGCCAGAACACAGTGTGATTTTCGCCCTCCATGCTGACATGAAATCAGCAGATGTAGATTATTATCTGCTTGAAGCAGCTCTATAATACACCACATTTACATAATTGGAGAAAAACAAACCAAGAAAGCTTCAAAGCAAGGATGTTTAACCAAAGTAAGTGAGGTTGGTGGCAATAAATTTAATTAGTTGATATATACTTTAATTAGAACTCATACGAGTAGTTTATCATTTATGTTTCAGATGTGGCAGCTGGTGGCGATCATAACTGGTGTTAGCAAACATTATAAATCCCTAAAAGCAGCAAGACTGCTTGTGTGCACAAAAAACAATTGAGGGAAAATACCAACGTTCCCTCAAACTGTAACTCATTGTCACCAGAAGTTTAAAGCTTCGGGGGAGGCAGGCGGTTTAGTGAAAAAATGTAACAGGAATGGACAAGAATCCAGTCATTTTTCATGTTTTTGTTTGCAAAAAAATCCTTTACAATTCAACCTGAGGACAGTGACTAACAAACAGAGTGCAAACTCCTGCATCCACACCAAAGCCTCTTCTTGCGCTGTAAGCACACACTTGCCATGTTCTCCAGGAATTGAGCTAAATGGAAAAGCACGGGATCGAGTGAAAGGCAGAAGCAGACCTGTGAGAGTGCAGAGGGAGTTGGGTGTGGTCTCCAGACTCAGTGGATCCAGTCTCGCAGGCTGGGGCAGGGTCTTCGCCTGGGGCTCAGGCAGCGACTGCAAAAGTAATTCTGGCCTGTTTGTGGACTCGAGGCAACCGTCGGAGCATACCTGAATAACTGACTGCTCTGCACAGAGAAGGACACCTGGAGGTGCAAATGCCAAAAATGAAATATCACATTGAAAGAACAAGTTCTAGTCTTAAAACTGCTACTGTGGTAAAGATGTAGAAACTACCAAGTAGAAACTGCCAAGGGAAAACAGGAAGCACCGCATGCTTCTGATGGCTGATTTTACAGGTGGGCTTCAGCTGGCCATGCAGAAGTACAAAAAACAAAATATAATGTAGTGCAAGTACGGTTAGGTTCATAAGTTTCTGGGCAATGACGCGTTTTAAACTTTTCCCCTGTTCACCACCACAAAGGCTTTTAAATAAAATGCAATGTGATGTAAATAAAGCGCAGCTTTTCAGTTTTAATATGAGCGGTTAACCAAATGTATTGGAATAACTGGTCAGGAATTGCAGCCAATTTTATACTTTGTCCCCCTTAAAGGCTCAAAATTAATTCGACTCTTGGTTGACAAGCAGTTTTGTGACATTTTCGACATTAGGCGAGTCCCATTTTCTAATTTTTCCACAACAAATACAAGCAGATAAAAAAGTTTTGATGATGTGACTGATAATAGAAGTAACAGGATGAACTCTGATGTTTACATATCTATACTCTCTGCTCAGATTCACAGAAAGATAATGACCCAGAGCAAACTGTAAAAGCAACCCTAAGCGTTTCTCAAGCCATCACCTGATCTCAACCCAATGAAATATGCTGTTCAGTTATAAAACTGAACGCAGAGAGACCCACAAACGAGCAGCAACTGAAGGCGGCTGCATTAAACCCCTAATAGAGCAAATGAGGAAACACAAAACTCAAAGGTCTATGGATCCATGGTTTCTATACTGCAGGAAGACACTACAAAGGATTCTCAACAAAGTATTAAAACAACCCTGATATTTAAAATTATGCTAGTTTGTAACAATTGACTTTGAGGCTATGAACATGGGTTACTATGAATAAAAAAATGACTGCAATTTTGAAACAGTAATGGAAATCCCCTCAAATTAAAGCTGAATGTTTGCACTTTGATCACATCTTGATTAGGTGAAATAAAAAAAATAAAATAAAAAAATGTGTCACAGTCTGAAACTTATGGACATAACTGTATAAATACTGAAAACTAGTGACTAACTTCTGTAAAAAAAAAACCACTTTTTTTTAGTATAATTCTTGCAGCTCAAACCTTGGCAGCCTCATCTCGTCACATTTCCCATACCAGCTGTGAATCATGCTGACTTTGGCTAAATTTCTGGAAACGAGGACTCCTTCTGGGAGCAACTGCACTGAGCTCTCCGGAGCTTTCCAACAAATGTGACTTTTACAATAATAAAATGTATTTTTTAATGTCTGATTAAGTAATAAGTACAGAGCTACAACAACCACAGTGATGGGAACTGTGCCTGATTGAAATTTAAAACAAAATCCTTAAACTACAATTTTGAGGTACTTACACTTTCCTAGTTAAAGCTTCACCAGAAACATTTCACCTCTAAACTTCTCACCTGCTTTAACCTTTCTACCACTGCTTTATTCACAGCGCTCAGGTCCTCAGACCAAACTCATGTTTGCAGTCGTTAGGCCTGATGGCTGTGCCCTGCAGTAGGCACCTACTGCCTTCCTGGCACCTCCATCCTCAACATCCTTTATCCAATATATCCATCTGTACAAAGCTGTCCAAACCATCTCAGCCCTGCTTCTCTAACTCTTCTCCAACAAACTTTTTTCTCAAGCTGAGTTGTCATTTTTATTCCCATGCATCCTGGTCACTCCAAATCAAAATCTTAGTATATTAAGCCCCGCCTCCTGCCATTTTTCTCAGACCTCAGGGATTAATAACTATGAACATACTTCTTCCTCTTCTATTTCAAACTTGATGATTGGTTATTTAGATTTTGTTTGAGCACATATGTGTAAACATCCGTATGCGTACTTGTATAAACAGGCATCTGTCTAGATGTGTATATGTATAAATTGTTGTTTTATGTCTGAAATGAAAGGTTATCAACATCATCTGCCCTAAAAAAGGTATTTGTATAGCAGCTGCTTTGATGTATGACCTTTGTTGGGGTCCATCCATGTGGTTGGGAACTACTGAATACCACCTCAAACAGTCATACAGCAGTTTAACAGTGTAACAAATCATAAAATTTGTAACCATAGATGCTTTATTTTATACCTACCAGTGCTACAACACTCTAAGTTTATGAAGCTGATGATCCCAGTTTTGATTTCGTCATGAACACAATTTTAAATGCAGCTCTTTTGCTTTCCCTCCCTGAGAGTGACTTTTGCACACATGAGGCCACTGTTAATGCTCGAATGGTTTACATAAAGCTCTACCGTGTTCTTTGATGGCATCGCTGAACGACAGGCGACAGACAGCGGGAGAGTTTAGTGTTTTGAGGACGGAGGAAGTGAGCACACAGGAAGTGTTCACACACAGAGGCACAGTGCGCCTGCACGGCCTCTCTGACTGCTCCTCCTGTAGACTCGGGTCGGTGAGCACCAACCAAACCTCACCCTGGCCTACATCAGTGTTCTGCAGAAGAAATAGAGACAAAGACAATAAAGAACACAGGCAGGGAATTACGTGGAAACCCAAATGACCTAGAAAGAGGCCAATTAAAGGAAACATGACACAACATAGCTTACAAAGCAGAAATCAGATGGTATTTATCACTTCTGTAGAAGAATTGCTTGAAAAGAGCTACGAAAAGAGGAATCAATCAACAAACAATGCTGCTGAAGGAGTGCAAGAACACTAAAAAGTTAAATAACTGTGTTTCAGTGCGGTGAGTGCATGGCAAAGTCCACCACTTTGATCTGAGCTGTTATCTCATCTTGGTCAAAGTTTAAAGGTTTCACCAATCAATGGTGAAGAACAGCGAGGCCTCGCACAGGCTGTCATAGACCGGGCGATATGAACTCTGCAGTCTACGTCAGAGCTTATCAGCACGTTAGTTCAAATGATCTCAACAGGAAGACTGCGGCGCTCCAGAGGGCAGAGTGTTTGCTCTGTTCTTTAACAGAGGTTCAATTAAATTGCTCTTTTTGTGGCGTGACAATAAAGATACAATACCTGCATTCTCTTGTATAAAACAGTGGCAATAAAAGTGCAGCGGCAGGTTTTCGTCTCGCTCTGAAAAAGAAAAGGTTTGAATCAATCTGCTGAAGATAACTTATCTCAATCTGCTGAAGATTTCTGTGTGCGTGCTCTGAGAAACTGTTCACCTGCAGTATGTCTCGTAAGGTACGTTGTGCAGGGTGAAGGTAAAGCAGGGAAGCAGTCTGATCCTCGGTGGGCTCCACTGAGCTCTCCTGGCCTGACAGCAGGTAGCAGAAACTCGGAGATGGAGCCAAAGATCGGCTTTCCTGTGGACACAGGACACGGCTAAGTCACAGAGCGTTCTCAGCAGTCTACTGCCTTCACACGGCCCTGAGAGCTCTACACACTGAGACCAAAGGAGATGAATGAAAACACATTTTGGAAATTGGCAGTGTGGATTTCTCTTTTTGACGTTTTCATGGTTTCATCTAATTTAATTAAGCTGCTCTATGCTGACTTCCCCTTTGTTAAAATGATCCGTTTGACTCTTCAGCAATGCTACATTCCTGTTTTATTGCAAGAAAAAGCTGGAAATAAGAGACAACTACAAACTCAAAGTGGTTCCAGAGCTCTGTGAACCACCGCCCACATCTCAAATTTGATATGTGATTCAGGCAGGTTGGGTGGTGTGTTCAATAATGACCAAGCAGAGTTTAGTCAGTGGGTGGGGTTAAGAAGGGTGATTTTATCTGTGCTAAAAGTGCTGTGAGCAAGGATGAAACAAATGCAGTTAAACAAAAACTGTGACTCTGAAATGTCTTTCTCCTATTTTCTTTTGTTTTGTTGGGACAGACTTTTCACCGAAATCTCTACCGCAGGTTTCACGTATGCTGGAAGAAAACATCAGCTGGTTGCTGCCAACTTATAGATCGCATCTCTGAATGAGCGAGCATGAGGAGGAAAGAAGTTCAAAGTTCAATTTGGTTATCAGGATGTCAACTAAATTCACAGTTTATATAAAAGCAGTTTCATTCCTGTTGCGTTTCAGTTGTCACAGTTTTCGGGGATTTCTTTCTGTGTTGTATAACAATGCAAACTGAACATATGTGTAATTAATTAGGGCTGCAACAGTAGCTGAATTCATTCATTATTAGTTTGTGGTTTTACTTGACTCGCAACGTAAGCATGGTCAGTCCACGTCCTCTTGTTCCTGCTTTATTGGAGGGAAATATTTAATCTAATTTCTGATCACCGATTTAAAAAAAAAAAAGGATTGTACTTGGAAATAAAGCATTGCAAAATAAACAAAAATTGGTTTAGAAATTATTTTACTACAATGCTAATGATTTTGTTTGGGATCTGAATTTAAAAAAAAAAATAGACATTTCAATCACAAGTTTTAAATGCTACCTTGGGCCATTTTAAAGGCTTAACAACTGATCAGCTGAATACAAAACTATCAGCAGGTTAAATCTGGTTTCAGCTCCTGTTATAGGGCTCAGCTGAATTATCTCTACAGTGAGGACTTACACTTGGCATACTAAGTGAGTCTCCATGATCCTTGAGAGGCATCGCTGGGGGCCACAGGCTGTCTATCAAGCTGAAAAGCCTGGAGCTCCTGGGAGTGAGACAAAAGAGAGAGAGAGAGAGAGAGAGAGAGAGAGAGAAAATACCTTGATGTATGCTCAATCATTCAGGTAATCAACAAAAAGTTGCTTCTGTTATGTGGATGTTGTGTTTTCAGTGGGAGAAACGTTTTATCACTCATCCAAGTGACTTCTCTGGTCTCAGCTGAATGCAGGTTTCTTTAGGGTTTATAAGGTTGCTGAAAATACTAAGACCAGATGAACTGAATCAACTTTTTGGGAGAGAGAAAATGTGAAAAGAGGGGCACGGGGGTGGGGGGATGGGGAGGTGAAACTAGTGAATAAGTGAGATGGGGAGCTTTCACAGCCAGTTTCACTTCCACTGAAACAGTTTTCTGCTAAAACAGAGCTTGTCCTAACAGCACCTAGAATTAACAGTGAGCATGCTCGGGCTGGCAGAGAGGAGAACCACGCTGAAACTGCTTCTTACCGGCAGGTTAAAGGCTGGGAAACATTCACACCCTGTGCAAATTATGATATTATTGTGGCACAAAAATAACAAGGTTTGGAAAACCAATTACAAGTGACATGAATTGTCCGTGACTTTAAGCCCTGATGACTGACATTTGCCATTTCTCACCGCAGTCTTAATCACTGGAATGACAGACTGGAGCAGGATCAAACTGGATGTGCTTTTATGATGTTTAAGTGACGTCAAACTCCAAGTAAGGACTCAATAATTACAAACGTGATATGCAAGTCGCAACTCCAGCATATCACGTCAGTCTCCCGCTCTTTTGTCTATTTTCTAAGAAGCCCCTTCTGAGTTCTGCTTAGGTGAGAGCTGCCAACTTGTGCATGTGTGAGCTGTCATATCACCCAGTGGTTAACAACCTGTTAGTCAGCCTCTAATCACAGAGTTTCTTTGTGTGGAACTGGTTCTGCAGGCCAGTTGAGTCCAGTGAGGACTGCTCAAGGATGAGTAATGACAAGCTAACAGGTCTCATTCAGGACGCAGTGATTTTAATGCTGCCTTTGAATACTTAGTTTAACAAAAGTTAAGCACACGCATCTGAATGCAACAAGTGGTAATGGCCACCGCAGTCTGTTGTTAGTGATACTTAAATCTCTTTTGTTAGTGGGTGATGACTGATCATTACACATTTTCTATTTGATTTTGTTGGCAAATCTCCAAAAAAAAAACCAAAAAACAAAACCCACGATCAATCAATCAATCGTTTCCTTAATGACAACCCATACAGCTCACATGCCAGGCTGATACAGTAACAGAATAGTTCAACCATTGTTCGGTGACAAGGGCTTATTGACACTCACATATCTGTCTCTAAAATAACATCAAGTTAGCTCGGGATACGATAAAGACCTGAGGAAATCTGATAGCCTAAAACAACTAAAAGATACCTAAAACAAGTGTCGTTATGTTGACATACAGCCCTGCTACATGTAGCCTGATATTTAATGTACAGACACGAGAGTTGTGTTAAACTTCTCATGTAACAACTGGCAAGACAGCAATATGTTTGCTAGCTGAAACGCGTGCAGCAGATTTAACTGATCTCCATCAATTTCAGATATTTCTGGTTTGGCCAAAAAAAGATCAAACCAAGATCTGCCATATAACTGGTGTATGACACTATGAAGTAACTATAACCAAGTGAGCATGAGTTGAGGTTCAAAAACAAATACAAAAAAATTGTTCTCTATTTATCAGCAGCAGTGACTTCTTGCAGTCTTGTTATCTCAGAGGTGTTAATTAGTTTGCTTTAATGTGGATTTATGGTCTGTCTGAATGTTAGGTTTTTGGTTCTGGGTGTACAAATCTATCCCACTTCAACGTTTCACATCTTTAAGACACACTATGAACAGACATGGGTGGAGAGCACGTCTTGTTGTGAGAGACTGTAAATTTCTTTTTAGGGAATATAAAGACTAAGAGTATCACTCCATGCAGTATCAAACATGCTGTTTTAGTTCCCTTCCCTCCGTTTTTAAGCTACCTGCTTAAGCCTGTTCCTCGCAAACAGAAGGTTTGAACAGCAGGTGGGTGGGGCTGCAGAGCTGTGTTCCTGAGAAGACCATATTAGGCATATCCACCCTTACTGACATCACACAGAGCAAAGAGTTAAACAAACTGTCTGAAGCTGAGTCTGATCCACCTCATTTACTCGTACATACTCTGACCACGATTAATATGAGCAGCCACCATTGCAACAAATGACAAAAATAATAAGGAAACACATAATAGGTCCACATTACGGTATGATTTCTAGGATATACTTAGAAGTCCAGTAGTCACAATTTCTCAGAAACACATGCCTGATTTAACTCAATCTCACGTGTTTTGCCACTTGAGCTAATAAGATGGTCAATGTGCACCTCTGAAGATAGCCCATCCATCAGAGTCTCACCACAGACACCCTCTGGGGAAATTATAGGCTGCGATGGCACTGAAAATACCAAGGATGTAAACATACCTTCAGTCGGTGTCTAAATGTACCCATGTCAGTTCTTCTAACTGCTACTAATCTGGGATCTTGACTATGGAAACTCACGAGGAAAAGCGAGTATGCACCTCAGTATCATTTTACATGTAAACACAGTCACACTGCTGGCAGAACAAAATAATCTTGTTCAAAGCCACAGCACTGCCAGTTCTCACTGTATTGTAAATGTGGTTGTTAATGCTTTAAAAAAATCAGGACATCCAAAGATAAGCATACTGGAGAGTCACTGAGCACAGCGCATATGGTCCCCAGGCTACTTTACAAACACTTCTTAAAAGGACTTGTCTATGACAAGCATCCACCCAGGGCAGTTTGTCCCTGATGGCTAAAGACTGACAAGATAACCTGTGAAGCAAGATTGGTATCAGTCATAGCACGAACTTCCCCCAATTTCTGGGAACTGAAATGTAGATAAAAAGGCAAAGAGGACTTTGTGTGTGCGTGTGTTTGTGCTCTTTTTTAATGCGCTATTATTGTGTATCCTGTTAAAACCAAATGACAGCACAGGTGGTGAGGGCGAAGAAAGGGGAAGGGGGACTATGGGTTACATAGTTCTTAATGCAGGGTGATTATGCGATTAGAACTGTATAATATTACAATATTACAAAGAGAAGTGGAAGATATGGGTCTCACCTTTCTCGTGTGACCCGCTGTACCACTTTAATGCCTCTCAGCATGCAGGTCTTCCCCTGCCACATCTGGCAGTACCTGCTGAGGTCATCCTCACAAGGCAGGAGTTGCAGCTGGATCACACTGAACATCCCGTAGCTGTCCTGGACGAGCACACACAACCTGGGAAAAGTTAAGTGATTAACTATTAACATATTAAGTAAATCACTTTTTTTTTTTAAAGTTGTGAATCTCCTTCTATAACCTTGAAGATACGTATTTAATAGACATGCCTAATGCATTTCCTTCCTCGTAAGTGCTATGCTTATTTCAGACTCCTTCTTTGACTGAATAGAGTAAAAAGAAATCTAAGGTTCATTTTCTATCTTAAACAAGCCGTTCTTGCTTCTCTCCCCTTAAGCCTGCTTTCTTCTGATTGGTTGACCACCACAGACAGAAGGTTTGAACTGTAGGGGAGTGGTAACAGAGTTGTGTCCCTGAGGTGAACATTTAGGTGATGTCTGATCTAGGTGACTTGGCCAAGAGGAGAAAAAACAGAGCAGTCTGGAGCCTAAGCTTTAGGGCTTACAGGGCTTATTTCTTAAATGTTGACCTCACTTTTTCATTTGAAACTGGATACGTATTGTAATAGATACATAAACAATGTGGTATAAGGAGGATAAGTGCATTTGACTCTTGTCAGTGGTCAGAGATTTATAGAAAACTATAAATATTTGTCATAACACCCTCTGAGAGGATGAAGTGAAGTACACCTGACAGCTTGAATCAAATGACGGTATTTTTTCAGGACCTCCTAAGAAGTCACTTTTCTTTCAGGACTCTCTGCATTAACGTAAGGTTCAGTCGTTCACCTCTAGCTGGCCACAGATGCCTACATTAGGTTTGTCCTCCATTTCTAATTGTTGTTGATATCAAGAGAATCACTGACAGGCCTTCGGGACCAGCATGAAGCAAATTTTTCTGCCTAGTTGACAAATTTTATCACACATAACTGGCATGAATTTGCGTCTCTGCAGACTTTTAAATGTAACCATAGTTTAGTTCATTTGCATTTAGCGTGAACAGACCGAAATATTTATAGACAGACTATATGGCCATGATATATATGCTAGAAGCAGTTTATTTAAACTGCTTTCCACAGCATGTTGGTGTGTTTTTTTGGGACACCATTCACCACCTTCCAAACTCCAGATATATTTAAGATGTGTCTTTGAAAAGGTGAACAGTACACACAAAACCAGAACCCACTTAAACAGCGTTGCTATTTTGTACCTCAAAACTTCACGCAATATCCTTTGAATGTATGTTTACACGTTATATAGATGGATTTTTCAAAAGAAGCAGATAATTACAAGCATTTTCCACCAAATACTTGTCAGGGTTTGTTATTCTGTAACAACAGGATTACTTTAATCAAACTCAGCAGCAACTACTGGCTTGTTACATGGGTTGATTGTAAATGCAAATTAACTGATCAATAAATAATGTCGAAATAAATGGTTTAGCACAAGTGTTTGTGTTGAAAATATTAGTGTAACATATTTTCTTATTCCCCTTTAAATGAAATAAAATTTTTATTTACACCCATGTAGTTCAGGATTAGTCCTGAGATTTATGACTGTTGGCTGGTTTGACAGGTTGCCGCTGACACAGAAGACCTTTGGCATACAAAGTTATGAGGCAGTGAACTGCTGTGTATGCCTGCACTCTGCTGCTCCCATTGAGCGAAGAGCTTGAACTGCTACAGGCTCCACTATCTCTCCCAGTCAAGCCCAGACACAGCCCTGTACAAGCCCTGAGAGTAAACAGCAGAGTTTATATCCCCTGGTTAGACAAGCAACGGCCAGAGAAGTAGAAGAGAAGGAGGAGGAGGAGGAAGAAAAACAAGGGAAAAGGGAGGACTGTCCATAATGCATGTGGATGCATGTGCATACAACAGACAGAGGAAAGTTTTGAGACTGTTTTTAACCGACTGATTGGGCCTACGAATGTTTTCTGTTGCTATACTTGGGTTCTGTCTGTATTTGTTTTGAAGGACCTGGAAATAGATATCTAAATATCATTCCAGACATGACTCTCGGTGGTATAAGCCAAAGATTTAACCAAGATTATTTTCAGTTGTTTGCTTAATCTAAAATCCCAAATCAGACATATACAACACTTTGTTAAATTAACAAGTTATTTTTGACACACCAGACCGAGACAAATGCTGCTCTCTCTGGGTTTTTTTTTTCCGCTTACAAAGCTGTAAACATGAGTGCAGAAGTTCAGCCTGTATAGCACAGTAAATGAACCCCTGCTCATTTTATACATGATGTTTATCAGAGAAAGGAACAGCCAGCAAGTCAAAGACAAAACTTTAAAATTCTTCCAAAACACAGTAATGTTTAAAAACACATTTATATCTATATCTATATTGACTACAGCTGGAGGAAGCATGGACTCCTACTAACACTATAACTTGATTAACCAGTTCTTTTGGAGGTTTTTAATATATAGCCACACCTCGTCTGAACCTTGTTTTCAGTCCTATTGCCACCGGTGTATCAAATCCAGCTCGTAGCCATGCAGTCTGCCTTTACAAACATTTGTAGAAAAATTGATAGTTTTAAAGAGCTCTCTAAATTTGAGTGTAGTTCTGCAATAGGATGCTGCCATTGCAGCAAGTCTGTTTGTGATATTTCTTCCCTCCAAGATACTCCACCCTCAGCTAGAACTGATATTACTGTAAAGTGCAACCATTTGCACCTTTTTCAAATTCTGAAGTGGAAGCATTTAGGCAAGTCAGCCACAAAGTGTTACACCACAGAAAGTCACAGAGCAAAGTTACAAAGTGCATAAAATAGAACAGACTCCCACATGAATCCCCACTATAGCGAAGCATTTTATGTGCCCTAGTAATCCTATGAGGTATGTTGCTGGGGTCAACCTGGTAGGATCTCCAAATGCCTATTTGTTTTAAGTTAATAGGCGGGCAAGGTGATTTTTATGGAGTTAAAAGAAATAAAACAATGGATCGTGGTACCTTGCCCAATCCAGGAGCAAACCAAACCACGGGGAAAAAAGAACTAACCAAAGAAAATGAACTATAGGTTAGAAAACACCATCAGAGAGGAAAAGGGGCTATGCTTCTTACTGCTAATGGGAAAAAAACTGTTACTTTGTTGGTTTTGGACTTCATTGTTCAGAATCTGGTCCCAGAGGGCGACGGGAAGAATAGGTGATGTCTTTAGTGGGTGTGATCCATTAGGATACAAATGGCTTTCCCTCGCAGTGGCCTAGTGTGACTATTACCAAAGGAGTGTAGAGTTCCACTGATAACACTTTCTGCCTTCCTCACCACCTGTTGCAGGTCCTCTCGGTGAACCACACCATACAGCAGTAGGGCAGAAGGCTCTCCAGTGCTGACTAACAGAAGTCGGTCAACATGTTATAAAGGAGGTAAAAGTTATTGCTGACTCAATAACATCAGCATAAACTTCGCACTAGGGGCTTTGTGGCATGGGTTTCCATGGCAAAGCAGCTCCTGTAGGTGTAATGTGTAGGTGGCCTCGTATGCCCCTAACATATTGTGTATTTTGATCAACTAATAACTAAACCTCGAATCAGAGTCATAGAAAACAGAGCAAAGCAGCAAACTTCTCACTCAAGTATGTGAAACCACAAACTGCGAGGTATTTTAGATAAATGGACGACTTATCAGTCATTTGCTTAAATACAGGATGAAGTATTTTTTATGACAAAACAAAAACTTGACTGTTAAATATATCATTAGCACTTGGGAATTCGCTCTCTAATAACTATTAAATGGTTTGCTTGATTGTATCATTTAGATATGTTAGTAATACAACTGGCTCAACTTTAAACGTTTTTAATATCTCGAGAAAACAGGCTGGCTGTATTTTTTGCATGTTTGTTTGTTGGTTGACAAATCCCATGAACAAGTGCAAAAGTAACAATGCTTTTCTGTTTGTCCACACCTGACCAAGCCTGGTGTTTCCTGCTGGAGGTGTTCATATTTCACTGATCCAAACAATTATTTTCTTAAAGGACATAAATTGCAGTTTTTCTAAACCAGGAGTAAATAAAGTTCACATTGAAAATCTTTTAGTTCATTAATACACATTTCTAATGTTCTATTGAGTATTTATTACAGCATATTTGCTACTGATAAACACTCAATAGAACATTAGACATTAGAAATGCTAATCACAGCTTGTTGTGATTCTTATGCACTCACTAATAGTTTTGGAGGTCTATAGCACAAAGTTTTTAGTATTTTCATTTAAAAAAAGAAAGAAATTAATCATTTAAAACCACAGTTACCAACAGCACAAAGCGTGGGTGATTAAAAAAGCTGCATTTTATCAAAACAAGCCAGACATTGTCAACAAATCAACATCTGACCTTTCCTAAAATATAAATACAGCTGGTAGAGTCTTGCTTGGTGTAAATACACTTTTACTTTTCGTAGAGCATGTTCAGTCTTGAAGCATGAAACTTGATAGGACACCTGACAGACTGGAGAGAAAAGGGTGACGGGACTTGTTGTGGTGCTGGCTTGTCATAAACAACTACCTCCCCCCTCTGTCAGCCCTTTTAGCTGTTCAAAGACCTACTTCCTCACTCCCACAAAAAAAAAAAAAAAGAAGAAAAAATATCCTCAGTGACTGGCCAGTTTTAGTTACAGGCCATTTTCAGGAATTTGTTTTTGTGAGCGATCACAGAATTCTCAGCAACTCAGGTTTTCTTCCAGGAAGTGCGATCCACTGGGTCTGTGCTTACACACATATGAACTCTTTCAGGCACACTGCGAATGCATGGAAGCCAGCGCACATTCACATTACTTGGAAAAACACCAAGTTAAAGTCCCACACATTAAGAATACAGCAGAGAGGCCTCATTGGCGGGGGGCGGACAGGCGGGATTCCTTCCTATGTGCTGTCCACCAATCACTGCAGGCAGAGTGATAAACACGTTTGTAACAGGATCCCTGCAGCACATTGTGTTCCTGCTCAACGAAGAAAAAAAGAAGGAAAAAAAGAAAAAGAAAAAACAACCAGTCTCTCTCCACTTCCTGCAAACAGTTAATCTCCTTGTTTATTCCATCCCAAATTTACGGGAACTTAACATCTTCTTCAGGCATAAATATCATACTGGCCCGTCTCCCTCGTGTTTTAACACAGTGGCTAAACAACAAAAGGATCAAATAAGAGCGCTGACCAGGCGAGTGAGTCATAGAGGCCAGGGACACAACATGAGAGGTACAAACTGTCCTCGTGTTTACACAGAATGAGCCCAGTGGGCTGCGAAGTAAACTACACCGCTCTCCGCAAAGCAGCCATGTATTCTGAAAAAAATAACACAAGCAACAGATTGTAGCACATGATGTTACTTCTGAGCAGCAATGCAAAGCAAAGCCTCTCATAAAAAGACATACAAGTGATCAAAGTGATGCAAAGCTTGCCCATGTTATCAAAAATAAATAAATAAATAAATAGTAAAAATTATAGTAATAATAACAATAAATTAAATTCAGGAACGGCTGGGAAACAAAATAAACTTTGTGTACCATCTTCACATCTGTCACAATAAAGGCGGCTGAGTCATCCTGATATTCTAAACTTGAACCCTCGTGATCGACTGCTAACCTCAGCCCCACCTTCATCCTTTCACTATAAACCCGAGGCTGCTGAATCTGGTCGAGCCAGAGAGAAACTGAGGAAAGGGTAAGAGTGTTTCCGGTCAGAGGGCAGCTCATTTGTTTACCAGCCACAGAAGCAGCATGGCAGGAGTGTCATGTTACAACCGCAGCTCATGTAGCCTGTCAGCTGACCGGGGGTCTCCTCCCCGTCCCTCGGGTCCCTCTGCTTGGAGAAACCGCTGCTTTTATTACTCAGCAAAAGGACAAAAACAACATGCCTGGGGAAGGCCAAGGAAACTGAAGGTCATACTTACTGGATTTGCTTCAAATGTAGCACTTACTGATTTGTTAACTACTACAAGACCACACGAACAAGTCATTTCAGTAAGACTGGAGGATTTTTGATAATTTAGCATGTATGAAACAACAAAAAACAGATTTTCTTGTATCTGCAGTGGAAACAAACCTGCATTTTATGTGTGGCAAATCCACAGATTCATTACTCATCCCTGGTAGTAAACCACAGCTCTACTGAGCATTCGAGCATGTTTCATTTCATTGCAACTTCACTGTTTTGGTTCAGTCTCGGCGCGCTCATCTGCGTCATTTGCTGCCGCACTCGTATGCAGCGCTACATACAAAGTAGGACATTTGGTAACTGAGGAGACAAATATTTACCTCAGGCATTGTTGGAAACAAAAACAAAGCTTGAAGGATTTTTTTTTAATTTTATGGGTGGCTTCAAACACATCTACAAAGAAACGCTAGTAGACGTGAGACTGAGCGGCTACCACTTGGTCATGGCTGAAGGAGAGACCTGTACCTCGCTCACATGACTTAATGGTGATGCTCAGCAAAGTGGAAGCGAACAATTTGGTGCATTACGGTAATCAGAATCAAACGGGAAAGAAAAGCTACTTTCCATCCTTAGTGGACAAGTATCCTGTTTACAGCAAATAAACTTTAATGAGCCAATGACTCAGTCTACGGAAACATGATCCATACTGTCAGAGGATCATAAACATGTAAAAAGCCTCAAGGCAGACGATGAAATACTTACAAAAAGTAATCAGATTTATGTTCCTGGAACTTGACTTCTTCCTTTCTTCATTTACTATTTTATTGTTGGTGTCATAGCTAATCATTCAGCTACACAAAGTGATGCTGTTCCAGGTCTAAAAGGACAAAATATGCCCATATTTTTGGAGCCTAGTCGGGGTGACGTAAGTAATTACTCCTCTCATACCAGAGACCGCAGCTCACTTCCCACACATCGTTTTTATACTTTCTTTGGAATTACTTTAACACTTCAGTTGCTTTTTTTTTTCTTCAAAATTCTTTCTTTGACTGAGTTTAGACAATCAAACTATTTGATTAGGGTTAGAAAAGGCTAATTATTACATTGAACACAAGAACACAAAGCTGGAACTTCATCAACAAGTGCCCTTGGTATATTACAGTTCAAACTCAATACAGCCTTTTCAAATTAAAAGCAGTCTAGTTAGGTGGCTTTTATTGTGAAATATTTGTAGTCAGATATTAAGAGTGTGAAAACCCCCCAAAACTGAGCGAGTCTCTGAATGTAAAAATCTGTTCGATTTTTTGCAAAGTGTAACTAACTGGTTATTAGCAGCAAAACAGTTGTCTACAATGTCATAGGTGGGTGACTCTGCAGAGCCCAGGAGGGCAAACCGCCTTTCAAATACACTTCACAGTAGAAGACCACACGGTTGTCAGTTTCCCATCGTTTTCACAGACCACATAACAACTCAGAAGTGGAAATACAAAGACATGTGAACAAACTAAGTTCTGGGCCCTTACGATCCACATACAGCCCTTCTGTAGTATTACAATGACTAAAAATAGCAAATATCTGCCAGAGAAACAGTTTCACAATGATTTAGAAATGAACTGTAAATGACATACCTACGAAAAAAAAAAAAAAAAAGTAAGGACAGCTATATGCATTTTCAGGTAGGATGGGAGTGAATTACAAGGGAGAAGAAATTCCTCACCTGAGCCAATTAGGTGCATTATTTATTTATTTTTCTGTTCGTTTTAGGGCTCACAGTCTTATTTATCACTGAGGGCAGACAGGACCTGGAGCTTGGCAGCTGGATTACAGTTGTACTAGTCTGTCATTGTGATGAAAGAAAGTCTATCCAGAGGCTTACTCTTACCCACAGCCATGAGCTTGTGACTAAAGGGATCACATTCAGACTCAGGCCTGATTTAGACAGGGAGGAATCGTTATAGAGCCTACGGCATAACACGCACAATTTGCCAACATCTTTGCCGGAATTGACGCTTGTGCATGTGCATGTGCATTATGGGTTATTTACTATGTGGTGGTGTACCGATGACTTAGAAACAAATAAAATGCTGGAACTTTTTGCATCCTGGGTACCAATTCTTTGTTGGGGTTATTTTTTTGTGGGGCGGAGCTTAAGTTTTTCTAGTGATTTGTAGATTGCCTCACGTCCAATGTGATATTTGGTCCAGGAATTTGCTGACATATGTGAGTCCTAAAATTGATGCTATAATTATGATCCCTTATTATTAAGGCCATGATTGTTATTCTGTCACTGATCAATTTAAAAACTGTGTTTAAAGAGGAGCCTGAAATATACAGGACAAGAGGAGTCAATGATACTAATGAGGCCCATCACAACAGTCGCGGGCAGCATCGACCAAATGTGTAATTACATTTCTTGGGTGCAGTGGTTCCAACATAATAGGACATAGATTTCCTGGTGAAAAATCCCCAGTCGGGAGAGGAATCCCTGCATCTTTCTGGTGAAAAAAAGCCAGAAAAAGTGGTGCAGGTATCTGATCAGGTTGTTGCTTGAACGCCTCCCAAGGGCGAAACATGGCAAACATAGTTATACTGTGCAACTCTTTTGGTCAATGAATGCTAGAGGATACTAGGCTATTTTACCGAAACAGCAGAGTCCATAAGGAGATTCTGAAGACTGCAGATAAATGACTGACAGGCGACACACGGTGTAACAGTTAATGTTTTGTCTTAAAAAAAACAAAACAAATGAATAAAAAGATTCTTAAATTATTTGCTGATTAAATGAAGGAAAAACAAATCTGCCTCATTTGTTTATGACCATACATTTTCTGCAGTACCAAGAGGAATTATGTTTTAACATGTGAAGGAAAAACACTTTGGTTTCCCCTTATTAAGGTAAGAAAAAAAAACTGCTACAAAGCTGCTCCACCCAGAGGAGTGCGAACGGGCAACAATTCAACTCAGACTTGCTGGTGCACGAGATTCTGAAAACATCATGCTGTCTTTCCTGAGAATTGGCCAGAACCATTCACAGAGGGGCTGGATTCAATTAGAAATGTTTGTGTCCTTTGTCAAGCAATGCCATATGGCTGGAGACAGCGTGAGCACTTTGTGGGGCCTGCTGTGCTGTGAACAATAGCTCGACCGCTGAGACACATCGTGCCACCGAGGAGAAGCATGCAAAGCCCGAGAGCAAAGAAACTAGCATGAAATCTGAACAAAAAGATCTCAATTGGGGCAGAGCTCTCACAGCAGATAAAATACGATTCATTTTTCCCAGCTGTTTCTGGCTTCATGTGACAAACCAAAAGGCCTCCCTGGGATCCCAATTATGAGCTCGCCCAACAATACCTTGTTTTGCCTTTCTCTGCAGGAGGAGCTGTAGAGGACCTGAGGGGAAGTCTTGGTTTGAGGATGGACACAGGAGAGCAGTCAGCAATGGGGATGGAGTAAACTCTCTGCACAACCACCTCTACATCTTGCTCCACAGAGCCAGCCTGGCCGAGACCTTCGATAGCTTCCAGGAGAGAGACGCAGTATCTTGTCAAAACTCTAGAAGGCCCCAAACTGCACTGAGCAACCTGTAACAGAGAAACGCAAGAAAATAACATCACATCGCCCCAAAGTGTGACTTCTCAGAGCTGAATAGGTTATTTAATCAGTTAGCTGACTGGTAGAAGATTACGCTGATAAGTACTTTGATAAGTTTGTAGGCATAAACAGTCAACTGTCACTTGTCTCAACATCTCAGATATGAATGAATGAATGAACGAACATCTGGATTTCTTACTGAGCTTAAAATCAAAGTTAACTGGATAAAACAATACATGTATTGAATCTGGAAGTTAGTGATAAGCAAACAATTCATTCACTGATAAGATAATCAATAGATTATTTGATATTTAGAGATATTTTAACATTAACATTTTAACATTTAAAAAATGCAGGCATGTCTTATTATTAGAAAATGCCCTATATGACACTCACCAATACATTCAAGTATGAATATAAGACACATCTTTGTTGGAAGAGAGTGCAATAAGCTCCTAGACTTTAAGGTTGTTTGTGTTTTTAAATAATTAAGCCTTTTTTTTTTTAGGATAAATGCATAAACAATACATAAATACACAGACGAACATGGCCAGTTTACACTGTTCTTAAAACACTCAGACAAAGAAATGAAAAAAAGACTATAAAAGCTATATGGGCAAAAGTACTGGGCCACCTACACATTTCACAGGCGGAGGTTGGCTAATGGAAATGCTGTGTGGCACACAGTTTTTTGTGCTGATGTTAATGTCAGAGGAGTCAAGCAGCTCTGCAGCTAGTGGGTCTTTTTTATTTATTTAATTTGTTTTAAACACACTATATGTCTCAGCACTCGGTAACCTCACTTTATAATGTTACGTGGTCTGGCACTTCTTGGCTGAGTTGCTGTGGTTTTTAAACACTTCCACTCTGTAACAATACCACTTACAGCTGATTGTGGAATATCTTTGAAATCTCACAAACTGACTCACTGTAACAAAGGCATCCTATTACAGTATCATCCTTGAATTCACTCAGCGTCAATGTTTGTAAAGGCAGACTGTGTTACTTTTGTCCATGTAGTGTATGATCCTTCACAAGTAAAAGAGAACTACAATTTCTGCCTTTCTTAGCTCCATAAAGGAGAAAACAGCTAAATGTTCTTTTTTTAGTTGATCAACTAAACTTCATGAAAGTACTGCTATTAAAACTCACTCAGTGAATCAAACATATACATATATCAATCACTTCTGATTGCTACAGCAGCAGAATAGAGTGATTCCGCATCCAACTGAGACCATTTATTGTTTATATCTGAGATCTGTATAAAGTGAGCATGATTAAACCTGGGGAAAAAAACAACACTCTTTCAGTGTTGATTTCATAATTATAAAGTCATAAAAAACATTGATGCAAGCCTCAGAGTGTTTTGTGTTTATACATATTGACTAAACCTGAGCAGAAACCTTACAGCCAGTAGAAACCTACTGCACACATAATCATAAAGTGCAGTCATTTTCTTAAACCGATGACAGGAGTTTTAGAGGCATAATACGGTTTGTATAATCTCCTAAACGCCTTCCTCTTTATGTCAACAAGTACTTTACATTTTGAATTGAAATAAAATGTTACACACTTGACTGTAAAGGCGATAAAACACACACACCTGCTTCACATTGCTCTCCTCTGTGGTCCTGCATGCATCCAGCACTCCGAATGTTTTTCCCAAATAATATGGCATGCGCCTTTCTGCAAAGACTGGGCCTCTAGGAATAGACGCATTGGCCGATTTGGAAGCACAGAAGACCTTCTTGCTGAAGTGTGTGTTGAGAATAATAGGACAGCTGAAGCCCTCAACAGAAAGGCTCTGCCTGCAACAAGTAAAGTTCATCAAGTTTAGATTCAAGGCAAATCTGGTATAGCAGCTGTTTGAGCGTTTCTTATGCTGGTTCTTAATAAAAGTTACCACGGGGTTTGAGTATTTTAATATTGCATGAAATAAACATCTATAAAGTTGAAGGGCAAAGATAAACAGCTTTATGTTATGATTGTCTTGATAACACTTGAAAACAGTCAGATTGTGAATTAAATGGAAGAGGCTGTTGCATAAATGTAGAGGGGTGGGGGCTGCTAGCTCGAGAACCTTTTGAATGTCAAACTCAGATAAGGTACCAGCCACCTCCACAGGTCTGTTCGCTGCGTACCACCCAGCACAAAGTACAAGTTCAAATACGTTAACCTCCTCCAAGACGAGAGAAGAACGCAACGGATGCATGCGTCCTCTTTTACTTTACCTAGTGAAAGACAAAATTTCCAAGTAATTACATGTCGCAGTGCTCAATCTGGGGGATGCGGGTGAGAATACTTTCCAAATGTGATGTCATGTGTGGAAAAATACTTCAGTCGTCACAGTCAACAAGCCTGAGAGTGAACTGATAAAAAATCAAGCTCAAAGTGTGTGTATGTGTGACCTGACGTGCTGATCTTGCTTTAATTTTTTTACTGTTATCAGCTTAGATTTCACTCATCTGTAAGTGGCAGAGATGCTGAACCACTCCTTTAAAACCTAAAAAAACAAAAGCAAAAAAAACCACCTCAGGTCTGGTACTTTGGCTCATTGACATAAATCTGAGTGGCACCAGCTTAAAAAAAAGAAAAAAAGTAGGATAACAGTAATTATATAGCACTGTGTTGTTGGTAAGTATAAATTACGACTTTTTCCACATGTAACATTGATAATACCGTGATGACGGCTTATCGCTGAGTCAGGGCCAAATGCACTCTGTGACTGGAACCTCTGTGCATGTCGCAGCTCGCCCAAGACGTGTGGTGATACTTAAACACGCAGATAAGTGTGGAGGGGGGGACTATTTGTTTAGACATATAATGAAAACACCGTGGGAAAGAATTTATGAGCCAAATTATTAGATTCACACGGTTTATGTGCACCCACATTTAATGAAAGGGAGTCTAATGTGACCTTAAAGAGTTCAGACTTTGAGAGTTCTGGATTTACAGGAATTACTTTATTTGCTGGTCAGTTTGGAGGCTTTATTTTTTTTATAGTCCTTACTGTATAGTACTGATGAGTGTTTCTAATATTTTACACTTGTCCACTTCCACATGTCTTTATTAAACAGACTGTAGCTGTAAAGTAGAGCCATGTTTGACAGCAAAAGAAGAAATAAAAAAAAGCTAAACCACACAAGTATGAGTTCCTGCCAAAGTGTTGTCCCTGATTACGCTGGACTGTACATACTGTTACTGGCATTGTTTCCATCCCCTGGAGCATTTTTGTCATGCAAGACTACCAACTACACAATGACTATGGAGAAAATCCAGTAATGGGTTTTTACCAGTGCAGGTGGAGACATCTGTGATTCATCCACTGCAAAATAATCTACCCTCTTAATGGCAGGTATATATCAAGTACACATATATGAAAAGAAGTTTTTCCTTTCTTGGTGGCTCTATATCATAAAACAAAGGATAGTAGACTTTTTGGGGCCAGAGACCCTGCACAGGGGATATTTTCTACCACAGCCTCAACTTGTTCGGATTCAGTATCACTTGACAGTGCAGACTAGTATTTCCTCTGCTTTCCAGCCAAGCAGTGGGCTAATAAAGCAAGATGCTTATCAGCAGGGCAGTTTGTTGCACCTGAGAAGACAGAGGTGCTGTGTCACAAGCATATGAGTTCATAGTGGCATAAAATTATGACACAAGACACACTATGCTAGCTTTATGAACACAAATTGCCCCCAGTCTACAGCTTTTAATGCTAAATCAAAACTGTAGGATTAAGAGTAAGATATTGTGCAGAGTTCTGGTGGTCTCCACTTAAAATAACCACTACCATGAAATCTCTGTGATATTTTAAAGACCTTATATTGTAATTTTATCTTAACAGAGCATTTTACTCTCAGACTGTAGACTGACAGGTTCACGGAGTTCATAGCTATCAGGATCCTATCCTGTGGAACCAGCTCCCAGTTTGGATTCATGAAACATACACATGCTACTTTTAAGGTCAAGTTTAACCCTTTCCTTTGTGATAGTTAGAGTTGTATCTTGCAAACCTGAAGGACCCCTAGCTATGCTGCTACTGTTTTACTTCCTGTGACGCACAGTGTATCCCCTGCCTATTTTTTTTTAAATATATCACTACTGCATATCATGAAATTGTGTCTTCTCTTTTCAGTGGTTTGTGTTTTTTCTTCATCTCCCTATGGTCTCCTTTTTCCTCACTTCAACTAGTTGTAGAAGATTGCTGTGCCTCCCTGAGCTTGGTCGTGTCAGAGGTCTCTTCCTGTTAAAAGGGAGTTCTTCCTTCCCACCGTCACCAGTTGTTTGCTCACAGTGGAGTGAACAGCGCGTGAGTGTTGAAGTTGTATCTCTAAACCTGTAGGTTTTTCTCTTGCATTATAAAGCACCTTGAGGCAACTGTTTTTATGATTTGGCACCATATAAATAAAACTGAATTGACCTGAATTCATTTGAAATGTCAGTACATAGTACATGATGCAATGTTACCAAAAATAAAGGAGTTATATGATCTACACTATTAAAATAATACTTACATTTTAATGCATCAATACAATAGTATCGTTATCTGAATATCTGGTTTCTTCTTTTTGTCGTTCAGCAGCATTTAAACCAATTCCTGTGTGGTTTGAGTGAGTGTAAGTATTTCTGGTGTACTTTAAATAAATTTGCATGTTCTGAATACCTTAAATAATGTATGCCAGTGCTTTTATACAAATAAAACTTCTGAATGCAGGACTTTCAACTTGAAGTGTGGTATTTTTAGAGCGACGGTACCTTGTTTACTCTGATGATGGGATTAGTTTTTTTTTTCCACCACAGCTGAATTTTGCCAACCTTAAAAAAAAACAAAACTAAACTAAACAAGCGCAAGACAAGCAACGATTAAGCCTCAGCGATCGTTATCTGACAAGAGATCACAACAACAATCTGTAAAAGCCGTACTCTAATCTTAGCAGAGCAGAACGTGCTGTTCATATTCACATGAACAACACCCTTACAGGAAGCATGATCCATTGTGAACAGGTGAGTGGGCAGTTGTCATCATCAGACAGGTAGCCAGGTTAAGGAGCGGCACTGACTGCTTGCGTCACAGCTTGTAAGTGAATAATCCCTGCAGGTATTTCCGCTCGGGCCTTGGCCCACTTAAAACAAGGCGTGGGAGGTGGGAGGAGTCAAACTACTCGTTGCAGGAATTATGGGGGTGGTTAACCCCTCGAGTGTCGCACAGGAAACTGATAAGAGGAATTTTACCAGACAGGCTGCTCATCTAATTTCTGTGTTTTTTCCACTTTGGCCTGGCCTGTAGCTGTTAACATTAGACTCAGAGAACATCCACTTTTTCTTGCTGTTATGATGTGCTTTTATACAGGCAGAATACTGATTGATTTAAACTGTCAACCCCACACACAAACAGAAAAATTTTAAGATACACGCAAAAATAATGCTTTGAAGGAGTAAATGGTTGTGGCTGAAGAGAATAAAACAGGAAAGGAGAGGTGCTAAAGCCAGAGATCCTCTCAAACCACCATGTGTTTTCAATCTCAGGCCTCTGGCTCCCTCCACTCTCTACTCCCAAATGCTCCAGAAAATAATCCTACTGTGTTTTTTCCCCGGCTTGCTGGAAATGACCTAACTACTGCCAGGAAGAGGAATGTGAAGCATTCCCTGGAGCTGTTTGTGACGTCAGAGCGCTGAGGAGGCCCCTGCGCTTCCGCCAGCTTGGATATTCCAGATCAACCCAAACCCCCAACAGCTGGAGTCAACCGCTACCTCGCTCCAACTCCCAAACAATCCCAAAAACAATCCCCCCATGTGAGGCACTGTTCTTCACATCTGGCTCTCGAGTATTTACTATTGTAAAATGAGAACACCAAGTTTTAACACTTAAAAACACACAGTTGTACAACTTGAAAGATTTTCGACGTGCAACTTCCAGCAAACCTCCTATTCAGTGTCTTCTGAGCTCCTTGCCCTGCATGTACTGTGTCACTCGTGCATTGAGTAATTGCCCGCAACAGTGTATTTTGCTCTGTAGGTTTTGAGCGTCGGCCAAGAGATGATTTAGAAAGAAAAACCAAAGATGGGGGAAAAAATGGTTTCACTGACCGATATAACTCCCCAAATGTGTCACCCAGTCCCAGTGTTATTTTAGACATTAACAGAAAAAATGCTCTAATTCTTAAAATTTAATTATGTGCCTATTACAGAAGATATAATTCATCCATTATTCCATTAAAAAAAAATAAAACAGAGGTTTTTCTTCTGTCGTTTGACCATCTGCTTCTCAGTGTGAGGAATTTCTTCTTCTCTGCATTTTTTGACATTTACATGGGACCTCTAAATTTAACCAAGTACCCTCCAGCACCACATGCCCAGATTCAACCACATGTGCCTAATAATATAAGAGTTTAAAAAAATTAGGACATTAAACATTTAAAAAAAACATTCATTGTTATTTTAAATCATAAAATAACATAAGATTATGTACTTTTAAAAAAAATCTTTCCTCAAAATTTGGTCCAGAGTTAATTCTCTTTACTGTATTTTTGACCTTTGCACATCATAACAATGGCTGCAAACTAGTTTTGACACAATAGGATCGTCTTGTATTCACAAGTGTACATGTCTTACATGTTTTCCCCCACACACCTTGCCTCTATCTGTACAAAGACACTAAGTAGCAGGGCTGGTCAAGGGCAACTGTACCAGTTTACTTCCTTGTCTTCACCAATGTAAACTATCTGCCAGTTTTAAGCTCTTAATACTTTGTCGGTTCTGTCTGAATATTTGTGGTCTGAAGTTTAGTTTCAGCTCGGTCTCCTTGTTTGTACCGTCACAAATCAGCCATATTTCACACTTCAGTGCTGTATTTTCAGGTGCATCAGAGAAGTCACAGCTGATGTAAACACTAAAAGCTTTCCACTGGTAAATGTGGTGCTTTTTTGTGGAGCAGTTAAAGTAACTATGATGTGTTAACCACAGACTGAGCACATCTTCACTATCAGTTTAAGTGGCGCAGTGGAAAAATAAAACGCTGCTTACAGCTGCTCACAGCACAGAACTATTAACACCAGAAAAAATATAAATAAACAAACTCTGCATTATTCACAGTTCAAATTAAACCTTATTCATCTTATACTGAACTCTGGTGTGTTAGTGGGCCTCAGCTTGTCTTCTTTTTAAAACAAGTTGTTTAGGCGGCCATATTTCTTAAGGTTGAAATGTAGCAGCTTGGGTTCGAGTCCAACCTGCAGCACTTTGCTGCGTATTTTCTTTTTTTGTCTACTTCTTCACTCCTGAACTGTCAAATAACCCAAAAATAAATATCTTAAAAAATAAAATGAACTGTTTAGTTCTGGGTAAGGCCCAGCTTTCTTCTGAATGGCTATCCCTCATGTTTGAACTGCAGCTAAGAGAGTTCTCTATGCTCGTTTTCTGACTGATACCACCATAGTAGGAATATCTGCTCTCAGTGACATCACAGAGAGCTAAAAGTAGAAAAAACTGGAGCCACCTGCAGTCCAAGGTTTTGGCTCACTGGAATTATTCTTATATACACTGACCTTTTGAAACTTAAGCCATGTTTAATATGTAACTATAACTTTGTAACAGAAAATAATGAAAGGGGTCAGCTTTAAAAGTGTGCCCAGTGCACCATCTGCTCACCATGGTGGATATATGTGGATGATGTCACTGGGTGCAGGAATCAGCTGTGCAGCTGTCTCTCTGTTGAATAACACCAACATACGAGCGCTCTCCTCAGAGACCGGGTTAATGTGTTGGTGGCCGTCTCCGGGGGGTTGGTGGTGCTCGCAGTGCGCCAACTGCATGCTGCACTCCTCATGAACCTCCAGTACCTCGAGCACCAGCACGCCAGCCTTGTCCACTGGAGATCAGAGCAACAACAACAACACAGATGTTTAATGCTTGTGTGTGTGTGTCTGTGTACACAGTGTACTCATGCTCTCTGTGGGACTCATTATTCATTATGAAAATTTTTTTTAGCATCAGAACAACTTGCATTGCATATCTGTAAAGCTGTTACTGACTCAGCCTGAGCTGGATACGAGACGCAGTAAATCCCAATGGATGACTGCACAAATATTTGGAATTTCACCACAACGCTGATTGCTTGGCGTGAACTATAAAGTCCACAGAGATACTTAAGAAGAGCAAATCACAACGATGCCCTGCAGCTGTAAACCAAAGCGAGATAGGAGGGAGACTTGGCATCATGAAAGCGAAGTGTGTAAACTTGATTGCTTTGAATTGTTAAAATTGCAGAAGAGAAGGGGCAAAGTCAATGCAGCTCATTGTGTGTGTGTAGGTAAGTGGCCAGAGGGGGAATTTTAATATGATACGAATGAATCAGATCAAGGAGACTGTTGGAGAGGTATTAGGTTTTAACAAGCATTTGTCCAAACATGAATGCTAAGTGGTTCATTTGTGCTCTGTGCATTGAGATCCCAAATAACAAAATCATTACAATAACACCAGGCAGCACTCCAAAACCGAGAGAATACTCGAGTCCTCCTCTTGACCTGCAAATTCAATATTTTAGGAAACAACTCAACACCTGCATACTTGTTTTATTGTGGGGTATTTATCTTACAATATAAAGCGCCTTGAGGTGGCAAACCGGGAACAGACTGTTTGCCTTAAAAGTGAAAGTAGCACCTTTTAAAACGTGTTAGTTTCACGAACATTCTCCATTTCCAGTTTGCGTTGCACTTTTTCAGTTTTCACTATTGCTCAGCAGCTAGCTAGCACTGTCTGCAGAGAAATTCGATGTGCGTCATGCAAACCATGGGCAACAAAAGCAATCACAAGAAGGTTTTTTAATGCAGTACCATCTTCGTGACCAGGTTCACCTAGCAACAGACAGCAACCTCCAAGAAACACTCGCAATGAGTCGGGAATGCACATTTTTTTCCTTTTGACCAGAAGTTTCAAGGGCATCGCAGACAAGTGTCTAGGCCTATGTGACTGAGGCTTTAGCAACCTGCATCCATAACCTGCTAAATCTTGCTTAAAATGCCAGAATTTCACTCAACAAAACAGAAGCACAAACTCCTCGGCTGAACTCTACCACACAGCGTAGCATTTACCAGATAAATGCCATTAAAATGCTCCGAAAGGCACCAACTACACAAACGTGGTGGAGAGGTGCAAACCAGGTCCAAATTAGCAGAGAGGCCTAGGAGACAGAGACACTCTGTACATGTGTGTCTTCACACGTGTCAGTCAAATTGGCCATTCTGTGAACTCTGAGCCTTATTAACATCCAAATGTATGAGTCAGAAAGAAGTTCACTCTATATATATATATATATATATATATATATATATATATATATATATATATTATAATGAAGGAAATTATTCAGAGAGGCCAAAACTGCCTTTGTATGAGGCTGAAAACATGACTTTTAATGCTACTTAATTGGTGATTTGAACCATTGATTCCATGGTGACTGTTTGGCCTGCAGTTTGCGGGTTGAGTGTAGCAGATTAAATTGTGAAAAATGTTCTGGAAAAAGAACATTTTGCACCAAAAGATATATATTTTTTTATATTTAAAAAAAATCCTGATGTCAGCCATGTGACGTTAATGGGTTGAAAAGACTAAACAAACAAAAGTCTTTGTGCAAAAAAGACAAAAGAAAGATCAAATATTGATTAGACTTCGAAACCAGGTCAAGTCAAAATAAACTCCTACATTTCAACCCATCTTCGTAGCTCGTTACGCTAGTCAAACCATCGACTGACCACAAACTCTAAGTTAGATCAGGTAGGCGTTTTCATTTTCCACAATCAACTGTCACCTCTGAGTCAATGCTCATGTCCTATTACGAGGAGATACTTAACAACAAGACAATGCAAGTGGTTTGGTACGCCGCGGAAAGGAAAAAAGAAAAAAAAAAGGTAGGCAAGCAGCTTCCTGTCACCTACATGTCGAGTTCACAGTTCAGCCAGCATTTCCTCAGCGTGGCCCCTAAGTACAATCACATGTATGGTTAAAAAAAAAAAAAAAAAAAATCACACCTTTCAGCCAGGCTTCATCCCACTCACAAATCAAAGTTCACTGTTAAACTTTAAGTGATGATTCACAGGTTTATGTGTGTATGATCCTGGTGTGATCTGGCAGAGGACTCGTGTGACGTGGATCACCTGTTGTGGTTGTTGCTGCCGAGGAACCAGAGATGGACTGGTGCTTCCAGAAGCTGATAGCTGACCTCTGCCTGCACTGAAGTCGATTCAGCCTTTCTGCCAGACCTCCACTGTGAAAAACACACACGCGCACGCCCCCCACCCCCACAGAGGTAGATGATGTAATGTGATAAACTCACAGAGCGCAAGCAGTCTAACCAACGCACAAGCAGAAATGTTTATTTCAAAGTGAAGTAAAAGATTTTCTGATGCACAGAACCAGCTGTCAAAGACTACAGAAAGCCATCTGTCAGATTTGGTGGGCTTAGAGATTGCAAACGACATTTAGCACCCACATTGTGCCACCAGGTGTCCCTTTCATCATCAGTTCTGCCGTGGAAACATTGTCACCAAAGTCTGTCTATCACCTGGCTGCAAGCAATACATCTTGCTTTGTTTGTTCGTATTGTGAAGCAATGCACTATCACACATATTATACGCTCAGGTGCAATTTTTATTAAAACTAACACCGTCCTGCAGAAACTCTAACTCCATGAAGGCTGCAAAGACCAGTGCGGTTTCTTGAGCGTCACTGACATAACTTTATGATAATTTTGAAGGCTCACCTGTGTGAGGTTAATGTTATGTAACTTGACTGATATCAAACTTCTATAAAACTAAATTCGGTGCAGTAATATGATACGCTCATATGCTGCGTATCAGCAGAGGTACTAGGCATTTAAAAACAGTGGACTGGAACAAAAGTCACACCTTTGAAACTTTCTTCTCTTTTTGGCAGAGTCTTCTGGAGTCTTGGGTTGTCTATTGACTGGTTTCTGGGGCGTTTGCAGCATCGCCTGAGCAGATCTCACCCAGTTGCTGATTGACTTTTTGCTGCCCTCACCAGTTTGGAAAGGAAAGATCTCAGAGTCCAGTCTGCTTGAAGTCATTGGGCTGCCAATATCCTCTCCATCAGACACATACCCTGAGATCTCAAGCTCTTTAACCTGGGAACAAAGTAAGCATTTGACGTGGAGAACAGTTGTAATTTTGTAGTTTGACATTCTTGAATGAAAATGTTAAAAATGCTCAACTGCAGTCAAATGCAACTGTATGTTATATGCTGACATCCAGCTCCACATTTCTCTTCTAGGACTCTAAACACACTCTGAATGATTTACATCTCAAAGTAACCCTTATTTGTCTTGGTGCAACCTCTCAAAAAACTTCATACTAGAAACTGCCATGGGTTCATTTTGAGCCCTTTGGTATTTTAAAAATCCTGTAGGTTTGTTAAATTAAAATTCAATCATGTCATATTTTCTGCCATTTTCAAAAATTGGCTTATTCATCAAATACTCAATTTTGGGGTGTGGGCGATCAAAAGAATTAGGACAACTTTTACCAAAGCCGAAATGTTATGTAATGTAAAACCACTACTGCAGCACAGCATGTTGCTTAGAAACATGATTTCTTTACACACATTGTGAGGTAAAGCCTGTCACAAAACGAGTTACAGCTAGGTAGATGTGACTGATAAATACATATAGAGAGTGACTGTAGTTAGATAACACATGAATAATTATTGCTGGGCACATGATGAGTTGGAGCAGAGCGGGGAGTGTTTGACCGAACAGGGCAGGTTGCTGGCTGTGCAGAGCAAGTAAAGTAAATCCAGAGCACAGCTACCTGTGAGGTCAATTCAATCTCATTTACATTTATTCTAATGTATATTTTTTATTTCACATTCTGTAAGAAAATGCTGTAAATCATTAATAAAACTAATAAAACCCCTTAAAATGAATCTTAAATATGTATTTTGTCAAATCTTCCTTAATATTATAAAAATTTAGATGAAAATTAACAACCTAACTTCTTCAAGAAATGATACCTTTGCTATTACTGCTGTTGTTACTGCGGTCAAAATGACCCTCCTAGTGTTAAATTCCTTCCCCTTTCTTCTGATTGGCTGACCCTTGTAAACAGAAGGTGTCAGCAGGTGAGTGAGGTTGCTGCATTAATCACCAGGATATCCTCTCCCTGTACAGAGCTGAAATAGAAAAACTGTCTGAAACAGTGTTTAAAGCAATCAGAAGTCTAAGCTTATTGCTTGCACATACACACATTTCAACAATAGGAGCACCCATCCCTATAAAAGTGTAAGTGTGTATATTATATATAAAGGCAAAAAGTAACGCTTTTAAAAGGGTTCATCCACCTGTAACATATTCATGAGTAATTAATGATTAATAAAAACAATAAAATCAATATCAAAAATCAAGAGGATGATACACCGACATGCAGTCAGGCTGATTAATTGTCAAATTAGTGCACTAAACAATCTTTCTTGCTGTATCATTGCTGGCTACACCTGAAGGAATCTGTTCTCATGGAAAAATCCACGAGAAACCTGAGTTCCTGTCATGTGCAGACAAGACCAGCATACCAGGCCCTGTCAGCCAATATGCTCTCTTCTTTGAATCAACTTGACCCTGCTAGGCAGCGTGCCAGCAGACGTCACACTCCAACCAGCTACAGAGAAAAAGGAACACTATGTTCCTGGCCCCGGCTCAAAAATGTTTTCACCAGCACTGAAAGCATTATAAGTACACAGCTCTACGCAGCCTCTTCCACTCACTCAAGTTCTCCTGAACAAACAGTAGTAAAAAAGTTGTTTATAGCCCTTCTCGAGCTCTTATGTGGTGTGGGTGGTTGACCCTTTAAGCGCCGATGTCGGTGGGTGTCGGACCGAGCAACACACTTCATCTGGGAAGCAGCCATCCCCTTTGGCCTTGAAGCGCGGAGTCGCCTATACAGCTCCGCCTGTCCTCTCTTAGCGGCTAGTACAAAAACACAGAAATCTGGCAGGGGCACATTAAGTGACTCAGCCATGCGTTTATCTGGAGTAGTAAATTTTGCCTAGGATTAGGATCCTTCCCCCCTCCCCCTCCCGTATCCTGTTAGATCCGGTTTGATTTACAATTGGAAATGTGTAAGTGAGCTTTCCGGGCAGCAAATAAAAAGTCCAAATAGGCCAGAACATTCTGATATTCTAATTAAGTCAATATTTACTGTGCATATACTAAATTTAATCCCACTGATAATCGGATGCAAGAAAGCTACGTACTATTCCTTTCAAATATGTAACATTTGATCTGCCAAAACTACCCCGTGCACATATTTCAGTGCGACTACATTAAACTATAAAAGTAGGACTCTAAAGGCTTCTTTCTAGAGGCCCTCTGACCACAAGCCTCCTGTTTGTTGATCTTATATTTTTTTGACCCCAAAGAGCTGATAACAGCAAATTATAAGTGTGACAAGAGGAAGTAGCTGGGGTCTGCGGGACTGATGTTAATCTCTCGTCAGGCTTCCTCTCGATATATCAAGTTAGTGCTTTTTGCAGCCTCAATAAAAGGACTGTAAGCGACAGGCAGAGGCTATACCAGTACCGAGACAAATGATCACCGGCTTCAATCTGACCCATCCTCGTGTTCAACGGTGTTCTCACAAACTGCTATCTAGTCAACCGCATTCATTCAGTTTTGCCACAACCTGCTGATCTTTTTGTTTTTTAAATTGTAATATGTGCTCTAACAACTAAACTGCATGTGTGTGGTCTATGGTCCTTGTACATTCTCACCATGCCAGCCCTGCCTTCAACAAACAGTACCTCTGAATGGCTTGTGAGCGGGAGCAGTCGAGCCACTGTGGGGGGGGGGATCTTTCATTACACCGTTGAATCTGATGGTTCAGTTTGCATGAATTATGTTTTGTGTTTTGGCTTTAAGAAAAAAAAAAGAACAAACACTTCAAAAATATTTAATTTACTTTGACAAAGTATAAAAAAGGAGCGCAAATCTGCACATTTGTAAACCTGAAAGGTTCAAATATTACTCAATAATTTCCATTTTCTCTGTGTCGCAGCTCTACAGTGTTTTTATTTCTATAAATAACACGAGTGGAAACTATGCAATTCTTTACATATTGTACTTAAAGAGAGGCAAGTGCTTTTTTGTGAGTTTCACGTCACGCATAAATTAGCCCCAGTGTTCAGATCTACTTTGCCCTTCACATTAAACCTGTGTTTTACTGCTGGCTCAGCTTCTGAACTTTGACAGAACATAACCTGAATCTAGAAACTACTCTGGTTTGAGCCTATGGGGCCTTCTTAGGACATCAAAACATGGCTGAGACAACGCTCCACCTAGTGGTTTCAAGGCTAAACATTCAACTGCGACAAACTGAACAAAAAATTACTGAAAAAAAAAAACAAAAAAAAAAACAACAACTTTGAGACAAACACTAAAATATAATATCTACATAGTATCTTGCAAGAACACAGGCTTTCATGCAGCATCTGCTACAGCTGCAAACAAAACCATCAGATTAGCAGCGAACAGTATTCTCCAGCAGGACGCCAGAAAAGTTGTTAAAACACACAGATGAGCACTTCTTAGACAAATGCATCAACTGGCAGTCAGCTGATAATTAGAAACACAGTTGGTAATATACTGGACTAAGGTATTAAGAGCTTAGGAAGGCATATAGCCCCACCTAGTGTCCCCTAACACAAACAGCACTGATCTACAGATCAGTGTGCCTCACTATGCAGGTGTTTTTAAAAAAAAAAAAAAAACACTTTCACGGCACAGATAGTTTAAGGTTTACTTACATCTTCAGTTTTAGAAGGGAAGTCATTTGGCTTCTCTTCAGAGGAATCACAGTCTGAGATTTGTTGCCCACTGTGCTTTTCAACATCTTCCTGAGACTCATCACCCAGGTCGCTGTCTGTGTCAATAACGGGAAGGTCATCTAGGAATGAAAGAAAGAGCTGTGCTAGTGCTGTAAATTTTATCTTATGGCGTTTATCAGACTATAGAGATAACTGAGCTGTTAATATATAACAGAAGTTTATCACCTTAAGTCAATTGCTTTTACTAAGAAAAATCTGGAAATGGACCACAAAGTAGACTGAGTTAAAGGAACAGTTAAGCTTTCTAAGAAATTAGTTAATTTACTGTATTACCCAGCGTTACAGACAATAAGCATTTTTTTGTAAATTTGCATCTGTACACCAGCACAGTAGGTTAAATAATGAAAATCTGATTGAAGGCCACACTTTGAGATTTTGATTCAAGGGGTTTAACAAAAGCGGTGCATTAACTAGTCCCGAATTATAGCCAATACTACACTTAGTCCAACTAGCCCATTCTTGGAAAGCAGGAATGCACTGATCAGCTCAGCAACACCAACGGAGCTGGAAAACAACAGAAGACAACTTTCTCGAGGAGTTAAAGTTTACAATAAAGACGTGCTTTCACTTTTTGCACAATACTCACTCTTTTGCACATTTCAATTGCACTGTTGTGTCTGTATTGTTCTGTTCTCTCTGGTGTTGCACTGTTTTTGTTGTGTTTTTTGACAATTTTTGCACATTGCACTTTATGTAGTCCTGTGTTGATTGTCTGTTATATGTCATATAGAGCACCATGGTCTTGGATGAACATTGTCTCGTTTCACTGTGTGCTGTACCACTGCACATGATTGGAATGACAATGAAGCCACCTGACTTGACTTGATAATGACCCAAAACATACTGCAATAGCAATCCAAGAGCAAAGAAACGGTTGTCACCTGATCTCGAGTGAATAAGGGACGCTTTTCAGTTATTAAATAAAAAACTGAAGGCAGAGAAACCCACAAACGAGCAGCAACTGAAGGTGACTGCAGTAAAGGCCTACCAGAACATCTCAAGGGAGGAAACACAGCACATTTAATAATGATGGGTCGGTCGCGAATAAAATGGCTCTTAGAGCTGGCTCTTTGACGTGAACGACGCAAGCCGGCTTCTTATCGAGAGCCGTTTTTTTTTTTTTTTCTCTCACCCTCAAAACTCCAAAACACGTAAAAACTCCAAAACACGTAAAAACACGTACAAACTCCAAAACACATAAAAACTCAGAAGCACATAAAAACTCAAAACACGTACAAAAGATAACAGAACTGCTCCAGGATGCTAGGGGCAGTGTTGAACTTTTGTTACCTAGTGGCTACACAAGCCAGCAAGTACCAACGACCGGATTTGGTGTGTGGTAGCAAAAGGTAAATGAACATTTTTTTTAAATTATTATTTGACTATATATGAATGCTTGTGTATAAATACACAAACAATACACATATGCTTTTAATTGTGTAATTTAAGTGATCTAGGTAGCTCTGTTTTGGAAGTTCAGTTCATACTAGAAATGTGTTTTGGAGTTTGTACGTGTTTTGTCTCTAGGGGCCACCGCATATATTTATATATAAACATATATAAATAAAACCACTTTTTTTTACATTAGTGATTCCTTTTGTGCATAATTTTATATTGTTGTTAATAATAAATTAATTAAAGCAACAAAACAACCTGAAGAGCCGGTTCGGAGCCGAAAGAGCCGGCTCTTTTTAGTGAGCCGAACCGAAAGAGCCGGTTCTCTAAAAAGAGCCGGAAATCCCATCACTAGCATTTAGTAAAGTCCATGGGTTCTAGTACTCAGTCACGGACTATAAAGGATTTTCAGCTAAATATTAAGAACTACTTTTACATTTAAATGTTATGTTGGTTTGTCCAATTCATTTTGAGTTTCTAAAAATGGCAAACTGTAAAAAAAGTAACTGTAAATGAAGAAGACTGATAGTACACCAACATATGTTTTTTTGTCATAAAGACTGAAACAAAGAATGCGCTAGTTTGACCATAAAAGCACCTCCAAAGGTCAGAAACTATTTGTTTTGTCGTTAAAAAATTGACAAAAAAAAAGAAGAAATTTTGAAGATAAAGGTGAACTTCAGTTAGAATAACCTGAAATGTAAAATTTCTCCCTCAGCAAGTCACAACTTAATTTTATACCTTTATCAGTGCTGAGCATGAGCAGTGCTCTGCTGTAAGACTGAGTGGAAGCTGTGGGTCTCCCTCGACTGTGACACTGCTGCTGCCTCTGTGCAGTAACTCTGGATGGATGCTGCTCCTGGGTCTCATCATCAGGCTGCTCAGAGTCACTGGAGCTCCATGCAATGTTCACTGGGTCCTCCTCACGGTGAGGGGAACTGCTCTGAACTGGGAAACACATACAGAAGGGGACAATGCAATGTTCGAATTGAATCACTATGAGGTGCTTGTTAAAACTGGAGACTTACTTCTGAAGACTATTGAAGAAATTACAAGAAAGCTTGCCTATAACAGTTGTGGCTGTGCTGAAAAATAAAGGTGGCTGTATAAATACTGACTTTCTAGCTTGTTAGAATTGTACAAACTCTGTTTTTGCCTCAGATACTATTTCCATTTAGGTTTGCACATGTTTTAATAATTACTATAAATCAAGCATGCCCCATGTTTTGTGTTATGTGCGCATATACTAGGTATCACGTTAAGAGAAACCCACTTAAAAGTGATCTTCAGGTGAAGGTGATTTCAAGATTGACCAGTACATTTAATCTGTCATTAATTATGTAATGATTCATTAAATAAGCAATGATACAGAAATCAATATGAAAAGTAAATTTCAAATGACAACTAAAAATATGCAAATATGACAAATATATTAATAACCCTTTTTAAACATTTCCATTTTAAAAAAACGTGTACAAGAAATTCACCGTTTCCACAGACTAATTTCAATTTAGATTAAGAGCACACACCCCTAAAGTGTTTTCCAGTCAATAACCAAAAAGTATGATTTTGTATTTCAAAGTAAAAGAAATGGCATATATGAGCTCTTTTTCATCTGGAAAGCTTCAGAAAGCTATGATAAGGAAACTTCCTGTTTCTACTTAGTAATTGCCCTGGAGTAATAGGATACACCCTCACAGTGTCACCCAGTCTAATTGTGCATTTCAAAGTAAAAGCCCTCTGAAACGTCATACATTAGATATTTCTTTTCCTCTGGAAAGCTTCGGACAGCTATTATAAGGAAGCTACCTGTTGCCACAGACTAACTAATTTTATAACTGCTGTACATATTTCCCATTTTCCTAACAAATTTAAAAGAAATGAGTGGGCCCTGACTTGTGAACAGTACTGTACACTTAAGTATGAGGTACTTACAGAGTATTAAAAGTTGTGAGGTAAGATAGAAGATAGAAAAGTCTGAGATGGACCATAGCAAAAAAGGCCAGCAAACTGAGCAAGATACCTGCAGCAGACAACTGTTTCAGCTTCTTTAGAGTAGATATTTTTCTTCCTGAAGACGGAATGATCTGCAACAAAAAATAGAAATCCACAGTATGAACACAGTTGGGAGTAGCAGGGTGATAATGCTAAGAGATGGACGGAAAGCTGTTGATCTTTATCACCTTTGTCACCGGACTATCCAAAAAACTGTCTCCACACTTCTCCCAGCTCTTAGCGGATGAAAGGGAAGAGAGCGAAGAGGGCTCCCTGCCCACTTTCGGGAGAGCATTTTGGATATCATCGGGAAAGAAAACGCACTTTATGTCCCTGGAGTACCTTTTACGCTGCAGAAAATTAATGAAGAAGTAAAAGGGGTTAGCTTAATAATAATAATTTTTTTAAAAGCCTTTAACGGTTTTTGCTAAGATAACCCTGCTGGAGGCTTTAATGATAATTTCACCTGTATTTACTCTGACAACTGAATTACAAATGACAGTGGCTATATTTGCTGTTATTAATAGTTAAAATATGATTCTAGCAACACATGCCTGGCTAGTAAACCCCTTTCCGCTGTGGGCGGGCAAAACCGGATAACATGGGCTGCTAAAGCTAACTAGCTATACTCCATTGAGTAGCATTAACTGGCTAGCTAGTTACCAGACTTCTTACCTTCCTGGAACTCATTGAGAAAAAAAAACAGTCAATGCAGAGTTACTGAAGTGGTCTGTGTGCGTGTCCCCAAAGCGTCATTAGAAATATAATATATCTCGAACCCATCTTTGTGAAGTTACCGGTGTTTCCTCCCTCACTAGTTTGCTAAGCGCAGGAACAAACTAGTGGCGCTTACCCAATCTGGAGGTGCGTTTCATAACTCACCAGCGTGGACCGGAGGCGGATATGGGTGAGATTCTCACACCAAATCACTCAGTTATGCCTGTAAAATTTAGATTGATTCACTTTTCTTGAAACTCTTAATACAGTTTTCTTCTTGAGTTTGCTTTTCTGCACTAGGCTGAACTGCACAAGTTTAAATACGTACCAAAGGGTATATTATTCTACTGATACAGGTAAAAGTCCAAAAATCATTACTACAGTAAATATACAGGCCAAGTTACTACTCTTTATAAAGAGTCATATCACACTGTCATTATTATTTTTATCATTATTATTATTATTAATTGGAATTGGAATCTATGGTGGAAGCCTCTTTAATGCATTTCTCATTTTTGCATGGAAGCAAAGGGACCTTCTCTTTAATAATAACAGTAACTGTTTAAAAGTCTTTAAGCTTTTCAAGCTTTTCTTCCCTGCCCAAGCATTCAATGCCCTTTATGCCTCATTCTCCCATTCATACAAAGAATGTTAGAGTAGCCCAGACATACATACAAACACTTAAGCACTTTGACACATATTCACACTCTGATGGATGCATCGGAAAGTAACTTGGAATCAATATCTTGTCCAAGGGTATCTGGCGTGCAGAATAGAGCAACCAGCAAACCACCAACCTTCCAAGTAGTAGATGATCTGCTCTACCTTTCTGAGCTACAACCACTCCCATTTTGAATCCAATTATTGCACTTCTTACTCTTCTACTTCTTACTACTTTTTAAAATGCTTTAGTTATGTATTATTCCGAAAATTAAGTGGATTATTATAACTCAAGCTACTAAACAACATATAAATAGTTAAAATAATCAATAGCTGCGACATGAAAAAGACATAGACAGCAATAAATCAGTAACTGTTATCCAATGACGTCATGTATATGATTCTAAAAACTGTCATTTTACTTCATATATATTACAATGTACAACCTCTGAACTATTAACCTACTTTAAGTAAAATATCTAAACACTTTTTTTCTGCAACTGAACTATCCATCACAAATTTTGGTTTAAATATTGTGTGAAAGGTTCTTTTTACACAATAAGAATGTGATAGGATCCAGGGCTCCATATGAGCTTGAAAATTATGACAGCAATGAAATGAGTCTTGGCTTGCTAAACTTTGCATGGCCACAATCTTGATTTTTGCATCACTGAAGTAAAAAATCTTGAGCAGGACTGTGCAGAGACCTCTACAACAGAGGGAGCTAATTCCTTGGGATGTTCGACTACATATCCACTTCCACTGCTTCTTAAATGTTGAGTTGACCAGACCTTTCTAACCTTGTGTCTTGCAAAATTAGTCTGTCACACTGCTAGCAAAACCTACACATCAGTTGCAAACATATTTTTTCATCAAATAGTGACTTATGTGAAGGAGAGGATTGTAGAAGAATTGAGTTACGGTACCAAATACTGTAAAAATAAAAAATTAGCACATCCGAATCTATAAAGAACTGTGTCACAAATTTGGATCGAAATATGTGCTTCAGACTGTGATGGAAAACAATGATGTGACTGTCGTTCCAGGCATTTTGGAGGCCTTAAAAGCACAGCTCAAAAAATCAACCCAAGAATCTTCTCTTCCATGTTTTGTGGTTTAAGGAAGACAGTCGCCTGCTGCATAACCACTGAATAACAGAGACAAGGAAATATTTATTTACATGCGAAGTTACAACCCTCTTTTCAAAATATAAGTACATAGGCTGCAGCAGATGACCACCCCTTACCACCTGGTTCTGCCAGGGGTTTCAGTCTGTAAAAGGGAGTTTTTCCTTCCCGCTTGGTGGTCCTTGGTGGTCCTAGGTGGTCCTAGGTGACACACTGGAAAGATTACATTTGTCTGATTGTCAATTTCCTCCCTAATACTGTGAGTAGAGCAGGGCGATATGGCCAAAAATATTTATCACGATATATATTTGAAAATTTGCGATAACGATATAACCGACGATATAATTGATGCGAGACAAAATACAACTCCACAACATTACTAGCGCAAAAAGACAACCTTCCATTTATTTTCACTTAAACAAGAAGCTGGTTTTTATGTACATTAAAGCTTTATAAAAATGTAACAGTGCAAATGCAAATTCCTTGCTGAAAGTTTAACCAAAAGGCATTTCCAGTAGAAATGGGCTGACATATCCTGAGCATAACCATGTATAATATCCACTGAAGTTAAAAAGAGGTGCTTTGCAACATTAAACTGCAGTGTGCAGTACGCATTTTTCGGACCATAAGGTGCACGGGATTATAAGGCACATTAAGCGAAACAAAGCAGTCAGATAAATCAAACTTTATTAAACTCATTCTTCTTGCTTCCTCCACTTCTGTACCATTGATTCATTAATGTTGAATTCTCTGGCAGCTGCTCTATTCCCATGTTGCTGCAGTATATTAATGACTAACCTCGTATTGTGGATGGATTATCTCAGTTGTTCTCCTGACTGAAGTTTGGTCCATTTACAGCATCCTGCCATGCGATTGCATTTGTCTCTAACCATGAAGAACCTTCACGTTAACCTTTATAAGTGGAAAAGTGTTAGTGTTCGTCCTCCAGCTTCACTGTTTATGTTATGCTAACATAGCTGTGTCGCTAGCGATCACGTAGCACATCATTATATACCAGCTAGCCCAACTTCAGTAACCCTACAAACGTCACTGCTGTTTAGTTTCCCGTCTTCATTTATGTTGGAAGTGATAGCAGAGCTGTACGTTTGATTTTTTTCAGAAATCTCTCAGTCAGAACATGCAATATCATGCTTAGGTAACTAGCGAAACTAGCGAGCTAACTTCCGCTAGCTTCCTGCTAACTTCTAACTCCGTTAAATGTAATAACTTTTGTTTTCATGGATGCCTGGAAGTTAAACTTCATAGTTACACCTGGTAAAGCAGCAATGCTGATCGTTTTATTAAAGATGAAAGAATTTAGACAGTTTTTAAGTGATGCTGCAGTGTTGTTTGACCTGAAGCATACGGAGTTTAGGACCCAGATTACTCCCAGATTTAAGAGCATCTTAGTCCGACAAATATGACAATAACAACGGCCGCTTGCATGTTCTGCAAAAAAATGTGCTTTGTTGTGTATCTGATGGACAAACACCAAACCAGTTCCACATCACGGAAGTTGCACCATTTTTACAAACCAATTCTGGTTCATCTGTTTCACTCAACAATCGGCCATGTGCGTATGAAAACAAAGGCACTGCGCATGCGCGTTTTACTCCCATTCTATCGCGATATTTCATTTTCCTATCGTTGCCTAACATTATACCGGTATTACCGTGAACGGTATAATATGGCCCAGCCCTAACTGTGAGGTCTTTACCTTGCACTTTTTGGACACTCTAAGTTGTTCACATAAATTGCCTCTTAATTGGAAAATAAAACTAAACAGAAAACGAAATAAATAGATGTTTGTGATTTTCTCAAGAACATTTGACTTGAAGGCAAAGGGGAAAAATGGTTTGTAGTAAATCTAATAAATGATAATATAGAAAGAGGTTTTTTTGGTTGCTGATTAAAACAAACTATAAATGCTGTACTAGATACACTATATTCAAATTCAAATTCAAATTTTATTTGTCACACACACACAACCATACACAGTATGACATGGGGGTGAAATGCTTGTAAACACCTAGGCATGCAAATTGCTTCTGCAAACATTTGTGAAAGAATGAGTCGTTCTCAAGAGCTTAGTAAATTCCAGCGTAGTACCATGATAGGATGCCACCTGTGAAACAAGTCCTGTTGTGTAAATCCCTCAGTACTAAATATTCCACAGTCCACAGATGTAAAGAAGTCCTGTACCTTCTACCTGTCCCCTTAAAACCCCCGATTAATTTGGAAAATGAAGATAAAATTTGATTTGTAATTCCTTTTGTCTGAAATCAGCTACAGAATAAATTAAATCTCAGGTCATGCTAAATGAATTCAGGCTCATTCTGTGATGATACTGGATATGACTGGGTCTTTTTAAAGCTTTTTAATTTTTTTGTCATTCATAGATCTTTATATATTCTTGAGTATACTGGCATCTTTAGTTCTTGTTGTAGTTAAGTGTTCACTTAAGCTTTAGTTATGTTCTCACTTCCTGTTTCATAGTTTCGCTTCTAGTGTGCTTAGACGGCGGCCCTGCGACCTGGCCCCGAGTAAGTGGAAGAAAATGGATTGACGGACAACAACCTCCCGTGGACTCAAAAGGTGATTTTTATTACAGCAAATCCATTCGAATCTCAACATCTTTCAAAGAGCAGGTTAAACATACAAAAGCTCACTTAACATGTTTTTTTTTTGTTTTGTTTTTTATTAAATATGTAAAAAGCAGGTCAAGTTATTCACAAATAAAATGCAAACATGCAACACGATTTTTTGTCGGGGAATGCATAATGAGTGGGACATAAAAAAAGAAAACAAAACATTTACCATTCATTAATTATTGACAGTACATGTTTACATTCTTTTTCATTTACACAATAATATATGACTAAAGCATCATGGTGCACTGCCCAGTTCAATATTAGTAAATGCAATATTAAGAAAGGGTATACAATGTACTTACTGGAATATAGTGTAACAAATTGCTCAGTGAACTGACATCTCCCTAAGACCTGTGATTAAAAAAAAAAATAATAAAAAATATCCCAACAGTTCCAGCGGAGGTTTACAACTTAAAACTGCTGCTTCATCATAAGACTACTCCACAATGTTTCTTCCTTCCCTATGTTTACGGTTTAAATCTCTATCACTAAAGCCACCTTGTGTGGTGGGAACAAACGCTAAGCCGAGCACACTGATTATCTGAAATCTTGTAATTTGTAATGACAGCTGTGACACAGTCATACAGTTGGGATTTAACTACATTTTATTATCCTCCTTCACGAGGATGCAATTCAGATCCTTGCACTATTCCTAAGTCTTAATAACAACAACAATAATAAATACGGTGAGGGTCTATGGACAGATTGTCCAATACGAAGTCAAATGTCAGTGCAACATATGGAAGGAGGTTAAATAAGAGCTACTACGAGCCCTTCCAGGGCTTTGCTTATTGCATTCTTATGATTAATATTGTTGATATGAAAAAAAAAAGAAGAAAGAAATAAAAATAGCAGGGAGTCTAACACTTGCACTGACAGGTAGTGGTTACCTGTCTAAACTTCAGCATTTCATCACATCAACTGCAGGATTTGAATTGACTTTGCGCCCACACAGTCCTCTGATGGTCTGAGCTTGTCCGCTGGTGGAGCTCATTGCCACAAACCCGCCACAGCAGTTCACCAAAAGTCACAAGAAACATTGAACAGTGAGCAGAGGGGTACAAAAAAAACCCAAACAAAAACCTGTGATGGTGCTTCTTTCAGGAGGCTTCTTCATGTGCTCAGTTTCGGAGAGGATGAAAAATAAAAATGAGGACAAATGAAAATCCTTTAACAGTTCTCACATAGTCAAAAAAATTAAATTAAAAAAATAAAATAAAGAGAGAGTGGGGTGTAACTGCGGTGAAGGATGATGGCAGTCAGTATTCATCCTGCTCCTCCTGCTGATCGTCTGGCACCTCCTCGTGGGCTTGCTGGTCCACTTCCTGTCCGTCGCCCTCAGCTAGCTCCCCTCGTTCCTAAAAAAGAAAAGAGAGAGTTGAGGCAAGCGCATGTGACTGCACACAAACACTGAATTAAATCCACATGATTTCCTCAACAAAGAATGAGCACGATCCTGCTTGGATCAATCTAAAGGCCTGGACTGACCTGCTCATCGGAGGCGTACAGGATCTCCATTAGCCGATCGACAAACGGGGCGTTTTCCTCCCCCTGTTCCTGACAGAGCAGCTCCACCTCTCGCAGCTTGCTGAAGTAGTAGTCTCGCTCCTTCTCCACTCCTTCCAGTGCCAACTTTAGTGTGTTCACCTGCAAAAATAAATGTTCAAGCATTTCAAAACACACAAACTCTGAACAGACTCACAACGTTAAAAGATAAGCAGAGAAGAAACACAAAGCTGATTAAAACTGATCCGAATGATTCTTTCTAAGAAAACGACTCAAGATAAACTGTTTAACTGATACAAGTTGTCTTCAGTTACATGTGATTTGAGCACTAGAGCAGCTCTGAATGATTGAATGCAATCATTATATCAGTAAAGGATCTACCGATCAGTTAAGTCTTTGTCTTCTATTCACCAGTTTCTGCTTAACAAATGTACATAAAAAAAATCAAATAAAAAAATCAAATGCTGCCTGGCAGCATTTTCTGGCTTGTGGTCACTGCACAAGAGCTCCAAGCCCGCTTCTTCTTAGTTTAATCCTTGGCTTGAATCTGACATGTACTGTACCAAATTTAATGCAGCCAGCAACATTTTGGATCTCAGAGTGGAACAACTACACAATATCCACACAGCATTTAGCAGCTTTGTATGCACAGGGGTTTTTTTTTGTTTTTGTTTTTTTAAACCAACCACATACAGTGCCTTTAAAAGGCCTCAGTGCTATTTTTAATATTTGGAAACAAGTTGAATGTCTGCTAAGATTTTAAATCTCTAGTACTTTGAATCTCCAAATATGACGCGTCAGGTGTAACATTAATCACAGCCTATTTCTATACCAGCTTTCTAAGGAACCATTAGTCTATCCACAGAGTGAGAAGTGGATTTAGGTCTGACTCCTAATTTGACACAGACTGTATATAAAAGATAGATGTAGCTCCAGATCTGAAAAGTGAAATGTACAAGTGCCTTAAATCTGCACCCTTTCTTAGCCAGCAGGGGGCGACTTTGGCCATGTTCCACAAAGCAGGTTTAACAAACTCAGTTTGAGTTTTGAGTGCCACAGAAGTTGATCACAGCTATTAGTTATTATTGAATCATTTCTGAGTATGTTCTCTCTCAGTCAAGCGTATGTGTAGCAGAAGAAAAGCCATCATCAATGGAGCTCCAATACCAGGATTCACCATGGCAACGAGTAAATGAAGAGACGACCCTCCATTTTAATCCAGTAGACGGAGGAACACGAATCAGTGTCAGTGAGGACCATGCCAGGAAGCTAGAAAACAGCAATTTTATTCTGTCATTCGCCCACACTGATTACCAACCTGATTCAGTGAGGGCCAACCAACCAATTTTACATTGGACCACAACCACGACCAAACAGTTAAAGCCTGGAGGGACAACATGCAGACAACTGAAGATAAAACTATATCTTATCAAAGAGAAAAGACAGTTTACTTACAGACCTGTAATATTAGACCCAGTAATACAAATGTGGGCAATTTGGAGTGAAAAATGTGTCAAAACTCCTGCACTTAACGACTGTACTTCAACATGAAATGACTCATCTTTCAAATTTAGTTCCATTCAAAAATATATACATAGTAAATTCAGACTCAGTTTCACATCAACTCCAACACGATGCCAACTGTGACGGGCAGTTTTCCATTAGTGCAACTGATTATGACACATCAAATATAATTCACATTGATTAGTGGTTGTGTGTCTCTGCAGCTTCATGCAGGCTGATTTACACAGTGATCACACCACAGTAACATATGGGAGATTCAATGCAGGGGAGCTGGCTGACAGCCTGACAGAGACAGAGTCTTCAACCCTATTTATGCTCGCCGCATTGGTCACTTCTCACACCGATGTGCTGATATTGCACAGCTACGTCTGTTTCTACTCGTCACTGTGGCGCTTTTGTCTCTTTGCGATCTTCTTCAGCTGCTGTAGAAATCTTTCTCCATGAGTTCTGTACCATATGGGAATCCCTGCATACATGTGTCATATATATGCCCATATAGACAGCCTTGCCTCAAGCCTGTCAATTTTTTTAAATAGCTGAGGCTGCAATAGCTCCAAAGCTACGTAAACTGAAAAGGTGCACGGCTGGCCGAAAAAAATGCCAAAACATGCCATGCCTTACTGCAAGTGACATCACTTCTGTCATTTGGTGAGAGCAGTGTGCATAAACTGGCCCTTAGATAAACATACAATAAATTCTACAGTCTATCATTCTATGATGTTAATAAATTAGGATCCAGTTATTTGAGTCACAATAACATTGAGTAACAATTTTAAAAATGCTAGGTGACTTCCTACTTAGTTATTGCATTCAAAAGATTTTCAGAAAACTTGACCTCTGACCTTGAGGTCACTGAGATTCAAACTCATCCAAGATTTTAAATAGATACACCTGTGTTATCACTTTCAAAATCCTACATTTCCTCATTTTCAAGTTATCACATTCACAAATGGATGTCCATGCCGCCACCCGTTACGGTATTGTTATTGCCCTACCAGCCGTTTACAGCTGAAAGGTTTATAAAAGGGCGATCGTGGCTCAAGAGTTGGGCGTTCGCCTTGTAATCGGAAGGTTGCCGGTTCGAGCCCCGGCTTGGACAGTCTCGGTCGTTGTGTCCTTGGGCAAGACACTTCACCCGTTGCCTACTGGTGGTGGTCAGAGGGCCTGGTGGCGCCAGTGTCCGGCAGCCTCGCCTCAGTCAGTGCGCCCCAGGGTGGCTGTGGCTACAATGTAGCTTACCATCACCAGTGTGTGAATGTGTGTGTGAATGGGTGGATGACTGGATATGTAAAGCGCTTTGGAGTTCTTAGGGACTAGTAAAGCGCTATATAAATACAGGCCATTTACCATAAAAAATTAACATTTTTAAAAAAGCTCACAATTGAGCTGTACACAGACATACCTGCTCAGTAAGATGCGTGACTTGTGCTTCCAGTTCTTTCTCTCCTTTGGCAGGAGTTGACACGGATGTGGGGATCTTTTTGGCGGAAGAGGGTCTGGATGTTGGCGTTGAAGACTTAGGAGTAGTAGAGCTCGACCTGGATGCTCCTGCAGCGAAGAAATATTTATGAATAAAGGGTCGCTTGTCACTATATCTGAGTGTAAACTTGACAAATCAGACCCAATAATCACAGGAGCTGATATATGAGCAGGAAAAGTAACAGTCTAGCCATTTGATACCCTATACATCCAGTGCAAAGGTGTCAAAAAAAATGTGCAGATAACAGTAAGCATACATGCATGATTTATAACCTTCGTTTTGTTTTATTCATCAGTTGAATCTTACCTGCGGTAGGAGAACTGGCTGCATGGTGAGACTTCTTTGGCAGGTTGAAGATTTGCTCACCGGGATCAGGCGGGGGGATGGCATCCTGACCCTGCCTGGCTGCAACTGGGTCGTAATCTTTGCCGTCGTAATTGGCGTCAAAGAACTTCTTAAACCACTGGATGAAATCGAGATTGTCCTGAAATCTGCCTTTGACCAGTTTCTCCACAGGAATAATCTGAACAAAAAAAAAAAAAAAAAAAAAAAAAAAAGACTGTTAAAACCCCCGAACAGTAAAGCGAGGTGAAAAAAAAAAAAGAAAAAAGAAAAAAAAAAGTAAAAGATATTCAGGACACTCACCTTGTCCACGTTCATCCTTTTGAAGGATGCCTGCAGCAGTTTGAAATTGTGAATGTACTCGTGTTCTAGTTTAGCTTGAAACTTGACCTTCTTAAGACTGATGCAGCCAGGGAAGAGCAGATCCATGAACTGGCAATAAGCAGCTCCTAAAGAATTATTAATAATAAAAATAGTTAAGCACCACAAGAATAATTATGGGGTGGAGAGCAGAACACTGAAAAACATGCCGTGAATAATCCTGACCACACTCTGCACCACTTAATCTCTAACAGACTGATTGTGCTACCACAGTTACAGGAAATCTTTTCTACTCGTGCAATAACTCTTTAAAATACACACGTCTGTCGGGCAGGGAATCATCTGTTCTCCCGTGTTAACAGCTTAAATAAACTCTGCAGTCAGAACACTTAAAACTGTGTACAATACGCAACTTTATTGCACTGCACTGTTATACGGAGTCACTTGAATGTGATTTGATATTTACTGTGTTGTTACTACGTTTAGCCAGCTTTTTTTTTTCTTTTCTTGGTTAAATTTGAGATATTTTACTTTGTTATAATATATTATTACCTATTATTTCATCTTTCCAGCCTGTCCTGGGTCTGTCCTGCTAGCAAGATATGTACAAAACACTTCACCTAGGAGTCATCCTAGGTGAACCACCTCAACTTGGTCAGAGGAGTAGCGGCTGTACTCAGATTTCCTCCTGAATGACCGGTTTTGTCACAGCGCATTTTATCTTATTGATCTATATACTATAAACCCATTTTCTTAAAGGCAGTGTTTAATCTTAAATTTTAGCTGCTGTAACATAAGCATTCACAAAGTTTGGAGATAAATAAAGTACATCTTATGTTATTGCACACAGTCTACGATTCTTTTTTTTTTTATGCCTGCCTTTGTACATGTGAGGCTTTTCATGTCCAGATCCTTGACCTCATTTCTTTAAAAAGACAAATATTAATGAGCTTTCACGTTAACATGGCTCACATAACCTGAAGCTTAGTGATCCATTTGAAAAGAGGACACCAGCTCAACCTTAGGTAAAGCTCACATGAACCCAACCAGGGAGCTCATGAGAAAACCATCTAAACCAAACCACACCCTGAGAAAAAGGGGATGGGTGTGCATGTGTTTGTGTAGGCAGAGGGTGATTGAAATTGGATTACTTGGTCACAGCAGGAGAGCACACGGCAGAGTTTATTTATAGACAACTCTCTTCCAGGGAGAGGTGAACATGTTTCCACAGGTTGCTTTAACCGCCAGCTTACACCGAAAGCTATTCAGGCGAAGACCAACCACTAAAAACACCCCCCCCCCATTTCAGACAGCGAGTCGGGCACAGGAGGAGGAAGGAAGAGGATGAGCTGAAGCGAGAGAGAAGAACAAGTTTTTTTTCCTTTCTTTTTAAAGGTCCGTCTGTTCTCACCTGAGGAGAGCTGCTCCACTTTCGTGTAGTTTAGGCAGAGGATATCGTTAACCCAGGCAGTAATGTCATGCCTGCTCATAGTCTCCTGGGTTATTGAGGTAGAGTATACGTTGACCGCCATCCCCCAACTGCAATAGAAAGGAAACAACACTGAAAAACAAAAGCTAGGTTGCTGTGATAGATGTCCTATTTCTTTCTGTCTCAAGTCAGTTTGTTGGTCTTCAAAAATGGGACAACTTCTTAAATAGGTTAAGATTTTAAGACATGGTGACAAGGGGCTGCTATTTACTGTGAGACGATGTATTTTTTTTTTTTTAAGTCTCCTCAGAGACTCAGCTATCTGCAGTCCCTGGGAAAGTGAAATAAGAATTGGTAATACACAAAAAACATCAATAAACAGTTTATACTAATGCAAATTCAGTTGACTATTCAATATACAATAAAACAGCCCAGCTTAAATTATTTCAAAGCACAAAGACGAGATCTAAAAATCAAATCAAATTTTAAAAAGGCCACAAAAAAAGAGCTGCTGGACAGTTAATGTTGGTTAATTAGAACAACTACTGGCCAAACAAATCCTAACTGCTTTGCTCATGTTTAGCCCAATCAGTTAAACTATACAGAATTGTATAATCTCTTAAATAAAATCTTCAGCCTGGAAAGTAAACAGTGAGACTGCATCTAGACATAGCACACGAGTTGATCTTTAGCATTTCTCCACATGCCGAGACTGACCCGCAAAGAAGCCCAGCAGCATAAAACATACTCTGAACCCCCCAATGCCACCCGACCCCTGGCTGCTACATGTCAACAATACTAATGTCCACATTATCATCCTCAGGTGTGACACACAGAGTCCAAAGCCCTCCCTAACAGTCTGTCATAGACTGTTAGGCAAACTATAACACAAAGCAGTAGAGGTGCAGATAAGATCACAGTTTGATACTGGAAATACAAGTTTGGGCTTGGAGATTGAAATCTGGCATGAATCAATGTTATCTTGGGCAAAATGATCTCTGCATGCAAGACTATCTGCTTAACAAGATAAGTCACATTAAAATAACCACACAGCAGTGGAACACGGGACAAAAGCACAGCAATAAATTCAAGAAATTACCCTGGGTTTGTGGGGGTAACTTTGTCTGCAAACTCAAAGCAGATTCAATTATCTCAGCATAAACAGTTCTTTGCTATACACTTTAAGAAACAGTCATATCTGAGCAGGGACTCTCCGCCTTTTGGTTTTAGAACTGAAAAGGCTTCTCGGATGAGAGGTGAAATGTCTTTAAGAAGTCCAGTCCCTTTATTTCCAAGCTCCTTAAAATATCTGAGCAGTTTTTTGTTTTTTTTTAACCAAATCAATGACTGAGTGAGGTGATGATCTACTGTAGATACTTATAATTAGAGCTGGGCGATAGAACGATAACGATATGTATCGCGATATAACTTTTACTCGATAGAGAAATTAAGCTATCGCGATAGACTTCGCCGCTCTTGTCCTCTTAAAATAAAAAACATTTTTAAAAAAAGGTCAGCCAATCCAAACTAAGTAGCGCAGAGCCGAACCAATCACAGCCGCAGCGTCACGTCGCGTGACTTGTTACATACAGCACAAGTGCCAAGCCGCACGTGTGTTTGTTTGGGAAGCAGGCAGTGGGTAATGGAGCCAGCCCGTAATGGAGGAAATGAGTGTGCCGACTAGAAAAATCAACCGAGCGTGACCGAAGAGAAAACAGATGATGGTTCCAATGCCGGAGAGATTGTCGAACGGAAGAGCCATAGAAGTTCCGTAGTGTGAAGGTATTTCGGCTATTTCAAGTCTGACAAAAAACCGAGTAGCGTGCACTGTAAATTGCACGCTACTCGGCACGAAAGCAAGTCTGGAAATACAATGAACTGGTGCATGCGTCACACTGCGCCACGTTATTGTTTCGGTGAAATGAATTTCTACAATACTGTTAATTCTACTCTGCAGTGTTTAAATGCTTACATATACACACAGTTACTGTCCGTCCACACATACGACTCGGTTCTGCTTCTATGCCCCAGCTTTGTTTACTTTTTCCCACCGAGGCTTCTAGACTTCTGATTGGCCAACATTTCTGCACGGTTAGGAATCTAGTGCCACCTGCTGCTTTGGCATGTTCATAGCAGCGTTTTCCTTCATTTCTGCCTTTGTGTGTGGACGGGATTATTTTTTAAAACGAAAACGGAAAATCTCCGTTTTCAAAAACACCCGTGTACGTGTGGACGTAGCCTCAGTCTCTGACTGGAAGCGCTAATTCGTCATTCGGCTTTTGTCAGACTAAAGTAACTGTTAAAACTGTTTGAAAAGCTCAGCTATACAACAAGGAGAGATTGAGAATTTCCTTTTAGTTCTCAGTTTATTTGATATTGACAAAAGTTAGTCAGTTTTGTCTGTTCTTCTGTAAAACAAACTAAGATTTATTTTTAGAATTAATATTTTGTTTCTAAGTGGAATTGACAATTTAGTAGTCTGTTTCGTTTGTTCTATTTTGAAACTTAAACGCTTTAGCGGCTGCCTTTTGTGTAGTTTGCAATATTTGCCTTTATTTATCTGAAAAAGTCTCATGTTCCTTAAGTACATCTACCTTGTTGAACTTATTATGGGAAATAAATATTTAAATCAAAACAAGCTGCTGATTATTTCACATTTTACTTGTGAGCAACGGCACATTTAAATCTTACAAATATAGTTATTTGGCTTATATCGTGATAGATATCGTTATCGCCTGAAATGAAAAAAACATATCGTGATATGAAAAAATCTCATATCGCCCAGCTCTACTTATAATACATTGCAGGATGAAAAAGGGATCTTTTAATTTGACTTTTCCTGCACAGCGGAGCAGACAGAAGCTGTTGCAAAGGCTGATTAGATTTGATCGAATTGCAAAACTGTGACTTTGGAGGCCTCAGGGCACCTGCTCTACTTGCAGTATGCATACTGAAAGCATGCAATGTGCCAAAGATACATCAGTAAACTCAAACTTTGACCCTTAAGCTACACATTTAAAAGAAGTCAACAAAACAGTTATTTCTTCCTAATTCATTTGTTAACTCTTAGCGTGAGATATTGTGGAAGGAAAGTCTGCACATGAGTGGACATCCCACCTGAGAATATCTGAAATATGAAAAAATATCATTCAGAGAATTGCAACAGAGCATCATAATAATGGAAATGAGCTCTTTAAAACACAATCAGTAATATATAAACATGCAAATATGTCATTGCACATATTACTGCAGCTTTATAATGTTCCTGTGCAAGGAGCAAAGCTGTGCAATGAATTAAAAAAAAGAAAAACTAAATTCAACTACAATATTGACTTCCAACAGCAAGGAAAGCAAGATAAAGCATTTATTTTCTCACTGACTGCTGTTTTTGCCTTGAGGCCTTCTCTAAAACCCACAATCTCACTTCTCCAAAGGCTGTTCGCAGGTCTACAATCCTCAATGCAAGAAGTCGAGCTGATCTCAATACTGATTCTAATTTTTACAACATTTCACAGACAAGAACAGCTGCATTAAAAGAAACACCCATCTGGTGGTTTTATAACCGCGATAATATGGTGCCAAAGCATCCCCCTCAAACAGACACCAGGATATGCAGCATAATAATAACCCCAACCATTCAGCGTTAAAGTTGGGTTATCAGACCACTGCAGCAGCAGCAGAGCCTCGGCTCTAGGAAGGAAACTGGGCCAGCCCCTCTCCATGTCAACAAAGCGGATGTATGCGCCGCTTAGCATGCTTTGTTAGCCTTGCAGGGATAGCCTGCCGACACCAGGGCTGGGCATGATGCTTCAATTCAATAAGAAGAAACCGGGCTTGTGCGGCAAGTCTTAGTAGAGGGTCTCCCCCTTACAGACACCCACAGTACAACATCACCCAGACACATATTAATGGCGACAGTGGGGGGGATTCAGTAGCTGCGGAGTGTCAAGTCACGATGGGAATATTCTAGCAGCAGCAGCAGGAGGAGGAACAGGAGGAGCTGTCTGTGTAGTCCTGTCATCTGACAAGCTGGACCCACTCCTCCAAAAAACGTGCCTGTACCATTGCGCACCACCAAATACAATAAAACAGTTGACAGCGTTACATGCTAGTCCCAGCAGTGGTTTCGGGTGCTACTGGAGAAGCAGGGGGAGGGTTTAAGCTAACTTAAGAGCGATTTACGACACAGTGTCGGGTACAGAGGGCTAACATGACAGGGGAGTGTGATTGGTGAGTGGGGGGAAAAAGCGGATGGGTGCAGGGAGGAAAACGCCGAAGAAGAGGAGGAGGCCGGATTGCGGGTTTTTTTGGGGGGGTCTGCAGCGGTGTGATTTTCTTTTCCTGACATTAAACCAAATGCGACATTTCACTGGTTTACCTGTAGGCGCGCTCTCCTCGCACTGTATTTTTCCTGTAAGGAATGATGTTGGTTCCGTTGTCCTGGACGATGTCGTTGTTATTCTCTCCATTTGGGGAAAGGGCTTGGGTGGGACCGGGCATTTGGGTCTCTAAAATGTTGAACAGAAACTCTGTTCTCTCTCTGGCCGAGGGGGGACGAGGGAAAAAAAGCAAGAGGAACGATGCAAAATGCTAAGAAAGTGCCGCACCTCCGGGGCTCTCTCTCCTTCTGTCTGCTTATTCCTCACAAATCTCTGCCCTAATGACGTTGCTGCTCCCTGTACCACGTGACTCGCGGGGTTGGCTGCCTGTTTTCCCTATGGTGGGCTATTTCAGTACACCAAAATTTCATTGATTACTTGAGTGCTGAAAAGTATCGCCGGGGAGGTCAGATCGATGTGTGATGCTCGTCGCTTTTTGAGGTGCGGCGAGGGGATTTATTAAAAGAAGGGAAAAAAACAACAACAAAAAAACTCAGAGGCGACAACCAATCAGCTAAAAAGAAGGGATGGGAATAAAGGGAAGACGCAGCACATCCACTTCACCTTAATTAGATCATCAGATAGCTGATTGGTATTAAAGCAGATGTAGGCAAACGATACCCAGTAGTGTTGGTGATGAAATCATGTCCATTCATGGTGTGTGATAAAATGCTGTTTTGATTACTAACTGAATTTCAGTCAGAAGTTTACACACGCTCATCATGGGCATGAATATCCGGTTAACTTTTAATGATTTCTTTGAGTTGTTCTTTTTCCAGGGTGGAAATACTGTACAGCATACATTTTTAAAAAATATGGTAGTGGTAGCATTATGTTCTGGGGCATCATGTCTAGTGGTACTGGTATTAGGGGTGGGGGGGAAAAATCGATACTGTGTAGTATCGTGATATTTTGTTTGCTAATAATGTATCGATACAGGGACAGCAGAAATCGATATTTTGTTACAAAAATGGTTTTTGTGCTCAGAGCATGTTGACCCTTTTTCTGAGCAAGAATCCTGACATTCCTTCACTGTCCAAATGTGTTTAACTTTTTTTTGGCAGCAATAAACATGACAGTTTACTTATTTTAATTTAAGATATGTTTTATCTTAATTAAGTTTAAAACTTTTTTTATTTAATGTAAATTTATATTTTGTTTTAATTTACTTTCAAATTCTTCAGTTGCTGAATGGGCTGCATAGTTTTCATAAATTGCATAGTTTAGAATAGCTATAATTGTACCAGATGGTTGCATTCAGTTAAGTTGGACTAGACTGTAATACAAACCGTTCAGTTTGTCAACAATAAAACTGACTGAAATGAGAGAAAGACTGAGTGCGAGACTTTGATATTAGATAAAATGAATATTGATAAAGTTTAACTTTATGTACAGAATCTGAATATTGCAAAAAAAATTTTTTTTTTTAAAAATCGCAATAATATCGTATCGTGCGTTAAGTATTGTGATAATATCGTATCATGGGATGTATGGTGATTCCCACCTCTAACTGGTATATTGCACAAAGTGGACAGAATAATGAAGGAAGACTATCTCCAAATTGTACAACTTCACCTAAAATAGACTCGAATAGACTTCCAAAACCCAAACCTCAATGCCATTGAAAATTTATGGACTACGCTTAAAGCTAGGTCTGTGCCACGAAACCAACAACTCTACCGATTCTCGTAAGAAGTGTTCAAATATCCAGCCAGAGTTATGTCAGAAGTTTGTTGATGACTACCAAAAGAGTCTGGTTGAAGAGCAACTTGCTAAGAGACATATAACCAAATTTTAGTGGGGGTGCATGAATATTTTTGAGGGTCTGCGGATTAGAGTAAATCCAAAATAAGTTCAAACCAGTTCACAAAATTTAGTTTTTTAAAAGTCATTTAAGATTAATGGTTTACAACAATTCCACCCTGGAAAAAGAACAGCTCAAATGAATCTTTAAAAGCTACAAATTAGTATAACCCTCATGACCATGATGCATGTATGCAAACTATCGATCTAATCAACATCAATTACTCGGCATCATCACCAGTAAATCAACCGAGAACAAGAATCCATTTTATTTTACTTTTTAAATGATCTGAGGAATCTACTTATAATCACAAAATGTCCAATCAGTAAAATAAAATAAAAAATATCACCATTATTTGGGATGTACCAATTGTGAAGCTAATGTGAAAATCAAAATTATGTCATTGACGATAGTCATTTCACCTTTGTTCCAGAGAAACAAAGCAATCCATCCATGTTCTAAACCGCTAACCTAATTTGGGGTCACAGGGGGGCTGGAGTCCAACGTAGTGGTCATACAGTGAAAGCCAGGGTATTTTATTATTTTAAATGTAATTTTAATTATCATCTTGTTTTTTAATTTTTATCTTTATTTTATTTTATTTTTTACTTATTCAATGTATCATTTCTGGCATGTCAAGTGTACACCACTTCGTGTTCAGCTGGGAGTTGTTCTGAAAGTGCTATATAAATAAATTGCTTCCTTGCTTATACTTTTCTAGCTCTTTAGTACATTTTTTTAAATCATTTAGCCATCAAAAACTGATATGACACAAAATATAAACACACCACTTCAATCACTGATACAAGCCACAAGGACAAATACTGGCCTTTATATATCAGTGCATTATAACCATTACCCAAAATGCAAGTGGTGTCTTCAAATGTCATGAAATCTAATGTAAATGTAAATGTAAAGCCTTTAAAACTGTTATTTCATATTATTTTTGATTTGATTGCCTGACACAAAAGGGGAAATGAATAACAAACAAGACTATATGAACAAATATGATAAATCAGCATCAACCATAATTTGAGAATAGGTCCATTCCCAATTTCAACATTTACAGATTAATTTTCTGTTCAACAGCAAACCAATTAATCAGTCTATAATTCAGCTGTAACATGCGTTAAAATGTATAAAATGTGTGTAATAAATGTAATTATAAACCACATGAACATCATAAATCAGTATGCACGGGTCTGTGGTTTAAGCGCAAACAACAGTCCTGTGGTTGCTAAGCTCTCTTCTGTTTGTGTTACCAATGTGTTGGTGTTAAACTGCTTTGTTTTGTGTTGCTTTTATCACTGCTGGGCAACCACAGTGAAATGGGACACAGAAATAAGGTCTAAAAAGTGAGCTCTATATATTTTAAACACAAGTGTGAGTCACTCTCTATTGGTTTTAGTTGTTGTACAACGCTTTGTAACTTTTATGTCTGTAAAAGGCATTACATAAATAAATGTAACTAATACAAATATCTCATTTGTATTGATTTTAAAAATGAATTTCTTTTTCACACTATAAGAATAATGATTTGTGCAAATAGCCCAGCATTAAACTGATAATATCAAAATAGAATCAGTCCAGCCTGTTATGGTTAGTAATCAAGAATGCAATAGTACACATGACGGTATTTAACAGGGATGATGAAAAGCTTTATAATAGCAGGGGACTACGCTACCTGCTGAAAACAGTTAAGCAAAGATGCAGGGATTTTATGCACAAACTATGTTCAAAGGACAAAGATGAAGCATTTCTGCTCTTCTGTTCTATTGCCTTGATTTCTTTCCTACTGTTTCTTATATTTTCTCTGCCACTCCTTTATTTAGAAGACCCAATTGCTATTTGAGTCTGAGGACAGGCCTTTACAGTTTACATATAAACTTAAACGGTGATGGTGCAAGAAATACAGGTACAGATTTTGAGGTCTATCCTACAATCTATTCACCACCATCATTGGTCCAAAGGTAAACTCACACCTGAGGTGACTGGACTTTTTCATGTCAGCATGTTTTTGGCCTGCAATGTAAGGGAGCAACTTCCGTTAAACATTAGCAGGGCTTATTTACTGGAATTTGATCCTCAAGTCAACACTCACTCTGATGCAGGGGCCAACAATTTTCTGTCAAAATCAACAATACTGCTTCTAATGTCAAATACTCACAATTCAGAGTCAACAGTCTTTGTGCTCAGCTGAAACTCTTAAATAGAACTCTGGTGCCACCATCAGGCCAAAGCTGAGGTCACAGTTATAAATCAATAAATTTAACTCTAGATGAATGTTTTAAAAATGGAAAACGATATATATAGTCCAGTTTTATTCACTTCTTGTCTTTTGATAATACAATTTTCAGTATAAATATAAGGACTTTCTTTTTTAATTGCCCCATATGTACACTCACAGGCCACTACATTAGGTACACCTACTACTCATTAACATAAATTTCTAATCAGATCATTACACAGCAGCAGCTCGATGCATTTAGGCATGCAGACAGGGTCATGGCGACCTGCTGAATTTCAAAAAGTTGAGAATGGGAAGGAAAGGCAGTGTAATCAACTTTGAATTTAATATGGTTGCTCGTACCAGACAGGCAGGTCGGAGTATTTCAGAAACTGCTGATCTACTGGGATCCCAACATAACAGTCTCTAGAGTTTATAGACTAAATAAATGGTCAGAAAAAGAAAAGCTCATTGTCTGAAAATGCCTCAGTGATGCCAGAGATCACAGGAGAATGGTCAGACTCAAAAAGGCAAACTGAGGTTACAATTCAGTCACCAAAATGGGACAACAGAAGATTGGAAAAATGTTGCCTAGTCTGATGAGTTTCAATTTCTGTTGCTACATTTAGATGGTAGGGTCAGACCATAGAGCCATCCAGCATTGCATCAGTGGTTTAACCCGTTTTTGGGATATTGTCGTGGCACACTTTGGGCTCCTGAGTACCAACTGAGGATTGTTTAAATCCCACAGCCTGCTTCAGTACTGCTGCTGACCCCGTCCATCCCTGTATGACCACAGTGTACCAATCTTCTAATGGCTGCTTCCAACAGATAACATACTATGTCACAAAGCTCAAACCCATTAGTTTTGAAAGCAAAAGGAGATCCAATCCTGTACTAGCATGGTGCAAGTGGCCAGTGAATATACAGAGTTTTATTAACTTAGTTATGAAATGATATAGGACAACAGCTTTTAACATTTTTTGTATCCAAGACATACCAAAGGCCAAGTCAAAGTTTAAAAAGAACACTTGTGCTTACATGTGCAGAAAATAGTCATCTGTTCTCTATCATCTGAAATTTCATTAGTTCTTTTTTTCATTATACTGCCAGGTGATGAAAGCACTTTTGAATATAACACCTATCTTTCTTGCTCCACTAGCAAACAGCTTTAATACAATCAAAACAACAACAACAACAACAACAAAAATAAAACAAATCAGTTTTCTGTTTCTGGTTCAATTTTTTTTTCTTTTATGTCATCTGCTGAAGGCTGTGGACGTCAGCTTTTCCAGTTTGTATTTTACAGACATACACAGCCAATACAGTTGTTTATATGTAAAAAAAAAATCCATCTCTGTTGGAGAAGCAGCTGAGGCATTGAAGGCTGTACTACCCAGGGGGTGCAGTCAGTTTGTTAGCTTGGAAAGCACCTGCTAACTCTTCCCAAACAAATGACAGAAATGTCACTTGCTGAAGGATGTGTACATTTCTGGTCCAGAACACAGGACAGGTAGGTCTTACAGCAGTTTCTCCTGACAGTTTTATTGCTTTAGGTGTATGTTGTTTTCTCCTTCTGTGATCAGTTTTTACCCCCCTACAAATGTCCACATCAGTATAAATCAGGGCCTTCAACATGTCAAAATTCCATGCATTACTTTTTGTACACTCACAACAGTAATTATACGGCTTCAACATTTGGACAACAATGCAAAAGAGCTTTAATCTGAAGCTGCAGATTCCTATATGATTTAACTGTGAAGTTGCTCCCATAATTTACACTATGAGTCTTATTTTTTTCCATTTGAATCACTCAGATGGAGGTAACAGAAATAAATCAAGGCAGTGAACAGTATGCATAATATTAATCTCTAATTTAACTTGGGAATCTTGTGCGGTCACCCTGAAAGACATTCCCTCTTCTTCTTCTGTAAGGGTGTCAAACATCCAGCACAAGGAACACCCAAGGGTCCAAATTGTGAAATAAATGTAAAGAAGTCATCGATACTTCCAATTAGTCATTAAAGAGTACAAAACAGTTCATGACTATGTCATGGCAGTAAACTAAGTGTGGAAAGCTGAGTTTGCTCTTATTTTTCATAAAGACTGAGGCTGCACTTCATTATTTGTTAATTTACTGAATATATTTGGTGTGAGGTTTTTTTGTTTTTTTTTTTAAATGAGATATTAAGAACTAAGCCCACATTGCTAGTAGTTGGTTTTACTGGGCTCAGCTCATTTGAGAGCAAACTCAAATGCAAGCAGCCCGCAAAACTGAAATGAATTTGACACCACTGCTCTGCTGGGTCAAAAGTAGTCTTTGTGTAGTAGTCTACACAAATTCCTGCAGAGCTGAACACAAGGCATAACCAAGACTAATCTCATTAATGACTGAATTGCAGACACTTCCACTGACAGCCACAGGCATGCAATGCTACTTTTCCACTATGGTAATGCTAGAAGCCCTTTCAGACTGACAAGTGACAGCCATACCGTAGCACGCTGGGCACAACACAAGCACAGAGGTCTGCTTTGTGTCTGGCAGCAGCACACAGTGAAAGCATGTCATGGTCAAACTTCAGGGAAGGCATGAAAACAGGAAAGTGTGCTCGTCCCAGTGGCCAGAAACTGTACCCCCACCATACCGTGTCACTGCAAGGTGGGTGGGTTAATGTCAACTCTAGGCTGTCACAGGAATAAACTTATCACTTCCCAATCTGAAGGGCTTGAAGAGGTGGAGCATGCATAGCTTTTTCTAAATATATGGTCAGGTTGTAAAGCCCTAAGAATGAAATATAAACACACACATCCTCTGGGTCTATTACTGCTTACTTCAACTGCAGAGGGATGTTCCTCCGTGCTGCACTTGACAAAAAGAAATTGAAATAAAGAACAGAAATTTTCTTAAATGTGTACAGTATCATCGCAATCTGAGGCAGGTAGCTGATGCTTACCACTACATTACAAAACAACAAAAAAACAACACACTTATAGTTATTGACTGAAATAAAAAGTAGAGTAGATCCATTAACATGAACGCCTATTAGATGCTAAAACACTGTATGGTAGGTTATAAAAACAAAAAAGGAGCAGGAACAGGGAAGCGTAAAGTGCACATCTTTTCTAATTCACACAGGATCAAAGTATATATACAGGCTCACAAATATTCACTCACTCAAATCTTTTCATAAGTGGTACTGAAGGTTGTTGATGGCTACCAAAAGCATCTGGTTTAGATGCTTTTGCTAAGAGACATTTAAACAAATCATTAGTGTGGGTGTACATATATATGTTTGAGGCTGATTGCCATGATATTCCTGCCCATGATGAGTGTATGTAAACTTCTGACCAAAACTGTGGATAAGTAACAGCGACATTGCTTGATTAAGTCATGGCAGTGGGACAGTAGAAATAAAAGGTTTGTGAGCTTTGCTAGATTGTTTTGGCTCAATTTTAAAGGACCCAATCATGAGGTGAACACAGTCATCCCTTTACAAAAAGCATCAGCATGTTTGGACTAAAATATCCAATGCTGGAGTTTTCCAACTAAAAGTGTGTCAGAAGCTTTTTTCAAAACGGTCTCTTTAAGCTGTGTGGATGCGAGACAGATTAGGAAAAATTACATGTTTTGAAAACTAAAGCATAGTTTTTAGTATGGATGTACCCTAACACTAAAATGAAAATATATACATCAATCAAATGATGTGTCACATAATGTAATCTTGAGAAACAGCAATCTTATATAATCCCTTGAAATAGTTTTAAATGGGGTAAGACAAGGAATACTGAGAATGGAAATATGGTGACCATTTAACATTCATTCATGGAATTTTAGGAGTACAACTATAAGTTAACTCATAAGTTTTACTAACCTAATAATATGTTAGTTGAGTCAGACTTGAGTAAGACTATGAGTAAAACTGCATTTAGGCTGCAAATTCTTTATCTTTATTCAGTTTATTTATATGACAAGAAATTAATGAGAAATCCAAAAGGGTATAGGTTAAAGGTGAGACTTTTGGAACACCTAAAATCAGCAAAAAAGGAACATTTTAAAAAGAATCGCAACTAAATAAGAAAAAGAAATAAATCGCTCATGTCAAATCCAGCTACAGATGAACTCTCAGTACTTAAAGCATCTTCACACTAAACTGGATAATCATCATCATACATCGTCATTTGTGTTTGTTATCCCTCATTTTAAACAGCTTCTGGATATTAAGTGGTAATTGTGGATTGCATGCTTTGTACATCATTTAAACTATGTTATAGTCTACTAAATCTTTGAATTTCTGTGTATTTAATTGAATAAATAATGGATTTACTGACTAGTCATAGAGTTTGTTATCATTCATATGGCTTTTTTTAGTAGTAAAAAGACTGCTCGCCTTGTTTCCCCACATTCCTACACAGTACGTCATATATAGAGCAATAAGTGAATCTTTTTTTTTTTTTTAAACATAAGTCTTTAAGTGTAAGGGAGCAGCCAGACAGCCGAGAGCTTTTTTTGTCTTGTGAATGCTGCTTGCTGAGGGTTTTGTAAGGGTGGGGTAGCATGTCAGCCCACATCTGGAAGATGATGCTCTTACAGTAAGTGTTGCTATACGTTAGCCTGCAATGAGTCAACACTGGGCTGTGAAGCATCAGGCAGAGTTGTGCTTGCCCTTTTCCCACTAAGAGCTAACCAACCTTTGGTAGAGGATCCCAAATGCACCTCTGTTAATCCGAGCTGCAGGTTGTAGAGGTTATGATCTCCAGAAAAACGGGTTAGGATGATATTAAGGGAGAAAAACCCTGTTAGACTGCGAGGAGTCTTTTCCTAAGACCTGAGAGATTGTTAACCCGCTACTTTAGAAAGAAAGTTTTCCTTTGGCATTTAGAAAGGGCATTATCTGCACCCAAGACAAAAGGCGACACTCGTCTATGGTGACCCCTTCTTCATTTCTTCTGTCCCTTCTTTTAGCTGTGGTTGCTGAAGAGGGAAAACACCAAACAGTGCTCCTCTTTTCTGAGATTTTTTAAGCGCCTCCACCGCCACCGAGCAGCTAGCTGCTGCACCAAGTCTCGTAAATGAAGCTAACTCAACTTTGTATTAGAAATGACAGACTGCCTGGAAAAGCAAGCTAATGCTATCAAACAGACTTTTACGAAGGTAGACGTGACTTATAAATACAGTATTACATCTTCTCCGGCTAACCGTCAAGTTACAGTTGGCTAATATTTTCTCCTGCCATTACTTTGACAGTGCTGTGACAGCCGACGTATGTCCTGACCCCGGGCAACATCACGGTACAAAACAGCGACCGCCGCTTAAATACGTTCATATTTCTGCATTGATTTTCGCCGTTGCACGTTTCAATTCAAATTCCACAGTGAAAATTTTCAGTAAAAGCAAATCTCACTCACCAGTGAACTCCGATCCGCAGGTTACAAGGTGTTAAAAAAAAAGGCTGTTTTCCGGCTGAGTCACCCCACCCTCAAACGCCCATTCTCGTAAGACGGTGAACTGCGAGCGGAGAGCTGAATGGACAGCGTCTCATCGCTCTTTCTGCTGATTGGTGCGTCGCCGACCTCTGTCATGATATTGACCAATCGAGTTGTGATGCGTTGATCGTTCACAACAATCAGACAGCTTTCTGTCCTGTCGCCTCGTGTCACTTCACTTTTACTCCAGGAAAATGCAAATCGTCCATCTGAAGATGCACGCAGCTGAACACCACCGTTTATAAAATAAATATGTAAAATAATACGAATGAAAGACCACACCTACTGCACTCTATGTACATACATTTCGGTGTTTGTTTGTTTTGTTGTTGTTTTACAGTGTATAATGACCATTTGTATATAACATAGTGTTTTGGCATCTATGTACACTATTCTTGTTATTTATTTTTCGATTTTTATTTTTCTAATATAACTAATTCATTTTTCTTCCTGACCCTTGTAATAAATTAATGTTCCCAGTGTGGGATTAATAAAGTCTATGTTTATGTCTAAATCCTGGAAAACTTGTGTATATAGTCAGGCATACTGAGTGATACAATGATGGGTTTTTTTTCTCTTTTCTTTCTTTTTTGCACTGAAGAAAATGGTATTGCTGCTGATATGAGACAGTGGATGCATTTGGCTGATTAATTAATTTCCAAATAATAACTACAGGGGTTTAATCAAGCAAAATTTCCATATATTGTCTGTTTTCAGCACTTGAAATGTAAGACTGGCTGAATTATTTAAACTGAGTATCTGCATATTCTGAGCTGTTGTTCCCTCTTGTACACGCTAGTGTATTGAAAAACCCAGAATGTGATTAAAGTGTAGACTTTCAGCTGTAATTCGAGGTACTTAACAAACATTTTGCATTTACTGTTTATGCTTTTTCAGTGGCTCATAAATAATTGGGCAACTGACTAGCAAGCAGTTTCATGACCAGGTGGGGCCTTATGTATATCTGTGTGAAAAATTCAAATAAACCTTTCACACAGTTGGCAAAAACTGTAGCAATGGCTAAATTTGATACATGTCTAAAAACAAGGAATGCACTGACTGACTGTCAGTAACACCAAAATGTCCCCCACAAAACACAAAGACAACCAAAAGGGATGATGGCAGAATTATTTCCATGAAAAACAGCTTCACAACACCTAAACAAGACAAGAACGCACTCTGTGGAGGCAGGTGTATTGTCCACGACCACAATGAATGGATGCATTCAAGAATGGAAATGCAAATGATTTACAGCAATGTGCAAACTACTGGTTACACTCACTTATCATAGAACATCCAAAAGAGCCTAAAGCTGAAAATCAGTTCATTATCTTGAGCATACCACATCATATATGGTGGAGGAAGTGTTATGGTATGGGCATGTATAGCTGCCAGTGGAACAGGGTCACCAGCATTTATTGATGATAGAAGAAGTAGGATGAATTGTAAGGTTAACAGGGCTGTACTCCCTGGTCCGATTCAATCAAATGCTGCAAAACCAATTACACTGAGCTTAACAGCACAGATGGATAATGGCCCAGAGCATACTATAAAAGCAACCCAAGAGTAAAGGTAAATAAAAGGCATAGTCTTCAATGGACAAGTCAGTCACCTGAACTCCACCATGCAGAGCACGCTTTTCACTTACTGAATGCAGAAAAGCAAATGAAAAGCAACTGAAGGCGGCTGCAGTCGAAGCCTAGCAGAGCATCTCACAGCATTTGGCGATGCCCATGGGTTCTAATCTTTAGGCAGTCACTGACTGCAAAGGATTTGCATCCTGGTGTTAAAAACAATCCTGATATTTAAAATTGTCATACATTTTCCCATTACTTCTGAAAATGTATGAATCTGTATAAAAACATCTGTAATTCCTTAACAGTTCATGCGAAACTGTTGCACTTCAATGTTTTCCTCCCCCAACCCGGATGACCAACCCTCCCCAAGCCTGGTTCTGCCAGAGGCTTCTTCCTGTTGAAAGGGAGATTTTCCTTCCCGCTGTCACCAGGTGCCTGCTCATAGGGGGTTGTCTGTTTGTTGGAGTTTTCTCTGTATAAAACACTTCGAGGCGACTGCTGTTGTCAGGTTCTTCTATAAATAAAATCTTTGTTGATTGAATTAAAATCCACTGTGGTGGTGTAAAGAAGCAAAAATACAAAAAATAAAAACGTGTCATTGTCCAAAAACCTATGGACCATAATACATCTTTAGTTTTTCAGAGACACAAAAAGTGAATGTTTCTGATTTATCGTTGAAGCTGCACTTCTCCGCGTTTACCACCAGGGTGCAGTGATGCACTTTTGAGACAGGACAAAAGTGCCTTGGACTATATTCTTTGTTGTATTGTTAGTTTTTGTTACATATTTTACCTGAGTACACACAACATGGAGCAGATGAAGGCAGAATATATTCTTTATATTGTGCTGTCATAAAGTGGTTAGTAGTCTGTAAAGAGTTGGAGATGAATGTTCAGTGTGTATCTATTTAAGCGGTCTTCAAACGATCAAATGATTGGCCTTCGTTTGTGTGTTTTAAAAAAAACAAACAAACCTCGAACCCATATAACAATAATAAAGCCTAAAAATCAGTTAATTCATATGCTTTTGATGGCGCCTGAGCCAAGAGCAAAAATCTCCCTCCTAATATGCACATGACTATGAGATTCAGTGCCGGATGGCTGCTTTTATGTTACCTCAGATGGTGGGTCTCTGTGATGAATTATAGACAATAGGTTGAGGGCAGTCAACAGTGCATTTATGACAGATAATAAATGTGCACTGCCAAACCAAGCCAATTGAAGTGTGCCGTTCTGGAATGGAAAAAGAAAGAGAAAGGAGTTCATAGGCGAAAATTTTGATATTGTGTCAACACTTTATTATGCACCACCACCATGCAAAATCACTGCTATGAACTTGCTCAAAAATCAAACTAGATATTTCACACATTTATGATTTTAGATTGGCTCGCCACTTTTCCTAAAGTGACTGGGTAAAGTTTGGTGCACACTCAGAAAATACATCGAGTGTGTGTGTGTATATGTGTGTTTGTGTGCAAGTCACAAAGATTTGAGTGACTAGCAAAGGGAACAATGGCAGATTATCTATGATTTAACCTTAATTCATAAACCACTGATAGTAAATGCAGTTTCTTCGATGCCCTCATGGTTGTAAATCTTTAAGTTTGAGTGATTTGGATCCATTTGTGTCATCTCTTCTTCCACTTTAAACAAACATTCCAGACATCAGAACCAGTCATCTATATCTTATATTTAATTGACATTTAATAGACAGCATACATGATTGCAGACCAGTTCCCTCTGCAGACAAACAAACCCTACTAGTATCAGTATTATCATCTCCAGTGAAGACTTCCAGCATCGCTGCAGGTTTTGTTGAAAGCTACATGCTGCACTGACAGGTTGAGCAAACTCCATTGAGAGGTCATCCAATCAGCTAAGGCAGTGTGAGTTATTATTAACACTAATGTATCAAATAAAACAAACGCATCTGATTGGCCAGCTCAAAAAAAAAAAAAAAAAAAAAAAAAAAAAAAAAAAAAAAAAAATGCCAAAGCAACTCAACAGCAGCTGTAAGAAATATACTAACATTTGTTCATGGTAACCTGGCCAGGGCAACACGTTTACAAAAGATTTCAGCTTTGATCATTTACATCATCATCATCATCATCAGCTCCAACGTAATCCCAGGCTCATTATCACAAATTATAAAGAAGATGACAACAATTTGACTTCAAAGAATCACGGTGTCCACCCTGTGCTAACAGTGCAGTTGTACATTTGCTAAACAACTGATATATAGAAAAAAAACAAAACAAAAAAAAAAACCCCCCCGATAAAAATTAAGAAATAATTTCCCAAAATTGTGTTCTTTCCTTTTTCTGTTTTCTTCCTTATGGCACCTGTGGTATAAGAGACAGCTCAGGAATTAATCTCTTTACATAAGCTCACAGAATTACCTTAAATATGTGCTTGGTTAAAAATATATATCTTTACATAAATGTATTTTATGGTTGGATTTAGCATAACTTAAATTCTTCATGTCCGCAGTGCTCTATACTGTCGGCCAAACGTCGTCTCGTCCAGTGTCTTCAGCTGTTTTTGCTTTTCATATTGCTCGCCTGTGAAGAATAAGGACAACGTTAGAAGGCGTGTGAGTGCGTTATTCAGACAAATCCCAGCTCTGACAAGTGTGCTGGATAAGCGGTAAACAAATTGGATTGATGGAAGGATGACTGTACTCCCATAGTAACATCAGTACTGTAGCTCGTTTGTGCTTCATCCGTCTGCCATGTGGGCAAACGATTCATACATTTCATGTAGAGATCAACTTAAACGTCTTAAAATAAGCCTGATACATCATCTGCTCTTCACTACATGACTGGTGAAAAGAATATATAGCAACATCTGTAGAAAAGTAGAAAGAAAAAAAGAACTTCAGACCAGCTCTTTATTGAAGGGACAAAGTTTTGCTCCCTAAATCATGCACACAGTTTTCAAACTAAGGTGCATTTATTTAAATTTTACTGGAGTATCATCGTAATCTGCTGCTTTAAGAACTTTACATAGATGGAGAGAGGTTTGGGCCCCAAGTCTACATTTGAGACTCTCACAGTGTGTGAATGCGAGATTGAATGAATAGTGGAATTGTAAAGCGCTTTAAGGGTCTTGAAAAGCGCTATATAAATGCAATCCATTATAACTTAAATAATAATAATAATAATAATAATAATAATAATAATAATAATAATGCTTATTTAACAGCTTGCTATGAAGCTGAAACGGTTCTTCAAACAATTAGATGTCCATCTAAATCCAACTTGGCTAAACAGGAAAATGCAGTTCTTATTTTTGAGATACAAATTACTGAGGTTTTGACACTTCATATCGATTTTAACTATTTCCCACCAAAATTGTTTTAAAGCATTTATTCTGAAAACTGGGAGACAAAACCAGAGATGCACATTTTTGCCAGTTTAGCTTAAAATACAACAAAGTCAGCGTGCTCAGAAGAGTTTGAGGCAATTGTTGAAATTGAGCATGTTACCGCATGTTATTCACAAGCTCAGCATGATTCTCTGCTCTGCGATTGCCAAAACCCCCCAAAAAACTCCTGGACAACCTGCTTCATGGATTTCAGGATTGACAGAAACACCTTTTTAAATTTTGCCTTCACTTTTCTGTAGATCAAACTTATTTCTTAAATGCTGAAACTCACGTCCAGTTAGTCTAGCTGTCCAGTTCTTGGACGATAATAAATTAAAAAGGAAACAAAGAAACAAGGGAAAAAAACAACAGAAAAAGTAAAATGGTAAGATTGTAACTAAAAGATATCATAAAACATCCAAGTCCAGGCACTTAAGGTCAGCTTGGAAAAGTAATAAAATGTCTTTATTTTACTGGTAGATATTTTCAGATAAATTTTTTTTACCAGTGTATACTGGCTTGTGCCTTTTTTAGGGCTTAGAGATACAAAGATATCAACAGAGCAAGCCTCAGACACCACAGCTGTGCAGCAAGTACTTGCATCATTTTCTTTTGCCTCTAGGGGCAATGGTAAGCCCTTAAGGACATCACCTGACAGTTGTTGAATTATCCTTTGGCCAAGCACTGCACTGAAGAACATCATGGAAGTAATTCAACCCTGAGAGTGTCAGGTATTCAAACTGTTACTCTTGATTGGGTGAGGATAAAATCAAAGGTCTCAAAGAGAGGCAGTTAATTTCCCCCAGAGGCCAGATGAGAAACTGAGACTGTTGTGGAGGGCCACACCAACAATACAGAGACAGCATTAATATTGAACAGAACTGACTTCAGCCTATTGGGGTGAACCTGCACAACAGTCTCAGTTTCTCATGTGGCCCCTGGGGGAAATTACCTGTCCACTGCTGCCCTACGCCCATCAGTTACCCTAGTCTCACTTAGACTTCTCATATTTTTATAGGCAATATCATGGTTATAAATTATGGTTACTGTTTTCGCAATTGACCAGAATTAACCCGGGTTAATTGTTGTTGATCACCAACGACACTGTAAATTTCCTTTTGCGGTGGCTTCAGTGTATTTTTTCCCTTTTGTTGCATATTTTATTATGAATTTTAATTTATTGTACCCATAACATCTTTGGTTAGCCTATCACAGAGCCTTGTGTACCCTTACATTGGTATGATGCACTAGAAACTAGAGATCAAAAAAAAAAAAAAAAAAAAAAAAAAAAAAAAAAGATCTACAGCTGACAGGTAGAAATAACTTACCAGTCACCCGGACCTACGTGGTCACTGCTGCAGAGTCACCTGCGCCACATAATTAAAACCAGCACAGCAGGTCAGAGCAGGTACTGACAAGGGGCAATTTAATAATTCAGAACACACAATATGCCACCTTCTCCTGCTATTTCAGTCTTGGAAAGCTATAACTCACCATGCACGTTTTGTCCGTTTCCTGCCTGTGCTTTTTCAGTTCATCCAACTGGAGCTCATCCTCCAGCTGCCGCTCCAGATCCTTCTCAAAGCACTCCTCATCGGCAGCGCTTGCAGGCCTGTCATGAAAAAACAAAGCAGTTTAAAACTGGGGAAAAAAAGGGATGGATGCGACTGAATAGTTCTCTATAAAAGTCTAATATATGACCTACGTATAAAGTGCTTGGTGTACTCAAAACGGTGAACTGCCTGAATGCTTTATGAAATACAACTAAAGTTCTTGAATTTGCACCCACTCCACTGACATTTTAGCCAAATCAAAGAGAAAATCAGCAGCATTCATAACAAAATTCCACATTTTTATAACCCGTACTCAAGCATAATACTGTTCAAGATGATCACAAATAAGAAGAAGGTGCATGGACTTCCTCTCAGTAAGTAAAACAATCTCACTGCCCTAACTGTTCTCAGTCCCACAGACAGCTGAGCGAAGCAAAGGGCGTGCACGCCCAGAGCCCTGGAGCCAGTGCTATCACTTGGTCTTCAGCTTTTTTTCCCCAATCCATGCATCATTATTATGAAAACTGCAGTAATGGGATTTTAAAAACATACAGTAGTATAGTATGAAAGGGTTTGAAAGGTTAATATATGATCAGATTAAATCATGTCATAATAGTGTAGGTTGTAGCTGTGGGTTAAATGTCAACTATCCATTAACGTGAGGAAAGCATAAACAGTTTATGGGAGAAAGGCGCACTCAGCAGGTCAGCAAAGCATAAACTGTCAGCAACAGCTGTGGGAGTGCTTCAGTTCTGCCTCCTGTGCGGGGCGGGGGGGGGGGGGGGAGGTCACGTGACGCTGCTAGCTGAAGCTCACAGGAGAACTGCAGCTTTGACATTGGATGATAGTGTTGGAGCAGGAGTGTCGGCGCTACCAGAGTAGGCTCAGACACATATTAGCTGCACCCTCTGACGTCTCCTGTGGGGGATAAGGGAGCTTGTTGTGGATTTCAATCATCATTTACCCACAGCTAAGGCTATCTGACGTTTCCTGTCGGCGCCTGCTGAGGTGAAAGGCTCTTTTTGCAAAGGACTGTTTAGGATTAGGATAACGTAAAGATGCCTGAAGAGGCCGTCACTTATCGCTGTTCAATCAAAGCTGTCAGGAACAACTTGAGCAATGACTCCCCCCCCACCCACCCCAAACAGACAGAAGAAAATCTGTTTTCGGTGGGATAATCCACCAAAGTTTAAGTCCCTCACAAGTATATACTGCTTTTGCATGGGTACATATTATAAATGTAAATAATGTCCAAAGTAGTAATTTAACATGGCAAAACAGAAAAGTTCAAAGCACTACACGGTGCATTTATAAGCAGCCTTTGCTATTGTGTGATCAAACTCGACTCTTTGCATGAGTGGGTTAAGTCGGCTCGTGACAGGTTTGTGACCACGGCACAAAAAAACAAAAAAACAAAAAACAACCCGGTTGTGATAAACCGTCCACTGTGCCCCGATGCACACGGTCGCAGCCCAGAGGCGGCAGAAGCCAGAAGACACCTCTGTGTGAGTTCTTTAAAATTCTTAGATACTTTAATCTGAAGGGCTTGAAGCCCCCCAAAAATGTTCAGAAATAAACTAATATAAGAAAGAAGATTGAAAAAAATCTTTCTCGTTTATCTTTTGAACTGAGCTAAAATTTCAAACTGTTTGTACGGGCCTAAAATTAACCAGACTTTAACCCTCCACCTCTTCAGACTCTTCTCCACCTGCTCCATACTCTCGCTACAGATCACAATGTTGTCTGTAACATCATAACGCACAGAGACTCATGTCTGATCTCATCTGTCAGCGAATCCATCACCATGACAAACAGGAAGGCGCTCAGAGCCGATTCCTGATGTAGTCCCACCCTCACCTGAACCCATCTGTCACTCCAGGTGCACATCCCGCCTCTATCTCACTGCCCTGCGTGTCCTGCACCACCTTTACATACTTTCACTCGTGAATTCCTCATGCAGTACCACAGTTCCTCTCTCACCACCCTATCATATGTGTTCTCTAGATCCACAAAAACACAGTGAAGCTTCTTCTGACCTTCTCGATACTTCTCCATCGACACTCTTAAAACAAACCTCACATCTGTGGTGCTCAGCATGACTTCTGCTCAGTGCTCGTCACCTCTCTTATTAACCTAGCGTCAACATCTCTTTCTTATATCTTCATGGTATGGCTTGACAAAAAAAGACTGTGTACTTTTAATAACATGGCTGCTTTTGCAGTATCTTAAAAGTACCTTGGTTTGTAAGCGTAGAAAGGATCTGAGGAGTTTGTGGCCAGTAGTTCACGTCCAAAATCTGAATCCACAGTGCTCTCCGTTTCACTTCCACCCTCTGTTTATTAAAAAAAAAAAGATAATAAAAACAGTTAATGTATAATAAGTCTGAATGTGACTACTGTTTTCCCTCCATTCATCTTTACCTGAATTGAGCTCCTTAACCAGTGATGACATTGTATTAGTGATGGAGTCAGCAGCAATGAGCAGGTCATTTCTCAGATTTCTCCTTGGACCTTTTGCGGTCAAACAAACAAACAAAAACAGTTTAAAGTGGGATCCTGTGCAGCTTCCAATAACAAGGACTCAGACCGCTGTAGTGTCGCTGTGTTACCCTGAGCGAAGGCCTCCTGAACGTCCCCGCCCACGCCCATGAGTGAGTCCTGAGGTGTGTGAGTCGGGGTCGTGCCGGCAGAATCCGAGTGGATTGGTGTGGGAATTGGCCGGTTGATGGTGTGGCTGGGTGAAGAGCGCGGCGAGCCGGGACCCTGAGTCTAAAGGATGTACACATTTAGTTTTTTGTGTAAGAAGAAAGCCTGAACGACTCCCATGCAGTATAAGGTAACATGCTGCTACAAACAGAATCACATTCTTAAAAACCACTTCAAGTATTTGCAGAGAACAAACCACAAGATGCTGAATTAATATTTATCAAAGTTTCAACTAATCCGGAACATCATTTGGCATGTAAAGAAATGGAAAATGTCCATTAGTAAACAATTAGGTTTCATATATGGTGACCAATGACACATTATATTGCCAGAAGTATTCTCTCACCCATCCAAATCATTGACTTCAGGTGTTCCAATCACTTCCATGACCAAAGATGTATAAAATCAAGCCCCTAGGCATGCGGACTGCTTCAACAAACATTTAAGAAAGAATGGGTCGCTCCCAGGAGTTCAGTGAATTCCTGACAACCTGACAGAACACCTTTGGGATGAATCTGAGTGGAGACCGTGAGCTGGGCCTTCTCATCCAACAATAATGTCCGACCTCAAAAATAGTCAAAATTTCCCATAAACACTCCTAAATGGCATCGGAAGGTCTTCAAAGAAGAGTTCAAGCTATTATAGCTGCAAAGGGTGGGCTGACATCATATTAAACCCTATGCATTAAGAATGGGATGTCACTCAAGTTCATATGCCTGTGAAGGCAGATGAGAAAATACTTTTGGCAGTATAGTGTCTGCATCTGATACTGTGGTCACATTATTGTGAGTATAAGACATGTTGTTCTAAAGATATACACACAATGCATTTACAACAAAAACACTTTTCCAAAAGGGACATCTCACTGGTATTGTATGTACGGTATTTATTTCTTGCAGATGCCACACACCCACACCAAAGGTTTCATTTCGAACATGCATCCTGGTCTCTTTTTCCTCTCTTTCACACTTACAGCTTGATTCCGCTCCTCCTCCTCCTGCTAAAAAAAAAAAAAAAGAAAAAAGAAAAAAAAGGAAAAAAGAAAGAATGTCTGACGGCTCATGAAACAGCAGCCATGTCTGTAAAATCGAATCGCACTTCCGCAAAGACCTGGTCAGCACGCGGCTTCCTCGTGCAAGTTTAGTGGATTAACATTGATCCTATTGGGCTAATTAGATTAATATCTTCCCCACTTAAGGCAGTACTGCAGGCAGGCTGTGCAGGCTTTGGGAAACTTGCATTATGTCGACTATAGATCAAGCTCACCCCCCATAGTAGAGGGTGGCAGACATGTCTTCTAAAGCATCCTCTGAATTAAGATCCCATTTAAGTCTGCAATCCGGCACCACTGAATGGCATTGGAAAATATGAAGGAGGGCACAAGTTTTGGATTTTAAACTGTATTTTCACAAGTTTTACAGCTTTTCCTAGTGATAAAGACCCACCTTTATCACTGTTCTCTTTTACAGCAGTTGAATTCACTTTTATTTATAAAGCGCCAAAAATCACAAAAACAGTCATCTAAGGTGCTTTATATTGTAGGACCCTAGAGTAATAAAGAGAAAACCCCAACAATCAAACAACTCCCTTTGAGCTAAAAACTGGCAACTGGGGGAAGGAAAAACTCCCATTTAACAGGAAGAAACCTTCTGCAGTCCAGGCTCAGGGAAGGTAGGCCATCTGCCATGACTGGTTGTGGGTGAAGGGAGGGAGACAGAATAAAAGACACACTGTGGGAAAGAGCCAGTTTGACATTCCCGAGCTATGATGAGTCCTCACAGCTAAGAGAAATAGTAATACAAGGAAAAATCCCTTATTGGAGCATATTGGTCACCACCTGCTGTAAAATAATAATAATAATAATAATAATAATTATAATTATTATTATAATTATTATTATTATGTATATATAAGCTCACTATAGCCCACATGTCCATGTTTTCTATGTAAACAGTCTGCGATGGATATGATTCAGTCCAAGAAACTCTGGAAAAAGGAAAAATAGCGTCTGCTCCTTCAGTGATCAGAAGGAATAAAACTAAACTGTTCACTATCTGACTGCACTGCGCTCAGAGATAAAAGGCACATCTGTAGTACCTTGAGAAGCATCATTAGTTGCTCCAGCTGCACCATGAGTTCCCTGCGACTCTCCTGCAGAGTAGACATTCTTTGTTCAAGCTCATCTTTGCGTTGCCTAACAGAAGAAACAAGTTGTACAGCATAATGAAGCCACAATGTCACGTCAGTGGCTCAAACAACCCCCCCCAAAACATAATGAACATCTGCAGACTGAAAAACATAATATTCATTACGCATGTTCTTTAGCACCCTAAGCAAAGCTGTCTGTCATAACCCATTTGCATTTGGTAACGCGACGTAGGCGGAGCTACCTGAGGAGTCGTAGCTCAGCGAGCAGGGTGGGGTTTTGCTGGCCCCTGTCTGGTGGCGGCTGGGAAGCTTCCTCATGCTGAAGGCGCAGTCGCTGGATTTCCTGGAGGATTTCTCTGCGATGAGTACAAACATGTGCAAGTGCCACGTCAAACCGCATTTCTGACAGGAAGTCAACAAGATGATCTAAACCTGCAGTAACTGGTATTTCTGTCCACTATGAGGCAGCAGAAACAAGCTGCTCATCAGCTCAGTTATTTATAGCATCCAGCAGACACAGAACAATATAATTTTGTGACTATATCAGTTCAACTATCGCCTTCTCTCAGCTGTTTGGTTTCAACTTCTGTAGGAAACACCTCAGCAGCTAAATGCTCCAATACGAAACCCTTCTACCTTTTGAATACTGGTATACTGATACACCATTGTAGTGTCCACAGGCCAGTATCTGGTTAATAGTACACAAATATTTATTAGGCAAAATGAATAAACAGTTTGACTTATGGATGGCAAAATGTAATTTTTTTTTTTTCCAGTGGTGGAAACAAGAAAAGAAGTCATAGATCAAAAATACTGATTAGAGCTTCCTAGTTTTGTTACTTTTTACTCAATTAACTGATCCTAATCATATAAATACAATAAAAATATAATATTACTACACAGGTTGAAATAAAATTTAAATCTCTAACTTCAAACAAGCTTCCATAGGAGGAAGATAAATAGAGTCATTAATATTTTTTTAAGCTGATAAGTCCAAATGTCTTTGGTGCAGACACATCAGCTCAGGGAAAAAGGATAGGTCTAGCTAAAATGAATGATTACAGCCTTCTGGTTCACATGTTTTACTCACCTTTGCCTCCACCTCAATATAAATTTCCCTAATTTCATTAAACATAAATTTTTTCACAGCTACTTCTTTTATATTTCTTAATAGTCTTTGTAGAATCATATTTTATGTCTTTTTATTAGCAATTTTAAACCACTTCAAAAAATTATTCAAGAATAATATAACTGAAATGAAATAGGTTTTATTTCCTTAAATAATGACTTTCAGCTGCAGTGTTTAAGTTAGTATTTAATGGCAGCCTGGAGTAGTGAATGCTTTTTGAGGTCTGATCAGAGATGCCTTCATTCTGAGAGGTAAATTTCAAAAGAAAGGAGGCGAGCAGTTTCTCGGACGCAGCCATGCCTAACCTGTTTTTGCTCTCGAGCTCGGCAATGAGCTGTCTCTGCTGTTTGTTGGCATCCAGAGAGCAGGGGAGGTCTGTGGGGACCCTCTGCTGTTGAGCCTGTTGGTGAAACCAAGCGAGAGACATCACGTGAACTGGCTTCACCTCTAGGTGATGTCATCCACCAGCTTATCACATATCTCACAGGAGGGAACAAAGCAGTTAAGTCACCAGCCATCCATCAAGACCTCCGATAAGAGCATGAGCAGGCACACGGCTCTGGTTAGCACAGGTGGCTAATGTCTCTTTAGCAGAAATACAGATTTAAAAAAAAGAAAAAAAAAGAAAAGAAAAAAAAAAGGTGTTTAAAAATACTCTAGTAAAAGCTGAAATACTGATTTGACTAATTTACTCAAGTATAGTGAAAAAGTACAGGGTGTGAAATGTAGTCTTAGTATAGTAAGTGGCTCTTTGGAGGACATTTCGATCAACTATGTGTGTGCAAAAAAAAAAAAAAAAAAAAAAGGTTATTATAGTTGAAAAAACCAAAACCAGATGTTAAAAACCATTGTTGTTAAGTCAGATAAAATCATTTCCATTGTAATAGCTGTACTGATCTTCCCAACTCTTGCTAATGACTTACATACAATAATATTTAAAAAGTCTAAAGTCTAAATTAAATAAAACATTTTCCCACAACAAAACTGAATTTAAAAACTAAAATGTCAAAATTAAATAAAAACAAAAGCTAATCATAAAATACAATAATAACTGGTGCAAAACTAACTGATACTTGTCATGTTAATACAATGATAAAATAGTATTAGCACATGAGAAATCAAACTAACTTCTAATTCTAATAAACGTTTTCAGCTTGAACGTCTGTTGCCCACGCTGTGGATGGGTCACTCTGCCTCCACATCTAAACCGGAAAATGAGCCCAGTCGGGGGTTACGGTGGGATTTGGCTGCTGTGGGAACAGATCAGTTGTAGTGGTGGCGTGTAGAGAAGAGAATCACTTAGAAATTAGTCACAATAATTTCTACTGTGAGCTCCAGTAGATTTTGTGTGCATGCTGCGAACACCTGACCTGTGAGTACTCTGCTGTGGCAAAGTTTAGAGTAATGAACTGTGTTGGACTATTGAGGAGTAGCTGTGGCGTTCATGGTCAGTGTACCAGGGCAACAAACAATTTGAGTTTGAGCCAATGATGCTAATTAGATTCACTCACTGAATTCCACCTTTACACTGTCTAAGGGTTAGAAATCAGCTGTTATAGTTCATGTAACATGAACTATCCAGAGTATAAATTTCTAGTAGTAATATTTCCCTCCTGTATTGGTTAAGAATGATAACAGAATGATCACCTTCTTGACTGTAAAAAACAAAAAAACGAATGAAAGCCTCTAACGTAGAGTAGCAGTAAATGTCAACTCGAGTTTATGTTGTTGTTTTTTTTTTTTTTAACTGGACAGTGATGAAAGATGTTTGTGTGAAATGGATATCTTTTATCTCACCGCAGCATCAGCAGCCAGTCTAGCAGCATAGCGAGCAATGAGACTGTGCTCGTCATCTTGATGGTTACTGCTCTCCAGCAAACTGATCAAGAGGAAAACAGAGACGGGAGAAAAAATACACAGCACAATTAATTTAAAAAAAAAAAAAAAGTGTATGTGGACACAACATGAGCACTCGAAATTTTAAAAAAGCAAATAACTTTTACTTTTCTGAGTCAGATTCGGCATGAAAGCTTCGACAGGAAGTAACACTAAGCTAGTCGCGTGAAACGCAAAACAATAAATTAAGAGGGGTTAAGTAAAAAAGTGGAGATACAAAGCAATCGATCGCTTTGTATTTGAAAGCTTATCTAATTACAAATACAGTAAAAACAACAAAAACAAAAAGCAAAGAAACCATACAGCCCTGTATTTACACATTTATGCACACACATGCGTACAGTAGGGTCAAAAGCTGCTACAATAACACAACATGTTATCTGGAAGTCATTCACCAATAAAACACACATATAGGCATTTTATCATAGGCCACAACAATAACAGAAAATATGTCAAATCACCTGCAGTAAATTAAAATGATTAAAAGTCACAGGATTTACAGGATCAGACAAACAAAAGACTAATAATTTGATACCAGTTAACTAAACTAATCTGTATTGGAAGTTACACAAAATTAAAAAGCTGCCACTTTTAACTTGATAAATTTCACTCAAAGACAACACATGTACACTGCATGGAGTTATAGAGTCATAATGTTGGAAGAAATAGACCCTGTTACCCACTTTGGATACAAATCAGTCAGAAACACTGCCGGGGAATGCAGAAAGGGTCAAAGGTCAAAGCAACCAGCCTCTAAAACAATCTGACAGCATGCATCGTTAGGACTGTAACACACTCGGATTAGGTTAGGGGGAAAGGGGGAAAGGCGGCAGTTCAGCGGAGCACATAGTTTCCACTAGTGTTTGGCAAACACAGCGGCACACCCACTAACCATGTTTTGGGGTTGTTTTGGAGTAGGTTCACATAGAGGCCAATGAGTACATGTTCGTCAGCAAGTCTATCGGCAACATCGAGGTTGTAGTTCAACCTGGAACAGTGCAGGGTTTCACAAAACACAAGACATTACGTTACACAGGTGACAACGGGGTTGAGTGGGGACGGGAAAGAGTGAGGGAGGCAGGGAGAGGACACGACAAAAGAAAAGAGGAGGAGAACAGCTGAAAAGCAGCCATTCATGGGTGACCAGAGCGAAACAAGGCCATATTATGTTTGGGAGAGACACTGCCGATGAAGGCTAAGAGTAGACTGAGGGCATGCCAAGCAAAAAACAAAAACAAAAAACAATTAGATAAATACTCTACAGGTACTTAGTCATCTATTAGTAAAACTATCAAAAGTCTATTTATTGCTTAAACATTCACGTTAAGTCAGGTGTGCATGGCCCCTTTATAGAGGCCACCCACCAGGATTGCACACATCTCTAATGTAGTGACCATGCGGTTTAAACAATATTTTCAATAGCAGCTTCTTTTATTAGCATTTACAAGTACATGTATGTTATAATGTCAGAAGAAAGCAGTGATTACAAGGGCAGCATCGTATGCAGGAATGCCCAGCCCTGTCCTTCAGCTCATCCCAAACCAGCAGAGAGATGTAAACTCTCACGTGGGTCTATCCTGGAGCCTCCCCCTCTATGGACACGTCCCATCTAGGAGGCACCCAGAAGGCATCTTATTTATATGCCCAAACCTCCACAGCCGTCTCCTTTCAATGTGGAGTAACATGGACTCTACTGTGAGTCCCTCCTGAATGATTGAGCCTTTCACCCCATCGCTAAAAGAGAGCCCAGACACCCTTGAAATGGAAAAAAAAAAAAACCCCAAAACCCCCAAAAACAACCCCAAACCCAAAGGCTACCACATAATTATCATGGATGTTCACTAGCCAGTACAGCATACTGACCAGACCTAGCTCGGACGTACGATATACTGTATGTGATGGAAATCAGCTGTTAATGTTTAGGACAGCTGACGTGATCTAAATGAAACACCATTCATTTATTGTTAAAAATAAAATCCTTTTATTTTTTAAATTACCTTTATTGGGCAATTTATAGTTAATTAGTGAAGTATTAAAAGAAAGAAAACCATGAGATAAAACAACGCTCCGAGTGAAGTTCCAGATATATGCATGGATATATTAAGAATTTATTAGCACAACCCTCGATGGCAATTGTTCCCAGTGGCCATGCATGGTACTGCAACAACAACACCACCACCACCTTTTTTGGAGATCAGAAATGAGACACCTCATACACTACCCTCCTTGCTCTTTAACATGCCATAACAACACACCTCCCTGAACTACAGGTATATTGTTCTCATTGTTGTGCCCCCACCCTGCCTCCCCCCTTTCTCATTTCTCACGTCTCTCATTAACACATGGGGGTCTGCCCGACGCTGCCAGTCCTCAACCGCAGCCTCAGATCTGTTCTTCTCCCAGGATGTGGCCCCTGCTAGTGAATTATTTATTATGACATTTCACCGTATACTGTCCATGCTTCTAAACCTGTAAAGTCATACATTTATTAACAATAATCCTTGCTGTCTTTAGTTGTAGTCAGCTACCAAACTTCTAAACAGGCCCTGTAGCATATGGGATTATCAGCCTGTTCAACGGCGACTTCAGTGTCAGTTATGAAAGCGGGCAGTGTGCCCAAGAGGAATGCTTTCATCTCTCAAGTGCAGGTACAGAAGTGCACAAATTCCTCTCACTTGAAAAATCAACTAAACTACATCTCCTAAAACAACATTATTACCGACCGAGGAAGCGCCTTAATCCCACTTTGTCTAAAACGAATATACCTACTCACATACACCGTAAACAATGAACCTGGGAATATATAGCATAGCATATGAGCTGACTGATGGTAACATTCAAAGAAAATGGCAGTTAGTGTTTCCCATATCTGTGTGAATGAAGAGATTATAATAGGCACTCTAAACGAAGCGCCAATGATCTTCATGATGCATGCTTCATCTAGCGTCTTTGAAACAGCCCCTAGAGAATAACAGTGTACAGCCTTCTATAAGAAACCCGGCTTGCTAATAGTTTCCTCAGGATGATAAGCACTCTAGTTAATGCGTATGATTATCATCTATATTAGTTTGCGCATGCATTCGCGCTACAAAGGCATTCTCATATGCACACCTATGCCACTTACCCTCTCCCTTTCAGCAGATGTGGAGCAGCCCCAGTCAGGGGCTTTCTCTGCCCAACAACATTATTCTTGCTGTAAGGCAAGCCATTTACATTCAGCTCGAGAAAACACATTAAATGGTGATGCACAAATCTTCACACATGCACCCACACCATCAAAGACTTCAGGAAAATAAAGACCGCGTGGGTCATGGAGTTCACGGGGCGCAGGGTCTTTAGGGAGCACGACAGATTGAAAAGATCTGTTGTGAAATCCAGGGCACCCGTTGTCAGCTGGGATGTACTCACTTTTTGGTGGAGTAAGGGTTCCCTGATGTAGGCATGGAGTGGGAGAATGAGTAGTCATTGGTGATGTTCACTGGTCTTGGTGGCCTGGACAGTAAACACGTGTTAGATTTTAATTTGATCTGACAGAAAAGCTAAAGAGACAGAAAACACCAGTTAGTCTTTCATTCTTGAGGATTTTGCTCAACTGCATAATCTCTGAATTTCCACTTGAGTGGTTTATACAGTATGATATCATGTAGGAGAACATGCAAGAATGAATGAATGAATGAATGAATCTGGGAATTAACAAACAAAACAGTGTTTGGGACACGTCACAAGTGGGGAATGTGAGTGGATGAGTCTGACTGTACACGATTAGCACAATACAAAGGAATCAATCTACAGTAACAATCAAGTATGATTCATATTAATCAAAGCAAACTCACCACGTATCTCTATTGAGGAATGTAAAGAACAAAGAAAGGGATAAATACTTGATTACATTACAGCAGCACAGGAAGAGACTATAATACATCAAAAACAATGAAAAAAATAAGAATGAAAACTAAATTGGGCATCCACAGAAGACAGTGCCCCAAATCTACTGAGTTTATAGCATAATTCAGTGCAGTGAAGAAAGTGAAGAAAAAGTAAGTTTTTAAATAACTGAAAGTAGCGATGCCAAAGTACAGTGTACATATAAACCTGCTGGTTTGTAGATTAGATTACAGGTCAGGCTCATAAAATTGCATCCATGTACAGAATCCCATTTTGTTTCATGCATGCATGAAAATTTGCACACTTCCGGTCACCTCTACAAATTAAAAAACAAAAACAAAAACCCTCACACCTTATGTTAACGTCATTATTAGTGTTGTAAAATCTTTTTGATTTTACTTTTCTTTCTTCTTTTTCTGAGCCTGAATTAAAACTATACTCCGTTATTAATTATTGTCTCTTTAGACATGATGTGACTTATGTGCACCATTAAAACGACGGTAATGAACTTTTTTTGGTTGACATTTATTACCAAATTACAGTTTGTCTGATAAGTTAAAAGCAATTTTCTATTTACCTAGTTTGCTATATTAGATATTCATAAGTAAAACTATTAAAAAACTGTTTTTTCTAAAGAAAAACATGATCTTCCATTTAATATCGAGCAAAATCAAAGATCAAATTATATTTTAATCCTAGAATCTGTTTCTTAAACACCTTATGGCAGTCACACTGTATATGTTGAAGGCTTTTACTGTGAAAGGAAGGGACAGGAAGAATTTATTTCTTCAATTCTAAAATATATTAATAATCAAACTTTCGGATCTCATGTTATCTTTACCTCTTAAACTAGCATTGAAATCTATTACCCATCTGATTTTCTGTAAATATGTTGGCGGCATCATTCTGAAAATTTTGGGTCATTTGCAGGCTATAAAACTGGGACAATTAACATAACAATTAACTTTAATTGCAGGAATCATAAAAATGGAATAATCAGTGTGTTGTTTAGCTCTCAGCACCAGAAGTGACTTTATGTCTGTAAGATGGGCTTTAATAGGCAGCAGCAAAGTGCTTAAAAGTCTATGCTTTCATGCCTGATATTTGTTTCATTATTTATACGACGACACTAAACATCAAGGAAAAAGTAGCAGCAGCGCTGCAGATTACAAACAATCCCAAGGCTGTAATTAAGCCTGATTGATCAGTTGACCTAAGAGATTGACTGGAATCACTTCAGACCAAGGAAGCAGCTACAGGATCATTACCAGCTGAGGGATCAATTTAAAACATTTCAAGGTTTCAAACTGGCACTGAATGCTCTGAATGCACATTCCTCAGTTTCAGTGTTATGAAGGAAAAAAAAAAGGGAGCGAGAGCAGATGAACTTACACAATATGAGCTAGGTTGAGAGGTTTATCTGGCATTTCAGGAAACAAGGGGTGAAGAGGCTCTCTGCTGGATGCACAGCTCAATGACTTACTGAGGGCGTGGGATAACTTCTTAGCGGGGGATTTCTGGGTGATACACAGAAGCAAGGTGACGGTTGTGAGGATGAGAGGATGCTCATTTCTTTTTCAAAGCACACGGTAAATCACCACGGTAACACTGTCACCTGGACTGAATCTTCAGATTCCTCATGTTGTAGCGAAGCAGAACAAAAATAGCCACAATGACTGGTCCAGTGCAGACACACCTCCCCTAGCCTCCTCCCCCCTTTCCTCCCTTCCTTACCCATGACGTATACTCCTTCATTTGGTGCTGGTTGCTATGGGAACCGCTGGCATGCCCCCTCCAGAAGCAGTCCTGACAGAGCTGGTAATTATGACATTGCTGGCAGCGGTAGCGGAAGCCCATCATACTCTCAGTATGGCAGTAGGAGCACTCGACCGGGTGAAACACTGCAGGGAGGAGAGGAGGAGCCAGACACAGACACACACACACGAAGGCAGATGCATAAGCGCACACACACACACCAGATGTGACTGTAAACCCAGATATTTTGCACATTGCAGAGAGCTGATAATAAATTTTCATTAATTTAAGGACATGTGCTGGGATATCTTGCACCCCCCCCCCATTTTGAGCAAATAAACACAAAGCAGCACAGCATCGAGCTCTATATGTGCACATACACTAGTGTTTCTTCTGCTCGTGATGATGAGTGCATCACAGATATACACACTCATACACAGGGTGTAAGGTCCCAGTGGGTCATCTTTACTGGAGGTGTGTCTGTGATGGCGGTGACTGAAAGACCATGATGCAAAGCCGAACTTCCCCCGCTTGCGCTCCAGCTAAATATTCTTCAGCGCGCCTTACCGTTCTCCACGTTGGCGAGGCGGTGCATTAGCGGCAGCCACACCAGACACTGAGGGGGCGGGTCTGACATCAACGTATCGAGGAATGTGTTGAGGGAGACCTTTTTCTATTGACGTGCAGCGCAGAGAAGAGTGAGATTCACCCACACCGTCAATGCTAAAGCAATCACACACTTACTGACATCAAAATGCTGCGGGCGCCAAACCCTCACCTGCTGCGCAAAGCACGTTCTCGCAGCTTGCTCGGTGTAACCAAACGAGGGTCCCTCGAAAACCGCCATGGGCAATTTAAGAGCCTCCCTCAGAAACTGGTCAAATTGCGAGTGCACCATTATTCCAGCAGAATCTGATATGAGTGAAAAAATATCTGGAAACAACGCAGAGGCATTACACAAATTAATCAAACTAATTGTTGGCTGCCACCACAGTCGGCTAATTATAGCATTACACAATACAATTATCCCACTTATTTGTGAAAACAAATCAAAGTGCAGCAGTTATACAGATCCATTCTAACTATACACCAACCCTCCTTTTTACCCCCCCCCCCTTTTTTTTTTTTTTTTTTTTTTTACAAGCTGCTGCCCCCAGAGATTTGTACATTGTGTAATAAACCCTATCCTTCACATACAGTAATGAATAATGACTGCTCCCGGCCATGAAGAGCCAGGGCAGTGCTAGTGCTGCTGCTACTTGTTTTAAAACCAGAGCAGACAGAAAAAAAAACAGGTCCTAATAATTTTACATTACTTAGAATAGGAGGAATTCGCTGATTTATTACTGGCAACATAGGCAATTATAATTTCATTTTTCACGATTAAAAGTAAGATAAAGATTTGTTGTGTTTCTTACATCTTAATTTATCCAGAATTTTCCCACCACAGATGGTTGCGAGGGCCATTTTCACAACAAAGATAGATGTCTTGCCGTGGCCCTCCCTAAAAGACAAAAGAAAAAAACGAAAACATTAAGCTCATGTATTCTTTTAAAAGGAGCTGTGAAGATGTAGGCTGCGTAGTGTTCCTGCTATAATCGCATGAAATCAGCTGTGTTTGTAAAAAGCATGTGCATGAGTCAGCCTACAAACTTATCCGCTCTACATCCGCGTGTTGTGACATTAGAAGGGGAAAAGAGTCTGGATTTTCACGGTCACATTTCAAGCCGCATCAACTCACGTCAAAACCTCCGAGGTGAAAGTACACAACCAGCAGCCGGCTCGTCACGTGACGCGTTTACTCACGGGTCATAGGCTGCCAGCAGGAAGTTGAGCAGCAGGCTGATGGACTGTTCCACGTTTATCTGATGCGTGGTGGGCATGCGCTTGTTCAGCTGGTAGAAGATAGTGGACAGCACAACTTCTAGACGAGCCACGGAAAGCTCAGCGTTGAGGTCTATGGCGTTGAGGCCGTTCTCCCGGAAAGCCTCGATGACGTTCCAAATGTCGACCAAATGCACTGAAAACAGGAAGACGTCAACGTAAGCCTTTTTGGCTCGGCCACGTGCAACATCTCAAAAAATCAATACATAAAAATTCATACGCACAGTTGCATTTCTTCTGCACAAATCTGAGTTTGCAGGCTGTTCTGTACGTCGACAGTCGTATAGAATCCAAATCCTGAGCCCCTGTAGGAACATCACTCTTTAGTCCTCAAATGACCAAATATGTGCCACTGATACAAGTGATAGTGATTTTTATTTTATTTTTTACTAAATTACAGTTTTAGGCTTTATTGTAATTTCCCACTTCTTATCACTGCATTTTAAAGTTCTGCAGTGAACCGTAGCTTAGATACTTAGTGCCTAAAATGACTATGAAAACAGCTCAAGTTATAGAGAGGAGTCGGGGTAACTCCTTTTTACATGAAAATGACTGAACACCATAATTACCTTTGAACATTTTGTCAATAAAAGAAAGAGCACATGCATGATAGACACAAATGGAGCCATTAAAAAAAAAGTATTCCTGTACAAATTATAACAGGGGGGAAAAGGAACAGGAAAACTTGTTCAGTCATTTCAGTTGTTAAAACAGGTTGGTCACTTGAGAGTTAATACTGAAAATGGAATACAAACTGTTAAATATTATATATTTAAATATGCCATTGAGAAAACAAGATATGACTAAAAAGAAAGTACTCTCTGTCAACCAGGCTATCATAAAATTGATCTAGTCCTTAAAAGCTTAATTTTTAGTATAAACGAACCACCTCTAGCAGCAACAACATGAAGCAGTCATTTTCTGCATGGCTTTATCAGTCTCTCACATCGCTATGAAGAGATTTTGATGTCTGGGCAAAGACAGATGCCTTACATTTGACTCTTTACACAGAGGATTTCATGGTCGACTCAATGACTACAAGGTGTCCCGGTCCTGTGGGTGTAAAACAAGCCCAAATCGTCACCCCTGCAACACCGTGCCTGACAGCAGGTATGAGGTGTTTGTGCTGACATGCTGTGTTTGGTTTCTACCAAATATGATTCTGTACATTCTGGCCACACATTGCCACTTTGCTAATTGCATTTAACATGCTAACTGAGGCCTGCAGAGTTGAGATGTAGCCCTTGGGTTCTTTGGATTCTCTTATCATTGCAGTCTTACCTTGGGGGTGAATTTGTTAGGCTGTCCACTGTCTTGAATATTTTCCACTTCTGAATAATATTTCAAAATGTGGAAAGATGATTTGAAAGCTGGTTGGAAAAAGCCTTCTAACCCTTCCCTGAATGATGGGCACCAACATTTGCTTGTATATCATCATCGCTGATGTCTTCCCTCCTTGCCATTGTGTAACACACACCTGAACGCTCCAGCGCAACAAGCTGCCAAAACTTATGATTAATAGAGGTGCTCACATTTGCTGATGATCAGTTAATCAAATGCATTTGATTAGCAGCACCTGGCTCCTACTTAATTCTACAATCCTCTTAATTCCTATGAAAGCAGTAAAGATGTATTTAGGTTTTCTGCTTCTGCATTTTGGCTTTTTTTTTTGCTAAATAAATAATGACACAGTGTAATATATCATGTTTTGTAGTTTATCTCACGTTGCATTTACCTAGTTTCAAGACCTAAGAGCCAGATTATTTTTTATTATGTCCGGAGTGTCTCACAGTGAGAAAGTTCTGGGTTTAAACTGCAACTCTAAACTGGTTTGAGCTGCGAATGTGGATATTTTCACTTTTAAGGACAAGATAAACCCCACCATTCATCCAATGTCCACAAAGCAGCTCTAAACACGATGAATGGGAATACTTACCGGATGAAAGGATGGAACTAATCAAAAACTTGAACAATAAATGTTTTTTGTGAAAATATTTTATATGAAACAGTGTTATATTAATGAGCTGTATTTCAATAAATTCAAATTAGCGCCTTCACACTGTGTGAACAGACAGCATGAGGTCATATTGCAGGCCTGTGTGTATAAAAATCAATGTGGTTGACACTTGATCTTTATGATATTTGCTGTACATGAAACTTACAGAGAGACAGGGAGAGAGAGAGAAAGAAATTGCCAGTTTTACGGTCATTGAGTTAAACAGTCCAGCAAAGATCACAGTGAGCTGCGGCCCTGAGCACTTACTCATCTCCACCAACAGTTGCCTTCTATCTGCCATGGTGTCAACGCTCTGCCCGCAGTCTTCAATCATTCTGATCAAGAGGAGAGAAAACAACGTCAGAACCCGAGTGCCTCAGCATTAGCAGTCGCAACCTCAGGGTGCTCTTCCTTAAGCTTAACATCAACATTAGACACACATCGTTATGACTCAGCGATAATGGCAGTAGATTAAACTCTTGACTTTTAAAGCAATGACTCCTAACCTTGATACAAACGCAGCTTCTCTGTTCTGGTTATCCAAAGTTTAATCAGTTGTGGATATCCTGATAATTCAGCTAAAAGTTGGCTAAGTCTTTCCCCTGACTTTTTCCAAACAAGGGGACAGATTTACTAAATGAGCACATGAGCACAATTCTTTGCAAGGAATCGCTTGATATCATTAATTTTGATAACAAGCATGTCTTATTTCTTGCACTTTTTTCAGCATTAAATATCGATGCAATTAGCAGAAAACTGCATATCCCAAATATTAATAAATGTTTGCACACCCAGTTTTAATATTCTCCTCCCAGAAATGCATATGCACCAAGGTCAGTAGCAAAAATCCCACCTCTTTCAACTTAAAATATCCAAAAAAGTCTGCTTTAGATTGCAGGAAGGATGACAGAGATGCAACAAAATTAAACTTTCACCCGTGACATGAAGGTTTTGGCGCTTTCTCAAGGTTAAGCACATGTTATAATTCTTGAGTTTGCTAGCTTACTACGACAGCAGAAGATTTCTCGTGCACTTCACCATAAAACTGCTAAGCATTGCTTCCAATTTACCAGAGATAATAACAGCATTAAGACGGCTACTTTATTTTGGTATATTAAGGACAGACAGCAACTGACAGGAGCTCATCAACCTGTTGATGACATCCAAATTTGGTACAGGACATTAATATTATTAATATTTAGTCTGGTGAAGTTTTAACGTGGTTAGCCAGTTATTCACTTCAGATATGCCAACAGCAACACAGATCAACAGTGTTTAGTGCATTTATCACAGTTCCCTCATTTTTTGTGTTTGGAAAGGCTAGTAAAAGGTCACTGCTCTTTAATTTCCCTACATAAAGAGAAATTAACAGATAAAAATGATGCCATGCAAAACTCACAAGAGCTGTCGGTGTGTAAACTTCTTAAAAAACAAAACAAAACAAAACATCAAAGGGAGCCAAAAGGGGCCCACGGCTTATTGTGCCCCATCATCCCACTGCAGGACAATCCGGCCGTGATAACATCATACTATGCTCCAAATTTGAGAGTATTCATATTTGGTAAACTGCAACCTGAATGCAGCGCAGTGCGGTGGTTATCAAAATATTTTTAAGTTGGACAAGGAGAGGAGTTTGAAAGGGGCAGAGCTGCAGAGAGAGAATGCTCACAGCATGCCTCGCTGCACACTGTCCGAGGCAATCTAATACACCTAGTCATGTGGTTTTGTTGCTATGGCAGCAAAGATCCTAGCCGCTTCACTCGTTAAAACACACACTCATACACACACACACGCACATATAACACCTCCCACTGCAGACGAGCAAAGTTTGTAGAGAAAAGTTTTTCACCAGTAAATATCTTTTATGAGATAACGGTCGGCGGGCTGATACTTGAGCGCACAGTGACACTTCTTGGGCGAGTGGCTTGAAGACGCTTTTTCTGTGAGACAGTCATTCAGGCATGCTTTTTCAAATTACTCTGACAGTAATTGGTAGACCCAAATATTATGCTGCAGATATGCGTGGTGCAGAAATTAGAATTCACCTAGTGTTAAAAAGCAGACAACACCACAGTTTTCTGGCCCCCCACCTCCTGCTTGCCTTCCTCCGATTCTTGCCAGTGCAGTCAGTCAGTTATGGAGCACTAGGAATGTTTGAAATCCACTTCAAGAGGGGAGAGATTAAGCTAATAAGTTAACTTGGAATTATAGGATAAAGTGCAGTATTTCAGTAAATTACTTCACAATAGAGCACAGATCAAAACGGCCACAGAGGAATTTCAACGCTGCCCTCTAATAAGACAAATAATAAATCTCATCAGTTTAAAGAGAATGATGAATACAACCACAGCGCTTTTAGATGCAATTTAATGTCAGGCCACTGCCAGCAGCCACAAGTCCAATGTCATCATGAAAGCAATGGATATTGAATCCCATTTATCACTTCCAGACTAAGCAAATATAAAAGTGTACAAATATACAGCATTGTCTAGATTAAAACTGATACCCTTTGCCACATCACATTCAAACACATCCAGAGTGCCAGCTACGTGACCTTCTGCGGTCTGTTTTCATCCTTGGAAATAACTGAGATTGATACAATCTATTGCCAGAGCTGATATTAAACCAGTGCAGGGGAAGGGAATGACATGATCAACCTTACCTTTCATAAAGCACCATGTTCATATCCCTTTCCCCCCCCCTTTCCTGAGCAGAGTTATTACAAAGCCAGGTCGCCCTTTCTCCTAAAACAACAGTCCATGACACAAACTCCTTTCAAACAAAATGGGCCCATACGGGCGGGCCTATCCGAACACATCTGAAACTAGAAACTGTGACTCCGAATAGAGCATGTGCTGTCACTATCTTTAACTACAAATGAGAAGGTGCAACATTCTTCTACAGCTTTGCCGGCTCTCTAGTTGCAGACCCCCACAAAACATGGTGCCTGACATCTGGCCCTGGCAAACATTACTCACTCTCTGTGGCACTGCCACACTGGAAGTATTAGAAAATAACTGCCCTTAAAAGAGCAAATCATCTTTTACCACTAACAGTCCAGAGTTAGCGTGACTCATTCCTGCAAGACTCTTGGCCGCGTTTAGCCCTGCCACTCTCTATCCCCCACCCCCTTCCTTTTTTACACTGCACAGCATTTCTGCTGGACAAATATCAGACCAAAACAAGCCTTATTAGTAAGTTATTTACATTTTTGATTCTATTTCTGCAGCAGCTCAATTAAGAAAAAAACCAAAAAAAAACCTGAGGAGAGTGCTGTTAATTTATGTCCTCCGTGTACTTGGACCAGGCTGACAAGCAACAATTCCAAACACAAGCACTTACTAGAGTTACAGTCCAATCTGTGTCGCTGGCTCGGGACAGTACATCGCAGCTGTTACCACTGATTGGCCAGAGTTATTTTTATATCACGAGACTGAACTACATTGGCATCCAAATCCCATCTCCAGACAGGAATTAAAAAAATAAAACAAGAGGGAAAAGCTGCACTGCTGACTAAAGGTAATCAGCTGTTCTGCTCTGGTGTAGTAAAGGTAGTGAGACGAGTTCTCCTCATGCCTGGTACCAGCTGGTGATGTCTGCCGGTAGGGCTCTCTGTCACCTGCTGATGATCACCATGGTTTCAGCTGTAAAAAGGGGAAGAACTTTGCTACCCCGACGTTAAAAGAGTGCAGACACTGATTTATGGGTAGCAAGTGTCCCAGTGAGTTCTTTGCATGAATTAAGAAGCTTGAATTCTGTAATGTCACAAGAAAACAAACAAGTGGAATAAGTTTGCATGGTTGCCTGTCTAACTATGCAATGTGAAAGCCAACATGGAAACACAAATTTGGACCGAGGAGAAATGCACCTCTGGGTATGGACTCAGTGCCCTGTGGAAGTTAGGGCAGCATTACTAAAATCCTACAAAAGGTAGCAGGACATTGGGGGGTGGGGTGGCAACAGGCACCCTGTGGTACACGCTCAGCCCTCATGCATCACCTGTCATACTCGAAACACCTGTGTGGACATGAGACAAAAGGTCTCACTATTGTAGGAACATCTACCCCCCCCCCTTCCTTCCCATTATCCGCGTTTCACTACCTGCACATCTCCCGTTTTAAATCACCAAAAACTTGCCAAACTAATTTCACCCGGTGGGGCAAAGTGGGTTAAGCTCGCTCCTCTCGTTGCCCGTCAGCCTCCCTCCTCCAGCGACTGCAGCAGCAGCACTTTGCACAACACTTACCAGAATTTATTTCGAGGCATGCCATGCAACATCACTGTTTTTCCATCCGCGAATCCGTCGTCGTGTCCCGGGGCGCGATCACGGTTTCTTTGGTGTAGGCTGGTGCATCGCTGCACGTAAGCGGCCGTGCTCGAGCCGCTCTCCGGCACCTCCGAAAAAAAGCTTGTGTTGTGGAAGAAAATGTTTTTCAGGCAGCGCACACTGGCTGATCGGAACAAGGCAGCTTCTGCCTCCAATATGTGGCCTCCGCGATGACGTAATGCGGAATCTCTTCACTTGCGTCAGCGTGGCAGCAAAAATGTTAAAGTTTGATACAACAAAATGTTTTAAAAAGATGCTAAAAACAAAAAGGAGCAGCTTATGGTGCATATTAACGTGGTGTTATATACACGCATACATTAAGTCGTTTGCAAGTTGCGGCATCATGTGGCTTAAAGAAGATGACGTCATGCAGATGAAACAAGTGCAAAGCTAATAAAACCAAGAGTGGACAAATAGTTGCGTTAATGGTGACCGAAGTGCAATAATATATCTATAGGTAGAACACCTTTGACTATTATTTTTAATCTGTTTTTGTAACATGCCTTCTTTTCATCATTTGTTTGTTGTTTACTTTAGCGTTTATCTTTTCAGTTGTTCTGATTGTACTGATTGTGTCGCACTCTAGTTTTTAATGTTTATATGCGCTTTCATGTTAAATTTCTTTAAATGTAAATGGAAGAAGATTGTGAGCTATTCAGGGCAGAGATTATGTGAATCATAACGAAAACCTCATTATAAAATATTAACAAAAGGAAAACCTAAATAAAGACACTACCCTGCCATTACCACACACACACACACACACACACACACACACACACACACACAATAAAAAAAACGATTAAAAAAACAACAATAAAATATTACACTGTTAAAGATTACATTTTTGAACATAAGTGTAGAGTTTTAGAAAGTCCTAAAATGTTTATTCATCGTTAAAACAACCGAACACATTTTAAGAGAGACATGATATGGTAACAGCATAGCAGCAGTGATGCTAATTCAGTGCGTTTCAGTTTTACTTTTATATAGTACAATATTACATACAGACGTTCACATGGCTTCACAGGCATAACAAACGTTATCAGATTTGATATCATCTTTGAACAGTTTCTTTTAAAACAGATTTGCCTGTTAGTTTATAAATTCAGTGGCTTATGTTTTAATGGTCACATATTTTATATGAAATTTCAAAATAACTCTCCAAAGTGCGTTCCAAGATGGCTGCTGAGTGGTGTTTAAAAGTATCGCTTTCGGTGGGATTCTTGGAAAATAGGTTACTGAAGTAGGGTTGCTGTGTCTATAACCGCCTAAAAACATAAAAAATACAATTTGAATTTTAAATTAATCCCACCTTTGAGAAAAATAATGTGTTTTAAAAAAATAAAAAAGTACCTAATTTCACATGCAGCTAAACAGCTGCTGCTCTTGAATGTAACTCGCCCTTCCCGAGCGTACAGGCCCCCTTGTTGCTAAGCAACCTTCGAAGAAGATTGACAGCAACTTTAGTTGATTCATTCGAAGAAAACTTTAAAGAAGGGTCAAGTTGTATTTGTTGCTGGTCAGCTGCGAGGTGTTTAATTCAGAAGAGCAGTATCACAGTTTAAGACAGTTCTCTGATGGCTGCCAGCCAGAAGCGTATTAATACAAGTAAGTTGATAGCCATTCATTTTTCCGCTTTCACTTTGTGCCATGACAACGACCTCCCCTAGCTCATTAATTTGTCATTAGCTCAGTTAATTAAACGTTAACTTAACGTTAGCTAAAAGAGCGGCATCCGGAGATGAGTGAAGGTATCAACTTGCAGTTAGCGCAACTTTGACCCAAAGTTCAACGACAGGAATTAAATCTATTATAACAGAAATATTTAGCTACCAATTATATTTTTTTGTTTTTTGGAGCTAAAGATCCAGGTTTAGATTAGACAATGAAGGTTAACTGATGTCTCTCCCGCTTTTACAGTGCGCTGAAAAGTTGCTTTAGAGTCAGCGATGTGTTCTTTTTAATACATTTTGGGGAAGTTGCAGCAATGCCGGACGTGGAACCCCTCAGATTCCCATCCAGGGAAGGACGACCAAGTCAACAAGGTGAGAAGAGAAGCGATGCACCTGCAAATAAATCCACTTTAACTCTACACATTCTCTGTTACAACAAGCAGTCTAAATTAATAACGTTGTGGATGTGTTTTTTTTTAGGCTAACACCTTGTTTAAATGTAGAGGCTTGTTATGTGTTAGGCAGTCTTCCAGGCAGTGCTTAAGCATCTGCACCACTCAGAGCTATTTAAATGCTGAGTAAATGTAATGATATTTAATGATGTTGAAGAAATGTCACTATCTAACATCATTGGCAAAAATGGCACTGCAAGTGAGGCTCACATGGGCCTCCTCTATGGCTATAATACACCCTGCCAGTATGATTTAGAGCTAATTCAGCCCACCACTGACATATTGCCTTAGCACCTTCCTACCCAACTTCAGAGTGTATTATTCATCTCAGCTGTTCAGCAGCAGATGGTCTTCTTTTTAGTTTTTCCCTTTTTTCCCCCAGTCTCTTTACTTAGTCTGAGCTACTTCACTCAGAAGCTGTTCTGGAAGCATCATGATAAGATAACTGGTCTCAGTCACGTGGAAAAGGTTGCAGATGTCACTGTCTCAGTCTTTTTGTTGTTGAGACGAGTTTGCAAACCCCTCGAGGGCATACACTTTCTCCTGTGAAGCATAGGTAAGGTTGGTCAGTGTCCGTGTTACCTTACTTAATAGACGTCTTTGGATTTTCTTGCTGTTTTTGGCTTTTAATAACAAAAATGTATTTTATGCTTGACTAAATTAAACCCCAATTAAAAAAATATTTCCTCTGGTGGACGGCTAATACTGTCAGGGTTTGGCTTTGTTGTGCTTTGGATTCTTGTTTAGTATTTATTGAGATTTTGGTTCTTGTTTTGATTAGACCCTTGTTTTTGTAATATGTTTATTCGCTCTCTGTGTTCTATTGTTTTCCCTCTCACTCCTCATTGTTATTATTATCATTATCATTATTTTTGATTACTATTGAAGGTTTGCCTTTTCACTGGGTCTTACATCATGCTTTTGGGTCTTCTCTACACCATACAACCTGACTGAAGCCAATTTTCTCTTTATACATAGGAAAAACCCTGGGGGCATTTGTTGTTGCATATGGGCTTCACCTGTTTATCACATCTAAAGGACTGGAACCACAATCCAGCTATGACTTTCAGCCTACATTGGTGCTTGTGTACCCCGAAGGTTAACAAGAAAAGGTCTGCTATAGCTCACCTGTTTGACTGGGTGACCCACGTGCTAAAAGCCTGCAGGGGCCTGGGTTTAAGTCTGCCCTGCACCACTCCCCCTTGCTCTCAACCCTACTTTCCTGTTTGAGCTTTACTAACATTAAAAAAAATTAAAGGATAAGAAGAAAAGATCTAACAGGTTCTCTCAGATCAAGGAGAGCTCAGAAGATGTCTTGGTCTGCTCAGACTTGACCTAAGTGATACAAACTAATGGATGAGACCAACCAGTGGAGATTTTAACTCCTCCCCCAAAAGTGGGACCCTGTGAGTTTTTGTCCATGGCATCACTGTACTCCCCTTTTCCCCCTCTTCTCTTTCCACTCTTTACTCACTGACTGGTCACAGCATCTTCCTAAGAATGGTTATCCTTGGAATCTCATCCCGTTAAAAGCGAGTTCTTACTCCCCCCTGTCACCAAGTGCTTGCTGATAGGGGATCATCTGATCACTCTAATTGGCTCTAAAGCCATTTTACACAACCGTTGCTATGAACTGGCGCTATATAAATAAAGTTGGACTGAATAACATGTGCTCATTGTTGCATAATTACAGAGTCAAAGAGCCTTGGGCAGTAAACCAGTTGTTGTGGTCATGAAAAATGTTTTGTGCTGAGAAAATGCTTTAGGTTTTAAAAGTAAAGAGAGCGTGCTTTCAAAAAAGGCTAACGAATACTTTTCACTTCAAAGTGCAGTAAATGGGATGACTGCCTTTAATACAACACACAGGTTGCACACAGTTGGCCTTTACTGAGATCAAGATTATTTAATACAAATACTCACAGACTCTGAAAGAATAGTGTATTCAATAGGCTTAAAAAAGAAAAGAAACTTTCACTTTTATTTAAGCAGATTTGTTTGAAATGTTTTTCAGATTAAAAATAAGTAAATAATTGTGAACTAAACTGGGACAGTCTGGAATTGGAAGTGAATTTGGACTTCTGTGGAGATGTAAAGGAAAAAGGCTGTGCAGAAAACCAAAGCAGCAGACATCACAGTCACTGTTTTATTTCAGTTATATTGTTTTAAAAATGGGATGAACTGGTGCCACAGTTCTTTGAATTAAGGGCATCTTGTTGTCTATTGTCTCTTCATATAATCCTAGACTAACTTGATAATGTTAAAGTTTGGTATCTTACTGACTCTTTGGTCTTCTAATGCCTTCTGCTGATGCACTGAACTCAGCCAGGAGAAAATAAGATATAAATAAGAATATAAACGTTTACAACTCAATGCACGGTATACCAAAAATGAATGAATGTTTCCTAGAAAGTGTAACTCGTTTTTTTTCTGTGACTGCTAATTAATCACTGATTAAAACTAAGTCCCAGCGTCACAGAAACATTCGAGCCTACACTGTACTGTTGTAATAGACACCAGGATACATTTTTACATATAGTGTAGTCAAGTGAATTTACTGTATGTTTGGAATGAATTTGTAGTAACGCTGTATGTTAAGAGGCAGTGTGCAGGCTAATTTTTTAAAAACAGCATCACTTTAGTCTTTATTCATCTGAACTAGCTTATCAAAATACTTTCTTTAATACTTGTGCAGGTTCGTAAACTGCACCGCTTTGTGACAGCCAGATGGCGTCCTTTCACCACCAAGATTTGCACCCTTTGGTTTGTGTTGAGACACTGAAAGGACTTCTCTGTTCTCTCACTGATGCTCCCAGTATTTTGCAGTCTGTAAAACCAGAATCAAAGTGCAAGTAAAGAAGCACACAACAGCTTTCACAGCCAAATAAATTTTATTAATTACTTTTCCAAAATTAATTCATTCATTTGAGCGAGTGTTTGCTTCAAATAAACAGAGTCTATTCATAAAGAAAAAGAGATAAACTGTGTTGTAGCTATTTAATATTTAATATATAGTGTATGGATTGTAGATGTGGTTGGCCTTTTACTGACCGTATGCTGTTTTATCTGTCTCAAGATCAAGTAGATCTTCAAGCTGTTTGCTCTGGTAGACGTCGCACCTGTGCTTTGCTCAACAGTCCTTCACCATGGGTCAACAGCATTATCTACCATATCCAAGAGATTAAGATGACAGTGGAAAACAGGTGTCAGCAGGTAAAATAATGGCATTGAGTGGTCCAACAGGTGGGAGATTGTAACACAAATATCCTGATAGGTGTTAAAAGAAACTGAAAGACGCATTTTCCCTTTTAATTTGTGGCAGTCTGGAAGATATCAATCACAAGCTAAATACAGCAAAACTTTAAGGTGAAGTATTTCATTATTTTTTTAATATGAAATGAAATATGAAATGAAATGAAGTATGAAATGTGACATGAGGTTAACTTGTTTTGTCAGATTTCAATCCAGAGACTCAGATTCTGACTCTGTGATGTCTACAGATTTGTATGTTGAAGGCTTTGCAATTTGTGCAAGAGGTAAACGTGTAGATTAGATAGCTTTGGGAATCTGACTTTACAAATTTATTGTTGTATTGTTTGTGTAGTTGAAATATAAGTTTCCTATCCCATAGAAAGTTGTCCATTATCTCCACTACTGAAGAAAATAAATGATGTCCTCAGCGAGGTTGTGTATCTGATTGAGCGGCTGGAGGCTGATCGGCAGCATGCAGAGGAAGCCCTGCTTAAAGAGAAAAAAAGGAAGAGGTTTTTGGAGAGCAAAGTGGACAGTATTTCACTGTGGAGGCAAAAAGAGCATGCTTATGTTGTGCAGAAAGGTCAGTGACCATGAGGTGTCACATCCTCATCGAACTGCTTGCTGCTTCTTGTGATGTAGCCAATTTTTTTTTTCTTCTTAAACTCACTGAGTAAGCTTTTTAATTAATTTTTGACTATTACACTTTTAGAACATGAGGCTTGCATTAGAGATATCACTGAATTAAAGTGGCAGCTGAAAGTGGAAAGAGAGGAACTTGACCAAGCCCGAGAGAAACTGTCACACACCGAGGGGTTGAATCAGCGCCTACACAAGGACATCAGTTTTGCCAAAAAACAAGTTCCAATTGTGAAGGAAAAAATCGACCTCCAGAAAGACCTCGTAAATGAGATTGACGCTAAACAAGCGGAGGTAGGCTGTAATAGGATTTATTTGTAATTTCAAACAAACATCTGCACATTTTCAATATGCAATATTGGTAGAAGATTAAGATTCGTGGAGTTATTTCCCAAGAATTCTACAAACGTGTTGTTAACACAGCACAAATATGTGAAAGTACAAAATCCAAGCAAGATTAATGTGCTTTTATGTTACACTTCAGAATGAAAAATAACAACTGAGTTGCATTTTGGGTGATTTTATTGATCGTGTTTAGTCACTGGAACTTGGGTTTGCAACTGTAGTTTACAGGTGTGGAAGGGTAAAGTTTTTTTCATTCATTTTGACTACTACAGTATAAGAGCACTTGTCATATTCTGGGTGTTCATGTAAAATCTAAAAAGTTGCACCATGATTCTAGTTTTTGTAGCTCACTTTCAGTAGCCTGTGAGTTCTTCTGTATTTCTATTTGTGATTCACAAATAGGGAAACGCTCTGGGTTGCATGCTTGTTGATGTATTTATCCACTTTCTATATAAAATGAAATTTTAATTTGTTAGTGATATTCATGATCCTCAAAGAGTGAATCGTGTTCATTTACAGTGGGGCAAAAAAGTATTTAGTCAGCCACCGATTGTGCAAGTTCCCCCACTTAAAATGATGACAGAGGTCAGTAATTTGCACCAGAGGTACACTTCAACTGTGAGAGACAGAATGTGAAAAAAAAATCCATGAATCCACATGGTAGGATTTGTAAAGAATTTATTCGTAAATCAGGGTGGAAAATAAGTATTTGGTCAATAACAAAAATACAACTCAATACTTTGTAACATAACCTTTGTTGGCAATAACAGAGGTCAAACGTTTACTATAGGTCTTTACCAGGTTTGCACACACAGTAGCTGGTATTTTGGCCCATTCCTCCATGCAGATCTTCTCGAGAGCAGTGATGTTTTGGGGCTGTCGCCGAGCAACACGGACTTTCAACTCCCGCCACAGATTTTCTATGGAGTTGAGGTCTGGAGACTGGCTAGGCCACTCCAGGACTTTCAAATGCTTCTTACGGAGCCACTCCTTTGTTGCCCGGGCGGTGTGTTTTGGATCATTGTCATGTTGGAAGACCCAGCCTCGTTTCATCTTCAAAGTTCTCACTGATGGAAGGAGGTTTTGGCTCGAAATCTCACGATACATGGCCCTATTCATTCTGTCCTTAACACGGATCAGTCGTCCTGTCCCCTTGGCAGAAAAACAGCCCCATAGCATGATGTTTCCACCCCCATGCTTCACAGTAGGTATGGTGTTCTTGGGATGCAACTCAGTATTCTTCTTCCTCCAAACACGACAAGTTGAGTTTATACCAAAAAGTTCTACTTTGGTTTCATCTGACCACATGACATTCTCCCAATCCTCTGCTGTATCATCCATGTGCTCTCTGGCAAACTTCAGCCGGGCCTGGACATGCACTGGCTTCAGCAGCGGAACACGTCTGGCACTGCGGGATTTGATTCCCTGCCGTTGTAGTGTGTTACTGATGGTGACCTTTGTTACTTTGGTCCCAGCTCTCTGCAGGTCATTCACCAGGTCCCCCCGTGTGGTTCTGGGATCTTTGCTCACCGTTCTCATGATCATTTTGACCCCACGGGATGAGATCTTGCGTGGAGCCCCAGATCTAGGGAGATTATCAGTGGTCTTGTATGTCTTCCATTTTCTGATGATTGCTCCCACAGTTGATTTTTTCACACCAAGCTGCTTGCCTATTGTAGATTCACTCTTCCCAGTCTGGTGCAGGTCTACAATACTTTTCCTGGTGTCCTTCGAAAGCTCTTTGGTCTTGGCCATGGCGGAGTTTGGAGTCTGACTGTTTGAGGCTGTGGACAGGTGTCTTTTATACAGATGATGAGTTCAAACAGGTGCCATTCATACAGGTAACGAGTGGGGGACAGAAAAGCTTCTTACAGAAGACGTTACAGGTCTGTGAGAGCCAGAGATTTTCCTTGTTTGAGGTGACCAAATACTTATTTTCCACCCTAATTTACGAATAAATTCTTTACAAATCCTACCATGTGGATTCATGGATTTTTTTTTTCACATTCTGTCTCTCACAGTTGAAGTGTACCTCTGGTGCAAATTACTGACCTCTGTCATCATTTTAAGTGGGGGAACTTGCACAATCGGTGGCTGACTAAATACTTTTTTGCCCCACTGTACATTTTCCACTTGCCACTTTCTATAGTTTATGATTGAATTAAACAGTGCGACCAAATTCAACCTAATCTGTGCTTAAAGCCTAGTGCTTATGTGCAGATGTGCTTTTACTTTGTGCAGAAAGGAAATGATTGGATGACAAAAAGTTTCAATATGTAAACGCCCTTCTAAGCGTGCAGTCAGGCTTTTAGCAGTGGATCCTGTTGGTAAAAGACTCACAGTATGATTTCATAACAGTTTCATGTTTTCTTTTATTGTATATAAATGTGTGAAATTCGTCATGAAACATATTTCTGAAAAATACTAATCCCATGACTCACGCTCTTCTTTAGGCTAATGACGTTCGCTCAAAAATACAGCATGATCTCCTGTTAGCCCAGAATAGGTTTAAAAACATGGAGCTGGCTGCTAAAAAAGAGAAGATATCAGCAGACCAAGAGCTACTGGCACTGAAGAATACTCTGGCAAAAAAACTGTGAGTATCCACTGAAACACACTAGAAACACATTAGAATAGATCTTCAATTAAGTCTTCATTTCAAAGTCACTTTTATTCTTGTAGTTTTAACCTTTTTCATAGAATGTAATTATCTTTCTATGATTTTATTATTATTTTTTTAATGTTTATTATGGGCGTCTGTCTGAGAAGTTGAGAATACTTTATGGGATACCCCAGGGTTCTGTTTGGTCCTAAATGTTTTCTCCCAGGGCTATTTGCTGATGATACCAAACTTTCCAGCTAAATATTTAAATGACTATAAATAATATATAAATATTTAAAAAAATATCTTCGATTTGAGGCTAAAAGATCTTCATCTTTGTTTTGTACATACATAAATTCTTTTCATGGGAAAATAATATTGATGTCCTGATACACTAAAATAATTATATAATACTTATACACATATATAGAATCATATATAACTGATTTCTTTGAATGAGGGCATATTCCTAGACAAAATAGTGTTTTATTTTTTTTCCAGGGAAAGTTTAAATCAGTTGAAGATGATGGATGATGGTCTACATGATGAAATAAAGGATGCTGAAAAGACCATTGCTCTTGCAGAAGAGAAGTGTGCACTTATAACTCAGTGTATCCCTGAGATGATGGAGCTAGAGAAAACTGAAACCGACACAGTAAGTCACACAGTCCATATTTATACTAATTATTAGCACTTAGGAGTAATGATATTAATGTTTTTCCCCCTGTTGTTTGTTGAACCTTTTTTATAGATTGCACAGTTAAATGTTCAAATTGAGGGTGAAATACATACGAATAAGAAGTTACAAGAAAAACTAATTTCCCTGCAAGAAGATATTGCGAAAACTGTAAGTAGAACCACAAAAATGTTACAAAGTCACGAATACTCTGCAGATCTCCTCATCATTTAAGAGGCCCTATTGCTACCTATGTTTGTCACAATGGCTCACTTGGTAAGACTGTATGCAGTGTTAGCCACAGAATTATCTGCGTTGTCCCCAAACCCTAGCATAAAAAATGAATCTAAAAACTGAAATCAGTGAAAGTGGAAGAAAATGGACAGTGCAAAGTTTATAGTCTAAGAAGTTTGAAATCGGTTAAAATTCTGAGTTCCCCAAGCTTTTGAGGCTCTACCAGTAAGGAAGGTGCATGATTTTCCTTTTTACAGTATAAGCTAATATCACCAAACCTAAAAAAAGCCACCAGCTCCTTTATAGCCATTCCTATAGAAGTTATGTGCATGTTTTTCCATAAATGTAATTATCCTTCAGAGTCAATGAGCAATGACTGTTACAGAGTGATACGTCTTATATATTCCCAGTAGAAAAGCAGGAAAAGCAGTTTCCTTTAACACATTCAGACAAACTCTTCCAGAATCTTTGTCGCTTTGTACTCTGCCATTAAAAATGAGTAGTGTGCTCCTTTTTTTCTCTGTAATTGAAACAAATATCAAGAACATTTCACTTAAAACCATGAGTATAAAATAAGTTTGCGTTAACACTGGTCCATGAAGTTCGTCTTTCCATGTTATCCACAGAAACTGAATGGGGAAGCAGAAGTCTCCCGCATAGAAGAACAACTTGAATCAAAACGCAAAACTTTTGCAGCTCTCCGTAAAGAAAACATGCAGTATGAACAGAGTGTGGAAAACTACAAGACAAAAATTTTGGAGAGGTACCATGGAAAAGCCAGAACATGCATCACCTTTTCATAAATATCATTACTGTGTACAGTAGTCCTTGTGTGTGTATGACGTTACTTCACTGGGTGATTTTTGTTAGCGAGAAAGCAGTGAAGCAGATGTGTGAGGAGAGGAAACAGATGCTCCAGAAAATCAGTGACAATGACGAGAAGTGGGAAAGGGCCGAGGAAGAAGTGACCCAAGTTGTATCCCGGCACAGTGTCATTCAGGCTGAGCTCGAAGAACAAGAGCAGCTAACCTTCGCAGAGAAAGAGAGGGCCAGGGTCAGTGGCAACATATGTATAATGCTCATGGGTTACAGTGTAAAATGTGAGACCACATCCTCTTTGTATGCTCTTTCTGTGCTCTACAGACAGAGATTGAAAACCTGAGGAAAGACCTGACAGGTCAGAGGACTACCCTGGAACAACTTAAGGTATATTTATGAGGTGTTTCAGAAGTAAAGTTTAGTCAGTTTGATCGACTTTGTGCATTCCCATTTCCTGGTGTTGTTTACACCTGTTGAGGTCAGTGTGATGACATTCTGGCTTTCATGTTTCTATTCCATCAGACTCAGTGTGCAGATCTCGATGAGCAACTTAAACAACAGCAAAGGAAATCAATGCTGACGAATCAGCAACTTCAGAAAGAATTTGAAGATGCATCCTCAGTGACAAAAGCCCTGGAGACAAAAATGGAGGTAGCAGAATAACTTTATAATAGTTGAGGAACATTTCAAAAGTTTAAGCAGGTACATTTGTAACTATTCTTTTTTTAAAATAGGAAATTAAAAAAATGATAGACAATTTGGAAAGGATTTCATGTGAACACAGGAAGACATTAATCAACCTTAAGAATGAGAAAGACCTCCAATGCGATCATCTGAAAGCTGCTCAGGTAAGAAGGACAAAGGTGCATGAAGCAGGTTGCTAAGTCAGGTTTACTCTGTAAAGCTCATTGAGGCCAAAGCTAGTCATGGCTATGTATCAAAACAATCTCTTTCTTTCAACAAAATAGGGTTTAGACTTTTGTAAATTCATGCACCTCTTTGTTTACAGGATTTACACAGCGCTGCTATACAGAAATATGATGACACTGTGGGAAGGATCAGTAACCTTATGAATAAAAGTGAGGAATACCGGGATGCTTCAGATAAAATGGAAAAAATAGCTGAAAACATCCCAGAAGTCATAGCAGAACTTCAGTAAGTTGTGCTAGGTGTAATAGCTTAGAGTGAGGAAAGGAAGAAAAAAGGCTAATATACAACCTCCTTAGTACTTTGACTTAAATGCTCAAAAATTGTGCCACCTTTAAAAAAAAAAACATAATTATTGCAATTATTTAGCTTTATGTGATTTGATGTGTTTGATTTCTCCTTCCAGGAGTGTTTTTGATGTGCTGGAGTTCAGAAACAAATCAGCTGCTCTCATTATGAGCACCTTGCAGTTTGATATTAATAACTGCCAACAACGAACACAGCGATCCATGCAGACACACACCGCTCATGTTACAGCAAGAAAAAAGCAAATGGAAGACACCAAGGTAAAAAAAAAAAAAGAAAAAAGAAAAATGTTTTTCTCAATAACTCTCTGTTAATACATGACTTTTGTGTCAAATACTGTGAAATCAGAGACAAGCTGTAGAAAACATCTCATTGCTTATTTGTTTATGGATTAGTGTCAGCACATTGCTTGTCACAATACTTCCCTTAAGATACAGAGAAAAGAGCTGTGTGCAATTAAAATTACAAGCCACGGTCAATCTCGTTTAAGTGCTTTTTCCGCAAATGACAACTCACTGTTGTTATAGTCTTTTGTCTGGACGAATTTGATGATGCATGTCGTGGTGAGATGCGGTGTTCTTTTTTTGTTACCTGTAGGCCAACATTTTCAAGAGCAGTTTGAATGTAAGCCCGCAGTTCACTACATCAAATAAGCATATAATCTGGACCTTGCTATATTTATGTCTGAAAATAAAATGTGACTCTGCTGTGCACAAAATGGCAAGCATTTGAACACTCCTTTGTAAGAGAAACCCCTATTTATTGTAAGGTTTTCATCTGCAGGATTATCAGCCCCAGCCAGAGCCTCTTTGCTGATGGGGGTTTCACATGGCTTATCTAATGTGAAATCGCCATGTGGTATATAGTTTCATTAAACGGTGATCAAGAATGCATTAGTTCAAAACAAGAAAAGGCAATGGAGCTTAAGCCGCCATGCATCCAAGTGCAGCAACTTTAAAGAAGTTGTTGGCGTGAGACAATTTAAGAATTAGAAGTCTTCCTCATAGACACAACTCCCATTAGCCAGATAAAAGTTAGTCATGCAAAAAAGGGTTTAGTCTTTTTCACTTGACAAAATAAGATGATATAACAACAATACTTCTCACTAAATAAAAAGATCAGAGACAAGACTGAGGTTCTAAGGAAATTGGTCACTAATCATTGGGACCAATATGAAACATGCATAATGTGTACAGTGGCAAAACATCACGGGGCGCGTGTGCATTCAGAAATCACAGTGCATGAAGCAGAATGATAGAAACCTTTATAAATGAGATTTTATTTAAAAATATGTGACCCCATCCCCCCCTGTTCTTCAGAAACCAATGCAGGTTAGTATAACTAAAAGCTGCTGGAAGCATATGTGGTTGTTTTTCAGTATGTGGTTGTTGCACACGCAGGGTACATCAAGCTGAAATAGGTTAACTGGTTAGAAATCTGTGGTGATCTCTATTCAAAGCACACTGCACACACGGAAGGCACCTATTTTTTTGATTTGATCAGGGCTTGTCGTCTGTCGAGGACAAAGTAAACAATGCAAACTGCCGACGCTATCAGTTTCTTATGGGCAATGAAGTGTAATTTGTTCCATTTACACTTCACAACAGCATCAGATGGGCTTTGTCAGTGCTGCATGGAGTAATTAAACCTGAAATCAATAGCAGGCATTTGTCATGTTTACAGCCCCTCTTTCTGCTGGGTTAAACTCATCACTTTAGTGCTGTTCTGTTTTACTGCAGAGACACACTTCATTATGTCTGCAGGTAGAGTTGAGATATTCACACCCTTATCCAGTACTCAGGAAACATTGTTCAAATGAAAAAGGGACATGCAGAGAGACGCATCCTCACTGTGATTTATTTGCTTGATTTCCCAGAAAAGCGTACGGCGCTGTATGGCCACTGTTTATGTCGCCTTATTTAACAACACAATTACAAACTGCCTATCGTACTATATACACACACACACGAAGCAGGTCAGTGGTGCAGCTTCTAAATGGTCAGCAGGGGCTTACTGTACAGCACTCAAAGTGCTCTATATTATATCTTGCTTCACTATATTTATATATAATCTTTTTTTCTGTAGAGCTGTGAGAGTCTCTTAAACAAGAATCAGTGTAATTATTCAGTATCTATTTTGTATATGTAATGATGCTGCCAGTTCTCCTACAAGCAATCTGATGAACTAGCCCTACCGATACTTTGCATTTTTGTAAATTACTGTCAACAGTTGGAGGTGAAACACCATATTGGTGTCGGTGTTGATACCACCCTTATGAGTCAGTATAAGTATCACCCACTATGTAACTGCTAAAGTTTTATTGGTTAGTTTCACTATAATCTGTGGTTAAGTTGTTACATCAAAATAATTCCTGACTCCCACTGGAGTAAGGTATGCAGACTTAAGAAAACAAACAAACAAAGAAACTAGTATTGGGCAAGTATCCAATACTGACACACTTAATCTGAATCAATGTTTTAGATGGCAAAATGTTGACGATGTAGTGCAGGTATGTCACAGTAGTTATAATACTGGTCTGCAGTATACTGTATGCTAATTTTGGGTGATTTTACATAGTTACTGTAAACACTTAATATTTGATCCTAAACTTATTTGCTCATGCTCTTTCAGGAAGCACTTAAAATTGCGCTAAAGGAAAACAAACAGCTGGCAAGCCGGTATGAAGACCTTAGGAAGATTCTCATGGAGGCCAAACAGGAGTCTGTGTCTGCACTGAGTGAGAAAAACAGCGCACATAAATCTTTTCATTACTCCACACAGGTACATTTTATATAACCTTGCTATCTGTTCCCCTCCTTCTTCTGTTATTGTTGTTTCATGACCTAAGACCTTTGCCTTATGTTCCTTCATGTTTTATTTGGTGGTATTCTACTTTGCACCAGACACCACTTCTTTGCATATAGGCAGTCATTTTAAGGTTTTAGTTTGGCAACCAGTAAGGAGGTTACTGCAGCAGTCTAATAATGAGATAACTCGAGTGGAGGAGGATGATGGATGTGACATAATGTAATGATAGTTTTTCCAGCAAGGGGAGTAAAGCAAGAGGTTGATGGTACATGTAAATACTATAACTTCAACATTTCCCTGATTATAGTTTTGTAAGGTGGCCAGAGGTGAAAAATCTTATCATCGTCGTGTTACAAATTTGCCCTGCTCACCGCAGTAATTGGTGAAGGATCAGCAGCAAACACGGGTCAGGATCAGACAGTGCTAAAATAGCACTGGAGGTCTGACTAGTTGAGGGAGACAACTCAGCAGCATTTTACTGTTTAATCTTTATAGATTTTGACACTATTTAACTAGAATAGAATTACACATGACAAGCATAACACCAGGGAGAAGCCACACTGTTCCTGCAATGAAAAATACATATTATTTGTTCCAAAAATGACTAATACCTTTACTTGAGCAATTCCTCATCTAACTGCATGAATGTTATCAAGTGAAAAATGCATGCAAAAATAAAATCCTGTGGACAGGATTTTCCACGCTCATGATCAAAGCCTGATTTTCTTTTACTCCGGATTCAGCCTTCACCATTTTTGTTTGTTTCAACTCCACACTTGTACAACAGCAGCCTCTCGGCTAGTGTTTTATGGCTAAATTTAGTTGTTTTTCTTTGTTATTATTTTGGTATAACAAGCTCATAATCAGCAATGTTTCTGAAATGTAGATGTCGGCCTAACACATTTAATCATTTAATCTGATTTATACAGACACATTCAAATGCATTTCCTTCCTGTTTTAAATTTCCAATTATCTGTATAATGCTTGCATATTGTGTCCCAGTTAGTACATATGTTACACAATGTGAGTGCTCTTAATTGATTCGTTTATAACTGGAGGCAACAAGGTAAATGCATTTAACATTGTCAGGATCATTTGAGAGATCAGTACATTAGTGCAAGTGAGTGAGATGCCAGTCATTTGTGTTTTTCAGAGTCCATAATCTCTTTTATTAAATTTAATTGATGGGCACAATGAAACTCATCTCTAAGGTATCACTGAAATATAGTTAGGTATGGAAACTGTGGGCAGTGACACGGTTTTCATCATTTTCAAACCCTAACCCTAAGCATAAATACTACTTTAACTGTCATGGAGGAATTTATATACAAAGTTTCACCTTTCAGTACTTTTAAAGTAATTGAATAGATGTGCAATATTCTTTGGTTATTTCTTCACAAATTAAGCAGATAAAGGTTTTGGGTAGCCTGTGAAGCAACAATAGGTAGTCAAAGGTCTCTTTGTCTCTGAGTACAAGTAAAACAGCCCACTCTTAGGTTGCAAAATAAATTGATCACAGTGTTACTGAGAACACTGAGATTGGCCAGATAAACTGGTTTGGTAAATTCTGAGGAAAAGAAAATACCGTTTAGGAAAAAACGAACGAAGAAAAACAACAGAAGAACATTCATCAGGAGGTAGTTATATAGTTTTCCAAGTCTACCATAAAGAGAAGGGCAAGGGCAAATAAAGACTGTTCACCACAAGGTGAAAGCTATTAATCAGCCTCAAGAATACAAAAGGCTATATTATACTTAGCCAAAATAAATAAATAAAAGCCAGAGCAGTTCTGCAGCAACATTCACTGGACAGATGAAACCAAGATTAACCTGTACCAGAATATTGTAATGGAACGCTTGGGATAGTTTGTGATCCAGTCATAAAATATCACCTGTAAAACACACTGGAGGCAGTGTGACATATGTGCATGCACGATTTCCAGTAGCACTGGGTCACCAGTGTTTGCTGATGACGTCACTGAAACTAAAAGTATCTGGATTCATTCTAAAGTGGACAGAGCTAAATCCCCCTCAGATTTAGCCAAGTACTGCAGAGCTGGCTTTACAGTGCTTCACAGTAGAGACAGACAGTGATCCAAAGTATACTAAGAAAGCAGCCCAGCAGCTTCTGAAGGTAACTCACTTGACCTCTACTTTGTGGAGCTGCATGTTACTCCCTGAAAACAAAGTAAAAATTTGAAGCCTGGCAAAAAAAAAAAAAAAGAAAGAAAAGAAAAAAGTCAGAGTTCAGGCAGTTAATTCATACCAAAGGAGATAAATGTTATTAACAATTATTGAAACCAAAATGTATTTATGTTGATTTGTTAAATTGCAATTAGCCCTTAAAATATGGAACTATATATATATATATATATATATATATATATATATATATATATATATATATATATATATAAGGACATTTCTCAGCCTTTAAGGTAGAACTTGAACCTTGAAGTAAAGCTTAGAGTCTGTGTTTTATTGAGTCATTTTTAGTCTACTGCGGTGGTGTATTTGGGCAAAATAGTGAAAATTGTGCCACTATCCAAACATTTTGGGATCTAGCAGTATAATGCTGACAGCAGGCATCACTTGAAGTAGTTCAAGTGGCAAACCTAAAACAATCTTCACTTGGTGTTCAGGACAGCTGCTACATAGCAGAACATGTCTTAATATGCTGAGATATGCGGACAAATATAAAAGATTACCGCTAATATGAAGTTATTCCCCACGACATTGTCCATCCAAAGCCATACATGTAAAAACAGCTAAAACAAAGAAAGTTAAAGTGCAAAATATTGTAATTTTTCACTTTCCCCCCTCCGCAGTCACATGGTAAAATGCAGGTTTATAATCATTATTAAGCTCATAAGCTGCTTTTTACTATATTTCATTGGACAAAGCACTTAGTGTTAATCTTATTTCTGTATATAGAGTGAATTGGTAACAACTACCTGCCTTTAATAGTAGTCAGCAGTGGAATATAAGTTACTATTCCATTTTATTTTACTTATATATATATATATATATATATATATATATATATATATATATATATATATATATATATATATATATATATATATATATATATATATATACCTAATAATTTATAGTCGTTTAATACTACAGGGCCATTACCTAGATGAGCACTTTGTCCTAAGAGTTAGACCTGGCCTTTGTTTGTAATGAATTATGGATTGAATTTGTTTTCCTTAACTAAATGATCACCGTTCTTTTAGCGTAATGTTGATTCTTTCTTTTTTTATTATTGAATTAATAATATAACAATAATAAAAGAGTCTGTATTCATTAAATTTATTGCCATTGTCAATCAAGACAGGTTAAAGCCTAAATTGGAGAAATTATTAGGCATATAAACGTGTAACTTTCTGAGCTAAATAATCATATTGCTTTAACACCAGTACAGATGCAAAAATATTCTAGATTTTAACTATTACAGTCAGTCTCACAACACAAAATAAAGCACATATGTGGTATGAAAAGTGAATTATATTTATTAACTGACTAATGAAGACTCATTTAATTAATCTAATATTAGAGTTGGTAGTTTTTCTTTTAAAGACAGAAATTTCGTCATGTCAAATGTATTTACATCAGAATGCTCATGAAAAAGTGTAAAGACATTCAAGTATTCCTAATTTGCAGTTGTATATTAAAAGATACATGATTAATTAACATCTTATAGCATGTCCCAGCATCTCTGTTATCAATATCCTTTTGAATCTACTGTACAAGTAAGCACAGCGTTGTTTATGTAGAGGCTTTCAGCTCCTGGGTTTTAACAGGGTACACCATAAAGAGCATTCTTGTTATTGTCTTTTCTTCAGGAGCTGATGACTGAGCTAATTCGCTTTAGTTTTCAATGCACTGGGGAACACATTGCCAAGCAATGATAAGCTTTGTAGGAAGAGTAGAGAGATGGAGGGGGAAGAAAAGCAATGGCATCTATCAGAATTTAAACCTCTTTGCTTGAAACTGTGTTCAAATAATAAAGCAAGCAGCATGTCTTTCCAAGAGACTAGGAATAATTTCTGGTTTCAGTGGGGGGTTCATGACTCTGTGTGTATGTGTAAAATATGTCTTGAGGGGATTGGTATAAAGTTAAACTGGGTGAAGTAGAAATATTTTACTCATCAGCTTTGCAGTCACAGAGTTTGCCTCGGCTAGAACAAAACTGCTGAAGCATTTAGAGAAAATTAACCCCCCATCCTGGCAGCCAGATGTGACTGGATTCTGATGAGTGCACACGAGTGGGCAGAGAAACCAAGAGACTGTGAAATTCCTGTCAGGCCCGTGTACTGCAGAATGGGCTATTGACTGCTTTCTCTATTCCCCTCCATCATTCTTCTTGAACACTGCCATTAATTTCCTCTCCTGCCTTACCAATTCCTTTTCTCTGCCTTCTCTCCCCCTAGCTCTCTTTGTTGCAGAAGAGGATGCACAAAGCTTTGGTGAAATACTTCAAACAACGCAGCCTCTACAGCCAGGCTGAACTGGACCAGTGCCAGGCTCTTTCTCAAGAGACCGACTGGAAAATAAAAACAGCCCAGGTATTTGTACATATACATGTAAAACAGGCTGGAAAACTGCACCGACTGTCACCATTCATTTAAATGGCAAATCCTTTTATTCAACTTTCATCCCGGTCTAGGTATTCTACCGGATGGCAGCATATTCTTTTGCATACTACAGTAACTCCATGTTATGCTTGGCATTGTTTGAGCCTCATCCGGCTAGTCAGTTGCCTTGTGTCTTCTTTGACAAGCAAGAGCAGCCAGGCAAACATCCACCAAGGCTTTGTGCGTCACTGCTATGGCGGAGTTTAAGACACCACTCTTACAATGCAGTCTGTACATTTACTTATCAGATCACAGACTGATGTGATGGATGATGTGCGTGTGCTACGGTGCCTTCTGGGTGACCCTGTGTCTAAGGCTAGCTCTGCCTCTCTTTTTTGTCTGTATACATGTGTTGTCACATTGCATTAAGATTCGAGCCCGTTTTTGTTTTTTCTTTCTTTTTCTTTTTTTACACTTTGCATCTAATTCAGAGTTCATTACAACACATGGAAGATGTCCATGCCTTACAGCTTTTTTGTGAATAGTATAACCTTCTGTCTGTCTCGCCGAAGAGTTGGAGCATATTCTGCAAGGTTGAAAAGTAAGGATCTTCAATTAGAGGATAATCGGTGTCTAATCTGTGCTGTGATGTGCGATGAGGTCAAAGCGGACAGAGGGACAGTGATGAATCTTTATGAAATGTCCTGTCCAGTATTACTGCAGAGCCAGGTGGCATGCAACCATAGTATGAACTACTTCCACTTTTTCACTTCCTTTTTACTTAGGCAGTAGGATATCCTAAATCCCTCGACAGCCATATTTGGCAGTTGCAAGCTGTTGTTTTTGTGTAAAATTCTTATTTTGTTTTTGTCACTTAATTTGATCCAACAACAAATTTAGCAGATACGCTGCAGGCAAAATACGCTCTGATTTTGATTGGAGGCTTTCCAGGAGGATACCTAGTAAAGTGCTATCAGGTGGTTTCCTTCTCAGTTTCTCCTCCTCTGACTGCTTGGCATATATTTTTTTTCTTCTTTTCGATGGGTTCTGGTCCAGACATTACTGGAAGCAGCCATGTCTCAGCGGCCCAGCCTCAAAAGGCCCCAGCAGATCACAGCTCAAGGCAGGGAGGAATGGGGCACAGGGGGAGGAGCTATCAGAGAGCTGCAGAGTGTGAAGGACAAAAGAGCTGGTGTATTCAAGCGCACCACACCGTCACCCGTCACAGCTCAGCACAGGGTCCATCAGAGCAGGCAGCACTCACTTTAAACAGGCTCCTGATGAAGAGTCCAGATCAGGCTCTATCCTCCAAAAAGTACACATGGAACAAAAAAACAAAATAAAGCCCTTTTGAGCTCAACTTTAAATGCCTTATGAGATTACGAGCAGGCATAATCACTTCACCTATCCAAATATTAAAACCTTCACAATTCCTATAACACAATTAGTATTTCTGACAGGGTCAAAGTTTATCAATATCAACTGGCAGTTTAATAGAAATAAAGGAATCAATAAAACTGACATTGGTTGTAACTGCAGTGAAACCAGGCTGAATCCTGATGAGGCCTGTGCTAATCCATCATGTCCACTTAACCCCACGAGCAGAACATAAGAGAGGTCAGGTTAACGCTTTCACAGTTATAGTGCTGGAATAAGAAGCCAAATGGCAGTTTGTTCAAAAGTAGCTTGAGGGAAGGGAGGCCAAGGAACCCTAGGGTGGGTGTGTAGGAGTGGGTGGGGGAGGGGGGTGTTGTAGGAGTAGGGAGGGTGGGGTGGCGGGCTGTCATCCTGTTACACTCCTGCCAGAACTGGCAGTTCAGCTTTGTGTTCTGCGAGTTTACACTGGGGATGGCATAATTGACAATGGCTAACAGCGGAGAGCAGTGCAGAGCCTTGTTGAATGGCCAGTAATGATTGGAGCAGACGCCCACTGCCCCAGTCCCAGGGGACAGTAATCCAAGATCCTGTTTCTGATATAATTGTTAGTCAGAGAATTTCTGCATGGCTAGGCTGGTTCAGATTCCCAAGCTGGTTGACAGTGCCAGGCAGTTTAATAGAAAAACTGGATGCTGAGGTTTTTAAAACAGAAGAGCACTGAACCTGGACGCGGTTCACCAGGAGCCTCTTGTTCTCCTTCCTGACGAAAAATAAGAACAAGACGGTAACTTTACTCTCGCAGCTGCAGACACGTCAACTGTGTGCGCAGGAGACACATGAAACGAAGATGCTTTATTGGTGCCTTTCTACAAAAGCAGCATTTTCCTAATTAGCCTGTTTTCATTTATTCTGTTTGTGCCTTATTTCAACAGGAGGAGATGTCAGAGGAAAGCGAACTTATCTCAGCCTTCCTACAATCCTTGACAGATGACTCTACTACTGCTGATGATGCTACGGGGTGAACAAACAAGCCAATCCAGATGCCGCTGGATCCAATGAGTAGATGCCTTCAGTTCAAATAGCAGTGTAATTGGACATTCACCTGTACCAGACAACTTACTTACCCTAGCACGCTTCACTATTCCCCCCTCTTTACTTGCAGCAAATCCATAACAATGAAACAGGTGACTTTCATGCTGCTGTCAGGACTGATCTAATTTTAGCTGGGTGAATGATTGCAATTGGCTTTGCCTCATCAGATAATTAATCTATGTCACCATTAATTGGAAAAGAGAATAATTACAGGCAGTGTTGACAGAAATTCTACGCTTCTCCAGATCCCAAGATCTAATTACAACTAGTGAAACCCCATGACCTTAACTAGCACTTAGTACACCTTGGCCACCTTGACCATGCCCATGCGAAGCCTGTCGTCTCTCCAAAGAATCTATTTTTTGTTATTGCAGCCCACACTCTTCTGCTCTCTTCACTCACTGAAAGCTGTCTCCCTCAATCACTTTTCAATATTCAATCTTAATTTTGTGGAAGTTTAGCATTTTCAATGAGCTGGAGATGAATGATTAATGAATAAATTTAAATGCTTCATTTTGTCCATGGATCATTAGTTAAGTCCTTTGTGGGAAGGACCTGAGAAAGGAGTGAAAATTATTGAGACATTAGCCTGGAGCAATCCAGGGGTAAATAGTGTGCACAAAAGGATGTTGTGTGTGCACTATCCACTGGCTTTCTAAAGAACCCTGGGGAAACACTGTTTTCAATTTGGAATCTTAACTGAATCACATTTAGTACTTGTAGAAAATTGATTTTTCTTTCATCATGTTTAAACAATGTCATACTAGTGGTAAACAACACAAAGTCTGCTCTGTATAAATGCTAAAGTGCGAAATCCCTAGATATTTATCATTTCCACAAGAATGAAAAGAAGTTAAAAAACAAACAATGTTTATATATTAATCTAAATTGTACAAATTATGCTTATGCTCATTAGAATTTTAGTAGCGTCAAGGTTAATGCTGTTAGACTACTCCTTGGAAAATATGTTACCCTTTCCTTCTGAGTTGATAGAGATGCTGTTGTTTTGTTGATAACAACAGATGCCTTCCATACTAGAGGAGACAGAAGGGGGCAGTATGGACACAACAACCTTAGCAAATAACTGACTGAAACATGTCTCAGTATCATGTTATAACACTAAGCATAACATCTCAAACTAAGACGGCTTGAAAAAAACAAAATAAAACAAGTAAAAATATATATATTTAAATCAAACTGACACATTATCTCTCATGTGGGGAAAAAAGAAGATTTTTTCAGATATTTGGTAAAGTTTCTTTACATAGGTTTTTGGGCCAACTGTATACTATAGAACAAACATTCAGCATGACACTAACTTGGTCGACTGCTCGCAAAGCCACGACGCCACTAGCTCCCTAAAAGCATCTTGAGGAGAAAAATGTTCAGTCCGTCTCATATTCTGTACTGACTATATGGCAATTTCTCAAATGAAGGTGCCTCTCCAGCACATTTATCTGCTCTCCTTGCATCTAATCAATCCCTTAAATAAATGAAAGTGAGCCACAACTAGATGTCATCACATCTATCTGCGGGCGTGCCTCAAAGTGCACACACCTTAATGCTGCTACTCTAAAGAGGATGGACTGTGGAAATACTAATGGGGGGGTGTACTTGACAGCTGAGGGGCATTACATGCTTGTTTCAGTATGATGAGGATAAAACATACAGCACATGCCTCACTGTGCTGTTGCATACTCTGATACCTCAAAGCTGGTTTGGAATATTTTTTTGTACTTTTGTATCAAGGCATATTTTGCAAGAGGCATGTTGAGAAAATCTGATTTACAGGCAGCATGATTCTCAATTTCTGCCTGGCGCCACCGTGCAGACGATGGGCCCGTTTCATTTGGATTCACTTCAGTAATCACTTCTGATCACTGGAGTGAAGCCGAGTGAATCAGAGCAATGTTCTGTCTTCTTAAGCTAACCAAAATTCTGCTCTGAGATCTTTTTAAAACCAGGAAAACTGAGGCGTCCTCTCAAACCGTCCTCTCTTTGTTCATGAGAAAGTGGAGAGTTGAGCCATGGAGCCGATGGAGTCGAGGAAAGAATGTGAGTTGAGAAAGGTGCTACTGTGTCTAAAATATCAATGAGGGAGATGCTGCCAAGTTTTGGAGCACACGAGAGGAAATAGGTTTTCGGTAGTATAACATGAAGTGCACCCTGGTACACCCTATTTGGTCAGTGCTGATAACACTGTAATCTGGGAAGATTTTCTTTTATATTACTATATAATCGTCTGATTTTTATTCATCTGACTTGAGTGTGTGTTCCTTTAAAGTTTAGGTAACTACAGCATCTGTCATTCAGTCATACAGTACCGCTTAACAATACACTGGAACAGTGTGATTGCCCAGGTGAGTCTTTAATGTGGAGCTCAGCAGAAAAACATGACAAACAAATTCATCAGTATAACAATACATGTTCCTCGCGTTTCCACACTCATTTGATTTCAAAGATATTTATCTTAAGAGGATAATAATTTGTGAAAGTCTCTGACATTTGTGGCTAGCTAGCATGATAATAAATCCATGGCTTGGAACATTTTTTAGTTAATTAGAGTCAATCAATCCAAACTTTGCTCACTTACCGGTGTGAAACCGGAGTATAATGAGCAGAAATCAGCATGGTGATTGGAAAACACAAATTACAGCTGTTAAAGAGAAACTCATCCACTTTTCTTCTGTTGATGCAAATGCCTGCTGCGAGGATTTAAAATTAGCACGGCATTCCTTTAATGGATGTTGAGGCAAAGTGCTCCTCTATAATTAAAAAACCTGTTAATATCCTCGTAGGCTAAAATAAGAGGGGTTAGTATGATTGTGTGACACCTCTTTAAAAGGACACATTGGTCAGTTGGCTATTACACAAAACAAAACTGTATCTGCTTTTATTTAGTTTTATTTAAATCATGGAACCAGTTTGCCTAACACTACTTAGATTCACTGTATGCTGTGTATATATTAAGGTGCTTTTTCCTCCCATGTTTATCCGCATTATGAGCAAATGAAGTAACCCTACATAATGGTGTGTGACCATACCAGTGAGATGGTCAGCACTGCTGCCTCAGTAAGATCATGTAGCATGTTAATGAACTTCGCTGACATATGGGACAGTCTTTGCTATTAAAGGCTGTGTATATCTCTATGTTCAGGGCTACATTCATATATTCCTGACATATTCCACGCACCTTTCATTCATGGTGTAATGATGTGAATAATGACCTGCTGATATTAACAGTACCATCTGATCTAGGGTCCCAGACAGTAACATGACATAACCTCCCGGCTGCTTGTGTCCACGATATATATATATGACCTCACCGCTGGATGTAATTTCTTTTCAAGAGCTCTTGGAAAGGGAGAGCTTATGTTGTTGAGCTCATGTCGTCAAGGCTGGTAACAGCAGCTTGCCATTGTATTAATTATTGTCAGGGAATCCAAGGGGTGTAGATAATACAGAATGCACTGGTTGGTCCCATTTGTTTCACTTGTCAGTGGAGTGAATAATTGGGAGTGCTGACCATATTAGACACAGAGAATTTCTAAAAGATACGACTCAAACTGTTGCAACACAAAAGTACTGCTTGGAAATTAAAAAGCTTAATGTGTGAGAATTTCAAATCAGTATGGAATAATTTACCAGCTTCTCATTGCCAAAGGAATTTACTGAAGTTTAACTCTGACAGCAGTCATTCTGATACACAATGAAACGGCTCCGATTGTGAGAGAAACTGTTTACTCCGTCCTACTTTTTTTTTTTTTGTTTTGTTTGTCCAAGAATTAAGTTTCTTTTGGTGAACGGCAAAAAACGTTAAGTGTCAGATATTTTGCACCCTGACTTCATTCTTCAAAGGTTTGAGAACATTGATACAATTCTAGTAGAAGAGGGGTTGCTAATACAATGGGGCTCATCTTGCAATTCTCCCAAGGAATAACTATCAGTCCTGCTACAGCAGCTTCAGCGTCCCTAGGTGACCGCGCCACTGAGCCCGTGTTCGCTCCATCGCACCCCACTCCACGCCTGCTGCCACCCTGAAGGTAGATGCATCACGCTGGGGAGACTGCACAACAGCAGCCCCCTCTCCTCCAGCCCCCAAACCTTCTCCACGGCACAGTGGCCTCCTGCGGCCCCTATACACAACTTTGGGTCTCCATTACAGCCCCGGTCCCAGCAGCCCAGACTCTCCCTCAGGTGAGTCTCCATACCACCTCCGTGTGTCGTCCCACCTGAACTGCACAACTGGTATCCTTTTGTCATTTGAGAATGCCACAACACACACACATATTGTGCACACGCACACATACACACACACACACACACACACTCTCTCCTGTGCTCACTCTGGAGGGGACACCGCCTGTTCCTTTCTGCTCACCTCCCGGCTGCCGACTGACTCTCTGAGCCGTGTCTGTGGTGGCTACGCCATGTGTGGGGATCTAGGGGTTTAAAACAGCAGGCCTCCCAATACTCCCTGAATGGCAAATATAAGTGCTTCCAATTTATTACACAGTGGACGTTTTATGAATCATCTCTGACTAACTTTGATCTGAAATGACAAGCATGTGCTAATCAGTCCTGATATCCAAAAAAAGTGCTAAAAAAAACAGGAAACAGAAAACTGGATGGGTTGAGATTTTACAATTAATCGAAATAAACTGAACCTGCTAGTACAAATATTGCACTTTTGATGACCCTTTCTTCAATTTGTACAATTATAACAACTACCTCTGATTAAGCAGCCTGTTCCTTTAATGCCAATGCTACATTTTTTTTTAGAACTAATCTCTCTATAGTATAGTATACGGTTTGGTTTCCAAATCCAAAAATGGTGCAAAATAATTCCACACAACTGTAAACTCTTCCAAGATTGGAGAGGGAGACATAAAGAGAGCCCTGCTTGTGTTCATACATACAGTTAACTGGAACTAAGGGGGGATCTTTAAATGTAACTTCTAAAAGCCTTGTAATGAGTATTTACTGTAACATGCAGTTTGCATTAATTTTGTCTCACCAAAGTGTTTCTGAAGAGGCTCCCCGCAGCATTTTCAGCTTTCCTCCTTTTAATATATTTTTTATCATTAAAAAGGGGCTTTAAACTGCAGCACTTTTGCTAAAACACAAATTACAACTTTCACTTTATAGGTTGCCATACCACACCACACTTAGTTAACAAAATATTTTACAAACAAGATGATATCACCCTCTCCATGATATTAATATGATATGTTCTCTGATCTGTAAACAGCTGGTTATCTTGCTTTTCCACGATAAGAGAAAGTGCTGAGGATTTACGCTTGGTGAGCACATTTGGGCTGAATCTTTCACACGTCACAAATTGCAGATGGGAAGCAGTGATCTTGAACAGCCGATCACATTTCCGTGACCATCTGACACCTTCCATTTAGGAAAATAATACTTTCTATCTTAGCATACCCCTCTGCAACAGCCAGCAAAAGGAATTATGCCTGGTAGACTTTGCTATTCACAACTTTGGAGCTTCTCCTGTTGTTTTGTTTCATTGCACTGATTAGATTAAATGTTCGCTCTTTAATCAGTTACCCAAGGCCACGATAATGCTGACAGTTTGTGTTTTGCTTCATTTTTATGTGTTGTAATGGGCACAAAATTATGCTGAAGAAAACAATAAGGAAGCATGATATAATGCAAGCATTACATATTAAGATGCGTAGTATCTGGGGGTAAAATCAGGGGCTTATTCACTGAACAGAGTAGATGGTCAGTGGCTGGGAGCTTTGTCTGCTCTTAAAAGCTTATATTATGAGTATACTGCAGTATTTAAATCTGATCTAACTGCGGTTATTTACACTAACACCCCTCCTTTTTTCATAACATTGAAGACAAAAAAAAAAAAGACTTTTTACCCATAGAGGTAGATATGCTATCTGAGTAATATGACAGAAAGAAATGAGTCGGGTTAACTGGTACAGAGAGTTGTAAATCACTGTAGTGTGATTCTTTGTCTCAAAGGGTTTAATTAGTCTAGAAATTCTTCTCTTATCTGATGACCCCCCCCCCCCCCCCCTCCTTCTGCACACTGCAACAACTTACAACCATAAACGCCCTGCAATCTGAAGACCAGTGGCCTCAGGAGACTGAGTTGCTACAAAGAGCTGAAAGAGTTGGAAATGGTCATTTTATTGTGTTAGAATAGCTCGCTCGAGACTTGGGTAATGTAGTGCTAACTGTGTGCTGGTAAAGATAACAATATGTAACTCCAAAGTGAAATACAGTGAATTACTGTAGTGCTGTGCAGTGTCAAGACCTCTGGAAATGAGGTAACGAAATAATCGTGGTAAACAGTAAAACAAAGTGCTTTCATAGTGGTTTCAAACCGCTAATTAATATTAGAGTAGTATAGTTTTCCTTCGGTGACGATGATTATTTGAGATGCAGCGCACAATCTAATCAGTCATCACCGCAGAGTTCATGTAGAATGAATTTCCTCGGCATAACTACAAGTTGGGGATTAGCAGGCTGTGTGCTTGTCAAACACTTGAACATCAAAACAGCATTGTGGTGCCTTCTTATTATAAATGCTACCAATGTATGGTCCGCTATTGCTTGACGGTAGCATGGCGGTGCTCTCTTTCATAGTATATGAACAAAGCCATTTATCCCTATCTGTCATTTCTTAAGTTGTGAAGTACCTGTCACTTCTGGTCCCATGGGAGTCCTACATGTAAGTGTATTTACTCTAATTGAGCTCTTTATGTAATTGACAGTTTATTCTGGCCTAATAAATCCTTTCTAACGGTTTCTGATTAGCTGTGTGAGCATTTTGTTTGCTTTTTGAGGTGATTATATCACCTTATATTCATGTGATGGGGGTAAATGAAGGAATCCTAATTTTGAGATGAGATGTTTCTGAGTTTTTGAAAGCTCTCGTTGTTGTTGAACTGTATGCAGCTATACCAAAGTGATTTGACAGATTAATAATTTAGCAATGGAACTACTTAGTGCCTCACAGCTGTTAGTTTGTTGTGGTGGTGACAGAGTGTTTGGTGCAATCCATAAGTTCATATGAGCATTCCCAACCAGGAGTTTTACTATGTGATTCATCAAGCCACTTCCTTTAGTGGATTCACTTTGATCTTATACTCTTGGAGGATCTCTGGGGGCAAAAATGCAGGTGTATGGATATAAATACTCCAGCAGAACTACTGTGCACTAATGGACACTGTATTAGGTTACAGCCCTTTGTGTTTTCAAGCCTTATGTTTTTAACAATGAACTGATCAGACATGGTAATAATGAATGAAAACAATATATATGTTCTTTATTTGTGCTTGTTGTTTTTTTTAACTTTATGTCCCTTCTGTACATGTGTGGCATTTCATAATGCTGCTTCAGTGTCACACTAAAATGTAGAAAAAAGGAGGGTATTATCTGCTTTTAATTAAACATGATAAAAGTCTGCACAGTTGTCTGTACATTGAGGTGGGTGCTGTTTATTATACAGATGTATAACTTCAGTTTGTGTAGAGCACCTTCTTTTGAAGGACTAGTAGGAGCAGAATGAGATGAGGGGTTATTTTGGCGATGGAGATTAAGGCAGGGGCTTTTTGTCATTTGTGCGAGACAAGCCATTCATCCATCCAGTTCACAGCCAAAAAAAGGCTGGTCCCAGAAATTAGCAGTTTCAGCTCAGCAGCAAAGTCGTCGGGCTGTGAAGGCAGAGAGAAATTGACTAATTAGCAATGCGCACTAAAACTTGACGGTTCTCTCTATAACAGCGAGGGAAAGACTCGGTTTTTCTCCCCCTTTCTCTTTTCTTTCTTCCATAGATGTTTGAAATCGCAGTCATTTACGCTCGACAGTTTTTACAATAGCCTTGAGCCATAATTTTGCGAGTCTCTCCAGCATCCATACCCCTGCATGGTCTCTCTCCACCGGCCATGCACGACCGTTTCTCTCCCCAACCGTGGATTTCCTATTACTCTCGTTACGACTCACTGAGCCCCAGGCCCAAGGATAATGATGTGTTGTTTCTTGGTAGCATAATTTGTCACACGTATATTTCTTCTTCTTCTTCTCTTGCAGAAAGCACAGCTCCCTCTCACACACTCACACACTTCTTGTTAATTCAGAAGAACAAATGATCAACGTCAACAAATAACCCGAAATAGTGACTTTATGAGTTGGAATCAATGGTTATTTTGAGACGCCATAGACTTTAAAGGAAAAAGGACATTTCTTAAAAGGAGAACAAAGGAAAATTCAAGTGAGATTATTGGGAACCCGAAGCTTACTTTCCTTTTTTTTGGTCAAGAGCTGAAGTCAGGTAAGTTTGGCTCCTTCTCAGGCAAGCTGCTCACATCATTTAGTTGTGACAGGCGCTTTTAGAGAATCTGGCGACAACGGTTACGGCACGCTTGTGTCAAGTTTACACACATTACGCACATGGAAATAGCTTTTGTAACAGTCTAAGTATGAAAAAGATATGCACATCCCATTTAACTTTAGCGAAAGCTGCATTTCAGTGAATATTTTGTCGATACTCACGTCCGCTTAACTCAGGTAGGCTAAAAAAGCAAAACGCACCCGTACCGCTGCTGACGGCTCGGAGACAAACTAATTGCTTTTGTATGACTCCGTAAATCTGTGCGATGTGTAATGTCCTCATTGTGGGGGTGTGCAGCAAGGCAGGAGAAGGGATAAGTGTTGGCTGAATGCTGCATGTTATCCGTCCACCGTAGCGGCTGCCTCTTTTTTCCTTATCCGACAACTTCAGCCGCGTTACCGAGGGGGGAAAGCGCCGCAGCATCTCCGTATCCTCCGATTTTTTTTCTTTTCTTTTTTTTTTTGTTTTGACAGCGCCCTTCAAACATCAGCCTCCATTTAAAACCATCCGCTTCTTGAGTTAAGAATGAATAAGAGTGGCACGCTATGGGAACTACTACGTTTTTGTTTGTTGCTTTACGACCAGAGCTCAAAGTTGAAGGCGAATGAAGCCGTGCTGGATGTAGATTGTCGCCGGCTGGCGTGGCATGACGGCTCTTCCCCGCTGGATGGACGGGCGATCTGTTCAATAACTTATTCGAGAAATCGTTTTCTGCTGTAATAGTTGACTGATAGCGATGTATAGGCAACGTGTGTTGTGGAAATAAATGACCTGAGGTAAATGGCTTGCATGGTTTATTTGTTGCCTAGGTGGCGTTCACATTCAGGAAGTCATGTCCAGATCGGGTGATAGAACATCCACCTTTGACCCAACACACAGTGACACCCTGCTGCATGGGCTCAATCTCTTGTGGCGAAAGCAGCTTTTCTGTGATGTGACTCTGACAGCCCAGGGACAGCAGTTCCACTGCCACAAAGCTGTGTTGGCATCTTGCTCCCAGTATTTCAGATCCCTCTTTTCCTCCCATAATGTAATCAACAATGAAGGAAGCAAAGGGGACCAGGGCAGCAGTGGGACCCCTTCATCCTCTCCTGATGACAAGCTGGTGACCACCAGCACCAGGCCCATAAATAACCTAGTGCTCCAGGGCTGCTCCTCCATTGGACTACGATTAGTGCTGGAGTACCTGTATACTGCCAATGTTACTCTTTCCCTGGACACAGTGGAAGAGGTGCTGTCAGTCAGCAAGATCCTCAATATCCCCCAGATTACCAAGCTTAGTGTGCAGTTCCTTAATGACCAGATCTCTGTGCAGAACTACAAGCAGATCTGCAAGATTGCTGCACTCCATGGACTGGATGAGACCAAGAAGCTGGCCAACAAGTACCTGGTGGAGGATGTGCTGCTGTTGAACTTTGAGGAGATGTGTGCCATGCTAGATGCTCTGCCACCCCCAGTGGAGTCAGAGCTGGCTCTCTTCCAGATGTCAGTCCTCTGGCTGGAGCATGACCGGGAGACTCGCATGCACTATGCACCGGACCTTATGAAGAGGCTACGCTTTGCCCTTATACCTGCCCCAGAGTTGGTGGAGAGAGTTCAGTCTGTTGACTTCATGAGGAGTGACCCTGTGTGCCAGAAACTACTCCTGGATGCCATGAACTACCACCTGATGCCCTTCAGGCAGCACTGCAGGCAGACCATGGCCAGCAGGTGAGAACGAGACAGATAAACACTCAGACATAAATTCACACAATCACACCACAGAGCTGTTTGAGACTGGGCAGTGGGTAATTAAATGCCTCCCACTTGTTAAATTTGAACAAATTACAGACACAAGCATTATGCACTTGCTCATGTATTGATCCCACCGCCTGTTTAATGTAGAGCATGTAGGTGGTCGGTGTAGACCATGTAGGCAGTGTGGCATTTCAGGACTAGTTCATGAGGATTTTGGTGCTCCTGTAACATAATACCTGCTGCCAGAGGTCGTGATGCACTCTGTGCTCCACTGTATCCATCATTACAATGTTCCCTCCTGTTTTACAAAAGAAAACATGTCTTTATTTCCTCACACATCTGTGCAATTACTCTCTAATCAGTGTAGACAAGATTGCTACAATCTAGATAAAGGTTATGCATTTGATTTGTAGCAACTCTCTTGAATACAATTTGAAATGCTGTAATTGAATTGTGACCAGAATTAAATGGTAATTGCAAGATGCTTATGATCCAAGTACAGAGATGCCCTGTTACTGATATTAAAATGAAGACAAATATAATACATTCAAAATGTTTTGTTTTTTTTTAATTTGATTTGATGTTTAGAATTCCTTTTTATGAATTGGACAATGCTGCTTACATTCGTGTTGCATGCACGTGTCTCACTCACACAAAAACATGGCTTACATGTTTGTCCTGATCTGCACTTTTAGGGCTGGTTAGTACATGGCTATTGTCTCTTATGGTGACAACTGATCACAGTCAGACAGCTGAGACTTTTTTTTTTTTTAATCGATAGTATCAATATTCAGTTGTTGTTGTTGTTGTTGTTGTTTTTTTATCACTACAGTTGTGAGCCTTGGGGAAAAACAACTAAAAAAAATTGTGACACAAGAGAATCTAAACTTTATGAAAACATTTGGAAATTACTGAAATAATCAGGACATAAAACCATTCTACAAGTACCTACTTGTACATTATCCCAATAATATATCTGATCCCACATATGGACCTAAACGAGCAAAGATTCAGGAATCCTCATAATTAGTTTCACATGCCACTGTTTCTCTCCCCTCAATTAATCACCATTATCTATGTCCAGGGGCTCATTTGCATATGAATAACCCTAAAACACTTCCGATTGGGCCAGCATGAGGGAGAATACACCGAGGCGACGGTGACTTACCCAAGCATAAAAAAGTAAAATATGGAAAAGGGAAAAAGGTGAATGTGTCTGAATCTAAAGGCCAGCTACTCTTAATGTTTTAGTGCATATTGTGATAAATTGGTAGATTTGTGTTGAAATCCATTAGGAGCCAGATAATGGTCATTGATGTGCAGTAAAGTGCACGGCTTTGAGGTTATATATCATATACAAACAGCAGGAAATTTCCAACAATTGGCTAAGGCATGTCACATGAATCACTGTAGCCAATGAAATGGAGACATTGTATAGGCAGGTTTATGTTCTCAATTGTGCTTTTAGCCTCCAGCATGGCACCCTACAGGACTGTCCTCGCTTCACAGCTAATTGAAAAGATATCTTTAGAGTGCAATAACGATCCAATAACACATCAAAACGATTGAGCAATTTTTATTAATCACAATAAATGTGGTCGCATATTTCCTGATTAGCAATCTTGAGTTTAGTAGAAGTACTTGGATAAGAAGCAGTTATTCATCTAGCTGTGCATTTATTCTTTATTTTATTCACAGATTAATTCATTCATACAATCAGCATCAGCAAAGTGAAAAATAAAAATACTCCAGGGAAGCTCTGTTAATATCGTCGTAGTAAATCAAGGAATTAAAGGTTGAAGCTGTGCTTGTGTTTTTGTGTTTGCATGTTTTATTCCAGGCCTTAATATGTCTTTTATTGCATGTTATTGAACACTTGTCCGCACACCCACACTTTTGACATTGCAGAATCCGTTCCAATAAGAGGATGCTGTTACTGGTGGGTGGTTTGCCTCCTGGACCTGATCGTCTCCCCAGTAATTTGGTCCAGTACTATGACGATGAGAAAAAGACATGGAAGATCCTCACAAGTGAGTAGAAAGGCTGCGATTTAAAAAAATTTATATATTTTTTTACATTTATTTATTTATTTATTACCTGAGGCATCCCGTGTTACTGGCTTTTATGATGAGAAATAGTTGTTCCTTTGGATGACTTTAACACTGGTTAATTTTCACCAAAAATGAGGGACAAGAGTTCCCTAAATCCTTCAGGTAATAATGTGTCACTATCACTTTTAATATAAGTTTTTAATCAGAGCGTGACTTCACAGCACTGTGGAGCGTCATGCATGCTTTCCCTTGTTTTTTTGCTGATATGTGCTGGCAGGATGCACGATGAGATTTACTTGAATCTAATGATCTATTGTGGCTGAGACAGAACGTTAAGGAGTGACATCTTTTCCCAATTACTTTTAAATGCAGCGTGATTACTCGTTCATATTAATCAACTCATAACACTGAATTAACCCACACATGGTAATACACGACGTGGCAGTTTAGCCTGTTGACCTGGTGTCGCTGTTGATATTGGGTTTACTTAAGGTGAATAAATAGCACAGAGGGGTTAGTGGAACACTGCAGCTTAAATGTTGATGTCAACCATTCTTAGGTAACAGGGACAACAATGGAAACAAAAGCAAAAATTGATTTTATCTCATTTTATCTTATTTTTTAATATTATAATGAAGGCAAATTGTGATAATTTCCTAGAAAACCTTTGTGAGATTTCAAACACATCCCTGCTGCACTCTCCGCTGTAGAGTGCACTATGCTCTTCTCTCTCTCTCTCTCTGTCTTCCCTGACCTTTTTAAGGCTCACTACTATATTGTTGCCATATTGCAAAGGTCAAAAAAAGAGCTAATGAGAGACCGCGTTTCTCCTTTGCCCCATCATTGCTGGACATATTGAGTTTTTGTCCTGTGTTTTGGTTGCAGTCATATCTCAGGATCACCTATCCATTCATATATATTAGCTATAGGTCTGCTTTCTGTCAGCTCGGCCCTGTGCAGTTTATGTTCTCCCTTTATGGTTCAAATTTGAATAAATCTGGTTTTATGCTTTTGCTGTCGGGTCTTAAAATCACCAGCAGTCTCTGACATGGTTTCTTCCTCTGCTCAAATCATAACATTTCCTGGCAGCAGTGTGATGTTTTAGCTCATGTTTGTCCAAACCTATTAGAGCTTTTTTTCTTTTTTTTTTTTTTTTTAACTGAAGGAGCCTTGCATACACAACAGCCTGAAGCTCGCTGTTTATGTTGTTGTTGTTGTTGTTGTTGTTTTTGTCATTAAACTCTCACTCACTGGTACAAACTGCACCAGGCAAAAGGTCAATAGGGATTTCCATCACTCAGAACTAAAAAAGTTAACACTCAAATGGTCCGTGGCCAAGTGGAAGGACAAAACTGCAAAATCATCCCCTTAACACATCAGTGACCACCTGATGTAGCCTCCTCACAATGGATGTGGAATAGAAGATTATTAACATTCAATCATAACTTTTCAATGAGCCGAAACCTGAGAGGGACAGCCTTTGATTAAGACATTCATCAACACAATTTGGGAAGAATCTGATCTCTTTCAGTGTATCTGATGTACACACTGCTCGGTGATTCCAGTGTAAAGTTTGCCATCTAGTGTACCCACAGCAGCGTGGACCAATGCAAGACAAAGGCAGGCACAGATTCAGCCACAATGCTAGGTTGTTCTTTTCTTCTTCTTTAAACCAACCTAATATTAAAATCTGGATCTCCATGCTGCATGTATGGTGTCCATGCAGCATGGCCTAGAACAAAGGAATTCAGCTCAGTGGGATGCAATTGTAGCGGTGTTAAAGGCACATCAGAGATGGAGCAGCAGTGGTGCATTAGCTGTGGAGTCATTCAACCGACCCTGACTGTGCCTCTATGCAGAGGTTTCTGACTCCCTCTAGTGAGCCCTAGAGCTCACTGTAGACCGGAGTGATGGCGTCCATCTCATAGAGGACGTGCTCATCCTGCCCTCCTATGGCTTTTCACACTCTTGGGTTAGTGGACAATTTGGGTTAAAAGGGCGCAAATAGGTTAATCGGATTCACTTTCTCAGGTATAAATACTTTAGAAGGAAAAATAATTAATGCATTTATTTTTCAGTGCACAAGATTAGCATAGTAATTCCAGTTATTATACCCTGCTACTGTAATTATCTCACCGTTCACCTACAGTATATCCCAAATGTCCCAAAACCCACCGCAGTACTCTAGATACTGTGGTCTGTGACATATTGTAAAGCAATAATCTTCTTCTCACATGGGTACGAGATGATTTTTAGTATGAGTACAAGTCACTAGACATCAAATAAAAAGCCGCCCATCCATGTCCTATATACTGCTGACTGAATGATAATGTAAATAGCATGTAAGGGAATTTGGCAGTCGTATGGCACTCGTCTTTGAGGTGCACTGGAGGCAGGCAACCTAATCCCCTCGTTTGAGATAAAGCTGTGTTTAGTGTATGTAGTATTAGTTCCTATCTGAGACTTCCCTCCCATAGAGGACCGGCACATGTCAGCCAGCTAGAGTGAGATTGCAGAGAGAGGCCAATTGGAAAGAAATGAGATTCAAGGCTGTCTAATTTTGCAGCAACTGTGATCCATCAGACGGTGGGGAGGTGACAGTGGAAATGACTGATGGAGACAGACAGGTGGGCTTTAACATTTCACTGATTTGTGCTCAAAAAGCACCGGGCCTGAGATTTATTGAGTGAACATGATCATGTTCATTATGACTGTCACCTAAGACCATTTCTCTACATCTCAATGGGGTCACTTTAGCAAAAGAAGATGAAGGAGAGAAAGGGAGCACGAAAACATACACAAAAGAAAATCCTCCATGAGGGGTCCTGCTTCAGCTCTGGGATGTTTATGCTATACTGCGCTAACACACGACAAGGGGTATCATCCACCCAACATTTTACTTATTGGACAGTGTTGCTAAGCTAGTTTCTAAGAGTCGAATTCCCAAAATAGAAATTGGTGACCTATCCAGTTAAATAAATGCAAGGTTACAAGTAATAATTATCTGATTATTAAGCAATCTGTCAATTACTTTCTCAATCAACTAAATAATTATTTTATCTACAGAATGTTAAAAAATGTCCATCACATTTCCAAACCAATGATATTCAGTTTACTACCACTAAATACTTTTTTTCCTGTCCTTTAAAGTGCTGGAGGTTTTTATGGCATCGTTATTCGAAATAGCTGAAGTCACATTCCTGTGACTGGATGGTCCAGAGAATACAAAACAAAAAGAGCAGAAAAACCTCCGATTATTTATATATATATATATATGAGTTTTATGATATAATTTAACATTTTGCCTCATGTGAAGAGAAAATAGCAAGAGCACATTCTCCGTCACAACCGGTGCATTATACTGCAACTGAAGCCTGACTGATTTATGAGCAGGTCAGTATTATCCACCAGTATTAACTATTGGCAGTTCTCCTAATAGTTGCATTTATAATGGCCAATAAATGGAAATTATAGAAAAAGGTAAAGAAGAGAAGGGAGAAACATCCTGTGGGCAACACCTGTTTGGAAAGTGAGAAACACAACAACTAGCTGATCTGAAGACAGCTGGGCAAAGCATGATAGAGTAAATAAAGACCCACACTAAAAAATATGTTAGGGAAATCTGTTTAGGTTTCATATGTCTGAAAAAAAAATGCCGGTCAATATATCAGTATATTGGATTTTTAAAATCACTAAATATCAGTATTGGTATCAATCGTAAAATCATATATTAGTCTGTCTGTAATCGCAAGTTTATAGAAAGTAATCCAGTGCAACTTTCTTTGCTCACCAGCTCTCCATCCAGACTTTTTTTTAAACTTCTGTTTGTGTTTTTTGTATCTTGCTCCAAACAAAGAACAAACAGTCTGTGTGAAATTTACTCTGACCACTCCTGTCAAATTACAGAACATTTAGCACTTTCATTATTTCCTATTCAAAAGTTAATATAATACTTCTCAGATGTTCAATAAACCTCTTTGGTCAGTGTCTCGGACAGTAATTGGTAGTAAGGCTTGACCTGTGGGTGTGGTGGAAACATTTAAGAATTAATTGAATTTATTTAAGGAGAGTGTAGATGCCATTTACTTTCCCCCTTTGAGTATAAGAGCGCAAACAGAGTTACACCAGATGTGTTGATCAAATTGAGGGTTGTGTTTGGGCTGGAGCCTATCCCAGCTGTTCCTGTTCAAGAAGCGGTGTACAGCTTGAACAGGTCGCCAGTCAATTGATGGCTGTGTTGATTCTGATTAAAAAACAAAAGTTGCACGTCAATCTATTTTCTATATGATTTTGAGACAAAAGAGGTTAAAAAGTTATCCAGATGCTACAAAGAGTGGCTTTTTTTGTTCGTGGTTCAATGGCATAACTTTTACTGTTACATGGTTCTTATTTTAAATGACCTGACAGTTTTATTAAATGTGAGACTTATGGTAGTGCTTTCTAGACTGCAATGTGTCCTGAACAGAAAAGTATTGGCCTGTTTTTAATTCTCATATTTAATGATACAAAGTAATTGCTAACCACAGTGGATTTTTGAAACCACCAGCACAGTACACCTATAACAGCCAGGGCACACTCACAGGGTACTGTTTATATACAAATTTCTCTCCACATGTTTTTAAAACTGACTTTTTGACTTTTTGTCTGTCACCTAGTAATGCCTTACAACAGCGCACATCACTGCGTGGTGGAGGTGGAGAACTTCCTGCTGCTGCTAGGCGGAGAGGACCAGTGGAACCCCAATGGTACAGTCGCTGCTTTCCACTGATTTCACGCAGCAAATTTTTCATGTTCACTTAAACTGGAGTTTATGTAAGTTCAAGCCCATCAAGTTAATGTAACACTTTCAGATGGTTTGAAACACTCATCCTGCAGCCAGATCAGCTCTGAGTGGACAAACAACACTCCAATCAACACTTGTCAATAATTGGCACAGAAAAATTACTGTTGTTTATGATGAAATATTTGCAATGTAGAAGTGTTAAGAGGGCTTTTTGCAAAAAGGTGGCAACACAGTGCCATAGTAAGAAACAAAGACTGTAAATGATCAAAGATTCTTACTCTGCCTTTTTGTTCTTTCACCAGCTATCACAGTAATACAACAGCCAGGCAGATGTACACTGCACTTAGTGAAATTAGTTGTTTATTCAGTTTTGAGAGTAGGAATCAGCTTACTACAAATGCACATCATGAGAGATGATTTGCAGTCTTTTGAATACAACATTACCAAGAGGTGATCTCTCTGTGCTTAGAAAACATGACTTCAGTCAGCTCTTGTTAGCTCAAACAGCAGCAAAAAGGCAAATCATCACGTGTGGGCGGTGATTAATGAAGACTGGGGAGAGTTGCATTTGTGAATTTTATTGGTACACAACAAACAACATTAGAAAAGATGTGGCCAATAAGAACTGATCATTACATTAGCATGTCTAAACTGTACAAAAAGAAGCTTTATTTTGAGCTAAGTTATTTGTATTCTACTGTTCTGTTTTGCAGGAAAGCACAGCACTAATTTTGTCAGCCGCTACGATCCCAGATTCAACAGTTGGATACAGTTGCCTCCAATGCAGGAGAGGTGAGCCTTTTTTTGTCCTCAGAAATGTTGACATCAGTACTAGCTTCTGTTTACTCAGCTTCAGTAACCCATTTTCTCTCATCCATCTCTCATTACCGTGTTTTGTATATTTCTCAGAATCTCACCACTCATTGCATCACCTAATAAGAAACGGAAACCTTTATGACCTTAGTGAAGTTCACAAGTTTTGGCATTCATGAAGATGCTACTTGGATTCTAGTTGTAATTTGTGAGATCCAACAACTTCACAAGTCTTCTGTTCAGCTGTGATAGCAGATGTGTAGTTCTCTTGGGAAATGGTGTTTAGAAAACCTAAAAATATAAACATCCACATAAGATTAAAAAAAAATGCTACTACTCTTACCTAGGTGTACAAAACCAGCCAACAGAAGAATAAAGTAATGCTCATTGGGCTGTAAACAGACCTATGTGCTGTTTTTTTTTTGGTTCAAAATCCTTTTACAAGGTATTACATCATGCAGAAGTAAGCAAGCCCATTACACAGGCATGAAAACAGATGCTCACAGCCTAGAAGCTTGTACATGCTCAACTTATCTCTCGTCTTATGATGTTTTTTTTGTTTTTTTAAGAATGATTTGCACCTTAGACAGAAGCTGGAAAAAACTAAAAAACAACAGTAGTGATTCTCATCATAGGTTTAATGATGTTGTCTGGTTAATGCGTCCTCCTCAGGAGAGCCAGCTTCTTTGCCTGTCGCCTGGATAAGCACCTGTACGTGATTGGTGGCAGGAACGAGGCGGGCTACCTCTCCAGCGTGGAATCCTACAACCTGGAGACAAATGAGTGGAACTACGTGTCGTCTCTGCCACAGCCTCTGGCTGCCCATGCAGGAGCGGTGCACAATGGCAAGATCTACATATCAGGTCAGTTACAGGAGCTGTACACGAGTCGCATGTATTATTATTATTACGCCTTATTATTATGCAAAAAGGGGCGCTACATGGAGGGAACTGTACAAAAAGACACATTGTGTTTATGGCACATAGAGGTAAACACATCCATTTAATTACACCACAAAGAAAAACCAACTCCACTCCACAAAAATGATTAAAATCAATGCATCAGGACTGATTGTTCATCTTTGTCAAAACTGCCAGCAGTTCAGTTGGAGCTTGAGGTGAGCTTATAGAGACTAAAGTAGGCTTGAGTTTTAAAAAAAAGAGAGAGAAAGAGAGAGTGAACCACCTCAGACTCCCTCAAGAGATATGTTCATGTAAGTAGCAGAGTTTCTGAAGCCCTGTAAAGAGGCTTGAATGTATACATCAGTTCTTCTTCAAAGAAATGGCCACAGAAATAGTTCAAATTTGTAATGCTTTTTATTAGATATATTTCAATATAACTTTGGTTTGTATAATTCTTCTACTTGCTGACACCAGAAAGTCATATATTAGATTTTAGTGATACGTCAGTGAACCACTCATCACCTCCCTGCAGGAAAATCCGGAAGTGAAACCCTCCTCTTTTACAAACTGACTCTAACCAAAGTTTTCTTGAAGAGCCAAAAACGTTTTTCTTTTCCAGTTATTTACTGTATATCTGGGGATAGTACTACATTTGGATCCAGTATGTCCACGTGCCGCGTGCTGTAGCTCCACAGAGTATTAATGACACACTGCTGTGTTTACCTGCTGCAGGAGGCGTGCACAATGGCGAGTATGTCTCCTGGCTTTACTGCTACGACCCTATAATGGATGTGTGGGCGAGGAAACAAGATATGAACACAAAGCGTGCCATTCATGCTCTGGCTGGGATGAATGACCGCCTGTATGCTATTGGTGGAAACCATTTGAAAGGTAAGCACTCGAGCTTTTCAGACAACGAACAGAAAGCAGGTCAAGATTGATACTTTTTTGAAAAGTACGTGTGAAAATCATGTTGCCATTGTGAGCAGGCAGTGACCTTAATTACCCTGTGCAACACTGTAGCCTCCATTTCTCGCACTCTTTAGTATTCATAGTACAAAATGTGAAAAAGAACAAAAACGTGTGCTGTTCATTTGCATTTTTTCAGGAAAACTGAATGTGGTCATGGGAATTATGACAAGCTCAGCTTGTCTCTCTTTGAATCCTCTCTTTAGCTACGCTCTTTCGTTAAAACACTGTTAAACAGATGTGTTCAGTTGGCTCTTCATTGCTGCAAATTCAGCTCATAAAAAACCTGCACGTGCCTCTGAGTATGACTGTGTCCATATCCAAACTCGTGTTTCCTCACGCTCACCGTAGGAGCGAATCTGTGCACATCGATGGCTGTCTTGCTGGTTTGTGTCTGTGAGTTGGTGGTGAAGGAAGAAACCTTGAGATGTAGTGAAACTGTGAGGGAGGTGGAACCGAATGCGGCAGATGGAGGAACAACAAAAATTTGTCTCTATCAGCAAATAGACAAAAAAAAAAGTAACATGTCTGCAAAAGTTTAACTAAAGGGGAAACCCATCAACTGGACACAAGGAACATACTGGACACACTGGCGAGAACAGAATAAAGATTCAAACCATGAGAAGCAAAATAAAGCCTAACGCCTAAAGCATTATGTTGAGAAAGAGAACGGCTGTGGTCAAATATCAAATTGCGCAAATTCTTTAAATACTAAATATAAATGCTTCAAAGCTTCCTTTATTACCTCCTTTAGCACAGGATAAACTGAACCATCCTTTAGTAAAGGAAAGAACGTAATGCCATATAGTGCCACATAGTGAAGGACTGTAATAAAATTTGCTTTTTGTCAAGGCGTCGCTTTAAATCAAAACTTTAACTATATTAACGTTTTTTTTTTAAAGATTATTATAGTTCTGTTTGCCTTAGTTATGCTCACTGTTGTATTGACAGGCTTTAGGAGTCATTCATTTTTTTTTTGGGTCAGCTGGGATAGGCTAAGTGAAGGATAGAATGAATTGACTGAATGAATAGTTTCAAGAAAAAGGAGGAAAGGGGTTACACTGGACCATCTCCCCAGCAGGAAAAAATAAGAAAAGATTTCTCTCATTTCGTAGGATATAGAGCGTGCTCTTTTTTTCTTTAAAATTCATATCTTTTTAGTGAAATAATATTTTTTCAGCGGTGATTCCTGTAAGAGCACAATGGGGTCGTTTCAATATGGCACACATCTGCCGTCATGTTGTTAACCAGCCTTGTGTCAGTGCATTCACGTGGTGGTTTGTGTGGATTTCATTTACAGTGGTACTGTAGCGCAAGCACATGAAACCAAAACTGTCTGAAACCTGATTGGTCCACAGGAATGTTTGACTTTAGTGTTTTCGGTCTAGTTTTCTTTTTGTGATGTGATGGTGAGTTCAGGTTTTATGCTATTGTTAAGGGTACTGAGTTTTTTTAGTTCATTTAATAAAAAAATAATGGTATACTCATAAATTAGATTATGAGTACAACATTATTATTACACACCAATTAGATAGATTAGTAATTAATTAATACAACAAACTCATGCATTTTAAGAAACTTAGAAAATAATCTCTTAGAAGTACACAGGAGCCAGCACCAGTTTGTGGAATCCGCCATGTTGCTTCGCCATCTTGAATGCATTTATTCCTGATATTGTCGCAATTATTTACTGCCTACAGATTAGACATGCGATTCTAAAACTTAAAATTCAGTTTAATTCAACTGAATCCGCTAAGTGAGCAATGTTACACAAATTTCAAAGACAATTTCACTTGACAGCTGCTAACAGTGGGTAACAGAGGCTAATGGCAGCTAATAGCGGCAAAAAACAGAACTTACTGACAAGAGCAGTCCAGGATATCCTCAGCAGCTCACCTCACAATCACTGTCTTCGGTCAAAAGTGAGCTTCACTGACTCATCGGCTTGTATCGGACTCCTTTCACAAAGCTTTACAGTCAAGGTTAATATCAGACTGATAGCCTACCCAGATAGCTAAAAGAATTACTTTGCTAGCTGGGTGAATGGTAACTAAAATATCCCAAAACATTTAATGTAAGTATTGATATTATTAAAATATATTAAAATATAGTGTGTGCAAAACTGGTAATACAAACATGGTGGCCAGCCACAGCTGTTATGGGGTATAGTCTAAATTTAATGTTTTTGATCTCTCCTGTCTAAAACATGTTTGTCCTAAAGCGGCCACCGTAGCTGCCTGTCTTTGCTTCCTGCTGTCTTGTGTTGAGTGCCTTCTGTGTTCCTCTGCCTCTGTTATCACATTCAGTGTGAGTCTTCTTGTGTTGGCGTTAGTTATTTGTCTTTTGGGTTATTTCCTGTATTTCTTTGATATATTGTTTTCTTTCTTTGTTGGATTGCTAGTTGGATCGGGGTGATTGTGGCTCAGGAGGTGGAGTGGGTTGTCTTTTAATCAAATGGTTGGTTGTTTAATCTCCGGCTCCTGCAGTCTGCGTGCCAGAGTGTCTTTGGGCAAGACACTTGCACCTGATGAATCCATTGGATTGTGATTCTGTGTGATAGATAGAAAGTCCTTAAGGGCGTGGAATAAGTTATGCTCCCATGTTCACCACGTGTCCTGCCCTCTGTGTCACTGTGGATTTGTGCTTTTCTTTGGGTTTCTGTTCCTTTTAGATTTTGTTTAACTTTTGGGAAAAATAAACACTTGCCTTTTATTTCTAACATCTGCACACCTTTTTCACCCTACCTCTACTGTAACCTAAACCTACGATGACAGGGTATCTTATCTTATCTTATCTCTGTCATGTAGGTTTCTCCCATCTAGATGTAATGTTGGTTGAGTGTTACGACCCAAAAGCTGACCAGTGGAATATCCTCCAGACACCCATCCTGGAGGGTCGCAGCGGTCCAGGCTGTGCCGTTTTGGATGACAGCATTTATCTTGTGGGAGGCTACAGCTGGAGCATGGTATTTAATGTAGTACATATATGTCTTTATCTATCTATCTATCTATCTATCTATCTATCTATATATATATATTAGGGGTGCAACGATACTCGTATCGATATTGAACCGTTCGATACAGTGCTTTCGGTTCGGTACGCATATGTATCGAACAATACAAAATTTTTAATTTATTTTATCAACTTTCCTTCTGACGATGCTGTCTGTGTTGAGCGCTCAATGAATCTGTGCTCGACAGTGCAGCCTAGGCGGAGTAGTCGAACGCAGATTCACTGAGCGCAGGGAAAGCTAGCGAGACAGAAGTTAAGCTCTCCTTGCAACATGGCAAATTGAACCTCCTCCACCCTCATTGAGATCTGGCGTTTGGAACTATTTTGGTTTTTATGTGAAGTATGACCCTGAAGGTAAGCGCGTCATGGACAAAAGTAAAACAGTATGTCGGATGTGCCACGCAATGCTCAATTTGTGGGAACTAGTGCGTTAGCACAGTTAGCTTGTTAAGGTGTTGACGCTGTCAAGCCCCATGCACGGGGCAATCCGTGGTAACTCGTTAACGGAGATTTGCCCCGTTATGGCGTTAATGTCATTTTAACAAGATTAACGCTGACAGCACTAGTGGGAACACAACAAATATGACTGCACATTTACGCGGACATCATCCTGGTGCAAAGACAAGTGGAAGCAGGCAAAAACAACAAGCACGCATGCTACAAACTTTACCCGAGTCATTTAGACAGCCGTTAGCACATGACTCTCCTTATGGGACCTGATATGTTTAATATGCTGCTGAGAAAATACCCCAGAAGAAGCGGATAGTATAGCTTTTATTTTGGAAAGAGCCATTTCTCTGTAATAAAGTCTCTTTTCCAAAGATGAGTGATTTCTCTATCAGATATATTTTTTTTATCATTATTTTGTTGTTTCAGCGACATTAAGTTTAAAAACTGCACTTTTGAGTTAAAAAAAAAAAAAAAAAAAAAAAAAAATTATATATATATATATATATATATATATATATATATATATAAAATAAATGACAAATTAAAAAGGTATGAAAATTTTTTTTGTATCGAAAAAAATATCGAACCGTGACACCAAAGTATCGTTGCACCCCTAATAAATATATATATATGTATATATGTGTGTGTGTGTGTGTGTGTGTGTGTGTGTGTGTGTGTGTGTGTGTATGTGTATATATTAGGGGTGCAACGATACACAAAATTCACGGTTCGGTTCGGTTCGATACTTTGGTGTCACGGTTCGATATTTTTTCGATACAAAAAAAATGTTCATGCCTTTTTAATTTGTCATTTATTAAAATTATAAACATATATTTTAACTCAAAAGTACAGTTTTTAAATTTAACCCTAACCCTTGTGCGTGTTTTTTATTTTGACAGCGAATGCGCACCTGCGGACCACTTATGTGCAGCCCTGGTTATTTAGCTCGTCATATTGCAGCCACAGAAATTCTTTTGTCCATGAAACCATAAAGCTGCACTTTCTTTTTGCCTTATAGTCTGATTTGTCATAACTTCTCCGTTTTGTGGTAAGCTTTTCTTTGGCTGTCACTTCTTCACCCTGACCTGTCTTATTTGGCTCAGCAGAACTAAAATATATATATCCTGCTGCTTTTACACACGCACTCACATAAGCTCAGCGATTCTCTGCGCAATCAACCTCTCACATGTTTAAGCTTGCTGCGGGAGATTTCACTTGTCATGTTTGCATAGTAAGCTAACGATTAATAAGACGATGTCAGAGGAATTGGTGCACAAATTATCATCACTCACAGATCAGTGCTGTCGCTCTCTATACACAGTTCGCACGATTGCAAAGTGAAAGCAAAAAAACAAGCGCAAATTCAAACGCGATTTCAATATGTCACATATTGACAGTGGCTCACCGATGCCAATGACATAATTACCCAGCTACATTTCTGAAAGAATGCAAAAGCATTGACATATATTTTTCCTTCCTACAATAGCCCGACGGGCAGGGCAGAGATAGATTTTGGTAGCCCGACTGAAAAAAATCGCTAGCTCCAGGACGTCAGGCTAGCGATATTGCGAGCCCTGTATCTGATTGAGGAATCACTCATCTTTGGAAAAGAGAGTTTATTACAGAGAAATGTCTCTTTCCAAAATAAAAGCTATACTATCCGCTTCAACGAGCTATATTCGGGCTATATTCTCAGCAGCATAAGGAGAATCATGTGCTAACAGCTGTCTAAATGACTCGGCTAAAGTTAGTAGCATGCTTGTTGTTTTGGTCTTTGCACTAGGATGATGTCGGCGTAAATGTGCAGTCATATTCGTTGTGTTCCCACTAGTGCTTTCAGGTTAATCTCGTTGAAATGACCTTAACGCCACAACACGGCAAATCTCCGTTAACGAGCTACCGCCGATCACCCCGTGCATGGGGCTAGACGGCCAACACGTTAACGAGCTAACTGCGCTAACACACTAGTTCCCACCCATGTAATTGAGCATTGCATGGCACATCCAACATACTGTTTTACTTTAGTCCATGACTCGCTTACCTTCAGGGTCATACGTCACATGAAAACCAAAATAATTCCAAACGCCAGATCTGAATGAGGGTGGGGGAGGTCCATGTGTCTCGCTAGCTTGCCCTGCGCTCTTCCTTCTGACTATGCTGTCTGTGTTGAGCGCTCAGTGGATCTGCGCTCGACAGTGCAGCCTAGGCGGAGTAGTCGAACGCAGATTCACTGAGCGCTCAACACAGACAGCATCGTCGGAAGGAAAGTTGATAAAATAAATTACAAATGTTGTATTGTTCGATACATATGCGTACCGAACCGAAAGCACTGTATCGAACGGTTCAATATCGATACGAATATCGTTGCACCCCTAATATATATGTATGTGTATGTATGTGTGTGTGTATATATATATATATATATATATATATATATATATATATATATATATACACACATATATATACACACATATATATATATATATATATATATATATATATATATATATATATATACACACATATATGTGTGTGTGTATATATATATGTGTGTGTATGTATATGTGTGTGTGTGTGTGTATATATATATATATATATATATATATATATATATATATATATATATATATATATATATATATATATATATAGAAAGGGTTGCTCAGGCAAGAAGAAACTCTGGATTAATACATATATAGTTTAGTAATTCCCCACAGAAATTCAAACAGCACTAAGAGGCCTAAAGAAAATCAGTTGATTTTCTTGTTTTTCTTTTTCCCTCAGGGGGCGTATAAGTCTTCGACCATCTGCTACAGCCCAGAGAAAGGAACATGGACAGAGTTGGAAGGAGAGGTGGCAGAGCCTCTAGCGGGCCCAGCCTGCTCCACCGTCATACTGCCCGCCTGCCTGCCTTTTAACAAATGACAACTAATCCAGCCGACGGGTGTCGAGGGTGATGGGCAGCAGAGTGATTGGGGGGAGGACCATCAATAAGCATCAATAACAGTTGTCAACAATTTCATGACAGATTTTCCAGTCATACACTGGGGGTGTGTATAAATTATTTTTTTACAAGTTTGACCAGAGCACTTTCGTTATTCTCTCTACTGAAGGATCGAAGAAAAAAAAAAAAAAGATAATTGTGTGAGTCATGTATTTAAACTCATCTGTGTTCTGAGAAATGGTTGGTTCCATATTCGATTTTTTTTATTTAAGCGGATAGTAAGTGTTTTTGGCTTCTCTTCTATAGCACGCATAGTGTTGAGCTGAATTATAGCTTTCAAATCCATTGTATCTTGTATTCAGTAGCGGCATAACTCCAGCTAAATGCAGTGTTGTTTCAAATTACATCGGGACATGAAGTTACACTAGGACTGGGTGAGTAACATGACCTGTGATGATCAAAATGTATAAATAGTCTTCATCCGTTATGTTATTGCTCATTGTTCTATGGCTGGGTACGCTCACTTATTACCTGGTTAGAGAATTATACAACAGTTTTGTTGTCTGTCTCTGAAAATGAACATATTTGCGCAATCAAAAGGGGACATTTTCAGAAAACCCTAACAGCTGTCACTATTTAACTGTCACGGTATGTGCAGAAATGTTCAATTAGACATGGAATTAGACATGAAAGTAGATAAACAACCAGGAAGACACTTTAAAAAAGACACAAATATACTCATTGATCTTTTTGAGCATGTGTCCACATGACCCAGCCATATTTTTTGATCTTAAAGGGGGTCTATTATGTTCTTCCTTTTCCTCTATCATGTATATACTGTGAAAATGGTGTTTTCCTTCATTAAATATGGTCAAAGTCTAAATAGTGTATGTGCAAATAATCCCCACAATCACTTTCAAACAGTTTTTCTACTTTTGGCTCTGTATGATGTCATAGAAAGTGGATTTTTTTCAATATGATCATCTCAGGCATGCATTTGAGCACCGAAGCCCCACCCACAAACCTTCTGCTTATGAGGAACAGCCAATCAAAAGGAAGTATGCTTAAAGAGCATGGGAACTGGAATTAAAACAGCAGAAGATTAAGTGAGGGGCATCATCAAGACCCAGTATAAGTTAAATAAGGTTTTTTTTTTAAACTATAAATCACACAAAGCTGTGCAGGACTCAAAATTTGACGCTGGAAATGAACATAACAGATCCCCTTTAATGATTTAACTTGTTGAACGACGCAAAACTCTAACCAATGTCATGCTGCAGGCAAGACAATTTAAGGATCATTATTGATTCCTAATATTCACATGAATAACTTATAATTAACTAATGTTAATTAAACAATGATGGTACAATCAAATTGTAACTATTAGCCAACGTGTTTCTGGGTAGCACATTGGGCTAAACTGATGCAGAGGACACTTGTGTAGCTTGTTCTCCTGTACAGCTTAATTTTAACAGGCCTGTTTGTGAGGCCACATAGCATTACCTTGATGAGATTTTAATCTTTAATGTATAAAAGACTAAATTAAACAAACATACAGTGGGCTTTAATGCACTAATAGTGAACTTTTATTTCAGCAAAGTTCACTAAAATGTAAAATGTAAATTACTGAATGTGCTGTGTTTAAAAAAAGTATCTTCAGTACAAATGAAGTCCAGTCTTGTCTACGTTATGAGGTTCAAAAACCTGACTCTAATTATTGATGCAGTACCTGTTGAATTCTTTAAAGAAAAAATGAAAAAAGAAAAGAAACGTTGATTTCATTCTTGTAAATAATCGCCTGCAGTGAAACATTTTTGTGCACTCAACCTTGGATTTATTCTCAAATCCTGTTATGTCCTTTGCATTTTAGAATATGAAAATAAAATGACTCTTGATGATTAAAATGTGTCTGAGTTTGTGACATTTGTTCAAGTCCAGCGACGAGATGTGAACAATCCCACAAGGGGAACTACCTTTAAACAGAAACGTTTCTCAAAATCACGTCACAAAAATCTGCTTAAAACTTTATTTAATAACAATAACTTTATTAGACCGCAGATACTCAAAGAAAAGCTAACCCATCAAAACGAACCCGATTCCTCCAGAGTTAAGGAGCTACAACCTCAAAACCACGATCACCTGTAGTTTTCAAATAAGAAAATTTTAGCAAATCAGATCAGAAATCTGAGAAGTCAGCTGCAGTGATCAGGTCTCAGTAGTTCTGCTGTATATATGTAGAAACCGGTCAATGTAGCGTTTTATATATTATTAATAAAATCCTAAAATAAATTCTGAATTTTTCTAGAAGCCAGTGAAGGGCAGCAAGAATGGGAACGATGTGCAAGTGTCAGTAGTGAATACAAAGGGTGACCTGGTGCAAGGGTGGATTACAAAGTGGTTTGCAGGGGTGCAGTCACTGTGGGCAGGTTAGAGCAACATAAATTGAAGCCCTACTGGATGCCTAGAAAGCCGAGGTGCTCTGACCTTTGAGGTCAGCCTGCCTGAACTAATGCTAAAGAAAAGAGGAGGAAAACAAAAACACCTTGATAAAGCAAAGGAAGGAACGTTTAGTAAATTAAGGGAGTGCGGTCATCAGTTCATGAAGCTCAGGCATGCTTGGGTTATGCAGCAGGACAATGATCTGAAACAAGTCCACCTCTGAATGGCTCAAGAAGCAACACAATGACTGTTTTGGAGTGACTCAGTCAAACAGTGGACTCAAATCCTACTGAGATGCTTTGACCTGACCTTAAACAGGCCGTGATCGAACACACCAGTGTGGCTGAATTCAAACAATTCTCCAAAGAAGAGTGGGCCAAACACAATCACAGTCGCTTGATTGCAGTTCTTGCTTCCAATGGGGCAATAAAAAGCCCCATTATAGTTTACACAGGAATCTTTTTAATAGTTCAATTTGTGTTTATCATAACTGCACACTTTCCTTTATATTTATGTTCTAAAACATTCAAATTGAATTAATTATGGGTTTGAGTCACTTTTATAGAAAAATAAGTTAACCGAACTCATTGCCCCCAACTCTATCTGCCTTAAGGCCTCTGCTGCAGTAAATATTACTAGTCTAGGTTTGCTTGGTTCCCTGTAAAAATGTGAATGTGGGTGCCAGTGTTAAAGCACTCAGTAGAGGCACGAAAGCACAAATAAAAAGTAGTTTAAGTTTAAGCAGTGATTAGTGTGAAATTACAGTAAAATTAGATATAGTGCTTAGAGACAAATACCCACTCACCACACCCACTGCATGAGTTGATTCCTGGAAAAAGCTGGAGGAGAAGTGGCTAATTTCCAGTAGGAATGATTTTTACTGATAGAAATACAAGTATAAATCTAAATCTGGGGTCATGCTGACCCTACTCGGTCACTCGACGATTAAAGAGACGCCTGTTAAACCTCTCAGACTGACTGTTGTACATAATACCAGTAAAGACTTGTCCTCATACTCTGAAACAAGCTCTTCCAACAAAAGGCGAGACTGTTAATACATTTAAGCTTTTGGCACCTTAGGATACCAAAAAAAAAAAAAAATCACACCCTGCAAGAATCTCCAAAACGTGAAGCAGCAAGCATACAAACCAAACCTGATGTTTACCCCGAGGGCGGCCTCTCATGCCAGACCAGATTTGATTTTCCAACCATTTATTACCAGCTGTCTCGTGCACAAAACGGCACGCATGTCTCCCTGCACATACACCTGATGTTTCCCGTTTCAGTGGAGGCAGTTTGTCTGCTTGGCGTCTCCATTTCACGCATCCACCTGGCCACGTGCCCAGAGGATAAGACGGCAATTATTTCCTCACAGAGATGATTCTGTTAGATTACATAAATCCATGTCTAATTCTCTCAATATGGCGTCAGGACACTAGAAAATACTGAGCGTGCTCCATGTCAGAGTCCTTAGAGACATGTCTGACAACAACTACAAAGATACTGCAGTCTGTGAGCTCGTTCTTTGGCCACTGGTGGCTAGACATTATCGCGATCACTTGAGGAGACTTTGGGTAATGAAAGAATAGCAGAGTCTTGATTAAGACAAACACATGGAGTGGCGTCCAAGGAGGAAAATTAAGAGGTTTAGAGGGAGAAATGCAGCTTTAACTCTGAGTGTGTAGCATGCGTGGACTTGAAGTCTTCATTTACCCTTCAGTGTTGGTGGCAGCAGATGGTTTCTGCAGTGCTCTCAGTCCCACCGCTAACACTTCTCCTCCTCAGCGCAGGGAATACTGGGATTGCTTAAAATGAACATGGCTGACCTTTTAATTAACTACGTGGACCATCATGCTCTGTTTTAATTAAAGGGAGAGTATTCTCTGTCCTTGGCTCTAGTTTAATAATTATACAGGAGCGTATACAGTAAAAGGGCTTATAAAAATACAACCTCAGATGATCAACACATGATTGCAGTATTTCAGTATTCATTTAACAAAAATTAAGCCAGAAGCACCGTGTTAAAATCTTCAGCTCCAATAGGAATTAATAGGGTAAGTAGCGGTCACCTGCTGCTACACATATGCACTCAGTTAACTGATCATTAGGAAATGTGAGCACCTCTATAGAAGAAGTAGTTTGTCTGGAGCACGGGGGTGTTGATAGGTCAGTGCCAACGAGGAAAGCATCAGTAATGGTCTCAGAGAAAAAAAGTATGGCTGCCCTTCAATCTGGGATGGGTTATAAGGTCATTTCCAAACAATCTAGAGTCCATCAGTTTACAATGATGAAGATTATTCAGAAGACGATGCCAATACAACTGCTGATTTTCTCGGGAGTGGACGTCCCAGCAAATTCACCCCAAAGTCAGACAGGACAAAGCTCAGAGAAACTGCAAAAAACCCAAGAACGGCGTCTCACACTCCACAGACATCAGTTAGCATGTTAGATGTAAAAGTTCATGACGGCACGATTAAAAAAGCCTGAACATGTTTGGCTTTTTTTAGAAGGGTTTCCAGGGGAAAACGTCTTCTGTCCAAAAAGCACATTGCAGCACGACTTAAGTTTGCAAGGTACATCTGAACAAGCCACAAGACTTGGTGGTGGTGGAACGGGGATGATTTGGGCTAATTTTGGAGCCACAGGACATGGGTACCTTGTAGTCACTGAGTCAATGCCTAATTATTCTAGAGCAAACTGTCCAACAGCTAAAGCATGCAGCAGGACAAAGATCCCAAACACAGCAGCAAATCTACAAGAGAATGTGCAATGAAACCTCAATCCACTGAAGGAATGTTGTAAAGAAACATCTTCTACAATGATACAAGGGGCTAAAAGTTGCACAAAAGACAAAAGAAAAGGTGATTCTACAAGCTACTGAATCAAGGTGTGGACTTAGTTTTTCACATGCTGCTTCTGCAGTTTTGCACTATTATTGTTAAATAAATACTGACACAGTGCTACTTGTTATGTATTGTTGTTCATCTCAGGTTGTATTTGCCTAATTTTAAGAGCTTCTGAGGACCAGATTTTTTAAATATATATACGTTTATATCCTGATATGTAAAAACTCTGAATGAACAGAGGCTGAGATGAGTTTTTAAAAGAACGGTTAAGAGACCAAACTGCAAAATTTGAAAGATAGCATCACGGTCAGTGAGACTGATGCTTAAACATTTGTATCTTTTCATTTAAGCACTATATATTCAGATCTTCTACCTCTGTGTCGCTACTGTTTTGAATGGATATAATTAAGTAATTTCACCATCAATCTATCCTCAGTATCTCATAATGATAAATTATTGTCTTAAAAAAAATGATAATCTTTCATTTACGAGACTATTCAGACTCTGCTGTGGTACTTCAGACTGCACCCTGTTTTCTTTAATTAAGATGTGGTCGAAACTCTGAGCCACCTGAGGCAAATTTTATTGGACATAGTTTAGAAAGCCACACTGTGTACATAAAGATCCCACGTTCCTGAAGGCACCGCCGGCACAAAAACTAAATCACGAAGTCTAAGAAATTCACTTATGGTGAGGCATCAATCAGGTCAGGGGCAAAAAAAAGGTACTTCTAAAAGCATTCAGTGTCCTCAAGGGCACCGTGGCCTCGATAACTGAGATGGAGGAAGTTTTGAAGCACCTGGACCCTACAGAGAGAAGGCTTCAATCAGAGGAGGTGACCAAGAAAGCCCTTCTAACAGAGTTTGAGAAGTCTGCTGCACAGAGGAAAGTACCTGCTGGACAAAGACTCCATCGTCTCCATCAACTTTTATGGTGGAGAAGATCAGAATCAGAATCAGAATACTTTATTGATCCCTGGGGGAAATTATTTTTTGTTACAGTGCTCCATTTTAAACCAACATTAAGACAAGACAGACAATACGCTAACTAAGAATAGTACAATATATACATATATATACATACATACATACATAAGTCACTTATAAATAAATATTTGGAAAAGAAACATGTGTAGCTGTAGCAGCAAACAGTGTGTTAAGTGGATGCGTTGTACAGGGAGATGGCCACAGGCAGGAATGATTTCCTGTGTCGTTCAGTGGTGCTTTTCGGTAATCTCAGTCTCTCACTGAACGAGCTCCTGTGACTGACCAACATGTCATGGAGTGGGTGGGAGGTGTTATCCAACATTGTCTTTATCTTGGACAGCATCCGCCTCTCCGACACCACCTTGAGGGAGTCCAGCTCCATCCCCACAACATTGCTGGCCTTACGGATCAGTTTATTAAGTCTGTTGGCATCTGCGACCCTCAGCCTGCTCCCCCAGCATGCAACAGCATAGAGGATCGCACTGGCCACCACAGACTCATAGAAAATCCTCAGCATTTTCTGGCAGATGTTGAAGGACCTCAGTCGCCTCAAAAAATAGAGACGACTCTGGCCCTTCCTGTAAAGTGCTGTGGTGTTTTTAGCCCAGTCCAGTTTATTGTCAATGTGTACTCCAAGGTATTTATAGTCCTCCACAATGTCAACACTGACCCCCTGGATTGAAACAGGGGTCAAGTGTTTCCTGGTCTTCCTGAAGTCCACGATCAGTTCCTTGGTCTTTGCCACGTTGAGCTGCAGATGATTCTGCTCACACCACGTGACAAAGGAGTCGACCACAGCCCGGTACTCTGTCTCATCGAGTCGAGTCGAGTTACAGAGAGTTACAAAGAGACGACAGCCGGCATGGAGTCTGTCAAAAAGCAGCTCAAAGGGCGAAGAACAACAAATCTAATGAGTTAAAATGCTGATCAGCCTCCTGAACTAAGCACAATCAGTCAGTTCCAAACAATATCAATCAATGTCCTTAAACATTTGTTGTTTATATTGAATGCACCTTATCAGCATTTTTGAGCCATGATAACTGATGACTAATAGATGCAGCTACATTAAATTTTCATGGCTGAAAAACACATTAAAGCTCTTTTAAAAAGTGCACACAATTTAAAATTCACTCCAAATGTCAATCTAGACTAAAAAATGACATAGCTTAACATAAGTAAATCAGTCGTCTCCTATAAAACAAATCTATATCTCTATCTTTTCTCATGATTCAATTATTGAATTATGTTTCATATAATTCTGTACACACGTGAGTAACACTTTAGTAACACGTGTGCCTGTTTATGTCTGTCTGTAAGAAATCATCTTACTTCTATCGCATGATTAACGATTCAAAATATTGATTCGTGTTTTATGTGCCTATTTTTTCCCTGTGAAGTTTCCTGATTCTAATTTTTTACTTTAAACAAAACAAAACTTGCCCAGGGACTACAGATGGAAATTAGCTAGCAGCTAAATCTAGTACAAGGCATTGTTTCCCTTTGTGTGATTAATATTAAGAAATAAACAAAAAACAAACAAACAAACTCTTTCTAACTGAATTATCGTCAGAAAGGTATCAACTAATATATAATATTACTAATTACAATAATTGTGTGATTATCTAGTATTTGTTCATAAGCTTTGTATGCAGCTAACCCAATTTGTGACTGAATTTTTGACATCACTTTTTGTTTCTGGTGGAGTTTTATTCTGACCCGTGTGCTTACAGGTAAAATAAGACAAGATAAGATGTACTTTATTTGTCCCAGAAGGCGGGAAATTACTTTTACAGTAGCCAAAACATCAAAAAAAACAACTTAGCTCCATAAATAAACACAATATCACAGAAAGATGAAAAAAGAATAAAGTAGGAGTTCAGTTAAAAAAAAGAGATAAAGTAAAGCATTCAGTGAATCTAAATGTAAATATGACATCAGAGGGAACTTTAATCTAAAAAGACTTCAGGTATTGTGGTATGAGTTGGTAAAGATCTTTCTGTATCTGTATATTGCACTGATGATGATGATAATCCGCTATTATAATAGTGTCCCATAATCTGTAGCAGTGTCGTAACGAACAAGGGATTTATTTGTGTGGATTTTAATGTTTACAAAGGTGCCCAGAAAGTCTGGGGATGACGCTGCGTGTGCAGAAGTAGAAGCAGATGCACTTTGAGGACAGACGTGCACTGCTCGGACTGTGGTGGCTTGTATGGTCGTCTCCCAGAGGAACCTGCGCATGTGTCAGGTATGCGGCTTCAGTCCACCATCTAGCGGTTGATCGGTTACATGCGAATACCTGGGTGCTTGGGCTCGCATCACCTGAGCGCAGTTTCAGATGAAGACCTGTTGCATTTCTCTCCCTCTCGCCAGACCTCCTGTGATCTCGGCACAGGTGAATCAGCTTCCTGCGCTGAAAAAGAAAAGAAAAAGAAAAGCCCTCAAACAGCACAACTCAAGACAGTCCAGCCTAAATTTAGTTTGAAGACGCCGCCATTAATTGTAAACCACATAAAGTGACTCATATGAGGCAGCCAGCTCGTGAAAGATGACTGGGATTACTCCCATGTCTCCTCGCTCCTGTCCCCGTGCCTGTTTACGTTCATCCGCGTTACGCTCCTCTGGCTCCCAGCCACCTCGCGGTATTTATAGCCATACAGAGGTAATCATCATCACTCAAGGAATCCTCGCGAAATCATCCTCAAACCACCAAACTTGGACTGAGTGAAAGGGCTGAATTTAGCATCCACCTGATCGGGGCTCGCCGACGATGAAGGCGCGCGCCTCACCTCAAGGTAAAGCTGTCAAATTCATCAATCAATCCGTGACTTAATTGATGTTTGCATTTCCCGCAGCACCGATCCTCCTTTATGCAGTGAATATTTTTAGCACGCTGTGCCTCTAAGTGTAGTTACTGTGACTGCTGCTTTGCTTTTCTCCTGTCTTGCTCGTGCGTCAAAAACACTTAACTTCACGAGGATAACGAAGGAGCAGGAGCATGAGTTTAATTAGCGATACCTGTTAACTGGCTGGTTAACGCACATCTAAAGCGACTGTCGACCTGCAGCTGATTAGAGGAGAGCGGTCGCCTTGTTCCGGCAGGCTTTGCACTGGTTGCACTAATTAAAGCGTAGGAGATCTCAGCCAGGAGCTGGAATCTTGAATTTATAATAGAAGAGCATCGTCTCCACACAAGTGTTTGAACTTGAGTGAATAATGCAGATAAGGTGTGAAGCTTGCTTTGGTATAATCATTGTGCAGGCTTCTGATCTACCTCCACCTTATCAGTGCTGCAATTTGTTTGTTTTATGTGTTTTTGTCCAGATTTCACGGACCCACCCTGCCAGTTAGGTGTGCCTCTCCATACAAGTGCCGTGACATTTAATTTCCACACAGCCCTGCCTGCAAGCAAAAAACAACAAAAAAACAACCTTCCTGACTAATAATAAAAGCTATCAGATTTCTTTTGAACTTGAATGGCTGCGCTAAAATCAGAGACAGCCCACCCATGAGCGGCACAAAGCTGCGAGCGAGCCACCCGTGTAAATGTGCGCGCTGACCTTGTAGCCTCTCCCGGCTTTCAGGCGGGCGCTGCGCTCTGTTCGAGGGCAGAGCTCAACTCAGACTGTGTCCAGTTCACGTCTGAGGAGCCCTGCTGCTGATGAGTGAGTCACCGAGCCTTTGCTTCTGCTCCTCCACACTCAGTCATCTTCCTTTCAGCTCCGGCTCAGTGGAAACAGCCTTGTTTCGTCTGTCTCTGACTGGCTTCGCCACAAACTTGCTGTTTTCCAGCCTTGCCACCTCATCACCCCCATATTTCTCTGTCTCAGTCACACACACACGCACACGCTTAACTGGACAATAGCAGCAACAGAATGAGGGTTTAAGTAGTTCTTTATGGTGTGCTCAGCTACTAAAAAAGATGACCAAATCTCTCTTTATGTCATTACTTTTACTACACCCACTTTCTGTGCAGTCTTGTTCCGCCCACCAGTATGATTGCTGGTACTATTTCTGTATGGCTGCTGGTTCAAAGCTTCTGTTCATCCAATCATATGCACCGCTAGTATCAAAGCTCCCCATGACAGTGCAGTTGAATGGTGGCATCCATTCTGAGGTTAATTGACCCTGTTTGGTTGGAAATAACTGAGGTCAACAGGAAGTAAATCCTGAATCTTTTCTATCTTCATTTCAATTCGGTTTCATAAAATGTTAAATTCTGAAGTTTCTTTTCTTTCACTTGCAGTCAATAAAGTTAACCTACCAATCAAGCTGGGCAGGTGGAGAGTTCTTGGATTTCAAATGGCTCAGTGTTTTAACCCCCTAATGCCCAGTTTATCATACTTGAGTTTTTATCAGTTTTTGACAACTCTACATCATCAGTGCCCCCCCCCCAAAATAAAAAAAAACCAAATAAATAAAAAAATAATAAAATAAAAAATTAAGTGAAATAAAATAAATAAATTGCAAAAAAAAAAACCAATTACAAAAAAACAGATGTAGCAAATATATACAAATTAAATATTTAATGTTTGTTTTTTGTTTTTTAATGTCAGAAGGTTCAATAAACAGTCTGTTTTCAACAAAAAAATATTAGAATTTTCTGGAAATTGTTTCATGGTTAAGTCTTAAAGATTTAATACCAGGCAAGAAAAAAACTAAATCGCGTTGAAGCAGCTTATCCTGTTATAAGAGAGCTAAATGGCACTCAAAAAAATCCTGATTGAAATTTGCAGCATCTGCAGATGTTGCAGGGATGTTTGTGGTAAAAGTAACTCCACCACCATTGGGGTAGGAAAAAACATCTTGTTTTAGCAGCAGACTTTTTAAGCAGACTCGTGTCTGACTGGTGGTTTTATTTGTGCAGTTTTTATGTCTCAGTGACGACTGAAGACAAGGTTAATTCAGACAATGCCTTCAAATATCTGCCAGAGTAAGTGCCAGGATGCAGTTTGAGATGGTGCGTGTCGAGATTTGTTTTTAGAATGTTAGTTTTTTGGTTTATAAAGACAAATATGCTAGGCTTCATGCTAGCAGCAGTTTGAGGCTGTGCTCAGGTACAGAGATGCATTTTGCACAGCTGATGGAAACTGAAGATGTATTTGGTCATAAAAACAAACAAATGAACTGGATATTAAGATTTTTGGCCCGGTGGTGACAGTAAATGAAAAACACTGTGTGGTAACCAGAAATGTCCATTTAGAGTAATAGTCTGACTTCCTGGTTGTGTTGAAAAGTCTCAGTGATATCTTCAGTCACCCACTGAGCTCCATGAATACGATCTGAACTTTCATCCCTTTGATAGATGGTGAGATGGTTGAGTTTGGGTCAGAGTGACAGCCTGGGCAAAGGACATTATCATCCTCAGTGTCACATTGTTTGATGCTCATAATGAAAGACAAACAAGAAGGGGACAGGGAGGATGTGCTTGAGCAACGTTTATGAAATATTATTGCAGTGTTTTTCACCCATCATCCTCTGCCTCTCTCTCCTTTTTCTCCATTTGCAGCATTATGCTGAAACTGCCACGGACCGACCTCTGTGGAGATGTTCACCAGTTCAGAAAAGTCCCTCTCCCTCTCCCTTACACCCAGCTCTCCAACCATCGGCGGTCGGCGTGGACAGACACACGTCCAGTCCTCCCTGTCCCTCCCTGAGCCCGAAGCCTGGAGGCGGTCTAGCCCCACTGCTCGGCCTGGGCTGGCACAGGGAGCACGCTCTTGCTCCCTGCAGGTCCCTCACGCGGTCCCCGAGTGTCTGGGGCTGCCCCCTCGAGCGGCCAGCTTCGATGTGCCATGCGGACAGGAGGATGGCTCGTCCGATCAGGGCTCGGGGTCTCTGAGCCCTCACGGCATGCTGCGGCGGCGCGGGGGACTCGTGGAGCAGAAGGACATCATCATGGCCCACCAGGCTCATAAAATACAGAGCACGCCGCAAGCCCGCAGGAAGGAGTGGGAGTAAGTATAAAAGAGATTCAGAGTCAAAGGATTCCTTTTAAACTGTACGTGTAAAGATGATAAATCTCCATGGAGGAGGATGAAAGTGCCAACGTGAAAGAACCTAGATTCTGGATATGAAGTGTAACTTTTCAAACTGCACATCATTAGGTCCCTCAAGGTTTACAGGATAAGGATGAGGATACAGATTTGATTTCAATATTTCAGTAAACATGTCTTTTTAAAAATTTTAGAGCAGCATATACTTGTCAAGGCAAGACAAGCCCAGGCGTAATTAAGAGCCTTAAATCATGGCCTCATTTCATTCAAGGATCCAAAAAAGCCGTGCGTGAGAGGAAGCATGCATAATTGCATGGCTGTTGAACTGGAAGTGGAATGTAGCTGACACTGATGGTAGTAATTACACCTGGTGCTTTTCCTGTTGAGATGCATCAAAGTCTGTGTGACAGCGAGACATACTGTAGCTTCAACGAGCGAACACACGGGCTAAAGAAAAAGAAAATCCAATTTTCCTTGTGATTATCAAAGAGTGTTTTAGCTGTTCCATAGTTTAGCTTCATTTTCAGCATTTCTAGTTCAGAGCTACAACAGGCAGCATGAAAGACACCAACAGAGGATTTAGCAGTTTAGGAGATGGTGAAGGCAAACATGGAGCTTCATCAGGTGGTCATAAATACAAATACGACTGCAAATGCATGATATCGTCAAAATTGATGGTTTGTGTTGTTTTACAAGGCGATAGTCTTTATATTCAGCTAGCCCCTTTGCCGTGGAGTGACAAAAAATCTATTGGGCAAAGGGGAAAGTAGTAACCATCATGAAAATCCAGAAAATTTGACGTAAACAAGTGGTTGGTGGGGATGGTTGGACATTATGCAAGCCACACACCTTCAGATCTGCTCTTTTGTATATGTACAGTTTAAACAAAGAATACTGAGTCTTTGTATTTAGTCATAATAACTGATTAATCTGTAATAGTCAGACTTAAAGTTTGTATTCCTCCTGCTCACTAAAAGCTGCATAATTCAACCTCAAGGGAACATTTAGAGTTAACCCATGGTATTAACTGTTAACAGGAAGGTGTTTTGTTTGTTGGCGATTTCCGATGAAGGACTGAAATTCATTCCCTGATCATGTAAAAGATCCTCCGCCTGAGACCGGGAGGAGATACAAACCCAGCCTCAGGAGGTCACGAGCTAGTGTACTCCCAGTGCCGGCCCCAAGCCCAGATAAATGGGAGGGATGCATCATGAAGGGCATCTGGTATGAAATCTGTGCCAAATCAAATATGTGGATCCATCCGCTGTGGCGAACCCTCTGGGAAATAAAGGAGCGAAAGAACCAGCACCAGATTAAATGCAACGAAAATTGATATCAAAAACAGCAGGCCAAGCCTGGAATGCCATATGCACACTTACTTTGTAGTACATTTGCACAAAAACTGTAAACACTCCTGCCTGATGGTATTTTCAGCAAATCAGTTTTCTATTGATCTTCTGGCTGGATGCAAACCGTCTCTGTGGTGAGACTGGTGCAGATAAACCAGCAGGCAAAAAGCTGACCCCGTGACACACTTTAAGGACAGCTCATGTTTGTAAAATGAAGCAAAAATTCATAAAGAGACAGATAGACAGATAGACAAGCTTGGGAAAATACACAGGGAACATACAGAGAGAAAAATGAAAAACACAAATATGAACTTAAATTAGATTTTTTTTTGAATTAATGAGAGCTACACTTATTTGCAGACCTTTATTTGTTGAGTTATTTAGCTGTATTTTTAATTTCATTTTTATTTTCTGGCAGTTTTTGCTCTCCATGCTTTCACTAAAATGTGCTATGTGGATTATTGAGGCTTAATAACGACGAGAAAGAAAATTTTCAAGCCAAATCGTGAAAGACCTTGTAACCAGCAGCCTTCTTCTTCTTTGCCTTTGTTTGCACGTTGCTTCAGCAGTGAAATGATGTAATACCATCAGCAGGGCAGTGTAGTCACAGCAAATATTCCACAGGACATCTTGCAGGGTAAATACCAAAAACATAGAGTGGAAATTATTAACCATTAGAGTATAAAGTGCAATGCTTCTTATTGTTACCACTTATCCTTGTTTTGTTGCTCAGATACAAAGTGCTCCTTTCAAAAGGTGCTCCATTGCTGCACTACATACAGCGCGCAGACGCCTTTGTTGTGCATTGTTCCACCAATGAATCACTCGATCAGTTTCCACCTCTTTCCTCAGCTGATTTGATTTTTTTTCTCCTCCTGCCTGTGCAGCACGGCCGGCTGCGGTTTACTGTAAT